>NC_053391.1:557716812-560160753 GCF_905171765.1 Bufo bufo
CCACCTGTTGTCTATCCCATTTGCACAACAGCATGTGAAATTGATTGTCACTCAGTGTTGCTTCCTAAGTGGACAGTTTGATTTCACAGAAGTGTGATTGACTTGGAGTTACATTGTGTTGTTTAAGTGTTCCCTTTATTTTTTTGAGCAGTGTAGTAACTCTTTATATTGAATGGTTCCTCAACAATTCTTAAAGGGGCACTCCCATCGCAGAAAGTGATGATAACTCTATACTGCTAATATATGCCATGACTTTCTCATCAGTATTGGGTCTTGAGATTGAAAGGAGCACAAAGTATGAAGGTACTACGGCACCAAGAGAAGAAGCTTCGGCAGACCTTCACCAGTAAGGAAGTGATGGCCTAGTGATGTCTGTGATGGGAATACCCCTTTAAGTCAGAAGCTAACCCATCACATATTTGATAAATCACTTCAACAATGATCAAGAACTATTACTAGTGGTCAATATGGAGCGACATGTCCCAGAACTTACCTAACAACCTGTCTATGCCCGGTATATACAGTGAATGTTTATTCTTCTGCATTCAGAGGGCATTCAGAGGGCAGGAAGGAAGTTAGATGGTATCTGCCAATTTAAGTCTTGTGCTGTTTATTTTACTGTTTTCTGTCGGAACTGGAAGCCAGTGCAGTAGAGAGAAAAGACTTGAAGTACTTGGTCTGAACCTGTGCCCAGGGTGTTTACACTTAGCAGTTGTACTGCATGATTCATTGATATACATACATTTTTGACCTATGTTACATGAGCAACATAAATCTGAGCTTTACTAACATATCATAGAACATACATAAACCAAAATTAGTAATCTGGCATGTTACTTCAATCAGTCCACTGCATACTGCATTCTGCCAGTGATCTACTCAGCAGCCATTATCATCTCATACAGAATCTGTTTTATACATCTGACAAGAACGTTTCACCAGGACCAGCTGTACATGCATTAATGTGGTCTTCTCATACCCAGGCGTAGCAAAATAATATAGATTAGCATTGGCCACACACACACTATGAACTACTCTCCGTCATTCATTCACTCTGAGAAACTGAGGCTGGTCAAATCCAGGAGTATTAAAAGAGGAATCTGAGAGAAGAGACTTTCGAGACATTTTGAGGTCAGGTAATGACAAGTTGAGTGATACATTTATATATGCTGATATGCGGATTATAACCAAAACTGTTATTTTCATCCAGATGAAACAAAATCTTCTGAATCAAAATCACTTCAGTTAACTACATTTACTCTGATTTTAGGATTCCTACTGTGAGATCTCAGCCTATGGTCCAAAAATTGAGGTTTAGTAGAAATACTTAAAAGGGTTGTCTGGCTTCTAATTTATGTATTTATTTTTTTTCAAAAGGGTCAGAATGGCATAACAAAATGAAAAATTGATATTCACCAATCCCCTGGCTCTCCATTCCAGTGCTTAACAGTTCCCCAAACTGGCCTCCGCTTCCTGGTACCTTTCGACACAAGAAATACCTGCTAAGCCAATCATTGCCTGAGGGGGGGAGAGATAGAAAACTCCATTAGGCCTCATGCACATGGCCTCATGCGGCCCCCAATGCACGGGCAACATCTGTGCGGCAGCCGGGATGGATCGAGACCCATTCAACTTGAATGGGTCCGTGATCTGTCTGCAGCGAAAAAAAATAGAGCATGTTCTATTTTTTTGCTGTGCTTTCCAGAAACACCATGGAAGCGCTCTGTAGTGCTTCCGTGGGGTTCCGTGCCTCCGTTCCGCACCGCATGTCCGGATTGCGGTTCCATTCAAGTGAATGCAAGGAGCACATGGCCGGTGCCCGCATATTGTGGACCCGCTGTTTGCGGGCCGGGCAACGGCCGTGTGCATGAGGCCTAAGGGTAATTTATACTGCATAACATCTTTTTTTTTTTTTAACATTTCTTTTTTTAACAAATGCAGAGGCCAGATATTACAAATGTTGGGCAATAGAATTATAAAGTATAAAATACAATACAAACACACTTTTGTAGTGCTGTTTTAATATAGTTTTCTAGCATTCTTTTTTTTTTATTGCAGAATGCTCTCGGTGTCTCATAGGCTTCTCTATAGGAAAAAATAAAACAGCATAATTTAATAGCATTTTTTACAAATGTCATTAGTTTTTTTTCCCTTTTTTTAACTGTATACTGAGCACAGGTGTCTTGGGCAATTTTAACTTTTCAGTTTTTTAAATAATGCAGTTACCTTAAAGAAATTCAAAGTAAACATTGGCAGAGTCCGAAAATGCGCCAAATGCATCAAAGTGGCAGATGCTGGATAAATGTGGTACATCTTTGGACCATCTAGTCTTGTTTATACAACCTGTTTCTTGGTGTAACTTATGCTGAAAATGTGTCCAAATGCTCTGAAAATCAGTTTTTGGCCGGAGCCAAAAATGTGTTCCAATGGGCCAAATTTCTGTCCACCAAAAACTTTAGACAAACTATTAATTTGGTCTAATCTGCACAACTTCTATGTGCCAGAATTGTGGACTTCAGCTTCATAAATGTATCTAGAAAGAAGACAAAATCTGGCCACATCATCACTCTGGTTTAAAGCAAGAAGATGTTGAATGCCCAGATGTGGACATGCCCACCTGCTTGTGGCTGACAATACAGTTGATCACCCGTGGTATATGTTTAACATATTTTACCATATAGAGAAAAAAATGTGCGTTTATATTTTACCATATGTATCACTATTTGAAGTTAATCCGAATGCTTAAGAACCGCAAACAATAGTTTAAACAACAGTCCATAAATGATCGCAGACAAAAATCACATCCTAAAAGCATGATGAGGTCAGTCGCATGTGCTCTCTAACTGCAGAATGACCGCGACACAGCCACACTGCGTGGTCGTAGCCTTACAGAAATTTCTGAATGTCATAAATGGCAAATCACCTATCAATACCTGCAAAATCTGCAATAAAAGTAATTTTGCTATAGTTTGTTTATATAGCTTACTCCACATTATTGAAGTATATATCTTTGGATAGATGTGAAAAATGATACGATAGAAACCATACAAAATAAAAAAAACTCTTAAGAAGTAAACCTGCTGCGATGTGTAATGAATGACCATATCTCCTGGCAAGAAGCTGTTCTAGACTGGCAGAAGACACAGTAAGTAGCAGACTATCATGTTAATAATACCTTTCTATACAACCCAGTGCTGCTATGTGACTATTTCATGGACATGAGTTCCCCACCTGTCTACCTCCCAGCGCTGGGCTGCAGCTGTCCTGCCTGACCTCAGCCTGAGGTTACTAGGACCAGGCAAGGAAAAGCTCAGGAGAACCTCGCCCTCACAGCTGGTAATTACCCTTCCCCCTCTTACACATACCCAACCTCTGTAAATTAAAAGCAGAGCAGGAGGAAAAATGAGCAATTTCCCTGTGTGTCCTCTGGTGTGACGCGTGTGTTGTGGGGATATTGGGCTCTTCCCAGGAACCACATCTTCCTTCACATGCCAGTGTGAGTCCATCTGCCCTGAGAGCACTGGCAAGGTACAAGGGGGAGAGCTACGCCCAGTCTGGACCTAATTGGAAGCAGGTGAAGAACATGCTGAAATCTTCAGCTTTTATTTTGGGACAGGGATGTCTCCCTCATTAGCTGCTCCTTGTGCTTTCTTTCCTCTTTGCTGTGCAGGATATGGAGTGGCCATGTATAGACTGCTCCCTATAGTCCTGTCACTTCTTACATGGCCCCATGTCATGGTGTGGCCATGATTGTGGATGGATACTTCACTGGTGTGGCTAATTTCAGAACCAGGACTATGGACAGCTCCCATTGAGACCTCACACACTCTGGTTCATCAAGCCTTTCCCTTCCATCAGTAGTCAAGTGGAGGCGCAGTGAGGCGGAATCACTTGCTTTAGCTGTGTTACAATAAAGGAAGGGGGATGTAAATCCATTACAGTTGATTCATTTATCAATTCTAATTTAGAACCTCCTTTAGTTATACAGCTTCAGTTTTTTTTTCATCTTTCACATGAGCGATAAGGAATGTGTCAGGGTTTGTTCAGTGAAAAACTGACGGTTTCGCATGCAAGTTGAATCCGTTTTGTCTGTGACTGTGTTCAGTGTTTCACTTTTTTCCATCAGGATTGCATCTGGTTTACATCTGTTATAAGGGCTCATGCACACGAACGTGTCTGTGGGCCACAATATGGGCACCGGCCATGAGTGCACTGTATCATGGATGCAGACCCATGGATCGCGGACCCCATGCAAGTCAATAGGTCAGCGTCTGCAGATGGGGGGTGCACGGTCGGTGCCCATGCATTGCGGACTGCAATTTGCCATCCGCAGCACGTGCACGGCCGACACATGTTCGTGTACAAGAGCTAACACTCAACATCTCCTAGCAATCATCAATGAAAAACGGACTGCATCCAGATGCCATAAATGTGCTCTCAGTTTTTTTTCACTGAACCATTGACATAAATGGACCAGTCCTGAGTGAAAGGCCTCATGCACTCGACCGTTGTGTGTTTTGTGGTCTGCCAATTACGGATCCGTAAAACACGGATGGCGTCAGTGTGCATTCCGCAATTTGCGGAACGGCACGGACAGCCAATGATATAACTGCCTAAGAATAGGACAGGTTATATTTTTTTTGCGGACCACGGAACAGAGCAACGGATGCGGACAGCACACTGAGTGCTGTCCGCATATTTTGTGGCCCCATTGAAGTGAATGGGTCTGCATCCGAGCCGCAAAAACTGCGGCTTGGATGCGGACCAAAACAACGGTCGTGCGCATGAGGCCAAAAACAGATGAAGATAGAGCAGTGTGAAAAACAACGCTCCTGCGCACATACCCATTGAAGTGAATGGGTCCGGATCCAGTGTGGATGCTGTCCGTTTGCGAAAACAGAACGCATCCAGACAGAAAACTGTCTTGTGTGAAATGACCCTTATTGTTTGCTCACCACAGTTCAGTCTTTGCTATGTCAGGATGTTATGTATTTCATATTGTTGTGCTTTTTATTATCACTGTTTCCATTATATTGTTAGGAAAAACACTTTAATAAAACATAAAATGCAAAAAAAAAAAAAAGTAGACCCCTTTATAGTTCTCTGCTTGCCCTTCCAATCACTTTCAAAAAAGAAATGGGGCTGTAATCCTAGCTTGGGCTTGTACCCAGCTCATTTCGTGAACCCATGGAGCCCTGTTCCCAAATGAAGCAGCCATCCCTTTCCATCAGCATGAGCTGCTTCTGTGGCGCATACCCCTGGCACGCACGTACCATTTCATTGCCACACATTCAAATATAGAGGGATTGAAATTTCTTCCTTGAATTAAAATTGCACGGAGAAAGGTTTGAATATAAAAGTAGTCACAATAAATAGATTTATTTACAAATCACAAATACCTGAAGGGTTATTTACAGGCAATATTGACATAATCTACATCAAAATATAATTCTAGATACAAATACCAGCTAATTTATACAGTAGAATATAGTACAGTGGAGTATATAAGGCATACGATTGGCAATAGACAAAAACCATATGCTGCAGCAGCTGAATAAGTGACATCAGGCGGGCGCCTGATATCTATAAGTAGAGGCACAGTGATCCCAGAACATGTCCAGGTTGTTATAGCAGACAGGTACAGTAGTAGTGACACCAATGAAGGTACATGAATCATATTTATATACACAACACATGTGATAATGTCCATCATGATATTTTAAGTGGAGGGAATTACAATGTGAAGCAAGGTATGTGATTCACCTTTATATTCATGACTGATGACTGCTGTAAGTCGATGAAAAGAAAACTTGAAAAAATAAATAATTTTAGCTGGGATATTGCATGTGATTCAGTCCTATGTAATAACTTCAGCCTCCTCCATGACAACTAGAATATATCCTGATAAGATCAATGTTATGAACAGATTCAGGACTCAATGGAAGTCATAGTCTTAGCCTATATATTGTAATATAGTGTGTGGGGTGGTTGGCATAAAGGTATACAACACAAAAGGAGAAATACAGTAGGATCTAAACCTGCACATGTGTTTGGCATACACTACAGTATGTGATGTTCTTACAGTTCTTTTGAGAAAAAATGGTGAAGCCTCTTTCCCCAGTATCATATCATTAGTGGCTGCACACAACCATTAGATAACTGTAAGCAGTCCACAGACCTTACAATAATTCAATGCCTTCCCCAAATCTGCTGTTCAGGGGAACAACTTTTCCCCTATACACAGGACCCCCACTGAACATGACAGCCCCCTGAATGAATGGAATGGCGGTCAATCATTGGATAGAATTGAGTACAGCACTCAGCGATCTTTGGCAGTCCCATGAAGAGTGAATGGAGTGGCAGCACGCAGGCTTGACCATCACTATATTCATTCGGGAACCTCTGTTCTCTCTTGTACCCCAACCAACAAGATACTTATCTCCTATCCTGTAGATTAGGGGGTAAGTTTATATCCCCTTTTAAGACAACTTAAAACAAATCCTGACATGTTCATTTAAAAAAAACTACTTGCCTCCCACTTGTAATAATAATTCTTCGGCATCGATTCTTATGACTTCCTGCTAGAAGTTATAAATGAAATACTAGCAGTTTGCAGTAAATGTCCAAATGGGTGATACCAGGGGGGGGGGGGGGGGGGTGTCCCTGCAAAGACTTAAGCCTCAGTCACACGTCAGTGTCTGCGCTCAAATCCGTGAGAAGGTGGTCAGTGATGCATCCGTGAAGCTGTCCGTGAAGGATCCGTGTTTGGTCCGTGTACGTTTTTTACTGTCCATGAAGCCATCCGTGTTTCACTGACACTAAACAGCTGAAAAATAATTTTCAAAGCATCTCTTCCTAATGATCCGTGAAACACGGATGCAACACGGATGACATCCGCGTTGCATCCGTGGTTTTCACTGACCCATAGACTATAATGGACGTGATGGATCCGTGAACACGGACAAAATAGAGCATGCGTCCGTGAAGGAAACAACGACCCACGGACCGTGCTAAAACACTGATGTCTGAATGCACACATGAAAATGAATGGGGACGTGTGCTGTCCTTAGAGAACACGTACAGCACACGTCTGTGGAACACTGACGTGTGAATGAGGCTTTATACTGATTGGATAATGTCAGACTGTGCAGGGAGTCATGAGGATAGATGCTCCAGAACCTTTATTACAAGTATTTACTAGGACATGTCAGGAGAGATGACAGCTGCTCTTTAAACATGCAGAATTCTTAGTTGGACGATAGTCTGGCTGCTTATCTCCCTTGGCACTAGAAATACACACTTGGCCCCAGGATTTCTTCTTGCGAGCTATACTAGTAGATGGGACATTTCAAGGAGAACATAGCTCAAATCAAATGAAAATAAGTAAATTCTGCATAATCAACATATTAAAACATTAATATCGTTTTAAGCGCAACCAAAACTTTTCCAATCTCCCTTTCTGCTAAGAGTGACAAGGAAAGGCTGGAAGAGAACTGGTGGAGGCCATAGGCAGTTGCCTCATTTGCTGTCTCTATAACCTGTTCCTGGCTGTGAGAGTCTTTATCATTTCATCATTTGTTTTATTATTTTAATGATATAAGTGTGATAAATCTCCTTATAGGTAGTCAGTGAGCCTTACATTAGTGGTATGATAAGATATGATTATAGAAATCCACCTATTCGGTGTAAAATAACACCACCACACTAAAGTGAAATAAGGAATGCAAAAATCCTACTAACACAAATGTTACTTAAGGATTAAACCATGCTTACAAGAGGAACAGGGTAGATAAAATAAAGTACATGAAAGAAATTAGTGGCATGAGATTGTACATTTTACATCTTTGATGTCAGATAAATTTAATTATGTGCCAAAACCCTGTTACAAGGTAAACACATGCAGGTTTACCCCTAATGGAGAACTACCAGAAGTGCTATAAAAAGCCATTTATTGTATGGGAAAAAACGAGTAACACTTCCTATTCAAGTGCACTGGTAACTGACTGTCCTCATAGGAACATTGCCTCCCAATCAACATCCACATCAATATCCACATCCTAATATGACTGAACAGTGGTATTTAAAGGGGGTTGTACAGGATTAGAAAAACATGTCTTCTTTCTTCCAGAAACAGCACCCCTCCTGTCCATGGGTCTTGGCTGGTATTACAGCTCGGCAGCACTGAAGTGAATGGGGCCGAGCTACAATAACACACCCAGCCTGTGGACAGGTGCAGTGCTGCTCTTGGAAGTGAGCAGCCATATTTTTCTGATCCCAGAAAACCCATTTAAAGGGGTTGTCCCATGAAAAATATTCCACAGTTTTCAAACCAGCACCTGGATGTAAATACTTTTGTAATTTAAAGTAATTAAAAATGTTGTATAGCCAGTGAGTTATTCAATAAAATGTATCTGTATAGTGCTACTTATTTTATTTCATTGACCGGCTCATTAAGAAGGTCGCACATGCTCAGTTTCATCCTTCAACTGCCTCTGTGATAGTGAGAGAGCTGGAGTGGAATGGACACGCCTCCTGAGCTGTGATAGGGAGATCACAGACACGCCTCCTGAGCTGTGATAGGGAGATCACAGACACGCCTCCTGAGCTGCAGCAGGAGACACTCCCCTTGAGCTGACAGCTTGATATAAATCTAGCGGAGGAATGAATGGGGAGATCTCTGGATCCATGTGAGGTACAGGGCTGGTTCTAGCTTTGTGAGAAAGAGATTGTCATGTACTATATAATGTCTGATTTTCATTTTTTTTTATTTTAATTTAATTAATCATGGGATAAACCATATATGTGTTGTAGCATTGATGTACTGTAGATGGTGAACCTCCAGGGCACAGAACAAGAAGTGTTATCACGGGGACACAGTAGCACTAAGTCAGCTATTAGACACTTTACTTATATGTTTAATAAAGAGTCGTTTGGTAGCTCTACTTTAAAAGAGGATTATCAGTTATCCTTTTAGGGAGGCTCGAATTACAAGATGAACAGTCACAGAATATCAGCTGACAATGCAAAAATGAAGAGAGAGAAAGGAGAATTGAATTAAGGTAGGCCACTAAAACATGATTCAAAGAATATAAAAACAAAATGTAAGCGGTTGTCCACGATTTTGATATTGGTGGACTAGCCATAGGATAGTGACTGGTTGAATTCCTTCAACTGTTTGAAGAGGCCGCAGCACTCTGGTGAGTGCTGAGGCCTCTTCCTAGACCAGTGATTCCAGGTCCATTAGTCACCTGGTCTAGGCACTGCTCAGTCCCTTTCAAGTGAGTAAGCCTGAGCTGCAATACCAAGCAAAGCCACTATACAATGTATGGCGCTGTGCTTGGTTAGCTGTGCCAGCGCCACGGCCTCTTAAAACACCTGATCACAGGGGTGCCGGGAGTTGGATCCTCTGTGATCAGATATTGATGACTTATCCTGAAGCTAGGCCACCAAGACCATAGTCCCAGATATCCCCTTTAATATAATGGATGCATTCAGTGGTCTTGAGGAGACATTTCCTTCACATATTCAGAGTCTCATGTGTTTATCTCCTCAAGACTACAGTTGACCTCAGAATAGATGGAATTGTCCCATTCTCCTCTTTTAACAAAGCAAAATATGTGTGCTTTGTCCACTATAAATTAAAGCTGTTTGATATAGGGAATTTAAGGAAAATACATTTTGTCATTTTAAAAGTGCATTTCTAGAAAAAACATTTTGCCATTGCGTTAGAAAGGCAAAACCCCTTAAAACAAACAGCCTTACGTGACAAGTTTTAATTTCTTCTGCTTTGGGGCTGGGCCCATAGAGGGGAGCTACTTGGCCTGTTCCCTAAAGAAGGCCTGTGAATAACAGATATTGGGAATTCAGCATCTTCATTTTTCTTCCCACCATTTATCCAGCTGAGTAAGTAAATAAAACGCCCTTTGTCATATTCACATCCTCATATTATTCCCAGTGGGTATTCTGTCACTATGTGTCTTCATTCATGTTATAAAGTAGAATTGACTCCTACAGGAATTGCAGTTGCTTTGAGCAGCTCATTCTTTTGCCTGTCTTCACTTACATGGCTCTCTTCACCATTATCCTTAGATGAGTTTCATGGGAGGCCCTAGATCTTAGACATACAGGCTTTGTTAGATTTAATCTTCTTAGCACCTCTCCTTCATATCACAGGCTGCAATACTGCGGATCCCAACAAAGTATGGGGAGGCTGTGCATGCATGTAACAGAAGATTCTCTGGACTATGAATATCTTTATATTCATAACCGGAGATGTTCCACCTTGAGAACCCATCACACCTTGCGGCTGAGCATAGCAGAACAGAATCTGCTTTGTTTCATTATTTTCTATTATTTCTGTTGAGGTACCTTGGTTTGGCATGAATCACTATGATATGTGAGGTTAAGCAAATAATACTGTTATCAGTGCAGAATTATCAGTGCTAGCTGAACAAGTCTACAATATATGTACATTGACTGTAGTGTACTATAAAGTTCTGTATGACACCATGGATTTACAGATCATTTTGTAACAGAAGATCTATGCTGAAAGATCTATGCATCACCTAGAAGTTGCTATTGTAGAGCAGTAGCCCCTGTCCCTGATTTATTCTGTGTGCAGTGCCAGCCTTTCGGCATGTTCATGGGCCATTGCTTTTTCCTGACCTGTCGGCACGTTTCTGGCACTCAATAAGAGGCAACCCAAAGTGGTAGTATACTCAGTGCAGAGGATGGGAGAGTGAATTTCACAAGCATTCATGGACTATCTGTGTGGTAGTACAGTTCAAACAGGTGACATGACAACACCAATGAAAGGTGCAGTGACACCTTTCAGTGACCTTTTCAGCTCGGCTCCTGTAACCCCGGCCACAGCACAGAAGTTCACAACCATCCAGACCTAAAGAGGTGCTGTTGCATATTCGCCCTGTTGTACCTGGGGTTCCAGACTTTTCGCTTGGGCTGCAGAAGTTTGGAGACTTCTCAAAGTACACCAAATCTCTAGAAGAAGGCATTGCATGAGAAGGGTTCTCAGGTTCCAGATGTGGGAGGTCACTACGCGAACTTCCACGGTTGCTTCCATTGTTACTGTATGTGACTTTTGAGGCACCATCAAATCTGTCTTTTAAAGTATCCCCTACTGCCCGAAATGGAGGAAGTCGCATCCAACAGGTACGAAGAGAGCAGGATCCTGACATTCCATGACACTTGCATTCCTGGCGCATCTCTGTCATCACAGTCTACAAGACAAAAACATATTCCCTAAATAATGCAGAAAAATAATTAGATATGACCTAAAGGCATTTTCCAGAACTTAACTATTGATCAACTATCGTCGTCAATATCAGATCAGCAGGGTCTCACTCCCTCCGCCCCTGCTGACCAGCTTTTTTACTAGCTGCGGCACCGGCACTACACAGCTCTGGTTGTGCCTGGTTCCTGCATTACTGCAGTAAAAAGGCATGGCCACTATGCTGTGTAGAGAGCTGTGTAGTGCCGGTGCCTGGTTCCAGCACTGCAGTTAACAAAAACAGCTGATGGAGAAGGGGAGTGTTAGACCCCACAAAACTGATATTGATGACCTATCCTAATGACAGGTCTTCAATAGGTAAGTCCTACAAAACCCATTTATCACTGCTTGTATGAATCAGCATTGAATTTGTGAAGTACACATGGCTACCCATTCTTAAAAGAATGTAATATCTTCCATCTAATAGAGATTTAAGGAACAAAACATTTGTTTTATAGGTATGTTTAGTTGTTAGGGCATTGGGTAGAGTAGAGTTAGTCTTAATTCTGTGACTAATGCATACAATGATCACACATTAATACCACCAGCCTGACACTGTGTAGGTCAGCCTCATGCCAACATGGCTCTGACCAGTTAAAGAATGGCTTCCACAAGTTTTCTGAAGATGTACTGTGGTAATGGACACCAAAATATTATCAACAGATCATTTAAATCCAGAAAGTTGTGAAGTGGGGCTTCCATGGATTGGACTTGTTTTTCCAGCACATCTCACAGATGCTTGATCTGATTGATATATAGGGAATTCGGAGGTCAAATCAACACCTTGTACCATTCCTTAAACCATTCCCGAACAATGTGCACATTAGGGAACACTGTTTCCATGTCTGCAGAAAAGTTTAGGCAGGTGTTATCTTGTAAACTAATGTCAGGACCCAAGGTTTTCCAACAGAACACTGACCAGTACACTCCCTCTGCTGGCTTGCCTTCTTTTTCCCATTGTTAATCAGTTGAGGCCACATTCTTCTATTGTTCCATGAACCAGTTCTGATGCCCATGTACCCATTGTAGGCATTTTTGGAGGTGGACAGGGGTCAGTGTGGGCACTCTGACAGGTCTGTGGCTACAGAGCCCTAAACACAGCAAACTGTGATGCACTGTGGGTCCTGACACCTCTCTGTCATCTAACTTTTTCAGCAATTTGTGCTACAGTACCTCTTTGTAGGATTTCATCAATGAGCCTTGGGAAGGGGCTTAGCTATAGGGGAAGCCTTGTCCCTGTTGTTGGCTTACCGGATGTCCTTCCTTGAACCCTGTTGGTAAGGTACTAACCAACACATACTTGGAGCACCCCACAAGACCTGAACTTTTATATATGTTCGTCAAGCCACCCCAATGTCATCCTGTATCAAAGTCATTCATACGCTTGTCCATTTTCCCAGCTTCTAACACATTAAAGGGCATCAGTCAGCAGATTTGTATCTATGACACTGGCTGACCTGTCACATGTGCACTTGGCAGCTGAAGACATCTATGTTGGGCCCATGTTCCTATGTGTCTGCATTGCTGAGAAAAGTGATGTTTTAATATATGCAAATGAGCCTCTAGGAGCAACAGGGGCGTTACCATTACACCTTAAGGCTCCACTTTGTCTGCAACTGCTGGGCCCTCTCCACCTTAATTGACAGGGCCAGGCGTGATGACGTTTTCATGGTTATTTGTTGCCTACTGTATACATACATTTATCTTACCCCCTGACAGATGCCATTGTGGCAAGATAATCAATATTCTTCACTTCACCTATCAGTGCTATATAGTGCATTTCCATGTTATTTATGGCATCCTGGGAAAACAGTGAAAATTCTAATCCTAAACTTACCATTCTTCCTGCTTGGTTATTATGTAGGTTCACCAGATACTTAAGGTCTCTTCCTCTTTCACTGGAGTCAACAAACTCTTTTCCTATAAACCTTCCAAATTCAATGTTGTCACTGCAGCCTCCCCAGTGCCAATCTGGTCCTCCGGGGCCTCGACGCCGGTAATCACACGAGCAGGATTCAATCGAACCCTCTGAACAGGAACGAGCCACGGAATGAGTTACACCAGCGCTGGTGATAGCAAACACAAAGGCTGTCTCCCTGCAGCCTGCAATAGATGGAGAACTCTGTTACTGGGGGTATGCTGACATACATTTAATGAGCAATAAACCAATAGTGTTTCTTTGGATAGGACCGCGCTACCTCTGGAATCACAGAGAATCCACAATCGAAGCCAGCAAGATATTCACAAGCATGGGGAAGCAAACAGGCCAGTCAAAACCTCTCCTCCTCTCCTTTCCAGGCTTCTATGGAACACCAAAATTGCATCCAATAGTGAAGTACCGTCATGCAAGTCGGAGTAAAAACGGTTTTATTATACTCACAATGCACACGTATAAACAAGCAGTATACAATGGATCAAATCACCCGGGTGATTTGATCCATTGTATACTGCTTGTTTATACGTGTGCATTGTGAGTATAATAAAACCGTTTTTACTCCGACTTGCATGACGGTACTTCACTATTGGATGCAATTTTGGTGTTCCATAGAAGCCTGGAAAGGAGAGGAGGAGAGGTTTTGACTGGCCTGTTTGCTTCCCCATGCTTGTGAATATCTTGCTGGCTTCGATTGTGGATTCTCTGTGATTCCAGAGGTAGCGCGGTCCTATCCAAAGAAACACTTTTACCTGTGTGAACTGTACCCACTTCACCGTCGGGACCTGCGACACCACCAAGCAACGTATTTTTGAGGCTTATTTATTTATTTTTATAAAATAAACCAATAGTGCATTTATAAAATGGTGGCTTGTGGCTGCCGAGATACATTCATTATTCTAGAGGCTCTCAGAGCTGAAGATATTTGGGGGCAACACATTTTTCTGAACTTCCACCTTGAAGAAGACTATGCAGCCAGTCTAAACCCAGCGTGGAGCAGGTTCTCACACACAACAGGCATCATTCAAATGCACACCAAGTGGATGTTAGGATATGACCACACGTCGTTTTGGAAGCCAGAACCAGGAATTAATTAGAAAACAAGGAGAATGTATCTGTCCTGAATACTTTCTCTCCTTTTATGATCCACTCATGAATTTGGCTTCCAACACTGCATCAAGAAACCTGACCGTGTGGCCGTACCCTCAGACATAGTTAGGTTTATTGTTGCTTAAAACAAGCAAGCAATGCTTTAATTTTGTATTCATGTAATTTTTCCTTACCTCGGTTAATTATTTTGCCAAACACCTGATTTCCAGGTCCAGTAGGACAGTTCCAACGACGGTTTCGGAATTGCCACTTGCATTCTCGGATGGCACTGAGAAGCCCACGTGTAATGCTTTGTAGGATGCCTGGGTTCTGACGGATTAGACGTCTCTGTCTTTTGCTTAAGAGTTGAAGGCTTGGATCTAACACAAGAGGAACTGGGCCTATGTCCGATCCAGGGAGCACGTTACCATTGGAAGCTATGTTCACTATACCCCTGAAAGATACAAAGATCATTGTCAGAGCAATAAATTCAAATACACAAGAGTAAAGAAACCGAGCAAGATGTTGTACTGGTTTTGTTACATGACAATATGCATACTGTATATACAGTATAGTCTATGCAGATATGTCTGTGGGAACTGTTGACAGCCATACATATGTCTAGTTATACTTGGCCTATCGCACTCTGTAATCACAGAGCTATTATAAGTATCACCTCTGCTTTCCTTCTGCTCTGTTTACACTTTGGGCAACCGCATGGCTCTCTTATGTGCATATGGATGTGTAAGTCACAGTGTTAGGTTACCATGACTGTGGTCAAATGCATATCGATTGATGAGGCAAGCAAGGGAAGTGGAGATTGTGATTTCATGTAATTCATACTATGGCTGCATTGTGGGTTCCAGCTAATGAAACAGTTCACATGAAACCACACTGGCACTGAATTTGAGAACAGGTTCAGTTTGCAATTCTAAGAAGTATTGTAAATAAACCTATTAAAATGTATTATGATAGGCTCCCCATGCACACGACTGTATCCGTTTTGCGGTCCCCGTAATATGGATGCAGCCCGCGTGCTGTATGCATTTTATTTGCAGACCCACTGTTTTCAATGGGTCCGTGGTCTGCTTTTTTGGGGAATGGACATACGGATGCGGAAAGCATACCCATGATCCGTGTGCTTTCTGCATCTATATGTCCGTTCCACAAAATGATAGTACATGTCCTGTACTTGTTCGCAAAATGCCCACTGAAGTAAAAAAATGCAGCTGCAACATAGACCGTACCCGTATTTTGCAGATCTACGATTTTTTCCAAAACAGTTACGGTCATGTGCATAGGGCTTAAACGGCAACAGTAATTGACTTCTATTGACCTGAGTGTATGCTATGAATGTAATACAATAAGTCAATATTGGAGATCTGCATACAGTAATGTAGCTGTATGGCCCATTGTCATAGCTTTGTGGGTGTCATGTGCTTCATGTTCCAAAGAAAAGTTCAGTTCACCTCTGTTTCTTCACCCAGAAAACCCAGAGCAGTGCAGGTGAACATGCAAGATAAAGTGATCCAGCACCGTATGCCTGGCCTACGCGTTTCAAACCCCGCGCTTCTTAATTATGCCCACAATGATTGATCAAGAAGCTAGAGTGCTGGATTGTTTTATCGTGCATATGCTTCATGTAAAAAAAATGCAACAATATGACATTCAATTCATTCATTGCATGTGCATGAGACAAACATTATAACATTTTAACATTAGGTTTGCATTAATACTGAAACAATAAAGCAGAATGCTACAATTCATGCCGATCAGCCACCAAGTCATTGTAAATTGCAAGCAATAGGTGGTAGTCTGTGTTCACATCAGGTTTTTGTCCCACATTTAACGTATGCATGTGACATATACATTAATATGATGACTCCGATAGATGCTGTACAGTGGCATCAGTCATCATAGGTTCCATTGTAAAAAAAACAAAAAACAAAAAAACAAAACAAAAGCATATCCGTTTCATATATCTTTTTCGTTTTTTGCTGGACTCTGCATGGAGAAACTCAGCGTACTATGCTTTGCATCCTTTTTCCCCAACATACGGTATATGTAGAAAAAAAGCTACATAAAGCTAATATAAATAGCATATATTTAATTATAGCATTATTTTGCTCCTTTATATCTAACAATATTATTTTTATCCTACACATAAAATAAGTCATAGATGCATTATATATATATTTATTAAGATATGATGTACTTCTCTCATAGTTGACAGTGTAGGTCCACCTGAATGCAGATGTAAAACCTGTGTGATGTCTTCTGCATTGGCTGCATATTGTTTCGAGTGAGCAGTCCTGATATACTGATTACATATAATCCACAGAATTATGCTGGCTGGGAGCACTATTGGTGATAAAGGACCTTAACATGTATAGCTTGGAAGAAAGAAGAGACAGAGGGGATATGATAGAAACTTTTAAATACATAAAGGGAATCAACAAGTTAAAGAGGAGAGAATATTTAAAAGAAGAAAAATTGCTACAAGAGGACATAGTTTTATATTAGAGGGGTTTAAAAGTAATATCAGGAAGTATTACTTTACTGAGAGAGTAGTGGATGCATGGAATAGCCTTCCTGCAGAAGTGGCAGCTGCAAATACAGTGGAGGAGTTTAAGCATGCATGGGATAGGCATAAGGCCATCCTTCATATAAGATAGGGCCAGGGGCTATCCATAGTATTCAGTATATTGGGCAGACTAGATGGGCCGAATGGTTCTTATCTATCTGTTGCATGTATGCATTATGGACTGTTGTACAGTATGCAAAAAGAACTGATGTAGTTTTTAGATCCATGTTAAATACATGTATGGTTGCATGTTTTGTGCATTATACTGAGATTATAGTAACACACTGTTTATCTGAATCAGATGATTTGCATGTTAGTAATAATGTGAATACACTAATTTTACTGTAATGCAGATAAATAAGATATATTCTATGTGCAGTATTTTGCTGTACAGTATATATGCAATCTGCAACACTCAGCTGCAGGTGCATTGCTAAGAATTGATCATGTGGCTGCAGAATTGTACACCATGCAGAGATGTATGTGTTGTAGACTGCATTATTTTCAGTAAATTATCATATAATAAGGATGGATGCACACAATATTAGTTCTTTCAAGTTTCCATTAAAAAACACCAACTTGACAAATGCAATCAAAGCAATTCCCCATTATTTTGTATGAATATATTTCATGCCTATACATGTAAAACTGTCATTAATCTGCAGACTTCTAAACTATCCTATAGAAGAATGATTTGTCCTTCTCACTGCATGAACTCAGGTGTCACACAAGGGCACCTTGGTGTCTAATACCACAGCAATGGTCACTTACCACCACTTGCCGCTGTTATTCACAGCCATCGTGTTGGACAAGGAGGAAAACGCCAAAACCGATAAAGTCTTCAGGCCAACCAGGAAAGTGAGGATCCTCATATCTGCAGTGACTTCAGCAGGTGGTTGGATCTGCAGGATGGACCAGTTCACTGGAGGTTTCTGTTCATAAGTTCAGGGCCACCTGAGGGCACTACAGACGCAAGCAGCTCAGTGTCAGGGAATACTTTGAGGTATGTTTCATTCAATTTTGAGTTTTCAGCATTTCTGTTCTTGCTGTTGCTCCAAAAAAAGACAAGGATGCTATGGAGGTGAGTCTTCTTTGATGCAGTGATACGTGAGAAGATGTTGTGGAAAAGTTGAAGACAAGATCCCAGGACTGAATAAGTAGACCTCAGCTTATGCTAACAATGAGGACCAAGGGACATGTTCTGCCCCTACTGAGTAGGTGACACAGCGGTCAGGAGCTGTCTTTCCATCAGAGGAGGCCAAAAGAGAAAGAAGGTGGAGAGAGAGATTAATACCCTTAATGGCCATAGAGACCAGCTCAGTCATTGTACAATTCCTCCCCAATCCTTCTCTGCATGACAGCCACTAAATCCAACGCAGAGGGGGCAATCCTCCCACCCCCACATCTTCAGATTTTACTTCTTCAACTATGGTGAAAAAAAATCAGAGCCAGAGGGGGCTTTTTGTTTTCCTCCAGTAACTCTACAAAAACCATCTAGTGCATGTTCTCCTATGGTTCAGCAAAATGTGCAAGGTCTTTGGTTGCACAGCCCCTGGCTATTTGATGAGCAGAAGTTCTGAGAAGCCTCCTCTGGGCATGTTTTTTTTGACAGAGACCAGGTTCTGTCCAGACTCTGTGCAGTGTGCAGGTCTTATTATTTGTCCAGCAGATCCCACACAGTCTTTTTTTGCCTCTCCCCTTCCTGGAATATCCTATCACACTGACATTAGAGGTTGCTACACGTTGAGGCTACTCTGGGAGCTCAGCATCTCTGAGGTTTCTCTAGTGGCTTTTTCCCCTTATGATTTTTTTTTTAAGTTTTGCTTCTTTGGCAGCTGCTTTACAAACGTCATTTTGGTTTATGCTTCTTTTACCAATGTGCTGTGTCCGCTTTTTAGCTCCCATTGCCATCTTCTGCAGGAAGCACATTGACCACCAGTGATATCAGCACATTATGTCAGTGTTAACATATGTTTCTCATGTCATGAAAATAAAAATCCCACTCTAAATAATTCCTAAATTTATTGATAAGTGAATGATATCTTTAGTCACCAGTGCTAAATGTCTGTTTTAGGTCTCATGCACATGATCGTTGTGTGTTTTGCGGTCCGCAATTTGCCATTGATATAACTGCATGAGGCCTTATTGAGGACTGTTGTCCTGACCCAGGTACCTGTGTACCTCTAAAAATAAGCGGAAATATCCATGGATAAATGTAGTTTAGGTTTCTATCCTGTTGAGTAGAATAGAAAATATATGCAATATATGATATAAGAACATAAACTGTAATTTATTTATATATACAGTATAGACCAAAAGTTTGGACACACCTTCTCATTCAAAGTGTTTTCTTTATTTTCGTGACTATGAAAATTGTAGATTCATACGGAAGGCATCAAAACTATGAATTAACACATGTGGAATTATATACATAACAAACAAGTGTGAAACAACTGAAAATATGTCATATTCTAGGTTCTTCAGAGTAGCCACCTTTTGCTTTGATTACTGCTTTGCACACTCTTGGCATTCTCTTGATGAGCTTCAAGAGGTAGTCCTCTGAAATGGTTTTCACTTCACAGGTGTGCCCTGTCAGGTTTAATAAGTGGGATTTCTTGCCTTATAAATGGGGTTGGGACACAGCTGATAGTCCTACTGAATAGACTGTTAGAATTTGTATTATGGCAAGAAAAAAGCAGCTAAGTAAAGAAAAATGAGTGGCCATCATTACTTTAAGAAATGAAGGTCAGTCAGTCAGCCGAAAAATTGGGAAAACTTTGAAAGTAAGGGCTATTTGACCATGAAGGAGAGTGATGGGGTGCTGCGCCAGATGACCTGGCCTCCACAGTCATCGGACCTGAACCCAATCGAGATGGTTTGGGATGAGCTGGACCGCAGAGTGAAGGCAAAAGGGCCAACAAGTGCTAAGCATCTCTGGGAACTCCTTCAAGACTGTTGGAAGACCATTTCAGGGGACTACCTCTTGAAGCTCATCATAGGAATGCCAAGAGGGTGCAAAGCAGTAATCAAAGCAAAAGGTGGTTACTTTGAAGAACCTAGAATATGACATATTTTCATTTGTTTCACACTTGTTTGTTATGTATATAATTCCACATGTGTTAATTCATAGTTTTGATGCCTTCATAGTCATGAAAATAAAGAAAACTCTTTGAATGAGAAGGTATGTCCAAACTTTTGGTCTGTACTGTATATATATATATATATATATATCATACTGTATGTAACTTAACCCCTTAGTGTCACAGAAATTTTCCTGTTTTTTATTTTCATTTTTTACTCCCTGCCTTTGCAATAACTTTCTTATTTTTCCATTCACATAGCCATATGAGGGCTTGTTGTTTGTAGGATGTTTTCTAATGCCACCATTTAATATCCATACAATGTAGTGGGAAGCTGGACACAATTCCATATGGAGTGGAATTGGAAAAAAACGCAATTCTTCCATAGCTTTAAGGGTTTCGTTTTCACGGCATTCCGTATGTGGTAAACCTGATCTATTACCTTCTTTCTCCAGGTTGGTACGATTACAGTGAAACCACATTTTTATAGTTTTTTTAGTGTATTAAAACTTAAAAAAATAAAAACTTTGAAAACAATAATTTTTGCTTTGCATCAGCATATTCTGACCCCCATAACTTTTTTATATTTACATCTATGGAGGTGTGTGAGAGCTTATTTTTATGGGGTGTGTATGACTTTTTGATTACTTGTTATAAAATTTTTTGGGGAGGTAAAGTGACAAAAAAATGGCAATTCAGCCATTTAATTTTTTTTTGTTACGCCGCTCACTGTTTAGGATAGTTATGTATATATTTTAATTGTTCTGGCATTTTGGGACGCGGTGATACTAAAGATTTTTTTTTTTGGTTTGTTTGTTTTTTTAAATGGGGAAAGAGGGGTGATTTATATATATATATTAGTCCTGCTAGGGGACTTGAATATATCATCTTACCACGTCTCCCGTTGAAAGCAATGATTTAACATTGCAGTCTATGCAAGGGTGTAGCTATGGGGGAAGCAGGAGAAGCGGCTGCTTTGGGCCCCAAAATCAGAAGGGGCCCAATTAGGAGGAGGACTAACAGATAGTATTGTCAGGGCCCCCTGTATATAGACATATATACATTAACACTGTAGAAAATAAACGGAACGGCTGTCGGGCCTTGTCTGAGAGAAGTTGCTGGGGAAGGGGGCCTGTTCAAAAATTTGCTGTGGGGCCCGGTCATTTCTAGTTACGCCACTGAGTCTATGGGAGATTCAGTCCACACCTATCAAGCCCTGTCATGGGCATGGCTTTATAAGAACTTTGCTTTGGTAGGCCTCAAAGGCTTCAGAAGGCCCAAAGCTGGCATAGCAACCAAACAGCTCCTGTGATCTTGGTAAGCTGAGTGGCCACCGTCTTTAAAGATCCAACATCTGCCATATATGTATGGCTGATGTTGGTAAAGGGTTGAAATCTAAATTTATGTGGACCAATGATTCCCAACCTATATCACTACAGTGGAGCCTCTAAAATGCCATTCCTGGCTCAAAAAATCTTGGTGTAGGAGCAGGTAAAGCATTCCACGATTCTTGCACAGCCCTATAATTTACCTCAGATAGTTTTACTGCTTTGCAAAGAATCTTTAAGCAGTCTGACATCAGTTTGGGTTCCCTGTTGTTAAAGGGACAGGACTTGTTGCTGTGTGCTGGGGAACCCCAGATAAAAACTTAAAGAACCCCAGGGTTTTTGGGAACCCCAGTGGGAAAATACTGCTTTATTTATTTTATGCACTTATATAGCACTGCTATATTCTGCAGAGTGTGGGAGAAAACCAGAGCACCCAAAGGAAACCCACCCAAACACAGGGAGATCATACAAACTCCATGCAGATGTTGTCCTTGGTTGGATTTGAACGTAGGACCCCAGTGCTGCAAGGCACCAGTGCTAACCACTGAGCCACCGTGCTGCCCACTTTAGACTATTATCCACTAATTATTATTCCATGTTTCAAGTATTTTACTAAAATTGTTCTAAATAAACGCGCAATTACATAAGTAGTATAAATTAGAAGATATGACTTTGTATATCCGGTTTCTCGCATTCTGTAGGAATATCATGTAGGGACCACTGAAAATCCACCTGCAATTTCTCAATAATAAATATTGGAGTACATTTATAAAGATGTCACATATAGTATTTTAGAATAGACACGAGACACAATGAATGTTCTGTCCCCAACTGTTTTCTGTTTGTGGATTTAATGAACAGTTTTGCAGAAAATTCTCGCAATCAAGAAGAAAGTGCTTTCATATGTCTGTGAAGGTTCTCATTCCTCCAGGTCACAGTATAGCAGTAGTAATAAGTCAGAGCAACTAGACTTGTATTTTCTCTGGAAGATGTTTCGCTAGTCATCCGAATGGCTTTCTCAATTCTACATTCAGCTTTGGTCGTTAAACAGGAATACAGATCTTGTTGCATGGCTTTTGATAAGGCCAGTATTACATCTACAAAAAATGAGAAGCCTGAATAATAAAAATGAATTTAATATAGTAAGGATTTTCTTTATATTCCTAATCTTCCCTTCATTCCTTATTTGGTCCTGTAGCATTCTTCATGAATTTGATTGACACAATGGAAACAGAAGCCTTTCTATAAAAGAAGTTTGGCTCTCCTCTCTTTACCTTTAAGGCACTGTGTAGATTGATGTATTTTGGCTGAAAACTAACAGGAATGAATACAAAAAGTATCTTAGAGAATTCTTTTTTTTAAATCAAATAAATAAACTGTACTGGATTATTCTGTTAACATAGGTATTTACCTGTGCCATTTGTATACAGATATACCTATGTACATACAGTACAGGAAGATTATACCTGTGCACATACAGTACAGGAAGATTATACCTGTGTACATACAGTACAGGAAGATTATACATATGCACATACAGTACAGGAACAATATACCTACTGTATGTACATACAGTACAGGAACAATATACCTATGCACATACGGTACAGGGAGATTATACATATGCACATACAGTAATGGAGGATTATACCTAGGAACATATAGTACAGACAAAATATTTATAGACACATACAGTACAGGAAGATTATACCTAGGCATATACTGTACAGGAAGATATAGCGGTCGCATGCTTTAACAATGTTTTTATTACAAATTTGAATAGCTTACAATAAATTTAGATTATACAGAACAATACGATTATACATATGCACCTACAGTACAGGAGGATTATACCTAGGAACATATAGTACAGACAAAATATTTATAGACACATACAGTACAGGAAGACACATACAGTACAGGAAGATTATACCTAGGCATATACTGTACAGTAAGATATAGCGGTCGCATGCTTTAACAATGTTTTTATTACAAATTTGAATAGCTTACAATAAAAAATAAAACTGTGTACTGACAACACAACCCTTACCGAAACCCCTTCCATTCAACATAAGGTTAGCAATTGCCCTTCTTTCAGTTTGCCCTTAGCTCTAAACATTCCAACCTTCATACTTGAAGATCGCTTTCACATATGTACACAGGTAACCAATATTGTGCTATAATTTTTTTTGACAACAAATGGGAGTACACATGAGCTTCAGCGGAATATGCTGGAAATATTGGACTTAACATCTCAGGGCAACTTTACATCAAGTGGATCCCATCTGCCTCCACGTCCAAAGATTTTGAGCATTTATACATTTCTTTTCTCCTGTGTAGGAACTTTGCAGAGTAATATAATGTATGAGGACATAAATTGGGTAATTTTGTGAGAAGTATTATTTAAAATCTGAAGGAACTACCATCATTGTTCCTTGGTAATTGCATCACGTTCCAGTGACCATTTTTGAGAATTAAAGGGGTTTTACAGGATCTCGATATTGATGACCTATCCTCAGGTAGAGGTCATTAATATTTGATCAGTATGGGCCGACACCCCGCATCCCCCCAATCACCTGTTTCCTGCTGCTTTTGGCATCGGAGCTACCACTTTGAAAGGACCATAACCACAGCTCCATTGAAAGTGCAGTGCACCTCAGCACTCATTCACTTTTTGGCAACAGTATTACCATGTTCATGTGACAAGACCAAAGTCACTGTGTAGCTCTAGCCATAGAAACAGACACCATTTTGTCAATAGAGTTTCAGGGGGGTCAAACCCATGGATAAAGTATGAAGTTTATCTCTCTTTTCTGTGCCCTAAAAAGTACAGTATATTGTGTTTCATTATATTTGGCTAGGACCAGCCCAAAATCTGTGCTTATATTGTCAAAATATAACATATTAGCATCCCTTACTGCGAAACCAATAAAATATTTTTTTTTCCAAAAGTATTTTGTGACTTAATTACATTTCTCCCATAGTAGGGTAGAGCTCAGTGGACCATTGGTATTAAAGTTATTTTCCTGTATATAGATATTGATGACCTATTCTCAGGATAGGACACCAATATCAGAAGGTGGGGGTCTGACACCCAGCATACCCACCAATCAGCTGTTTTTAAACCACATAGTGGGGGGAGCTGGAAGCAGAAAGCTCTATTCCATGCAAAAAAAAAACATCAGATTGGTGAGTGTTGGACCCCCATCAATCTGATATTGATGACTTATCCTGAGGATAGGTCATCAGTATGTAAGGACCAGAAAACCTCTTTAAGGATTTTTTTTTAAAGTAACCCATAATCTATGTTATAGGGAGGCTTATGAAATTGAACTGACTATTTTACCTGGAAAATATTCATACGCTATAGATAACTATTCAAATATTGTAGTGCTCTTGTAAGGTGGTAGAACACCTCCTGGGTCAAATGTCACATTTTTCATGGTATTTTAGACCTAGTCCAGACCAGATCATGTCATCCAATATACTCTGAATGGTAGCGAAAATTATGTTGTTCTTCTGTCTGCCATGATAAGTGGTAAAAAAGTGTTTTCATCTTGGAAACACCTACATTTTCACCCTAAATTAACTGTTCACTTCATCCAGCTGCCTCTTCTATGACAGTGAGGAGATTACAGGCAATCTCCCAGAATTTACATTTTTAAGTCTGTAAAAGAAAACTCTTTTTGGTATTCAGTTAGGGTCCCAAAAGATTCAGAGGATTAACCCCAGGGAAGATGCACTGTCAAGTGGCCTTTCAAGCAGAAAATAAAGTGCATTAAGCTCTGGGATACGTGGTAATAGGTTTTACAGTTTATTGGATCACACTAATATCAGGGATTCTTGTGATGGGTGTTCTACAAACTGGTTAAACTATATATAATCTAGTCTGTGCTAGATGAATTACATGCGCTGATCAAGGCCAGTGTTTAACAGTGACACTCATGCGGTAAATGATATTTGTCATACAGTTACATTTATCATATTTATCATACTGTTATATTAATATGCTGTATGAAGTGTAACCACGTCCTCGGTGTACGCATCACTCCTTGGGCGGGGCTGTGTTGTGTCAGGTGATTCCATTGACCTACCCTGGCTCTCCTGGAGGTATTTAAGTGGCTCAGCCCTCTACCAAAGTGCCTCAGAGTCAAGGTCCTATCCTGTGCAATCGAGCTTGCTACCACTTGTGTTCCTGACTACGTGCCTTGTTCCTAGACTACGCTCTTTGTCTGATCCCTGCTTGCTTGCATAACTCCTCCTGTTGCGACCTGGATTGTCTGACTTCGTTCCCGTACCTCCTGTCCTGACCCATTGCTTGTCTCGACTATGTCGCTGCCTCGTCCACCGGTCCTGTCTAGTTGCTCCTGGTAACGACCCTGCCTGTCTAACTATGTCTATACTGTCGGTACCTTCGCAGGTACCTCTTGGTCTGCCCGGAGCAGCTGCTACTGACTCTGGGACTGCCCTGGAGTGGTACCTGGCAGCTACCCTAGCGGCCCAAGTCTATCCTCCCCACCAGAGGCTCTAGCGAAGACCAGGTAGCTGCTTAGTCACGCCCCTCCAGGGTACAACCAGTCTCTAGCACAGTGGGTCCACTTCCACTGATTCGTGACATGAAGTCAAACTTTCTTTTCTTCTTGTAATGTTTCAACGAAGAGCTAAAGGGGTTTTCTGATACTTTATACTAATACCTATTCTCTGGACAGGGAGGATGGCCATAGACCCTACATGGAAATTCCCTGGTGGGCGATACCCCAGGGGGCCACCCAAGTCCTTCTCTCTAACCGGGTACGCTGTGAGAATCAGGTACCCACTCAGCCAGAAACTGCACATGCCCTCTGAATTCAACTGTGTCCCCCTGCTCCATATGTTAATCAGAGACAACTGGAGGAAGAGGACAGAAAATGGCTATTGATGGCCACTACAGAGGGACAGCTTTTGGGGCAGTATATTGTACTACACTGTGTTATTTAGTTCTGCTGGGACTATAGACCCAATGCGGATTGGCCATAGACCCGGTGGGACCAATGCCCAGGGAGTTGCCCAAACCCTCCTCTCTGCTGCTTGCTGGGTACATAATGTGGTAATAATGTGGTAATTAACCCAGCCAGTGACTGCACATGCACCTCAACTCCTAAGCCCACTGCCCATATCTTAATCAGAGACAACTGGAAGAGGAGGAGAACAGAAAATGGCAGCTATTGATGGCCAATACTGAGGGAGAAAAATATAGACAGTATTTGGTGTGAAAAGCTAGGACTAAAACTGCACCAATGTAGAGGACTATGAAAAACAGAGCAATATTATTATAGACCGATTCATTGAAAAAGGATATGAAAAGGAAGTGTTATACAATCAGAGGGAGGAAGTAAAGCGAGAAAATTATAATACTAAAAATAAGGACCCTAGTGAATATACAAAACAGATTAGGGATAAATATCAATTTGCTTTCTCCACCTCCTATTCCACTACCTGCCCCCAGATTAAGAAAATCATCCATCAAAATTGGAATGTTTTAAAAAATGACCGAGTTATTGGAGACCTCATTCCTAAGAAACCCCCATTTATTTTTAAGGGCTCTTTCACACTTGCGTTATTGTCTTCCGGCATAGAGTTCCGTCGTCGGGGCTCTATGCCGGAAGAATCCTGATCAGGATTATCCTAATGCATTCTGAATAGAGAGAAATCCGTTCAGGATGCATCAGGATGTCTTCAGTTCCGGAACGGAACGTTTGTTGGCCGGAGAAAATACCGCAGCATGCTGCGCTTTTTGCTCCGGCCAAAAAGCCGGAACACTTGCCGCAAGGCCGGATCCGGAATTAATGCCCATTGGAAGGCATTGATCCGGATCCGGCCTTAAGCTAAACGTCGTTTCGGCACATTGCCGGAGCCGACATTTAGCTTTTTCTGAATGGTTACCATGGCTGCCGGGACGCTAAAGTCCTGACAGCCATGGTAAAGTGTAGCGGGGAGCGGGGGAGCAGTATACTTACCGTCCGTGCGGCTCCCCGGGCGCTCCAGAGTGACGTCAGGGCGCCCCAAGCGCATGGATCACGTGATCGCATGGACACGTCATCCATGCGCATGGGGCGCTCTGACGCCATTCTGGAGCGCCCCGGGAGCCGCACGGACTGTAAGTATACTGCTCCCCCGCTCCCCGCTCCTACTATGGCAACCAGGACTTTAATAGCGTCCTGGGTGCCATAGTAACACTGAAAGCATTTGAAGACGGAACCGTCTTCCAAATGCTTTCAGTACACTTGCGTTTTTCCGGATCCGGCGGGCACCTCCGGCAACGGAAGTGCATGCCGGATCCCAACAACGCAAGTGTGAAAGAGGCCTTAAAGAGCCCCCACTGTTAGGAACCGCATTGTGCACAGCTATGTGAAAGATGACCGGACCATTTCTAAACCCCGTAGCGTTTTCACCTGGTGCGGTTTTTGCCTTTGTTGTAAAAATCGCTCCAGGGATGATAAGAAAAAATCCAAAATAGAGTAAGTTGTGTCTACCTCCAAATCATCCACATTAAAAATAAAAGGTAATATTTCATGTGAATCCATGGGAGTCATATATATGCTTGAGTGCCCTTGTGGGCTTCAGTATATTGGTAGAAAATTGAGGAAATTGAAAGTTCGGGTGGCGGAGCATATTAGGAACATTAAAAAAGGGCTGGAGACGCATAGTGCCTCAGCACATTTTAAGAGATTTCACCAGAAGGACCCCACTGGTTTAAAATTCTGTGGCATTGAACTGGTTAAACGTCATTGGCGAGGAGGCAATCCCGCTACACAAATCAACAAAAAAGAGGCACAATGGATTTTTGAAATGGATACATTGCAGCCGCAAGGACATAATATCGAATGGGATATAAAAGCAGTCCGCATGGTTTGATTTGTCTGATACTATTGTTCTTATACATACTAGCTATTTTTATATATACTACTTATTATATTATATTATTATATATTTTAGTTTAATCCATAACATTGTTTTTATATGATATTGTCTATTTAAAAGTTATTTAAGATTTTATGTAATTGTCTATATTGCACATTTTGTATATGTCTACGGTATTTGATACTGACTGATTGATTGACATGCCAGCGGACAACGGAAGTCTGTTTCAATTCCGGGGTAGAAGTTACCTTTTACTCGTGGTTCACGGCAGTGTTTGTACCGCAGCCCCTGAAGAAGCTAACTGCGAAACCCGGGCTCGGGCATCTTTATGTGCATGCTAACAACTCTGAATTTGTGAGTACAATAAAACCCTGTTACCATTAAGATATCGAGGGTATTGCACCATCTCTTCTGTTCCTTTGTGAAGGTATTTTGACCCGGTGTTGGAATCAGCGGTCGGTGGCTCATGACGGGATCTGAGGACCAGCAGGAGGTGTATAACAGCTTCCCTGTATGAGAAATACGTACCTGTGACTGTTGCTTCTGAAAGCTGGATGCGATTTCAGTTCCCCATCTTTATAGGATTCCATTTGAACTACTGACATACATCACTGACACATAGCGCAGTTCCCGCACCTACTGTAATACTGAGGGTGAGCCTTTGGGGCAATATATTTGTCACGGATGTACCAAGACTTACGGACGTCCCCGCGTGAGTGGCAGGAGATCTTTGAGACTGGCAACACGTGGCTTGATTTGACCTGTTTACCTTGTGGCTCAATAGGTGTCTGTGTTGTTTCTGATACTGGCCACACCCTTAACCTCCAGGTGTTGCTATTGTGGTCATATAACTTTCCCTTTTTATAGTTGTTTCTCCCACAATGCTGTGCGGTTTATAGCTTCAGTTGGACCTGTGGATAACTGGTGTTTGGATCTCGGCTGAGTTCCTAGTGCTGACATAGCTTCTTGGAAGTTAAGTGTTACCTTTTCCTTTTGGCTTTTCTGTGTGGGACTCCCGTTCATCCTTTCTTTTGGAGGAACAGGTTGTCTCATTCCTGTCATTAGTACTAGGGTCCTTTAGGGTTAGAAAGGACTTTATGTATTCCTATGTATGAACTCACCTACCTTTGGGGTCTGTTCATACTGGTAGTCAGTCAGGGCTTTGGTTAGGGTTTTCACTAGAAGGTGTCCATCTTTCTTCCCTAGTTTTCAGGCCTTATTTCCTTTCCCCTTTCCCTACTATGTTCGGTGTGGGGTTTCCCTCCCACATTAGAGCATGACAATATTGTGCTGCACTGTGGTATATGGTATTTTGCACTATGGTCTTGCTCCTACTTATTTTGCTCCGCCTCCTGTCAATTTAGACACTCCTACAACATAGGGCCACTTTTATTTTATTTTTTTCCAGGGCCATTTTAAGTTCCCAGTCCGCCCCCTGTGCCCAGCACCAATTTCCTCAATATCTGGACATCAGTAGTAGTGCTCAATATAGTGCCTTTGTGCTTTTATTGTGTGTGCAGATAGATAGATACTATAGATAGATAGACACAGTATCACTTCTGTCCTGAATACTGGGTGTAATTCTCAGTATCTGCTCTTACTCTGTATATATGGACACTGCACAGTACTACTTCTTTTTTTGTTTTGAAACATGAAACTTTTTATTTATTTTTCACAAAAGATAAGATTCATGTTAGGGCTCTTTCACACTTGCGTTCTTTTCTTCCGGCATAGAGTTCCGTCGTCGGGGCTCTATGCCGGAAGAATCCTGATCAGTTTTATCCTAATGCATTCTGAATGGAGAGAAATCCGTTCAGGATGCATCAGGATGTCTTCAGTTCCGGACCGGAACGTTTTTTGGCCGGAGAAAATACCGCAGCATGCTGCGCTTTTTGCTCCGGCCAAAAATCCTGAACACTTGCTGCAAGGCCGGATCCGGAATTAATGCCCATTGAAAGGCCTTAAGCTAAACGTCGTTTCGGCGCATTACCGGATCCGACGTTTAGCTTTTTCTGAATGGTTACCATGGCTGCCAGGACGCTAAAGTCCTGTTTGCCATGGTAAAGTGTAGTGGGGAGCGGGGGAGCAGTATACTTACCATCCGTGCGGCTCCCAGGGCGCTCCAGAGTGACTTCAGGGCGCCCCACGCGCATAGATGACGTGATCACATGGACACGTCATCCATGCGCATGGGGCGCTCTGACGTCATTCTGGAGCGCCCTGGGAGCCGCACGGACTGTAAGTATACTGCTCCCCCGCTCCCCGCTCCTACTATGGCAACCAGGACTTTAATAGCGTCCTGGCTGCCATAGTAACACTGAACGCATTTTTAAGACGGATCCGTCTTCAAATGCTTTCAGTTCACTTGCGTTTTTCCGGATCCGGCGTGTAATTCCGGCAAATGGAGTACACGCCGGATCCGGACAACTCAAGTGTGAAAGAGCCCTTACAAGGTTCGGTACAAATGTAAAATAAAAAAAGGGGGGGGGGACGGGAAGGGGGATTAACACAAAAGTATTGTGGTACAAGATATAAATGTGAAATATGAATATGCAAAATTAAACTTAAGCTGTCCTGTATACGGAGTGTAATCCTCAGTATCAGCTCTTATTCTGTATATATGGACACTGCACAGTACCACTTCTACTGTCCTGTATGCTGGGTGTAATCCTCGGTATATGCTCTTATTCTGTATATATGGACACTGCACAGTACCACTTCTCTTGTCCTGTGTACTGCGTGTAGTTCTCAGTATCTGCTCTTATACTGTATATAGACTCTGCATAGTACCATGTCTCTTGCCCTGTATAATGGGTGTAATCCTCACTATCTGCTCTTATTCTGTATATATGGATACCACACAGTACCACTTCTCTTTTCCTGTATACTGTGTGTAATTCTTACTATCAGCTCTTATTCTGTATATATGAACACTGGACAAGGGTCTGAGGAAAGGGTTTGACTTGCCAGATTGTTTAAATATTGGACAGCCTCTTTAATTCTGGGATCTTTGTGATTCAAGGACATTATATTGACGGTGTGATCTGAGGCCGCGGTCTTTAAAAAGGAGCAGAGTGTATGTCTGTAAAAAATTTGGGCTGACCATGATTTTTGGTTCAGTTGTCCAGAAAAACAATTAGTACAACAAATAGCACTGTGTAAAAGAGGATGTGCAGCCAACAATAATGAAACTGTATGTGAATGATCACATGAAAGGGATGTCCAGGAAAATGAGTAAGCAGTGTATAGTGTAAGTGATGCTGAGTCCAATAATGTAATTGTTATCTTCATATTCACTTGCTCTGACAAACCAGCAGTAAATGTATTGAGAGGACTCCTGAGCTCACTCACACAATGGAGAGGACTCAAAGTGTTATAAGTGCATTTTACTGCTGGTTTGTCGGAGCACAGTGTCCGAATGCAGGTGAATATGAAGATAAAAATTACATAACCAGACTCAGCATCACTTACACTATAAACTGATTACTGTAGTTTAGGCCTCATGCACACGACCGTTGTTTTTGTCCGCATCCGAGCCGCAGTTTTTGCGGCTTGGATGCGGACCTATTCACTTCAATGGGGCTGCAAAAGATGCGGACAGCACTCCGTGTGCTGTCCGCATCCGTTGCTCTGTTCCGCGGTCCGCAAAAAAAATATAACCTGTCATATTCTTGTCCGTTTTACGGACAAGAATAGGCAGTTATATAAATGGCTGTCCGTGCCGTTCCGCAAATTGCGGAAAGCACATTAGACGCCATCCGTGTTTTGCGGATCCGCAATTTGTGTGCATGAGGCCTTAGTGGGTGTTTCGGAGCTGACAGATTCCCTCTAAGTTATGCAATGATTGGAAAGGAGCTAAACGACTTGCAATAACGTTAATTGGTGCCTGTTACTGGCAGATAATGTGCCTATGTGAATAAGCCCTTATCAGGTTGTTTGTAGCAATTAGTATGTATAACATTGTTTTGCGTAGATATAAAGAAGTTACTTTACTTTCAGATCATCAGAACCAAACTTAGAATATCTTCTGAATGTGAAACCTCTTCAAGGATGCATCCAGAGGAGGCGTCTGCTGCAGATTTTAAGAAGTTTTGATTTGTGGATGCCTAGGTGATAAGATCCCAACCAGTCACTAAAATGAAGTTCCAGAAATGCTCAGCTGGGCTCTGTGCCTCATCTTTTTGATTTGCTTTATGTACCATATACCTCTAAGTATGCTCTCCAAGAAGAGCTAAGTAGAGCCAACAGACGCTAAGGACCCCCGATGAGCATATCTGGCTTTGTTTTAGCAATCAGAGCAGTTCTCAGCACCCAGATCCCCAACAATGAAAGCTTCTTACATGTCACTATGGTATGTCAGAAGTTTTATGAAACACTAGGTACCATACAACTTAAACACAGGAACAATGTAATGAAGGTCAACAGACTTGGAAGAAGTGCATTTATATATTCCTCAGTGCTGTACAGAGATAATGACCATGTCCTTTTCCCCATTGGGGCTCACAATCTAAATTCTAAATTTATCTACCTGTATATTTTTGGAGTTTCGGGGCATACACAAAGAGAAGATACAAGCTACCCTTGGTTGGATTTAAACCCAGAAATGTCCAGTAATAGTGCTAACCACTAAGCCATCAAAGGCTTTCAATATTCAATATTTTACATAGTTTTTGCATTATTCTCACAATTAGATTAAATATATTTGTGACCCAGAAGCAAATACAGTACTTCTGCCAGGATACACTGCCATGTAACTATTCAGGTAGGAGGAAACAAAGGATTCATATTTCAATATTAGCACATTCTGCACACTATTAAAGAGGACCTTTCATCGGTCCAAACATTGTAAGATAACTATCAGGCTGTGTAGAGCTGCGCCCCGGGATCTCACTGCACTTACTATTATTCCGGGGCGCCGCTCCGTTCTCCCGCTATGTCCCCCTGTATTTTCGCTGAATTGGTTCTACTAGGCGGAGTCTGCCTTGTTTCTCCCTGGGCGTTTCTTCTCCCAGGCTGTAGCGCTGTCCAATCGCAGCGCAGAGCTCACAGCCTAGGAGTTTTTTTTTTCTCCCTGGCTGTGAGCTCTGTGCTGCGATTGGACAGCGCTACAGCCTGGGAGAAGGAACGCCCAGGGTGAAACAGGGCAGACTCCGCCCAGTAAAACCAATTCAGCGAAAATACCGGGGGACATAGCGGGAGAATGGAGTGGCGCTCCGGAATAATAGTAAGTGCAGTGAGATCCCGGGGCGCAGCTCTACACAGCCTGAAATATCACATGATCCATTTAAAAAATGCTTATATTGCGTTAAATGTAAAAAAAATTTTTTTAAAGTAGACATATTAGGTATCGCTGTGTCCATAACAACCTGCTCTATAAAAATACCACATGATCTAACCCCTCAGGTAAACACCATTAAAAAAAAGTGTCAAAAAAGCTATTTTTTGTCCCCTTAAATCACAAAAAGTATAATACTAAGTGATCAAAAAGTTATACGCACCCCAAATCCATACCAATCAAACCATCATCTCATCCCGCAAAAAATTAGTCCATACCTGCTGTATAAAAATATCACATGAACTAACCTCTCAGGTGAATACAGTAAAAAAATTTAATAAAAAGTGTGTCAAAAAAGCCATTTTTGTCACCTTACATGACAAAAAGTGGAATACCAAGCGATCAAAAAGTCATAAGCAGCTTAAAATAGTACCAATCAAACCATCATCCCATACTGAAAAAAATTAGCTCCTACATAAGACAGTCGCCCAAAAAATAAAAATAAATATGGCTTTCAGAATATGGAGTCATATTTGGTATTTTTGCGTCAGTAACAACCTGCTCTATAAAAATACCACATGATCTAACCTGTCAGATGAACATTGTAAAAACGGTGCCAAAACAGCTATTTTTTGTTACCTTGCCTCACAAAAAGTCTAATATAGAGCCAGTGTAATATAGAGTACCCTAAAATAGTACCAACAAAACTGCCACCTTATCCCGTAGTTTCCAAAATGGGGTAATTTTTGGGGAGTTTCTACTCTAGGGGTGCATCAGGGGGTCGTCAAATGTGAAATGGCAACTTAAAATTATCCCAGTGAAATCTGCCATCCAAAAACCATATGGCGTTACTTTCCTTCTGCTCCCTGCCGTGTGCCCGTACAGCAGTTAACGACCACATATGGGGTGTTTCTGTAAACTACAGAGTCAGGGCAATAAATATTGAGTTTTGTTTGGCTGTTACCCTTGCTTTGTTACTGGAAAAAATTTATTAAAATGGAAAATCTGCCAAAAAAGGGAAATTCTGAAATTTAATCTCCATTTTCCTTTAATTCTTGTGGAACACCCAAAGGGTTAAAAAAGTTTTTAAAATCAGTTTTGAATACTTTGAGGGGTGTAGTTTCTATTATGTAAGCCTCACAAAGTGACTTCGGACCTGAACTGGTCCTTAAAAAGAGGGTTTTGGAAATTTTCTGAAAAAATTCAATATTTGCTTCTAAACTTTTGCTTCTAAGCCTTTTAAATCCCAAAAAAAGAAAATGTAATTTACAAAATGATCCAAACATAAAGTAGACATATGGGAAATGTAAAGTAATAACTATTTTAGAAGGTATCACTATCTGTTTTAAAAGCAGAGAAATAGAAATTTTGAAAATTGCTAATTTTTCATTTTTTTTTATTTGGTATTTTTTTATAATTAAAAATGAAAACTTTTGACTCAAATGTACCACTGTCATGAAGTACAATATGTGACGAGAAAACAATCTCAGAATGGCCTGGATAAGTAAAAGCGTTTTAAAGTTATCACCACATAAAGTGACCCATGTCAGATTTGCAAAAAATGGCCTGGTTCTTAAGGTGAAAAATGGCAAGGTCATTAAGGGGTTAAAACTTTTATTTTGCTGTATAGACATTCAGGGAAAGGATAGGGAGGAATCATTCCACAGTATTGAAGCAGAACAGGGTTCAGTAGGGGAGGTTACAGCCTAGGTAATAGGAACAATCCTATTACACCTTGCTGCACTGACTGGGGATCCAAATTGCCTACAGCTCTGTAATTCCAGCAGACCGTTCTTGTTATTGGGGTGCAAGTGCTGTTTGATACAGCCATTAACAGGGTTTATTACAAGGAAATATTTCTACGTCTTATTTGCTCTTGTGCGGTGCAGTTATATGTTCTAAAGCATTTTTTGTCTTGTATTAGTGGGGAAAAAAGGGCTTATTAGCCGTTGTGTGGTGAAGTGAGAAAATTACAGCCCTTTTTGGCGTGTATTAGTGGCAAAAAATATATATTATTTGCCGTTCAGCGATGCAGTTATATGTTCTAAAGTCTTTTGTGGAGTGTATACATGGAAAAAGTAAGGGCCTATCTGCCGTTCAGCAGTGCAGTTATACAGTATGTTCTAAAGCCCTTTTTGGCATGTATTAGTGGCAAAAAAATATATATTATTTGCCGTTCAGAGGTGCAGTTATATGTTCTAAAGCCCTTTTTGGTGTGTATTAGGCTACTTTCACACTCGCGTTTTTTGTGGATCCGTCATGGACGGATCCGTTCAGATAATACAACCGTCTGCATCCATTCAGAACGGATCCATTTGTATTATCTTAAACATAGCCAAGACGGATCCATCTTGAACACTATTGAAAGTCAATGGAGGACGGACCTGTTTTCTATTGTGCCAGATTGTGTCAGTGAAAACGGATCAGTCCTCATTGACTTACATTATGTGCCAGGACGGATCCGTTTGGCCACCACGCAGTACTGCACCATGTTAACAGTTGTCTAACACAACATGTCCATTGCTATCAGGAACTGCAGGTCAATTACCACTTACATGCAGACTTCTGCAAAATTAAAACCACCTGTGCCAAATAGGAGGAGTGCGATACCAGTAATAAAGAAGAAAGATTTAACATGCATATATCAAGGGGAGAAAAACAGAACTGGATCGCACATCCACAATGCTATGCTTAGATCTAATTAAACTCGCTTCTCAGCACAATATTAAAGTGTACAGCCCCCTATACTGCATGCTGTACAAGAGGCATTAGTGTACATTTTGATCAAAAGGCATAAGCCCACTCACCACGCCAAGGTTGACTCCTGGGTCCTGCCGCCTACTAGGGCAGTGCCGCGTTGTCACCGCACTGTGCTGCGCCTTTTTGTCAGAGTAGGTCCCACTCAAAAAGGCAACCTTGGCGTGGTGAGTGGGCTTATGCCTTTTGATCAAAATGCACACTTTAATATTGCGCTGAGAAGCGATTTTAATTAGATCTAAGCATAGCATTGTGGATGTGCGATCCAGTTCTGTTTTTCTCCCCTTGATATATGCAAAAAAATATATATTTGCCGTTCAGCGGTGCAGTTTTATGTTCTACAGCCCTTTTTGTCGTGTATTAGTGGCAAAAAAATATATATTATTTGCCATTCAGCGGTGCAGTTATATGTTCTAAAGCCTTTTGTGACGTGTATAAGTGGAAAAAAATAAGGGCCTATTTACCGTTCAGCGGTGCAGTTATATGTTCTAAAGCCCTTTTTGGCGTGTATTAGTGGCCAAAAATTATATATTTGCCGTTCAGCGGTGCAGTTATATGTTCTAAAGCCTTTTGTGTCGTGTATAAGTGGAAAAAAATAAGGGCCTGTTTGCTGTTCAGCAGTGCAGTTATATGTTCTAAAGCCCTTTTTGGCGTGTATTAGTAGACAAAAAAGGGCTTATTAGCTGTTGTGTGGTGAAGTGAGAAAATTACAGACTTATTTGGTTTGTTTTCCTTTTTATTTATTGATTTGATTTAACAGTAAGTCGGACAGAGAAGTGCCAGGCCCTGCACAGGGGAGTGGCAGAGATCTAAATGTTTCTGGCGCAGGAACAGGTCGCAGCAGAGTAAGGGGGCATGGCAGCAGGAGTCATAGCAAGAGGCCTGAGCTCCAGGTGTCATCTAGCAGTCGTGTCTTGACCAGGAACCCAGAGGTTCTTGAATGGTTGACTCGGTCATACACTTCATTCCAAGTGACATCAGACACCCCCAGTCAAGAGTCGTGGGTTCGTCAGACACAACCCTTAGTTGTTATGGCCCGGGAGCAGGCCCTGTGCCCTCACCTGTCCTCAACTTGCCTCTGTCCTTTTCTGTTCCCTCAGCCAGAGAAGTATTATATGCTGTGGGCTCAGCTCCACTATACAGCGAGGACGAGCTACTAGAGGACAGTCAGCAGCTACGGGCCAGCCAAGATGTGGAGGAGACATCCGCCGCTTCCTCCGGTAGGCGGGCAAGTAGTGATGAGGAGAGTGGTGTGGGATCTGGTGTTGAGAGTGGTCAGGCTGCTGACCCAGAGACCGTTCATGAGGACATCAGTGACGTGCAGACAGTACTCGATGATGTTACAGACTCCCTATGCGTGTTACTGCAAGGCACAGTGTTCTACACTACTATAACGGCTCTCTGCAGCTAGGAAATAGCCATTTTTAACGCGATTCGCCACGAATAAATTCGTATCGAACCAAATTTTTTTGAAAAATTCGGCGAACCGGCCGAATCGAATTTTTGAGAAAATCTCTAATTATATTAATGGGGTTGTTTCACTTCAGTAAATTGCATTTATCATGTAGAGAAAGTTAATATAAGGCACTTCCTAATGTATTGTGATTGTCCATATTGTCTCCTTTGCTGGCTTGATTCACTTTTCCATCACATTATACACTGCTCGTTTCCATGGTCACGACCACCCTGTAATCCAGCAGCAGTGGTCATGCCTGCATACTATAGGCCATGGATGCTCAACCTGTGGCCCTCCAGCTGTTGTAAAACTACAACTCCCACTATTGCCCTGCTGCAGGCTGATAGCTGTAGACTGTCTGGGAATGCTGGGAATTGTAGTTTTGCAACAGCTGGAGGGCCACAGGTTGAGCATGCCTGCTATAGGCCAACACTGGCCTACGTCTACTTCTGCGGTCTTGGCCACAAGAGAGGCTAGTGCCTTTTCCTATTGAATCACAATTCATTAGTAAGTGCCTTGTATTAAAGGGGTTAGGATTGGTTCACATCATGTTTTTCTTGTCCGTTTAATGCATACAAAAAATGTATACGTTCAATGGATGCCTCAGACTGATGCCATACAGTGGCATCCATTCCCCATAGAGTTACAATATAAAAAAAAGGAAGCTTTTTTTTACCGGACTCTGCAGGATACAAGAACGTGGTGTGCTGCGTTTTGTATCCTTTTTTTTCTAACGTGTATGTCAAATGGAGGCATAAATGTGATGTGAACCCACCCCTATCCATCTATTTGTAACCGATGTCTACATGATAAATGCAATTTGCTAAAGTGAGGCAAGCCATTTATTATTGTGTATTACTGTATTATATATATAGCTGTGGAGGACATAAAATGAAATGTCATTTATCATAAATGCTCTTATTGCTTCTGTTTGATCGAGTCCTGTTGATCTATTTTTGTTTTTCTATTAGCTCCCTCCCCTTTCTCCCCCCTATTTTTAATTTTTAATTTTATGGGTTTATATATAAGACACATTAACGTCCCGAAATAACGGGAAATTAGAAGATAGATTTTTATTGCAGCTAGCACTTATCTACAAAATGACTTTGACTCAATATGTAATTACACATTGTTGTGTGCTGGTGCGCAGAATGAGCAGTCCTGATTTACATCATTATTTGTTGCAATATCTGTACGGGTCCTGCGCGACCCCATGGAAAGTTTGTTCAACTATTTGATGGCTCTCATATGTTCTAATTCATAAATACTTAATAAAAACAGAGGCTACTTTCACACTCGCGTTTTGGGCGGATCCGACATGGATCTTGAAAAACTGATCCGTTACAATAATACAACCGCATGCATCCGTCATGAACGGATCCGTTTGTATTATCTGTAACATAGCCAAGACGGATCCGTCATGAACTCCACTGAAAGTCAATGGGGGACGGATCCGTTTTCTATTGTGTCAGAGAAAATGGATCCGTTGACTTACATTGTGTGTCAGAACGGATCAGTTTGGCTCAGTTTCATCAAGCGTCAAGCAAGCAGCGTTTTGGTGTCCGCCTCCAGAGCCGAATAGAGACTGATCGGAGGCAAACTGATGCATTCTGAGCGGATCCTTTTCTATTCAGAATGCATTAGGGCAAAAACTGATCCGTTTTGGACCGCTTCTGAGAGCCCTGAACGGATCTCACATAAGGAAAGCCAAAACACGAGTATGAAAATAGCCTAAACATAAAATGTGCAAGGGAGATGAGCAGCTGCCACAACCTCTAATGCCGCTTATCACTAGGGATAAGCAGTCTGATGGAAACATCTTTTTCTTATTGAGTGCAGTTTACATTATGAGACATGTTATTTGGTGCAATGAAATGTACTATATTATTATCCTTACATGAGAAATAAGCACTGCTTGACAAGCAGATAATGGCTTTTCCTACCTATTGAGTGAGTGTTTCTTTAAACTGATCACTGCTGTCTATAACAAGTTCATCATCAGTACACGCATTGTGCATTGAGTGTGTTCTAGGTATTGTCCACTAGAAGTCCTCTGTGTATACAAGTGTCATTTGATGAGTTTTCACATGAAAAGAATGACATCGTGGGCGGATAACTCCAGCAACAGACTCTCAGCACAATATGATCCATCACTTAGTCTAAAGACAGTGTCACAGCAAGAAAAAGCCCACACATACCCCTGTTGTGCTGGCATCATGCTGAGTGGCCCTCCTACCCAGTATGGGATTCATCAGAATTACCAGCATTTATACTGACATAACAGTAATGTGTGTGCAAAGCCTGTGTATGCGGTTACCTATCTATCTATCTATCTATCTATCTATCTATCTATCTATCTATCTATCTATCTATCTTTCTTTCTATCTATCTATCTATCTATCTATCTATCTATCTATCTATCTACCTTCTATCTATCTATCTATCTATCTATCTATCTATCTTTCTTTCTATCTATCTATCTATCTATCTATCTATCTATCTATCTATCTACCTACCTTCTATCTATCTATCTATCTATCTATCTATCTATCTATCTATCTTTCTATCTATCTATCTATCTATCTATCTATCTATCTATCTATCTATCTTTCTATCTATCTATCTATCTTTCTTTCTATCTATCTATCTATCTATCTATCTATCTACCTACCTTCTATCTATCTATCTATCTATCTATCTATCTATCTATCTATCTATCTATCTATCTTTCTTTCTTTCTTTCTATCTATCTATCTATCTATCTATCTATCTTTCTTTCTTTCTATCTATCTTTCTATCTTTCTATCTATCTATCTCTACCTACCTATCTATCTATCTATCTATCTTTCTTTCTATCTACCTACCTTCTATCTATCTATCTATCTATCTATCTATCTATCTATCTTTCTTTCTATCTATCTATCTATCTATCTATCTATCTATCTATCTATCTATCTATCTATCTATCTATCTATCGATATCTATCTCATGTCTATCTATCTACCTATCTATCTGCAACTATATCTATAACGCGTCCCAGATGTAGGAATGCCGAGTGGTATAGTGCGGCCTAACATTTCCCTTTATGTGTGTCACGGTGCTCCTACCTGGATACCGCTGGACCCCAGGCTTTGGCTCTGAAGCAATAAATAGGGGGAATAATTGAGCGATTTGAAAGAAACATTGAGTCCAGACCTTGTATGTAGTTGAACAGCAGCTTCAAGCTTTGTCTTGGTCCCAGCAGGCTTTAGCAATAAACTGGCAGGCTTCTTCAATGACTCTGCTTGCTTTCTCTCTCTCTGCTGTACTGACAGGCTTGCTTAATATACTGTTACTTCTGTATGCTGCACTTCTCTTGTTGGTTTGACTTATGGTTTTACCAGGGAATTTTACTCCTGGCTCCTGAGGCTTCAAGCTGTGGCCTCCATGGCCAGCAGAGCTTAAGGTGCTCTGGCTGGCGTGGACACGTCCAGCAGAGACGTGCCCCTGCACACTTTTACCCTAGAAGGGGGTAAACTAGACTCACTGGAACTGGTCCCCACCCTTCCTGCAGGAAATAGGGCTAGCCCACTCCTCTCCAGAGGGGGTTAGAATGGAATGGTAAGTTCCATTCCATCTACATACAGCTCTGCCGTGTTTGCTGCCACCTGCTGGTGAACCAGGCACATTACATGTGAACATAACAAAATAGGAATTCACATTGTGGAGGACCTGGAATAAATACACAAGATGACATGAGGTTAGACGAATAAAGACAATAGCAGGGTGCAGAAGTGGTAAAACCACTCGGGGGTGTTTCATATCTATCTATCTATTTATCTATCTACTTATCATCTATCTATCTATCTGTCTAATATGTCTGTTCATCTATCTAACTGAAATCTATCTCCTATCTACAACCCCAATACCAAATAAGTAAAATGTAAATAAAAACAGAATGCAATAATTTGCACAGTGTCCCAACTTTTTGGGAAGCGGGGTTGTATCTTTATAGATCTTAACTTTCTATATCTTTCTGTCTATCTATCTATAAATCTATTTCTCTGTGATGTAGTCTGCTCAACACTCGCAGGAAAAGCATAAATGGGGTCATTTATCATCTGGTGTAAAGTAGAACTGGCTTAGTTGCCCACAGCAACCAATCAGATTCCACCTTTCATTTTTGACAGCTCCTTTGGAAAATGAAAGGTGGAATCTGATTGGTTGCTATGGGCAACTAAGCCAGTTCTACTTTACACCAGTTTGATAAATGACCCCAAAAATGTCTTTCATCTCAGGACATAAACAAGTTAAAAACATAGTGCTGACCAGTTTCGGGAAGAGGAGCCCTTAGTCCTGGCATAATACATAAAAGATACAATGAATTTAAATGCAGAAATGCAAGGCATGGATGGAGAACTTTGGGAAATCTGGTATAGAACAGTGGACTGTGCCTATAGAGAATATGCAAGAAAGTGGTTTTCAGTAACATAATGTGAACAGACACCAATAAAAAATAATCATGGAGAATAATGACATAGTTAATAAAAATAAGACAAATCCGGTTTAAGCCATTTGCATAATGGCTGTCCATAGTCAGTGTACAAAAAGCTTCAAGTGTGGGGTGAACCCTCCTCCAATCCCCTCCTCGTTTGGGTTGGTGAACTTTTTCGATTGCTTTCATCTGAAGTGAGCTTGTATCTCCTTGGTGCATATTCACAAAGTGCATTCAGGGGTGCACCACCAATGAGGCCAGATGAGGGGATCGCCTCAGGCAGCACCAGGTAGGGGCAAGAGGGGGGCAGTGAAAGGGCCCTGGGCAATGAGTGCTTTCATTGTGGCAAAGTGGTTAGGTTAAGAAATTGACATTGGGGGGCTCCATATCAGTTATCGCCTCAGTGCATTGTGTAATGACCCAGAGTGCCATTACCACTCCTTTTGACACCCTGCTACCATATTCTATGTGCTAATACCTGTCATCTAATGTATTTTACATCATCTCCTAATAATGTGCATATTTATTCTATGTAACTGTTATATTTCATGTAATGTGCCTGGTTACCACAAGGTGGCAGCAAACATTTGGCAGTGCTAGTTGCAGGGAATGGACTGGATTTGTCCATTCTCTCTCTCCCTCTAGTGGGGAGAAGGAGAGGAGGAGTTTAGTGTTAGTGAGGCAGTCTAACTCAGCCCCTGTATGGGGAAGCAGCAGGTTCTCGTCCCTCCTGGACGAGCCTGCAGAGTCACAGTCTAGCCAACCTCCTCCTGGGGAGAGGTTGTGTCCAGAGTCTAGCCTACCCCCTCCTGGGGAAAGGTTGTATGTTGGCTAGCAGAGCTCTGCCTGCTCTGCTAGGCCCAGAGGCTCTGCCTCTGAAGTGCATTTTGGTTGCATGTCCCTTCCTGGGCTTGCATTGGCTTCATCTAAGCTAAAGCTTGAGGTACTTAATGCCAGGACAAGAAGTTCCTAGGATTGCCTACAGTAGGAGACAGACTACTATTGCTAACATAGCAGAGCTGAGAGAGCTACCCTAACGATACAGTAGAGAGGAGTTTGTTTGCAGAGAAAGTATTTGCCTGCTGAAACCTATTGGAAACCAAGATAAAGTCTGGAAACTGTATGGATTACCCTTTATGCCAAGTAAAAGCAACTGTTCAACCGTTTACCAAGTCTGGACACAACTTTGTTCTACACCATCCAAGTTCAACTACCCTTTTGCACTGCTTCGGACGACCATGCCTGGGATCCATTTGTATTCAGGTAGGAGCACCGTGACAAAAGTGCTACACAACATCTCCAGGGATATTGTGGCCTATTTAACACCACTCTGGCGTTCCTACACTGGGTACCAACACTACCATCTACAAAGGGGACTCCATGTCGCCGTTGCTTAACTGCTACTGGCGTCACGTTTACTTGCTTTATAAAAGGGACATATTTTGTAGAAACCTCCTAAGGGGCAAGGGATCCCCCAGGCGCTGGCCCCGGCCGTGAGCATCACAATTGCAGCACCGGACAGACTTGTTTTCAAGATGGGCTATACTGTTCAAATGTTCACCAATTGTAGTTTTGAAGCCACTTGTAGTGCAACCTATATTACATTTGTTGCACTCAGTAATATAAACAATGTAAGTGCTATCACAATTTACACATGAGGCCGACATATGTTTATAATTGTTGTAGGTACAGTCAGGTCCATAAATATTGGGACATTGACACAATTCTAACATTTTTGGCTCTATACACCACCACAATGGATTTGAAATGAAACGAACAAGATGTGCTTTAACTGCAGACTGTCAGCTTAAATTTGAGGGTATTTACATCCAAATCAGAAGAACGGTGTAGGAATTACAACAGTTTGCATATGTGCCTCCCACTTGTTAAGGAACCAAAAGTAATGGGACAGAATAATAATCATAAATCAAACTTTCACTTTTTAATACTTGGTTGCAAATCCTTTGCAGTCAATTACAGCCTGAAGTCTGGAACGCATAGACATCACCAGACGCTGGGTTTCATCTCTGGTGATGCTCTGCCAGGCCTCTACTGCAACTGTCTTCAGTTCCTGCTTGTTTTTGGGGCATTTTCCCTTCAGTTTTGTCTTCAGCAAGTGAAATGCAAGCTCAATCGGATTCAGGTTAGGTGATTGACTTGGCCATTGCATAACATTCCACTTCTTTCCCTTAAAAAACTCTTTGGTTGCTTTTGCAGTATGCTTTGGGTCATTATCCATCTGCACTGTGAAGCGCCGTCCAATGAGTTCTGAAGCATTTGGCTGAATATGAGCAAATAATATTGCCCGAAACACTTCAGAATTCATCCTGTTGCTTTTGTCAGCAGTCACATCATCAATAAATACAAGAGAACCAGTTCCATTGGCAGCCATACATGCCCACGCCATGACACTACCACCACCATGCTTCACTGATGAGGTGGTATGCTTAGGATCATGAGCAGCTCCTTTCCTTCTATATACTTTTCTCTTCCCATCACTCTGGTTCCAGTTGATCTTGGTCTCATCTGTCCATAGAATGTTGTTCCAGAACTGTGAAGGCTTTTTTAGATGTCGTTTGGCAAACTCTAATCTGGCCTTCCTGTTTTTGAGGCTCACCAATGATTTACGTCTTGTAGTGAACCCTCTGTATTCACTCTGGTGAAATCTTCTCTTGATTGTTGACTTTGACACACATACACCTACCTCCTGGAGAGTATTCTTGATCTTGCCAACTGTTGTGAAGGGTGTTTTCTTCAACAGGGAAAGAATTCTTTGGTCATCCACCAGAGTTGTTTTCCGTGGTCTTCCGGGTATTTTGGTGTTACTGAGCTCACCGGTGCGTTCCTTCTTTTTAAGAATGTTCCAAATAGTTGTTTTGGCCACGCCTAATGTTTTTTCAATCTCTCTGATGGGTTTGTTTTGTTTTTTCAGCCTAATGATGGCTTGCTTCACTGAAAGTGACAGCTCTTTGTATCTCATCTTGAGAGTTGACAGCAACAGATTCCAAATGCAAATAGCACACTTGAAATGAACTCTGGACCTTTTATCTGCTCATTGCAATTGGGATAATGAGGGAATAACAAACACCTGGCCATGGAACAGCTGAGAAGCCAATTGTCCCATTACTTTTGGTCCCTTAACAAGTGGGAGGCACATATGCAAACTGTTGTAATTCCTACACCGGTGATCTGATTGGATGTTAATACCCTCAAATTAAAGCTGATAGTCTGCCAGTTAATGCACATCTTGTTAGTTTCATTTCAAATCCATTGTGGTGGTGTATAGAGCCAAAAATGTTAGAATTGTGTCGATGTCCCAATATTATGGACCTGACTGTAGATGTCTCCTGTTTAGTGTGGTACAATCGTTTTTACACCAGCAGCATCCATTCAAACTGCATTTGAAAAAACCCTTACAGGAAAGCCAGTTAGTGAGTTTGCTGGTCTGAGAGGAATACAAATAGGGTGGTCTAGGGTTACACCCCGTTCTCACCACAAACCTACACCCATTGGATAATATGTCTTTGCCTTGGGGGTTCATCATCTAATATAGGTAAGTATTTGGTGACCAAAAATCAGTGGAGAATGTAATACATTCATTGTTTGATGTTTTTTTTATTTTTGCTTAGCAAAAAGGTCCTATTTTTGATTTGGGGGCGATATTCAAGGCACATTTTTATTATCAATATGGGTAACCCCATTCTTTTGAGACGATCACTAGTGGTGATGCACTCTCTTTCAAAATCCACATCATGTGAACAGACACGGCGTGCCCTTATAAATTTACCTACAGTATGCTGGCGGAAAGGTGTGCTTGGGATGACAGCTCTCCGCAGCAAGTATAGTATTACGAGAAGTTGGTTTACCGATACAGTTTTAGTAATTGTTTTGTTGTATCGTTACCTGTCAAGGTTGGGTCAAGAAAGGTACTGTAATCGTGTGGGGTTAAACCGTCAGGAATAGGGATTATCACTGAGTATTGTACAAAGCTTGGTACGGACGTCACAGGACCATGCCGAATGATGAGCAAAAAAAATTGTTTCATCATGAAGTGCATTTCTTTGTAAATAGCGGGTGCAATGACAGGGAATGGCGATTACGCCGCCCTCCCATCATTGAACCCCTCAGATGCCGCGTTTATCACTGATTGTGGCATCTGAGATCCATATTAAATCATTTTAGTGTCTGCAATAAAAAAAAAAAAAATTGTACTTACCTCATCCATTTAATCGCGAAGAGGCCGCCGTGGCCATCTTGCTTTAAGATCCAGAGCGAAATATCGCACGGCACGTGATGATGTCATCACATCCGCCAGCTTGGTGACGTCATACATCACCGCTAGTGTTCAGTGAACTTCTTATCTAAGAATTCCATTATAGATTCCGCTACCATAAGTTATGTTGGTGGTAGCGGAATCCATAACGGAATTCTTAGAAAACCCGAACTTTGTATGCCGAACTTGAAAACAGAAGTTCGCTCATCCCTAGTCACCACACACAAAATTTTGCGCTAGATCTTCAAGCAAGATTGCTGTGGCGGCCTCTTTGCGATCAAATGGATGAGGTAAGTATGATTTTTATTTTACCACCATTTGAGGTAAAATCGATTCAGTACCATGAAACACGAGAAAATTAGGCTTTGCTGCAAATCTAATTTTTCCTGAAATTTGGATCGAAGTCCACTTCATAAACTTAGATTCGCTCAACACTATTCAGTATATAGGTTGTACCACACGAGGCTTGAAAACTAGAATCGGTGAACATTTTAACAGTATAGTCAATCTTGAACAAAAAAGTCTGTCTGGTGCTTCAATGCACTTTGTGAATATGCACCAAGGAGATACAAGCTCACTTCAGCTGAAAGCAATTGAAATATTAGTGCAATAGTGCAATCAGAGTTAGGTGTTTACAAACAATGGTAAAGTCTGATCTTCACAACGCGTTTCTGAAAGTGTATCATGGCATGAACAAAGGAGATTTCTGAGGACCTCAGAAGAAGAGTTGTTGATGCTCATCCGGCTGGAAAAGGTTACAAAACCATCTCTAAAGATTTTGGACTCCACCATTCCACAGTCAGACAGATTGTGACAAATGGAGGAAACTCACCATTATTATCCTCCCCAGGAGTGGTCGACCAACAAATATCATGCCAAGAGCAAGGTGTGTAAAGGAACTCATTGTAAGCTCTAACAGCTAAAGGCCTTTCCCACATTAGCTAATGTTAAAGGGGTTGTCTCATCTAAAATAATGGAGGCAGAACGCTTGGTGGTGGCTGGACCGGAGTCCTCCAGCCGCCACTTTGGCCCGCTCCGTTCTAGATATAGGTGCGTGTCCCACTGCTATCAGGCAATGGGGCATATCCTAGGAATATGCCCCCATTGTCTCGGATGAGACAACCCCTTTAATGAGTCCACCATCAGGAGGACACTGACCAACATTGATGTGCCTGGCAGGATTGCAGGGAGAAAGCCGCTGCTCTCCAAAAAGAACATTGCTGCCCGTCTTCAGTTTGCTAACGAACAGCTAGACAGGCCAGAAGGCTATTGGAACAATGTTTTGAAGACAGATGAGATCAAAAAAGAAATTTTTGGTTTAAATGAGAAGCGTTATGTTAGGAGAAAAGAAAATATTGCATTTCAGCATAAAAAACTCATCCCTTCTGTGAAACACAGTGGTGGTAGTATTATGGTTTGGGTCTGTTTTGCTACATCTGGGCCTGGATGGTGTGCCATCATTGAAGGAATGATGAATTCTGAATTGTACCAATAAATTCTAAAGGAAATGTCAGGATATCTGCCTGTGAGCTGAATCTCAAGAGAATTGGAGTAATACAAGTCGTTCTACCAACAAATGTTTAAAGATGAAATATGGTCAAATTTTGGAATGGCCAAGTCAAAGTCCAGACCATAATCTAATAGAAATGGTGTGGAAGGATCTGAAGCAAGCAGTTCATGGGAAGAATCCCATCAACATAACAGTTAAAGCTGCTGTTTACAGAGGAATGGGCTAAAATTCCTCAAAGTCAATGTGCAGGACTAATCAACAATTAAAAAAAGTTTAGTGGCAGTTACTGCTGCACAAGGCAGTCACACCAGATACTGAAAGCAAAAGTTCACATATTCCAAACAGAACATCCCACAGACAGAGCACTATTAAATCCATTATAACAAAATGGACACAATATGGCACAACTACAAACCTGACAAGAGCAGGCCGCCCACCAAAACTTACAGACTGGGCAAGGAGGACATTAATCAGCAAATCAACAAAGATACCAACAATAATACTGAAAAAGCTCCAAAGGTCTACAACGAAGATAAAAGTATTTGTCCATAGGACCATTATAAGTCATAGACTCCACAAAGCGGGGCTTTATGTGTTTAAGAATGGCCAGAAAAAAAAGCCATTGCCTAAAGAGTTTGTGCAGGATTTTTATATTGATTACTGATTAGCTGTTCCACAGTAGCTGTAGCACCAGAAGTAGGTGCTGGAACCACACAGCGATGTCCATTGCGTAGTGGAAGCAGCTGGTTACTGCAGCACTATTCCCATTGAAGTTAATGGGAGCTACACTGCAGTAACCAGCTCCATCTTCTACTCAATACTGGGGTTGTGTAGTGCTGGTGCTACACAACCCCAATATTATGTAGTCTGGAGACTGGGATGGAGGTTCACCTACTAGCAGTACAATGACCCAAAACATACTGCTAAAGCAAGACTAGAGGGGTTTATGGGTAAACATTACGGGGAAATTTATCATTTTCCTTATACCTCTTTTTGGCATAGAAAAGACTCTTCTAGTTACAATCTGCATTTTACGCTGTCCTCACCAAGCCTACGAAGAGTGGGAAGAGTGAGGGTGGAGTGAGGTTGTTGCGAGAGCGGGGCCATTGGGGCTCAGCTAATTTATCATTATTTATACCTGAAATAGGTGTAAATAATGACTGGAATATACGGCAGCCGAAGAGGCAGGTAATCTGTCATGAGGTTTGCACTTTTTCATAAATTACATGCCTCCTCCGACAGTGCAGGCCCTATCAAGGCTGGCGTAGTGCACAGTAAATCAGGGCCTTAATGTAGTCAAAACCCACATCTCAGTCCAATTGATAATTTATGGCATGACTTGAAGACTATACACCAACGCAACCTATCTATCTTGAAGGAGTTGGAGTAGTTTTGCCTGGAAGAATGGGGCAAAAATCCCATTGTCTAGATGTGCTAAACTAATACAGACATACATATCTATCTATTATCTATGTGTACCTGTCTATCTATACCTATGTGATTATCTTGTTCATCTTTAAAGAAAACAGTAAAAGGATATAAAAATAATTTTGTGTACTACATCCTGACGGAGCGGTGAGTAAAGCCAGCACCAGGAGCGCTATATTCACCGCTCCCTGGTCCTGTTGTATATTAATGAGCACTTTCATAATGGAAGCACTGCCACTCTAGCCAATGACTGGTCTCAGCAGTGAGGTGTCACTCAGCTTGGGTTACCTGCTGAGGCCAGTCTTTGCCTACTGTGGCACATATGACTTTGCCCAAGCCAGAGGTTTACATGTGTAGCACAGGATAGACCCACAGAGCTGGAACCGAGCATTGGGAGGCAGGTAAGTATACTTCCCTTTACAGGTAAGGCAGGGTGGTTTGGTGTTTAAAAAAAATGTCAGTGTTGGACAACCCCTTTAATATGGGGCGATTGGCATCCTCCTTATAGGTGTTTTTGCCTTCCTCTGAATCAACTGGTAGGGTTTGGACTTGATGGACCTGCATAATTTTTCAACCTTACCCACTATGTGACAATGTAGTGTTCCAAATACTAAAATACAAGTGCAATGACCTGTCACTGCTAAAGTGGGAATTTTACTTACGTAATTATACTTTCTTCGAGTCCGAAGGCAGCACAGAAGGGATATTTTCGTCCCAGTACTCCAATCTAGGACCACCCACCTAGAAATAATCCAATAACAAATTAATTAATTAATTAGCCAGATTGAACACACCTTAGGCACCCCTATATGAGGAACCAGCATCCTGCAGCAAAGCGTGTAATAATATAGACCAAACTCATGCACGTAAAAAATTTATTGGGAGGGTTAGTGTGCTGCCTTCGGATTCGAAGAAAGTATAACTACGTAAGTAAAATTCCCACTTTCTTCTTCGTCCTACAGCAGCACAGAAGGGATCTACATAGAAATCAAAGGAGGGGATAGCTCTCATTTACTGCTGACAATACTGCTGTGCTGAAGGCTGAGTCCCTGGTTTGCGTGTCGAGCCTATAATGCCTAACAAACGTTGAAGATGATGTCCAAGAGGCTGCATTGCAAATGTCCAAAAGATGCACTTTTTGTCTCTCTGCCCAAGACGTTGAAGTCGCTCTGGTAGAATGAGATCTTAAGGGAACAGGCGTCTCTTTACCTTCTAAAGCATAGGCTTTCGAGATCGTAGTCTTTAAACATCGACCTAGAGTGTCCTTTGAAGCCTTCATACCTTTTTTTGGACCGACAAGATAGCACATTAATGTTCTACCGACATCCAGAGTATGGTATCTTCTTTCTTCTTCAGACTCTGGTTCTGGGTAAAAGACTGGAAGAACCGACTCTCTATTAATGTTATTAGAGGAAGCAACTTTTGGTATAAAAGATGGTTCAGTTCTGATTCGGACACCATTAGGTAGAATCTTCAGATACGGTTCTCTTGAGGACAATGCTTGTAACTCCCCTAGTCTCTTAGCACATGTGATGGCAATGAGAAAAATGATCTTGTAGGATAACCAACTGAGATCTATATCAGCTATAGGCTCGAAAGGAGAGTCCGTGAGTCTGTTCAGAACCAATGACAAATCCCAGATGGGTACAGGTGGTCTAACGGATGGTCTCAATTTCTTTAGGGCTTTAAAGAATCTTGCTATTAATGCATCTCCTGCATATAGGCCATCCGTCAAAGCATTAATTGCAGTCATGTGGACCCTCAAAGTATTAGGCTTCAATCCCTTTTGGTGTCCCTCTTGTAAGAATTTCAGAATAGAGTTGACAGATATTTGTAATTCTTTTTCTTGCAACCACGATGAAAATTTCTTTCATAACTTGTTGTACACAATAGTTGTAGATTGCTTTCTGGAAGATAATAAAGTGGTTATGACGTCATCCGATAAGCCTCTTTGTCTTAGCCTTTCCCTCTCAGGTACCAGGTGGTTAAATGTAGTTTGTTCAGCTGAGGATGGTAGAGGTCTCCCTGTAGAAGAAGATCCGGGTATAGAGGCAAAGTCCAGTGATCGTTTTTCGATAGCTGAAACAAGACAGGAAACCAAGCCCTGCGAGGCCAATATGGGGCTACCAGTATCGCTTCTGGTGCTTCCTTGATAAATTTGGTTATGATCTGAGGTAATAGCGGTGTGGGAGGATATAGGTAAACAAACTTGTGACCCCAATTGAGAGAAAAGGCATCCAGACAGTCTGGTCTGTCTGTTTTCCTGAGTGAACAAAACTTCAATGCTTTCTTGTTGCTCCTCATTGCAAACATATCCCATTCTGGACAACCCCATCTGTCCACTATCTGATGGAAGTATTTGGGGTTCAAAGCCCATTCTCCCGGGGATACTTTTTCTCGACTGAGACGGTCCGCTGTGATATTGTCGGATCCTCTAAAGTGAACTGCCACCAAACTGTGTAGCACCGATTCTGCCCAGGCCATGATACTGCTGCAAATGGCCTGGAGAGACAGGCAACGAGTTCCTCCTTGCTTGTTCACATAAAACGCCAACGTAGCATTGTCCGTCTGGAGGAGAACTGCCTTGTTGTGGAGATAGGGCTCGAAATGTTGTAGGGCTAATTGTATTGCTTTCAGTTCCCTGAAGTCCGAGGATCTTTTCATTATGGCCGCAGACCACTCTTTTTGAATCCACCGCTCTCCCATGTGCGCACCCCATCGCTTGCGAGAAGTGTCTGTGGTTATGATCACTTTTTCCATAATGCAAAAATCTCGACCCTTCAGAAGATTCTCTTCCTTTGTCCACCATCGAAGACTTTTTCGAGTTGCACCTGATATCTTCATCGTGGATGTTAAAGATTTGGGATTCTTGTCCCAACAATAGAGAATCTCTTTCTGTAGATCTCTCATATGAGCTTTGCCCACGGAACTGCTTCTATTGCGGCCGTCAACAATCCTAGGGTGCTTATCGCTGTTCTGATTGATGTCCTCACTGTAGATATCAAAGCGTGAATTCTTTGGATGATCTGAGCCACTTTGTGAGGAGGTAGAAAGGCTTTCATTACTTCGGAGTCGATCAGCACGCCCAGGAACTGAATTCTCGTCGTAGGAATCAGTTGAGATTTCTTTAGGTTGATAATAAATCCGGCTTGCTGAACTAAAGTCAAAGCGGTGTGTAGATCTGACTTTAGAATTTCTGGGGATGCTGCTACAAATAGCCAGTCATCCAGATACGGGACTATTCTTAGACCCCGTATCCTTAGTGCAGCCACCAGCACCACAACAATTTTTGTAAAGATATAAGGAGCCGGAGACAGCCCGAACGGAAGTGCTTTGAACTGATAATGCCACGTCTGCTGATGAGTCTTGATCGCCACTCTCAAATATTTCCTTGAATCCTTGTGGATTGGTACATGTAGGTACGCATCCTTTAAATCCATAGACGCCATCACTTCTCCGGTTTGTAGGATGCTTAAGACGGATTTTATGCTGTCCATTTTGAACTTTTTTTTAAAATTATTGTGCAGGAACCTTAGGTCTATGATGAGGCGCCACTTGCCGTCTGACTTGGGTACTGAAAAGATTCTTGAATAAATGCCTGAAAATTGTTCTTCTTCTGGAACTATTTCCAGTGCACCCATGTGTAGGAACTCCTGAAAAAGTGGCATAATTCTTACATCTTCTGTGGTATTTATTAGGAATCTTTCTCTTGGAACATGATGGAATTTGAGAGAGTAACCATTCTTGATCAGATTGAAAACCCAACTGTCTGACGTGACATTTTCCCATGTCGCGTAAACGTTTCTCAATCTTGCCCCTACAGTGACAGCAGGCCTGATGTCAGAATTTAGAGCTGGGGGCAGGGGTATCTGAGGGCTTCCTCTTTCCCTTATCTTGGTAACGGGAACGAAATCTTCTTCCTGGTGGTTCCTGAGTATTACGTCCACAAAAGGAACCCCTTCCTCTTTGGTTAGGAAATCTTGGGGGTCTAGATCTGAACATCTGCGGAAATGCCAACGTCTTCTCCTTTTTATTTTCTTCCAGGATTTTGTCCAATTGGGAGCCTATTCAAACGGAAGAGAGCAAAAATTAGCTTTGGAGACGGAGTCTCCCGTCCAAGGCTTTAGCCATATTGCTCTTCTGGTTGAGTTTGCTAAAGCCATGTTCTTAGCTGTGATCCTTATTACATCCAGAGGAAAATCGCTAAGAAATTCTGTGGCTGTTTTTAAGGATGATACTTGGTCTGACAGCTCTTGTCTTGAAACTCCCGTTTGGATATCTCTTGACAGCTCACTAAGCCAGACTCTCAATGCTCTCGCAACCGGCACTGAAGACATCGCCCCTTTTTGTAAAGAGGCTAGATTACAATGAGATCTTTTAAGGAAGGTGTCCGCCTTCCGATCCATCGGGTCCTTTAGTAAGGAAGTATCTTCTGAGGGAAAAAAAGACCTCTTTGACAAACGTGCGATCGCTGGGTTAATTTTTGCAGGTAATTCCCATTCTTCAGAAGCAGCTGGTTCCAGCTTAGGGTACTTTCACACTTGCGGCAGGACGGATCCGACATGCTGTTCACCATGTCGGATCCGTCCTGCGGCTATTTCGCCGTGCCGCCGGACCGCCGATCCGTCCCCATTGACTATAATGGGGACGGGGGCGGAGCTCCGGCGCAGCACGGCAGTGCACGGCGAAAGGCCGCCGGACTAAAATTACTGCATGTCAGGCTTTTTAGTCCGGCGGCTTTCGCCGTGCACCTCCGTGCTGCGCCGGAGCTCTGCCCCCGCCCCCATTATAGTCAATAGGGACGGAGCGGCGGCACGGCAAAATAGCCGCAGGACGGATCCGACATGGTGAACAGCATGTCGGATCCGTCCTGCCGCAAGTGTGAAAGTACCCTTATACAGCGACTTGAAGCGAGGACCTAAGTCCAGACACTTGTCTGGTCTTTTCCACTCTTTCTCCATTATAGTTTTTAGAACTGGGTGAGCAGGAAAAACTCTGGATTTCTTTTTGGGAAAATAATATAAACTTCCTTTATCCTGAACCGACTCTTCTTCCTCCTTGGTTTCCAGACACCGCTTTACCAATTTTATCAGCTTCTCTGCTGAATTCTTCTTTTATAGAAAAAATTCTTCACCGCCGCCATCTGAATCAGATAATAAATCCGAAAAAGATGCTGAAGAAAGTGACATTTCATCTGTATCTTGGTGATGATGGATTCTTTTCCTTTTAGGAACAGAAGTAGAGGCAACCTCCTGCATATTCTCTCTAAACCAAGCAAAAAAATGTCTTGCTTCTTCTGCTAATCCATCTTGCGGATTACAGTCATTATAAATGTTAGACACTGCTCCTGGCGTTAAGGGTTGAAGACACGTAATACATCGATTCGCTGTAGTAGACTGCGAAACGGGAGTGCGCAATTTTTCTGCACTTAAGGCCTCATGCACACGACCGTTGTTTGGGTCCGCATCCGAGCCGCCGTTCTGGCGGCTCGGATGCGGACCCATTCACTTCAATGGGGCCGCAAAAGATGCGGACAGCACTCCGTGGGCTGTACGCATCCGTGGCTCCGTTATGTGGCCCTGTTAAAAAAAATAACATGTCCTATTTTAGTCCGCGCTTTGCAGACAAGAATAGGCATTTATATATCCGGCGCCCGTTCCGTTCCGCAAATTGGGGAAGGCAACACGGGCTTCTTCCGTTTTTTGCGGATCCGCGGTTTGCGGACTGCAAAAAACGGCACGGCTGTGTGCATAAGGCCTAAATCACAGATGTCATCCTGCAAATCCTCAGGAATTGGCAATTTGCATCCTGCACAAATACGGTGCTCGACCTCTGAAATAAAAAACGTTTATTAATCTTTTTTTTTCTTTTTTTTATAATACATAAATACCTAAAGAGAAAAAATCTACCTTAGCCAAACCTAGACTCAGCTGCCTGGCACATCAGCGGCGTGCTGCAGGCAACTGAGAGTTTTTATATAGGGAAAAGATTAACCCTAATGTAGCCACTCCCCCTCCCGACCCTCCCTTCCCGAAGCGACAAGCGCAACTTTCAAAGAAGGAAAGAGCAGAGTGCGCATGCGCATGGAAGCAGAAGCTCCGGCAAGATCACTGGCCATAAGGATTAGAGCGCGCGTGCAGGAGTAAGTTACCAACGGCACCGGAAGAGAGCGCTCATCTGCAGGAGGAAGTGGCGAAGTTTACTGCAATTCAGGTAAGGCTCGCGGCATAGAAGCGGCGCTTACCATATACCTGGAAAAACTAAAAGAGTTACTCATGCATGGTCCGGCAGCACAATTATAAACCAGCATGAACTGGCAAATAGCGCACTCACCACACACTGTAAAGGGACCTGCTTACCAGGACCAGGTCAGCCAGGCAACCGCACTGGACGTAGACAGGTGACCTGGTACAGGCATTACCAGGCAACGCACTGGCAGGCAGAAATAATGCCACTATACACTATACCCAGTCTGGGCCAGGAACACACTGGCCATATAAAGATGGAGCCTGAACAACGCAAGGCCCTGAGTCCATTCCTAGGTGGGTAGCAAGGTGATGCATATATACCTGCTGGAGTGAAGGACTGAAAAAAACACGATTTGCTGCTGGATGCTGGTTCCTCATATAGGGGTGCCTAAGGTGTGTTCAATCTGGCTAATTAATTAATTCATTAATTTGTTATTGGATTATTTATAGGTGGGTGGTCCTAGATTGGAGTACTGGGATGGAAATATCCCTTCTGTGCTGCTGTAGGACGAAGAAGAAAGGGTTGATACCAGGTTCACTACTAAAAGAGTTAATGCTGTGTTTCACTATTCAAAAGCTCCTAAGAAGTTTACTGAAATTATATATTTCAAAAGGTTATATACTGTGGGTAGAAAGTTATCTGGCAGTTCTTAGTGTAGTTGTCCGGAGACAGGCTGGCTTGCCCCCCTGGCTAGAGTGAGTTAAGAGTCTGCTACTGAAGACTAGAGGCAAGAAACAAGACCTGTTTTATGTACACTCTATCAAGTAGGCCCTGACAGAGAACTCTTATCCAAGAAAATACCATTCCTGAGAGTGGAAAACTCCCGTAAAGCAACTTTGCTAAGGATTGTCCCCTGAGATAAGGAAACACTGAATATTTACAGATGGTTGAGGACCAATCTCAGGCCATGCTAGACTGAGACAGTAAGGTAAACTCATGTACTGTATATAGCAATAGACTTTACTGCATATGGAAAAGATTAATTGCTTCTGACACCTGGCACACTTCTGAGATGGACTGGCCATCCAATCTAGGACTGCACCATGCAATGGGGTACTGCAGAAAGTATATTGAGAGTAATTGCATGCCATTGGTCCACTTGGCAAGATTGCATAGTGTATTTAGAAAGCGACTCAGGAAGGATTACTACCTTCATTGCCACCTCTTATTTACAGCTCTTTGGAAAAGCCTACTATGTGATATTCCCTCTAGAATTGTGCCTACCACTTGCATTTGTACTACAACCACCATCAACTGTTCAGTAAACAGAAACTTTATTTATGTCCAACCAAACAGACTTGGTCATTGCCTCCACCATCTGCTAGCCCCATCTACCTGCCCTCTTGCCTTTCACTCTGCTACAAATCCTCCATTAAGGGCACCCCAGCCACTGGCAGAAGACCTGAAAGACCCAGGGTGTGTCCAGAAGCAAAGAAGGGTTGCTCCTTTCCATTCTCTGCTTGCGTGGACCAAGGGAGAGTTGGAGCAGGATTAGCCACCATGAGGGCTATGACCACCTTAATTGCTGAAGTCACCACTCCTATCCTCTCCACCTTACTTCTCCCCTGTGGGCCAGGGAGCTGCTCTAGAATGTTAATCATGAAAGAGCTTACATTGGAAACCAGTGGTGTGTTAAAAGTGTTGAGGCAGTGATGTCACATAATATCTTACCTAGTATCTGCAGTCAAATTTCATAAAGACTTTTCTCTTCCTAGCAATGACTCTAAGTCACCATTAGCATCACATCTTCATTATGGAAATATATATCTCAATTAGCTTACATATTAGGTGACTTAACTCAGTAGAGGGTATCGTCAGTGTGGATAGACCTGGTGGTAATATGGACAAAAAGCAGGTACAGTAGGTATCTAATGACCCCTGAAGGGAAATTATTTTGGTGCCTGATGTCCTGTGGAATTATTGAAACTGGGTAGTTAACAGGTACTGGGTAGTATGTTTGTTGTCTGGTGGAGAAGGGTAGGTGTGTATTTTGTCCTAGATTGTGTCCTAAAATGTATTTGGTAGTATAATTCAACCATTGCATCAGAAAGCATTGACACTTTGTTTGGTTCACTCACATTAACACGTCAATGTTTTTTTATTATGTATGACAGACAAGCAAAGGACTTGCCCATAGCAATAAATTACAGGGAGTGCAGAATTATTAGGCAAGTTGTATTTTTGAGGATTAATTTTATTATTGAACAACAACCATGTTCTCAATGAACCCAAAAAACTCATTAATATCAAAGCTGAATATTTTTGGAAGTAGTTTTTAGCTTGTTTTTAGTTTTAGCTATTTTAGAGGGATATCTGCGTGTGCAGGTGACTATTACTGTGCATAATTATTAGGCAACTTAACAAAAAACAAATATATACCCATTTCAATTATTTATTTTTACCAGTGAAACCAATATAACATCTCAACATTCACAAATATACATTTCTGACATTCAAAAACAAAACAAAAACAAATCAGTGACCAATATAGACACCTTTCTTTGAAAGGACACTCAAAAGCCTGCCATCCATGGATTCTGTCAGTGTTTTGATCCTCTCACCATCAACATTGCGTGCAGCAGCAACCACAGCCTCCCAGACACTGTTCAGAGAGGTGTACTGTTTTCCCTCCTTGTAAATCTCACATTTGATGATGGACCACAGGTTCTCAATGGGGTTCAGATCAGGTGAACAAGGAGGCCATGTCATTAGATTTTCTTCTTGTATACCCTTTCTTGCCAGCCACGCTGTGGAGTACTTGGACGCATGTGATGGAGCATTGTCCTGCATGAAAATCATGTTTTTCTTGAAGGATGCAGACTTCTTCCTGTACCACTGCTTGAAGAAGGTGTCTTCCAGAAACTGGCAGTAGGACTGGGAGTTGAGCTTGACTCCATCCTCAACCCGAAAAGGCCCCACAAGCTCATCTTTGATGATACCAGCCCAAACCAGTACTCCACCTCCACCTTGCTGGCGTCTGAGTCGGACTGGAGCTCTCTGCCCTTTACCAATCCAGCCACGGGCCCATCCATCTGGCCCATCAAGACTCACTCTCATTTCATCAGTCCATAAAACCTTAGAAAAATTAGTCTTGAGATATTTCTTGGCCCAGTCTTGACGTTTCAGCTTGTGTGTCTTGTTCAGTGGTGGTCGTCTTTTAGCCTTTCTTACCTTGGCCATGTCTCTGAGTATTGCACACCTTGTGCTTTTGGGCACTCCAGTGATGTTGCAGCTCTGAAATATGGCCAAACTGGTAGCAAGTGGCATCTTGGCAGCTGCACGCTTGACTTTTCTCAGTTCATGGGCAGTTATTTTGCGCCTTGGTTTTTCCACACGCTTCTTGCGACCCTGTTGACTATTTTGAATGAAACGCTTGATTGTTCGATGATCACGCTTCAGAAGCTTTGCAATTTTAAGAGTGCTGCATCCCTCTGCAAGATATCTCACTATTTTTGACTTTTCTGAGCCTGTCAAGTCCTTCTTTTGACCCATTTTGCCAAAGGAAAGGAAGTTGCCTAATAATTATGCACACCTAATATAGGGTGTTGATGTCATTAGACCACACCCCTTCTCATTACAGAGATGCACATCACCTAATATGCTTAATTGGTAGTAGGCTTTCGAGCCTATACAGCTTGGAGTAAGACAACATGCATAAAGAGGATGATGTGGTCAAAATACTCATTTGCCTAATAATTCTGCACGCAGTGTACTGCTGTCATTGTCCAAACTTCTTTAGAAAAATGATAGTTAAAACACCACTGATTTTATTTGCACTTATTTCCCCATGGTTGGTGTATTTGGTTTATAGGGAGATTCTGGCTTTAGTTTAATAATGCATTATAATTAAAAAATTTAATAATCATTACATAAATGAAAAGTTAGGCAGCTTTCTAATACACATAATGTTTGAATTCCTCATTGTTTTCTTTGCGCAGTCTTTTTCTCTGATGAGAATTGAATCCTTTTAAAGGGGTCTTCAGTGGCCCAGATTTTGTAAGGTCATCTGTCCTCAAAATGTTATGTTGCTAGCACAAATGATGTTAGATACTTTGTATGTGGGAGCTATTTTATCCTCCTAAATATAAGGAAATATCTGTGTGTGTGGCCGGGACTTCCATACCATCACACATGCCTAGAGAGGGCAGCAATGTTCCATCAAAAGAAAAAAAATCAAGTTCATCTTTTCACATCTGCCTTCTTTAATCAAATCAAAGATGAAAAAAGTCAGATAGTTCAGCGAGGCAGCATATTACATAGTCTGATTCAGTGAAATAATAGCACAGGATTACTCTAAGACCCTTAACACTTAAGCGCAGCAATCAAGAGGAAGTTTCAGTTTATTTAGGATTAATCGTGATAAAAGGCACATATAATGGGTAAATAAATCTCAGTTTTCACTGCTACAAGTGCTTACTGGTACACACACGCACACACATATGCAAACATGTGCTGTCTATATATATATATATATATATATATATATAAAAAATATATATATATATATACAGTACAGACCAAAAGTTTGGACACACCTTCTCATTCAAAGAGTTTTCTTTATTTTCATGACTATGAAAATTGTAGATTCACACTGAAGGCATCAAAACTAGGAATTAACACATGTGGAATTATATACATAACAAACAAGTGTGAAACAACTGAAAATATGTCATATTCTACGTTCTTCAAAGTAGCCACCTTTTGTTTTGATTACTGCTTTGCACACTCTTGGCATTCTCTTGATGAGCTTCAAGAGGTAGTCCCCTGAAATGGTTTTCACTTCACAGGTGTTCCCTGTCAGGTTTAATAAGTGGGATTTCTTGCCTTATAAATGGGGTTGGGACCATCAGTTGCGTTGAGGAGAAGTCAGGTGGATAGACAGCTGATAGTCCTACTGAATAGATTGTTAGAATTTGTATTATGGCAAGAAAAAAGCAGCTAAGTAAAGAAAAACGAGTGGCCATCATTACTTGATTGAAGGTCAGTCAGTCAGCCAATAAATTGGGAAAACTTTGAAAGTAAGGGCTATTTGACCATGAAGGAGAGTGATGGGGTGCTGCGCCAGATGACGTGGCCTCCCCAGTCACCGGACCTGAACCCAATCAAGATGGTTTGGGGTGAGCTGGACCGCAGAGTGAAGGCAAAAGGGCCAACAAGTGCTAAGCATCTCTGGGAACTCCATCAAGACTGTTGGAAGACCATTTCAGGGGACTACCTCTTGAAGCTCATCAAGAGAATGCCAAGAGTGGGCAAAGCAGTAATCAAAGCAAAAGGTGGCTACTTTGAAGAACCTATAATATGACATATTTTCAGTTGTTTCACACTTGTTTGTTATGTATATAATTCCACATGTGTTAATTCATAGTTTTGATGCCTTCATAGTCATGAAAATAAAGAAAACACTTTGAATGAGAAGGTGTGTCCAAACTTTTGGTCTGTACTGTATATATATACACAGGGTGGGTCATTTATATGGATACACCTTAATAAAATGGGAATGATTGGTGATATTAGCTTCCTGTTTGCGGCACATTAGTATATGTGAGGGGGGAAACTTTTCAATGTGGGTGGTGACCATGGCGGCCATTTTGAAGTCGGCCACACAATGGTGTGCTTGGTTTTAACGTAACTTTATTCTTTCATGAGTTATTTACAAGTTTCTGACCACTTATAAAATGTGTTCAATGTGCTGCCCATTGTGTTGGATTGTCAATGCAACCCTCTTCTCCCACTCTTCACACACTGATAGCAACATCGCAGGAGAAATGCTAGCACAGGCTTCCAGTATCCGTAGTTTCAGGTGCTGCACATCTTGTATCTTCACAGATAGTGAAGATACAAAGATAGTGGGGCCATTCTTCATCAATGGAAACCTCAAGGCCACTGGATATGCGAAATTGCTGCATGATGATGTGTTTCCCTCTTTATGCACTGAAGCTGGCACGTTCCCAGTTTTTCCAGCAAGATGGTGCACCACCACATTATGGGTGTCAGGTCCGAGCATTCCTAGATGAACAGTTTCCTGGAAAGTGGATTGGTCATCGTGGGCCAGTTGAATGGCCCCCAAGGTCTCCCGATCTGACCCCCTTAGACTTTTATCTTTGGGGTCATCTGAAGGCAATTGTCTATGCTGGGAAGATACAAGATGTGCAGCACCTGAAACTACGGATACTGGAAGCCTGTGCTAGCATTTCTCCTGCGGTGTTGCTATCAGTGTGTGAAGAGTGGGAGAAGAGGGTTGCATTGACAATCCAACACAATGGGCAGCACATTGAACACATTTTATAAGTGGTCAGAAACTTGTAAATAACTCATGAAAGAATAAAGTTACGTTAAAACCAAGCAAATCATTGTTTTTCTTGTGAAATTACCAATAAGTTTGATGTGTCACATGACCCTCTTCCTATTGAAAAAACAAAAGTTGGATTCAAAATGGCCGACTTCAAAATGGCAACCATGGTCACCACCCATCTTGAAAAATGTCCCCCCTCACATATACTAATGTGCCACAAACAGGAAGTTAATATCACCAACCATTCCCATTTTATTAAGGTGTATCCATATAAATGGCCCACCCTGCATATATATATATATATATATATATATATATATATATATATATTATTCATTCTTACATTTCTAATAGTCTACAAAACTACACAAATTGCTTTCGTTATCTATAGCTATATAATTAGACTGGGTCAAAACTGCTGACAGCACCAGATAGGTGATGTGTAAACCAGTTAAAATATGCCCATGTTGATGGTTATATTAGTGGCATCAGTGAGAAGTGAGGTTTCAATCCACCTTTTCCCAGAATACCGAGTGACTACAGAGGGTCTCCTCTGCTCTTGAGTGAAGGCGTTAATGGTCTCTAGGGTGGACGCCAGAGCAGATGAGAGCGGTTTGGTAGCATTAAATGCAAAGAGCCCTGACACCAGTTAGAGAGCACCCATTGGACATTTGGCATTGTGGCATATTTTAACAGCTTTATACTGTCAGCAGTTTGGAGGGGTCAAAACTTCTGACAGACTCCACTTAAAGAAAAACGTACATAAAAATAACAGTTGTAAAATGTTAATATATAAGCCCCAGTTGGGACAGTTGACCACTACAATTGTACTTCTACGGTGAAAATATATACCGTAAATGCTTTATTAGCTAGATCACATAATGCATTTGTCTCATGACTTTGTGCACTTACTAAACATATGTTTTGTAGATAACAGGCACTAGTAGCATGACTTATAGTTGCGCTTGATAATTATCTACCCATGAAATTTGAGGTTCTTAACCCAGTTGCTGTATTGCTCTAAAATATTGCCCATTGTATGGCCAGTAGAGAAGAGCAAATTTCTTAAAATTCGATTTTGACCATCAAATTCCATTCAGGTCTAAATAAATTCTACCTGATTCGAAAGTGCTCTGATTGACTGGAATTGTCTCTCTCTGTCTCTCTCCTTGATTGTCCTAAATCGAAATCTAGTATAGTTCAGTTCAATCAAAACGTTTTGACAAATTCAGGTTGAATTTCAGGACTTTTAAATCAATTCACTCATCTCTAATAGCTAGCTCTAAATCATTTCTTTCACATCCATTCATAGTAATTAAGAAATTAAATTATTTGTAAGTGCCATGAAGTTATAATAAAATAATATAACAGTATTTTATGAAATTCTTAGAGTTTAATGTTAATTCCCTTAAAAAATAAAGATCACACTACTAACCTGTCAAAGGGGGGGTTACCCAGCCTATAATATTGATGTCCTATACTTCAATATCAGATTGATGGGGGTTTGATTTGTCACACCCCCACTGATCAGCTGTGGGTAGTAGCCAAGAATGGTACTGCAATGCTGCTCCCTTCTGCAGAACCCTGATGATCATGGGTGCAACAGGAGTCGGACTCCCCCTGATCTGATATTGATAACCTATCCTAAGGATAGGTCACCATAGTCCAGGAAAACTCCTTTAAATTGGGAGTTTAAACTTCCCTCTGGAGACAAACCAAGGCCTATTAGCAATTATTCTACTTCTTAGAAACAATGATGCGTTTGGTTGGACGTTGTCCCGGAATGATCAAGTAATTCTTGGTACACTGATGTTAGCCAATGGCCCAAATGTAGCAACGGGATTAAAAGAACATTTTCAAGCCAATATTTTTTCTGTGGGAAGCCATAGTTATGAGGTCCACCATTGCCATCTAGATTAGTAGAATTTTTAAATGATATAAAAATGCTAAATTGATGCACAACATATTATTTCTTACAAAGCCCACGTGGAGTCAGTGTGTGATTGCCGGGTGAGGTAGGGAATATTGACATCATTAGGGTGGATGCTTATAGGAGCAAAATAAAAATAAAAGGAAGTTTCAATAGTCCAGCAGTGCATGGAATGAGCAGTCCTGCTTGGAAATCTGCTGAAGATTATGGGTTGGAGGCAAGCCTTGCTCTATGGGATTCTCTTTGTTTTATACATTAGTGACTCTTTTCAGGCTGTTTTATTTCCCCTCTAATCCCCAAATCTAGCAGCTTTAGGTGAAGGATCCCTCACACATTCACTGCTTCTGGAAACGGATTAACTCCAATCCCTTTAACTGGTTCCTTTCTACACAAATCGACTTTCAACTCTTTTCCCACTTAAAACCTATTTGGAATTCCTAGCTGGTGATTTACACATTAAATTAAAATCCCAACACTGCAGCCCCTGTGAGGTCAGGAAGGTGACAGCATTGGCATTGTGTGGCAGGGCGCTAATGTGGCAGGGAACACAACAGATAGAACTCAAGTGAGAGGAAAGAGGAAAGATAAATGACTTAGACAGTAATGAGACTACTAACACCATTGTGTGTGAGTGTTGGGACGTAGATAAATACATGGGGGGATTGGCAGGTGGATTGATGGGATATTAGTCATAGGAAAAAAAATAGTGCCTTGAATGGCTATAATCCAACACATCGGAGATTCTGCTAGGCTAGCATGTGACGAATATTCACTTGATGCCTGAAAAGCCGGAATAAGACCCTTGCTATGTCTCACATTGATCTTGTTCACCACAGCTCTAGTTGTGTAAAACTATACAATGGCATAAAAGAAATGAAAACCTGTCGTGCGTTGTAAACACTAAGGGGCACATTTATTAAGACCAGCGTTTTAGACGCTGGTCTTAATAAGCCCCTGCGCTGGCGGTCGATCGGAGAAGTTATGTAGAGGCACCGGCCTCTACATAACTTCGGCGCATCCACTACCGATTCTAAATGTAAGACGGCTTCCTTGCTGCCTTACATTTACACCACTTTCTATGCCTAAACTAGGCGTAGAAAATAACGAATGAGATGGTCCTTCCGGCCCGGCCCCTTCCCCAACCCTTTTTTAGACCTGGCATGAGTGGGGAAGAAGTTGCAGATTCTGCAGCAACATGGTGTGTGACAGAATCTGAGCCAGATATACGCCACTTTATATCTGTTCGGAAATGACCCCCTAAGATTATTGAAGGTGAAATTTACAGGGATTGACAATCCCTTAAAAAGAAAATACACTCTTCAAAGTTGCGCTAAGTGTTTTCTACTTTAGATGAAGCCCATTACACTCTTGGTAAGCTCTTAAAGGGAATCTGTCACAATGATCTTGAATTATTACTCGTAGTAACACATGAGTAATACTGCAGATAAGGAGTCCAGATGACTATTTTACTACTGCTCCCCGTTTCCCCGTTGTCCATGCGTAAAGCTGCGCTGAATTATACTGGACTACTGTGCACGCACAACAGTCCTGACAATGTACTTCAGTGCAGCTTTGAGCGCTCTTAACAGGGGAATGTAAAAAGTAGCAGTCTGGACTCCTTATCTGTAGAACTACTGACATATTACACCAGATAATAGTGCAGGATCATTATGGCAGATTTCCTTTAAAAAAATTAATTTGGTTAAAGATGGAAACTCTCAGTATTCCTGCTGACTGGCTGTTTCAGGATTTGATGACATCATGTCTCTGATGTGCATGTAGCATGCATCAGGAATACTCCTTGATGTATTCCCCCTGCGTGCCTAACATATGCTAAAAGTTTCCTTTTTTAATGCATTTGGCAGGTATAACAATATATTAATATACTATAGAAAACCGTACCTGTGTGCCTGTACATGCAACTGTATGTCTATAAGTTGTATATATCTGCCATTGACTTCCATATATAACACAGTATACTTTTTTTTTTTTTTTTACAGTGAGAACCAAAGACATATTTATTTACATAGGTCTGAAGCATATACTTCAAATGTCCCCTTCAAATCGAGCCTAATAACCAAGAACCTTAGTTAACTTGGAGCACCGTAGCAAAACCCATGGGGCGCAATAACAATCTACCGGCCGTCAGTGCTTTCAATAGATTTCTTCCCACTTTATTATACATATATTGTGAGCTTGTAATACAATAGACACATAAGACCATGTGTCTAGGTTGGAAACCTACAAACCAGCACCTCTCACCTCACTGGAGTGCCATGGTTTTCTCAATATACAGTCTACTCACCCTAAGATCAGCAAACCTGTCAATGCAGTACTGGGTACCTTCATGGTAAAGATGTCTGGATTGGTGATGGAGGTATTCAAAACCATATTTAAAAAAAAGTGCTGCCAACCATACTTTGATGACCTTCATAAGTAAGTTCATAGCATGTAAGGTTTCATGATTGTTTTGATCTCCCATCAGCAGCATGTGTTTTTTTCATATGCACAGGGTTGATTTACATGGTGATTTCACAGTATATGTATAATGTACTCAGTGATGTCACAGTATATGTGTAATGTACTCAGTGATGTCACAGTATATGTGTAATGTACTCAGTGATGTCACAGTATATGTGTAATGTACTCAGTGATGTCACAGAATATGTATAATGTACTCAGTGATGTCACAGTATATGTATAATGTACTCAGTGATGTCACAGTATATGTGTAATGTACTCAGTGATGTCACAGTATATGTATAATGTACTCAGTGATGTCACAGTATATGTGTAATGTACCCAGTGATGTCACAGTATATGTGTAATGTACTTATTGATGTCACAGTATATGTGTAATGTACACAGTGATGTCACAGTATATGTGTAATGTACTCAGTGATGTCACATTATATGTATAATGTACTCAGTGATGTCACAGTATATGTGTAATGTACTCAGTGATGTCACAGTATATGTGTAATGTACTTATTGATGTCACAGTATATGTGTAATGTACTCAGTGATGTCACAGTATATCTGTAATGTACTCAGTGATGTCACAGAATATGTATAATGTACTCAGTGATGTCACAGAATATGTATAATGTACTCAGTGATGTCACAGTATACGTGTAATGTACTTATTGATGTCACAGTATATGTATAATGTACTCAGTGATGTCACAGTATATGTGTAATGTACTCAGTGATGTCACAGTATATGTATAATGTACCCAGTGATGTCACAGTATATGTGTAATGTACTCAGTGATGTCACAGTATATGTGTAATGTACTTATTGATGTCACAGTATATGTATAATGTACTCAGTGATGTCACAGTATATGTGTAATGTACTCAGTGATGTCACAGTATATGTATAATGTACCCAGTGATGTCACAGTATATGTGTAATGTACTCAGTGATGTCACAGTATATGTGTAATGTACTCAGTGATGTCACAGTATATGTGTAATGTACTCAGTGATGTCACAGTATATGTATAATGTACCCAGTGATGTCACAGTATATGTGTAATGTACTTATTGATGTCACAGTATATGTGTAATGTACACAGTGATGTCACAGCATATGTATAATGTACTCTCTCACTATAGTCATGTCTTCCTTGTGCCCCCCTTTGGCCCCTAGTGCCCTCTCCAGCTCCATAAAAACACACAAATACTCACCTGTTTCCCTGATGATTGGCACATTCTGCGTTCCCCAGCAGACGCGCTCTCACACACGTCACGCTGGTGGCTGTGCGAGGCGCTGGTTCCTGGGCTTTCACCGCTCCTTCCACACAGCCAGCAACACGATGTCCGGCCTGCTGGGGAGTGCCGGAGATCAGCAGGACTGTGAAGCAGTAAATAAACTGCCCGGCGGGTGCGCCTTCCAGCCTCTGCGCAAGGGGCACGTGCCCCGGCTGCCCCCCCCCACGCCACACCCCTGTGCCAAAATAGTCGTAGAATACACACAATGATCTGAGTCAGGTACAGTATAATGCACAATGTGATATTACAGTACATAAATAATACACATAATGGTGTCACAGTGCAGAGATAATATAAATAGTGAAATCACAACATAGAAATAATACAGTCATGTCAAAGTTCAAAGATAATGCATAAGGTGAAAACAGAACAAGATTAATACTTTCTTTAGTTTCCCAATGAAGTTTTTTGTGTTCTCATTCCAGCATTCATAGCCATCGCTAACTTCACCCCACTTCTGCATGAGGGTTGGGCTCCATAGGAGTTATTTCAGCTGCTAACCTGGTAGCTGCTACTCCAGGGTTGTGTTCAGAGAGACTGTACAGTAGTTGGCCCATCTCAGACATTGATGGCATATCACTAGGATATGCCATGAGTGTCAGATAGGTGTGGGTCACTGCTGCAATGTCCAAAACAGGGTCCCTGACGTGATGGAGAACAGCCGTTCATGCGCGGCCATCCTGTTTAGTGCTATGGGCATTCCGAAAACAGCTGAGTGACTGTGCTCTGCTATTTTTGGAAGTCCCATAGTGATGAATAGAGATAACACTGCTCATGCGCAGCCTCCTCTCCATATGCTATGAAAGGACTGCTGTAAATAGCTTGACCAGCGCTCGTTTGTTTTTGGAACTCCCACAGTGGTGAATGGAGGGTAGCCACGCTTACTTGGTGTGCACTCCTTCACTTCGGGGAGCCTGTTCTGAAGATAGGAGTGGGTACTAGAGATGGGATCCGTACCTATCTGACATCAGGGGTGGACTGGGAACTTAAAGTGGCCCTGTAAAATAAAAAATTACCTAAAAGTGGCCCGAATGTTGTAAGAGGGTCCAAATTGACAGGAGGCGGGGTCAACAATACCTTAGTGCAGCACAAAATACCGCCCCAGCAGAACCACATACCACTGCGCAACACAAAATACTGCCAAGCCCACCACAGTATTCAACTGTACCATCGTCCTGAGGATGGCGATACAGTTGAATTCAAAATGGCACCTACGACAGCCAGCCAAGTGCATGATGCTACTAGCATTAATTTAGGATCCATTCACATAACCGTATTTTTGGGTCCGCATTGCAGGCCCATTCATTTCATTGGGCCGCAAAAGATGTAGACAGCATACTGTATACTGTCCGAATCCGTATGTCCGTTCTGTAGCCCCGCAAAAAAAGATAGAGCATGTCCCATTCTTGTCTGCAATTGCGGGACAAGAATAGGAAATTTCTGTGGAACGCACGCGGCTGTACCCATGTTTTGTGGATCTGCAATTATGGACTACAAAAACTTACGGTCGTGTGAATGGACCCTAAGGGCTCATGCACACGACCGTATGGCTTTTTCAGTGTTTGCGTTCCGTTTTTTACGGATCCATTGTTCCGTTTTCCGTTTCCGTTGTGTTTTCCGGTTTTTCCGTTCCGTTTTTCCGTATGCCATATACAGTATACAGTAATTACATAGAAAAAATTGGGCTTGGCATAACATTTTCAATAGTTGGTTCAGCAAAAAACGAACGGATACGGAGACATACGGATGCATTTCCGTATGTGTTCCGTTTTTTTTTTGCGGACCCATTGACTTGAATGGAGCCAAGCACCGTTTTTTGCGGACAAGAATAGGACATGTTCTATCTTTTCACGGTACGGAAATACGGAAATACTGAAACGGAATGCACACGGAGACACTTCAGTATTTTTTGCTGAACCATTGAAATGAATAGTTCAGTATATGTTCCGCATACTGAACTCAAAAAACGTCCAGTATACTGAACGCAAAATACTGTCGTGTGCATGAGCCCTAATGCTGAGAAAATAACATTGTTATTTACCCAGGAGGCAACCATAAGGAGGCCTCAAGTGGCCCTCTTGGCATTGGCCCATCAGGAAATTTCCCTGTAGGGTCCTTGACCAGTCCGCCCCTGTCTGACATATCATTAGGATATGCCATCAGTATCTAAGATGGGAATACCCCTTTAAAGAACACCATATCATGGCATATCAGCGGTTTAGGCCTCATGCACACGACAGTATTTTTTCACAGGTCCGCAAAACGGGGTTCCGTTGGTCCGTGATCCGTGACTGTTTTTTCGTCCGTGGGTCTTCCTTGATTTTTGGAGGATCCACGGACATGAAAAAAAAGTCGTTTTGGTGTCCGCCTGGCCGTGTGGAGCCAAACGGATCCGTCCTGACTTACAATGCAAGTCAATGGGGACGGATCCGTTTGACGTTGACACAATATGGTGCAATTGCAAACGGATCCGTCCCCCATTGACTTTCATGTAAAGTCAGGAGTTAATATACCATAGGATCAGAGTTTTCTCCAGCACCCGATCTCTTACAGGGGGCTGTGATCCGCACAATTAACCCCTCAGGTGCCGCACCTGAAGGGGTTAATTGTGCGTATCATAGGCCCCTGTAAGAGATCAGGGGCTGCCAGGCAGCAGGGGGCAGACCCCCCCCTGTCCCCCCTCCCTCCCTCTATTGTATTAATTTCATTGGTGGTCAGTGTGCGGCCCCCCCGGCCCCCCTCCCTCTATTGTATTATTTCATTGGTGGCACAGTGTGCGGGCCCCCCCGGCCCCCCCCCCTCCCTCTATTGTATTATTTTCATTGGTGCACAGTGTGCGGCCCCCCGGCCCCCCCTCTATTGTATTATTTTCATTGGTGGCACAGTGTGCGGCCTCCCCTCCCCCCTGATCATTGGTGGCAGCGGAGAGTTCCGATCAGAGTCCCAGTTTAATCGCTGGGGCTCCGATCGGTAACCATGGCAACCAGGACGCTACTGCAGTCCTGGTTGCCATGGTTACTTAGCAATATTAGAAGCATCATACTTACCTGCTGCGCTGTCTGTGAACGGCCGGGAGCTCCTCCTACTGGAAGTGACAGGTCTGTGCCGGCGCATTGCTTAATGATCTGTCACTTACCAGTAGGAGGAGCTCCCCTGGCCGGGTCACAGACAGTGCAGCAGGTAAGTATGATGCTTCTAATATGAGTAGGGGAGGCCGCACACTGGCCACCAATGAAAATAATAAATAGAGGAGGGAGGGGGCCGGGGGGGGCCGCACACTGTGCCACCAATGAAAATAATACAATAGAGGGAGGGAGCCGCACACTGTGCCACCAATGAAAATAATACAATAGAGGGAGGAAGGGGGTGTCTGCCTGGGGAGGGAGGGGGGTCTTCCCCTACTGCCTGTCAGCCCCTGATCTCTTATGGGGGCTATGATACGCACAATTTAACCCCTCAGGTGCGGCACCGGAGGGGTTAATTGTGCGGATGACAGCCCCCTGTAAGAGATCGGGTGACTTCCAGGCAGCAGGGGGCAGTCATGTACACAGTTCGTAGTATATTCTAACTAGAAGCGTCCCCATCACTATGGGAACGCCTCTGTGTTAGAATATACTGTCGGATATGAGTTTTCACGAAGTGAAAACTCAGCTCTGAAAAAGCTTTTATGCAGACGGATCTTCGGATCCGTCTGTATGAAAGTAACCTACGGCCACGGATCACAGATGCGGATGCCAATCTTGTGTGCATCCTTGTTCTTTCACGGACCCATTGACTTGAATGGGTCCGTGAACCGTTGTCCGTCAAAAAAATAGGACAGGTCTTATTTTTTTGACGGACAGGAAACACGGATCACGGATGCGGCTGCAAAACGGTGCCTTTTCCGATTTTTCCACGGACCCATTGAAAGTCAATAGGTCCGCGAAAAAAAACGGAAAACAGCACAACGGCCACGGATGCACACAGCGGTCGTGTGCATGAGGCATTAAGGTGTTAATCCATATAATCTATGTAACATAACCTGGCATTTAAAAATGACATATTTTATGCAAATGTGGAGATTTTTATGAGACTGCACTGTTCATTGCTTGAACAACTTGTAGGAGAATTGTTGAATTGATTTCTGATGTGGCAGCTCCTCCAGTCTGGAGATATTATGTCATCGAGAGCTTCCCATGAAAATTATTTCTTTAAATCTTTCAGCGTTATGAGTCACGGTTCCTGCGGATCAGTACTCCCAAGGTTTAAATCAATATTCTGCATCCTGTGGCATTCCTTCCCTTCAGTGAAAGCTCACATCCCAGGCTTATTTCCATAACTAAGTAGTTGCAAAATGGTTCTTGGATTGGGCATACTGGTGAAGTTACACACTGGAGGCATAAACACGCAGCTTTAATTGTCACATTTCACAATATTAGGCTCAGCTTTGGTATAATTGGGCCATCCAATTCTAATTTTCATATACTACCTATATAGTAAATAAGCTACTTTGTATGTCTTATAGCAGGGATGCCCAACCTGTGGCCCTCCAGCTGCTGTAAAACTACAACTCCCACCATGCCTTGCTGTAGGCTGATATCTATAGGCTTGTCCGGGCATGCTAGGAGTTGTTGTGTTGCAACAGCTGGAGGGCCGCAGGTTGGGTATTCCTGCCTTATAGGATATTGCTTTTAACCTAAATGGGTTGTTCCATTAAAAATATTCTACTGTTTTTAAACCAACCCCTGGATCTAAACACTTTTGTAATTGCAGGTAATTAAAATTTTGTATAGCCAGTGAGTTATTCACTAAAATGTTTCTGTATGACCGCACATGCCCAGTTTCATTGTTCAACTGCCTCCTGAGCTGTGATAGGTAGAGCAAGGACACGCCTCCTGAGCTGTGATAGGTAGAGAGATGCAGCAGAAAGGACACGTCCCTTGAGCTTTCAGCTTGCTATAAATCTAGCAGAGCAATGAATGTCGAGATCTTTGGATCCATGTGAGGTACCGGGCTGGTTGTAGGTTTGTTAGAAAGAGCTTGTCATGTACTATGTGATATCTGATTTTCAGTTTTTACATGAATCATGAGATAACCCCTTTAAGACCCCATGCACATGACTGTATATGTTTTGTGGTCTGCAAAACTCAGATACGAGCAGTGTGTCCCCCACATTTTCCTGTTCTGCACATCCTGCCCTATTGTAACAATGTCTGCAAAATGGACAAGAATAGGACATGGTATATATATATATATTTTTTTTGTGGGTGGGTTATATACGGCCGCACAGATGCAGACATCACACGTAGAAATGCATGGGTCTGAAAATACGGTCGTGTGCATGAGGCCTGAGGGCACACGACCGTATGTGTTTTGCGGTCCACAAAACACTGATCTGCAAAAAATACGGATGACATCCTCATTGCATCTATTTCTCTGCCGATCCATTGTAACAATGCCTGCCCTCGTCCACAAAACAGACAAGAATAGGACATGTTCTATCTTTTTTTGTGGAACGGCCATGCGGACATATGGAAACGGAATGCACACAGAGCAATTTCCGTTTTTTTTGTGTGGCCCCATTGAAATAAATGGTTCCGCATACGTGCCGCAAAAAGAACGGAACAGACACAGACAAAAAATATGTTTGTGTGCATGAATCCTAATGCAGAGTCCCAGCGGCATGATTACACTGTAACCTGTGGGAGGGTGAAGCCGACTGTTTAGTAGTACATCTACTTTTAGTAAGTGATACTGCATGTGTACAGCTTACCTGGCCTGTGCTGCCAAGCACTTAGGAACAGTGCTCGCCTCAACCTGTCTGTTGGTCCTGGCTGAACTCCCAGACACATCCAGAGCCACGCAACAATAAATATACCTTTTGAGCTGCAAACTATGCGGACCAGCTAGTTTCACAATGTGATGGGGACTTCTGGGTTCCTATGTAGGTTATAATAAATTACATGACTGTTATTAAAATAAAAATCTTATGCTAGAGATGCCTTATTAGGAAGAGAGCCAATCAGTAAAAAATAAAAATATCTTTAATTTTGAATCCCCTGTCAGAGTCAACCATTTACAAATCAATTTGGTAATGTACAGTGAGTTATTAAAGGTGCTATGCATTACGGGGGGGAATATATCAAGCCATGCACTTCAGAATTCTGGCTTTAAAATGTTTCTAAATAGGGGCTCGCAGCTTTTTGGGCTTAGGGTGGGTTCGCGTTCTGGATTCCGTTATGGCTTTCCGTCATAACCTGGTTATAACGGAAAATAACAGAATCCATAAGACGGAAGTCAAAACAGAAGCCTTTAAGAGGCATTCCGTCTTAATAGAAGTCTATGGGAATCATAACGGATCTGTCTTGTTCCCATTATGCAAGACGGAAAACAAAGTCCTGTCGACAGGACTTTTTTCTCCGTTCTGCATAACGGAAACGGGACGGATCCATTATGATTCCTATAGACTTCTATTAGGAACGGAATGCCTTTTAAAGGCTTCCGTTTAGCATTCCGTGATAATACAAGTCTATGGGCAGTATAACGCATCTGTCCTTCCGTCTTATGGATTCTGTTATAACCATGTTATAACGGAAAGCCATAATGGAATCCAGAACGCAGATGTGAACCCGCCCTTAGTTGTGCCAACATTTTGTATTTTCCCACCACTCACTCCAGTTTTGCAAAGGGAGTGGAAAGAGGACATGGTTAGCTATGTTAATGAATTGCACTTCAGATCCAGATTAGGCCGAATGCACACGGCAATGTTCCGCGGCCGAGAGCGGTCCGTGTTATGCCGGGCTGGATTCCTGTTCAGAGCAGGAGCGCACGGCGTCATTGGTTGCTATGACGCCGTGCGCTTCATGCCGCCGCTGCACTACAGTAATACACTCGTATAGTGTATTACTGTAGTGCAGCGGCGACATAAAGTGCACGGCGTCATAGCAACCAATGACGCCGTGCGCTCCTGCTCTGAACAGGAATCCAGCCCGGCATACCACGGACCGCTCTCGGCCGCGGAACACGGCCGTGTGCATTTGGCCTAACTGTGCTGGAGTAACATTTCTAGACAAAGGTGATAGGTTTAAAGAGGGCTTTTCATCTCTCATCTCTCCTGACAGGCCTGTTTTAATAGCTTCATGCATTCTCCATGTAATAACAATTCTGGAACCTCTATTCTTATGACTCTATGTTGTGCCATTCCTTTATTATTTCTACTAGAAGTTATGAATGAATTGCTAACAGTCTGCAGTAAGGGTACAGAGGGGAGGTAACCAGTTGGGGGGTGTTCCTGCACAGTCTGACAATGGCAGCAGTGGATGTGCACAGGCTACACCATTGGAACCTGAAGAAACCTATAGGATACCCGAAACAATTGGACCTGACTGTTACAAGTAGAATGGCAGTATATGGTTACACAGGCCGATGCAAACTGAATGCAATGCCGCTATAGTCGGTCCTCCCTCATTCTCTTCGGTGGATTATCGGCAGCACATCAGGGAGATGTGCTGCCGATAATGTTAAAGAATGCCCATCAGCCAACAAATGAGCGCTCGATTATAAGGTCTAATTGTTGGGAATTAGCGTTCGTTTGAACCCTTGTTCCAGATATTTGGCCCAAGAATCATGTGGTCTAATAGGGCCTTAACCACCTGCTACAGTTATGAAACACATACTGATTGAAGGTATAACTAGTCATCCCTGTAAATATGACATACCTGAATGATCAATGCAAAAGGCAGTTAGCTTGAAAAGACAAATAATTAGTCAGATCATGAGTGCAGAGTCAAGTAGTTTCAAGTAAACACAGTCTAGGTTTCCACATCAAGGTTTTTAAAGTAAAATCCAGGGGTGGATTCAAAAAGTCTTTCCTTTATATGAATCCTCAGTTTTTATGATCCGTTCCTGGTTATGGCTCTAAAAACTGCATAAAAAACCTGAACATGAAAGCACAACCTAAAAATCTGGAAAGTCCAACTTTTGATGAGTCATCTTCCTAGCAAAAAAAATCTAATAAGGACAAAAGAAGACTCCAAAAATCTCTGTGGGGAGCTTATTGAAAAGTACCAACTAGGGGAGTCATGCAAGAAAATGGCACTGAATATTCCAAAATACAGTTAAAGTGGTTATCCCATGAAAAGTATTACTATGCAATGAATAAGATATTAAAAAAAGGATTATTGTAATATGCATACAGTAAAAATATTGTCCAAAGCAGAACTCTGTAGTGACATAGAGGAATACTTCAGCAGAGTAAAGAGCATCTGTCAGCATGATCAACCCTTTTAAACCAGCTATATTGCCTGGTAGGTTTGGTCATGAGTAAAATGGTACCTTTCTTGTGTTTGAAAATTGACCTGATTTAGAGATATCTTACTTTTTATATTTCTTTAAATTAGCAATTTTGAACACTTAGGGGCTAGCCGGAGCCCTTGGAGCACCGCTAACACAACTCCCCTGTGCTTATTCAAGGAATACATTTGAAAAGGAAGATATCTCTAAAGCAGTTCAACCTTCAGACAAAATAAATGTATAATTTTACTCAACATGATCAACCCTATCAGGCAATATGGCTGGTCTAATAGGGTTATTCATGCTGACAGATGGTTTTTAAGACTAAAAGAGTTCTTCAAACACTAGCTTGTTCTGAACAAACCTAGCAAAATTCTCCATTTTATTTGGGAGCCGTAGCAATATAATCTGGATGTGGAAGGGGTAAGGTGTGTAGGGGTAATAGTGGCATATGGAAGCAATAGTAGCAGCAAAAGTAGCAGGACAGCATGGCAGTAGATATGTGTGCGGCTATGTAGGGGTATCAGTAGTAGTAGTGGCGGCTGTATAGGGGTAATAGTTGTGGCAGTATAGGGAGTAGCAGCTGTGGCAGCAGCAAAAGCAGAAACAGCCATACAGTACGAACATGATGGTAGGCAGGCACACAGCAGCAGTGGCAGATCTATTCATTGGCCGGAGTTGTGTGAAAATCCTCACAGATCCATACATCATTCATTTTGACAAAAGTAATACTTTCTATACAGTACAGTGAGAGCAAACTGGGCCAGTTCCAGTCACTATTCCAATCTGCCTCACCAGAAGTCCATGGGGTCAGGGAATACGGTATACTCTGGAAAAAGCTCAAAATCCAGGTGGCACTTATTCTGGTTGCTCAGGCAGTACTTCTCTGTTTGATGATTTGCCTAGCATGGCACCCAAAAAACTCCATCATGTTCATTTGACTGAACTGGCTGCTGCTGGTTCTGCTGCTTTTCTGCTAGAGTGTCACACCTGTGACAGGTGTTAGAAGGTCTGAAAGACTGACTGCACATGAGTGATCTGACAGCCTCTTTTCGTTTCACTTTGTCTGTGTGTTGCTGGTATGTCCACACCTCTGGTTCAGGTGTGGATCATGTGACCTCTACCTCTCCCTATTTAGTCTGACTTTACCCATCACTCGTTGCTCTGGATAGCTTCAATTGCTTTTGGAAGAGCTGGAGTGTTGTTCTTGTTGAAGTCCTGTTCATCCATCATCCTCAGAAGTTAAGTGTTCCGCTTGTTGTGTTTTGTATTCCCCACCCCCCCCGGTTGTATACTAGGCCACAGAGAGACGCTGGGTCCTTCACCATGGAAGGACCAGGTTGCCTCTGCCCTGTCATTACCTTTAGGGCATACGAGGGTCACCAGGGTTTTCTAGGTTCCTGTGTATGGGCATCTCTATCATCGAGAGGTGCCCATACGGATAGGAGTTAGGGCCAGGAGCAGGGAATTATAGGTGGTGACCCTTTTCCTTCCCTAGCGGTGAGGCCTAGTGTCTTTCCCCTTCCTTCTTGTTGTCTTTTGGTGTTCTCCCCTACTACATCCGTGACATAGAGACAGTGGGAGGTCGACTCAGCGGAGGACAGAGAGAGGCCTCCTGGCCAGACACGTGGGCTGCAGGCCTCTACTCGCCGAAAGCTGGTAATACAACAATTTTAACTTCTTTTAGGAAACAGTATAATATTCCCAAATTTTGCTTAGCAAGGCTCTAAAAGCATGGCTATTCAGTAATCATCTCCTGTCAGTAGGTATGCAAGCATGCATAGAGCTTTCTATGCTCGCCAGAATGCGCAAGCACCCAGTTCTTTCTCGTTCCACCTCCCACTGCAATGATCAGTCATCAGCCTCGTTCTCCTGCACAAGTGACTCCTCCTCCTCCTCTAGTGGGATCTCGTCATCTTCCTCCTCCACTTCTTCCTCCATAGGACTTAGTCCGGGTGAATCCCCAACAGCTACAAGGCGGCCAGCAAAATGCAGAAGCTGTTATTCTTACACCATCCCTTGTGGCATCAGCGTGAGCGATCACTCTAATATAAATATAAGAGGAAGACATTATTGATGCCACAGTTGTCCCTACTGATAAATCTGGTAGCCCCTTCAAAGGGCCTGAGTATGCCACTGGGTCTCTGATTAGCTGCCACTGTCTGACCTCAAAAAAACACCAGCTTCCTGCTGAGGTGGCGTGGTGCATATGCAAGGTGGAATTCCAGCTTCTTGGAATGTTGAGGATCAAGAGGTGCAATGGCAGACTCTTCTGTCGCAGCAAATCCAGGAGTTCCTTACTACAAAAGAATGGCTGAAATTAGGACAGTCTCCTGGACAGGACCAGCACCATCTGCAAGCCACAGTACTTTTAAAAAAAAAACATTGTGCCACAAAATTTATTATGTGCAACATGCAGGAAGTGTGTTTTTCCTCCAAATGCAGCACAGCCATGATGATCCTGCCATTATCGTTGACAACCTTGCCCGGTTGGAGTTGGCCGGTTGGGATATTTGCTGCTTTATGAACTTCACCTATTGATTAGCTGTGTGGCTACTCTCGCCCAGCTGATCAGCTCTAACATGGTATGGGACAGCTATCACTCCAAACAGATTAAAAGGGCCATCATATACAGTCAGGCCTTCAGATATAATTACATCTGTTCCAGCCTATGACATAATGTCATTTTTATATTAGGGCTACCATCCTGCCTCAATTGATGGTCACCAGAGCCACCAGAATACTCAGAAGTCAACTTCTGCAATACAAGAAAACAAAGAGAATCACAATGTAATTCTGGTAGTGACCTACAACCCATAGCTAGAGGTACTTAAGAAAACTGCAAAAAATGACAATATATCCTACAGTACACAAGGATGGCTGTCTTAAAAAAAATATTGTATCACAGTTCAGACTATAACCCGTCTATAGGTATTGATTTGTATAAGGTGGCAAATTCTAGTACTCAAATTCACAGGCTACTACCCTTAAAACGTAGCTTTTAATGTTATCTAAAATATACACAAAAGACCCTCCAACATAGAACAAATGATAAACAAACACAAAATAATTGAGCAATAGCTCTGGGTTAGTACTTGATGTTAGGGTTAGTACATGGCAGGGGTAGGGCCTAGTAATAAGCTATGGGCTCTCTCCCTATAGATGACCCTCTTGCTATTTATGCCCTGCCTATAAACGGAATAGCTGCCCCGATAGGGGCGATCCCGTATCAGGAACCTCCTGGATGCCCTTGGATGGCCCTGATTAGGGATGTCCCTGATGGCTAATGTATGCTATCCTATTAATAGTAATTAATTAAGATGCTCATTGTCAATAGTAAAATAGCACAAAATCCCATCCCCTAATATAGCAGAGTGTTTGGCGTCAACCAAAATTGGTGACATCAATATCCCTTTAATACAAGAACATTAGGATGCCATCTAGATTGATGACCTCCTCGTCCCAACGCGTTTCACCCTTATTGTCTTTCGGTTCTTCAGGGGACAAATTACACACAGAATGATAGGGGTATAAATAGTGCCTTAAAGGGTTTCTGTCACCCTGCAAAACTCATTTTTTTTTTTTTGGATAGTTAGATTCTTCATAGTGCGATATAGCAGAATATAATGCTCTTACTTACTTTCATGCGGCCGATTCTTTATAAAACGAACTTTTATAATATGTAAATGAGGGCTCTACCAGCAAGTAGGGCGTCTACTTGCTGGTAGCTGCTGCAGAAATCCGCCCCCTCGCCGTGTTGATTGACAGGGCCAGCCGTGATCTCCTCCTCCGGCCGGCCCTGTCAGTAATTCAAAAATCGCGCGCCTCGTGTCGTTCGGCGCAGGCGCTCTGAGATGAGGAGGCTCGTATCCTCAGCACTCCCTCAGTGCGCCTGCGCCGATGACATCACCGAAAGAGAAGACGTCATCGGCGCAGGCGCACTGAGGGAGTGCTGAGGATACGAGCCTCCTCATCTCAGAGCGCCTGCGCCGAATGACGCGAGGCGCGCGATTTTTGAATTACTGACAGGGCCGGCCGGAGGAGGAGATCACGGCTGGCCCTGTCAATCAACACGGCGAGGGGGCGGATTTCTGCAGCAGCTACCAGCAAGTAGACGCCCTACTTGCTGGTAGAGCCCTCATTTACATATTATAAAAGTTCGTTTTATAAAGAATCGGCCGCATGAAAGTAAGTAAGAGCATTATATTCTCCTATATCGCACTATGAGCAATCTAACTATCCAAAAAAAAAAAATGAGTTTTGCAGGGTGACAGAAACCCTTTAATATTTGGATGATATTTAGATTGGTAGTATATGACATTGATAGGCAGGGCATAAATAGCGAGAGGGTCAGCTATAGGGAGAGAGCCCATAGCTTATTACTAGGCCCTACCCCTGCCATGTACTAACCCTAACATCAAGTACTAACCCAGCGCTATTGCTCCATTTTTTTGTGTTTGTTTATCATTTGTTCTATGTTGGAGGGTCTTTTGTGTATATTTTAGATAACATTAAAAGCTACGTTTTAGGCTACATTCACACGACCGTATTTTTGGCTCGGCATCCGTTCCGCAATTTTGCGGAACGGGTGCGGACACATTCATTCCAATGGGGCCACAAAAGATGCGGACAGCACACAATGTGCTGTCCGCATCCGTAAATCCGTTCCGCGGACCTGCAAAAAAGATAGAGCATGTCCTATTCTTGTCCGCAATCGCGGACAAGAATAGGCATTTCTATCACAGGGCCGGCTACATTCACACTGCCGATATCCGTGTTTTGCGGATCCGCAATTTGCGGACCGCAAATCACATACGGTCGTGTAAATGTCGTAGGGTGATAGCCTGTGAATTAAAAAAAATATATTGCCAGACCCTCCCCTTCTGTATTACTTACTGACAACCCCCAAATCTCAGAAATGTTCTTACCAGGAGTTTATTGCCCTCTGATGCACAAAAAGGAACCTATTCCTGCAATGTTCCCATGTGATGATCACAGACAAGATACCTATGACATTCACAAGTTCTACATCTGCAGTGGGTCCCCGAGGAGCTGGTGCAGAGGATGGGAATGTTAGTGGCCCTGATCAAGTGTTGTGCCATGGTGTACTCCCTTAGGCTGTTGCTCCCTGGGGATTGGTGCAGCGGAAAGGTAGTTTGAAGAATCAGGCCAAACATATAAAAGTGTCTCTTTGCGTGCAAAATATAACATCCAACAGTATTAAATGAAAAGTGCATTTTCTGGCATCAGATAAGGAGGTATGGTGGCAAGCTGTGTGGCAATTTAATGGCACTTGTGGATATAGGTGTGTACTGTGTGATACAGGCTTGAAGATGGTATGGCCTGGTGGTTATTCTAGGTGATGGGTATCTGACCTGTTTTCACTAACTGGCAGCAGGGTCTGTAAAGCTGAATATTACTGGTCACTCTGTTGACTTTATCCGCTGTAGCTTTTGGGAAAACTGTACCTTGACTCTGGCAATCTTCCTGGAGTATGCATCTCACAGGAGAACTAGTTGAGGTTTCCTGGAGAAGCTCAAGCACCAGCTTCCTTCCTTTTTACTGTCTCTCTGGAACTCCTCCTGGCAAGAAGTAAAGCCCACCCCTACCAAGAGTTACCCCTGTTCCTGACAACCATACCTGTTCTGCTGGGCACGGCAGAACATGTGAAAATAACTACATAATAATAACATAATTACTACATAATGAGCTTTTCTCTAACACCGAGTGAATATGTAAGAAGGGCACTAGTGAAGGAGTCCACAGAGACAATTGCAGCGTCTCACATATGTGTGTAAATGGGACACTTCAAAACATCTTAATATACAGTATATATACATGTGTTTATTTGCATTGTATGGTATTTCCTTTTATCCGACTGGCAATGTCCTTTTGCACCCATTCACCCCTAGGTGGTGCTGGCACCACATAATACATATAGCTTATGTGTGTCTAGACAGGAAGTTAGTTAGTTGGAATCTGAGTTAGTTGAAGTTGGAGTGTGAGAGAAGGAGAAGCAAGTTTATGTAGGAGAGGAACAGGCATCGTCCAACATGTATTTCTACTCCCTTGGTCTTGGCCAGGCTAAGGGAGTACACCTAACATTTATCTACAGCAGCAAAGCACAAGACAGTAAGTCTATGTCTGGATATGGGGAGAGACTATTGAGAGTAACAGCTAAACTCAGCTTATGGACCTCATTAGCACCAGTGCCTGAGAGCAACTTTTCGAGTGCCAGGACACAAATGGACAGTTAGTGCGCAGAATTGTCCTTATCCATTACACAAGCATTCCGGGTCAAAGTGGAAAAATCAAAACCTTTTTAGAAGAGTATCCTGCAAATGATGTGGTAGAAGTGTTTGCCTGCCGCGAGGGGGACACCCTTATTGGAAAACTCAAAATATAAAGTAAGCAAATGTCATATTCAGTACCAGAGTGCTAGAGTTGGAACTTAAAGTAAATCTTCAGTTTGCCTGTAAAATATCAGCATTAGAAGAATCCCCCCATTGACAACTGCCACTATCTGGTAATAGGATTACCAGTGAACTTATTATTATTTGTGATACACAAATAGCTTTCCATTGATGAACTGTACCAACTGTCCAGTGACTATTGATTCTTCAGTAAATGTTCAACTTGTTTACAACAACCAACTCCTAATTCTTACTACTGCTCTCAACATTTGCACCTTGCAGTGCTGGCGTCATGAACCAGGGGCCCAGCCGCAAAAGCACCTAACACCAATTACCATCAAGGGCACCTCAACTTCCATCTGGCTAGTGTTCCCTGTAACCGAGAGTGCCCCAGAGGATTTCGTGCTGTTTTCCCATCCACTGTATGCCGGCCCAGGGAGGCATCTGCTAACCGTGAGCACATGAACTATTGCACCCATCGGCCCACCGTGAGCCTCACGTGTTTTGCCCTGTGGTTTGGTATGCTATACAAATATGACAGCTCTGAAGCAGTTGCAAGATTTTATATACATACAAAAACTGTTGTCCTGGTTCTTCACCAGTTACAAATTTATGGAAGAGAGGTTAAGAGGAAGCCAAATTTGTAAGTGAGGACAAGTCATGTAAAATGCCAAAATGAATGTGTAATGATAATCTTGTATTGAACCTTTACTGCAGTAAAGGTTACAGAAATAAGAAAGTGAGTAAATTAGGTAAAGGTCTGGGTCAAATACTTAAGTTCAATGTAAACTCATGTCAAACGTTGTAGTTATAAATTAGGTTCAAACCAAAGGCTAATAACTGTAGAATCATTATAACAAAACTGAAGAACATGGGAGGGCCCCAAATAAAGTGGTGTTTGCTCTGTAATTTGGTGGTTGGATGGCACTACAAAAATATATTGAAATAATATTAAAGGGGGTCTATCAGCAGTTTTGGTGGGCATGCCATCCAGTGGGTCAGATTTAGTTGTAAATAAGTTCATGACGCCAGTTGCAGCTTGCGCAGGTACTGTAAAAGGGCCCTTTAAGATGGTATGAGCTCATGTACTAGGTTAGGAATGCCAGAGGGGGATATTGTCTCTGTATTGTGTCAACGGTGTCTCCTACCTTAGTACGGCTGGACTCCTGTATCCTGGCTCACATGCAACAAAATTGAGTGCTGTAAATAGGAGGAATGATGGAATTCCACACAGAGAATAGGGCCCAACTTGTCTTTACTTGAGGTTATCTTATGCAGCTCTAGATCCATACAATGTTACAGCAATAGTCTAGGGTCCCAGCAGGTATTGGCAATATGTGGCAGGAATTATATATTTATATTCTGCATCTGGACATACGCCTTTAAGAATCTGGCAGGTATCTGTCTTCTGCTCTGTCTATCTTCTGCTTTGTTTTGGCCTGACTAGCTATGGAGGTACTTATCTTCTCCTTGTATTTGGAATCTGTACTTACAGGACTGCTCGCAGGGAATGGTGGTTTCGTCCTGGAGATCTAGTAGTTCTGAAGTTGGCTGCTTTCTTTGTCATCCAGCTGAGGTAAGGAACTCAGGCTGGGAATGTTGCTTTGGGCCTAGCAAAGGCCTGAATCCTTGGTTGGGATCCCTGTTTCTGGGAGCTCCTATTCACACAGCCTACCCCAACAGGGGGTGGCTGGTACACTGCCTAGAACTTTCTATCCTCCCTCTGAAGTAGGATGTGGGAACATTCCACTCCTCCTCAGATAGGGGGAAGCTAGCCTGGAATGGTATATTCCAGTCTAGGTATACTAAACTGTCCTACAGACTATCTGCATATTGCTGCTTCCTGCTGGTGTACATTTGGAATTACAGCAAATATATTCAATACAGATAAATACAATCTCAGATTACATGGGATATTAACACATTCACATCTTAACATAATGAAGCCGGGTGACAGAGTTTTAGTGACATACTCTGGGATGTTACATACCCGCTTACTTTAAGTGAAGCCGTCCTCGGCGTATATTAGGCGGTGAGGAATAGCTCTGGGTACCCAATTAATACAAAGTGCTGCATGAATTTACATATAATGACATACAAAGACAAAACACATAACGGTTTCCTCGAGGTTCCTGCCCGCTAGCATAAGGTGTCCAACACACAGTTTCCTTATCTTGGTATAACCAGGTAACCTATAACTGCACAAAGCAAAACCTTTACTGACTGACTTTGTATGTTCTGGATCCTTTAAACATCAAAGAAAGCCCACCATTATGTAATGGAATGCCCGCAAATGAAAGGGTGGCTTTATCCTGTATTCCCTTCCCTGCATCGTAGCCTGAAGAAATTTGGCTTATAGCACGATCACTATGATGTCTATGAGGAAGCTAAGTTGTGGCTCTAAGGTTTGAGGTACCATACCTTAGGCAAAAGCTCTGAAGGGGAGGTATTTATCGTCTCCGTACACTTCTGGCAAGTCACAGGAGGAGGGCAGTACGTTCCCATGGATCTCCTGGAAATGAGACACCTCCAGATGGGAACAATCCGGAACATTTAACAAGCGGGAAGGAGCAGCCTAGGGCTTCTAACGACTCCCGAAGCAGCAGGGGTACCTGTGAAATAATCTGGACCTGTCAGGACTTACCATTTGGTCCTACCCTGGGTACCTATGGGTATATATCACCGGGTGTAGGCCATTGGTGTACAACGTCCCTCTGATGACAGTCCGTATGAAGGGGGGAGAGAACAAGAGCTGTGAAAAGGCACACTTTAGGTAAGTTGCTACAATTTTTGTTAAGTGCAATGGCTAAGTGCAATCATGGTAGACAATACATAAATTCACATTGTGGCACCTGGAAGGATAATACACACAATGGGCAGGATATCTTGAACATTACATAACATTTGTAAACTGGTTACAATGGCATAAATTATTAAATAGCATGACAATGAAGTGCAAGCTTTTATGTTGCAAACATTTTATAAAATAGTGCAAATTTTATAAGTGCAAATGTCAATGTCAGGTAAGGCTCGACAATAACTTGAGTCCTTATTCCTGAAAGTGCTTAAAGTTGTAGAAAAGTCCTTTGCAATCCACAGGGCAAAAGTCAATTGTAATCCAAAGGGTTAAAATTGTTATAAAATAGCAGCAAGCTATCAAGTAACCTGAGAAAGGGGATAAAACTTTCAACTTGGAGTTGAGGGGTTAAAGTGCTGATGGGGGGGAGTCCTTACTGACATGACCATCTGGATGAGGACAACAATGGCAACCTGGAACACAAACGGTTAAAAGCACACAAACAATGCCAACAGGTCCTCACCCATCAGGTTATCAGTCCATGGCGTGGCTCCCAGAACAATGTCACTTGTGTATTACTGGTAGTGAGGACACCCTACAGGTAGGTGTCTAGCTCCTCGTCACTACTGGAGCTGCTGAACCTCATGAGAGGGACATCTTGCCTCTGCTGGTGGCTGAGGGTGGTATTGATGGTGGTACGCAAGCGGCCTCTACCGGTGACTGTAGGGATTGGCTGGACAGCCAACCTGAAGAATGTAGCCGTTGCTTGCTGCAGACCGGGATCCACAGCCGGTGCAGGAAGGGGTAAGACTTCTGGCTTCAATGGCTCAGGGAGTGCTGGAGCAGTTGACTGGGGCTGCTTCCATGGGAGCACATAGGGGGGTATGAAGCATGGCTGGACCTTGGGATTAAAGGTTAATACCGAATTGTTAATTTGTCCTACCCTCAGGGTTGGTGGAGGTGACAGATCTGGAATGAGAGGTGCAGGGGCTAGTTGTTCTTTTTCTTTAAATACCAGCCGGCCATCTAGGGTCTCCTGCAGACATCTGGTCTTTGCCGCAGAGCCTGGATCTTCCTGCCAGGTCTCTGGGGTGATGGCAGGGGAGAGAGGTTTCTGGAGCAGAGTGACTTGTATGGACCGCATGGGGGTATACTCGACTTGGTCCCCAATATATAAGTTATGCCTCTCCTGGGACAAGTAGTGACGTTTAACCGATCTGCGGCCTACAAACACTTCTGTGCCTGAGTGGTTGTCCTCCAAGAATCCCACACCGCGTTCCACAGAGAACCATAGGACGGTTCCGGTACGTCGGGTCAGGACGGGATCTCCGGACTGGGGGCTGTCAAGGACCTCCTTCACCCACTCTTCTACGGCCGACTTGTATTCCCAAGCCGTCTGGGCAAATGCGGTGATCTCATGGGGTACCTCTGGGTTGAGGCTGCTGAGCTGGCTGTAGCTGGGCGGTGGAGTGGAATCCCTGGCCGCCTCCACCGCACCAGTAGGTGGCTGTGGCTTGGTAGGCCTCAGGTTGATAGGCGGTGTTGGGGTCTCAGGACGTGGTGGTGGAACGGACATGGACTGGGCCTGGGCCTCAGGGAGCGGGGTAGCTCCTACCTGATGTCGTGGCCGGGCGGCCGGTTCCAGTGTCCTCCGCTGGTCCTCTCCGGATTCAAGCGCCATCTGGATCACGGCCTTCTTCTTTGCTGGTGGAGTGACATCAGCGACGGCCTCTGCGGGAGCGGGTACAACGTCCACATCCATCCGGGCAGGTTCGTCGGCTTCCGCGGGTGCACTGTACACAGCGGAGGGATCCACGGCCTCCTGGTACTCATTTACCAGGTCTGGAACACCGCTGTCAGGAACCGGGACTTCATCGATCTCCTCAGGCATATCCGGTAGCTCAAGTAGGCTAGATGCAGCAGGGATCTGCAGCGCAGGGGTATCCACGGCCTCCTGTCGGGCAGCAAGAGCTGAGAGTCCGCGTCTCTGTATTAACAGATCTCCATAGGCTGTGCGGGGTATACGTCCTCGCCGTCAATGGCCATGGCATTCCATTTGGGACGTGGATAGGCCCTCTTCACTGTGCTCCGGCACACGCTGATTGCTAACACTAAAGGAGGGGCACAGAGGGCAGAGTTTTTATCACCTCTGGCCTGATCATAGATAAGTCCATAGAGGGCGTTCACCAAGTTTCCTGCTCCTGACGGGGCGTATTCGATATCTTCGCGCTTTTCCTGAGGGGGTGTAGTCATTTTTTCCCGCTTCTGGGGGGCGTATTCCTCATTTTCGCGCTCCTGGGAGGGCGTTTCTTGATTTCTTCGTCTTTCAGCATGAAGATGCAGCGCCATCTTGGAGCGAATATGGCGAATCTCCACAATGCCGAATTAACACTTTGTGTGCAGCAGCGCACGTGCAGCACTTTCCTTGGCACAGCAATACAAGTAAGCAAGTCACTTTTAAGCGGTTTCTGTACAATCTTCAGCCCTTTTTTGTTATACTGTGCAACATGCGGTTTAAGTCTGTTTTTTGGCGCAATTAGATGCGGTTCTGCTGTTTAGGGATGGACACACAATACAATCCTATCCTGTTCGTGACGCCACTTGATGCAATGAGCAGGACACTGGGTCAGTGGGCATGCCATGCAGTGGGTCAGATTTAGTTGTAAATAAGTTCGTGATGCCAGTTGCAGCTTGCGCAGGTACTGTAAAAGGGCCCTTTAAGATGGTATGAGCTCATGTACTAGGTTAGGAATGCCAGAGGGGGATATTGTCTCTGTATTGTGTCAACGGAGTCTCCTACCTTAGTACGGCTGGACTCCTGTATCCTGGCTCACATGCAACAAAATTGAGTCCTGCAAATAGGAGTAATGGAGGAATGATGGAATTCCACACAAAGAATAGGGTCCAACTTGTCTTTACTTGAGGTTATCTTATGCAGCTCTACATCCATACAATGTTACAGCAATAGTCTAGGGTCCCAGCAGGTATTGGCAATATGTGGCAGGAATTATATATATATATTCTGCATTTGGACATACGCCTTTAAGAATCTGGCAGGTATCTGTCTTCTGCTCTGTCTATCTTCTGCTTTGTTTGGGCCTGACTAGCTATGGAGGTACTTATCTTCTCCTTGTATTTGGAATCTGTACTTACAGGACTGCTCGCAGGGAATGGTGGTTTCGTCCTGGAGATCTAGTAGTTCTGAAGTTGGCTGCTTTCTTTGTCATCCAGCTGAGGTAAGGAACTCAGGCTGGGAATGTTGCTTTGTGCCTAGCAAAGGCCTGAATCCTTGGTTGGGATCCCTGTTTCTGGGAGCTCCTATTCACACAGCCTACCCCAACAGGGGGTGGCTGGTACACTGCCTAGAACTTTCTATCCTCCCTCAGAAGTAGGATGTGGGAACATTCCACTCCTCCTCAGATAGGGGGAAGCTAGCCTGGAATGGTATATTCCAGTCTAGGTATACTAAACTGTCCTACAGACTATCTGCATATTGCTGCCACCTGCTGGTGTACATTTGAAATTACAGCAAATATATTCAATACAGATAAATACAATCTCAGATTACATAGGATATTAACACATTCACATCTTAACATAATGAAGCCGGGTGACAGAGTTTTAGTGACATACTCTGGGATGTTACACTTGCTTAAATGGAACCTGTCACCATGAAAATGCAATGTAAGCTACAGGCACCTTGTTATAGAGCAGGAGAAGCTGAGCAAATTGATATATACTTTTATGGGAGAAATTTTGTGAAACCTATGATTTATGCATTTATATTCCTGCTCATTCTGGACTTTAAAATCCAGTAGGTGGTCCTATCAGTGACTGACAGAATTCCCTTTATGGCTGTATATACACATATAGCTGTCAATCACTGATAGGACCACCTACCTGACTTCAAAGCTCAGAATGAGCAGAAATTTAAATGTATAAAATACAAGATATAAAGAATATTTTCCTATAAAAGTATATCTCAATTTGCTCAGCTCCTCCTAGCTCAGACACCATGTTCAACATGACATGTTCCCTTTTACAGTTGACAGCACTAGGTAGAGGCTGAGGAGAACAGTACATATAGGACCTTTTCTGAGCTTTTATTTTCAGGAGTAGTGAGAATATGGCATTGTGTTCTGCTAAATCCTGTTCCTGCAGGTGCTCAGACAGTGGTGCTTTACTGTGAAGTGCTTTCTGTATTAAAGGCGTTGTCCAAGTTATCCTTATTGATGACCTATCCTCAGGATAGGTGATCAATAGAGATGAGCGAATTAAAAAAAAAATCAATTTGGCCGGTTCGCCGAATTTTCAGAAAAAATTCAGTTTGATCCGAATTTTTTTGTGGCGAATCGCGTAAAAAAATGGCTATTTCCTGTCGGCAGAGATCCTTTACAGTGGTGTAGAACACTGTGCCTTGCAGTAACACGCATAGGGAGTCTGCTGTGGTAGGGAAATAATACTGTGAGTCAGTATGACATGCAGATGACAGGCGTCGCTCTTAGAATCAATGCACACTTCACTTATTTGGGCAGTCACAGGGCCAAAAGTGACCAAATAACTCATGTGTGAACTCAGCCTTACAGGTCAATGTTAGCGTCAAGAAGAAGCGCCGTCCTTTTACACCGTCGTCAGCTGATTCCACATACAGTTGTGTTCAAAATAATAGCAGTGTGTTTAAAAAAGTGAATAAAGCTCAAAATCCTTCTGATAGCTTTTATTTCCATACACACAAATGCATTGGGAACACTACACATTCTATTCCAAATCAAAACATGAAGAAAAATATATCAAATTTGTGCTGTTCCTCTAAACAAAAATTGAAGAAAAGTGAATATTAGACTGTTAAAAAAAATAGCAGTGTTTGCATTCTTCTTTACAAACTCAAACATTCACTATATAATTTTAAACTAAAAAATGTTTGAAGATTTTGCTTTCCTTTGAATCACTTAACTAATATTTAGTTGTATAACCACTGTTTCTGAGAACTTCTGCCACCTGTGAACAGGTATTCCAGCCCAGGATGATTGGACTACATTCCACAGTTCTTCTCTATTTCTTGGTTTTGCCTCAGAAACTGCATTTTTGATGTCACCCCACAAGTTTTCTATTGGATTAGGATCCAGGGATTGGGCTGACCACTCCATAACGTCAATCTTGTTGGTCTGGAACCAAGATGTTGCACGTTTACTGGTGTGTTTGGGGTCGTTGTCTTGTTGGAACACCCATTTCAAGGGCATTTTCTCTTCAGCATAAGGCAGCATGACCTCTTCAAGTATTCTGCTGTATTCAAACTGATCCATGATCCCTGGTATGCGATAAATAGGCCCAACACCGTAGTATGAGAAACATCCCCATATCATGATGCTTGCACCACCATGCTTCACTGTCTTCACAGTGCACTGTGGCTTGAATTCAGTGTTTGGGGGTCGTCTGACAAACTGCCTCTGGTGACTAGACCCAAAAAGAACAATCTGACTTTCATCAGTCCACAAAATGTCTCTTTAGGCCAGTCAATGTGCTCTTTGGCAAATTGTAACCTCTTCAGCACGTCTTTTTTTCAACAGTGGGACTTTGCGGGGGTCTTCTTGAAGATAGCTTGGCTTCACATAGGTGTCTTCTAATTGTAACAGTACTCACAGGTAACTTTAGACCTTCTTTGATCTTCCTGGAGCTGATTGTTGGCTGAGTCCTTGCCATTTTGACTATTCTTCTATCCATTTGAATGGTAGTTTTTCGCTTTCTTCCATGTCTTTCAGGTTTTGGTTGCCATTTTAAAGCATTTGCGATCATTTTAGCTGAGCAGCCTATCATTTTCTGCACTTCTTTATATGTTTTCCCTTCTCCAATCAACTTTTTAATCAAGTTACGCTGTTCTTCTGAACAATGTCTGGAACAACCCATTTTCCTCAGAATTTCAGAGAGAAATAACTATAACCAGCATGTACAAAATTTGCTGCCTTCCTTCCTTAAATAAGGGCAATAATTGCCACCTGTTTTTCAAAGAATGAATGACCTCACTCATTGAACTCCACACTGCTATTATTTTGAACATGCCCCTTTCAATTAGTGATTCAATTTCACAGAATCAGCAGCATTCATGTCATGACTGTTGGGTCTGTTGGATTTCTATTACTCTACTACACCTGCTAGTAAATTATTTGCCATGTAGAAATATAATTTCTATCAAGAGCAGTGATTGATCAGGTTAGTGATGTCTGACTGCTATTATTTTTAACACAACTGTAGATATCTACAGAACCTGTTCTAATAAACGCTTATACAAGTAGAGCCCTCCGACAGAGTGGAGAGGGTGTCAGCAGTAAGTTTGTGTTGACGTCACATCCCATCATCTATTTATCCCCAGGACTGTGACTGTGACGAGGGGACATCCTCTGCGTTTGGAGGAAAGAAGGTTTGTACACAAACATAGAAAAGGATTCTTTATGGTAAGAGCAGTGAGACTATGGAACTCTCTGCCTGAGGAGGTGGTGATGGTGAGTACAATAAAGGAATTCAAGAGGGGCCTGGATGTATTTCTGGAGCGTAATAATATTACAGGCTATAGCTACTAGAGAGGGGTCGTTGATCCAGGGAGTTATTCTGATTGCCTGCTTGGAGTCGGGAAGGAATTTTTTATTCCCCTAAAGTGAGGAAAATTGGCTTCTACCTCACAGGGTTTTTTTGCCTTCCTCTGGATCAACTTGCAGGATAACAGGCCGAACTGGATGGACAAATGTCTTTTTTCGGCCTTATATACTATGTTACTATGCTACTATGTTACTGATTATTTTGCCCTTCCTCTGATCAATCAGAACAATAACCCCCAAAAAATAGATCCTGTCTGTGGAGCATCCACCTTCACTCGGTCAGCATTTGGTCAGTAATCCATCAGTATTCAATTGTCCCTGCAGTGGAGGCTGAGGACACGGTGGAGAATGAGGAGGTAGAGGCGTACATTGTCGCAGGACCAACGGCGTGAGAACGTGGAGGCGGAAGCGGCATCACCTGGCCAAGTTGCTAGTGTGGCTAGGCAGGAACCACATTTACCCAGTGGGCCGGAAGGACAAATATTGTCCTTGACCATAGTTACAGCTACTGACCAATGTTCCCAAAAAAGGCTGTATCACAAACAAATTTCACCACTGAATGGCTAATCGACGGAATGCGGTTCATAAAGAAGAAAGTCCACAATCACTCATCAATTTTCCCAAAAAAGGTTGTTTCGCAAACAAATTTCTCCACTGAATGGATAATCGACGAATTTGGTTCATACAGAAAGTCCAGAATCACCCATCCTTTTTCCCCAAAAAGGCAGTTTCACAAACAAATTTCACCACTGAATGGATAATCTAAGAATTCGGATCATACAGAAGAAAGTCCCCAATAACCCATCAATTTTCCCCAAAAAGGCTGTATCACAAACAAATTTCACCACTGAATGACAATGTAAATTCACCGCAGAACGGCTAATAACACCTACTGATTTTCCCATTAATACCCAACAATGGCTGTATAATAGTGTTGGGCAAGCATGCACGGCCGAACACAAATTTTTCTCGAGCATCGCGATGCTCGGCACATCGCGGTGTTTGGCCGAAAACCGCGTGTGCTCGAGCATCGCGATGCTCGAGTCTCCTCCCCGCAGCAGCCAATAAACATGCAGGTAAGTACTGCCATTCACTGTAATGCCGTAGCCAGTGTGGCTAATGGCATTACAGTGATTGGCTGGCCGGAACGTGTCATCAGGTGCTATATAGCACCTGATGACACGTGTTCGGCTCAGTTTTAGTCAGGGAGAGCTGAAGAGCAGAAGGGAGAGATAGTGTAGGCAGTGAAATAGAAATATTTTAGCTTTTATACTTGTTATAGACCCAAAAGTCCTTTTAAGGACTATTGTTGTGTGTGGCAGCAATATATATTTTTAGCGCAACCTGCGCTAAATTACTAAGACTTGTTAGAGACTCAAAAGTCCTTTTAACCCCTTAAGGACTGGGTTCATTTTCACCTTCAGGACCAGGCCATTTTTTGCAAATATGGCCAGTGTCACTTTATGTGGTGATAACTTTAAAACGCTTTGACTTATTCAGGCCATTCTGAGATTGTTTATTCGTCACATATTGTACTTCATGACACTAAATGCATGGTAAAATGGAGTAAATAATTTTTATATTTACAAAAAATACCAAATTTGCCAAAAATGGGGAAAAATTAGCAAATTTCCTAGTTTCAAGTTCTCTACTTCTATAATACATATTAATACCTATAAAAATAGTTATTACTTTACATTTCCCATATGTCTTCTTCATGTTAGAATCATTTTGGGAATGACATTTTATTTTTGGGGGATGTTACAAGGCTTAGAAGTTTAGAAGTAAATCTTGAAATTTCTCAGAAATTTTCAAAAACCAACTTTTTAAGGACCAGTTCAGGTCTGAAGTCACTTTGTGAAGCTTACATGATAGAAACCACCCAAAAATGACCCCATTCTAGAAACTACACCCCTCAAGGTATTCAAAACTGATTTTACAAACGTTGTTAACCCTTTAGGTGTTCCACAAGAATTAATGGAAAATAGAGATACAATTTTGGCAGATTTTCCAGTTTAATATTTTTTTTCCAGTTACAAATCAAGGGTTAACAGCCAAAAAAACTCATTATTTATGGCCCTGATTCAGTTGTTTACAGAAACACCCCATATGTGGTCGTAAACTGCTATACTGGCAAACGGCAGGGCGCAGAAGGAAAGGAATGCCATACGGTTTTTGGAAGGCAGATTTTGCTAGACAGTTTTTTTTTTACACCATGTCCTATTTGAAGCCCCCCTGATGCACCCCTAGAGTAGAAACTCCAAAAAAGTGACCCCATTTTAGAAACTACGGGTTTTGTTGGTACTAGTTTAGGGTACATATGATTTTTGGTTGCTCTATATTACACTTTTTGTGAGGCAAGGTAACAAGAAATAGCTTTTTTGGCACAGTTTTTTTTTTTTGTTATTTACAACATTCATCTGACAGGTTATATCATGTGATATTTTTATAGAGCAGGTTGTCCCAGACGCGGCGATACCTAATATATATGCAATTTTTTTTATTTATGTAAGTTTTACACAATGATTTCATTTTTGAAACAAAAAAAATCATGTTTTAGTGTCTCCATAGCCATAGTTTTTTCAGTTTTTGGGCGATTATCTTAGGTAGGGTCTCATTTTTTGTGGTGCATATGACTTTTTGATCGCTTGCTATTACACTTTTTGTGATGTAAGATGACAAAAAATGGCTTTTTTTACACCGTTTTTATTTTTACTTTTTTACGGTGTTCATCTGAGTGGTTAGGTAATGTGATATTTTTATAGAGCAGGTCGATACGGACGCGACAATACCTAATATGTATACTTTTTTTTTATTTATGTAAGTTTTACACAATGATTTTATTTTTGAAAAAAAAAAATCATGTTTTAGTGTTTCCATAGTCTAAGAGCCATAGTTTTTTCAGTTTTTGGGCGAATATCTTGGGTAGGGTCTGATTTTTGCGGGATGAGATGACGGTTTGATTGGCACTATTTTGGGGTGCATATGACTTTTTGATCGCTTGCTATTACACTTTTCGTGATGTAAGGTGACCAAAAATTGTTTATTTATCACAGTTTTTATTTTTTACGGTGTTCATCTGAGGGGTTAGGTCATGTGATATTTTTATAGAGCCGGTCGATACGGACGCGACGATACCTAATATGTATACTTTTTTTTATTTAAGTTTTACACAATAACAGCTTTTTTGATGTGGTCTCACAGTAAGAAGTCATAGAATGTTACATCTGGTGATCATGTTTATTCGTTTATTTTGGCATGGCCGATCTAATATTCCAGTAGAGTTTTATTCAGGTATTGGCGAACATCCCGCTGATAGACTACATTTGGCAGATCTTTCTCCATCTGTGGCATAAGCCATTCTTTTTACATTTCCAGGTAGGGGTGACCAATGACAGTATCCTGGGCAAAAAAGAAGGGACCATAGGCTTTGAGCCTGCTCATTTACGCAGAACAGGCCTTTACATTTGCATCATGCTTTTAGAATCACACTGTTTGCGACTATTATTCTAAATTTGGTGCATTCTCACAAAAATGTTACCATACTGAGGCCCCACTTGCAATTGTAAAGGAGAATAAGCAGAGCAGAGATAAGGCTGAGTTCACATCAGCGTTTAGCTTTTCATTCTTCTGATCCGTCAGAAGAAGAGAGAGAGAAAATAAAAACAGGGTCCTGTAAAAAAACGGATCCTGTTGCATCAGCTGTCATCCGTTTGAGCTATTTCGATCTAAGATTCGTTTTTAAGGCTACTTTCACACCAGCAAAAACACTTCCGTCACGATAATACAACCATCTGCATCCGTATGAACGGATCTGGTTGTATTATCTTTAAAATAGCCAAGACGGATCCGTCATGAACACCATTGAAAGTCAATGGAGGACGGATCCGTTCTCTATTGTGTCAGATTGTGTCAGAGAAAACAGATCCGTCCCCATTGACTTACATTGTGAGTCTTGACGTATCCATCTTGCTCCACACCACATCGCGGACAGAAAAACACTGCCTGCAGCGTTATTCTGTCCACAATGGGGACGCAATCAAACGGAACGGAATGCATTCTGGAGCACTCCATTTCATTCAGTTCAGTTTTGTCCTCATTGACAATGAATGGGGACAAAATGGAAGCATTTTCCCCCTCTATTGAGATCCTATGATGGATCTCAACAGCGGTAAGGGAAAGCGCAGGTGTGAAAGTAGCCTCAGGCTACTTTCACACTAGCGTTTTAGTTTTCTGGTATTGAGATCCATCATAGGGGCTCAAAACTGGAAAAAAACGCCCCATTGTCAATGGGGACAAAACTGAACTGAACAAAACGTAATGTTCCGAAATGCATTCTGTTCTGTTTAGTTGCGTTCCCATACCAGAGAGCAAACCGCAACATGTTGTAGTTTGCTTTCCATCCTGGGGTGCGGAGCAAGACGGATCCATTTTCTCTGCCACAATCTGCCACAATAAAAAACGGAAACGTCCTCCATTGAGTTTCAATGGAGTTCATGACGGAAGCGTCTTGGCCATGTTAAAGATAATACAACCGGATCCGTTCAGAACGGATGCAGATGGTTGCATTATCAGTAACGGAAGCGTTTTTGCTGAACCCTGCCGGGTCTAGTAAAAACACTGGTGTGAAAGTAACCTAAGAAGTATCCCAAATGTTATAGTCATAATATTCGGAGATCTTATTTACCCATTATTAGGCTACTTTCACAACCAAACAGAACATAATGCATTCTGGTGCACTCTATTTCGTTCAGTTCAGTTTTGTCCCCATGGACAATGAACGGGGACAAAACGGAAGCATTTGAGACACTATGACGAATCTCAATAGCAGAAAGGGAAAGCGCAAGTGTGAAAGTAGCCTTAGTTAGTTTGAGACAGTTTCATTCTAAAGGAGGCTACAAAAACAAATTGGTTAGTATACGGTTAGTAGTTAGTTTTGGCCTGCATTGACTGCAGTCTGGCGCAATATCAGTGGTTAGAGGGAAAGCGTTCTCTTTTTAAAACCCAATATTCATAGAGAACTTTTTTTTTTTTTTTTTTAATTGTTGGCATTTCAGCAGTACTATGCCATTGCAAATTAGATACAAAATATTGTCCTGTAGCAGTCACCACAAATAATAAGACGTTCCAAGTAGAGAATCTATTGTCAATTTACTGCTGCTGTCAAGAGAAAATGTTTTCTGTGAGGCGATCCTCATGATAATAGTACGTACAGATGTAGCAGGGTTAGCACTCCAGCTCTTAACTCAAATTTCTTAACTCATCATGCTTAGATTAGATAACACAACTCAGAAATCTCAGGAAGCACGAGTGCTAACTCTACTACATCCGTAGGTGTACAATTGGGATAAAAGTATGAAAGCTCTATTGTATCTTGATAGGCAGTGGCGTCGCTACAGGGGGGCAAGGGGAGGCAATTGCCCCCCTAGGTTATTCCTTGCCCCCTCGGGTGCCCCCCCCCCCACTGATTCCCCAAGGCAGCTGCGCTGCCTCTTGAGCCCCAATGGCCGGTAAATACTAATGAGCGCTTCCATTATGGAAGCGCTCATTAGTACCGAAGGACCAGGAAGCGGTGAACGCTCTGTACTTACCGCTTCCTGGTCCTCAGCTGTCAGCTGTGCAGGGCTGCGCACAGTGTGAGGGCGCTCTGTGACCTTACACTGTGCGTGCCAGTTCAGAGCACAGCCAACTGATGAGGAAGCGGCGGCGAGGAGCGGCTGCGTCCAGGAGCATTAGATGTAAGGTTTTTTTTATTTTATAAAAATTTAGGCTGCTGGGGGCTAATGAGAGGCATAATGGGGGCTAATGAGGCATATGGGGGCTAATGAGAGGCATAATGGGGCTAATGAGGCATATGGGGGCTAATGAGAGGCATAATGGGGGCTAATGAGAGGCATAATGGGGGCTAATGAGAGGCATAATGGGGGCTAATGAGAGGCATAATGGGGGCTAATGAGGCATATGGGTGCTAACGAGAGGCATAATGGGGGCTAACGAGAGGCATAATGGGGGCTAACGAGAGGCATAATGGGGGCTAATGAGGCATATGGGGGCTAATGAGAGGCATAAGGGCTGATATGGGGGCTAATGAGAGACATAATGGGGGCTAATGAGGCATATGGGAGCTAATGAGGCATATGGGAGCTAATGAGGCATATGGGAGCTAATGAGGCATAAGGGCTGATAATGGGGGCTAATAAGAGGCATAATGGGGACTAATAAGAGGCATAAGGGCTGATATGGGGGCTAATAAGAGGCATGGGGGCTGATATGGGGTGATGAGAGGCATAATGGGGGCTAATGAGAGGCATAATGGGGACTAATGAGAGGCATAATGGGGGCTAATGAGGCATATGGGGCTAATGGGAGGCATAATGGGGGCTAATGAGAGGCATAATGGGGGCTAATGAGGCATATGGGAACTAATGAGCGATAAGGGCTGATAATGGGGGCTAATAAGATGCATAAGGGCTGATATGGGGGCTAATGAGAGGCATGGGGGCTGATATGGGGGTGATGAGAGGCATAATGGGGGCCAATAAGAGGCATAATGGGGGCTAATGAGAAGCATAATAGTGTCATCCACAGATCACCCATAACAATGCGCCTGCGCACTGAGGAGAGACAGAAAGGAGGCGAAAGAAGCAAGCAGAGGACGGCACAGCAGACGACTTAATAGCTTTTTTGTAAGTAAATTGTTTTATTATAAATGTATCCCTGCATACCGCAATTCTCTCGTATTTTGTAATCTTATTTATATATATTTATTTAGTTTTTTTCAGTAGTATGATTGAGTGGTGAAAATTATTAGTGCCCCCCCATTTTTGACTGTGGTATCTTTGTGCCCCCCCCCCCCCCCGTATATATTGTACCTAGAGTCGCCACTGTTGATAGGCCTAGATAATGATGTGATGCTCTAATTGAATTACTACACGGGGGTTTCTCTGGTTGCAGTGATAGAGTGACTAAAAAAGCAATGCAAGGCTGATTGCCGTCCTGAAAGTCTAAGCAAAAAGAAGTTAAGGAGCCAGGACAGGAAGTAGAATATATGGATTATGGAATATATGGAGTGACTTAAAACAATTATATCCAGAAAACTGCCCACCTGTTTTTCATTAAACAATTACATAGAATATATACATATAGATTAATATTTGATAAAAAAAATGATGAAAAGGTCCCTTTAAATGGTTAAAGTGGTTGTTTAGGGACATATTGCAAATAGAATTTTATTGAATTATTACTATACTTTAATTGTGAAATCACCACAGATGTCTTGATTTTAGTGCCCTTCTCCAGGTGGGGGAAGCTCCATTTCCGAGTTTCCAGGCCCTTTTAACAAAGATGGAGGGGGAGGCTCCCTGCCTGTGAATATGGTTATGGAGCTTCCTGGAGAGGGGCACTGAAATATTTACATGGGTGGTAATTTGAAAAAAATGGTAAAAAATATTTAAAAATAATAATTAGTGTTGAGCGAAGTGAGCGTGGGATGCTTCATCCAAAGTCACTTCGTTCAAAACTTCAGAATAATACTGTACGGAAATTTGTTTGGGTTCCAATGAGCCGAAGTTTGTTATTCATGAAGTCAGAGCGGAAGCTGAGTCCTGTTCCAAGTTTTAAAGTGGTTTTTCACTTTAAAAACCAACTACCGAAGTTATTCAATGAAGTCATGCGCGACTTCGTGAATAGCTAACTTCAGCTCATTGGAACTCATACATTCTAATACTATATGGAGACAAATCTCTGTACAGTATTATTCCCAAGTTTTGAACGAAGCGGCTTTGGATGAACCATCCCATGCTCACTTGGCTCAACACTAATAATAATGATTGTGAATCAACTTTGTACCTTACATATAGTGGTAGAGTAAACAGAATTTGTCTTTCTGTGTTCCAACTTCTGCCTGTTTCCTGGATCCTAACTCTCTGCTGTCTCACTTGACCTGTGCCTGTTCACTGTACTGACCCTGAGCCGCCTGTACAGACCTCTGAACTGTTTTACAGATTCTCATGTACACTGCCTGGCCTTCTCTCCGCCTGTTATCTGTTCCCTCTGTGCCTGGTGGCTCCCCTGCAGTGAAGGCCAGAATCCGGTATAGGGGTTAAAGGGTGAAAACCAGGGGACTGCCAGGATAATGACCTCAGGACTATCCCAAAGTCAAACCAGTTGGTTGGCACAGTGGGTCCACACTCACTGCACTTAAAGTTTTTTTTATTTTATATTGGTAACTTATCCTCAGGATAGATCATCAAAATCAGATCAGCGGGGATCCGACACCCAGAACCCATGCCGATCAGCTGTATGAAGTAAAGGACGTGCCATCTCCCTTCTCCCTTCCTGCTCGCTGCTGCTATGTCTATGGCGATGAGGAAGAGAGAAGGGAGATGGCACGTGTACACTGCGCACACCGTCTCCTCATACAGCTGATCGGCGGTGGTGCCGGGTGTCAGACCCCCTCCAATCTGATATTGATGACCTATCCTGAGGATAGGTCATCAATATTAAAAGCCCAGAGAACGCCTTTAACAACTGTTCACTGCAGTGCATACAGAATCCATACACTGTAGCAATGAATGCACTGAACGGATTCTACAATAGATGCTTTTCCTCGCTCTTCAAAAAGCCTAGCATAGAATATTAGTGCAGGGTCTCTTCCATTGGTGTGTGAAATTGTTCCCCAACTCAAAATATGCATTTAAAAAAAAAATAAAGCTAGCTATCTGCAAAAACTCAACTAAAAGAGGCAAAATGCTGTATATGAAGACTTTTCAATGAAACCATGCTTATTAGCTGCTTGACACAATGTTACCTATATCTTAGACACATTAGGAGCATTTTTTTTTATACTGATTGATTTTATACTTAAAGAGCATCTATCAGGAGATTTATACCTATGAAGCTGTCTGACCTGTTGAATGTGTGCTTGGCAGCTGAAGGCATCTGTGTTGGTCCCATGTTTATATGTGCCTGCATTGTTGAGAAACATGATGTTTTATTATATGCAAATGAGCCTCTCGGAGCAACGGGGCTGTTGCCGTTGCACCTAGAAGCTCTGCTCTCTCTGCAACTGCCACAGACTCTGCACTCTGATTAACAGGGCCAGGACTGATGACGTTTTCACTACCTGTTCCTGTCAAAGTTGAAATTTTTTAGGAGAGAAGGGGACTGGAGAATGAGCTGTCAGGCGCCAGTCTAACAAATTTCACTGTGAGCAGCATTCTGCAGCTTGCTATGTATTGTGAACATAGAAGCTGCAGAAGCCAAAGTAACATTTTTAAAGGGGTTTTCTGAGGGTTGATTATCTTCTGGATAGGTTATCAGTTTCTGATCAGTGAGGGTCCAACACTCGGGAACCCCTCTGATTAGATGAGAGGGCAGTGGCACTCGATGTAGCACCACAGCCTTCTCCCTGCTCACCAAGCACAGCGCCGTACATTGTATAGTGGTTGTTCTTGGTATCATAGCTCAGCCCCATTAACTTCAATGGGATTAAACTGTGCCTAGGCCATGTGATCAATGAACGTGACATTTCCTGGCCTAGGCAAAGCTGGAAAAGGCCCGGCATTACTGCAATCTTTAGTGCCTTCTAAAACAGCTGATCAGTAGGATTTATATTACCCCTGTATACTGTCTGACAGCCTTCCTCAGCCTTCTCCCTTAGTTATATTACCCCCTGTATAATTTACCCTGATACCCCTCAGTTATATAACTGAGGGGTATCAGGGTACATTATACAGGGGACAACTGAGGAGGGGTAGCACTGTGGGACAGGGTACATACTTCTTTTTTATAATGCGTTATGGGTCCCGGACCAGAGCAGCTGGGCACCCAGTTCCCTTCCAACACTATCACGTCGCACCGCCACCTCACTAGTAGGCGCGCGGGGCACGCAGCGTGATGTCAACTCTGCCACCCAGACGGGACCACTCCCAGCCTGCGCCTGCACAGCACACACGGCTCTGCCTCCGCCGGATCCGCCCCCCTATGTGAATTACTAGCCGCCGCCCACCGGCAGCCCGCAGCCAGGTATTGTAATTTACAGTGCAGCGGTGGCCAGTGTAACAGTTAAAGTGGAATCAGCGGGGGGGGGGGGGGGGGGCACCCAGGAGCACGGAGGTGATAGAACCTTAATGTTGAGACTTGATTAGGGTGTGCCCAGGCACCCCGGCACACCCCGTGCGCACGCCATTGAAAACGACCCCTAGGGTACTTAGATCCCTGAACAAGGTGTATGGGGCACAGTCATAAGGTCTATGAGGGAAAAGGAAATCAGCCTCGGACATAGAAAAAACATTAGCAAAGTCACTAATGTATGTGGGAAGAGAGTTTGACTCCGCAGAGACTCCAGCCTGAATAACAGGTAGACAACATGAATTACATTTCACCCCCCATTTCTCTAATTCACCAGTGGATCAATTGATGACTGGATTATGAACCTGGAGCCAAGGTATACCCAGAACTACCTCCACGGGAAAAAAAAATTGAATAAAAAAAGAAGTACACTCCATATGACAGACCCCCACAGTCAAGGTTACTTCCAGGGTATAATATTCTACTGTCCCGCCCACCAACGGCGTGGAATCAATAGCAATGATATAAATAGGGTTAGCAAGGGACAACATGGGCACACCAAGGGAAAGAACAAAGTTATGGTAAATAAAATTAGCGGCAGACCCAGAATCCACAAATGCCCTCCCAGAGCCCTTACTGGAGCCAAAAGAAACAACCACCGGCAACAACACTTTCTCTTTAACCACCTTGGGAAGTACCTTATCCTTCTGGGCGTCAGGATGTGGAGATCTCCCGGAAGGAGGAACTTCAGGACATTGCCATACCCAGTCATCCGATTCTCCGCAGTAGAAGCAGATCCCTCCTGGTCATTCCGAGCTGCATTGGCTCTTCTGGAGGATTCTCCAATTGGACTCTTGAGGGTGAGGGATTGGATGTAAGCATCAGCAGTGGAGATGTCAATTTTTCTCTTTGTCTTTCCCTAATTCGTCGGTCCAGTCTAACAGCTAGACTCTGTTCTAAAGTGTCAGGGAGGGGGTAACTGACCAACATATCTTTCAAGTATTCTGAGAACCCCAATCGAAACTGACATCTAAACGCTGGATCATTTTAACCAGAGGAAACGCAACATTTCCGTAATTTGGCGCAATATTCCTCCACGGGTCTGTTTCCCTGACTAAGAGACCTTAATTGACTCTCAGCTATGGCCAACCTATCAGGTTCATCGTACAATACACCTAAGGCCTGAAAAAACAATTCAACATTAGCTAGATAAGCGGAATCCATGGGGAGAGAGTAAGCCCATTCTTGCGGGTCTCCCTGCAACAAAGAGATAACAATGCCTACCCTTTGCTGTTGAGAGCCTGAAGAATGTGGACGTAAACAAAAATAAAGCTTGTCAGGAAATTATTCTTATCCCCTGAAAGACGGTCAGGCAGTTTTACATGAGGTTCAAGATTTTGAGCGGAAGAGGCCGCTACAGGTGGGGTTTGATGCAATTCTTGCTGCTGTAGCCTCTCTGCCAAATCCTGCACCATTTGAGCGAGACTATGTACCTGATCCGTAAGGAATTGCATAGGGCCCATGGTTTTAGGTAAGGCCTGTGATTCTGTCATGTAGGGATGGGAAGAGTGCAGCCCTGATCTCCATCCGCACCTCTGTCCCTACCTACTTGCACGACCCGTCCTAACTGACGGCGTAAAACATGGTGGCGGTCCCTAGCTTAGATATGTGCAGGGGCCTAAAGAGTGCTAGATTAACATGTAACAGAGTCAGGGAAGCAAAGGTCAAAGCCAGGAGGTCACGCAGGAACACAAGGGAAAACACAATAGCAAGGTCAACACAAACCGAAGTCAGAATCCGAGAGGTCACGTCAATCCCAAGGAGGTAATAAGGTCCAGGTCAGAAACAAAGCCGAGGTCCAAACACAATAGCAAGGTAACAATAGGAATGCTGGTGAAGGTAGAAAGACCAATCACAGGCAACCTATGGCCAGCAGGCTGCCTGTTTAAATAGCCCAGACTGGTGAGTCACATGACGTGGCCAGAGTCACGTGACTCGCATAACTCAGCCCAACATAGCCGAGCACTGATCATCATTATCGGCGCTCAGCTCTCCTGCAGCTTGTTGTCTAGGAGACAGATGACACCGGCCACGCTGAGGAGGCATGCGCGGCCGGATCCTCCCCGCCCCCTGGTCCCCATAGAAACGAGGACGCCATCCGCGTCCTCTCTCCGCTATGCACGCAGAATGCCAGCGGCACTGCGAAGGGAGAGTGCGCCGCCCGCTCCCCGTGACACCACATTTGTTAAGCCAGATCGGCGTCATATGTAGACTGTGTATAATATTAAATTGAATCATTATGTGATTAAAATTATGCGAAACTAATTTTAAATAGGTGAATATATCCCCCCCGTGATAAAGCCATCTGACAGTCGTTTTCCCAGGCCCTCTGACCCGGTAAAACAACCTTAGAATTTTTTTTATTAATTAATAATTTATATAGTTGGGACATCTTACCTTTGTAACCAGTGGTTTCCAACACAACATTCAAAAGTAAAGGAAGTGTCTATCACCAAAAGTGAAACCTGTTTAACACTTAACAAAGCTGAATGTAACTGAAAATACCGAAACCAACTCAGGTTACCTAAATTTCCCAATAGTGATAGGCTCGACAGAGGCAATACCTCTCCATGCTTCACCACCTGTGAAAGATACATAATATTACTTTTTTGCCAAAATCTATCACCAAATAGTTTATCAACCTCCTGTAGGAAAAAATTATGCCAAAGAGGAGTGCACTGAAGAGAACCCTTTATCCCCATCCATCTTCTAATAGTAGTCCACGTTCTAAAAAATAACTTCCCAGTTACTCTGTACTCTTTTTCGATATTGATCAATCGCCCCGATTCCAGTAGTGTAAACATATTGTCAAAGGGAGATCTGTTCACCAAGGTCTTAGGCTACTTTCACACTAGCGTTCAGAGAGGATCCGTCTGGTGTCTGCACAGACGGATCCGCTCCTATAATGCAGACGTTTGGATCCGTTCAGAACGGATCCGTCTGCATTATAGTTTAGAAAAAATTCTAAGTCTGAAAGTTGTTCAGACGGATCCGTCCAGACTTTACATTAAAAGTCAATGGGGGACGGATCCGTTTGAAAATTGAGCCATATTGTGTCAACTTCAAACGGATCGGTCCCCATTGACATACATTGTAAGTCTGGACGGATCCGTTTGCCTCCGCACGGCCAGGCGGACACCCTAACGCTGCAAGCTGCGTTCGGGTGTCCGCCTGCTGAGCGGAGCGGAGGCTGAACGCTGCCAGACTGATGCATTCTGAGCGGATCTGCATCCACTCAGAATGCATTTGTAGCTGGACGGATGCGTTCGGGGCCGCTTAGGAGACTCTTCAAATGGAGCTCACAAGCGGAGCCCCGACGCTAGTGTGAAAGTAGCCTTACATAGGGCACTTTTCTCCCAACAACAAAATAACAGCAGCTGCCCAGCTAGGTAGTAACCCTTGAAGCAGGAAAAATTCAATCCTCCCTGTTCCAACAGTTTATAGAAGTGTTCTAGTTTTAACCTCGCTTTCTGCCCCAAAGTAAATCATTCATCATCCTCTCAAGAAGTTTAAAGAACTTGTCCTCAATCCAAACTGGAGAATTCTTGAGGGTATAAAGAAGTTGGGGCAAAATCACCATCTTGATTAAAGATACTCTATCCGCTCTGGTTAAAAGTAATTGTGACCATATAGCAATTTTTTATCTCAACTTACTTATCAGTGGTACTAAATTAAGCTGAATATAGTCATTAATCCTAGGCAATATCATCATGCCAAGGTATTTGACTGTTTCAATTACCTCAACATTGTAAAGGAGTCCTCACTCAAATATTCAAAGTTATCCAGTAGCATAAGTGTCGTTTTTGACCAGTTAATGTCTAGACTAGAGACTTCCCCAAAAGTATTAACTAGATGGATCACTCTTGGGAGAGTAGTGTGGGTTTGATTTATGTCAAATAATACATTGTCCGCATATAGAGAGATCCGATCCTCTGGACCCGATACTCCGAAGCCCTCACTAATTGTATCTTGTTTAATACTGAGTGCTAAAGGCTCAATATAAATATCAAACAATAATGGTGACAAGGGACAACCTTGATGAGTACCTCCGGACAACAGAAAAGTAGGGGACAAGCTACCGTTAATATTCAAGCTTGCCGTAGGGGAATTGTACAAAAGCCTAACTATACTAATAAATCTGGGTCCAAATCTCATCCTTTCTAACACCTTCCAAAGGAATTTCCACTCCACCCTGTCGAACGCCTTAGAGGCGTCCAAAGACAGGATGGAGAAGGGAATCCCCTCCAGGGGATTGTATGTTTGCAAAAAGACGATGAAGGTTGTGATGAGTACCCTTATTGGGAATGAACCCATTCTGATCAGAGTGTATAATTGAGGGAATTACTTTGGAGAGCCTGATAGCCAGCATCTTTGCCAGAAGCTTAACATCAGTTTTCAAGAGCGATATCGGTCTATAGGCCTCGATATCTAAGGGGTCCTGTCCTTTGTTTTATATTAATACAATTACCGCCTCGCCCATTGACTCGGTTAAAATACCCTCCTCCAGGGAGTTGACAATAACCCTCATCAGATATGGGAGTATAACATCGCCGTGTTTACGATAAAACTCGTAGGGAAGGCTGTCTGAGCCGGGAGAGGAGTTTCCAGAGCAGGTCTTTAATGCGGCCTCTAACTCCTGTAAGGAAAATTCTGCATCAAGGGAGCTCATCTGGGCTTCAGTGAGAGCCGGAAACTTGATGGAGTTCAAATAGGCCTCCATCCCTTCATCCGAGCTATTGTTGCTAGATTTATATATTTCCGAGAAGTGTTTTTATAAAAGCTTCCTTTATTTTTACCTGATTTACAGTAATAGTACCCTCGGTTAATTGGATGCTACCTATTTGTTTTTGTTTTTTTAATCTTGATTAGATATCACCTTAGCCAGGTTTTTTCTCCCTGGCTGTGACGCTCTGCGCTGCGATTGGACAGCGCTACATCCAGGGGAGAAGCAGACGCCCACGGAGAAAGACTCAGTCTCCTCCTCATTGCTCCGATGCTCAGTATTAGCATACTGAGCGGGAGAAATCCGGCGGGGCAGAGAGGGGCATAGGAGGCATATTTAAAAAAATCAAGCAGGGTGGCAGCATCAGCGGGGGGTACCCCGCAAGTACACTCACCTAAAGAATTATTAGGAACACCTGTTATATTTCTCATTAATGCAATTATCTAGTCAACCAATCACATGGCAGTTGCTTCAATGCATTTAGGGGTGTGGTCCTGGTCAAGACAATCTCCTGAACTCCAAACTGAATGTCAGAATGGGAAAGAAAGGTGATTTAAGCAATTTTGAGCATGGCATGGTTGTTGGTGCAAGTATTTCACAATCTGCTCAGTTACTGGGATTTTCACGCACAACCATTTCTAGGGTTTACAAAGAATGGTGTGAAAAGGGAAAAACATCCAGTATTCGGCAGTCCTGTGGGTGAAAATGCCTTGTGGAGGCTAGAGGTCAGAGGAGAATGGGCCGACTGATTCAAGCTGATAGAAGAGCAACGTTGACTGAAATAACCACTCGTTACAACCGAGGTATGCAGCAAAGCATTTGTGAAGCCACAACACGCACAACCTTGAGGCGGATGGGCTACAACAGCAGAAGACCCCACCGGGTACCACTCATCTCCACTACAAATAGGAAAAAGAGGCTACAATTTGCACAAGCTCACCAAAATTGGACTGTTGAAGACTGGAAAAATGTTGCCTGGTCTAATGAGTCTCGATTTCTGTTGAGACATTCAAATGGTAGAGTCCGAATTTGGCGTAAACAGAATGAGAACATGTATCCATCATCTGATGGCTACTTCCAGCAGGATAATGCACCATGTCACAAAGCTCGAATCATTTCAAATTGGTTTCTTGAACATGACAATGAGTTCACTGTACTAAAATGGCCCCCACAGTCACCAGATCTCAACCCAATAGAGCATCTTTGGGATGTGGTGAAACGGGAGCTTCGTGCCCTGGATGTGCATCCCTCAAATCTCCATCAACTGCAAGATGCTATCCTATCAATATGGGCAAACATTTCTAAAGAATGCTATCAGCACCTTTTTAAATCAATGCCACGTAGAATTAAGGCAGTTCTGAAGGCAAAAGGGGGTCCAACACCGTATTAGTATGGTGTTCCTAATAATTCTTTAGGTGAGTGTATATCTCCCTTAATAAAATCGCATTAAAGGTCCTCTTTAATTTGTCCCCAAGTCCCCTTACATTCCAAGTTAAAATTGTAACAGACATACAGTCAGCTACTCAAAAGCGATACCCCATAAACCCCATCCCTCTCGCTCAACCATCCTATGAGACGCATCGCATCCCACCCACAAAAACTCGTCCCACCCCCCTGTCCACTCCAAAATCCCATGATCCACCACTAAAAGGAGCAGACCTCTTTACTAAGACCATCCCTTCCCCTCTCCACTACCCCCACCTCCGCACAAAAAAAAAAAAAAGGGAGTATACCAAAGTTTAAACATTATTCCGGTCTAGCCAGTCCGTGGCCAGAGCCGGAGTGTCAAAAAAATGAACTGCTCCAATAACACCTTAAGAACCACGTGGTAATAACTTTAAAAGGCTTTTACTTATCCAGGCAATTCTGAGATTGTTTTCTTGTCACATATTGTACTTCATTATAGTGGTAAAAGTGAGTAAAAAAATTTCATTTTTCTTTATAAAAAAAATACCAAATTTACAAAAAAAATTGAAAAAGTAGAAAATTTCCAAATGTCAATTTCTCTACTTTTATAATAGATAGTAATAACTCCAAAAATAGTTATTACTTTACATTCCCCATATGTCTACTTCATATTTGGATAATTTTATGCCACTTTATTTTTTGGGGACGTTAGAAGGCTTAGAAGTTTAGAAGCAAATCTTTTTTCAGAAAGTTTCCAAGACCCACTTTTTAAGGACCAGTTGAGGTCTGAAGTCACTTTGAGAGGCTTACCTAATAGAAACCACCCAAAAATGACTCCATTTTAGAAACTACACCCCTCAAGGTATTCAAAACTGATTTTACAAACTTTGTTAACCCTTTAGGTGTTCCACAAAAATTTATGAAGAATGGAGATTAAATTTCAGAATTTCACTTTTTTGGCAGATTTTCTATTTTAATAAAAAAAATTATGCTAACAAAGCAAGCGTTAACAGCCAAACAAAGCTCAATATTCATTACCCTGATTCTGTAGTTTACAGAAACACCCCATATGTGGTCGTAAACTGCTGTTCGGGCACATGGCAGGGCGCAGAAGGAAAGGAACGCCATTTGGTTTTTGGAAGGCAGATTTCACTGGAATAATTTTAAGCTGCCGTGTCACATTTGAAGACCCCCTGATGCACCCCTAGAGTAGAAACTCCAAAAAAGTAACCCCATTTTAGAAGCTACACATTGCAAGGTATACAAAACTGATTTTACAAACTTTGTTAACCCTTTAGGTGATCCACAAGAATTAATGGAAAATGGAGATGAAATTTCAGAATTTCACTTTTTTTGTAGATTTTCCATTTTAATCAATATTTTTCTGCAAACAAAGCAAGGGTTAACAGCCAAACAAAACGTAATATTTATTACTCTGATTCTGTTGTTTACAGAAACACCCCATATGTGGTTGGAAACTGCTGTATGGCCACACGGCAGAGAGCAGAAGGAAAGGAACGCCATATGGTTTTTGGAAGGCAGATTTCACTGGAATAATTTTAAGCTGCTGTGGCACATTTGAAGACCCCCTGATGCACCCCTAGAATAGAAACTCCAAAAAAAATGACCCTATTTTGGAAACTACGGGATAAGATGGCAGTTTTGTTGGTAATATTTTGGGGTACATATGATTTTTGGTTGCACTATATTACTCTTTTTGTGAGGCAAGATAACAAAAAATAGCTGTTTTGGCACCGTATGATTTTATTTGCGTCTCCATATTCTGAAAGCCATAGTTTTTTTTAATTTTTGGCAACTGTCTTATGTAGGCGCAAATTTTTTTCAGTATGAGATGACAGTTTGATTGGTACTATTTTAGGGTGCATATGACTTTTTGATCGCTTGGTATTACACTTTTTGTGATGTAAGGTGACAAAAAATGGCTTTTTTGACACACTTTTAAAAAAAATATTTACAGTGTCCACCTGAGTGGTTAGGTCATGTGATATTTTTATACAACAGGTTCTTATGGACGCGGCAATACCTAATATGTATACTTTTTATTTATTTATTTAAATTTTACACAATAACAGCATTTTTGAAACAAAAAAATTATGTTTTAGTGTCTCCATATTCTGAAAGCCACAGTTTATTTTATTTTTTTTGGGCGACTGTCTTAGGTAGGGTATAATTTTTTGCGGGATGAGATGATGGTTTGATTGGCACTATTTTGGGGTTCATATGACTTTTTGATCGCTTGCTAATACACTTTTTGTGATGTAAGGTGACACCGTTTTAATTTTTAATTTATTTTTACGGTGTTCACCTGAGGGGTTAAGTCATGTGATATTTTTATAGAGTAGGTTGTTACGGATGTGGCGATACCTAAGGATACTTTCACAATAGCGGCAGGGGAGTCCGGCAGGCTGTTCCGGCGGGTGACAGCCTGTCAGATCTGTACTGCCGCTAGTTCACGTGTGCCCCTGTACTGCCGCTCTGTCCCCATTGACTATAATGGGGGCGGGGCAGAGTTTCAGCGGCAGCACGGCGAGAGACAGCCAGACTAAAAGTACTGCATGCAGTATTTTTTAGCACGGCTGCCTCTCGCCGTTCGCTACCGTGCTGCCGCCAGAACTCCGCCCCCGCCCCATTATAGTGAAGGGGGACGGAACGGCAGTCAAGGGGCACACGTGAACTACCGGCAGGACTCCCCTGCCGCTAGTGTGAAACTAGCCTTATATGTATACTTTTTTTATTTAAGTTTTACACAATAATATAATTTTTTAAACAAAAAAAAAAATCATGTTTTAGTGCCTCCATAGTTTTTTTTTTTTTTTTGGGCAATTGTCTTAGGCAGGGTATCATTTTTTTGCGGGATGAGATGACAGTTTGATTGGCACTATTATGGAGTGTATATGACTTTTTGATCGCTTGCTATTACACGTTTTGTGATGTAAGGTGACAAAAAATGGCTTTTGACACAATTTTTATAAAAAAAAATTTATGGTGTTCACCTGAGGGGTTAGGTCATGTGGTATTTTTATAGAGCAGGTTGTTATAGACAGGGCAATACCTAATATGTCTACTTCTTTTTATTTTTTTTACATTTAATACAATAAAAGCATTTTTGAAACAAAAAAAATCATTTTTTAGTGTCTCCATAGTCTGAGAGCTATATATATTTTTATTTTTTAGGCAACTGTCTTAGGCAGGGGCTCATTTTTTGCAGGATGAGGTGACGGTTAGATTGGTACTATTTTGGGGGGCATACGCCTTTTTCATCGCTTGTTGTTGCACTTTTAGTGATGTAAGGTGACAAAAAAATTGCTTTTTTAGCACAGTTTTTATTTTATTTTTTTGACGGTGTTCATCTGAGGGGTTAGGTCATGTGATATTTTTACAGAGCCGTTCGATACAGATGCGGCGATACCTAATATGTCTACTTTGCTTTTTTCCCCGATTTAAAAAAAAACTAATTTACTTTATTTTGGGAAAAGGACACTTTTTTTTTTTTACTTTTAATTTTTTTGTTAAACTTTTTTTTTTTTACTTTTTTTATTTGTCCCACTCTGGGACTTCAACATTACAGGGACTGATCCCTGTTTCAATGCAGCACAATACATCTGTATTCTGCAGTATTGAACTGTTAGGCCCCTTTCACACGGGCGAGTATTCCGCGCGGATGCGATGCGTGAGTTGAACGCATTGCACCCGCACTGAATACCGACCCATTCATTTCTGTTCACATGAGCATTGATTTTCACGCATCACTTGTGCATTGCGTGAAAATCGCAGCATGCTCTATATTCTGCGTTTTTCACGCAACTCAGGCCCCATAGAAGTGAATGGGGTTGCGTGAAAATCGCAAGCATCCTCAAGCAAGTGCGGATGCGGTGAGATTTTCACACACGGTTGCTAGGAGACGATCGGGATGGAGACCCGATCATTATTATTTCCCCTTAGAACATGGTTATAAGGGAAAATAATAGCATTCTAAATACAGAATGCAAAGTAAAATAGCGCTGGAGGGGTTAAAAAAAATTCTAAAAAATGTAACTCACCTTAGTCCACTTGATAGCGCAGCCCGGCATCTCCTTCTGTATTCTTTCTTCAGGACCTGGGTAAAGGACCTGTGGTGACGTCACTCCGGTCGTCACATGGTCCATCACATGATTCATCACCATGGTAAAAGATCATGTGATGGATCATGTGATGACCGGAGTGACGTCACCACAGGTCCTTTACCCAGGTCCTGAAGAAAGAATACAGAAGGAGATGCCGGGCTGCGCAATCAAGTGGACTAAGGTGAGTTAAATTTTTTTATATTTTTTTTTAACCCCTCCAGCAATATTTTACTTTTCATTCTGTATTCAGAATGCTATTATTTTCCCTTATAACCATGTTATAAGAGGAAATAATACAATCTACAGAACACCGTTCCCAAGCCTGAACTTCTGTGAAGAAGTTCGTGTTTGGGTACCAAACATGCGTGATTTTTCTCACGCGAGTGCAAAACGCATTACAATGTTTTGCACTCGTGCGGAAAAATCGCGGGTGTTCCCGCAACGCACCCGCACATTTTCCCGCAATGCCCGTGTGAAAGGGGCCTTAGTGTCTTACACTGTAAGACGCTAAAGCCTCTTTCACACGGGCGAGATTTCCGCGCGGGTGCAATGCATGAGGTATGGGGCTGTGCACATGAGCGGTGATTTTCACGCATCACTTGTGCGTTGCATGAAAATCGCAGAATGCTCTATATTGTGCGTTTTTCACGCAACGCAGGCCCCATAGAAGTGAATCGGGCTGCGTTAAAATCGCAAGCATCCGCAAGCAAGTGCGGATGTGGTGCGATTTTTCACCCGTGGTTGCTAGGTGACGATTGGGATGTGGACCCGATCTTTATTATTTTCCCTTATAACCATGGGCCCGGCATGTACGAAGACCTAAGAGGCCCAGCCCCCAGGCTGGGTCTCCTAGGAAACTGTTAGGCTGGGTTCACACGGTCGTTGCGGGTGACGTGCGGGTGCGGTGCGGTAAAATGCGTGATTTTTCCCCGCGAGTGCAAAATGTTTTAATGCGTGTCGGCTACCGTCCTCTCTGGACATTACTCCCTGAAACCTATTATGTAACCTCAGTCTTGCCAAGCCTTGCTCATCACGCTTGATTCCCCACACCTGGTACTTCCCTATATAGTCCAGCCCCTTGCACTCTAGCTTGCTGATTATTGAGCTCCTGAGCCTTGATCAAGCTTCTCCTCATCTGTTGCTCCTGCTACTACTGAAAGACCACTGCTGACCAGGAATTGCCTACCGACTACTCTTCTGCTTGTCCCTACCTACTGAACTGCTACCACCGTTGCCATCCGGATTGTCTGACCACGCTTACTGCCGCCTGCCCTGACCCACCGCCTGCCTACCGACTACTCTTCTGCTTGTCCCTACCTACTACCTGCCTGCGGTCCTTGCCACTGGGCTCCACTCCTACCTCCAGCCAGCGGTCCTCTGACTCAGGTGAGCCTATAGGATTGTTACAGAATAATCAGCCCCACTATGGAGTCCGCAATGGCCACTCTGCGTAAGCAGGTCTCCGAACTTCAAGAATTTGGTACTACATATCAGGAGAAATTTGCCCAGCTCCAAGGCGTAGTCCAAAGCCAACAGAGGGAGATTATTGAACTACAGAGGCAACTCCTGGACGTCCGCGGCGCGCCCGCAGTCACCCGCATGCCACTCCCATCAAGATTCAGCTGCGACAGACGCCAGTATCGGGGGTTTCTAAACCAATGCCGCATCTATTTTCAGATGTACCCGGCCCCCTTCACCACCGAGAAAAAGAAGGTGCTATTCGTGGTAAATCTCCTGACGGGTGAAGCATTAGCATGGGCATCACCATACGTGGAGACTAACAGTCAGCTCCTGGACAACCTAAACAACTTCATCACCGCCATGAGCCAAGTCTTCGATGACCCCAACCGCTGTGCGACAGCCGAGGCGCGACCACATGGTCTGCGGCAAGGGAGACGCTCCGTCGCCGAATACACCGCCGAGTTTCGCCGTTGGGTCACGGACACCACCTGGAACCCAGCGGCACAGAGAAGCCAATTCCGGCGAGGCCTGTCAGAATTAATAAAGGACGAACTCGCCAGAGTTGAGGCCCCGGACGATCTGGATGACTTTATTCAGCTATGCATCCGGATAGATCAAAGACTCTCCGAGAGGAAGAAAGAAAGACTCTGGTCCGCGGACCACAGACCCACTTACTCCTTCTCTTCCACCGCCCAGCGCGACCCCCAGTCAGTAACTGAACCTATGCAGGTCGACGCTCTACGTAGGTCTCTATCCACAGCTGAGAAGGAGAGAAGGCTGGCCGAAAACCTCTGCCTCTACTGTGGGGAGCCGGGTCATTTTGCCATCAAATGTCCTCATAAGATCCGAAAGACTATTGCCGTCACGGAGCTAAAGGAGCAACCACAGACTCCAACCCCGCCAGCAGCCCCTGAAAATAACAACACGGCGGCTCATGGATCCCACTTCATCGTCCCCATCCTCATCGACATTGAGGGGCGACAACTCCCCTGTTCAGCGATGTTAGACTCCGGGGCGGGAGGCAACTTCATGGACCTAACCTTCGCCCGCGAAAAGAACATTCCACTGACAATCAAGGCAGCCCCCGTTGACCTGGAAACCGTCGACGGATCCCCACTCTCCTCGGGGCCGGCCACTCACGAGACCACCGAACTACAACTCCTCATAGAACCAGATCACCGTGAAAAGATCCACTTCTCTCTGATCGCCTCCCCGAAGTTCCCAGTGATCTTGGGCATCCCATGGTTGGCCACCCACAACCCCTCGGTGGACTGGGAAACCCGCTGCATACGATTCCCATCCGAGTTCTGCACGCTAAATTGCTCCCACAAACCCGTCCTTCCACCCGAAGACACCACCATCTCAAAACTATCCGTCAAGGATCTGCTACCCCCTCAATACCGCAAGTTCCAGGATGTCTGCGACAAGAAAAACGCAGACAAGCTGCCACCACACCGACCCTACGACTGCCCTATAGAACTGTTGCCCAGGGCCGAAATACCCTTTGGCAGTATCTACTCCCTCTCAGAGCCTGAACTCAAGGCTCTGAAAGAGTACCTGGACGAGGACCTGAGGAAGGGGTTCATCCGGCCCTCCACCTCCCCCGCGGGAACCCCCTTTTTCTTCGTAGAGAAAAAAGACTCCTCCCTGCGTCCCTGCATAGACTACAGAAAGCTTAATGACATAACCGTAAAAAAACGGTACCCGCTCCCACTGATTTCCGAACTCCTTGAGAGACTCCGGGAAGCGAAGATCTTCACCAAACTCGACCTTCGAGGGGCCTACAACCTCGTCCGAATCCGCCCTGGGGACGAATGGAAGACCGCCTTCCGGACACGTTATGGTCATTTCGAGTACCTGGTCATGCCTTTCGGACTCTGCAATGCTCCCGCCACCTTCCAGCACTTCATTAACGACGTCCTCAGGGACATGCTGGATCTGTTTGTAGTCGTTTACCTGGACGACATCTTGATCTTCTCTGAAGACCTCGAGCAGCACCGCGAACACGTCCGCAGGGTACTGCAGAAACTCAGACAGAACTCTCTCTATATCAAGCTAGAGAAATGCGAGTTTGAGCGAACCACCACTCAGTTCCTTGGATACATCATCTCCCCAGAGGGCCTAAGTATGGACCCGGGGAAGGTCCAAGCTGTGATAAACTGGCCCGTTCCGAAAAACGAGAAGGAGATACAAAGATTCATTGGCTTCGCCAACTTCTATCGGAAGTTTATCCGGAACTTCTCCAAGGTCATAGCACCAATCACCCAACTCACCAAGAAGGCAGTCCCCTTCTCCTGGACACCCGAGGCCCAGGAGGCCTTCACCAAGTTGAAACTCCTTTTCACTTCTGCCCCAATCCTAATCCACCCGAACCCCGAGCTCCCATTTACAGTCGAAGTGGATGCATCAGACTCTGCGGTGGGGGCAGTTTTTTCACAACGGACAGGGGAGAGGATGCTATTACACCCGTGCGCATATTTCTCCCGCCAGATGTCCCCCTCCGAGAAGAACTATGACATCGGGAACAAAGAACTACTGGCGATCAAGGATGCCTTCTTCGAGTGGAGACACCTGCTGGAGGGAGCCACCAACCCCATAATCGTACTAACTGACCACAAGAACCTCGAGTTCATCCGCAGCGCTAAGAGACTCTCGGCCAGACAGGCCAGATGGAGCCTATTCTTTTCCCGCTTCAACTATCTCATCACCTATCGCCCTGGATCAAAAAACGGCAAGGCTGACGCCCTCTCCAGAATGTTTTCTGAGCCCTCACAGAGTAACAAGGGCCAAAATAACATCTTACCCGAGAGAAGGGTCGTAGGGGCCACCTACTCTAAAGAACTCCTGGGCACAATCAAAGAAGGATACGAAAATGACCCCTTCCTCGCCCACCCCACAGGGAATGTCAGCCTTACGTTTAAGAACGGTCATTGGTTTCATCAGGACCTACAACTATATGTACCAGAAATCGCACGGCTCGAAATGCTCAAACTCAACCATGACTCCAAGCTGGCCGGCCATTTTGGCACAAGAAAGACCCAGGAGCTTCTCTCCCGCTCCTTCTGGTGGCCAACATACAAGGAGGACATCAAGAGGTACATCTCCTCGTGCGCGGTCTGTGCCCGCAATAAGACTCCTCGTTCCTCCCCCGTGGGTCTGTTACAACCCCTCCCTATTCCCTCCCGCCCCTGGGGCTCGATCTCCATGGACTTTGTGGTAGACCTTCCTCCTTCAAAAGGGATGAACACTATCCTGGTGGTGGTCGACCGTCTCACCAAGATGGCCCATTTCATCCCCTACAAAGGCATACCCACCGCCAAACAGACGGCCGATCTAATTCTCAGAGAGGTCTTCAGGCTGCATGGGATCCCGGACGACGTGGTCTCCGACCGAGGCGTACAATTTGCCTCAAAGTTCTGGAAGAACTTCTGCCTGGTGCTCGGGGTTAAAGTGAACCTATCCTCCGCTTTCCACCCTCAGTCAAACGGGCAGACTGAGAGAACTAATCAGACCCTAGAGCAGTACCTACGCTGTTTCAGCTCCCACCTGCAGGATGACTGGCTTGACCATCTCCCCATGGCCGAGTTCGCCTACAACAATGCTGAGCATAGCTCAACCAAGCACAGCCCCTTCTTTGCTAACACAGGCTCGCACCCGGTGTTCATTCCCCACCTGCCCGTCGCCTCCACCCTCCCAGCAGTGGCCGAACGCCTAACAACCCCACAGGAGGCACAAAAGAACATTATAGACAACCTCCAGCTCGCCCAGAGGCGTTTTAAACAGGGAGCAGACAAACGTCGCAAACCCACCCCGGGCTTCCATGTGGGAGACAAGGTGTGGCTGTCCACCAGGAACCTCAGATTGAAGGTCCCCTCCAAAAAGTTGGCCCAAAGATACATGGGTCCGTTTCGGATCACCGCACAAATCAACGAGGTCACGTTCCGGCTCGACCTTCCGGACTCCATTAGGGTGCACCCTGTCTTCCATTGCTCACTCCTCAAGCCATACGTGGAGAACACCTTCACAGGCCGCCACTCGCCCCCTTCACCACCCATGAGGGTACAGGGTGAAGAAGAATACGTTGTCGCAAAGATCCTCGACTCCAGGATCCACCGGGGAAGACTACAATACCTAATTGGGTGGGAGGGTTACCCTCCCGAGGATAACTCCTGGGAGCCAGAAGAAAATGTTCACGCCCCCAGACTGGTAAAAGAGTTCCACCAACGGCACCCCGGTAAGCCTGCCCCTGCGGTGCCCGGAGGTCACCTTGGAAGGAGGGGAGTACTGTCGGGATTCGAACCCGTGACCAGCCACATCCCAGGCGGTAGCCCTGCTTACTAGGCTACCGTCCTCTCTGGACATTACTCCCTGAAACCTATTATGTAACCTCAGTCTTGCCAAGCCTTGCTCATCACCCTTGATTCCCCACACCTGGTACTTCCCTATATAGTCCAGCCCCTTGCACTCTAGCTTGCTGATTATTGAGCTCCTGAGCCTTGATCAAGCTTCTCCTCATCTGTTGCTCCTGCTACTACTGAAAGTCCACTGCTGACCAGGAATTGCCTACCGACTACTCTTCTGCTTGTCCCTACCTACTGAACTGCTACCACCGTTGCGTCATTGCGCTCATCACATGGTCCGTCACATGATCCATCACCATGGTAATGGATCATGTGACAGACCATGTGATGAGAGCAGTGATGTTACCACAGGTCCTTTTCCTCAAAGAAGAAGAAAGAAGAGAAGCTGAGCTGCGCGAACAAGTGGATTAAGGTGAGTTTAATTTAATTTATTTTTTTAACCCCTCCATCACTATTTTACTAAGCATTCTGTATTAAGAATGCTATTATTTTCCCTTATAACCATGCTATAAGGGAAAATAATAAAATCTACAGAACACCTAACCCAAACCCGAACTTCTTTGAAGAAGTCCGGGTTCGGGTCTGGGTATCAAACATGCTGATTTTTCTCACACGCGTGCAAAACGCATTAAAACGTTTTGCACTCGCGGGGAAAAATTGTGCATTTTCCTGCAACGCACCCGCATCTGTTCCCGCACGTCACCCGCAACTCCCGTGTGAACCCAGCCTAACAGTTGCCTAGGAGACCCAGCCTGGGGGCTGGGCCTCTTAGGCCTTCGTACATGCCGGGCCCCAAGCCTTGGAATAGCTTGGGACTGCCATGGCAACCATCGAGTCCCCGTCACAGCAGCGCGGGGACCCGATGGATGAGGTGAGGGAGCGCAAACCTCCCATATGCCGCGGTCAGCACTGACTGCGGCATATGAGGGGTTAATCCACCGGAATCTGCGTTATCACCTATGCTGGTGGATGCAGCAGGGATCTGGCTGTCAGTAACAGCCGGATCTCTGCCGCTGATTGCGGCACTGGACGAGGGGGGGGGGGGAGGAAGGACAGCAGGACGAGAATGCACGTCCTGGGGCACTAAGTACCAGTCCTTTAGGACGAGCATTCTCGTCCTGGGTCCTTAACGTGTCAAATATTATCTGTAATTTGGTTGGATACAAAAAGGAATATTTGATGTCCTTGCCCTGAAGGTGTTTTTTTATGGCGAGAAAAGTACATCTCTTATCTTGAAGGTCTTTTGAGAAGTCCGGGAAAAACGAGAGTTTACTGCCATTATATAGGATAGAAGAACACTTTCGTGCTCATTTTAAGATCATGTCTCTATCTTGGGAGGCAAGCATCTTGACCAATAGTGTCTTTGGCTGCCTTCCAGGGATCGGTTTGCCCCCGGGAATCCGGTGGGCCCTCTGGATTAGAAACAATGGTGAAAAGTGTTCCTTCCCAAAGTTCTCAAAGGTGTTTTTCCTCTACACCCTCAGGGAGCACGAGGATTCTAACATTAGATCTTCTCGACCTATCTTCCAAGTCCACAACTTTTTTTTTCAAATTATTATAGTCCGTTTTCAAAGTGGCAATTTCAGGTTTAAATACTTTTACTTCTTGGTCTAGGGAGCTCACAGTCTTTTCTATATCGATGAATCTATCTCTATCTCGTATCTTTGTTAGGCCATTTTTTATTATAGCCCCTCAGATTACCCCCCCCAGCAGCCACATATTGCCCCAGATCATCCCCAAGTAGCCCCATATTGCCTCAGATTACCCCCCCAGCAGCTCCATATTGCATATTGCCTCAGATTACCCCCCCAGCAGCCCCATATTGCCTCAGATCAGCCCCATATTGCCTTATGTTTTATAAAATAAAAAACCCACTTACCTCTTCTGCTCCTGGACGCCGGCGCTCCTCACCGCCCAAAATCTTCTTCCTCCTGCTGTCGGCTGTGCTGTGAACTGGTCACAGAGCGCCCTCACGCTGTGTGCAGCCACTGCACAGCTGACAGCCAAGGACCAGGAAGCAGTGAGTACAGAGCCCTCACCGCTTCGTGGTCCTCCGATACTATGGAAGCGCTCATTAGTATTGAAGCGCTCATTAGTATTCGCCCCATAAGACGCAGGGGCATCCCCCCCCACACTTTTTTTGGGGGGGGGGAATGCGTCTTATGGGGTGAAAAATACAGTATATGTAAATCCAAGGTTAAATCAAACAAACTAAGGCCTCCTGCACACGAACGTATTTTTTTGCGGTCCGCAAAAACGGGTCCCGTTTTTCCGTGATCCGTGACCGTTTTTTCATCCGTGGGTCTTCCTTGATTTTTGGAGGATCCACGGACATGAAAAAAAAGTCGTTTTGGTGTCCGCCTGGCCGTGCGGAGCCAAACGGATCCGTCCTGAATTACAATGCAAGTCAATGGGGACGGATCCGTTTGACGTTGACACAATATGGTGCCATTTCAAACGGATCCGTCCCCATTGACTTTCAATGTAAAGTCTGGAGTCCCTTTTATACCATCGGATCAGAGTTTTCTCCAATCCGATGGTATATTTTAACTTGAAGCGTCCCCATCACCATGGGAACGCCTCTATGTTAGAATATACTGTCGGATATGAGTTAGATCGTGAAACCTCAGATCCGACAGTATATTCTAACACAGAGGCGTTCCCATAGTGATGGGGACACTTCTAGTTAGAATATACTACAAACTGTGTACATGACTGCCCCCTGCTGCCTAGCAGCATCCGATCTCTTACAGGGGGCTGTGATCAGCACAATTAACCCTTCAGGTGCCGCACCTGAAGGGGTTAATTGTGCTATCATATCCCCCTGTAAGAGATCAGGGCTGCCAGGCAGCAGGGGGCAGCCCCCCCCCCCCCTCCCCTGTTTGAATATCATTGGTGGCCAGTGCGGCCCCCCCCCCCCTTCCTCCCTCTATTGTAATAATTCCTTGGTGGCACAGTGTGCGCCCCCCCCCGCTCCCCCCTTCCTCCCTCTATTGTAATAAATCGTTGGTGGCACAGTGTGCGCCCCCCCCCCCCCTTCCTCCCTCTATTGTAATAATTCGTTGGTGGCACAGTGTGCGCCCCCCCCCCTTCCTCCCTCTATTGTAATCGTTGGTGGCACAGTGTGCGCCCCCCATTGGCCCCCCTCCCTCTATAGCATTAACAACATTGGTGGCCAGTGTGCGGCCTCCCATCTACCCCCCCCCCATCATTGGTGGCAGCGGGTTACTAGCAATAGTACAATAGTAAAAGATTCATACTTACCTGGGAGCTGCGATGTCTGCTTCCGGCCGGGAGCTCCTCCTACTGGTAAGTGACAGTTCATTTAGCAATGACACTTACCAGTAGGTGGAGCTCCCGGCCGGACACGAACATCGCAGCAGCCGGTAAGTATGAATCTTCTACTATTGTACTATTGCTAAGTAACCATGGCAACCAGCGTCCTGGTTGCCATGGTTACCGATCGGAGCCCCAGCGATTAAACTGGGACTCCGATCGGAACTCCGCTGCCACCAATGATGGGGGGGGGGGGGAGGGGGGAGATGGGAGGCCGCACACTGGCCACCAATGTTGTTAATGCTATAGAGGGAGGGGGGGGCCGATGGGGGGCGCACACTGTGCCACCAACGAATTATTACAATGGAGGGAGGGAGGGGGGGGGGGGCGCACACTGTGCCACCAACGAATAATTACAATAGAGGGAGGGGGGGGGCCGCACTGGCCACCAATGATATTTAAACTGGGGAGGGGGGGGAGGGTCTGCCCCCTGCTGCCTGGCAGCCCTGATCTCTTACAGGGGGCCGTGATCAGCACAATTAACCCCTTCAGGTGCGGCACCTGAAGGGGTTAATTGTGCTGATCACGGCCCCCTGTAAGAGATCGGGTGCTGCCAGGCAGCAGGGGGCAGTCTTGTACACAGTTTGTAGTGTATTCTAACTAGAAGCGTCCCCATCACCATGGGAACGCTTCTGTGTTAGAATATACTGTCGGTTCTGAGTTTTCACGAAGTGAAAACTCAGCTTTGAAAAAGCTTTTATACAGACGGATCTTCGGATCCGTCTGTATAAAAACTAACCTACGGCCACGGATCACGGACACGGATGCCAATCTTGTGTGCATCCGTGTTCTTTCACGGACCCATTGACTTGAATGGGTCCGTGAACCGTTGGCCGTGAAAAAAATAGGACAGGTCATATTTTTTTCACGGCCAGGAAACACGGATCACGGATGCGGCTGCAAAACGGTGCATTTTCCGATTTTTCCACGGACCCATTGAAAGTCAATGGGTCCGCGAAAAAAAGCGGAAAACGGCACAACGGCCACGGATGCACACAACGGTCGTGTGCAGGAGGCCTAATTCTAAAGAAATCAGATTCCTCTTGAATTTCCCAAAAATTCTGATTCCAGCTGAATCCAAATCATCTGTGATTTCATTTAGATAAATCTCTTAAAATGATGGCCACAATTTTACAGGTCAGAAGACAGAGAAGTGAGCATCTGTCCCCAAAAAGGGATAATTTGTGGACCAATTTGAAAATAAAATCAGACATTGCAATGTCTTATTTGTCACCTCTGGCGACTATCCGTCTACCCATAGCCACATGTCACTCTCATTTTGACACTTCTAATGCTTGTAACAGGTTATATACAGTCCTAGGAGACCCCAGAGTGTCTATTCAAGACAATCTGAGCACTTTTCATTTAGATTAATTTCTTCATACCCGAATTAAATCTGCTGACCAAATTGTTCAAATCAAACCAGAGACGAATTGCAATAAAATTCCAATAGTCAAAGTTGGTTCTTAATGTATGGTTTCTGAAAGACTAATAAAACTGTATAGATCGTGTCCTACAAGAAAGTATACATTTTTAGATATTTTCTATTATTTATTTTTTTGGGGGGGGACGGGACAGTATTAATGAACTCTTAATCCAGTGTCATCATTGCATGCGTTCCTGACTATTTCAAACATCTTTAAAGCTTGGCCTCTCTGTACAATCCTTTACTTTGATGAAACAATCAAAAGTGGAAACTATACAAAATCTTTTGTGACAGATGTGATTCAGTATATTAGAGGTAAATGTGGCTTGAAGAGACAGTTTTGCAAGTTTATGAGATGTATATTCTTCTCCACCCAGCTTCCTCCTCCCTTCCTCCACTGACAGTAGCATTCTTGGAGTGGTTATACTCATTTAACCCCCTGTGGGTGCAGAGCCATGGGGGAATTCTCAGACAGCCTCCCTGCGAGTTCAGGCAAACAACGCACGATCGAAACTGTCAGGAATTTTGGCAGTTTCTCTGATGAGGAAACTATATGTTCCACAACGTGTGCCTGAGTGCAGACTTAATCACCTTACTTATTATCATACACAATGTGGAACTTGTAAAGATTTTAGTAGAGCCAAGACAGGTTAACAAACTTGGGGTTATTTAGTTTGGAATAAATCGCCTGTAAGCGAGACTTAATTACAATGTACGGTATACATATATGAATGGACAGTATAAAAATCTTTCTATTGATCTTTTTACATCTAGACCTATAACCTTGACCAGGTGGCATCCTCTACAGCTAAAGTAAAGAAAGTTTCACCATCATCAGAGACAGAAATTCTTTACTGTAAGAGCAATGAGACCATAGAACTGCCAGAGGAGACTGTGATGGTGGATGATTCATTGAACAAGTAAAAAAATGACCTGGATGCCTTTCTTGAAAAATTTCATTTTACAAGTTATGGCTACAAGAATTTTTGGAGAAGAGACTTGAAATATGGAGTTGGGGAAGAATTTTTTCTCTTAATATTGGGCAGTTGCCACTTGGCTTAGGAGAATTTTGAACTTCCTCTGCATCAACACAGTAGGAGTATAGGTTAAGACTTGATAGACCTGAGTCTGTTTTCAACTTTATAAGTGTATTAGCAGAAGGACCCGGCTTTGTAAGGGTATATTTCTTCTATTTCATTTAATGTTTCTATGTGTCATTAAAAGATATCGACAGTATCCCTATAACAGTGACCTCTACAGTACCCCGCCCCTTAACAGTGAACTCCACAGCCCCTCACCCCTTAACACTGACCCCCCCACAGTGCCCCGCCTCCTTAAAATGAGACCTTCACAGCAGCCCATCCCCTTAACTTTGACCTTCACAGCAGCCCACCCCTTTAAAAGTGAGTTTCACAGCACCCCACTCCCTTGACATTGACCTCCTCAGGGGCCCTCCCCCTTAACAGGGACCTATACAGCACCCCGCCCCTTAACACTGACCTCCATAGGGGACCGTCACCTTATCTGTGACCTTCACAGCACCCGTCCCTTTAACAGTGACTGCCACAGTACCCCATTCCCTTAACAGTGACTGCCACAGTACCCCGTTACCTTAACAGTGACCTCCACAGTACCCCGCTCCCTTAACAGTGACCTCCACAGTAGCTGCCCCTTTAATAGTGGCCTCTGCCCCCTTAACAGTGACCTCCACAGTGCCCGACCCTTTAACAGTGACCTCCACAGCAGCCTGCCCCCTTAACAGTAACATCCACAGTGATCGCCCCTTTAACAGTGACCTCCACAGTGCCCGCCCCTTTAACAGTGACCTCCACAGCAGCTGCCCCTTTAATAGTGACCCCTGCACCCTTAACAGTGACCTCCACAGCAGCTTCCCCTTCAATAGCGGCCCCTGCCCTTAACAGTGACCTCCACAGCGCCCTGCTCCTTTAAGGGTAGGGCTTCATGACCACATGTGTCGCGCGACATTTTGTCGTACCAATGTTGCGCAACAATTTTTATAGTGATAGGCTATGGTGTTGCACTGCGACATGCGACATGCTGCGACTGTAACGCAACAGTCGCAAAAAATCAATGCATGTAGGAGTGTAGTGCCCTATGTGTTGTGTGACTTATTGTCATCGTGTAGCCATAACCTAAAGCTGACCTACAGCAGTGAAGAAAAATGGCTGGGTTGTTATGGAAACCTGGAGTAAAATTGTGTGTATGTGGAGACTAAGGGCCTGCGAGCTTCTATTGGCTGATAAGGGACATGTGACCGTGTGTATGGCAGTTGGGATATGAGTGAAAGACTTGCAGGCTTGTAATGGCTAATGCAGGTAATTTTTTGGGAATATCTCAGGAACGCTATGTCCTAGAGAGCTGGAACCTTCCCGGACACCTGATGTACCTGTGTACCAGATTTGGTGAAGATCGGTCCAGTTGTTTGGTTGCGCATAAAGAACAGACAGACAGACAAAAACTAATTTTTATAATATAAGAGATAATAATATAATTAACAAATGTTGCTTGGTAAAGGCACTTGACCTTCTACATCTTAAGTCTATCACCTAGGTCAAACTGTAGTCTGTAGTAACGGAGGGCGTTAATTAATATCTTGATGATATGAGATGGATTAATTCATTTGGATAGACCGGCAGCTAATTTTAATTGAATGTTCAAAAGACAGTCTGTAATTCACCGTGGAACTTGTCCACCAGAGATAGCGATGACCTATTCAATTCTCTGGCAGCTACTCTAGAACAGGTGCTTTGTCATGAGGCATTGGAATGTGGTTTAGTTCACAGGACAAGGATTGTGTATAATTACCATGAGAATTCATGGCTCCAATGTTGTCATTAAGTGACATGACTGTCATGAGGAGCAGTGAATGAGAGTTGAAATAGTCCAGGACACAGGTCAAGGAATGCTATTCTAAGACAGTGGGGTACCTACACACTTGGGAGTTTGGTCGTAGAAATGCAGATGGCTACAGTACATTATGATAGGAAGTGTTCTGGAGAGGAAGGATCATGAACACAGACATGATCCAACTGGCCCCATACCATTGTTAAACTCTCTTGTACAATATTCTTGCTTTAAATTTCTTAGAATAGGGCACCATAACTGTTAAAATCTGACATCATGTCGCCTGTAAAGACCATGTGGTCTGTTTTGGTGATTTGTAAAATGTTTAGTGGAAAAAGCTAGAGATTGTGGCGCACATTGCAATACACCCAATCCTATTGTTTCCCAAAAGGGGGTATTACTACGTGGAACATTTATCATATCCACAGGATATGCCAAAATGGTCCATTTTTAATAGAACACTTGGCTATTTTTGGAAGTGCTATCAAAGTGAATGGAGAGAGCTGCGCATGCGCAGCCAACTATCCATTCCTGGCCAGGCACAACACTGCCCCATTCTGGAGAGAGATGGAACCTGCACCTATAGGTTATGCAATGAATGTCTTAAATAGGAATACCTCTTTAGGAATTTCCCCTCGAAGTGGCATCTTATTTCCAAATGGACATGTTTATTATGCGTGTGTATGTGGAAAGGTGGAGGATAGCTGGCGGTCACGGGTTTGCCTAACATTTATCTCATGTCTATGGCCAGTTTGTTTCACAAGATGTACAAGTCATAGTTCTATTACATATTCCCAAGGGTGCTTTGATACACTACTGAGCAGGTGCGCTTACACATGCTGCATCTGCCTCAGCAGAGATACATAGGAACTTTACGGTACAATACTTCTAAAGCTGTTGATAATTCTGTTATATGGTTACCAGGGGTGAATTGGCCATAGACCTTAAAAGGAAAATTTCCCAGTGGACCAATGCCCAGGGGGCCGTCTGGGCCCTCCTCATGGCCGGCCAGTGGATGTTTTTGGGGATGTATTTTGTGCTGCTGGCAGTATTTTGTGATGGACTGTGGTTTTTTGGCTCTGTTGGGGTGGTATAATGTGCCACAATATAGTATTTCTGGCCCAACTACAAAGTATTTTGGACCATCAATTTGGACCCAACTACAAAGTATTTTTTCCAGGGCCACTTTAAGTTCCCAGTCCACCCTGTTGGTTACAAAACCTATTCTAGTTCTTATTATAAACCACAGGTGATCAAGATGATGACATAAAACCCCCCTGAAAGAGTCCAATTTGCCTATGGTCAGGTCATTGTTGATGCAGCTTTTGTATAAGCATTTTCTCCAATGCTGTGGAAAGACTCTACTTGTGTGCAATTTCATAGCATCTAAAGTGGCTGCGTATGTTTGCAACTACTGATAGCAAAAAAGGGAAACCAGTCCTGGAGTATAAACGCTTGCCCTAATAAGTGAAATACTGAAAATGACTAAGTAGGCGAACATTGAAATATGTCTATTTTTTTTTGTCTTTGTTGAGGTCATCTGTTTGAACTTAAATTATTCTCTAAATTTGTTAAAATCATAATCAAAACTCAGAAAAAGAAAAGGGGCAGCTCTCATCTGCTTGTAAGGACCACGGAGTCGGCTTGGACACATCCGTAAATAATCTGAAAGAAGACGTGGGTCCAGCTCCATAAAACAAGCAAATCTTTATTTCATGTGGTATAAAAATCCAGACAAATGCAAGCGGTCTACGCAGTTCGGACCATATAATGCCGGTCCTTACTCATGACAAACGTTACCCAAAAATACTACTTCCTATATACCTCTATTTCACCAATCCCTGGGGATTACACCATAACGTGATTAAAAGACAAAGAAACTAGTCAAAGCAAACATGAACACATGAACAAAAAAATCCCATTAAAACTACTAAAAATACAATTCATAAAGAAAGCCTTATTTACTGTGAAAAATTAATTAGTGATATTGCAGGATCAAATGATGTTTTTTTATTCAGACCAGTAGGACAGCATGTTCCCAGTTCAAACATCCAAAAAGCCTCTCTATTGAGAAGTTTCCTTCTGTGATCACCTACTCTCACAGGTTGGGTAACCCTTTCCACTCCTTGAACCTTCAATGCCGCAGTATCACCACCATGTGCTATTGCAAAGTGCAGACTGACTGCGGATACATTACAGATTTTATAGTGGGGAACATCTGAGATGTGTTTGCGCACTCGAGTTTTAATCTGATTAGTTGTACAGCCCACATATTGCAGTGAGCAAATAGTGCAAGTGATCAAATAAATGGCAAATTTTGTGTTGCAATAATATATGATTTAACCTCATAGATTTTACCATTTGCCTTAGATTCAAAAGTCTTGTTCACATTCATATGATCACAGCAAATGCATCATGTATGGCCACACTTATACCTGCCTTTGCACATTAGCCATGTGGGGTTGGTAGTGGGGTGGTCCTTGAATAGACTGGGACTAATCATCTGCAGATTGATTCATACTAACACTCTTTTTTTGTTTTATTGGAAAAACGAAAGTATTTCGATCCAAGGATAATGCCCACTTTTTTGCTCCCTGTAGTGTCTGAGGGGCATATGATCTCTTGTTCAGTTTGCTACCAATACCATTCACCTCCTGCAAAAACGCACCTGTATTGGAACAGTTACATCTAGCCTTAGAAATGTTTTGAATTACATGCGGGGGATGGCAGGACGTAGCTAACAGTATGGTATTACCCACTGTCTCTTTCGTGAAGGTAGATGTATGAACACAAGAACCAACTGCATCACCCCTCAGGCAGAGAATCAAATATAGATATCTTGGACTACAAATCAGCTTGATATAAATCTTCACAACGCTCAAATCATAATTGCAATATATCAGGTATATCCACTAAAGGGGAGAATTTATCAAGCCCCGCACTCCAGAATCCTGGCTTCAAAGAGTCTCAATCAGGCTTTGCAATTTTTTGGGCTTATTTGAGCAAGGGTTTAGTAATATTTAGCATTTTTACACCAATCATTCTGATTTTGAAAAGTGGGAGGGAAAGTAGTTGTAGTTAGCTATGTTAATTACTTTCACTCCAGATAGTGGCGTACATAGAGAAGTAAGGGCCCCATAGCAAGAATCAAACCAGGCCCCCCACACAGTACAGAAGGGTTTCCGCCTAAACCCCTTTCAATGACCCTTGGGCCATTATTCCACTGCCTCATTTGCTAAATGTTGTTTCTTTAGAGGGTAGAGTCCTCACCAAGTTTTCACCCCTAGTAGAAGAGGAGGTAATCCCAACTAAGACTGAGCCCCCTCTAGACCTGGGCCCCCTCTTGCCCTGGGCCCCACAGCAGTCGCATGGTCTGCCGCTATGGTAGTTACACCCCTGACTCCAGATTTTTCGTCCTGGTTTGCTGGATTGCCCTGGTAAAATCAAGACTGTTGGCAAGTATGAAAATGTTAAGACCATATTCTTTAATCTCGTACTTCTGTGTACTCTTTTCTTTAAGAGTTCCTGAATTCTCTAAGAACTTTCACATTTCTTGATGTCTGTCGGATGCTTTACTGTCATATTGCCGGATTCAAATCACCATCTAAATATTCACATGTTAACAGGCTTAATAAGTGTCAAATATATGCGGTCATTAGAGAAGAGCGAATCGAAGTTGACGAAGTGGAATTTGATCCGAATTTCAGGAAAAATTCGATTTGCACTGAATCCGAATTTCCCTATGCTTCGTGGTAACAAATCGCATTTTTCCCTAAAATGGCTGCTGCGCTTGTGAGGACATGGAGCAAGGAACTCTGGGAAGGTGGGATCACCCATAATACCATGCATGCAGCCAATCAGCAGCCAGCCCTGTGATGTCACAGCCCTATAAATAGCCTCAGCCATCTTGGATTCTGCCATTTTCCAGTGTCAGCAGGCGCTAGGGACAGTGCTAGAAAATACTTCATTGTGTTAAAAAAAGATTTGCAACTTCAGGGAAAGATTATTCAAGGTGTAGGGACGGATAGGGAGGAATCATTCCACAGCATTTATGTAGAACAGGGTTCAGTAGGGGAGGTTACAGCCTGGGTAATAAGAACAATCCTATTACACCTTGCTGCACTGACTGGGGATCCAAATTGCCATTATACAGCTCTGTAATTCCAGCAGACCGTTCTTGTTATTGGGGTGCAAGTGCTGTTTGATACAGCCATTAACAGGGTTTATTACAAGGAAATATTTATGTCTTATTTGCCCTTATACGGTGCAGTTATATGTTCTAAAGCATTTTTTGGCTTGTATTAGTGGGGAAAAAAGGGTTTATCGTTGTGTGGTGAAGTGCTAAAATTACAGCCCTTTTTGGCGTGTATTAGTGGCACAAAAAAATAGTATTCGCTGTTCAGCGGTGCAGTTATATGTTCTAAAGCCCCTTTTGTCGTGTATTAGTGGAAAAAGATATTTTCTTGCTGTTCAGCAGTGCAGTTATATGTTCTAAAGCTTTTTTTGTCATGTAATAGTTGCAAAAGAAAAATATATTTGCCGTTCAGCAGTGCAATTATATGTTCTAAAGACCTTTTTGTCGTGTATTAGTGGCAAAAGAAAAATATATTTGCCGTTCAGTGGTGCAGTTATATATTCTAAAGCCTTTTGTGGAGTGTATAAGTGGAAAAAAATAAGGGCCTATTTGCCGTTCAACGGTGCAGTTATATGTTCTAAAACCCTTTTTGTCATGTATTAGTGGCAAAAGAAAAATATATTTGCCCTTCAGTGGTGCAGTTATATGCTCTAAAGCCTTTTGTGGAGTGTATAAGTGGAAAAAAGAAAAATATATTTGCCATTCAGCGGTGCAGTTATATGTTCTAAAGCCCTTTATTGTATGTATTAGTGGCACAAAAAGTATTTGCCATTGTGTGGTGAAGGGAGAAAATTACAGCCCTTTTTGGTATGTATTAGTGGAAAAAAAGGGCTTATTAGCCGTTGTGTAGTGAACTGAGAAAATTACAGACTTTTTTGGGGTGTTTTCATTTCCCTTTTATTTATTTATCTGATCTAACAGTATGCCAGACAGTGAAGTGCCAGGCCCTGCACAGGGGAGTTGAAGAGGCCTAAATGTTTCTGGCGCATGCACAAGTTGCAGCAGAGTAAGGGACGTGGCAGCAGGAGTCGCAGCGAGAGGCCTGAGCTCCCGGTGTTATCTAGCGGTCGTGTCTTGACCAGCAACCCAGCGGTTCTTGAATGTTTGACTCCATCATCACTGTTTTGGATCCACTCCTGTTTTTTTGGGCATTAGCAATACTGATTGATTACTGACCAAACGCTGACCGAGTTAAGGCGGATGCTCAACAGACAGGATCTGTTTTTTGGGGGTTATTGTTCTGACGGATCATAGGAAGGGCAAAATAATCAGTGACGTCAACACAAACTTACTGCTGACACCCTCTTCACTCTGTCGGGGGGGCTCTACTTCTATAAGAGTTTAATAGAACAGGTTCTGTAGACATCTATGTTGAATGAGCTGATGTGAGATGGGGAAACAGCTCTCATTGTCTGAACACTGTTTGTATAGATTAAATTAAATGATCTGGAATGACATTCTGCTGTTTGGCCACAAGATGCCGCTTTTTCCAAAACACAGCTAACAGACTGTTTTTTCTTTCATATTAATGAGAGGTGGAGTTTCAGAGCCTGGAGAAGAAAAGGAAGCAGCCATCTTAGAGGAAGCTGAGACTAAAGAACTGTGTGAGCAGAGAATCCGACGGCATCCAGGTGTGAGAGCATCCCTCAGTGACCAGAGCTGCAACTAAGGGAAGCTGATCGTGTTCAAGGCCCTAATCCTGTCCAGAGGAATGAGGATTGCTTCCAGGAACGCTGATGAGAGCTGAGGAGCAAAGCTACATACACTGCGGTACCACATGCTTGTTGGAGAGGCATTTTTTCTATTCAGAGTCACCAGCGGATGCAGATCAGACCCGGGCCGGTAAGATCTTGCATGCACCTCATTACAGTGTTGGCGCCTAGAGTATAAGACCAGGCCTGTAGTTAGTGTCTCTGTTTGTGTCACGCCACAAGTGTTACTCCTGTTCATTGCATGGACTCCATAACTTAAAGTGACATTTCCCATTGGAGAGCTGATAAAATTTCCACAAACTCAAGCCAGGCTGGCGTTTTGCTCAGAAGGAATACTCAGGCTACAGGACCAGTTATGGGGGGGGGGGGGGGGAATACTGTAGAGCTTTGTAAGATTGTAAGCTGTTTTGCTGCACCACAGGCTAGCCCGCACCACACACCCATACAGTAATTCTTGTTTTTTTAGGGTAATAGCAGGTAAGGTGTGGCCGTTTAGTTGTGCCCACCAGTAGGTAAATTATTGCACTTTCCTCCTATGTAAATTTATTGTATGTTCCCAGCATTTGTGGTTATGTTTATTGCCACATTTAAGTAAAATTCTGTTTTGGCAAAAGCTGGTGTTGGGGTTATTTTCCTTGTTCGTGACTTCACTGTATCCTGGGGAGCCCACCCCAGTACACGGCTTACACTGACGACGGTGTAAAAGGAGTGTGCTTTCTCTTGATGCTAACGTCGACCTGTAAAGCTGAGTTCATAGTTAATTGGTCAGTTTTGGCCCCGTGACTGCCCAAATAAATGAAGTGTGCAGTGATTCTAAGTTCGACGCCTGTCATCTGCATGTCATACTGACTCACAGTATTGCTTCACTACCAAAGCAGACTCCCTATGCGTGTTACTGCAAGGCACAGTGTTCTACACCACTATAAAGGCTCTCTGCAGCTAGGAAATAGCAGTTTTTTAACACAATTCGCTGCAAATAACTTCGTATTGAACCAAATTTTTCCGAAAAATTTGGCGAACTGGCCGTATTGAATTTTTGAGAAATTCGCTCATCTCTAGTAGACATAGATGGGAATGGTGATTTGTATGCCCATGTGGCGAAGGCCCCAATGGTGGCACTTTGCTTGTAGGAGCACATCATGTATTACTATTTGTAAAAAAAGGAACGTTAAAAAGGGATTGTCTGGTTTCAAGAGGAAACTTAACAACCCAGGGGTTCTACCTGTAAAACCGCTAAGCCGCTGCTTTGGTTCTCCCTGCAGGGCTCTGTTTTCCCGTCTGCAGTGCATACTTCATGTTGAAACACGTGACCATTGTAGCCAATCACTGAACTCTTCAGTGCATCGCTGAGACCAGTGATTGGCTGCAGCTGTCATGTGGTGTCAATGTTAGGTCACTGCTGCATCCAATTAAACAGAGCCCTGAGGAGACAACTGAAGCAGCGGCGTGGGATCTATCAGAAAAGTAATCAGTTTCCTCTCGAAATCCAATAACCCTTTTAATGTTTTGTTCATGGTGGCTCAAAGAATATACACTGCGTGTAGAATTATTAGGCAAATGAGTATTTTGACCACATCATCCTCTTTATGCATGTTGTCTTACTCCAAGCTGTATAGGCTCGAAAGCCTACTACCAATTAAGCATATTAGGTGATGTGCATCTCTGTAATGAGAAGGGGTGTGGTCTAATGACATCAACACCCTATATTAGGTGTGCATAATTATTAGCCAACTTCCTTTCCTTTGGCAAAATGGGTCAAAAGAAGGACTTGACAGGCTCAGAAAAGTCAAAAATAGTGAGATATCTTGCAGAGGGATGCAGCACTCTTAAAATTGCAAAGCTTTTGAAGCGTGATCATCGAACAATCAAGCGTTTCATTCAAAATAGTCAACAGGGTCGCAAGAAGCGTGTGGAAAAACCAAGGCGCAAAATAACTGCCCATGAACTGAGAAAAGTCAAGATTGCAGCTGCCAAGATGCCACTTGCCACCAGTTTGGCCATATTTCAGAGCTGCAACATCACTGGAGTGCCCAAAAGCACAAGGTGTGCAATACTCAGAGACATGGCCAAGGTAAGAAAGGCTGAAAGACGACCACCACTGAACAAGACACACAAGCTGAAACATCAAGACTGGGCCAAGAAATATCTCAAGACTGATTTTTCTAAGGTTTTATGGACTGATGAAATGAGAGTGAGTCTTGATGGGCCAGATGGATGGGCCCGTGGCTGGATTGGTAAAGGGCAGAGAGCTCCAGTCCGACTCAGACGCCAGCAAGGTGGAGGTGGAGTACTGGTTTGGGCTGGTATCATCAAGATGAGCTTGTGGGGCCTTTTCGGGTTGAGGATGGAGTCAAGCTCAACTCCCAGTCCTACTGCCAGTTTCTGGAAGACACCTTCTTCAAGCAGTGGTACAGGAAGAAGTCTGCATCCTTCAAGAAAAACATGATTTTCATGCAGGACAATGCTCCATCACACGCGTCCAAGTACTCCACAGCGTGGCTGGCAAGAAAGGGTATAAAAGAAGAAAATCTAATGACATGGCCTCCTTGTTCACCTGATCTGAACCCCATTGAGAACCTGTGGTCCATCATCAAATGTGAGATTTACAAGGAGGGAAAACAGTACACCTCTCTGAACAGTGTCTGGGAGGCTGTGGTTGCTGCTGCACGCAATGTTGATGGTGAACAGATCAAAACACTGACAGAATCCATGGATGGCAGGCTTTTGAGTGTCCTTGCAAAGAAAGGTGGCTATATTGGTCACTGATTTGTTTTTGTTTTGTTTTTGAATGTCAGAAATGTATATTTGTGAATGTTGAGATGTTATATTGGTTTCACTGGTAAAAATAAATAATTGAAATGGGTATATATTTGCTTTTTGTTAAGTTGCCTAATAATTATGCACAGTAATAGTCACCTGCACACACAGATATCCCCCTAAAATAGCTAAAACTAAAATACTAAAAGACATATTGTAAAAAAGCATCCATTTTAGAAATACTGGGGTCATTTATCAAACTGGTGTAAAGTAGAACTGGTTTAGTTGCCCATAGCAACCAATCAGATTCCACCTTTCATTTTCCAAAGAAGCTGTCAAAAATGAAAGGTGGAATCTGGTTGCTATGGGCAACTAAGCCAGTTCTACTTTACACCAATTTGATAAATGACCCCATACGTTTTTTTTAACTGGACTGGTATGTAAAAGCGCAATACACTACGCTTTTTAATCCTTTTTCCTGATGTATACCTTTGAACGTGGTACAAAAATGTGATATGAACACAGTCTTACCTGGGAATGGGAGAATTTCCTGCTACATAACATGTATGTAATAACAGGGGATGCAGAAATTGTGGTCACAACCAGGTCCTAATTGCCCCCTGTCCTATGAGAGGACACCAGCTCTATGGCTGACATGGTATATTTTCGGGCCATAGCTACAGGTTTTGCACTGTGGTCTTGGAGCTTTAGGTTATACCACCACCATGCTCTGCTCTACAATATCACAAGATATATATTTTTATTTTACTCACATATTTTTTTACTCACATTTTTTTTTTTTTTGCATTATTATTCAATATCTCTGAAAGGCTGATGAGGTCCATTGAGTTTTGTGATAAAATGCCTTTTGAAAAGTGTTAGCCAGGACCATGCGACTGCTATGGGGCACAGGGCAAGAGGGGGCCCAGTCTTAGTTGGTATTATCTCCTTCTACTGGAGGTGAAAACTTGGTCAGGACTCTACCCTCTAAAGGAACAACTTTTAGCAAATAAGGCAGAGGAAAAATGGCCCAAGGGTGATTGAAAAGGGTTTAGGTAGAAACCCTTCTGTCCTGTGTGGGGGGCCTGGTTTGATCCTTGCTATAGGGCCCTTATTTCTCTAACTGGTGTTAGCCTTACATAACCTTTCTTCGTATTTTCTTAAGGGCTTGTTCACACAACTGTATGGCTTTTTCAGTGTTTTGCGGGCCGTTTTTAACTGATCCGTTTTTTGTTTCAGTAGTGTTTCCAGTTCCATTCTGTTTTTTCCGTTTCGTTTTTCCATATGGCATATACAGTATACAGTAATTACATAGAAAAAATTGGGCTGGGTATAAAATTTTCAATAGATGGTTCTTCAAAAACGGAACGGATACGGAAGACATATGGAGTACATTCCGTATGTGTTCCGTTTTTTTGGAGGACCCATTGACTTGAATGGAGCCACGGAACGTGATTTGCGGGCAATAATAGGACATGTTTGAACTTTGAACGGAAATACAGAAACGGAATGCATACGGAGCGGAGTACATTCAGTTTTTTTTGCGGAACCATTGATATGAATGGTTCCGTATACGGAACTCAAAAAACGGCCCGTATACAGAATGCAAAAAAAGTTTTTGTGAACAAGCCCTAAAGGAAGTGTGATCTACTCACCACTTTGCAATTTGATAATCTGGAAGGCATTACCATTCACAGATTAAGGAGGCAAAGGCTGGAATGTAAACCCATGCTCCATTTATCACAACCACACATGCATTTCATCGCTTGCTCTGTAATAAAAGCTTGTCATCGGCAGCCGGGGAAATATTTGGGGTCTAACTATGAAAATGAAATGTGGAATTGGCTGCAGGGCAATTTTTGGGTTACAGCTGAAAGTCCAAAGGCAATATTTTTGCTTGTTAATGTTTCTTGAGTGCTCGGTGTGAGGTTGTCAGTCCTTTGTTCATTAGCACAGAGCGTTTTTTTTCTTCTTGAGGATTATTTTAAGCTGTCAATGAATACATTTACTGAACTTTTTTTTATTTTATAACATTTGGTCATTATCACATACAGAGAGGATACTGGATTAGCAGGTTCTATGGGCACAACTAGCCATATTATTTGCTCTTGGTTCATAAGATTACAGTATTGAGTGCATAAAGCATTTTTAATTCATTGAAATCTCTTGAAAGTCATCCATGCCAATATCTTAGCTAGTGTTTATGCAGCATTTACTAATACTGAAGCAAGCAGACTCTATGATGACTATTGCTTTATTTAAAACAAACCTATCACCATGAAAATGCAGAGCAATCTTGAAGCTTTTATATATGGATTTCTATGCTTAGGAGTCCAGTGGGTGGTCCTAACCAATGACTGACAGTTACCTCTATTTGCAAACTCATATGATGTCAGTCACTGAGTAAGACCACCCACTGGACTTCTAAGCATAGAATGAGACTGACTATTTTCCTATAAACTATATATCAATCTGCTCAGTTCCTCCAGATCTATAACATGCTGCCTGTAGATAGGACTTTGCTTTAACCTAAAGGTTTTCACTGAAGACAACCTGTCCTTGAATCCTATTAGGTCCTATGAGCATCATAGAGAGGGGTTTTCACTCAGGTCCTGCTATCATCTCAGCTGTAGAGTCAATCTCAATGTGAAGCGACAGCTCTGGTGGTCTTAGATGGATCAGCCATTCATTTGAGCGTACAGTAAGTAATATTAAAGGGGTTGTCCCATTAAGACAGTTTATTGTCCCTCCACGGGTTGGCCCCCACTGATCACAACAACAGGGGCCATTTCTACCCCATTTTAATGTAGTGGTTGTCATGCATGCCACTTTGTGGGGCTGCCGGAGATACCCAAGTACTCGTATCTACGACAGCTATCAGCTCTCTACTACAGTCCCATAGAGTGGAATACAGTCGCAGACATGTATGCATGTCTGTTGCTGTATTGAAACCAATCTCATAATTACCAGGGACCCCAGCAGTCAAACCTCCGCTGATCTGAAACTTATGCCCTACCCTGTAGAAATGGGATAAGTTGTCCTAATGGGACAACCCTTTTAAGATTATCTGGAATCGGCAATGTAGCTGAAATGTATGGCTGGTTACAGCTTTCTCGTGATCACTTGTGGTTCTGAAACCAGACCCTCCGTGATCAGCGCATCACCAGGCTGCCTTCAGGTTAAGGCCAGTCTCAGATGAGCAAGTTAACTGCGACACTGGGGGTTCATTTTGGAGCGTGATTTCCTGGACCTAACTCTGCTCCTGTGTCAGGACCTTGGCATTATAATGATTTATAAGGCCTCATGCACACGACCGTATTTTTTCACGGTCCGCAAAACGGGGTTCCGTTGGTCCGTGATCCGTGACCGTTTTTTCGTCCGTGGGTCTTCCTTGATTTTTGGAGGATCCACGGACATGAAAAAAACATTTTGGTGTCCGCCTGGCCGTGCAGAGCCAAACGGATCCGTCCTGAATTACAATGCAAGTCAATGGGGACGGATCCGTTTGACATTGACACAATATGGTGCAATTTCAAACGGATCCGTCCCCCATTGACTTTCAATGTAATGTCAGGAGTTAATATACCATAGGATCGGAGTTTTCTCCAATCCGATGGTATATTTTAACTTGAAGCGTCCCCATTAGTGATGAGCGGCAGGGGTCATATTCGAATTCGCGATATTTCGCGAATATTTTGTAGAATATTCGGCGAAAATTCAAAAATTCACGATTTTTTTTTTTACTCAAAAAATCGGAAAGGTAATGATTGTGCAATATGCGAATTTTCGGAATTCGAATTTTCGGATTCGAATTTTTCATTGCGAATTTTTCAATTTACAACTATTAGACAAAGAAGATTATATCACTATATTAGCTAAATTGCTCTATTCGATTTTTTTAGAATATTCTCTATATTGCTATAACTTCGTTTTTTTGAATATTCGTAATATTCTAAAACAAAAATATATAGCAATATAGCGAATATTCAAAAAAAAACGAATATAGAGCAAAATTCGCAAACAGTACTACTCCTAAAGTCAAGTATATTGCAGCCTTCTTATTGGCCCACAAGCTAGAAGCAGTGAGGGATCATGTGTACTGATAAAAAAAAAATATCAGAAAAAATTCGAATATTCGAAATTTCGAATATATATAACTATATTGGAAATTTTCGCGAATTTTCGAAGTACCTATATCCGTGATAAAAATTCGAAATTCGAATATTCGTGATCAACACTAGTCCCCATCACCATGGGAACGCCTCTATGTTAGAATATACTGTCGGATATGAGTTAGATCGTGAAACTCATATCCGACAGTATATTCTAACACAGAGGTGTTCCCATAGTGATGGGGACGCTTCTAGTTAGAATATACTACGAACTGTGTACATGACTGCCCCCTGCTGCCTGGCAGCACCCGATCTCTTACAGGGGGCTGTGATCCGCACAATTAACCCCTCAGGTGCTGCACCTGAGGGGTTAATTGTGCATGTCATAGCCCCCTGTAAGAGATCAGGGGCTGCCAGGCAGCAGGGGGCAGACCCCCCTCCCTCCCCAGTTTAAATATCATTGGTGGCCAGTGTGCAGCCCCCACTCCCGGCCCCCCCCTCCCTCCCTCTATTGTATTATCATTGGTGGCCAGTGTGCGGCCTTCCCCGGCCCCCCCCCTCACTCCCTCTATTGTAATATCATTGGTGGCCAGTGTGCGGCCTCCCCTGGCCCCCCCTCCCACCCTCTATTGTATTATCATTGGTGGCCAGTGTGCGCCCCCCCTTCCCTCCCTCTATTGTAATATCATTGGTGGCCAGTGTGCGGCCTCCCCTCTCCCCCCCCCCCCGATCATTGGTGGCAGCGGAGAGTTCCGATCGGAGTCCCAGTTTAATCGCTGGGGCTCCGATCGGTAACCATGGCAACCAGGACGCTACTGCAGGCCTGGTTGCTATGATTACTTAGCAATATTACAATATTAGAAGCATCATACTTACCTGCTGCGCTGTCTGTGACCGGCCGGGAGCTCCTCCTACTGGTAAGTGACAGGTCTGTGCGGTGCATTGCTTAATGATCTGTCACTTACCAGTAGGAGGAGCTCCCGGCCGGTCACAGACAGCGCAGCAGGTAAGTATGATGCTTCTAATATTGTAATATTGCTAGGTAACCATGGCAACCAGGCCTGCAGTAGCGTCCTGGTTGCCATGGTTACCGATCGAAGCCCCAGAGCGATTAAACTGGGACTCCGATCGGAACTCTCCGCTGCCACCAATGATCGGGGGGGGGAGAGAGGGGAGGCCGCACACTGGCGACCAATGATATTAATACAATAGAGGGGGGGCCGGGGGGGGGCCACACACTGGCCACCAATGATAATACAATAGAGGGAGGGGGGGCCGGGGGGGCGCACACTGGCCACCAATGATAATACAATAAGGGGAGGGAGGGGGGGCCGGGGGAGGCCGCACACTGGCCACCAATGATAATACAATAAAGGGAGGGAGGGGGGGCCGGGGGAGGCCGCACACTGGCCACCAATGATATAGAGGGAGGGGGGCCGGGGGGGTGCACTGGCCACCAATGAAATTAAAACTGGGGAGGGAGGGGGGTCTGCCCCCTGCTGCCTGTCAGCCCCTTATCTCTTATAGGGGGCTATGATATGCACAATTAACCCCTCAGGTGCAGCACCTGAGGGGTTAATTGTGCGGATCACAGCCCCCTGTAAGAGATCGGGTGCTGCCAGGCAGCAGGGGGCAGTCATGTACACAGTTCGTAGTATATTCTAACTAGAAGCGTCCCCATCACTATGGGAACGCCTCTGTGTTAGAATATACTGTCGGATATGAGTTTTCACGAAGTGAAAACTCATCTCTGAAAAAGCTTTTATGCAGACGGATCTTCGGATCCATCTGTATGAAAGTAATCTACGGCCACGGATCACGGACGCGGATGCCAATCTTGTGTGCATCCGTGTTCTTTCACGGACCCATTGACTTGAATGGGTCCGTGAACTGTTGTCCGTCAAAAAAATAGGACAGGTCATATTTTTTTGACGGACAGGAAACACGGATCACGGATGCAAAACAGTGCATTTTCAGATTTTTCCACGAACCCATTGAAAGTCAATGGGTCCGCAAAAAAAAAACTGAAAACGGCACAACGGCCACGGATGCACACAACGGTCGTGTGCATGAGGCCTAATGCTGTGTGTCCTGCCCGACATCAGCTGTAATGAATTCTACTGACACCATTATGTGAGTACAGTTCATTAAAGATAATGTCAGGCAGGGATAAACAGCATTATAAATCATAATAATGCCGTGATGTCCTGTCAAAGGACTCAGGCTTTGAAATCATTCATTTCAGACTGGTCTAAGAATTTATTGTTGTTGTGATGCAACCACTTAAAATATAGAGTTATATTAGTTTTATCCTTTTTAAATTTGTAGTTGTAGTCAAGCACCGAATATTGAATATTGAAATATTGGATATTTAAATGTGGTCACCAGATATAGATTTTAGAGATCATTATTTAATAAAAGGGGAGGCTCCATGAAAAATATTTTACATTTTTTAAACCAGCAACTGGATCTGAATACTTTTATAATTGCATGTAGTTAAAAATTTAGCAGAGCCATTGAGCTATTCACGAAAATCTATCCATACAGCGCCACCTGCTTTTTGCTCTTTTTCTAATTTCTCTGTCCTGCTCACTGAGATGGAAGCACATGCTCAATTCCATCCTTCAAATGCTACCAGCTGCAGATGAAAGGACACATCCTATGAAAAAGGACCCCCCCCCCCCCCCTCTCCCAAGCTGCCAGCCTGAAATAAATCTACCAGAGCAATTGGAGCAATGAAAAAGGGGAGATCTCTGGATCCATGTAAAGTACAGGGCTGTTTTTACGTTTGTTAGGCCTCATGCACACGACCGTTTTTCGGGGCCGCATCCGAACCGCAGTTTTTGCGGCTCAGGTGCGGGCCCATTCACTTCAATGGGGTTCCAAAAGATGCGGACAGCACTCCGTGTGCTGCCGGCATCCGTTGCACCGTTCCGTGGCCCCGCAAAAAAAATATAGCATGTCCTATTCTTGTCCATTTTGCGGACAAGAATAGGCATTTCTACAATGGGCCTCCTGTTCCGTTCCTCAAATTGTGGAAGGCACACGGGCAGCTTCCGTTTTTTTCCGACCGCAAAAAACGGCACGGTCCTTGTGCATGAGGCCTTAGAAAGAGACTGACATGTACTAGTTAGCAGCCTTTACCAGTTTAGTAACTGGGAACTGTAGTTCAGCAGCAGCTGGAGTTCCAGGTAATTTTGTTGATTGTTGACTCACCCTTGGCCCATTTTTCTGCATAGGAACACCCATAATGACTCTCAATACACAAGCTTCCAGATTTATAGATAAAAGATTTCTGTTCGCTTGATGGGATTTGCTTTGTATGATATGTATCATGTAATTGACTTTATAATATTCCAGTTTTCCCTAAGGGTTTTAGGCAAAAGTAAGTTAATTAGAGGACAAAACAATTGCATCAAAGGAATCAAAGAAAACATTGTAATTGATTTCAATAGGATTAATACCTTTCATGGTGGATTTATAGGCACACTCTGCATAGAAGTGTTCAAAAATGCATGCCATGTTTTCTGTTGTAAGAAACTGAGGAAAAATGACTAGCAATGAACAAATTTCAATCTGAATAAATTTGGTCAGAATCGAAAGTTTTCAATTGTCCTGAAAAGTCATATATGACACTCTGAGGTCTCCTAGGACTGTATCCCACCCCTTTCAAGCCCTCTTAATGGCCCTCTTAGGCCTCTTGCACACGACCGTATGTATGTTGCAGTCTGCAAAAAATACGGATGATATCCGTGTGCATTCCGTATTTTGCAGAATGGAACAGCTGGCCCCCTAATAGAACAGTCCTATCCTTGTCCGTAATGCGGACAAGAATAGGACATGTTCTATTTTTTTGCGAAACGCAAATATGGAAATACGGAAACGGAATGCACACGGAGTACCTTCCGTTTTATTTTGCAGGACCCATTTAAATGAATGGTTCCATATACGGTCCGCAAAAAAACTCGGAACGGACAGAAAGAAAGTACGTTCGTGTGCAAGAGGCCTTAGGATGTCATCCGTATTTATTTATTTTTATTTACAACAAATTAAATTCCTCTAGAATTGATTTGCTCTTTTCAAAAAATTACCTTTTTAATGTCATGTGCACCCCTGACGTACAGAGAGGAGGGAAACATCAGTTTGCACTCTTCATTATAGGTGCAGTGTCCTGAAACACACTGCTTAATACTGTGATCTTGTTTCATGTAAATTGTGCTTCTATAGGAGTTCCAATAAAGTTGCATAGGGAGGAGGAGGTTCTAACACGCCTCCCAGGGCTAACTCCGCCCTGCACACAGTACAGAGGAGAAGTAGGTCAGTGTGTGTGATGTCTGAGGGTAAAGCTGCACCTCAGCAGCCATGTTGGAGAGTTACAAAAACTCCAAAGTTAGTTCCATCTACCAGCCCATAGAAGGTAAAGATTACAGAAGAACCAGGCAACTCAGAGTGAGAATATTGGCAAATGAAGGTAACTGTCATTTATCAGGCTCTAGTCTCCTTTGTATTAGGTGGAGAGATTCTAGGCTCCAAGCTGACCACCATAACCAAGGACAGAAAGGCCATCTGTCAGAATATAGTATTCCTAGAGAGAAAGTATATGATTAAACAGTACAGCAGAGATAGTACATCCATCCAGCCTGGAGAAACAAGGGAGAAAGATTGATTGTCATAGAAAACTGCTCCTTATGCAACTTCTGGGAACTAATCTGAATCACTGTAGAAGCTGCCTTGCTGTAAATGACTTTTTCATACATTGATGACATTTGGATCAGCTTCAGAAAAGTACTGGGAGTTTGTTAAGAAACTTGGTCTCCTTATTCCACATCATCTCCTAACTGAACCTCACAGTGCTGGCGTCACGAACACAGGGGCCCAGCCACCAAAGCACCCTAAGCATACCCATTACCATCAAGGGCATCTCAACTTCCATATGGCTGGTGTTCCCTGCAATAGAGTGCCCTGGAGAATTTAGTGCTGTCTTTCTCATCATTGCACGCCGACCCAGGGAGCTGCAAAACCGTGAGTACCACTACTACCCCCATCAGCCCACTGTGCACTCACATACTGCCCCTGTGGTCCAGTCCGCTGCATGGGCTAGGTTTAGCAATACCCCCAGTTGTTAAAAATGCATTTCCTCTGTAGAGGGGAGTTTTGCATGGCTACCCACCATCTAATAGCAAAGGAGATGGTACCAACCAAAGCTGAAACCCCTGCTCCATGGGCCACATAGCAGTTATAGTACATAGCCTGCCTCTTTGGTACATACACTTTGGATATGGGCCTATCATAAACTATGATATCTGTTTATTGCTTCAATAATAATTGTGTGGCTCCTCTCCATTTAATAGTTGGCCGGCAGGTCCTTCTGCTTTCTAATGACAATCACAAAAGTCTGCTTAGATCTTCTGCACAACTGGAACAAGAGTTGGGCACAGAGATTGTACACGTCCAGCCAGGGCCGGATTAAGAGCATTATAGGCCTGGTGCTGAAGATTTTAATAGGCCTTTTTATTTAAAAAAGTGAAAACGCAACGCAGAGCAATTTTTTAGAAAACAAATAAAGTGCATCTGTCATATGTTTTATGCATATGAAATCACCAGCATAGCTGAATAGATGTTGATGTATCGATACCTTGCATACATTTATAGAATCTGTTCTTTAGCCTTTACTTAGCTTAAAAAAAATTGGGGTCCAGAGTGTCAAAAGAGGTGTGGTAGGGGGTCCTCTGTGCCCTCCAGAACATAACACTTCTCCCATGTGAAGTCACGCCTGCTCCTTTGGTTGACACCAACGGCTCACTTGACAGCGACGTGTTGAGATGTGCCATGAATGGGTGAATGGGGATTGCGGTACACAAATGTGGAGTCTGTAGGAACTTGAGACTGTGCATGCACCGCAATCCCCATTCACAGCGTATACGGGATGTGTGTGTGTCAAAGAAGGTGCATATAGAAACATAGAAACATAGAATGTGTCGGCAGATAAGAACCATTTGGCCCATCTAGTCTGCCCAATATACTGAATACTATGGATAGCCCCCGGCCCTATCTTATATGAAGGATGGCCTTGTGCCTATCCCATGCATGCTTAAACCCCTTCACTGTATTTGCAGCTACCACTTCTGCAGGAAGGCTATTCCATGCATCCACTACTCTCTCAGTAAAGTAATACTTCCTTATATTACTTTTAAACCTTTGCCCCTCTAATTTAAAACTGTGTCCTCTTGTGGTAGTTTTTCTTCTTTTAAATATGCTCTCCTCCTTTACCGAGTTGATTCCCTTTATGTATTTAAAAGTTTCTATCATATCCCCTCTGTCTCTTCTTTCTTCCAAGCTATACATATTAAGGTCCTTTAACCTTTCCTGGTAAGTTTTATCCTGCAATCCATGTACTAGTTTAGTAGCTCTTCTCTGAACTCTCTCTAGAGTATCTATATCCTTCTGGAGATGTGGCCTCCAGTACTGCGCACAATACTCCAAGTGAGGTCTCACCAGTGTTCTGTACAGCGGCATAAGCACTTCACTCTTTCTACTGCTTATACCTCTCCCTATACATCCAAGCATTCTGCTGGCATTTCGTGCTGCTCTATTACATTGTCTTCCCACCTTTAAGTCTTCTGAAGTAATTACTCCTAAATCCCTTTCCTCAGATACTGAGGTCAGGACTGTGTCAAATATTCTATATTCTGCCTTTGGGTTTTTACGCCCCAGGTGCATTATCTTGCACTTATCCACATTAAATTTCAGTTTCCAGAGTTCTGACCATTCTTCTAGTTTTCCTAAATCCTTTTCCATTTGGCGTTTCCCTCCAGGAACATCAACCCTGTTACCTATCTTTGTGTCATCAGCAAAAAGACAAACCTTACCAGCGAGGCTTTTTGCAATATCACTTATGAAGATATTAAACAAAATCGGTCCCAGTACAGATCCCTGTGGAACCCCACTGGTAACATGACCTTGTTTTGAATGTTCTCCATTGACTACCACCCTCTGTTGTCTGTCACTCAGCCACTGCCTAATCCACTCAACAATATGGGAGTCCATGCTCAATGACTGCAGTTTATTGATAAGTCTTCTATGTGGGACAGTGTCAAAAGCCTTACTAAAATCTAGATATGCGATGTCTACTGCACCTCCACCGTCTATTATTTTATTCACCCAGTCAAAAAAATCTATAAGATTTGTTTGACATGTGCAGGCATGAACTCACAGGGCAAAAACAATGGTGCTTATAGAACAGACTACACAGTGTAGAGGTATACTGTATATTGTGTGGCACAGTGTAGAGGTATACTGTATAGTGTGTGGCACAGTGTAGTGGTATACTGTACATTGTGTGGCACAGTGTAGAGGTATACTGTACACTGTGTGGCACAGTGTAGAGGTATACTGTATATTGTGTGGCACAGTGTAGCGGTATACTGTATATTGTGTGGCACAGTGTATACTATATGTGTATAACATAAACATATTTCACATGAAAACAAAAGAGGGGAGTGAGCACTCACAACACCTGGGTCATATGGTATACAGATTATTTATTAATAATTGTTGGAATAGGGCCTAATAGGTCCAATGAGTAAAACAATTACACATCATTCACAATATAAAACACATTAAAAAATACTATAAAATATGCAAGTGGTACCAATATATTGATGTCGGGGTGGGAACCCTGTTACCACAGTATTTGACTTGTGGGTGTTAATATTTGAAGAAAACCTCTTTTCAGCAGTTGATATGTAACAGTGTTTGGTTACTGTCACTGCCTCCTACACCGCAAACCAATTGGAACGTCCTGAAAGTTCCTCGAATAGATCACTTATAATAGTGACTTGTCTCCTGTGTGTATGGACACTATAGCCCAATAGTCCCTCCAAAAGGTGCTTCCAACTGTTTAATATAGCCGCCCAGACAAACACGTTATAGCGTGGTCCGTGTCCAGGACAATAGTTCAACAGTTCAGGTTCCTACCTGGTTCCTAATGACACTTCCCGCTGTGTGGCGTCTTGCGGTCCTTCCACGAGACGAGCGATGCCGGCTGTTCAGGCTTCTTGCGTCGCACGTCTCAGGCCGATGACGTCACAGTATTGCGGGATTCAAACAGGCAAAGATAGTGCCTGATCGGCGGCGTCCGTTACTACACGCTGGATCTATGGTTGTTAGCTAAGGATCGGCACTGGGACCCCCCCTCGGAGTGGGGATCAGCACCCCCAACCTCTGAACCCCACTATCTACAATTACTCCATCATGCAGAACCTCGATTTATGATTATGATGTCTATTTATTTCTTGCCCCCCCCCCTTTTTTACATAATCTGCATCTATATGAACAGTGCCCCCTAATAAAGGTTTTCTAGCCGATGATTGTAAAGAATTGTAAATGGGTATGATAGATATGTATGTGTATTTATTATTTTTAATATGTGTAATAATAACATATGCTTTTTTACATATTTTACATTTTTATATTTATTAAAGTGTTATTTTTAACTCAAGCATTTAGTATGGTAGAATCCTGCAATGTGTTAGATGTAATTTCAGAAAAAATGCAATAGAGTTGAAAAAACCGCAACCATACCGCACCAAAACCGCATTGGAGGAATTACATTCAAATTATCCAAATTCCGGATTTTCTGGATTACCAAATGGGCTATAAAAGGTGGAGGATAATCAATGGCGCTTTGATTACTGAGGAAGGGGTGTACACGCCCCGAAACGCGTCTGGTGAAAGAAAGGAATAAGCGCCCACCTAACCTACTGGACCTTCTTGTAAATTGCATGGCCATGCGATAAAGATCTTTAGCTAACAACCATAGATCCAGCGTGTAGTAACGGACACCGCCGATCAGGCACTATCTTTGCCTGTTTGAATCCCGCGATACTGTGACTGAACAGCCGGCATCGCTCGTCTCGTGGAAGGACCGCAAGACGCCACACAGCGGGACGTGTCATTAGGAACCAGGTAGGAACCTGAACTGTTGAACTATTGTTCTGGACACGGACCACGCTATAACGTGTTTGTCTGGGCGGCTATATTAAACAGTTGGAAGCACCTTTTGGAGGGACTATTGGGCTATAGTGTCCATACACACCGGAGACAAGTCACTATTATAAGTGATCTATTCGAGGAACTTTCAGGACGTTCCAATTGGTTTGCGGTGCAGGAGGCAGTGACAGTAACCAAACACTGTTACATATCAACTGCTGAAAAGAGGTTTTCTTCAAATATTAACACCCACAAGTCAAATACTGTGGTAACAGGGTTCCCACCCCGACATCAATATATTGGTACCACTTCCATATTTTATTGTATTTTTTTATGTGTTTTATATTGTGAATGATGTGTAATTGTTTTACTCATTGGACCTATTAGGCCCTATTCCAACAATTATTAATAAATAATCTGTATACCATATGACCCAGGTGTTGTGAGTGCTCACTCCCCTCTTTTGTTTTAAATTTTTACAACTACCTTGGGTCGGGCACCCAATTTGTGAGTTAGCAGCACCCATCATAGCCACTAGGTGAGAGCCATCCACCAATCTATTCGTTTATATTTCACATGAAAACTTACAATTACTTGGCTTGGCCCTTGGGGATCTCGGACACCACTTCAACACTTTGGCCGGGGGCTCGGTGGAGCTGATGTTGTGTTTTATCCTAATGAGAAAGATTTCATAATAAGGATTTGGAGAAGGGGCGGAGGGATAGCAAAGCAGAGAGAGGCTGGTGCTGCTACTAGGGGGCTCATACCATGGGGGAGTAATAAAGCCCACCATAATGCCCCCCTAATAGAAATCATTCTCCTTATAATGTGACAGTGCAAAAAATACCCCCTTGTAATGCCCCAAGTTGAGCTAATGTGCCCATAGTGCCCCCATAATGTGCCAGTATAAAATACCACTATATAGTGCCCCCAGTAAATGCCTCCATAGTGCTCCTCTCCCCCTTCCTCCTAGTGCCCCCCCATAATGTACCAGTAGAAAATGCCCCATATATAGTGCCCCAGTAGATGCCCTCAGTGTCCCCCATAATTTGCAAGTATAAAATACCCCTTCTTAGTGCCTCCCATAGATAACCCCATAGTTCTCCTCTCCCCCACAGTTCCCACCATAATGTGTCCCAGTATAAAATGCTACTGTACAGAGCCCCCCCATATCAAATACCCCTTCTTTGTGGCCTCAGTAGATGCCCCTATAGTGCCCACCAATAATGTGCCAGTAAAAAGTGCCCCAATAATGTGCCAGTAAAATGTGCCCCCATAGATGCCCCCCAATCATGTTCCAGTAACAAGAGCCCCCCCAATCATGTGCCAGTAACAAGAGCCCCCCCCATCATGTGCCAGTAACAAGAGCCCCCCCAATCATGTGCCAGTTACAAGAGCCCCCCCAATCATGTGCCAGTAACAAGAGCCCCCCAATCATGTGCCAGTTACAAGAGCCCCCCCAATCATGTGCCATTAACAAGAGCCCCCCAATCATGTGCCAGGAACAAGAGCACCCCCCCAATCATGTGCCAGTAACAAGAGCCCCCTCCAATCATGTGCCAGTAACAAGAGCCCCCCCCCCAATCATGTGCCAGGAACAAGAGCACCCCCCCAATCATGTGCCAGGAACAAGAGCCCCCCATCATGTGCCAGTAACAAGAGCCCCCCCCAATCATGTGCCAGTAACAAGAGCCCCCCCCATCATGTGCCAGTAACAAGAGGCCCCCCCATAATGTGCCAGTAACAAGAGCCCCCCCCCCATCATGTGCCAGGAACAAGAGCCCCCCCCCCCCCGTCATGTGCCAGTAACAAGAGGCCCCCTCACGTGCCAGTAAAACTTTAAAGTATTGTACATATAAAAAAACACTTATACTTACCTCCATGTCAGCGATGCGATGCAGGCCTCTTCCGGCCTGTGTCCCGCGCTGTAGGTCACCTGCACCGGCCTCTGATAGGCTGCCGCCACTAAGCCAGCAGCCTATCAGAGACACAGGGAAGGGACACGCCTCTCCCTCCCCTGCCCCGCCGCAACACAGTCATCTGTATTGCTGTCCTGAGGACGGCGATACAGATGACTATGGAGATGAGCGCTTCCACAATGGAAGCACTTATCTCCCTGTGCCCTGCCACCGCCGCCGAGCGGGCTGCTGGACCTATTTTCACGCAGGGGCCTGGAGCTGCAGCTCCATCCGCCCCTACGTTAATCCGGCCCTGCGTCCAACATATGATCAGAATTATCACCATTTGAAAAAAATACGAAGGGAATGGAGATGACTGGAAAAAAGTTTAGGGATATCATAATCCAGGAAACCAACATTTTATTCATTGGACATTATTCCAACATCACGTACATCCTACAGAATGTTACTATAATCCCAAATAAGCCTCATACATTCTTTATGTAATAATAGAATAACAGAAAAGAGAAAAAAATAATGCATCTGCTGTTATAAAGCAGTCCATTAAAGGGGTTGTCCGAGTTAATGTTTTTAGTTAGGTTGAGGGCATTAAAATAATAAAATAAATATATAAAAACTCATTGTTCCAAATCGCATTTATTATAGTGCTGCCACTCATCTATGTGCCTTCCCCCACTGAAGCCATGATGTCATGTTTGCCTGCAGTTATGATGTGTGCGTCTACCTCAGCGGTATACAGTACAAGACCTCTGAGACCAGTGATTAGCTGCAGCAGCCATATGCAATATACAGGTGTTCAGTGTCGGACTGGGATGCCTTGGGCCCACCATTAAAATTTAATTCTGGGGGCCCACTGTACAGCTACATGCAAATATTACCTGCTCACACAGAGGCAGCAGGAAGATGCTTAAGGTGATTGATTATGTAAGTCCCTGCAGCAACTTCGAGAAGGTGGATCCCTGTGGAAAGAGGATACTGGCTGGCCTGCCTCTGTGCCTAGCAGTCTTCTTAGAGGCCTGAATTATCTACAATGATAATTTGCTAAATAATCTACCTATTTTTTATATGACCATAGGCTGGTTGAGGTTCTGTGGGCTGCCTGTGTATATGTAGTGCAGTCAGTCTACTGTATCATGTGCTACATGTGCAGTGGCTGGGGGACTAGGGGCCCACCTTGCTCAGAGATTCACTTGCTCCTCTGTGGGCCAGTCTGATCCTGCAGGTGTTACCACAAACATCGTTAAGGATAGGCCATCACTTAAAAGTTGGACAACCCCTTTAAACTTTTTTACTACTGGCTTATTGTCTACTGCCTCCCTTAGGCCTCGTGCTCATGGCAATTCTGCAAGAACATTGCTGTTTGGCACTGTATTTTCACCTCTCTGTGAAATGGAATGTATCAGAACAGATCTGCGTGCCTATGTATAGAATTAGGTAAAAGTAGGTATAGTAAAAGCAGCAAATTCATGATCTGTGCTACATAGATTCCTTATACAATCATGTGCACGAGGCCAAAGAGGAATCTATACTACAGTTGCAAGAAAAAGTATGGGAACCCTTTGGAATGATATGGATTTCTGCACAAATTGGTCATAAAATGTAATCTGATCTTCATCTAAGTCACAACAATAGACAATCACAGTCTGCTTAAACTAATAACACACAAATAATTAAATGTTACTATGTTTTTATTGAACACACCATGTAAACATTCACAGTGCAGGTAGAAATAGTATGTGAACCCCTAGGCTAATGACATCTCCAAGAGCTAATTGGAGTGAGGTGTCAGCCAACTGGAGTCCAATCAATGAGATGAGATTGGAGGTGTTGGTTACAGCTGCCCTGCCCTATAAAAAACACACACCAGTTCTGGGATTGCTTTTTACAAGAAGCATTGCCTGATGTGAATGATGCCTCGCACAAAAGAGCTCTCAGAAGACCTACGATTAAGAATTGTTGACTTGCATAAAGCTGTAAATGGTTATAAAAGTATCTCTAAAAGCCTTGCTGTTCATCAGTCCACAGTAAGACAAATTGTCTATAAATGGAGAAAGTTCAGCACTGCTGCTACTCTCCCTAGTTGTGGCCGTCCTGTAAAGATGACTGCAAGAGCACAGCGCAGTCTGCTCAATGAGGTGAAGAAGAATCCTAGAGTGTCAGCTAAAGACTTACAAAAGTCTCTGGCATATGCTAACATCCCTGTTAGCGAATCTACAATACGTAAAACACTAAACAAGAATGGATTTCATAGAAGGATACCACAGAGGAAGCCACTGCTGTCCAAAAAAAACATTGCTGCAAGTTTACAGTTTGCACAAGAGCACCTGGATGTTCCACAGCAGTACTGGCAAAATATTCTGTGCACAGATGAAACCAAAGTTTAGTTTTTTGGAAGAAACACACAACACTATGTGTGAAGAAAAAGAGGCACAGCACACCAACATCAAAACCTCATCCCAACTGTATGGTGGTGGGGGCATCATGGTTTGGGGCTGCTTTGCTGCATCAGGGCCTGGACGGATTGCTATCATCGAAGGAAAAATGAATTCCCAAGTTTATCAAGACATTTTGCAGGAGAACTTAAGGCCATCTGTCCACCAGCTGAAGCTCAACAGAAGATGGGTGTTGCAACAGGACAACGACCCAAAGCATAGAAGTAAATCAACAACAGAATGGCTTAAACAGAAGAAAATACGCCTTCTGGAGTGGCCCAGTCAGCGTCCTGACCTCAACCCGATTGAGATACTGTGGCATGACCTCAAGAAAGCGATTCACACCAGACATCCCAAGAATATTGCTGAACTGAAACAGTTCTGTAAAGAGGAATGGTCAAGAATTACTCCTGACTGTTGTGCACGTCTGATCTGCAACTACAGGAAACGTTTGGTTGAAGTTATTGCTGCCAAAGGAGGTTCAATCAGTTATTAAATCCAAGGGTTCACATACTTTTTCCACCTGCACTGTGAATGTTTACATAGTGTGTTCAATAAAAACATGGTAACATTGAATTATTTGTGTGTTATTAGTTTAAGCAGACTGTGATTGTCTATTGTTGTGACTTAGATGAAGATCAGATCACATTTTATGACCAATTTGTGCAGAAATCCATATCATTCCAAAGGGTTCACATACTTTTTCTTGTAACTGTATATGTAATAAAACAATAACAAGGGCAGGTGCACTCTGCAGTCTCACTAGACCCTCAAACTGATTTTAAAATTGAGAGATTAGTCAACATGTCCTACGGTGTAGAACATGTCTAAGCCCGGACACCACGCCAAGGTTTCTCAAGTAGCCCGGGACCTAACACTCTCCTACCTGAGCCGTATGGGCGATACCAGGAGCCAGTGGGCAAATTACAGGAGCATAAGGCCGACTCACAAACAGCTCACCAGTTACCTCCAGCATGTAGCCATGCTTCCAATGGGAGGAGGGAGGAGTCTGCGAGTCCCACTCAGGACTGGCTGATATGTCCCAGGCCTCACAGGTGCACCTCTACAGGCCACATTTAGGGCACCTGTGAGGCCTGGGACATATCAGCCAGTCTTGAGTGGGACTCGCAGACTCCTCCCTCCTCCCATTGGAAGCATGGCTACATGCTGGAGGTAACTGGTGAGCTGTTTGTGAGTCGGCCTTATGCTCCTGTAATTTGCCCACTGGCTCCTGGTATCGCCCATACGGCTCAGGTAGGAGAGTGTTAGGTCCCGGGCTACTTGAGAAACCTTGGCGTGGTGTCCGGGCTTAGACATGTTCTACACCGTAGGACATGTTGACTAATCTCTCAATTTTAAAATCAGTTTGAGGGTCTAGTGAGACTGCAGAGTGCACCTGTCCTTGTTATTGTTTTGTTATATTGTTATATTAATTATGACATCCGCACTTGTTATCTTGTGTAGGATGTCTATTGTGGTACTTGTGGTTTGGCATCCTACATTGTATGCATTTTGCTGGGGATTGCCATTAGCAACGGGCCACAAGTGCAGGATTTGCTCCCCTATATATATGCACAACTGCATGTGGGTTTGAGCACCTCCTGCTAATGCCAACCTGTCTTCTTAGTTTGTAACTGTATATGGTCAAAAGTATTGGGACACCTACACATTATACCTACAAGAGCTTATTTATCCCATTCTAAATCCAAAGGCATTAATATGAAGTTGGCCCCAGCTTTCGCAGCTACCACTCTTTTGGCATGGTCTTCTACAAGAATTTGAAGATTTTGGAGAGTTTGTGTGGGAATTTTTGCCCATTCATCTAAAATAGCATTTATGAGGTCAGGCACTAATGTTGGACAAAGGGCCTGACTTGCAATCCAATCTCCATTCTAGTTCTTCCAATGGTGTTTGATGGGGTCGAGGTCAGGGCTCTGTGCCCCTGTGATGGCCAGTTTTTCAACACCAAACTCACCCAACCATGCCTTTATGGACCTTGCTTTGTATACTGGGGCACAGTCATTCTGGGACAGAAAATGGTCTTCTCCAAACTGCTCCCACAAAGTTGGAAGCGTGTGATTGTCTAAAATGTCTTGGTATGCTCAAACATTAAGATTTCTCTTCACTGCGAATAAGAGACCTAGGCCAACCCCTGAAAAACAGACCCATGGCATTATCCCTCCTCCACCAAAGTTTATGCAGTCAGGCAGGTAATGTTCTCCTGGAATTTGCCAAACCCAGACTCGTCTATCAGACTGCCAGATAGAGAAGAGTGATTCATCACTCCACAGAACATGTTCCCACTGCTCCAGAGTCCAGTGGTGGCTTGCTTTACACCACTCCATTCAATGCTTGGCATTGTGCTTGGAGATATAAAGCGTGCATGCAGCTGCTCGGCCATGGAAACTTCTGTCATTAAGCTCCCAGTGCTCAGTTTTTGTGTCAATGTTAAAGGGGTTGTCTCACTTCAGCAAATTACATTTATCATGTAGAGAAAGTTAATACAAGCCACTTACTAATGTAATGTGATTGTCCATATTACTTCCTTTGCTGGCCTGATTCATTTTTCCATCACATTATACACTGCTCGTTTCCTCGTATACCCTGTAATCCAGCAGCAGTGGCCGTGCTTGCATACTGTTGCAAAAAGCGTTGGCTTCTCTGGTGGCTAGGACCATGGGATCGCACATAGGCATGCATGTGCAGCAGCTCCCATCCAGGCCACCTGTTATCTGCACTGCAGTGGTGGCCAAAACCTCTGGATATGAGCAGTGTATAATGTTATGGAAAAATGAATCAAGCCAGCAAAGGAGGCAATCTGGACAATCACAATACATTAGTAAGTGCCTTGTATTAACTGACTCAAGTGTCAGAGTGGGGTGCCTAGGGCCCACCTGTAAAATTTATTTTGGGGGCCCACCGTACGGATACATTCAAATATTACCTGCTCACACAGCAGCAAGATACCACCAGATGATTGAATGTGGGGGTCCCTGCAGCAACTTTGAGAAGGTAGGTCCTTGGGAAAAGAGGACACTGGCTAGCTTTCCTCTAGAAGTCATTTCAGCTTTCTGATCGTGTCTAAAATAATAAACTGGGGAGTTTCTTTAATAATCTATCAAGTTTTTTTATATGAACATAGGCTCGTTGAGGTGCTGTACATTGAGTATATGTATGTAGTGCAGTAAGTCTACTGTGTTATGTGTCACTTGTGCATGGGGTGGGAGACTAGGGGCGCACCTTACTCAGGGGCCCACCGGGGGATTCACCTGTACCCTTGTGGGCCAGTCTGAGCCTGACTATAATCAGTGACTACAGTTTAGCAGCATTGTGTATAGGAGGTCCTGTCTACATATAAACTTGGTCTGCTGTTCTGTATGTCCTTCATGCTTTACATGGCAGCATTGCATATTCTATTTTGCTGCTGTATGCAAGTGGAAGGTTAGTATGTAGAGAGATGATTAGGTTACAGTAAGGACAGAAGATTATAAACTACAGGAACCCAAGCCCTCAGAGAGAAGAGGACTATCAGGAAGCTACTGCATGTAGATGGAGGGACATTAATAAGGGGGAAGAGCTGGGGTGGTGCTTTCATCAGCCATTGATTAGTAAACTCTTGACTCCTCCTCCTCAACGATGCGGAACGAGAGGTTTAGGGAAGTTGCTTGGGGTGTTTCCAAATTTTGCGCCTAGTTATGCCCTTGGGTACAGTAAGGCCCCATAGACTACTTTGGGGGCTGTATTATGGCTGCGTACCACTTGCATATTACTCTGCTGTCAATGGGTGGCCGAAAATTTATTGGACTCTACAATTTGGACAACCGCTCACAATTTGGCACAACACAAAAATACACATCTCCTTCTTATGAGAAGGACGAGGCCTTATCCAAGCAATCAACGGTGGACAGGAATCTCTTCCTTACTTTGCAAGAAAGAGGTTCTGCAGCATCTGCATCTCAAATTCTGTAATTTTATTTAAAGGATTAGTGTTTCATATAATATAAAGATCTGACTATACAGATTAAAAAAAAATAATCAGCAACCAAATCAAACAAAAAATGTGAAGCAGAAAATGTACTATAAAGGTAAAAATCAATGTATCCTCAAAAACTGAAAATCTGCATTCATTAAACAAACACTATCCATATATATTAGTTCATTAACATATTAGATGCTCTCGCCGTTAAGTGGATAAAATAATCTGGCTTTATCCTGGCAGAGTATTGTGATGTCACCACATTTGCATAGAATGTTCTAATACTGGGCCTACAGCCGTGATGTCACTGGATGACATCACAATGATGAATTTGTGAAGGTGTGACTCCCATGTTGGTGTGACTCCATGTTGGATGCACACAACTTCAGAAAGAAGATTAGACGCCATCATGAGGATTCATAGGCATCGGCGCTATGTTGATTCGCGGCTGCTGGTTCACTCTTTCTCATCCTGCATGTCGATTGGCTCATTCTTTCTGACCCGATTCAGGAAATTTAATCAAAAGGGAGAACTCTGATAAGTAACTCCAACTTCCTGGCCAATATATCAACCATCATGACACAGGCCAGGAGCTTCTTCAGGTCAGTTGCCTTAAGACGTAAAAATCACATCATCTGACACTAAACAATTTTATTGCTGATCCAAAAGTTGCACATGAGGGGCCCCTAATACCAGAAGGCATGTCCCTGGGAGAAAAAACAGAAAGTGGGGAACCCCCCCACACACACACACAAAAAAGACCCTGGGACGCTGATGTTGTAGAGCCATTCCTTGTCCACAAAGCACCACCTGCTAAAAAAAACACCAAACAGCTGTAAGCGACGTTGTAATAGAAATACTCGTAAAAAAAAAAGGCACAGCAGTGAAGAATAAAGTCTTTTTAAATTTTGAGACCCTTAAAATATTGGACAAGAGTCTGCTGAAGACCTTTTGAAGGCATATTATGAAGCTTCTAAAGCCAGTCTTAAAAGGAAAGCACTAACCTCTAATGACAGTCCGAGACATTTCTACCAGCCAAAAGATCTGCGGCAGAAAACACGACCACTTTATCTATGTCACGGCAAGTGGGGATAAGAGGAACACCAAGTAAACAAACAACAACAGGTAAATAGACTAGGCCCAAAAGCTAGGGAGGAGGGAATGGTAACTTTCTAACAATCCCTGAGCCTCTCCCTGACTGCTGACAGTATGAGCAAATCCTGATGGTGAACTAACTCATACGCTGCAACCTAAGCCCTGCTGGCACTGAAGCAAACCCTAACTTAGGGAGAGGGGAATGAGACAGCCGGTACCTTCCACCGTGAAGGGACCAGAGTCTCCCTGAGACCTAGCAGCAACACAAGCACAAAAGAAGAAAACAGGACTTAGACGAGCGGGAAGTAGAGGATCCACAAACAACCAGTATAGAACTCCAGAAGGAAAATATCAACCGCAAAGTCAGCAGTAAGAGGCGGACTTAAATAGCTAACGAGCAGAGCCTGTGGAGAGGTGGGATCCAGCCCACAACAACAAACAGAAAGGAAAGACAGAAATACCTGTCAGATAGACTCACGTGCTGCAAGTCTATCCGATCTTCTCAGATCTCTCACAGGGCAGGCAGTGACAATCTACCAAAGAGGAAGGAAGCACGGAGCTGGGAACACTACAAGTGGAGATGGCCTATACCCGGAGAGCACAGAACAACTTGTCTCCAAAACACTTATCCATAGTGATGGACAAACATCGGCCGGGACGGTTCGCAAAGGCGATCAAATGTTCGTGAACCGCAAGTTCGCGACAGGCCCCATTCATTTTAATGGCAGGTGAACCTGAAAAACCTTTAGCTCATATTTGCAGCCACCAAATGCTTAGTAGAAGTGCACAAATAGTCCCACAACATGGACAGTGACATACTAGAGGGGGATAAATGACAGAAATTCCCACAAAATATATGTATCTTAATCAGGGGACATTTTTATGCATCTTAAAGGGAAATTCTCTGAATGTGCTCTGTCGGAGCCTAGTAAAATTTTATTTTAAGCCACGGGAGTAAGGGCCTTAAAAATTAGGCACCTGATATAAAAGAAATTCTAATTATGTGGCTCGAGGTACATTATGTGGTCAATGGATAAAAATTTTACTGTAGGCCACTGGACTGCAGGCCCCAAACATTAGGCATTCAAGTGATTATGTGGCTGGAGGTATATTACATGGTCAATGGATATCAATTTTACTGCAGGCAAGTACAAATACAGGACAAATACATATGTTTAAAAGAACTAAAAATATAAAATTGGATTAAAAACATGAAACGAAATCCCCCCTCTTGAAAAAAACCCTAATGATAATACTTGAAATTCGATAACACGTGGTCGTCACTGGTGTTGAATTCCTCCAAGGCCCCAACAATTATTTATTCAGCGTACAGAAAAGAACAAGTAAGTATGTGGCTGGAGGTAGATTACATGGTCATTGGATATCAATTTTACAGCAGACCAGTGGACTACTGGCCTCAAAAATTATGCATTCAGCGTACAGAAAAGATCAAGTGATTATGTGGCTGGAGGTCTATTAGACAGTCAATGGATATCAATTTTACTGAAGGCCAGTACAAATACAGGTCAAATACATATGTTTAAAAGAAGTAAAAATATAAAATTGGATTAAAAACATGGCTAACGAAATCCCCCCTCTTGAAAAAAAAACTAATGATAATAGTTGAAACACGTGGTCGTCAAAGGTGTTGAATTCCTATGAGGCCCAAAACATTAGACATTCTCCAGACAGAAAAGGCCTTTTATGCCACTGTATTTACCTATGACAGGGACCATTATTTGTTCTGGGTGGTGGCGAATATTTGTGGGCTGTCATGAGGAAATTCTATTAAACGTGGTCGTCACATTTGTTGAATTCCTCTGAGATCCATGCCTCATTCATTTTTAGAAAGGTGAGGTAGTCCACACTGTCGTGAGCTAGGCGAGTGCGCTTATCGGTCACGATCCCTCCTGCTGCGCTGAACGTCCTTTCGGACAGGACACTGGACAAGCCAAGAGTTCCATGGCAAATTGTGCAAGCTCCGGCCACAGGTCAAGCCTACACACCCAGTAGTCCAGGGGTTCCTCACTTCTCAGAGCATCCACATCGGCCGTTAACCCAATGTAGTCGGACACCTGTCGGTCTAGGCAAATCCTGCGGCTGTCGATGGGTTGGCTGAAAGAATGATCTCATATCCAAAGGCCTGGAAGTGCTGCATTCTGACAGCCTTCTTTGATGCTGGTAACATGTCCGCCATTTTGTGTTTGTACCGGGGGTCTAAGTACGTTGCCATCCAGTACTGGTCCTTTCCCTTTATGCTTTTTATACAGGGGTCCCTCTTCAAACAGGATAATGTCGTCCTCGGTCTCCTCTCCCAGCCACGGACAACACCAGGGATTCCAGAAAGGTTTAAAGCATGCTCTTCTTGCTCCTCCTCCACCCCGACACCATCCTCCTCTGACTCCTCTTCAGACTCCCGTTGACTTGTCTCAGATGGAGTAGTAGCCCCCCCTGGGAATTCATCCAGCATTGCGACTTCCTCATCTTCCTGCTCCTGCTCCTCGACGACTTGATCAATGACCTGACGCTCTAGAAAGAAGGCATAAGGTACAATGTCACTGATGGCGCCCTGGCTGCGACTGACCAGTTTGGTGATCTCATCAAATGGCCGCAGAAGTCTGCATGCGTCGCGCATGAGCGCCACTGGCGTGGTGAAAAAAAACAAGCTCCCCAGAACCTGTCCTGCCGCAGAGTTCGTACAGGTAATCATTAACTGCACGTTTCTGCTGGAGCAGCCTATCAAGCATATACAAGGTGGAGTTTCAGCGCGTCAGGCAGTCACAAATCAGACGTCTGACAGACAGGCCATGTAAGATCTTCTAAAATGGCCAGAGATTTTTCTGGCCTGCCGCAAGACGTCCTGGACCCGGGGTATTTGGCAACGAATCGCAGCACGACTAAGTTCAGGACGTGTGCCATGCACGGCACAAGTGTCATTTTGCCCTGTTTCAGCGTGCTCAGCAGATTGGCACCGTAGTCGCACACCACCTTACCAACTGTCAAAATGAGCGGAGATAGCCACTGATCAGCCTGTGACCGCAAAGCTGAAAGGAGTGCAGGACCGGTGTGGCTCTTGACTTCGAGGCACAAAAGCCGCAGCACAGCATGGCAACGTCTCATCTGGCACGTCAAAAAGGTTCTGGGGAGCTTGGGGGGCGCAGCGGAAGAGAAGGTAGCAGTGGAAAAGGAGGAGTCAGCCGAGACGGAGGATGGAGTAGGAGGAGGAGAAGAAGAGGCAGGCCTGCATGCAATCCGTGGCGGTAACACAAAATCCACACGGATGCCACGGGTTGCATGCTTCACAGCCGTCAGAAGGTTCACCCAGTGGGCAGTAAAAGTTATGTACCTGCCCGTGTTTGCTAGACCACGTGTCTGTGGTCAGATGTATCTTTGCACCGACACTGTGTGCCAGAGATACATTTACTTGCCGCTGAACGTGGCCATATAGCTCCGGGATGCCCTTCTAGGAGAAATATTTCCTTCCAGGGACCTTCCATTGCGGTGTGCCAATGGCCACAAATTTTCTAAAGGCCTCCAAATCCACCAGTTTATATGGCAGTAGTTGGCGGGCTAGCAGTTCCGACAAGCCAGCAGTCAGCCATTGGGCAAGAGGGTTATCCGGCGTCATCATCTTTTTACGCTCAAACATTTGGGCCACGAAAGCCTGCCTTTTGCCAGATGAACGCGACGACGGCACGGTGGAAGGTGGAGTGGAGGACAAATGGGAGGAGAGAGGAGAAGGAGAAGAGGCAGGACGTGGAGCGCCGGGAATGTGTCTTTGTGGGTTCTGACAGTGTTGCTCCCACTGGGCTCGGTGATGGGAGGCCAGGTGCCTTCTTAAGGCGGTCGTCCATAGGTGAGTTTTGGGCTTACCGCGACTTATGCATTGACAGCACAGGCTGCAGATGGCAACACTATTGTCAGCAGCGGACACGTTAAAAAAAGCCCACACTGCGGAGCCATGTGCTGGCTTCCTGGGAGCACCAGATGTGACCGTACATGGTGGATGGCTCATTCCAGATACATTAGCAGTCTGCTTTTTGCCTCCTGTGCACTGTAAGTTCTGCCTGCTTCTCCTCCTTCTCCTCCCTATCTGCTGCTTCACTTCTCCCTCTGAACTGCCCTCCTATTCCTCTCTTGTGGGCACTCACGTGACGTCCATCGACACGTCATCATCATAACCTTCACCACAACTGACATTAGAGATCTCGGAGTAGGCAGCAACAACGAGGACCACCCTCCTTGGGCTGATCTGGGTACTGTCGTCAGACTGCTGGGTGGTGACCGTTGATAGCTCCTCTTCCTGATCCAATGCCAAGAATTGCTGCGCATCGGTAAGGTCTTGGAATGGATGGGAAATAATTCCTCTGACTCGAGCGGAGGGGATATGGTGGTGACAAATGCTATTGGAACAAATAATTTCAACTGGTGTTATATACTAGTTTCCCCCCAAAAAAACTGCTTGAGGTAGGGGTGTTATATACCAATAATATACTTTCTATATAGTGCATTTGGGTAGTGCAGCATTTGTTTGCGGTTTTGCTGCATTACCGCAGCTACACAGAGTGACAAACGCTATTGGAACAAATAATTTCTACTGGTGTTATATACCAGTTGCCCCCCAAAAAAATGATTGAGGTAGGGGTGTTATATACCAATAATATACTTTCTATATAGTGCATTTGGGTAGTGCAGAATTTGTTTGCGGTTTTGCTGCGTTACCGCAGCTACACAGAGTGACAAACGCTATTGGAACAAATAATTTCTACTGGTGTTATATACCAGTTGCCCCCCAAAAAAATGATTGAGGTAGGGGTGTTATATACCAATAATATACTTTCTATATAGTGCATTTGGGTAGTGCAGAATTTGTTTGCGGTTTTGCTGCGTTACCGCAGCTACACAGAGTGACGAACGCTATTGGGGTGGTGTCTTTGGGGGTGAACACAGCAGAGAGTGAAGAGGGTGCAGATAGAGAGGATGAGGAGGGTGCAGAAGTGGAAGGCGGAGTGAGCCACTCAACCAAATCTGGTGCGTCCTTTGGCGTAATCGTACGCACCTTCTGCAACTTCCCACTTAGGCTCCGGCCTGAGTCACCTGGCCGACACCTACCACCCCTGAGGAATGGCCTGCCTCTTCCTCTGCCTGTCATTTTCAAAATGACCCTGTGACAAAAGTCCCTATAGAAGAGCAGTATTTGTGGAAGAAGGTATGTCACACCCCTGCTTCAATCAGTTTTTTTGGGGGGCAACTAGTATATCGCACCAGTTGAAATTATTTGTTCCAATAGCGTTTGTCACTCTGTGTAGCTGCGGTAACGCAGCAAAACCGCAAACAAATGCTGCACTACCCAAATGCACTATATAGAAAGTATATTATTGGTATATAACACCCCTGCTGCAATCTGTTTTTTGGGGGGCAACTGGTTTATCACACCAGTTGAATATATTTGTCACGACAGGTAGGTAAGCGGGGAAATAACCAAACACAGGAAGACAAGCAGAACAAACGACTAGGCCAAAAAGCTAGGAAGAAAAGGGTCTCCTCCTAGCGATCCCTAAAAGCTTTCCCTAAACTGCTGTGCCCATGTGAATATCCTAAGGGTGAATATGCACATGCCCTTGTGTCTAAAATCTAAACACCCTGGGCAAACCCTAAGCAGCAGGGAAAAGGGAAGAGGCTACCTTCTTCAAACCAGGAGGAAGCAAGCGTCTCCCTAGAGGCCTAAATAAAATACACAAAGGCAAATGAAGGAGAAGACTTATCTTGAGCTGAGCTGGAGCAGACAATCCACCACAAACCAAGAGCTCCCATAAAAGAACTATAACCCGCACAGGCCACTGGGGGAAGGAGGGATAAATAGCCTCACTAACAATGAAACCCAGTACACCTGAGGGAAGGTGGATCCAGCTCAAACCCAAATCAAAACAAAGAAGTCAGACATGTGCAGCCAGTCTGACAGACCTCCGCACATTCACAGGGCAAGGCGTGACAATATTTGTCACTCTGTGTAGCTGCGGTAACACAGCAAAGCAGCAAACAAATGCTGCACTACCCAAATGCACTATATAGAAAGTATATTATTGGTACATAACACCCCTGCTTCAATCAGTTTTTTTGGGGGGCAACTGCTATATTACACCAATTGAAATTATTTGTTATAATAGCATTTGTCACTCTGTGTAGCTGCAGTAACGCAGAAAAACTGTAAGCAAATTCAGCACTACCCAAATTTACTATATAGAAAGTATATTATTGTTATATAACACCCCTGCCTCAATCAGTTTTTTTGGGGGGCAACTGGTATATCACACTAATTGAAATTATTTGTTCCAATAGCGTTTGTCACTCTGTAGCTGCGGTAATGCAGCAAAACCACAAACAAATACTGCACTACCCAAATGCACTATATCAGAGGTGGGCAAACTTTTTGACTCATGGGCCACAATGGGTTCATATATTGGACTCGGGGGCCCGACCAAGAGTAGATGGATGGGGTGTTTGTGTGAATTAATATAAATTAAATTAAAATTTCGTAATATTAAAGTTTTTGTTTAATTTAAGGTAGAAAAGTATAAAAAGCTTTATGCAATGTATTTCTTTTATAACATAGTATGTATAACTCACCTTCAATTTCAGTGGGAACAGTGTTGTTCGTCTCCCTTTTTTGCTAAGGCATCAAAGTCTGCAGTTTGTTGTTGCAATTCGCAGAATAGATACTGTGCCAGTATATACGGCCCCCATAGTGCCCCCCATAATGTGCCAGTATATAGGGCCCCCATAGTGCTTCCCCTCTTCTCCATAGTGCCCCCCCCCCCCATATTGTGCCAGTATATAGGGCCCTTATAGTGCTTTCCCTCTTCTCCATAGTGGCCCCCATAGTGCCTCCCCCTTTTCTCCATAGTTCCTCCCCCATATTTTGGCAGTATATAGGGCCCCCATAGTGCTTCCGCTCTTCTCCATAGTGCCCCCCATATTGTGCGAGTATATAGGGCCCCCATAGTGCTTCCCCTCTTCTCCATAGTGGCCCCAATAGTGCTTCCCCTCTTCTCTTCTCCAGCAAAACTGCAAACAAATGCTGCACTACCAAATGCACTATATAGAAAGTATATTATTGGTATATAACACCCCTGCTTCAATCACTTTTTGGGGGGGGGGGGGGGGGCGACTGGTACATCACACCAGTTGAAATTATTTGTTCTAATAACGTTTGTCACTCTGTGTAGCTGCGGTAATGAAGCAGAAATGCAAACAAATGCTGCACTATCCAAATGCACTATATAGAAAGTATATTATTGGTATATAACACCCCTGCCGTAATCAATTTTTTTGGGGGGCAACTGGTATATCACACAGTTGAAATTATTTGTTCCAAGAGCGTTTGCCCCTCTGTATAGCTGCAGTATCGCAGCAGAAACGCACACAACTGCTGCACAATACAAATTCACTATATTATAGTTTCTATGTTAGAAAGTATATTATAAGGATATCACACCCCTCAGTAAGTCACACCTATCGATAGCACACCTACACTAGTCCTTAAAAGGAATTTTGTGGCCCTACTAGCTAGCTTTTGGTGTCCCTAACAGTCTGTCCCTGCTCCACACAGCAACCTCTCCCTACATTGGCAAAAGACAAAATATAAAATGGCGGCCAGATCAGGTTTATTTATAAGGTAGAGGGTATTTTCATGTGCTATAACATCTCAATTGGCTGTCCTGTACCACCTGATGGATGTGTCATGGGTCAAAGTTCTTCACAATGTAAAAGAATATGGCGCCGGCGGACATCCCCATATGTTTGCCCGTTCGGCGAACCGTGAACGAGCAAAGTTTGCCACGAAACGACCGCCGGGTGAACCGCAAGGCCATCTCTACTTATCCATTCTGAAGAGCAGTAGCCAGGAAGGCATGCTGGACGATGACATCATTAACAAGGCCCAGGATCTCCTGCAGAATCAGTTTGGGGACTTTGATGGCCTGCAGCCCACTGCTGCTATTCTCTTTCCAGGGTTCAGTGTGCTAAAGAAGGCCGTACAAATCTGCTACGATGAGGACAGGGTGCACTGGCTGACAACCTGCTTCAAAAATGGTGACATCCTAGTGGCCGACAGCATCAAGACCGCAATTCGCCTCTATCTGTTTGTGAGCAGATTAATAACTTCTACAGTGTAGTGGTCCATGAGTCCATGAAATATCTATAATTTCTCAAAGTGGATCAGCAGAGAAACACCTATGACTGTGGGGTGTTTTCGCGATAGCATTTGCCTTTGAGTTTCTGGCGATCTTCCAGAACAACGTGATGAGAGACTATCTAATATCCTGCCTGCAGAATGGCAGGATCACAGGCTTTCCCAAAAAGGTCAATTAGCGACTCCATGTCTTTCATGACATGTCGAGTCTCATTACATGTCGATGGGACAAGATATCGCCCTGACCAAAAGCCTGATATTACCGAAACAGAACTGGATCCTCTACATCACCAAAGCGACAGTCTCTACCCAACCCCTAATTACAACCGCTGACCTGGGGTTAAGAAGACAATTGCAGCAGATCGGCTCACCAGAGGTCTGAGACAAAATGATGCGCAGAAATAAACATCTTCACCAGTGACCCCTGCTAGAAGGGATTGGTCTTAAGAACCAAAAAGATCCCTAAATAAGGTAAGATCCTTGTTGCAGAAGTCATAAAATGTAATGTGATTTATGACAGTAGCTCATAATAATAACAGACATGATGCCAAGTTCTGGAGACACCAGAGTAATGACACAGAATAATTTAGGGTTTAGATTCTCTACGAAGATGGCCTTGACCTTGATATGTAGATCACCTTGAGCTCCCAGAATTTTAACTATGGAAGTGTGTAAGAAATCAGGGGTTTGGACGATTTGTATCAGGAAAACTGAGCTCCAAATCCTATATAAAAGATATGAAAATAAATCAGCCAACGATTATAAGGTGGGTACCAGAACAAGAATCACAGCTATAACAGTCAATGACATTGATAAGCATTGGTATTGCTGTTAGAAACATGGGCCCAAGTTTAATACAGTTAAAGGGATCACTGTCACGGTCCCTATTGTGACAGAGGTGAGAAGATCGGATAGACTTGCTGCACGTGAGGCTATCTGACAGGTCTCTCTGTTTTCCTCTTTGTATGTTGTTGTTTGGCAGGATCTAACCTCTCCTCAGGTGCTGCTTGTTATCAGTGATGAGGCTCTATTTAGGTCCGCCTCACACTGCTGACCATGCGGTTGATATTTCCTCTTGGAGTTGCTTGAGCTTGTTTGTCTTGTTCACTCCCTTTTCAAGTCTAAAAAACATATGTGTATAAACAAGCGTGTGATAAGAAATGCAAATACAAAACATTGAAAACAGCTAACATTGTTAATAATCATGACCAGATCGAGAACAAGGTTAGTGTTTGATCAGTCTTAGTTACAAAAAAAACAATTCATAATAGTTAATAATTGGTTATAATTAATAATATTAGAGGGAAAAGCAAAAAATGTACAGGTGTTAATATGGATTCAAATATCAATATATAAATAAATAAATAGGAGGAATAAATAAAATAAAAAATATGTGTACACATCAGTATGTTGCTAAGATTTAATGGACGCAATTACGTAAAAAAAAAAAAGAGGGGTAATTGCCTAATGTATACCCGAACATGCATATATGAATATATATACACAAATATATATACGCACATACACACACACGCACAAGTTTTATGTTCATGTATGTTAGTGTGAGGAATACCCAAGGGAAACCATAGCACGCTGTTTAAAACCAGATATATTGAAAGAATTAATAAAATTAATAAATTGATTGTTTGGGTTCCAAATTATGGTATTTTGTATACAGTATATAGCGATTGTTCCATCCCTTCCAATATTACTGTTCACCTCACAGGGGCTGGCAACCCATCCAAGCGCGGACTAGACGACACTGGCAGCACCGACCTCCCACTATCACCTACGTACACTAGTGTTGTGCCTACGCTCGCACAACCACACAAGGTGAGCCTAATCTTTCTAAACGACCCTTCCTTTAACGTAGATACCACCCTATGAGCGCCTTTCCCCCTCTTGTTGCCCTCCTCTAATGACCCACAGAGACCAGGAGTAAATTGTGTGTCACTTAGGCTGGGTTCACATTGGCGTTATAGAATTCCATTATAGGTTCCATTATAACAGAGTTATAACGGAATATAACGGAATTCTAGGACGGAATGCAAAATGGAAGCCTTTAAGAGGCATTCTGTTTTGCTCCATCCTAATACATCCTAATCCTGTTGACAGGTCATGTATAACAGAAACAAACAGAACCATTATGTGCCCCCATAGACATATATTAGGACAGAGCAAAGAGGGATGCCTCTTAAAGGCTTCCGTTTTGTATTCCCTCCTATAATTCCGTTATATTCTGTTATAACTCTGTTATAACAGAACCTATAACAGAATTCTATAAAGCCAATGTGAACTCGGCCTTATCTGTGATTTTCCGCTGCTCCATTTTCAGTCATAATTAGTTATATTCTTTGTATCACTGTACCAGAGTGGGGGTCTCATTGTGTCCTGGCAATGAATATGGGATACAGCTGGAGGTCATGACTCTCCCACAAGTCAGAGACATGGTGGCCATGTCAGGATCAGATGACCTGTGCTTCAGTAAGAAGCAGAGTCCGGGCTTGGTCTCTGCACTCACTCACTGGACTTTCTGCAGTCAGACATATTCACTAAAGAAGTGAGTTTCCTGCGGCATCAAAAGCAGATTCCAGGCTCGGTGTCTGCATTCACCACTGGACTTGTCATTCACCAGACTTTTCACAGTCAGATGTATTCACCAAAGAAGTGAGTTTCCTATTGCATCAAAAGGCAGATTCCAGGCTTGGTCTCTGCAGAAGTCAACTCACTTGACATTCGCCATTGATTCAAGGAAAAATCTACCGTCCTTGTTACGTGCCATTGTTTTCCTCCACCGCCTAGGGGAACGACAGTCTTTTAGCCATGGTTACCTAGAGGTTTCCTCCAGTGGGGGTTTTTCCTCTCCTGAGTGCTGAAGGCCCGAATCTTCATGAATCAAAGGTCCATCATCAACAGGGCCACATTTAAGACCAGTGCCCTGATACTGTACATTTGATACCTTGCAGTTAATAAAGAAGTCAGTGTATATTAAGTGGTCGTGTGTCTGAGACTCTTTATGAATCTTCATAGTCAACTGAATGGGGGTACAGGGTGTCAGACCCTTGCTGATCAGATAGTGTTGGCCTTTCTTAGTTTTACAGCTCACCTTTTTTCTTTATTGCCTACCTACAGGATAGGGGATAACTATCTGATCGGTGGGGACTGATGGGTCCCCATGATCATAAGAATGGGAATCCTGTGTCCCCAAAGAAATGTAATGGTAGATTAACCATGTTCCCTTCTGCTTCATTGATTGTCTATGGGACCTCTGGAAATAGCTGAGCATTGTACTCGGCTATCTTCAGCAGTCCCATAGAGAGTGAACAGAGTAGCTATGTGCATGCTTGACCAGCCACTTCATTAATAAAGGATAGGGGAACGTTTTGTATTGACAGAAACTATCTCTGGACCACATACCTATTGAAGTCAACAGGTCCGCAAAAAATGTGGAGGTCACATGGACTGCATCCATATTTTTGTAGATCTGCGATTTGCAGGCCGCAAAACCGATATGGTTGTGTGCATGGTGGGGCCTTATACAGGTTCTACTGAAAAAAATAAAAATTAAGAGGCACAGTAAGCAGTGTACCTACAATGGAGGCTGATCACACAGCTTCTATGTGGCCCCTGGAATAAGGGGGCCCAGTCTTGGACAAAAGGCCCCACTGTCACGATCAGTGTGGGGGGAACTCCACACTGAACACAGGAGGGAAGGGGAACAGTAACTGGGCCTGGAAACTAGGGAAGAAACAGGTCATGTCCTAGACAACCCTAATCTGGGCCCTAACTATCTATCAATATGAATAGACCTTGAAGGTAGGAATATTCATATGCAGGATACCGAGGCCTTTATATCCCTATAATGCCCTGAAAAAGATTAGGACCAGAGACAACCCATTGCTCCCCAGATGGACGAATGGATGTCTGTCTCAGGCCCAGATACAAACAACAGGGAATATAACACAAACAAACGCGACACTTAACTTCTGTAGAGATGGACGAGACAAACTCACACCAGCTCAGCCAAACCCAAATGAAGCTATCTACCGCATAGTCAGAAGGGTGGGGTCAGACTATAAAGGGTAGAAGTGATGACCACTGAGCAACAGCTGAGAAAAGGGAAGTGGTCATTAAACCTGAATCAACACTGAATCAAGAGAAATCAAGGAGGCTGTTAGATTCCTCCACGCTAAGCCAATTTCCTTGATTTCCTGACATCAGTCACCTGAGGGACCATGACAGTACGGGTGACCTCTGGGCACCCAGGACCGACCTTATCAGGATGGGCTCTGTGAAAGGCCTTCACCAGACGATTCACATTAACATCGGCCGCTGGAAAACACCTCCTTTCCTCTGGTCCGTAACCCTTCCAGTGGACGAGATACTGGAGGGATCTACGGAGAACTCGGGAGACTACAATCCTGCTGATTTGAAATTCTAAATTTCCACCATGACAGGAGTGGGAGGCAAGGAGGACGGCTCAACAGGTTTCGACATATTTCTTCAACGACTTATGAAATACATTATGAATTTTCTAAGCCTGAGGAAGTTCAGGACGGAAGGCTACATGGTTAACAATGGCAGTGATCTTATATGGACCAATAAATCTTGGGCCCAACTTCCAAGAAGGTACCTTAAGCTTAATGTTTCTTGTGGACAGCCACACAGAATTACCCACTCTCAGGTCCGGACCATTCATACGTCTCCTGTCAGCCACACGCTTATACCTGTTACCCATCTTTTGCAGGTTATTTTGAATTTTCCGCCAAATCGAAGACAAAGAAGGGGAAAATCTTTCCTCCCCAGGAATACTGGAAGTTTGAGAATAAGAAAATGTGCCAAACTGCGGATGGAATCCATATACCCCAAAAAACTGTGACTTATGAGTGGACTCCTGTCTACAGTTATTAATGGCAAACTCAGCTAACGACGAGAATGAAGACCACTCCTTCTGGTTCTCCGAAACAAAACATCTCAAGTAAGTCTCCAGATTCTGATTGGTGCGCTCCGTCTGTCCGTTCGACTGAGGATGAAAAGCCGAAGAAAAGGACAATTGTACCCCCAGTCAAGTACAGAACGCTTTCCAGAATCTGGAAACAAACTGAGTCGCCCGATCAAACACCACATCAGAGGGAATGACATGTAGTTTCAAGATGTTATCAACAAACACTTGTGCAAGAGTCTTGGCATTAGGTAAAGCCGGCAATGCTATAAAATGTGCTATACTGCTAAACCGATCAACAACCACCAGGATCACGTTTTTTCACGAAGAATTCGGTAAATCCGTGATAAAGTCCATGGACATATGCGTCCAAGGTCTGGATGGGATGGGTAACGGAAGAAGAGATCCAAAAGGCCGAGTATGTGTCACCTTAGCACGAGCACAGGTACAACAGGTTGACACATAGTCCTCAACACACTTACGCAGCCCTGGCCACCAAAATCTGCGCGAGATGAGACCGACAGTGGATCTACTCCCACGGTGTCCAGCCAAGACAGGGTGTCCAAGTACAGTGATTGTAACGAGGCGCCTGCTTCATGTTCCCACTCCTCAGTGCAGCCGGCGCCTTGCGGCTAGTACGGAGCGAGTACGTGCGTTGCGTCCTCGTCTCCACAGCAATGCGGGCGGGGAGGATCCGACCGAACTCACCTCCTTAGTGCGGTCGGCGTCCTCCACTCCCATGGCAACTGTAAGGAGTCCGAGCGCCGAGCTGAGCACTCTGCGCTAGGCTGGTTGCAGGGGAATGAGTTATGTGGCGCTGGCCACGTCACAAGACTCCTCTTGCTGGGAATGAGTCATGTGACGCTGACCATGTCACATGACTCCTCTTCCCCACTATATATACAGGCAACCTGCTGGTCACAGGTTGCCTGTGAATAAGGTCCTATTCAGTGTTCCTTTGTGTGATTCCGTGGCTTTTGACTCCCGACTCGTTGATCCTGTCTGTCCTTGCTTGCTCTCTGTGACTGCTTCACTTCTGGTTTTTGACTTTGGCTTGTTTTTGACCCGTCTTTGCTAATCCTCTTGTACTGTTGTTACCTCCAGGTTCAGACTCGGCTTGTTGACTATTCTTTGTTTGTTTGTCTTGTTTGTCCCTCCGCACTTACCTAGGCTAGGGAACGCCGCCCAGTTTTGCTCCGTAACCTAGGACGGATAGTGCAAGAAGGCAGGGACAGGGGTTTGGGTGGAGTCAGTGGTGCACCATCCCCTTCCCCTCTTTGTGACAGTGATGTTCCTAAAATACCTTATGATGTAAGTCTGAAGGAACAAACAATTTCCCTGGAGGACAAGAGTCCGGTGCATCCTCTTGGGCCTCCAACATCTTAGCCTCAAGATCAGGATATAGGGCAGATATGACTACCCCTTCAGACAAAATAGGACTAGGATCTTTAGAATCACCGCCGCACCTCCCCCCAGGAAAGCTGCGCGGCAAAGCACCCACCTTGACGTTCTTAACCCCAGGGCGGTACGTGACAATGAAGTTAAATCTGGGGAAAAACAGCGACCATCTGGCCTGCCTTGGATTCAGTCGTTTTGCCGACTCAAGGTAAGCCAGATTTTTGTGATTAGTAATTACCGTAATAGGATGAATTGCTCCTTCCAACCAATGGCTAATTCTTCAAAAGCTCCAACCAATGGCGCCATTCTTCAAAAGCCAACTTAATGGCCAGCAATTCCCTATTACCCAGGTCAAAATTTCTTTCAGCAGGCAAGAGTTTTTTTGAGAAAAAAGCACATGGGCGCCATTTACTGAAGGTAAAGGACCTTGCAAAAAAACTGCTCCAACCCCTACCTCGGATGCGTCAACCTCTACAATGAATGGCTGAGACACGTCCGGTTGCACCAGAATAGGGGCTGAAGCAAAACATTCCTTCACAGCAGAAAAGGCTGTAATGCTGCCTCCGACCAAAACAGAGAAATCAACCCCCCCCTTCCTAGTCATGTCTGTTAAAGGTTTTACCACAGTTGAATAGTTCAAGATGAATTTACGGTAGTAGTTGGTGAATCCCAAAAACCGCATAAGCGCTTTCAGATTTTCTGGTGGATCCCAGTCCAACACCGCACAGACTTTATCGGGATACATACGAAAACCTGAGGGTGAGAGCAGGTAACTCAGGAATTGCACTTCCTGAACAGCAAAAACACATTTTTCCATCTTCGTTTACAATTTATTCTCTCTTAGGATCTGTAACCCCTGTCTCACATGATCCTTATGAGTCTCCATGTCTGGAGAATAAATTAGTATGTCATCCAGATATACCCCAACAAATCTCCCCACCAGATGATGAAAGATGTCATTGACAAAGTGTTGAAAAAACGCTGGAGCGTTGTTTAACCCGAAGGGCATGACCAGGTGTCACGATAGGTAGGTAAGGGGGGAAATTACCAAAAACAGGGGAAAAAAAAGAACAAATGACTAGGCCCAAAAGCTAGGGAGAAAAGGGTCACCTCCTAGCGATCCCTAAAAGTTTTCCCTAAACTGCTGTGCCCATGTGCATACCCTAATGGTGAATATGCACATGCCCTCGAGCCTAAACCTATAAACCCTGGGCAAACCCTAAGCTGTAGGGAAAAGGGAAGAGGCGACCTGCTTCTTCTAACCCGGAGGAAGCAGGCGTCTCCCTAGAGGCCTAGATAAAAGAGACAATGGGAAATAACGGACTTATCTTGAGCAGAGCTGGAGCAGACAATCCACCACACATCCAGAACTCACAGGAAAGAACTATAACCCGCACAGGCCACTGGGGGAAGGAAGGATAAATAGCCTGACTAACAATCAAACCCAGTACACCTGAGGGAAGATGGATCCAGCTCAAACCCAAACCAAAACAAACAGAGAAGTCAGACATGTGCAGCCAGTCTGACAGACCTCCGCACATTCACAACGCAAGGCGTGACAGTAACCCCCCCACCCTTCTACGGGTGACCTCCGGACACCTCGGACCAACTTTATCCGGGTGTGCCCTGTGAAGGCCCTCACCAGGTGGCTAGCACTAACATCAGTAGCCGGAACCCCCATTCTTTCCTCGGGACCGTATCCCTTCCAGTGCACTAGTCGAGAATCCTAGAGATCTCAAACTCCAAATTGCCATCCACCAGGACAGGGGGAGGTGGCAATGGAGATGGTTCCACAGGTTCCACATATTCAATAATTACCTGTGAAACACATTATGGATCTTCCAGGTCTGCGGAAGATCCAGACAAAACGCCACCGGGTTGACAATAGCAGAGATTTTGTAAGGGCCAATAAATCTTGGACCCAATTTCCAAGATGGTACCTTCAGCTTAATGTTTTTAGTGGACAACCACACCGAATCACCCACACACTGGTCCGGACCAGTCATACGTCTCCTGTCAGCCATCTTTCACCCATCTTTTCTAAATTAACTTGGATCTTCCGCCAGATAGATGACAAGGTGGAAGAGAATCTCTCCTCTTCTGGCATCCCGAAAGATCCAGTCCCAGAAAAAGTACCAAACTGTGGGTGAAAACCATATGCGCCAATAAATGGTGACTTATCAGTGGACTCCTGTCTATGGTTATTCAAGGCAAATTCGGCTAGAGACAAGAACGAGGACCAGTCATCCTGGTTCTCGGCAACAAAACACCTCAAATAGGTCTCCAGGTTTTGGTTAGTGCGCTCTGTCTGACCATTCGACTGGGGATAAAAAGCCGATGAGAAAGACAGTTGAATTCCCAGACGAGAGCAGAACGCCCTCCAAAACATGGAAACAAATTGCGTCCCCCTATCAGACACCACATCAGAGGGAATGCCATGAAGTTTCACAATGTTATCGATAAAAACCTGAGCGAGAGTTTTGGCATTGGGCAAGCTAGGTAACGGTACAAAGTGGGCCATCTTACTGAAGCGGTCCACTACCACCAAAATCACAGTTTTCCCAGAGGAACTCGGTAAATAGATAATAAAGTCCATGGACAAATGCGTCCAAGGACGAAACGGGATGGACAAAGGAAGAAGGGATCCTGAAGGCCGAGTGTGAGCCATCTTTGCACGTGCACAGGTCTCACAAGCTGCCACATAACCCTCCACACCCTTGCGCAACCCTGGCCACCAGAATTTCCGGGAAATAAGATCTATGGTGGATTTGCTTCCAGGATGTCCCACAAGGACCGTATCATGATGTTCCTTGAACACCTTGTATTTCAGTTCAGAAGGAACAAACAACTTGCCTGGAGGACAAGAATCAGGAGCCTCCTCCTGGACCCCAAACACCTCCATCTCCAACTCGGGGTACAAAGCGGAAACCACCACCCCATCAGCCAAAATTGGAGCGGGATCCTCCGAATCACTCCCCCCAGGAAAACTATGTGACAACGCATCTGCCTTGAAGTTTTTAACCCCAGGGCGAAAGGTGACCACAAAATTGAACCTAGTAAAAAACAGTGACCATCTAGCCTGTCTAGGATTCAGGTGCATAGCAGACTGCAGGTAAGCCAAATTCTTGTGGTCAGTATATACCGTAATAGGATGAGTAGCCCCTTCCAACCAGTGACGCCATTCCTCAAAGGCCAATTTAATGGTCAGTCATTTTCTATCTCCTACATCCTAATTTCTTTCAGCAGCCGAGAGTTTCTTGGAGAAAAACGCACACGGACGCCATTTGCTAGAGGATGGACCCTGCGACAGAACTGCTCCGACCCCCACTTCTGATGCATCAACCTCCACGACGAACGGTTGAGACACATCAGGTTGCATCAGAATGGGAGCAGACGCAAAACATTTCTTAATAGCAGAAAAGGCCTGTAATGCCTCATCCGACCAGACAGAGAAGTCGGCGCCTTATTTAGTCATATCTGTCAAAGGTTTTACAATGGTGGAATATTTCAAGATTAATTTTCTGTAGTAATTAGTAAAAACCCAAAAATGCATCAGAGATTTCTGATTCTCAGGCCGGTCCCATTCCAGTACCGCCCGGACCTTTTCGGGGTCCATACGAAAACCAGAGTCAGAAAGCAGGTATCCCAAAAAACGGTAGCTCCTGGACAGCAAATACACATTTTGCATACAATTTATTCTCACGAAGGATCGACAACACCTGTCTCATGTGATCCTGATGGGTCTCCAAATCGGGTGAGTAAATTAGTATGTCATTAAGATAAATAACAATGAACCTTCCCACTAAATGATGAAAAATATCATTGATAAATCGCTGAAAGACCGCTGGCGCATTAGTTAAACCAAAGGGCATGACAAGAAATGAACTCAACATGTGAATCACCCACCCTTAACTGAATGTCATGAACGATATGAGTAAGACTCTTTTGTGAGAGAGGGGAGGAATCAATAGCAAACACTGGTATCTCTTTATCTAATGTGCTAGTTCTAAAACCGAGATTTTGGAGGAAATTAAAATCAATAAGGTTTACCTCCGCACCACTGTGAACAAATACCTCAAAATCTAAATTTCCTGAGTCTAGCGCCACCATGGCAGGCAGGAGGAAACGGGCATTGCAGGGAGAATGCATATTTGCTTGCTCAGACTCCCCATTCACATTATCAAGAGTCAGGGAAGTTAGTTTTTCATTACCGCTTTGAGGTTTAACAAAAGGACACGCACAAACAAAATGACCTTCTTTTCCACAGAATTAACATAGCTTATTCAGCTTCCTAAAATCCCTATCACCTGAGTGAAAGGAAACCTGGCCCAACTGCATAGGCTCCTCTCCTGCCCCAGATTCAAATGTCATATTACCCCGGAGAATAGGTGGGACGGATCCACTTTCAGACGGGACCCCCCGCTCGAGAGGAATCTTATACGTCTAAGACGTCTATCAAGCCACACTGCCAAAGACATGGCCGTCTCCAATGAATCGGCATACTCATGAAAAGCAAGGGCATCTTTCAACCTCTTAGATAGCCCCTGACAAAACTGACTCCAGAGTGCAGGATCATTCCACCCCAAATCAGTTGCCCATCTTCTAAATTCTGCACAATACAACTCTGCAGTATGTTCTCCCTGTAACAAACTGCGCAACTTAGATTCAGCCATAGAGACCCGGTCTGGGTCATCATAAATCAAGCCCAAGGCTCTGAAAAATTCATCCACCGACCGGAGGGATGGTGAACCGGTCGGCAGAGAAAAAGCCCAGGACTGCGTGTCCCATTTGAGCAGAGATATAATGATCCCCACTCTTTGATTCTCGTCACCAGATGAAATCGGCTGCAGATGAAAATACAACTTGCAGGACTCCCTGAACCGAATAAAGTCATCACCACCCCCTGAGAACCTATCAGGGAGAGCAACTTTAGGCTCTAAGCAGACCTGATTATCTCCAACGGCGCCAGACGCCAGAACATTCTGACACCGTGCAACAGAACTGCGGAGGTCAGCAACCTCCAGCGATAATCCCTGCATGCGATCAACCAAAGCATCCATAGCCTCCATTTCGCAAACAGCAGGAAAATGACAGTTTGTTGGCGGGTTATAATGTCACGATGGGTAGATAAGCGGGGAAATTACCAAACACAGGAAAACAAACAAAACAAATGACTAGGCCCAAAAGCTAGGGAGAAAAGGGTCACCTCCTAGCGATCCCTAAAAGTTTTCCCTAAACTGCTGTGCCCACCCTAATGGTGGATTTGCACATGCCCGCATGTCTAAACCTATTAACCCTGGGCAAACCCTAAGCTGTAGGGAAAAGGGAAGAGGCGACCTGCTTCTTCAAACCCAGGGGAAGCAGGCGTCTCTTTAGAGGCCTAGATAAAAGAGACAATGGGAAATAACATAGAGGACTTATCTTGAGCAGAGCTGGAGCAGACAATCCACCACACATCCAGAGATCACAGGAAAGAACTATAACCCGCACAGGCCACTGGGGAAAGGAGGGATAAATAGCCTGACTAACAATCAAACCCAGTACACCTGAGGGAAGGTGGATTCAGCTCAAACCCAAACCAAAACAAACAGAGAAGTCAGACATGTGCAGCCAGTCTGACAGACCTCCGCACATTCACAGGGCAAGGCGTGACACCAGGTTTTCAAAATGACCCTCATGGGTATTAAATGCAGTCTTCCACTCATCCCCCTCCCTGATCCTTACCAGATTATTTACCACCCTCAGATCCACTTTAGAGAACGCCTTGGCACCGACAATCTGACTAAAAAAATCCAGAATCAAAGGAAGGGGGTAAGGATCATGGACGGAAATACGGTTGAGCTCACGGAAGTCCAGACATGGTCTAAGGGTACCATCTTTTTTTTTTTTTTTACAAAGAACGACCCAGCAGCCACTGGGGATTTGGATGGTCTGATATGACCCTTCACCAAGCTCTCGGTAATATACTCTCGCATAGCCTTTATTTCGGACTCTGAAAGATTATACAACCAACATTTGGGCAGTTTAGCTCCAGGAATAAGATTGACGGGACAATCATACTCCTGATGCAGGGGTAACTCCTGGTTACCACTCTCAGAAAACACATCAGAAAATTCAGAATTGAGCGAGGGTACAGTTTTAGTGGTGACCAAAGAGAAAGACGCATTAAGACAGTTGTTCATGCAAAAATCACTCCAATCGAGGATCTGTCTCGCTTGCCAGTCAATGGTAGGGTAATGTTTGCTTAACCATGGTAAACCCAAAACCATCAGAGCAGGCAGACCCTTTAATACATAACACGAGACAGATTCCTGATGGAAATCACCCACTCTTAAATGGATGTCATTTAAAACCTGCGACAGGCATTATTGGGTAAGAGGTGCAGAATCAATTGCAAAGACAGAAATGCTTTTCTCTAGTGCACTAGTAGTCAACCCATGAATTCGAACAAACTGTCCATCAATCAGATTAACCCCAGCCTCACTGTCGATAAATACCTCAATTTCCACAGTTTTGGACTCTAGCGCCACCTCGGCAGACAGGAGAAATCGAGTACTACCAGTAAATGGCAAAAGTACGTTTTCTTGCTCCCCACCCACACCACTAATAGTAATTTAGGGATTAAGCGTTTTTTTTCTTGTTTACACCTTGATGCTGAATGTACGGCCAAATATTCACGAAATGTCCCTTCTTTCCACAACAAAAACAGACTCCCTTCATATGACCAGAGCTCTTATCAGCAGTCCCGGGAGTCGCTCCCCCCAACTGCATAGGCTCCTCACAAGGCGAAACCACAGGTGTCTCTTTACCATAAGTGTCAAAGGAAGCCACCACCTTATTTGACAGTATGTATTTTTTACGATAAATCAAGTAATCTAATAATATAAACCTGCTTAAAATAACGTATTGCTTTATAAAAATGTCCCCCTTTCCCAGTGCCTCCTATGCCAACCACCATGTCCTCCACTCCCCCAGTGCCATCAGATCAGCAGCCCCTCAATGCTATGTCCCCCAGTGCCCCCATGATGGCACTGCCATCAGCCCCTCCATCCAGATTGCCATGATGTCCCCCTTCCCCAGTGCCTCCATGCGATCCACCATGTCCCCCACTCCCCCAGATCATCACATCCATGTGCCAAATCACAGGTGCCCACATTAACCCCTCCCCCCATAACTTTATACATGCCAAATCACAGGTGCCCCCATTAACCCCTCTCCCCCTGCTAATAATGTTATACATGCCAAATCACAGGTGCCCCCCCGCCAATCATTTTATACATGCCAAATCACAGGTGCCCCCATTTCCCCATGCCAAATCACAGGTGCCCTATTTCCCCCAGCCCATGCCAAATCACAGGTGCCCCCTTTTCCCCATGCCAAATCACAGGTGCCACCATTCCCCCTTCCCCCCCGCCCCGCTGCTGCTGCCTCTGCTAACTTTATACTTACCTTTCAGTGCAGAGTGCGCAGACACATGGAGTCCGCAGGAGACATGTCATCATCCCAGCATGCACTGGGGACCTGATGTCACACGCCCACTGACGATGTGTGAACGCAAGGTCCTGGAGCATGGTGCCGACAGGAGACCACGGAGCGGTGAGTGAGAAGCTTCATTTCACTCACGCTCCGTGGTCATGTGATTTAAACGAATACTCAATGCAGAAAAACTGCATTGAGGATTTTCTTGCCTCGGTTACATCGATTAAATCGATTGATCGTTTTAGCCCTACACCATTGTGTGTTTTGCGGACTGCAAATTGCGAATCCGCAAAACACAGATGGCGTCCGCGTGCGTTCCGCAATTTGCGGAATGGCACGTCCAGCCATTAATATAACTGCCTATTCTTGTCCCCAAACAGACAAGAATAGGACAGGTTATATTTTTTTTGCGGACCACGGAACAGAGCAACGGATGTGGACAGCACATGGAGTGCTGTCCGCACCTTTTGCGGTCCCATTGAAGTGAATGGGTCCACATCCAAGCCGCACAAACTGCGGGTCGGATGCGGACCAAAACAACGTTCGTGTGCATGAGGACTAAAGCAAAGAAATGATCATACCCACACGTTGACTCTCATTCCCAGAAGATTATGGACGCAGCTTAAAGTACAATTTACACGATTCCCTGAACCGAATGAAATTGTCACTACCCCCAGAAAATCTGTCCGGGAGGGCAACCTTAGGTTCAGGGCAGGCCTGGTACCCACCATCAGAACCAGCCACCCGGTCTCTGAATCTGTAAGACTGTCGCACGGAGGTCAGCTACCTCCAAAGACAGTCCCTGCAGCTGTTCGACCAGTACAGACATAGGATCCATAGCTGCTCTGACCTGAATGAAATGGCGGTTTATATGGCGGTAGATAATGTCACGATCAGTGTGGGGAAACTCCACACTGAACACATGAGGGAAGGGGAACAGTAACTTGGCCTGGAAACTAGGGAAGAAACAGGTCACCTCCTAGACAACCCTAATCCGGGCCCTAACTATCTATCAATATGAATAGACCTTGAAGGTAGGAATATTCATATGCAGGATACCTAGGCCTTTATATCCCTATAATGCCCTGGAATAAGGTTAGGACCAGAGACAACCCATTCCTCCCCAGATGAATGGAAGTCTCTGTCTCAGGCCCAGATACAAACAACAGGGAATATAACAAACACAAACAAACGCGACACTTAACTTCTGTAGAGACGGACGAGCAGGAACACCAGAGACAAACTCACACCAGCTCAGCCAAACCCAAATGAAGCTATCTACCGCATAGTCAGAAGGGTGGGGTCAGACTATAAAGGGTAGAAGTGATGACCACTGAGCAACAGCTGAGAAAAGGGAAGTGGTCATTAACCCTTTCAACGCTGAATCAAGAGAAATCAAGGAGGCTGTTAGATTCCTCCACGCTAAGCCAATCTCCTTGATTTCCTGACATCAGTCACCTGAGGGACCGTGACACCCACCTCCTAATTACACTTAATTCTCGCTCCTGTCTTGAGTCCCTGTCCGGGACTCAGGCTCTGCTTTCCTGCTTCCTCTGTCCTGTCCTCGGGGCCCCCCTTTACTCAGCACATCATCAGTGGCTAGCACTGCACCCGCTGGAGTCCCGACTAGCGCTCTATGTTGTCTCACTGCTGGGGGCAGAGCTGGCCAATCAGCATTTACAGTGCTTGCAGGGCCTGCTGCTGATTGACTTGCCTAGTGCCCAGGAGAGAAACTTTAATGTCCTGTGCCATGGGAGTCGGGATTTCATTCCTCTGCAAGCAACTTGCAAGTGACAGTGTAGAGGATGATGAGAGTGACTTCTGCGGAAACTATGACTTTAGGTGAGAAGTAACTGTGCTGTCAGTAATATGTGTTTTGGGTGTGAAGTGAGCCCCTCATTTCCAGTACTGAACTCCCAGTTCTGATGCAGAGTTCTACTCTCTCAGCTCCACAGATGAATCTGAATCTTCACCCTCTCAGTCACTGACACAGTGTAACGCTGCCATGCCCTGCTCTGTTCACTCAGGTACAGTAAGTGTCTCTATGTCAGCTTCATGCACTGATGTAGAGACACATTGCTTGTCCTGCTTTACACTGCAGCTTAGCTCTGGAAGGGCATTATTATGTCTCTACATGATAAATGCCGTTTGCGGAAATGAGACAACACTTTTAATGTCAAAGAAGGTTTGGACTCTTTGGAATCTTTTATGCACTATACTCCTCAGCATTCGGCAACCCCGCTCTGTAACTTTACATAGTCTGCCACTTTGTGGCTGAGCTGCTGCGGTTTCTAAATTTATTACACATTGCATTAATACCACTTACAGTTGATTATGGAGAGAAGAAATTTCAAAAACTGACATGTAGCAATGGTGACATGACATCCTATAACAGTACCAAGCAGAAGCCATTCTTTCATAAATGTTTGTAAAGGCAGAATGCATGTCTAGGGGCTGGATTTTATACACCTGTGGCAATGGGACTGAATGATTCACCTAAATTATGTGATTAAGAGCTGTGCGCTGCCGTCCATATAGTGTGTGTCTGTAGACACGCATGCAATTTTTTTTAAATTAGAAGTGGCCAAGTGCTCTTTACTTACTGACTAAGTGAACGCTATAATAGTATAGTTGTCTGAAATAATGTTCTATTCACCTGATAATTTCTACAATCGGGGCAGGCAACATTTTAATTATGCATGTGATCTAATGAATTGATATATAAACGACTCTGTCATTACGCATTGTTGGAATTAAGTGTTTTCATGATACAATATGTTAACACCAATCAGTGCCACAGGTTAAGTCTATGTCAAGTTTTATCCTGTAAGTGCCAACAATGATATAAAAGGTGCTGAACGGCATGTGAACCAAAAACAAAAATAAAATGGGGTGAAACAGGTTTCTATTTATGTAATGACAATTAAAATGACAGAATAATTAATCAAAGAACTTTATCTTACGTGAGAAAAGCTAATAAATCAGGGCGGAGAGTGCATGAGGTATGGCGCAAAATATAAGCAGCAAAAATAAAAATGACAAGAATGATTAGTACTTGCAGAGGAGTACCTGGCACCTGTGCGTGACCTTTTGGTATAAATAAAGAACAATCATAGATGATAACTGGAACATGAGGGTTAACTGATGGCTGGAAAGCAAGGGGACAACAGGGAGACGGCTGCGCCTGTTGCATGGTGGTTGATAGGTTCCGAGGATCTTCATTAGTGCAGCCCTAGCAAACTCTACATCATGTCCCAGTCAAGTTTAGCAGCAGCTCTTTTAAAGGAATATTCACATCCAGGACACTGATAGCATATCGCTAAGATATGCCATCAGTATCAGATAGGTGCAGGACCCGCTCTGATCTCCAGAACAACACCCCCAAGGGAATCAGAGAGCAGCCATTCATGCACGACCACTCTCTGTTCACTGCTATGGGAGTTCTGAAAGTAGACGATTGCTGGCTGAATAGAGAATGGTGAATAGAGAGGTGGCCATGCTTGTGCGGTGTGCTCTCCACTTACCACTATGGGACTTCTGAAAATAGCCGAGCGTGCATGCGTAGTGTGCTCTCCTTCACTTCTGGGACTCTGTTCTCTAGGTAGCAGTGGGTCCCAGAGGTAGGGTTCACACCTATCTGGCATTGGTGGCAAATTCTAGCAATATGCCGTGAATGTCCTAGATAGGCCAACCTCTTTAAGTCTTATAATGGCGAGGTGGGTTCTTGTTTTTACAGTGCATCCCATAGATGCTAAATTGGCTTGAGATCTGGGGAATTTGTAGGTCATGTGAACACCTCTGTCATATCTGTAAAGAATAAATCAAGGCAACTGGACTGACTGTAGATTTCTTGAAAACGTTTCACTCGTTCTTCCAACGAGCTTTCTCAATTCTGAATTGAGAAAGCTCGTTGGAAGAACGAGTGAAACGTTTTCAAGAAATCTACAGTCAGTCCAGTTGCCTTGATTTATTCTTTACAGATATACCATGACCTGGATAAATGAGAACCTTCACAGACACCTCTGTCATACTTCTCAAACCATTTCTGAACAATTTTTGCAGCATGGCAGGGAGCATCATACTGCTGAAAGAGGCCATTGCCATTAGAGAATATTGCTGTCATGTACAGTATTTGAGCTGTTCAATGTTTAGGTAGGGGATATGTGTCAATTAGGGATGAGTGAAGTTTTGAAAAATTCAATTCGGCCACTTTGCCGAAGTTCACTTAGATATTTTATTTGTTCCAAATGAATTTGTGACGAATGGCTATAAATCAAGTATACCCAGGCCACTGTGCCTAATATCTATGAGAATCTGTCATCAGGAACATCCAGCTCCTCCTCTCTCTGCATCTTACTGACTTTTCTAGGACATTTGAAGGATGATTTAGAAGAAGTAAAGCCAGCTAAAGATGAGGATGGTCATCATTAAGACTTGGCCCCCTTTAGGGGTGCAGACTGGATGGTATTGGTTGGCACGCTGGCGATGGAATAATAAAGGCTTCCATCTTATTGATATTGAATTACATATCTTAGTTTACAGCTTATGTAAGAATAAGTAAATGATAATGATGTAGCACGTGCAGCCGCCATTTTAAGAAAACCTGATTTGTTACCACGAAGCACAAGAAAATTCGGATTTGTTGTGAATCAAAGTTTTCCTAAGCTTTGGCCCGAATTCCGCTTTAAATGCTTCGCTTTGTTCAACACTAGTGTCAATAGATATATCACACATATATCCACTGGCTTGCCTTGTTTCCAAATTCCTTCTCTAGGTAGGTGACACTCATGCACTCGGCCATCAACATGATGTCAAAAACAAAGTGAGTCAACATACCAGGCTACCTTTTCCCATTGCTCAATGGATGGTTCAGTTCTTTTTTTTTTATATATATAATTGTTTATTTAAAATGTTTTATATTTTTAAACAAGGTAGAAAAACAAAATGCTACATTGTTGCTTTAGAAAAACGACAGGGTGGCCTACGAAAAAAAACTGCCTCCAATATCTCAAATCAAACTACCTAATAGTAAATACATGGTAGTTGTCCATTTTATCAGCGCTCTTTCGGAACTGAAAGCTGAGCTCCGATTGGTTGCTATGGGCAACTAAAGGCTGATTTATTACTCGGTTTGATAAAAGTGGCCTATTGTGTCAGGAAGATGGTGTTCTCCCTGGAACAGTGAATAGTGATTGTGGGAGGCTATGTGCGAAGCAGAGCGATTAAGGAAAAGCAATAGACCTTTGCCGACAAGTACCCAGAAACAAAACCACCAGCTAAACGGTGTATTCAGAGTCTGGTTCTGAAGTGGCATCAAACTGGCTCTGCTGCAAACATGAAGAAACTGAGGCCTCCATCAATCAGGACGGCTGAATTTGTGCATGAAATTCAGCAGCAGATTGCAAGTAGCCCTCCAAAAATCAACTCAATACTGTCTCAGCAAGTTAGTGTATCACCAAAGACATGTCAGCGAGTGCTGAAATCTCTGAACCTAAAACCGTACTGAATAACATGTGTGCAGGAACTGAGTCTGACAAAGCTAAACGCCTAAATTACTGTACTTGGTTGCTATGATTGCTGACAGACATTTGCACCCATTCATGACGGACAAAGCTTGGTTTCATTTATTAGATTACATAAATTCCCAGAATATAAGATACTGGTCCACTAAAAATCTCCATTTGACTCTCGAAACACCAATTTATGGCCAGAAAATTGGGGCGCAGTGTCAGGAACACGGATAGTGGGCCTAATTTTCTTCAAATCAACTGTGAATACCGCAATTTACATGGACATCTTCGAACAGTTTTATAACCAACACCAGAAGAAAAAATTTTCATTTTTGCAAAATGGGGCAACATGCCGCACCTCACGGAGCTCACTGATGCGGGTTCATGAACTGTTTACGGAGGAGAGAACTGTGACCAAGGGGTTATGGCCACCACGTTCCCCAGACTTGTCCACAATCAATTTTTATCTGTGAGTAAAGTGTCCGCTAACATTCCACATCCCCTGGATGAACTGAAGAAGAACATCACAAACACCATCCCCAGCATCACAAGCCGTATTAGCCAAGTTTTTAGTGATACTGTGACCTTTTGATAATTTTTTATAGATTTTTTTAAAGAAGGTTAGGTGACTAAAAAGGACAATTTTAGCACTGGGGATTTTTTACCGCATTCACAGTGTGGATTAGATAGTGGGATACATTTAATACTTCAGGGTGCCTTGGCTAGAGATAGTCATAAACATATGTGGAAAACGTAAAGTTGAAAAATATGGCTTTTGGCGCTCACAGAAACATTTTGCAACTGTAGCTTTGAAATGTAGGTGTGGTTAGCTTTGCTATTGAGTTTCAGTCACGATTTATTATTGAGACTTTTTATTTTTTAAGTTGCAAAAAAGTTGCATTCTTACTCCAGTAGGAGGGTGGACTTTTGCCTCCACCCTCCAGTAGGAGGGTGGAGGCAAAACTGACTTGAAATATTCCCATCATAATACATTTCCCCCATAATATTGTCCTTCTGTCACCAATGATAAAAAGTCCTAAATAGATAAATAATCCATTGGGATAACAGTATGAAAGCTCTATTGTTCTCATGAGAGACCCAGATAAAGATGCCCACAGAAGAACATTGCATTGATTAGTGTAATGTGTGATGCTCTAATTCAGTCACTACAAGGGGCTCTTTCTGGCCACAGTGATGGTCTGACTGAGAGAGTTAAGCGAGGCTGTTTGCCATGCTAAAGATCTAAACAAAGAGGAAGTTAAGGAGCCAGGACAGGAAGTAGAATACATGGAGTGACTTCAAAATTTATATTCATTTTCTATTTAAAAAAAGCTGACATAGAATATTTATATATTTGGAAACAAAGTATGAACATGCAGAATTGGAAAATTAAAAAAAAATCATTTATTCCAATAAAATGTTTCTTTAGCCCCAAATTTTCTGCGGATGGATGGTGGAGTCAATGACCAGGCCTATTTGATGGCTTCTTCTAATAGTTGTGTGTAGGCAGTAGCAGAGATGGTAGTAATCCTCCCTGAACCACACTCTAAATTCACTTTGCAATCTTCCTAAAAAAAACATAGGCATGCAATTCCATTCTCAGTAACTCTTTCTGGTGTTCCCAGTTACATGGTGCAGATCTTAGATGGTGGGTGCCAAAGCGGTATACCCTTTCCACACCAGTAAAGTGTTATTGTCATAAACGTGTAGCACCTAACTTTCTGAATTTAGCATGCCTTTGTCTTTCTAGACCTTCTGTGAATGTCTGTTCCCTTTCCCTTAGGGGTAGTCTCTCAGGAGCTCACACATGTAGATCTTGCTTCTAGCTCTGCACAACTCAGGCTCTCTGCTAGCCAGGGTGGGGGACCAGCCCATCACCCTGGAAAATTGGCTAACAGTGCCAACAATTACTGTATTTTGCCCATAGATCACCATGTGTGATATACAATGCATGAAGAAATGAATGCTTTGAACATTAAATCACTACATTTAACTTTTGAAAAACAATCAACTTTTAGTTATTGCATAACCAGAGCCCCATTGCTATACAACTGCAAACTAAATAATACGTCTGCGAAATCCTCATTCGACCCTTGATTCAGAAACAGAAATTCCATAAAACTCAATTTTTTTGGTGTAATATATCTTTCACTGACAGACAGAACATCCTTCCTGTATTGGAAAATGTCAGTCTAAGTGACATATGGAAGGTAAATGTAAAAGGTAAATCCTAATGTATTGCTACTAAGCTCAATCAAATCTAATAAAAAGCACTTTCCTGGACAGAAATCGGCTTCACATTCTTTCCTAGGGCATGTTCCTCCTCTTACTTATTTTATAGTTTACAAATCACATGATTGTTCTTGTCCAAACGTCAAATCTGAGAGTAGAAATCTTATCCTCGTCTTAAATAAATAGATGGTGCATTTTATGGTAAACTTTGTTATGTTAAACACCCTCTGCACTTCCTCTTTTTGCCTGAACAAACATACTTTTCATGTATAATCTATTTATTTTCACTCAACATAAATCAGATTCACTGTTTAATCCCTGAAATATAGTACTAGGGCGCCCATCTTTAACTTAAACTCTGTGTGTCCTTAACAATTGTATGTGGTCTTGCTCTGGTACCACACATACAAACAGGCATTCAGGAGAGAGTATTTCTAAACCTATAACAGACTATTTAGTTCTTAGTATACTGGAAGAGTGACCTATGGTACCATAGGTTGTGTGATGTAAATGGAAATAACAGGATTGCAGGACCAGTTACAGGGGGTTGCATGGGGCACATGCCATGGGGCTACCTTCTGGACTTAGAGGGTCTCCACCATCCACTCTTACAAGTCTTAAGGTAGCCATACACATTAAAAGAACATTAATCCTAGAAATGGATACTAACCCTTCATCACTGCCCCCCCCCCCCCAAAAAAAAAAACACAAATACAAAATATGGTTGTCCCCCACTCTTTATTTTTTATTTTATTTATTATACTCATTTATATAGCACTGACACATTCCGCAGCACTTTACAGTTATTAGCATCAACTTCTCCCCATTAGGGCTCACAATCTAAGGTCCCTATTAGTATTTATTTGGAGGGAGGGAGGAAACCAGAGTACCCGGTGGAAACCCACGCAAACATGAGCAGACCATACAAACTCCATGCAGATGTTGTCCTTGGTTGGATTCAAACCCAGGACCCCAGCGCTGCAAGGCAACAGTGCTAACCACTGTCTGCAGAATTTTTTGCAAGATCCTGATGAAAGAAAACAGTCTTAAATCATGAAGAGAACACAAATGTTAATCTCCTGCTGATCTCTTCCATCAAAAAGCCTGAACGAGTGGCAGCACCCTTACGCTGAAGATAGTTCTTAATGACCTTTGTTGTATGTTTGGAGTCATTTTGCAGAATAAATCAATCAATCAGGTGCCTTTCTGATGGTATTGCATGATGGTGGATAAGTGATGATGGATCTGCCTGTATTTCTCAGCATTAAGGATTACCTTAATCATGACCAAATCCCCAGCTCGATTTCCTAAAATGCAGACCCAAACTTGCAAGGAACCTCCACAATTCCTAACTGCTGCCTGCAGATACTTATTATTGCACTCCTCTCTAGCCCTTCAGCGAACAAATTGACTTCTATTACAAAATTTGTCTCATCAGTCCAGAGCACCTGCTGACATTTTTCTGCACCCCAGTTCCTATGTTTTTGTGCATAGTTGAGTTACTTGGCCTTGCTTCCTTGTCAAAGGTATGGTTTTTTGGCAATTCTTCCATGAAAAGCACTTCTGGCCAGACGACTCTAAACAGTAGATGGGTCTACCTGGGTCAGACTGGTTTCTGGCAGTTCTGAGCTGATGGCACTGCTGGACATCCTCTGATTTCTACTGGAAGTAAGCATGATGTGTCTATCATCTGCTGCTCTAGGTTTCCTTGGCTGCCCACTGTGGCTATAGTCCTCATGATTGCCTGTTCTTTTGTGCTATATCAAAAGAGCTTGAACAGCACATCTTTAAACCCCAGTTTGCCTTGGAATCTTTGAGAGAAACCTTGCAGATGAAGCATGACCACCTTGTATGGTGTTGCTGTTCTCAGTCTTGCAGTAGTGTATGACCTGTGAAATTAAACCTCTTCCACAACCTCACCTTTGTAGCAGTTTGGCTGTTCCTCACTCAGTTTTAAGCCTTCTACACAGATGTTTCTGTTTCATTAATGACCGTGTTTCAACATACATATGAAAATGAATATCATTATCACCTGTTTGGTATAATTGGTTAATTATACACCTGTTTATAATCTTACAAATTCTCTAACTTTGTACAAGTGTACCTAGAAGCTTTGATGCTGATTTGAAGGCAACGGGAGGTCACACCAAATATTGATTTGATTTACATTTCTCTTTTGTTTGTTTTTTTGCTTTGAATTTTGTTAATTGATAAAAAAAATTATTGATCTGTTCTACTTTTAAAAGCACTTTTTCCACACCTTCCATAAACTTTTGTACAGTATTGTATGAGAGAAAATGGGAGGAGTAGATTAAGGGAGGACAGGCTAGGATTAGAGATGAGCGAATCGATTCATATGCAACTGCACGTACATTTCCAGTAGCGGCACACAAACAGCCCCTGCTCCAGCAGCGGAAACAAAGCCTCTGTACTTGCGTCATTACTCAGAGGTGTGAGATTGTCAGGGCCAGCTGAGATTTCCTGCCATGTCAATCAAACAGCGAGGTAAGTATCCTCAGCTTCAGGGACACCCCTTTACAGGTGCAGAACCGCGCTTGAAATGAATTGATTCTTACAAATCTCTAGTTTGATTATTATTATTTTTTTGTACAACATCTGGGTTTAGTGTTCCTTTAAATGAATGTCGTCCGAGCCCGCCCTGAAACTTCTTAGTACTAGCTCTCCTCTGTAAAATAAAGAATGTGGAATCCGCATTACAATATTTATATAGATTAAACTATATTATAATGAGTCCATTGCATTAATGACAACTGACTCACTTGCTCGATGTCTAGATCTTCCTGGTTAGAGTTCTGTTCACTTACAAAAGACACCATCCAATGATTATATATTCCATCCACTCCCAGTATTGTGCAAGAAAAACATCTGGGTAATGGTGAGGGCATTCATTATTCCAGTGTCAAAAAAACAAACTTTTTTCCCTTCTTATAATATTTTTTTGTATTTTTCAAGCACATTTCATTACTAATACATTTGCAATCACTTATCAATTTACTTGTTAACATGTTAACATTTCTTACTCCAAATCTTATCAGAATTTTCACCCTTTACATAAATGGAACACAGATCCAAGAATATTGATGCAGACTATGCAACTGAAACTCTACAGATGGTGGGAACCGAATCTTAACCCTCTTTTTATCTTACTGAACATCATCAGAGTATCCATCAACATAGTAATCATAGTCTATGTATAATGACAGGTTCACTACATGCTCTGAGCTGAATACGCAAAACGCTTTTTAGCATTTCAATGTACAATAGCATTTCACTTTCCATATGGGAAAATAATACTTTACAAGTAGTCGATTCTCATGCTGTGCAGGTGAGGTCTAACAAAATATCACAATTCCCAGGCTACTGATGTAACTAGTGGCATATATTGACTTCTGATCTGGAAATATCTGATAAAGTGAGCAAACTGTTTATACAGCACTTATAACAGCTTCCAGCTCCCTCCATGACACCAACCACGTGTATTTGCAACAAACTGTGGAAGAGCCCCGGCGGGACCTGGGGCCAAGCGATTAACGGAACATTCACTCTGCAGATCAACAATATTCAAATGAGTCATTGTTCTTTGCTGAAGCCAAAATAAACTGAGGGAGGTAGCCGGCCCCAGCTCTGCCCTTGGCCCAAACACATATGAAATACAGTTTAATTACTTTCCACAGAGGGGGAAACACATAGGGGAGGTTTCCCCAGTATCACACCCATAGACAGGCAGACACTTTATTATACATACAAAGCTGGCTACGCCCATCATCCTTATGTAACGAGAGTAAAATGAAATCAACAAGGAATACTGTAAGCAGCATACAGAAGAATTATATAGTAAGTTATGCTCACAGCACTTTATTTTGCCTGTCTAAGTTCTGCTATATGCGTGATAGGTTACGTTTTTTCTTTTGTTATATACAAAGTTTCATTTTCAACAGTGTCATATTGTTATACATGAACATAAACTTTTGAAGAAATGCTTCTTCAATTATGATTAGGCCTCATGCAAACCATGGATTTGTAAGATACAGATGGTGTCCGTGGGCCATCCGCATTTTTTGTGTGGAACCATTGACTTTAGTGACATCCGTGTGCTATCTGTATGTCAGTTCCGCAAATGATAGAACATGTCCTATTCTGGTCCGCAAAACGCGCTCCACAGATGCATTGAAGTCAATGTGTCTGCAAAAAAATGCGGATGGCACATGGATGGTATCCATATTTTGGGGATCCATGGTTCTCAGACCCATTTGGTCGTGTACATGAGGCTTTATTTCAGGAGACTTAAAGGTAGGCAGACAATGTCATAGAGCAGCAGGAAATGCTAGCAGAATACTTGGGTGTATAGGGAGAGGCATTACCAGTAGAAGGAGGGAGGTGCTCATGCCGCTCTACAGAGCACTAGTGAGACCTCATTTGGAGTATTGTGCTCAGTACTGGAGACCATATCTCCAGAAGGATATTGATACTTTGGAGAGAGTCCAGAGAAGAGCTACTAAACTAGTACATGGATTGCAGGATAAAACTTACCAGGAAAGATTAAAGGACCTTAACATGTATAGCTTGGAAGAAAGCCGAGACAGAGGGGATATGATAGAAACTTTTAAATACATAAAGGTAATCAACAAGGTAAAAGAGGAGAGAATATTTAAAAGAAGAAAAACTGCTACAAGAGGACATAGTTTTAAATTAGAGGGGCAAAGGTTTAAAAGTAATATCAGGAAGTATTACTTTACTGAGAGAGTAGTGGATGCATGGAATAGCCTTCCTGCAGAAGTGGTAGCTGCAAATACAGTGAAGGAGTTTAAGCATGCATGGGATAGGCATAAGGCCATCGTTCATATAACATAGGGCCAGGGGCTATCCATAGTATTCAGTATATTGGGCAGACTAGATGGGCCAAATGGTTCTTATCTGCCGACACATTCTATGTTTCTATGTTTCTATGTTTATACAGAGGGCAGCATAGAAATTCTAAATATTCCCATTTTAGTATCCCTCAGTCATATCACTGACTTTCTCATGAGACTGGAATGCTTATGAAAGTGTATACTGTAGCCATATGAGCACCGCTACAGCTATGCCCCGATGCTCAGAATACTCCCCCCTGACATTTGGCTGACAAGGTAAGACATCTCATCTTGCCCTGTCTTCTGCCCCATAGCACAAAAAAGTGAGCACTCAGAACACTCCCCCCTAATATTTAATGGCCTACAAAAGTCAGTACCTGCACTATAGATCTGCTGCTGCTTGTCGAGCAACACAGGTTCATAGTGCACAGACGCCAATGAGGTAATTGGACCCGGAAGCGTTCCTCCTCTCTCTCTAAAGCCAGGGGCACCCCCACTTCTGGGTTCAATAATGCCATCGTCACCTGTGCGCTATGGATATGCGCTGCTCAGCAAGCAGCAGCAGAGCTATAGTGCAGGTACTGACTTTTGTAGGCCATTAAATATTAGGGGGGAGTGTTCTGAGTGCTCATAGCGCTACAGAATGCTCCTTGGTGCTCCAACTAAGTAATTTACATATATATATATAGAGGTAATGATTTCTCTGCATTAGTAATATCTATAAAATAAAGAAATATATCATTTTTATCTGCATGATCAACCCTACCAAGCGCTATACCTGGTTTAATAGGGTTTGTCATGCTGACAGGGCCATTTGAAATGCAGCCTTGCCTATCTGAAGGAATAAGAAGGAAGGAAGAAATAGGAATAATTAGGAGCTATGATGTATAACTTTGCCAGAAAACCACTGTATTCCTCCTTTAAGATCGATACAAATCGACCATTTAAAGTCATATGCTCGAAGTCAAGCTTGCCACACCCTGATCACACCTCTTGAATCTTGATGGACGTCAGTGTGCTGAGTCCTTGGTTTCTACCTCAGATGTAGTCTCTGTTAGCAACAGCTGTTGCATAGGTAGGTACTAAGGCAGAGGGCAGAAATTGTATTCAGGTAGAGCATGTGTCAAGTTATAAATGGAGAACTAGCAGAGGTCTGAGCAAGCAGACAAGAAGTCAAGAGCAAGAACACAAGTCAGGTAAGAACTGTATTGAGCTGGCACAAAAGCACACTCTGGCAGACTCTGGAACCTAATGGACCTTGTTGCTCAGGCCAAAATTACTATGGGAACGATCCTAGTAAAACTCATGATAGATGAGCCAATATCATTTAGTGTGCACTTGCCATTAAAGTGAAACCTCTCGTTCGGGTAATTATTTTTTTTGTACAATAAAATGCAGCGAGCCAGAGGAATAACACTATTTCTGGCCATTATATGACCTGTATCTGGAATTTTTTAACCAGTTTTTACTTGTCTGTAATTCTATTTTGAGCTGGTGGGTGGAGACTAGCTGGAATCATGTCTGCTTATAGACTACACATGGAGAAACAGGAGATCCTGCTTCCTAACTCTTTGTACCACACTGTCAAAGGCATCAGTAGTAATGAATGACCTTATATAGCAGTACTAAGCAGTTTAGATGTAAATATAGTAATAAAGTTGGACAGTAATCACTTCTAAAAAAGAAACAGCAGTTTATGTGCCCACTTCTCCGCCTCTGCCCCTCTGCAAAAGCCCCTACTTTCTCCTTCTCCTTCCCCTCCCCATAGACTTGTGTATGAATTCTGATCCTTCAGTGACCAGGCACTGATAAAATATATTACTAATTTTCTTGTATTTATTTACCAAAAAAAGAAACTAGTACTCTTCAAAGGGATAACAATGAAAAATAAATTTGGATTAGCTCACCTTCATACAGGTATGGTGCATGCAATCTAGGCTGGCAACCCGGAACAATGCAGGAAAAGCGTGGATAGATCCAGCACTCAAATAAAAACAAATTCCTTTATTGACTCAGAACATAGTAAAAAAAATATTAAAACCACTGTCACTTATGCGTTTCAGGCATACAAGCCCTTCCTCATAGTATACCGGTAAGGAATGAGGAAGGGCTTGTATGCCCGAAAAGCGTAAGTGACAGTGGTTTTAATATTGTTCAATAAAGGAATTTGTTTTTATTTGACTGACAGAGCTTTCCACATTTCTCTTACTCTTTAAAGGGGTTTTCCAGTATTATGGCCATTTTTAACCATCCGCTGAAGCATATGGCACCTAAAGAAAAAAACATACTCACTTGCTCTCCATTAATACTTTCTGGTGCCCTGGCTCCATTTGGTGATCTTCCGATTTCTAGTCTGTTTACTTGTGGCCAGGGTACAGGTGGCCGAACTTGCACTGCTACAGCCAGTAGCTGGTCTCAGCAGTTATGTGTCTCCAACTGGTATGTGACCCAGCAGTGATGAAACTTTTGGGGACAAGTCTCCATTGAGGTCAGTCATTGGCTGCAGTAGCGCACATGACCCCATCTGTACCCCAGCTGGAAATAAACAGGCTGTTGACTGGAAGACTGCCAAACAAAGCCATAGATTGGTGGGGAACAGGTGAGTATGATTTTTTTCATTATCTACAACATGGGGGGGGGGGGGGGGGGGGGGATTAAAAGAACAGCAGCTGAGCAGCATCCAAGAGGAAAATTGCAACCACTGGTTTAGGTGGGTATATACACATACTGTAAAAGGTAACAATAAAGTACTGTAACTGCCTATTCTTGATTTATATATAAATATCTGAAATATTCAGACCATAATAATTAACACACAACTTAAACGGATTAAAAATTGCTGTCATTCAACTAATCAACCATTAATTTTCAACAATAGTTTCATGGGATAAACATTACACAATAGTATAGGCTGTTAGTATATGGCTGAGCTCTATCATGATATTAACTAAAAGGTTGCTGTCCCTGCCACTGGCCTAGTTACGGTGAGCCCCAACATCAACACTGGGGCCACTTATGTGCCTCCCTGGAAGTTGCCAACAGATATATAGGCTTGGTACCAGGAAGTGCACAGCACCAGGCTGCCCCTGAAGTACCAGAAGATCTGCAAGCTACAGTGTACAAAGACAGCACAGTTATCAGCACTACAGCTATACAGACTCTGCTGCAGGTGAGGGGATAACAAGTTAAGACATCCATAACCAGGATGTTCACGGGAGGCACATGCAAAAGCCTATATATCACAAGTGGACACCTATAGCCACAAGTGCCAGCTTATTGCTGTTGGCGAAGGGTAATCAGGAGAGAGAGAAGGACTACTCTAGAATGTTATTGTTTGCCATCTTACCTCATCATCCAGGGATAGAGAAATTGCACCTTGTATAGACCACAGCTGAATGTACTGTAACTCATCCTTTGCACTCAGTAAAGAAAAACATTTGTTGTTCTTCTACATCTGCCTTATACCTTAAGATCATCTTTTCACTGCACCCAATCCCAGGGAGCAATGGCCTGAGGGAGTACACCGTTACACAACATATCATCAGGGCCACTACCACTCCCATCCTCTGCATTGGCTCCTCAGGGGCTCGCCGCACATACTAATAATTTGGAATTTAGATACGGAACTCCAACTGGGGGCAGGGAGCAGTGTGACTGATGATGGTCTCTTATTGTGCTGTGGAATATATTGGCACTATATCGTAAAATTTAAACTCAGATTTTAAATCAGTTCAGAGATTTCTGTTGTGAATTGTGTAGTCTCCACTTGGTCCTCATTAAACTTCATAGCAAGGATATGCCTTTTCAGATGACTGAGAATATTTTGTGCACTCTGGCCTACCTTTGCATAGTACTCTAGGATCTCCCTCCATAATCTTATAAAGCGGACAGACATGACTTGAAGCTCCAATCTGGAGCAATTGAAGCAGCCCAATGAGTTTGCTTAAAGGGGTTGGCTAGGATTAGAAAACATGGGTTGTATCTGGTATTGCAGCTCAGATTCATTGGAGTCAATGGGGCATGGCTGCAATACCACAAACAACCTGTTGTTGAAGGCAGTCATCTTTTCCTAATCCTGGACAACCTATTTAAATCAAATATTTAGTTAAGGTTTGAGAGATTGGCCACATCTGTTTATGGATAAATGACTATAACCCAATGGCTAAAACTAGCAGAGGTTTAGAAAAGTGCAGGAGTGTATATAATTGAATATAGACACTTAAATAATGGGTTTTACACACGTTTATGTGGTATAGTAATGCCCTAGCAACCAAATCTTTCAGGTGTATGAAGATCCTTTTTTATTTATAACAGTTTGAAACCAAAAGCTGCCATCCACCTATGGCATAGCTGCTAACTGTCATGAATTTGCTGGGACTGTCCCCGATTTTCATAGACAGAGTAGGTACAAGATATATACCGTATTTTTCACCGTATAACACTCATTTTTTTCCTCCCAAAGTTGGGGGAAAATGTCAGTGCGTCTTATGGGGTGAATGCTAATGAGTGCTTCAGTTATGCAATCGGTCATTAGTATAGGAGCAGTAAATGCAGCGCTCCCTGGGCTCTGTACTCACAGCTTCCTGGTCCTCGGTCGCTTGCATAGAGCCAGAAGAGCAGAAGGTGGATCCCCAGAGCGGTGGCGGCTTCCGGAGCAGGAGAGACAAGTTGATTTATTGTTTTTGTGTGATCTGAGGTCTGAATGGGGGTTTTAAAGAGTAACTGCAAAATTTTATTTATTTTTTATTTTTTCTAATGTATAGGGAAAGTGATAGGGAAGATTCTTCTAATATACTTTATATAGGGAAATCGTATATTTATGGTAGAAAACGTGTTCTGAAATTACCCTTAGCAGCGCTGTCTCAGATGAGTGTTGCTAAGGGACATCCGTCTTCCATCAGCATAGTACTGCACTGACTAGAGAGACGGGCTGTGCTGGGAGCTGCGGGGCTCTGCCTGTCCTGCTCCCTCACAGCCTGGTGGGGACAGGAGCCTGATAGGTTGTTGAAATTAAATATAGATTTACACACTAATGAAATATAGATTTATACACTAGGTTTATGCTCACTGACCAGCGTGGCCACCCTGTAAGAGGTAATGAACCAGCAGCCGGGAGCGATGCTTGACCGAGCGGTAAGCGCTCACTAAAGGCAGTGCAGGGAGGGCAGGGGGAAGCTGTTATACAGTATATAGGGACATAACTGTATTTAACGGACATAACCCCTTCTTCCCCCACACAGCCTCTCAGAAATGATCATTGAAGCATTTCATGCTTCGATGTTGGCTTTTTTGTTTACATTTTTACAGTGCTAGATGGGGGCTTCTGCCTAGGAGTGTTTTCGGTGATGTCACCGGCACTGATGGGTGGGGTTTAGCACTTCCCTAGCCATTTTACAGGCTAGGGTAGCACTAATGCCCCTCCATTAGTGCCGGCGACGTCACCAGCCTCCACCTAGCAGAGACCCAATGCATCACCGGATCTAATGAAAAGGCCCTTTTCCAGCACGATTCAGCACAGGGCAAGGGAGAGCATCCAAGCATGAAATGCTCCGATGATCATCTCAGTGGGGCTGCCTGGGTGAAGAAGGGGATTTGACTGGATTCAGCTCTGAACCCGGACAAATCCTTTAACTTGAAAATCCAGAAAGATTCTCTATTGACTAATTTGGTGAATCTGGATGTATAGGACATAGGGATATGATCAATAACCACCAGTCAAAGGTCACTGGAGGCCTTGTCATGTGCTATAGTGAAGTGTATGGAGACCTAATGGGTTGCATAGTGCAGCCTATGTACTGTATATTACAACTACACAAAAGCAGGTAGACCACAAAGCTGCTGGCAGATGTGAGATGATGCTTAATAGTAAAGGATTCATCAGTGGACTGGGAAGAGTAGGAAGTGGTACCATGGGCAATAATTAGTGTTGAGCGAAGCAAAGGTTTTGAAGCGGAATTCGGTCTGAATTTTAGGAAAACATTGAATAAAAACAGATCAGAATTTCCTTGCTCTTCGTGGTAACCAATCAGGTTTTCCTAAAATGGCGGCTGCACATGTTACAAAGTGAAACTAAGTGTAGAGGAGACAAGCCCGGGAATCAAGATCACCCATAATACCGGGCAGCCAGCCAATCCACAGATCCCTTGTGATGTCACAGCTCTATAAAACCCTCATTCCGAACGATCTCCGCCATTGTCCTGTGAGCTGAGCATAGGGAGAGACATGGCAAGCGCCCATGCGCTAGGGACGGTAATGCTAAAAAGATTAATAAAAGAATATTGGCAGGCTCGGACTGGTCCACCGGAGAGCCGGTGAATCCCTCGGTGGGCCCCTGAGCTAATCATTAAGGAGTCTTTCTGTCCTCTTCTCTCTGCACAAGCAAGCGCGGTCACTGCATTTCTGTATGTCAGGGAGATCCACCAGGCCCCCTGACAGGTGGGTAAGACAGCGGCAGATTCAGATGTGGAAAGACAGGGAACCGCACCAGGAAAAGCTATTCTCAGTGGTGGTCACTTTAACGATTAGGGCAGCAGCAGCACACATTCCGCACACTGTACATGACAATGCAGAAACAGCAGGAGCAGAGCGCTGGAGTTTCCTGCAACTTAGGCTACTTTCCCACTAGCATTTTGGCTTTCCGTTTCTGAGATCCGTTCAGGGCTCTCACAAGCGCTCCAAAACGGATCAGTTTTGCCCTAATGCATTCTGAATAGAAAAGGATACGCTCAGAATGCATCAGTTTGCGTCCGTTCAGTCACCATTCCGCTCTGGAGGCGGACACCATGTGGCGGATCCGTCCTGGCACACAATGTAAATCAATGGGGACGGATCCGCCACATGGCCGTCGCCTAAGGCCTCACGCTGGTGGGGGCCTCGCTCTGGCTCCCACCCGACACCGCCGCAAGTACAATCAGGGGCATCGTTAGGTCAAAACATTCGGGGCTTGAGCCCCGGATGTTTTGTCCAGTGCCCCGAATGATATTCCCCACCCCCTTGTACTTGGTCCGCTTCTTGCGGGCTGCGCGGTCATGAATTCAGTCACTTTGGAGCGCAATCCCGTCCTGCGGCACGTGATCCCGCGAGACCCGTCACTCTGAAGTGACTGAACTCATGCCCGTGCAGCAGCCTAGCAGATCAGCAGAACAAGTACCAGTGTGGGGGGCAAATTACATCATGTGAGGCAGTATGTGGGCAAATTACATCATGTGGGGCAGTGTGGGGGGCAAATTACATAGTGTGAGGCAGTCTGGGGGAGGAAATTACTTAATGGGGGGCCAGGGGTAGTGTGGCTGACAAATTACTTAATGGGGGCAGTGTGGGGGGCAAATTACATAATGTGGGGTAGTGTGGGGGCAAATTACTTAATGGGGCAAATTACATAATGGGACAGTGTGGGGGGCAGTATTACTAATGAGGGCTTTCTAGAACGGAATTACTATTGGTGGGACTATGAGGATCCCTATTACTATGGGGGCACTATTATTTCTTCAGGATAGTATTTCGGGGTACTGGGGGGGCACAGCGAGCTGCAGGATAACACTGTGGGGACTCCAGGTTGGGGGATGATGATAGAAAAGTGAGGAAGCTAAGATGACTGTGTGTCACACTCTGCAGAGATGAGGCGGCTGAGAGAAGTTGTCCGGACCGAATGGAGAAGATGATGACAGAGAAGATCTACATCAGAGGAGACATCACCTGGGAGGCCCTGGATGTGAGAGGTACGTGCTGCTGTATAGTGAATATAAGTGAATATAAGCCCAAGGTACAAGATCACCCTGTACTATGTGCTGCAAGCATGCAGCTGCTTAACCCTGACTGTGACATCACTGTGTATACCCTGTACTGTGATGTCACTCACTGTGCATGTTAACCCTGTACTGTTAGTCACAGCAGGGCCGGCCTTAGGTGTTCAGGCGCCCTGTGCGAGCTAACCTTGTGGCGCCCCCCCCCCCCCAAAAAAAAAAAAACACTGCTTGTTGCTGGCATCATGGCATAGGCTGGCTGACTATCCAACCAAGTAGTTACAAGCCCACACACCCCAAAGGCCGGTGTAATGTTATACTTCCCTACTTCGTGAGATTTCCCTACCCTCGTCACTTCCGGTCGCACCGGACATGACGTGAGGAGGTGTGCAGCGCCGCGCAGGCGCACAACGACAGGTTAGGGAAATTTCACAGCAGAGTGCGCATGCGCCAGGAGCCTCGCCGGCGGTTAGGGTAGGGAAAAACTATGGGCCAATGCGCAGGCGCAGTGATCGGATGGATGTTCTCAGCTGAACACCGGCCGACACTGCGCATGCACCGGGAGCCTCACCAGCGGTTAGGGAAGGGAAAAATTACGTACGGGCCAGTGCTTTTTCCTTACCCTAACCGCTGGTGAGGCTCCCAGCGCATGCGCAGTGTCGGCCGGTGTCCAGCTGAGAAAATTAGTTTCCAATGTAGTATTAATAACTAAACAATTAAATAATACATATATTGCATTGTCTACTTACCACCAGGACAATAAGATGATCTGGACTCTGGCTGCAGTCTGGCTCTGGGGACTCCATTGTCACTCTCTTCTCCCCCCCCCCCCTCCCTCCCTTGTCACTCTCTTCCCCCCCTTCCCTTGTCACTCTCATTATTCCCCCCCCCCCCTCTCCCTTGTCACTCTCATTATTCCCCCCCCTCCCTTGTCACTCTCATTATTCCACCCCCCCTCCCTTGTCACTCTCATTATTCCCCCCCTCTCCCTTGTCACTCTCATTATTCCACCCCCCTCTCCCTTGTCACTCTCATTATTCCACCCCCCCCCTCCCTTGTCACTCTCATTATTCCCCCCCCTCCCTTGTCACTCTCATTATTCCCCCCCCCCTCTCCCTTGTCACTCTCATTATTCCACCCCCCCTCCCTTGTCACTCTCATTATTCCCCCCCTCTCCCTTGTCACTCTCATTATTCCCCCCCCCCCTCCCTTGTCACTCTCATTATTCCCCCCCTCTCCCTTGTCACTCTCATTATTCCACCCCCCCTCCCTTGTCACTCTCATTATTCCCCCCCTCTCCCTTGTCACTCTCATTATTCCCCCCCCTCTCCCTTGTCACTCTCATTATTCCCCCCCTCCCTTGTCACTCTCATTATTCCCCCCCTCTCCCTTGTCACTCTCATTATTCCCCCCTCCCTCCCTTGTCACTCTCATTATTCCCCCCCTCTCCCTTTTCACTCTCATTATCCTCCCCCCTCTCCCTTGTCACTCTCATTATTTCCCCCCCTCCCTCCCCCTTGTCACTCTCATTATTTCCCCTCCCTCCCCCCTTGTCACTCTCATTATTTCCCCCCTCCCCCTTGTCACTCTCATTATTCCCCCCCCCCTTTTCACTCTCATTATTTCCTCCCCCCTCCCCCCTTGTCACTCTCATTCTACTCCCACCTCCACCTCTAGTGTAGCGTGGCCGAGCTCTGTTCGATCCGCGGTACAGGAGCATTTGTTTCCTGTACCCGGCCGGACTGACAGGAAGTGCACACTAAGTGAGCACTTCCTGTCAGTCCGGCCGGGTACAGGAAACAAAAGCTCCTGTACCGCGGATCGAACAGAGCTCGGCCACGCTACATTAACAGCACACAGCAGGCGCAGGCAGGATTCTTTAGAGCGGCAAGCGCTCAGCCTCAGCCGCTCAGGCGGCGCAGCATGAGGGGACGCCGCCGGCCGCCCGAACTTATAAAAGCAACTTTTTTTTTTTTTTTTAGACCGCAGCGGGCGCCGGGCGCCCCCTGCTAAGTACAGGGGAGGGGGAGATGGAGGGGGCGGGGGGCCCGCCCCGAGGGAGAACACAAGTGCCGCCTCGCCTGCCGCATATTACATTGCGAGCTGTCGGCCGCCCGGCGCCCCTGTTGCTATGGCGCCCTGTGCGGCCGCACAGCCCGCACACCCCAAAGGCCGGCCCTGAGTCACAGTACAGGGTTAATATGCACAGTGATGTCACATACAGTACAGCCAGGGACCAGGGTTAATGCAATGTGACATCACAGTACAGGGTTAATATGCACTGTGACATCTCAGTATAGCCAGGGTTAATGCAAAGTGTTAATATGCACTGTGAATATAAGCCCTGTACTGGGTTGTCACTGTGCATATTTGCCCTTTACTGTGATTAAAGGGGTACTCCGGGATAGGAAAATAAATCCCCTATCCAAAGGATAGGAGATAAGTGTCTGATCGGGGAGGTCCGGCCGATGGGATCCCCCACGATCTCTTGTATGGTACTCCGGATCTCCTTGTGCCAGGAGTGGTGGTGAACACTCCCCCTCCATGTATCTATGGGAGAGCCACAGATACAGCACTTGTGTATCTCCGAGTCTTCCATAGAGATACATGGAGGGGGAGTGTTCACCACACAACCGCTCCATGCGGTGGTTGACACAGCTTATTTCTCGAGAACTGAATCGAGACAAAACCGGTTTTGAGATCCTCCGTCATATCTCAATACAGGAACGGAAAACGAAAGCAGCCTTAGCTATCATGTAGGGAGATCATGAGCCTGCACTCTCTGCAGATGAGGTGCCGGCTCACTGATGTGAGTTAGGCCTCATGCACACGGCCATTGTTTGGGTCTGCATCCGAGCTGCAATTTTTGCGGCTTGGATGCGGACCCATTCACTGCAATGGGGAGCGTAAAAGGTGCGTACAGCACTCCGTGTGCTGTCCGCATCCATTGCTCCATTCCGTGGTCCGCCAAAAAAATATAACCTGTCTTATTCTTGTCCGTTTTGCAGACAAGAATAGGCAGTTATATCAATGGCTGTCTGTGCCGTTCCAAAAATTGTGGAACGCACACGGACGCCATTCGTTTTTTGCGGACACGCAATTTGCGCACCGCAAAACACACAACGGTCGTGTGCATGAGGCCTTATGCTGAGCAAAAAGTATAAATCCTGACAATCACTTCCTGTGCTCTCTGAGCCCAGGGTCCCTTCACCCCTTCACGTGTTGAATAGTGTTGAGCGCGAATATTCGTATTACAAATTTTTAACGTGAATATCGGCACCTCGAGAATTCGCTAATATTTTGAATATAGTGCTATATATTCGTAATGACGAATATTTTTTTTCATTATTTTTTTTAACACAGTACACATCAGGTGATCATCCCTCCCTTCTTCTAGCTTGTGGGCCAACGAGAAGGCTTTGTCACAGCTTAGCAACATCCCTAGCAACCAATAGAAAAGTTGTATACAATTTTTTAATGTGTCTGTTTGTTTGAGTTGTCTAATAAACTTAATAGAATTTTTTTTTTACCTATGGTTATTGTTGGATGTGCATCCTTAGGGTGGTTCTTTTGACTCTTCATTGAGTCTATTATTTCCGTATTATATTCTAAACCACTCCTTTGCACTCCCTGTATTATTTGCATTTATTAGTGTGCCACCTCCATCCACACTACATACCCCTTACTATATAAGAACATCCCCAGCAGCTATTTTCTAAAGTTTATTGCAGTTATGAAAGAGACAGCAGTGTCATTGCTGTGCTCTGTGCTTTGTTGTATTACATTAGACAGTTAACTTATATATATAATTCAGATAGTTAGGGGGAGATAGTCAGTGTAGGTTATATCCCGATATAGTGTAGCCGATAGGTTCCAGTGCAGGGTGTTAGGCAGCAGTGATGGCCAGTTCGCATTGTTCACCTGCGAACACATGCGGGCTGCCATCTTGACTCACCCGGCTGGCGATGCACAGGTAAGCCCTTACCTGTGCCTGTGCCGCGAGCCGGTCTGAAATCAAATGAGGTCACGGGGAGCAGGCAGTTCCGAGAACAGCCGCCAGAGGCCTTCATCGGACTGTTCTCGGAACTGCCTGCTCCTCGTGACCGCATTTTATTTCAGACTGGCTCGCGGCACAGACACAGGTAAGGGCCTACCTGTGCATCGCCGGCCAGGTGAGTCAAGATGGCAGCCCGCATGTGTTCGCAGGCGAACACTGCGAACTGGCCATCACTATTAGGCAGTGTAATAGGTTCTGCTGTCCATACATACATGCTACAGACATAGTGCTGTATGCATGTAAAATATGCGCATCATTAATTGCAGAAAATTCGCAAGCGCAAATATATTGGAGCACTCTATCTGCATATAAAGCTATTCTAATGTTCTGCCAACCATTTTCTCCAGTCTCAGGAAACTTATACCAGCTTGAAAAATGTAGCATAAGTGACCCACCCCTGTATTTCGCACGCATTACGCGAATATTACATTGCCTTTTTTCGCAATAAAGAATATAATCTTGAATTATCGAATTCGCGAATATATGATGAATATTCTACAAAATATTTGCGAAATATCACGAATTTGAACATTGCCCCTGCCGCTTATCACTAGTGTTGAATAGAAGATAACCTCCCTGACTTGGAACGGACACAGCAGGAACCTAGATGTCTACAGAACCAGTTCTATTAAACGCTTATACAAGTAGAGCCTCCGACAGAGTGGAGAGGGTGTCAGCAGTAGGTTTGTATTGACGTCACTGATTATTTTGCCCTTCCTCTAATCTGTCAGAACAATAACCCCCAAAAAACTGATTCTGTCTGTTAAGTGTTTGGTCAGTAATCCATTAGTATTGCTAAAGCAAAAAAAAAACAGGAGTGGATCCAAAATAGAGATGACACATGAATGGAATATCGCATGTCTTCTGTGTTTTGTACCCACTCCTGCTCTTGGCTATCAAATCATAAGCCAATTCTGATGCAAAATAGGGACCATGTCATACAGGCCTTACAACTGCTACATAGACAGGATCCATTGTGCGTCTCATTTTTCCTTCCTTCTGACAGATCAGAAGAAGGGTCAAATAAATGATGATGTCAACCAGGCCAAAAAGGCAGAATAGTGGCCCAGTCATGGAGTGGGTAGGGTGGGAACAGCATGAGAAGTCCACAGAGTGGCCCAGTGACATAGTGGTTAGGTGGCAGCAGTGTGAGGAGACCACAGAGTGGCAAGGTGACATAGTGTGGAGGTGGCAGCAGCATAAGGAGACCACAGAGTGGTGAAGTGGCAGCAGCATGAGGAGACCACAAAGTGGCCCAGTGATATAGTGTTGAAGTGGCAGCAGCATGAGGAGAAAACAGAGTGGCCCAGTGGCATAGTGTTGAGGTAGCAGCAGCATGAGGAGACCACAGAGTGGTGATGTGGCAGCAGCATGAGGAGACCACAGAGTGGTGAAGTGGCAGCAGCATGAGGAGACCACAAAGTGGCCCAGTGACATAGTGTTGAAGTGGTAGCAGCATGAGGAGACCACATAGTGGCCCAGTGACATAGTGTTGAGGTAGCAGCAGCATGAGGAGACCATAGAGTGGTGATGTGGCAGCAGCATGAGGAGACCACAGAGTGGCAAGGTGACATAGTGTGGAGGTGGCAGCAGCATAAGGAGACCACAGAGTGGTGATGTGGCAGCAGCATGAGGAGACCACAGAGTGGTGAAGTGGCAGCAGCATGAGGAGACCACAAAGTGGCCCAGTGACATAGTGTTGAAGTGGTAGCAGCATGAGGAGACCACATAGTGGCCCAGTGACATAGTGTTGAGGTAGCAGCAGCATGAGGAGACCATAGAGTGGTGATTTGGCAGCAGCATGAGGAGACCACAGTGTGGCACAATTACAGAGTGTGGAGGTGGCAGTAGCAGCATGAGGAGGTCACAGACTGGCAAGTTGACATAGTGTGGAGGTGGCAGCAGCAGCATGAGGAGGCCAAAGAGTGGCACAATGACAGAGTGTGGAGGTGGCAGCAGCAGCATGAGGAGACCACAGAGTGGCTCAGGGACAGAGTTGTGAGTTGGCAGCAGCATGAAGAGACCACAAAGTGGCAAGGTGACATAGTGTGGAGGTGGCAACAGCATGAGGAGACCACAGAGTGGTGATGTGGCAGCAGAATGAGGAGACCACAGAGTGGTGAAGTGGCAGCAGCATGAGGAGACCACAAAGTGGCCCAGTGACATAGTGTTGAAGTGGTAGCAGCATGAGGAGACCACATAGTGGCCCAGTGACATAGTGTTGAGGTAGCAGCAGCATGAGGAGACCATAGAGTGGTGATGTGGCAGCAGCATGAGGAGACCACAGAGTGGCAAGGTGACATAGTGTGGAGGTGGCAGCAGCATAAGGAGACCACAGAGTGGTGATGTGGCAGCAGCATGAGGAGACCACAGAGTGGTGAAGTGGCAGCAGCATGAGGAGACCACAAAGTGGCCCAGTGACATAGTGTTGAAGTGGTAGCAGCATGAGGAGACCACATAGTGGCCCAGTGACATAGTGTTGAGGTAGCAGCAGCATGAGGAGACCATAGAGTGGTGATTTGGCAGCAGCATGAGGAGACCACAGTGTGGCACAATTACAGAGTGTGGAGGTGGCAGTAGCAGCATGAGGAGGTCACAGACTGGCAAGTTGACATAGTGTGGAGGTGGCAGCAGCAGCATGAGGAGGCCAAAGAGTGGCACAATGACAGAGTGTGGAGGTGGCAGCAGCAGCATGAGGAGACCACAGAGTGGCTCAGGGACAGAGTTGTGAGTTGGCAGCAGCATGAAGAGACCACAAAGTGGCAAGGTGACATAGTGTGGAGGTGGCAACAGCATGAGGAGACCACAGAGTGGTGATGTGGCAGCAGAATGAGGAGACCACAGAGTGGTGAAGTGGCAGCAGCATGAGGAGACCACAGAGTGGCACAATGACAGAATTATGAGTTGGCAGCAGCATGAGGAGACCACAGCTTGACAAGGTGACATAGCGTGGAGGTGGCAGCAGCATGAGGAGACCACAGAGTGGTGATGTGCAGCAACATGAGGAGACCACAGAGTGGTGAAGTGGCAGCAGCATGAGGAGGCCAGAGAGTGGCAAGGTGACAGTGTGGAGGTGGCAGCAGCATGAGGAGGCCAGAGAGTGGCACAATGACAGAGTGTGGAGGTGGCAGAAGCAGCATGAGGAGACCACAGAGTGGCCCAGAGACAGAGTTGTGAGTTGGCAGCAGCATGAGGAGACCACAGAGTGGCCCAGTGACATAGTCTTGAGGTAGCAGCAGCATGAGCAGACCACAGAGTGGTGATTTGGCAACAGCATGAGGAGGCCACAGAGTGGCACAATGACAGAGTGTGGAGGTGGCAGCATCAGCATAAGGAGACCACAGAGTGGTCCAGAGACAGAGTTGTGAGTTGGCAGCAGCATGAGGAGACCACAGAGTGGCAAGGTGACATAGTGTGGAGCTGGCAGCAGCATAAGGAGGCCACAGAGTGGCACAATGACAGAGTGTGGAGGTGGCAGCAGCAACAGCAGCATGAGGAGACCACAGAGTGGCACAAGGACAGAGTGTGGAGGTGGCAGCAGCAGCAGCATGAGGAGACCACAGAGTGGCACAATGACATAGTGTGGAGGTGGCAACAGCAGCATGAGGAGACCTGAGTGGTGAGGTGGCAGCAGCATCAGGAGACCACAGAGTGACCCGGTGACAGAGTGGGGAGGTGGGTGGCAATAACAGCACCCACTGACGATGGTGGGTGTAAGAAGGAACACTTGGCATCAGATGGTGGCAGCATCAGAATAGTAGCTGAGGCAGTTAGCCAGAAGAAACAGATCTCTTTTGTCAAGGTTTGGGTGAGGCAGCATGGATGAAATAGCGTGGCATTCTCAAAGAGCCTGAGAAAACGGCAGGTGTCACGCATGAGCTGCCACTGGCTGACATCGAAGTTACACAGTGGAGTACTCCTGTCCGCATAGATCATCAAGAAATCGCTTTTGGCCTTTCTCTGGTCATATAGTCGGTCCAACATATGGAGGGTGAAATTCCAACTGGTGGAAACGTGGCATATCAGTCTATGTTGGGGATGCCGTTCTGCCGCTGCAACTCAAGGAGGGTGTGCTAGGCGGTGTACGAGTGGCTGAAGTGCATGCAAAGTTTCCTGGCCATTTTTAGGATGTCTTGCAGATAGGTGGAAGACTTCAGGAACCGCTTGACAACCAGATTGAACACGTGCGCCATGCAGGGCGCATGGCTCAGACCTCCTTGACGCAGTGCCGACACCATGTTCTTCCCGTTGTCGGTCACCATGGCCCTGATTTTGAGTTGTCGTGGAGAAAACCAGGATTCAATTTCTTGATGAAGGACACAGAGCAGTTCCTCCCCTGCGTGACTCCATTTGCCCGGGCAAAAATGGTGCAAAACAGCGTGACACCGCCGTGCCCTGCACATGTGGTATGCTGGAGGGGCACTGTGAATTGTCCCTGCAGTGGAGGCTGAGGACATGGTGGTGGATGAGGAGGGAGAGGCGGACATTGTCGCAGGACCAACGGCGTGAGAACGTGGAGCCGGAAGCGCCATCATCTGGCCAAGTTGCTGGTGTGGCTGGGCAGGAACCAGATTCACCCAGTGGGCTGTAAAGGACAGGTATTATTCCTGACCATAGTTACAGCTCCACACGTCGGCGCTACCGTGCACTTTGGCAGACACCGACAGGCTCAAGGACTGGCCAAGCTTCTGTTCTACATATTTGTGCAGGCCTGGTACTGCCTTTTTGCCAAAGAAATGACAGCTTGGGACTCTCCACCTCAGCCCGGCACAAGCCATCATTTCTTCGAAAGGGAGGTACTGCAGTACCAGCAACTTGGCCACGATCACGTTCAGCTTCTGCGCCATAGGATACACGCGTATTGCTGTCTCTTGGCAATCGCTTCGGTGATCGACTGCTGCCGAAATGAGTGACGAGGAGTAGGAGGACGAGGAGCCGGAGCATCAGGCCCGGTAGATGATGGGAAGGACAGACAGCTCCCTTCGGCTGAGGTGGTGGAGCCTTGACTGCCTGAAATTGGGTGCATGCCACTGGGTGATGCAGCGGTTGCTGCGGCAGGCTGGACCAATACATCGGAGCCACGTTTCTCCCAGGCCACTTTATGGTGACGCTGCCTATGTTGATGCAGGGCCATGGTGCTAACATTGGCACCCTGGCCACGCTTCACCTTTGCCCACAGATTTGGCAAATGGCCATGTTCACCTCCTCCGGCGGCTTAAAAAAAAACTGCCACACCGCCAAGTAGGTGATTTTACTCCCAACACTCCACACTGACTGACTGACTATGGCCGCTGCCTCCGTGAAACCCTGCACCACTACTTTCTGGGCAGGTAGGCTCCTGGGAAGTGGGTGGTCTACCCAGGGTACGTTTGGCTTCCGATCTCCCACTGCTGCCACCTTGCTGACTCCAAGCCACGCTACCGACTTGCTGGCTCCACCGCTTACTCACGCGCAAGCTGCCACCTTCTTCTCCCGATGATGATGAAGCCCCTTCGTCACCCAGCTCCCAATTGCGATCGGCTACATCATCATTGAGTACTGTCTGCACGTCACTGATGTCCTCCTCAATAGTCTCTGAGCCAGGAGCATGGCCGCTTGCAACACCAGCTCCCACGCCACTCTCCTCATCACTACTTGCCAGCGGACCGGAGGAACCAGCAGATGTCTTCTCCAGATCTTGGCTGGGCAGTAGCTGCTGACTGTCCTCTAGTAGCTCGTCCTCGCTGTATAGTGGAGCTGAGCCCACAGTATATAATCCTTGTCTGGCTGAGGGAACAGAAAAGGACAGAGGCAGGTTGAGGACAGGTGAGGGCACAGGGCCTGCTCCCAGGCCATGCCAACTAAGGGTTGTGTCTGACAAACCCACCGACTCTTGGCTGGGGATGTCTGATGTCACTTGGGATGAAGTGGATGACCGAGTCGACCAGAAACATTTAGGACTCTGCTCCTCCCCTGTGCAGGGCCTGTCACTTCTCTGTCTGACATACTGTTAGATCAAATAAATAATTTAAAAGGAAATTAATACACCCAAAAAAGGCAGTAATTTTGTCACTTCACCGCACAACAGCTAATAAGCCTTTTTTCCCACTAATACACCACAAAAAAGGCTTTAGAACATATAACTGCACCGCTGAACGGCAAATAAGCCCTTTTTCCCCACTAATACACCAAAAAAGGCGCTTTAAAACATATAACTGCACTGCTGAACAGCTAATAAAACTTTTTTTACACTAATACACCCCAAAAAAGGCTTTAGAACATATAAAAGCACAGCTGAATGGCAAATAAGCCCTTTTTTCCCTCTAATGCACCCCAAAAAAGGCTTTAGAACATATAACAGCACCGCTGAACGGCAAATAAGCCATTTTTTCCCTCTAATACACCCCAAAATAGGCTTTAGAATATATAACTGCACCGCTAAACGGTAAATAAGCCCTTTTTTTTTACACTAATACACCCCAAAAAAGGCTGTAATTTTGTCACTTCACAGCACAATGCCAAATAAGCCTTTTTTCCCCACTAATTCGCCACAAAAAAAGGTTTTAAAACATATAACTGCACCGCTGAACGGCTAATAAGACTTTTTTTCCCCACTAATACACCCCAAAAAAGGCTGTAATTTTGTCACTTCACTGCTCAACGGCTAACAAGCCTTTTTTTCCCACTAATACACCACAAAAAAACTTTAAAACATATAACTGTAATTTTGTCACTTCACTGCTCAACGGCTAACAAGCCTTTTTTTCCCACTAATACACCACAAAAAAACTTTAAAACATATAACTGCACCGCTGAACGGCAAATAAGACCTTTTTTTTTCACTAAAACACCCGAAAAAAGGCTTCAGAACATATAAGTGCACCGCTAAACTGCTAACAAGCCTTTTTTTCCACCAATACACCACAAAAAAGGCTTTAGAACATATAACTGCACTGCCGAACTGCAAATAATCCCCTTTTTTCCACTAATACACCCCAAAAAACGCTTCAGAACTTATAACTGCACCGCTGAACGGCTAATAATATTTTCCCACTAATACACCCCAAAAAAGGCTGTAATGTTGTCACTTCACCGCACAACGGCAAATAAGCCCTTTATTCTCAATAATACACCACAAAAAAGTCTTTAAACCATATAACTACACAGCTGAACGTCTAATAAGCCCCTTTTTTCCACTAATACACCCCAAAAAATGCTTTAGAACATATAACTGCACCACACAAAATCTAATAAGACATACAAATATTTCCTAGTAATACACCCTGTTAATGGCTGTATCACACAGCACTTGCACCCCAATAACAAGCAAGGTTTGCTGGAATTACAGAGGTATCATCTATTGCAAACCTAAAAGCAGCAGTATAATGGCAATTTGGATCCCCAGTCAGTGCTGAAAGGTGTAATAGGATTGCTCCTAGTACCCAGGCTGTACACTCCCCTTTGGACCCTGTTCTGCTTCAATACTAGGGAAAAATTCCTCCCTATCCCTATAAAAAAAATTCAATGGTGGAATCCAAGATGACTGAGGCTATTTATAGGGCTGTGACATCACAGGGGTTGGCTGGCTGCTGATTGGCTGCATGCATGGCATTGTGGGTGATCCCTCATTCCCAGAGTATTTTGCTCCATGTCCTAACACGTGCAGCAGCCATTTTAGGAAAAAAAATGTGATTTGTTACTGTAACGGACCGTTTCCGCAGACAAGGGGTTAAAATCCGTTTAGGCGAAAAGCCCCTTTCTGAGAGACAGGCACAGCTACTGCAGGATACACTAAACTCCCGAACTGTATACAAAATAGCACTCCAAACTGGAACCTCACGAATAGCTGCTAGCAGACGAACAGGGATCAGCTTACACTTCTGGCAATCGGTCTTCTAACAGCATACAGTGAATCCCCCCAATAACGAGACAAGGCTCCGTGTTGAGGGTCAAGCAGTGGTCTGACTGTACTTCACGTACAGCCTCTTTTATTCATAAACCACAAACATAGTACTGCCCACAGGGGTTTGAAATACAACCAATCAGTAATTTACAACACATACAATGTAACTACAGCAACCAATCATTCACGCCCCCAGAGGACCAGAAGGAAGACTGTGACATAGGACAAATACAACATATCCCCACAATGCATCATGGTCTCCTCCTCTCTGTCCCGGAGACAACCTGAGGAGCAATCCAATTATCTCTGAGGACAAAGGGAGATCGCCAATACACATGTGAGGACAACAGAACAGACATCACCATTTAAACACACAATGGGACAATGGCACAATAGAAACACACCCAGCATTTTCCTCCCAAGCTGACAAGTTACACTTATTATAAATTGTTACAACTTTGTGAGTTTACATTGGCCATACATACAACTTACATCAATTTAAACAGTATAACTTGGGGACAAACCTATCCAAAATTCACTTGAATCGGTTCAGGGGTTTAAAAGTTAGTATATGGCCCATAATCCTGGGGCAAGAGGCCAGCAGCCAGTCCTCAAAACCCAGTGGCAAGGTCGGTTTCGCCACACATCTCCCCCCCCCCAGGGAAGACTAACCAGATACCTGACCTCACGCCGGTCGGTACCTGAGTTAGTCTGGCAGCCCACCCACAACCAAATACTGGACCTGTTGACTTTAGTAGCCTGTCTCTGTCCAGTGAGTCCACCAAGGTTATGTTGGAAGCTGGTACTCCCGGTCTCTGTGTTGCTCGCTGGTTTGGAGTGGAGGTTGCTTTGTGGGCAGGTATCAGCGGTACTCTGCCCTGGTGCCAGCGCTGCCACGGAAGAAGCCTGGTTGGAGCCTGGTTGTTGGAGGGGGAGACCGACTGTCTCTACCCCCTGTGCTGTAAGTGCAGAGACCACGGTCCCATCTGCACTGTTGTGGGGCTTGCTGTCTCCCCCTGGTGCGTTAAGCTGCCGCTGGGGAGAGGGGGTAACAAGCTCCTCTCCCATACATACTTCCGGCCGCTGGGGAGGGCGACCGACCGTCTCCGCTCCCAATACAGTGTCCTGTTGCTGGGGAAAGGAGACTGGGCTCTCTATTCCCTGCTGGACACTCTGCTGCTGGGGGACAGGACCGACTGTCTCTGCCCCCTGTAACTCCGCCTGCCGCTGGGGAGGGAGGACGCTGCTCTCCTCTCCCTGCATTTCACACTGCCTTCCCGGAATATCACTCTGCTGCTGGGGGGCAGGAACAACTACCTCTGCCCCCTGTACCTCAGCCTGCCACTGGGGAGGGAGGACGCTGCTCTCCTCTCCCTGCACTTCACACTGCCTTCCCGGCATATCACTCTGCTGCTGGGGGGCAGGAACAACTACCTCTGCCCCCTGTAACTCAGCCTGCCGCAGGGGAGGGAGGGCGCTGCTCTCCTCTCCCTGCACTTCACACTGCCGCTGGGGAATGGAGACTGGGCTCCCAATTCCCTGCAGGACTGGTGTAGAGACCTCGGTCCCATCTCTACCGGCCACCTGGGGTCCTTCCCAGTAACACTCTACAATATCTGCCCAGCTGAATGGGTCTGGATCTGGGTCTGTCACCTTACCGTCCTGCTGAGCCTTCTCAATGGAGTGGAAGAGATCTCGGTAGTCCTGCTCCAGTTCCCACTCCAGGGTTGCTAGGTGAGCCAGGTCTTGCTCTACCTCATGGGGGTCATCCCACTCATGCCTAGACTCCCTCTCATAGAAAATGTCCTGAAGTCTGGACTGTACAGGGCTCCCGAAGTCAGGCTCTGCAAAGGACTCCCATAACAATCCAGGACCATAAAACTCCTCTCCCTCTGGCTTGTCATGTTCGGCTGTCCAGGGTATATACTGTGCCATATACCACCAAAGCGCCTGGTAGGCATCCTCCAGCCATAGCTCCTGCCATACCCGGTGCTCTAGTTCCTTCACCCATTCCTCCAGGGGCTGCTCTCCCAGGAAGGGCATCCGCAGGGCCACTTGCTTCTGCAACCGCTGCTCTTCACTGGGGAGACTCTCACCCCGCTGGTATTGTAGATTATCCAGGGCCTGGTACCAGATGCCTTTCCTTAATGCATCCCGGCCATCCAGGTCCTCCTCCTCGTATAACACTGCTGGTTCCATCCTGCTGCTGTCAGGGACGCTGTACTGGGACATGCGTTGTCCTTAAATTGTAGAATCCACAAAAATGGTGTCTCCTGTAGCTGTCCTTCTGGCTGTAGGAACGATCCCGCTGCTTGCCACCAATGTAACTGCTGCTTGATCGCCCTCCATGAGTTCCGCAATAATGACTCTTTTCGCTTTGTTACTGGCAATAATTCCTCTGGCTTCCAGTAATGCCTTTAGCGTTTCTCTTTTCAGCCTGGTATAATCCGTCCCCATTCGTCATCTGTTCGCATAAAATCCGCATACTCACGAACGATGACTTTGTACGGATGAGGTTCCTTTCCGTTCGTATCAAATAAAACAGCTGAACGGTCTTCTGCTGTGAGATTAGAATCCTGTCGCTTGCCATTCTGCTTCCCAGGGCGGTAGTGAATTGTCAAGTCAAACGGCTACAGTGCCAAACTCCAGCGCAACAGCCGGGCATTGTCTCCAGACACCCTGTTTAGCCATACCAACGGGTTGTGATCGGTGAGTAGCGAGAACTGTTGTCCATAAATGTACGGCTGTAATTTCTTTAAGGCCCACGCCACAGCCAGGCATTCCTTTTCGATGGCGGCGTAGCTTACCTCTCGGGGTAACAATTTCCTGCTTAAGTAAGCTACAGGATGCTCGCCGCCATCAGCTCCGACTTGGCTCAGTACTGCCCCCAATCCAAATATTGAAGCGTCTGTGTGGACCAGAAAACGTTTAGTTGGATCAGGAGCGGCCAAGACAGGAGCATTTATCAAAGAGTCTTTCAGTTTTTGGAATGCCTGTTCACACTCTGGGCTCCAGGTGACAATCTTAGGGAGATTTTTACGGGTAAGGTCAGTGAGCGGTTTTTGCCCCACCTGTTGTTCGCATACAGGGAGGTACCTCAAGAGTCCACTGGGTTCTCACCTTTCGAGTTATTGTTCGGAAGGAGGGTAAGGGGCCCCTTAGATTTAATCCGGGAACATTGGGAGGGGGAAGTCACGATAGATGGTACCCCTGTTGTACCATATGTGCTGGAGTTTCGGGACCGCTTGGAGGAGCTAACCGAGACCGTACGCTCTAACCTCCAGGCGGCCCAGAACCGGCAGCGCGGATGGTATGATAGAGGTGCCAGGGACCGCAGTTTTCAAGTGGGGGAAAAGGTGTTGATCCTTAAACCTGTTAAGAATGATAAACTGCAGGCTTCCTGGCAGGGCCCATACAAGGTGGTGGAACAAGTCTGTGACACCACCTATGTGATCGGTCCATGTACTGGAGCAGGAGTTAGTCGGATGCTCCATGTTAACATGTTAAAACCATATCATGAACGCCCAGAGGAGGTAAATGCTATTTGCGCCTCTGCTGCAGAAGATATGGACAATTTACCTCTCCCTGATCTCCTGGGAATGGAGAACCGGAACGAAGACCTGGGAGAGGTACAATTGGGGGAAAGATTAAACCCGCAGGAAAGGGACCAGATTGTAGATCTCTTACGAGAGAAAAGCGAAACCTTCTCTAATGTACCAGGGTATACCCCCCTAGCCACTCACCGAGTGGAGACCCCTGGTCAGCTGCCCATGCGTCAACCCCCTTACCGCATCACTGAATCTGTCAAGGAACACATGCGTAAGGAGATTGATGAAATGTTAGAGCTTGGGGTGATAGAACACTCCGACAGCCCCTGGGCTTCCCCGGTAGTTCTAGTGCCAAAACGGGACGGCACAACCCGTTTCTGTGTAGACTACCGGAAGTTGAATGACAAGACTGTATCAGACGCCTATCCTATGCCCAGGATAGACGAACTCTTAGATAAGATGGCCCGTGGTCAGTACCTCACGACGATAGATTTGTGTAAGGGGTACTGGCAGATTCCCCTAGCCGAGGATGCCATCCCCAAGTCGGCGTTCGTCACCCCATTTGGCCTGTACCAGTTTAAGGTCATGCCATTTGGGATGAAGAACGCCCCGGCTACCTTTCAGAGGATGGTAGATCGGCTATTGGAAGGATCCCAGGAGTTTGCATGCGCATATTTAGACGATATCGCCATATTCAGCAGCTCCTGGGAAGAACATTTAACCCATATCGGGTTTATCCTAGATAGGATCAGGGAAGCCAACCTGACCCTAAAACCCAGAAAGTGCCATATAGGGATGGCAGAAGTTCAGTATCTGGGACACAGGGTGGGTAGTGGGAAACAGAAGCCAGAACCCGCTAAAATTGAGGCTGTCGCCAAATGGCCAACCCCCCGCACCAAGACCCAGGTATTAGCTTTCTTAGGTACCGCTGGGTATTACCGGAAATTTGTACCCAATTATAGCGCCGTAGCAAAACCCCTCACTGACCTTACCCGTAAAAATCTCCCTAAGATTGTCACCTGGAGCCCAGAGTGTGAACAGGCATTCCAAAAACTGAAAGACTCTTTGATAAATGCTCCTGTCTTGGCCGCTCCTGATCCAACTAAACGTTTTCTGGTCCACACAGACGCTTCAATGTTTGGATTGGGGGCAGTACTGAGCCAAGTCGGAGCTGATGGCGGCGAGCATCCTGTAGCTTACTTAAGCAGGAAATTGTTACCCCGAGAGGTAAGCTACGCCGCCATCGAAAAGGAATGCCTGGCCGTGGTGTGGGCCTTAAAGAAATTACAGCCGTACATTTATGGACAACAGTTCTCGCTACTCACCGATCACAACCCGTTGGTATGGCTAAACAGGGTGTCTGGAGACAATGCCCGGCTGTTGCGCTGGAGTTTGGCGCTGCAGCCGTTTGACTTGACAATTCACTACCGCCCTGGGAAGCAGAATGGCAAGCGACTGGATTCTAATCTCACAGCAGAAGACCGTTCAGCTGTTTTATTTGATACGAACGGAAAGGAACCTCATCCGTACAAAGTCATCGTTCGTGAGTATGCGGATTTTATGCGAACCGATGACGAATGGGGACGGATTATACCAGGCTGAAAAGAGAAACGCTAAAGGCATTACTGGAAGCCAGAGGAATTATTGCCAGTAACAAAGCGAAAAGAGTCATTATTGCGGAACTCATGGAGGGCGATCAAGCAGCAGTTACATTGGTGGCAAGCAGCGGGATCGTTCCTACAGCCAGAAGGACAGCTACAGGAGACACCATTTTTGTGGATTCTACAATTTAAGGACAACGCATGTCCCAGTACAGCGTCTCTGACAGCAGCAGGATGGAACCAGCAGTGTTATACGAGGAGGAGGACCTGGATGGCCGGGATGCATTAAGGAAAGGCATCTGGTACCAGGCCCTGGATAATCTACAATACCAGCGGGGTGAGAGTCTCCCCAGTGAAGAGCAGCGGTTGCAGAAGCAAGTGGCCCTGCGGATGCCCTTCCTGGGAGAGCAGCCCCTGGAGGAATGGGTGAAGGAACTAGAGCATCGGGTATGGCAGGAGCTATGGCTGGAGGATGCCTACCAGGCGCTTTGGTGGTATATGGCACAGTATATACCCTGGACAGCCGAACATGACAAGCCAGAGGGAGAGGAGTTTTATGGTCCTGGCTTGTTATGGGAGTCCTTTGCAGAGCCTGACTTCGGGAGCCCTGTACAGTCCAGACTTCAGGACATTTTCTATGAGAGGGAGGCTAGGCATGAGTGGGATGACCCCCATGAGGTAGAGCAAGACCTGGCTCACCTAGCAACCCTGGAGTGGGAACTGGAGCAGGACTACCGAGATCTCTTCCACTCCATTGAGAAGGCTCAGCAGGACGGTAAGGTGACAGACCCAGATCCAGACCCATTCAGCTGGGCAGATATTGTAGAGTGTTACTGGGAAGGACCCCAGGTGGCCGGTAGAGATGGGACCGAGGTCTCTCCACCGGTCCTGCAGGGAATTGGGAGCCCAGTCTCCATTCCCCAGCGGCAGTGTGAAGTGCAGGGAGAGGAGAGCAGCGCCCTCCCTCCCCTGCGGCAGGCTGAGTTACAGGGGGCAGAGGTAGTTGTTCCTGCCCCCCAGCAGCAGAGTGATATGCCGGGAAGGCAGTGTGAAGTGCAGGGAGAGGAGAGCAGCGTCCTCCCTCCCCAGCGGCAGGCTGAGGTACAGGGGGCAGAGGTAGTTGTTCCTGCCCCCCAACAGCAGAGTGATATGCCGGGAAGGCAGTGTGAAATGCAGGGAGAGGAGAGCAGCGTCCTCCCTCCCCAGCGGCAGGCGGAGTTACAGGGGGCAGAGACAGTCGGTCCTGTCCCCCAGCAGCAGAGTGTCCAGCAGGGAATAGAGAGCCCAGTCTCCTTTCCCCAGCAACAGGACACTGTATTGGGAGCGGAGACGGTCGGTCGCCCTCCCCAGCGGCCGGAAGTATGTATGGGAGAGGAGCTTGTTACCCCCTCTCCCCAGCGGCAGCCTAACGCACCAGGGGGAGACCGCAAGCCCCACAACAGTGCAGATGGGACCGTGGTCTCTGCACTTACAGCACAGGGGGTAGAGACAGTTGGTCTCCCCCTCCAACAACCAGGCTCCAACCAGGCTTCTTCCGTGGCAGCGCTGGCACCAGGGCAGAGTACCGCTGATACCTGCCCACAAAGCAACCTCCACTCCAAGCCAGGGAGCAACACAGAGACCGGGAGTACCAGCTTCCAACATAACCTTGGTGGACTCACTGGACAGAGACAGGCTACTAAAGTCAACAGGTCCAGTATTTGGTTGTGGGTGGGCTGCCAGACTAACTCAGGTACCGACCGGCGTGAGGTCAGGTATCTGGTTAGTCTTCCCTGGGGGGGGGAAGATGTGTGGCGAAACCGACCTCGCCACTGGGTTTTGGAGAGGACTGGCTGCTGGCCTCTTGCCCCAGGATTATGGGCCATATACTAACTTTTAAACCCCTGAACCGATTCAAGTGAATCGGTTCAGGGGTTTAAAAGTTAGTATATGGCCCATAATCCTGGGGCAACAGGCCAGCAGCCAGTCCTCTCCAAAACCCAGTGGCGAGGTCGGTTTCGCCACACATTTCCCCCCCCCCAGGGAAGACTAACCAGATACCTGACCTCACGCCGGTCGGTACCTGAGTTAGTCTGGCAGCCCACCCACAACCAAATACTGGACCTGTTGACTTTAGTAGCCTGTCTCTGTCCAGTGAGTCCACCAAGGTTATGTTGGAAGCTGGTACTCCCGGTCTCTGTGTTGCCGACCTCGCCACTGTTACCACAAAGCGTGAGGAAATTCTGATTCTGTGCGAATCAGATTTTTCCTGAAATTTGAATCGAATTCCACTTCGTCAACTTCGATTCGCTCATCTCTAAACATGTTCTATAATTTGCAGGACAGCCGTGCATGCTGCTGCCAGTGGCAATGTTTTGTGGTTGCAGCATGTAGGTGCCTCCTCCTTTCTCCTGGGGCCTTCCCTGTCTGGTGCCAGAGGGGTTAATTATCTAGCTGGTGGGGATTTAGGTGTGTCCTGGGTGTGGCCACGAGGTTTATATTGCCTGTGGCCTGTTGGCTGGGGTTAGTGTTCCTCCAGCCTTGCTTTGTGCTGGAGCTGTGCTCCTGCCAGGTACCTCTACCATCTGCCCAGTGCTTGAGGGCCACCTTGTGGAACATCAATGTCTCCCCGATTGTAACGGTCACGTACACTGCACACAGGGGGGAGGATAGTGACCACTGCGCTCCACCCTCACCTGCCCTGCCTACTTGCCTCGCAATTCCCGATGACAGGGGACGGCAGTCCCTAACTTAGGATACATGCGGGGAGGACAGACAAGACAAATAACGGATCGTGAACGGACCAGGTCAATACCAAGGGAGCAACGCAGTACAAAGGGACAAAGCAGAGAAGAGTCAGGAGAAGCCGGGGTCAAATACCAGGAGAGTAATGAAGTACAACAGGAGTCCGCAAAGAATCGTCAGGTGGAAGCCGAGGTCAGGATACCAGGAGAGTTGCGCAGTACAGGAGGAGCAGGCAGAGGATCGTCAGGGAACACAGGATCAGGTAAGTATACAGGAAACCAAAAATCGCCAAGAACCTAATTAACAGGCAACCTGTGGCCAGCAGGCTGCCTGTTAAATACTGGCTAGCTGGGGTCATGTGACGTGGCCAGCGCCACATGACCCGCACTAGGGAGTACAGCTGAGCACCGAGTGCCCAGCTCGGTGCTCAGACCTCCCCTGGTTGCTGGGGGAAATGAAGACGCTGGCCGCGCGGAGGAGACGTGTGTGGCTAGTCCGTCCCGCCCCCTATCACCTAGGAAACGAGGACGCTGTGTGCGTCCTCGCTCCTGCACAGAAACGGGACGCCGACGGCGCTGAGAAGAGTGATCACCTCGGCGTCCCGTGACACCGATGTCTTCTGTGTCGTCCCGTTGTCTACCTTCCCTTCACTACCCTTGCACATGTTTGGTGATGTTTATGTATGGGTGGTTGTTGTCTTGTCTAGTGGTTGTTACATGTCTGGTCTGTTGGTGTCTGTAGTCCACCATGTTCGCTAGACATGTTCCTATGTTGTGTACCTCCGGAAGGGGGTCTCAGGGTTCCCCGGAGGGGGAACCACAAGTCAGTGTGCAGCTCTTCCGTGGGCCGCCATGCATCCTGTCTGCATGGGGGTCCAGGTGCTGTTGTTGTGGCGGCAGGTAAGTGCGTGTTGTCTGTTGGCTCTTGCCTGCCGATTTGCTAGTTGTGCACTGTCTGTCCCTTCTCTGGCAGCTAGGCCAGTGAGACTCCTGTTCATCCGTGTCTGGGATAAATTGGTTGTCTCAGCCCCTTTCTCTATTTGAGGGATTATCAGGGCGACTCAGGGTCCTAGGTTTCCTGGGTATAAGTCGTGCTACCATCCAGGTCCGCTCATACGGTGAAGAGTTAGGGCGAGGATTAGGGACGCTATAGAAGGTGACCTGCTCCCTGATCCCGGCATCCAGGCCTAGTTGCTTTCCCGTCTGCTCCTCATTATACAGTGGGGAATTTCCCCCACTTCCCACCGTGACAATGGGATGTGGACAGCACAGGGATGTCCATTTTTTGTGGAACCCCATAGAAATGAATGGGAAGAACGTTCAATCCGCATTCAAAAAATGCAGATTGGACACAGATTCTAAATACGGTAGTGCGCATGAGACCTTAACCTGGCTATTTTTTTTTTTTAAAGGGGGCAACCCTAAACCCTAATTAGAAATAATGGAATAGAAAAATCTCTGTATATGCCCCTTTTGAGCATATGGACATCTTAGAAGTGATTTTCCATTAGCCACAGTGGAGACCAACCCTGTTAGAGTGATTTCTATAGAGTGGATCCCCAGAGTCAGTTCTACTGGTAGGCCCTAGGCCCAGTCCGACACTGAATATTGGAGATGGATAGTGCAGGGAGACTGCAGGGAGAGTGCAGGGACAGTGTAGGGAGACTTATTCTGCATCAGTTTTATTTCTTTTTTCCGAAATTTACTTATTCCTACATCAGCTGTAAACTAAGATATGTAATTCAATACCAATAAGATGGAAGCCTTTATTATTCCACTGCCAGCATGACAATCAATACCATCCAGTCTGCACCCCTTAGGGAGGAGGGGGGCAAGCCTCATTGATGACCATCCTCGTCTTTTGCTGGCTTTACTTCTTCCAAATAATCCTTGAAAGTCTACATGTCCTAGAAAAGTCTGCAAATGAAAAGAGAGGAGGGGCTGGATGTTCCTGATGGCATATTCTCATTCATATTAGATGATGTGAAAAAGGAGAAAAAACAGATGGCAGAAGAAGGGCTCCCACCTGTAGGGCAGGAGAGCGCTGGGGTTGGAGAAGTGAGTATGCCGGAGCTGATTAATATTCTGTGTTTACTGTCAAATAACCTGCAGGAGATTGCAGGCCAGAACAGCAATAATTTGCATATTGTTCCCCCACCTAACCAGCCAAAGCCCATACCAGCAACAGCACCTAAATTCTCATCTACATCTATAGAATGTTTGGATCTACAGATTTTCAAAAGTCCAACTAACAGTATCTTTACTTGTACCTTTTTTAAGGGTGTGGATGTGAACAGTTACATCCAGTACACTAGTGGTCACCATACTCCATGGGTAAGTAATGTACCGTACAGCCAATTTCAGAGGGTTCAGCCGAACTGTACCCTGGACTCTGATTTTAAGATACAGTCCAATATTATCAAGAACCACTTTCTAGCAAAGTGGTACCGGAGTATTGTCTTCTCTGCTCTTCAAAAAACTAATACTCTCAAACCGAGTGTTTATAACCTACCAATCCTTCCACTTCCACTAAACATTTTCAGTGCAGGTTCCTCACCATGTACAATTCTTCCCATAAATTGGTGAAGGGTATATTTTGCAAACATTGGCCTATTCTATTAAATGATCCCATCCTCAAGAATGTATTATCCACTTCACCAGGTGTTACTTTTAGAAGAGCTCAGAATTTGAAAGGATTATTGGCACCCAGCACCCTCAGAGCAAGCCCAGTTACAGTTATTTTATCTAGCCAACCCTTTGGCTGCTATAAATGTGACAGCTCTTTGTGCTCCTGTTGCAATATTATTACCCATGATTAGTGATGAGCGGCAGGGGTCATATTAAAATTCGCGATATTTCATGAATATTTTGTTCTATTATTTGTTATATTCTACATTTTTTTTACTCGAAAAATCGGTAAGGTAATGATTACGTATTATGCGAATATTACGCGATCAATACAGGCGTGGGTCAAAAACGAATATATAGCACTATAGAATATAGTGCTATATATTCGTTTTTTAGAATATTCGTAATTTTTTTTTCCATCTGACGTTATGATTCCTCCCTGCTTAAGTTGCTTGTCAAGCAACTTAAGCAGGGAGGAATCATGACTTCAGATGGAGAAAAGTGACGAATATTCTAAAAAACGAATATAGAGCAATATAGCTAATATAGTGCTATATTCGTTTTTCAGAATATTCGTAATATTCTAAAACAATATAGCAATATAGCGAATATTCGGAAAAAAAGAATATAGAGCAATTTAGCTAATATAGTGCTATAATCTTTTTTTTAATAGTCGCCATTATTTTCAAATCTGAACTTCAGATGAGAAAAAAATTACAACTATTAGACAAAGAAGATTATAGCACTATATTAGCTAATTTGCACTACATTTGTTTTTTTCGAATATTCGCTATATTGCTATATATTCTTGTTTTAGAATATTGCGAATATTCAAAAAACTAATATATAGCACTATGTCGAATATATTAGTTTTTAGAATATTCGCCCTTTTTAAAAAAATCTGTACAGTTGTTCCACTTCGGCATACTCCTCCCCGACAAGCGTCCCCGTCACCATGGGAACGCCTGGGGGTTAGAATATACTGTACAGACTGGAAAAAAAAACAACGAATATTCTAAAAAACAAATATATTCGATATAGTGCTATATATTAGTTTTTTTTATATTCGCCATTTTTTCCATCTAAAGTCATGATTCCTCCCTGCTTAAGTTGCTTGTGGGCCAATGACTCATTGGCCCACAAGCAAGAAGCAAGGAGGAATCATGTGTTCAGATGGAAAAAATGACGAATATTCGATATAACAAATATATAGCACTATATTAGAAATATTCGCGAATTCTCGAAGTTGCGATATTCGAGATAAATATTCGTAATTCAAATATTCACGCTCAACACTACCCATGGTACCACTTCCTATTCTTCCCAGTCTACTAGTAAATCCTTTAAAATTAAGCATCATCTGACGTGCCAGCAGCTTTGTGGTCTATCTACTTTTGTGTAGCTGCAATATACAGTATGTAGGCCACACTACACAACAAAGCATTAGAACCAGGTTAAACAAACACCGGTATAATATCCAGAAATGCCTCCATATATACAGTGTGTCCATACAGCTGAATGGCGGGGGTGCCGGGTGTCATCAATAGGTGACAGGATAGGTCATCCATATAAAGTCCGGAGAACCCCCTTCTTTCTACCATCAGAATTTCTGTTATGTAGCTGACTGACATTACGATGTGCTAATGTCAGCAGTACATAACAGTGTTCTTTTTACATTCGTCCCTGCGGCCGTTCTCCTAAAAAACACACTTTTACAATATGCATATTCTTTTTGCATGATCTATTTTTATAGTGATATCACAGTGCAGAGATAATAAACACAGTGTATTAATTCCTTAAAGGGATTCTGTCACCAGGATTTCACTTACTGAGCTGTTAACATGACCACATCAGTCTCCATGATTTATATTACAATATACTAGTATTACTGCCCTGTGTCTTGTAATTTGTCTATAAAATCGATTTTATTAATATGCTAATTACCTCAATAAGGAGCCCAAGGGGCTGTCCCTCTGTCCGTTGGAGCCCAGCCGCACCCCTTCTCCTTGAGCCCAGCACCGCCCCACTGCTAATTTATTCACTCCTCATCGCCGACCTCATATGCCTGGTGCCCCGTAATCTCGCGCATGCGCCGTGGAAAGACCAGTCAGCGCATGCGCAATGTGTTCTGTGAGGCCGATGCCAGGACACCGCGCGGGCGCTGACAGGTCTATCCACCGGGCATGCACGAGATTACGGCGCATTAGAACGTAACAACTATGTTTTTTGTTCTTGTTTTGTGACATCACTTTGTACCTGAATGTTATTCAAACTGATCTCCGTGCTGGAGAATAACTCCCAACCCATGCATGAGATGGTGATAGCACTGGGCAGTACCGTCAGTGACTGACTGCTTCACCCCAAGTGTGAGAAGGAGCGCTATCGGAAGTCATTCCTTCCTACTGCTGTACAACCAACATTGACCAACTGCACTCATCGCCTACAGGTTCCTGTGGATATCATTCCACTCAGAGACTGAATTCTATAAGCTGTTATATCTACAGTATATCCCTTATATTTTACATTATTTTTTACATTTTTATCTGTAATCTACTGTCACTGAGATGCCTTTATTTTGGAGTTTTTGGATTCTCTGTCCTGCTGTAACACTGTGAATTTCCCCATGGTGGGACTATTAAAGGATTACCTTATCTTACCTTACCTCATCTTTGCATAATGATCCACACTAATCATGATTAATGTGTGAAAAAAAACCTTTTCCTATGACTTATAATTGATATACTGTGCCATCGCTGTGAAATCACTATATTGCTTTCACTTTGTTCATCACCCAAGTACTACGACATCACTATTTTAATCACCCGGGTGCAGATTTCACTTATAATCTCTATAATGTGTTTACTGTCCCTGTGGTAGGACATCATTGTGTGCATTATCCATGTTATGTGAATTATTTTTGAGCAGTGACACCGCTTTTCAAATTTTCAAGAATATAAGTATGTGTGAGTATTTGCAGCTTTGTACCTGGGAGCTGGGGTCTAAAGTGGCCAAAAAGTTCCTCTGCCATATAACAGGATACTAATACTAGAGATTGCATGTGAAGCCGTTGGGCCCAGTTATATATTTTGCATCAGGGCCCAGAAACTTTAAGTTATGCTACTGTATGCTCATTGGCAGGGGGGTAAACATAATTTTACGGTGTATAAGAATTGATGTAACTCAAGATAAATAAAAATAAATATCCATATAGAATTAAGGGATAACCTAATTTTTTAAATAATGGGGATAATAGGTTAATACAAAGCATTGTTCACCTCTCTGATCCCCTGCCACTGCTGTTCCGATGCTGCTCACATTCTTGCTGCTCTCCACTTACTGGTCCTTGTTTGGACACACACAAAATGACAGGAAATGCCCATTCAGCCAATTGCTGGGACCAGCCGCGACCTGTCCCAGCCAGTGATTGGCTTAGAGGGCATTTCCAGCCATTTCCTGGGTGTGTAGCCGTAGCCAGGAAGTATAGAGCAGCGGGGATCGGAGTGGAACTGCAGTGGCAGTGTATTGGTGAGGTTAGTAATGCTTATTTCTATTTTTAACCCATTCTGGTCCTTTAAAAATGAGTACCCCACCACCACCCTCCCTTTTAATATATGAAACGAAAAAATTTAAAGAGCATCTATCACTTCTTACTGGGGCAAAACAATACCCAAATAGCAACTTGATCCTCCACTCAGGGCCACTTTGCAGTGATGTCATATAGGTATAGTAAATGTTCTGCTTTTGGGTCGATTGTGACTTCAAAAAGAGAGACTGATGAAACTTTCTTAAAAAAGGGGCAATATACAATACTCTAGTCTACAGGAAATATAGAGAAGAAAATCCTGCAATGCATAGTGGAATTGGAATAATGGATTGCAAGGAGCACGTGGATGCGAGAGTTTACTATACCCAGCCATAGCCTGAACTCGAAACAGTAAGTATAGTAACTTCAGTCACTTCAAAACATAATGTCAATAAAGAATGCAATATCAAAAGATGATATAATTACATTCAGTCTGTATTTCTGCTGACTTACTAATCTATCAGTAAATTACAAGTCTCAAAGGAAGAACTGCTAATAATTAGAGAATATGAAGACTAACTATGGAACACATTGAACACTGTGATCTCATAGGTCAATAGATATCCTTACCCTTCCCTTACACAGCTGTACCTACAAACCGTAGTTCTTTCCTTTTTCCGCAACTCCAACTCCATAAAACTACTGCTGCCATATAGTCTGATCTGATTTGAACTGGAAAAATGTAATTAATGTATACAACAATATATGGATACATTTAAACAGACCTTATCATCATCTTTTAAAAATCACATATTAGCAGCCTATATGTGAATATTCTATGTATTTTTTATTTTATTTTTTTTACAAAAAACTGGTGGATATAATTTTTAAAGTCCCTCACTTGACTTTCTCAGTCAGACCATTCACTGCGACCAGAGAGGGAGGAGGATGAGTACACTCCATTAGAGTATCACACATTACACTGATAAGTGAGCATTTTTGTCTATACCTATCAAGAGAGTTGTCATGCTGTGATCCTAATTCTACTAATTGACTATTTTACTAACAGATAACATCTTTCCCTCACAGCAGCAGTGATATAACAATGGGTTACCTCTCTATATAAGAGTTTTATCTCTCTGTGCTTGAGCTCATACTTACTACATCGACCAATTTTTCACTCATTACTACATGTACAGTATCCCTCGCACAAAATTGCTTTTGGACACATTTGGACCAGTGATTAAAAAAACTAGAAATATACCACTGTGTAAAGCCTCTTAATTACATAAGTCCCTCAGTCCCAATTTTACTGCTGGGCGAGTTTGCATCAGCGTTCGTAATTCCATTATACTGTTGAATATAACAGAATTTAAGGACGGAATGCAAAGCGGAACCCTTTAGAGGCATTCTGTTTTGCTCCATCCTAATACATTTCTATGGGCACAAATAACGGTTCTGTTTTGTTCCGTTATGCATAACGGAAAAAAAAGCCCCGTCCACAGGATTACTATAAACTGACTACAAACTAATCCTCTGTATTCATGCTCTCCCAACAGAAGTTAGCATTAGGCTTTCAGCACGCAGACTGTTCTCTTGATAAACATGCAAGCTGGGCCAAGCTATGCATGCATATATATGGAAGAGTTGGCTGAACGTCTGTGTATGACCACCTATAGTCCTCTGGCTACATTTTATATTCAGAGGTAATTGAGGTGCATTGATCTAAATTAAATATACAAATAATCTACCATGCCATGCATAGCTCATAATGAAGATAGGCATCCAAAGCATGTACTTGTGGTGGATCTGAAGAAGATATATGCAGCTTCCAGCGCCGTACCTGCAGCCCCACCATATGATTACTTTTCTAGCTGGTTATGTCTAATAGGGTTAATAGATGTAAATAGAGCCACCCAGCATAATAGCCTCTAGTCTTTCACTGACATGTTGTGATGTCTGATAATCTGCATTATTTCTGCCATAGTCAATGGACATTTACATTTTCCTCTCTGTTTTAGCTTGACAATTTAACTTTTTGATTGCACTTTAAGTTGAACTTCAGTAGTATTGCCCTCAGCAATACCCCTTTTAACAATTATACCTGTCCCCACTGCTATGTGACTTCATAGCCATGACATGAATATGTCTCAGCTTGCCATCCGCCTCCACGCTGAAGCTGTCAGATGTATCATTTGGAAGCTGTGGCCAATGTATGTGCTGTGGGCTATTTGCCTCATATTCGAGTGGCTGAGATTCATCTTCAAACGTCTTCGTTGCAATCAGTCTTTTAGCACTTCTAGTCTCTGCTTCAGGCCATTTGATCATCCATTTATATGCTCTGCTCATATGCCACCTGTTTGAACTGCAAATGGATGACAGTCAAAGATATACATTTTTCATTTGCACAGGACTAAGGTCCACACAAGTCCATGCAATGGGTAAAAAGTAAGTAGTGACAGTATATAATAAAACCTAGCAAAATTAGTTATTTTCCTTTACCAAAAATAGGCATAGACTGAGTATAAGTGCAAACACTTAATAGGGCTTCATCCTTCACAGTATATACACTTTCTGAACTTTTTCTTCTAAAGCAGTTCATTTACAAAAACAGGTTGAGGTCAGGTTGCAGTCTCAAACATTAAAGAACATTCCATTTCTTTGCCATATAAAGCTCTTGGGTTGCTTTTGCGGTATTTTTGGGTCATTATCCATCCATACCATCTATCAGTTTTGAAGATTTTTGCTACATCTGAGCAGAATGTAGAGGTCCATACACTTTAGAATTCAACCTGCTACTTCCATCCACAGACACATCACCAAGATCATTGGCATCCATACACGCCAATGCCATAACACCGCCTCCACAACATTTGACTGATGATGTAGTATGCTTTGGATCAGGAGTACTTATTTCCTTCTCTATCCTGTTATCTTCCCATGATTCTGGTTTAAGTTCATCTTAGTTTCCTCCATACATAGAATCTTGTTCCAGAACTGTGTAGACTTTTTTTTAAAGATGTTTTCTAACAAAGTCTGATCTGGCCTTTCTGTTATTGAGGGTTACCAGTGGTTTGCATCTTGAGATAAACCCTCTGAAATTTAATTCAGGAAGGTCTTTCTTCATTGTAGACTTTGACAATGCTATGTCCACCACCTTCAGAGTGTTCTTGAATTGGCTACATGTTGTGAAGGTTTTTTTCTTAACAAGATAAAAAAAAAAAGTCTGCCATTACCTACGTAAGTTGTCTACCTTGCTCTTCCAAGACTTATAGTGAGCTTGCCAGTACATTCCTTCTTTTTAAGAATTTTCCAGAATGCTGGATTTGGACATACTTGGACATTTCTCTGATTTATTTTCAGCCTAATAATAACCTCCTTCACGTTCATTGACACCTCCTTGGACCACATATTGAGATCTCCCATACACTATTATGAAATGCAAATTTCTCTTCTTAATCTTTCATGAAATAATGGCAGAACCTGGTCACATTTGTCCATAAACCTTCTTATCAGTCAATTTTCCAATTTCTTTTGAGCCTGTGAAACTAAAGGAACTAGGTGAAAATTATTGCTCAGCCCCCTGAATTAATAATAATAATGCTAATAATAATAATATTTATTTATATAGTGCCACCATATTCCGCAGCGCTTTACAAATTCATAGGGTTCATGTACAAAACAAAAGTTACTAGCTAATATACAGCTGAAACACTAGGAGTCAGAGCCCTGCTCGCAAGAGCTTACAATCTATGAGGAATTGGGATTGACACACAAGGTAGTTGATTGTGATAAATAGGATTCAAGCCATTATTGAACTGAAAGAAGTGGTGCCGGACGATCTGCTTTGGGTTTGGCACTATTAGAGGATCAAGTTCAGGCCAGAGGATTTGGTGGGGGAGTGGTTTACTCGGGAAATAGTGATTTTAGGTAGCTTGATAGGCCTGCCTCAAAAGATGTGTTTTTAAGGCACGTTTGAAGGTGGAGAAGTTGTGAATTGACCTAGTATTCCGGGATTGAGTATTCCAGAGAGTAGGTGCAGCTCGAGAAAAGTCTTAAAGACAGGAGTGAGAGGTATGAATCATGGAGGATGTTAATCTTAGGTCGCTAACAGAACAGAGAGCACGAGTAGGGTGGAAGACGGAAATAAGGGAGGAGATGTATGGAGGTGCAGCACTGTGGAGAGCTTTGTGGGTGAGGGTGAGAAGTTTGAACTGTATTATGTGGTGGATAGGAAACCAGTGAAGTGACTGGCACAGACTAGTAGCATTAGTGTAGCAGTTGGATGGATAGATGAGCCTGGCTGCAGCATTTAGGACAGACTGAAGGGGGTAGAGTTTAGTGAGAGGGAGACCGATTAGTAATGCATTGCAGTAGTTAAGACGAGAATGAATCAAGGCAACGACAAGAGTTTTTGCTGTTTCCACCGTAATAAAAAGGTGGATTCTGGCGATATCTTGAGGTGCAGACGACAAGAGCATGCAAGTGATTGAATTTGGAAAACAAAGGAAAGATCTGAGTCAAACATAGCCCCAAGACAGCGGGCATGGTGCACAGGAGTTATGATAGTGCTGCAGACAGAAATTGAAATATCAAGTTTAGGTGGGTTAGTAGATGGGGGAAAGACAATAAGTTCAGCTTTTGAGAGGTTTAGTTTTAGATACAGAGAGGACATGATGTTAGAGACAGCTGCCAGACAATTACTAGTAAAGCAGGGGTGATGTCAGGGGATGAAGTGTATAGTTGGGTGTCGTCAGCATAGAGATTGTACCGAAAGCCAAATCTACTGATAGTCTGTCCGATGGGGGCTGTGTAGAGGGAGAAAAGTAGAGGACCTAGTACTGAGCCCTGAGGAACGCCAACACCAAGAGGAAGAGGAGAAGAAGAAGAGCTGGAAGTCTAAACTTCAATTACATTTTCAAATCCATTGTGTTTATGTACAAAGGCTAAATTATGAAAATGATATCACTGTCCAAATACTTCCTGATCCAACTTTGTAGTACCTAATAGAGCATCATATAATAGAGAATATTTCTTGCACATATAGCATCTGGTAGTTGCAGTCAATATCACTGGCTGCTCTGTCAGTTTAAAAGAGTTGTACCAATTATATAGTTAGTCCAGATTCCATGAAAACGTAATTTGTTATTGTCACAGGTTAAAACAGTTCTTCTCTCCCATCCATTTCTCTTCCACCACCTGTCTTTTTGAAGTCTTAATATAAAGAGTATAAAAAAACAGTATTTGTCATTAATGCTTATACAGAGCTTGGTTGTACTGGGCTGAATAACATACATCAAACAACCGAGAGAATTGTACTTGAGTGAGAACAGAAGATATTTTTATTTCAAATGTATTGATTTATTTGCTTGCAATCATTGTATTATCTTCTTCTTTCAAAGGTGGTTCGATATAATTTAAACTAGAGGTGAGCGAATTTCTTGAAATTCGTTTCATGTTCAATTAGTTAAGTTTTTAAAAAAGATTTGATTTGTGTAAAATAGATTCTACACAAATCAAACATGCTCTAATTGGCCTGAAAATTGGTATATTACACTCCCAGGTCTCCCAGAACTCATATTAAATTTTATGTATTTTGTTTAAATTTTTTACAAATCTTTGCTTTCTCTCTCCCCCCTCGTTTTAAGCTCTTGAACGCAATGACAGCATTAGTATATAGCTATAGGTAAATGCATGGTTGAAAATGTTAAACAGCGTGTTTAAAAACACACTGCTTCATCACATATGTCATGCTTTTTCATATTAGAAACCATCCAAAAATTGTCCCTTATTGGGGCTGATGTTTTGTTTTGTTTTTTTATTCTTTTTATTGAAGTAGTTTTAAATGCCATAAAACAAAGGGGAAACAGAAAGGAAAGGAAAGGAAAGGGAAAGGGAAGACAATCAGAGTACTTTCTGACATAATTGTTAAACAATTGAGATCTCATCTGTAGCATAATTATACAACTTATACAACTTATATAATTATACAACTTAAGGGCACCTAAAGTGCCTTTCAAAGAGGAGGTAAGGTACCAAGAGGTGTAGTGAAACGGACTGACCATCCCCTGGATCTCAGAGGGACTAAAGTGAGTAATGAAGAAAATTTTCCATTTCTTGAAGAACTTCGTGGTTGAGCTCTCTTTGTGCCTCTCCGCCTCCAATCGATTATGTCTTAGTAGCACTTTTAGTTGTGAGATCACATCCGGCATCCCAGGCATGAGGTCAGACAGCCAATGCTGGAACAGGACCCTCTTCACAACCAACATGATCGAGTGGAGGAAGAAGAGAATAGATTGAGGCGTTGGGAGGTAATATAGTGGAAAAGCAGCACCTGGGGTTCTATAGGGACGTCCACCTTCCAGTGTTTCCTAATATAAGCTATCAGGTCTTTCCAGAATCCCGTCACCTTTACACAGGTCCATATTCCATGCCAAAAATCCGTATAGGATTCTCTGCATTTAGGACAATGGGTAATGTGATCTGGAAAACTAGGTGAGGCTAGGAAATTGAAGCCATATATCGCATTATGCATCATCCTAAAATACGATTCCCGCCAACCTTCATTGATGACACAGGACCGAACTTTGGTCCAGCCCTCCAGTATTTTCTCCCTGATGTCCGCATCATCCGTAATTCTTTTCCATGTGTGGAAAAGTTTAGCTGGAGAGGCCTTCGTAAAGACCCCTGATATGGCTCTGTAAAGACCAGAGAGTGACACCGTGTGTGGGGAGTTCCCTACTATGTCATCAAAGTTATGTTTAACAGCTTCTTTAGAAAGGGTCACGAATCCTAGATCCGCAAAATCTCAATACTTGCATGATATGTAAAAATTGTGAATTTGGTAGTTGGAATCTTTCCTTCAATTCTCCAGTAGACAACCATCTCCTTTCCTCCACATGCATCAGATGCTCCGCCCTAATGATCCCTTTCATTTTCCATGTCTCCAAAAATGCGTTGTGCCCTGAGGGAACTCCGGATGATCCCATAGTGCCATCCATTTGGATGTCGAGAAAGGGAGCCCAAATGCTTTCCTGGCCACTTTCCACGCAACTACCGTGTCTCTTATTAGTATTGAGTTTTTTATTCCCGAAGGTAAAGTAGCTAAATTGGAGTGGAGGCATGACACCAGGCCCCACGGAGCTACTAAATTCTGTTCTAAGTCTCTATTGGAGAAGGGGTCTGTCCCATGTAGCCAGTCTAAGATATGTCTCATAAGGCAGATAATATTATAGCCCCTAATGTTTGGGAATTTTATTCCCCCTTCAGGCTTCCACAGCATCAGTTTATGTAGGGAGATTCGGGGTCGTTTCCCAACCCATATGAATTTTGTGAAGGCTCTGTTAAAGGAATTCTGTCACCACATTTTACCCCCTACAGTAAAACATAGCTACTTGTAGGTCTCCCTGAGCTGTATTAAATGATGCCCTTATTAACTAATATTCTTGATTTATTTCTTTATAAAATCCATTTTAGTGATATGCTAATGACTTACATAAGGTGCCCAAGGGGATGTCCTTTCCTAATTTGGTGCCCAGCCGCACCCCTCGATCCAGTGCCCAGCGCCGCCTTCCGGAGTCCAACGCTGCCTCTAATATAATATATTCAAGAGCCGGCGCGCTGACGTAATCCCTGAGCCTGTTTGAAATCCTGCGTGTGCGCACGGCACACTGTAGTCTGCGCTTGTGCGGACTACAGGTAATGGCATCATCGAGCGAAGTGCGCATGCTGGCATCCCCTTGGGCACCTTATGTAAGTCATGTAAGAAATAAATCAAGACTATTAGTTAATAAGGGCATCATTTAATACAGCTCAGGGAGATCTACAAGTAGCTATGTTTTACTGTAGGGGGTAAAATGTGGTGACAGAATCCCGTTCGCGTTCCGGAGGTGGCAGCGCAGATTCGCGTTCCGGAGGTGGCAGCGCTGCGCACAATCACGCATATATGCGTCATCTCGCGATGGCCGGGATTTCCTGTGAACGCGCGCACACAGGCGCGCGCGCTCACAGGAACGGACGGTAAGAGAGTTGATCTCCAGCCTGCCAGCGGCGATCGTTCGCTGGCAGGCTGGAGATGTGTTTTTTTTAACCCCTAACAGGTATATTAGACGCTGTTTTGATAACAGCGTCTAATATACCTGCTACCTGGTCCTCTGGTGGTCCCCTTTGTTTGGATCGACCACCAGAGGACACAGGTAGCTCAGTAATATGTTGCACCAAACACCACTACACTACACTACACCCCCCTGTCACTTATTAACCCCTTATTCACCCTTGATCACCCCCGATCACCCCATATAGACTCCCTGATCACCCCCCTGTCATTGATTACCCCCGTCATTGATCACACCCCTGTAAAGCTCCATTCAGACGTCCGCATGATTTTTACGGATCCACTGATAGATGGATCGGATCCGCAAAACGCACACGGACGTCTGAGTGGAGCCTTACAGGGGCGTGATCAATGACTGTGGTGATCACCCCATATAGACTCCCTGATCACCCCCCTGTCATTGATCAACCCCCTGTAAAGCTCCATTCAGATGTCCGCATGATTTTTACGGATCCACTGATAGATGGATCGGATCCGCAAAACGCACACGGACGTCTGAATGGAGCCTTACAGGGGTGTGATCAATGACTGTGGTGATCACCCCATATAGACTCCCTGATCACCCCCCTGTCATTGATCAACCCCCTGTAAAGCTCCATTCAGATGTCCGCATGATTTTTACGGATCCACTGATAGATGGATCGGATCCGCAAAACGCACACGGACGTCTGAGTGGAGCCTTACAGGGGCGTGATCAATGACTGTGGTGATCACCCCATATAGACTCCCTGATCACCCCCCTGTCATTGATTACCCCCCTGTCATTGATCAACCCCCTGTAAAGCTCCATTCAGATGTCCGCATGATTTTTACGGATCCACGGATAGATGGATCGGATCCGCAAAACGCACACGGACGTCTGAATGGAGCCTTACAGGGGCGTGATCAATGACTGTGGTGATCACCCCATATAGACTCCCTGATCACCCCCCTGTCATTGATTACACCCCTGTCATTGATCACCCCCCTGTAAAGCTCCATTCAGATGTCCACATGATTTTTACGGATCCACTGATAGATGGATCGGATCCGCAAAACACATACAGGCGTCTCCCTGGAGCCTTCCAGGGGGGGTGATCACCCCATATAGACTCCCTGATCACCCCCCTGTCATTGATCACCCCCCTGTCATTGATCACCCCTCTGTAAGGCTCCATTCAGACATTTTTTTGGCCCAAGTTAGCGGAATTATTATTTTTTTTTCTTACAAAGTCTCATATTCCACTAACTTGTGTCAAAAAATTTAATCTCACATGAACTCACCATACCCCTCACGGAATCCAAATGCGTAAAAATTTTTAGACATTTATATTCCAGACTTCTTCTCACGCTTTAGGGCCCCTAGAATGCCAGGGCAGTATAAATACCCCACATGTGACCCCATTTCGGAAAGAAGACACCCCCAGGTATTCCGTGAGGGGCATATTGAGTCCATGAAAGATTGAAATTTTTGTCCCAAGTTAGCGGAAAGGGAGACTTTGTGAGAAAAAAATAAAAAATATCAATTTCCGCTAACTTGTGCCAAAAAAAAAAAATTTCTATGAACTCGCCATGCCCCTCATTGAATACCTTGGGGTGTCTTCTTTCCAAAATGGGGTCACATGTTGGGTATTTATACTGCCCTGCCATTCTAGGGGCCCCAAAGCGTGAGAAGAAGTCTGGTATCCAAAGGTCTAAAAATGCCCTCCTAAAAGGAATTTGGGCACCTTTGCGCATCTAGGCTGCAAAAAAGTGTCACACATCTGGTATCCGCGTACTCAGGAGAAGTTGGGGAATGTGTTTTGGGGTGTCATTTTACATATACCCATGCTGGGTGAGAGAAATATCTCAAATGCCAACTTTGTATAAAAAAATGGGAAAAGTTGTCTTTTGCCAAGATATTTCTCTCACCCAGCATGGGTATATGTAAAATGACACCCCAAAACACATTCCCCAACTTCTCCTGAATACGGCGATACCAGATGTGTGACACTTGTTTGCAGCCTAGGTGGGCAAAGGGGCCCACATTCCAAAGAGCACCTTTAGGATTTCACAGGTCATTTACCTACTTACCACACATTAGGGCCCCTGGAAAATGCCAGGGCAGTATAACTACCCCACAAGTGACCCCATTTTGGAAAGAAGACACCCCAAGGTATTCCGTGAGGGGCATGGCGAGTTCCTAGAATTTTTTATTTTTTGTCACAAGTTAGTGGAAAATGATGATTTTTTTTTTTGATTTTTTTTTCATACAAAGTCTCATATTCCACTAACTTGTGACAAAAAATAAAAACTTCCATGAACTCACTATGCCCATCAGCGAATACCTTGGGGTCTCTTCTTTCCAAAATGGGGTCACTTGTGGGGTAGTTATACTGCCCTGGCATTTTAGGGGCCGAAATGTGTGGTAAGGAGTTTGAAATCAAATTCTGTAAAAAATGACCAGTGAAATCCGAAAGGTGCTCTTTGGAATATGGGCCCCTTTGCCCACCTAGGCTGCAAAAAAGTGTCACACATCTGGTATCTCCGTACTCAGGAGAAGTTGGGGAATGTGATTTGGGGTGTCATTTAACATATACCCATGCTGGGTGAGAGAAATATCTTGGCAAAAGACAACTTTTCCCATTTTTTTATACAAAGTTGGCATTTGACCAAGATATTTATCTCACCCAGCATGGGTATATGTAAAAAGACACCCCAAAACACATTCCTCAACTTCTCCTGAATACAGAGATACCAGATGTGTGACACTTTTTTGCAGCCTAGGTGGGCAAAGGGGCCCATATTCCAAAGAGCACCTTTCAGATTTCACTGGTCATTTTTTACAGAATCTGATTTCAAACTCCTTACCACACATTTGGGCCCCTAGAATGCCAGGGCAGTATAACTACCCCACAAGTGACCCCATTTTGGAAAGAAGAGACCCCAAGGTATTTCGTGATGGGCATAGTGAGTTCATAGAACTTTTTATTTTTTGTCACAAGTTAGTGGAATATGAGACTTTGTAAGGAAAAAAATAAAAATCATCATTTTCCGCTAACTTGTGACAAAAAATAAAAAGTTCTATGAACTCACTATGCCCATCAGCGAATACCTTAGGGTGTCTACTTTCCGAAATGGGGTCATTTGTGGGGTGTTTGTACTGTCTGGGCATTGTAGAACCTCAGGAAACATGACAGGTGCTCAGAAAGTCAGAGCTGCTTCAAAAAGCGGAAATTCACATTTTGGTACCATAGTTTGTAAACGCTATAACTTTTACCCAAACCATTTTTTTTTACCCAAACATTTTTTTTTTATCAAAGACATGTAGAACAATAAATTTAGAGCAAAATTTATATATGGATCTCGTTTTTTTTGCAAAATTTTACAACTGAAAGTGAAAAATGTCATTTTTTTGCAAAATCGTAATTTCGATTAATAACAAAAAAAGTAAAAATGTCAGCAGCAATGAAATACCACCAAATGAAAGCTCTATTAGTGAGAAGAAAAGGAGGTAAAATTCATTTGGGTGGTAAGTTGCATGACCGAGCAATAAATGGTGAAAGTAGTGTAGGTCAGAAGTGTAAAAAGTGGCCTGGTCTTTCAGGGTGTTTAAGCCCTAGGGGCTGAGGTGGTTAAGTATGTTCCCATCTGAGTGTTTCAGCAAAATTGGAAGGGTTTGAAGAGGGTAAAGTAGCTTGGAAAAGCTCATCATTTTGATCAGGTGACATCGTCCCATGAACAACAGAGGAAGAGAATGCCATCTATTCAAATCCACCACTATGTTATTGATAAGAGGCGGGTAATTAAGATGATATAGGGAGCTCGGAAGTTTGCCTATCTTCAGCCCTAAGTATGTTATATTTTGTTTAACCGAATTAGAGGCGAACCCGTTAGTCTGCCATAATTGAGGGGAATTCCTGGCTTGTATTTCAAGAATTTCACTTTTGGAGGAGTTGATTTGGTTCCCTGAAAGAGACCCAAAGGTCCACATTAAATCCATTAGGGAGTGTAAGGGTTGGGCTGGATTTGATATGAACAATAGCAGATCGTCTGCGTACAAGGCCAATTTGACTTCTTTTGTGCCAATTTTAATGCCAGAATAAACATCTGACCCCTCCAGGAGTCGTGCTAAGGGCTCTAGGGCTAGGTCAAAGAGTAGCGGGGATAGGGGGCACCCTTGTCTCGTGCTCTTGTATAATGAGAAGGTGGGGGAAAGAAAACCTCCCGTATGCACACTAGCTAATGGGCCTGTATACAAGCCTTTTAAAAAGGTGCGGAAAAAGCCCGTAATCTGGAACTTGTCCAAAACCGCCTCCAGCCAATCCCATTTCACCGAATCGAAAGCTTTCTCCACATCTAGAGCTAGCAAAATGGGGGACTTTCCTGGGTGGGCATGGTGTCGGACCCAATCCAGGGTAGCTAGCACCTTTCTGATGTTTGCTACTGCGGATCTTCCTTTGATAAAGCCTACCTGGGAAGGTCCCACCAAATCAGGCATCAAGGCCCCCAACCTATCCGCCAATATCTTCGTTAAGATTTTTAGATCTTGGTTGATTAAAGATATGGGCCGATAAGAATTAGGATCAGATGGATCTTTGTGGGGCTTTAATATAAGTTTTATGTGGGCTATTTTGGAGTGTCTCGGGAAGTCACCAGATTGGAGAAGGTGATTAAAGTATGTGGTTAAAGTGGGGGATATTTAGTCTTGCAGCACTTTGTAGAACTCCCCCGAGTACCCGTATGGGCCCGGGGCTTTGCCGTTGTGCAGTGATTTGATGGTGGCTAGAATTTCCCCCTCCGTGATTTTTGAGTTCAGGCTATCCTGTTGAGCTGCATTTAGGGATGGCATGTTAATGGATGACAGAAAGGTTCTACCTGCTTCAGCCCCCCTTGGAGAGTCACTGTATAGGCCAGCATAAAAATTCCCCCAAGAGTCTATTAATATTCTTGGGATTTGTATGTGTCATTCCCTTGGCATCTCGTAAGGACGTGATGTTTGTAGGGGTGAATCTACCTTTGGCTAAATTGGCTAACATGCGTCCTGACTAATTGCCAAAATGGAAGAGGTCTGTTTGGAAAGTCGACCTATACATTGCCTCTCTCCTGTCCACCCATAATTCATAGTCACTTCTGGCCCTGATCCAATTATCTTTATCTGCTAAGGAAGCTGATTTTAGAAATGTTGTATAAGCTTCTCTTAGCCGCCAAATGTTGCTTAGATATTGTTTTGCGCAGGTTACTGATATACCCTATTATCTTACCCCTCAAAACCGCTTTTGCCGCTTCCCATTGAGTAGAGACATCTGATGCATGTGGGGGATTGTCATCTTGAAACTTCAACCACCAACCTTTTAAGATATCCCGAAAGTTATCATCCTTGGCCAAGAAGGAAGGAAAGCGCCAATTAAAATCCGTTCCCCTGGGATGTGCGTTCTGCAAGTAAATAGATACAGGTGAGTGATCTGAGATCACCAAATCATGGATCTCCAAACTGGTCACTCTGCTCTACATGTTTCTGCTAGGCAGCAGATAATCAATGCGATACCATGACTGGTGCACATAAGAAAAATGTGTGTATTCTCTATCATCTGGGTGAAGAGATCTCCATATGTCTGTAATACCAGAAGAGGACATGAGGGGTTGTAAGACCTTATCAGTGGGGCGTGGATTAACTGCTGACCTATCCTCTCTCAGACGATCCTCATGGGTCGAAACAACTGTATTGTAATGTCCTCCTACAATCTTGTTGGGGATTTTCATCTGATAGTAACCTGTTTTCTAAGCTGGTGAAGAAGGTTTTATTTTCCCCTTTAGGTGCATATATGTTATGTATGCTAAACTTTGCACCTTCAAATTCTAGGGTTAATCTAAGCCATCTGCTGCCCTCGTCATATGTCTCAGAAAGAACTACCCCTGGAAAGTTTTTGTGGAGTAAGATCATCACTCCAGCTTTGCGGCCTACCGCTGGAGATCCATAGACTCTACCAACCCAGAACTTCTGCATCCGGAAAAAATCCTCTTTGACTAGATGAGTCTCCTGGAGGAGAACAATCTCAGGACGGAGGCGTTTCAAGTGGCGTAGAATTTTAGAGCGCTTCGATAGGGAGCGAATCCCTTTCACGTTCCAGGACAGTATATGCATCACTGTTCTGGCTTGGTAGTGTCCAATAGAGTGCGACGAGAAGGTCAGGAAAGTATGGGAAGTAGGGAAAAAGGAGAAAGGGAGGGAAGAACAATAATCAACAAATTAACTCTTATGTAGTAGCTGAGTTAGAAACTAGTGCTACACCATATGTGGAAGTAAGAATGGTAAGTATACACTTCCCGGTGTTAAGCTGGAGACTTCTCTTTTTTCTGCCAGAGATAGCTCTAACCTGCAGGCACTGAAACATATTTGCATATCATAACCCCCATAACTTCACGCTGAGTACACAAACAAAGAACCTCTTAAATACCCCCATGAACTATATATATCTTGGTCTGCGAAGATTTCACCATGCATGGCTGCAGGCGAGTTAGAGTCACACTCAACCTTCTAAGGGGGTTTGGCGGTCGACATCTAGCCATATCTCGGCGATTGTGGAGTCAGTCGTCTGATGCTTCTTGCTCTTCCTGCCGATCGTCTTTCTGAGCAGCCTCTGCGCTGGCGGCCGGTTTTCCTCTCTTGTGAATGTCCGTAGGAACGTGTCGAAGAGGATACTGGAGTGGAGACATCCCTGAAGATAATGGAGTCCAAAGCTGTCTCTGCTTCCGCAGAGGACTCATAAGTTAGAACCTTTTCCTGATTATAAACCTTTAAAATAGCCGGGTACAGGAGCTGGAACCAAATATTTCCCTGGTATAGCTTAGTACAGATAGGGCTGAAAGCTTAGCGCTTTTTCACTACCTCAGCCGAGTAATCTTCAAATAACATGACTGTGTGGCTTCTGATAGATATCGGGTGATGTCTTCTCCGGAAGGCTCGCATCCTCGCTGCTTTGTCATTAAAGTTCAAGAGACGCATTATAACTTGGCGTGGTCTCTCTCGGAGGAAAGAAGGTGTCGGGGCAGAGCGGGAACTATGCCTCGTCATGGTGTCTGGCCCCTCTCTGTGTGCTCTTTTCACCCTACAGAAAAAGTTGAGGCCCAAAGCTTCTGGCAGCTCCTTCTCACATATGTCTAGTAGTTCTGGAGGCCGAATGCTCTCTGGCAGTCCCACCATCCGCAGGTTGTTGCGGCGGGAACTGTTTTCAAGATCCTCCATTTTGCTGCGCATTTGATCAATGACCCGTTGCTGGGTTTGAATAGTAGTCGCTACTTCGACCGAGGTGGCATGAAGTGAATTCATCTCTTGCTCAAGTTCTCCCACCTTTTGGCTGCTTTGACCTACTTCCTCCTGCAATGCGTTCAGCGAGGACTGGATGGTGGTTTCCAGGGTCTTTTTAATGTCCGGGGTTATGCTTAGTGCCACTTCAATGGCTAATCGCTTGTAATCCAGCACATCTGGGTCCCCGTTAAAAGGTTCCGGATCTTGAGAGCCGTCGTCCTGGAGCAGGAGGGGTGATGTCGCCGCCATATTGGTAGGCTGTGAGGTGAGGGGGGAAGCTGGGCGCTGGTATCCCACCAATTTCTGGCCGCTGCGAAGTAAGTATCGCTCCATGTGCAGCGAGTGAGATCCCCCGATGATGTGTCCCGGTGTCGGGGGAGAGAATGCTATACAGGCTCACATTAAAGTCGATCATTAGGTCAGTGCCGCGGAGGAGCTCTTCCCTTTGCATTCTCACATGGCAGCGCTACAGAACCAGAAGTCCGGAGCTGATGGTTTTTTAACACACGTATTGTTATCAGAAAATAATAGTAGCTTGTTGGGAACATGTATCTAAAAATGATGCTTCAACAGGGCAGATCCCTGCCACTGTTTATACACACAGGATAATGTCAGAAGAAACAGTGGCTTGTTCTGCACAAGTGTCCATAAATAATGCCTTCATGGGGGCAGAATGCCTGCCTTGACAGTCTTCTCCATGGGGAAGGGAGAAGATGCTTATGAATAACTCTGACTCTTCTCAGGTAGATTTGATCCTTTTCAAGGCCTGTGCTGCAATGATTATGATGGTTCTTTGCAACCACTTTCTTTTACCTCCTTAGTGGCACACCGCTGAAATAAGTGTGTCTGTCACTACTTTATGCTATCCTCGATGAGTTCAGCATAAAATTTGATGACAGATTCCCTTTAACCATCTCTTACCTACAGTCGTCCATACTGGAAATCAAGACTCAAATCGAATCATCTGAACAATTACAAGCTACCTTAACACCAGAATCTTTCACCAGTTTGAAGAAGCAGATTTCCTACTTCTTAAAGTCAAACCAGCAAGATGTGAAGGCCACCAAAAATAAAAAAAGAGACACTGAGTGCTACTGACAAAATAAGGTGTACAAATGGCAAAATTCCTACTCATCTACTTCCACTTACAAACCACATTCATTCTCCCCAGGCTCCTCACGCTGCTACTCAGGTAACGAACCACAACCAGGAAACAAACAAAACAATTTTTGGAATCACACCGAAAAATAGGAAGAAGAGGACAAGAAGGGGGGTGGGGGCATGGCGGCAAAAACTTTGCTTCGTATCCGGGGTGCTATGGTCAATTTTTAGATGTTATATGGGCTGGCTACCCTACTTGAAGCACCCATCAATAACAGACAACAGCGGGCCACTAAATCATCAGACTAACAGTGACTAAATGTTAAAGAAGTATCCAGCTTTTCTGTGACTTCCATTTCATAAAGAACTTTTGTGTTTATATTTCTGTGTGCCTATAAGAAGATGAAGATGGTGATTACATAAGTTAAATCTAAAGAAGTTAGCAAGTATGTGTTGAGATAAATTAAGATGTGTACGTGCTAAACAAGCAGTGTGCATTTCTTACTAAAAAGCATAGGTCTCAGCAATTAACCCTTTTGGGATCCTGGCAGAATTTTAACCTGTGTGCTGACTTCAGCAGAATTTCACATTGTATTGTCATGAGCAAGGGGGATTTGCCTTAGGTGTACTGACGTGTGTTTAACTGCCTGAATATACGCTTAAAAGAAATTTTATTAATCATAGATTAAAAATCGTGGCGAACTTGCCACATGTAGAATTCATCAGGCTAAGCCTGGATGGGTGGCTCACTCCACAATTGTATGGGTACAGCCACTCAAACCACGCTGGTAAGACGTGCAGAGCTGGAATATCGGTATGGTATACTCAAGATGCCTATTCTGATATGTTGACAGATGCACTCCCATATGCTCACTAGAGGTACTTGGATTGCTGATGATATATCAAAGATACCAGCAATGACATTAGTAGCAGCTAGAACAGCAGGCTGCAACAATGTATCCACGTAGTGAGTATGGGTAGATAGAAGAAGGGGTGGGTGAACTGTGGGTGAGAGCTTTATGTTCGAGCTCTACTTACAACCCAGCTAGTCTGAATCCCTATTGTTCCTTCACTATCTAACGAAAGGACCGTCTCTGCAGGTATATGCGTCTGCTCGACGCGTTTCTATGTCACTCTATATGTAGTGACATTTCCTCAGGAGCAGAATAGCAGTGGCATAGGTGCAAATTCTTATAGTCTGAGACAACTTGCACTATGCACACTGATGAAGAACGCTGCACGCTGCTGTTTGCGCGCGTGCAGCTCCAAGAGATACAGCCTCCGGCAATGTGTTAGGTGTACTGACACAAAAAGACGTGGACCGTATGCCGCCCATAGCATACTATTCTACCAGCCTAGATAGTATTGCCAGAGCACTACCCACTTGTTTCATAGCTGTTGCTGCAGCCTCTGAATTAGTGCTAAAAACAGAAGACTTGGCACTACAACACCCTCTTACATTACAAGTACCACATTCAGTTGCTGAACTGCTACACACCACCAAGCTGAAACATTTGTCTCAAGCCAGAATCACAAAATATGAGATTACAATACTCAGTCCCCACATTACCTTACAGTGATGTACAGCTCTAAATTCAGATACTTTGTTGCCAGTGGATTTAGAAGAGGAGGGGGAAGTAGGAGTAGTAGAAATGTCTGACCCAATTCCAAATCATAACTGTCATGAATTGATGATTGCAGAAACAAAAGGGTTACCAAATGTGATTGAAACACCATTAACTAACCCTGATGCTGAGTATTTTGTAGATGGCACCAGATGGTGGAATGATGAACAAGGACACTTTGTCACCGGGTATGCGGTAATCCAAGATGGTAAGGTAATTATACAAAAAACACTCCCATCCTGTGCCTCTGCACAGGAGGCGGAAATGAAGGCACTCACTGATGCATGTATATTGGGTAAGGGACTGAGAATAAATGTTTACACAGGTTTCAGGTATGCTTTCTGGGTAGCACATGACTTTGGTGTTATCTGGAAAACTAGGGGATTTCTGACTTCATCGGGCAAACCAATTAAGAATTCAGAAGCAGTACAGAGCCTCATAGTGGCCCTAGAGCTGCCCACAGAGGTAGCCATTATTAAAGTACGAGCCCACATGAAGAAAGATGATCCGCAAGCCATGGGAAACTCTCAAGCAGACCAAGCAGCCAAACAAGCAGCCTGTCTGCCGCTCCTGACAATGTATTTGCCAACTACGCCAGACTTATCGCTCTTGCAAGAACTACAAGCTCAGATAATGCCTCAAGACAAAAAGGTATGGATGGAGTTTGTATTCGATGATGGCAAATTTTGCACATGGCCCTACTCATTTGTCGAAAGGAGCTATGAGCGCACTAGTGTTAGAACATTGGTTTGCCCCTGGAATTCAGACCCTCTTTGAAAAGTTTGTTCAGGGTTGTCTTACATATGCCAGACTTAACCCTGGGAGGTTCGTAAAGACCCCCAAGAAACATACTCCCCAACCTTTGTACCCGTTTCAAAAAGTACAGGTGGATTACATACTGCTACCCAAGGTGGGCACATATGAGTATGTCCTTGTAGCCATTGATGTATTCTCAGGCTGTAAGGCTACGGCCATAAACACTGCTAAGAAAATATTGTCAGAAGTAGTCTGCAGATATGGGATTCCAGAGGTGATAGAGTCAGACAGAGGAACTCACTTCACTAGGGGAGATAATGGGTCACATACTGAAGACCCTAGGGATCACACAAGCCCTGCACACTCCCCATCACCCGGTATTATATGCCACCTGCACTACTCCTACTGGACAAGAAAAGCTTAGACCCTTAGTCCGTCTAGCTGAACAGGAGACCAGTCTGGGTCCATGCAAGCCACTGCAAAAAGGTTCTGAAGACAGACAGTCATGAACAGGAAAGCAGTCCTACTGTTATGGATCCAACCAGTTGTGAGAGTAACTTGGATTAGCAGACTACCACAATGCATGTACTGCCTTGCCTGTTTCTTTGTATTCTATGTTTCTGTGCAAAGGTGAAAGGAGGGAAGCGTACGAATTCCATCTGGCAACTACATCAGCAGACTGCCAAGCAGCTGAATGCTACTGACTGTTGGATATGCTCTTACATCCCTGCTAACCACAGAGGGATTCCTCTGATAGGTGTTCCAATCTCTATGAATGATTTGAATCTCACAGATTATAGTTATGATGTCCAAATAGATGTAGATCACACCTCACATAATGCCATTTCTGTTCAAGGGATATACTTGTAAATTGCTGGTTTAATCTCTCCACCCACTATATGTTTGGGGCCTATGTATGTGAACCACATAGCTAAGATAAAAGGCCACTTTGTCAGTTAGCCACAGGTATATTTGGGGGAAACAGACTGTAGAAATGCTACTCTGGTGTTCAATATGGAATTTAAGGGTTCTCCATGTGACATAGTGGATACTGACTATAACAGCTTGTGCTTCTGTCCAACTATGAAAGCTTCTTGTGCCCACAGGTGTACCTGCCTAGAAGAAACGGACGAGGACCAACGGAGTTGTGAGACGAAATTGTATGGTAATATGAGATAGTTTCAGGGATGATTGGGACGTCATGGTAGAATGATCACCAAAGTCCTGAAACAAGGACTATACTACATTCATGGCTCCCTATAAGGGCATGGGGTAACTGTACCATAGGAAGAGTTGTCCCAGCCATCAGACCACGCTCAAACATTTAATTTACCAGTGTGCCTGAAACTCTTCATGAAATGACTACAAACAAAAGAGAGTTATTCACATCAGCAGATAAAGCCTGGATGTGGTTCCCTTCCTGGACAGGTTGGGTAATTGAATTAGCAAATAAATTTAATAAATATGCTAGTATCATGGATTGAATTATTAATGAAACCACAAGTTTAATCCATGCCCTTAATGAGGAACTGACACAAGTCAGGAAAGTGGCTTTCCAAAATAGGATGGCCTTAGACTATCTCCTAGCTATAAAGGGTGGGACTTGTGCCGTCATAGGAGAAGAATGTTGAACCTGGGTCGAGGATTCACATGACCTCATAGAGGTCCACATGAATAAGGTAAAGGAATTGCAACAAAAGGCCGGAAACATAGCTAAAGAAGGATGGAACCCCTTCTCCTGGATGGGGTCCATAGGTGTTTGGTTCAATATTATGATCTCTGACTTGCTGAAGCCCATAGCGGTAGTGATAGGATTGGTTTTGCCATTGCTAATTGTCTGGAAATTACTAATGTGTATTTCTTGTTGCAGTAGGGGAAATCCCCTCCCTTGAAAATAGATGACACAACAGCCTTGGAAATGACAGTCTGAAAGCTCCCGTGCTGCGGTGTATCTCTGGTTGCTGTTGTGTGCCTTGTGTGGTTTTAATAAAAATGTATGCGTGCTTAGGAATAATGACAACTGCTAGACAGACCGGAATCGATGCTTGCATTCCATGGTCTATGCAGCTTATCTGTATACTCTGTGATATACGGGCTGTCTAAGGTGTCATTTGTTTGCTTAGGTAGGTTAGTAGTTAGAAAAGAGATGCACAAACATACAATGGAGCCTTCAGAGGAAACATCTACTATGTGAAGAGATGCTTCAGCACCCTCAGAAATTGAAACAAGAGGAGGGAAATGTTAAGGAAGTATCTAGATTTCCTGTGACTTCCATTTCATAAAGAACTTTTGTGTTTAAATTTCTGAGTGACTATAAGAAGATGAAGATGGCGATGACATAAGTAAGAACTAAAAAAGTTAGCAAGTGTGTGTTGAGATAAGATAAGCTGAGTACAAGCGGTGTGCATTTCTTACTAAAAAGCATAAGTCTCAGCAATTAACCCTTTAGTAGATTATTTGTGAACCAATCAGAAGTCATTGTTGGAATATTTGTAAACCAATTATGTCAATACTTTAAGAGATTACAACCTTGGAATGGGTATAAATAAAGGACCTAGGACACTCCCAATTGGCAGAATTTTAACCTGTGTGCTTACTTCTATCATTTTCCTCCGTCAATGTCATTCACCTTGAAATCATGGCTCAATCCTCACGTGACTGACCCTAGGTCGGCCACAACATAATCAACAGACTAACTGTGACGACACGGTATCAGATAGAGAACAATCTCTAGTTAGCAATATTTATATATAAATATTGCTAACTAGAGGTCAGAGGAAAATGGGCCGACTGATTCAAGCTGATAGAAGAGCAAAAATGGGCCGACTGATTCAAGCTGATAGAAGAGCAACGTTGACTGAAATAACCACTCGTTACAACCGAGGTATGCAGCAAAGCATTTGTGAAGCCACAATACGCACAACCTTGAGGCGGATGGGCTACAACAGCAGAAGACCCCACCGGGTACCACTCATCTCCACTACAAATAGGAAAAAGAGGCTACAATTTGCACGAGCTCACCAAAATTGGACTGTTGAAGACTGGAAAAATGTTGCCTGGTCTGATGAGTCTCGATTTCTGTTGAGACATTCAAATGGTAGAGTCCGAATTTGATGTAAACAGAATGAGAACATGTATCCATCCTCTGATGGCTACTTCCAGCAGGATAATGCACCATGTCACAAAGCTCGAATCATTTCAAATTGGTTTCTTGAACATGACAATGAGTTCACTGTACTAAAATGGCCCCCACAGTCACCAGATCTCAACCCAATAGAGCATCTTTGGGATGTGGTGGAACGGGAGCTTCGTGCCCTGGATGTGCATCCCTCAAATCTCCATCAACTGCAAGATACTATCCTATCAATATGGGCCAACATTTCTAAAGAATGCTATCAGCACCTTGTTGAATCAATGCCACGTAGAATTAAGGCAGTTCTGAAGGCAAAAGGGGGTCCAACACTGTATTAGTATGGTGTTCCTAATAATTCTTTAGGTGAGTGTACTAAGCTCACACATAATCCTACTTATGAAATAGCTAGGAAAATCCAGAATACAGTCTCTCACCACCTACAGTGGCTCCACAAAAAAAGGCACAATTTTGCTATAAAAACACAGAAAGGCGCAACATAGGGTAAGTATGTCCCAGGCAATCTGCCAAGGGTAGAAACTCCAAAATGGAGGCTCACCTTATGGAGCTGTGCTAGGAATAGGCACAACTCTATCGTAGGCTTGTAGAAGCTGCAATCCGGGGAGCCACATATGCTGCTGCAGGAGGAGATTCTTTGACTGGAGCCTAATCTCTCAAAGAAACAGTGAGGTTTCAGGGGTTTATTCTGCTTGGCGAAAAACAAGCTAGCTTCAGGCAGATTTGTGCAAATCTTCTTTATTGAAGGTGATCAGCAAAATAACAATGTGTTTTAGGGATACCTAGGTCCCCTTCATCAGGTTACACTTGCAGCAAGTGAAACCTGATGAAGGGGACCTAGGTATCCCCAAAACTAGATTGTTTTACTAGATACCACATCCTTTTTAAAGATCATAAGAGCACTTAGCTCGGTATCTATTGATGCCATATCTGTAACTTGGGATGGTTCCAGCCTTTACACCTCTATTGGGAATAACAAGGGCTTCAATGCAATCCAGAATTTGCTATTGTAAGAAATTATTATGTATAAATATATATTAAATACTAGCTGAAAGACCCGGTTGCTCGGGTGTATTTAATCTATTTCATTTAATGTTTGTGTGTGTCGTTAAAAGATATCAACACTATCCACTATAACAGTGACATCTACAGCAACCTGACCCCAAAACAGTGACCTCCACAGCCCCCCACCCTTTAACACTGACCCCCCCACAGTGCCCCGTCCCTTAAAATTGGACATCCACAGCAGCCCACCCCCTTAACGTTGACCTTTATAGCAGCTTTACTTTCATTTTTTCAATCCCTGTCGACTGAGGAGTGGAGGGGGTGTGTCCTAACCAGATCGGGGCATGGCTTAGCGAGACCTAGAAGTTGATTTTTAACTAATTTTTTCAATCTCAGTTGGCTGAGGAGTGGGAGGGGATGTGGGGGCAGTGTGGGGAAATTGCTATGTGGGAACAGTGTGGGGAAATTGCTATGTGGGGGCAAATTACTATGTGGGGGCAGTGTGGGGGCAAATTACTATGTGGGGGCAGTGTGGTGAAAATTACTATGTGGGGGCAGTGTAGGGCAAATTACAGTGTGGGGGGAAACTACTATATGGGGGCAGTTTGGGGGAAATTACTGTGTGGGGGCAAATTACTATGGGGGATTACTATGCGGGGGCAGTGTGGTGGAAATTACTATATGGGGGTGTTGCTATTGGGGAGGCACTGTATGGGCAATTCTATTATTTCTGGGGACACTATACAGGGATTATTGCCTGGAGGACAATAGAGGGTAGTATTATTACTCGGGGCACTCTAGGGGACATTATAGCTGCTGTGGACACTATAGGAACATTTGGGGTAATTTATCAAACTGGTGTAACGCAGAACTGGCTTAGTTGCCCATAGCAGCCAATCAGATTCCACCTTTCATATTTGACAGCTCTTTTGGAAATCCAGTTCTACTTTACACCAGTTTGATAAATTACCCCAATTATGTCTATTAGGGTCACTATTCTTTCAGCAGTATAGTTCCTGGGCCATTGGGGAGCACAACTGGCACAGTTTTGGGGGTGGCAGGATGACACTGTGGGGACACCAGGATGAGGAGGTTGATGGAAAAATTTAGAAATCTAACGTGTCTGTGTTACAAACTGTAGAGACGAGATGTGGCTGAAAGAATTTGCCATGGTGGTCTGGGTCAAATGGAGGAGAAGAGGAAAGAGAAGGTCTACATGACAGGAGATGTCACTGGATGTAAGAGGTATGTGGTGCTGTATTCTCCTCCATGTCTTTTTTATTACAATTATATGTATTTTAAATTTGGCGACCAAATTTTTCAGTTTAGGACCCAATTTGGGGTATTTTTTTTTAGTCTGAAGATGTCATATGGCCTAAGAAGAGACTGTGGCGCCCATGAAGCACCGCAGCCTCTTCATACAAAAAAAAAAAAAAACTAAAATGGAGAGGGGGGGGGGGCAAGTTGGGTATACAGCCCCGGGCCTATCATGCACTTAATCCACCCCTGCTAATGAAGTATACACACGTACAGTCACCTACCGAATTTTTCGCCTTATAAGACATACCGGCCCATAAGACGCACCTAGGTTTTAGAGGAGGACACTAAGAAAAAAATATTTTTCATTAGATCAGGCCAGCAATCAGACACCGAATGTTAATCAGACCTCATCTGACAGCCCCAATCAGACCCCCAATGTTAATAAGACCCTCAATCAGACTTCAGATCAGACCCCCAATGTTAATAAGACCCCAGTAAGAACTCAGATCAGCCTCCCATGCCTCAGATCAGCCCCCCATGCCTCAGATCAGCCCCCCATACCTTGGATCATCCCCCCATGCCATTTATGAACCCCCATTATGAGACCCCATGCCATTTATGAGCCCCCATTATGAGCCCCCATGCCATTCATGAGCCCCAGAATGGGTGCGATTGTCCCCAAATACAATCCTCTCCATCATATTTGTCTCACAATAGCAGCTATTTTCTTTCTATACAGTACAGGCTTTTGGGGAAAAAGCAAAAAAGTAAATTTAGAATTAGGCATACCTGACGGCACATTATATTAGTAAATTTAGAGACTTCTCCTTAAAAAAAAGTACAAAAACAATACAGAAAGGTCCTCTAATAACTAGTTATTGCCTGCAAGGAAAAATACAGTTAAAACCGCACATTTTAGATGTTCCACAATCCTCTCCTTGAGTATGGTTTCCATTAATTTCCCCACTATTGATGTCAGGCTTACTGGCCTATAGTTCCCGATTCCTCCCTACTATCTTTCTTGTGAATGGGCACAACATTTGCTAATTTCCAATCTTCTGGGACGACTCCTGTTACCAGTGATTGGTTAAATAAATCTGTTAATGGTTTTGCTAGTTCACCTCTGAGCTCTTTTATTAGCTTTAGGTGTATCCCATCAGGCCCCTGTGACTTATTTGTATTAATTTTAGACAGCTGACTTAGAACCTCTTCCTCTGTAAAGACACATGGATCAACAGATTCATTAGTCTTCCTTCCTAACTGAGGTCCTTTTCCTTCATTTTCCTTTGTAAAAACTGAACAGAAGTATTCATTGAAGCAGTCAGCTAGTTCCTTTACCTTTGAATACTGTTCTGCTATCCAGCAGGCTGCAAACACTAGAGCACATTTTCATTCTGACTTTGTGAACTTCTTGGCAGAAATTGCATCGGTCACAAAACTTTTCTAGATCTCTAGATCCCACCATTAAATTTACAATCGTTTTAGTATCCTTGACCTTTGCAATCTTTTTCAAGAAACATTCCATGGTAAATTCTACACAAACAACTATACAACCAACTATACAATCAAAATTCCCCGCTATACAATATTACATTCACAAATGTCCCTCACAACTACACTCCAACCTCCTACCTGGCTCGCCAATTATGTAAGAAAGTATTATATATAAATATATATTAAATATATACTATATACAATACACCCTCTTACTGGGTCTGATTCGAGGTTGAATGCAATAAATGAGACACAAGAGTGAACGTATAAAAAACGATATATTGTATAGTGTGGAGAATTGATATTACAGTATTATTGATGAGTATATATGGAGTTACAGTGGAACAAAAATAAATAAATATTACATAGAGAGAGACTTATACACACATAACAATAATTATAATTACTAGCGATTTCCAGGATACAATATAATGCTACAAATGTTGTAGAGTTAACACACAGGCTTTCTGGGGCACCTTCAATTGCTTTTCAATGGTTTTTGTTTTAAAATAAATCGATGAGTTAAGAAATTAGAGTTAAGGGTTTGTGTGTTAACTCTTCTACATCTGTATTTTATACTTACCTGATAACAGCTACATACTGTATATCTAGTATTATTTAATAACATCTGGCATGGATTTATGCAATAAAGTGAATTTCTTCTGTATTCGCATATATTTACATATATTATGCTTTATTTGTATGCTCCTTGTTGGACTATCTTCTATATTTTCTTTACTGGAAACTCCAGAGCCACATTAGGTCATTATTAGACAGAAACGTTGCATGTTGTTTTGCCTTTGAATTATGTCAATAAAATTTACCTTTCTATCATATCTGGAGTGGTATGGTAAAGTTTTAGCTGCTGCTGTCGGGGATGGGAGTGTGTATTTTTTTTCCCACCAATATACACAGTAAAATGGCACTGAGTTTAGCCAACAGATTTTAATCCGATTTGTTTAGAATCGAATTACCCATCTCTAATCTTAGCTGTAACTGTATTCTTTCTTGGGTATATGTAAATATATGAAACTTTATAATATATTCTATTAGGAGAAAATGGCCTCTTCCAGGTGCCTGCTACCTCACATTCCCTGGCAACAAGCTGTCTGTAAATGTGCAAAAGAAAAAGTTTCAGCCAGTAAAAAGCTTGTTTTTAATAGCACTTTAACTGAAGACAGGAAAGTGAAAGAAAAGCTTCAGTAGTATCTCTTCCTCAGTTCAGAAATAAAATAAAATGAAGTCTCTGTAGAAAATACTCGTCCTCTCTAGCGCTGCAAATCCAAAGACAATGTGGGAAAAGTCCGCTGTATAAAGGTATATGGAAGGATTGCGCTGCAGGAGAGAAATCTTATTTGTGTGAATAAAAGTTCCTTATATGTAGATCTTCAACCAATGTGACCACAGACCAACCTCACAATCCGACACTGGTATGGAGACCTGTGGTGTAATGAAAAAGCGCACTATGGTGTAGCAAATTCCAAGCACTTAACGCACCATGTGAATAGATTATACTCACAGGATTTCCAGTTAATGATTGCGTGTAGAAAACTAGATGATATCTTCAATAGGACTCTGCTAAAAGAAGAGAACTATAGCGTAGTATATAGTGACACTTTATACGCCTGCCAAAAGGTTCTACTCACAGAAATTCACTGGTAAAGTGCATGGAAAGATTCTCTGCGAAGTCTTCACAGACAGCTGGGCAAATAGAACAGGCGAGGATCAGGACGCTTAGGCATAAGAAATCCCAAAAACGATCCGGCAGATGAAACACTTCTACACCTGGATGGTAATGAACCACAGCTTCCAAGAAAGACTGGCAAGTAGGACGGATGCGCACCAAAGGGTCAGATAAAAGTTATTTAATAAAAGCAAAAATTCAGCTATAAAACATATATTAAAAGTCTCTGTAGTGCCTGACCCGGGTTTCGCCGTGATGCTTCGTCTGGGGCGTTCATTGGTAATTGAATTCCACAGAGTTTAAATTAACAGGAGAACCTCCCCTATACCACGTCATAGACACATCCACAGAAATACAAGGTAAGAACAAATACATACAAGCAGATAAAATATACTAAAAGGCTAATTAACTAGTGGCAAATATATTAAAATAAGCAAGCATTAACGTCACACTCTATATTTAACCCTTGAGGCTGAATGGTTCCCAAAAGGAACATCCATTCAAACTCTTTTTTATTTATTAAGGAAATAAAATCCCCTCCACGGGTAGGTGTGTGCACCAGTTCCAATCCAAAAAATCGCAGTCCTCTAGGGTTTTTATTATGATTGATTTTAAAATGTAACGAGACACTGTGGGTCTCGAGACCTTTTTTAATGTTACGTATATGCTCCTGCACCCGAGTCTTCAGACTCCGTGTAGTCCTACCGACATATTGGAGGCTGCAAGGTAACTCCAACAGATAAATTACGCCAACATTGTTGCAGGAAAATTGGCCCCTAATTTTCAAGGTGGTATCCTTTGTTTTATTAGTTGTAATTATATCCACAAACCTGACTTGGTCTTTTAGGGTACGGTTTTTGCAAGGTAAGCAAAAGCCGCACCATGTGAACCTGCCTTTATGTGTGCGGACGCGTTTTTTACTAGTAGCGAGACTGGCACTACGGACCAATTTATTGGTAAGATTGTCGGCTCTTTTAAAGACTACAGGAGGCCTTACTGGCAGATCTTTACTAAGTACAGGATCATTTTGAAGGATATGCCAATTTTTACGGATCATATCTCGAGAGAGATCTTAGTCAGAATTTTCCCCATCAGAGTATGCGGGGGGTACAGAGGGACCCCCCCCCCCCCCCCCCCGGAAAAGGCAATTGTAGAGACAACAAGAACGCCCCTAAAAAGAAGCTACATCGAGGACATAGAGGTGGGGGACGGAAATCCAACCCCGGGGGGGAAGAAAAGCAAGGGGATTTAATAGGAATCTTCAACCTTAGCAGACACCCGTTATCCAAAGAAGAAAAACTGGTTCTACAAAAGGGACTAAAATTCGCACCTAGTAACGGTATAAATAAATTTAGCCTATTTCTCGATATCCATAGATATATCAGAAAATTAAATATAGCTAAGTACTATCTGAACACACAACCATCCTTGCCGGCCAATACTGTGACCACTACGGGGGTCTTACACACTGACCTCCGAAACAGATCTAAATTCTGTCCAAAAAACAAAAACAACGGATGTATTGATGCTTTCAAAAGGAGCCTCTTAAATGAACTAGAGAAGATGGATTACAACCCCAAAAAACATAATCTTTCCAAAGGGGAAAAGGAGGCACTAAAACAGTTGGAGAAAAATGATACGATAGTGATAAAACCGGCCGACAAGGGGGGGGGGAGTTGTAATAATGGATGTTGAGCAATATACTATGGAAATGGATAGGCTGCTTTCGGACAGAGATACTTATTTAGTTTTAAAGAATAATCCCCTTGTTGCTTTTAAGGGGCAATTGGAGGTTATACTGAAGAAGGGTTTGGAGAAGGAGGTGCTGAACAAAAAGGAATTTGATTACCTTTTTTTAAAATGCCCTGTCACCCACTGTCATATATTTCTTGCCAAAGATTCATAAGGATCCCATCAATCCACCGGGAAGACCTATTGTGTCAGGGATAAATTCCCTGAACAGTAGAGTCTCTGAATACATTGATTTCTTCTTGCAGAAATATGTGACAGTGGCTCCCTCCTATCTCAAAAACTCCACCAGTGTCATTGATTTAGTCAATGACATTGGAGAAATCCATGGATCCCTGTGGCTAGCCACAGTTGATGTCTCCTCCCTCTATACCTGTATTCCTCAGGGTTTAGGTATTAGGGGGGTCCAGGAAGCATTAGATACCGATCCAGATATGGGGTTAGATCAAAAAACCTTTATTCTGGAATGTGTTGATTTTTGCCTCACTCATAATTATTTTCTTTACAAAGACAATTTTTATCTTCAGCATTCCAGCGTGGCGATGGGGGCGAAATTCGCCCCAAGCCTCGCCAACCTTTTTATGACGATGTGGGAGAGGGAGAACATTGACCAGATCCTTAATAAAGATTTGGGAGGGGGACAGCTATTAGTGTGGTGAAGGTATATAGACGACTGCCTTCTCATCTGGTCAGGTGAGAGGGAGGGTCTGGATACCTTCATAGCGGGCATTAACGTAAACAATTTTAATCTAAAATTCACTAGTCATATCAGTGCGATCTCTGTAGATTTCCTTGATTTGGTTATATTTGTGGAAGATGGGAAACTCAGAACTAAGACCTTCTTTAAAACGGTTGATGTGAATACGTACATTGAACTCAACAGTTGTCACCATCCATCATGGCTTAAAAATATCACCAAAAACCAATTCCAACGTATTTCAAAAAATTGTAGCAAGTTAGAAGACTATAGAGAACAAGGGCAGATGGTCAAAAATAGATTCTTGGAAAAAGGATATGACAATGAATTTTTGGATCACTGCAAAGATGAAATTGAACAAAAACGCACTGATACCACATCACAGATAACTAGTAATAGTAAAGAATATAAGAAGGATTTTAGATACACATTTCTGACCCAATTTAATAGCAAGATGGGTTGTATTAAAAATATGATCCGTAAAAATTGGCATATCCTTCAAAATGATCCTGTACTTAGTAAAGATCTGCCAGTAAGGCCTCCTGTAGTCTTTAAAAGAGCCGACAATCTTACCAATAAATTGGTCCGTAGTGCCAGTCTCGCTACTAGTAAAAAGCGCGTCCGCACACATAAAGGCAGGTTCACATGGTGCGGCTTTTGCTTACCTTGCAAAAACCGTACCCTAAAAGACCGAGACAGGTTTGTGGATATAATTACAACTAATAAAACAAAGGATACCACCTTGAAAATTAGGGGCCAATTTTCCTGCAACAATGTTGGCGTAATTTATCTGTTGGAGTGCCCTTGCGGCCTCCAATATGTCGGTAGGACAGCACCCGAGTCTGAAGACTCGGGTGCAGGAGCATATACGTAACATTAAAAAAGGTCTCGAGACCCACAGTGTCTCGTTACATTTTAAAATCCATCATAATAAAAACCCTAGAGGACTGCGATTTTTTGGATTGGAACTGGTGCACACACCTACCCGTGGAGGGGATTTTATTTCCTTAATAAATAAAAAAGAGGTTGAATGGATGTTCCTTTTGGGAACCATTCAGCCTCAAGGGTTAAATATAGAGTGTGACGTCAATGCTTGCTTATTTTAATATATTTGCCACTAGTTAATTAGCCTTTTAGTATATTTTATCTGCTTGTATGTATTTGTTCTTACCTTGTATTTCTGTGGATGTGTCTATGACGTGGTATAGGGGAGGTTCTCCTGTTAATTTAAACTCTGTGGAATTCAATTACCAATGAACGCCCCAGACGAAGCATCACGGCGAAACCCGGGTCGGGCACTACAGAGACTTTTAATATATGTTTTATAGCTGAATTTTTGCTTTTATTAAATAACTTTTATCTGACCCTTTGGTGCGCATCCGTCCTACTTGCCAGTCTTTCTTGGAAGCTGTGGTTCATTACCATCCAGGTGTAGAAGTGTTTCATCTGCCGGATCGTTTTTGGGATTTCTTATGCCTAAGCGTCCTGATCCTCGCCTGTTCTATTTGCCCAGCTGTCTGTGAAGACTTCGCAGAGAATCTTTCCATGCACTTTACCAGTGAATTTCTGTGAGTAGAACCTTTTGGCAGGCGTATAAAGTGTCACTATATACTACGCTATAGTTCTCTTCTTTTAGCAGAGTCCTATTGAAGATATCATCTAGTTTTCTACACGCAATCATTAACTGGAAATCCTGTGAGTATAATCTATTCACATGGTGCATTAAGTGCTTGGAATTTGCTACACCATAGTGCGTTTTTTCATTACACCACAGGTCTCCATACCAGTGTCGGATTGTGAGGTTGGTCTGTGGTCACATTGGTTGAAGATCTACATATAAGGAACTTTTATTCACACAAATAAGATTTCTCTCCTGCAGCGCAATCCTTCCATATATCTCTTCCTCAGTGTCTGTGAGACTTATGCTGTGAGATGGGAGGAGGCAGGCTCGAACTGGCCCACCAGGGAGGCCATGGATTCCTTGGTGGGCCCCCAGTCTCCTGCGACCCGAGATAAGATGGAGGAGTAATTATTTCTCCTTTCTCAGGAGAGATAATTTTTGTAACCACTAGGTGGCAGTATCATACAGTGATGCAACCACCTAGAGGTGTACATTGTACAGGAGGCCCCACAGTATTTTGTAGACTTCTGGGGCTGCTGACTGTGAAGGAGGAGAGAAGGTTTCTGCCTCCCCCTGCCTTCCCTGCTGTCAGAAAACTGTGGGGAGAGAAGGACTCCTCTGCGGTGCTGGGCTGATTTCTCAGGTGTGTGACAGTAGTGAGCTGTAGGAGACTGTAAGGGGGAAATAGGGGATTTGTTTATAGCAGACACAGATCTATGAATGTGTGCTACTCTCTGCAGAGTTCAGAGTGGCATTGGGGGGACTCTGCCTTAGGCCCCCCCAATACCTCTGCTTTAGGTGCACCCCCATAAGTGCCCTAGCACCAGATGCCCCCCAATGCCCCCACTCTAAAACCACCCCTAATATTGAATCTTCTCCAGTTGCCCCTCTAATACCCCTGCAGCTGCTCCAGGATGCCCACTATTACCCTGCCTCAAGTGACCCTAATGCCTCTGCTTTAGGTGCATCCCCATAAGTGCCCCAGCTCCAGATGCCCCCACTCTAAATGCACCGCTAATATTGCCTCTTCTCCAGTTACCCTTGCTCCAGGATCCCAACTATTACCCTGCCTCAGGTGACCCTAATGCCTCTGCTTCAGTTATGACCCTCCGTTTGTGCCCTTTGCTCACGTTGCTCCTCTAGCACCTTTGCTTGGGCTTTGTTAATGGTTATGACCTGCAAAGGGTGTTGGACTTATGCCCGAAAAATTCTGCACAGTGCATCATATTCTCCAGTATTGACACATATGGTGTACATGGCGGCAGTGATGATATTCCGTATTTACATGCATCGCTGCTGCCATGTAAAGAGATACTGGTGGTGGAGGATTTAAAGGGGTTGTGCAGGTTTTCCAGTTATCCTCTCCACACCATAGGGCATAACTATATGATTAGTGGGGTCCGATTCTGCGACCCCCCACTGATTCCAGGAAAGGGTCCTGTTCCCCCTTTTTATGGTGTGACAGGCTATACAAACGCCCTGCTGCTCCATTCATTCTCTTTGGGACCACTGGAATTAGCCAGCGATGTGCTCTGCCATCTCCGGCGACCCCATAGAGAATGGATGGAGAGGCAGGGCATATGCCCGACCTGCCACTCAGTCAAGAAGAGGGATCAGTGGGGTCTCCAGCGTTCAGACCCCCACGGATCACTTAGTTATCCCCGATCCTGTGGATAGAGGATAACTAGAAAAGTGTACACAGTACTTTTAACAGGCGAGCATTTCTATTTTAGTTTGACACATATTTTGGGACAGATTTTTTATTTTTATGAATTTTTTTTCTACACCCAAAGAAAACCTTTAAGGATAGGGAATGTGAAAAGGTGAAACAGCTATGACATGACAGGTGATAAGTGTCTGATTGGTGGGGGTCTGACTGCTGCGACCCCCATGATCAAGGGAACGTGGTCTTAAAGGGGTGGTCTCACTTCAGTAAGTCGGATTTATCATGTAGAGAAAGTTAATACAAGCTACTTACTAATATATTGTTATTGTCCATATTGCATCCTTTGCTGGCTGGATTCATTTTTCCATCACATTATACACTGCTCGTTTCCATGGTTACGACCACCCTGCAATCCATCAGTGGTGGTCGTGCTTGCACACTATAGGATAAAGCACTAGCCTATGTGTGCTCTCATGGTCCCAGCCACCAGAGAGGCTGACGCTTTTGCCTATAGTGTGCAAGCATGACCACCACAGCTGGATTGCAGGGTGGTCTGTAACCATGGAAACGAGCAGTGCATAATATGGTGGAAAAATGAATCCAGCCAGCAAAGAAAGCAATATGGATAATAACAGTATATTAGTAAGTTGCTCGTATTAACTTTCTCTACATAATAAATGCCACTTACTGAAGTGAGACAAGCCCTTTAAGACTCTTGTGTACATAGATTGGCGGTAATGTAATTGAATGTCTCAGGACCCCTTTTTTCATGATCAGTGGGTGTTCCAGCAGTCATACCCCAAGCAATCTGATATATATCACTTATCCTGTAGATAGGCGATAGGTCATTATGGTAGGACAACCCTTTTAAATATACTGTAGTTTATGTGCCATCTAAGGATGTTAAGATTTGATAAATTTCATGCCAGTCATTTATGCTTAAAGGGTTTAAAGGGGTTTTCTCACTTCAGTAAATGGCATTTATCATGTAGAGAAAGTTAATACAAGGCACTTACTAATATATTGTTATTATCCATATTGCCTCCTTTCCATCACATTATACACAGCACATATCCGTGGTTATGACCACCCTGCAATCCAGCAGCAGTGGCCGTGCTTACACACTATAGGGAAAGCTGGAAGTGCGCATAGGTCAACACCTTTTCCTACAGGTGAAACTCAAAAAATTAGAATATCGTGCAAAAGTCCATTTATTTCAGTAATGCAAATTAAAAGGAATAGCATTAATGCAGCTTAAAGTTAGAATTTTGTGAAAAGGTTCAATATTCTAGGCTCAGTGTCAGACTCTAGTCAGCTAATTAATCCATACCCCCTGAGCAAAGGGTACCTCAAAATTGTGACTTTGGGGTTTTCATAAGCTATAAGCCAAAATCAGCCAAATTATAACAAATAAAGGCTTGAAATATCTCGCTTTGCATGTAATGAGTCTCATATGTTAGTTTCACCTTTTAAGTTGCACTACTGAACTAAATGAACTTTGCGCGATATTCTAATTTTTTTGAGTTTCACCTGTATAGTGTGCAAGCACGGCCACTGCTGCTGGATTGCAGAGTGGTAAAAACCATGGATACGAGCAGTGTATAATGTGATGGAAAGGAGCCAATATGGCCAATCACAATACATTAGTAAGTGCCTTGTATTAACTTTCTCTACATAATAAATGCCATTTGTTGAAGTGAGGCAGCCCCTTTAAGTGTGCTACACTTAACAGGGTTAGGCAAAAAATGTCTTGGTGAGTGCATTGCATGTTTCCTATCTGTGATAGGAACTGCATGTGTCTTGTTTCTGACTTAAAGGGGTTGTCCAAGTTATATTTATTGATGACCTACCCTCAGGATAGGTCATCAATATCAGATCGGCTGGGGTCCGACACCCGGCACCCCCGCCGATCAGTTGTTTGAAGAGAAGGCGCGCGCCGTGCCAGCGCCGCCTCCTCTTCACTGTTTACCTTCTAGCCGTTGCATGTGAAGCGGTGAGCAGGTGTAAGTACACCCAAGCCGTCCCATTCATTTCAATGGTACGGATTGCTTCTATACACTGTTATACACTTGTTCGGGAAATGCTAAATCTAGCATAGCAATGAATGGGGGAGCTTTGGATCCATGTGAGGTACACGGCTGGTTCTAGCTTTGTTAGAAAAGGGATTGTCATGTACCATATGATGTCTGATTTTCATTTTTTACATTAATCACAGGAGAATCCTTTTAATTCATCAGCATTTAAAGCACATCAGAGAGGGAATCCACGTGTCATGCACCGCCCCCTCAGACCCTGTGAATGGCAGAACACAGTGTATGGTTTTCCTTTAAATGTAAGCTTATTTTTCCTCTGGTAGACAGAAGAAAACTTAATAACAATAACTTGCAAATTATTATCAGATGGTTGATCTGATAGGAATTGGAAAAATGTTTGGATAGCTGTAAAACAAAATGTTATCTTTTCAGATTTTCCCTGGAGTTATGCTTATCTAATGCTCCTCTATGGAACAGTGCCTATTCCATTGTATCTTGTTAATACGGAAACTAAACAAGCAGAAGCAGGATACCCCACCATTACCCCCTTGTTTTTTAATTACTGCTTTTTATATATATTTTTTTATCTCTTGCGCAAGACCAGTTCTTATCAATTATTTATTCACATAAATCTGTTGTTTTAACAACTTTCCTTTGAGTCTTGTGATGTAACATGTCACGTGTTTAGGAAAGTTGGAAGGGGATGTATGCTGGAAAATAAAATATTCCATATTTTCACATTCCATATGTTTCCACAATTATGTTATTTGCTTATAGGAAGGTAAAGACCATTCAATAAATTTTGCTCCCTGTTATCATCTTTGGGTTTGCAAATTTTTAAACCGTACCTGTGCAAAAAGAAATTGTGCACATGCTGCTTCCACACGGCCCTGGACGCAGTGGCCAATAGATCTATCATCACTTGCACCAGTTTTCTGACATAACTAATGACTGAAATCGACTACAAGCTGGCATAGATTTCATTTGAGACATGAGGATGCTCTTAATTTATGACAAGGTGTGCACCTCTTCATAAACTAAGTGCACCCTCCGGTAGTGCTGGAGATATCAAGACCTGTGCAGAAAACGCCCTTAGTGTAGAACAGAGCTTGCCGGGCATCGAGGGTGGCGGTGGCTGCCTGGCAGCAAATAAGTGTAACTACAATGTATGAGCATGTTGTTGTGTAGATCTAGTGTTGTCAGTTCTGATGTAGAAGTGCTGATCAAATTGTTTGAGCCCATCTCCTAGTGACAAGCAGAACTCGTCAGGTGGCAACCTAACCTAACAGGTTTACCCGTCCTGGTCCTTAGCCTACAAAATGAGTTAGTCAATTTAAACTGCTCCCACGTGTAGTGCAGCTACGTTCTGACTTGGAGTCTTACTCAGACTCCGCAATACCAATCACTGTAGTTGAGTCAGCCATATCTTTTTCTTCAATAATTTAGGTGAGGAATAAAAGCTAATCACTCTTTTGAAGCACGATCTGTACTTTTCAATCCTTTATTATCTTTCAACATGATTTGTGGCTCTCAGGCCTCTTTCCATGAGAACGTTGAGTTGAGTTGAGTCCTATCCCATAATGGGCAATGTTTCGTGGGTTATGAGTAAGGGGGCATTGTGGCATTGGCATTGTGTTAACAAACTGCCAAAACTTCTGCTTTTATAGAGGTGGTCACACTTGCTGATGATCAGTTAATCAAGGGCATTTGATTAGCAGCACCGGGTTGCTACTTATCTTCTTAAAGGGAACCTTTCGCTTTAAACAGGGTGTTTCAGCTGCAGGCCGTATGTTATAGAGAAGGAGGAGCTGAGCAGATTTATAAAAGTTTTTTGTGGAAAAGATTCAGTAAAACTTTCATTACTTTCATTTAAGTTCCTGCTCGTTCTGGACTTTGAAGTCCAGGAGGCGGTCCTATCAGTGATTGACAGCTATCTCAGTATGCACAGTTATAGAGGAGAGGCTGTCAATCACTGATAGGATCGCCTCCTGGACTTCACAGAAGGAATCTAAATGAATGAAATACAAGTTTATTACAAGTTTTACTGAATATTTTCCCATAAAACTATATATCAATCTGCTCAGCTCCTTCTGCTCTATAGCATGCTGCCTGCAGCTTACATTGCATTTTCATGGTGACAGGTTCCCTTCAATTCCTATGGAAGCAGTTAGGGTGTACTTAATTTTTCACCCACAACTACTGTATTTTGGCTCAGTTTGTTGTGTGCTGTTGTTCATCTGAGGTTGTATTTACCTAATTTTTAAGGCTTTGTAAGGACCAGATGTTTTTTTTTTATTATGTTCTGATACATAAAACCATATAATTTAAAGAGATTGTACTTTGTTTTTCTCATGCCTGTATGCAACCATTAATATGTGGATAGTGTTGAATTGCATTGCTGCTATATATTTACCATGTATAGAAATTTGAGCTTCTCAGAAGAGGCAAATATGATTTGAGTGTGTCGAAGAGGTCACATTGTCATTGCAAAAGTTTAAGAACCTCACATACAGTAAGTACAGAAGCAATGAAATGCAAGAAAATCCAGGTTTTCAATGTTTGCATATGTTTTAATGCTTAAAGTGGTTATCCCATGACTAATGTAAGAAATGAAAATCAGACATCATATAGTACATGACAGTCTCTTTGTAACGAAGCTAGAACCAGCCTTGTACCTCACATGGATCCATTGTCTCTTTCAATGGTATTTGCTTCTTATTGCTAGTGATAAAAGAGACATTATAACTCTTGAATTAAAATATAAATATGAATAAACTTACACAGCTGATTCTACAAAATTTATATTAATTAATTATTAATTATAGCTACTTTACTAATTTAAAGTTCTCCATGTTTTATCAGTGTAGCCAAACAAGAAATAACCCCACAAATATATGCTAAATGGAGTAAGAGAGAGGCAGAGGGTGACATTTGGTCTCTCTACAATATGTAGAAACAGGTCATTATTATATTTAAAGAGTCTGTCAGCAGTTTTTACGATGCAAAACCTCTGACAGCACTAGGTAGGGGCTGTGGAGAGCAGAATAAACATTCCCTTTGTGGAACTTTTATTAACAGGAGTAGTGTGAATATGAAGTTTTATTCTGCCACTTCTGCACTTCAAGAGACCAGGAGTCGGATCTTCACTGTGAAAATATGAAATTTTATTCTGCCAAATTCTGCTTTTTAAGTTCACTGGAGGAGAAGCTTCACTGTGAGGTGCGCTCTGCATTGAGCTACTTTACAGCTCCTCTGCTCTGAGTGACAACAGTAGTGATATCCTGGTTGGATACTACAGCTGTCACTCATAGGAGAAGGAAGGAGCTGCGAAGCAGCTCAATGCAGAGAGCACCTCACAGTGAAGCTTCTCCTCCAGTGAACTTAAAAAGCAGAATTTGGCAGAATAAAATTTCATATTTTCACTACTTCTGTTGATAAAACCTCCACATAAGGTATGTTTGGACTGCACCTCCCAGCCCCTACACAGTGCTATCAGCAGTTTAGCATTGTCAAAACAGATTTAATTTAATATTAGGTACTGCAACTGGATTCTTGCAGATTACGTAATGAAGATGGAAAAGGATGGGCGTAATATACTACTGTCGCCCCAAAATTGTATCCTTTACAAGTGAGAGCAAAAGTTATTGCTCATAACTCAAAGTTCCTGGGCACCAGTGAAAAATCTATAAGGAGGCACTCACCTTGCATGTGCCATTCATAATAGTTGTGTCTTTTTTTATATAGCAAAGTTGCCTTTGAGTCCCCTGAGGCCCGGGTGCATAGGTGTAACGTCTGTCTTTAGACACTCTATAGTTATGCTATTGCACACCTTTGTTACATAGAAACATAGAAACATAGAATGTGTCGGCAGATAAGAACCATTTGGCCCATCTAGTCTGCCCAATATACTGAATACTATGGATAGCCCCCGGCCCTATCTTATATGAAGGATGGCCTTATGCCTATCCCATGCATGCTTAAACCCCTTCACTGTATTTGCAGCTACCACTTCTGCAGGAAGGCTATTCCATGCATCCACTACTCTCTCAGTAAAGTAATACTTCCTTATATTACTTTTAAACCTTTGCCCCTCTAATTTAAAACTGTGTCCTCTTGTGGTAGTTTTTCCTCTTTTAAATATGCTCTCTTCCTTTACTGAGCTGATTCCCTTTATGTATTTAAAAGTTTCTATCATATCCCCTCTGTCTCTTCTTTCTTCCAAGCTATACATATTAAGGTCCTTTAACCTTTCCTGGTAAGTTTTATCCTGCAATCCATGTACTAGTTTAGTAGCTCTTCTCTGAACTCTCTCTAGAGTATCTATATCCTTCTGGAGATATGGCCTCCAGTACTGCGCACAATACTCCAAGTGAGGTCTCACCAGTGTTCTGTACAGCGGCATAAGCACTTCACTCTTTCTACTGCTTATACCTCTCCCTATACATCCAAGCATTCTGCTGGCATTTCGTGCTGCTCTATTACATTGTCTTCCCACCTTTAAGTCTTCTGAAATAATTACTCCTAAATCCCTTTCCTCAGATACTGAGGTCAGGACTGTGTCAAATATTCTATATTCTGCCCTTGGGTTTTTACGCCCCAGGTGCATTATCTTGCACTTATCCACATTAAATTTCAGTTTCCAGAGTTCTGACCATTCTTCTAGTTTTCCTAAATCCTTTTCCATTTGGCGTTTCCCTCCAGGAACATCAACCCTGTTACATATCTTTGTGTCATCAGCAAAAAGACAAACCTTACCAGCGAGGCCTTTTGCAATATCACTTATGAAGATATTAAACAAAATCGGTCCCAGTACAGATCCCTGTGGAACCCCACTGGTAACATTACCTTGTTTTGAATGTTCTCCATTGACTACAACCCTCTGTTGTCTGTCACTCAGCCACTGCCTAATCCACTCAACAATATGGGAGTCCATGCTCAATGACTGCAGTTTATTGATAAGTCTTCTATGTGGGACAGTGTCAAAAGCCTTACTAAAATCTAGATATGCGATGTCTACTGCACCTCCACCGTCTATTATTTTATTCACCCAGTCAAAAAAATCTATAAGATTTGTTTGACATGATCTCCCTGAAGTAAACCCATGTTGTTTTTCATCTTGCAATCCATGGGATTTTAGATGTTCCACAATCCTATCCTTTAATAGGGTTTCCATTAATTTGCCTACTATTGATGTCAGACTCACTGGTCTATAGTTGCTCGATTCCTCCCTACTACCTTTCTTGTGAATGGGCACGACATTTGCCAATTTCCAATCTTCCGGGACGACTCCTGTTACTAATGATTGGTTAAATAAATCTGTTAACGGTTTTGCCAGCTCACCACTAAGCTCTTTTAATAATTTTGGGTGTATCTCATCAGGCCCCTGTGACTTATCTGTCTTCACCTTAGACAGCTAACTTAGAACATCTTCCTCTGTAAAGATACATGCATCAAACAATTTAATAGTCATTCTTTCTAGTGGAGGTCCTTCTCCTTTTTCTTTTGTAAAAACTGAACAGAAGTATTCATTAAGGCAGTCGGCTAGCCCTTTATTCTCTTCTACATACCTTCCGTCCTTTGTTTTTAATTTAGTTATTCCTTGTTTTAATTTCCTTTTTTCATTTATATATCTGAAGAATGTCTTATCCCCTTTTTTCATAGACTGAGCTAGTTTTTCTTCTGCCTGCGCTTTAGAAGTTCTTATAACTTGCTTGGCCTCTCTCTGCCTAATCTTGTAGATTTCCTTATCTTCATTGCTCTGGTTTTTTTTATAATTACAAAATGCTAGCTTTTTATTTTTAATGATTTGGGCCACTTCTGCTGAGTACCACATTGGTCTCCTCCTTTTTTTGCTTTTACTGACGAGTCTAATGCAATTTTCTGTTGCCTTCAATAATGCACCTTTTAAGTAGTCCCATTTCTCCTGGACTCCATGTAATCCGTTCCAGTCTGATAAGGACTCATTTATGACTAATTTCATTTTTGAAAAGTCTGTTTTTCTAAAATCTAAAACTTTTGTTTTTGTGTGGTGGGACTCTTTCACAGTTCTTATATTAAACCACACTGACTGGTGATCACTAGATCCCAAGGTTTCGCCTACAATGACATCATATACCGAATCCCCGTTTGTGAATACCAAATCCAAAATGGCCTCCCTCCGGGTTGGCTCCTCAACCACTTGTTGTAGAGATAACCCCAGTAGGGAATTTAGAATATCTGTACTCCTGGTAGAACTTGCTATTTTGGTTTTCCAGTTTATATCTGGAAGATTGAAATCTCCCATAATGATAACTTCTCCTTTCATTGTCATTTTAGCTATTTCTTCAACTAGTAGATCATCTAGTTCTTTAACTTGACCAGGTGGTCTATATATCACACCTACACGAGTTACTGCATGGTTAGCAAACTGCAACGTAACCCAAACTGACTCTATGTTGGCCTCACCAACTTGTATTAGGTTAGATTTAATGCTATCTTTCACATACAGGGCCACTCCTCCTCCTTCTGCCTACATCACCTGCCTTCTGCCTGAAGACAAGCTGCCCATACACCACCAGTATGTGCACCTATGCTGCCTATGCAATTTACTAATATAAACACATGCACACTTGCAATTATCTTAGTTGATGCATATGGCCAAAATGGAAAAAAATTATGAAAATTTGTTAAGGTATTTAGATGTGGTGTAGATAATATAAAAATTGTTACTTCAAAAACACCCTAAGAAATATCCTCATCATCAACTAAGTCTTCATAGAGTAGAGGCCATGTCTTCTAATCATATGTGTAAATGATAATCTCAATAATATCTATGTATGCTATAACTATTTCCAGAATCTACAAGAAACAATCTCTGGTGTTGAGTACCTTTCAAATCTTATTACAGGTTGCTGATTTTGTATGTAATCTCCTCATAGAAATAGCATCGCCCCCTGGTGTTAAGTCATTGACCTGACTACAGGACTGGAACTCTGGGATTCATTTTGAGAATGTGTTAAATAACATGCAGATGTAGCAGGCGTTAAAGTTATTCCTGGCGCATTGACACACAAGCATATTGTGCTGGCTAGAGGGTGCTCTACATTGCCCGATGGTCGGGCATATTATCGCTAATGAGCACTTGTATGAAAGCTGGTTAGCAATAATCTGCTTGTGTAGTGGTGCCACTGATTACCAACGAGCGAACGGCTCTTTCATTGGGCAATAGGATTGTTCAAGCAGACATCTAAATCATCGTTTGCCGGCAGCAGATGGTGCCATCTAAACAGCCTCTGCTGCCGGCAAACAATGATTCTATATAAGGACGAGCAATGGCATTAGCGATCGCTCCTCCCCATACTGTAGAGGGGATGACAGCATGTAAATGCAGCGGTCTCCTCCACTGACAAGCAAGTGAATGTTGGGAAGGAACCCTTCCTTCCCAACAATCGTCTGCGGGATTGAGCAATGTAAAGGTTTCTTTAGTTTAATAATGTGCAAAGCTTCTAAACACTTTAACCCACTGATGGTGGTGCTGGCACCATCTGTACATAGATGAACCTGGTTCTAGGACATTATGGGTTCATGGTTACTGTTGACTTGTTTAAATCTTCAGTAAATTGTTGTAAAATCATGGGAAAAAAAGGTATAGAGCATGATAAGCAATTTGGGGGTCTTCATTGCTGGATAATTTGAAAAAGACTAGACCTTAAAAACAGATAAATCAGTCCTTATTTTACTGGTGGATTACCTAAAAGGGATATTCCAGGATTTTGGTTTTGATAGCCTACCCTGAGGATAGGCCATCAACTTCTGATTGGTGAAGGTCTGATACCCCACACACCAGTCAGCTGTCTCAGTCTACCTTGCTGGGAATACACAGCTCTGTCCATTCACATTTTAGAGTGGGCCATAGACAGGTCACTGTCTTAACATGGAATTACCGTCAGGTTTTGTGTAAATGGTTATTATTATTTAGTATTAAAGCGCTATTCATTCCATGGCGCTGTACATATGAAAAGGGGTATACATACATAATACAGGAAATTGCACTAAGCATGGTTAAGGTTTCTAAACGTATCTCTATTCCACCTTTTTTCTCTGGAGTGTCACAGAGCTCACGTATTACATGCATTCGAAATTACTACATGACATTAAATATTTCTACATACTTCTCCTTCAGTCATGACAATTGTTTTACATTTCTTCCATGATGCTAAGGTTTTATTCCAGGTAACCAATTTAGCTCTCCTCCAGAAGGAAGAAACCAACCGTATCTCATATCATCCAAATTGGATTTAAAATGAAAGTACACCCATCTGTAGGTTTTTCCATAGAGCATTGGCTGTAAGTAAGTCTCCATACACCTAAGCTTTCAATGAAAGCCAGTTATCCCTCAGAGCTGCATCAGTGGCATCTCATTCAGCCAATGGGTACCCTGCTCTGTGGCGATAAGGGCAAGACTTGTAAACATCTGTCTATAGATGGACGCTTCTTCCTTTTGGAAGAGTCTCCAGTTTGGCTTATGTAGCCTTCTGGAGGATGGCTAATTTGTATTCCTTTTTCCCATGGAGCATTGCGTATCCATAAAACAGCTGGTTCCCTTCAATGCATGTTGCTTGTAAGTTCTAAGTTTTCTCCTTTTTTTAAACACAAATCAGTTTGAATCGGAGATCAATATTAAATGCTACAGATAAGAAATGTGACTTCAAGACCATTTTCATTTTCTCAATAGCACACACCAACATATGAGACGTTCAATCCGGCCAAAAACTGTGGGTCCGACCAAGATTCTTCCAAAGTGTATAACCTAAAGAGGACAGCAGGCTTTTATTAGACTCTTCAAAAGATACCTCTTAGCATATCAGTACAGAAATGTACTGATATGCTAAGAGGTATCTTTTGAGGAGTCTAATAAAAAACTTCTTGAAGGGTGTTTGGCCCAGTAGAAAAGATGAGCAATGCTGGTTAAAAGTGTAATGAAGCATAGAAAGAAGTTCCTTGGAATGACTGCTCTACGGGAAAACACTTGGAAATGAGAATGAGCAGGTAATGAGGGAGGAGGACAGGCAGAGGTCATGGGAAGATCAGAGGGATGAAGTTGGGAGATATTTGGAAACAAGTGGAGACTCATTTATTGCTGCAATGTTGCTAATTGCATTGGATAATAAATGGCAAAACAAAGTTTTTAGTAATTAGTAAAACAGATAAATTGGCCACCAGTATTGTCTACCCAAAAATGCTAACTCTACCGCTAGATAAGCTCAGCTTATATAAGAACCCATTAACCTACCTGTATGTTTTTCTTCAGAAAACCAGAGTATCCATAGGAAACCTTTGCAAGTACTGCAAGAGTGAATGTAGCTAAATAAGGAAAGTTCTTAAAGAGGACCTGTCACCGCTCCTGACATGTCTTTTTTAATTCTGGAGCATCTTTATATATAATTCTATGTTGAGCCATTCCTCTACTATTCCTACTAGACGTTTAGGTTGGTAGCAGTTTGCTGTGAAGTTCCCTATGGGTGCTGCCAGTTGGAGGTGTGTCCCCCTGCCAGTCTGATGTTGGCATCACTTATTGGATAGTATCAGACTGGGCAGGGACACAACCCCAATTGGTAATACCCAACTGGACCATTATTGCAGACTGCTGGCAATTTATTAATTTCTATTAGGAATAGTGGAGGAATGGCACAACTTATAGTTATATGAAGAGATGCTCCACAATTGTTATTACATGGTGAATGCAAGTAGTTACTAAAACAAACATGTCAGGAGAGGTGACAGCCGGTACTCCTTAAAGGGGTTGTCTCATCTTACCATTACTAAAATAAGATGAAACCATCAGTCGGCGGGAAACAGCCGAGCGCTCCAGAACTTGCTGTTTGAGTAGCTCCCATTGCAATGCACGAGAGCTATGGAAACAACTTAGCACAGCAAGCTGTGCTGTTTCTGAGTTAGGGAAACCACATAACTTGCTGTGTTACTCTGTTTCTGTATTTCTCATGCATTGCAATGGGAGCTACTAAAACAGCGAGCACCAGTTTCATCTCATCTTAGTAATGGCGAGATGAGACATGCTCTTTAGTACTTTCATGACCGGGCCCAAAAAAGGCCTGAATATCCAGGCAACATTTTGTGATTTGGTGCACGTGGTGGTTTAGTGACCCTAGCTTTTTTATTTGTTTGACTAGCAAAATAATTTTTGCGATTTTTTTTTAATTTTATTTATTTGACACTTAGGACTTTTTATTAAAATGTTTTTTAAATTTAGCTCTTTATTTCTTAAATATTAGAATTAATTATTATTAAAATTAATTATTGCAATTGGTTTCCTATTTTGTGACGATCGTTTTCATATATAACATGTATAGATTGAGCGAACGGGCAACTATGGTGAAGGTTTTTGTTAACGACTGCGTTTTTTATTTTCTTAAATTTGTATTTTTTTTTAACTTATATTTTCATTTATTTTTGGTACATAATATGTCCCCCAGGAGGTCATTAAAAGACCTCTGGAGGACAGTGACTTTTTTTTTTTCTCCTCACTGTTTCCACTGTAACTGGGGCATCCACAGGAGCCCCAGTTACAGGGGAAAACAACCCCCTGTGGGGGCATTACACACAGGCAGAGCTTATCGGGGTCTTCTTAGACCCTGCAGCTCTGCTCCTGCCCCCGACACCCTGCTTTTCCCCGTGCGCTCTCCTGCCAGCACAGGAGAAGGCAGAGGTGGTAATAAACCGCCCCTGTCTTCTCCTCAGGGTCCCTGCTGTGTCTCACATCCGGGACCCGACCTGCTCCCACTAGATTGCAGGAGCTTTAATCCCAGCGCTGCCTGAACGCTTATATACGTGCTATCTGCACGGGGCATGTGAAGATAGGACGTATATACCCAGTGGGCAGTCAGGAAGGGGTTAAGGAAATTCTTTAATATTTAATGTGGGTTCATTTGGTGGCTCATGGGTGATCTTTTTGTTAGCATAAAGTAACATGCACACCTCCACTATACAAATTTTGGGGCACATTTATTAAGACCGGTGTTTTAGTCTTATTAACCCCTATACCTGCCAGTGGATCCAACGGAGTTATGAAGAGGCACCTGCCGGCCCCACACCATTCCCCCTTTTTTTAGACCTGGCGTGAGTGGGGAGAAGTCGCAGATTGTGGCGCAATTTAGGTGTATTTCTGTTTGATATATGACCCCTTTATTTTTAAGTATTTCTAGCTCTGAAATAAATCTCTGTGTGAAGCAAGTGAAAATATATAAAACTTAAGAAGCTTTATTTTCTGAAGCCAATATGATTAGCTTCGATTGGCTTCATTACAATTGGTTTTCCGTATGACAGTTCTTTTTTAAGCTGTAGACATACAAACATTAGACCTTGCTAATGGATTAGGTAGATTATCAGAGGTGTGCTGTTATACTAAAGATATAATAGACATCCTACAGTGCATAAACTGCCATACGTCTGTCACTTTACATTCTTCTCTACCACAATAATCTAAATCTGTAAGATTCTTTCCCAAACGCCCTAATGCATTTCATTTGAACGTACCATGATTCTGTATCAGTAGGAACTTTTACTAGTATTTCAGTATCTGTGAAAAATAAACGTTCTACCAGGTCACGGACATATACCCACTCAACCCCTTAAAAAGCTGAGTGGGCATCCCCTATAATTAGTCTTTTTAGTTTCTGTGACCATGTTTGTGCAGCGGCTGAACAGGCTAGGCATAAAATACAATGTACACTGAGCATGAGTGGGATCTATACAAGAAAAAATAGAAAAGGATTATGGACATTGTACGTTTTTTTTCCCTACTTTTGAACATATGCAAACTCTGATCCCCACACAGCAATGTCTAATTTGTTTGCATGCTTGGCTAAATGACTAGTGGCACAAAAGACGCTTTGTAGTGCAAAACTTTGCCCTCTGAAGTACAATTTTGTTTTTACGGGGAAATATATGTAAAAAAGAAGGACAAACCTTTGGAACATAAAGCCTTCCTTAGCTGACATGTTTACAACCTATTGATAAAAGGGCACAAAAGCTAATACTCGCCCATGGCCTCTCTTCCCCGAGGCAATATAGAAGTCAGTGGGGTTTTTTCCTCCATGAGAACTCTAATGGGCTTATTTACTAAGGTCTATGCGATGTAAAGCCAGAGAAAACAAACGACAGGTATTAGGACAATAGAGAACTACAGTAACAAAGCAATGATTAAAAGAATGCTAGTGATGTGGATATTGAATGCAGGTAGCTGTATGGTACTTTAGTTTACTTCATGACTGTAAATGCCGGACACATGGGATATTTTTTTACAGAAATATCTCAATGGGATGTGCAGAATTCCATGCAAGTAACTCCATTCACATGTACTGGAAAACATTTTCAGTTGCAGAAATTTCAGCAACAAATCTACCACTTGTGAATATGCTACTTTTTGGCCAATGTATGCCTGTATCCACATTCTCTTTATGATATGAGGTGTATATAGTATCAGGGTCATCATAACGCACCTGTAGAGGCTAAGGGTTTGGAAAAGTTGAAGCTAAGGGTTTGTTCACATCTTCGGTAGTTTGTTCCAGCAGATGAACAGACGAACGGAGTAAGGCTACTTTCACATCTGCATTCCGTATGGTTACGTCCCCATCGAGGACAGCAGCGTTTTTTTTTTGTCCGCGATGTGGTACGGATCAAGACGGAACCTTCATGACTCACAATGTAAGTCAATGGCGGCGGATCCGTTTTCTCGGACACAAAAGAAAAAGTTTTTTGCAATGGTTTTAGAGACGGGTCGTCATTTTTAGAGATGATACAACCAGATCCGTTCAGAACGGATGCAGACGGTTGTATTATTATGATGGAAGCGTTTTTTTGCTGATCCATGACGGATCCAGCAAAAATGCTGGTGTGAAAGTAGCCTGAACTGTATCCCGCATAGCCAGACACCACCAAACACTGCCGGGGGCGCCGACAGATCCTTACTCACTTTAATACCCGTTATAGTGAATGGGGATCCAGGGGTGTCCGCGATGTGCTACGAAGCAAGACGGAACCTTCATGACTCACAATGTAAGTCAATGGCGACGGGTCAGTTTTCTCGGACACAAAAGGAAACGGATCCGTCCTCTATGAACTTGCAATGGTTTTAGAGACGGATCGTAATTTTTAGAGATGATACAACCAGATCCGTTCAGAACGGATGCAGACGGTTGTATTATTATGACGGAAGCGGATCCAGCAAAAACGCTGGTGTGAAAGTAGCCTGAACTGTATCCGGCATAGCCAGACACCACCAAACACTGCCGGGGGCGCCGACAGATTCTTACTCACTATAATACCCGTTATAGTGAATGGGGATCCAGGGGTGTCCGGCTACGCTGGATAGGGTCTACTCTAGTAGCCTATTTCTCTGTCGGAACAGACTATCAGAGTCCGCAATGGAGATGTATATCCAGCATAATGCTAACCATGTATACAGATGGAGCAGGGTTAGCACTCCAGCTCTTAGCTCAAATTTCTTAACTCATCGCCGTTATCTTGAGACAAAAGCCATTGAAAAGCAATTGAAGGTGTTTGCTTAGATTAGATAACACAACTCAGAAATCTCAGAAAACAGGAGTGTTAACTCTACTCCATCCGTGAATTTGGAAAATAATCTTTAAGGTTTTTCACGTGGCAGATTCATACATGTCCCGAGATTTTGTACCAACAACTATTCAGATCATGTGACCCTACCCTTAACCCAAACCTTTAAGTGTATAATAGGCATACAAATGATTTAAAATCAACTAGTTAGTCAAGCCAGAGAATGATGGTAGCTTTCACAGTCAGCTATGCAGCAGAATGTGGCAGGGAATCATTAAAGATTGCCTGAGGTCAACTATTGCAGCCATTTAGATTAATTAAAAGGTTGAAATAAATCCAAAAATCTGTAAACGAAACATGTACTTTTTGGTTTGTGAATTGAACGCTTCTGTTAATAAGACACATCCTGTAAAAGGCAATTTCAGTTCTACCTGCAATAACATTGGTTCTTTTGTGCTCTTTTTGCTTGTAGTTTGCCACCTAGAGCTTTGCAAATTGATGCTGAACTTTGCCCTGTGATCCCTCATTCACATGTCCCCCAAAGCAGCAGGCAAAAGGTAAGCATTCTGTTTGAACCCGTTACACCTTACAGATGGAAAACCTAAGGAGATAACAGGAAAGTTGAGAGAGAAAGAGGTAAATCCTGTGGATGGACAGAGGGGGGAGTGGAAAGTGACTTCAGGGAGTGGCTGTGCACGCACTATCCAGATCAACTTCAGACACAGAGGAGAGATTCTACCAGACACGTCCCTATAGAAGCTGCTGATAGTGGTTCCTCAGGCGCTTTCCCCATCACATCTGAGACCTCTTGTGACCAAGTGACAAGGACAACGTCACTGAGAGATGCAATGATGGAAGCGACGAGGGTAGCAGAGAAGTACAAACGCACCTAGAGGATCCCATATCTCCAGAAGAAGCATCTTCAGCACATGAGAGAGAGCCAAGCGCTGGAGAGGAAGGTAGGACAATCAAGGGCTTAGGGATAATCAAGAAGCTTAACTGAGGAAGGCGAAGTGAGGAGAACAATGTATCCAGCCCTCTAGAAGTGACTGGAGAGTTATCACTTCTATATAATAATGCCAAAGTATTATATAAACTCATCCCGCTGTCAACACATTGACACCAGGGAAATACACCTGTCAACGCCATATACTGTATCTTCTACATGCAAAAAGAAAGGAAAGCAGAATGTGACTTATTGTATACAGCACTGCATGGAGAGGGCCCATTGTAAGTGGCTTGGACACCGATCTCTGGGCTAAATATATAGATGTAGTAGAGCTGACTTTGTTATCACAATATATCATATGGTCTTAAATGCTGTCTTAATAATAATAATAATATTTATTGTTATCAGTGGGTTTATGTACAAACAGTCATAAATAACATAGCAACAAACAAATCAACAATAAAAAAAAAAGAGGAGTGAGGGCCCTGCTCGCAAGAGCTTACAATCCATGAGATGTCTTTCATTTTTAAGTTATCATCTTGCTGAAATCATGCAGCCCCAAGGAGTTAAATGACAAATTCGTCTCGGCTAGAAACACGGGAGCTCGTGTTGAAGCGCTGCATAGACATGTCTGGAATATCTGTCGACTCAGGGTGGCTGTTATGATGCCACTGGTGAGGAGCTGGCATTTAGTTAAGGAATTGTTTGCCAAAGCTTCCGGATGCTTTTGCTGCTGCAGTATTGAGACTTAGTAATTCAGGGTAAGTGTTAATAATAATGACCGCAGATGGGAAACAGAGGAGAAAAGCAGAAAAAAAAGACAGGATTTATGAAGGTCTGTTAATGAAGGCTCCCCGCCATCATAGTAAAGCAGTCACTATAGACATTCTGCTTTACGCCTATAAAGAGCCCATTTGATTTAAGCCAAAAAGGTCTTAACAACTGTGTGGCAGGAATTCTTTGCACATGATGACTTGACTGCATGTGACCACCATGGAACATATAAAATGTCATCTATGGGATGGAAACGTTGGAATAATATTTATTACAATAGACTACAATAGGTAAAATTTGACAGAACACGCCATGCAGCTTGATTCATACTCATCATATTTCATATGGTTCATTTATGAGGACACACCTAAATACCTCCCACGGCCCTTTCAAGTTGGCACAGACAGTGGTGAAAAGGTGTGAGAAACAACATTGATTCTCATTTATTCAAGATGTCTTGAGATTTCCGAGATTCTTTGCTATTTATCCTCAGTCAGTAGAGAAATCTCATGCTGTTGTGCCTGAACCCAATCTTTGACAATGTCTATGAATCGTAGATTTAGCATTGAAACTACCTCACACTTGGTATAGTGAATCACGTCGCTCTCCTGGGTCACTGAGATGCTTTCCTCACAGTTCTATTATTTTACCTTTACACGCAAAGTGATGCATTTCAGTATTAAAGTTGTTTAGATCATTCGAAACTCATCCTAGAGGTTGATAGCACTTGTTCAAATGATATCTGTATTATGTGAGCGAGGACGTTGAGGACCAGGATCATGGTAGAATCTCAGATCTAAGAGGTGGACTATGGAGATTACATAACATTTCACCTCTAAATTTCCGTAATTGCTGCAAATTATTTTCTAGTTTCTGATGACTAATAAACTGAAATTGCAACAAAATGATAAATCCTACATATAACAGCTGCCTATTAAACACAGCCCAATACAGTTTACATTAAAGTAGAACTCTCACTGGAAACTATTAGAAAGTGAATATTCAAAATGTCATAAAAATGCATGTGTATGTGGGTGTATTGTTCAATATTAATATACTATTACCTGATGTGTGAAATGCATGATTTATACAATGAATTCCAATGATAGTCTGAGAAAGAAAGAAAGATAGGAGATATATAGTATGATAGATAGATAGTAGATAACAGATAGATAGATAGATAGATAGATAGATAGATAGATAGATAGATGGATAGATTGATAAATAATAGATAGATAGATAGATAGATAGATAGATAGATAGATAGACAGATGGATAGATTGATAAATAATAGATAAATAGATAGATGTCACTTTATGGAAGTGCCGCGGTATTCGTATTTTTATTGGATGTATAGGTGGTAGGACCACCGCCTCAGCCGCTGGCACTCCGTCCTGTACGTTTGGTTGGTGGTGCTGCCCAGGAGTTTTTTTTTGTAGATAGATGACAGTAGACACAATAAAAGGTAAATGTATAATGGACAGTCATAGACAGGCAGCAGCAGATCAGAATCGGGTTCTTCTCTAACTAAATGTGACATTCAGCATGCATACATTAGACATGGTAAATTGTAGATGTATATAGATGTATACTTAAGAGTCATACTTGAAAATATTGATGTCAAATCCCCATAATTGAATGAATCCCCATGAATAGGTTTAGTGCGCCCCTCAGACATAGCGCAGCTTAAACAAAGGTTAGAACAGGGAACAGACATTTTGTTGCTGCACCTGTTTTATTCGATGCACCTGCTACTTTGCCATTAACATCGACTAGCTCGATCCAGAGAGTCATCCGTTGTACGGTACTTTGAGCAGCTATGATGACTAAGCAATAATGTCATCATATATACTCAGAAAGAGCTCGTGATGGTCACACAAACCACCATAAATAGGCAAAGGCTGAAATAATGGCTTGGATTGGGCTTTGAACTATTGGTGTCATCATTTTCTATCATCACTGGAATTATAATCAATGACTTGATATAGATATAACTATTGGCTTTTCACCAGGTACCTTAGGGTACGGCCATACAGTAAGGTTTCCTAATGCAGTTTTGGAAGCTGAAACCAGGAGTGGATCATAAAAGGAGAGAAGGCATGAAGGACAGACATGACTACTTCTTTTTTTGAATTCACTCCTGGTTTTGGCTTTCCAAAACTGCATCAAGAAACCTTATTGTATAGACGTACCCTTGTCTGGTAATAAACATATTGGGCCAGATTTATCATTAGCTCAAGTCAGAATAATGGAGTGAAAAAGTCGCAAATTTTTGCGCAATCGCTTAAACTGCACATAAATTTGCGACTTTTTACTGCTCTGCACAATGCTCGCCAGTTTTCAGAAAGTGGTGGTGTTTTCTTATGTAAATAAATCTCTAGACAGATTTACTATTGCGACTATTTAAAAAGTCGCAAAAAATGCACAATTTCACTCCAGTGAGGACCATGCTTATTTTATGAGACTTTTTAATAGAACATGCGACTTTTTTGTAAAGACGCGCGACTTTTTTGTAAAGATGTGCGACTTTTGTAAAGCTGCTTACTGACAGATAAACTGCTACCGTCAAACCACATTTATTACAGTCTTAAAGGGCCGATCATAAATCTGACTTGGCTAAAACTGACTTTAGCCATATGTGAAAGTGGAGTGAGCTGTCAGAGTAATGATAAATCTGGCCCCGTATGTCTATTACAAGAAAAGATGTAGGGATAAAACATGGAAAACACAATCGCACATAAAAAAATCTAAAGTACATACATATACCTAAGCCTGGTCCTCAAGAAGAGGCATGGCAGATATCTTTTGGGGGCAAGTTGTAACCAGACACCTTACAAGAAATGAGTCAGTTTGGAAACGCTATTCCAGTTTTCATGCACACCCTCCCAGCATCAATGTAAACTTGGAAAACCTTCAGAGATTACAAGACTTCTCCAAACAGCCTATATCAAAGAATAACAATCACACCGGTTTGAAGCGACATGATCCTTTGATATTTGTGAAGCAATTATCCAACCCAAAAATTGCTCTGCTTTTCCCTTAATAAATGATATTAAATGAGCATGTCCTATTACTGAGAACACATAACAAGATTAAACCTGCTCTAATGATACCTGCAGAGGATTACTCAAAACTCTAGCTAACCAGACAAGCAGGGACACCTGCAGAGGGGACTGAACAGCACAGGCTTTTCCCTAACCACATGCAGGGCGCTTCAAGTGAAGCATGTGGGGTACAGTTTACTATTAAGTCTTTCATAGACTTACTTAGTGGTTTAGCATTACTTATCTTTATAGTCATGCTGAGCCCTATTTACTTTTACCAGTGAATCCCACAGAGCATCATTTCATTACATCAGCATGTGTGTTTCGCATATTGAAGCTGCCTCCACGGCAATACAAGTGGACATGCTTGGGATTTTACACTGGTAATTTAGGTTATGCTGGGATCAACACATGCAGTTTTAGTTAAAGTTTTTGCAGTTAGTTTTTTGAGCCAACACAGGTATCGATACAAAAAAGAAAAGAATTGCTAGTCCTACCCTTGTACGTTTCCTTCTTTCTGGGCACACATCTGGCTTTGGCGCAAAAAACTATAAAAAATAAGTTTGCGCTGGTGTTTTACCACCACTAGTGTTGAGCGAATCGAGCTTCGGATCAGAGATCCGAAGTCGATTCATTCAAAACTTTGTTTTAATGCTGCACGGAGATCTATTAAAATGTAAGGGCTTCAGCAAGGTGAAATTTCTTTTCTACTGAAGTGATACATCGTTTGAATGCTGTACGGAGGGAAATTCGTTATTACTTGCGAGACTTTGGTGAATAACTTTGGCCATCGATTTTTAAACTTAAAAACCATTTTAAAACTTGGATCCAAAGTTGGCTTTGGTATCGACTGGTACCTCGGTACTGAAGTCGACTTCAGATCCAAGTTTTAAAATGTTTTTCAAGTTTCAAAATCAAAGTCTGAAGTTTTTTTTATCAAAGTCCCGCAAGAATTTCCCTCCGTACAGCATTCAAAATTTGAAATGCAAAATGCAAAAATTTTTAGTATGCTGCAGTTGAAAAAAAATGCACTAATTAGAAATACCACAATGCTTGTCTGCTCTGAATTTCTAATTTCCCATAGACTTCCAGCTAACATCTAGAGCTGATGTTTTTACTGCAAAAACTGCACTGAAAACCACAGGTGCAAAAAAAAAAACACTAATACCGTAAGAACGCTGCAAAATTCTGCGAAATACCTGTGTGTTTTAAGCCTAAGGGTTCCTTCACACACATTTTTGGCTCTGACATTTTTTTCAAGCCAAAAAAAGCTGGAAAAAAAAGCATGATTGTTTGTGGTGTTTTTGAGGTGTTTATACCCATATAGGGAGACATTTATCAAACAGAAATATGCCTAAATTATGCGTATTTTGGGCGCAGATTGCAGCGCAAAGGTCCTTTGTGCCACAATCTGCAATCTCTCCCCGCTCACACCAGGTCTTAAAAAGTGGGAGTGGTGCCACCGCCAGGTATAGGGCTTATTAATACCGGCATATTAGACGTGGGCACCAAAGTGTTTTAGTGTTTTAAATGTGCCCCATAGTGTATTAGCACCTGGCAATTATTTACATTTTTTTACAGTATTTGCTCCCCTGTAATGTAATGTATGGAAAAAAGCATTGGTATGGAGGGGAGAGGTTACAGATAATCTGCCATACTGATTATATAGACCTGGATAATCATAATTTTTAGGAGGAAAAGTGGAACATTTTATATGTGAACTAAAATATTAGGATTTCCATTGACACGTTAGATGTCATCTAGAAAACATAAGACGTGAGATATTACATAGGATCCAATCAGACAAAGTCACTTCCGTAATAAGAAAAAAGTTCATGTGATCTGATATATCTAGTAGAACAACTGTGCTTGGGTCTCCAGTAATTGGAAAATATTTCAATGTCGTTGAAGCAAATTGGTTTGGTCACTGAGACTTGGGCCTCATGCACACGACCGTTGTGCCATTTATCTTTTTTTTTCGCTGACCCATTGACTTTCAATGGGTCCGTGGAAAAATCGGAAAATGCACCCATAGTGATAGGGACGCTTCAAGTTAGAATATACTAAGAACTGTGTACATGACTGCCCCCTGCTGCCTGGCAGCACCCGATCTCTTACAGGGGGCTGTGATCCGCACAATTAACCCCTCAGGTGCTGCACCTGAGGGGTTAATTGTGCGTATCATAGCCCCCTGTAAGAGATCATGTGCTGCCAGGCAGGAGGGGGCACACCTCCCTCCCTCCCCAGTTTTAAATTCATTGGTGGTCAGTGGGCCCCCCCTCCCTTGTATTTAACACATTGGTGGCCAGTGCGGCTGGCCCCCCTCCCTCCCCTGTAGTTAACACATTGGTGGCCAGTGCAGCCGGCCCCCCCTCCCTCCCCTGTAGTTAACACATTGGTGGCCAGTGCGGCCGGCCCCCCCTCCCTCCCCTGTAGTTAACACATTGGTGGCCAGTGCGGCCGGCCCCCCCTCCCTCCCCTGTAGTTAACACATTGGTGGCCAGTGCGGCCGGCCCCCCCTCCCTCCCCTGTAGTACTGGAGATTCATTGGTGGCCAGTGGGCCCCCCCTCCCTCCCCCTCCTAATTAAAATCTCCCCCCCTATCATTGGTGGCAGCGGAGAGTACCGATCTGAGTCCCAGTTTAATTGCTGGGGCTCCGATCGGTAACCATGGCAAACAGGACGCTACTGCAGTCCTGGTTGCCATGGTTACTTAGCAATTTTTAGAAGCATTATACTTACCTGCGAGCTGCGATGTCTGTGACCGGCCGGGCGCTCCTCCTACTGGTAAGTGACCGGTCTGTGCTATAAGCAATGCATTAGCCAAGCACACTTTTCAATATAGTTAACTAGCAGAAGGACCCGGCTTCGCACGGGTATATTTCATCTATTTCATTTAATGTCTGTGTGTGTCGTTAAAAGATATCGACAGTATCCCCCATAACAGTGATCTTTACAGCACACTGGCCCTTTAACAGTGAACTCCACAGTCCCCCACCACTTAACACTGACCCCCCCCCCCCCCCACAGTGCCCCACCACTTTAAAATGGGATCTCCACAGCAACCCATCCCCTTAACTTTGACCTTTACAGCAGCCTGCCCCTTTAACAGTCAGTTTCACAGCACCCCACTCACTCCCTTGACAGAGACCTCCACAGTACCCCACTGACTTAACAGTGACCTCCACAGTACCCCACTGCCTTAACAGTGACCTCCACAGCAGTTGCCCCTGCCCAATTAACAGTGACCTTCACAGTGTCCGCCCCTTTAACAGTGACCTCCACAGCGGCCTGCCCCCTTAACAGTAACATCCACAGTGAACGCCTCTTTAACAGTGACCTCCCCAGTGCCCGCCCCTTTAACAGTGACCTACACAGCGCCCTGGCCTATTAATGCTAGGGCTACACGACGACATGTGTCGCGCAACATTTTGTCTCAACAATTTTTATAATGATAGACTATGGTGTCGCAATGCGACATGTGACATGCTGCGACTGCGACACGACAGTTGCAAAAAAACCATCCAAGATCACGTCACAGTGCAAAACCACTATCATAAAAATTATCGTGCGACATCATTATACACATACACATATAGCAGTCTAGTTGTGCCCTATGTGTCGTGCGACACATGTCGTCGTGCAGCCCTAGCCTAAAGCTGACCTACAGCAGTGAAGAAAAATGGCTTGGCTGTTATGGAAACCTGGAGTAAAACTGTCTGTATGTGGAGACTAAGGGCTTGCGAGCTTCTATTGGCTGATAATTGGGATATGAAGAGAGAGACTTGCAGGCTTGTATTGGCTAATGCAGGTCATTTTTTGTGAATATCTTAGGAACGGTAGGTGCTAGAGAGCTGTGACCCCCACAAAATTTCTTTCCAGGTAGCAAGGGATGTGTATACCAAGTTTCGGTAAAATCGATGGTTGCGTTTTTGAGTGATAGCGTAACATACACACATACATATGTCCTTCTTTATATACACTCACCTAAAGAATTATTAGGAACACCTGTTCTATTTCTCATTAATGCAATTATCTAGTCAGCCAATCACATGGCAGTTGCTTCAATACATTTAGGGGGGAGGTCCTGGTCAAGACAATCTCCTGAACTCCAAACTGAATGTCAGAATGGGAAAGAAAGGTGATTTAAGCAATTTTGAGCGTGGCATTGTTGTTGGTGCCAGACGGGCCGGTCTGAGTATTTCACAATCTGCTCAGTTACTGGGATTTTCACGCACAACCATTTCTAGGGTTTACAAAGAATGGTGTGAAAAGGGAAAAACATCCAGTATGCGGCAGTCCTGTGGGCAAAAATGCCTTGTGGATGCTAGAGGTCAGAGGAGAATGGGCCGACTGATTCAAGCTGATAAAAGAGCAACGTTGACTGAAATAACCACTCGTTACAACTGAGGTATGCAGCAAAGCATTTGTGAAGCCACAACACGCACAACCTTGAGGCGGATGGGCTACAACAGCAGAAGACCCCACCGGGTACCACTCATCTCCACTACAAATAGGAAAAAGAGGCTACAATTTGCACAAGCTCACCAAAATTGGACTGTTGAAGACTGGAAAAATGTTGCCTGGTCTGATGAGTCTTGATTTCTGTTGAGACATTCAAATGGTAGAGTCCGAATTTGGCGTAAACAGAATGAGAACATGTATCCATCCTCAGATGGCTACTTCCAGCAGGATAATGCACCATGTCACAAAGCTTGAATCATTTCAAATTGATTTCTTGAACATGACAATGAGTTCACTGTACTAAAATGGCCCCCACAGTCACCAGATCTCAACCCAATAGAGCATCTTTGGGATGTGGTGGAACGGAAGCTTCGTGCCCTGGATGTGCATCCCTCAAATCTCCATCAACTGCAAGATGCTATCCTATCAATATGGGCCAACATTTCTAAAGAATGCTATCAGCACCTTGTTGAATCAATGCCACGTAGAATTTAGGCAGTTCTGAAGGCAAAGGGGGGTCCAACACCGTATTAGTATGGTGTTCCTAATAATTCTTTAGGTGAGTGTATATAAATATAGAAAACAGAAGACATACTGTACTGATGTACACCAGTAAATGTATGCCCTAAACTTCACTCTTTTACCATATGATTGGCTAAAAGCTGTGGCACATTGGTGTCAGGACACTTCCCAACATATATGCCATGCAAAATGTCTAAAGTGAAGAACATTTATAATTGCTCCAATCAGTTTTCATGCCCCGGGAAAATTTTGATATCAATTTGAAAATAGTGAATGAGAGCAATAAAACTGCTCTGTGTAAAGCCTAGCTGGAGTAAAATGGAGGCATTTCACATTGAAACATTTTTGTTTCATATTGTGGGTCTCCAGTTGGGAAGTAAATAGATTATCCCATGAATCATTTTCATACCAAAAGCATTTGCAGTGTTGTTAGCATAAAGATATTCAGTTTCACCCATTAATTAAAAAGTAGAATATCTCTGAACACATATGGGTCAGAAATACAAGCCTGATATACTGGGTTCCTGATGACATGCTACGAGCCTATACTGAACCTCTGTATGACACCATGGAGTGTTTTTTTTTCACATACAAAAGTGTGGCATCTTTCATCACGTTGTATTTTTGCATGCCTTTACGGGAAAATATGTTGAGGCACAGTGACATCATGTGTCTACGACTACTTTATACTATGGAAATGTAGAAATGATCATGAGACCTAGTGTCTGATAATAGGATAGACATTTCTGTATGACCCATTAGAGCAAATACACAAATACAGTACAGACCAAAAGTTTGGACACACCTTCTCATTCAAAGAGTTTTCTTTATTTTCATGACTATGAAGGCATCAAAACTATGAATTAATACATGTGGAATTATATACATAACAAACAAGTGTGAAACAACTGAAAATGTCATATTCTAGGTTCTTCAAAGTAGCCACCTTTTGCTTTGATTACTGCTTTGCACACTCTTGGCATTCTCTTGATGAGCTTCAAGAGGTAGTCACCTGAAATGGTCTTCCAACAGTCTTGAAGGAGTTCCCAGAGATGCTTAGCACTTGTTGGCCCTTTTGCCTTCACTCTGCAGTCCAGCTCACCCCAAATCATCTTGATTGGGTTCAGGTCCGGTGACTGTGGAGGCCAGGTCATCTGGCGCAGCACCCCATCACTCTCCTTCATGGTCAAATAGCCCTTACTTTCAAAGTTTTCCCAATTTTTCGGCTGACTGACTGACCTTCATTTCTTAAAGTAATGATGGCCACTCGTTTTTCTTTACTTAGCTGCTTTTTTCTTGCCATAATACAAATTCTAACAGTCTATTTAGTAGGACTATCAGCTGTGTATCCACCTGACTTCTCCTCAACGCAACTGATGGACCCAACCCCATTTATAAGGCAAGAAATCCCACTTATTAAACCTGACAGGGAACACCTGTGAATTAAAAACCATTTCAGGGGACTACCTCTTGAAGCTCATCAAGAGAATGCCAAGAGTGTGCAAAGCAGTAATCATAGCAAAAGGTGGCTACTTTGAGGAACCTAGAATATGACATATTTTCAGTTGTTTCACACTTGTTTGTTATGTATATAATTCCACATGTGTTAATTCATAGTTTTGATGCCTTCAGTGTGAATCTACAATTTTCATAGTCATGAAAATAAAGAAAACTCTTTGAATGAGAAGGTGTGTCCAAACTTTTGGTCTGTACTGTACATATTCTAAGAGAAACATCACAAAATATAGCTGTTCTCTTCTTTTATTATTACATACCTCTACTTTCTACCTTCTTGTGCACTGATCAGAAAAAAACACGAGTTGACTTCCTAATTCCTGCGCCATTTTAGATTAGGGACCCACTCGAAAGAGGTCACCTTGATGCGGTGAGCGGGCTTATGCATTTTGATCAATAAGTATACAAAGTACCTTGTGTACTGTTTAAAAATTAGACTAAGAATCATTAGATCAATGCAATGCATGGTGACATGCTATCCACTCCTTTTTCTTTTTGTCGGAAAATTCCTAATATCGTAAGCCACATTTCTTACTGCATGGTACCGGCTCTACCCGACTCTACTCTGTACACTGTGAATATGGTGCCTCCTCAATGTAGCTGGTAGTGTAGTGGAAATTGTCCTGGACCAATCACTGGCCCAGTGGAAAATGAAAATACAGAGTTGAATCGGATAAAGTAAAGTCAAGCTGGTTGGACAAGCGGCCTGATTAATTTTTGTTGTACAAGTCATACCATTTTAATCAAACTCTTGTCATTTTCAGTGTCATGGGTGCCTTGCATGATACACTAGGAAATTCAGTATATTGCCAGTAATAAGACACACGCTCCAGTATCAGACGGACTTCGGCCTCATGCACACGACCGTTGTGTGCATCCGTGGCCGTTGTTCCGTTTTCCGTGATTTTCTGCAGACCCATTGACTTTCAATGGGTCCGTTGAAAACTCGTAAAATGCACCGTTGTTCATCCGCGGCCGTGATCCGTGTTTCCTGTCCGTCAAAAAAATATGACCTGTCCTATTTTTTTGACGGACAACGGTTCACGGACCCATTCAAGTCAATGGGTCCGTGAAAAAACAAGGATGCACACAAGATTGGCATCCTCGTCCGTGATCCGTGGCCGTAGGCTACTTTCACACCCCTCTCCCTCCCCAGTTTTAAATTCATTGGTGGCCAGTGTGCCCTCCCCTCCCTCCCCTGTATTACTGTACATTCATTGGTGGCCAGTGCGGCCCCCCTCCCTCCCCTGTATTACTGTACATTCATTGGTGGCCATTGCGGCTCCCCCTCCCTCCCCTGTATTACTGTACATTCATTGGTGGCCAGTGTGCCCCCCCTTCCTCCCCCTCCTAATTAAAATCCCCCCCCATCATTAGTGGCAGCGGAGAGTTCCGATCGGAGTCCCAGTTTAATCGCTGGGGCTCCGATCGGTAACCATGGCAACCAGGACGCTACTGCAGTCCTGGTTGCCATGGTTACTTTGCAATTTTTAGAAGCATTATACTTACCTGCGATGTCTGTGACCGGCCGGGCGCTCCTCCTACTGGTAAGTGACAGGCCTGTGCTATAAGCAATGCGCGGCACAGACCTTTCACTTACCAGTAGGAGGAGAGCCCGGCCGGTCACAGACAGCGAAGGTAAGTATAATGCTTCTAAAATTGCTAAGTAACCATGGCAACCAGGACTGCAGTAGCGTCCTGGTTGCCATGGTTACCGATCGGAGTCCCAGCGATTAAACTGGGACTCCGATTGGAACTCTCCGCTGCCACCAATGATGGGGGGGGGATTTTAATTAGGAGGGGGAGGGGGGGCACACTGGCCACCAATGAATGTACAGTAATACAGGTTGACGGAGGGGGGGCCGCACTGGCCACCAATGAATTTACAGTAATACAGGGGAGGGAGGGGGGGCCGCACTGGCCACCAATGTATTTAAAACTGGGGAGGGAGGGGGGTGTGCCCCCTCCTGCCTGGCAGCACCTGATCTATTACAGGGGGCTATGATACGCACAATTAACCTCTCAGGTGCGGCACCTGAGGGGTTAATTGTGCGGATCACAGCCCCTTGTAAGAGATCGGGTGCTGCCAGGCAGCAGGGGGCAGTCATGTACAAAGTTCTTAGTATATTCTAACTTGAAGCGTCCCCATCACTATGGGAATGCCTCTGTGTTAGAATATGCTGTCGGATATGAGTTTTCACGATCTAACTCAAATCCGATGGTATATTCTAACATAGAGGCGTTCCCATGGTGATGGGGACGCTTCAAGTTAAAATATACCATCGGATTGGAGAAAACTCCGATCCGATGGTATAATAGGGACTCCTGACTTTACATTGAAAATCAATGGGTGACGGATCCGTTTGCAATTGCACCATATTGTGTCAACGTCAAACAAATCCGTCCCCATTGACTTGCATTGTAAGTCAGGACGGATCCGTTTGGCTCCGCACAGCCAGGCGGACACCAAAACGACTTTTTTCTTCATGTCCGTGGATCCTCCAAAAATCAAGGAAGACCCACGGAAGAAAAAACGGACACGGATCATGGACCTACGGACCCCGTTTTTGCAGACCACAAAAAAAAAACGGTTGTGTGCATGAGGCCTTCATGTGCAGTGCACAAAGTAAAAAAAAGGCTGATTGCTTATGCCTTCATGCCAGAATCCTCTGTAGAAACCTTCCTGGCATCCAACAAACTTGTTTCTTAGGCCGGGTTCACACAGGGTTGAACAGTTACGTAAATTGTCAATTGTCAATTTATGCTGCGGAATTCACCCTTTCCAAGGCAAAAACCACATGTAATACACACAGCAGTGTTGCAGTTTTTGCTGTGGAAATGCAGCAAAAACAACAGCAAATTTTCCTGCTGGATGTTCAGTCATGTGTGAACTCGGCCTTAGGCCACATGCAACTGAATAACCGTGGATTTGCCATTGCAGAATTTCACAATTATCCACACATGGCAGAAAAAGTGTGCAGCAGAAACTGACCTGAGGTGCAGATTTTAAATGATTTTGTTGCTGAAATGAAATGCTGCTTCAACCCTTGATGAAACTCCACAGTGTAAGGCCCCTTTCACACGGGCGAGTATTCCGCGTGGGTGCAATGCGTGATGTGAATGCATTGCACCCGCACTGAATCCTGACCCATTCATTTCTATGGGGCAGTGAGCACGAGCGGTGATTTTCACACATCACTTGTGCGTTGCGTGAAAATCGCAGCATGCTCTATATTGTTTTCCACGCAACGCAGGCCCCATAGAAGTGAATGGGGCTGCGTGAAAATCGCAAGCATCTGCAAGCAAGTGCGGATGTGGTGCGATTTTCACGCACGGTTGCTAGGAGACGATCGGGATGGAGACCCGATCATTATTATTTTCCCTTATTACATGGTTATAAGGGAAAATAATAGCATTCTGAATACAGAATGCATAGTACAATAGCGCTGGAGGGGTTAAAAAATAATAATAATAATTTAACTCACCTAAATCCACTTGATCGCGCAGTCGGCATCTCTTCTGTCTTCTTCTTTGTTGTGTGCAGGAAAAGGACCTGTGGTGACGTCACTCCGGTCATCACATGGTCCATCACATGATCCATCACCCCTATTGTACTATGCATTCTGTATTCAGAATGCTATTATTTTCCCTTATAACATGGTTATAAGGGAAAATAATAGCAATCTACAGAACACCGATCCCAAGCCCGAACTTCTGTGAAGAAGTTCGGGTTTGGGTACGAAACATGCCGATTTTTCTCACGCGCGTGCAAAACGCATTACAATGTTTTGCATGTTCCCGCAACGCACCCGCACCTTTTCCTGCAACGCCCGTGTGAAAGAGGCCTAAATTAACATGCCGCAGATTAAAAATCTGCACCACAGGTCAGTTTCTGCTGCAGATTTTGTTCTGTCACATGTGGATGAGGATTGCTAAAAACTCATTTACTTTGCTGGTACTGTACAACACTGTGCAGATTTGCCTCATGAAAATCTGCAGATATTGAATCACGTGTGGGTAATTTTCCGCAGACAGCACACGTACCCATTGATTTTAATATGTTTGTTCATATATCAGTATTTTTTTACGTACCGTGGTTGAGTAAAAAAATCCCAGCTCTATGATGCAGACCAGACACGCCTATTATAGTTTATGGGTCCGTGAAAAAACATAGATGGCATCCGGCATAGTGGTTTTCACTGACTAGATTCCGTTATGGCTTTCCGTCATTAAATGGTTATAACGGAAAATAACGGAATCCATAAGATGGAAGTCAAAATGGAAGCCTTTAGAGGCATTCCGTTTTGATCCGTCCTAATAGAAGTCTATGGAGAATCATAACGGATCGGTCTGGGTCCCGTTATTCAAGACGGAAAACAAAGTCCTGTCGACAGGACTTTTTTCTCCGTTCTGCATAACGGAAACCAGACGGATCCGTTATGCTCCCCCATAGACTTCTATTAAGACGGAAAGCAAAACAGAATGGGCCAGATTTATCATTAGCTCAAGTCAGAATAATGTAGTGAAAAAGTCGCAAATGTTTGTGCAATCGCTAAAACTGCGCAAACATTTGAGACTTTTTTCTGCTCTGCACTACGCTCGCCAGTTTTCAGAAAGTGGGAGTGTTTTCTTATGTAAATTAATCTCTAGACAGATTTACTATTGCGACTATTTAAAAAGTCGCAAAAAAGTCGCAAAAAAATGCGCAATTTCGCTCCAGCGAGGACCATGCTTATCTTATGAGACTTTTTAATAGAACATGCGACTTTTTCGTAAAGACGTGCGATTTTATAAAGCCGCTTACTGACGGATAATATGCTACCGTCAAACCACATTTATTACAGTCTTAAAGGGCCATTAATAAATCTGACTTGGCTAAAACTGACTTTAGCCATATGTGAAAGTGGAGTGAGCTGTCAGAGTAATGATAAATCTGGCCCCATGCCTTCTAAAGGCTTCCATTTTACATTCTGTCATAATACAAGTCTAAGGGTTAGGTCCGGATGCGTCCCGGTGCATTGCGGCAAACCCGTGCGAGTAGGAACGCAATTGCAGTCAGTTTTGACTGCAATTGCGTTCCGATGTTCAGTTTTTATCGCGCGGGTGCAATGTGCTTTGCACACACGTGATAAAAAACCGACTGTGGTACCCAGCCCGAACTTCTTCACAGAAGTTCAGGTTTGGGTTAGTTGTAGTGTAGATTGTATTATTTCCCCTTATAACATGGTTATAAGGGAAAATAATAACATTCTGAATACAGAATGCATAGTACAATAGGGCTGGAGGGGTTAAAAAAAATATAATAATAATTTAACTCACCTTAATCCACTTGTTCGCACAGCCGGCATCTCTTCTGTCTTCTTTTGTGAGGAATAGGACCTTTGATGACGTCACTACGCTCATCACATGGTCCATCACTATGGAAATTAACTTTCAGTTCGGCATTGTCCGTGGATAAGATGATATTTTCACTGACACCAAACACGCACGGCTTTATACTTAAAAGGATTAAATTCAAGTAAAAAGTTATACCTGCCAGAAAAATTACCCCCTTTGTAAAATTCTGCAATCTAGTAGAAAACCCATTGTACAATGTAGACATACACTCACCTAAAGAAATATTAGGAACACCATACTAATACGGTGTTGGACCCCCTTTTGCCTTCAGAACTGCCTTAATTCTACGTGGCATTGATTCAACAAGGTGCTGATAGCATTCTTTAGAAATGTTGGCCCATATTGATAGGATAGCATCTTGCAGTTGATGGAGATTTGAGGGATGCACATCCAGGGCACGAAGCTCCCGTTCCACCACATCCCAAAGATGCTCTATTGGGTTGAGATCTGGTGACTGTGGGGGCCATTTTAGTACAGTGAACTCATTGTCATGTTCAAGAAACCAATTTGAAATGATTTGAGCTTTGTGACATGGTGCATTATCCTGCTGGAAGTAGCCATCAGAGGATGGATACATGTTCTCATTCTGTTTAAGCCAAATTCGGACTCTACCATTTGAATGTCTCAACAGAAATCGAGACTCATCAGACCAGGCAACATTTTTCCAGTCTTCAACAGACCAATTTTGGTGAGCTCATGCAAATTGTAGCCTCTTCTTCCTATTTGTAGTGGAGATGAGTGGTACTTCTGCTGTTGTAGCCCATCCGCCTCAAGGTTGTGCGTGTTGTGGCTTCACAAATGCTTTGCTGCATACCTCGGTTGTAACGAGTGGTTATTTCAGTCAACGTTGCTCTTCTATCAGCTTAAATCAGTCGGCCCATTCTCCTCTGACCTTTAGCATCCACAAGGCATTTTTGCCCACAGGACTGCCGCATACTGCATGTTTTTCCCTTTTCACACCATTCTTTGTAAACCCTAGAAATGGTTGTGCGTGAAAATCCCAGTAACTGAGCAGATTGTGAAATACTCAGAACAGCCCGTCTGGCACCAACAACCATGCCACGCTCAAAATTGCTTAAATCACCTTTCTTTCCCATTCTGACATTCAGTTTGGAGTTCAGGAGATTGTCTTGACCAGGACCACACCCCTAAATGCATTGAAGCAACTTCCATGTGATTGGTTGACTAGATAATTGCATTAATGAGAAATAGAACAGGTGTTCCTAATAATTCTTTAGGTGAGTGTATACTGACCCGGAGCTAGTTAGAGAATAATCCAGGAATGGTTCTTAGGGTGCCTTCACATGTGGCTAAAAAATCTGTCAGAAAATACACTGGCAATGACTTCCCCCATGAATTGAAAAGTGATAATCCCTGACATTCTGCAGCTTAAATATTGATGTGTTACAGCTTTTCAGAATCAGAACGTCTCCATTCATTTCACTGGGGGATGTGATCTGCACAAAAAACTGCATCAAAATATACAAAGAAATCTACATCCTAATTTGTGCATAAAAATCCACATCATTGTAAAAATCTTCACCTGCGTATTTTCTGGCAGATTTTTCCGACTTGTGTGAAGGCAAAACTACACAAAGTTGCCCTCTGAGGACCTTGCCTAAATGCTGGTTAATCAACATCCACAACCTGAAAACTATCATCTATGACAAATAGCCAAACAACATCAATGTATTCCTACAGTAAAGTTTTTTCTTTTGACAATTATTTTTTGTGAAATAATAAATAGTTCTTATAGATTCTGACTCACTAAAAAGCCCAGAATCCCCTTAATTCAGTCGTCAATTATGTCTGCCTTATTAAAAAGATGAAAGTCAAGGATAACAGTAATGACACATTTATGTTTAAGTGTGACTCGTGACACTGTACTTTTCAGATATTACACGGTGCATGTGTACTTATTGGCACTAGTTACATTTTTATCTATGTGTACCTATATACTACCACTAGCTTATACATCATCAATGTATTTGGCAATTGCAGTTATACCATTCCTTGATATTTTTGCCTATCCATATTTTCCCCTGAATATATATTCACATATTGTAATAATCTTAAAAGTAAAAGTGGCTATACACATACTGGTGAAAGGCCAACTAGCTTTAGACATAACTGTTTGCAAACTACAGCAGATACTTCTTGTTTGGTTATATATACAAACCGGATTCCAAAAAAGTTGGGACACTAAACAAATTGTGAATAAAAACTGAATGCAATGATGTGGAGATGGCAAATGTCAATATTTTATTTGTAATAGAACGTAGATGACAGATCAAACGTTTAATCCGAGTAAATGTATTTTAAAGGAAAAATACGTTGATTTTAATTTTCACGGTGTCAACAAATCCCAAAAAAGTTGGGACAAGTAGCAATAAGAGGCTGAAAAAAGTAAATTTGAGCATAACGAAGAGCTGGAAGACCAATTAACACTAATTAGGTCAATTGGCAACATGATTCGGTATAAAAAGAGCTTCTCAGAGTGGCAGTGTCTGTCAGAAGCCAAGATGGGTAGAGGATCACCAATTCCCACAATGTTGCGCAGAAAGATAGTGAGCAATATCAGAAAGGTGTTACCCAGCGAAAAATTGCAAAGACTTTGCATCTATCATCATCAACTGTGCATAACATCATCCGAAGATTCAGAGAATCTGGAACAATCTCTGTGCGTAAGGGTCAAGGCCGTAAAACCATACTGGATGCCCGTGATCTCCGGGCCTTTAAACGACACTGCACCACAAACAGGAATGCTACTGTAAAGGAAATCACAGAATGGGCTCAGGAATACTTCCAGAAACCATTGTCAGTGAACACAATCCACCGTGCCATCCGCCGTTGCCAGCTGAAACTCTACAGTGCAAAGAAGAAGCCATTTCTAAGCAAGATCCACAAGCTCAGGCGTTTTCACTGGGCCAGGGATCATTTAAAATGGAGTGTGGCAAAATGGAAGACTGTTCTGTGGTCAGACGAGTCACGATTAGAAGTTCTTTTTGGAAATCTGGGACGCCATGTCATCCGGACCAAAGAGGACAAGGACAACCCAAGTTGTTATCAACGCTCAGTTCAGAAGCCTGCATCTCTGATGGTATGGGGTTGCATGAGTGCGTGTGGCATGGGCAGCTTGCATGTCTGGAAAGGCACCATCAATGCAGAAAAATATATTCAGGTTCTAGAACAACATATGCTCCCATCCAGATGTCATCTCTTTCAGGGAAGACCCTGCATTTTTCAACAAGATAATGCCAGACCACATTCTGCATCAATCACAACATCATGGCTGCGTAGCAGAAGGATCCGGGTACTGAAATGGCCAGTCTGCAGTCCAGATCTTTCACCTATAGAGAACATTTGGCGCATCATAAAGAGGAAGGTGCAACAAAGAAGGCCCAAGACGATTGAACAGTTAGAGGCCTGTATTAGACAAGAATGGGAGAGCATTCCTATTTCTAAACTTGAGAAACTGGTCTCCTCGGTCCCCAGACGTCTGTTGAGTGTTGTAAGAAGAAGGGGAGATGCCACACAGTGGTGAAAATGGCCTTGTCCCAACTTTTTGGGGATTTGTTGACACCATGAAATTCTGATTCAACATATTTTTCCCTTAAAATGGTACATTTTCTCAGTTTAAACTTTTGTTCCGTGATTTATGTTCTATTCTGAATAAAATATTAGAAGTTGGCACCTCCACATCATTGCATTCAGTTTTTATTCACGATTTGTATAGTGTCCCAACTTTTTTGGAATCCGGTTTGTATATATATATATATATATATATATATATATATATATATATACACTGCTCAAAAAAATTAAGGGAACACTTAAACAACACAATGTAACTCCAAGTCAATCACACTTCTGTGAAATCAAACTGTCCACTTAGGAAGCAACACTGAGTGACAATCAATTTCACATGCTGTTGTGCAAATGGGATAGACAACAGGTGGAAATTCTAGGCAATTAGCAAGACACCCCCAATAAAGGAGTGGTTCTGCAGGTGGTGACCCCAGACCACTTCTCAGTTCCTATGCTTCCTGGGTGATGTTTTAGTCACTTTTGAATGCTGGCGGTGCTTTCACTCTAGTGGTAGCATGAGACGGAGTCTACAACCCACACAAGTGGCTCAGGTAGTGCAGCTTATCCAGGATGGCACATCAATGCGAGCTGTGGCAAGAAGGTTTGCTGTGTCTGTCAGCGTAGTGTCCAGAGCATGGAGGCGCTACCTGGAGACAGGCCAGTACATCAGGAGACGTGGAGGAGGCCGTAGGAGGGCAACAACCCAGAAGCAGGACCGCTACCTCCGCTTTTGTGCAAGGAGGAACAGGAGGAGCACTGCCAGAGCCCTGCAAAATGACCTCCAGCAGGCCACAAATGTGCATGTGTCTGCTAAAACGGTCAGAAACAGACTCCATGAGGGTGATATGAGGGCCCGACGTCCACAGGTGGGGGTTGTGCTTACAGCCCAACACCGTGCAGGACATTTGGCATTTGCCAGAGAACACCAAGATTGGCAAATTCGCCACTGGCGCCCTGTGCTCTTCACAGATGAAAGCAGGTTCACACTGAGCACATGTGACAGACGTGACAGAGTCTGGAGACGCCGTGGTGAACGTTCTGCTGCCTGCAACATCCTCCAGCATGACTGGTTTGGCATTGGGTCAGTAATGGTGTGGGGTGACATTTCTTTGGAGGTCCGCACAGCCCTCCATGTGCTTGCCAGAGGTAGCCTGACTGCCATTAGGTACCGAGATGAGATCCTCAGACCCCTTGTGAGACCATATGCTGGTGCGGTTGGCCCTGGGTTCCTCCTAATGTAAGACAATGCTAGACCTCATGTGGCTGGAGTGTGTCAGCAGTTCCTGCAAGACAAAGGCATTGATGCTATGAACTGGCCCGCCCGTTCCCCAGACCTGAATCCAATTGAGCACATCTGGGACATCATGTCTCGCTCTATCCACCAACGTCACGTTGCACCACAGACTGTCCAGGAGTTGGCAGATGATTTAGTCCAGGTCTGGGAGGAGATCCCTCAGGAGACCGTCCGCCACCTCATCAGGAGCATGCACAGGCGTTGTAGGGAGGTCATACAGGCACGTGGAGGCCACACACACTACTGACCCTCATTTTGACTTGTTTTAAGGACATTACATCAAAGTTGGATAAGCCTGTAGTGTGTTTTTCCACTTTAATTTTGAGTGTGAATCCAAATCCAGACCTCCATGGGTTGAAAAATTTGATTTCCATTTTTCATTTTTGTGTGATTTTGTTGTCAGCACATTCAACTATGTAAAGAACAAAGTATTTCAGAAGAATATTTAATTAACTCAGATCTAGGATGTGTTATTTTTGTGTTCCCTTTATTTTTTTGAGCAGTGTATATATATATATATACACTGCTCAAAAAAATAAAGGGAACACAAAAATAACACATCCTAGATCTGAGTTAATTAAATATTCTTCTGAAATACTTTGTTCTTTACATAGTTGAATGTGCTGACAACAAAATCACACAAAAATAAAAAAATGGGAATCAAATTTTTCAACTCATGGAGGTCTGGATTTGGAGTCACACTCAAAATTAAAGTGGAAAAACACACTACAGGCTGATCCAACTTTGATGTAATGTCCTTAAAACAAGTCAAAATGAGGCTCAGTAGTGTGTGTGGCCTCCACGTGCCTGTATGACCTCCCTACAACGCCTGTGCATGCTCCTGATGAGGTGGCGGACGGTCTCCTGAGGGATCTCCTCCCAGACCTGGACTAAAGCATCTGCCAACTCCTGGACAGTCTGTGGTGCAACGTGACGTTGGTGGATAGAGCGAGACATGATGTCCCAGATATGCTCAATTGGATTCAGGTCTGGGGAACGGGCGGGCCAGTCCATAGCATCAATGCCTTCGTCTTCAGTCCAGCCACATGAGGTCTAGCATTGTCTTGCATTAGGAGGAACCCAGGGCCAACTGCACCAGCATATGATCTCACAAGGGGTCTAAGGATCTCATCTCGGTACCTAATGGTAGTCAGGCTACCTCTGGCGAGCACATGGAGGGCTGTGCGGCCCTCCAAAGAAATGCCACCCCACACCATTACTGACCCAATGCCAAACCAGTCATGCTGGAGGATGTTGCAGGCAGCAGAACGTTCTCCACGGCGTCTCCAGATTCTGTCACGTCTGTCACATGTGCTCAGTGTGAACCTGCTTTCATCTGTGAAGAGCACAGGGCGCCAGTGGCGAATTTGCCAATCTTACCAATCTTGGTGTTCTCTGGCAAATGCCAAACGTCCTGCACGGTGTTGGTCTGTAAGCACAACCCCCACCTGTGGACGTCGGGCCCTCATGGAGTCTGTTTCTGACCGTTTGAGCAGACACATGCACATTTGTGGCCTGCTGGAGGTCATTTTGCAGGGCTCTGTCAGTGCTCCTCCTGTTCCTCCTTGCACAAAGGCGGAGGTAGCGGTCCTGCTGCTGGGTTGTTGCCCTCCTACGGCCTCCTCCACGTCTCCTGATGTACTGGCCTGTCTCCTGGTAGCGCCTCCATGCTCTGGACACTACGCTGACAGACACAACAAACCTTCTTGCCACAGCTCGCATTGATGTGCCATCCTGGATAAGCTGCACTACCTAAGCCACTTGTGTGGGTTGTAGACTCCGTATCATGCTACCACTAGTGTGAAAGCACCGCCAGCATTCAAAAGTGACCAAAACATCAGCCAGGAAGCATAGGAACTGAGAAGTGGTTTGTGATCACCAACTGCAGAACCACTCCTTTATTGGGGGTGTCTTGCTAATTGCCTATAATTTCCACCTGTTGTCTATCCCATTTGCACAACAGCATGTGAAATTGATTGTCACTCAGTGTTGCTTCCTAAGTGGACAGTTTGATTTCACAGAAGTGTGATTGACTTGGAGTTATATTGTGTTGTTTAAGTGTTACCTTTATTTTTTTGAGCAGTGTATATATATATATATATATATATATATATTTATATATATATACACTCACCTAAAGAATTATTAGGAACACCTTTTATATTTCTCATTAATGCATTTAGCTAGTCAACCAATCACATGGCAGTTGCTTCAATGCATTTAGGGATGTGGTCCTGGTCAAGACAATCTCCTGAACTCCAAACTGAATGTCAGAATGGGAAAGAAAGGTGATTTAAGCAATTTTGAGCGTGGCATGGTTGTTGGTGCCAGACGGGCCGGTCTGAGTATTTCACAATCTGCTCAGTTACTGGGATTTTCACGCACAACCATTTCTAGGGTTTACAAAGAATGGTGTGAAAAGGGAAAAACATCCAGTATGCGGCAGTCCTGTGGGGGCGAAAATGCCTTGTGGATGCTAGAGGTCAGAGGAGAATGGGCCGACTGTTTCAAGCTGATAGAAGAGCAACGTTGAATGAAATAACCACTTGTTACCACCGAGGTATGCAGCAAAGCATTTGTGAAGCCATAACACGCACAACCTTGAGGCGGATGGGCTACAACAGCAGAAGACCCCACCGGGTACCACTCATCTCCACTACAAATAGGAAAAAGAGGCTACAATTTGCACGAGCTCACCAAAATTGGACTGTTGAAGACTGGAAAAATGTTGCCTGGTCTGATGAGTCTCGATTTCTGTTGAGACATTCAAATGGTAGAGTCCGAATTTGGCGTAAACAGAATGAGAACATGTATCCATCCTCTGATGGCTACTTCCAGCAGGATAATGCACCATGTCACAAAGCTCAAATCATTTCAAATTGGTTTCTTGAACATGACAATGAATTCACTGTACTAAAATGGTCCCCACAGTCACCAGATCTCAACCCAATAGAGCATCTTTGGGATGTGGTAGAACGGGAGCTTCGTGCCCTGGATGTGCATACCTCAAATCTCCAACTGCAAGATACTATCCTATCAATATGGGCCAATATTTCTAAAGAATGCTCTCAGCACCTTGTTGAATCAATGCCACGTAGAATTAAGGCAGTTCTGAAGGCAAAAGGGGGTCCAACACCGTATTAGTATGGTGTTCCTAATAATTCTTTAGGTGAGTGTATATGTATATATATATATATATATATATATATATATATATATACACACACTGAGCAAAAATATACAAAAGACCCATTACTCTCAAATATTGTTTACAAATCTGTCTAAATCTGTGTTAGTGAGCACTTCTCTTTTGCCGAGAGAATCCATCCCACCTCAGAGGTGTGGCATATCAAGGTGCTGATTAGACAGCATGAATATTGCACAGGTGTGCCTTAGACTGCCCACAATAAAAGTCTACTCTGAAATGTGCAGTTTGATCACACAGCACAATGCCACAGATATCGCAATGTTTGAGGGAGCGCGCAATTGGCATGCTGACTGCAGGAATGTCTACCAGAGCTGTTGCCTGTGCAATTAATGTTCATTTCTCTACCATAAGCTGTCTCCAAAGGCATTTCAGAGAATTTGGCAGTACATCCAACTGGCCTCTCAACCGCAGAACACGTGTAGCCTCACCAGCCCAGGACCTCCACATCCAGCATGTTCACCTCCATGATAGTCTGAGACCAGCCACCCGGACAGTTGTAGCAACAATCGGTTTGCATAACCAAAGAATTTCTGCACAAACTGTCAGAAACCGTCTCAGGGAAGCTCATCTGCATGCTTGTCGTCCTCATCAGGGCCTGGACCTGACTGCAGTTTGTCGTCGTAACCGACTTGAGTGGGCAAATGCTCACATTCGATGGCGTCTGGCACATCGGAGAGACGTTCTGTTCTCGGATGAGTCCTGTTTTTCACTGTTCAGGGCAGATGGCAGACAGCATGTGGCATTGTGTGAGTGAGCGGTTTGCTGACGTCAACGTTGTGGATCGAGTGGCCCATGGTGGCGGTGGGGTTATGGTATGGGCAGGCGTATGTTATGGACAACAAACACAGGTGCATTTTATTGATGGCATTTTGAATGCACACAGATACCGTGACGGGATCCTGAGGCCTATCATTGTGCCATTCATCCACGACCATCACCTCATATTGCAAGGATCTGTACACAATTCCTGGAAGCTGAAAACATCCCAGTTCTTGCATGACCAACATACTCACCGGACGTGTCACCCATTGAGCATGTTTGGGATACTCTGGATTGCCGTATACGACAGCGTGTTCCAGTTCCTGACAATATTCTGCAACTTCGCACAGCTATTGAAGAGAAGTGGACCAACATTCCACAGGCCACAATCAACAACCTGATCAACTCTATGCGACGGAGATGTGTTGTACTGCGTGAGGCAAATGGTAGCCACACCAGATACTGACTGGTTTTCTGACCCCCCCACCCCCCAGTAAGGCAAAACTGTGCACATTTCAGAGTGGACTTTTATTGTGGACAGTCTAAGGGCTCATGCAGACAACAATGCAGTTTTTTGCTGTCCGCAAATTGCAGATCCTCAAAAAACGGATGCCGCCCATGTGCCTTCCGCAATTTGCGGAACGGAACAGGAGGCCCATTATAGAAATGCCTATTCTTGTCCACAAAATGGACAAGAATATGACATGCCTCATAATTTTTGCGGGGCCAGAACAGAGTGCTGTCCGCATCTTTTGCGGACCCATTGAAATGAATGGTTCCGTAATACGGACCGTATACGGAATCAAAATACGGCCCGTATATGGAACGCAAAAAAAACGTTTGTGTGCATGAGCCCTAAGACACACCTGTGCAATATTCATGCTGTCTAATCAGCACCTTGATATGCCACACCTTTGAGGTGGGATGGATTATCTCGGCAAAGGATAAGTGCTCACTAACACAGATTTAGACAGATTTGTGAACAATATTTGAGAGTAATGGGTCTTTTGTAGAGGTGGGACGAATCCAATTTTTTTCGAATCCGAATCCGAAAAGGTTCTCGAATATATCGAATCTTTCGAATCTCGAATCCTACGAATCCTGTACATAATTGTGTGCACGCACGGTGTAAGAAACAAAGTCAGACCGCGTCAGTTTGTCTGAACCTCCACCTCCCAGTCACGGTCGCACCCTATATGACCGCGATGACCCCTGCTATGACCCCTGCTCCTATCACTACAGAACATACAGGGTAATACAGCCCCATACCTCTTACATCCAGTGACGTCTCTTGTAGATGTTCTCTTTCCTCATCTTCTCCTTTCAGACCTTCAGACCAGACCACCAGTTTTCAGCCATTTTTCGTCTCTGCAGCTTGACAAAAAAAAAAAATCTTAGTTTACTACTTTTCCATCATCCTCCCATCTTCTGGACAAATCATCCTAACACCCCCAATACTGTTCCGCTGTGCTCCCCAATACTATACTGCAGAAACAGATAATACCCCTGATAATACTAGTACCACACAGAGCCCCCCATATAAAATACCCCTTCTTTGTGGCCTCAGTAGATGACCCCATAGTGCCCCCCAATAATGTGCCAATAAGAAGTGGCCCCACAGTGCCACCCAATAATGTGCCAGTAAGTGTCCCCATAGATGCCCCCCTAATCATGTGCCAGTATCAAGTGCGGAGTGCCTCTCTCCTCCCCCCCCCCATGTGCCGGTATCATAGTGCCATCTCCCCCCCAATGTGCCCGTATCATAGTGTCACCTCCCCCCATAATGTGCCCGTATCATAGTGCCATCTCCCCCCATAATGTGCCCGTATCATAGTGCCATCTCCCCCATAATGTGCCCGTATCATAGTGCCATCTCCCCCCATAATGTGCCCGTATCATAGTGCCATCTCCCCCCATAATGTGCCCGTATCATAGTGCCTCCCCCCAATGTGCCAGTAGTATCATAGTGCCTCTCACCTCTCCCCCTGGCATTCACAGATCCCCCCCACCCCATAACAGTGCAATCCACAGACCCCCCCACCCCATAACAGTGCCATCCACAGACACCCCCCCCATAACAGTGCCATCCACAGACCCCCCCCCCATCCTATAACAGTGCCATCCACAGACCCCCCCCACCCTATAACAGTGCCATCCACAGACCCCCCCACCCCATAACAGTGCCATCCACAGACCCCCCCACCCTATAACAGTGCCATCCACAGACCCCCCCACCCCATAACAGTGCCATCCACAGACCCCCCCCACCCTATAACAGTGCCATCCACAGACCCCCCCACCCCATAACAGTGCCATCCACAGACCCCCCCACCCTATAACAGTGCCATCCACAGACCCCCCCACCCCATAACAGTGCCATCCACAGACCCCCCCCACCCTATAACAGTGCCATCCACAGACCCCCCCACCCTATAACAGTGCCATCCACAGACCCACCCCCCACCCCTTAACAGTGTCATCCACAGACCCCCCCCCCCCCCATTGCCGCTCCAGTAGTTATAAAATGTGTAATTGTGATTAATAATCATGCTGCCCCCTCTGTCTGTAGTATTACATGATTCAATAAATCTTACTTACAGGGCTACTGCTATCCTAACAGGCCGGCCGGGCAGACGAGCGGCAGCGTCACTGACTGACGTCACCTGCCTGAGCCGCCTGCTTTATGAATGAAGCAAGATTTATTGAATCATGTAATACTACAGACAGAGGGGGCAGCATGATTATTAATTACAATTACACATTTTATAACTAGTGGTTCCGCAAAAAAAAACGGAATGTACTCCGTATGCATTCCGTTTCCGTACTTCCGTTTTTCCGTTCCGTTTAAAGATAGAACATGTCCTATTATTGCCCGCAAATCACGTTCCGTGGCTCCATTCAAGTCAATGGGTCCGCAAAAAAATGGAACACATACGGAAATGCATCCGTATGTCTTCCGTTTCCGTTCCGTTTTTTGCAGAACCAACTATTGAAAATGTTATGCCCAGCCCAATTTTATCTATGTAATTACTGTATAATGTATATGCCATACGGAAAAACGGAATGGAAAAACGGAACAGAAACTGAAACACAATGGAAACAAAAAACGGAACAACGGATCAGTGAAAAACGGACCGCAAAACACTGAAAAAGCCATACGGTCGTGTGCAGGAGGCCTAAGAAGTACTGCAGTCCAGCCAACACTGCTCTGCCTTTCTGGGAAACATACACTCACCTAAAGAATTATTAGGAACACCATACTAATACGGTGTTGGACCCCCTTTTGCCTTCAGAACTGCCTTAATTCTACGTGGCATTGATTCAACAAGGTGCTGATAGCATTTTTTTAGAAATGTTGGCCCATATTGATAGGATAGCATCTTGCAGTTGATGGAGATTTGAGGGATGCACATCCAGGGCACGAAGCTCCCGTTCCACCACATCCCAAAGATGCTCTATTGGGTTGAGATCTGGTGACTGTGGGGGCCATTTTAGTACAGTGAACTCATTGTCATGTTCAAGAAACCAATTTGAAATGATTCGAGCTTTGTGACATGGTGCATTATCCTGCTGGAAGTAGCCATCAGAGGATGGATACATGTTCTCATTCTGTTTACGCCAAATTTGGACTCTACCATTTGAATGTCTCAACAGAAATCGAGACTCATCAGACCAGGCAACATTTTTCCAGTCTTCAACAGTCCAATTTTGGAGAGCTCGTGCAAATTGTAGCCTCTTTTTCCTATTTGTAGTGGAGATGAGTTGTACTCGGTGGGGTCTTCTGCTGTTGTAGCCCATCCGCCTCAAGGTTGTGCGTGTTGTGGCTTCAGAAATGCTTTGCTGCATACCTCGGTTGTAACGAGTGGTTATTTCAGTCAACGTTGCTCTTCTATCAGCTTGAATCAGTCGGCCCATTCTCCTCTGACCTCTAGCATCCACAAGGCATTTTTGCCCACAGGACTGCCGCATACTGGATGTTTTTCCCTTTTCACACCATTCTTTGTAAACCCTAGAAATGGTTGTGCGTGAAAATCCCAGTAACTGAGCAGATTGTGAAATACTCAGACCGGCCCGTCTGGCACCAACAACCATGCCACGCTCAAAATTGCTTAAATCACCTTTCTTTCCCATTCTGACATTCAGTTTGGAGTTCAGGAGATGGTCTTGACCAGGACCACCCCCCTAAATGCATTGAAGCAACTGCCATGTGATTGGTTGACTAGATAATTGCATTAATGAGAAATAGAACAGGTGTTCCTAATAATTCTTTAGGTGAGTGTATATGCACATTTTCGTATCTTACATCTGCTGGCACCAGACAGTCCTAGTGCTATTTTCTTTTTGGAACATTAATTTATTTAATTATCTTTCTCAGAAATTAAAAGGTGTGTAAATTAGCTTTCCTTCCAAAAACTCGAAGGGCGGGTTCACACTGAGTTTTTTTTAAGGAGGTTTTGAGACAGATTTGCCTGCAGATTTTTCAGCCAAAGCCAGAAGTGGATCCAGCAGGAAGGAGAAGTATATGTCCTTCCTTTACATTTCTGATTCCTTTTGAATCCACTTCTGGCTTTGACCGAAAATATTTTTTTCAGGCATACTTGTTGGTGTCTCTAATAAGAAAGCTAACCAGGGCAATTTTCTCTTGAAACACCAAGTACTCTTTTCCTTTTGGAAGGAGAACTGTAAGGCCTCATGCACACGACCGTAGTTCAGGTCCGCATCCGAGCCGCAGTTTTTGCGGCTCGGGTGCGGAACCATTCACTTCAATGGGGCCGCATCCTCCGTGTGCTGTCCGCATCCTTTGCTCCGTTCCGTTGCCCCGCAAAAATAAATATAGCATGTCCTATTCTTGTCCATTGTGTGGACAAGAATAGGCATTTTTACAATGGGCCGCCCGTTCTGTTACGCAAATTGCGGAAGGCACACGGACGGCTTCCGTTTTTTGCGGATCCGCAGTTTGCAGACCGCAAAAAACGGAACGGCAATGTGCATGAGCCCTAATAGTGGGACACCCAGTACTCTTGTCCTTTTAAAAGGAAGGATTGCATGTGTCATTTCCAGTGGAGTATTACCTCTCTCTCTCTCCCTCAATCTTTTCAGAAACAAATATGAATCTTAGGAGAGCAGACACTGTTATATACCAATTTTTAGAGCAATTGGAGCATACTTAATATGGGTAGAACTGATTCAGTCCCAAATAAAATTCACTGACTCGGACATGAAACAAATTTTAACAAATTGACTCATCTCTCCCCCCAACAATGTCCATAGCCTTTAAAGCTTTTTTTTTTTTACTTACTCGGAGGACCTTCTACTTTACTTACTCGGAGAACCTTCTACTTTACTTACTCGGAGAACCTTCTACTTTACTTACTCGGAGGACCTTCTACTTTTTTTCTGTGGGTGAGCAGCATTTAACAAGAGACAACCAAGCACCTGCTTCTCCCTGGATACAATGCAATTCGCTCTTGTTAACCCCTTTCTCTCCTGCATACAAATTAGCCCCTCACATATAGCCACAGACATATATTTGGTATGTAATTCCCACACAAATTCCTTCTCCATTGTCTCTAGAGAGATATACAGTAGCTATATATTTCTATGAAATTAGAAGTAGGGACGAATGAATGAGAGGTGTTTGGACCACTTTACCTGTTTGACTGTGAGAGGAAGGCAATGGAACATGGAAGCTACTGAGCATGAAGGTCCACCTATGAATGCAGGAGAGGGTGCGCCATAAGAAGACACCGAAGGGGCGCTACCAGAGAGGAAAATAAATATGAAAAACTGAACAGTATTGCATTGCATATATATTGCAATAATACTTTATTTGAAATAAGCTGTCTATTGCATAGTAGTAATACTTTTGTGAGATAACCCCTTTAAGTCTATAGATTACTGTAAAACATAAAGAGTGACTCAATGATCAATGCATTTCTCATTTTTAAGCTGTTTATATGTATAAATGCAAATGTATGCCATGGTTCTCTGTAACACAGGACATGTTAAACTTGCTAAACTAGACTTACAACCTGAAAGTTAATAATGAATGCCACACAAATAATTCTTTCCTTTTGCAAGAACTGCTCTAAAGTGAACTTAGTATATGAACATATGGATATGTACGATGCTGCATGCAAAGCACATGATAATGCATGAAGACACCATTCACACCAAAATTCAAAACCCATTCATAAAAAATACATGCAAATTTTAGAGAATGTTGCAAATTTTTAAATCTCTAGCATGCTTTATTCTGTAGATTTGTTTCAGATCTGCTCTATTCTGAGAGGTGAAGTCAGTGGCAATTCCACGTTAAATTCTATGTGGCTATATAACAGATATTCTGTTGGTTCCACTATGGACAACCCAACTCTGGTGGCCATGCCAAAAGGACCCATTGGGGCAGATTTACTAATACTGTGTAGTAAGACAGTGTGAAATTAGACAGTCTTAAAGGGGTTGTCCGGGTTCAAGGACAATGGGCTATTTTGCCTATTTTGTTTTTACATTGCTAGGCGAGGGCTTCCCCCTAGCAGTGTTCCCGGTGATATCACCGGCACTAATAGGCGTGCTTTAGCTGTTTTACAGGCTAGGGCAGCGCTGAAGCCCGCCCATTAGTGCCAGTGATGTCACCGGGCTCAATGGTAGGCAGAAGCCTCCACCTAGCATACCCATGGTGATATTTGATACATCACTGAATCTTCTGGAAAAAAAAAAACTTGCCCTGCACAATTCTGCACAGGGCAAGAGAGAACTTAACTCAGAGGGGCTGCCTGGGTGAAGAAGGAAGCTCTGAACCTGGACAACCCCTTTAAATTGCACCTGTAGGTGGGCTTAGTTTTATTCCTAAAATGCTCCAAAAATCTTATGCAATTTTTGGCACATCTGCATTTAGCCTCTTTCTTGGGTAACCATGCCCCCGTCATACTAAGTCACACACCAGTCGGACAAGGTGTAAAAAAGTTAGAAAAGTGTCTTCAATGATAAATGCAGTGCAAAGCATGTACGCCAGTTTTTTGGGCAGATTGCACCAAAAAACTGGTGCATTTTTCATAGCATAGCTGACCTGCTATTGCATAAGAAGACACCAGTATTAAAATGTCACATGCCAGGTGGAGGCCCTGCCACAGATTCTTCAGCGGGTCCCTGAGCATCAAGCTAAATTCACACGTCACAAATTTCCTGTGGATTTGTGGTGAGGAAATTGCATATACAATACAGCACGATGCAATTCAGTGGAGTTTTGTTCACATTGTGTACGTGCTGTAGATTTTTTAGAGCAAATTCCTTCTTGAAGTTTCCAATTTGTTCGTGTTCATTAGTCTGCAGATTGACTGAATTTGCTCCAGATTTTTCCCACTGAACTCAATGGAGTTAAAAAAAAAATGCATCTAAATCCGCAAGACAGAGTGATCGTGTAGGATAAGGTGCAGATTTTCGAGCGGATCTGGGAGAAACAGGAAAGTGCATCACTTTGTGACAAGAAAGTTTGTGACTTCTGCCTCACCCAGCAAGGCAAGCAAGTCTCTCACACTATGCAAACTTTATGCCGCACACTAGTGTCTTCATGGACCGCAATATGGCACCCTGACATGATTAGCATGACCATGGCTAAATCTGTGTAACATTTCATTGCGGATTTATATGCAAATTTGATGCAGAATTCATCTTCATGAAAATCCACATGTGAACTGAGCCTTATATTATGCCTTTGCTTCAGCGTAGCCATAGAAGTTGTTATCCAGATCTCCACAGACTGAATTACATACCAGTGCAGATATATATTTTAGTCACAGTGTCTAAAAGGCTGGTTTACCTCTATTAGCACTGTAATGGCTAGTCAGTGTAAGGGCTCATGCACACTAACTGATTTTTTGTCCGTGTGCATTCCGTTTTATTTTTGGGTTTTTTGCAGCCCATATGTGGAACCATTCATTTCAATGGGACTGCAAAAAAAAAACAGAAATGACTCCATGAGGATGCCATATCCGTATGTCCGCAAGTCCGTTCTGCAAAAAACTAGAACATGTCCTATTCTTGTCCATTTTGGGGAGAAGGACAGGCATTGTTACAGTGGATCAACACAAAAAAGGATGTAACTCGGGTGTCAAACGGATCTCATCCTTTTTTTATGCGGATACTTGTTTTGCGGACCGCAAAATACATACGGTCGTGTGCATGAGCCCTAAGTATTAGTGTATGTCACTTGGCATCTTTATCTATTAGAATTCCAAATAGACATGAAGAACCTACATGCAACAGGTCAACACAGAAATGTGCATTTTCCTGATAATTCTTTTGTATTTCTAGTTGGAAATGTTACATTTTCATTATTTCTATCCCATTGTTTCATTACCACAGACAATAGATCATTTAGAAAAGACAGATATTCGCCCATTTGTTCAAGACAATAATCTGTGGGTCTGATGAAGGAAAGCAATCAGTTTCATCTAAGCATATTTTTGTAAACGGTCAATACATTTATTGTACTGGCTGGGCTATTCAGTAGGTTGTTGTTCTCAATGACCCTAAAAAGAAGCTGTCATTACAGAATGGACTATTGTTCAAATCAAATTTTTATGGTAAAGTATTTTGGGGATTTTTTTTATTTTTTACTTTCCATGTTCCTATATAAAAAAAAAAAAAATATCCTACAGTTTCTATACTGGACACTAAGGGCCCTTTCACACGACTGTATGCCCTCCGAGACATACGGTCAGTGAGCGGGCCATATGTCCCGGAGCGTCATTGATCGTGCGCACGGGAGCGCAAAGCATAATGGATTACAATGATGCTGTGCATGTCGGGCCGCCCGCGGGACTATTGTGCCGCACTCATAAGATCATATGAGTGCGGGACAATAGCCCCGCGGGTGGCCCGACGTGCACAGCATCATTGTAATCTATGATGCTGTGCGCTCCCGCGCCAATGCTCCTAATGCTGCTCTGGGACATATGGCCAACTCACGGACCGTATGTCTCGGAGGGCATACAGTCGTGTGCAAGGGCCCTAAGCCTAATAATATGCAACACTTTCTGTTCTGTAGAGGTCACTTTTCCTCTTATTATCATAGGCAAGATTACAGTAAAGGGCAAAACCTATATATAGATAACGCAGGATCCACCGTTTATCACAGGTCATATCACAGCTTATCTACTCCCTCCGTGCATAATGACATCTGTACAGGTCACAAGGCATGTTTAGAAAACTTTCCCATATGAACATCTTCTGTCTGTTGTGCCTATGGTCAGGGGTGCACCTTGCCTTTCTGCTGCATGAGGCGAAAACTGAAACGGCGCCCCCCCCCCCATATGCCAATTTCTTAACCTAATCCCTTTGCCACAATGAAAGCATTCATTGCCCATGGCCCTTCTGCTGCCCCCCTCTTGCCCCTAACTGGTGCTGCCTGAGGCGATCGCCTCACCTGGCCTCATTGGTGGTGCACCCCTGCCTATAGTCCTTGTAGCTGCTATAAAGCATATATCTCAATACCATTCTGTCAAGATGGCTGCACACATAATCTTACATAATCAATAGAATTTAAAAAATATAATTTTTTTTTACATTAGAAACCAAATATGTTTTTCACAATCTGGTTTTAATTAGTAAAAAAAATCTAGGGGATACAGTACATTCCCTTTAATTGTTCCTATCTGAATATATTGGAATGTTTTGTAAAAGAAAATGTGAAAGATCTCTAGTCTGCGGCCAGTATTAGTGACACTATAAGCAAAATGTAAGCTGAGAATCGGAGCATACATGTTGTTGCTGCATTAGAATTCATCCGCTTGCTTAGTCATGTTTAGAAATGTGGAGGGCTAGCAGATATACAGCTCCAGGTATTGAAAGTGTCCTGCCAGCAATTCTAAAAGGTTAAACAGGCATTCATCAGGGGACTTGGAAAATATATTTAAATCTCTTAAATCCTCTCAAAACTTCCTTGTGTGCTATTTTCTATCATTCAGTATGCAAGCTTTAAAAACATACCTTGTCTAAATCATAAGTGCTAATCCGTTCAAGCTGAGCCAACTTTTTACCCTGGGAAGTCAGAGCATTATTCTACTTTCTATTTTTTTTTCCTGCTCCATCATTTTTATTGATTTTTTAAAAAGTGAATTATATATCAAATATGAATTCTAAATCAACAGGAACCTGAAAGTTTTTTTAAATAAATAAACAAGGATACCGACCGAGAGCCTGCCACCTTTTTTTTTCTCCAGCAGAAATTCTCCAGACATGTTCTAGTTTTTGGGGGGCGCAGAACGGACTTACGAATGTGGACAGCACATGGGTGTGATGGGATAACCCCTTTAACTATACATTTCTACATTTTTTAGATCTGTCATAAATACAGATAAGTAAATTGATTCTAAGCCAATCAGAGTCAACAAAAATTTGGTAAAAATTTGGGTTACATCCTAATCTGAATTTTTGGTGATTGGATTCAGGCGAACTTTGGAGAGGGAGACAGGGGTGGAAGGGGGTAGGAATACCAAAAATTAATAATGTGAATAAAAAAGTGAGAGACAAGAGTGCTAGAAGACCTCAGAGTTGTATACACAAAGTATCAGACCAGTTTGAGCACTTTCAATTTTTGGCAGAATTGGTCGACCGATTCTGCAAAATTGAACCTGAATCGAATTTTGAGCGATTCACTTATGTCTAATCAAGAAGTCTGTAATTTTGTGATATAGAAGCTCTAACTTCAGTTTGTCAGTTTGGTGGATTATATGCAAAAAGTGAACTCTTAAATATCCAGTGGAAGATGATGGTTATTTTTTTCTGCACTGCACAGATCACTTAATTCTAAATATCTCTTAAATGTGGCATAAGAGGTCAGGTTGTTTTTTTTGTATGTTGACTGTTGGAGGTTTATATCTCCTGATCTGTGTTGATATTTTGAGCAGGGGTTAGTGAGTCATGGTGGACCATACCAATGTAAAAAGATGTTTATCTCCCATGACAGGACCCCTTTAAATCATACATATCATTACAAAATAAGCCGGGGATGCAGACCCATTTACTTCAGTGTGGCCACAAAAGATGTGGACAGCCCAGAGTTGCTCCGTTCTGTGGCCCCGCAAAAAAAAAAAAATAGAACATGTCCAATTTTGTGAGTTTTGCGGACAAAAATAGGCATTTCTATCATGGGCTGAACGTTCTGCAAATTGTGTTATGTACACACCCGGCATCCATGTTTTGCGGATCCACAATTTGCAGACTGAAAGACACGGTGTGGTCATGTGCATAAGCCTTGAGTAGTTTGCATATTTTGGAGATATCTCTAATGTTACTCAATTTCTTCTCATGCTGTTCCACTAAAACACTCAGTAAGAACTGCAGCTGCATCGCCCTCCTCCCCACCTTCTGTTAACTGGTTTACACTGGATGTTTTTTTGGTTGTTAACTGAAGGAGGAGATCTCTGAATATTTTTGGGAGCCTGCAGATAGGTATAGGGGAGCTACAGACTACTATAAGGTAAAGAAAATGTATCCCTACCCTAACAAGATGTAATAAGAATTATAAGATGTATTATGTTTAATGTATTCATTCATGTGTACTAATAATTTACCAAACATACATATGATTTATTAAAAAAAATAGAATGATAGGGACACTATTAAGTTTTCATGAAAATAAAAAAACATATTCCCTTTCAAATAATGTGAATTTTTGCCATAACTTTTTATCAGTAAGAATTTGGTGCCACTTCCAAGTATTCATCTTGGAGAATGTTTTTTCTAAATTATAATATATATATATATATATATATATATATATATATAAAACCCATAATGGAGTAAAAGTCCCTTCAATTTAATTATCAGCACAACTTTTCAGGATAAATTCCATGTGTCACCCTTCTAACATGTGAGAGGTTAAGGGAAGCAGTGTAGAAAACTGAATAGAGGTATGGGCTATTGGATGACAGAAAAGGAAACAGACACTTCAAATCAGCCAAGTTAAATTTATCATGGATTTATCAAGCCATAAATATTGTCCCAGGAGTGTGAGCTGGTAAGCTGATCACACCGGTAGATCTAGTTGTGGGGTCACGTCTTCGTTCAGGAAGGCCTTTAGATCCTTTTCTAGGCTTCAGAAATATTTCAACTGTGCCATTGATAGCCCTATAGATTTCTATAATTGTGTCCCTTTTCTGTACTGGTAACTTACAGAATTTAAACAAATTATTACCGAACTAACATGTCTGTCATTAATAGGCTCAGTAAGATTGGAGAAGAGGGAGCCTCTGGGCCAGGAGATGAAGAAAGAGCCTCACTGTCTGACACAGCTGTCCAATGAAAGGTCAGAGGATGGCCTGGGACATTCACACAGGGACCTTGCCCTGGATTCTTACCATCTCCATATGGCTCTGCAGCCGGTAATTTCTTTCATTTTATTTATTTTATAATGTCTAAGCTCTTTACAGTTTCTTCTAAAAGAATGAATGTAACCTTTTTAATATGTTACATGCAAGTCACTTGGGTCTCACTCTTTTGCTTGAAATTCTGTATCTGAAAATTTTTTAGATCTTTCATGAACCTTTTAAGACGCATTTGTGAATTTATATACATTATGTGTGCTTTATACTTTACAGAAAATGTAGAATATACCCTTTAAAAAGCAGAGTGTTTTTATATTTCTCCGTTAATTGATATTCCTCTTATGTTTCTTTGCTTATCTGTGCATACTTCTTCTGAGCAAGAAGTACATCCATATCCAAATATGTACATTTAATGGGTTGTCCCATCTGGAAATGTATGGCATATGGATAGGATATTCCATTAATGTCTGATAGGTGTGGGTCCCGCCCCTGGGACCTGCTGCTATATAAAAAATGGCACACTGCTGTGAATGAAGAGGGCCCTGTACATGTACTGTGTTCTTTTCATTCACTGCTATGGGACACAGAGCCAGTGTAATTGGCTAAAATTTGGAAGTTCCATAGCAGAGAGGAAATCGTGCACTAGGGCACCCCTCCTTTCATCGCTATGGATCTTCAGAAAAATAGTCAAGGCAGTTTGGCTATTTTTGGAAGTCCCATAGCTGAGAATGGCAAAAGCTGCACATGCATGGTGTGCTCCCCATTCACTTTGGGGCCTTCACATAGGAGCAGGTCCCAGAGGTAGCCATAATGTCATATGCCATATACTGTATGTCTAGATGGGAATACCCCTTTAAACATTTTTGACAGAAAAATACATAAAGGGGAGGAGGAAAAAAAATCTAAATGGGCTGAAATTTAGGTGCCAAGTCCATACCAACCAGATCTTTACAGATGTCTACAGCAATAATACGGCATTCATCTCCTCTAAGAATGGCAGACTGACCCAAACACTTGTTCCTTGTCCTTCTCTGTGCAGGTGTAAACTAGAAATGGCGGAGGAGATGGGTTTAACCTTAACTGGCCTCATAGTAACTACAGAGGCTGCCGTATGCATGCCCTTGCTCTCGGGTACTCATACCAGAGGGAAATGTAATTTTACGATACAGCAGCTCATAGAAACAAAACCATTTTTCTAGATTGCTTCTAAGTGGCTTATGATCATAAACTATACATTCTCTAAAGCTCTACAAAAATATATGCGTGAAATTGTTACTGGATTACATACTGTTTTCTGTATGTCAGCTATTAGGCGTGAGTAAGGGTGAGGTTGTAAGGGCGTCCTGGTTGAACTACTTAGCTGTGGTATACAAGATATTATTTTATATGCAACTGAATAAGATAAACAGTATCACAATATTGTATCTACAGCCATTTACAACTTGACCATGGCATCTGCAATGACAGCACTAATACCTAAATCCTATACAGTCATGGTTGTGTGTCTTCTTAAAATGTCATCTTATTGCACCCTAAGGCAATGTAGCATTTAAGCACCTGAACTTCAGGAGCACTGTCATGGTGGGATTTATGAAAGTCTTGCCCTTTGACCTCTGTTGGTTTATGAGGATTTACCTTCCTTCACTAAGACCTAAGACTACATTGAACAGAAGTGAAAATGGGGACATATGTCATCAAGAGGGTGTTTCACTCTTTCATAACCCACAATATAATTAAATAATTGTAGTGATGATCAGGGTAATAATAAGAATTGCTGATGCTAGATGACTTACATTTGCTTATCCTACTGTATGTCACCTACTTTTGTTTCAGTAGTAGCCTCTTCTAAACTACCAATGCTGTATGGTACATGGACATCGTTTAGCCTTTGCTAAATAATGTCCTACCCTCCAGAGAGGCCATTGCTTAGTAAAGGACTTTACACAGTTTACATATGAATTTAAAGTGTAAGATAATGGTGATTTGTTTTTGAGGGTAAGGCCACATGTTCATCGTTCTTGATGCAGTTTTGGAAGCCACAAACAGGAGTGAATAAAAAAAAAAGAGAAGTCGCATCTGTGCTTTATACTTTCTCTCCTTTCATGATCCACAAAACTGTATCAAGAAACCTGAATGTGGGTTGTGCCCTTAGAAACATAAGGTGGATGGAGAACATGGGTGGACTGTTGCCTTCCTCGATTAGTACAATGTTTTTTAGGGGAACCTAGTTGTAAACAGACAAAACAGTCCTATTTCATTGCAAATTAAAGTGTACTGGCAGAGTGTTGTGGAAGGTGTGTTTCAGTAGGGTGTTCCTCATTTTGTTGGCAGGAGATCAGCATTTTGAAGATAATCAATGTAGTAGGATATTTAACACTTTGTCACTGTGCCGCTGGTTTCAATAGGTAATAAACATTTGTTTACGTCATTGCTAAAAATATGCAATCAGGAATTTGCTCCAAAAATTGATAACTTAAAGGCTACTATGTATTTTTAGGTTCTAAACCATAAAGCACAATTGATTTACTAAGCAAAATGTGTCAGAATTCTGGGACAAATTGAGCCAAAAAGTGGAGTATGTCAAAGTTTTAAAAAAAAAATTGTGCCTTCCTAGACAGTTTTGCAGTGTGTATTAAAAGGGGCATGGCTCAAAGGATTCATTTATATATTATACTGGTTTTAAACTCCTGGTTGGCATTTTTTTAAATTTTTTTTTTGCATTCTACTTATTTTGGGCTCAAAATCTGTTTTTCGCATTGGTCTTTAACAAAAATCTGCAATAGTTTGTCTTCTACAGGTTTCCATTTCACTGCATCTGCAGACTATTCCTATTCTTTCCCAGTAAAACCCGTAAGAGAGCAGCAGACATCTTGATCTGTAGCCATTATCTTTTCTTTCCTTACACCTCATAAACATTCATTTAAAGGGGTTGTCTGGGTTCAGAGCTGAACCCGGACATACCTCCATTTTCACCCAGACAGCCCCCCTGACTTGAGCATCGGAGCAGTTCATGCTCCTTTGCTCTCCTTTGCCTTGCGTTAAATCGCGCAGGGCAAAGGCATTTTTTGGAGATCCGGTGACGTACCGGGCTCTCCATGGGGCCAGGAAGCCCGATGACGTCACCGGCACTGATGGGCGGGCTTTAGCGCTGCCCTAGACAGTAAAATGGCTAAAGCCTGCCCATCACAGCTGGTGACGTCACCGAACACACTGCCGGGCGGAAGCTTCCACCTGGCAGTGTGTGATTGTAAACAAAAGAGCCCTTGCCCTGGAGGGAGCGCATCGGAGCATGAACTGCTCCGATGCTCAAGTCATGGTGGCTGCCGAGGTGAAATTATGGGTATGTCCGGGTCTGAACCCGGACAACCCCTTTAAGCAAAATTCTTTCTAAACTGATAAAAAAAATCTAGTTTAAATGCTGCCAGGGAACTGGACATAAGGGCTACAGATTGAGTCATCAGAATAACTCTGATGGGTTTAGAATATAGAAACATAGAAGACTGACGGCAGAAAAAGACTACCTGGTCCATCTATTCTGCCCTTATATTATTTCTTTTTTATCTTAGATTAACCCAGGCATGTTTAAATTCACTTACTGTAGATTTCCCAACCACATCTGCTGGAAGCTTCAACCACTCTTTCAGTAAAATGATATTTCCTGACATTGCTCCTGATCTTACCCCCAGCTAATTTCAGATTGTGTCCCTTGTTCTTGTGTTTAGCTTCTTATTGAGAACACTTCCCTACCTTATTTAAACCTTTAACATATTTAAAGGTTTGATCATGTCCCCCCTTTCCTTTATTTTCTCAAGGTTAAATAGATTAAGGGTTTTCATTTCTCAAACTGGTGTAAAGTAGAACTGGCTTAACTGCCCATAGCAACCAATCAGATTCCACCTTTCATTTTCCAAAGGAGCTGTTCAAAACAAAAGGTGGAAGCTGATTGGTTGCTATGGGCAGCTAAGCCAGTTCTACTTTACACCAGTTTGAGAAATGACCCCCTAAGTTCTTTAATTCTATCCTGGTATATTCTATGCTTAAAGGGGTTATCCAATTTCTCAACCCCCCCCCCCCCCCTTCCCAAATGTGTCGGGCCCCTCATCAGTAATATACTTACCGCGCTCCCAGCGCCGCTCCTGGTCCCCGCACCACCACTGCTGATTCTCCCTCTACACGGATGGAAACATCCAGTGTCTGGGGGGAGCAGCCAATGGCAGGCGGGGACAAGGACAAGCCTCCCTAGCGGCACAGGGAGCAGGGAGCGGGGTAAGTATATTACCAGTGAGGGGCCTAGCACATGTGGGGGGGTTTGAGAAATTGGATAACCCCTTTAAGACCCTCCACCATTTTTGTAGCCTGTCTATGCACCAGTTCCATTTTATCTATGTCTTTTTGTAGGTGGGATCTCCAGAACTGGACATAGAATTCCAGATATGGTCTCACTTGCGCTCTACATAGTGGGATCACAATCTCTCTCTTCCTACTGGTTATACCGCTAGATACATAGCCAAGCATCCTATTTACTTTCCCTGCTGCCTGCACTCATTTTTCCCACACTGTGCACTCATTTTGAAACTGTCTGATATCAGGACACCTATATCCTTCTCTTCTGAAGTCCTAGCTAATACAGAGCTGCCAATATGATATTCACTGCGAAGTAGAAAAGACAGTCTGCAGTGAAACCGAAGGTTGTAGAAGACAAACTATTGAAAACTTTTAATTATGACCAAGTCATTTTTAGTCCAAAATAAATAGCATGCAGTAATAGAAAAATCCCTCCAAAGCCTTCAAATTTGGAACAAAATAGTGGTTAAAAGTAAGCAAGGCAAAAAGGTGGCATAATAAAGAAAAAAAGTCTAACGTGTCAAATAAGATGCACCAAATTTATGCGGTAATTTAATATGAGGGTAATTCTTGAAGTCATTTTTGGGGGTATCTGATGTTGAGTCATTTTTCATCAAATTTAAGAAATGTTGCATTCCAGTGCGTAAATTTGATGCATTATATAGAAAGTATCTAGGCTGTGGTAGGTCTGCTTTTGCCTGCCAGGTGATAATTTGCGCCATATTGGATTTACCCCCCAAAAAGGCCACAACACTTGAAACAGTGGCTGACTGATACACAGCAGATCAAGCTAACATGTTTTTTTTAATTCATAAAAATAAAAAACTCAAAAACAAATATATTTTTTTAATCTTTCCCTATTTTATATATTAAAATAACTAAACAACTAAAAAAAACACATAATTGGTATTACCAGCTCCGAAAATGCCAGAATTATTAATATATGAATGTATTTATCTCACTTGGTGAACAGCATAATGGAAAAAAATGGTGGAGTCACATTTTCGGCTACTTCCTCTCCCCAGTATAACAAGTGAACTACAGATTACGCCTCAAAAAAGAGCCCTTACACAGCCGTAGACGAAATATTTAACACCGTAAAAATGAAACCCATAAAACAATGGAGGAATTATTTTTTTCCAGCTTTCCACTACATCACATGTTGTCATTAGAAAGTTCAACTTGTCCCACTAAAAGCAAGCCCTTATACGACTAGAGAGTAAGAAAACATATTTATTATCATAGTTCTGTCCATTTCTACTCCACCTGTAAATTCACCCACAAAACATGTGTGCACCTTAGTAAATACAAAATGCCAGGTATGGCACAAAACACATTAAAAATGGTGCAAATACTTCTTAAATTTGTCATACATTATCCCTCTCATACATTATCCCTCTAGTTTTTAAATTTCAGACAGAATTCATAAACCTGCCCTAATGTCTATGGGTGCACATGTGTCCAAGAGGCACATGCCAGCAGAAGCTCAGCAGTTGAACATGCCACCCCTGAGGCCAGTGAATAGGATGTCATCACTTCTGGTCTAGTGGGAACTGAGAACAGCAGCGTCTGCGGTGGTACGGAGGGGCCTTCAACAGATGTTTTCTCTTTCTCTAGGTACCATGACACTAGAGGCTTGCATCATGAAATGTATCCAAAGGTTTAAAAAAATACTATCTATAGCATGTTTTTCACTTTTCTAAGGTCTTTTTAGGTACACTGTATAATTCCCCTGTATCATGTTGGTTAAAGCAGCACACGTCTCTGGTGTTCTCTTTGTATCCGTTAAAACATTGCGCAAACTGATGTTTAACCTAAGATCTGTGTAGAACATGTTTTAACAGAGGGGAAGTCTCACATAGATCTGGAGATAAGACTCATGTGCTGGCACTTGTTTGACATACCTTGTATGTGTTTGCCAGCCAGCAGATACAGACAGCTGTTGATTCCAATGAACATATGCCTATAGTGGCATCATTCTTGAGAGAGGTTTACTGGGAGTTTTACACTGATGAACTATCCTCTGGATAGGTCATCAGTATCTGACTAGTTGGGGTCTGACACCCAGGACGCCCACTCATCAGCTGTTTGAGAAGGCACCGTCACTTGCAGTAGTGCTGCGACCTTCTCTCAGCTTTCCCTAGGCCAGTGATGTCACATTCATCGGTCACGTGGCTTAGGTGCAGGTCAGCACCACTGAAGTGAATGGGGCTCAGCGTGATACCAAGGAGAGCCACTATACAATGTACGGCGAAGTGCTTGGCGAGCTGATAGAAAACGTGGCACTACTGCAAGCACCAGTGACTTCTCAAGCAGCTGATCAGAAGGGGTCCCGGGTGTCATGCCCCCACCAAGAGATACTGATCCGTATCCAGAGGATAGGTCATCAGTATAAAATTCCTAGAAAACCCCTTTAAAGGGAACCTGTCACTATGAAAATACCATTGAGTCTATCATCATGTTACAGAGTAGCTGAGTTGAGCAGATTGAGATATAGTTTTATGGGAAAGGTTTCAGTAGAACTGGTAACTCATTGATTGAAATCTCTGCTCTTTAAATTCTTAAGAGTCCAGTGGGCGGTCCTTCTCAGTGGTTAACATCTGGGTATGTGGGCTAAACTGGACTCCTAAGCATATAGGGAGCATCCTGTCCTATAAATCTCTCTGTCTCTCTCTCGCTCTCTCTCTCTCTATACAGTGTTCCCTCAAGTTACAATATGAATTTGTTCTGGGACGACCATTGTAAGTTGAAACCATTGTACATAACTTGAGTTCATAACTGTATGGAAAACTAATAATGGATTCCAAAGCCCCGAAATGTCATCCCCAAAAAAATGAAAAATGTAGGAACACTGTTGGTATTGATGCCTATTTTGAGATAGGGAATGTGACTTGAAAGCTTTGGTTTGCAAGTCTATAAATACCATTTTAAAAAGTTGCATACCATAAAATACAACATTTTATAGCCCTTACTATATGAATTGTTACCTTTAACATTAATATGTCATTTATTATACAGTTACTAGAAGGAATGCACCTGAACAGTTTTGTGCTACATTATGACAAAAGCATAGGGCAGCATTGTAGAGGAGTGGGGTTTGTTTTCAAGCTGAACTTATAAACCATTTGGTATTTTTATTCATAAACAAAATTTTAATCTACAACATGCCATACATTTGCAACGGGCGCCTCCCCCTAGGGCCCTCTATATAACATGCGTCCCAGGTGTAGGAATGCCGAGTTGTATGTTGCGGCCTAAAATGTCTCTTTATGTGTCACGGTGCTCCTACCTGGATACGGGTGGACACCAGGCTTTGGCTCCGAAGCAATAAATAGGGGTAATAATTGAGGAAAAAAAGAATAACTTAAAGAGGACCTTTCACCGATTATTACACTATGAACTAACTATACAGACATGTAGAGCGGCGCCCGGGGATCTCACTGCACTTACTATTATCCCCGGGCGCCGCTCCGTTCTCCCGCTATGCCCTCCGGTATCTCTGGCCACTAAGTTATAGTAGGCGGAGATTCCAGTCACTAAGTTATGGTAGGCGGAGTCTGCCCTTGTTCTGCTCTAGCGCTGGCCAATCGCAGCGCAGAGCTCACAGCCTGGGAGGTTATTTTCTCCCAGGCTGTGAGCTCTGCAATGCGATTGGCCAGCGCTACAGAAGAACAAGGGCAGACTCCGCCTACCATAACTTAGTGAACGGAGATACCGGAGGGCATAGCGGGAGAACAGAGCGGCGCCCAGGGATAATAGTAAGTGCAGTGAGATCCCCGGGCGCCGCTCTACATGTCTGTATAGTTAGTTCATAGTGTAATAATCGGTGAAAGGTCCTCTTTAAATCCAGACCCTGAGATGAAGTTCAATGGCAGCTTTACTTGAATAAACGTTTATCCAAAACGGTTCACAGGTTTTGTCTTGGTTCCAGCAGGCTTTAGCATGAAACTGGCAGGCAAACTCCACTCTGCTATATCTGTTTCTCTCTGACTCTGCTGTACTGACAGGCTGGCTGTAAAACTCCGCTTTTTCTGTATGCTGCACTTCACTTTGTAGTCTGACTCTAGGTTAGGCCAGGGAACTTTTCTCCTGGCTCCTGAGGCTTCAAGCTTTGGCCTCCATGGCCAGCAGAGCTTAGGGTGCTCTGGCTGACATGGGCACGTCCAGTAGAGATGTGCCCCTGCACACCTTCCCCTAGCAGGAGGTAAGCTAGACTGACTGGAACTTTTGCCCCACCCTTCCTGTAGGAAGTAGGGCTCGCCCACATCTCTCCAGAGAGGGAGTTAGAATGGAATGGTAAGTTCCATTCTATCTACATACAGCTCTGCCGTGTTTGCTGCCACCTGCTTATCAACCGACACATTCCGTGTTATAAACAGTTGCAAACATTATTATAGATGCACATTATGGTGAGGACCTGGAATAAATATACAAGATGACATGAGGTTAGACCAATAAAGACAGTAGCAAGGTGCAGAAGTGGTAACACCACTCTGGGGTGTTACACATTAAAACAGATAACAGGGGTTATCACAGAATCTGGTGGTTTTACAAAATCTCCTGTACCCTCTCCTGTGAATGCTCATCCTGATAAACTAAGGAGGACATATCTACTTGCAACAAGGTACTAACATGTTGAATGGGTTATTTCTAAGGGTAAATGCTTGATTTTGGGTAATTTGTTATATATGAAAATATTATTTATTTAAACAGTTGGTGACAATAGGGCATGATTAAGATTGTGGTAATACACCTTTAAGAATCAGCAAAGTCACTCACTCGTTATCCTTGTTAAACCCTGGGGCTGATTTACTAATAAAAATTTGTAAGAATTTGGTGTCTATGATAATTTTGCACCTTGGCGAGGTGGCATGGCTAAGCAGGCGTGAGTTAGCATTACATGCATTGCTTGCGTTGCAACACCATGCACCAAAATTGAAGCAGAATTTTGACGCAAAATTCTTATGCAAAGACTAAAGTCTAATCTTTTTTTATTGTAAGTTTGCTGCTACTTTCCCCACCAGGGGACTGGAGTAGATTTTCTTTTTTTTTTTTTTTTAACAACATTTTCAAAAGTCACAATGAGAAATCTTGGTAAAAATATAGCTCTGCCACAAAATATCTGTCCAGCCCTTAGTAAATGTAAATTGCAGACCATGGCACAAGCCACATTGAAAATGTCTCAAACAATTCATACAGTTTTCGAAAATGCCTTCTCCACTGATAAAACTGTCAAAAACACTTCACTTTTCTGGCGCAGCGCCTTTGATACATTACACCCTAAGGCTACACTGTCTAAGGCCTCCTGCACACGACCGTTTTTTTTTTCCGTTTACTGGCCGTTTTTTGCGTTCCGTATACGGTCCGTATACGGAACCATTCATTTCAATGGTTCCACCAAAAAACGTAATGTACTCCGTATGCATTCCGTTTCGTTGAAAGATAGAACATGTCCTATTATTGCCCGCAAATCACGTTCCGTGGCTCCATTCAAGTCAATGGTTCCGCAAAAAAACGGAACACATACGGAAATGCATCCGTATGTCTTCCGTATCCGTTCCGTTGTTTGCGGAACCATCTATTGAAAATGTTATGCCCAGCAAAAAACGGAAACAACGGATCAGTAAAAAACGGACCGCAAAACACTGAAAAAGCCATAAGGCCTCCTGCACATGACCATATCCATTTTTGCCGTCCGCCACTTTTTTTTTTTTTTTTACTCCTGCAGAAACGTCCTATCCTTCTCCGCAAAATGGACAAGAATAGGACATGTTCTAATTTTTTTTGTGGGGCCATGGAACGGACGTGCGGATGCAGACAGCATACAGGTGTGCTGTCCACATCTTTTGCGGCCCCATTGGGTTGGCCGAAACTATGGCCGTTTGCATGAGCCCTAAATCTTAGTATCAGTATATCTGCCCACTGTGTTCGCTGCCCTGAAGAGATGCAGGGCAACACAAAACTGGTTCTGTGTAGTCTGTAAATGTGAACATACACCCATTGACTAGTCAGCCATACAAAATGAACTAATGCAATGCCTTATAGATATGTTATATGTAGACAAAATGTCTTCTCACCGTGGTATTTTCTGTGGAATGCTTCCATATTATGCCTCGTGCACACGACCGTATCCTTTTTTTGGTCAGCAAATCTACATTCTGCAAAAAAAAAAATCCCGCCGAGTGCATGCCACCATTTTTTTTTCAAATTCCTGTTGAAATGTCCTATCCTTGTCTGCAAAACGGACAAGAATAGGACATGTTCTATCTTTTTTCAGAGCTGCTGAATGGACATACTGATGGAGACAGCACAGGATATGCTCTTTGAAATGAATGGTCATGAAATACGGTCATGTGCATGAGGCCTAATATAGAATCATATATGAGATGGTGCATGCTTCAGTGTGTCCCTTGGTTTATCGTTCAAGTCAACTAAAAGCCATCCCCTTGTAGCATTACAAATCAATGTCCTGCAATGCTATCATTAGAAGATAATTAAGAGACTTCATTCTGATTGATCTGTGAAGAATCCGTGTTTGGCCCGTGTGTCTGTTTTTTGCCGTCCTTGTGTCATCCATATTCTACAGACACAGCTGGGCTGGAAAAAAATATATCATCCGCATTGTGTTCATAGTTTTCAGACCCATGGACTATAATCTGTGCTGGGGATCCGTAATCACTGATAAAAAAGGGCAAGCTTCTGTGGTGTCACACAGGCCCATGGTGTCACACAGGCCCACTGATGTATGAATGCACACATTAAAGTCAATGGATATGTGTGCTGTTCGTAGAGACCACGGACAACAAACATTTGTGACTCACTGACGCGTGAAAGAAGCCTAAGGCCTCATGCACATGGCCGCTGCCCGGCTGAGCCCTTATTGCAGCCCCGGTTGTGTGGACAACGCATCAGGTGTGGTGCGGAACAGAGGCATGGATTCCCAAGGAAGCACTATGGAACTTCTATTTTTTTGCGGTGCGGACAGATGACGGACCCATTCAAGTTGAGTGGGTCTGGATCCGCCTGCGGCAGCTGCATGGATGCTGCCCGTGCATTGGGGACTGGAAATTGTGGTCCCCAATGCACGGAATGGCTGTTGCATGAGGCCTGACTCTGCTGCAACATCATCTATGAGTTGCAGGTGGGACAACCCAAGATTTTGGTTATATTTGCACTGAGCATCCAGCTTTTTTTTACTTTCCGCTTGGCATCTAGCACTGGGATGACATTGTATCCAGGCGTGATCTTCCTCATGAAGCATCGTTACTCTTGTATTGATAGTTTTGTCCATATTTGTTAACATTCATGTATCTCTTTGATTCCAGTTCTCACTTCCTGTTTTGAGAAAAGCTGCTTTTATTACTATGGTTATAAAACAAGAATTATTTTCCCTTCAGCATGGGCATGTTTTGATCTGTCGTTTGGTCCCTTGGCTCTGAGTTCTGTTTTCCTGCCCCTCCTACAGCAGGAGAGAAATTGCTGATCCCTAGTTCCAAAGTGAAGACAAATATATATTCCCACCCTGCAGGGAGCGTCCCGCAGAGCTTCTGACAGCGGCCGAGTCTTCTGTCCCCACCCAGGACAAGATGTGCAGGCCATGTGTTAACCGTTTTACAGCCACCTCTGTGTGAATGCGGGGGCACTTGCCGCTCATCTCCCCTTTAACAGAATGTACAATGCCAGGTGACCTTCACACCTTCCCTCACATACGTATGCCTGGGACCAGACAGTAGCAAATAAAACAAGTGCCTGGAGAAATAAAAAAGAACATTGAATGGAATGGAATTTTCTTCAGGGCTTGAATTTTTATTTTTATTTATTGCCAATGCTTTGGACAGGTCCCATCCTGCATTTAATGGTTTCTTCTGCATAATATTCCAATCCCATCTTAAATTACATGTAACTAGTTGACAAGGTATGATATGTTCTTTTGAAATGGATATGTGCCCTTTACTCACATAAATTACTTAATAACACATGTTAGGCCCCTTTCACACGGGCGAGTATTCCGCGCGGATGCCATGCGTGAGTTGAACGCATTGCACCCGCACTGAATACCGACCCATTCATTTCTATGGGGCTGTTCACATGAGCAGTGATTTTCACGCATCACTTGTGCGTTGCGTGAAAATCGCAGCAAGCTCTATATTCTGCATTTTTCACGCAACGCAGGCCCCATAGAAGTGAATGGGGTTGCGTGAAAATCGCGAGCAATCCGCAAGCAAGTGCGGATGCGGTGCGATTTTCACGCACGGTTGCTAGGAGACGATCGGGATGGAGACCCGATCATTATTATTTTCCCTTATAACATGGTTATAAGGGAAAATAATAGCATTCTGAATACAGAATGCATAGTAAAATAGCACTGGAGGGGTTAAAAAAATTTAAAAAATAATTTAACTCACTTTAGTCCACTTGATCGCGTAGCCCGGCATCTCCTTCTGTCTCCTTTACTGAACAGGACCTGTGGTGAGCATTAATTACAGGTAAAGGACCTTTGGTGACGTCACTCCGGTCATCACATGATCCATCACATGATCTTTTACCATGGTGATGGATCATGTGATGACCGGAGTGACGTCACCACAGGTCCTTGACCTGTAATGAATGCTCACCACAGGTCCTGTTCAGTAAAGGAGACAGAAGGAGATGCTGGGCATCGCGATCAAGTGGACTAAGGTGAGTTAAATTATTTTTTTATTTTTTTTAACCCCTCCAGCGCTATTTTACTATGCATTCTGTATTCAGAATGCTATTATTTTCCCTTATAACCATGTTATAAGAGGAAATAATGCAATCTACAGAACACCTAACCCAAGCCCGAACTTATGTGAAGAAGTTCGGGTACCAAACATGTGCGATTTTTCTCACGCGAGTGCAAAACGCATTACAATGTTTTGCACTGCCGCAGAAAAATCACGGGTGTTCCCGTAACGCACCCGCACATTTTCCCGCAACGCCCGTGTGAAAGAGGCCTTAGGCTGGGTTCACACGGGCGTTGCGGGAAAATGTGCGGGTGCGTTGTGGGAACACCCGCGATTTTTCCGCGTGAGTGCAAAACATTGTAATGCGTTTTGCACCAGCGTGAGAAAAATCGTGCATGTTTGGTACCCAAACCCGGACTTCTTCACAGAAGTTCGGGCTTGGGATCGGTGTTCTGTAGATTGTATTATTTCCCCTTATAACATAGTTATAAGGGAAAATAATAGCATTCTAAATACAGAATGCATAGTAAACTAGCGCTGGAGGGGTTAAAAAAAATAATAATTTAACTCACCTTAGTCCACTTGATCGCGTAGCCCGGCATCTCCTTTTGTCTCCTTTGCTGAACAGGACCTGTGGTGAGCACTAATTACAGGTAAAGGACCTTTGGTGACGTCACTCCGGTCATCACATGATCCATCACCATTGTAAAAGATCATGTGATGGATCATGTGATGACCGGAGTGACGTCACCAAAGGTCATTTACCTGTAATTAATGCTCACCACAGGTCCTGTTCAGCAAAGGAGACAGAAGGAGATGCCGGGCTACGCGATCAAGTGGACAAAGGTGAGTTAAATTTTTTTAATTTTTTTTTTAACCTCTCCAGCGATAGTTTACTATGCATTCTGTATTCAGAATGCTATTATTTTCCCTTATAACCATGTTATAAGGGAAAATAATAATGATCGGGTCTCCATCCCGATCGTCTCCTAGCAACTGTGCGTGAAAATTGCACCGCATCCGCACTTGCTTGCGGATGTTTGCGATTTTCACACAACCCTATTCAATTCTATGGGGCCTGCGTTGCGTGAAAAACGCTGAATATAGAGCATGCTGCGATTTTCACGCAACGCACAAGTGATGCGTGAAAATCACCGCTCATCTGAACAGCCCTATTGAAATGAATGGGTCGGGATTCAGTGCGGGTGCAATACGTTCACCTACAGCATTGCACCCGCGTGGAAATCTCGCCCGTGTGAACGCAGCCTTAATGAGCTTACAGTTCATCATTTCCACCACTAGGGGATCTGTGCTTCCCTCCCAACCCGCATTTAGCGTCATTTTGTGACACTAGTTGTCACTTTCATAGTCAGAGGAATGAATATCTTATTTCGCAGTTTTCTGATACTTTCAATTCGGCGCACTTATTTCATTAGAGTAACATTATCAGAGCTTTGTCTTGTAATGAGCTGAGCACCTGTGTGTGACAGGCTCGATGCAAGCAATGACTGTTCCTACTGATGACAGCAAGCAGAGATACAAATATAGTGCTGTATTCTAATTCACCTTTTCATTTTGATTCAAAGGCTATGGACACCTTTGGGGTAATTTTATGGTTATGTTTTACAAATTTTGCTTTAAAAATCATCATATCAACCATTTTAAAAAATGTCAACCATTTTTGAACTACAGGGGTTAAAAATTATTCTGTTTGCAGAGTATCACTTCTCAGTCCCATCAGCTGATGGCTCATGTGAAGCTTTATCTCTTGACCTCACTATAACTAAACCCTTATCAAATTGATAAGAATATGGCTGAAATAAGTGTTTATGAGGTCAGAAGTTTAGAGATAAGGCTTCGAATGAGCTGTCAGCTGATGCGACTGAGAAGTGATAATCTGCAAACCCCTGTATCTCAAAAAGGCTTAACATTTTTAATAAAGACCCATTGAAAAAATTATTCTTAGCCCAAAATGAGTAAAATGCAATAGACTTTAAGTTTAAACAATCACATTGCACAGGTTCCTTTGAATAAGTTTTCTACTTGGGACTTCATCAAGTCTAATCTCATTATTCAAAATAGGAAGACATATAGGGGTAATTTACTATGACCCTCTATACCGGCAACTGGCATAAAAAGTGGCAAACCGCAAGTTTGCCACCTTTAAATGCTATTGCACCTAAATTTAGGTGAAAGTGGAGTTTCTACACTGCCGTGGGCAAGTGAGAGGGGGTCATCGGCCCCAGCTCATTAATCATCTCTTTACCATCACATCAGTTTTTTGGCATAGATTTCAATCTCAGTGCATGCCTCCTGGAGGATGAGCTTCATTTATGAGGAAGCGTGTGCCTCTAACAGCGCAGGGGGATATTGAGACTGGTATGCAGATGCTGGTGTTGATAAATGACCCCCATAATATTTAGTCCTATCTCTATATATTACTGTATTTTTTGTACGCCCTTCTGTATTATGCAACCTCTGACTCTATATCTTCTCTCTACAGAGTTCTGTGCAATGATATTTTGGGTTTAAAGTTGCCCAATGATCCCATCCTGACTCCCAACACTGTCTGCCTGACACTACCTGGCCTGAGTAAACGCCAGATGGGACTGTGTGTGCGCAGTCCTGATGTGACAGCTTCAGCTCTCCAGGGAATCCAGATTGCTATCCATGAATGTCAGCACCAATTAAAGGGCCAGCGCTGGAATTGCTCCACTTTGGAGACTGGGGGGAAGGTACCACATGACAGTGCTATTCTGAAAAGAGGTGAGCACATGTATGATATACAATTCTGTTTTACAGCTGCAAAAAGTACATTTACATAGCATTCAGATTGGTACATCATATAGTATATATAATATAGTATAAATTATAAGACATATGGGCAAGTGCAACCATTTACAAACCTCCAAGAAAACTGAAATAAGCAAACCTCCATCCTAAACCATAGCATGTATCTATCAAACAATGTAATTACTCAATTTCACTTAAAGGGGTTGTCTCATCTCACCGCCGGCCAAGAATCTGGAATATCATCCCACCTATGCCCTAAAATGTTTTAGGAGTGTAATAAAATAAGCAACATTTGCTAAATCCCCCTAAATCTACTGTTCCGAATGATTCTTTTACATAAAACCCTAAAATGCAAGAACATTAGATCTTTTTGTTGTAATTAAGGTTTTTTCCAGGCATGGATGTACACAGATCTCATAGGACCCATAGCATATCTTATGGCCCCTGTGCAAAACTCAGTTTCCCAGTACATATGCATCAATCATTCCCAGGCAATGTAGAATGAAAGATGCAATGCTCCAGATTTCTAATTAATGTACTTTTATTTTAATTTTTTTGATTAAGCAGATTCTATTTTACTAAAAAAAAAGGCATTAAAAAGTCACCCTTGACCTCACCCACTGTGGAAACTGATTTCCATATTCCTCAATGTATTCATGCCTGACAACTGGCATAAATGCATTGACACATCTTCTACTTCCCTTCTATTACAAAGTTGGATGCCTATTTCCACCACTAGGGGGAGCTCAGTGCATAGGAATTTATGCAATTGCAGGTTACTGAAATGGAGGCTGTAATAATCTATTTGCACTGAGCTCCCCCTAGTGGTGGGCTCCCCTTCGCTGGATGCCTTAGCACTTGTGTGGTCTGCCAGCACTGTTTACATTGTGAAACAAGTCCAAGCACAGGGCAGGCAGAGGAGGGTAAACAGGCAGAGGTCAGTGTACAGACAGCCAACTACACAGCACACCTTGACTGGTTATTAGCAAGCTAAGAAACCCAAAGCTCAGGCCCCTCCCCTAGGGCAAGGTACCTTAAATAATCTGGTGTCCAGCTATTAGTTGGGGGAAACTAGGGTGCACGTGCGCTGTCCCTTTAAGAGCGTGTAAACATTAGAGCCACGTGGGACGCCAGCGGCTGGGCCCACTGCTGGTGAACAGCGGGCAAGCACGTCTGGGCTGCTGGCAAGGAAGGGGAAGGGGTGAGTCACATGACACTCGTGTCTGCCCGAGGTGACAGCGTTGGGCATGGGCTACCATTGCAAAAGACAGAGAAGATTGATATCTAAGTACTAAATATACATCTGCTTTCAGGTCAGGATTCTTAGAATAGTTTCATATACGGTATTTGATGCAGTTTCTGAAGCCAAAGTAAAGAATGGAAAGGGAGAATTTATATAGAAACGATCATCCTTCTTTCATCTTGATCCACAACTAGTTTTGGTTTTTAAAAATATCCTAACTTAGGCTTTAGGATTATTCACGGATCGTCGTATTATCATAAATAACGCTGGATAGAGTTTAGTAGGGCTTTGGAGTATATAGAGGAAAATTCACTCTTTAGTACACGGAGCAATCCACATGATAAACACCAGTAATATTGTTATTTTGTTAACTGTAGAAGTTCATAAATTACCTGAGAAAATTCTTAACCATAAGGAGAAAACATTGAAATTAACTGTGAAAAATGTCAGTGCATTAAAGGTGAATGTACCCTACTACCTTTGGAGAAGCTCCAAACTCCTCTGTCATCGGTAGCAGCCTACGAGCATATTGAACCCTGGCCAATGAGGATTAAGTTCTGAAGGCAAAGTATTTAAAATAGAAGCTCCCTATTTACAGCTGTTTCTGCTGGGAAATTCCCAAGTGCAAGTAGTAACTTCACCGGTTGTAGATCTCCAACTCCTGGATGGGAGTTTTGGGGAACTGTGCTGCCTTTAGTGTAACAAGCAGAACTAAAATTCAGTCTTAAAGGGGTTGTGTCATCTCAGACAATGGGGGCATGACGTTAGGATATGCCTCCATTGTCTTATAGGTCCTCTGGGACCTGCACCTATCTCGTAAATGGAGTCGGCAGAGTCCCAGAGGTTGCACCGCGCATGTGCGGCTGCCCTCCATTCATTCAGCGATGGCTCGGCTATTTCCATTTGCCCCATAAAAATGAATGGGAACGGAATCCACGCAAGCGCGGTGCACTCCCATTCATTTCTATGGGGATTCTGAAAATAGCCCAGCACCGCCAGCCACCACTTTGCTGGCCTTGTGTTAGGCTTCGGGAACCTCTCGGACCCGCACCTATCAGACAATGGGAGCATATCCTAGCGATATGCCTCCATTGTCTGAGATGGGAATACCTCTTTAACCCTTTCTTGTAATAGTCTCCAGTGATTTGTCAGGTAACTGCCTCTCACAATCGTAACAGGAACGTTAGAAAAGATTTGACTTGACTAATATACCTCCAGTAGCCGGAAATGATGTATTAGATGGAGGGACGGCCATTATATGTGTAAGAAAATACTAAGGCTTCATTAACAGCTCCGGCAAGTAATGCTGGTAGTTTGTTCCGGCCTAGGAACCGACTACCAGAGTTACCATATTGGACATAGCCTAACACCGCCATATACTACTAGATTCCCATTGACTATAGTGGGATCTGACAGGGATCCGGCAACTTTCTGGCATAAATCCCAGCTTTCTGCCTAATACCACTACAATCAAACCAGACTACCGGAGTTACATGTCAGAGATGTGTACCTCTCCTAGGCAAAGGAAAATTGTGGCAGCACTGTCGAGTATTGCGGATAAATCCAGAGGACAGTAAGCCACTAAGTTATCAATTCAAAAACATTTTCCAAAATGTACTATTTTTTTAGAAAAACAGTTCCTGTAATACTATAATCCATTTCCATGCAATCATGGAAGAGGGGACGGGGGGCTTTAGAACAGTCCCCAAAGACTATCCATTGTTGGTGAATACAGGAAGAAAAAGGAATATCCATCAAACAGATGGCATCCAGGTAACCTTTATTCCAAAGAATAAAAAAACTGCATTCGGTGCAAAAGACCATCCGGTCCTTACTCATAGCATTATTCATTGGAATAGAGGTTAGTGGACTCCATCTGGTTGCTGGATATTCCTTCTTCTTCCTATATGTTGACGTTCCTCTAAATCTTTCCCTGCACCGACATGGGTCCCAGGAAGCAGGGTTGAGCCGAATTCATTTTCTTTGTCCATTGAGGGTGAATGTAAAGTTTATGGCATAAATTTCAGTCAATTCAGTCCACTTTCTGGTTACTGTTCATCAATGTGTTTGTAAGATGACTATATGGCACTTGCTAATATAACCTTTGCTGACATTCTGTGCCGCTTGCTATATTTCATAGGTTCATAAGGTATACCCCGATTATTGGCCAAGTCTTTTTTGTTGTCCACACGGAGATCCGGTCCATAAAATGGCTGCTAATGGAGGGTCATGTGACTAGGCAAATCACTCAGTATCCTCCAATGAAATACTCTACACCTGCCATCTGGACTTGCACTATTGGGAGTTTACTGCAGGTGCAGTGTGTTAGAATGGAGGTGGCGGAGTGATGTGTCTGGTCACATGACCCTCCATCAGCGGCCATCTTATGGACAGGATCTCTACTGTATGTAGACAGCATATAAGATTTTCCCAACAAGGCGACACGGCTTATGAAATATATCAAATGCCACAGAATATCAATGAAGACTATATTAGTAAGTGTCATATAGTCATCTTACATACACATTGGTCAACAATAGCCAGAAAGTGGTCAACCCCTTTAACCACTTCCCTCTCCAATAAACTCTACTCAATAGTACCAGTGTACTTGAGTTTTATTATATTTTTTTTTTCCCTCTTCACCAGGTTTTCGGGAGAGCGCCTTTGCCTTCTCTTTACTAGCTGCTGGGGTCATGCATTCAGTAGCCACAGCCTGTAGCCTGGGCAAATTGCAAGGCTGTGGATGTGAATGGAAACGGAGGGGCACTGAGGAGAAGATACGCTTAAAGTTGAACCAGCTACAACTCCAAGCTTTATCTAAAGTGAGGGGTCTTCCAAGAGACTTGACTCCGCTGCTTCGGGAGACTCCTGAGCCCAGTCCTCAGGATACTTGGGAATGGGGTGGCTGCAAGCATGAGCTGGAATTTGGAGAGAAATTTTCCAGGGATTTTCTTGACTCCAGGGAGTCACCAAGAGATATTCAAGCACGAATGAGGATACATAATAACCGTGTGGGGAGACAGGTACTGAATGGCGAATGGCTATTAATATACATTATTTGACAGAAATATACTGGTACATGTAATTAGTTATTTTACATTTACTACAAATCCTTAAACAGCATCTATCCTCAGGGTCAACCCTATCAAAGCAATTAACAATTCTTGTCTTGTTGGAATCTGTGGCTCGGGTCTCGAAAAATTAAAATGTATGCTAATAAGGGCTTCAGTGCACTGAGGGGTGGGGCCTAGCCCCTTGGAGCACCTAAGCATCTATGCCTTTCACCCTTAGCTAACCATTTACCCTTCCCCTTAACTGACAGGGCTAGGTATCCTCAATGCCCTTTTGCTTAGCCCTGTAATCCTGCGCATGCACCATTGAATCTTCAATCAGTGCATGCGCAGTTCATCTCTCTCAGCTCTCCACGATGCTGAGATATTAAACTGTTCATGAGCCTATTGATGATTCAACAGTGCATGCACAGAAATACAGGTCCAGGCAAGAGGACAGTGACGATCAAAAAGGAGGCTATGGATTTTGGCAAGACACTCATCATTTTAACCAGCAGGACTAGTGCCTGGCTTAAGCTGATCCTTCTGACAGATGCTCTTCAATGACCATTCTGTAAGTGACACAAGAAGAGAGCACAATGGGGGAGATTTATCAAAACTAGTTCAGAGGAAAACTGGAATCATTATGCATAGCAACTAATCAGATTAAACCTTTAATTTTTCAGAGGCTCTTAGTAAAATGTTGGTTGCCATGGGCAATAGCTCCAATTTTCCATTTATTTTACCATTTCCCAGTTTTAATAAATCGTGTTTTTTTCTCTGAATTCATTATTATTGCAGAGTGGATTTTGTGGGCTGGCCATCAAAGATCTTTCATAAAAAGAATAGCCATTGACTTGCTTTCTATGAGTGAGGAAAATTATTTTAACAATTCTGTAACAATTTTTCACACTGCAAAGCTAGATTTACACGAATCCTGTATGGATCCTATAGGAACTACTATCTCTGCAAGGTATCTGCACAGCATAGTATGAAAGATGCTACTATTCTTATTTCTTACATATTTCATATGAAAATGGAGGTACAGAGATGTACAGTATGAGCTTATAGCCGCGTATGAGTCCATAAGCAGAATTAATTTCTGCATGCTGCTTAACCAGTTCAAGACCAGGCCATTTACTCCCCTTCCTGACCAGACATATTTTTGATCTTTTTAGCACATTTTGCTTTCAAAGCCATAACTTTTTTGTTTGGTTATTTAAATAATTTTTGCGCTCTTTTTTGTCATTGTCATTTTTATTATAGTATTTTTTGTTTTTATTTTTTTATTCCTGAAAAATGTTATTGTTCTATTTTTTATTTTGTCTATCTGAGCACTATGTATACAGTATTGGAGAAGGCAGAGACGGTAAAAAACTTTTCAATGCCTTCTCAATGGGAAGCCTGGCCATCACGGACAATGGGCTTCTTGCTCCCGTGGCAAGGATGTTCAGGGACATCCTTGCTTAGATATTCACCGACCACCCAGACGTATATATGGTCTATAAGCAGTCTGGAACAGGTTAAAGTTTTGTTTGCAGGATCACATTTAGTCCTCATGCACACGGACGTTTTTTTTTGCGGTCCACAAAAACAGTTTCCGTTGTTCCGTGATCCGTGTGCGTTTTTTCATCCGTGGGTCTTCCTTGATTTTTGGAGGATCCACGGACATGAAAAGTGAAAAAAAAAATAAGTCCAAGTTTGCATTGAAAATTATAGGAAAAACGGAAACGGATCACGGATCACGGACACGGATGACTATCTTGTGTGCATCCGTGATTTTTCACGGACCCATTGACTTGAATGGGTCCGTGAACCGTTGTCCGTAAAAAAAATAGGACAGGTCCTATTTTTTTCACGGACTGGAAAAACGGATCACGGACGCGGAAGCCAAACGGTGCATTTTCCGATTTTTCCACTGACCCATTGAAAGTCAATGGGTCCGCGAAAAAAAGCGGAAAACGGAACAACCGCCGCAGATGCACACAACGGTCGTGTGCATGAGGCCTAACAGAAATGGATCCTTAGCAACACACTTTGGCATAAAAGACCACTAATGCAGGCATGGCTTACGTTGTTCTACTGAAGACTAAAGCCAATGGGAAACCTTGAGTCCAAAAACCTTGAAATGTTATGGCAATACTTCAGCACTAGAAGCCATGATTTAAACCCCATTTTGCTTCATACTCCATGTATTGTATTACAATGCTGTTTAGTTAGCCTACTAACATCTACTCCTTGTCAATCTTCCCAGGCAGTGACAGAAAACATGAAGCGTAGGTGTAAGTGCCACGGAACATCTGGAAGTTGCCAGTTTAAGACTTGTTGGCATGTTACCCCTGACTTTCGGACTGTTAGCACATTGCTTCGTGAAAAACTGCAGCGTGCTGTTTTTGTGAACTCCCGTAATAAAAATAGTGGGGCCTTCCACCCGCGTCTCAACAAGAAACGACTGGCTCGTGAGCTTGTCTACTTTGAAAAGTCTCCAGACTTCTGTGAGAGAGACCCTGTGGTTGACTCACCCGGTACTCAAGGAAGAGTATGCAATAAGACAAGCCAACAGATGGACAACTGTGCCAGCCTTTGCTGTGGACGGGGTCATAATATTTTAATGCAGACACGCCAGGAACGATGCAACTGTCGCTTTCACTGGTGTTGCTATGTTATGTGTGAGGAATGTCGGGTCACACAATGGGTCAACGTTTGCAAGTGAAGAGTTCTGCAACTTCTTCACATCTCAGCTCTCATTATTGCAATTAATTTATTCCTTCTCAGCACTGACAATGTACAGTATGTATTTTCTGAGGTCACACGGAACTTGCTATGTGATTAAAACTAATCCAGCATCAATGGGAAATCTATCCCAACTGTCACCCCATGAAGACGATATCTCTCAAGGTCTAGGCTTCCATACATCCCAGAATACGTCAGATGGACAAGCAATACATTTGGATTTTTAAGAAGACCAGGAAATCCAGTTATTTCTTGGATGAGACACTGTGAATCTCAAAGTCAAGAAGAATTGCAGTACTTAGTCATACAAATAATATACTTTCTATAAAAGGAAGGATTAATAATGAAAGATGTTCTTTTACCAAAAGCCTTTAGTTTTGGACTTCTGGAAATCATTGTGTAAGTGATGCACACTTACTCAAAGGTCCAGCTCAGAGACCTCCATGGTTATCATGTCTTTGGATAGGTTTAGCCCATGACGGTCAGAGAGGATGTATAACTAGGAGGTTTATTTATTGGAGTTTGTGTACATCTCTTAAATTAAAGTATGCTTTAGCTTACCTTCCATTTATTGTTTACATGATTTTTACTGAATTAAGTGAAATAATTTAAAATGTGAGAGATCTGGAAATTTAGAAGCAAAGATTCAATATATGGTTCAGGCCTGGACAAGGGGTAGGCAGAGTAGGGAGGCACTTACGTCTACTGTGGAGGATGTTTTTTTTTACATTGTATGAAAACAGAGGAACAAATATGTAAAATTCCAAAAATAAACAATGTTCACCTTTAAATTTCTTTGTAACCAATTGAGAACAATGTTCAAGCTGATTAGAATGTTGTTGTATGTGCCAAGGTATGATGGACGCTTCCCTGTACTGCATTGGTTAAGGTGTAGGAACATGGCCCTGTCAATCAAAAAGTAGATGGAGGTGCTGGCAGAAAAAGCAGGAAGAGCAAGGGTGCACAGAGTGGCTTGGGTCCTCCCTCGGTGCACTTAACTGCTCATTTGCATATGGATAAGGCTACTTTCACACCTGCGTTTAGGTCGGATCCGTCTGGTATCTGCACAGACGGATCCGCACCTATAATGCAAACGTTTAGATCCGTTCAGAACGGATCCGTTTGCATTACCATGAACAAAAAAAAAATAAAAAAAAATATTTTTTTTTTGTTCATGATACTGCAAACGGATCCGTTTTGACTTTACATTGAAAGTCAATGGGGGACGGATCCGTTTGAAAATTGAGCCATACTGTGTCAACTTTAAACAGATCCGTCCCCATTGACTTACATTAAGTCTGGACGGATCCGTTTGCCTCCGCACGGCCAGGCGGACACCCGAACGCTGCAAGCTGCGTTCAGGTGTCCACCTGCTGAGCGGAGCGGAGGACAAATGGAGCCAGACTGATGCATTCTGAGCGGATCCGCATCCACTCAGAATGCATTAGGACTGGACGGATCCGTTCGGGGCCGCTTGTGAGAGCCTTCAAACGGAACTCACAAGCGGAGCCCGGAACGCTAGTGTGAAAGTAGCCTTAAAAATACTTTTTCTCCAGAATCAAGCAATGGATCACTAAGTAAAAGGTATTATTACATTCAGCGCAGCTAGCCCTAGAAGGCATTGTGTTGGTTTTATCAGTGAATTTCCTGGTAACAGACTTCCTTTAAGTGATTGGCAATCCAACAATTATCATGCTGAACTTTAGGAGCTGAGTATTGGGGGCTGCATTCGTCAACAAGTTGTAGTTTATGCTTAATAGGTTTCAAAGAAACAAATTTTGGTCTTACCCACACTTTAATTATTGACCAAAATTTTTCATCCTTTTTTAATGCAAAAATATAATGGAAACATTTTTACATCTCATTGCTGAATCCATCCTGATCTTAGCTTAAATAAAACAGATAGAAATACTGAAGTAGAACATTAAGTAGTTTTAAAGAACACCAGTCAGCTCACCTAACAGGTCTCTTTTAATAAAAACAAAAAAGTATGATGTTTTTGAGCCGGTGCAGAGAATGGGAGTGGTAGTGTCTCTGATGAAGTGTTGAGTTGTGATGTACTTCCTCAGGCTCCCTGGGGATCGGTACAGTGAAAATGTAGTATTGAAGAATGAGGACAGAATTAAATATATAAAAGTGCAATGTATAACATCAGTTACATTTAACAGCAGCAAATTTTGAGTGCAACCTTCTGGCATCAGGAATGATTATGGAGGCATGTTGGATGGCTGCGATTTAGCCATAGTCCCTCACCTCACAGCAGTGTCTTTAAATGCTGGTTGTAGCTGTTCACTCTGCTGTCTGTCTTCATAAGGCACAATCAAGTTGATCTCTGTGGAGAACCTCTCTTAGGAGCAGGAGCTCTGCAGTGTGCTTCCTCACTCCTCTGTGCTTACACAGGAACTTCTCTTCCTGGCAGGAAACCGGACCAGCCTACCCCTACGAAGAGGGGAGGAACAGGGTGGCATGCACATGACCGTATGTATTTTGTGGTCCACAAAAAAACAGATCCACAAAAAATATGGATGATGTCCGTGTGCATTCCGTATTTTGTGGAACAGAACAGCTGGCCCCTAATAGAACAGTACTATCCTTGTCCGTAATGCGGACAATAAAAGGACATGGTCTATTTTTTTGCGGAATGGAAATATGGGCATACGGAAACGGAATGCACACGGAGTAACTTCCTTTTTTTTTGCGGACCGATTGAAATGAATAGTTCCACATACGGTCGGCAAAAAAAATGGAACAGACACAGAAAGAAAATACTTTTGTGTGCATGAGCCCTTACTGGTAGTAACGGCCATAAACATACAAAACACCATAACAATATAAAACATTAACTATATACAATATTATTGTCGTACCCCTAGGTCTAGGGTACTACACGTTAACATCTGTGTGTTCCCATTTCCCTTTTGAAATGGATGTGTCTTTACACAGTCTGACACTGCTCCATCTTTATTCACTGGAAATAATTAGTATAATGGTAAACTATTGTGAACAGGGACCTGGGTTACAATATAACAGAAAGTAGGTATGGTCCTTATAACTTAAGGGACTTTGTCATCAGAAAATGATCTATTGTTTAACATTGTCCAGAGTATCCCAATGCCTCCTTGGCTTGTCCTCTTCCTATAGTGCATCCCGTTGCCATCTCTTTCCTAGGTAAGTGACACACCCAGATGTCCAAATGATATAAAAGAAGATGTGATTCACCAGACCAGGCCACCTTCTGCTATTGCTTCATGGTCCACTTCTACTGCTGACATGCCTGTAAAGTGCAGGTTAATGAAACAGACTAAAGGTCTTTTCACATGGGCTGATTCTCCTGATAATTGCCTGATCGTTGAGCACAGGGGAAACCCTGCATTTACATACAGCAATTATCTCCTCTATATGGGGATGAGCAATCGCTACTTTGATCGCTTGTCCGCATACAAAATAATGGTTTGTGGGCAGCAGATCCCTGTGTAGTACCTCAGATCTGGGGGTATCTTAAATTGTTTAGTTTGTTATGTTTTTGCTATCTTCTTGTTTACCCTGTACACCAGCAGATGGGGTATGGCTGTGTGGCAGGCGCAGCATTATGAAGTGCCTTTTGCGCTGTGGCATTAGAAGAATTTTGATATCTCTGACTTTTAGTCTAACCAGACTGTCTGTTACTTTGTAATTCCTCTAGGGCCGTTCTATGGAAACAGTAGGTTTAAAGAGCACACCAAATGCTTGAAATAACTTCTTTATTAACTTCAACTTTTCTTCATATATAACACTGCCGCCTCCGCAGCAGATAGTCCATGTACAAAACACATGTTGCATAAAGATTCATAAAATGGCGGCATGCATAAGATGGTGGTTCAACTGTTCAATCTTGTCATTCAACATAAATTGGTGGATATATTTCTCTCTTCAGTATCAATACTCTCACTTTAAGTTATTTAAGCACTTTATGATCTCTCTGAAAGGTATATCTGAGGTCTAACTAATAGTTCTACTTGCTGAATTTGGTCGCAATTTGCAGTATGCAGTTAGCAGTAACTATTTGCAGATTGGTTGAGTATGATCTGGTATGGTTGTATGCAATTTGTATTGCCATATGGAATTTGAATTTGTATGAAATTTGTAGTTTGCAATTGTATGATTGTATGCTTGTAATTTGTATAGTGAAACTATTTTGGCCTCTTGCTTCCATAAAACACAGCTCTTAGTGGAGTGTGTGTGTCGGTTCAGCTCCTCTCTCTGGTGAATAATGATTCCAGCAGCTCCTGCTAGGGGGATTTCCCACACAGGCTGTGTGTGAGGCTGGCTGTGATTGGTCAAAACTCTTGCTGTGTGTGAGGCTGGCTGTGATTGGTCAAGACTCCTGCCCAGTAACAACAGTTTAACTCTATGCTTTCTGTTGTTTCTGCTGTGTCATTGAGCTTACCTTACATTATATGATGAATCTTAAAGGCATATTATCTTTTCTGCTTCTGTGGACACAAAATATAACTATTACATGACATCCAAACATTAAGTCAATGTAAATAACTCGTAAATAACTCTGCTTTTGTATTTAACACACAAACATAGGAAACTGTATTAAGGTTATTGGCAGGTTTAGCTGTATAAACATATAAGCTATATTAGCAACCTAGGACAGGTCTTAGCTGGCCAGCTACACTCCCACCAAAATTACCTATAATTCTATGTTATTACTGGTAGCACTTGAACATAAATTTGAGGAATTTTCCATCAGGCTCTCAACTTCCAAGTGTCTTTTATCAAGTAGAACAACTAACTTCTGTATAGGACGTTCCAACTTAAAGAAAACATAGAATGTGTGAGCAGATAAGAACCATTTTGCCCATCTAGTCTGCCCAATAATTAGAGGAGTAGTGAGACGTTTTCCTTTTTTGTCAAGTTTTGAGTCTCCTATTTGTAACAACACTCTTCTTACTAGTTTATCTTCATCCTTTTGAACTTCTAGAACTTTGGCCAATTTCCATTGACTTCTAGGTAAATCTTCTTCTTTCACTACCACTATGTCACCAACTTGGACATTTCTTCTGGGTGTTTGCCATTTACTTTTTAGCATTAGATTGGCTAAGTACTCTTTCCTCCATATATTCCAAAACTGTTCTGATAGATATTGAACTCTTCGCCACCTCCTTCTGGCATATAAATCCTCTTTGGTGAACTTGCCAGGTGGTGGCTGTATATAATCAGACTTAAGATGAAGTAGATCGTTTTGAGTTAAAGGGTCCAAACTTGTTGGATCATTGATGTTATCAACTGTAAGTGGACGACTGTTAACAATAGACATTACTTCATAAAATAGGGTCCTAAGTGAAGCATCATCTATTCTTCCGGCGTTCTTTTTCAACACTGAACTTAACACATTTCTTACAGTTCTGATTTGTCTTTCCCAAACTCATTCTGTATGGCTTGCATGTGGAGCATTCATATGAAAATCACACTGTTTCTCTAACAAATACTCAGTTACTTTTTCTTTATCGATCTCTTATTCTTTGCTCTGACAAAATTAGATCCTTGGTCAGATCTAAGCTCTCCGACAGTACCTATAATGGCTATGAAACATTTCAAGGAGTTGATGAATGCATCAGTTGACATATCTTCTAACATTTCCAGGTGAATTGCTCTGGAGCTTAGACATGTAAATATTAGTCCATATCTTTTGTACTCCTTGCGGTTCTGTTTGGTGATAAATGGGCCAAAACAATCCATTCCGCCATAAAGAAATGGTGGTGATGGGTTTACACGATCTGCCGGTAACTCTGCCATTCTTTCTTCTTCGGTAGGTCTATGTGCCTTTCTGCAGACTACACATTTACTAATATACTTTGCTATAACTTTGCTTCCTTTCACTATCCAGTAACCACCTTCTCTCAAACAGCTTTGGGTAAAGCTTCTTCCTTGATGCAAGGATTTGTTGTGGTAGTGATCAATAATCAATCTTGTGAAGGTAGAGTTTTTGGGTAGAATTGCTGGATGCTTCACTCTGCTAGGTAACGATGCATTTTTCAGTCTCCCTCCCACCTTTAGTATACCATCCTGCAGAACAAGATTAAGCTTGTACAATGGGTGGTTGTTTGGAAGCCTTTTAGGTTCTTGACTAAGTCTCTTCAACTCTTCACTGTAGAATCTCTGTTGAATGAGTCTTATGACTGTTTCTTCAGCTTTTATTCTTTCTTCTACATTCAACAATTCTTTCTTTCTGATTCCCTTTGCCAAACGTTGAATTCGAGCTACTACATTTATGACCGTATTCCACTTGGAACATCTGGCTAGTCTTTCAAGTATGTCATCTTGACACTTGGCAGCAGCGCTCAATGTTTTTTACGACTTTTACTTCTAGATCACCAATAGGCAATTCTGTGTAACCTTTACTGGGTGTGATTTCCTTTTCCCAAAGGAACTCTGGGCCTGTGAACAAATTAGAATTTTTCAATTCTGTTACATTCAGGCCTCTTGAAGCATGATCTGCTAGGTTATGCTTTGTGTTAATGTGATGCCAATGTTCCGGATTTGGTATTTCCCAAATTTTCTCAACTCTGTTGGCAACAAAGATATGGAATCTTCGTGCTTCGTTGTTTATGTATCCTAGGACAACTTGTGAGTCTCTCCAAAAATATTCTTCATCTATTTTTAATTCCAATTCTTCTCTCAGAAACTTGCTTACTGATGCTGAAACAACAGCTGCAGTCAGTTCAAGTCTTTGTATTGCCTGAATACTGGTAGGTGCAACTCTGGCCTTTCCCATAACCAGGGAACAGTGTATCTTTTCTTCTCCTATCACTCTGATGTAGGAGCACAGACCATAACCATAACTACTGGCATCTGAAAAGTGATGAAGTTCTATTTTATAGTACTTTCCAAAATCATGAGGTACAAAATATCTGGGTATCTGAACCTCTCTCAAGTTTTGCAGGTCTCTTATCCAACTTTCCCACCTTGTCCTCAAATTTTACTGGGGCCAAGAATCCCAATGGATCAAATATAGAAGCCACTGCGGAAAGAATGGTACGTCTAGTTGCAAATTTCTCTTCAATAGATACTTCAAATAAGGACTTGTCATTCTCTACATTCCATCCCAATCCAAGTACGTTCTGGACTGGAAGATGATCATAATTGAGATCTACATTCATCATTGATGATGCACGTTCAGAGATTCCAGTACCTCTCTGTTGTTTGAGATGAATTTATGAAGGCGCAGGTTACCTCTTGCGCATAACTCTTGGCTTTCTTTCACTAGTTTGATTGCAGATTCTGTGGAAAATTTGCTGCTGATGCGCAATCCTTTTACTTCTGATTGGCCAGGTACTTCATACCATAATTAGCACAACCTGGAGATGATGCTGCTCCAAAAAAGTGTACTTTCATTCTGTATTCTGCTGGCTCTGTATCTGTATCGCCATCCTCCCACCATAGAAACCTCAGGAAGTCTCTATCTTCAATCTTCATATGAAACTGGTGGAACATCTTTTCAACATCACACATGACCGCTACGGGATACTTTCTGAATCTACAGAGTAATCCAGGCAGAGTGTTTGTAAGATCTGGTCCTTTTAGTAGATGATCATTCAATGCAACACCATCGTACTTTGCTGAGCAATCAAATACCACTCTAATTTTATCTGGTTTATTTGAGTGGTAGACACCTTGATGTGGGATGTACCACACTTCTCCTTCTTTAGGTTGGTTATTAACTTTCTCTGCATGTCCTTCTTGGAGGATGCCTTCATGAATTTCAAATAATCATTCTTGATTTTGGGATCTCTTCCCTTCCTTTTCTTCAAACATTTAAATCTTGCTAGGGCAAGATTTCTGATATTTGGCAGACGAGGTCATTCTCTAAAAGGTAAGGGCATTTCAAGTTGACCTTGTTGATTCTGCTGAATACTTTCTTCTAGGGTGTGTACGAACTTTATGTCTTCTTGGGATACACTCTTTTCTTTAGAACTTATGTCTGCAAAGTCGCATTCAAGGATCTTGATTACTTTTGCTGGACTTACAGTTGGTAACTCTTGGACAGATATTCGATGACACAATCCTATCGCCTGTCTTGAGTTTGCGATCTGCCGTTTTCCTCCAACAACACCCCATCCTAGATCAGTTTGAACAGCGTAGGGTTCACCCTTTCCTCTTGTGATTACCTTTTATGGTACCAAAGCTTCGGGACAATCGTAGCCTATCAACAGTCCAACTCCAAACTCCTTCAGTGGGGACATTTCATGAGATATGATAGATAGGTGCTCCCATTTATTGGCTGTTTCACAGGTAGGTATGTGATCTCGATCTAGAGGTATATCGTCTTTGGTATAAGCTGGAGGTAGATATAATGTGAAGTTTGAATGAAGTCCTCTAATTCTCAGTCCTTTGACCCTTTGACTGTTCACTTATGTGTCTCTCCCCGTCATTGTGGTGAGTTTGAGCTTCACTGGTTCTGTAGCCACTTGTAATTTCTTGCAGATTTCTTGATCAATGAAGGTGATGTCACTCTGGGCATCCAGTAGCACATAGATGTATACCTTCATGTTCCTCCTTTTAGGATTTGAAATGCACACTGGTACAATCATTGATGTGCCGTTGCTTTCTCCTTCACTCACTCTGCAACAGAATACTGATACTTTCTTTCCTTCCTCAGTATCTTTAGGTATTGAGGATTTATCTTTCTTTGGACATTCTTTATATAGTGGTGTAAGATGGTGTCTTTAGCATGTGGCCTTTTTCTTACACTCCCTAGTAACATGGCCTTTTCTTAGACAACCAAAACACAGTTGGTTCTCAAGTACAAACCTTTTCTTTTCATCTAGGGACTTCTCCTTTAATTGTTGGCACTTGTGTATGGAGTGGTTATCTCCACAGAACATACATTTGAAGGTAGTCTGAAGATTTGTTTGTTCTGTCTCTCTACTGATCCCAGTAGTGACTTTGAACTTGCTCTGGTCGGTACCTGTACCTTTAGCTGCTGTGTTGGTTGCAAAGCTAGGTGCTCTTGCACGTCTTATCTCTCTTGCAGGCCTTTCTTCTAAGGATTTTAAGACGTAAGATGATGTTACTGGATTACATGCTATCCGTGCTTCTTTATTGACGAACTCAGAGAACTCTTTAAAACTTGGGAAGTTCTTGCCTAGATCTAACTGTTCAGTCACATAGCGATTCCATCTAGAAGCCACTTCTTCAGGTAGCTTGGCAACATCCTGTGGTTTTCTAGAAAGTTGTTCAGTACTTCTAGACCTTGAACATGTGGGATGGCATTGCTGCATGCTTGCAGGAAGTCACCATACTCTTTGAGTCTGAAGTGTTCTTTAGGACCTATTTTAGGCCAGTTATTCAATTTCTCTCTGAAAGCTCTTTGTATTAAGAAAGGATGACTATATCTTGCATTTAATTTTTCCCAAGCTTGCTTGTAGGCTTCTTCATCTTTTCAATATCTCTGAAGGTAGAATAACTTGTCAACTGACTGAAGCAATGATGCTCAATGATCTTTTCTAAGCTTGCCTTCCACTCTATGAACTTCAGTACTTTTGAGTTAGGTGAGTTCTTTTCTTTATCTTTTCTGGTAGAGATAAATTCACACATCTCTTTCCTAACACTGGACTAGGGCTCTCTTTGTTTTTCTGAGCAGTGATGGAAGGATAATAACTTATTTCCTCACTAAGTGCTTTAGATTTCCTTTCATTCTCTTGAGTGTACGAAGGAAAATAGGAGTCTTTTTCTTCACTTAGTACAGATTTGAACATATGACTACTCTGATTCATATCCTCTTTGTGTTCTCTGAGTCTGGCTTCTATGATCTTAACTTCTTTTTGCCTTTTCAGTCTTTTCAATTCAGCTATTATTTGATGGTGCTGTGCCTCCATTTCAGCTTCCATTTGATGGCGCTGTGCTTCCATTTGACAGCGCTGTGCCTCGATGGCAGCTTCCATTTCAATTTCTGCTCTCTTGATAGCAAGTTGTTCAGCTAATTCCTTTCTTTTGGCTGAAGTATTTGAGGACTCTGATATATGGGTGGCACTTCTGCTAGCGAAGGAAGTCACACTTGAGATTGTGGTTCCCCCTAAGGACCTAGCATAGTCTCTCATAAAAAGCTCATTCATTCTACTTCTTGCTTTAACTTTATCATAATTAGCTGCAGATGAAAGTTCTCTCATGAGCTTTACTAAATCTTTAGTGACTGCAGTACATGTGTCCATGTTCCTTACAATATCCTGAGAAGGTGTCATAAACGACCACAGGTTGACATATGCTGCCATAAGCTCTGATTCAGATTCTTCTACCGTCTCTACCATATCACTCAAGTTCCCTTTTATACTTTCTTGCTTTAGATTTTTACGAATGTCTTTAGTGTATAATTTCCACTTATCATACATTCTGGCGAACTTTTTCTCTTTTAATGCTGCTTCTTGCTCCAAATTTTCCAGCATCTTTGAGGTCGGTTTTCTGGCACGTGATGAACGTCTTAGTTCATCTGCTTGGGCTATATTTGTTTGAGGCAAGACTAATGCTGCATCAGACTCTTCTACTTAAGACAGATCCCTTTGCTCTTCAACTTCTATTCTATCTATATTTGCATCCTCTAATAGTGGCATGGTAATACTAGGCTCAGACATTTTACTTTAAATGCTATAACAATCAATACGAAATATTGAAGGACCTTTCACTTTAAATGCAATATTGACAAATGCAGGCATTAAAGGACTTTTTACTTTAAATACTTTAGAGTCCGTGTACTACCAAATGTCCTTTGTTTTACTTTAAAGTCTCTTATTTCTGAACACAAAAAATGTCACTTTATGCCAAAGCCTATATGCAATGATAAGTAATAAAATGGAAAGCTCTGACCTTATTCTGAATAGCAGGAACAAAAGTCAGTCTTAAAGGAGATGTGTCTTTTTTTGATATGATGCGATGCTCTGCGCTGACTTCCGATGCTCTTTGCAGACTTGTGATGCTGGCTTGGATACACTGCTTGCGATGTTCTGTGCTTAATTGCGATTCTTTGTGCTGACTTGCGATGCGCTGGCTTGGATACGCTGCTGCAGGCTTTGGGCCTAGTGGCGAGAAACTAGCTGGCTGCAGTACATGGTCTCTCCATGGATAGCAGTGCGGGCACTGTAGCTCTGGACTTTGGCCTCCCACCACGCGTCTCTTTCTCTCTCTAGCGATCGCAGGAGGATTGGCGTTTTTTCTCTGAATATTTTGCCTTTGCCGTTCTGCCACTTTAAGAGTCGGCTGCAGTTTGACTAATGCTCACGTTCTATGACCTCTATGGTAGCTCCGCTGAGGTGTCTTTGCTTTCTCACTCAGGGAACAGTTGCTGCGAGGCGGTATATGCTGGCGCTCCGCTGCTCTCATGCGCTCTTTACTGTGCAAGTTAAAGAGCGCTATCGCTTTGCCCTCAGAGGGTAATAGTTCAACTGTGGCAGGCGCAACACTATGAAGTTCCTTTTGTTCTGTGGCATTAGAAGAATTTTGATATCTCTGACTTTTAGTCTAACCAGACTGTCTGTTACTCTGTAATTCCTCTAGCGCCGTTCTATGGAAACAGTAGGTTTAAAGAGCACACCAAATGCTTGAAATAATTTCTTTATTAACTTCAACTTTTCTTCATATATAACACTGCCACCTCTGCAGCAGATAGTCCATGTACAAAACACGTGTTGCATAAAGATTCATAAAATGGCGGTATACATAAGATGGTGGTTCAACTGTTCAATCTTGTCATTCAACATAAAATGGTGGATATATTTCTCTCTTCAGTATCTGTACTCTCACTTTAAGTTATTTAAGCACTTTATGATCTCTCTGAATGGTATATCTGAGGTCTAACTAATAGTTCTACTTGCTGAATTTGGTCGCAAATTGCAGTATGCAGTTAGCAGTAACTATTTGCAGATTGGTTGAGTATGATCTGGTATGGTTGTATGCAATTTGTATTGCAATATGGAATTTGAATTTGTATGCAATTTGTAGTTTGCAATGGTATGATTGTATGGTTGTAATTTATATGGTGGAACTATTTTGGCCTCTTGCTTCCATAAAACACAGCTCTTAGTGGAGTGTGTGTCTGTTCAGCTCCCCTCTCTGGTAAATAATGATTCCAGCAGCTCCTGCTAGTGATATTTCCCACACAGGCTGCGTGTGAGGCTGGCTGTGATTGGTCAAAACTCTTGCTGTGTGTGAGGCTGGCTGTGATTGATCAAGACTCCTGCCCAGTAACAACAGTTTAACTCTATGCTTTCTGTTGTTTCTGCTGTGTCATTGAGCTTACCTTACATTTTATAATGAATTTTAAAGGCATATTATCTTTTCTGCTTCTGTGGATCCAAAATATAACTATTACATGACATCCAAATATAAAGTTACTGTATTTGCTTTTGTCTTTAACACACAAACATAGGAACTGTATTAAGATTATTGGCAGGTTTAGCTGTATAAACATATAAGCTATATTAGAAACCTAGGACAGGTCTTAGCTGGCCAGCTACAGGCTGGTAGTAGTTGGCACTAGTAATGGGACTAACCATCCTATTCCTCCCCTCTTGGAAGGAGTTGGCTGGTCCTGCTTTCTGCCAGGAGGAGTTCTAGCTAGACTAGTGGGGAAGCATGTCCAATTGCTCATGCTCCAAAGATCTTAAGGACCAGTTTTAGATCCATATCTTCTGTGAGATCACTATTCCAGAAGAGTACCAAAGATACAGATACCTAAAAGCTTCAGTGTTTATAAACAGCAGAGTGACCAGCAGACCACAGCTTTACAGACCGTGCTGCAAGTGGGGGCCTATGGCTCAGAAACCCATCACCTACATTACATCTAGGCCAGACCAACTGAAAGTCTGTCTTGCACAGTGGACAACCATAGCCACAAGTGCCAGCATACAGCTGTTAGCCAGAAGTTCAAGACAGAGTGATCAGCAAGATAGCACTTCAGAGATGCCACTAACTGCACCTTTGCCAGCCACCATACCCTCATCGTCTGGGGACAGAAATTGCACTTTGTCCAAACAACTGCTGTATGTACTACAATTATTCTTTAGCACTGAGTAAAGGGAGACTTTAATTATTTTACTTCTGGCCTGATTTCTCAAACCACCAATCCACTGCACCAATCCCTAGGGAGTAATGGCCTGAGGGAGTATACACTGCCCGATCCCCTGAGGACGCCAGGTAGATGGCGAAACATGTCGGGGGGCAGTGCATAAGATTTTAAGCATCAGGAGACCCTAATTCAGTGCAATATGAAGGAGGCACAAATGAATACCAGGCAATAACTGGAGCGAGCGCGCAGCTACCAGAATAGTGACTAATGACAACAATATAGCATAGCACTAAGGGAATACCTGATGGTAGTTTTAAAGTTAGAAGGTTAGATAGAATAAGGAAACATAAGGATAATAAAAGTTAAGTTTTAGTGTAAAAGTAAAAAACTACACATGTCAAGATGAGGCAATCAGTAGTCTAGGACTAAATGCAAAAAGTGTATTTAAGCCTCTACATGTGTAGGGTATATATGTAAAGTGAGGGAGTATACCATGACACAACATCTCATCAGGGGCACTACCATTCCAATTCCTGTATGTAAACCAAAACTGCTGTGTATGTAGACTTTTGCTATAACCGTTAATGTGGGAGCAATGAAAAAAATTGTAAAAAAAAAATGGCACCTGTGTAAATTTCACTTCCTTCCATCCCTATATCATTTGTATAATGTACTGTATACTTCATATTACCAGAGCACACAGCTGGCTGTCATATGCCGCACAAACCATCTGGAGTAAAGCTGGTACAAAAGACTGACTTACGAGTTCTTTTCACAGGTAACACAGATATTACATTCTGTATGAGGAAGGTTAAATGTTAGAGAACCTGCATACATTCAGAATGTGGTTAGCAATATTTTGGCAGCTTATACAGATGACAGCATCAGTGGAAATGCAGAGAGACAAATATTATTTAGGAAGGATTAACTTCTTTAAGGCTAGAAGACCCTTGAGCCATTGCATGATTTTATTATGGGGTGGACTCCACATTCCACTGCTACATGTTGGAGTATCTCTATACATTAACTGCTATGCACTTTGCTGCTTGTTTCCCATTGCCAGGTAAGGAAACCACTCAGGAGAGGATATAACCAATTATATAACTGTACCTGCCCAAACAGATTGTATTTTATATTGATGTATTTAACATTTTCAATTTATGCTTTTTAGTGCACAATATATATTTTCATTGAAGGGGTTTTTCTGGGACACCACTAAGGTGTTTCACTAGGATATGCCATCAGTGTCAGATAGGTGCAGGTCTTGCACCTTGGAGGTGTTATCAGTGACTGACTGGCCGTATCTATATACACACTTAGGGCTCATGCACACAAACATGTGCGTCCTGTGCCGTATTGCGGCCTGCAAATGGATTGACATGCAAGATACGGAGCGGTGTGGAGCAGAGGCACAGAGCGGAAGCCCACGGAAGCTCTACATAGAGCTTCTGTGGGACTTTGGTCTGTGCTTCCACATCATAAAATAAAATTAGAACTGAATGTTGTGGATCACGGACCAACTAAAGTGAATGGGTCCGCATCCACAAATGGTGGGCACACGGCTGGTGCCTGTGAATTGCGGAGCGCTATTTGCGGTCCACAGCATGGGTCGCATACGTTCATGTGCATGAGCCATAAGGGAGAGTTCACATCAATGTTATTTTTCCGTTCTTCTGATTTGTCAGAAGAACAGGAAAATAAAGAAGGAAAGCAGATCCTGTAAAAAAACGGATACTGTATATCAGTTAGGGTTCATGCACATGACCGTTGTTGTTTTGCGGTGTGGAAATTGCGGATCCAGAAAACACGGATACCTGCCATATGCATTTTGCTGGATAGAACAGCTGGCCCATAATAGAACAGTCCTATCCTTGTCGGTAATGCGGACAATAATTGGACGTGTATTTTTTTGCAGAACGGACATACGGACACGGAACACACACAAAGTCTTTTCAGTTTGTTTGTTTTTTGCGACCACTTCGAAGTGAATGGTTCTGCATACTGGCCACAAAAAAAACGGAATGGACACGGATAAAAAATACGTTCATATGTATGAGTACTTATGCACATTTGGCATCCGTTTGAGCCATTTGAGCCCCTGCCCTGCTCCACTACCTGTGACTTCACTCCCGCCGGGCTGGAATCATGCTGTTAGAAGCAGCCAAACAGCCAATGTCCTCCTCCTTTTGGGCAGGTCGACACCCTGCTTGTGTGTTCCCCTGCTGCGAGTTTTCAACGATGTACCGCATCAACAGGATGCAGAGACAGTTCAAAGTTGTGGCTCTGTCTGACCTGCCTGACAGACGGGGGCACCATGCAACTGCGTTGTTTTCGTGGTGGTAATGACCGCCACTGCCCATTATAGTCAATGGGCTTCGACTTTATATCTATATTATGACATCTATATTATGAATACAAAACAAATCCTCCATATGGGTTCAGTGACTGTCTTTAATCGATATTTCCAGTGTGTCTTCATCATTGGCATGCTGAACAGACATTCAGGAAATACCCTGGTCATTGACTCTTTGTCTGGCTGGAGAATAACAGGAACCTGACCTCGCTATATGGCTTCTTTCACATTAGAAGAGTAGGATGTATCATCTACTGTCTGTTGGAAGTCTAAGAAAATCCCAGGATCTTCTCTTTTAACTAATCCACATGAAATCTGAATGTATTTCTTGGAACGTTGTGTCTGAACATGATGCAACAGATTGCATGGTAACATATCCACTGAGCAACATTTATAAGAATCAGTTTTTATGTTGACCTAATAACCCTTTGCAGAGCCAAAAACTGTAATTAGCTTTACTTTACCTTTAACAGCAATTTGTCATGGGAATAACTGACAAAAGCCCATTACGAGAGCAAAACAGACAGAATCAGCTTTATTTGAGTTGAGAGGCCTTGAGGGGATCTCTGGGTGGGTTCTAGTTAGATTATGGAGACCAATTAATATGTATGATAAATATTGCAGGCTAGACAATGTTTTTCTAGGTTTCCGGGAAAACATATGCAAGTTAGCATGGTGTTGGAAAGAATTACCTTTCTAAGGCCTGGTTCACATCACAGTTTTTTACTGAAGTCCTGCATGCAGGATTTTTTTCATCTGGTCTTTTTGAAAGAATCTAATATGGAGTCCCCGAATGGAATGAACTTGCCCTTACTTTTTTGTTAGAAAAGCTAATTTGAATAACTTTCCCAAAACCCCAAAATATGCAAATTGGCTTTCCTGACAAAAAAAAAAGGCAATTATTTCTGATGTCAACTAATGTTAAAAATTTGCATCTATTTTTCCAAGAAACCAAGAGAAGCCTTGCCTAGCCTTCAATAGTCATTATGTCATGGAGGGGGAGAGCGTGCACAGCCCTGAGCTCAATCCACACCTCTGTCCCTGCCTACTTGCATGGTCCGCCCTAGGCGACGGTGTACAACTGGACGACATTTCCTAAACTGAGTACGTGCTGGGCCTTAAAAGGAACAATGAAACTGGCGAAAATAATAAACAAAGTGACAGGCAGGCACGGAGGTGTAAATACACAAACAATGCAAATATGAGCAGGGGTCAAAATACAGGACGAAACATACATATAAAAGAGTAAGCAAGGTCAAAACAAGCCTAAGTCAGTACCAGGAGGTCATGTAAGTACAGAGGAATAACCAAATCACAACAAACACAAGCAGAGGTCCGAATGCCAGGAGGTCACATCAATACAGGAAACAGCAGAAGCAGGGTCAAGGAAACAGAGCCGAGGTCAAGGTACAAAGCAAACCAATACAGAGAACTAGGTAAATGAAAAGACCTTATTCACAGGCAACCTGTGGCCAGCAGGCTGCCTGTTTAAATAGTCCTGGCTGGTGAGTCACATGACGTGGCCGGCATCACGTGACTAACAGCAGCCCAACTCAGCCGAGAACCGATCATTATCGGCGCTCGGCTCTCCTGCAGCTCGCCTGCTGTCATGGAGATGAGGACGCAGGCTATGTCCCTGTCCCTCTCCTTGCGCAGGGTGCCAGCGGTGTTGCAAAGGAAGTGTGCGTTGCCGGCCCCTTGTTCCACATTACGTATATTAAAGTGGTCTCCATAATAGAAAGAGTATCCACACAGAAGTCCCCCGTCACCCCTCTCAAGGCCTCTCAGTTAGACAAGCCAATTCTGCTGTTTTGCTCTGATAAAGGTCTTTTATCCTGGAAGAGTTATTTGTAGATTTGATACTGGCTTAGCTATTTTTGTATTTATGCTAGGAAACCTGTTTAAAAGGCTGAGAAATGACTGGAAAGTTATACTGTAGTTGTGAAACACTCAGCTTTTTTCAGCTTTTTGGAAAGTAGTGTGAATTGCACATGTTTTTGTGTGTAGATTTTTCTCTTGATTTGCCTGAAAAAGTTGGAATATTTGGGTTTGTTAAAATAAAATTTCTTTGGAAAATGGAGGATGAATTCCAAACTGATAGAATTTATTTGTTCATCTCTTGTATGTAGATTTATACATACCTCTTTGTGCTTCATAGATTTTCTCATATTGTTTATCCAGAAATTTTTGGTTGTAGCCTCAAATTGTTTAATCAATGCTTTTTCATAATAAGACCTTCCCTTAGTGGTAGCCTCAAACTGTTCAATCACTGCTTTTTCATAATAAGATTTTTTATTTATTGCTGTGCTTGTATCCCCTCTTAATACTTCTATGGAATGCGCAAGCTAGTTTCCCTTTCCTAAGAATAGGAAAACAGAGTTTCTTATACCAGGAACTCAATTTACAGTTTTTGGCTCTGACAATGGTCATTTTGTCAACAGAAAGACTGAATCTTTGAAATGTTTCTCAAAGTCAGTCACCATATAATCTGTTGCATGCATAATGGTCAGACACAAAGTTCCAAAAAATGCATTTAGATTTCATGTAAATTACGGTAGTTAAAAGAGAAGATCCTGGAATTTTCTTAGACTTCCAACAGACAGTAGATGATACATCCTACTCTTCTAATGTGAAAGAAGCGAGATCAGGTTCCTGTTATTCTCCAGCCAGACAAAGAGTCAATGACCAGGTTATTTCCTGAATGTCTGTTCAGCATGCCAATGATGAAGCCACACCAGCAACATCAGTTAAAGACAGTCACTGAACCCATATGGAGGATTTGTTTTGTATTCATAATATAGATATAAATATTCATAATAGTTAAATATGCTTTATAATGTTGAATAATTTATTCATATAGACCTGCGAGGCATATAGCATGCAAATAAATTGTCAAAGATTATTCTTTCACTCACTACTGTGCTATTTATACTACTGGTGTCTTAGGTGGCAGATGAATCTTTGGACCCCCTCAAGCACCAGGGACCAGAGTACCAAAAACAATTTTCTGGATGTGAGACACACACATATAGAGGAACACTGAAACTTTAAAACTCAAAAGGGATGTCCAAGTTTAGAAAACATGGCTGTTTGAATCCACAAAAACAAGGCCACACCTGTCCACAGGTTGTGTGTGGTATCATAGCTCAGCCCCATTCACTTCAATGAAGCTGAGCTGTCAATACCAAACACAAATCATAGAGAGATGTGCCACTAATTCTAGGAAAAAACTGCTATGTTTTTCTAATCATGGTTAACTTCTTTAATGATGTTACTTCACCTGTGTGTAATGAAAAAATGAAAGCTGGGTTCATTTGTGACAATGGGTCGGTTTTTGCTGTAGTCAGTGGCGTACCGCCAATACAGGTAGACCACGCAGCTGCTATAGGGCCCATGGCACGGGGGGGGGGGGGGGGGGAGCGCATTGAAGGACACCCCCCCGCTACATCTACAGACTCAGTCAGTTTATCGGGCATTGAATACGGCCGGCCCACTTGTCCTCCATTCAGTCCTGGCCGGGCCTTGCTTGCTTCCCCTATGCTCAGTCAGGGCCCCCCCTCTGAACCTACCCCGTCCCCCCATTGTGTACACAAAGGGAGCACACGCCGCTGATGCCCCAACCCTTCCTGTCAGGCTCAAGCAGACAGAACTTTGAGGCAGTGGGCGCGGCAGTTGTATACTGTGCTCCGCTCATGCGCTGCCCGCCTGCCTCATCTCAGCCACCCACCGGCAGTGTTCCTGTCAAGCTGTGCGGGTGTGCGGCCGCCCAGCTCCTGAACTCTCCCCGCTCAGTCAGAATGACAGCCCAGCTATCAGCTACAACACAGTACTTTTCAATCCCTCCCTCTGCTCCACAGCCTGTAGTAGTGTGGGCCAGCCAATTGTGCGATGCTCCTATCCTAATTACACTACACCAGGAGGTATTAGTCTAGCATCAGCATTAGTGCAGGAGGGAGAGCCTGCCGACCAGAACGGGCCCTCTGGTTGGTTGTTTTATTACAAATCAGCCAGCCGGCTCTTATGAAGCTCCAAGATGTTATGCGGGCTCTCACTCCTGTAAATATGATTCCTGCCACAAGTTTTACAGGGGCCTGTTGTTTACCACCACCGACCTCTGCCTCCCACAGCTGAAACCAGAAAGAGTGCAACAGGGCCCATCCTCATTACCTCCTGAGTCCGCCTGTGCCCTTCCGTTCTCTACTTCTCACAGTGACACGAGGTGTGATGAGGGGGAGATTTTCTTACAGTGTGCCACAGTGCTGTGGACTTTGAGAGTATGCTGACATCATTCAGGCCTAGCACAGAGCTGAGGACATACTGCAGCAGGAAAGAATCTCAGGTAGGACACTAGCTGCCTGCCACCTGCCTCTATCCTGCTGTTGTTACCTATTATCTCCATCCTGGCCCCCACAGAACCTCTCTTGTATGCCCCTCTACTACTCTCCCCACAGAATAGCTGCAACCATCTGTGGCCTCCAGCCACTATCATCTTCTATGTTCCCTGAAGTCCCCAGAGACTCCTTGGCACTTTCTGTGACCCAAAGAACCTGTACCACTTTCTGTGCCCCCTTCTCTTAACAGAGCCCCTGCCAACTTTTGGATTCCTTGTCACCACCACCCACTCACAAAGCCCATGGGACCCTCTGTCCTTCTCCAATCTGTTGCTGTCCATCCATCAGTAACTGAGCCCCTATCACCTTTTGGACTTGATGTGCCCAATCCTTTAGCACAAAGCCCTTGGCAACATCTTCCCCCTGATCTAACAGAGTCCATGCCACCTGCTTCTTTCCCCTTTCCTATAAAAGAGCCCATGCCAGCTGCTGCTATCCTCGCTCTAATAACAGATCTCCATCACCTTTTGTCTTTTATGCTCACTCCCCTCATAGAGCCTCTAGCAGCTTCTAATCTCGCATCCACTACAGTGTCCCTGACATCTGCCTCCTCTAAGGCTACTTTCACACTAGCGGCAGCCTTCTACGACACGTCATAGTTTTAGTCCGGCCGCCTCTCGGCATGTTTGCCATGCTGCCGCAGGAACTCCGGCCCACCCTCATTATAGTCAATGGTGCCGAAGCGGACCTCCGGCAGCACGCGTGCACTAGCAGCAGCACGGATCCGGCAGGTTGTTCACCCGCCGAAACAGCCTGCCGGAGAAGGCTGCCGCTAGTGTGAAAGTAGCCTAACAGTGCCTAGTGGTACTGACTCTGTGGCAATAATGGGACAAAAAATTGCTAATATCTGCCCTGTCCCACGGTGTACAGTATATGTACAGGATATGGCAGCTTTATCTGTGTACATTGCATAAACAGGATTATTTATCTGTATAGCATATTATGTTATTATTTGTGCATAGTGTATGGGAGAGGCACTATATGGTGGAGTTACTGGTGTGTGCAAGGTTTAACAACATTAATGATGAGTAACGTGTAATAAATCATATTTTTTGTGTATAACGTATGATGTTCATGCCTTTCTTGCACGTTATGACAGCAATATCAACTTATACTCTAAAGTCATTATTCATGATAAATGGCAATTTTTTTTTTTTTCTATGCATCAGCAGCAAGGAGTTAAAGGGGTTATCCAATTCCTATAATGCCCCCCAAAATTCCAGAGCACCTCATACAGGTAATACTTAGCCCACTCCTGGCACCCACGTCAGTGATGCCCACACAGGCACCACTGCATCCCCCTGTCACATGAATGAAAACATCCGGAGACGTGGGGGGCAGTCAATAGCAGGCCACAATGGGAACGAGCCTCCTTAGCATCATGGGTGACGCTAAAGAGGCTCATTTCCTTTGCAGTCTGCTATTGTCTGCACCTCCCCGGGCATAAGTATTACTTGTATGCGGTGGCCGGGCATTTTAGGGGGCATAATAGTGCAGCACGCCAGACCTGCAGGGTATTGCGAAGTGAGGTAACGGTTATGGGCAATCGAGGGTTACTCACTATTTGAAGGAGAACCCTGGGCAGGCATGCGGCAGTGAAGGAGAGGTAGACACAAGTTCCTCTGGGGCACACTCTGTATGTAGAGACCTGGCCTGATGTTGTGTGAGGTGCCCTGGATGTTGCAGGTGTTTAGAGTGCCTGAAGCAAGGTCCCTTTTAGGATCGTGACGCCAGTGCCTGTAACGGTGGCACACCGATTTGTAGGAGTAGTAAATGGGTACGCAGTTGGTAAAATAAAACGTTGCTTTACTTGGTGGATAACAGTCCAACTTTGTACAAGCAGTTACAGTTGATAACGATAATGCAGTCCTTTGAACAATACTTCACAAGCAGGTTGTCTTTCCATATAATGGCAGGTATAAATCATGCAAGATACTTGGAGGGTATACAACTAATACTTTGCAGTGCAACGCTGCTCTATCCCCTTCAGCTATTCTAGCTGGCTGGATCCCAAGGCCCGGATGCCTAATTGCTGGCTTAAATCCTTGGTATAAATTCCTTCCTCCAGTATTGGCGCTTTCTCTTTAATTTATAGTACCTCTGCCCATCAGGTTACTTATCTGACCTTGCTGTGTTGTCCTTACTCGGGAGGGAAACTGCAGGCCTCCTGGAAGTAGCTAGCAGCCAGGGCTATCAAGCTGCATGTCAGGAGGAGGCCCTCAGCATATCTCTGGCTGGTGCCTTCTCACTTCTGTCTTCACAGACTCCTGACTATAAACCAACTCCTCCCTGTCTGGGCCTGGACATTTATACTAGGGGCTCCCTATCTCCCTCTAGTGTCTAGGATGTCTAACTACACCCTAATAGGCCTGCTATACATAATACAGGGGAAACATTGCATGTAAAAACACATAGAAAATACATTAAAGTGCACAGTTAACAATAAGATCACTGTCCCTTGTGAGTAGAAGTTACACGCAAACCAATTGACCCTTGTGTAGTGCCCACGCCTACCTAGTGGGACACTACAATAGGGGTTGGATAACCCCTTTAACCGTTAGGATACCAGAGGTTTTTTAGTTTTTGCATTTAAATTTTTCTTCCCTATCTTCCTTGAGCCATAACTTATTTTTATTTTTCCGGTCACATATGCATATGAGGGCTTATTTTTTGCGGGACAAGTTGTACTTTTTAATGCCACCATTTAATATGGCATATAATGTAGTGGGAAGCGGGCAAAAAATTCCAAATGGGGTGGAATTGGAAAATAAAACACAATTCCTCCACCATTTTACGGTTTTTGTTCCTACGGCGTTCCCTTTGCAGCGAAACTGACCTGTGCCTTTCATTCTCTGGGTCAGTAGGAATACAATAGGGGTGTGGCAGGGGAGGAGCCAGGGCAAGTGGTGGGATGGGCCAGGGGTGGGTAGTGGGTGGAGTTAGGGGGCCCAATTCAGATTCTTGCTATGGGGCCCAATGATTTCTATGTACGCCCCTGGCTGCTGCAGTTCTCTGAAATAGCAGCAAAAACTCAGCAGTTCGGGCATTTGAGATGAATGAATTTAATTTTGAGAGAGAGCGAGAGAGAGAATATTTTTTCAGCAAAGGTATAATTACCCTTGACTCTTAATTTTACTTAAATGTGGATGACATGTTGGGTAGTTTGGAACCAGTTACTGGTTTCAGTCGTAAAGGTGTTGTGCCACCAAAAATATTCTACATTTTTCAAACTCACATCTGGATCTGAATACTTTTGCAATTCCATATAATTAAAAAGTGTAGCCACTGAGCTATTTAATATAATGTATCTGTATAGCGCCACCTGCTGTTTGTTCTTTTCCTTTTTTCTTCGTCCATCTAACTGATGTTGCCACACATGCTCAGTTTAATTCTTCAACTCCCACCAGCTAAGTCATCGCTTAGAAGCTGTGGAAGTTACTGGGAAAGTGCTGCAGCAGAAATGACATGCCCCTTGCCCCCTATTGCTCTAATTGCTCTCCTAAATCTAGGAGAGCAATTAGAGCAATAAATGGAGAGCTGGTCCAGAGCTAGTTCTAGCTTTGTTAGAAAGAAATTGTAATGTACTGTATGATGTCTGTTTTTTACTTTTTACATCATTCCTGGCATAACCTCTTTAAAGTATACTTCTAGTCTTAAACCAGCCAGGATAATATATACTTTTCAGTATATACCGTATATACTAGTGTTGAGCGAATCAAAGCATCTGAAGTGTAATTCGAACTGAAGTTTAGGAAAAATTAGATTCGCAACTAATCTGAATTTCCTAGCGCTTTGTGATAACGAATCAGTTTTTCCCTAAAATGCAGTCTACATGTGTTATAAAGTCAAAGTATGAAGCCCGGGAACGTGAGATCGCCCATAAAAACGTGTAGACAGCCAATCAGCAACGAGCCAGCCCCTGTGGTCTCACAGCCCTTTAAAATCCTCATCCCGCTCAGTCTCAGCCATTTCACTGTGAGCTGAGCATAGGGATAGACATGACAAGCGCTAGGGACAGTGATGCTAAAAGCTTTCAATTGTAGAATATTGGATAGGGAGAGTGCAGGGACAGTGTAGGGAGATCATAGGAAGAGTTTTTACACAATGTAGGGAGAGCATAGGGACTCTCAACTCGTGAAAACACTAATATTATAAAGAACACCTTAAATGTTTTATATGACCTACAGTAGGTCTTGTGAGTTTTTCTTTTCTAAATATGATTTGAATTAGTAAATATACATTTGTGCACCTGTTGTATCTATCCATCTATCTATATAATATCTATCTACTGAAAAAATTTGGGAAGACCATATCATTAACATAAAATATTACTATGTTGAATAAATTAAACTAATACTGAAAATATAAGGTTAAATAAGGTTAAAGCATATATCCCAAAATTATAAACTACAGGACCAGCCTTTCCTGGTTTATCTGCCTTATTATAATACCCCTCCCTGCGGCTAAACCACACTGTCTGCAGCAACTCAAAATAGTCTGGTCACTCAGAACACATCTGCCATGAAGATTAGGGACCCAGACATCTGGAGATGAGAACCTTGATTAACAACCTTAGTTACGAGAAGTAAAAAAAAAAACTTCAGTAGCACTTCCCCCCTTAATAATATATTAGGCAGGTCACCGCATGAAAACACAGTCTCTCAAGGACTTATACACCCTGCAGAGTTACATTTGAACTGCATGTACTGATGGCACATCATCCCTCGTCTCCACCAAGTGTGGCATGCAAAAAAAAAAAAAGGAAATATACAGTAATTCATTTGCCCTAGCCAGACAGTTAATGTGAGGTCAGAAAAATGTAACTTTAAAGCTGAGCTCTGACAAGTGCCCATAAACTGACTGTCACTCTTGTGAATTGATATCTGCCAGTTAAACATGGAGTATAATTACACATTTGCACTTTAAAAGTATAAGGCTACTTTCACACTGCCGTTAAGCTTTTCCTGCAGGCTGTTCCGGCAGAGGAACAGCCTGCCGGATCCGTACTACTGTTTGCACACGTGTGCTGCAGGAAGTCTGCCCGACCCCATTTAATATAATGTGGACTGGCCAGAGATCCGGCTGCAGCACATGCTGAGAGGTGGCCGGACAAAAAACGCCCACCCGGCCCCATTATAGTGAATAGGGGCGGGCGGACTTCGGACAGCACACGTGTGCAAACAGTAGTACGGTTCCGGCAGGCTGTTCCCCTGCCGGAAAAGCTTAACACCAGTGTGAACTTAGTCTAAACTAACAGTTTATAAGGTGTTTTACGGTAGTCTGGGATAAGAGGCATTAAGGCTGGGTTCACATCATGTTTTTCCCATCCGTTCAACTGGAGATCAGGAAAGGTTTTGAAGAATTAGATTCGGCTGATTCGTCAAACTTTGACAAGAAATTTAATTCATTACTAATTAATTATTCACGAATCGCGAGAAATCAGGTAAACCCAGGCCACTCTGCCAAATGACATTCATCCCACTTAGTAGCTCAATCTCAGGCTTGGAACTTAAACTGCAGGGACAGTGCAGGGAGAGGGTATCGCCGTGTGCATTACGTTCTAGTGCACCCTATCATCAAATTTCAATGCCATTCCACACCCCCGGCAAATCGCCATCACATAGACAGACCACGTGATCACGAACTGCCTGCGTCATACGCCAAAGGGGTACGGGATGAAAGAATGTGGTGCGCTGCATATTTGTATCCTTTTTCTTTCTAATGTATACGTCAAATGGAGGCATAAAACGTGTTGTGAACCCACCCACAGATCTGCATCTGAGTCAATTTACCATTCCCTTTCAGTTTCCCATTCCTGCCCATCATCAGGTAGGAGCCCGAAAATCTGTGTATACCGTGGGGATTCACTCTGGTAGGCAGGGTAAGTGGACGCAGTACAGAAGCACAAAATGGTTCTTAAACTAATATTCAGTGTTTATACACACAAGCAGGTTAACCAAAACAAAAGTCACCTTAGGTTTTAAGTCCTGGTACTCAATTCACACCATGCCGCGGGTACTGCTTAAGAAAGTCCAGTCCTGGTGTTTAATTCACACCGTGCTGCGGGTACCGTGGAAGAGGGACAAGTCCAGGTGTTCCCGACCTGTCCTCCCAGGCAGGCCTCACACACCCTACTGCCGTCCAGCTGGCCTTTTAAGACAGTCAGCTGTCAGCAAAGCCCGGAACGGCATATGAGATCCAGTCTGGTGCTTGACCTCACCTGGGTGTCAATCAGTCCAGCAGCACATACTGATGTGTGTCACCGCCAGATCTCTGAGAAGTTCTGACAGACGTTCTTCAGTACCTCTTGCATGATGTTCTTTTGTTTTGGTTTCGCTTTGTCATCTCTTCTCCCTCTCCCAGCTGTCATCTATTAGCAGTGATTGCCTCCCTTTATATCCCCTCCCATACTGCCTCACTTTGCGGTTTATACTACTTCCTGGATTGTGCTCACTGCTAGATGCTGCAACTGCTGGTTCCTCAGATAAGTCTATTCCTTTATTTGTGTTTTCCTGTTGGCTTGATTCTAGGTGACCCTAGAATCAAACTCCCTCCGTATTGAGTGCAGGGAGATGGTGGTCGTGTCCCCTCACTATTATAGGGTTTTCAGGGGTCACTCAGTCTAGGTACGGGGGCATGCATATTTCTATCATAAAGATCTTTGCATGGGCTAAGCAGGCTCACCCATATGTTCCTTAGTTTGGGATCAAGTCAGTTGGATCTTTATTTATGACTTCTAGTTTTCTGCAACACCATCCGTGACATTATAAACCGCCAAAACCGTCTTAAGCATGGATCCGGTTTCAGCCTTGATTGACCGCGTACAGGATCTTTCACTGGAGGTGGCAGATCTCCGTAAAACTGTCTCTCAGTTTCAGGTGACCGTTTCTGCTTGCGTTCATGGAGTTTGTTCTGAGCCTAAGATCTCGCTTCTGGATACATTCTCCGGGGGTAGTGAGAATTTTGTTCGTTTTAGAGAGGCTTGCAAACTCCATTTTCGCCTAGTTCCCCATTCCTCTGGTGATGAGGAGCAGAGGGTGGGGATCATCATCTCGCTGCTCAGGGATAACGCTCAGTCTTGGGCCTTTTCGCTACCGATGGGGGCACGGCCCCTCCGATCGGTGGGTGAATTTTTTGTAGCCCTGGGTCAGATATATGATGATCCGGATCGTATTGCTCTGGCTGAATCTAAACTGCGTCTTTTATGCCAGGGTAAACAGTCCGCAGAGATATACTGTTCAGAATTTCGGAGATGGGCAGCTGATTCTGGTTGGAATGATGCTGCATTCCGAAGTCAATTTTGCCATGGTCTTTCGGAGGGATTGAAAGATGCATTTGCCTTTCATGAGAGACCTGCCTCCTTGGAGTCGGCCATGTCTCGGGCTGTTCGTATTGACAGGCGTCTTAGAGAGTGAGGAGAGATCACTCCTTCCTGTCATATTCAGTCCAAGGACACTGGGGCGGTCTCATTCAGTGCGCAGGGGCCTCAGTCTCTCTCAATCCCCTCTGAGTCGGAGCCCATGCAGCTGGGTTTGCTTGCCTCTAATAATAAAGGATTCAGCTCTCAGAGGAGGGTTTGTTTCTGTTGTGGAGGTATAAATCATTTGGCAAATGTTTGCCCCTCTAGGAGATTCAGGGAGTTTGTTGAGGGTAATAATGAAACAAAAAGAAAAAAGTCCTCTAAAAACTTTCCATCTGTTACTATTGGCAAGGTTGATGCGGAAATTAAAGGTTTTCCATTTGCTTGTAGTTCCCGTTTTGTCCTACCTGCCAGGGTGGCGCTAGAGAGCAAGAACATTGTTTGTGATATTTTTGTAGATAGTGGAGCAGCTGTCAATCTCATTGATAATCAATTTGCCATAACACATGGTTTCTAGGTATGCACTTTGGGAAAGGACATACCTGTTTTTGCTATCGATTCCACTCCACTTTCTCAAAAATCGTTAAAGGGCATAGTTCACAATATCCGTTTGACTGTGGGTGATGCTCATGTTGAGGATGTGTCATGTTTCGTCTTAAGCGGATTACCTACTCCTCTAGTGTTGGGGCTACCCTGGCTCACTAAACATAACCCCACCATTGATTGGCAAGCGAGGCAAATAAATGGTTGGAGTGACTTTTGCAGAGAGAATTGCCTCTCGACGTCTCTTTCAGAGGTTTCTACTAAGACTGTACCATCTTTTCTCTCTGAATTTTCGGATGTGTTTTCAGAGAGTGGTGTCCAGGAGTTGCCCCCTCACCGGGAGCACGATTGCCCTATTAATCTCATCCCAGGCGCCAAGCTGCCTAAATCTCGTCTATACAATCTCTCCCAACCTGAAAGGGTCGCTATGCGTACTTATATCTCTGAGAGCCTGAGGAAGGGAGACATCCAACCCTCGAAGTCACTTGTGGCCGCTGTTTGTTTTTTTTTAAGAAAAAAGATGGTTCTTTAAGAGCATGTCTGGATTTCAGGGAGCTGAACAGTATCACAATTCGTGACCCTTATCCGCTTCCTCTGATCCCGGACCTGTTTAACCAGATTGTTGGGGCTAAAGCTTTTTCTAAGTTGGATTTAAGAGGGGCATACAACCTGGTCAGGGTCAGGGAAGGGGACGAATGGAAGACGGCCTTCAATACCCCTGAGGGCCATTTCGAGAATTTGGTTATGCCTTTTGGTTTGATGAATGCTCCAGCCGTCTTCCAACATTTTGTGAACAGCATTTTTTATCATTTAATGGGGAAATTTGTACTAGTGTATCTAGATGACATTTAGATTTTTTCTCCTAATTTCAAAACTCATAGGGACCACCTACGTCAGGTCTTGCTCATTCTGCGGGAGAATAAATTGTACGCTAAACTGGAAAAAATGTGTGTTTGCGGTTCCAGAAATTCAATTTCTGGGTTCTTCTCTCCGCTTCTGGTTTTCGCATGGACCCTGAGAAGGTCCGCGCTGTGCTTGATTGGGAGCTTCCTGATAATCAGAAGGCGCTGATGCGCTTTTTGGGTTTTGCCAATTATTACAGGAAGTTCATTTTGAATTATTCCTCTGTTGTTAAGCCACTCACTGACATGACTAAAAAGGGGGTCGATTTTTCCTCCTGGTCGGTAGATGCGCGTAAAGCCTTTTCTAGTATCAAAGAGAGTTTTGCTTCCGCTCCCATCTTGGTACAACCTGATGTCTCTCTGCCCTTCATTGTTGAGGTGGACGCTTCTGAGGTGGGTGTGGGTGCGGTCTTGTCTCAGGGTCCCTCTCCTGCCAAATGGCGACCGTGTGCCTTTTTCTCGAAGAAACTCTCCTCCGCAGAGAGAAATTACGATGTGGGAGATAGGAAGTTGTTGGCCATCAAGTTAGCTTTTGAGGAATGGCGCCATTGGCTAGAGGGAGCCAGACACCCTATTACCGTGTTTACCGACCATAAGAATCTGGCCTACTTGGAGTCAGCCAAACGTCTGAACCCGAGACAGGCCAGATGGTCTTTGTTCTTTTCAAGGTTTAATTTTGTTGTCACGTTCCGCCCTAAGGTTAAGAATGTGAAGGCTGATGCCCTGTCACGTTGTTTTCCGGGAGGGGGAAACTTTGAAGACCCGGGTCCCATTTTGGCTGAAGGGGTGGTCGTCTCTGCTCTTTATCCTGAATTGGAGGCAGAGGTTCAGGCAGCCCAGGCAGAGGCTCCTGATTTTTGTCCTCCTGGGAGTTTGCTTGTGCCTCTCGCTTTACGACACAAGGTTTTTAAGGAGCACCACGATATTGTCCTTGCTGGGCACCCGGGGGGTAGAGCCACAGTGGATCTCATTGCTCGGAGATTCTGGTGGCCGGCTCTTCGTAAGACGGTTGAGGGTTTTGTGGCAGCCTGCGAGACCTGCGCTCGTGCCAAGGTCCCTCATTCACGGCCATCGGATCCTCTCCTCCCGTTACCCATTCCTTCCTGTCCTTGGACACATCTGTCCATGGACTTCATTACAGACCTGCCTCGTTCCTCGGGGAAGACTGTGATCCTGGTGGTGGTGGACCGTTTTAGCAAAATGGCGCATTTCATTCCTTTTCCTGGGTTACTCAATGCTAAAACGCTGGTGCAAGCATTTGTTGACCATATTGTCAAATTGCATGGCATTCCTTCAGACATAGTCTCTGATAGGGGCACGCATTTTGTTTCTAGATTCTGGAAGGCTTTCTGTTCTCGCTTGGGGGTTTGGTTGTCATTCTCTTCTGCTTTTCACCCGCCCGCAGTCGAATGGCCAGACCGAGCGCGTCAATCAGAATCTGGAGACATATCTGCGCTGTTTTGTGACAGAGAATCAGGAGGATTGGTGTTCTTTTTTGTCCCTTGCTGAGTTTGCTTTAAATAACCGTCGCCAGGAGTTCTCTGATAAGTCACCATTTTTTGGTGCATATGGGTTTCATCCGCAGTTTGGGACATTCTCTGGAGAGGGGTCTTCTGGTTTACCTGATGAGGAGAGATTTTCCTCGTCTTTGTCATCTATTTGGCAAAAGATTCAGGGTAATCTAAAGAGCATGAGTGAGAGATATTAGCGTGTGGCGGATGAGAGACGTGTGCCTGGTCCGGACCTGAATGTGGGTGATCTGGTGTGGTTGTCTACTAAAAATATCAAATTGAAGGTTCCCTCCTGGAAGTTGGATCCTAAGTTTATTGGACCTTACAAGATCTTGTCCGTCATCAATCCCGTTGTTTTCCGTCATGATCTTCCTCAGACTTGGAAGATCCATAATGTTTTTCACAAGTCCCTATTAAAACCTTATGTCCAACCCACTGTACCCTCCTCTTTGCCTCCTCCTCCGATTTTGGTTGATGGTAATCTTGAATTTCAGGTCTCTAGGATTGTGGATTCTCGTATTATCCGCGGTTCTCTCCAGTACCTCGTTCATTGGGAGGGTTATGGTCCTGAGGAGAGGATGTGGGGCCAGTGGCGGACATTAAGGCCATTCGTCTTATTAGGGCTTTCCATAGGTCCCATCCTGAGAAGGTGGGCTCTGAGTGTCCGGAGTCCACTCGTAGAGGGAGGGGTACTGTCACCGCCAGATCTCTGAGAAGTTCTGACAGACGTTCTTCAGTACCTCTTGCATGATGTTCTTTTGTTTTGGTTTCACTTTGTCATCTCTTCTCCCTCTCCCAGCTGTCATCTATTAGCAGTGATTGCCTCCCTTTATATCCCCCCCATACTGCCTCACTTTGCAGTTTATACTACTTCCTGGATTGTGCTCACTGCTAGATGCTGCAACTGCTGGTTCCTCAGATAAGTCTATTCCTTTATTTGTGTTTTCCTGTTGGCTTGATTCTAGGTGACCCTGACTCCCTCCGTATTGAGTGCAGGGAGCCGGTGGTCGTGTCCCCTCACTATTATAGGGTTTTCAGGGGTCACTCAGTCTAGGTACGGGGGCATGCAGATTTCTATCATAAAGATCTTTGCATGGGCTGAGCAGTCAGGAAGAGCTCTAGGGCTTTTATAGGGCTCACCCATATGTTCCTTAGTTTGGGATCAAGTCAGTTGGATCTTTATTTATGACTTCTAGTTTTCTGCAACACCATCTGTGACAACTGGGAGGAAAATACTTTCCTCTCCACACCAGACCTTTCACTGTGCCACAGTACCCAGACCAAAACTGTATGATTACTGCTTCTTACTTATCCACATTATCAAGTTATTATGTGCATCGCTGATACATTGGGCTATATTGCCCTTAGTTGAGTGTTTTTTTTCTACAGCTATACTGTTATGCTGTGTTTGTAATGCCATTTAATTATTTATGCACTTGCACTTTAATCATTTCATCCTGCCATCGAGCCTTTTTAACTTGCTTGTGTTTGCCAATCATGTTGTTAATATTTGTTAAATAAAATTAATTACATAATTATGTCCACGGTGTGACTATTATGTTTTTTATTATTAACAGCATATTTCTTCATTTGTAGTCTGGACTGTTATGTGATGGACAGTAGATTTATGATGACTATGCGTCTAACAATGAATGCATTTTTATTTATTTTTTATTAATTCACAGCATGAATTTGTATAGTTTTAATACAGATTTATAAAGCTATGAATCTGTAGAAAAAATAGCCTAACTTTTATTCTAGAAACAGCACCATTCTTGAGGCCACACCTAGTATTTTCCATGTTTATTGTGCCAGGAGAGCGATTTTGATAAATTTGACACAATGTATGACATTTTGCAAGAAGTATCTGGTGACACTATTGATAAATCTTTCCACAAGTACAGTGGTCCCTCAAGACACATCGGCCTCAGAATACAATATTTTCTACTTAAGGTGGTCTTTTCTAGGCCATCGTTTAAACTAGACTAAGCAGACTCAGATCCAACCAATTTGGCCATTTCTCTGGTAAAACATCTGTATTAGTTGTCTAGTAGTGCATCTTTACACTACAGAGCAGTTTTACATGACCATCCTCTGTCTGTGCCAGGATGAGCTGCTCCTTTGGATCTCAGGTGACAGTGGCTCCTTGGTATTTTTCTGGTACACTGTGGGCTATACAGGACCCTGAAGAAGCTCCTGTCCTCATCATAGGAAATTATTTACAGCTTCCAGCATTTATTCCTCACTGTTAAATTTAAGGACTCGCTTTATTTGTCTTAGTTATCTGCTTTTTTTTCTTAGATCTTCATTTTCTCTTATCTGCTGAAATTTTAAATGATGAAATTTTGGGGTTTTGGAACCACATACTAGTCTTCCGTAGAGTTATGGGTTCAAGTTGCAATGGTTTCAACATATAATGGTCGTCCCAGAACCAATTAAACTTGAGGGACAATTGTACATTAAAGGAGTTGTCCAAGATAATTAAAAATTCTTGACAAGCCTTCTACTAGCCTGTAATAAAAAAATAAAAATTCTCTCTTTCTCCAGCAACGTTCCCTGCAGCACTGGTCCAGTCCTCCTGCCGCTGCTTATTTACAAGCTGTACCAGTGACATGCTGGTATACAGCATGTGACCACTGCAGCCAATCACTGTCCTCAGCAGTCTATAGGCCTTTCTCACACGTCCGAGTTGATATCCGTGACAAGGCGGTCAGTGGTTCATCTGTGAAGATGACCGTGTTGGATCTGTGTTTGGTCCATGTGTCCATTTTTTGTTCTCATCTGTATTCCACAGACACTGCTAAACTCAAAAAATTAGTTTCTAGAGCATCTCCTACCAATGGTCCATGAAAATCATTGCTAAAACAAGGGGTCCATCCATATTGCATCAGTGGCTTTCACAAGCCGTTAGCCTTCAACCAGCATGTTAGGCCCACATCACGGACCAATAGTGCATGTCTCCGTGGGTCTGTGAAAAACTGTTGATGTGTTAATAAGCACATTAAAATTAATTGGTATGCGTGCTGCCTGTGATTCACTGATGTGTGAAAGCAAGCCTAACGCTGAGGACAGTGATTGGCTGTAGTAGTCACATGCCATACACCTGTACGTCACAGTGCCAATAAGGTGCACAGTCATGTGCAGGTGTACGGCATGTCACAGTAGCAGCCAATCACTGTCCACAGCTCTATACTCTGAGGACAGTGATTGGCTGCAGCAATCATGTGCCGTATCCCAGCAGGTCACCCATGGGGTTTGTAAACAACCCTTTATTACTTAATATTAGACTACTGACTAATATGGTATACAGTTGCATAAGTTAGGATACAAGGAAAAAGTTTGAAGTGTGACCAGAGCCAGATTTTGAGATTTAGTGGTCCACTTGAATGTGTGGTATTTGATATAGTAATAACATGTTTAGATTCTAGGTGTACAGTGTATTGCCAAAAAGGTGCTACAGCTGTGTTTATTTCAAGTTAAAGGGGTTATTCCATGAAAAATCTGACATCATAAATGAAAATCACAAAGAATAAAAATCAGACATCATATAGTAAATGACAATCTCTTTCTATCAAAGCTAGAACCAGCCCTGTACCTCCCATGGATCCAGAGATCTCCACATTTGTTGCTCTGCTAGATTTATATCAAGCTGAAGGCTCAGGGGAGTGTCTTTTCTGCTGCAGCTCAGGAGGCGTGTCTGTGATCTCCCTATCACAGCTCAGGAGGCGTGTCCATGCTCTCCCTATCACAGCTCAGGAGGCAGTTGAAGGATGAAACTGAGCATGTGCGGCCTCAGGGAGCAGGTCAAAGAAATAAGACAAAAAAACAAACTGCAGGTGGCGCTATACAGATTTTATTGAATTACTCTGTGGCTCTGTTAAATTTTTAATTACATTCAATTGCAAAAGTATTCAGATCCAGGTGCTGGTTTGAAAACTAGAATATTTTTCATGGGAAAACCCCTTTAGGAGAGAAGGAAATCCATGAATATTTTATTGTATTCTTATTACTGACTAGTAACTTGACTACAAACATTGTATTGCAGAAACATACCTCCAAAGCCATCTATCGTCATTACCTATAGCCAATTACCTGTAATAAACATGAGAGCTTTATCTCGTCTATGAAATTAGGAATCAACTTCCTCATGGCTCTCATGTCTTTTATTCACCCATTTTACTGCCAATTTTTTTTAAAAATCACACAATTATCTACATATCTTCACAGGATACAAAATAATATCATCACTACATTAAGAAAATTCAGCAGGAAAAAGTGAAGGTTTTTTTTAAGCACAGATAGTAGGAAAACTAAAGTAGAGTCCTCCCATGATGTCTCTGGCATCCTCATATGTTCTATGAAACCTCCAGAAAAAAATGACTTTTCGTAATATGCAAATAACCCACTAGATGCAACAAAGACTGTGTCGTTACACCACGTTGCACCCGGAGGCTCCCGTCCCTGTCTTCTATACCCATACTATTGTGATGGACAGAACAGGCAGTCCCTGAAGTCTTGCGGGATCGCATTCTGTACATGCGCAGTAAAGAAATGGTTATTGCCCATCTGTCCAGTGGACTGCATTCCATTTACGGAGCTTGTACAAAACGCGTTCCTGCAAGACTTCAGGGACTGCCTGGCCTGCCCATCACGGTGGTGGGAGCAGGGCATAGAAGACAGGAAGGGGAGCCAACTGTCCTCATTGCACCTAGCAGGTAATTTGCATATGATAAAGTCTTTTTTCTGAGGACTGATGGAACATATGGAGATGCCCGAGAGATCATGGGACTCTGCTTACAAGCAATGATGGACACCTCTCCCTTGGTTTCCAAAAATTTGAGCTAGAGAAAAGAGTAGTAAGAGGGAACCATATTGTATATCTCTTGGCCCCAAGTTGGAAGCCTTTTTGAAACAGGCCAAGAGTGCTTCAGAGGTTGTGGACTTTCATTCACTTGATGATGCAACCATCTTTCTCTTGAACCCCAAGCTAGGAAGGTATGTGCATCCAACTGTCCTACAGTTTTAGTCACATTATTCATAGCTGTCATGTGGAAGTGTTTAAAATACCAATTTGTGAGTCTCTGAATTGGGTAAAGAAGATGCAAATAGAAACATTCATATCCTGTTTGAAAAATACCAAAGTACTGTTCACATGTTCTTAGATTTGTCTTAGTTTATCTCGTCTCATACGTGTGATTACTCAGTCCTTTTCCACCTCTGTAGCTTAGCATCATTGGGAACCTGCCTGCTTTACTACATATGTGTTTTTGCTTTCCTAAACATGTTTACTGTGTACAAAAATGCCCACTTGCATCATCATTATGATGCTGGGTACATTTTTTGGGGAAAAGTCAATAAAATCTGAACATTTCCTTGTTCTGCTGTTTGCCTCTGAATGCCATTTTTGTATCCAAAGGATAAAGAACTGAAATACAACACTGAATTATTTTCAAACTGTCGCTTCTAGAAGTAGAATTGTATGATATACAATAAATGTATATAGAGTTGAGCGCAGTGCTTTAAGTGGGCCAAAAGAGGTGCCGGTACTCTATTAGGCGCCGGTGCTCCCCCCCCCTGCACATCAGACCCCCCCATCACACACATATATATTAGTTCCTCTATGTACCAGTACAGTACCCCCCCCCACCACCGCACATTCGTTCCTCTCTGTACCAGTACCCCCCTGCACATCAGACCCCCCCCCCCCACTCATCACACACACACACATTAATTCCTCTCTGTACCAGTACCCCCCTGCCAGGGGGGTACTGGTACAGAGAGGAATTAATGTGTGTGTGTGTGTGATGAGGGGGGGGTCTGATGTGCAGGGGGGTACTGGTTCAGAGAGGAACGAATGTGCGGTGGTGGGGGGGGGGGGGTACTGGTACATAGAGGAACTAATATATATGTGTGTGATGGGGGGTCTGATGTGCAGAGGGGTACTGGTACAGAGAGGCACTAATGTGTGGTGGTGGTGGGGGGGGGGGTACTGGTAAAGAGAGGAACTAATGTGTGTGATGAGGGGGGGGGGGTCTGATGTGCAGGGGGGTACTGGTACAGAGAGGAACGAATGTGCGGTGGTGGGGGGGGGGTCCTGGTACATAGAGGAACTAATATATATGTGTGTGATGGGGGGGTCTGATGTGCAGGGGCCCCCTACACATCAGACCCACCCATCAGACACATATATATTAGTTCCTCTATGTACCAGTACCCCCCCCCCCCACCACCGCACATTCGTTCCTCTCTGTACCAGTACCCCCCTGCACATCAGACCCCCCCCCCCCCCCTCATCACACACATTAATTCCTCTCTGTACCAGTACCCCCCTGCCAGGGGGGGGGGGGGGGTACTGGTACAGAGAGGAACTAATGTGTGTGGGGGGAGGGGGGGTGCCTGTCACTCACCAGTACTCTTCAGAAGTTGGATTCCAAAGCAAAGTCGATGTTCTTTGCTGCACCGTCCGACTCCTGACTCCAAGGAGGACCAGTCACTGGTCGCCGCACTGATCACTCCTCAGTCACAGGCGCGCGGGAAGGAGTTGACGTCACCTAACGTGAGGTCAACTCCCTGCCTGCGCCAGCCTGAGCCGTACTCTGCAACGACCCGCCCCCCTCCACTAGCTGCCCAGCCAACGACATTAGGGAGGAGATACTGCCAGCTCTCCGCTGCGCTCCGGCAGGGCCGGCCTTAGGTGTCCAGGCGCCCTGTGCGAGCTAACCTTGTGGCGCCCCCCCCCCCCAAAAAAAAACAAAAAAACACTGCTTGTTGCTGGCATCATGGCATAGGCTGGCTGACTATCCAACCAAGTAGTTACCAGCCCGCACACCCCAAAGGCCGGTGTAATGTTATACTTCCCTACTTCGTGAGATTTCCCTACCTTCGTCACTTCCGGTCGCACCGGACATGACGTGAGGAGGTGTGCAGCGCCGCGCAGGCGCACAATGACAGGTTAGGGAAGTTTCACAGCAGAGTGCGCATGCGCCAGGAGTCTCGCCGGCGGTTAGGGTAGGGAAAAACTATGGGCCAGTGCGCAGGCGCAGTGATCGGATGGATGTTCTCAGCTGGACACCGGCCGACACTGCGCATGCACCGGGACCCTCACCAGCGGTTAGGGAAGGGAAAAATTATGTACGGGTCAGTGCTTTTTCCCTACCCTAACCGCTGGTGAGGCTCCCAGCGCATGCGCAGTGTCGGCCGGTGTCCTGCTGAGAACATCCATCCGATCACCGCACCTGTGCACTGGCCCATAATTTTTCCCTACCCTAACCGCCGGCGAGGCTCCCAGCGCATGCGCACTCTGCTGTGAAATTTCCCTAACCCGTCATTGTGCGCAGTGCGCCCCCCCAATATAATAAACATTGGTGGCGCAGTGCGCCCCTCCCAACACTCCAGTATAATAAACATTGGTGGCGCAGTGCGCCCCCCCAACACCCCAGTATAATAAACATTGGTGGCGCAGTGCGCCCCCCCAACACCCCAGTATAATAAACATTGGTGGCGCAGTGCGCCCCCCCAACACTCCAGTATAATAAACATTGGTGGCGCAGTGCGCCCCTCCCAACACTCCAGTATAATAAACATTGGTGGCGCAGTGCGCCCCCCCAACACCCCAGTATAATAAACATTGGTGGCGCAGTGCGCCCCCCCCCAATATAATAAACATTGGCGCAGTGCGCCCCCCCAATATAATAAACATTGGTGGCGCAGTGCGCCCCCCGAACACCCCAGTATAATAAACATTGGTGGCGCAGTGGCCACAGCCCCTCCCCTCCTCCTCCCGTCTCTCTTCTTATTGGCAGCGGCGGGGGCAGCAGGCAGGTCAGACAGGGGAGGAGGAACGAATCAGGTCAGACAGGGGAGGGCTAGATGGAGGGGGCGCCCCGAGGGAGAACACAAGTTCAGCCTCGCCTGCCGCATATTACATTGCGAGCTGTCGGCCGCCCAGCGCCCCTGTTACTATGGCGCCCTGTGCGGCCGCACAGCCCGCACACCCCAAAGGCCGGCCCTGCGCTCCGGTACCGGAAACCCACGTACTGGGCGCACGGAGAGGTGCTGGTACTCTCCAGGGCAATTTTTGGAAGTGGCGGTACTGAGTACCGCCGCGTTCCGGCCCACTTCAAGCACTGGTTGAGCGGACACCTGGATGTTCGGGTTCGGCAGGTTCGGCCGAACTTAAAAAAAAAGTTCGGGTTCGGGACCCGAACTTGACCCCGAACCCTATTGGGGACCCAAACTTTTGGCCACTAAAATGGCTCTAAAATAGCCCTGGAAACAGCTAGAGGGCTGCAAAAGGCAGCAAAATATGCTTAAGAGCATGGCAAATGCTCTGCAAACAAATGTGGATAGGGAAATGAATTAAAAAAACATAAAAGACCTTAAAAAAATAAAAATTAGGAATGATGTAGGAGGAAAAGGTTGAGAAGGCGGTGAATGGGTGGATGTGGCCGTGTAGGTTCACGTGGCGGTCTAGGTGGAAGCGGCAGTGAAGGAGGAATAGGTAGCCAACACAGATGTGTGTTATTTTGCATTTTTACATAGGGGTATCCCCAAAATATTGGGACATATAAAAAAAATAAAAGGAATAAGTGCACTTGAGTACAAGGATGGATGGTTGATGCTGTTAAAACTGTCTATTCTGCACAAGGTACAGACAGTCTTGTGGGATCAAAGCCTGGTTCATTTTAATGAATGTGAGCTTGTCCACGTTGGCTGTGGACAGGCGGCTGTGTCTGTCTGTAATGACGCCTCCTGCCGTGCTAAATACACATTCAGAGAGTACACTGGCTGCAGGGCAGGCCAGCACCTCCAAGGCATACAGGGCAATCTCTGGCCATGTGGACAATTTGGAGACCCAGAAGTTGAATGGGGCAGAACCATCAGTCAGTACGTGTAGGCGTGTGCACAGGTACTGTTCCACCATGTTGTTCAAATGCTGCCTCCTGCTAACATGCTCCATATCAGCAGTTGGGGACGGTTGTTGCGGCGAGGTGACAAAGCTTTTCCACATGTCGGCCATGCTAACCCTGCCTTCTGAGGTGCTGGCGCTGACACAGCTGCGTTGGCGACCTCTTCCTCCTCCCCTGCCTTCGCCTTGTGCTTCCACTTGTCCCCCGGCGTCAGTCGGGATTGCTCTCTGGAGCATGTCTACCAGCGTGCGCCTGTAGTCGCGCATCTTCCGATCACGCTCCAGTGAGGGAATTAAGGACAGCACATTGTCTTTGTAACGGGGATCCAGCAGGGTGGCCACCCAGTAGTCAGCACACGTTAAAATGTGGGCAACTCTGCTGTCGTTGCGCAGGCACTGCAGCATGTAGTCGCTCATGTGTGCCAGGCTGCCCAGAGGTAAGGACAAGCTGTCCTCTGTGGGAGGCGTATCGTCTGCGTCCTCCGTATCCCCCCGCCATGCACTAGTGATGGGCCCGAGCTGCGTTGGATGCCACCCGCTGTGAACATGCTTCATCCCCATCCTCATCCTCCTCCTCCTCCCCTCCTCCTCCTCCAGTAGTGGGCTTTGGCTGGCCAAATTTGTACCTGGCCTCTGCTGTTGCAAAAATCCTCTTTCTGAGCCACTTCTAAAAGACTGGCCTGAAAGTGTTAGAGATGACCCCTCTTCCTCCTCCTCGTTCTGGGCCACATCCTCTTCCATCATCGCCCTAAGTGTTTTCTCAAGGAGACATAGAAGTGGTATTGTAACGCTGATAACGGCGTCATCGCCACTGGTCATGTTGGTGGAGTACTCGAAACAGCGCAACAGGGCACACAGGTCTCGCATGGAGGCCCAGTCATTGGTGGTGAAGTGGTGCTGTTCCGCAGTGCGACTCACCCGTGCGTGCTGCAGCTGAAACTCCACTATGGCCTGCTGCTGCTCGCACAGTCTCTCCAGCATGTGCAAGGTGGAGTTCCACCTGGTGGGCACGTCGCATATGAGGCGGTGAGCGGGAAGGCCGAAGTTACGCTGTAGAGCAGACAGCCGAGCGGCAGCAGGATGAGAATGCCGGAAGCACACACAGACAGCCCGCACTTTATGCAGCAGCAGTTGTGAATGAATTTCTGCACCACCAAATTCAGCACATGCGCCAGGCAAGGGATGTGCGTCAAACCGGCTAGTCCCAGAGCTGCAACGAGATTTCGCCCATTATCGCACACCACCAGGCCGGGCTTGAGGCTCACTGGCAGCAACCACTCGTCGGTCTGTTGTTCTATACCCCGCCACAACTCCTGCGCTGTGTGGGGCCTGTCCCCCAAACACATCAGTTTCAGAACGACCTGCTGACGTTTACCCCTGGCTGTGCTGAAGTTGGTGGTGAAGGTCTGTCGCTGACCGGATGAGGAGGTGGTAGAAGAGGAGGAGGAAGCCGAGTAGGAAGAGGAGGCAACAGGAGGCAAAGAATAATGCCCTGCGATCCTTGGCGGCGGAAGGACGTGCGCCAAACAGCTCTCTGCCTGGGGCCCAGCTGCCACTACATTTACCCAGTGTGCAGTTAGGGAGATATAGCGTCCCTGGCCGTGCTTACTTGTCCACGTATCTGTGGTTAGGTGGACCTTGCCACAGATGGCGTTGCGCAGTGCACACTTGATTTTATCCGATACTTGGTTGTGCAGGGAGGGCACAGCTCTCCTGGAGAAGTAGTGGCGGCTGGGAACGACGTACTGTGGAACAGCAAGCGACATGAGCTGTTTGAAGCTGTCCGTCTCCACCAGCCTGAATGACAGCATTTCAAAGGCCAGTAGTTTAGAAATGCTGGCATTCAGGGCCAGGGATCGAGGATGGCTAGGTGGGAATTTATGCTTTCTCTCAAAGGTTTGTGAGATGGAGAGCTGAACGCTTCTGTGTGACATGGTGGAGATGCTTGGTGACGGAGGTGGTGTTGTTGGTGGCACATCCTCTGTTTGCTGGGCGGCAGGTTCCAACGTTCCACCAGACGCGGAGGAAGAGGCCGAGGCAGCAGCAGAAGAGGGAGTCTGAGCCCTTTCTTGGTTTTGAAGGTGCTTACTCCACTGCAGCCCGTGTCTTGCATGTAGATGCCTGGTCATGCAGGTTGTGCTAAGGTTCAGAACGTTAATGCCTCGCTTCAGGCTCTGATGGCACAGTGTGCAAACCACTCGGGTCTTGTCATCAGCACATTGTGTGAAGAAGTGCCATGCTAGGGAACTCCTTGAAGCTGCCTTTGGTGTGCTCGATCCCTGGTGACGGTGGCCAGTAGCAGGCGAACTGTTTTGGCTACGGCTGCTCTGCTTTTGCACCCTGCTCCCTCTTTTGCTACGCTGTTGGCTCGGTCTCACCACTGCCTCTTCCTTCGAACTCTGAAAGTCAGTGGCCTAACCTTCATTCCATGTGGGGTCTAGGACCTCATCGTCCCCTGCATCGTCTTCCACCCAGTCTTCCTCCCTGACCTCCATTTCGGTCTGCACACTGCAGAAAGACACAGCAGTTGGCACCTGTGTTTCGTCATCATCAGAGACGTGCTGAGGTGGTATTCCCATGTCGTCATCAGGAAACATAAGTGGTTGTGCGTCAGTGCATTCTATGTCTTCCACCCCTGGGGAAGGGCTAGGTGGATGCCCTTGGGAAACCCTGCCAGCAGAGTCTTCAAACAGCATAAGAGACTGCTGCATGACTTGAGGCTCAGACAGGTTCCCCGATATGCACAGGGGTGATGTGACAGACTGATGGGCATGGGTTTCAGGCGCCACCTGTGCGCTTTCTGCAGAAGACTGGGTGGGAGATAATGTGAACGTGCTGGATCCACTGTCGGCCACCCAATTGACTAGGGTCTGTACTTGCTCAGGACTTACCATCCTTAGAACGGCATTAGGCCCGACCAAATATCGCTGTAGATTCTGGCGGCTACTGGGACCTGAGGTAGTAGGTTCAGTAGGACGTGTAGCTGTGGCAGAACGGCCACGTCCTCTCCCTGCACCAGAGGCTCCACCAACACCACCACCACGACCATGACCGTTTCCCTTATTAGATGTTTGCCTCATAGTTAGCGTTCACCAAGCAAAGTAAAAAGTGGTTAAGTCTGTTAAAAATAATTAACCGCCAATAAAAACCCTGATGTAGGGTATTGCACTACAATTTTTTTTTTAACTCTATATGACAGCGGTATTTGTGGCCTAAATTTCACAGTAACTTATGCACGTCTAATCCCAGATGTGCAGTATATCAAAGGGTTTTTATAACCCCAGTAAGCAAAAAGCCGTATTTCTGGCCAAAATGTGACACTCACTTATGCACGTCTAATCCCAGATGTGCACTATATAAAATAAATGGGTTTTTTTCACCCCAGTAAGCAAAAAGCTGTATTTCTGGCCTAAATGTGACACTCACTTATGCACGTCTAATCCCAGATGTGCACTATATGAAACAGATGGGTTTTTTTCACCCCAGTAAGCAAAAAGCTGTATTTCTGGCATAAATGTGACACTCACTTATGCATGTCTAATCCTAGATGTGCACTATATGAAACAGATGTTTTTTTTCACCCCAGTAAGCAAAAAGCTGTATTTCTGGCCTAAATGTGACACTCACTTACGCACGTCTAATCCCAGATGTGCAGTATATCAGAGGTTTTTTTCACCCCAGTAAGCAAAAAGACGTATTTGTGGCCTAAATTTCACAGTCACTTATTCACGTCTAATCCCAGATGTGCAGTATATCAGAGGGTTTTTTCACCCCAATAAGCTGTATTTCTGGCCTAAATGTGACACTCACTTATGCACGTCTAAACCTAGATGTGCACTATATGAAACAGATGTTTTTTTTCACTCCACTAAGCAAAAAGCCGTATTTCTGGCCTAAATGTGACACTCACTTATGCACGTCTAATCCAAGATGTGCAGTATATCAGAGGGTTTTTATAACCCCAGTAACCAAAAAGTCGTATTTCTGGCCTAAATGTGACACTCACTTATGCACGTCTAATCCCAGATGTGCACTATATGAAACAGATGTTTTTTTTCACCCCAGTAAGCAAAAAGCTGTATTTCTGGCCTAAATGTGACACTCACTTATGCATGTCTAATCCTAGATGTGCACTATATGACACAGATGTTTTTTTTCACCCCAGTAAGCAAAAAGCTGTATTTCTGGCCTAAATGTGACACTCACTTATGCACGTTTAATCCCAGATGTGCAGTATATCAGAGGGTTTTTTCACCCCAGTAAGCAAAAAGCTGTATTTCTGGCCTAAATGTGACACTCACTTATGCACGTCTAATCCCAGATGTGCACTATATGAAACAGATGTTTTTTTTTCACCCCAGTAAGCAAAAAGCTGTATTTCTGGCCTAAATGTGACACTCACTTATGCACGTCTAATCCCAGATGTGCAGTATATCAGAGGTTTTTTTCACCCCAGTAAGCAAAAAGCTATATTTCTGGCCTAAATGTGACACTCACTTATGCACGTCTAATCCTAGATGTGCACTATATGAAACAGATGTTTTTTTTTCACTCCAGTAAGCAAAAAGCCGTATTTCTGGCCTAAATGTGACACTCACTTATGCACGTCTAATCCAAGATGTGCACTATATGAAACAGATGTTTTTTTTCACCCCAGTAAGCAAAAAGCTGTATTTCTGGCCTAAATGTGACACTCACTTATGCACGTCTAATCCCAGATGTGCCGTATATCAGAGGGTTTTTTCACCCCAGTAAGCAAAAAGCTGTATTTCTGGCCTAAATGTGACACTCACTTATGCACGTCTAATCCCAGATGTGCACTATATCAGAGGGTTTTTTCACCCCAGTAAGCAAAAAGCTGTATTTCTGGCCTAAATGTGACACTCACTTATGCACGTCTAATCCTAGATGTGCACTATATGAAACAGATGTTTTTTTTCACTCCAGTAAGCAAAAAGCCGTATTTCTGGCCTAAATGTGACACTCACTTATACACGTCTAATCCAAGATGTGCAGTATATCAGAGGGTTTTTATAACCCCAGTAACCAAAAAGTCGTATTTCTGGCCTAAATGTGACACTCACTTATGCATGTCTAATCCCAGATGTGCACTATATGAAACAGATGTTTTTTTTTTCACCCCAGTAAGCAAAAAGCTGTATTTCTGGCCTAAATGTGACACTCACTTATGCATGTCTAATCCTACATGTGCACTATATGAAACAGATGTTTTTTTTCACCCCAGTAAGCAAAAAGCTGTATTTCTGGCCTAAATGTGACACTCACTTATGCACGTCTAATCCCAGATGTGCAGTATATCAAAGGGTTTTTTCACCCCAGTAGGCAAAAAGCCGTATTTCTGGCCTAAATGTGACACTCACTTATGCACGTCTAATCTCAGATGTGCACTATATGAAACAGATGTTTTTTTTTTTACCCCAGTAAGCAAAAAGCTGTATTTCTGGCCTAAATGTGACACTCACTTATGCACGTCTAATCCCAGATGTGCACTATATGAAACAGATGGTTTTTTTTCACCGCAGTAAGCAAAAAGCTGTATTTCTGGCCTGAATGTGACACTCACTTATGCACGTCTAATCCTAGATGTGCACCATATTAAACAGATGGTTTTTTTTCATCCCAGTAAGCAAAAAGCTGTATTTCTGGCCTAAATGTGACACTCACTTATGCACGTCTAATCCCAGATGTGCAGTATATCAGAGGTTTTTTTTTCACCCCAGTAAGCAAAAAGACGTTTTTGTGGCCTAGATTTCACAGTCACTTATTCACGTCTAATCCCAGATGTGCAGTATATCAGAGGGTTTTTTCACCCCAATAAGCAAAAAGCTGTATTTCTGGCCTAAATGTGACACTCACTTATGCACGTCTAATCCAAGATGTGCAGTATATCAGAGGGTTTTTATAACCCCAGTAACCAAAAAGTCGTATTTCTGGCCTAAATGTGACACTCAATTATGCACGTCTAATCCCAGATGTGCACTATATGAAACAGATGGGTTTTTTTTCACCCCAGTAAGCAAAAAGCTGTATTTCTGGCCTAAATGTGACACTCACTTATGCATGTCTAATCCTAGATGTGCACTATATGAAACAGATGGGTTTTTTTTCACCCCAGTAAGCAAAAAGCTGTATTTCTGGCCTAAATGTGACACTCACTTATGCACGTCTAATCCCAGATGTGCAGTATATCAGAGGGTTTTTTCACCCCAGTAAGCAAAAAGCCGTATTTCTGGCCTAAATGTGACACTCACTTATGCACGTCGAATCCCAGATGGGCACTATATGAAACAGATGGGGTTTTTTTTACCCCAGTAAGCAAAAAGCTGTATTTCTGGCCTAAATGTGACACTCACTTATGCACGTCTAATCCCAGATGTGCACTATATGAAACAGATGGGTTTTTTTCACCCCAGGAAGCAAAAAGCTGTATTTCTGGCCTAAATGTGACACTCACTTATGCACGTCTAATCCCAGATGTGCAGTATATCAGAGGGTTTTTTCACCCCAGTAACCAAAAAGTCGTATTTCTGGCCTAAATGTGACACTCACTTATGCACGTCTAATCCCAGATGTGCAGTATATCAGAGGTTTTTTCACCCCAGTAAGCAAAAAGACGTATTTGTGGCCTAAATTTCACAGTCACTTATGCACGTCTAATCCCAGATGTGCAGTATATCAGAGGGTTTTTTCACCCCAATAAGCAAAAAGCTGTATTTCTGGCCTAAATGTGACACTCACTTATGCACGTCTAATCCTAGATGTGCATTATATGAAACAGATGTTTTTTTTTCACTCCAGTAAGCAAAAAGCCGTATTTCTGGCCTAAGTGTGACACTCACTTATGCACGTCTAATCCAAGATGTGCAGTATATCAGAAAAAGTCGTATTTCTGGCCTAAATGTGACACTCACTTATGCACGTCTAATCCCAGATGTGCACTATATGAAACAGATGTTTTTTTTTCACCCCAGTAAGCAAAAAGCTGTATTTCTGGCCTAAATGTGACACTCACTTATGCACGTCTAATCCCAGATGTGCAGTATATCAGAGGTTTTTTTCACCCCAGTAAGCAAAAAGCTATATTTCTGGCCTAAATGTGACACTCACTTATGCACGTCTAATCCTAGATGTGCACTATATGAAACAGATGTTTTTTTTTCACTCCAGTAAGCAAAAAGCCGTATTTCTCGCCTAAATGTGACACTCACTTATGCACGTCTAATCCAAGATGTGCACTATATGAAACAGATGTTTTTTTTCACCCCAGTAAGCAAAAAGCTGTATTTCTGGCCTAAATGTGACACTCACTTATGCACGTCTAATCCCAGATGTGCCGTATATCAGAGGGTTTTTTCACCCCAGTAAGCAAAAAGCTGTATTTCTGGCCTAAATGTGACACTCACTTATGCACGTCTAATCCTAGATGTGCACTATATCAGAGGGTTTTTTCACCCCAGTAAGCAAAAAGCTGTATTTCTGGCCTAAATGTGACACTCACTTATGCACGTCTAATCCCAGATGTGCACTATATGAAACAGATGTTTTTTTTTCACCCCAGTAAGCAAAAAGCTGTATTTCTGGCCTAAATGTGACACTCACTTATGCACGTCTAATCCCAGATGTGCAGTATATCAGAGGTTTTTTTCACCCCAGTAAGCAAAAAGCTATATTTCTGGCCTAAATGTGACACTCACTTATGCACGTCTAATCCTAGATGTGCACTATATGAAACAGATGTTTTTTTTTCACTCCAGTAAGCAAAAAGCCGTATTTCTGGCCTAAATGTGACACTCACTTATGCACGTCTAATCCAAGATGTGCACTATATGAAACAGATGTTTTTTTTCACCCCAGTAAGCAAAAAGCTGTATTTCTGGCCTAAATGTGACACTCACTTATGCACGTCTAATCCCAGATGTGCCGTATATCAGAGGGTTTTTTCACCCCAGTAAGCAAAAAGCTGTATTTCTGGCCTAAATGTGACACTCACTTATGCACGTCTAATCCCAGATGTGCACTATATCAGAGGGTTTTTTCACCCCAGTAAGCAAAAAGCTGTATTTCTGGCCTAAATGTGACACTCACTTATGCACGTCTAATCCTAGATGTGCACTATATGAAACAGATGTTTTTTTTCACTCCAGTAAGCAAAAAGCCGTATTTCTGGCCTAAATGTGACACTCACTTATACACGTCTAATCCAAGATGTGCAGTATATCAGAGGGTTTTTATAACCCCAGTAACCAAAAAGTCGTATTTCTGGCCTAAATGTGACACTCACTTATGCATGTCTAATCCCAGATGTGCACTATATGAAACAGATGTTTTTTTTTTCACCCCAGTAAGCAAAAAGCTGTATTTCTGGCCTAAATGTGACACTCACTTATGCATGTCTAATCCTAGATGTGCACTATATGAAACAGATGTTTTTTTTCACCCCAGTAAGCAAAAAGCTGTATTTCTGGCCTAAATGTGACACTCACTTATGCACGTCTAATCCCAGATGTGCAGTATATCAAAGGGTTTTTTCACCCCAGTAGGCAAAAAGCCGTATTTCTGGCCTAAATGTGACACTCACTTATGCACGTCTAATCTCAGATGTGCACTATATGAAACAGATGTTTTTTTTTTTACCCCAGTAAGCAAAAAGCTGTATTTCTGGCCTAAATGTGACACTCACTTATGCACGTCTAATCCCAGATGTGCACTATATGAAACAGATGGTTTTTTTTCACCGCAGTAAGCAAAAAGCTGTATTTCTGGCCTAAATGTGACACTCACTTATGCATGTCTAATCCTAGATGTGCACTATATGAAACAGATGGGTTTTTTTTCACCCCAGTAAGCAAAAAGCTGTATTTCTGGCCTAAATGTGACACTCACTTATGCACGTCTAATCCCAGATGTGCAGTATATCAGAGGGTTTTTTCACCCCAGTAAGCAAAAAGCCGTATTTCTGGCCTAAATGTGACACTCACTTATGCACGTCGAATCCCAGATGGGCACTATATGAAACAGATGGGGTTTTTTTTACCCCAGTAAGCAAAAAGCTGTATTTCTGGCCTAAATGTGACACTCACTTATGCACGTCTAATCCCAGATGTGCACTATATGAAACAGATGGGTTTTTTTCACCCCAGGAAGCAAAAAGCTGTATTTCTGGCCTAAATGTGACACTCACTTATGCACGTCTAATCCCAGATGTGCAGTATATCAGAGGGTTTTTTCACCCCAGTAACCAAAAAGTCGTATTTCTGGCCTAAATGTGACACTCACTTATGCACGTCTAATCCCAGATGTGCAGTATATCAGAGGTTTTTTCACCCCAGTAAGCAAAAAGACGTATTTGTGGCCTAAATTTCACAGTCACTTATGCACGTCTAATCCCAGATGTGCAGTATATCAGAGGGTTTTTTCACCCCAATAAGCAAAAAGCTGTATTTCTGGCCTAAATGTGACACTCACTTATGCACGTCTAATCCTAGATGTGCACTATATGAAACAGATGTTTTTTTTTCACTCCAGTAAGCAAAAAGCCGTATTTCTGGCCTAAGTGTGACACTCACTTATGCACGTCTAATCCAAGATGTGCAGTATATCAGAAAAAGTCGTATTTCTGGCCTAAATGTGACACTCACTTATGCACGTCTAATCCCAGATGTGCACTATATGAAACAGATGTTTTTTTTTCACCCCAGTAAGCAAAAAGCTGTATTTCTGGCCTAAATGTGACACTCACTTATGCACGTCTAATCCCAGATGTGCAGTATATCAGAGGTTTTTTTCACCCCAGTAAGCAAAAAGCTATATTTCTGGCCTAAATGTGACACTCACTTATGCACGTCTAATCCTAGATGTGCACTATATGAAACAGATGTTTTTTTTTCACTCCAGTAAGCAAAAAGCCGTATTTCTGGCCTAAATGTGACACTCACTTATGCACGTCTAATCCAAGATGTGCACTATATGAAACAGATGTTTTTTTTCACCCCAGTAAGCAAAAAGCTGTATTTCTGGCCTAAATGTGACACTCACTTATGCACGTCTAATCCCAGATGTGCCGTATATCAGAGGGTTTTTTCACCCCAGTAAGCAAAAAGCTGTATTTCTGGCCTAAATGTGACACTCACTTATGCACGTCTAATCCTAGATGTGCACTATATCAGAGGGTTTTTTCACCCCAGTAAGCAAAAAGCTGTATTTCTGGCCTAAATGTGACACTCACTTATGCACGTCTAATCCCAGATGTGCACTATATGAAACAGATGTTTTTTTTTCACCCCAGTAAGCAAAAAGCTGTATTTCTGGCCTAAATGTGACACTCACTTATGCACGTCTAATCCCAGATGTGCAGTATATCAGAGGTTTTTTTCACCCCAGTAAGCAAAAAGCTATATTTCTGGCCTAAATGTGACACTCACTTATGCACGTCTAATCCTAGATGTGCACTATATGAAACAGATGTTTTTTTTTCACTCCAGTAAGCAAAAAGCCGTATTTCTGGCCTAAATGTGACACTCACTTATGCACGTCTAATCCAAGATGTGCACTATATGAAACAGATGTTTTTTTTCACCCCAGTAAGCAAAAAGCTGTATTTCTGGCCTAAATGTGACACTCACTTATGCACGTCTAATCCCAGATGTGCCGTATATCAGAGGGTTTTTTCACCCCAGTAAGCAAAAAGCTGTATTTCTGGCCTAAATGTGACACTCACTTATGCACGTCTAATCCCAGATGTGCACTATATCAGAGGGTTTTTTCACCCCAGTAAGCAAAAAGCTGTATTTCTGGCCTAAATGTGACACTCACTTATGCACGTCTAATCCTAGATGTGCACTATATGAAACAGATGTTTTTTTTCACTCCAGTAAGCAAAAAGCCGTATTTCTGGCCTAAATGTGACACTCACTTATACACGTCTAATCCAAGATGTGCAGTATATCAGAGGGTTTTTATAACCCCAGTAACCAAAAAGTCGTATTTCTGGCCTAAATGTGACACTCACTTATGCATGTCTAATCCCAGATGTGCACTATATGAAACAGATGTTTTTTTTTTCACCCCAGTAAGCAAAAAGCTGTATTTCTGGCCTAAATGTGACACTCACTTATGCATGTCTAATCCTAGATGTGCACTATATGAAACAGATGTTTTTTTTCACCCCAGTAAGCAAAAAGCTGTATTTCTGGCCTAAATGTGACACTCACTTATGCACGTCTAATCCCAGATGTGCAGTATATCAAAGGGTTTTTTCACCCCAGTAGGCAAAAAGCCGTATTTCTGGCCTAAATGTGACACTCACTTATGCACGTCTAATCTCAGATGTGCACTATATGAAACAGATGTTTTTTTTTTTACCCCAGTAAGCAAAAAGCTGTATTTCTGGCCTAAATGTGACACTCACTTATGCACGTCTAATCCCAGATGTGCACTATATGAAACAGATGGTTTTTTTTCACCGCAGTAAGCAAAAAGCTGTATTTCTGGCCTGAATGTGACACTCACTTATGCACGTCTAATCCTAGATGTGCACCATATTAAACAGATGGTTTTTTTTCATCCCAGTAAGCAAAAAGCTGTATTTCTGGCCTAAATGTGACACTCACTTATGCACGTCTAATCCCAGATGTGCAGTATATCAGAGGTTTTTTTTTCACCCCAGTAAGCAAAAAGACGTTTTTGTGGCCTAGATTTCACAGTCACTTATTCACGTCTAATCCCAGATGTGCAGTATATCAGAGGGTTTTTTCACCCCAATAAGCAAAAAGCTGTATTTCTGGCCTAAATGTGACACTCACTTATGCACGTCTAATCCAAGATGTGCAGTATATCAGAGGGTTTTTATAACCCCAGTAACCAAAAAGTCGTATTTCTGGCCTAAATGTGACACTCAATTATGCACGTCTAATCCCAGATGTGCACTATATGAAACAGATGGGTTTTTTTTCACCCCAGTAAGCAAAAAGCTGTATTTCTGGCCTAAATGTGACACTCACTTATGCATGTCTAATCCTAGATGTGCACTATATGAAACAGATGTTTTTTTTCACCCCAGTAAGCAAAAAGCTGTATTTCTGGCCTAAATGTGACACTCACTTATGCACGTCTAATCCCAGATGTGCAGTATATCAGAGGGTTTTTTCACCCCAGTAAGCAAAAAGCCGTATTTCTGGCCTAAATGTGACACTCACTTATGCACGTCGAATCCCAGATGGGCACTATATGAAACAGATGGGGTTTTTTTTACCCCAGTAAGCAAAAAGCTGTATTTCTGGCCTAAATGTGACACTCACTTATGCACGTCTAATCCCAGATGTGCACTATATGAAACAGATGGTTTTTTTTCACCCCAGGAAGCAAAAAGCTGTATTTCTGGCCTAAATGTGACACTCACTTATGCACGTCTAATCCCAGATGTGCAGTATATCAGAGGGTTTTTTCACCCCAGTAACCAAAAAGTCGTATTTCTGGCCTAAATGTGACACTCACTTATGCACGTCTAATCCCAGATGTGCAGTATATCAGAGGTTTTTTCACCCCAGTAAGCAAAAAGACGTATTTGTGGCCTAAATTTCACAGTCACTTATTCACGTCTAATCCCAGATGTGCAGTATATCAGAGGGTTTTTTCACCCCAATAAGCAAAAAGCTGTATTTCTGGCCTAAATGTGACACTCACTTATGCACGTCTAATCCTAGATGTGCACTATATGAAACAGATGTTTTTTTTTCACTCCAGTAAGCAAAAAGCCGTATTTCTGGCCTAAGTGTGACACTCACTTATGCACGTCTAATCCAAGATGTGCAGTATATCAGAAAAAGTCGTATTTCTGGCCTAAATGTGACACTCACTTATGCACGTCTAATCCCAGATGTGCACTATATGAAACAGATGTTTTTTTTTCACCCCAGTAAGCAAAAAGCTGTATTTCTGGCCTAAATGTGACACTCACTTATGCACGTCTAATCCCAGATGTGCACTATATGAAACAGATGTTTTTTTTTCACCCCAGTAACCAAAAAGTCGTATTTCTGGCCTAAATGTGACACTCACTTATGCACGTCTAATCCCAGATGTGCACTATATGAAACAGATGTTTTTTTTTCACCCCAGTAAGCAAAAAGCTGTATTTCTGGCCTAAATGTGACACTCACTTATGCACGTCTAATCCCAGATGTGCACTATATGAAACAGATGTTTTTTTTTCACTCCAGTAAGCAAAAAGCCGTATTTCTGGCCTAAGTGTGACACTCACTTATGCACGTCTAATCCAAGATGTGCAGTATATCAGAGGGTTTTTATAACCCCAGTAACCAACAAGTCGTATTTCTGGCCTAAATGTGACACTCACTTATGCACGTCTAATCCCAGATGTGCACTATATGAAACAGATGGTTTTTTTTCACCCCAGTAAGCAAAAAGCTGTATTTCTGGCCTAAATGTGACACTCACTTATGCATGTCTAATCCTAGATGTGCACTATATGAAACAGATGTTTTTTTTTCACCCCAGGAAGCAAAAAGCTGTATTTCTGGCCTAAATGTGACACTCACTTATGCACATCTAATCCCAGATGTGCAGTATATGAAACAGATGTTTTTTCACCCCAGTAAGCAAAAAGCCGTATTGCTGGCCTAAATGTGACACTCACTTATGCACGTCTAATCCTAGATGTGCACTATATGAAACAGATGGTGTTTTTTCACCCCAGTATGCCCCAGTATGAGAAAGCCGTATTTGTGGCCTAAATTTCACAGTCACTAATGCACGTCTAATCCCAGATGTGCAGTATATCAGAGGGTTTTTTCACCCCAGTAAGCAAAAAGCTGTATTTCTGGCCTAAATGTGACACTCACTTATGCACGTCTAATCCCAGATGTGCACTATATGAAACAGATGGGTTTTTTTCACCCCAGTAAGCAAAAAGCTGTATTTCTGGCCTAAATGTGACACTCACTTATGCATGTCTAATCCTAGATGTGCACTATATGAAACAGATGTTTTTTTTTCACCCCAGTAAGCAAAAAGCTGTATTTCTGGCCTAAATGTGACACTCACTTATGCACGTCTAATCCCAGATGTGCAGTATATCAGAGGTTTTTTTTCACCCCAGTAAGCAAAAAGCCGTATTTCTGGCCTAAATGTGACACTCACTTATGCATGTCTAATCCTAGATGTGCACTATAGGAAACAGATTTTTTTTTTTCACCCCAGTAAGCAAAAAACTGTATTTCTGGCCTAAATGTGACACTCACTTATGCACGTCTAATTCCAGATGTGCAGTATATCAGAGGGTTTTTTCACCCCAGTAAACAAAAAGCCGTATTTCTGGCCTAAATGTGACACTCACTTATGCACGTCTAATCCTAGATGCGCACTATATGAAACAGATGGTTTTTTTTCACCCCAGTATGCCCCAGTATGAGAAAGCCGTATTTGTGGCCTAAATTTCACAGTCACTAATGCACGTCTAATCCCAGATGTGCAGTATATCAGAGGGTTTTTTCACCCTAGTAAGCGAAAAGCTGTATTTCTGGCCTAAATGTGACACTCACTTATGCACGTCTAATCCCAGATGTGCACTATATGAAACAGATGTTTTTTTTTCACCCCAGTAAGCAAAAAGCTGTATTTCTGGCCTAAATGTGACACTCACTTATGCACATCTAATCCCAGATGTGCAGTATATCAGAGAGTTTTTTCACCCCAGTAAGCAAAAAGCCGTATTTCTGGCCTAAATTTCACAGTCACTTATGCACGTCTAATCCCAGATGTGCAGTATATCAGAGTTTTTTTTCACCCCAGTAAGCAATAAGCTGTATTTCTGGCCTAAGTGTGACACTCACTTATGCACGTCTAATCCCAGATGTGCACTATATGAAACAGATGGTTTTTTTTCACCCCAGTAAGCAAAAAGCTGTATTTCTGGCCTAAATGTGACACTCACTTATCCCTACACTAATCCAAGCAGAGTGACGGGCAGCACTACGTGACTCCAGCTTAAATAGAGGCTGGGTCACATGCTGCGGTTGGCCAATCACAGCCATGCCAATAGTAGGCATGGCTGTGATGGGCTTTTGGGGCCAGTAGTATGACGCTTGTTGATTGGCTGCTGTGCAGCCTTTTAAAAAGCGCCAAGAAAGCGCCAAACACCGAACCCGAACTTTTACGTAAATGTTCGGGTGCCGAAAAACCTAAAGTTCGCTCAACTCTTAATGTATATACAATGAATTTACTATTGTTAGTATCTTACGAGCTAAAGGGGCACTCTAGTTGCCATTTTGTCATGATGTCTTATAAAATACTGTATCAAAGCTTAAGTGTAAAATGTTCCCCACATGTAGCATTATTGTATCCGAAAAATTAATAATAAAAACTGCAATGTGAAAACCTAATAATATTAATTATGAATATCATTTAACAATAATTTGGGCTAAGATATGGATAATGATTCATGTAATTTTATTTCCCAAAATGGATGCAAAAATGTAAATATCACAATTAGGACTCATGCACACGGCCGTAGTTTCAGTCCACATCCGATCCGCGTTTTTTGCCCATCAGATGCGGAACTGTTCATCTCAATGGGGCAGCAAAAGATGCAGACAGCACACCCGTGTGCTGTCCGTATCCACAAGTCTTTTCTGCAGCCCCACAAAAAAATAGAACATGTCCTATCCTTGTCTATTTTGCGGACATTTCTGCAGCATGCACTCGGATGGTATCCATGTTTTGCGGATCTGTGATTTGCAAACCGCAAAACACTTACAGTCATGTGCATCAGCCCTTATTTAGTGGTTTCTGACAGAGAATTGCATGTGGCCACGCGGATGCCAATGACAGCACGATATTACTGCAGTCTTTGGCTGCCATGGGTGGGTACAGCTTGCTGGATGCTGCCAGCGCACAATTTTTTTTTTAGATCACATACTGTAAATCTGCTCACCTAGTCACATCAACAATACAAAAACTGGAATTTGCACAACTTTATGCCCCAACCCTATTATGTCTGTATGCCCAAAATGTGAATGAGCTCAGGTGGTCAGATGAAGCAGGGCTGAGTTTGCCATCCAGTCTACAAGGTAAACAAAACACTGCAGAACAAAACCTCATTCACACGTCAGTGTTTTGGTCAGTGATTTCCATCAGTGATTATGAGCCAAAACCAGGAGTGGAGCCTCCACAGACATAAGGCCTCTTGCACACGATGGATCGAGACCCATTCAACTTGAATGGGTCCGTAATCTGTCCTCATCGCTAAAAAATAGAACAAGTTCTTTTTTTTTGCGGTGCGGAGGCACGGACAGAAACAACACGGAAGCACTCCGTAGTGTTTCCATGGGGTTCCGATCCGTTCTTCCGTTCCGCATCTCTGTAATTGTGGACCCATTCAAGTGAATGGGTCCGCATCAGTGATGCGGAGTGCACACGGGCCGGTGCCTGTTGTGGGGATTCGCTCTGGTAGACAGGGTGTGCGGATGCAGTACTGAGGCAAATTACCAGTTCTTAAATCAAACTTGTGTTTATTCACACATAAGGCAAAAACAAAACGTCACTTTGCAGTCTTGGTGTTAGTTCACACACAATGGAAAGTCCACATAGCAGAAATCACCTTTATGGCAGTTCTGCCTCTAGCAGTCCATAGCAGGCTTTTAGGGGGCCCGTTTCCCTTACAGATGGGTCTCAGCCCTCCAGCACGGCACAAGCCTCAGATCCCAGCACACACACCTCCTGAGCTCCACTGTCAGACTGAGGTAATCCTCCTCACCTGGCAGAGCTGGCTGGTTTTTAGGCCTTGCAAAACCCGTCCTGGAACATGGGGAGTAGTCACCCACCCAGCACTTTGACTTTTCCCAGTAAGAGACATCCTGGATCAGCTATACAGCCATACTAAGTATTAAGGTGTCAAACAGAAACTGCTGCTGACACATAAAAACTTACTCCAGAAACCTCGGTGACACGTACCTATCATCCACAATGATTCCTTGTACCTTCTTACACTGTGTATTGCCGACCCGCTGTATACAGGCCGCAATATGGCAACGGGCACACAACATTCGTGTACAAGAGGCCTAAGGGAAAGATCTGCACCTGTTCTATGTTTAGAGCCGCGCCTGGTTTTGCCTCAAAATCACTGATGGAAATCACTGACCAAACACTGTGTGAATGAGGCATAAGTCAAATGAAATAATCAGTTCTGCTGCATCTGTACATGCCATGTTGCATCTTTATCCAAACCTGTCTGGAGTCAGTGTGACAGTGGTTCAGTGTAAATCTCTTCATGGCCAGTAGTTGGCGCTATTGCTTAGTACATCAACGTTTCATTTCTTCTAGAGAAATTTCTTCTTATTTCTTCTTGAGATTTGTAATTTTTTTAAATTGCCTTTTTATTCAGATTCCATCACTCAATATCAGGCAACCAAATCTTGTAGCCTGTAGGGGTAACAAAGGGAAAAAACAGCAGGTAGCTATAGCATTGTGTAGCACAGTTTATCCATCCGAATAAAACTCAATTCCACCACCTATCTCATCTTATCTGGGAAATATCTTTTGCTCCAAACTGTAAGCCTATACACCTTTCATACTGATAGTATATATTAACTTCTGCAATATCTGGGGGTTCATGTAACTTCCAATTTGTAATGATTAAACAGCTAGCAGCGTCCAGGACACGTGCCACAATCCAGTGTCTCTCCCTTGGAATCTGTGATTTCTGGATTTGTGACCACTCTGCATTTAACCCCTTGTGAGATCAACTTAAATGTCCTCTGCCAGAAGTTTTAGATTTTTACACACTTCCAGAGAATGTGAAATAAATCACCCAATTCCCCACAATTACTCCAGCAAAGCTCTGAGGCTTGTGGGAGAATCCTCGCCATTCGTATAAGGGTAAGATATGCCCGCATATGAATTTTTTTCACCATTGCAATGTGGTTAATACAAGTAGTATTTAGAAATACAACTAATCGCCACATCCCATTCCTTTTGTATGAATTATTTCTCAACATCCCACTTCTATAGCTTTAGCTTAACAATATGAGAGTGGGAATTATTCCACCTACACGTGTTACTAAGAATATTATATTTCATTATCGTAATCTTTAGGGTATGTTCACCCAACGGATTTTGAAAATCTACCTACAAAATTCAGCATGGAATCTGTGCATGTTGTGTTTTTTTTTTCAGAGCATTTTTTCACATGGTTTTGATGCAGTTTTTAAACCTGTTTTTGTTTTAACCGATGGCTGTTTAATTCAATACAAAACTGCAGTTGATTGGCTTACAGGTCCTTATTGTTTCTGCCATAGTATCAATCAGGCCTGGGGGGGGGGAATTTGGTCAAAAGTGGGAAACTCAGAAGTTGTTTCAACATCCAATTCTTCAGTAGATGCTTCTTCCAGTTGCACCCAGGAACTTTGTTGGACTCTTGCCCGCTAACATTGCACCACTGGGCTATACCTTAAAACTAATCACTTACCTAACCTCAGGTTCTCATCTGTAAACCCAAGAGGAGGAGGACCACTGTAGAGTGGAGGACTAACTAAAGCTCCATTTATTAAAGGGATCATCCGGGACCTCAATTTTGCTGACCTATCCTTAGTATATCAGATCAGTAAGATTCTGACTCCAGTACCCATGCTGACCAGCTTTTGGCAGGAGCCAGTGTGCCAAAACACTGGGGCAGTGTACACCATGAAGTGGCCGTGCCTGGTTACTTCAGCACCGCTCCCATTCAAGTGAACAGGAGCAGTGCTGCAGAAACAGGCACAACCACTACACCGTGTACGGAGCAGTGCTGTTCTGGTGCCTGGATCTAGCGAACAGCAGTTCCTGTGAACAAATGATTGCCGACCCACACTGATCTGATATTGATCCTAAGGATAGGTCACCAATATTGAAGTGCTGAAGCATCCATTTAAATTGAAAGCAATCTTTCATACAACTTCAAACAAAAACTCTACAATGTTTGCCAATTCGAAGCACACAAAACAACCATTTATGTGTAAGGTTCTGTACACAACTGTGTCATGTCTTTTGTTTTTCCAATAAATCCGTCAGCAGTTTTGAGTTTCTGAAAACTGCTGACAGCCATATATACAGTAGGTGAAAGGGAGAGCGGTGTAGGAATGCTTAGAGTGATGGTTATGTAAGTTGCATTGGCGAGACATTGAAGAAATGTATGATTTCAGCAGTATCACTGCCCCTACACATTACAAAAATAAAAATAGAATGGCAGTTACACTTTAATGTAGAAAACAGCCCTTTCTCTCTGCCTTGTAAATAGATTATTATTGTTTTTAAGTTCAAAGCTCTGCTTTAATCCTTCGTTGGAGCTTCACATTCAAAGTCTTTCAGAACAGAAAACAATTCAGGTCGATAACATTGTAATACTTCAGATGAAATGAGGAGATTAGTGTAGAATTATGGGTAGGTCTGCCAAGAGTATTTTAACAGTAGCACTGAGCCTACTGGAATTTCATCAGAGCTGTGGCAGTTTGTGTCCAAATTATTAATATGAAATGTAGAGGAGATGGCGGGGAAAGCATGTGAGCTATATTACCCAACCACAGTCACAAACCTAAAGGCTATAGGCATCTTTGGGGCAATTTTTCTTATGATTGCATTTTACTAATTTTGGGCTACAAATTATTTGTTCAATGTCTTCATTAATAATTTTTAGCCATTTTTTAGTACAAGGGTTAAAAATCAGTCTGTTTGCAGAGTATCTCTTCTCAGTCCCATCAGCTAAAGGATTATTCCTAATCTCCTGACCTAACACCCATTACAGCTAAACTCATTATATTAAACTGATAATAATATGGCTTAGGCTACTTTCACACTTGCGGCAGAGTGATCTGGCAAGCAGTTCCGGCAATCTGCATGCAAACAGACAGCAATTGTAGACGGATCCGGATCAGTCCTACAAATGCATTGCAAGAACGGATTCGTCTCTCCGGATGTCATCCGGAGAAACGGATCCGTTATATATATTTTTCACATTTTTACCTGTCTGCGCATGCGCAGACTGGAAAGAACGGATCCGGCATTGTGGTATTTTTAATGCCGGATCCGGCAATAATACATTTCAAAACGCCGTTCAGTGACTGAACTGAAGACATCCTGAACGGATTTCTCTCTATTCAGAATGCATGGGGATAAAACTGATTGGTTCTTTTCCGGTATTGAGCCCCTATGACGGAACTCCGCGGCGGAAAAGAAAAACGCTAGTGTGAAAGTACCCTTAAATGAGTGTTTATGAGGTCAAGAGATCATAGAAAAAGCTTTGTATGAGCAGTCAGCTGACAAGACTAAGAAGTTTTTATTCCCTGTATCTCATAAACGACCAATTAAAAATTATTTTTAGCCCAAATGGGTAAAATGCAATCATAAAAAATATTGCCCCGAAGGTGTCCATAACGCCTTTAAGGTGGCCATACAAATTAAACAGAAGTAGGTTTGTCGTGTACTGTGTGGGTACTTAGATGTAAAGTACTTGTTTGGTAGATTATGCTGAATGCTGGACTGCTCATACACTGTTGTTAGTTATGAAGTTTTATTTTTCGTGTTGCATGTGCAGATCTGTCTATTGTTATAATGTTCATAGTTGCTCTATATGTCAGTTTTGATCTTTAAAAGGATTTCCTGAGATATTTTAACTGATCGGAGTCTAATACCTGGGAACCCCGCCTATGAGCTGTTTGCAAAGGCACCGGCGCTCACAGTAGCAGCAAGGCCTTCTCGCAGCTTTCCCTAGGCCAGTGACGACACGTTCATTGGTCGCATGGCCTAGGCACAGCTCAGCCCCATTGTACGGTGCGGTGCTTGGTGAGCCGAGAGAAGGCCGCAGCGCTACTGCAAGTGCTGGTTGCTTCTCAAACAGTTGATTGGTGTGGGGTCACGGGTGTCAGACCTCCACCAATCAGATACTGATGACTAGGGATGAGCAAACCCGTGGGAGTTCGGGTTTGCCCGAACTTCAGGTCAAAGTTCGGGACCCGAACTTGACCCCGAACCCCATTAAATTCAATGGGGACCCGAACTTCACTTTATTATTTTCCGTTATACCATGGTTATAACGGAAAATAATAGCATTCTTAAGACAGAATGCTAAATAAAATGGTCATTGAGGGGTTAAAAATAATTTTAAAAAAAACTCACCTCATCCACTTGATTGCGCAGCCGGTATCCTCTTCTTTATTTTTTCTGCAGGATCTGCGATGACGTCACCGCAGGTCCTTCTATCTTCATTCAGCAGGACCTGCGGTGACATCGTGGTGAGCGCGGTGACATCATTGCAGGTCCTGCAGAAAGAAGATGATACCGGCTGTGCGATCAAGTGAATGAGGTGAGGTTTTTTTTCATTATTTTAACCCCTCAATGTCCATTTTATTTGGCATTCTGTCTTAAGAATGATATTATTTTCCGTTATAACGGAAAATAATAAAATCACCCGAACGCCGAACTTCAGTGAAAAAGTCCAGGTTTCAGGTCCGGGTACCTGAACTCGCAAAGTTCGGTACGAACCCAAACTTTGCAGTTCGGGTTCGCTCAACCCTACTGATGACCTATCCAAATAATAGGTCATCAGTAAAAAAGTCTCGGAAAACCCCTTTAAGTACACTGTGATTAATGTGTCCCTTACTCGTGTATTGACCAAAACACTATTAGTGTACTACCTACTCAGCCAATCCCTGGCTGGAGGCTGGTCAATGCTGCAGCCAGTGATTGGCTGAGCAAGATGTCCAAGCAATTTGCTATGGGTTGAGCCCAGGAGAAGAAAGTATGGAGCAGCAGGAACCTAAGCAGTGTCAGAAGAGCAGCAACTGGGGATCGGCGAGTAGAGTGATGAGTGTCTTGTTTTTTTTCATTTTCAATAAAATTATTCCTCTGGAAAAACCCTTTAAAAAGTTACCAACAAAGCTAGACAAAAGAAAAGAAACAACTCTGTGTCTTGCTTCCAGTGGTTTAATTCTTGTCTTTTTTAAACACATACAGCTTACATTCCAAAATGTACAAACAAAAAGAGTATAACCAGCTGAAACCATACGTTCCACTATACACCACACAGACCAGAGGTAAAAGAGTAGAGATAGAATATCGTCGAAAAAGTCTACGGCAACAGCATCAACTAAGTTATGAGGAGAAAGGAAACACGTGAAAAATAACCTGATAACAACCAAACAATATCAATAAATATCAAATCAAACATCACTGGAGAAAACAAAATGGTCCCTCATGTAGAAAGTGCACTACTACAACTCAGATTTATTGATCTCGATTCTTCCCAACACAGATATATAGTCAAAAGCAACTAAAATTTTTAACGGTAGTCTGCCACAAGGCAATGTTAAGCCAGGCACAATGGGGGAGATTTTATCAAACTGGTTGTTAAGTAGAACTGGCTTAGTTGCCCATAGCAACCAATAAGCTTTCACCATTCATTTTTCACAGCTCCTGAAATGAAAGGTGGATTATGATTAGTTGCTATGGGTAACTGAGCCAGTTCTACATTAAACCAGTTTGATAAATCTCCCCCAATGTCTTGTAGATGTATCCCAGCTGCATGTAATGATACCTTTCACCATTGTGGCAAAAAATCACTTTTAATCAACATGCTAATAGGCAGTTAAGTGCACCAAGGGCGGACCCAAGATACACGGTGCACTCTTGTTTCTCCTGCTCCCTCTGCCAGGCCTGCCCTCTCCTTCTTGATTGACAGGGCCAGGTTCATGCAAAGTCATCTTGCCTGGACTGTGAATCAAAGAGATGGAGGTGCTGGCAGAGGAAGTAGGAAGGGCAAGGGAGCACAGAGTGGCTAGGGCCTTCCTGAGGGCCCCGGACTGCTCATTTGCATATAGATTACAAGTACCTTTTCTTCAGAATGAAGAGACAGATCGCTAAGTGAAAGGTATCATTACATTCAGCAGAGCTAGCCCTGCAAGGCAGTGTGTGTGGTTAAGGCTCCATTCACACGTCCGCAAATGGGTCCGCATCCGTTCTGCAATTTTGCGGAATGGGTGCGGACCCATTCATTCTCTATGGGGCCGGAAGAGATGTGGCGAGCACACTATGTGCTCTCCGCATCCACATTTCCGGAGCGCGCCCCCGATCTTCCGGTCCGCAGCTCCGCTAGAAAATCGAGCATGTCCTATTCTTGTCCGCAATTGCAGACAAAAATAGGCATTTCTATGGGGGTGCCGGCCGGGAGTATTGTGGATCCGCAATGCACTACGGACGTGTGAATAGACGCTTAACAGTGAATTCCCTGGAAACAGATTCCCATTAAGTACCAGCAGCAACTTAGAGTAATTGATTCATCTTCAGATACCGTCAACAATGGTAGTACTCTTTAAATTCATCTGGATTTTCCTTTTTCATTGCAGCACTTAAAGGGGTTAGCCAGCTTCCTATATTGATGACTTATCCTCAGGATAGGTCATAAATATCAGATCAGCAGGGGTCCGACATCCGGCACCCCAAATGATCAGCTGTTTGAAGAGAACACTCCGTCTGCTCCGTCACATTGAAGTGAATGGGGAGGGAGGAGCTGCAGTTACACCTGCTGGCCACTGTGATGTCGACAGAGCGCTGCATTCTCTTCAAACAGCTGATTGGTGGGGGTGCTGGGAGCAGGACCACCGCCAATCTATTGATGACCTATCCCAGTGATGGCTAACCTCCGGCACTCCAGCTCTGGTGAAACTATGACTCCCAGCATGCTCCAGTCATTTCTATGGAGTTCTGAGAACAGCCAAGCAAGGGGGCAGCTTGGAAGTCGTAGTTTTACCACTGCTGGAGGTTAGCCATCACAGACCTATCCTAAGGATAGGTCAACAATATAGGAAACTGGCCAACCCCTTTAAGGGTTAAAGTAAACAGCACTAGTACAATAAAGCAAAACCTATACAACTACATCTCTTTAATTCAGCAATATGCTTTCTCTCCTTGATGATTCCACATATCTTTCAGGATCTGCTGTCTCATATTCAAACCACCAGGGTAGAGGGTATTTCACTATAGATAAATCACAGTAAATGACTTTATAATTTCATTTATAATGAAATCATACCTGTATATGTGGTAGATATGCTGAAATGTAGTCTTTGCCTTTATCTAAAGGACTGTAGAGCATTGTACTACCCATAACATCCACATTAAAGGCAATAGGACGGCAGCACAGGCCATTCCTTTTTACTGGTCATCTTTGGCTCTACAACAGGTCATGATTTTATTCATTTCAAAATGAAGAAATAACATAGAAATAAAAAGAAATATCCTTTTATACTGGAGGGTGTGGCTCTTTTACTCTTCTCGTGAAATAATTTCCTGGGGAGCTTGTCATCCTCATCCTGAATACTGAAGCATGGTGTTGTCCCGATCATCTTTGGGACATGCCAACAGCAACCAGTTATTGTCACTCTTTATAATGAAATTGTAAACATTGTACAATAGATAGGCACAACTCTATGGAGCGCTTGGTGGTCAATCCGACCAACTGGTGGGGCTGCTGCTCTTCAAAGCCTTGTGGTAGGTATAGGAAACCCTCCAGATCTACAGAAAACCTTGAAGAAATTAATCCAAAGAGCATAAAAACAACTTTTAGTGGTGCTGCTCTGGTGTCTCAAAACAAAAGGTCTGCCAGATACCAAGTTACGTCAAATTTTGATACCAAGTTACGTCACCTGTCATGGTATACCCAAACAAAATCAATATTATATGCATTTTATTACTGTTTATGGTTTTTTCTTCTAAGCCAATGGGAGGTCATCTCCCCTAGTCCACTTCTCTTTGTTTTACAGCTACCATTTGTACCTGATGAAGACTCAAAACCAGGGCCAAAATGTATTACACAGTGTGGATAATAAAGATATTCAGCACCTTCATCTGGGTATCTGAACACCGTCTAGAAGTTTTTATTTTTCTCTTAGGAATAAGATCTCTACCTAGAAATGGTTCTGACAGAAGTCCTACTAAGTTCACCACAGCACTATTAGGGGTTTTCCGAGTCTTTTATACTGATGACCTTATACTCTGGATAGGGCATCAGTATCTGATTGGTGGGGTCCGACACCCAGGACCCTCTCTGATTAGCTGTTTGAGAAGGCACCAGCACTCCTGTGAGCACCGCTGCCTTCTCACAGCTCACCAAGCACAGAGCCATACATTGTATAGCGGCTGTGCTTAGTATCACAGCTCAGCCCCATTCACTTCAATGGGGCTGAGCTGTGCTTATGCCATGGCCTAGGCAAAAGCTGTGTGAAGACTGCAGCACTGCTTCGAGCACCGAGCCTTCTCAAACAGCTGATTGGTGGGAGTCCCGGATGTCGGACCCCCCACCGATCAGATACTCGGAAAAAGGAAAACCCCTTACACTGAAGTTTGGTATCTGTGTTAAAGGATAACTGTCATATTTTCACTCAAAATTAAATTTTTATATATGTTGTTGCTGCTGTGGTGATAATCCATAATCACCAATTATTGTGTTCACATACCACTTGTTTAATAAGATTACGTCCATAGCAACCGCTCCTCACAAGACTTCTTTCTGACTCAAGATGGCTGCCGATGCCCTTACCCTGAGGCTAAGACCTCCCTCCCTAACTACCCAGAATTCATTCGGCTCATCTCGGGAACGCGCAGCCTCACCCCAACCAATCGGCTTTCTCCAGACTTAAACACGCCCTCTTCCTCCTGAGTAGTTGATTGCGAATTTTTATCGCGAATATCAGCACTATCCCGGTCTGACGGGAGTGCGCACGCAGTGTTCGGGACTGCCCACTACTACGTCCTCCGTCTTCTGTATATAGAAGATGGAGGACACCTAGCAACGCTCTTTTAGCCGCACCACTGGGGGAGGAAAGAACAAGCTGCAATTACTAGATAATTCAATACCTATACAAAAGTATTAACTAGGGAACTAAGGTAAACTTAGTCAGACCAATCCAATTACATAAAAAAAAAGGACAGTTACCCTTTAAATTAAATAATCAAGAGGCGTGTGTGATGGCCATAGTACAGTACTATTGGCTTTACAATTCATTAGCACTTTAGCAAAGAGGGTAATTTTACCAAAATTGACCACAATGTGACAGCTTCATGTTAATTTCCCCAAATCCTGCAGTAGCAGAAGTTCTCTCAGAGAAGACATGGGATAGGAACACATGAAATATTTTCCCCAAGAAAAAGAAAAGAACAGCAGCGAGGGAAGACAACAGTCTCCGAATTCCATCTCCCATGATGCTTTCCTGCCAAGGGCCAAAAGTGACCCATTCGGAGTCCACACAAACCCAATCTCTCTAAATCTCAAATTTCTGCAGGAACAGGAAAATAAAAAGATATCAGTAGTGATTTTGGTATCTGACACTCCTGTCATTTCCATCGTGGAGATTATTCCATCTGAAAACATTTTGCAGACAGAAAAAGGTCACTTGGAAAATCTGTTTTAAATCTATGACGTAAAGATGAATCACCTTAACACTAAATCCCTGTCATGCTGTTTGCTGCACACGTATTCAGCCTAAATCCAGGAGTGCTGCGGTCCGTTTTCTTTTATTTAGCAGAATTATCATGATAAAACATATTAAAACCACAGAGAAAATAAAATATTTAGCAACGACTAAAAGTTGTAGTAGAAGTTGTCAGTGTCGGTTATAGAAAAATCTACGTTTTATTGAAACCTCTCAATGCAAATACGAAGCTATTGGAATTTCATCAGCTGGCCGGCCTCCCAGTGATGTAACTGACAGCAGTAGTGTAGATGGCCACAATGACTTCACTGGGAGCTGCTCCAGTCATTAGAAATAAGGGTGGTGAGACGAGAGCACAATGTGCTCAAATAACCTCTTATTTCATTACAGCAGGTGTCTAGAAATTAAAAGCACAACCCACATGCACGGCTCATAGACGCTAAACTTTCCCACTGGCTTAATACAGTTGCAACGGAAATAATACTATGGCTTTTGTGGTCAGTTTTGACCACCGGAGGACACAGGAGTCATTTTTGCTAGCAACCATTGAATCTTCATTGCACAACACTTCAAACACAGTAAAGAACCAGCTCTTGTGTGTATCGGACATGAATGAAGCATAAGAGCGGAGGAGTCCGATTTCAGCAGCACCCCGTAAGCTCTATGCTGATATATACCACAGTATACGATACTGAATGAGATCCTTATTGAATACAGAATAAATACGACTTGAAATGTATATATGAAATGTTAATAAATAACAAAAGTAATACGAATCAATAATTTAAAAAGGACCCAAACATGGCGTACCCTTCCTCTGAAAAAAACTAAAAGTTCACTCGGTCGGTGTACTAATTTTTCTTGTATGAAGCACTGGAGACCACCTGCCTTAAAAACAAACACAAGAAGCCAAATACATCTCTCAATCTTCAGCAGAGGGAGCTTCCACAGAACATACAGACACAAAACAGCACAGCTCCCAAATCCTTTCTTTACCAACCCTGTCTACAGGGGGTAGATTGCTATGGCATATTCTGCCAAATCTCACAAGTCCTCCCCCACCCAAAATCTCCAAAAGGACAAATAAAGAGCAAGTAACAGCAGCTGGATGAGTCAGAAGAAACACGGCACCCGATAAAAACACCCCAAACCAAAACGGCAAAGTAAGCGAGTGTGGAGCCAGGAGAAGCAGGTGGGATAGGGTGGTCTGCGTCGGTCGCCAACCCCAACCTGCCCTGGCTAAAGAGGGAATTTTGGATGGAGGGGATGGGGAGGAAGAGTCAGGCGCACGCTGGGGAGGCTGAGGTAGGGCCAGGCATCGTTACTTCTTGTTCTTTAGTTGGTTGGCTAGCCAGTCCAGGCCCTCGTAGAGACCATCTCCACTGGTGGCACAGGTGGACTGGATGTACCAGTTGCGATGACGAAGAGAATGAAGGCCCAGTTTGTCTGTGATTTCTGCAGCGTTCATGGCGTTGGGGAGGTCCTGGAAAGAGATTATTTAGAAAGTGATTTAATTAGGGAAATAAAATGGACACGACAGACTCCACATAGAGAGAACTGCACATCAACCAACCTGTTTATTTGCAAAAACAAGCAGTACAGCATCCCGAAGCTCATCTTCTGCTAGCATCCTCATTAACTCTTCCCGTGCCTCATTAACTCGTTCTCTGTCATTACTGTCAACCACAAATATTAACCCTGAAAAAATAGAATGGAAACACATGAATCATGTTTAATTGTCCTAATATAAGTCAGACAATAATTCTTTAATAACCTGGAAATTTTCCATTATTTCTTTTTTACTCCCAGCTCTCCCAAAGCCATAACTTTTTTTTTTTTTTTTCATTCACATAGCTGTATGGGGCTTGTTTTTTGCGGGACAAGAAGCACTTTCTAATGGCCCCATATACGGTTGCATAAAATGTGGTGGGAAGCGGGGAAAAATTCCAAATGGGGTAGAATTATATTTTTTTTAAAAACACAACACCATTCCACCAGAGATTTATGGGGATTTTTTTTACACCATTTCCTATGTGGTAAAACTGACCTGTTACCTTTATTTTCCAGGTCAGTACGATTACAGCTATACCACATATGTATAGTTTTTCTTGCAGTTTAATACTGAAGAAAAAAATTAAAACTCTGAAAAAAAAAAACTAAAACTTTTTTTCTTCATCACCATATTCTGACCCCTGGAACTTTTTTGTAGTTATATGTACGGAGCTGTGTGAGGGCTCATTTTTTGCAGGACGAGCAGTATTTTTCAATGATATAATTTTGTGTATGACTTTCTGATGAAGCGACCAAAAGCAGCAAATTGGGCATCTTGACTGTTTTTCCGCTTTGGAATTTTTAAAAAATATTTTAATAGTATGGACGTTTTCACAGGTGGCGATGCCCATTATGTGTATTTTTTGTTGTTTACATATTTTTATTTACATTTTGGGGAAAGGGGGTAATTAGAATTTTTTTATTTGGGTTTTTTATCTGGGTTTTAGGGCATCCACATGCCGTGGTCACATTTGACCACGGCATCTGAAGGGTTAAAAGTCCATTAGTGCCGGGTGTCTGCTGTATGATCAAAAAGTCATACGTGCCCCAAAATGGTATCAATAAAAACTACAGATCTCTCCACATAAATAGAAATACACAAGAGTTATGGGCGTCAGAATATGGTGATGCACAGAATTTTTTTTGAAAAGCATTAAAACATAGATTTTTGAATTGCTGTAATTGCACTGACCCACAGAAAGAGCTATTGTGTCATTTTACCATGCAGTAAACGTCATATATACGAAACTCTTAAAACAATGGAAGGATAGCATTTTTTTTCCAATTTGAAAATTTTTTATTGGGTAAAAGAAAAGCCCTAATGCTACAGATTTTCTAAATTAAAGTCATTCCCCAACAATGATCATCGCTTACACCTCGTGAAGTCATGAAAAACTGTACACTCTATGTATACAGAATATAACAGCTCACCCTGAGTATTCTGGAAATAATGTCTCCACAGTGGCCGGATCTTGTCTTGGCCACCGACGTCCCACACCGTGAAGCTGATATTCTTGTATTCTACCGTTTCTACATTGAAGCCTGTGAAGAAGAAAATATTACAAGTGTTTGAGATTGATGGTGTAAAGGCAAGTATAAACATTAGAAAACATAAAAGAAATATCACATAAGCAAGAACATGTCTAACAGGTCACCACAGTCTAAGGTGCAGAATAAAGTTTAGCTCCTAAGAAACGGAACATCTAAATATACATCCTGCTTGGTTCTACCTGGAATGGTTGTGGACATGCGTGATACAGATCTACAATATGGCCCTATTACGGTTCATATTGTATCAGTGTTGCATCTGTTTTATGGATCTCTGATATGAATGGACTGGCTTCTAAGGAGAAACAGGAAACACAAAAGATGGGCCCCTTTCACATACGGGTGGGTGGCAGTATGCATGATATATGTAATTTAAACACCTTCCATACACTTCAATTGATGTTTTACATCTGCAAAACGGATAAGAATAGTACATGCTATGTATTTCAAATTGTATATGTTAGAAGTCCGTGTGAATAGTTCCATAGATTAACATTGCATTTTGTTCACATAAAAATTGTAATTAATAAAAAATAATACTGAAGTAAGCAATATTTAAAGGGTATGTACAGTTTTAGTCATAGTTTGACATGTTATTGAGGCACTAGGCATAGTTCTTGAGCTGGGATCGCCTCCTGATTGCTAAAATGAAGGAGCCTCTGCCTGCTCAGCTTAAAATTTCAGGTAGTGCTGTCAGCCTAACCCAAGTTGGTGCTTAGTAGAGCTCATCCTCTTGGATTAAAGGGGTTATCCGATATCTAAAATATCCCCTCCAATGCCCAGGCCCCTTGTATGGATTATACTTACCTGCTCCTCTGCACAGCCGCCACTGCATCTCCCCATCACTTGGATCAAAACATTCGGCGATGGGGGGGAGCAACCAATAGCAGGTGCAGCGGCAACCGTGAAGGAATCAGGAGCGAAGCGGGTGCCGGGGAGCAGGCAAGTATAATCCATACAAGGGGCCCGGGCATTGGGGGTATATTTTAGATATCGGATAACCCCTTTAAAGTCTAGAGACATTTTGGAGACTTTGTTATTGCATCTATTTTATGAAATAAAATATAATTGCAACTGGTTTTATTATTACAAAGTTTTGAACCGTTTGTCTTCTACAGCTTAGAATTGTTGCGATACCAAATTTTTGATTCGGTTTCGATACCATGAAAAAGTATTGCGATACTCGATACCATTCGATACCACGCAAAAAAAAATAAACCCAAAAAGTCACGTGCATTCCGCATTTAAAAAAATGGCGAATCGCGCAGTTTTTATTTATTTTTTCTGTTCCGACGTTCACCGCATAGATTTTTTTAATATTTTAATAGTTTGGACTTTTCTGACGTGGCGATATGTAATATGTTTATTACTTATACATTTTATATGTGAAATTGGGAAAGGGGGTGATTCATACCTAATATTTTGTTGTTTTTTTTTTTTACTTTTTTTTTACACTTTTTATTTAATAACTATTTCCCCCCTTAGGGGCTAGAACCTGGGATTTTTTTCATCCCTTGTCCAATTCACCCTGATAGAGCTCTATTAGGGTGAATAGGACCTCACACTGTCCCTGCTGCCCTGTGCACACAGCATCAGGGATGTTACCATGGCAGCCAGGACTTCAGTAGCGTCCTGGCTGCCATGGTAACCGATCGGAGCCCCAGGATTACACAGCTGGGGCTCCGATCGGAAGCTGCCACTGCACCACCAATGAGGGGGAGGGGAGGGACCCTGTGGCCACTGCCACCAATGATTTTAATACTGGGGGGGTTGAGAGGGGCGGGCGCACTGTGCCACCAATGATTTTAATGGGGTGGGGGGTTGAGGGGGCGCACTGCGCCACCAATGATAATTACCCCTTAATACAGGAGGTGGGTACTGGCAGATCAGCGGCAGTTAACCCCTCAGGTGCCGCACCTGAGGGGTTAACTGCCGCTGATCGCAGCTCCCTGTCAGGGGAAGGGTGCCGGCAATGTGATTCTGCTGCCGGCACCCGCCTCCTGTATTATGTGTTAAAGACTACTTTTCCTGGGTCCAGACTTTAAGTATTAGGCTACACAGAGCGGCGCCCAGCGATGTCCCAGCACTTACTATTAGTCCTGGGCGCTGCTCCGTTCGCCGCAGTGCCCCATTACTGTCTCCTCTCCTGCTCCATATGCTAATTACTATCGGAGCAATGGGGAGGAGACATCAGCTTCTCTAGTGGGCGTTCCTTCTCCCTGGCTGTAGCGCTGTCCAATCGCAGCGCAGGGAGAAGGAACGCCCACTAGAGAAGCTGATGTCTCCTCCCCATTGCTCTGATAATAATTAGCATATGGAGCAGGAGAGGAGACAGTAATGGGGCACAGCGGGTGAACAGAGCGGCGCCTAGTAATAATGGTAAGTGCTGGGACATCGCTGGGCGCGCGCTCTGTGTAGGAAAAGTCATATCATTGGTGGCCCAGTGCACCCGCCCCTCCTCCGCCCCTCCCTCCGTTCATTGGTGGCAGCGGCAGCAGCAGCACAGGGGGGAGGGAGACACTGCTTTCTTCTCCCCTGTGCTGCTGAGAGAACATGAGCGCGCTGACAGCAGCGCGCTAAAGTTCAGAGATACTAGACTGCGCAGCAGCGCAGCCCAGTATCGAAAAAATTGAAATCCCGGTATTGTATCGATACCGGGACAAAAGTATCGATTGGGTATCGAAATTTCGATACCCGCAACAACCCTACTACAGCTTGCATGTTCTTTAATACAATACAAGCTGCTGGATTTGCTCTCTGGCTGTCTTTTCTGTAGCTCTTCTATGTGGTCTCCTGAATGCTCATAAAGCAGACATACGTTTGGATTTAAAGAAGTTCTCCGGGATATACATGCTGATGGCCTAACAGGATAGGTAATCAATATGAGATTGGCAGGGGTCCGACTGCACTGTACGAAGAGGCCGCGGCACTCTGTGAGCCTCTTCCTAGGCCATGTGAAATCACGTTCATCAGTCAAATGGCCAAGGCGCAGCTCAGCTCAGTGAAGTGAAGTGAAAGGGGCTGAGCTGCAATACCAAGCACGAACAAGAGGTCGCAGAGCTCATGGGAGCTCCTGAGGATAGGTCATGAATATGTAAATCCTGGAGAATCCCTTTAAGTTTACGTTATTTAACTGCAAAGAGGTCAGCTTAGATTTGTGTTCAGGAGACCAGAGGGGCTACAGAGTGAGCCGTGAAAGAGCCTAACAGAGAAAATGAGCACTGAATGGCATCCAGCAGCTTGCATATTTAAAACATGCAAGCTGCAGAACACAAACGGTCCAAAATGTTTGCTTAAAGCCAACTGCAAATAGGTTTTCTTTTACGTACAATTAATAAATGTCTGCAAGCGTGTCTGTTTCCTTTACTGTAATTATCTGTTATACAATAACATACATATTATAGTTACATAGTAATTACATAGTTGTTAAGGTTGTCAAAAGACAAAGTCCATCAAGTCCAACCTGTAATCCTGCCATCTTGATCCACAGAACAAATCCCTGGATCAATGTCCATAATATACAGGGTGGGCCATTTATATGGATACACCTTAATAAAATGGGAATGGTTGGTGATATTAACTTTCTGTTTGTGGCACATTAGTATATGTGAGGGGGGAAACTTTTCAAGATGGGTGGTGACCATGGCGGCCATTTTGAAGTCGGCCATTTTGAATCCAACTTTTGTTTTTTCAATAGGAAGAGGGTCATGTGACACATCAAACTTATTGGGAATTTCACAAGAAAAACAATGGTGTGCTTGGTTTTAACGTAACTTTATTCTTTCATGAGTTATTTACAAGTTTCTGACCACTTACAAAATGTGTTCAATGTAGAGTTGTTGCGATACCAAATTTTTGATTCGGTTTCGATACCATGAAAAAGTATTGCGATACTCGATACCATTCGATACCACGCGAAAAAAATAAACAAAAAAAGCCACATGCATTCCTCATTTTTAAAAATGGCGAATCGCGCAGTTTTTATTTTATTTTTTCTGTTCCGGCATTCACCACCTAGATTTTTTTTTTATATTTTAATAGTTTGGACTTTTCTGACGTGGCGATGTAATATGTTTATTTATATATTTTATATGTGAAATTGGGAAAAGGGGGGTGATTTATACTTCATATTTTAGTGTTTTTTTTTTTTTCACTTTTTATTTAATAACTATTTCCCCCCTTAGGGGCTAGAACCTGGGATCTTTCATCCCTTTTCCTATTCACCCTGATAGATCTCTATCAGGGTGAATAGGACTCCACACTGTCCCTGCTGCTCTGTGCTTTGTGCACACAGCATCAGGGATGTTACCATGGCAACCAGGGCTTCTGTAGCGTCCTGGCTGCCATGGTAACCGATCGGAGCCCCAGGCTTACACAGCTGGGGCTCCGATCAGAAGCTGCCACTGCACCACCAATGAGGGGGAGTGGAGAGGTCCCTGTGGCCACTGCCACCAATGATTTTAATACTGGAGGGTTGAGAGGGGCCGGCGCACTGTGCCACCAATGATTTTAATGGGATGGGGGGATTGAGGGGGGGGGCACACTGCACCACCAATGATTTTACCCCTTTATACAGGAGGCGGGTACTAGCAGATCAGCGGCAGTTAACTGCCGCTGATCGCAGCTCCCTGTCAGGGGCAGGGTGCCGGCAATGCGATTCTGCTGCCGGCACCCGCCTCCTGTATGTGTTAAAGACTGACTACTGTATATGAGTCCAGACTTTCACTATTAGGCCACACAGAGCGGCGCCCAGCGATGTCTCAGCACTCACCATTTAGTCCTGGGCGCCGCTCCGTTCGCCCGCAGTGCCCCATTACTGTCTCCTCTCCTGCTCCACATGCTGCTGATTACTATCGGAGCGATGGGAGGAGACATCAGCTTCACTAGTGGGCGTTCCTTCTCCCTGGCTGTAGCGCTGTCCAATCGCAGCGCAGGGAAAAGGAACGCCCACTAGTGAAGCTGATGTCTCCTCCCATCGCTCCGATAGTAATCCTATCATTGGGGGCGCAGTGCGCCCGCCCCTCCTCCGCCCCTCTCTTCTCATTGCCGCCCCTCCTCCACCCCCTCTCTTCTCATTGCCGCCCCTCCTCCGCCCCTCTCTTCTCATTGCCGCCCCTCCTCCGCCCCTCTCTTCTCATTGCCGCCCCTCCTCCGCCCCTCTCTTCTCATTGGTGGCAGCGGCAGCAGCACAGGGGGAGGGAGGACAGCTTCCTTCTCCCCGTGCTGCTGAGAGAGAACATGAGCGCGCCGACAGCAGCGCGCTCATGTTCAGAGATACTAGACTGCGCAGAAGCGCAGCCCAGTATCGAAAAAACGGAAATCCCGGTATCGTATCGATACCGGGACAAAAGTATCGATTGGGTATCGAAATTTCGATACCCGCAACAACCCTAGTTCAATGTGCTGCCCATTGTGTTGGATTGTCAATGCAACCCTTTTATCCCACTCTTCACACACTGATAGCAACACCGCAGGAGAAATGCTAGCACAGGCTTCCAGTATCCGTAGTTTCAGGTGCTGCACATCTCGTATCATCTGAAGGCAATCGCCTATGCTGTGAAGATACGAGATGTGCAGCACCTGAAACTAAGGACACTGGAAGCCTGTGCTAGCATTTCTTCTGCGGTGTTGCTATCAGTGTGTGAAGAGTGGGAGAAGAGGGTTGCATTGACAATCCAACACAATGGGCAGCACATTGAACACATTTTGTAAGTGGTCAGAAACTTGTAAATAACTCATGAAAGAATAAAGTTACGTTAAAACCAAGCACACCATTGTTTTTCATGTGAAATTCCCAATAAGTTTGATGTGTCAAATGACCCTCTTCCTATTGAAAAAACAAAAGTTGGATTCAAAATGGCCGACTTCAAAATGGCCGCCATGGTCACCACCCATCTTGAAAAGTTTCCCCCCTCACATATACTAATGTGCCACAAACAGGAAGTTAATATCACCAACCATTCCCATTTTATTAAGGTGTATCCATATAAATGGCCCACCCTGTAGAATATTATTATATATCAATATTAGAATATATTCTAAATGGTGTATTCAATTGAGGCCAACGTTAGCCCACCGTGCAGCCGGAAGTCTGCTCCGGCCCCATTTACTATAATGGGGTGGGCTGGAGGTCCGGCCGCAGCACGGCAAACATGCCAAGAGTCGGCCGGAATAAAACTACAGGATGCTGCGGTTTTTGTCCAGCAGCCTATCAGCTTGTTTGCCGAGCTGCGGCCGGACTTCTGGCCCACCTCTATTATAGTAAATGGGGCAGGAGCAGACTGCCGGTGGCATGGTGGGCTAGCGTTAGCACGGATCCGGCAGGTGTGAAAGTAGCCTGAATTAGTCTTTTAAGTCTGGAGTTGTAGCGATGGCTTTGACATGGTAATTTGATGGGGCAATCGACTGTCAGCTTATAGAACTAGCTAAAAATATATATATATATATATATATATATATATACACACATACTGTATATATTTTTTTTGGGGGGGTAAATGTATTATTTGTCATGTAGAAAAGTTGAAAATGTTGGCACAAGTCCTGTTTTACATAAAAATTTGCAACTTTTCTCCCGTTTTAATGACTTCCACAAAAAGTGAGAGGATTAGGCCTCATGCACACGACCGTTGTGTGCATCTGCGGCCGTTGTTCCGTTTTCCGTTTTTTTTTCGCGGACCCATTGACTTTCAATGGGTCCGTGGAAAAATCGGAGAATGCACCGTTTGGCTTCCGCGTCCGTGATCCGTTTTTCCAGTCCGTGAAAAAAATAGGACCTGTCCTATTTTTTTCACGGACAACGGTTCACGGACCCATTCAAGTCAATGGGTCCGTGAAAAATCACGGATGCACACAAGATAGTCATCCGCGTCCGTGATCTGTTTTTCCTATCATTTTCAACTTGACTTTTTTTTTCACTTTTCATGTCCGTGGATCCTCCAAAAATCAAGGAAGACCCACAGAAGAAAAAACGGTCACGGAACAACGGAAATCCGTTTTGCGGACCGGAAAAAAAAACGGTCGTGTGCATGAGGCCTTATGGGAAACCTGCATGTGGGAACTCGGAAGCCTGGCATATTCAACAATACACACACCACAAAACTGATGTACATTACACCTGAAAACCACACCAGCTACTTGCTGGTATAGATTTCACTTCCTGGCGCACAAACCTCCTGAGGATGCACCACAGTTACTAAGAGGCATGCCTCTTAATCATTTCGGCACATCATACACCAGTGAGATTTCATATTTTCGGTTCAGTTTTTCCGTATGGCATATACAGTATACAGTAATTACATAAAACAAATTGGGCTGGGCATAACATTTTCAATAGATGGTTTCGCAAAAAACGGAACGGATACGGAAGACATACGGATGTATTTCCGTATGCATTCCTTTTTTTTTGCGGACCCATTGACTTTAATGGAGCCACGGAACGTGATTTGCGGCCAAATATAGGACATGTTCTATCTTTCAACTGAACGGAAAAACGGAAATACAGAAACGGAATGCATACGGAGTACATTCTGTTTTTTTTTTTTGCGGACCTATTGAAATGAATGGTTCCGTATATGGCCCGCAAAACGGAACGAAAAAAAAAACGGTAGTGTGAAAGAGGCCTAAGACTATCAAAAACACTAGCCCTAATAAACCCCCCCCCCCACCCATGTTTTTTAAATTAGTAGAAGCCCTTCATGATCTTTGTGATCAGCCAATTTTATTAGGAAGCACACAAGAAAGTCAGGATCAGTATCGTTATATGAAGACAAAAAGCTTTTCATAGCGCAGAATGGATTTATTACCTCATACTGATTTGTGCAAAACCAAATAAATATTATGTTGACCTTCAGGACCCTGCCATTTTTCACCTTAAGGACCAGGCCATTTTTTGCAAATCTGACATGTGTCACTTTATGTGGTGATAACCTTAACCCCTTAAGGACTTAGGACGTACCGGTACGGCATGGTTCCCGAATCCTTAAGGACCCATGACGTACCGGTACGTCATGGCTTTAATTTGCTATTCCGGCGCCGCGGGGGTTAATCGGAACGGGATTTCGGCTGAAATCATTCAGCCGGCATCCCGTAACAATGCAGGGGGGGGTCATTTGACCCCCCCATATCGACGATCGCAGAAAACCGCAGGTCAATTCAGACCTGCGGTTTTCTGCGTTTCCGGTCCATTCGGGTGTCCTGTGACCCGATGAACCGGAAAAAGACTGCGATCGGTGGCGTAATTATACACCACCTATCGCAGTCCGAGGATTTGGAGAGGCGGCACTGGCCCTGGTGCTGAACGCTGCTGTCCAGGGTGCTGATTGGTGCAGGGGAGAGAGGCGCGAGATTCAAACTTCCTGCGCTCCTCTCTCGCCTCCTCTTCCTGTCCAGCACCCTGACCGTGCAGCACCGTCCAGCGTCCAGCTCCTGAGTCCCCCTAATCGTAGTCCATCACCCTCCTGCACCCATCGCCACCCAGGTAGGTTAGGGTCAGTGAGGGAGAGGCACCGTTAGGAAGGGAAAGAAGGGAAAAGTTAGGAAAAAAAAAAAAACTTTTACTAAACTTTCTTTTCTTTCTTTCTGATCCATCTATCAGACCCCAGACCCCCCCCTGCCACTTGCCCCCCCCACCAGCCCCCCACCACCACCAGCCCCCCCACCCCCCACCCTTCCCCCCACCAGCCCCCACCTCACCACCCCGGATTTTGCTGGCAATCCTGGAATCCAGATTCCCACAGTGGGGTTTACTGAAATTGACTATTTTAGTTTTTTTTTCAGTAACCCACTGGTGAATCTGATGGTGGAGCAGACGAATCTGTATGCCCAACAGTTCGTCGCTCAAAACCCAGGCTCATTTTTGGCTAGACCCGGTGGCTGGACGCCGGTCAGTGCAGCCGAGATGAGGACATTTTGGGGCCTCGTGCTGCATATGGGTCTAGTCCAAAAACCCAGTGTCAGACAATACTGGAGTGGGGACGTCCTATACCAGACCCCACTGTACAGTATGGTTATGACACGTCCCCGGTTTGAGGCCATCCGGAAATGTCTGCATTATTCCGATAATGCAGCATGTCCACCCCGAGGTGATCCTGCCTATGACCGGCTGTATAAGATACGGCCGGTCATCGATCACTTTGGGGCCACATTTCAGCAGGCCTACGTACCTGGAAGGGAGGTCGCGGTTGATGAGTCTCTCGTTGCGTTCAAGGGGAGACTCAGTTTCCGCCAATATATTCCCACAAAGCGGGCGAGGTATGGCGTGAAGCTTTACAAAATTTGTGAGAGTACCTCAGGGTACACTTACAAATTTCGTGTGTACGAGGGGCGAGATTCCCGGATTCAACCCCCAGAATGTCCCCCCACTCTGGGTGTTACCGGGAAACTCGTGTGGGACCTTATGTACCCACTGCTGGATAACGGTTACCACTTGTACGTGGACAACTTTTATACCAGCATTCCCTTGTTCAGGTCCCTTGCCGCCAGATCCACGTTCGCTTGTGGGACCGTGCGGAAAAATCAACGCGGCCTCCCTGCCCACCCCCTCCAGGTACCTATCCCCAGGGGTGAGACCCGTGCACTTACCAGTGGAAACCTGTTGCTGGTCAGATATAAGGACAAGAGGGATGTCCTTATGCTGTCCACAATCCACGGTAACAGCACCACCCCAGTCCCTGTGCGAGGTACCGCGGCAACGGTCCTCAAGCCCGATTGTATCGTCGACTACAATCGGTATATGGGAGGAGTTGATCTCTCTGATCAAGTCCTCAAGCCATATAATGCCATGCGCAAAACCCGGGCATGGTACAAAAAAGTTGCGGTCTACTTGGTACAGGTTGCCATGTACAACTCTTTTGTACTATCCCGAAGCGCTGGCAGCACAGGGACATTCCTCCAATTCTATGAGGCAGTCCTCAAAGACCTGATCTTTTCGGACCGGGAAAGAGCAGGCCGGAGTACCTCGGGAATTGGAGGCGCCCGGATCGTCCCTGGCCAACCTTTTCCAGGTGTGGTCCCCCATACTGGAAAGAAGGGACGAACCCAAAAAAGATGCAGAGTGTGTCACAAGAGGGGGATACGGAAGGACACCACTACTCAATGTGACACGTGCCCCGATCATCCGGGCCTCTGCATTATCAATTGCTTCAGGGAGTATCACACTTCCATGGAGTACTACATTTTTATAATCCCCAAAAGTCCACTACAGAACATAAAAAACTATGGCTCTCAGACTTTGGAGACAGGGAAACAATTTTTTTTTCCCCAAAAAAATATTAGTTTTAGAGCAGGCATCCTCAAACTGCGGCTCTCCAGATGTTGTAAAACTATAACTCCCAGCATGCCCAGACAACCTACAGCCATCAGCAGGGCATGGTGGGAATTGTAGTTTTACAACATCTGGAGGGCCGCAGTTTTTAGGATGCCTGCTTAGTGTCTCCAAAGTCTGAGAGCCATACATATTGGGCATCGTCGCGTGCGTAAAAGTCGTCGCTATAAAAATAACTTTTGACCAAACGCCTCGGATGAACGGTGTTAAAAATATAAAATAAAAACGGTGCCAAAACACCCATTTTTGGGCAAAATTTCCATTTGAATCCTTTTTGCCGGTAATAAAGCAAGGGTTAACAGCCAAACAAAACTCAATATTTATGGCCCTGATTCTGTAGTTTGCAGAAACACCCCATATGTGGTCGTAAATGGCTATATAGCCGCACGGCAGGGCATAAAACGAAGGGAACTCCAAACGGTTTCTGGAAGGCAGATTTTGATGGACAGTTTTTTTTTTGACACCATGTTCCATTAGAAGCCCCCCCTGATGTAGCCTAGACTAGAAACTCCAAAAAAGTGACCCCATCTAAGAAACTACACCCCTCAAGGTATTCAAAAGTTACTTTACAAACTATGTTAACCCTTTAGGTGTTCCACAAAACTAAATAGCGAATGTAGAAACAATTTTTAATTTTTTTTTTTGTTACATTGCCTCAAAAAAGAGTAATGAAGAGCAACTAAAAATCATATTTACCCCTAAAATAGTCCCAAAACAACAACCACCTGATCCCGTAGTTTCCTAGATGGGGTCACTTTTATGGAGTTTCTACTCTAGGGGTGCATCAGGGGGCTTGAAAGGGTTCATGATGTAAATAAACCAGTCCAGCAAAATCTGCCTTCCAAAAACCATATGACGTTCCCCTTCTTCTATGTCCTGCCGTTTAGCCAAATAGTAGTTTACGACCACATATGGGGTGTTTCTGCAAACTACAGAATCAGGGCAACCCATTTTAAGTTTTGTTTGGCAGTTAACCCTTGTTTTACTCCTGGAATAAATTGATTATATTGGAAAATTTTCCAAAAAATAGAAATTTCTAAATTGTTTCTTCATCTGTCAATAACTCTTGTGGAACACCTAAAGGGTTAACAAAGTTTGTAAACCCAGTTTTGAATACCTTGAGGGGTGTACTTTCTTAGATGGAGTCACTTTTTTGAAATTTCTATTCTAGGGGTGCAACAGGGGGCTTCAAATGGGACATGGTAAAAACAAAACCAGTCCTGCAAAATCTGCCTTCCAAAACCCATATGGTGTTCCCCTCCTTCTATGTGCTCCCGTTTGGCCAAACAGTAGTTTACGACCACATATGGGGTGTTTTTGCAAACTACAGAATCAGGGCAACCCATTTTGAGTTTTGTTTGGCAGTTAACCCCTGTTTTACTCCTGGAAAAAATTGATTATATTGGAAAATTTTCCAAAAAATTGAAATTTCTAAATTGTTTCTCCATCTGCCAATAACTCTTGTGGAGCACCTAAAGGGTTAACAAAGTTTGTAAACCCAGTTTTGAATACCTTGAGGGGTGTACTTTCTTAGATGGAGTCACTTTTTTGAAATTTCTATTCTAGGGGTGCAACAGGGGGCTTCAAATGGGACATGGTATAAACAAAACCAGTCCTGCAAAATCTGCCTTCCAAAACCCATATGGTGTTCCCCTCCTTCTATGTGCTCCCGTTTGGCCAAACAGTAGTTTACGACCACATATGGGGTGTTTTTGCAAACTACAGAATCAGGACAACCCATTTTGAGTTTTGTTTGGCAGTTAACCCCTGTTTTACTCCTGGAAAAAATTGATTATATTAGAAAATTTTCCAAAAAATTGGAATTTCTAAATTGTTTCTCCATCTGCCAATAACTCTTGTGGAGCACCTAAAGGGTTAACAAAGTTTGTAAACCCAGTTTTGAATACCTTGAGGGGTGTACTTTCTTAGATGGAGTCACTTTTTTGAAATTTCTATTCTAGGGGTGCAACAGGGGGCTTCAAATGGGACATGGTATAAACAAAACCAGTCCTGCAAAATCTGCCTTCCAAAACCCATATGGTGTTCCCCTCCATCTATGTGCTCCCGTTTGGCCAAACAGTAGTTTACGACCACATATGGGGTGTTTTTGCAAACTACAGAATCAGGGCAACCCATTTTGAGTTTTGTTTGGCAGTTAACCCCTGTTTTACTCCTGGAAAAAATTGATTATATTGGAAAATTTTCCAAAAAATTGAAATTTCTAAATTGTTTCTCCATCTGCCAATAACTCTTGTGGAGCACCTAAAGGGTTAACAAAGTTTGTAAACCCAGTTTTGAATACCTTGAGGGGTGTACTTTCTTAGATGGAGTCACTTTTTTGAAATTTCTATTCTAGGGGTGCAACAGGGGGCTTCAAATGGGACATGGTATAAACAAAACCAGTCCTGCAAAATCTGCCTTCCAAAACCCATATGGTGTTCCCCTTCTTCTATGTGCTCCCGTTCGGCCAAACAGTAGTTTACGACCACATATGGGGTGTTTCTGCAAACTACAGAATCGGGGCAACCCATTTTGAGTTTTGTTTGGCAGTTAACCCTTGTTTTACTCCTGGAAAAAATTGATTATATTGGAAAATTTTCCAAAAAATTTAAATTTCAAAATTGTTTCTCCATCTGCCATTAACTCTTGTGGAAGACCTAAAGGGTTAATAAAGTTTGAAAAAACAGTTTTGAATACCTTGAGGGGTGTAGTTTCTAGAATGGGGTCATTTTTGGGAGGTTTCTATTATCTAAGCCTCACAATATGACTTCAAACCTGAACTGGTCCATAAAAAGTGGGATTTTGAAGATTTCTGAAAATTTCAAAATTTGCTTCTAAACTTCTAAGCCTTGTAACATCCCCAAAAAATAAAATATCATTCCCAAAATGCTGCAAACATGAAGTAGACATATGGGGAATGTAAAGTCATCACAATTTTTGGGGGTATTACTATGTATTACAGAGGTAGAGAAACTGAAACTTTGAAATTTGCTAATTTTTCAAAATTTTCGGTAAAAATTTTATTTTTTTATGCAAAAAAATTAACTTTTTTGACCCAATTTTAGCAGTGTCATGAAGTACAATATGTGACGAAAAAACAATCTCAGAACGGCCTGGGTAAGTCAAAGCGTTTTAAAGTTATGAGCACTTAAAGTGACACTGGTCAGATTTGCAAAAAATGGCCAAGTCCTTAAGGTGAAATAGGGCCGAGTCCTTAAGGGGTTAAATCGCTTTTACTTATCCAAGCCATTCTGAGATTGTTTTCTCGCCACATATTATACTTCATGACAGTGGTAAATTTGAGTCAAAATATTTCATTTTTATTTATAAAAAAAAAAAAAATACCAAATTTACCAAAAAATTGGAAAAATTCGCAATTTTCTAAATTTTTATTTCTCTGCTCTTAAAACAGATAGTGATACCTCCTAAAATAGTTACTGTATTACTTTACATTTTCCATATGTCTACTTCATGTTTGGATCATTTGTAAATTACATTTTCTTTTCTTGGGACGTTAGAAGGCTTAGAAGTTTAGAAGCAAATCTTAAAATTTTTAAGAAAATTTCCAAAACCCAATTTTTAAAGACCAGTTCAGATCTAAAGTCACTTTGTGAGACTTGCATAATAGAAACCACCCATAAATGGCCTTATTTTAGAAACTACACCCCTCAAGGTATTCAAAACTGATTTTACTAACTTTGTTAACCCTTTAGGTGTTCCACAAGAATTAAAGTAAAATGGAGATTAAATTTCAGAATTTCACTTTTTGGCAGATTTTCCATTTTAATCCATTTTTTCCAGTAACAAAGCAAGGGTTAACAGCCAAACAAAACTCAATATTTATTACCCTGATTCTGTAGTTTACAGAAACACCCCATATGTGGTTGTAAACTGCTGTACGGGCACACAGCAAAGCGCAGAAGGAAAGGAACGCCATATGGTTTTTGGAAGGCAGATTTCACTGGGATAGTTTTAAGTTGCCATGTCACATTTGAAGAACCCCTGATGCACCCCTAGAGTAGAAACTCCCCCAAAAAATGACCCTATTTTGGAAACTACGGGATAAGGTGGCAGTTTTGTTGGTACTATTTTAGGGTACATATGATTTTTGATTGCTCTATATTTTTTGTGAGGCAAGGTAACAAAAAATAGCTGTTTTGGCACCGTTTTTATTTTGTTACTTACAATGTTCATCTGACAGGTTGATACTGACGTGACAATACCAAATATGACCTTTTTTTGGTTGTTTGTTTCAGTTTCACATAATAAAGCATTTAAGGTGACAAAAAATTGCTTTTTTTTTTTTTACGGTGTTCACCTGAGGGGTTAGTTCATGTGATATTTTTATACAGCAGGTTCTTACAGATGTGGCGATACCTAATATGTATACTTTTTTTCATTTATTTAAGTTTTACACAATAACAGCATTTTTTAAACAAAAAAAATCATGTTTTAGTGTCTTCATATTCTGAGAGCCATAGTTTTTTTTTTTTTTGCCCGATTGTTTTATGTAGGGGGTGATGGTTTTATTGGTACTATTTTGGGGGGCATACGCCTTTTTGTTCGCTTGGTGTTGCACTTTTTGTGATGTAAGGTGACAAAAAAAAATATTGTTTTAGCACAGTTTTTATTTTATTTTTTCTACGGCATTCAGGTGAGGGGGTGGATCATGTGATATTTTTGTAGAGCTGGTTGTTACGGACGCCGCAATACCCAATATGTCTGTTTTGTTAGTTTTTTTCCTATTTTTTTTTTTTTTCAATTTTATGTGTTTTATTTTGGTATTTTTTATATTTTTTTTACTTAAAACTTTATTTTTTTATTATGAAAAACACTTTTTTTAACTTTTTTTTTGTTTCACTTCTGCTGTCTGATCCCCTCTGCAATGCATTACAATACAACCCAGCCTAAGGGCTGGATCTCACAGGCTTCCGTAGAAGGCAAGCTCCGAATCTGTCACCAGGAAATTCACTGTTAAACCAGACACAATGTCTTGTAGGGTCAGCTCAGCTGAATGTACAGGTGCATCTCAATTAATTAGAATATCATCGAAAAGTTAATTTATTTCAGTAATTAAATTCAAAAAGTAAAATTCATATATTCTATAGATTCAGTACACACAGAGTGATCTACTTCAAGTGTTAATTTATTTTAATGTTGATTATGGCTAACATCTAATAAAAACTCAAAAGTTAGTATCTCAGAAAATTACAATACTGTGAAAAAGTTCAGTCTCGTACACTCATGGTGTCACACTCTAATCAGCTGTAATCAATACAAAACACTTGCCGAGGTTTCCTAAGCCTTTAAATGGTCCCTAGGTCTGGTTCAGTAGGCTACACAATCATGAGGAAGACTTCTGACTTGACAGTTGTCCAGAAGACAGTCATTGACACCCTCAACAAGGAGGGTAAGCCACAAAAGGCGATGCTAAAGAAGCTGGCTGTTCACAGAGTGCTGAGTCCAAGTATATTAATGGAAAGTTGAGTGAAATTAAAAAGTATGGTAGAAAAAAGGTGCACAAGCAACAGGGATAACCGCAGCCTTGTAAGAATTGTCAAGAAAAGGTCATTCAAGAATTTGGGGGAGATTCACAAGGAGTGGGCAGTGGCTGGAGTCAGTGCTTCAAGAGCCACCACACACATACCCAAGACATGGAATACAACAGTCGCATTTCCATTCAATAGAGAATCTATGGGGTCAGTGCTCCAGACTAGAAAAAAATACCTAGTAGCCATTGGCTCCTGAACTGAAAAATTTAGGAGCCAAATCGAAACCGAATCAAAATTTTGGTATCGTGACAACGCTACAACGATCAGATTGGCGTAGAGTTGTTTAGATACCAAAATTTTGATTCGCTTTCGTCACCATAAAAAAGTATTGCGATACTCATTACCGCGCAAAAAAAAAACACACCAAAAAAAGCCGCGTGCATTTCGCATTTTATGAAACGTTCGGCCCATAATAGAACAGTCCTATCCTATTTTTTGGGGTGACAAGGTGACAAAAAAATGGCAAATGCCATTTTTTATAATTTAATAGTTTGGACTTTTCGGACGCAGCGCTATGTAATATGTTTATTTATTTATTGTTTATATATTTTATATGTAAAATTGGGAAAGGGGGGATTTAAACGTAATATTTTAGGGTACTTTCACACTAGCATTTTTCATTTTCGGCATAGAGTTCCGTCCTAGGGGCTCTATACCAGAAAAGAACTGATCAGGCATATCCCCATACATTCTGAATGGAGAGCAATCCGTTCAGGATGCATCAGGATGTCTTCAGTTCAGTCATTTTGACTGATCAGGAAGGAGATAATACCGCAGCATGCTACGGTTTCATCTCCGGCGAAAAAAACTAAAGATTTGCCTGAATGCCGGATCCAGCATTTTTCCCCATAGGAATGGATTAGTGCCAGATCCGGCATTCAAAATACCGGAATGCACCCGCACTAAATCCGGACCCATTCACTTCTATGGGGCTGTGCACATGAGCGGTGATTTTCACGCATCACTTGTGCGTTGCGTGAAAATCGCTGCATGCTCTATGTTGTGCGTTTTTCACGCAACGCAGGCCCCATAGAAGTTAATGGGGCTGCGTGAAAATCGCAAGCAGATGCAAGCAAGTGTGGATGCGGTGCGATTTTCACGCATGGTTGCTAGGATGAAAGTCTATTCACTGTATTATTTCCCCTTATAATATGGTTATAAGGGAAATAATAGCATTCTTTAATACAGAATGCTTAGTAGAAGGTCAATAATAAACATTGGTGGCGCAGTGCGCCCCCCCAACACCCCAGTATAATAAACATTGGTGGCGCAGTGCGCCCCCCCAATATAATAAACATTGGTGGCGCAGTGCGCCCCCCCCAACACCCCAGTATAATAAACATTGGTGGCGCAGTGCGCCCCCCCAACACCCCAGTATAATAAACATTGGTGGTGCAGTGCGCCCCCCCAACACCCCAGTATAATAAACATTGGTGGTGTAGTGCGCCCGCCCCCCCAACACCCCAGTATAATAAACATTGGTGGTGCAGTGCCCCCCCCCCCCGATTTAATAAACATTGGTGGTGCAGTGTGCCCCCCCCCTCAATATAATAAACATTGGTGGCGCAGTGCGCCCCCCCCCCCCCCCCGATTTAATAAACATTGGTGGTGCAGTGTGCCCCCCCCCCCTCAATATAATAAACATTGGTGGCGCAGTGGGCAGTGCCAATGAGGGTTAAAATAATAAATAAAAATTAACTCACCTCTTCCAGTTGATCGCGTAGCAGCCGGTCTCCTGTTCTTTCTTCAGGACCTGTCAAAGGACCTGTGGTGACATCACTGTGCTCATTACATGGTACATCACATGATCCATCACCATGGTAATGGACCATGTGATGAGCTCAGTGACGTCACCACAGGTCCTGAAGAAAGAACAGGAGACCGGCAGCTACGCGATCAATAGGCAAGTTAATTTTATTTTATTTTTTTAACCCTCATTGGCACTTCCCACTGCGCCACCAATATTTCTTATACTGGGGTGTTGGGGGGGGCGCACTGTGCCACCAATGTTTCTTATACTGGGGGAGCGCACTGTGCCACCAATGTTTATTATACTGGGGGGGGGGAAGGCGCACTGCGCCACCAATGTTTCTTATACTGGGGGGCGCACTGCGCCACCAATGAAGATAACTGACCTGTTAATACAAATACAGGAGGCAGGTATCGGAATCAAATAGCCGGCATCCGACCTCTATGATAGGGAGCTGCGATCCGCTGCAGTTAACTCTTCAGGTGCGGTACCTGAGGGGTTTACTGCAGCGGATCGCAGCTGCCTGTCATAGAGGTCGGGTGTCGACTATTTGATTCCGGCACCCGCCTCCTGTATTTGTATTAACAGGTCAGTTATCTTCATTGGTGGCGCAGTGGCCACAGCCCCTCCCCTCCTCCTCCCGTCTCTCTTATTATCGGCGGAGGCGGCAGCACAGGGAGGAGGGAGAGACTCTGCGCTGCTGAGAAGAACATCGGCGGCGGGGCAGAGAACTATCAGCTCCTGTGCCCCGCCGCTGTATTCAACGGCAGAGCTGCGGCGGCGGGTATAGTCGCAAATGGCGAGAAGACTAAAAAGTCTTGTCGCCATTTGTAAATTCTAAGTCGCATTGGCGACCATTTTGGTCGCCATCGGGAGCCCTGGGAGTATTGTCAAGATAAGAGACACCAGACCCAACAATGCAGATGTGCTGAAGGCCGCTATCAAAGCAACCTGGGATTCCATAACACCTCAGCAGCGCCACAGGCTGATCACCTCCATGCCATGCCACATTGATGCAGTAAATCATGCAGGAGTCCAGAACAAGTATTGAGGGCATATACCGTACATACTTTTCAGTAGGCCAACTGTATAAAACATCATTTTTTAAATTGGTCTTATATAATATTCTAATTTTCTGAGATAATGACTTTTGGATTTTCATTAGGTGTAACCCATAATCATCAACATTAAAAGAAATAAAGGCTTGAAATAGATCACTCTGTGTGTAATGAATCTACAGAATATATCAGTGCCACTTTTTAATTGAATTAGGCCTCATGCACACGACCGTTGTGTGCACCCGTGGCCGTTGTGCCGTTTTCCGTTTTTTTTCGCGGACCCATTGACTTTCAATAGGTCCGTGGAAAAATCGGAAAATGCACCGTTTTGCAGCCGCATCCGTGATCCGTGTTTCCTGGCCGTGAAAAAAATATGACCTGTCCTATTTTTTCACGGCCAACGGTTCACGGACCCATTCAAGTCAATGGGTCCGTGAAAGAACGCGGATGCACACCAGATTGGCATCCGTGTCCGTGATCCGTGGCCGTAGGTTAGTTTTTATACAGACGGATCCGAAGATCCGTCTGCATAAAAGCTTTTTCATAGCTGAGTTTTCACTTCGTGAAAACTCAGAACCGACAGTATATTCTAACACAGAGGCGTTCCCATGGTGATGGGGACGCTTCAGGTTAGAATATACTAACAGAACTGTGTACATTACTGCCCCCTGCTGCCTGGAAGGTGCTGCCAGGCAACAGACCCCCCCCTCCCTCCCCGTAGTTAACACATTGGTGGCCAATGTGGCCGGCCCCCCCCCTCCCTCCCCTGTAGTTAACTCATTGGTGGCCAGTGCGGCCGCCCCCCCCCCCCTCCCCTGTAGTTAACTCATTGTTGGCCAGTGGGCCCCCCCCTCCCCTGTAGTTAACTCGTTGGTGGCCAGTGGGCCCCCCCCCTCCCTCCCCTGTAGTTAACTCGTTGGTGGCCAGTGGGCCTTCTCCCCTCCCTCCCCCTCCTAATTAAAATCTCCCCCCTATCATTGGTGGCAGCGGAGTGTACCGATCGGAGTCCCAGTTTAATCGCTGGGGCTCCGATCGGTAACCATGGCAACCAGGACGCTACTGCAGTCCCGGTTGCCATGGTTACTTAGCAATTTGTAGAACCATTATACTTACCTGCGAGCTGCGATCTCTGCGTCCGGCCGGGAGCTCCTCCTACTGGTAAGTGACATGACCTGCAGTAGCGTCCTGGTTGCCATGGTTACCGATCGGAGCCCCAGCGATTAAACTGGGACTCCGATCGGTACACTCCACTGGCCACCAATGTGTTAACTACAGGGGGGGGGGGGGGGGGCTGCCCCCTGCTGCCTGGCAGCACCTGCCAGGCAGCAGGGGGCAGTCATGTACACAGTTCTTTTAGTATATTCTAACCTGAAGCGTCCCCATCACCATGGGAACGCCTCTGTGTTAGAATATACTGTCGGATTTGAGTTTCACGATGTAACTCAAATCCGACAGTATATTCTAACATAGAGGCGTTCCCATGGTGATGGGGACGCTTCAAGTTAAAATATACCATCGGATTGGAGAAAACTCTGATCCGATGGTATATTAACTCCTGACTTTACATTGAAAGTCAATGTGGGACGGATCCGTTTGAAATTGCACCATATTGTGTCAACCTCAAACGGATCCGTTTCCATTGACTTGCATTGTAATTCAGGACGGATCCGTTTGGCTCCGCACGGCCAGGCGGACACCAAAACGACTTTTTTTTCATGTCCGTGGATCCTCCAAAAATCAAGGAAGACCCACGGACGGAAAAACGGTCACGGATCACGGGAAAACGGAACCCCGTTTTGCGGACCGCAAAAAAATACGGTCGTGTGCATGAGGCCTTACTGAAATAAATTAACATTTTGATGATATTCAAATTTATTGAGATGCACTTGTAAAGATACTTTTCACTTAGGGATCAGTTGCTTCATTTTGTATTAAAAGTACTTTATATTCATACGCAAATGGGGAGTTAAAAGCACAGTGGGTGGCTCAAGATACTCTGCTTCCTCTGCAGCCTCTCCTTCTTGATTCACAGGGCCAGGTTCCTGCATAGTCAACTTGCCTGGACCTGTCAGTCCAGAAGGAAAGGGAGGGTCTGGCAAAAGAAGTGGGAGGAGCAAAAGTGCACAGAATTGTTTGGGCCTGCCCTCAGTGCACTTAACTGCTCATTTGCATATGAAACACTATTTCTTCAGAATGAGGCAATGGATCATTAATGGTACTTTCACACTAGCGTTATTCTTTTCTGGTATTGAGTTCCGTTCTAGGGGCTCAATACCGGAAAAAAATTATCAGTTTTATCCTAATGCATTCTGAATGGAGAGCAATCCGTTCTGGATGCATCAGTTCAGTCCCTCTTAAGTTTTTTTGGCCGGAGAAAATACCATTTCCATTGAAATACATTAATGCCGGATCCGGCCCCAAGTGTTCCAGCAAAACGGATCAGTTCTTTCCGTCCACGCATGCGCAGACCATTAAATCTGTGGAAAAAAAAAATACCGGATCCGTTTTTTCTGGATGACAACCGGAAAGACGGATCCGGTATTGCAATGCATTTGTGAGACGGATCCGCATCCGGATCCGTCTCACAAATGCATCCGTTTGCGTTCAGATTGTAGGCAGTTCCGGCGACGGAACTGCCTGCCAGAATCCTCTGCCACAAGTGTGAAAGTACCCTAAGTGAAAGATATCATTACATTCAGCTGAGATAGACCTACAAGGCAGTGTCACTGGTTTATCTGTGAATTTTCTGGTGACACTTCCTTATGGGTACATTCACATGACTGTATTTACAGGTCCGTTCTCCAAAATGCGGATCTACTTATTTCAGTGGAGCCACAAAAGATGCGGAAAGCACACAGTGTGCTTCCATTCCACGGACCCGCAAAAAAGATACAGCATGTCCTATTGTTGTGCGCAATTGCAGACGAGAATAGACATTTCTGTCATAGGGCTGGCAGTGTGCATTCCACAAAATACGGAAGGCACATGGCCGGTATCGGTGTTTTGTGGATCCGCAATTTGCGGACCGCAAAACACATACGGTCGTGTGAATGTACCCTAAAGACACATATGTTAAAGGGAATCTGTCAGCACATACACTCAGTATTAAATAAAGAGTACTGTCAGATTCCTTCTGTTCTGCGGGTTCAAACGTTTCTGACCCCGTCCAAATCTGTTATCATTTGCAAATGTGGTTACCTGTCAAGCACCAGGGCTGTACTGCGTGTGCGTCAATTCCTGAAGCGACAGAACATGAGCAGAAACACAGGGCCAGGTGGGATTTGGGCGGTGCTATCCACGATACCGGGCAGAGCTTTTGGGGTGACGAGGAGCAAGACTGCTGCCCTCGTTGCACTAAAGAGCTCGTTTGCATATCAGAATTGACATGATTTCTCAGCAACACAGCCACAGATCTGGACGGGTGCAAAAAACGTTTGTATCAGCATTCAGCAGAATAGAAGGAATCTGACAGCGCTCTTGGATTAAGGCTACATTCACACGTCAGTATTTTTCTATAATCCGATTTTCTGTCCGTTTTTTGCGGATCCGTTGTTCCTGAAAATGTTTCTGTATGTCATCCGTTTTTTGCGGATCCGCAAAAAACGGAAACATGTATAAATTTCAATAAGCAAATAAAGTTGTTTGGATTTCTTTAAAAAAAAAAATTAAAAATGTCATTTCCAGGAACGGATTCCGTATAAAACGGATGACATACGTAATGACATCCGAATGTCTTCCGTTTTTTGCGGATCCATTGACTTTGTATTGTACCAGGATCCGATTTTTCAGGAAAAGAATAGGACATGTTTTATATTTAAACGGACATGCGGAACGGAACGGAAACGGACAGCACACATTGTGCTGTCCGTTTTTTCCCAGGACCCATTGAAAATGAATGGGTCCAGATCTGGTCCAGATCTGTTCCAGAAAAAACTGAACAGATCAGGAAAGAAAAAACGGACGTGTGAATGGACCCTAATGCTGAGGTCTGTGCTGCCAGATTCACCATACAGACACTACATATTCATTGCCATTTTGCCAACATTTTTGATTTGATACAAGGCTTTATTACAAAGACAATGATTTTTCAACTTAGGACTACGCAGCCAATGAAGTGCACTTTATATCGAAACACAAAGATTTAGCGTCCAATGTGCCGTACCTATAGTTGGGATTGTGGTCACGATCTCTCCAAGCTTCAGTTTGTATAATATAGTGGTCTTTCCAGCAGCATCAAGTCCCACCATGAGTATTCGCATTTCCTTCTTTCCAATAAGGCTTTTCAGCAGATTTCCAAAGATGTTTCCCATGGCTCTGTTCTCAGGATGGTATTATCAGCTAATGGCTTGTGCTCTTCCCCTGAAACAACATAAAGCACATGAACCAAGAAGAGCAGAATACAAGAAATGGGCTGCTGCAGAAATGTCAGGACTAAGGGCAGATTCACATGGTGTGGTCAAAGTTTTTTGGCACAAAACCAATGCACAAAAGTGTGATTACACAGCAAATGGTGAAAACACCCAATGGCACCCTACAGAACGATGAGGGAAAGGGGCATTCACACGACTTTATCCGTTTTGCGGTGTGCATCCCCCACTTTTCGTGGGTCCAATTGAAAAGAATGCCTATTCTTGTCTGCAAAACAGAGAAGAATAGGACATGTTCTATAATTTGCGGTTCAGGTACACGGATGACATCTGTGTGCGTCTGCATTTTTTGCGGCCCATAGAAATTAATGGGTCCTTTTGCGATCCGCAAAAAATGCAAATCAGAAGCGGAAGGAAAATAGGGTTTGCTACATCTGCATTAGCACACACATTACTCAAAAAGCTAATTGGGGGTTTACTGTAAAGGACCCTCATCCATTATTCACAGGAAGTGGCTCCAGGATGGACTGGCCATAGACCTTTCAGGGAAATTTCCTGGTGGGCCAAAGCCCAGGGATGCCCGAGCTCTCCTCATGGAGAGCTGCCCTCATGAATTTAACTGTATCACCATCCTCAGGATAGCGATACAGTTCAGTAGTGCAAAGCAGGTGACAGTATTTTGTGCTGTACTGTGGTATTTGGTTCTGCTAGGGCAGTATGTTGTGCTGTACTGTGGTATTTGGTTCTGCTAGGGCAGTATTTTGTGCTGTACTGTGGTATTTGGTTCTGCTAGGGCAGTATTTTGTGCTGTACTGTGGTATTTGGTTCTGCTAGGGCAGTATTTTGTATTGCACTATAGTATTGCAGGTCCTGCCTACTTCTGTTGGCCCTGCCTTCTGTCAATCTGGATCGCCCTACAACATGGGGTCACTATTAGGTTTTTTTCCAGGGTGGATTTAAGTTCCCAGTCCGTCCCTGAAAGTGTCTCAGACTACAAAGAACCTGGCACATCAATGCATTACACAGGCAGCACAATAAATTCAAAAGCAACTAGGTAATGCTTAATTTTCACTGCAGTGCTGCACTGGATAGGTTATGTGTCTGATCATGGGGGTCTGATCACAAGAACGGGAGTCCCATTATCTGCTTGCCAACCACCAGTTGACTAGATATGTTTGGGCGGTCAGCACATATCTCATGGACATTTGCTAATCATGCAGCTTGGCCCCCCTCAGAGCCCCACAGAGGGCTCCCCTTCAGGGGTGGGTTTTCACCATCTTTATCTTCCCCATTACACTAGATAAAGTGCTCAACAAGAGCTGCACATAGCAATCAAAAAGTGGCAATGGTGCTTTCTGCTCTGGTTCCACTGGTCATGTGATCACCAGGGGACAGGTATCTACATGAGCTGCTGTGTCTTAGCAGACCCAGATCAGCTCTGCAGTGAGGTTGTACAGTGCTGTACAACCTCTCTGGAGACTGTATTCCTACTTGTATTCCCTTTGTAACTGAGACTACCATGTCGGCCCCAGTTCCAGGAGAAATTCAGCAATAAAGAAAAATATCCCCCAAAGGTCTTGTGTGACCCCCTGGGGAAGGGGGGGGGGGGGAGGAAGGGAGTATAAAGTGTCAAATACAAAAAAATAAAATAAAGACACAATAAAAACAATAAAAATAAATTTAAAAAAAGCCACCACATGTCACACTGCAGTTGCTAGCCCCGCCCCAGGCGACCATAACCTATACATCCGCTTGACTATTATGGAAAGGGGACATAATTATAAAAAATTGTTTAGTTTGTGCATGCACGACCAGCTGTTCCATCACAATGTGGGAAGGGGACACCCGTTCTCATGATTGGTGGAGGTCCCAGCGGTCCGACCAAAACAATCAGCTAGTTATCCCCTATCCTGTGAATAGGGTATACCTTATAGACCCGGCACAACTCCTTTAAGGCCTCTTTCAAATGTGCGTCATGTGTAAGGGCCAGATAGGATGCGGGTGCTTCGCGGGAAAATCGTGCGAGTAGGTACGCAATTGCAGTCAGTTTTGACTGCGATTGCATTCCAATGTTCAGTTTTTATCGCGCGGGTGCAATGTGTTTTGCACGCGCGTGATAAAAAAACTGACTGTGGTACCCAGACCCGAACCCGGACTTCTTTACTGAAGCTCGGGTTTGGGATCGGTGTTCTGTATATTTTATTATTTTCCATTATAACATGGTTATAATGGAAAATAATAGCATTCTTTAATTCAGAATGCTAAGTAAAAGGTCCATTGTTGGGTTAAAAATAAAAAATAAATGTAACTCACCTTATCCACTTGATAGCGCAGCCGGGCTCGTCTTCTTTCTTCTTCTTCTTGCAGGACCTGGCTGAAAAAGGACCTTCGATGACGGGATAGAAATCTTCTATCTTCATTCAGCAGGACCTGCGCTTATGTCACCGACGATTATGTCACCAAAGGTCCTTTCGCAGGTCCTGAAAGAAGGAGCAAGAAGAGGATGCCGGCTGCACTATCAATTGGAACAGGTAAGTTAATTATTATTTATTTTTTTAACACCTCAATCTACAATTTACTAAGTATTCTGTATTAAGAATGCTATTATTTTCCCTTATAACCATGTTATAAGGGAAAATAATACAGGGAATACACGTTAATGTGGTCCAGGGTTGCTTTCATCCCTATCAATTCCTAGCAACCATGCGTGAAAATCGCACCGCATCCGCATACCCATTCATTTCTATGAGGCCTGCGTTGTGTGAAAAACGCAGAATATAGAACCTTCTGCGATTTTCACGCAACGCACAAATAATGCGTGAAAATCACCGCTCATGTGCACAGCCCCATTGAAGTGAATGGGTCCGGATTCAGTGCGGGTGCAATGCGTTCACCTCACGCATTGCACCCGCGCGGAATTCTCGCCCGTGTGAAAGGGGCCTAAATGTTTCTGAAAGCCCTACCAGCCCTACTCTGCTTAAGTTAACGGGGTTATCCTGGAAAAGATAATGATGACCTATCCTCAGGATAGGTCATCATTATCACATCAATGGTGTTTGGGTCCCAGGACCCCCGCCGATCAGCTGTTTTAGGTAGCCACTGTGCTCAGCGGAGCTCTGTTGGGTGATGCATGCTACCAGCAGCTTACCATCACAGCCCCATTGCAGTGAATGTAACTAGGCCACGTGACCGATGTACGGTGACATCACTGGCCTCTTCTAACAACTGATCGGCACGGATCTGATGTTGATGACCTATCCTGAGGGCAGCACGGTGGCTCAGTGGTTAGCACTGTTGCCTTGCAGCGCTGGGGTCCTAGGTTCGAATCCGACCAAGGGCAACATCTGCATGGAGTTTGTATGTTCTCTCCGTGTTTGCGTGGGTTTCCTCCGGGTACTCTGGTTTCCTCCCACACTCCAAAGACATACTTACAGCGCATTGAGGCCCGAAGGGTAAGACTGCGTGTATACTGCGTGTATACATCATCATAGGTCAATATCTTTTTCTGAGTAACCCCTTTTAAAAGCAAAAAGCAGCTGACAGACTCCCTTTTTATAGATGAGATTTTTGTTTCTTCAGTTCTGCACGTAGATAGTTTTCGGAGGTGTTGTGTGCATCAGACTCTGCTTGGGTCAGAATTTATCTGTTCCATATATCAGGACAGCCTATATAAACATTTATTGAAGAAGGAGCCAGTGGTGTTTACAATGTGGTATCAGCGGAGTGTGCAGACTACCTCTAGTAATAACTGTATTCAGTCCTGGTAAGATGAATGGGATGCGATGGGAGGAGAGTGGCGCTTATACAGAACAAGGCCATCTACACATGGCACATGACAACTGGATCCCACACAGTTCTACAGGTGATCTCTACGTCTGGCTCAGAAGAACCTCTGCTCGCCCGGCTGCTGTGGTGTTATGTCTAATACTTATCAGAAAATATATTACAACTTGACTTTATTTCTCACTGTTAGGGCTCATGCACACGACCGTGTGCTGGCCGTTGTCGTATTGTGGCCTGCATACGGCGTATCCGCAATACACGGGCACCGACCGTGTGCATTCCGCATCACGGACCCATTTACTTGAATGGGTCCGCAATCCGGGAAATGCGGAAGGGAGGCACGGATCGGAAGCACTACAGAGTGCTCCCTTGGGTTTACTGTACGGAGACGGATCGCGGGCCCCATTCAAGTGAATGGGTCTGCGATCCACATGCGGGTGCCCGTTCATTTTTCAAGGACGGGTTACCTTTCAGTAACTTCAGTGATAAGTAATTCTTGTTTCCGCTGCTGGATTAACCCCTTAACAACCCATGACTGATATATCCGCTTGTTCCCCCACCATGATGGATATTGTGGGCACTGCCTAATTTCCTCACTAAACTGTGGTGTGAGCTGAGCTGTAATACACAGCCAGCTTCCCGCTGCAACTGCCAGGATTGGAGCAAGTGCTGACCTAGGCAGTTTAACCTCTTAGATGTCATGGTCAATAGCAACCAGTGCATCTAAAGTATATGACAGCAAGATCCCTCTGTCTGGCCATCAGTACCCTAGAAAAGTAAAAATACTCTAAAGGAGTACTTTTAGCCTAGTGAGGCATATAAAATAAGAACCTGGGTGGCTATGGGCCAAGAGTTAAAGGGTACCTGAACCTATGGTGAAAATGCGATCATGCAGCCACGCTTCTCAGAAAGTTTCACCTATTCGGCGTTCCCAGCATGCAGACTACGGATCCACGGAAGGTACACGGGATCTGTACTGAGAAGCCGAACAAAGCAGCTGAAACCAGACAATATAGGGCATCTGATAAGCACTGCTGCCCAATTGTGGTTTCACCAAAGGTTTAGGTCGCCCTTACTTAGATCCTGGAAGGGGTAAATGTACATACAGCACAGCAGCCAGGTTTAGGCAAGCGATATCGGACTTATACAGGATTATCCAGTCCAACGTGGTGTATCTGACTTTTACTATTACCTGGCTGCTGTGCATTCAACCATCCCAGGGTCTAATTAACCTCAGGCCCCCTGCCCAACATCCACTACTGTCCAACTCTTAGGGCTCATGCACACAAACATATGGGTTCCGTTTACGTATTGCGGACCACATATGCGGAACCGCAATAAACGGACACTGTTCTGTGTGCATCCCACATCACTGATGCGGACCCATTCACTTGAATGGGTCCGCAAATCCGGAGCGGTGCGGAACGGAACCCCACGGAAGAACAAGCCCTTACTCTGATCACCTTGTTAGTGACTGACCAAGAGGCATATTTACAAGAGGCTGACAGCCCCAGCAGCCGAGCAGTAAAAGGGGTTTTCCTGGATTTTCTTTTACTGATGACCTATCCTCTGGATAGGTCATAAGTATCTTATCGGTGGGGGTCCTCCGACACCCAGGACCCCTGACAATCAGTTGGTTGAGAAGGCAGTGGCGCTCCTGAAGCCGTATGTTGCTTGTTCTTTGGGGTCATGACATGTACTTTTCATTGATACCATTTTGGGGTACATGGGACTTATTAACATTTATTATTTTCTTGAGGTTGAATAGGAAAAACATTCTATTGTTGCTTTGCGTTAAAATATTTTTTTACATTGTTCACAGGATGGTTTAAATGACACGTTATCTTTATTAGCCTCCTGCACACAAATGTGTGCGCCCCGAGGTCGTACTGCGGTCCGCAATGCACAAACACCGTCGGTGGGGCAGCCGCAGCCGATCGTGGACCCATTCACTTTAATGGGTCCGCGATCCGACCGTTACACAAAAAGATAGAACGTGTCCTATCTTTTGTGGAACGGAAGTACGGGACGAAACCCCACGGAAGCACTCCGTAGTGGGTTCCGTTCCGTGCTTCCATTCCGCATCTCCGAATTTGCAGACCCATTGAAGTGAATGGGTCCCCATCCGTGATGCGGAATGCACACGGAACGGTACCTGTGTATTGCGGATCCGCAAATGCGGTCCGCAATACGGCCACGGAGCGCACACCTTTGTGTGCAGGAGGCCTTATATGGGCTGCGATGAACACGGCAACACCATATATAAGGGTATGTGGGGGGGGGGGGGGGTTTTACCACTTTAACAAAATAAACACTTTTTAAGGAAATTTTTTTATTTTTTTATAAACTCTATTAAACTTTCATTATTTTTAGTCCCACTAGGGGACATTACTCTTATAAACACACTGATATACCTTGTAAACCCATGCATTACAGCCCATCACTACAATGGTGACAGGCTATTAGGATATGTTCACACGACAGATTTATTTATTTTTATTAAATATTTATTTTCTTTTTTTTTAAAACACAGTGAAAAACAGTACATTATTGTAAGCAAGACAATCAACACAGGGTAGCCATTATAAGCAACAAATAACTACCCTATAAAGAGAGGCAGGATCCTGCCTAAATTGTAAATATCACTATAGATTCAAAATTAATATACAGAGAGTACAACTATAACCTCCCCCCCCCCCCCCCCCCGATTGGCTGTCGTCAGAACAGCTCTATCAAATATACCCACAATTACAGTATTAATTATAGCTAAACAGTCACACGTGCCGCTCTCCGTTTCCTTTCCATATCCTCAAACATTCTAATTTGTTGAAGGTACAGGATCCATTTATTTAGCGAGGGCAGGGAGACAGAGCCCCAGTGTTTAATTAGAATAACTTTTGCCGCCATCAAACCCCTCATCCAGATCTGTCTGACCCGGACCGGGATTACCATTTCTGGAGCAAAGTATCCCAATATCACTGTCAACATCCCAGGATTATATATCATAGAGGACTCCTTTTGTAGGGTTACAAAGACCTGTTCCCAGTACTTTTTTAGTTTACTACAATTCCAAAGTAGGTGGCCGTAATCCGCATTCACATATCCGCATTTAGGGCAGCAGCAATCTCGGCCTTTATTTTGGGGGAATTTTGCTTGCATTTTTGGCGTATAATACAATCAATGCAAGATCTTAAATTGAATTAATCTGTGAGCATTGGAAATTGTAGCCTTTCTTACATTTCTGTAAATGCTGGTCCACTGTAGTGGAGGGCAATGCAACTCTTGCTCCCACTTACTTGGGCTTTTAAAGAGTGTTACAGTTGCCAATGCCGTTCGGAGTTTCCCGTATAATCTAGATATCTTAACCTTCTCATCTTTCTGGGCATAACAATAATCAAAGAATAAATTCTCTCGTGGAAAAATGTAGCCTTTATTCCTAGAGGCCTCATATATGTGTTTTAAACGTAGCTATCAGTGAAATTAAATTCCAAAAACGATTTAAAATGTCCCGAAGAAAAAAAGGTGACTCACATTGACAAACCCCTTACATAACCAGTAAACAAAATCTGTGATTTTGAAGAATTCCACCAGACTCCTGTTCTCCCACAGAGGGGTGAAGGCAAAAGGAGAGGAAACTTTTAGAATCTCCTTAAAGGGACACTGACAGGCCAAATCAGCATATATAGTTAGATATATGACATTACAGGTCTTATAGAGTCTTTTAAAAGCATATAAGTATCCCCCCTGTCCACCTTATAAAGAGCGAAATATAAAGTTTTATAACCTGCTTCTCCGGTCAGCAATCTGCCCAAGGGGCGGCGTTTCATGTGAAAATGCGCCCAGCCAGCCTTCCCAACTGCCGTTCTTAAGCCCCGCCCAGCTCATCATTATTCACTTCGCTGGGCGGCGGCTAGAACTCTCCCCAGTCCCGATCCTGCGCATGGGCAATTCAATCCTCTGGGACGCACTATTAACCCCATTGACGATGTGAGTGAGCAGCGCTCTGAAGCGCTGCTCTGAACAGTGCATGGCTGAGGCTGAGGCTGCAGCTGCCTCCAAGACGCAGGCAGGCTGTGTGTGTACGCATGCGCGATCTAACCACGGCGGGGCGCAGGCGCAGAAGATTGGGCATGAACGATGCCCAGAGGATTGAATTGCCCATGCGCAGGATCGGGACTGGGGAGAGTTCTAGCCGCCGCCCAGCGAAGTGAATATTGATGAGCTGGGCGGGGCTTCAGAACGGCAGTTGGGAAGGCTGGCTGGGCGCATTTTCACATGAAACGCCGCCCCTTGGGCAGATTGCTGACCGGACAAGCAGGTTATAAAACTTTATATTTCGCTCTTTATAAGGTGGACAGGGGGGATACTTATATGCTTTTAAAAGACTCTATAAGACCTGTAATGTCATATATCTAACTATATATGCTGATTTGGCCTGTCAGTGTCCCTTTAAGCTTATTCCAAACCCTCTGTAGGGTCCAAGGGATCAGTAGGGACTTCCTCAATCCCATATACCCAGATTCCAAACATGTAAAGATATTCTTTATTGGTTTATCCATAACCTGCGACAAATATCGTGCAAGTTACAACATCGCTGAATCTGTGCACATAGATAATATCCTTGAAAAAAAGGAAATGATAACCCGCCCTCTGACTCCGACCACCATAAATATCTCTGCTTTATACGCACGCTCTTCCTTCCCCAAATCAGATCGTTAATAAGAGTCTCCAATCTATGGAAAAAGATATCATCGATCCAAACAGGGGAAGCACACATCGGGTACATCACAATAGGCAAGATAATCATTTTAACCAATGCTATTCGATCTGTCTGTGCCAATATCAATTTCTGCCAATATTTTAGACTTAACTTTATTCAAAACCGGGGCCAAATTAAGCTCATAAAACCTATTTATGGGAACCCCAATCTTAACCCCCAAATAGTCCAAAGTATCATTAGGAGCAAGAATGCGGACTCCACTCCCCTCATCTACGGCCTTATGGTTCAGGGGGAGGAGCGATGACTTAGTCCAGTTAATCAAATAACCCGATAATTTACCAAAATCCTCTATTACTGCCATCACATAAGGGAGAATTTTCTATCCCTGATCCAGGAACAGAATCACATCATCAGCATATAGGCTTATTTTATCGCTCACTCCCGCCACCCCGAAGCCGTCTATACGGTTATCTAAACGGATCTTACAGGCCAACGGTTTAATAAATAGGGCAAAAAGAAGAGGAGAAAGGGGGCATCCCTGTCTCATCCCTCGTCGCATCCTAACGGGAGAAGAACTAATACCATTGATATTAATACATGCTAACGGCTGTTCATATAGCATTTGAGTCATTTCCATAAATATGTACCCCAAACCAAATTGAGACATTGTAGCCCACAAAAAAAGACCACTCCATCCTGTCAAAAGCCTTTGCGGCATCTAAAGACAGGATGGAGTGATTTGTCACACGACAGATTTTGAAAATGCACAGATTTTCTGCGCGGTTTTGGTGGGGGGGGTTTCATTCACTTCAATAGGAGAAAAAGTGCGGATTTCACTACAAGAGAGCACGCTGCTTCTTTTTTCTATGCTGTTATTTTCAGTGTGGAAATAAAAGCAACTTCTGCCACACATTCAAATGAATGGGAGGCTTTTTATAGCTGTTTATTGGCGCAGAAAACGCATCAAAAACAGCACCAAAAGCTGTTGTGTGTGGGCCCTAAGGCTGATTCTGTGGCACGGTCTAATAGGTATCAGGGTGGATTTGATTTAAATCACTAGTCAGTAAGGCTTGATTTAAATCATAGTTTTCTACATAAAGACTAATTCTTGCTGGTATAACTTATAATATGCAAGTAGATCAGTGCTTCTCAATTATTTTCTGTCATGCCCCCCCTAGGAAGAAGAAAACATTTTGCGCCCCCCGCGCGACTGTAAATAGTATCATTTGTCTATAAAATTGTTATAAGTACACCTCTGCATAACACTGTATCCTTATTAACGTATAAGAGAATAAAAAAAGAAAGAAATGTAGATCGGACACACACTAATGGGGGGATCTGTGGACGACGGACACTTATGGGGGGATCTGTGGATGACGGACACTTATGGGGGGGGATCTGTGGCTGGTACTGTTATATATGTGCCATCCACAGACCCCCCCACCCCATAACAGTGCCATCCACAGTGCCCCCCCCAGCCCATAACAGTGCCATCCACAGACCCCCACCCCTTAACTGTGCCATCCACAGATTCCGTGTGCCCGCCGCCGCCGTTTAAAGTTATTAAACATGCCCCCCTCACTCCTAATTAGGGATCGACAGATATTGATTTTTTAGGGCCGATACCGATAATTTGTGAATTTTCAGGCCGATAGCCGATAATTTATACCGATATTCTGGGAATTTTCATTTTTGAAAAAAAAAATAAAAAATCCTACACAAATCTGCTGAAAATTAATATGTTTATTGTTAACGTGTATATGTTTTTTTTTTTGTAAATCTTTTTCATTTATACTTAATATTTTTGTGTTTTTTTGTTTTACTAACTTTTAGCCCCCTTAGGGACTAGAACCCTTGTCCTATTTACCCTGATAGATCTCTATCAGGGTGAATAGGAGCTCACACTGTCCCTGCTGCTTTGTGCACACAGCAGCATGGAGCTGAACATGGCAGCCAGGGCTTCAATAGCGTCCTGGCTGCCATGGTAACCGATCGGAGCCCCAGGCTTACACTGCTGGGGCTCCGATCAGAGGAGAGGGGATCCTGTGGCCACTGCCACCAATGAGTAAAACTGGGGGTGGGGGGGCGCACCAATGTTTTTACTATTGGGATGGGGGTGGGGGGCGCACTGCGCCACCAATGATTAATACTGGGGGGCTTGGGGGGGGGGGGGGGCGCACTGCGCCACCAATGAAGATAAGTCTCTCATTCATATACAGGAGGCGGGAGCTGGCTGCAGAATCACATAGCCGGCTCCCGAGCTCTATGAGCGGTAGCTGCGGTCCGCGGCACCTAAGGGGTTAACTACCGCGGACCGCAGCTACGGCTCATAGAGGTCGGGAGCCGGCTATGTGATTCTGCGGCCAGCTCCCGCCACCTGTATATGAATTAATGAAGACTCATCTTCATTGGTGGAGCGGTGGCCACAGCCCCTCCCCTCCTCTTGTCTTCTCTCCTCTCATTGGCGGCAGCAGCAGCACAGGGGGAGGGAGACACTGCTTCCTTCTCCCCTGTGCTGCTGAGGGAACACGGAGAGCGCTGAGAAAAGCGCGATCTGTGTTCCCCATACGTTATCGGTATATCGGCAAAATAGATGCCGATACCGATAACGTTCAAAATCCTGAATATCGGCAAAACCGATAATCGGTCGATCCCTACTTCTAATAGTACCGTATATCCGAATTTCTTCTGTATAATGCCGGCAGGCGGCCGGCGCGTCCCTCAGTGACGTCACTTGTCTGCGCCGCCTGCTTCATTCATAAAGCAGGCGGCGCAGGCACGTGACATCACTGAGGGACGCGCCGGCCTGCCGGCATTATACAGAAGAAATTCGCACACCCCAAAGGCCGGCCCTGAACGAGCCCCCCTTTACGGAGCCTGGGGGGCGCGCCCCACTATTTGAGAAGCACTGAAGTAGATGAAGATTTTTAGAATAACAACTTTTCATATTAGTTTGATTAGGTTGATTCTGTATTCATAGGTTTGTAGAAGTTAGGATTAAGGTCTTTTTCTCAACTCTGTTCATGTTATAACATTTTTGCTGTGAAGAAGAGGCATGTGATCTCTGCTGAGTCAAATTCAGTTTTGAGAACTGCAAAAGTAAACCAAGCATCTGTGTTAATATCTTGTAGGCAGAGAAACTGCCCAATAATCTTACAAAAACCTCTGGAAGAGCCTGACATTGTGAATGGATTAATGGAATTTATTTGCCCAAATAATTAAACATATACAGCCTTATTCTACATAATTATAAAAACTAATCTTTATTTCATGATGGAATAACCTTTGGATGGTAATATATTTTCCTCAAAAAGCATTTTTTTTTTTTTAAACAAATCATTGATTTTTATCCACCCTGATAGGTATACAACAATCATGGCAGACCTGAGGCATTTGTTAGGCCATGGCAATGCACTGGCACCCTGCAATTCCGTTACTGACTGTGGCATCAAGGCAGTTAAACAGCTAGGATCAGAGTCATCTGTGATCGAGGCCATTACAGTGAGAGCTTGCCTTCAATCACTGCCAGGCTCCCGCACTGATCTGGAGCGGTGTAACAGTGCAGCCTGGATTAACGAGATATTTCCCATATTGGACGCTGATGGCATATCGCTACTGGGACCACCTCCTATCTCCAGAACAGAGAGCAGCTGTGTGTTTTTTTAAATTGTTCACCATGGAAAATAAACGTATTGGGTAAAACCGCATTCACAACTAAAGCTTCTTTCACACTCGCGTTTGGTGCGGATCAGTCATGGATCTGCACAGATGGATCCGTTCAGGTAATACAACCACATCCATCTGTTCCGAACGGATCCGTTTGTATTATCTGTAACATAGCCAAAACGGATCCGTCTTGAACACTATTGAAAGTCAATGGAGGACGGATCCGTTTTCTATTGTGCCAGATTGTGTCAGTGAAAACGGAATCCGTCCCCATTGATTTAGGCTACATGCACACGACCGTATGTGTTTTGCGGTCGCAAAAAAAACCAACTAATTACATCTATATTCCATCCGTTTGTTTTTTTTGGCGGATCCATTATATCAATGCCTAAAACGGACAAGAATAGGACATGGTATATTTTTTTTGCGGGGCTATGGAACGGATATACGGATGCGGATAGCACACAGTGTGCTGTCTGCATTTTTTGTGGACCCATTGAAATGATCAGGTCCGCATTCTATCCGCAAAAAAAACGGAATGGATACGGAAACAAAATACATTCGTGTGCATGAGGCCTTACATTGTGTGTCAGGACAGATCCATTTAGCACAGTTTCGTCAGACGGACACCAAAACGCTGCAAGCAGCGTTTTGGTGTCCGCCTCCAAAGCGGAATGGAGACTGAACGGAGGCAAACTGATGCATTCTGAGCGGATCCTTTTCCATTCAGAATGCCTTAGGGCAAAACTGATCCGTTTTGGACCGCTTGTGAGAGCCCTGAACGGATCTCAGAAACGGAAAGCCAAAACGCCAGTGTGAAAGTAGCCTAAGAAAACTGGCATGGTCAGCCGGACTGTTAAGGGGTTAAAGTGTGTAGTGTAATAGTACTGATAAATATGGGACAATAGGTGCACCGCTGATAAATCCATTTACTCATCTTTTATGGTATACTACTGATAAACTGCTTTATTTTTGCTTCTTGGCTTCAGTGAGCAGCAGACTGAGCTGTAAAATATACATCCTGGTCAGGCTCTAAATTATGCATCTAAGATCTGGCACAGATGGTGTGAATGGTGCCCTGATCCAGCAAGATCCAGGCAGGTAGTCAATTATTTATAGACCTGGATGTAGCGAGGGTATTATGTTCAAATGCTGAATTAATTTAACAATGCCAGACGTGGTGTTATGTGGCCATCGGCATCTGGCAGAATTTCTGAAAATATCCAGGTACGGGATACGGCAGGAGGCTGTGATGGGACCTCACACTTGCTTTTCATGCATATACAAGGAAGAAAAAAAAAGAAAAAAAGAGAGATCAGCTGCCAGATCCTATCTATTTCTATGGGACTCAAGCTGATGCCAAAGGCCCCCATATCCATTACTGTACTGCTGGCCGAATCCACCGAGCGGCAGGATGCCAGCAAGGCTACGCAGTGGATGGAGCGGCCTGCTTCCGGCTCAGTCCATTGACTTATTTTTTTAGATTCCCCCCTGAAGCGCAGTGAAGACGGCCAGAAAATCAGGGAGCAGGAACCAAGCAGAGGGGAGCAGGTCAGCATTCTTTCCTTCAAAGGTTCAACGGGAATAAAAAATAAATAAATGATAATAATAAGTCAATCCTGTTAAACCCCTTTAAGGATAAATTCACACAGCAAATTTGTTGCAGAAATCCAGGGACAAGCATCCGCATTCAGATGGATGGGACTCCTTTTTAGCAACAGACATTTCTATAACAAGTCTGCCACGTGCGAACACAGCCTCAGGCCTCATGCACACGCTGCATATTACCTGCAGATTTGCCATGGATAGGTATATAATGAATTCAACAGCCAAGTGGATGAGAGTCTCAGAAATCTCACCTACACGTTGAGGGAATATTTCACGCTTAAACTGACTCACGGAGCAGATTTCAGAACTCAGAGTGTCAATACTTTCTGCAGATTTCCTTTGTGGATTTCATCTTTTGGAATGGACTGGATGAAATTCAGGGCAAATCCAATACAATTTGCATGTAAAACATGCGCATTTTGCTACGGATTTGTGAGACGCAGCGAAATCTGTGAGCAAATTCAAGTGAAAAATCCACATCAAGTAAATTCAGGTGTGCACAGTCTTAAAGGGGTTCTCCAGTGCCATAATACATTTTTTTAACTGCCCAGAGCAACCCAAACAATGGATTTTTGCCCCATATGCGTGTTTCTCATGTCCCCTGTTCTTGGCATCACTGAATCCTGGCCGGATGTTTACATGAAGAACTTCCTGTTTTCATCAGCTTCCTGTTGGAGTTTCTTACCAAAGCCAGCATCCTTTGCTTGTAAAGTTTCTCAGGGCTTGCTTCACCTGCCACAAGGTTCATCTCCCCTCTCCATGTTAGCTAGGCGTAGCAAGCCCTGAGAAACATTACAGAGCAAAGCATGCTGGGTTTGTTAACAAGATCCAACAGGAAGCTGATGAAAACAGGAAGTTCTGCATGTAAACATCCGGCCAGGATGCAGTGATGCAGAGAACAGGGGCAGGAAAATGCAGACATGAATAAGGTATGCGGGGCAAAGATATGGAGGGTTGGGGACCTCTGGGCATATAAAAATTTATTTATAGGAATGGCAAACCCCTTTTTGTAGAGCTCTAAATAAATAATCACTACTGTGTAATGAAAAGCTATAGAACTTTGTGTCAATTTCTCACCTTCTAGCAGTTCAGTTTATGGGTTTACATCTGTTCACAGCTGAGGATGTGCTACAATGTATAAGGCCCCTTGCAGACGAGCGTGTCCGGATTAGGTTCCGGATGCATTGTGGCAAACCCGCGCGAGTAGGTACCCAATTTCAGTCAGTTTTGACTGCGATTGTGTTCCGTTGTTCAGTTTTTATCGCGCGGGTGCAATGTGTTTTGCACGCGCATGATAAAAAACTGAATGTGGTACCCAGACCGGAACTTCTTCACTGAAGTTCAGGTTTGGGTTCGGTGTTGTGTAGATGTAATTATTTTCCCTTATAACATGGTTATAAAGGAAAATAATAGCATTCTGAATACAGAATGCATAGTACAAGGTCAATTGTGGGTTAAAAAATAAATTAACTCACCTCCTCCAATTGATCGCATAGCTGCCGGTCTCCTTTTTTTCTTCAGGACCTGTCAAAGGACCTGTGGTGACGTCACTGAGCTAATCACATGGTCCATCACCACGGTGATGGACCATGTGATGTGACGTCACCACAGGTCCATTAGCCGGCAGCTCATGATTAAAAAAGTAAGAAGAGACCGGCTGCTAAGCGATCAACAGGAGAAGGTGAGTTAATTATTTATTTATTTATTTTTTTAACCCTCAATTGACCTACTAAGCATTCTGTATTAAAGAATGCTATTATTTTCCCTTATAACCATGTTATAAGGGAAAATACAGTGAATAGACTTTCATCCTAGCAACCATGCGTGAAAATCGCACCGCATCCGCACTTGCTTGCGGATGCTTGCGATTTTCACGCAGCCTCATTCACTTCTATGGGGCCTGCGTTGCGTGGAAAACGCACAATATAGAGCATTCCGGCGATTTTCACGCAGCCTCATTCACTTCTATGGGGCCTGCGTTGCGTGGAAAACGCACAATATAGAGCATTCCGGCGATTTTCACGCAGCCTCATTCACTTCTATGGGGCCTGCATTGCGTGGAAAACGCACAATATAGAGCATGCTGCGATTTTCACACAACGCACAAGTGATGCGTGAAAATCACCGCTCATGTGAACAGCCCCATAGAAATGAATGGGTCCGGATTCAGTGCGGGTGCAATGCGTTCACCTCACGCATTGCACCCGCGCGGAAAACTCACCCGTGTGAAAGGGGCCTAAGACTCGCAAATCCTTGGTGATACATTTCAGATTCTAGGGACAGGAGAGATATTTGTTTAACCCATAAGAGACATAGTTTCTTCATGATGTAATATGGCATAATGGAGGAACACTAACTTTACAGTTTCAGCAAAAGACGGTTATCTGTCCCCTCATTAAACATTATACTATATTTAATCTTACAATGCATCTCTGCTTGTAGTACTTCAGTAAGAACCTACCCCCGGTGGTCATGTGGTGGACACCCAGGTGCCTGGCTCGTAACACTTGCACTACAGTTATCACAGCTGAAAGAACACAATGATGGTTTCTATTCAATGATTTGATCGCAGCGAGGGACTGATACAGAAACTATATTAGGCTACTTTCACACTTGCGGCAGAGGAATCCGGCAGGCAGTTCCGTCGCCAGAACTGCCTGCCGGATCCGTCAAAACGTATGCCAACTGACGGCATTTGTAAGACTAATCAGGATCCTGATCCGTCTTACAAATGCATTGAAATGCCAGATCCGTCGAATCCGGAAAAACGGATCCAGCATTTATTTTTTTAACCTTTTTTTTTGGTCTGCGCATGGAAGGACAGATGCGGCATTTCCAGTATTTTGAATGCCGGATCTGGCACTAATACATTCCTATGGAAAAAAAATGCTGGATCGGCATTCAGGCAAGTTTTCCGTTTTTTGGGCCGGAGATAAAACCGTAGCATATGTGGTATTATCTCCGTCCTGATCAGTCAAAACGACTGAACTGAAGACACCCTGAACAGATTGCTCTCCATTCAGAATGCATGGGGATAGAACTGATCAGTTCTTTTCGGGTATAGAGCCCCTGTGACAGAACTCAGCGCCGGAAAAGAAAACCGCTAGTGTGAAAGTACCCTTAGAAAATTGTCTAATTTTTAAGAATAAGACTTTCATTTGCTGAAACAGTATGGGAGGTCTGCATACTGACGACGAGGAAAAATAAGGTAGCCCAAGCTGCGCTGCTTGGCACAATGGGGCAGGTTTATCAACCAACCTGCGCCAAAAAAGGAACTCAAAATGCACCAAAATTACATGTAAATTAGAATGGTATGTGATAAGTTTGGCGCAATGTCAGTGTTAACTCCAAAAAGGATTCGCATTAAAACAGTAACCTGCCACGAAGAGTGGACGTGGTTAATAAAGCGGCATTAGGACCGTCACATTTATGAATGTGTCATCAGAAAAGGCTCAAATACAGGCGATGTTGTAAGCATACCCCAGACAGGCGGAAACTCGGGAAAAGGCGAATGCTGGAAGTGAAATTGCAACTTTTAGCTAACAAGTCGCTTCCTGCTATTCCCCCACCAGCTGGTGTAAAAACGCCGCAACTGATGGAAAATGTCACAGCGGTCGTCAAAATGTCACATATCCGCACTACGTCTTATTTATTATGCTCTGTACGACATCTGATAAATTCCATCTCCAGCTATGTGATGGCGCAAATTACACCCACATTAATAAATCTCCCCCTACAGTAGGTTTCCAGAGATGGACTACTACTCCCTATGACAAATCGTGTGCAGACTACTTCTCCATCCGCACCTTCCAGTCAGGTGATCAGCTTTCCTTTTGCACACGTCCGTTCCGTTATATTAAACTGGAAGTTTAGCGTAGAAGCTTCTCTACCAGTGTAACTGGTTTCCTTCGGGCCCGGACGGCTCAGGCACAGGTTCATCAACTGTTCTGGTGTTCTTACTAGAACATACAATAAATAGCAGATCTTTACACAAGACATTCAAGATACTAAAGCAGTACTAGGAGCACATACACGAATGATGGTAAAGTGCCGATTACTGATAGGACCACGTCCAGGGCCTCCAGGTGACATGGACCGCCCAGGGCGGGCGCAGGTGACAGGAGGGCACAGGTCACAGGAGGGCACAGGTCACAGGAGGGCACAGCCTGGGTGCAGGTGACAGGAGGGCACAGCCTGGGCGCAGGTGACAGGAGGGCACAGCCTGGGCGCAGGTGAGAGGAGGGCACAGCCTGGGCGCAGGTGACAGGAGGGCACAGGTCACAGGAGGGCACAGCCTGGGTGCAGGTGACAGGAGGGCACAGCCTGGGCGCAGGTGACAGGAGGGCACAGCCTGGGCGCAGGTGACAGGAGGGCACAGCCTGGGCGCAGGTGACAGGAGGGCACAGCCTGGGCGCAGGTGACAGGAGGGCACAGCCTGGGCACAGGTGACAGGAGGGCACAGCCTGGGCGCAGGTGACAGGAGGGCACAGCCTGGGAGCAGGTGACAGGAGGGCACAGGTGAAAGGAGAGCACAGCCTGGGCACAGGTGACAGGAGGGCACAGGTGACAGGAGGGCACAGGTGACAGGAGGGCACAGTGATGTGGCATCTGCACTAGTCACTGGCAGGCACACCGTCACCCATGAGGCAGGCTGTGCCCTCGGTATTCCTTCACAAGGTTACGGGTGGATTACGTGTGCGGGATACGGGCTCCTGTCATGGTGGTGTTCGCGTCTTGCAGAATGGTACTAGGTGCTCATAAGATGGAGGCTACAGCCTGTGCTCCATGCGTGGGCGACACACACATCCATCCCTACTCTGAATCCATGGAAGAAACAGACACTGAACGCTGCCATATCGATGACTCGTCCCCATGTCTGTCAATTCGAGCACCTACCTTCACCTCTCCTTCTTCTCCCTCACCTACCGCAGCGACTCTTCTATCCTCTCCGACCGGAAGCACCTGCCCAAGTGTCGCGAGACTTCTCTTTAGCCTCTCCATGTTTCTCTATCGGCGCTGCGGGAAACACTCGCGAGAATTCGCGTGGTCTCCACGGCAACAGATGCAGCAGCGCTCTCTTCCATTCTGCTGCAGGAATGAGTGGGCAGGAGGCCTGGTCCTCACATGAAGCCCTGATGTCTAAAAGAAATCACCCACACATCCATTAGAGCTGTAACACAGAACACCAGTACCCGGCAGCAGGTTTCCTGCTTCATGTAGTATTGTATGAAAGACAGCAGAAGTCATTGTGACCATGTGGTCCCCTGTATAACGCCTTCACTTCATAGCTAATAATTAACAACCATCATTTCATCCTAAAAACGAGTCTTGTTGAGGAGAGAGACCTATCACCTTCCGTAAACTTTTCTCCATTCACCCCTTCAACATTATTCCTCAGAACCTGATCCCTTCATCCAACCAGGGGCAAAGTTATATTGCACCGCTAATCTCCACCCCATCAAACCGCTAATATGTGCCCACCTACACAATATTATGTCCCCCTGACACAATGATACCCCTTTATGTGCCTCCTACACAATACAGTGCCCCTTTATCTGCCCCCAACACAATGTGGTGCCCCTTTATCTGCTGTCAACATAATATGGTACCCCTTTTCTGGCACCAACACAATATGATGCCCCTTTATGTGCTTCCAACACAATGCGGTGCCCCCAACACAATATGGTGCCCTTTTATGTTCCCCCAACACAATACAGTGACCCGTTATCTGCCGCCAACGCAATATGATGCCCTTTGATGTGCCTCCAACAGAATGCAGTGTCTCCACACAATACAGTGCCCCTTTATCTGCCCCCAACACAATATGGTTTCCCTTTATGTGGCCCCAGCACAAAATAGTGCCCCTTTATCTGCCCCCAACACAATATGGTTCCCCTTTATTTGCCCCCCAACACAATATGGTGCCCCTTTATGTTCCCCCAACACAATACAGTGACCCGTTATCTGCCGCCAACGCAATATGATGCCCTTTGATGTGCCTCCAACACAATGCAGTGCCCCCAACACAATACAGTGCCCCTTTATCTGCCCCAACACAATATGGTTCCCCTTTATGTGGCCCCAGCACAAACTAGTGCCCCTTTATCTGCCCCTAACACAACATGGTGCCTCTTTATCTGCCCCCAACACAATATGGTTCCCATTATCTACCCCAAACACAATATGGTGCCCATTTATCTGCCCTCAACACAATATAGTGTCCCTTTATCTGCCCCCAGCACAGTATGGTGCCTCTTTAGCATCCAAAATGAATACATATGTAGCCCACGGACCCATGACGAAGGGCGCAGATCTGCTTCAGTCTGTCTACTGGCTAGGTGCAGCAGGCACAATAATGTCATTTAATTGCGCCTACCAGTGGCAAACCATAGGTGGCAGGTTGAATGGTGCAGGAGGGAGCTGACATCTTCCTGCTTCATCATAGTATTCAACTGTATCTGTGTAGTTGAAAGCTGCCTCCCACCACCACCACCACCATCAGTGGGGCTCCACGTGGCCTGCGTGGTGGCCAAATCTGCTCCTGTATTCAACAGTATCCATCGCACCCATGCATTCAAAAGCACTACATACGCTGGCTGGTGGCTGGCTACTGCAGATTGATGTGTTCAACGTAAGCTGGACCACTGTACAAAATAAGCACTTCTTACCTTTTGTGTCCCCCCTATTTACCCATAGATTGGATGCAGGACTTTCATTCCTATTGTCTGAATTGTTGATTAGTTTGTTATTTGTAATCTCTTTGTTTTTACATGCACTTTTAGTTGGTGCCAGGGCATTGCCAGGGTCTCAAAACATCCAGGGCCAAAGCCCCAATCATTATGGCCCACTTCTCTAAGTCTCCCCTCCCCCCACACACCGCATTTTGCTGTACTTGCTATAAAGCAGCACATACCTGTCATATCCAGGGCCTCCCAGGTGACGTCTCCTCCGATGTTGATCTTTTCTGTCATCATCTTCTCCATCTGGTCCGTACAACTTCTCTCAGCCGCCTCGTCTCTGCAGAGTGTGACACACAGACATCTTAGCGTCCTCACATTTCTATCATCATCCCCCAACCTGGAGTCCCCACAGGGTTACCCTGTTGCTCGCTGTGCCCCCCAGTACCCCGAAATACTATCCTGAAGAAATAATAGTGCCCCATAGTAATAGGGATCCTCATAGTCCTACCAATAGTAATTCCCTTCGAGAATGTCCTCATTAGTAATACTGCCCCCTACTGGACCCAACAGTGATAATGCTCCCGAAGAATGCCCCCGTTAGTAGAAGAGCCCTCCAGTATTAATAATACCCTCACAGAGCCCCCAGTAGAACTAAGGCCCCCTATTGTTCCCCCAGTGGTAATACAGCTCTCTACAGACCCTTTAGTAGTAAGTAGGACCCCCATAGTGCTCTTAGTAGAAATTAGGCAGATCTATAGGTCCCTCCTATAGAGCCCCCAGTAGTAATAAGAACGCCTATAATGTCCACTGGATTTATAATACCCCTAGTTCCCCCAGTATTTATACTGCCCCCTACTGTTATAATGCTCACCCTAAAGTGCCCCCAGTATTTATAATGCCCCCTGCAGTTATATTCCTCCCTCCACCATACAGTCCCATGTAAATAACATCACACCATCTCTCCTGCCCCGTCCAAAATACAGTTCTATGTAAATAACATCACTCTGCTCCCTCCAGCCCCTATAATATATAGTCCCATGTAAATAACACTATTTCCCTCCCTCCGCCATAGCGTCCTATGTAAATAACATCACACCATCTTTCCAGCCCCCTCCAATATACAGTCCCATGTAAATAACATCACTCTCTTTCTACAGCCCCCTCCAAAATACAGTCCTATGCAAATAGCATCACCACCTCCCCAGCCGCCTTCAACATACAGTCGCAAGTAAATAATATCACCCCCTCCCCAGCCGCCTCCAACATGCAATCCCATGTAAACATCACCCCCTCAACATTCAGTCCCATGTAAGTTACATCATTCCCCACCACCAGCCACCTTCAATATACAGTCCCATGTAGATAACATTGCCCCCTCAACATTCAGTCCCATGTAAATAACATCACTCCCTCCCTAAGACCCCTGTAACATTCAGTCCCATGTTAATAACATCACTCCCTCCCACAGCCGCCATCAACATATAGTCCCATGTAAATAACATCACTGCGTCCCCCAGCCCCTCTCCGACATACAGTCCAATGTAAATAACTTCACTCCCTCCCACAGGCGCCTCCAACATACAGTCCCATGTAAATAACATAATCCCCTCCCACAACCACCTCCAACATACAGTCCCATGTAAGGCTACTTTCACACCTGTGCTTGTATCCGTTCAGAACGGATCCGTTTGCATTATTCTTTAAAAAAAAGTCTAAGTCAAAACGGATCCGTCCTGACTTACATTGAAAGTCAATGGGGGACGGATCCGTTTTCAATTGCACCATATTGTGTCAGTGAAAATGAATCCGTCCCAATTGACTTACATTGTAAGTCAGGACGGATCAGTTTCGCTCTGCATCACCAGGCGGACACCAAAACGCTGCAAGCAGCGTTTTTGTGTCCGCATCCAGAGCGGAATGGAGGTGGAATGGAGCCAAACTGATGCATTCTGAGCGGATCCTTATCCATTCAGAATGCATTGGGGTTGAACTGATCCGTTTTGAACCGTTTGTGACAGCCCTGAAACAGATCTCACAAATGGAATTTCAAACGCCAGTGTGAAAGTAGCCTAAATAACATAATCCCCTCCCACAGCCCCCTCCAACATACAGTCCCATGTAAATATCATCACTCCCTACCACAGCCCCCTCCAACATACAGTCCCATGTAAATAACATCACTTCCTCCTACAGCCACAGTCAACGTACAGTCCCATGTAAATAACATGACCCCCTTCGCAGCTATCTCCAACACACAGTTCTATGGAAATAACATCCCTCCCTTCAGCCCTAACATACAGTGCTAGTTAAATAACCACAACTCCCAGCATTGCTCTGCCTCTCCCTTCACTTCCCTCTTCTCATGTAGCAGACCTCACCACAACTTCTTCCCCCAGTGCTTCTCCTCTTCACTGCCGTCCTCTTCTGATTTGGTCACATGATGGGGACATCATCGCAGGTCCTTCTTAACCGCTGCCTGTTTTACTGGTCACATGACCTGTGATGTCATCACAGGTCCTTCAGCTCTTCCAGTGCATTAGATTTAATTGTATTGACGTCCTGAGGACGGCAATACAGTTGTATCTAGCTCGTAGGCAGAACATTCAGGGCCTGGGACAAAACATCAGGGGCCCAGGCCCCGAATGTTTTAACCTAGCAACACCCTTGGTTGGTACTATAGAAATAAATATTATTATTATTATTATTATTATTATTATTATTATATGTCTTTGATGGTATGATACCTTTTAATGGTTAACAAAAATAGAAGTAATGTTACATAGCAAGTTTTCAAGGCCTATCCCACAGGTGACCTTGATTAGGTGGTACATATAGCTGTGCATGCTCCTCCTCTCATTGGTTGCTTGGTGCACACAGAGGTAACTAGGAGCAGCACACTATATGTGCAGGGTCTGCTCTCCTGAATATAGATGCCCAACGGCATAGGTAGGTTTAGAGTAGGACCTGCCTGACTGAGACCACCTTGGCGCGGGTAGGCGGGCACAGATGTGTTTTGATCAAAATATATTGGCTGAGAGTCTCAGATTTTATTATTAGAGTGAGGGCTTAGTCCATATATTATGTTTGCATCTACTGTTTAAGTGCATTATTCCCTGCGATTTTATAAATGTAGCCATGCACATCCGCATATTTACTATCATATCTAGAGATGAGCGAATTGAAGTTGACGAAGGAAAAATTCAATTCGCACCGAATCTGAATTTCCTCCCGCTTCGTGGTAACGAATCACATTTTTTCCTAAAATGGCTGCTGCACATGTTAGGACATGGAGCAAGGAACTCTGAGAACGCGGAATCACCCACAATGCCATGCATGCAGCCAATCAGCAGCCAGCCAGTCCTGTGATGTCACAGCCCTATAAATAGCCTCAGCCATCTTGGATTCATTCATTTTCCAGTGTACTTAGTGCAGAGAGAGAGACGTCAGTAGGCGCTAGGGACAGTGGTAGAAAAAACTTTAAAACTTTTATTTTGCTGTATAGAAGTTCAGTGAAACGATAGAGAGGAATCATTCCCCAGTATTAAAGCAAAACAGGATTCAGTAGGGGAGTTTACAGCCTGGGTAATAGGAACAATCCTATTACACCTTGCTGCACTGACTGGGGATCCAAATTGCCTACAGCTCTGTAATTGGCAGACCATTCTTGTTATTGGGGTGCAAGTGCTGTTTGATACAGCCATTAACAGCTTAATGATCCAGGACGAGAATGCTCGTCCTAAATCGCCGGCACTTAGCGCTCCAGGACGAGCATTCTCGTCCTGCGGTCCTTCCAACCCCCCCCCCCCCCCCCCCCCCCCCACGTGCGGTAGAGAACCGGCTGTTACAGACAGCCGGATCCCTGCTGCATCCACCAGCATCGGTGATGATGCCGATGCCGGTGGATTAACCTCTCATATGCCGTGGTCAGCGCTGACCGCGACATATGGGAGGTTTGCACTCCCTCACCTCATCCATCGGTCGCCGCGCTGCTGTGGCGGCGACTCGATGGTTGCCATGGCAGCCCCAAGCCAAGGCTTGGGGCCCGGCTTGTACGGAGGCCTAAGAGGGGTCTCCTAGGCAACTGTTAGCGTCTTACAGTGTAAGACACTAACAGTTCAATACAGCACAATACAGATGCATTGAAACAGGGGTCAGACCCTGTAATGTTGAAGTCCCAGAGTGGGACAAATAATAAAGTGAAAAAAAAAGTTAATAAAATTAAAGTTTAAAAAAAAAAAGTAAAAGTTTCAAGTAAAAAAAAAAAGCGTCCTTTTCCCAAAATAAAGTAAAACATTTTTTTCTTAAATTGGGAAAAAAATTAAAGTAGACATATTAGTTATTTCCGTGTCCGTATCGACCAGCTCTAAAAAAATATCACATGACCTAACCTCTCAGGTGAACACCGTCAAAAAAATTAAATAAAAACTGTGCTAAAAAAAACATCAAAAAGGCGTATGCCTGACAAAATAGTCCACATGCGGTGGGACTGCTCCCCCAATGAGAAACACGCTACAGTGTTTGGGGTTTGAGCAGTTCCCCCATATTTGCCACGATATTTCTGTGATTTTGTTTTATATGTATTGAATGTGCCTTTACCTGGCATTTAAACACTCTTTTGCACCTGGTGACCTCCATCACACGGTCTGATATGGGTGTGGCTTACAGTCTGGCTTTATTCACATTGCATTAGTTGTCCTGCTATGCGGTTGTGTGGAAGCTTGGCTGTGAGCTGGATTTCATCACCTTCAGACTGTGTTCACACCATAGTTAGCGTAGTGGTAGGACCCTTGCCATGCTGAGAGACCGTGACGTGGTGCATGATGGGCTCCGATGTGTTCCTGACAGGAATATATTGGCAAAAGTCTCAGCTTTTAATATCTGCTTGTATGACTAGCTAGTATAGTCAGTGGCATATCCGTTTGGTGCATTTTTTTCTGTGGTTCCGACAAAATAGTACCAATCTAATCATCACCTCATCCCACAAAAAATGAGCCCCTACCTATGACAATTGCCCCCCAAAAAAAATACTATGGCTCAGAATATGGAGACACTAAAACATAATTTGTGTATTGTGTAAAACTTAAGTAAATAAAAAGAAGTATACATATTAGGTATCGCCGCATCCGTAATAACCTGCTCTATAAAAATATCAAATGACCAAACCCCTCAGGTGAATACCGTAAAAATAAAATAAAAGTATAATAGCAAGCGATCAAAAAGTCATATGCACCCTATAATAGTACCAATCAAACCGTCATCTCATCCCAAAAAAATGAGCCCCTACATAACACAGTAAAAAAAACTAAAAAAAAACTACGGCTTTCAGAATGTGGAGACACTAAAAAATCATTTTCAAAAATGCTTTGTTATGTTAAACTAAAACAAACAACCAAAAGTCATATTTGGTATTGTTGCGTCCGTGACAACCTGCTCTATAAAAATACCACATGATATAACCTGTCAGATGAATGTTGTAAAAAACAAAAAATAAAAACGGTGTCAAAACAGCTATTTCTTGTTACCTTGCCTCACAAAAAGTGTAATATAGAGCAACCAAAAATCATATGTACCCTAAAATAGTAACAACAAAACTGCCACCTTATCCCGTAGTTTCCAAAATGGGGTCACTTTTTTGGAGTTTCTACTCTAGGGGTGTATCAGGGGGGCATCAAATGGGACATGGTGTCAAAAAATCAGTCCAGCAAAATCTGCCTTCCAAAAACCATATGGCATTCCTGTCCTTCTGCACCCTGCCGTGTGCCCATACAGCCGTTTACGACCACATATGGGGTGTTTCTGTAAACTACAGAATCAGGGCCATAAATATTGAGTTTTGTTTGGCTGTTAACCCTTGCTTTGTAACTGGAGAAAATTGATTAAAATGGAAAATCTGCCAAAAAAGTGAAATTCAGAAGTTTCATCTTTATTTTCCAATAATTCTTGTGGAACACCTATTGGGTTAACATAGTTTGTAAAATCAATTTTGTATACCTTGAGGGGTGTAGTTTCTAAAATGGGGTCACTTTTGGAGAGTTTCTACTCAAGGGGTGCATCAGGAGGGCTTCAAATGGGACATGGTGTCAAAAAACCAGCCCAGCAAAATCTGCCTTCCAAAAACCGTATGGCATTCCTTTCCTTCTGCGCAATGTGGTGTGTCCGTACAGCAGTTTACGACCACATATGGGGTGTTTCTGTAAACTACAGAATCAGGGCCATAAATATTGAGTTTTGTTTGGCTGTTAACCCTTGCTTTGTAACTGGAAAAAATGGATTCAAATGGGAAATCTGCCAAAAAAGTTGACATTTTATCTCTTTTTTTCCATTAATTCCATTAATTCTTGTGGAACACCTAAAGGGTTAACAAAGTTTGTAAAATCAGTTTTGAATACCTTGAGGGTGTAGTTTGTAAAATGTGGTCACTTTTTTGGAGTTTCTACTCTAGGGGTGTATCAGGGGGGCTTCAAATGGGACATGGTGTAAAAAAATCAGTCCAGCAAAATCTGCCTTCCAAAAACCATATGGCATTCCTGTCCTTCTGCGCCCTGCCGTGTGCCCATACAGCCGTTTACGACCACATATGGGGTGTTTCTGTAAACTACAGAATCAGGGCCATAAATATTGAGTTTTGTTTGGCTGTTAACCCTTGCTTTGTAACTGGTAAAAATGGATTAAAATGGAAAATCTGGCAAAAAAGTGAAATTCTGAAATTTCATCTTTATTTTCCATTAATTCTTGTGGAACACCTAATGGGTTAACATAGTTTGTAAAATCAGTTTTGTATACCTTGAGGGGTGTAGTTTCTAAAATGGGGTCACTTTTTGGGAGTTTCTACTCTAGGGGTGCATCAGGAGGGCTTCAAATGGGACATGGTGTCAAAAAACCAGTCCAGCAAAATCTGCCTTCCAAAAACCGTATGGCATTCCTTTCCTTCTGCGCAATGCCGTGTGTCCGTACAGCAGTTTTACGACCACATATGGGGTGTTTCTGTAAACTACAGAATCAGGGCCATAAATATTGAGTTTTGTTTGGCTGTTAACCCTTGCTTTGTAACTGGAAAAAATGGATTCAAATGGAAAATCTGCCAAAAAAGTTGAAATTTTATCTCTATTTTCCATTAATTCCATTAATTCTTGTGGAACACCTAAAGAGTTAACAAAGTTTGTAAAATCAGTTTTGAATACCTTGAGGGGTGTAGTTTGTAAAATGGGGTCATTTTTGGGTGGTTTCGATTATGTAAGCCTCACAAAGTGACTTCAGACCAGAAATGGTCCTGAAAAAGTAGGTTTTAGAAATTTTCTGAAAAATTTCAAGATTTGCTCCTAAAGTTCTAAGGCCCCTTTCACACGGGCGAGTATTCTGCGCGGATGCGATGCGTGAGTTGAACGCATTGCACCTGCACTGAATCCCGACCCATTCATTGCTATGGAGCTGTTCACATGAGCGGTGATTTTCACGCATCACTTGTGCGTTGCGTGAAAATCGCAGCATGCTCTATTTTGTGCGTTTTTCACGTAACGCAGTCCCCATAGAAATAAATGGGGTTGCGTGAAAATCGCAAGCATCCACAAGCAAGTGCAGATGCGGTGCGATTTTCACGCACGGTTGCTAGGAGACGATCGGGGTGGAGACCCGATCATTATTATTTTCCCCTTATAACATGGTTATAAGGGAAAATAATAGCATTCTGAATACAGAATGCATAGTAAAATAGCGCTGGAGGGGTTAAAAAAAATATATAATAATTTAACTTACCTTAATCCACTTGATCGTGCAGCCGGCATCGCTTCTGTCTTCTTTCTTTGCTGTGTGTAGGAACAGGACCTATGGTGACGTCACTCCGGTCATCACATGATCTTTTACCATGGTGATGGATCATGTGATGGACCATGTGATGACCGGAGTGACGTCACCACAGGTCCTGTTCCTGCACACAGCAAAGAAAGAAGACAGAAGAGATGCCGGCTGCGCGATCAAGTGGATTAAGGTGAGTTAAATTATTTATTTATTTATTTTAACCCCTCCAGCCCTATTGTACTATGCATTCTGTATTCAGAATGCTATTATTTTCCCTTATAACCATGTTATAAGGGAAAATAATACAATCTACAGAACACAGATCCCAAGCCCGAACTTCTGTGAAGAAGTTCGGGTTTGGGTACCAAACATGCCGATTTTTCTCACGCGCGTGCAAAACGCATTACAATGTTTTGCACTCGCGCGGAAAAATCACGCATGTTCCCGCAACGCACCCGCACGTGTGAAAGAGGCCTAAGCCTTCTAACGTCCCCAAAAAATGAAATGACATTCACAAAATGATCCAAACATGAAGTAGACATATGGGGGATGTAAAGTAATAACTATTTTTGGAGGTATTACTATCTATTATAAAAGTAGAGAAATAGAAATTTACAAATTTTTCAAAATTTAGGGTAAATTTGGATTTTTTTGGATAAATGAAAATTTCTTTTTTTGACTCAATTTTACCACTGTCATGAAGTACAATATGTGACGAGAAAACAGTCTCAGAATGGCCTGGATAAGTAAAAGCGTTTTAAAGTTATCACCACATAAAGTGACACATGTCAGATTTGCAAAAAATGCCCGGGTCCTTAAGGTGAAATATGGCAGGGTCCTTAAGGGGTTAACAGGGTTTATTACAAGGAAATATTTCTATGTCTTATTTGCCCTTGTGCGGTGCAGTTATATGTTCTGGAGCATTTTTTGGTTTATATTGGTGGGGAAAAAGGGGCTTATTAGCCGTTGTGTGGTGAAGTGAGAAAATTAAAGCCCTTTTTGGTGTGTATTAATGGCAAAACAATACACTGCTCAAAAAAATAAAGGGAACACAAAAATAACACATCCTAGATCTGAATTAATTAAATATTCTTCTGAAATACTTTGTTCTTTACATAGTTGAATGTGCTGACAACAAAATCACACAAAAATAAAAAAATGGAAATCAAAATTAAAGTGGAAAAACACACTACAGGCTGATCCAACTTTGATGTAATGTCCTTAAAACAAGTCAAAATGAGGCTCAGTAGTGTGTGTGGCCTCCACGTGCCTGTATGACCTCCCTACAACGCTCCTGATGAGGTGGCGGACGGTCTCCTGAGGGATCTCCTCCCAGACCTGGACTTAAGCATCTGCCAACTCCTGGACAGTCTGTGGTGCAACGTGACGTTGGTGGATAGAGCGAGACGTGATGTCCCAGATGTGCTCAATTGGATTCAGGTCTAGGGAACGGGCGGGCCAGTCCATAGCATCAATGCCTTCGTCTTGCAGGAACTGCTGACACACTCCAGCCACATGAGGTCTAGCTTTGTCTTGCATTAGGAGGAACCCAGGGCCAACCGCACCAGCATATGGTCTCACAAGGGGTCTGAGGATCTCATCTCGGTACCTAATGGCAGTCAGGCTACCTCTGGCGAGCACATGGAGGGCTGCGTCTCCAGACTCTGTCACGTCTGTCACATGTGCTCAGTGTGAACCTGCTTTCATCTGTGAAGAGCACAGGGCGCCAGTGGCGAATTTGCCAATCTTGGTGTTCTCTGGAAAATACCAAACGTCCTGCACGGTGTTGGGCTGTAAGCACAACCCCCACCTGTGGACGTCGGGCCCTCATATCACCCTCATGGAGTCTGTTTCTGACCGTTTGAGCAGACACATGCACATTTGTTGCCTGCTGGAGGTCATTTTGCCGGGCTCTGGCAGTGCTCCTCCTGTTCCTCCTTGCACAAAGGCGGAGGTAGCGGTCTGCTGCTGGGTTGTTGCCCTCCTACGGCCTCCTCCACGTCTCCTGATGTACTGGCCTGTCTCCTGGTAGCGCCTCCATGCTCTGGACACTATGCTGACAGACACAGCAAACCTTCTTGCCACAGCTCGCATTGATGTGCCATCCTGGATAAGCTGCACTACCTGAGCTACTTGTGTGGGTTGTAGACTCCGTCTCATGCTACCACTAGAGTGAAAGCACCGCCAGCATTTAAAAGTGACCAAAACATCAACCAGGAAGCATAGGAACTGAGAAGTGGTCTGTTGTCACCACCTGAAGAACCACTCCTTTATTGGGGGTGTCTTGCTAATTGCCTATAATTTCCACCTGTTGTCGATCCCATTTGCACAACAGCATGTGAAATTGATTGTCACTCAGTGTTGCTTCCTAAGTGGACAGTTTGATTTCACAGAAGTGTGATTGACTTGGAGTTACATTGTGTTGTTTAAGTGTTCCCTTTATTTTTTTGAGCAGTGTATATATTATTTGCCATTCAGCAGTGCAGTTATATGTTCTAAAGCCCTTTTTGTCGTGTATTAGTGGCAAAAAATATATATTTGCCGTTCAGCAGTGCATTTATATGTTCTAAAGCCCTTATTGGCGTGTATTAGGGGCAAAAAAATATATATTTGCCGTTCAGCGGTGCAGTTCTAAAGCCCTTTTTGTCGTGTATTAGTGGCAAAAAATATATATTTGCCGTTCAGCAGTGCAGTTATATGTTCTAAAGCCCTTTTTGGCGTGTATTAGGGGCAAAAAAATATATATTTGCCGTTCAGCTGTGCAGTTCTAAAGCCCTTTTTGGTGTGTATTAGTGGCAAAAAATATATATTTGCCGTTCAGCGGTGCAGTTCTATGTTCTAAAGCCCTTTTTGGCGTGTATTAGTGGCACAAAAATATATATTATTTTCTGTTCAGCGGTGCAGTTATATGTTCTAAAGCCCTTTTTGGTGTGTATTAGTGTGGGGGGGGGAAGGGCTTATTAGCCATTGTGTGGTAAAGTGAGAAAATTACAGACTTTTTTGTGTTGTTTTAATTTCCTTTTTATTTATTTATTTATTTGATCTAACAGTATGTTACACAGAAAAGTGCCAGGCCCTGCACAGGGGAGTGGCAGAGGCCTAAATGTTTCTGGCGCAGGCACAGGTCGCAGCAGAGTAAGGGGGCATGGCAGCAGGAGTCGCAGCGAGAGGCTTGAGCTCCCGGTATCATCAAGCGGTCGTGTCTTGACCATCAACCCACCGGTTCTTGAATGGTTGACTTGGTCATCAATTTCGTCCCAAGTGACATCAGACACCACTTGATGAAATGAGCCTGATGTTTGGTTTTTAAGCCCGTTTCCTAATAAAATACACACTGCGAGGTGAAGCTGGACAATCTACTTTTTTCGCTACTTCTCAGCCTTGGTTCCGGTTCTGTGTCCGTGCTCCTCGGCGGTGTATGGTGAGGTGAGCTCCAACTTGGTGTTTTTATGCTCATGCGTGACACCTGCCATTTGCTCAGGCCCTTTGAGGAGGCCACGTTATTTGTCAGTCGCCAGGACTATGGGATGAACAATGTCATTCCACTGCTTCATGTCCTGGAACAGATGCTGGTAAATCTATTTTGTCAGGCAACTGGAGACGTGGGGCCTAGATCTTACGGTCACATGAGCCCTGTGGGGACTGAACTGGAGGAGGAAGAGGACATTGGAGCACAAGCAATGTGTAGTAAAATAGGTGGTTTTTCTACACAGGTGACAGGAGAGGAGGAGCAGCCAGAGGAGCTACAGGGCGATGAGGAAGACGAGGCAGAGGACCCAGACACACCATGACAGTATGCAGTGGAGATGGAGGCAGGGTGTCCCTCCAAGTCACATGCACAAATGGCCCAATGCATGCTCACTAGCTTGCGTAGTGACAGCCGAATTGTCACCATTCGGCAGAGGGATGACTTCTGGCTCTCCACCTTATTGGACCCTCGCTACCGGTCCAAAATAGGGGCCTTTTTTACACCCGCTGAGAGGGAGGACAAACTGAACTACTATAGAGACATCCTATGTAGTCAGTTGGCCGCTGCCTATCTGCTCCATCATCCATCCTCTCGCAGGTCTGACCGGGGAGCCCTCTGTGCTAACGTTCCTCTGCCATGGCTGCTGTGGCAGGGTGGGGGGGTAGGAGCAGTTCCAGCTCCATCAGCAGCAACTTGAGTCTATAGTCGCTGATGAGCAGCTTTCTTCACCCGCTGTCACAGTTAATGGGGAGGGGAAAAAACCAGATAACACACAGAAGGAAATAGCCCAGAGTCTAGGCCTCAAAGTTAAGGGAGAGGGATGGTGAACTCCTAGGAATCCCTAGACCTCTCCCTGACTCCTGCCAATATGAGTAGACCCTGAAGGTGAAAATACTCATACACCGGAATAACAAAATAATAGCAAAGACAGGTGCACTCTGCAGTCTTACTAAACCCTCAAACTGATTTTAAAATTGAGAGATTAGTCAACATGTCCTACGGTGTAGAACATGTCTAAGCCCGAGCACCACGCCAAGGTTTCTCAAGTAGCCCGGGACCTAACACTCTCCTAACTGAGCCGTATGGGCAATACCAGGAGCCAGTGGGCAAATTACAGGAGCATGAGGCCGACTCACAAACAACTCACCAGTTACCTCCAGCATGTAGCCATGCTTGCAATGGGAGGAGGGAGGAGTCTGCGAGTCCCACTCAAGACTGGCTGATATAGCCCAGGCCTCACAGGTGCACCTAAATGTGGCCTGTAGATGGAAAACAGGCACATTTAAATTGGAGTTTATACACCTCCAGGAATCTATATATACAAACTAAAAAGACTAGCGTGGTATTAGCAGGAGGTGCTCAAACCCACATGCAGTTGTGCATATATATATAGGGGAGCAAATCCTGCACTTGTGGCCCGTTGCTAATGGCGATCCCCAGCAAAAATGCATACGGTGGAGGATGCCCGCGGCGTGCCCGCAGAGTGCACCTGTCTTTGCTATTATTTTGTTATATTGTTATATTGATTATGACATCCACACAATTGCTACCTTGTGTAGGATGTCTATTGTGGTTCTTGTGGTTCGCCGCGGGCATCCTCCACCGTATGCATTTCTGCTGGGGATCGCCATTAGCAACGGGCCACAAGTGCAGGATTTGCTCCCCTATATATATGCACGACTGCATGTGGGTTTGAGCACCACGCTAGTCTTTTTAGTTTGTATACTCATACACCGGAACCTTAGCCCTGGAGACCCTGGAAATCCCTAGGAGTGGTGGCAGGAAATTAGACTACTGGTTCCTTCCCAGATAAAGGAACCAGCTTCTCCCTGAGGCCTAGAAGACAACAAACACAAGCGAACAACAAAATGCAAAACAAAATGCACTTAGCATAAAGAAGAATGGAGGAGCAGGAGATCCAAAGGAACAACACACCAGCTCAACCAACTCGGGCAGGAAATATCAACCGCATGGTAAGCAGTGTGAGTCAGAACTAAATAGAGCCTCACTAATGACCACAAGCTGCACCTGACAAGAGGTATGGTCATTACCAAACAACAACACTGCAAGGAGAAAACAGAGAGACTGTCAGATACCCTCACGTGCCGCCAGTCTCTCAGATATTCTCACCTCTGTCATGGGAGGGACCGTGACAGTACCCCCACCCCCCTCTATGGGTGACCTCCGGACTAGTGATGGACGAACATCGGCCGGGACGTTTTGCGAACGCGCGTTTGCGATCAAATGTTCGGGAACCACGCGTTCGCGGTGGGCCCCATTCACTTTAATGGCAGGCGAACCTGAAAAACCTTCAGGTCATATTTGCAACCACCAAATACTTACTAGAAGTGCACAAATAGTCCCACAACATGGACAGTGACATACCAGAGGGGGATCAATGGCAAAACGTCCCACAAAAAATATGTATTTTAATCAGGGGCCATTTTTATGCGTCTTAGGCTACTTTCACACCTGCGTTCGGGGCTCCGCTTGTGAGCTCCGTTTGAAGGGTCTCACAAGCGGCCCCGAACGCATCCGTACTGCCCCAATGCATTCTGAGTGGATGCGGATCCGCTCAGAATGCATCAGTCTGGCAGCGTTCAGCCTCCGCTCAGCAAGCGGACACCTGAACGCTGCTTGCAGCGTTCGGGTGTCTGCCTGGCCGTGCGGAGGCAAGCGGATCCGTCCAGACTTACAATGTAAGTCAATGGGGACGGATCCGTTTGAAGTTGACACAATATGGCTCAATTTTCAAACGGATCCGTCCCCCATTAACTTTCAATGTAAAGTCTGGATGGATCCGTCTGAGCTACTTTCACACTTAGAATTTTTTTTAAACTATAATGCAGACGGATCCGTTCTGAACGGATCCAAACGTCTGCATTATAGGAGCGGATCCGTCTGTGCAGACATCAGACGGACCCGCTCTGAATGCAAGTGTGAAAGTAGCCTTAAAGGGAAACTCTCAAAAATGTGCCCTGCTGGAGCCTAGGAAAAATTTATTTTAGGCCACTGGAGTACGGGCCCCAAAATTAGGCATTCACCTGACAGAAAAGAACTTGTGATTATGTGGCTCGCGGTACATTAGGGCGGTCACTGGATAAAATTTTTACCGTAGGCCACTGGAGTAGAGGCACCAAACATTAGGCATTCACCTAAAAGAAAAGAACTTGTGATTATGTGGCTGGAGGTACATTAGCCGGTCACTGGATAAAAATTTTACTGTAGGCCAGTACAGGTCCCAAACATTAGGCATTCACCTGACAGAAAAGACCTTGTGATTATGTGGCTAGAGGTACATTAGGCGGTCACTGGATAAAAATCTTACTGTAGACCAGTACAGGCCCCAAACATTAGGCATTCACCGGACAGAAAATAACTTGTGATTATGTGGCTAGAGGTACATTAGGCAGTCACTGGATAAAAATTTTACTGTAGGCCACTGGAGTATAGGCCCCAAACATTAGGCATTCACCTGACAGAAAATAACTTGTGATTATGTGACTGGAGGCACATTAGGCGGTCACTGGATACAAATTTTACTGTAGGCCAGTACAGGCCCCAAACATTAGGCCTTCACCTGACAGAAAAGAACTTGTGATTATGTGGATAGAGGTACATTAGGCGGTCACTGGATAAACATTTTACTGTAGGCCACTGGAATAGAGGCCCCAAACATTAGGCATTCACCTGACAGAAAATAACAAGTGATTTTGTGGCTGGAGCTACATGTAGCTGGCCAGCTAAGACCTGTCCTAGGTTGCTAAGAAGTAAGTGGCAAACACCCTGAAGAAATGTCCACGTTGGTGACATAGTGTTAGTAAAAGAGAAAAATTTACCTAGAAGTCAATGGAAATTGGCCAAAGTTCTAGAAGTTCAAAATGATCAAGACAAACTACAAACCGGATTCCAAAAAAGTTGGGACACTAAACAAATTGTGAATAAAAACTGAATGCAATGATGTGGAGATGGCAAATGTCAATATTTTATTTGTAATAGAACGTAGATGACAGATCAAACGTTTAATCCAAGTAAATGTATCATTTTAAAGGAAAAATACGTTGATTCCAATTTTCACGGTGTCAACAAATCCCAAAAAAGTTGGGACAAGTAGCAATAAGAGGCTGGAAAAAGTAAATTTGAGCATAACGAAGAGCTGGAAGACCAATTAACACTAATTAGGTCAATTGGCAACATGATTGGGTATAAAAAGAGCTTTTCAGAGTGGCAGTGTCTCTCAGAAGCCAAGATGGGTAGAGGATCACCAATTCCCACAATGTTGCGCAGAAAGATAGTGGAGCAATATCAGAAAAGTGTTTCCCAGCGAAAAATTGCAAAGACTTTGCATCTATCATCATCAACTGTGCATAACATCATCCGAAGATTCTGAGAATCTGGAACAATCTCTGTGCGTAAGGGTCAAGGCTGTAAAACCATACTGGATGCCCATGATCTCCGGGCCCTTAAACGACACTGCACCACAAACAGGAATGCCACTGTAAAGGAAATCACAGAATGGGCTCAGGAATACTTCCAGAAACCATTGTCAGTGAACACAATCCACCGTGCCATCCGCCGTTGCCAGCTGAAACTCTACAGTGCAAAGAAGAAGCCATTTCTAAGCAAGATCCACAAGCTCAGGCGTTTTCACTGGACCAGGGATCATTTAAAATGGAGTGTGGCAAAATGGAAGACTGTTCTGTGGTCAAACGAGTCACGATTCAAAGTTCTTTTTGGAAATCTGGGACGCCATGTCATCCGGACCAAAGAGGACAAGGACAACCCAAGTTGTTATCAACGCTCAGTTCAGAAGCCTGCATCTCTGGTGGTATGGGGTTGCATGAGTGCGTGTGGCATGGGCAGCTTGCATGTCTGGAAAGGCACCATCAATGCAGAAAAATTTATTCAGGTTCTAGAACAACATATGCTCCCATCCAGACGTCATCTCTTTCAGACCCTGCATTTTTCAACAAGATAATGCCAGACCACATTCTGCATCAATCACAACATCATGGCTGCGTAGGAGAAGGATCCGGGTACTGAAATGGCCAGTCTGCAGTCCAGATCTTTCACCTATAGAGAACATTTGGTGCATCATAAAGAGGAAGGTGCAACAAAGAAGGCCCAAGACAATTGAACAGTTAGAGGCCTGTATTAGACAAGAATGGGAGAGCATTCCTATTTCTAAACTTGAGAAACTGGTCTCCTCGGTCCCCAGACGTCTGTTGAGTGTTGTAAGAAGAAGGGGAGATGCCACACAGTGGTGAAAATGGCCTTGTCCCAACTTTTTGGGGATTTGTTGACACCATGAAATTCTGATTCAACATATTTTTCCCTTAAAATGGTACATTTCCTCAGTTTAAACTTTTGTTCCGTGATTTATGTTCTATTCTGAATAAAATATTAGAAGTTGGCACCTCCACATCATTGCATTCAGTTTTTATTCACGATTTGTATAGTGTCCCAACTTTTTTGGATTCCGGTTTGTACTTTTATAACCCTTTCCAGCTTTATGCGAGTCAACAATTCTTAATCGTAGGTCTTCTGAGAGCTCTTTTGTGCGAGGCATCATTCACATCAGGCAATGCTTCTTGTGAAAAGCAAACCCAGAACTGGTGTGTGTTTTTTTATAGGGCAGGGCAGCTGAAACCAACACCTCCAATCTCATCTCATTGATTGGACTCCAGTTGGCTGACACCTCACTCCAATTAGCTCTTGGAGATGTCATTAGTCTAGGGGTTCACATACTTTTTCGACCTGCACTGTGAATGTTTACATGGTGTGTTCAATAAAAACATGGTAATATTTAATTCTTTGTGTGTTATTAGTTTAGGCAGACTGTGATTGTCTATTGTTGTGACTTAGATGAAGATCAGATCACATTTTATGACCAATTTGTGCAGAAATCCATATCATTTCAAAGGGTTCACATACTTTTTATTGCAACTGTAGATAGATAGATAGACAGATAGAATCTATCAAATAAAGAAAAATTGTGTTTATGATCCCCATTTATTACTAAGATGTTCCTTCCCACAGATGTAGAATAGGGAATGAATTTTCCCAGCTATCACTCTGAATAGACTGGAACATCAGCTAATAAACACAAAACCCCCTAGCTTTAATTAGAAACAGATTAGCAGATTCAGAGTAGCTCTTTTCAGTGACAAGCATTGGAGGGGGGTAAAATTAAACCTGAGCCGGAAAGATGTTTTTTAAGACTCCCGCCCATTCTTTATTTCAGCCCATGTCTGGATGACTGCACAATCCTGTTACAGTAATCTGCTATAAGTTGAATTTATTCAAGGACAAGGATCATCCTCTTAATAGAAGTCAGTGTCTGTTTTTCCTATTTTGGGAATGAGATGTGCCCAGGCTCCAGAACAATCCTTATTAATTTATCTTATTAAGCCTGGGTCTTTGTTGTTAAGAGTGAGAAGCAGTGAGTCCTCCAGCCTATGAATCATTGGGACCAAACTAGTACTAGGATCACTCCAATAATTGTGGGTGCAATGCCCCAAGAAGGAGAGTGTCTTATAATGGACATCTTACATCACAATCCTTTACATAGCTATTAGTAAATCCAAAAAGTGAACATATGTACATATTGGGTTGGTTTTTTAGCATTTTAGAGTTTCATACAATTATGATGCCAATGCCAGCCTTCTGATGCCCATATGGCTACAAAATAATAACCTTAGATGGTACCTGTCATGAGGCGCTCTTTGAATAGAGGCATGCATAGTGTCCCCACAAACCTGGATAAGGGGACTGTAAACTGCATCTTCAGGCCAGAATAGTTTGACTCACTGAAAAAGAGCTGGTAAAAGACTGGACCTCCCTTACAATGTGCTGCTCAGCTATCCCAACTCTTAGGCTTTATGCAACTCAAGACATCCTGTATTGTATGATTCAAAAGGTGAAAACATTTTGTTTCTTCAACATCCACTGTTTAAAACTATAAAATGTACATCCTGAGATAAAACATTTACGCATGTCAAACCTATGCTGGGTTCTTATTCAAAGCTTATTCATCAGCTATGGATAAGAACCCAGCATAGATTTGAAATATGAGATTTATCCCAGAATGTACATTTTATGCTTTTAAACAATGTGAAATAAAGATTTCTTAACAAATACAGTGTCTGTTGGAGAAAAACTATTCCACCTTATGGATCATTTATGGACTTGATGACCAGGTCGGCCAGTGCCTCCATGCACCACATTCAACTACCCAACCACACCTGTCCTTCAGTGGAGCAGTGAGCTGAATTCCACATCATATTGGTGTGATTTTGCATATGTATTTACCAGCTTCAGTATTATTTGCCGCATTATAGAGGTACCATACGGATAATACCACGGCACTCAAATTAGCTTATACAAGCGTAAGTTCTATTGTTGCATATAATCTCGTAAAGTCCTCCTACTCTTGGGTTTCTGTCAAATTAACAGCTTTTCCATGTTTACTTACCTCACTTGAATACATATTCACCTACTGAACACATATACCGGTTGTTACCTTTGTCATGCAGAGTATACTTATTGTGATCCAATGATTATGTCACTATTATTTCCTTTTTATGTTTTTTTATGTTTGTTTTTCAGTATTTTTATTTTCTTTCTTTATTTTGTCTGTTTCTATATAGGCTCATATTGCTGAGGAAGGTCTTTTAGACCGAAATATCTTGTATATATATATAATATATATACACTCACCTAAAGAATTATTAGGAACACCTGTTCTATTTCTCATTAATGCAATTATCTAGTTAACCAATCACATGGCAGTTGCTTCAATGCATTTAGGGGTGTTATCCTGGTCAAGACAATCTCCTGAACTCCAAACTGAATGTCAGAATGAGAAAGAAAGGTGATTTAAGCTATTTTGAGCGTGGCATGGTTGTTGGTGCCAGACGGGCCAGTCTGAGTATTTCACAATCTGCTCAGTTACTGGGATTTTCACGCACAACTATTTCTAGGGTTTACAAAGAATGGTGTGAAAAGGGAAAAACATCCAGTATGCGGCAGTCCTGTGGGCAAAAATGCCTTGTGGATGCTAGAGGTCAGAGGAGAATGGGCCGACTGATACAAGCTGATAGAAGAGCAAGGTTGACTGAAATAACCACTCGTTACAACCGAGGTATACAGCAAAGCATTTGTGAAGCCACAACACGCACAACCTTGAGGCGGATGGGCTACAACAGCAGAAGACCCCACCGGGTACCACTCATCTCCACTACAAATAGGAAAAAGAGGCTACAATTTGCACGAGCTCACCAAAATTGGACTGTTGAAGACTGGAAAAATGTTGCCTGGTCTGATGAGTCTCGATTTCTGTTGAGACATTCAAATGGTAGATTCCGAATTTGGCGTAAACAGAATGAGAACATGTATCCATCATGCCTTGTTACCACTGTGCAGGCTGGTGGTGGTGGTGTAATGGTGTGGGGGATGTTTTCTGGGCACACTTTAGGCCCCTTAGTGCCAATTGGGCATCGTTTAAATGCCACGGGCTACCTGAGCATTGTTTCTGACCATGTCCATCCCTTCATGACCACCATGTACCCATCCTCTGATGGCTACTTCCAGCAGGATAATGCACCATGTCACAAAGCTCGAATCATTTCAAATTGGTTTCTTGAACATGACAATGAGTTCACTGTACTAAAATGGCCCCCACAGTCACCAGATCTCAACCCAATAGAGCATCTTTGGGATATGGTGGAACGGGAGCGTCGTGGCCTGGATGTTCATCCCTCAAATCTCCATCAACTGCAAGATGCTATCCTATCAATATGGGCCAACATTTCTAAAGAATGCTATCAGCACCTTGTTGAATCAATGCCACGTAGAATTAAGGCAGTTCTGAAGGCAAAAGGGGGTCCAACACCGTATTAGTATGGTGTTCCTAATAATTCTTTAGGTGAGTGTATATACAGTACAGACCAAAAGTTTGGACACACCTTCTCATTCAAAGAGTTTTCTTTATTTTCATGACTATGAAGGCATCAAAACTATGAATTAACACATGTGGAATTATATACATAACAAACAAGTGTGAAACAACTGAAAATATGTCATATTATAGGTTCTTCAAAGTAGCCACCTTTTGCTTTGATTACTGTTTTGCACACTCTTAGCATTCTCTTGATGAGCTTCAAGAGGTAGTCCCCTGAAATGGTCTTCCAACAGTCTTGAAGGAGTTCCCAGAGATGCTTAGCACTTGTTGGCCCTTTTGCCTTCACTCTGCGGTCCAGCTCACCCCAAACCATCTCGATTGGGTTCAGGTCCGGTGACTGTGGAGGCCAGGTAATCTGGCGCAGCACCCTATCACTCTCCTTCATGGTCAAATAGCCCTTACTTTCAACGTTTTCCCAATTTTTCTTAAAGTAATGATGGCCACTCGTTTTTCTTTACTTAGCTGCTTTTTTCTTGCCATAATACAAATACTAACAGTCTATTCAGTAGGACTATCAGCTGTGTATGCACCTGACTTCTCCTCAACGCAACTGATGGTCCCAACCCCATTTATAAGGCAAGAAATCCCACTTATTAAACCTGACAGGGCACACCTGTGAAGTGAAAACCAATTCAGGGGACTACGTCTTGAAGCTCATCAAGAGAATGCCAAGAGTGTGCAAAGCAGTAATCAAAGCAAAAGGTGGCTACTTTGAAGAACCTAGAATATGACATATTTTCAGTTTTTTCACACTTGTTTGTTATGTATATAATTCCACATGTGTGGATGCCATAGTTTTGATGCCTTCAGTGTGAATCTACAATTTTCATAGTCATGAAAATAAAGAAAACTCTTTGAATGAGAAGGTGTGTCCAAACTTTTGGTCTGTACTGTATATATATATATATATATATATATATATATAAAACCAAAAAACAGAACAGCACCTCCTGAGACAAATCGCAGGTGCAAGCTACCCGGAAATAATACAGCAAACGAAAAACAGTAGCAGCACACCACTAAATGCACTAAGACTGAGTAAACAGGTGAATGTGTGAACAGGGTCAAATACATGACGCCAATACTTACTGAAGAAGCTCTTAGCGCATATTATTGATCAAAAATATGTCGAGCCCACCTACCAGACGACAAGGTAGCTTCTTATCAGGTGGGACCTACTCTAACACGGAGGGTCCAGCTCCATTGTTACTCTGATTAAAAGCACCAAGGGGTGGGGGATGGGTGGGGAGTGCTAGGTTCCAAAGAGGATGCCCAGTCCTCTATAATATACATATAACCAAAAAAACGGAACAGCACCTCCTGAGACAAATCGCAGGTGCAGGTGTCGTCTGGTAGGTGGGCTCGACAAATTTTTGATCAATAATATGCACTAAGAGCTTCTTCAGTAAGTATTGGCGTCATGTATTTGACCCTGTTCACACATTCACCTGTTCACTCAGTCTTAGTGCATTTATTGGTGTGCTGCTACTGTTTTTTGTTTGCTGTATTATTGCCGGGTAGCTTGCACCTGCGATTTGTCTCAGGAGGTGCTGTTCCGTTTTTTGGTTATATGTATATTATAGAGGACTGGGCATCCGGGCGGGTGCGGGTCCGCAACACACCACGGACGTGTGAATGGAGCCTAAGAGAATCTGTCACCAGTTTTATGGTGTCCTAAGAGCAATACAAACTAGTGACAGATCACCTTGCCAAATGCTGGGTCGCTTTCTTTAATTGACGAAGTTGTTCTGCCAAAATCTTGTATTGAAAAACTCCAGTGCATAATGATGAGGTCGGCTGCGGACCTATTAACTTCAATGGGGCCACAAAAGATGCGGACAGCACACCGTTTGTCCTTATCGTTGCACCCGCAAAAACATAGAACATGTCGTATTCATGTCTGCATTATGGACAAGGATAGGACTGTTCTATTACGGCTGGACGCAATTTGCGGACCGCAAAAATGGCTACAGCTGTATGCATGAGCCTTTATTCATTACCTATCCTGAGGATAGATCATCCAAATTTTACACCCGGAAAACCCCAGTAATAGTAATGGAGGTGGCTAAGGGTACTTTCACACTTGTGTTAAACTTTTCCGGTATTGAGTTCCGTCCTAGGGGCCCAACACCGAAAAAAAACTGATCAGTTTTATCCTAATGCATTCTGAATGGAGAGCAATCCGTTCAGGATGCATCAGGATGTCTACAGTTCAGTCACTGTAGGTTTTTGGATGGAGAAAATACTGCAGAATGCTGCAGTATTTTCTCCATCCAAAATTCCGGAACACTTGCCGGAATGCCGGATCCGGCATTATTTTACATTGAAATGCATTAATGCCGGCCCTAAGTGTTCCGGAAAAACGGATACGGTTTTGCGATCTGCGCATGCGCACACCTTTAAAAATGTGAAAAAGATAAATACCGGATCAGTTTTTCCGGATGACAACCGGAGAGACGGGTCCGGTATTGCAATACATTTGTGAGACGGATCCTCATCCGGATCCGTCTACAAATGGTATCTGTTTGCATTCAGATTGCCGGATCCTGCAGGCAGTTCCGGCGATGGAACTGCCTGCAAGAATCCAGCAACGCTAGTGTGAAAGTACCCTAACTATATGCGTCCTATTGAAATAACATTGACGATAGTACACAACAAAACCATCAGCCCATCTGGACGGATTATCTATTCTAGACGATCTAAACTCGTTCACACTATGATATAAGTGCATTTTAAAAAACACCCTCTAAACCCTTAATGAACAACTTGTATTTTTATCTCTTTTTTTTATGGTTAATATAAGATTATTAGTCTGATATTGTTTTCATCATTGCAACATTGTTATTTTCTAACACCACAGAATTCACATTTTTAATACTAAGCATTTTGAAAGCAAGATACAATCTTTGTCTGGTGATAGGGCCATTTCATCCCCTCTTCTGTGTTATTCACCAGCTGCTCACCAGGACCCATCCATCTTTTTGGAATTGTTCTATATAAGAGATTGGTGGTCAGACAGGAGAGAGACTGATGTTGATCTGCCTGCCATAATCCCATTAAATCTTCTGCCTTGCTGCCCGCCAGCCGGTCCTCATCACATCACAGCAACCAATGCTGGTATGTTGTTCTCAACAGTGGGAACCAGCAGACTGCAGTCTATACCAAACAATGGCACAAACTCCCAGTAGGGAACATAGGACAGATTCCTGTTCTGTCACCCTGGGTAATAGGTATGTATATGAAAGACATGTAATATAACTGACTTCCGAGGCCTAGAGTTAACCAAGCAGGTTAAACTTATCTGTGCATTAGACTTGTCTAGTGATTCCTGCAAGAAGTAAATAAAGTTCATAACTAAAATATACTTGTTCTTATATCTTAAAGCAGGGGTCTCAAACTCGTCCAGATATATGGGAGCATAGAAAAAAATTCCAGTTGATGGATGCGTTTACTTAAAATACGATACAATATAGAATTTTTGCTAATCACATTACTACAATAATATTGCTAGATTTATGGGAACTTTTACTCCCATAAATCAGCATCCCTCCTCTCCCTTCAGCTGGTCCAACATACAGTCCCATGTAAATAGCATCGCTCCTTCAACCTGCCAGTTTCAATATACAGACCCATGTAAATAATAACACTCCCTCCAACCCCCTCCAATATAAAGTTCCATGTAAACAGCATCACTCATCTCCCTTCAACCCCTTCAACATACAGTCCCATGTAAATATCACTTGCTTACCTTCAGCTCCTCCAACATAGAGTATCATATAAATAACATTACTCCCCTCCCTTCAGCCCCCCAACATACAGTCCCATGTAAATAACATTACTCCTCTCCCTTCAGCCCCTCCAAAATACAATCCTATATAAATAAAATCATACTGTCCTTCACAGTACAGAATTCTGAAAATAACATCACTTGCCTCCCTTCTGCCCCTCCAATATACAGTCCCATGTAAATACCATCACTCCCATCCCTTTAGCCCCTCCAACATACAGTCCTATGTAAATAACATCACTCCCCTCCCTTCAACTCCTCCAACATACAGTGCCATTTAAAAGACATCACTCCTCTCTCTTCAACCCCCTCCAACATCCAGTATCATGTAAATGACATCACTTTCTCCCTCCAGCCACCTTCAAAATGAGTACCATTTGAAAAAGAAATAATTTGTTCCCATCCACATAACCTGCAACAACGTGGTCCTCTCTCCACCAATCGGCAGTCATGTTTTGCTTGTAATCTGGAGGCTCCGCCTCTTCCTGTGACATCGTGTCTTCAAGGAGCAACTCCATTCTACTCACAATCATGGCTTATGACTGTTCCGAGTTCTGGGGCTCACCTAGTGTGGTCACACGTCCGGTTTTAGGCCGGACAGTCCGGTTTTCTGGCTCCCTGTCCTTCGTCCAGCACAGGGCCTGGACGGACGCAGGGATATGCTCCTTTACAGTAGCTCTTGCTCAGACAGCAGCACTGTGCCATCTGAGCGTAAGCTGGCAGCATAAACTGACTGACTTCTCTCACCCCCAGTCAGTCACTAGAGCCGGCCGACCAGTCACTCTATGGCTGACTCCCCAGCCCGCCGGCAGCTTACCTGATGGTCTTCCCATACTTTTTTTTTTTTTTTGGGGGGGGGGGGGCGTGGCTACGGTGTCCGGCTTTAGGGGGTGAACCAAGTTGCCACCCTAGGCTCACCACCCCAGGAATGCACATAGAAAAAATTGTATAGCCGTGGTGGGTGCACTCGCAGCCCGATTAATCAGAGCGTGCACATACCATGTGGAAGGACCATAGAAGCTGCGTGGCCATGCAGAAGGAGGGCAAAGTCTGCAGAGGGAACCGCGGGCCGCAGATAATTGCCTCAGGGGCCACATGTTCGAGACCCCTGTCTTAAAGGGATAATGTATCTCTAATGTTTATGTTACAGAGAACCTTGTAACCTTTTCTGAAGTCCATTCCCCATGTAATAACTCTACAGCATCTAATCTTATGTATGATGTGCCATTCCTCTGTTATTCCTTAGAAGTTTATGAAGGAATTGCCAGCAGTCTGTAGGGTCCATTTGGGTGTGTCCCTGCACAGTCTCATGCTGACAGCACTGATTGGATAATGTCATATTGTGCAGGGACACACCCCAACTAATAGCACCCAGACGGATCTTTATTGCAAAATGCTGGCGATTCATTCATAAACTTCTAGTAGAAATAATAGAGGAGTGGCACACTATAGAACTACATTAAAATGCCCCAGAATTATTATTACCTGGGAAATGCAAATAGTTACTAAAGCAGACATATCAGGAGAGGTGACAGTTCCTCTTTAAATGGGTATTCCGGTTGTTACAAGTTATCCACTATCCACAGGATAGGTGATAACTATTAGATTGTTAGGGGTCCCCAACGATCACGAGAACAGGGACCCCGTACCCCCTACAGACTCCTTAAAAAGAACAGGAATGTGCGACCGTCCACTCCATTCATTTTTATGGGAGATAGCCCAGTACAGTGCTTCACTATGTCAGGAACTCCTTTTTTTTCAGGGGGGCTGCAGGGGGTTCTCGTTCTGGTGCTTGGTGAGGGTCCCAGAGGTAGGACCCTTCCCCACCGATCTAATAGTTATCAGCTATCCCGTGGATAGGGGATAACTTGTAACAACCGGAATCCCCCTTTAAGCAATCACAACCCTCTATTGAGCAGGTTCTCCTGAGTGATTACGTGTGGCATTTCAAACCTCTTTACCTCTGTGTGATAATGGTGGCAGAAATGGGCCGCACTCGTCACCCACTCTGTGCATGAAGGGTATAATACCTGTCAGTCTTTGCTAATCTTCCTCTAGCAAGGTGAATCAAGCAAGTGATTGTGTCCTGCTTGAAAATACATAGCAAAACACGTAGCTTTCCCAAACTTTGTTGTCCTTGCATTTGTGCAATGTACATTTTGAAGGTTGCACACCATGCCGATACATCTTCTGAAGAGCCCTATTTTTAGACCTCTTCCCATTTTGCTACAGCTAATAATTCATAATGGCCTGTGAGATGATTTTGTGTCTATACTTCAACCAACATGACCAGCACTGAGAATGGGAAGCTCCCAGCAGAGCTTGCCTTACCTAGATGAAAGGGACAATGCAAAGTGCAACCCAAACTTCAGAAAGAAAGAATAATGCCCTGTGATGAATAGGTAAAGCTGTGTGTAAATAGGAGGTCTCTCGTAAACTAGGCTGCGTGTTCATCTTGCACTCTCCTCCTTAGCTAGCCAGCACCATCTTTCTTTCTATAGACCAGCATGTCAGAGATCTATTGTCTGCAGCTCCACATTAACACTGCGCTCTCCTGCAGAGAACGGTCTTATTTCTAGAATTACTTTGCTGATCATGTATTTTCCATCTAACCTCAAGCTGCCCTTATTCCACCATGGGGATCTTCCACCCGAAAAATACAACTTTATTCAATGTTTGGATTTTTCAATACAACTCACATGCATAAATGCAGTATTATAAACCGTCAAGTATAATTTGGGATTAGTTACTTTGGTTTAGTTACAACCAACGCTGCACAAAAAAACAGCAATACCCTTCCAGAACGACTGCAATCATACAATGATCCATGGGCATAACTATTGCTATGTCAGCCATAGCACTTGCTATAGGGCACAGAGGTTGGTTGGGCCCAATCAGGTGCAAGAACATTGTACTTTTTTTTGTAGGGAAAAACAATATGGTGACTTTTTGACATGAGTTTTTGCCATTAGAGTTTTCTGATATATGTTGCTTTTATACATACCTTTCATTATTGCTACTTATGCTGCTGTTTTTTTTTTTTTTTGGCAATTGTACACTAGGTCATAGGGCCCCATCTTATTTTGCTATAGAACCCATGAATTATATAGATATAGCAGTGATCTATATCAGGGATCAGCAACTTTCGGCACTCCAGCTGCAGTGAAACTACAACTCGCAGCATGCAAAAATGCTAGGCAGTTCTAACTCCTCTAACAGAGACTGCTGTACGCCGCTGTTCCCCTGCTGACCGCCGTGGTCCTGGGCGCTGTGCTCAACGGTGATCCTTTCGTCCACCGCTGGAATCCTGGACTCTGTCGCTTTACGTGCTGAGGTGCCGAGGATTCTGCTCCAAAGGTTGCACTCAGCCCTGGCCACAGCATGCTTGCTGCTGGTTTCTTGTTACACCGTCCTAGGGGCGGCGCGCATCACTCCCTGGGCTGTATGGGTTGGGTCATGTGACCATGCTGGCCAACCCAGGCTCTCCTGTATGTACTATAGTGGCTGAGCCCCCTTCCCAGATGCCTCAGTGTCAAGGTCCTTGTGTTTACTAAGCTCTTGATACACATGTGTGCTCCTGACTTATACCTTGTTCCTGGATTCTGCTACTCGTCTGGCCTCTGCCTCATCCTTCGGTCCTGCACTGTTGCTCCTGGTAACGACCTCGCCTGCCTGTCTACGCTTGTACTACTGGTATCATATATAATGCCCCTGTATAATTATTATATATAATGGCCCCTCTGTATAATTATTATATATAATGACCTCCCCCCAGTATTATTATAATATATAATGGCCCCCTCCGTATTATTAGGATATATAATGGCCCATTATATATACTAATATTACAGAGGGGCCATTATACATTATAGGAGGGGGCCATTATATATTATACAGAGGGGGCCATTATATATTATACAGAGGTGGCCATTATATATAATAATAACTAATAATAATAAAACTCTGCAGAGATGAGATGCAGCTAAAACAGTGCTTCTCAAATAGTGGGGCGCGCCCCCCAGGGGGGGCGCCAGGCTCCGTAAAGGGGGGCTCGTTCAGGGCCAGTCTTTGGGGTGTGCGGGCTGTGCGGCCGCACAGGGCGCCATAGCAACAGGGGCGCCGGGCGGCCGACAGCTCGCAGTGTAATATGCGGCACGGAGATGAGCGCTTCCATTGTGGAAGCGCTCATCTCCCGTCTGATCAGAGGCCGGCGCAGGCGCTGGACGCGATGTACAGAGCAGGGGCCGGGGGAGGGACTGGGAGGAGAAGCTGGGGGCCGGCAATAGCGGTGGGGCGGTGCGGTCACTGTACTATAGCCCCGCCCCACCGCTCCCTCCGGTATACTAATATAAAATGTATTATTGAATTAAAAGTTATTAAACATGCCCCCCTCACTCCTAATAGTACCGTATATCCGAATTCCTTCTGTATAATGCCGGCAGGCAGGCCGGGCGGCCGGCGCGTCCCTCAGTGATGTCACGTGCCTGCCCCGCCTGCTTTATGAATGAAGCAGGCGGCGCAGACAAGTGACGTCACTGAGGGACGCGCCAGCCGCCCGGCCCGCCTGCCGGCTTTATACAGAAGAAATTCGGATATACGGTACTATTAGGAGTGAGGGGGGCATGTTTAATAACTTTAAACGGCGGCGGGCACACGGAATCTGTGGATGGCACAGTTAAGGTGTGGGGGTCTGTGGATGGCACTGTTATGGGCTGGGGGGGCACTGTGGATGGCACTGTTATGGGGTGGGGGGTCTGTGGATGGCACATATATAACAGTGCCAGCCACAGATCCCCCTGTAACAGTGTCAGCCACAGATCCCCCACATAAGTGTCCGTCATCCACAGATCCCACCATAAGTGTCCGTCATCCACAGATCCCCCCATAAGTGTCCGTCATCCACAGATCCCCCCATAAGTGTCCGTCATCCACAGATGTGTGTGTCCGATCCACATTTCTTTCTTTTTTATTCTCTTATACGTTAATAAGTATACAGTGTTATGCAGAGGTGTACTTATAACAATTTTATAGACAAGTTATACTATTTACAGTCGTGCGGGTGGCGCGAAATGTTTTCTTCTTCCTAGGGGGGGCATGACAGAAAATAATTGAGAAGCACTGAGCTAAAAGAAGGTGTCATGGCGGTCTTATCTCCGAAAGAAGACGTTGAGGAAAGTCTACATCATAGGAGATGTCACTGGATGGATGAGGTATGTGGTGCTGTATTATACTGTATATTTTGTAGTGATGTATGTAATGTCCAAACACATATTTGTTTCACGGTAGGGTTGGGGGGGGGGGGGGGGGTGGATTGAGAATATGGCCCACCCTGCCGCATCCTGGCCCCAGACTTCAGGTCACACTGTGCGTGTTCTGAATCCTGGGGCCTCATACCCATCTACTACATTATCTGTACTCAGAGAATTATCACTGTATTATCTGTGGTGTTACATAGGACTGCTACATTATCTGTAAAAAGGTGTGTGTCCACAGGTTGGGGGGGCGCAATACATGGCTTGCCCCGGGTTCTGGCAACGCCACTGCGGTACTCAAACCGCTAAGGGCTCTTTCACACCTGCGTTCTTGTCTTCCGGCATAGAGTTCCGTCGTCGGGGCTCTATGCCGGAAGAATCCTGATCAGGATTATCCCCATGCATTCTGAATGGAGTGAAATCCGTTCAGGATGCATCAGGATGTCTTCAGTTCCGGAACGGAACGTTTTTTGGCCGGAGAAAATACCGCAGCATGCTGCGCTTTTTGCTCCGGCCAAAAATCCGGAACACTTGCCGCAATGCCGGATCCGGAATTAATGCCCATTGAAAGGCATTGATCCGGATCCGGCCTTAAGCTAAACGTCGTTTCGGCGCATTGCCGGATCCGACGTTTAGCTTTTTCTGAATGGTTACCATGGCTGCCGGGACGCTAAAGTCCTGGCAGCCATGGTAAAGTGTAGCGGGGAGCGGGGGAGCAGCATACTTACCATCCGTGCGGCTCCCGGGGCGCTCCAGAGTGACGTCAGGGCGCCCCAAGCGCATGGATCATGTGATCGCATTGGACACGTCATCCATGCGCATGGGGCGCTCTGACGTCATTCTGGAGCGCCCCGGGAGCCGCACGGACTGTAAGTATACTGCTTCCCCGCTCCCCACTACTACTATGGCAGCCAGGACTTTAATAGCGTCCTGGGTGCCATAGTAACACTGAACGCATTTTGAAGACGGTTCCGTCTTCAAATGCTTTCAGTACACTTGCGTTTTTCCGGATCCGGAGTGTAATTCCGGCAAGTGGAGTACATGCCGGATCCGGACAACGCAAGTGTGAAAGAGCCCTAAAGCCTGCCTCTTGGTGCTCTAAATCCTAACTTGCATAATAATAAAAGTTCAGATTTCTTCTCAACAATGGCACTTACAGTGGCAAGACAGGTATCATTTTAAACAGTATGATCAACCCTACCAGGCTACATGTGTTACAAAAGTTGTTACGGAAGAAATAAACTAGCCCTAACTGGAACCCTGCCCGATTTCCCTGTCTACTTGCAGTGCAAGCCCTAGGCAGCAAGTCTGCAACTGGTTGACGTTCCCTATCCTACTAAGATGCAAGACAGACAAAACACAGAGACAAAACCACACAAAATCAGAGTTGTACAGGAATGGGTCGGAACCAGAAGGGCGATACAGTACCAAAAACACGAGGGAGAGAATGGTCAAAAGCAAGCCGAGGTCAATAATATGAGCAATCCAAAATGCACAGACAGAAATGGAACCGGGAGCACAGCTAGGGAGTCCCAGACTATGACTGATACTGGTATAAAGCCAGGAAGGGGTTTAAATAGAGCACCGAGTCCCAGGATCAGAACCTGATAGGTCATGGCTCAGCACTCCATTAGCATACCTCCCAACCTTTCCGGATACGGCAGGACAGTCCCAGATTTGAGTGGCTGTCCCGCGGTCCCGGATCAGGTGAGGTATGTCCTGCTCTCAGGCAGCTGTCTCTGCATCCATGGGATGCATAGACAGTTGCCTATAATGATGAAACAGGGAGCTCCTGGCTTCACCATTCCATCCCCACATAATTTTTTACATTAATTAAACATGCTAGGACGCCCCCCCCCCCCCCCCCACACCTAGTTATATTAGCTGAGTATAACTAGCTCTGAGAAATGTTGTGTATTATAGAGTCTTTTAACACTGAAAGGATATATCAGGCACCAGCGAGGATGACACTGACAGCTAATTTTCCCACCCTGGCATTGAATTGCTCGTTCCCGGCGAGACACTGGCCTGACAGCAGCAGACAAGAAATTGAAGGGAGAAGAAATGGGACAAGACTGCGAAGACAGGACCAGTGATAACACATTCAGTTCAGTCACTTTAGTGTACTCATGAAAAGAGCTCGGATAAATATAACACGTGTATTTTTGGAAAGTAGGTTACAGATTTAACCTGCGATGATGCTTTCTGCATAGAATGAGGTGAGAGTGTTCAGCTTTATGCATATTCTGCATTTCTAGAACAATTTTTAGACTCTTATTGAAGTTTTCCACATTTTAAAAGAAAAACACATTTAGATGGCTAGCAAACGTCACAAAACCACAAACAAAACAATATTCACAATGTCTCCAAAACAATGCCATGCCCTGTTATCCACTGCCTTAGACCCTGAGATCTAGATCTCAGAACAATTTTAAATAATATTGAGCAGCAAAGACCAAAGGAAGCTCAGCTCAGTACACACTCAACCCAGGAAGGAGTTAACTGATCAAAAAATGTATTTGGGAAAAGATGAACAATGGCGAAGAACATAAAGATGCAACAAAAGGAACAAAGCAAATATTGCAATTCTGTCTAAGAAAAACCCTTGGTGAAGGGGGTGGGATATCTATAAAGGTGAACAATGATGGTGGTCACACACACTCTCCATTGGAAGATAAAGACAGTATGCACTTCTCAGCTATCTACTCCTAGCAGCTTACTATACCCAGTCTGAACGTAGCATTGGGCCACCCCAAGCCTGGTCACTACAAGAGGTATGCAGGGAATGACCAACTTTCAACACTTCCTTCAGCAGCCACTCCATAAATAGCATATTTTCCCTTCCTTATGGGAACTCTGGAAGATTGCGCAAAGGTAAATGTATTGAGATTTTGAAAGAAAGTGTTTTAAAGCAGTGGTCCCCAACTTCTTTTGCACCAAGGACCAGTTTCATGCAAGACAATTTTCCCAGGGACCGGGTGGGGTGGGGGGTTCTGGGGTGGGGCTTAGGGGTTGGGCGGGTCTTTTTGAGGTTCAAAAACTTGGTGTGCTGGGCTGGGCACCTGTGAAGAGAAGGATTAATAATAATCCACCATTTTGATATTGAAACACTTGATGTTCGATTAATATAATACGCAATTTTGAGGGTCAAACACACTTTGTTTTGTCCTGAGCACCTGAGTAGAAAGAGAGCAGGCAGAGACAGAGACTGAGGTCAGCAGCAGCCATTTCAGTCAGATTAGAGACAAAACTCCAGAATGGTTGTGATCTGACTAAAATGGCTGCTGCTGGCCTCAGTGAGTCTCTTTACTGCTCTGAGTGCCTCTCACTCACACATCCCACTACCCTGCCTTGCAGCCCCTCAACATTCATTAAAATTTACTATTGATGGAGCTTTGGCTGCTGCTAGTCCTTCTTGCTGCTTTCTTAGTTGCCCCAATGACACTTCTAATCTGCAGCTTCCCACAGACCCAGCCGAAGCTGTGCTGGCACTGAGAAGACTGGGGACGGGCAAATCGGCACTGTTGGGGATAAAGCACTGCAGCTTCGGCTTCTGTTCCGGAGGAGGAGGAGCTGCCTGAAGTGAGTGACTTAGTCACGGAGCCCTCCTCTCCTCTCTTTCACCGCGGCGCTGATGGGGGCGGGACCAACCCGGCTGTAAGGCTGGGTTCACACCTGAGCGTATTCGATAAGCGCTTTTTACAGGCGTTTTTATGGCGTATTTTAGGGCGTTTTTGTATTTTGGAAACGCGCGTAGTACGCGCGTTCGTGTGATTAATCCAATGAAAAACTGCCACAATACAGCTCCTGTACTTTTTGGGGTGTAGGGCGTTTTACAGCGCGTTCGTACGCGCTGTAAAACGCTCAGGTGAGAACCATGCCCATAGGGAAACATTGGTTTTTGCCTGTTGAGCGTTTTACAGCGCGTAGGAACGCGCTGTAAAACGCTCAGGTGTGAACCCAGCCTTAGAGTCTGCAGCAGGCAGCGGTAAGTGAAGCGCTGCTGCTGCAGATATGTAATTTGCTATTACTGTGGCACAATTGCAATTACGATGTCGGCGATGGGCCCTTTTGCCGCGGCCCAGCAAACAATCTTCCAGGGCCTGTTCCTGGGCCACGGCCCAGCGGTTGTGGACCGCTGTTTTAAAGCACTGCCTTACGGGTAATGTGGGAAGTTAAGAGTATACATAGCACAAGCAAAAGGCTCCATACACTGTATAGATTATGGCGCAGGTGTACTGAAGCTCAGCTGCTATTCACTTGAATAAGAGCTGAGCTGCAGCACCCCAGCACGGCCACTACACAGTGCACTGAGATGTCTCCCTCCAGCTTTGTACACAGTATAGTTTCCAATGCCAGGGCAGTCCAAAATATCTGTAGCTCAGAGAAGCCTATAAAGTGCTGCCAGCTGGGAGGCATCCACATGACCGAGGCTAGCCCTCCTCAAAAATTCCCACCCTTTATTCTAGATACACCCGGCCCCCAACATATAAACATCAATTGAACTCTCCCAGGCGTTAATTCATTTTCTTCAAGTTGGAGCTGGAGCTGACAACTTTCCCCCCTGTCTGTCTACAAATCAGACTCTCTCTTTGCTTTGTTGAAACATATGAAGTAGGGATACCGGCTCACTATTTCTGTGGTTGAAATGTATCCGCGTGCTCGGTGCTGGGGCATAAAGAAAATCAGCACAAGCTGTCTGCAACACCCCACCGGCCCTGGCATATTGCTCCCTTGTTGCCTTTTCCCTGCATGCACATGGGCTATGATACAGCTTCTGGATACCACCTTAGCTGTTTCTAAAAAAAAAAACAATAGTTTTTGGGTGTTTTGAGTTATCTGACACATATTCCTACCACCAACCCTGTAATAAATCAGAAAAGCTTTCATCCCTAGCCAAAAATCTGGGAAGCGCCAGATAAAATCATTACTCTCAGGGAACCTATCCGAAAGATCTAGTGACATCAGGGAATGGTTTGATATAATGATTTCCTCAATCTGCACATCCTTAACCCCGGGGAGCAAGGAACTGCTGATAAGAATGTGCAGTGGTTGAGTTTGGAATGTCCCTATGAAGATCTGAAACTAGATGGTGTCATTTCTGAAGAAACCACAGGATGTTGGTTTGAAAACGATAGAGCCCCAGGGGCACAGAGGGTGGGATTGCTTAACAAAGCACAAACAACCTTCATGGCTATAGGCCGAAGAAGTGTGCAAAGTCTTTCAAAATTGTACTCCTAAAACTGTGGGAAGAGTAGCACTCTATTGAAAATCAATGAGAAAAATTTGATTGGTTGTTGGTGGCTCCTCCCACTTTTTCTAACCTTGAAATGGAAACACCCAATGACCACATTTGTGATATTTCAGGTCCTTGACATCAATAATGTGAGAATGGCAGCATTTTTAGTTTTTCCCATTTAAATCAATCAAAAAAATGTGATTGGCTGTCTTTGACTCCACCCACTTTTTAAATTTGAATTCCATTCACCCGAATGTACCAAGTTTAAAGACCCTGCCATTAACAGTGTAGGAATGGCAGCAATTTAAATATTCCCATTGAATAGCAATAGGTAATATTTGATTGGCTGTTTTAAGCTCTGCCCAGTTTTCCAAATTTTTAACCCCAGTCACTGAGTCATGGTCTGTGCCAAGTTTGGGGCCTCTGACTTTAAAACTGTGAGAATGGCAGTATTTGAAATTTTACACTGAAGTCAATAGGTGAAATCTGATTGGCTGCTTTAGGCTCCACACACTTTTCCTAACTTTTGACCGCAGTCACCCAGTGAGTAATTGTGCTAAGTTTGGGACACTTGGCATTTAAACTGTAATAATAGCAGCAGTTTATCTGTTTTTCATTAAGGTCAATGGCTGAAATCTGATTGGCTGTTGTTGCCCCACCCCTTTTTTTCCTAATTGTGAACCACAGTCACCCAATTACTAACACTTTAAGGTTTGGGAATTATGGCATTTAACGTGTAAAAATGGCAGCAGTTTTATTTTTTTTTTCTACTGAAAATCAATGAGTGAAATTTGATTGGTTGTTGGTGGCTCCGCCCACTCTTTCTAACTTTGAAGTGGAAACACCCAATGACCCCCTTTGTGATATTTAAGGTCCATGACATCATGTCACTACCAGAGCTTTGAGACGTTCTCACAGCTCTGTTTCTCCACCCCTGTGATGATGTCACTACTAGAGCTTGGAGGAGTTCTCTCTGCTCTGTTTCTCCGCCCCTGTGATGAGGCCTTTACTTTCTGTTTCCTTCCTCCCAGCTGTTCCTCCTGTGTTTGATTTCTCTGCCTTTAAATCACCCCTCCTCCTTTGTAGGGTGCGGATTATATTTCTCATTTGAGTTGTATCTCTTGCTTGAGTATCTTCACTTGTGTGCTATCATTTCACTGGACCTGTGTTCTGCTGCAGCAAGTACTCCGGATATTGCCAGCTGTCTTTGGATCTGTCTTCACTGCTGCTGCAGCTCCTTCAGTTAAGTGTGTAGACATTGTAGTGTTTCTGTTTGTTTTCTGTCTGGATCCGAGGCGACCCCGGTTCCGTCCATATACTGAGCAGGGCACCGGTGGCCGTGCCCCTTCCACTATTGTAGGGGTTACAGTGGTCATCAGTCTTAGGTACGCGGGCATGCCTCGTTCCACCATTTGGATCCGGGCATGTGCTTAGCAGCATAGGGAGAGCTTTGAGGGTCTGACAGGGGTCACCCTTTATCCTCCCTAGTTTGGGTCCGGTCAGTAGCTCTATTTACTGTGTATGCTCTTGTTGCTCACATACAGCCGTGACACATCAATAATGTAAGAATGCCAGCATTCTTAATTTTTCTCTTTTAAATCAATCAAAGAAATCTGATTGGTTGTTTTTGGCCCTGCCCGCTTTTCAGAATTTTTAATCCCAGTCCTCCAGTGACCATCTGTGCCAAGTTTGAGGACCCTGTCATTAACAGTCTAAGAGCAGCGGCAGTTTTAAATTTTCCATTTAAACAAATGGCTGAAATTTGATTGGCTGTTGCAGACTCCGCCCACTTTTTTTTATAAATTTTAACGCCAGTCACCCAGTGACCCACGGTGCCAAGTTTGGGTATTCTGGCTTAAATACTTTGAGAATGACAGAAATTTTCTCATTGAAGTCAATAGCAAAAATCTGATTGGTTGTTTGTGGCTCCACCCACTTTTTAGAGTCCCCAAAATGTGACAGAAATGTTCAGGTTGACCCCATGACTAAGTGACCCAAGTATGGTGAGTTTAACTTCATAGCTGTACGAGTGGCAAAAGTTTACAATTTTCCAATGAAAGTCTATGGCAAAAAGTGGGGTATTCGGGGGGGCGCCCCACGTGCAAGGAGGTGGGGATCGGTTAACAAAGCACAAGCAACCTATTTGGGTATGTGCCGAACAAGTGTGCACAGTTTCGTAATTGTACTCCTAAAACTATGGGAGGGGTAGAGTATAGAAAATAGCGAAATTTTCATTGGCCGTTGCTAGCTCTGCCCACTTTTGGGTGTCCCCCCAAAATTCACCTTTTTATTCGGGTTGACACCAACAATATGAGGTCTGAGTTTGGGGAGTGTAGCTTCAAAACTGTGCGAGTGGGAGCGATTCGAAAATTTTCCCTGTCAAAGTCAATGGCAAAAAAGGGGTCTTCGGTGGTCCGCCGCAGGGGCGCGGAGGGTGGGATCACTTATTAAAGCACAAGCAACTTACCTCACTATAGGTCGAAGTGTGGAAAGTTTGGCGTTTGTAACCCCAAAACTGTAGGAGGAATAGCGTATAGAAGGTGAAAAAAATCGATCCCCCCTCGTTCGGTCGGGGTATTAGCACTCAGACCTCCACCGATCTAAACTTTCGAAATTTCTCTTATATGATTTGTCTATTTATCAATTTTTTTTAAAAAAGTTAGTGATACTTTAAAAGTTAAAGGCTATTTATTTGTATGATTGCAATGCACTAATTTTGGATTAAAAATTTTTTTTTCTAAATATTGAGCTGTTCTGTCACAAGGGGTTACCTGATTACCTGGTTGTCTAGCTGTGTGAATCGTACTTTCACTTTGTGCCAGTCATCTAATAAACTTTATCTCTAAATTACTAAAAGGTCATAAATACTTACAGTGGGGAATATAAGTATTTGATACATTGGTGATTTTGCAAGTTTTCCCACCTACAAACAATGGAGAGGTCTGTAATTTTTACCATAGGTACACTTCAACTGTGAGAGACAGAATCTAAAAAAAATCCAGAAAATCACATTGTATGATTTTTAAATAATTAATAAGCATTTTATTGCTTGAAATAAGTATTTGATACAATAGAAAAACATAACTTAATATTTGGTACAGAAACCTTTGTTTGCAATTACAGAGGTCAGACGTTTCCTGTAGTTCTTGACCAAGTTTGCACATACTACAGAAGGGATTTTGGCGCACTCCTCTATACCAGTGTTTCCCAACCAGCGTGCCTCCAGCTGTTGCAAAACTACACCTCCCAGCATGCCCGCACAGCCAAAAGCTGTCCGGGCATGCTGGGAGTTGTAGTTTTGCAACAGCTGGAGGCACGCTGGTCGGGAAACACTGCTCTATACAGATCTTCTCCAGATCTTTCAGGTTTTAGGGTTGTCACTTGGCTACATTGAGTTTCAGCTCCCTCCAAAAATGTTTGAGTGGGTTCAGACTAGGCCACTCCAGGACCTTGAAATGCGTCTTAAGGAGCCACTCCTTAGTTGCCCTGGCTGTGTGTTTGGGTCATTGTCATGCTGGAAGACCCAGCCACGACCCATCTTCAATGCTCTTACAGAAGGAAGGAGGTTATTGGCCAAATTCTCGCAATACATGGCCCCAACCATCCTCCCTTCAATACGTTGCAGTTGTCCTGTCCCCTTTGCAGAAAAGCACCCCCAAAGTATGATGTTTCCACTCCCATGCTTCATGGTTGGGACGGTGTTCTTGGGGTTCTACTTCAAACACGGCAAGTGGAGTTGATACCAAAAAGTTCTGTTTTGGTCTCATCTGGACATGGACATGTGCTGGCGTGAGCAGGGGGACCTTGCCTGCCCTGCAGGATTTTAATTCATGACGGCGTAGTGTGTTACTAACGGTAATCTTTGAGACTGGTCCCAGCTCTCTTCATGTCATTGACCACGTCCTCCCATGTACAGTCATGTGAAAAAATTAGGACACCCTTTGAAAGCATGTGGTTTTTTGTAACATTTTTAATAAATGGTTATTTCATCTCCGTTTCAACAATACAGAGAGATTAAAGTAATCCAACTAAACAAAGAAAACTGAAGAAAAGTCTTTTCAAGATCTTCTGTAAATGTCATTCTACAAAAATGCCTATTCTAACTGAGGAAAAAGATAGGACACCCTCACATGTATTCCCTCTTAAATTGGCTCAGATCTCACACAGGTGTATCACACCAGGTGCACATAATTAGTAGATCGTTACTCTGCATGTTGAATGAGGCTTGCCCTATTTAAACCTCAGACATTTAGTTTGGTGTGCTCCTGACTGTTGAAGTGAGAGTGAGCACCATGGTGAGAGCAAAAGAGCTGTCAGAGGACTTCAGAAAAAAGATTGTAGCAGCCTATGAGTCTGGGAAGGGATTTAAAAAGATCTCAAAAGATTTTGAAATCAGCCATTCCACTGTCCGGAAGATAGTCTACAAGTGGAGGGCTTTCAAAACAACTGCCAACATGCCCAGGACTGGTCGCCCCAGCAAGTTCACCCCAAGAGCAGACCGCAAGATGCTAAAAGAGGTATCCAAAAACCCTAAAGTGTCATCTCGAGAACTACAGCAGGCTCTGGCTACTGTTGATGTAGAAGTACATGCCTCTACAATCAGAAAGAGACTGTACAAGTTTAACTTGCATGGGAGGTGTGCAAGGAGGAAACCTTTGCTTTCCAAGAGAAACATCGAGGCCAGACTGACATTTGCCAGCGATAAAGTTGACAAAGACCAGGACTTCTGGAATAATGTTCTTTGGACAGATGAGTCCAAAATTGAATTATTTGGACACAACAGCAGAGGACATGTTTGGCGTAAACCAAACACAGCATTCCAAGAAAAGAACCTCATACCAACTGTGAAGCATGGAGGTGGAAGTGTCATGGTTTGGGGCTGCTTTGCTGCAGCAGGACCTGGTCAGCTCACCATCATAGAATCCACGATGAATTCTACTGTGTATCAGAAGGTGCTTGAAGAACATGTGAGACCATCAGTTAGAAAATTAAAGCTGAAGCGGAACTGGACCATGCAACATGACAATGACCCAAAACATACTAGTAAATCAACCAAAGATTGGCTGAAAAAGAAGAAATGGAGAGTCCTGGAATGGCCAAGTCAAAGTCCAGATTTGAATCCCATTGAGATGCTGTGGGGTGACTTGAAAAGGGCTGTACGTGCAAGAAACCCCTCAAACATCTCACAGCTGAAAAAGTTCTGCATTGAGGAGTGGGGTAAAATTTCCTCAGACCGATGTCGAAGACTGGTAGATGGCTACAAGAACCGTCTCACTGCAGTTATTTCAGCCAAAGGAGGTAACACTCGCTATTAGGGGCAAGGGTGTCCTATCTTTTTCCTCAGTTAGAATAGGCATTTTTGTAGAATGACATTTACAGAAGATCTTGAAAAGACTTTTCTTCAGTTTTCTTTGTTTAGTTGGATTACTTTAATCTCTCTGTATTGTTGAAACGGAGATGAAATAACCATTTATTAAAAATGTTACAAAAAACCACATGCTTTCAAAGGGTGTCCTAATTTTTTCACATGACTGTAGTTCTGGGCTGATTCCTGACCTTTCTTAGAATCATCCTTACCCCACGAGGCAAAATCTTTCATGGTGCCCCAGACTAAGGAAGATTTTCATTTTCTAATAATTGCACCAACAGGTGTTGCCTTCTCACCAAGCTGCTTGCCTATTGTCCTGTAGCCCATCCCAGCCTTGTGCAGGTCTACAATTTTGTCCCTGGTGTCCTTAGACAGCTCTTTGGTCTTGGCCATGGTGGAGGGGTTGGAGTGTGATTTATTGAGTGTGTGGACAGGTGTCTTTTATACAGGTAATGAGTTCAAACAGGGGCAATTAATAAGGTAATGAGTACAGAGTAGGATGGCTTTTTAAAGAAAAACTAACAGGTGTTTGAAAGCCAGAATTCTTGCTGGTTGGTAGGTGATCAAATAATTTTTTCAGGCAAAAAAAAGCAAATTAATTATTTAAAAATCATACAATGTGATTTTCTGGATTTTGTTTTAGATTCTGTCTCTCACAGTTGAAGTGCTATTCTGCCACAGATGTACGTTAGCGAAGTCTCTGACTGGTTGTGAGTGTAAATCTCTGTACAAGCAATGGTAGACAGCTAATCTGTGAAGATCCAGTGAGGAGAATACAATGGAGATGCTTTGGTAATTTATTGAGTTTACCTTGAGCAAAGGCATATGGAGGACATTATAGGATATTAGAAATGCTCTCACCTGCTCTGAGTCTGCTGTAGAAAAGAAAGACACAGGACCAGAACAAACAGGATATGATGTCACCAAAAGGGGAGGAGTAGACAGAGAGCAAAGGGCAAATGAGATTTACATAATACAGTCAGGAAACCTATAACAAGAATGACCACAGGGTGGCAGCATTACATAACATGGTAATGATTAGTGATGAGCGGCATAGGCAATCATCGTTTTCGCGATATAATTATTTTTTTTCGCATAATCGCAATAAATTTGTGAATTCTAGAATTCATGATCTCCAGTCAATATTTTTCACAATTGCGCAAATTGGCACTAATGATGCTCATATGTTTTGCGCAATACATGCAACTTCACATTTTATCAGGTGTGAGTAGATATTACTGATTGGTGCACTAAGTATTGTTGTGACATCACAGCACTATGTCTGTATAATGTATGTATGGACAGCAGAGAAACTCCTATCACACTACCTAACACCCGGCACTGGAACCTATCAGCTACACTATATCACTCTCTAACCTACACTGACTATCTCCCACTATCTGTATTATATATATGAGCTAACTATCTAATGTAATTGGATAAGGAATAGGATCCAGATGAAAGCACAGAGCACAGCAATGACATGGCGCTCTCTCTCTCTCTCTCTCTCTCTCTCTCTCTCAGAACTGCAAAAAAAACTGCAGAAAATGGCTGCTGGGGAGTTTCCTATATAGTAAGGAGTAGACAACTTTCCTATTGGTTGCTAGGGATGTTGCTAAGCTCTGACAAATATATTGCAGCCTTCTCATTGGCCCACAAGCAAGAAGGGAGGTTACTGATTTTAAAAAAATCTAGAATATTCACGATTCCGAATATATAGCACTATATTCTAAATCTTCGCAAATTCTCAAAGTGCCAATATTTGCGATAAAAATTTGCGATTAGAATATTCGCGATCAACACTAGTAATGATATGATAACACAAATACAGCAATTTATCTTAAATGGAAGAAATAAATGATGGAACAGCACAAGTGTACCTATGATAAAAATTACAGACCTCTCCATTCTTTGTAGGTGGGAAAACTTACAAAATCGCCAGTGTATCAAATACTTATTTTCTCCACTGTATTTAAGCCATGTTCTTATCAGTAAGATAAGAATTGAGCTATAATGAGTGTTTATAAGGTTAGAGAGCAGAGATAAGGAGCCAATAGCTGAGCTGCCTGATGGAAAGAGTAAGAATACAGAGCCTGCTAATAGAGAATCTCAAGCCTATACAGAGAAAAGGGCTCAACATTTTAATTACAAAAATGATTTTTAGCTCAAAATGAGTACAATGCAATAAAAAAAATGGCCCCAAATGTGTACATAGCCTTTAATAGCCTTCGGTATTGTCCGAGATGTTTAAAAATCTCGGACAACCCCTACAATTTCTTAACATATAAAACTTTATATACTCCAGTACCGACACAGAAAAGAAGTTCCAGCATCCAGGGTTGTATATGTTGCCGTTATCTTTATTTGTCTTCGGTTAAAATACAGCTATACAGACATCAACTCCCTCCACCGCCCGGTTAACATGTTTCGAATTTAGAAGTTCTTACTCATACAACCCTGGATGCTGGAACTTCTTTTCTGTGTTTGCACCAAGGACTTGACCGGTCTGTTCCGCGCAGTGGGATCGTATGGTGAGCTGGAATGTAATCTGTTTATTGACTTTTTTTTTTTTTGCCAAAACAGAATCTGTTTATTGACTTTGATACTCCAGTACCATTCTCTGCAGTGCTGATCAGTACTTCTGTGGCTGTTTGTTTACAAATAGGATTGGTGACATGCCTGGATACGGCTTGTGACCACGGCAGCCAATCACTGTTGGACACAGTGATTAGCTGCAGCAGTCATGTGCCATATATAGACACATCTCCATTGCAGACTATAAACAAAGACTCGCAGGAGTACCGCAGAGAACGATACTGGAGAAACAGGTCAGTATATAAAGTTTTTATATTTTAAGCAATTGAAGGGGTTGTCTAGAATTTTAATTATCTCAGAAAAACCCTTTAAGACAACATAAAACTGATAAAAAAAAATTGAAACTTGGATGAAACATTTTCCTCCTATTATCTGTGAGTCAGAAGTAATTAATAGGGATTATTATGGTGAAGCTTCTCTACTGTGTTCTGAATCTTGGTAATCCTACCAATAACAATATATTGCGACACTACTAGTCGGTTCTCATGATAAATACGTGCACTGGGGAAATGATTTTCTAGGTGTCGTTTATTTTAAAGGTTTATATTGACATAGGAAATACATTAAAATTAATCATGTATTGTTTCTTGTAGGTGTGGTAGTCAAGAATTGTTGCATACTGTATTGGGAACGTGTATTGTGTATTATTTTTGGGAATCGCTATGGTTACGCAACATTGTTGTTGAAGTTATGTATATGTATGTTTTGTTTTTACTGGGTGTGGTACACATGACTCTACGAGGGTCTAACAAGTCTGTAGCCAAGATCCAAAGTGAAAAAACAACTTTAACACTTAAGGGGGTTTTCCCATGAATTAAAAAAAAAGTCTATATATTTAACTGTATCAATGCAGGAAAAACTGTGCTTTCCAGTGTAATTTTAACCTCAATTCTCTTTTCTACTTACATTATCCAGAGGGCTTGTCTCTTCCTTTCTGTGGGGAAGGGGGGGTCACAGCAGCTTGTCACGTGAGACAATCAAGCACCTGCATCTTCCAGTCAATTAACCCCTTCATCCAATACATAGAAATCAGTTCCCTACACACAGCCCCAGCAATTCCAATAATAAATAACACTATGGTATGAAATGCTTCCCCGATTTCCTTCTCCGCTGTCTAGAGAGAGATAGCTATATACCTTATTTTTCGCCCTAGAAGCACTCATTAGTACAAGAGGACTGGGAAGTGGTGAATGCAGTGCTCCCTGTTTGGGCTTTGTACTCACTGCTTCCTGGTCTTCTCCTGAAGGGCTTTGCACGCTGTGCTGTGACCTGCACACAGCGTGAGGATATCGGCGTACTCTGTGACCTCACACTGTGTGAAGTTGGATCACAGCAGTGTCCAGAGCAGGAGAGGTAAGTTGATTTATTTTTTTGTCTGTTATGAGGGTCATAGCATGGGGGTCTTATTCACATTGGGGGTCTGATCTGAGGTCTGATTGGGGGTCATATTCGCATTGGAGGTCTGATCTGAGGTCTGAATGGGGGTAATTTTTTTACATTGGGGGGTCTGATCTCAGGTCTTATTGGGGTCATATTCACATTGGAAGTCTGATATGAGGTCTGAATTGGGGCTTTTTGCACATTAGGGGTCTGATCTGAGGTCTCATTGGGGGTCTTATTAACATTGGTGGTTTGATTGGGGCTCTAAGCTGAGGTCTGATCTGAGGTTTAATGAAAAATATTTTTTTCAATTTTCCTCCTCGAAAACCTAGTTCTGTCTTATTGGCAGGTACGTCTTATAGGGTGAAACATACAGTATTCTATGAATTTAGAAGTAGGGATAAATGAATGATAGGTGTCTGGGCCACTTCATAAAATCTCTACATTAGCATTAAGAGGAGGGAGAGAACAGGGAACCTACTGAACAAGTTAGTCCACCACTGAACACAGGAGGTGGACCTGAGGAATAAACAGCAGGTGGCGCTACCATAGAAGAAAATGTACATAAAAAAATAAACATTTTATTTGCATGTATATTGTAATAATACTCCTTTTGAAATGCCCTGTTCATTGCATAGGAATACTTATCATGGGATAACCCTAAAAAATAAAAATAAAGGTTTCCCTTAAGAGAATCCCACCAAGTAGATAAGGTGCAGCAACAGTTATGTACTATGTTTACTTTCTATATGATTGTTATTGTAATTTTTTTTTCATTTACTCTACAGTCAGATTCGTCTTAATAACTAGTGATGGGTGAAGCAAGCTTCCGATCGTAGATCCAAAGTCGCTTCACTCAAGACTTCGGATTAATGCTGTACGGAGTTTTATCGCCGTATAGGCGAAGTCAGTTATTCCTGAAGTCTCGCAAGACTTTGGTGAATACGTTTTTTTTTTTTTTTTTTTATAATTCTTTATTTTCATATTTTATCAACGTACAATAAAATATCATAACAGACACATCACAGAGATATTGCATAGGTACATGGTGCCGGAAATTACAGGACAGTAATTGGAATAATACCTGAAAAAGAGGACATACTGGACATTATGTTTACAATAGCGTCAAGTCCATCTTACTGTGTCTCATGAGATGTGTCAACTCTACAGAACATTACGAGTGGACGGTTGCTACCATGCGCAACTATGACATCAAGTCGACAGTGGGGAGCAATCTGTTACCCGAACTTTAAAATAAATAATAATAAACAAGGGTTTTGGGTACCAGGGAGGAGAGAGGGGGAGGGGGGGGGTACCAGCTTCTTTGACCACATATTGCCTGTCCTTTATCTATTTATCATTTGTGCATCATTTCATTAACGCATCTTTCGTCTATGTATCATTGTTATATAAAGCAAAGCAGCCGCAGCAACATTTCTCAACTTTTTCTCAATGCAAAGGGTCCTTTTTGGGAAAGTCGTTAAGTCGCCGTGGTTATAAAAAGACACGTCCTATCTTAATGCTTGGAAGTCTCGCCATGGGTTCCAAATCTTAAGAAACTTGTCTCTAGTTCTATTGTTATAGCTAGAGATCTCCTCGAATTTGCAGATTTGATCAACTTTCTGGGTCCATTCATGATGAGTAGGTGGGTCCCTGCTAAGCCAATGGACTGGGACTAATGCCTTAGCTGCTGCAATTAAATGGGTGGCTAGGTTAAGTTTAGACGGTCTATATGAGGTTGATGCATTTGCTAACACTATGTGTTCTATCTTCAGTGTTAAAGGTGTCGTACTGACTTTGTTAATTGTTTGTTCTATTTGGGACCAGTAGGTGGCGATTGCCGGACACGTATACCAAATGTGAGAGAGCGAGCCTTCACCAGTTTCACATCTCCAACAAGCGTTAGTTTGGGAAAGATTATGTTTAAAAAGGAACTCCGGCGTCCTGTACCATCTGGTCAATATCTTGTAATGGTTTTCTTGCAACCTAACACATTGGGAGAAACCTTGTGATGTAGCTAGAATGGTTTTTGTTTCAGTGTCTGAAAGTGTAATATTTAATTCCTTTTCCCACTCAGATAGAAAAGCTGGCTTTATATCTGATTGCGGGGAGCTAATTTGAGCGTACAAGTTTCCCACTTTCCTCAATGAAGCTTGGTTTGCTTTCAGGAGAGTTTCAAATGAAGTGAGCTGCCTAATAATTGAAAAAGCAGCAAGGAATCTCTCTGTTACCTTGCGGAAATGCGCCAAGTGGAGGGCGTTTATATGTGAGGTGTTAAGCAACCTTAGTAGTTCTGCCTGTGACTGGGTTTTATTTAACGTGAAAAGATCAGCTAGAGAATGATCTTTTAGCTTGTCCCAGAGATCTAAGTATGGAGAATCTATATTTGTGACAATATTTGGCACTAAGTTTGCGGGCATAAGAGGTGATGGAGTGGGTGCTAAAATCTGTCTCATCTTTGACCAGACTTTACATGTGCCTTTCAGCAATGGGTTATAATTCACATCTCGTAGGATTTTGTCAGTTGGCCACCAGAGGATTTTTGTTAGCGGTGTCGTTAATGAAGCTTGGACTAGAGGGATGATGTTGATTTGTTTGTTGGGCTTCACTAGTTCTAGCCAATTATTTATATGTATTGCCTTATAGTAAGCCATTATGTCTGGCATGCCTATACCCCCCGCTTCTTTCCTTCTGATCAGGAGCGAATAAGCCAAACGTGGCCTCCGTCCCTTCCATAGGTACTTCGAGAACCAAGATCTAAGGGATGCAAAGAACGACACTGGTAAGTCTATCGGGATCATCGAGAGTTCATATATTATTTTTGGCATTATATACGTTTTGAGGAGATTTTTTCGCCCTAACCAGGATATATACGGGAAATCATATTCTTGTAATAGTTTTTTAACCTCTTGTAAGAGAGGGATGTAGTTCAAAGCATATAATTCATTGAGTTTACCCGGAAGATGGATGCCCAGATACTTCAAGGAGGTAGAAGCTCCTGAGAACGATGATTGCCCTACTATTTCGCGAAATTTGTTCGGAGGTAAAGTAATGTTTAGTATTTCAGATTTTGAGACATTTACTTTAAAGGAGGAGATTGCGCCAAATTCTTCAAATAGTTTCATCAAGATTTGTAGGTCAGAGGTGGGGTCAGACATTAGAAATAAAAGATCGTCGGCAAAAGCAACACACTTAAGTCTAAACGTTCCAAGTTGAAAGCCTATATATTTTGGGTTTTGCCTAATATTGTGTATTAGCGTCTCTAATACTAAAATGAAGAGAGATGGGGAAAGTGGGCACCCCTGACGGGTACCATTCGTAATTTTGAATGAGGTCGACAGTGTGCCATTAACTTTTATACGGGCTGAAGGCTTATCATATAGCGTGAATATGGCAGATATTAGATTCTGCGGAAAGTTGAACTTACGTAGAGTGGCCTCCATGAACATCCAGTCCACCCTATCAAACGCTTTTTCAGCGTCTATCCCTAAAAGCGTTAATGGACATTTATGTTGGTGTGCCGCATGTATCGCATGCAGAAGTCTGCGTGAATTGTCACGCCCCTCTCTCCCCTTGACGAAGCCTGCTTGTTCTGTTCCTATAAGATGGGTGAGTAAAGGGCTAATACGTGTGGCTAATAATTTGGCCCAAATCTTCAGATCCAAATTTAGTAATGAGATGGGGCGATAATTTTCGCATGCCTGAGGGTCTTTTCCCTCTTTATGAATTAGCGTTATGTGTGCTTCTTGTGCTTGTGGGTATAGGGAACCCCCTGACATTAAGTTGTTACACAATGCCGTGAGACGGGGTATTAGAACATCGCTGAATTTTTTGTAATACAAGAGGGGGAGACCATCAGGTCCTGGGCTTTTTTCCCGGGGGGAAGCTGAACATAATTTCGCGTATCTCTTCCATAGTGACTGGGGTTAATAGTTTGGAAGCTTCTTCTGTTGATATTGTGGGTAGATTTAGGGCAGAAAGAAAACTTTGTATCCGTTCTACTTGGAGTGTGTCATGGTTGGCTCTAAGGTTGTATAGGCCTGTGTAATAGGCATGAAAAGCTTTCGCTATGTCAGGTGTTTGAGTATATATCGTTCCCTGCTTGGACTTGATTTTATGGATATATGCCTTGTCCCTTGATTTCTTTATAAGGGTTGACATGAGCTTCCCTCCTTTATCCCCATGTGCATATAGCTTATGTCTAAAATAAAGTTGTTGTTTTGCGAAACGCAAATCCAGTATGTGTTTCAGTTGTCTCCTTAGGTTTTTTAGTTCCTCTAGTTTATCAGGGGAACTACTAGCTTTCAGCTCTTTTTCAACTGTGTTTATGTTTGCTAGCAATGTGTCAATAGTTTTCTGTTTGTCCTTTTTATCTTTAGATCCTAATGCCACAAGAACACCTCTAATATAGGCCTTGTGAGATTCCCATAAAAGGGTCGGTTTGGTCTGTGGCGTGTCATTGTTTTCAAAAAATGAAAGAAGATGTTCTCTGATTCGAGTTTGATTTTCATTTGTATTCAGCAATGTTTCGTTCAGCTTCCATATCCATTCTCCACGGGGGAGTTGAGCGAGGTGGCATTGTACCGAACATGGAGCATGATCTGAAATTGTGATGTTTCCTATCTGTGCTGATGAGAATAAAGTTAGGGCTGAGGTAGACACTAGTATGTAATCGATTCTGTGAAAAGAGTTATGAGGAGCGGAGTGAAAAGTGTAGTCTCGCACTGAGGGGTTGTTTAATCTCCAAATATCAACTAACCTTAAGTCATGTAGTTTGTTTCGCAACTTCTCAGTTCCTTTCGCAGAAATTTTGGATACTCCTACTGACGAATCTTCTAGGGGGTAAAGTGTCATATTTAAATCAGTTCCTACAATTATTGTACCCTCAGCAAACAACTGCAGAGTGTCCATGGCTCTACACAACCACGCCACTTGACCTGTATTGGGGACGTACAAGTTCGCAAACGTGAATTTTTGTGTGCCAATTTCCCCTTTTAAGAATATTAGTCTACCCTCTGCGTCTACATATGACTTAGCAAGCACGAAGGGTATTGAATGATGAATCGCTATTGATACTCCTCGTGATGCTGAGGAGGTACTAGGGCTATGGTACCATTGTGTAAATGGCGAGCGAGGCAATTTTGGGATGCGATTAGTTTTAAAATGCGTCTCCTGTAGGAATACTATATGTGCTTTAAGCTTCCTCATAAGAAGTAAGATATGGCTTCGCTTGTTGGGCGAATTAAGACCCTTTGCATTGAGTGTTGTAATATTGCAATCCATCTATGACCGCTGGTATGGATGCAAGAAGAGGGGGAAGGGAAAGGTAATCAACGGGAAAGGGTGGGATATGTAACACAAAATAAAAATAAAATAAAAATAAAAAAATAAAAATTGCGGCCAAGCTGCAGAAAAAGGATATCAGAGTCGATATTCCTCTAGGTTTATGGGGGATGTGTTTAAGGAGCAAGGACAGTACCTGTCCTGACCTGCAGTGTGCAAGCTTCACTATTTAGGAGGGGTAAAAAAGAAAAACCCTCCTAAGGGGTATAAGAAGCAAAAAGGTTCTTTATGAACTGACCCTAGCGTTATATTGTGCATAAATTCAGTTAACACTTTTTGGCATATAACTAGTATGGTAACACTCAGTGTTTGCTGAAAATATATCCAGTGCTCGGTTAGGGGGGGGGGGGGGGGGGGGAAGGGATCTACATACAATAATGTTTGATATCACGAGTAGTCACTTCTATTGTAACATTTTATAAATCCTGTTCAATGCATTGCCTATGTGATGAAGACATTTTAAGCAAAGAAAATAGAACGAAAATAAAAAGAAAATATCCTAACTTCAGTAGAGCTGTTAAATCCATGTATGATTTCTTATGACACTTGGTATATGTCTAATAAAGTTAGAGAGGGGGAGGGGGGGGGAGGGAGGGAGAGAGAGGGGGGGGAGGGAGAGGGAGGGGGGAGGTAGAGGGAGGGGGGAGAGAGAGAGGGGGGAGGGAGGGGGAAAGGAGGGGGGGGGAAGAAAGGGATCCACATACAATAGTATTTTATATCCTGAGTAGGCATTTCTATTGTAACACTTTATAGATCCTGTGCAATGCATTGCCTATGTGATGAGACATTTTAAGCAAAAAATAAGAAAAGAAAAAGAAAAAGAAAAATATCCTAACTTCAGCAAAGCTACTAAGATCTCTGCATAACTTCTTGTGACACTTGGTATATGTCTAATAAAGCTAGAGAAGGGGGGGGGGGGGATCTATACCTCAAAATGGTCATGAAACATACCACTGCAGAAGGGACATAGAAAAAACAGGGGGAGGGGGGTATTCACCATGACTGTGAAATCATTAAGCATTGGACCTAATATTTCCCTAAAATGTAAGGGCGACTCAGGGGGAAAGGGGAAGGGGGGGGGGGGAATTGGGTAGGCCAGGGAAAGATTAGTAACCAGAGCACACCATAAGAAAAATATCTCAAAGATATAAGTCTAATACCATGGATGAAAGTCAGCTATATTCTAACAGTAAGGTGAGTATGACTGAGAAAAACGAGCTTTAGCTCTGCCTGATCTATTAATCCTTACACCAGACAATAATAATATATAAGAAAAGAACAAGGTTATGACAAAAAAGAATAGTGCAACTGCATAACATTGATAACTATCTGGCGTGTACTAACACTCATAGACAAATTAATGTCAGAGTGCTGAACGATACCTAATGGTGGTTAGAGTCCCATTCAGGCAGGATCATGAATTTTTACTCTCAGATTCTTCTCCGGCCGAGGAAGTCTGTTCCTGGATGCCTGCTGCCACGGTGCTTGCGTCGGTAATGATGGTAAATCGGCCGCTGCTGGAATCGGCAGCCATGATGGTATGACAATCGGCTCTAAATCCAGTTGGCGCCAGGACTTCCGCAAATCTTCTGGTGTGTGTATTCGAATCCTGCGGCCGTTATGATTCACCATTAGGCCAAAAGGATAAAGCCAGGAGTATACTATATTCTTCTGCCGGAGCTTTTCCAGAAGCGGTCTAAGGAGCCTTCTCTTTGCCAATATGGAGGGAGCAACATCTTGGTAAAAAGCCAGCTCTACCTCGGCATATTGAATGGGAGCCTTCTCTCTAGCTGCTCTTAAGATCTTGTCAGTGTCTGTATAAGAAAGGATACCACAGATGACATCTCTCGGCGGGTCCGTTGGAGAGGGTGGTGGTTTGAGGGATCTGTGAATCCTTTCTATGGTCACGGCCCTTGCCGCTGTTTCCCCTAGGAGGTCGCAGAAGATTTCATTTGCCACCTTCCTCAGAGACTCCACAGCCCAGGACTCAGGTAAACCTTTTATTCTTATATTCCGCCTTCTGTTCCTGTTCTCTTGGTCCTCAATAAGCGTTAGCGCTCTGTTTAGGTGGACTACGTGATCCGCAGCTTGTGATTCCAAGGCCTCTGAGTGCGCCATTATGTCTGCGCACGTGTTCTCTAAAGCCTCTACTCGTGTTCCAATTTGTTTTATGTCCGATTTAATCTCAGATAACTCTGAAAGAACTGGACGGAGTGCTTGAGTGATTGTTGATCTAAAGAAGTCTTTAGATGAGGCAGTGAGCTCTAGATCTCTATGCTCCTCATTGCTGCCACCAAGCTGAGTTTCCTCCTCCTCGCCCTCCACCACTGCTGCTTCTTCAGCCGCCATTTTAGGTGAGCGGGGCTGCGAACTCTGAGCCCTGCTATGCAGGAATCTGTGGATGTCCGACGAGTTCTTCGGGTTCAGGTGTGTACCCGCTGCTTCTGTTCTCCTATCTCTGCCGTACTTGACCATTTTTATAATCTCTGGAGGGTCAGTTCTTTAGCTTGCAGGGACTGCTATGCAGGAGCTCTCTGCTCACACGTCTTTCTCCATGTGTGGTCAGGCTCCGCCCCCTTTTTATTTATTTTTAAACTGGAAAACCACTTTAATACTTAGATCTGAACTCTGCTTCGGTTCAGCCTGGTACTCTCGGGGGAGACTTCTGGAATAACTAACTTTGCCTCATCAGAGGCCATACATTTTAATGCTGTACGCAGACAGATCTCCATACAGCATTAATCCAAAGTTTTGAGTGAAACGACTTTGGATCTAGGATCTGAAGCTCGCTTGGCTCATCCCTATTAATAACATTAATTTCTCTGCTCCTGAAAATATTTACTTGGGACAGTAGCCTGCAGTTGCTTCATAATAGACTGAATCATGTTAACACTGTAGATATATATATATATATATATATATATATATATAATACAATTAGCCCTTTCCTTGACTCTTAAAGGGAACCTGTCATCAACTTTTCGCTGACCTCACTGAGGGCAGCATAAAATAGTGACAGAAATGCTAATTTTAGAGGTGTGACACTTATGAGCTAAAAGTAAGTGGTTGCTGAGAGCCAGCATCATAATCATTGAAGCCCAGGCCTGGAAAAGAGTCAGATCTACCTGAGAAGAGTCCTGGTTATTCATAATCTCCTGCTCTCTCACCCATCTGCTGATGATTGGCAGTTCTCTCCTAGAGAGAAAGAGAGAAAACTAAGTAGAAGACTGTTAGTCATCAGCAGGTGGGCAGGGGAGCAGGAATTCATGAATAACCAGGACTCTTCTCAGGTGGCCGGGACTCTTTTCCAGGCCCAGTCTGCAATGATTGTGATGTTGGTTCTCGGCAACCACTTACTTTTAACTTTTAAATGACAGACCGCCGAAATCAACTCACCTGTCTCTACTTTATACTACCGTTAGTATGAGCAGCATAATGTTGATGACAGGTTCCCTTTAAAGACTATGGACAATTTTGGGGGAATTTATTTTTATTTCACACGTGGGCAGGTTGATGTCCCGGTTTTCAGTTGTGTTTGGCCGTCAATTCGCGTGGATAATTTTTCGGAGGTATTAATAAAAAGCCGCCAGCGTGGTCTTCATGAGAGGAAAAGCTCCCGATATCGTAGTGCGACAACGTCATTAGCACAACGCAGGGAGCAGCAACATCCCATGGCCGGGTTGAGACTGACTCGATAAAAAGGTAATTTTACTAACCGCTTGCAAGCTGCACAGTAGCGGGACGCCGCTACTCATTCTGATCGAGCGGGACGCCGCTCGATCAGAAGAGTTTTTCAGATTCAGGAGAGTTTTTCAGATTGGCATTGGTGCGAAAATGTTAAGGACATTTTGAAGTTATATTATCGAAGTTATATTATCGAATGATATAGACCTACAAAGGGGCTCGATTGAATGGTTTTGAAACATTGTTTGACATCCTCCGATTGATTATAACTTTTCACCTATGGTTCCCTAGTGGTGATTTTCATAGAGGTGGACCCAACCTTCGATTTATATTTTATTGTAGTTTGGATATCATCAGTATCTACGGTATACATTGTTGTTCAGGCTGCGTACCATTAACCTGCCGCCAGATACATCAATTGCTGGTATTAACTAATGTTTATGCTTTTTTTGTGTTTTATTTGAGAGTATATTAATAAATATATTTATTCCAAACCGTTCTCTTAATGGTCCGAAATTTCTGAGAGTGCCCTGCCCCTTTTTTCCCTTTATTTATAATAATCGAGTGAGTGTTTTTCAATTGGCAAGGTGCACCTTTTTTTCTTCAATAATATAAACATTGTTGAATATCCATTATCTGCTAAATAATTGTAATAGTACAGAGATTTCACCAGTGCTGAATCCTCCAGATGTGCTTTTCTGTATCAATGTTGAATTGAAATTATTTGCAGGATCATGTTCTAGCACCGTCTGCTGGAGCTAAGTGGAATTGCAAGCCATTTACTATGACATACTGTAACTATAATAAACTGATCTTGTCATCACTTTACAAAAATACAAAAACCTGTATATTTCCCTTACAGATACATTGCAGCATTGAGCAGAAAAAGCACTTTTTAAAAATATGAAAATTAGATGTCCAGAGCACCAAGGGTGGGCCCTTGCCCCTCAGTGCACCCCTTTTCACTAAGCCCCTCTTTCCTCTTGTTGATTGACAGGGCCAAGCATGTGTATCTTGGTTGTCCTGTATTGTTAAGAATTGGGGCACATGTTCAGTACAGGTTTTCTCTCCTAGGCAGGAATGAGATTCTTTACTTGACATGCGCTGAAATTCTAGTGCACACAGAGCCGGTGTGAGATTATGGGGCCAGGCGATAGAGCAACACAGATGCCTAGCCCTGTCAGGATGGAATTTTGGTGCACTGAGGGACATGTGCCCGCCCGAGTGCTCCTAACATCTAATTTACATATTTTAAAAATGTGTTTTTTATGTTCAATGCTACAAGAGATCTGTAAGGAAAGGTATGGTTTACATTGTCTATTCAAGCACTGCGGCAGCATTAGTTAGGTTTCCTGATCAACCGCCACAGCTCAAGTCTTTTTAGTGTTGCTGGTGGGGATGTTAGATGCAGTATTTACAAAGGGCATGGCCATGCAACCAATTGTAGGACTTGGCTGTTCCACCAATCAAGAGCTTCGGCTGGCAGGCGAATCGGGTGGCCCAGTTAGCACACCAATTGGGGGCCCAATCTGACGGCCTGGTAATCTTGTTGAACCTGGTTTGTGCTACCACCTGTGCCAGTTATTGTGTCCCACAACCTGATGCGACTTTCTAGTGAGAGCCGGGTTAGAAAAATACAAAAACACTATCTTGGATTATCTCTTCCACGGTTTGTCCGATTTTACATTTTTCTTCTATTCTGTCCTTATTAGATCCTTCCTGGTCTGCCTCTGACACTACATTAGGATCTTGCCTGGCTTAAGACGTTCTCTCTTTGTGACCTTTGGAGTGCAATCACTTTTTTACATGACCATATACTGTTTTGCATGGTGAGAAAATTCTAAAATATTCTGCATTTCCAAAGATCATTTTTAAATCTGGATGTTAAGCTATAATGGAGTCAAATTACCATTTCCACCCATGTCCAGTAAACACATATGATCACCCACATTTAAAATGCATCCAAATCAACCTGGTCAGTGTACTTATTACCGATAGCCAAATTACAATAGAAAGCAGACAGAAGCCAGCTGGGGGGTGTCGGTGAATCACAATGAGTTTCTTCGGCCAGCCATAATTGAGAGTTTCCCTTCGGCTACTGTTCCTCTGTTATGTCATAGACAGCACTCCATCATTATGGCCATGGAGAAGCTGGTATTGTTTGTAATTTTATTGAATCCAGTAAAATGTTTGAGTAACACTTCAGAAGAACAGCACATTAGCTTCTGGGTGACTCATGGCAGGGCTTTCTCATGACTAAATTAGTCTGCAGGATGAGAAATAAAGAAAACAAGGTGCATACCAATATAGTAAGACACCGGCTCCTGATTACAGGACTCATCCATCCCTTTTATGTGCCATTTACTGTATGTCTAATTTGTATACTACCATCTTCACATCTGCAGAGGAGTCAGTCATTGCAGAATGGAACATGCTTCCATCACAACATCTTATCCTGGCCTGGTCCATGGTCAATGCGCTATGAAAAACTGGAGGTTATTAGTGTTCCTAGTAGTATGGAAGTATATAAGGTGAGCAAGGAAGGAAACAATGTGTGTTACCGATGCCAATGATTTTTCGGAAGACCAAATCTATCCAGGGCATCATCTTCAGAGGCACCACTGATACCTACAGTTGGTTCTGGTCATTTATCACATAGTCCATGGAGGCTAAATACAGGGATGTTCGAATGGACAGAAAATCTTAGTAAGATACATATTAACCATGATAACCAAAATTAGCTCAGCCCAACAAGATTCAGCATTAATCACAGTGAAGACTGGACCACACTGGACCATACAGTCAGGTCCATAAATATTGGGACATCGACACAATTCTAACATTTTTGGCTCTATACACCACAATGGATTTGAAATGAAACGAACAAGATGTGCTTTAACTGTAAACTGTCAGCTTTAATTTGAGGGTATTTACATCCAAATCAGGTGAACGGTGTAGGAATTACAACAGTTTGCATATGTGCCTCCCACTTGTTAAGGGACCAAAAGTAATGGGACAGAATAATAATCATAAATCAAACTTTCACTTTTTAATACTTGGTTGCAGTCAATTACAGCCTGAAGTCTGGAACGCATAGACATCACCAGACGCTGGGTTTCATCCCTGGTAATGCTCTGCCAGGCCTCTACTGCAACTGTCTTCAGGTCCTGCTTATTCTTGGGGCATTTTCCCTTCAGTTTTGTCTTCAGCAAGTGAAATGCATGCTCAATTGGATTCAGGTCAGGTGATTGACTTGCCCATTGTATAACATTCCACTTCTTTCCCTTAAAAAACTCTTTGGTTGCTTTTGCAGTACGCTTTGGGTCATTGTCCATCTGCACTGTGAAGCGCCGTCCAATGATTTCTGAAGCATTTGGCTGATTATGAGAAGATAATATTTCCCGAAACACTTCAGAATTCATCCTGCTGCTTTTGTCAGCAGTCACATCATCAATAAATACAAGAGAACCAGTTCCATTGGCAGCCATACATGCCCACGCCATGACACTACCACCACCATGCTTCACTGATGAGGTCGTATGCTTAGGATCATGAGCAGTTCCTTTCCTTCTCCATACTCTTCTCTTCCCATCACTCTGGTACAAGTTAATCTTGGTCCCATCTGTCCATAGGATGTTGTTCCAGAACTGTGAAGGCTTTTTTAGATGTCGTTTGGCAAACTCTAATCTGGCCTTCCTGTTTTTGAGGCTCACCTATGGTTTACATCTTGTGGTGAACCCTCTGTATTCACTCTGGTGAAGTCTTCTCTTGAATGTTGACTTTGACACACATACACCTACCTCCTGGAGAGTGTTCTTGATCTGGCCAACTGTTGTGAAGGGTGTTTTCTTCACCAGGTAAAGAATTCTTTGGTCATCCACCACAGTTGTTTTCTGTGGTCTTCCGGGTCTTTTGGTGTTGCTGAACTCACCAGTGCGTTCCTTCTTTTTAAGAATGTTCCAAACAGTTGTTTTGGCCACGCCTAATGTTTTTGCTATCTCTCTGATGGGCTTGCTTTGTTTTTTCAGCCTAATGATGGCTTGCTTCACTGATAGTGACAGCTCTTTGGATCTCATCTTGAGAGTTGACAGCAACAGATTCCAAATGCAAATAGCACACCTGAAATGAACTCTGGACCTTTTATCTGCTCATTGTAATTGGGATAATGAGGAAATAACACACACCTGGCCATGGAACAGCTGAGAAGCCAATTGTCCCATTACTTTTGGTCCCCTAACAAGTGGGAGGCACATATGCAAACTGTTGTAATTCCTACACCGTTCACCTGATTTGGATGTAAATACCCTCAAATTAAAGCTGACAGTCTGCAGTTAAAGCACATCTTGTTTGTTTCATTTCAAATCCATTGTGGTGGTGTATAGAGCCAAAAATGTTACAATTGTGTAGATGTCCCAATATTTATGGACCTGACTGTATATCATGCAAGAAGCTTTGTGTATTTTGGACATTAAGTGGTTTGGTTTTGCCATTTATTTCTGCTTATGTCGACAGACAATAGATAACCTCCAGAAACTGTATTGTGTATTCTCCTAACATGTCATTGTGCATTAGTACAGATACACAACTGTCTTCTCCAGGATAGCAATCAGGTAGGAACTCCTGTAGGCCAAGTGCTCTTCTCTGTTTTCTCCTCTGTTAGTGGGGCACTGTGGCAATTCTCCCATTTTGAACTTATGTATATGCCTGTGGTCTGGTATAAACTAGATCACATCTTTGGAAAATGATCTGTTATAACATTTTTTTTCTCTACTAAGTCAAAACCCAATTTTAGTTGAATAAAATGCTGGTCACAAACACAGCCATGTCACATATAATTGTGGTAACACATTGTAAGTATACCAAAAGACAGTATGGTACAGACAACAAGCTACACCAAAGAGTGTCCTCAGCAATTGGCTGGAAAAGCATCTCTTTAAAAGCATTGTATCAATTTACTAAAGTAAAGGTCTGCATTTCTCCAGAAAATGAGCCTGAACTGCAACACCAGACAGAACTATGGACAAGAGTGGCGATGTTTTCAACCCATTTCACTACAAACCCTCTAGCATGCTAGTTGTAATACCTATTGTTTGTTGACTGATCACAACTTTTAGCTTATCTGCCTTTTTATTATGGCTGTTAGGTTTCAATAAATTTTAGTCTTAAGCTATGCATTTCTATTTGCATTGGGTTTCTTTTCTTTTCTTTTTTTTCAAAGCGTTTGACTTCTAGTAAATGATAGTGGTCACATAATGCTGTGTGCTGTAGTCACATGCATGTATTGTTATGATCGAGCACCATCTACTGGCAATACTTGGAATTACAATCTGGTTCACTGCATTAGGCATGCATGTGTTAAACAGGCACTCCCAGAAAAGTCACTTTTTCTATGTGTTCCTATGAGGTGTTCATTGTGACTTTTATAAAAATGCATGAAAAAACTAGCTTCCACATATAAGCCTGTAATATTCAAAGAACAAGCACACAGGCCATGTGGTACAACAGAAGGCTCAAATGGAGAATGAAAATTTAGGAATAAAGCAATAGGAAGTTTCTTAACAGCACTACAAATTAATAAGGGTACTTTTACATGTGGTGGAATGCATATGTGGAAAAACCTGCACCATACATAGGGTATCCATGTATTCCTATGGAGTTTGAACGTGTCTGCTCCAAAAATCTATGTGGCTGTGGAAAGCACGATGTGCTGTGATTTGCGTGAAACCCAATTTCTTCATTGATTTCAGTGGGAAATCGTAGTGTGAAATGATTTTGACATCCAAATCCACAATAAAATCTGTGCCAAAATAAACCTAAAAATGCACCGATGCAGATTTCAGTGTGTACTTTCTTGCCTTGTGTGAAGGCACCCTTATAAATGGAAAGCTTCTTTTCAAAATCCTCTTTGAAACTACCCTACCCTACAGTATTTCTGTTTCTTAAAAAAAAATTAAGTTATTTTTTTATTTAAATGGTCACTAACTTTTAACACTACTTTGCTTAAATCATTAGTACAAGTGATCACAAGAAAGTTTGTAATATGTCTTATCAGTGAAAAATGTCTAGTTCTCTAGGTCTCTTATCAGCTGCTTGAGGAGGCTGTGGAGCTCTGGTGTGCACTGTGGCCGCCTCCACATATTATCCAGCACAGCGCTATCCATTGGATAGTGGCTGTGCTTGGTATTACAACTCAGCCTCATTCACCTGAATGGGACTGAGCTGTGCCTAGGACATGTGACCTATGAATGTTAATGTCAGCAAGCCACACTGCCTCTTTTGCCAAGGTATATATACAGTACATATAGGGCTAGGGCAGCAAATTGAATCTTTGCCTCAGTGAAGGAAAGCCTTGCCATACCAAAGGATTTCCTTACTGTTAGGGTCCATTCACACGTCCGTTGTTTCTTTCCTGATCTGTTCCGTTTTTTGCGGAACAGATCTGGACCAGTTCTGTACCCATTCATTTTCAATGGGTCCTGGAGAAAATCGGACAGCACAATGTGTGCTGTCCGTTTCCGTTGTTCCGTTCCGCATGTCCGAAAAAATATAAAACTTGTCCTATTCTTTTCGGCAAAAATCGGATCCTGGAACAATACAAAGTCAATGGATCTGGAAAAAACGGAAGACATTCGTATGTCATTACGTATGTCATCCGTTTTATGCGGATTCCGTTCCTGGAAATTAAATGGCACCTGAGGTAACACATAACAAGACTTTTATTCACTTTTTTTTTTCCAATTTTTTTTCAAAGAAATCCAAACAACTTTATTTGCTTATTGAAATTTATACATGTTTCCGTTTTTTGCGGGTCCGCAAAAAACGGATGACATACGGAAACATTTTCAGGAACAACGGATCCGCAAAAAACGGACCGAAAATCGGGATATAGAAAAATACTGACGTGTGAATGTAGCCTTAATTTGATGTCATGTAAGGAGCTACGTTCGCTCTTCTTATAATTAGTTGTGGATCAGTACATTTGTCAGGAACTGCCTAAAAAGCTATGAATGGGGTGATCTCGCACCCTCTGGTCATCAAATCAGCAGTTAGAAATCAGGGATCACATAGAGTATATTCAATGTCCTCACACTGGAGTGTTCTTTTATTGCTGTTGTCTGAGCCTGAAAAAGCTACTGTGACATCACAAATGTGTTTACGTCAGCTAATCTGCTATGCCATCACAAAAGTCTCTCTGTCAGCTAAACTGCAGTGACATCACTAATGTCTTTCCATCAGCTTAACGGCTGCAACATCACAAATGTCTTTCCATCAGCTTAACTGCTGTGATGTCACAAATGTCTTTCTGTCAGCTAATCTGCTGTGATGTCACAAATGTCTTTCCATCATCTTAACTGCTGTGACATCACAAATGTCTTTCTGTCAGCAAATCTGCTGTGACATCACAAATGTCTTTCTGTCAGCTAATCTGCTGTGATGTCACAAATGTCTTTCCATCATCTTAACTGCTGTGACATCACAAATGTCTTTCTGTAAGCTTAACTGCTGTGATGTCACAAATGTCTTTCTGTCAGCTAATCTGCTGTGACATCACAAATGTCTTTCTGTCAGCTAATCTGCTGTGATGTCACAAATGTCTTTCTGTCAGCTAATCTGCTGTGATGTCACAAATGTCTTTCTGTCAGCTAATCTGCTGTGATGTCACAAATGTCTTTCTGTCAGCTAATCTGCTGTGATGTCACAAATGTCTTTCCATCATCTTAACTGCTGTGACATCACAAATGTCTTGCTTTCATCTTAACTGCTGTGACATCACAAATGTCTTTCTGTAAGCTTAACTGCTGTGATGTCACAAATGTCTTTCTGTCAGCTAATCTGCTGTGATGTCACAAATGTCTTTCTGTCAACTAATCTGCTGTGATGTCACAAATGTCTTTCTGTAAGCTTAACTGCTGTGATGTCACAAATGTCTTTCCCTCATCTTAACTGCTGTGACATCACAAATGTCTTGCTTTCATCTTAACTGCTGTGACATCACAAATGTCTTTCTGTAAACTTAACTGCTGTGACGTCACAAATGTCTTTCTGTCAGCTAATCTGCTGTGATGTCACAAATGTCTGTCAGCTAATCTGCTGTGATGTCACAAATGTCTTTCCCTCATTTTAACTCCTGTGACATCACAAATGTCTTGCTTTCATCTTAACTGCTGTGACATCAAAAATGTCTTTCTGTAAGCTTAACTGCTGTGACATCACAAATGTCTTTCCATCAGCTTAACTGCTGTGATGTCACAAATGTCTTTCCATCAGCTTAACTGCTGTGATGTCACAAATGTCTTTGTCAGCTAATCTGCTGTGACATCACAAATGTTTTTCCATCATCTTAACTGCTGTGATGTCACAAATGTCTTTCTGTCAGCTAATCTGCTGTGATGTCACAAATGTCTTTCTGTCAGCTAATCTGCTGTGATGTCACAAATGTCTTTCTGTCAGCTAATCTGCTGTGATGTCACAAATGTCTTTCCATCATCTTAACTGCTGTGACATCACAAATGTCTTGCTTTCATCTTAACTGCTGTGACATCACAAATGTCTTTCTGTAAGCTTAACTGCTGTGATGTCACAAATGTCTTTCTGTCAGCTAATCTGCTGTGACATCACAAATGTCTTTCTGTCAGCTAATCTGCTGTGACATCACAAATGTCTTTCTGTCAGCTAATCTGCTGTGACATCAAAAATGTCTTTCTGTAAGCTTAACTGCTTTGATGTCACAAATGTCTTTGTCAGCTAATCTGCTGTGACATCACAAATGTTTTTCCATCATCTTAACTGCTGTGATGTCACAAATGTCTTTCTGTAAGCTAATCGGTTGTGACATCACAAATGGATTTCCATCAGCTTAACTGCTGTGATGTCACAAATGTCCAACTTGTCAGCTAAACAGCTGTGTCATCACAAATGGATTTGAGTCACATAATCATCAGTTAGCATATGTGATATCACAAGTGTGTTAGAATCAGGTGAACTGTTGTGGGTTTCAGACAAGTAACATAATGTGACATCACAAATGTGTATTACTCACAACCGGTCATAGCTAAGTTTTGTCAAATAAACTACTGTGATATCATAAGAGTGTTTTAGTTATGTAAGCAGCAGTTTTCCATCGGCTAATCTACAGTGACATCACAAATGCATTTCAGTCAGGTAAGTTATTGTGGCATCACATGTCTCTTTCTGTCAGTTAAGTAGTGACATCATATCTAGCCTCAGTCAGGTAAGCTTATGGGCAGATATACAGGTGCGTGGATATTCTGGCTTCCTCTATCTCATCCAGTTTAAAGAGGACCTGTCATCTTTCCAATAACAATTCTGGCACATCCATTCTTATGATTGTATGTTGTTCTGTTCCTTTATTATTCCTGCTAGAAGTTTATGAATCAATTACTAGCAGTTTGCAGTGACGGTCCAGATGGATGTTACCAGTTGGGGGTGTATCCCTGCAGTCTGATATTATCCAATCAGTGCTGCCAGTGTCAGACTGTGCAGGGACACACACCCAACTAGTAACATCCATTTAGACCTTCATTCGTAACTTCTTGCAGGAATAATAATGGAATGGTACAATACTGAGTCACAAAAATAGATGCTCCAGGATTGTTATTACAAGGGGGATGCTAGCAATTGCTTAAACAGACATGTCAGGAGAGGGGACAGGTCCTCTGTAACAACCCCCTTCCAGCACTTTGCCTGTAGTAGGCTTACAGTGGTTTTCTAGTGTAACTGTATTTAAAGAGAACTTGTCAGAATACTTATGCAGCCCCAACCAGCATGAAATACCAAAAGGCAACCTGGTTACAAACAATTATTTTGACTCTTCTCCCCATTCCTGGCTTGACTTTCAACTATGGTTTCTCTGAAATTCCAGCATTTCAGAGTAAAATATGGTTATTCGTCACTTGCCGGTGTTTCATACTGCCCGAACCAAGCTCCTGACAGGTTCCCTTTAGATGAAGCAGATTCAGCATGAAGCACCAGGATTGCAAAACTCTGCATAGTGACGACATGGCTTATCATGGTGTTCCCGTTCAACTTGCTCACTTTGGTGGCTGTGGTGCAACTGAAGGAAGAAAATGCAAACTTTCTCTCACAAAATGAAGGAAAAAAATGGCAATACCCTAAAATAGTTCTTGTTTTTATTTAGTTTGTACCGTATAAATAAACTTTGGGAATTCTTGTAATATTGTGTTTTATTTATGAGAGAATACACATTTTATCAGAGAGGTAATAACAAGGGAACAGCAAAAAATGTAGATTATATATACTGTATTTTCACTTGAACAGCGGAAATAACAAAAATTGGGCCATTTCAGATGGATATATTGTGTTTCACATACATGGACATTTGTGGCTGCTACAACGAGAATAATACAAATGAAAATGAAGACGTTTTTTCTATCGCTCCCTTATAAAAGGGTAGTGCTGCTGAGGATTTATGGAGAGATCACTCCTGCACAACTCAGCACATGTACCATGAACAGTGTCCGACACGGGTGCCTAGGGCCCACCAGTGAAATCCAATCTGGGGGCCCACTGTAAAGCGACATGCAAATACTACCTGCTCCTACATGCTACAAAATGATTGATTATTGGGGTCCCTGCAGCAACTTTGATAAGGCAGGTCCCTGGTAAAAGAGAATACTGGTTGACCTGCTTCTGTGCCTAGAAGTCATCTCAGACATCTAATGCATCTATACTAATTAACCGGGTAGTTTGTTAAAGGGGTTGTGCAGTTTTTTTAAACTGATGATCTATCCTCTGGATAGATCACCAGCATCTGATCTGTTCACTTGAATGGAGCTTAGCCCCGCCCAGGCCATTGATACTAGTCGTGATGTCACTGGGCCTGCGGTAAACAGCGAGAAGGCCGCGGCACTACTGCCAGCGCTGCCTTCTCAAACAGCTGATCGGCGGGGGTCCCGGGTGTTGGATAGAGGATAGATCATCAGTTTAAAAAAAACTGCAAAACCCCTTTAAATAATCTACCCAGTTTTTATATGAACATAGTCTGGTTGAGATGTTGTATCTATATGTAGTGCAGTTTACTGTGCCAGGAGGTGGGCCACCTGTTCCCCTGTGGGTCGGTCTGAGCCTGACTATGAATATCACTGCAAGTAATGTCATCTAGTATACATGACACACTGAATATAAGAAAACCAACTGTAAAGACAGCAACCTTTCTAATAGTAAAATGAAGAGGCTGATCAAGACTTCTCCGCCATCTTCACAACCATATAAAACACTTCTTTAAAAGCCAGAGGTGGTTCCAGGAGCAGAGGGAAAGTCTTCAACGTCCACTTTAGGTCTGCTCTGCAGGTTTCCCTCATGATCTTCATTCTGTATACTTCATATAACTTTGTTTGTGTGATATTCTTCTAAAGATAAAATTAATGAGAACATGAAAATAAAATATCTCACAAACTCCATGCTAAAGTTTTAGATTTAAATACAGAAAGGTAAAGGGGTTGTTCATCTTCGGGAGGCCTTTTGGGTAGACCTCCCCATGTTGCCGGAGATGCAGAGGGAAGCATGCTTACCTGCTCCCCTACTGCCTCACTTCATTCCCTGTGTATTAACATCAAGTTTGACACTGATACAGCCAATGACTCGCAGTGGTAACCTGCTCACCTTGCTTCATGCCAATGGGTCACATGGCGCAAGTGGGGCAGGTTACCACTGTGGCCAGTCATTGGCTGCAGCAGCGTCAAACTGGATGTTGATGCGCTGAGAACGAAGTGAGAGCAGGTAAGTATGCTTCCCAAGGGGTAGGGTTCTGTATGAAAGGCCTCCAAAGATGAACAGCACCTTCAAGTCATAGGCCTTATATACACAGTAAAACTGCATGCACAGTCTGTAGGTAACCAGAGAGACTCATAGGTCTGCATAGGAGCTGAATGCACAAAACAGTAGGATATTTTTAAGATAAACTTTTTAGATAAACTTGTATAATGTGAGGGGTGGAAAGACGGAGTGTAATGTAAGCTAGCTGGCTTGTGGAAGCAGTGACCTGGTTGCATCTCCATGCTATTTGCAGTAATTATTATTTCCTGTTAGTAAATTGGAAAGAAGGAGAGGTCTGGTGCACAAATGGCTGAGATTTGAAGGAAACGTATCCACAGAGTTAGGCCCCTTTCACACGAGCGAGTATTCCGCTCGGGTGAAATGCGTGATGCGAACGCATTTCGCCAACACGGTAGCCTGACCCATTCATTTCAATGGGTCTGTGTACACGAGCGTTGGTTTTCACGCATCACTTGTGCGTTGCGTGAAAATAGCAGCATGTTCTATATTCTGCGATTTTCACGCAACGCTGGCCCCATAGAAGTGAATAGGGCTGCGTGAAAATCACATTGCATCCGCAAGCAAGTGCGGATGTGATGCATTTTTCACTGATGGTTGCTAAGAGATGTTGTTTGTGAACATTCCGTTTTTTATCACGCGCGTGCCAAACGCATTAAATCACATTGCACCCGCGCGATAAAAACTGAACTCGATTGCAGACAAAACTGAATGAACTTGCTTGCGAAATCGCGCATTTTTCACTGAACGCATCCGCACCTTATCCGCTCATGCTCATCTACAAGGGGCCTTACTTTAACTTTTTAAGTTATTTCATTAGTAATATACATAAATACACATGTTTTCTTTACTTTAATAGTGTGTAGAGAATTTCAAGAGACTACTTGGTTTACGGTTATGTTCTGACTTTTAAAGGGAAAGTGTTACATATGATTTTTCCTGCAATTTGACCTATTCAGGATCCAGGACGTGCCCAATAAGTCTGCAATGCGTGAGGGGTGTATTATGAGCCGAGCCTGCTCCATACGTGATAAGCTGTGCAATACAGTTGACATCCTGTTACATTAACTGGTATCAGAGATAACTCCCATTTATGCCACGATTAGTAGTGACTGTGGCATCTAAGGGATTAGACATGTCACCTCTCCTGACATGTCACAATAATTCTGATACAGTATCACACTGATTGGACAGTGTCAGGCTGTGCGGGGACACAAACCCAACTAATAACGTCCAGTTGGGGCATGTTATAAATATTGCATTGCACTCATTTTGAGCTAAAAATTATTTTTTTAATTGGTCTTTATAAAAAATAAATTGAGCATGTTTCTCTTTACAGCCTAGAGATTCTCTAGTAACATACTCTGTGTTTTACTGTGTTCAGTGAGGCAGCTCAGCTGGCAGATCCTTATCCATGAACTTATATACACTCAATATAGCTCAATTCTGATCTTACTGATAAGAATGTGCCTTAACATCTCCGTCGTAAGCCAGGCTTTTCCCATGCTTTTTTTTCTTTCCACTGCATCGGCCCACTGTATGCTTTACAAGATTGGCTAGTATTTGTTAAAAAAATCTTCAATAAAAACGGTTTGTAAAAAAAAAAAGTGGCTTAAGTAAGTGTTGCCGAATCCGGTTTCCTGGTCTGTGCATGCGCCGGGACATAGGAGGAGCTATTTTTGCTTTTGATCTTTGAAAAAAATTAAATACCGAATCTGTTATTCCGGATGATACCTGATCCATCTAACGGATCCAGAAAAAACATATTTTCGTTTGCATGCGGTTTGCCATATCCGACAGGCAGTTCCGTTGCCGGAACTGCCTGCCGGATCTGAACAATGCTAGTGTGAAAGTACCCTTATTACATGGGGAATGCAAGTAGTTACTAAAACAGACATATCAGGAGAGATGACAGGTCCTCTTTAATGTCTCAAGTAGTGTTGAGCGAACTTCTGTTTTAAGTTCGGCGTCTAAAGTTCGGCTTCCGGTTAGCGGAGAATCCCGATATGGATTCCAAATTCCGTTGTGGTCCGTGGTAACGGAATCAATAATAGCCGATTATTGATTCCGCTACCACGGACCACAACGGAATTCGGAATCCATATCGGGATTCTCCGCTAACCGGAAGCCGAACTTTAGACGCCGAACTTAAAACAGAAGTTCGCTCAACACTAGTCTCAAGGGCTCACAGTACAAGTTACCTTTTGTTGGCAGGTCTGGAACATTAGAACTTGCTGAGGCTTCACTCTGATCTTCATTGCTTGGGAAGAATTCTTGCTCAGTCTTATTCAAGTCCTGAAGTATTTCCTTAATGCAGCTGTTCAGATCATACACAGCATTTTGTTCAGGTGCCTGGTATTTATTAGGCTGATCTTCAAATGCACCTTCATGCAGTGTCACGAGTGGAGCTGTTGCTACCATAATTTCCTTGGTAAATATGTCTTCTCTGTGTCCATTCATTCTTTCACTACTTGAATCTTCTGTGATGGGTAATGTGTCTTCATCCTTTTCATCTTCACACAGTATTACTGTCACTTCAGAGTCTGAGGTGTCTGAGCTACATGAAGTCACATATTCGTCTGAAACCTGCTCTACTGAGTCAAATGAAGACTTCTCTAGATCCTCATCTGTGTCAGAATCTGGGGCTGTGTGGCGCCTGATTCGGGAGACAGCCTCCCTGAGATCTTTGGCATAGTAAGTTGGTTTTCTTGAATATGCTTTTATTAGGCTCCTAGAAGATGTATGATCTGCTTGAGAGGCCAAGCAAACTTCACTAGTAACTTTCTTGTGTTCTATGTCTGGTTCCTGAAATAAATGAGGATTTGTAAAATTTGATGCATGTTTTGTAGGCTTGGATTTTTTTTCTTTCAACTGAGTTTCTGCTGGGTGGTCTTCCTCTGAGTTCCCTTCTATTATAGCATTATCTTTACTTGTGTTCTTTTTAGTGACCATCGATAATGTTTTCCGCTGAACAAGACATTCTTCCTCCACTGACTCTAGTAACATACCCTCAACTTGTTTTAACGTTTCTGTGACATGTAAATCCAATGGCTCTGCTGATGTTTTACAGTCTTGTATCTCTTCCTTCATGGTAGTATCAAGTTCCATACAATGAGAAAATACACTTGGATATGGACTGATTCCAACACCTTTTACTATAGGCAGAAAACTTTCTTGGGGTTTGGGTGTTGCTAGAGTTTGATCATTTTGAACCATTATGTCAGATGGTTCTGAACAGCTTTCTTTGCTACTTGGGTTCTGTGTGTCAGGAGAAAGTACACTTTGCTCTGATCCCAGTTCTTTAATCTCTTTAGTACTATTAACAGACATGTGCAAACTATCATTAACAGTTTCTGATGTAGCTGGAAGATGATCTACATTCTCTAAAATGCAGGGCATCTCTTTATAATTATGGATCTTAAATCCTTTTCTGTTTCCATTTTTAATCAAAACCTCAGATTCTTGCTCATTAAATGTGCGTCCTTGTTCAGCATTAACAGCTTCTGTCAGGGATCCATAGGGTTTCTGCTGATCTTGAGATTCATTGAGATAATCTAATTCTCCAATGGAAAGCCCTAAAATGCGGACTGCTCTTTCTTTGAGGGTTGAGGCTTGTCTCTCTGTGAACAGTTGATTGCACTGCTCAATTTTAGAATGCTTCTTTTGAGAGCACGGTTGTAGTGGTAAATTCGAACTAGACTTTGAATGTGAAGTGTGATGTGCTCTCTCTTTCTTGACAAGACTCTTAGAGTGACTACGAATGGGCAAGGATTCCTCGTTAGATTTCTCATCAGGTACAAATTTTACTTGCTCCATTACTGGTGGAAAAATATACTCTGCCCTAACAACTACACAGGTTGCATCAATGACAAAAAGTCCCTCATCCTCATTAGATAATGCAGCCTGAATTTTCACTGTTCCCTTTGCTTGGCTTTTTCCTAGATCACTGGGATGTATATTAGAATGTTCAGATATATTGTATTTCCTACTAAATTTCAGGCCATTGGGACCTCTCCAACGGTTATGATCATGGCTTCTCCCCGGTAAAGTGTTGACATTTCCAGGTTCTCTCCATCTGGGAAATTCTGTATCCTGATAAGTTATTCTTTCCTTTCTGGAATCACCATGTTTTGTTTCTTCCTGCATATATGGTTTCATATATTGTTTTTTCACAGGAAGAGTATGACTGTACCACCCATACTCAACGTTATTTGATTTTGGAGCAGGTCTTGTCTTTGATTCTTTGCCTGATACAACCCTTAATGGTCTTCTCTGCTCATGTCCTTGTTCATTATCTTGTTTATTAATGTTTATGTAGCCTCCTCTGTTCCTTTTATCAGCATTTAGAAAATTTCCACTTGCATAACTGAAACCCAACTCTCGTGGCAGTTTTATTCCATGCAGAGGAATTGGTGGGCGAGTATCAAAAGGTGGCATTTGATGTCGGCTATTATTTGCAGGGGTCATATTTTTTCTTTTTGTTGCTTCACTTTTGTCCTGTTGTGCTTTGCTATTTGTGTGCCGTGTGTATGGAACTGATGTGTCCCTTTGAGCAGGGAATGAAACTGTCCCATATATCTTGTTATCACTCTGTAGGTCAAGATCAGACTTGATTTTTGGAAAATTTGGTGTATCGTGAGTAAGAGGGGAACTTCTGCCTTCTACACTCTCATATATATGATCAAGAAACTCATCAGAGTTAGGTCCTGTCCATGTGCTATGAGCTCGAGGAAGTTTTCTGCCTTGTATTATGCTCTGCAAAGCTGGGTCAGTCTTTTGTTTTTCCGCTACTTCTACAGTGTTCCCCAGCATATTTGTACTTGATGATAAATTTGTCTTGGCAGCTCTAGTGTTCTCCACACTATACCTTGGCACCTTTTCTCTACTTTCATGACAGTCCTCAATGTCATGTAGAGGTAGAATATGAGTACTTTGCTTTTGGCTGTATCCTCTAGTGTGATTAACTTTTTCTTTGTTCGTAGGGAAGATAAGGTGTGGGTAATCATAAGGAGGAGGAGGAACGTAAGGTGGGGGAACTTTTCGTTTTCGAAATTGCGGCCGATTTTCTTTTAAGACTTCCTTATTGTGATTTAACGAGGAGCTTTGCTCCACATTATTTTTTTGTGCTTTGTCCTGAGAAGTTTCTGAAACAGCTGAATTAGTTACTCCTGATTTTGCAGATTTTACAAGCTTAGACCACCAACTTTTTTTTTCCTGACTTGTATCTCCAGAATTTGTTAGAATGGATTTAGTTTTTTCAGTCTCTGGATAGCCCACCTTGTTTGATTGTGATATGAGCTGATTTTGTAGCGCTTTGGGCAGATTATGTAACGGTTCCCACTCATCATACTTTAGCTCTTTCATTTTTTTTTCTAGTATATAATCTGCTTCCCATTTTCCATAAATACTGTCCATTTGTATCAGCTTCCCTTTTTGTCTCCGCTTTTTAGAAGGGGAATGGTTTACCATTTGTCCATATGGATCTACAGACAACTTTTGTCTTTTCCTTTCATATTCAGCACCATATGTTCTAGCCATATTGTTGTCCCACTTATAACGGAACTGTTCTTTTACCCGTGCATCATTTCTTCTACCAGCATTTTGAATTTGATCCATTCTCCCTAGTGTGGAATCTCTATGAATTGGTGGCAGATTGGAACCCCAGTTTGTTGAATCTTGCAAGACTGCACCCTGTGGCAGTCTGGTGGTCGACCACAGTCTGTAGGGAGACTGACCTCTCATTGGTGCTTTGTTAATGTACCTTAGAGATAAATCAGTAAATATATCAATGACTTTAGAACTACAACTATTAAAGAACAAAACTCTACATCTCCCTCTGCCTAACTATTAGCTTTTATTTCACTGAATTAGCATGTTGTACTTATGTTTTTGAGCCCTGCGTTCACTGCAGTATTTGCTAAGGGAATGTATCATCAGAAAATTAATTATTGTTAAAATCAGATTTTTATGTTGAACATTTTTTTTATAGAATTTTTGGTGATTTTTGAAAATCTTGTCAAGTCCCTAGCTATATTTAAATAAAAATCCTAAAATAGCCTAAAATATGTCAAGACTATCTTCTTTGAGAGCAGCCACATGGGCCATAGACACAATGGACAGGGGAGGGGACCTCATTGACTTCTAGGGGAGAGTTTTCTAGGAATGACCTGTGCCCTGTGCAGAGGTCGGGGGGAAGGGGGGTATAGATAAGCTCAGTGGCGTGCCCAGGGGGGGCAGTACGCCCCGGGTGCCAGCTCTCACAGGGGTGCCACTGCCAGGCCCAGAAGCAATGAGTGCTTCCATCAATACATCCATCAACGTCATCGCGTGAGCCTCTGCCGGGACTCAGCAGCACAGTGCCGGGACTCTGCGAGCAAGTGCAGGTGAGTATTTAGCTTTTAGTTTTTTTTTTTCTTTTATGTGCCAATTTTGGGGGGCATGAGTGGGGTACACACAGGAGGACATGTGGGGGGAAAATATGGTGGGATACTGTGTGAGGGCAATTTATTTTATTTTATGTGCCAACTTTGGGGGACATGAGGGGGGTGCACACAGGAGGACATGTGGGGGGAAACTACTGTGTGGGGGACACTACTATATGGGGGCAGTGTGGTGAACACTACTGTATGGGGGCAGTGTGGGGGACACTACTGTATGGGGGCAGTGTGGGGGACACTACTGTATGGGGGCAGTGTGGGGGACACTACTGTATGGGGCAGTGTGGGGGACACTACTGTATGGGGGCAGTGTGGGGGACACTACTGTATGGGGGACACTACTGTATGGGGGCAGTGTGGTGGACACTACTGTATGGGGCAGTGTGGGAGAAATTACTGTGTGAGGGACACTACTGTGTGGGAAAGATATGGGGGACACTACTGTGTGGGGGCAGTGTGGGGGAAATTACTGTGTGGGGGACACTACTGTGTGGGAGCAGTGTGGGGGTAAACTACTGTGTGGGGGGCAGTGTGGGGGAAATTACTGTGTGGGAGACACTACTGTATGGGGGCAGTATGGGGGACACTACTGTGTGGGGGAAATGACTGTGGGGGCAGTGTGGTGGAAACTACTGTGTTGGGGACACTACTGTATGGGGGCAGTGTGGTGGAAACTACTGTGTTGGGGACACTACTGTGTGGGGGAAATTACTGTGGCGGGCAGTGTGGAGAAAACTACTGTGTGGGGGAAACTACTGTGTGGGGGCAGTGTGAGGGAAACTACTGTGTGGGGGCAGTGTGAGGAAAACTACTGTGTGGGGGCAGTGTGAGGAAAACTACTGTGTGGGGGCAGTGTGAGGAAAACTACTGTGTGGGGGAAGTGTGGGGGAAACTACTGTGTGGGGGACACTACTGTATGGGGGCAGTGTGGGGTAAATTACTGTGTGGGGGCAGTGTGGGGGAAATTACTGTGTGGGGGCAGTGTGAGGGAAACTACTGTGTGGGGGCAGTGTGGGGGAAACTACTGTGTGGGGGACACTACTGTGTGGGGGCAGTGTGAGGGAAACTACTGTGTGGGGGCAGTGTGGGGGAAACTACTGTGTGGGGGACACTACTGTATGGGGGCAGTGTGGGGTAAATTACTGTGTGGGGGCAGTGTGGGGGAAATTACTGTGTGGGGGCAGTGTGGGGGAAACTACTGTATGGGGAAACTACTGTATGGGGAAACTACTGTGTGGGGGAAACTACTGTGTGGGGGACAGTGTAGGGAAAATTACTGTGGCGTGCAGTGTGGGGGAAACTACTGTGTGGGGGCAGTGTGGGGGATACTACAGTATGGGGGCAGTGTGAGGAAAACTACTGTGTGGGGGCAGTGTGGGGGAAACTACTGTGTGGGGGACACTACTGTATGGGGGCAGTGTGGGGTAAATTACTGTGTGGGGGCAGTGTGGGGGAAATTACTGTGTGGGGGCAGTGTGGGGGGAAACTACTGTATGGGGAAACTACTGTGTGGGGGAAACTACTGTGTGGGGAAAACTACTGTGTGGGGGAAACTACTGTGTGGGGGAAAGTGTTGGGGAAATTACATTGTGGGGCAGTGTGGGGGAAACTACTGTATGGGGGACAGTGTAGGGAAAAATACTGTGGCATGCAGTGTGGGGGAAACTACTGTGTGGGGGCAGTGTGGGGGATACTACAGTATGGGGGCAGTGTGGGGGAAACTACTGTGTGGTGGCAGTGTAGGGGACACTAATGTGTGGGGAAAATTTGGGGGACACTACTATGTGGGGGCAGTGTGGGGGACACTACTATGTGGGGGCAGTGTGGGGGACACTACTATGTGGGGGCAGTGTGGGGGACACTACTATGTGGGGGCAGTGTGGGGGACACTACTGTGTGGGGGCAGGGTGGGGGAAATTACTGTGGGGGAGAGACACTGCAGTGTAGGGGAAATTACTGTGGGGGAGAGACACTACTGTGTGGGGGCAGTGGGGGGGACACTACTGCGTGGGGGACAGTGTGGGGAAAATTACTGTGGAGGGCAGTGTGGGGGAAACTACTGTGTGGGGGCAGTGTGGGGGACATTACTGTGGGGGACACTACTGTGTGGGGAAAGTTTGGGGGGACACTACTATGTGGGGGGCAGTGTGAGGGAAACTACTGTATGGGGGCAGTGTGGGGTAAATTACTGTATGGGGCAGTGTGGGGTAAATTACTGTATGGGGGCAGTGTGGGGTAAATTACTGTATGGGGCAGTGTGGGGTAAATTACTGTATGGGGCAGTGTGGGGTAAATTACTGTATGGGGCAGTGTGGGGTAAATTACTGTATGGGGGCAGTGTGGGGTAAATTACTGTATGGGGGCAGTGTGGGGTAAATTACTGTATGGGGGCAGTGTGGGGTAAATTACTGTATGGGGGCAGTGTGGGGTAAATTACTGTATGGGGGCAGTGTGGGGTAAATTACTGTATGGGGGCAGTGTGGGGTAAATTACTGTATGGGGGCAGTGTGGGGTAAATTACTGTATGGGGGCAGTGTGGGGTAAATTACTGTATGGGGCAGTGTGGGGTAAATTACTGTATGGGGGCAGTGTGGGGTAAATTACTGTATGGGGGCAGTGTGGCGGAAATTACTGTATGGGGGCAGTGTGGCGGAAATTACTGTATGGAAGCAGTGTGGCAGAAATTACTGTATGGGGCAGTGTGGGGGCAAATTACTGTATGGGGCAGTGTGGGGCAATTTACTGTGTGGGGGCAGTGTCGGGCAAATTACCGTGTGGTGGTAGTTTGGGGCAAATTACTGTGTGGGGGCAGTGTGGGGGAAATTACTGTGTGGGGGAAATTACTGTGTGGGGGCAGTGTGGGGGAAAATTTTGTGCGGGGGCAGTGTGGGGGAAATTACTGTATGGGGGAAATTACTGTATGGGGGAAATTACTGTGTGGGGGCAGTGTGGGGGAAATTATTGTGCGGGGGCAGTGTGGGGGAAATTACTGTATGGGGGCAGTGTGGCGGAAATTACTGTATGGAAGCAGTGTGGCAGAAATTACTGTATGGGGGCAGTGTGGTGGAAATTACTGTATGGGGGCAGTGTGGCGGAAATTACTGTATGGAAGCAGTGTGGCAGAAATTACTGTATGGGGCAGTGTGGGGGCAAATTACTGTATGGGGCAGTGTGGGGCAATTTACTGTGTGGGGGCAGTGTGGGGCAAATTACTGTGTGGGGGTAGTGTGGGGCAAATTGCAGTGTGGGGGAAATTACTGTGTGGGGGAAATTACTGTGTGGGGGCAGTGTGGGGGAAATTACTGTGCGGGGGCAGTGTGGGGGAAATTACTGTGCGGGGGCAGTGTGGGGGAAATTACTGTGCGGGGGCAGTGTGGGGGAAATTACTGTGCGGGGGAAATTACTGTGCGGGGGAAATTACTGTGGGGGGGGAAATTACTGTGCGGGGGAAATTACTGTGTGGGGGCAATTACTGTGTGGGGGCAATTACTGTGTGGGGGCAATTACTGTGTGGGGGCAATTTCTGTATGGGGCAGTGTGGGGGAAATTACTGTATGGGGCAGTGTGGGGGAGATTACTGTGTGGGGGCAGTGTGGGGGAGATTACTGTGTGGGGGCAGTGTGGGGGAGATTACTGTGTGGGGGCAGTGTGGGGGAGATTACTGTGTGGGGGCAGTGTGGGGGAGATTACTGTGTGGGGGCAGTGTGGGGGAGATTACTGTGTGGGGGCAGTGTGGGGGAGATTACTGTGTGGGGGAAATTACTATGTGGGGGCAGTGTGGGGGAAATTACTATATGGTGGCAGCATGGGGGGCCTTGCTATTGGGGAGGCACTGTAGGGGCAATTCTATTATTTCTGGGGACACTATACAGGGATTATTGCCTGGAGCACAATATAGAGTGTTAATATTAATAGGGGCCCTCTAGGGGACATTAGGGGTAATTTATAAACTGGTGTAAAGTAGAACTGACTTAGTTGCATAGCAGCCAATCAGATTCCACCTTTCATTTTTGACAGCTCTTTTGGAAATCCAGTTCTACTTTACACCAGTTTGATAAATTACCCCAATTATGTCACTATTTTTTTCAGCAGTATAGTACCTGGGGCATTGGGGGGCACAATGGGCACAGTATTGGGGGTGGCAGCAGGATGACACTGTGGGGACACCAGGATGGGGAGGTTGATGGAAAAATTTAGAAATCTAACGTGTCTGTGTTACAAACTCTGTAGAGACGAGATGCGGCTGAAAGAATTTGTCATGGCGGTCTAACGGAGGAGAAGAGGAAAGAGAAGGTCTACATGACAGGAGATGTCCCTGGATGTAAGAGGTATGTGGTCAAGTATTGGGGGCGAGGGTGCCAGAGAAAAGACACGCCCCGGGTGCCAAACACCCTGGGCACGCCACTGTATAAGCTGTTATATGACCTATTGTGATTAATGGATCCTGTGTTATCTATACAGAGGTGTTACTTGTCATTGTAATTATTGTCATGGTGATGCGATGGCTACTCAAAAGTAATGTGTACTTCATATTATTAGGTCTAGTGGCCAGTGCGAAAACTGCATGATTTCAGGTATTTTTTTTTTATATAGATAGTGACATGGAAAATTAAAACAAAAATCACCAAAAATTCTAACAAAAATATGGTTAACATAAAAATGTGATTTAAATAATAGGTCACTTTCTGATGACTCATTCCCTTTAAGTGACAATATTGTTGCCAGGCAAAAAACCAGCTAAAAAAAGTAAATATTAATTCTTTCCATACTACATTGAGGGTGGTGTTTTGTGGCTGTTCTTGATGCAGTTTTTTTACTTAGAAGTGGGCTGGAAAGGAATGAGAAATACTGTATAAAGAAAGGACTTCTCCTTTCTGCTGGATCCACTTTTGTCTTTGGCTAAAAAAAAACCCTCAAAAAACCCTATAAAACCCTGTGTGTGACAACACCCTAAAGTGTAACTGTCATTTCCAAAAAACGTTTGACATTTCATGTCAATAGTTTTGATCAGTGGGGATATTAGTAAGAACCCCACCAATTGTAAAAACAAGGAGGGAGAAGCACTCCGCCGAGCTCTGTCTCTCCTCACTAGCTAAGGTTGGGCTCTATAAAAAAAGACTACGGGGGAGATTTATCAAAACTGGTGCAAAAGAAAACTCACTTAGTTGCCCATAGCAACCAGATAGATCCTTTCATTTTCCAAAGGCGCTATGAAAAATAAAAGGTGGAATCTGATTGGTTTCTATCGGCAACTAAGCCAGTTTTTCTCTTTGCACCAGTTTTGATAAATCTCCCCCTATGAGTCTGTTCTCAGAGGAAGCAATCATTTGGGGTCTCAGCACCCAGACCTACCGTACATATATTAAAACTTTTGACGTGTCACTGTTGATTGTCAAAACATTTTTGAAAAATCAATTACTCTTTCACTTTATCTCTAACTTTCAGAAAAGTCAAACTAAGGGTCCTATTCATACATCTGTAACGTGTTTTGTGGATCCACAGATCCGCAAAACACGGACACGGCAATGTGCGTTCCGCATTTTGCGGACCGCACATCTCCGGCACTTATAGAATAGGACATGTTCTATTTTTTTCGGGAATGGAAGTGCGGACCCGAAAGTGTATTTCCTATGCTGAATCCCAAGTGGGTCATGAAAATGCTGCTCCATCTCTGGCTTTAACTGTTGGCTAGAGGGAAATCCATAAAGGTCATGTTTAGGTAAATAAAACAAATATAATTTTAAAAAATGTGCCCATTTTATGTCATTTTTATGAATGGTGCAAATAAGCAGAGGAAGTTAGAAACTGTATAAAGTGATCTCTTAAAGTTCCCAATAATTAAAAGTGTCTACAGACAATAAATACATTTTGAAGGAACCATCCCTCAAGACAACATCTAGCATCACCAGCTTTCCCATTATCATGCACGTTTTGCTCAGCCATGTCTAATCCATGAGGGTCTGTAGGCCCCCAGAGACATATTCCAAACTATTGTTATGGCGAGTCATATTTCAGATCACATGAATTGGTTGCCAGTAATATGTTTTACAAATAACTATAAAAGCATGCAGTGTAAACTATATCCTATGTATACAGTTAGTACTATAAACTTTCTGTTCACCAATGAGCTTGTATATGCCTTGTCTAGCTGTAATACAATATCCTGTGACATACCAACATATCTACTGATTAAATACATAATATACTTTAGAAGGCTAAGACTTTTTTGCATGGAAACTTCATCTCAAACACTATTCTTACCTGGGTGGAAGGTTTCTGACGTCCCGCAGGACTGTGTTACACCTGTAGCTCTGTCAGGCTTGTCTGCATATCACTCCTCCACCCAGGTGGAATATGTTTAGTTTTGATCTCAACATCAAAAGGCACAAGCAAATTAAATCTTACAACTTCCTATTTAATGAGATATAGCAAAGAAGCAATAAAACCCTACTCTACATATAAATGTATAAAATACATACTGTACAGATTGGCAATCAGTATATACAGTAGCTCTATACTGGCCCACGACACTGAAATCTGTGCATTGTTCCTCATTTAATTTTATATTTTACATAATAAGAACAGATAATTGACTACCACATGTTGCCAAACACCACCCACCATGGTCACCAATGGCTGCAAATCTGTGTGGGGACTAGCCATTGCAAATAAATAGGGGTTCAACCAACTGCAGCTTGACCATCTTACCCTAGGGTTGTTTTGGCCGGGGCTGATTTTGTTGAATTGTTTCATGTCCATTTAATATAATAGGGGAATCTGCAAGGTCAGCCGTTCAGCTTGAGGTTCTTGGGCTGTGATGCCCAATATGTTCCAACCGGCCATTTGAATACTAAGATAGATAATGTCTACTTTATTTTGCATATGTGCATAGGTCTCACATACGGTATCACAGTGTGGTTACAACTGTAAGTATAGGGATAGAGGCCCTAAATTATTCCTCTGCTGTAGTGGCCTCATGGAGAAACCTCTACTAGGCAGCAATCTGCGGCATTCTGCAATACAGGGCTCCAGAGTAGCCTATCAATCTCCCTCCACAGGCCTGGAACCTGGGATTAACTAAATTAGAAGACCAGGTAGGGGAGGGGGTGGGGATGCTACTCTGAAAGGGGGCTCCCCAACTTTTCCCCCCTAAGCAAACTTGTCTCTCCATATCATCTCCCCTCTCCTTAGGGATGAAAGGGTTAAAGTCAGTACTTTTACCCTGACCATCTCTACGTATACACTGTAGTATTTGTATGGCGCTTCTGAGGAGGTACTTTGGGCTGCACTGTTGCATTTGTTTAGTCCTGCTGGGAACGTATGTTGTGTTGCACTATATGGTGTTTGTGTTATAATGCTGGGGAGGTGCGATGCTGTAGTATTTGGTGCTGCTAGGAGGTATTATGTACACTGCATGGTTGACACATTGGCGGATCCAGAGGGGGGGCAACGGGGCAATTGCCCCCCCCTCCCCCCGAGCTGCTCAGAAGTGGGGGCGGCGGCCGCAGGGCACAGGGAGATGAGCGCTTCCATTGTGGAAGCGCTCATCTCCATAGTCATCTGTATCGCCGTCCTCAGGACATTGATACAGAAGGCTGTCCCTTCCTCTGATAGGCTGCAGGCACTAGGCCGGCGCAAGCGGCGCGATGACGTCATCGCGCCGCCTGAGCCGTACAGCGTGGGACACAGGCCGGAAGAGGCCTGCATCGCATCGTTGACATGGCGGTAAGTATAAGTAGTGTTTTTTTATTTTTTATATGTACAATAGTTTTACTGGCACATTAGGGGGGCCTCTTGTTACTGGCACATTAGGGGGGCCTCTTGTTACTGGCACATTAGGGGGGCCTCTTGTTACTGGCACATTAGGGGGGGCCTCTTGTTACTGGCACACAGGGCTGGGACAAGGTCCACCACCAACAGAGACTGAGCTGCCCAAGGTTTTTTACCAACACAAGCGAACTTACATTTTGGCGTCCCCGACCCCCCCTTCCCCTTCAGCTCACCTGGGGGAAGGGGGGATGCGCCAAAATGTAGGTTCGTCCCATAAGACGCAACTAGGTTTTAGAGGAGGATAATAGGAAACAACCCTCCATGTCATATTTCTCCCCTCCATGGCACAGACAGACTACAGACATTGTCTCCGGCCCATCATGTAACCCCATCCTCACCCATGTCACATTTCTCCCCCTCCATTAGATTGCTCTAACACCTAAAGAAAAATTAATTTTTTTTTAAAACCTGATGTTTCTCCAGATCATCTTATGCTAAAAGTAGTGGTAATAGAGTCTCAAAGGTCTATAGAAGCAGGTACACTATTTTTACAAACCTTTGAGACTCTATTAACACTACTATCAACATCAGGTCATTTAGAGAAACAGCAGGTTTTTTTAAATTATGTTTTTCCTTTAGGTGTTATAACATAACTTTCATTTGATTGCTGTAACACCTAAAGGAAAAATCATTTTAAAAACCTGCTGTGTCTCTAGATGACCTTATGTTGACAGTAGTGTTAATAGAGCCTCAAAGGTCTGTAAAAATAGGGTAACTGCTTCTAAAGACCTTTCAGACTCTATTACCACTGCTATCGACATAAGGTCATCTTGAGAAACAGCAGGTTTTTTATTTGATTTCCTTTAGGTGTTCAAGCAATCAAATAAGTTATGTTTTAACACCTAAAGGAAAAAAATAATTAAAAAAGCTTGCTCTTTCTCTAGGTGACCTTATGTTTATAGTAGTGTTAATAGAGTCTCAAGGGTCTATAAAAGCAGTTACCCTATTTTTACAGACCTTTGAGACTCTATTAACACTACTATCAGCATAAGGTCACCTAGAGAAACAGCAGGCTTTAAAAAAAATCCCTTTAGGTGTTAGAGTAAATTGCAATCAAATGAATGTTATGTGTTAAGATTAGGGTCAGAAGCAGACAAGCAGGGCTTTGTTTAGCCTCTTGGGTATCTTAGTTTTTACATTCATAAAGCTCCACATTGAGCTTCCAGCAGCAGACAGATGCCAGGGCACTTCTGTGGTCACCTCACCTGGGCACATGGTCTTTGCTCAGCAGAGTCCTGCTATACATGCTGGCTAGATGCTAGAATGGATTTGTTAGAAGGAGGTCTGTGACGTCACTGGTCACATGCTCCTTCATGGTCACATGATCCACTGTGAGAACGCCTGCCTGCTGCTGTGTTCAGCTCCAGAGAGAAGGGGGTGTGAAAGGATGGACCAATGGCAGGGCAGCTAGCTGATACTGGCCAATCAGCAGCCTCCTGCTCCTATCTACAAGCGCAGCTTAGAGTGAACACTGGCTGGGGAGGGCGCCTGGCAGCGCTGCGCTGCTGGCAAGTAAGTGATAAAAAAAAAAAGAAAAGAGGTTTGTTTTTCCGCCCACCCCAGCCTGCGCCCTGAGGCTGGAGCCTCCCCAGCCTCTGTGTCGGCCCGGCCCTGCTGGCACATTAGGGGGGGCCTCTTGTTACTGGCACATTAGGGGGGCCTCTCGTTACTGGCACATTAGGGGGGGCCTCTCGTTACTGGCACATTAGGGGGGGCCTCTCGTTACTGGCACATTAGGGGGGCCTCTCGTTACTGGCACATTAGGGGGGCCTCTCGTTACTGGCACATTAGGGGGGCCTCTTGTTACTGGCACATTAGGGGGCCTCTTGTTACTGGCACATTAGGGGGGCCTCTTGTTACTGGCACATTAGGGGGGCCTCTTGTTACTGGCACATTAGGGGGGCTCTTGTTACTGGCACATTAGGGGGGCTCTTGTTACTGGCACATTAGGGGGGCTCTTGTTACTGGCACATTAGGGGGCTCTTGTTACTGGCACATTAGGGGGGCTCTTGTTACTGGCACATATGATTATGGCATCTATGGGGGCACATTTTACTGGCACGTTATTGGTGGGCACTATAGGGGCATCTACTGAGGCCACAAAGAAGGGGTATTTTATATGGGGGGCTCTGTACAGTAGCATTTTATACTGGGACACATTATGGTGGGTACTATGGGGAAGGGGGTAGAGGAGTACTATGGGGTCATCTATGGGGGGCACTAAGAAGGGGTATTTTATACTTGCAAATTATGAGGGACATTGAGGGAATCTACTGGGGCATTATATATTGGGCATTTTATACTGGTAGATTATGGGGGGCACTAGGAGGAAGAGGAGCACTATGGGAGCATTTACTGGGGGCACTATATAGGGGTATTTTATACTGGCACATTATGGGGGCACTATGGGGACATTAGCTCAACTGGGGCATTACAGGGGGGTATTTTTTGCACTGTCTATTATAAGGAGAATTATTACTACTGGGGGGGCATTAATGTGGGCTTTATTACTCCCCCATGGTATGACCCCCTAGTAGCAGCACTAGCCTCTCCCTGCTCTGCTATCCCTCTGCCCCTTCTCCAAATCCTTATTATGAAATCTTTCTCATTAGGATAAAACACATCAGCTCCACCGACCCCCCAGCCAAAGTGTTGAAGTGGTGTACGAGATCCCCAAGGGCCAAGCCAAGTAATTGTAAGTTTTCATGTGAAATATGTTTATGTTATACACATATAGCATACACTGTGCCACACAATATACAGTATACCACTACACTGTGCCACACAATATACAGTATACCTCTACACTGTGTAGTCTTGTGGCGGCGGACTGAAAATAATCTGGAAGTGCCCCTCCCGAGACCAGCCTCTGGAACCACCACTGGGTTGACAAGTGGGTCCCCAGCAGCACTATGGATTGCCTTGTGATACCGTAGTAGAAAAAAATTGATAAGCCCATGTTCTAGCAACAGGATCATTATTACAAAGCATAACACAAGCAATAAAATGATCACAGCATCAGGTCTCCTAAGAGAGAAAAAAAAGTTTAAGAAAAAAAAATTCTGCACAAATAAATAACAAAACCATTTTTCTAAAAAATTTAGAAACAGTGAAATATATAAAAAAATACACATTTGGTACTACTGCAAACATAATGACCCATAGAATAAAGATAAAAGGGGAGATTTATTAAACTGGTGTAAAATGGAACTAGCTTAGTTGCCCATCGCAACCAATCAGATTCCACCTTTCATTTTTCAGAGCTCCTGTGGAAAATGAAAGGTGGAATCTGATTGGTTGCTATGGGAAACTAAGCCAGTTCTACTTTACACCAGTTTGATAGATTTCTTCTAATGAATTTAAAACTGATGGTGCATGCCTTAAAAAATATTGCCAATAACTAATGTGTACCCCCAAATGGTGCCACTGAAGAAAAACAAACCTACATGCCTACATCAATGGATACATCAACGGGATCATAAAAAATGCTGCAATAAAAAAAAAAACTAAAACTGCTGTATCCTCAAGGTCTAAAAATGAACAGGCAATATCTGCATATAACTGTAGGATCAGCTCCCAGAGTAAGTTTTATTTGTGGGCCCTAGGCAACCCAGTCCAACACTGCCCAAACCCCCTTTCAATTCAGTGACCAGAACTTGGTACAGAACATAGGTATGGATGATATATATATATATATATATATATATACAGTTGCAAGAAAAAGTATGTGAACCCTTTAGAATGATATGGATTTCTGCACAAATTGGTCATAAAATGTGATCTGATCTTCATCTAAGTCACAACAATAGACAATCACAGTCTGCTTAAACTAATAACACACAAAGAATTAAATGTTACCATGTTTTTATTGAACACACCGTGTAAACATTCACAGTGCAGGTGGAAAAAGTATGTGAACCCTTGGATTTAATAACTGGTTGAACCTCCTTTGGCAGCAATAACTTCAACCAAACGTTTCCTGTAGTTGCAGATCAGACGTGCACAACGGTCAGAAGTAATTCTTGACCATTCCTCTTTCAGAACTGTTTCAGTTCAGCAATATTCTTGGGATGTCTGGTGTGAATCGCTTTCTTGAGGTCATGCCACAGCATCTCAATCGGGTTGAGGTCAGGACTCTGACTGGGCCACTCCAGAAGGCGTATTTTCTTCTGTTTAAGCCATTCTGTTGTTGATTTACTTCTATGCTTTGGGTCGTTGTCCTGTTGCAACACCCATCTTCTGTTGAGCTTCAGCTGGTGGACAGATGGCCTTAAGTTCTCCTGCAAAATGTCTTGATATACTTGGGAATTAATTTTTCCTTCGATGATAGCAATCTGTCCAGGCTCTGACGCAGAAAAGCAGCCCCAAACCATGATGCCCCCACCACCATACTTCACAGTTGGGATGAGGTTTTGAAGTTGGTGTGCTGTGCCTCTTTTTCTCCACACATAGGGCCAGATTTATCATTACTCTGACAGCTCACTCCACTTTAACATATGGCTAAAGTCAGTTTTAGCCAAGTCAGATTTATGATTGGCCCTTTAAGACTGTAATAAATCTGGTTTGACGGTAGCAGTTTATCCGTCAGTAAGCAGCTTTACAAAAGTCGCACGTTTTTATGAAAAAGTCACACGTTTTTATGAAAAAGTCGCATGTTCTATTAAAAAGTCTCATAAGATAAGCATGGTCCTCACTGGAGTGAAATTGCGACTTTTTTGCGACTTTTTAAATAGTCCCAATAGTAAATCTGTCTAAAGATTCATTTACATAAGAAAACACGCCCACTTTCAGAAAACTGGCGAGCATAGTGCAGAGCAGAAAAAAGTCGCAAATTTGTGCGCAGTTTTAGCGTTTGGGACTTTTTCCCTCCATTATTCTGACCTGAGCTAATGATAAATCTGGCCCATAGTGTTGTGTGTTTCTTCCAAACAACTCAACTTTGGTTTCATCTGTCCACAGAATATTTTGCCAGTACTGCTGTGGAACATCCAGGTGCTCTTGTGCAAACTGTAAACGTGCAGCATTGTTTTTTTTTGGACAGCAGTCGCTTCCTCTGTGGTATCCTCCCATGAAATCCATTCTTGTTTAGTGTTTTACGTATCGTAGATTCGCTAACAGGGATATTGGCATATGCCAGAGACTTTTGTAAGTCTTAGGCCTAGTTCACACGAACGTATGGCTTTTATAGTTTTTTGCGGTCCGTTTTTCACTGATCCGTTGTTCCGTTTTTCCGTTCCGTTTTTCTGTATGGCATATACAGTAATTACATAGAAAAAATTGGGATGGGCATAACATTTTCAATAGATGGTTCTGTAAAAACGGAACGGATACGGAAGACATAGGGATGCATTTCCGTATGTGTTCTGTTTTTTTTTGCGGACCCATTGACTTGAATGGAGCCACGGAACGTGATTTGCAGGCAATAAAAGGACATGTTCTATCTTTCAACGGAACGGAAAAACGGAAATACGGAAACGGAATGCTTACGGAACACGTTCCGTTTTTAATGCGGAACCATTGAAATGAATGGTTCCGTATACGGAACACAAAAAAACGGCCCGTACACTCGCAAAAAAAACGATCGTGTGAACTAGGCCTTAGGCCTAGTTCACACGAACGTATGGCTTTTATAGTTTTTTGCAGTCCGTTTTTCACGGATCCGTTGTTGCGTTTTTGAGTTCCGTTGTGTTTCCGTTTCCTTTCCGTTTTTCCGTATGCCATATACAGTATACAGTAATTACATAGAAAAAATTGGGCTGGGCATAACATTTTCAATAGATGGTTCAGCAAAAACGGAACGGATACGGAAGACATACGGATGCATTTCCGTATGTGTTCCGTTTTTTTTGTGGACCCATTGACTTGAATGGAGCCACGGAACATGATTTGCGGGCAATAATAGGACATGTTCTATCTTTCAACGGAAAAATGGAAATACGGAAACGGAATGCATACGGAGTACATTCCGTTTTTAATGTGGAACCATTGAAATTAATGGTTCCATATACGGACCGTATACGGAACACAAAAAAACGACCCGTACACTCGCAAAAAAAACGATCCGTTTTTGCTGAACCATCTATTGAAAATGTTATGCCCAGCCCAATTTTTTCTATCTAATTACTGTATACTGTACATGGCGAACGGAAAAACGGAAAAGAAATGGAAACACAACGGAACGGAAAAACGGATCCGTGAAAAACGGACCGCAAAAAACTATAAAAGCCATACGTTCGTGTGAACTAGGCCCTTAAGCTGATACTCTAGGATTCTTCTTCACCTCATTGAGCAGTCTGCGCTGTGCTCTTGCAGTCATCTTTACAGGACGGCCACTCCTAGGGAGAGTAGCAGCAGTGCTGAACTTATAGACAATTTGTCTTACCGTCGACTGATGAACAGCAAGGCTTTTGGAGATATTTTTATAACCCTTTCCAGCTTTATGCAAGTCAACAATTCTTAATCGTAGGTCTTCTGAGAGCTCTTTTGTGTGAGGCATCATTCACATCAGGCAATGCTTTTTGTGAAAAGTAAACCCAGAACTGGTGTTTTATAGGGCAGGGCAGCTGTAACCAACACCTCCAATCTCATCTCATTGATTGGACTCCAGTTGGCTGACACCTCACTCCAATTAGCTTCTTGGAGATGTCATTAGTCTAGGGGGGGGTTCACATACTTTTTCCACCTGCACTGTGAATGTTCACATGGTGTGTTCAATAAAAACATGGTAACATTGAATTCTTTGTGTGTTATTAGTTTAAGCAGACTGTGATTGTCTATTGCTGTGACTTAGATGAAGATCAGATCACATTTTATGACCAATTTGTGCAGAAATCCATATCATTCTAAAGGGTTCACATACTTTTTCTTGCAACTGTATATATATACACTAGAACAGTGGTTCTAAAACTTGAGTAAGTATCGCAGCTTAAGGGGCACCATCCAGCAATGTTTCATTGATGGTCACTAGGTCTCTCGATATTCAACAGCATTGCCGTCCTCAGAATGGCAATACAATTGAAAGCTGTAGTGGGGCACGGGAGCTGATATCTCCCTGCCCTGCTGTTCACTCTGGCTACATGGACTAGGCCTGAAGCCAAACCATCATCACGCCGCCTGTGCTGGGCTGCAAGCAGGCTAGCACGCAGGATGGAAGAGGCCAGCAAGGCATTGCAGACAGTGGCATGGAGGTATTTGTGTTTGTCAGGGGCGGACTGGGAACTTATAGTGGCCCTGGAAAAAATACTAAAAGTGGCCCCGTTTGGTAGTCGGGTCCAAATTAATGGAAGGCAGGGCCAGCAATACTATATTGTGGCACATTATACCACCGCAACAGAGTCAAATACCACAGTCCATCACAATATACTGCTAGCAGCACAAAATACATCCCCAAAAACATCCACTGGCCGGCCGTGAGGAGGGCTCAGGCGGCCCCATGTAAGGTCTATGGCTGATCCGCCCCTGGTGTTAGTTATCTTTCTTTGGCAGCATGCTGTATGCTACTTTGGGGGGAGGGGTTGTCATAACTATAACTGAGGGAGCACTATGGGAACATTGGTACTACTGGTGGCAATATAAGGGGGCATATTTTTCTACTGGCATACATTATAAGGGGGCATTAGCACTACTGGGGGCATTATTTTCTACTGGCACACATTATGGGGGATCTATTACTACTGGTGGGCAATATGGTGGATGTCATTACTACTGGCAGCACAATAAGGGGGCATATTTATTATTGGGGCACACTGTGGGGGCTTTATTACTATTTCCCTATAGGCAGGCATTATTACTTATGGGGACAGTATGGTGGGCTCTGCTACTACTGGACACTATCAGGGGAATTATTACTACTGGGAGAATTGTGGTAGGTTTTATTACTACTAGGGGACTATGGGGAACATTATTAGTTCTGGGGAACATTGAGGACATTAATACTACTGGGTGCACTGTTGGTGCACTATTACTACTAAGGACACTCGAGGGGGTTAATCACTGTTTGTGGGACTTGTGGGAGCACAAGCTTTTCTGGATCACACTTGACCATGCAAAATGACCCTAAGTATAACAAAAAATAAGAATGGTAATGATTGATTGCCATACATATTTGAAGCATCATAAACACTTATTCCACCCCTCCTATATTGCAGATGATAGAATAAAAGTAATACAGAAACAAAGACCCCAGATGACAACCTAAATTTTTTTTATAGAAATAAAAAAACGTAACGTTCAGCTTAAAACAAGGGTGAGGCTGATGTGACAGCTGTGTATACTTAACTTCCATACATATATTTACCTGCCAGGTACAGTGCCATATTTGCCTCTGTCATCTGCTGATCTTCTGGAAATATCAGCGGCTGTTCTGTAATTATCTTGGTTTCTACCTGGTAAAGTACTATATTTCAGGAGATTGTCGGGCTGCCTTCTGGGATTTGTACTGTACACCCAGGAGCCATCTAAGTCCATCCATTTGTGACTGTCCATCCTAAAAAGTAATAAAAAGAAGAATGCAGAAGAATAGAAACTCTTTCACTCTAGGGGTTACCAACACTTCTTTATTAATGCATACAAATAATATATTTATTTGCCATATCTATTGTCTCATACCAAATCCAGATGTTTTCTTTTTCATTTGAATGCATTATAAGAAAAGCATGATTCTATACAAATGTTTTATATTTTTGAGGACTGAAAATAAAGAAATGCACTAGTTGAAGCCTGCAATAATGATTTACATTGTGAAGTGACCAAGCGACACTAATGATGGGAATACATTTAAATGGCTGTGGCATATTTGGCCGACTGCTCTCTCTCTCTCCTGACTCCCACAATAGACATGTACACTTGGGCACATGAATGGGGAAAAAGGAGTAAGCTACTGTCAGACACCTGTGGCGCAGTTATTATCCCCAAGAACAAAACGATTAGGCTCCTTGCAGACGAGCGTGTCCGGATTAGGTCCGGATGCGTCCCGGTGCATTGCGGCAAACCCGCACGAGTAGGAACGCAATTGCAGTCAGTTTTGACTGCGATTGTGTTCCGATGTTCAGTTTTTATCATGCGGGTGCAATGTGTTTTGCACGCGCCTAATAAAAAACTGACTGTGGTACCCAGACCCAAACTACTTCACAGAAGTTCAGGTTTGGGTTAGTTGTAGTGTAGATTGTATTATTTCCCCTTATAACATGGTTATAAGGGAAAATAATAGCATTCTGAACACAGAATGTATCGTACAATAGGGCTGGAGGGGTTAAAAAATAAAAAAATAATAATTTAACTCACCTTAATCCACTTGTTCACGCAGCCGGCATCTCTTCTGTCTTGTTCTGCGAGGAATAGGACCTTTGATGACGTCACTACGCTCATCACATGGTACGTCACATGATCCATCACTATGGTGTACTATGCATTCTGTATTCAGAATGCTATTATTTTCCCTTATAACCATGTTATAAGGGAAAATAATAATGATCGGGTCCCGATAGTCACCTAGCAACCGTGCGTGAAAATCGCACTGCATCCGCACTTGCTTTTCTATGGGGCCTGCGTTACGTGAAAAACACACAAAGAGGAGCATGCTGCGATTTTCACACAACGCACAAGTGATGCGTAATAAATCACCGCTCATGTGCACAGCCCCATAGAAATGAATGGGTCCGGATTCAGTGTGGGTGCAATGCATTCATCTCACGCATTGCACCCGCGCGGAAATCTCGCCCGTGTGAAAGGGGCCTAAGGCATGCTGAAATCTTTGCCTGATCCTTATCTCCCCAACATTTGCTGTTGAGGGAGAGTAGGGAGGTCCCCATACAAAACAGATGGTCAACCATCTTGCCGGCATTAATCTAATGCGTATGGTCAGTGTGGAACATACACTGAAAAATAAACAAAATCTCAGCAATTCCTCTCCTTTGATCCTAACTTTTCTCATATTGCTATCAAAACTGAGAAATATACAGTATAAAGAAGATCAGACATTTTCCTCAACCTTCTCACAAAACTCAGAGCAGAGCTATCTCTGGCTGTAAGGCAACTGTCTGCCCTGAAGGTACGCCCAAACAAGATGTAGAAAAAAAGCATCACAGATATTGATTAGAAAGTTTTACACGCATATTTTTTTCAATTTGCAGTGGATTAGCGTTCCTGAATCACTAGAGGTTGCCATGACAATCAGCAGCCTAAGAAAGGTCTGCAATGTATGTCAGCCTATCAGGTACTGCCTAAGTATTGCACTGTATTATAGAACTGATCAAAGGTATGTGTGTTTAAGTCCCATAATGGGACAAACAAATGTAAAGAAATAACATTAAAAATTTACAGGAGAAATTATCCAAAGTAAAAAAAAAAAAACATTGGCAGTGGCAGAAATGTTGTTTCTGTTCACTCCCTCCCTTCCAGAAAAAAAAGAATAAAAGTTAATCAATAACTTATCTACCCCAATGTAAACCACAATTTGTCCAGCACTACATCAATGGTAAAATAATAGAATTATAGCTCTTGGAATACTGCAATGAAATTCGTTCACGCTTCGTTTACTGGTAAAAGATGGATTGCGTTATGGATTCCGTTACCACGGACCATAACGCAATTCTATGACGGAATGAATAACGGAATGCCTTTAGAGGCATTCCGTTATTCATTCCGTCATAATAGAAGTCTATGGGCTGCAAAACTGATCCGTCCAGTTTCCATTATGCAGGAGAGTACTCCTCTGCATAACGGAAACGGGACGGATCCGTTTTACAGCCCATAGACTTCTATTATGACGGAATGAATAACGGAATGCCTCTAAAGGCATTCCGTGGTAACAGAATCCATAACGCAATTCTGCTTTTACCACCAAACGAAGCGTGAACGAATTTCAAAATATGAAATTGGCTCATCTCTAATTGTAATGACCCACAATAAAACTTAGTCAATGCAAAAAAAAACTAACAAATATGTTCTATGGCTTCAAAATTTCTAAGCTCATTGTTCTACAAATCATCATGTCCCTTAATAGCCATGAGGGTACATGCCTATTCTTACATTTCCAGACAATATTAGGATAAGAGGAAACTAACAAAACATTTGGGCGTCATTTATCAAACTGGTGTAAAGTAGAACTAGCTTAGTTGCCCATAGCAACCAATTAGATTCCACCTTTAATTTTTCAGAGCTCCTTTGGAAAATGAAAGGTGGAATCTGATTGGTTGTAATAGGCAACTAAGCCAGTTCTACTTTACACCAGTTTGATAAATGACCCCTTTTGTTTACAGGAGAGATAGATAGATAGATTATTGACAGACAGGATATAACAGCAAAATTCCTAAGGCACAATCGACAAACTATGCAAACTACAGGTTTCTCAGTACACACCTCAGTGCAGGAGCAGCAGCAGACATCTGTACACACTAGCATCAATGTTAGCATGCTTGCCGTAGTTATATTACTAATGCCATAGCCTCCTCCAAGCTAAGGAATCCCAATTATTGGCCTTAATATGTTGAAAGCAAACAAATAATAAATCCTTCATTACTGAGGTCAACCCAATACAAAACTCCTCCATATACTCTAATAAAAGTGTTCACATGACAAATGATCCAACAATTTACTCAAACTTAGACATTTGCATCATCTGAAATTATTTATAATATTATTAATAGAGTGATTTTTCCCAAGTTCTATTTTTCCTATGAAGCAGAATGACTATTCTGGTTCTATTCTGCTGTTCTTCAGAATTAGTTAGAAAAATTCCTCAGCCTCCAAATGTATTATTATTTGCGGGCTGATAACATGCTGGAGTAACATTTAAAGGGGTTGTTTGGCAGAATTCAATTATGGGGCAAAATGGGATAAAAAAAAATAAAAAAAAGCATTACACACCTGAACAAATGCCCACTGCTGTCTTTCCGACGCTTACTGGGTGCCCACTGCTCTCCTCTTCCGTAAAATGCATAGAGATGCCTACACAGCCAATCACTGCTGTTTGTTTTTCTGAAAAAACAGTATTTCTTATATGTTGGTATCAGACATTCAGTAGTAGTCAAAGAAGAAGCACCACTGCACTAAACTCCTGGTGAATAAAGTACCAAAAGTCCACTTTATTCCATATATAGCAGATACACTTACACTGAAGGCAAGGTTTCAGCCATAAAAGGGCATTTTTTGAGCTTCGTGCAGTGGCATTTTCTTCTTGGACAATTACAGATGCCAGGTGGAGTCAGAACCCATTGATGCACAGCCAATATGTGATGGTGCTGAGGAACAAGGAACAAAAGTGTACCTGAGTTTTCAAAACAGTTTGCGTAATGGTTGTGCTTCTTGTAATTGTACAATCATAACTATGAAGGAACTGGTTCTTTTGGGCATTCTATTTCAGCCATTTTATTCCCTATTTCAGCTGCACAGCTAGATGTATTTCTCTCAGAAACAGGGTGCATATCCCCTCTGACAGTACTGTATGCAGTGACCTTACTTTCCTTACTTCACACTATGTTTGCTTTCAGATCTGGGGCTCAGAAAGCTGATAGAGAGCTAAATCTTGTAGAAGGCTTGCACAGTAAAATATCAATTTTTGCAGATGACGCTAAACTGTGTAAAGTAATTAACACGGAAGAGGACAGTATACTACTACAGAGGGATCTGGATAGATTGGAGGTTTGCGCGGATAAGTGGCAGATAAGGTTTAACACTGACAAATGTAAGGTTATGCACATGGGAAGGAATAATGCAAGTCACCCGTACATACTAAATGGTAAAACACTGGGTAACACTGACATGGAAAAGGACCTAGGAATTTTAGTGAACAGCAAACTAAGCTGTAGAAACCAGTGTCAGGCAGCTGCTGCCAAGGTCAATAAGATAATGGGTTGCATCAAAAGGGGCATAGATGGGGGGGCGTGGCTTGCTCATGGCAGAGTAGGACGCATGGAAGTGAAGCTCTCCCGCCATCTCCACATTACTGGCTATTCTGACGAATTTACCTGCCTTTCCGAAGTTCTTGATGGGTCGCAAAACAACCAAGGGGCCGCAGGAGCCCATTCAGCAGCCGGAGGGTTCCGGAATCCAAAAGTTTTTTGGCTCGCAGTCGACCGTTATGGGGCCTACAGAGACGCCCAAGATGGCGACCGGGAGAAGTCTGTCCGCGGCAGTTGGAAACACGAGCCCGCCTTCCTCAGACAGGGAGCCCAGGAGCCCGTCATCAAGTGCCGCGGATGGGGACTGGGATCTCCGTTCTTATTTGCAAGCGCTGCCCACTAAGGAGGACCTGGCGCAGTCGGTTGAGAGGTTGGAGCGGACTTACCGATCCGAGATGGAGACCCTCAAGGGGGAAATTAAGCACCTGGGCACCAGGGTGGAGGCCTCGGAGAGGATGCAGGAGGCCTTCCACGACCAGCTGGAGGAACAGCATAAGGTACTTTCGGCTCATTCTCAGCAGATCACCCACCTGCTATCCCATGTGGACGACCTTGAGAACCGTCATCGCAGGAATAACCTGCGGATCCGGGGGGTGGCAAAGTCGGTCCCCATGTCTGAACTGGAAGCGACAATTCAAACATTCTTTGGTTCTCTGCTAGGGGACTGTGTACCGCTACCGGTGGAATTGGATCGCCTGCACAGGGCCTTAGGCCCTAAATCTAATGATGCCTCCAGACCGAGGGATATAGTGTGCAGGGTGAAGTTCTTCAAGATAAAAGAAGATATTTTGAGAGCGGCCGGACAGGCGGACACTCTTGAACTAGGGGGGTCTGCAGTTAAGATTCTGCCGGACCTTTCCAGGCGCACTCTTCAACTCCGGAGGGCGGTGAGGTCCTTACTCACCTTATTAAAGGAAAAGGAGATCTTATATAGATGGGGCTATCCATTTCAGCTGCATGCCAGGAAGGATGGCAGATCGGCGGTGTTCAGAGAACCAGAGGACCTCCCCAAGTTTCTGGAGATCTTTTCACTCCCTCAAGTCTCACTGGCAGAGTGGCCGACAGTTCCGGGGCCTGCGCCATTGCCCCAGAGGGAGAGGTGGTCTGAGGTCTCCCCAAGGGCCTCCAAACAGAGGAGGTCGCCTTGACTGCGGATTCGCTAGTTTGGGGGTCGCATAAGTGTTTCTAGGGCCGATTAAATGGCCGCCGGTGAGAGTACCAGTGGTTGCCCCATATAAATGTGGTTACAGCCGGTAGGCTGTCCTGTTATGTTCTCTTGAGTTTACTTTTCATATTTCATTTAGGGATGGTGGGGAGGGGCCTTCTTCGTCAAATAGGGCTTCCTCTTCTCCCTAAGTTCTGTGGGTAGTGGACAGACGTTATGGTCCACCGCCTAGTGTTACTTATATGTAATATTGCTGCCTTGTATTACGAGGGCTTATATGTTCCATGTCTTTGTTGTGTGTCTTCCCTGGTGTGTCTTGTCTTCCCTTGGGTAGTGTTCTTACCCTATAATCTTTGGTATCCATATTATTATTTGATTATTATTACACAGTGCTATGTCATCCATTAAGGTTGGCTCTTACAATGTTAATGGCCTGAATGAACCGGTTAAGAGGAACCAGGTATTATATAACCTCCACAAACAGAGAGTGGGAATAGCCTTCTCACAAGAGACCCACTTTAAAACGGGCCATGTCCCCACCTGTAGAAATAGATACTTCCCCACGTGGGCTCACAGTACTTATGCTGATTCTAAGTCCAGGGGGGTTGCTATAGCCATTCACAAAGATGTGCCATGCACCATTCTGAATTCTTGCCAAGATGTCCAGGGCCGTTACCTGTTCTTGAAAGTTAATATTAGCTCTAGATTGCTGGTTCTTGCTAACATTTACTGTCCCAACACAGGTCAGAAGGGTTTTGCAGATGTGGCCTTTGCAGTGTTGGAGGACTTTGCGGACGGCGTGTCGATTATCCTGGGAGAGGACATTAATCTCCCTCTGGACACTAAATTGGACACGTCATCAGGTGGGTCTTCAATCTCCCCTGGGGTGGCCTGAGCTTCCAGAGACACCTACACTCGCTTCGTTTAGTAGATGTATGGCGGATTCTCCATCCTACGGTGAAAGACTTCACGTTCTTCTCCATTGCTCATAACTCATACCACCGCCTAGACTATGTTTTCATTTCACACGAACTGTTGGATCTGCGTCCGACAGCAGGGATAGAACCTGTCCTCTTTTCTGACCACTCGCTGACGTGGGTTGCTCTGGGTTTGGGGGATCCCACCTGTACAAAGGGCTCTTGGAAGTTGAATGATAACGTGTTGAGGGATAGTGTGTGTGTGGCTGACATTAAAGCGGCTATTGCGGAGTTTGTGGAAGTTCACGAGGTGGATCCCTCTAGTTCTACAATTAAGTGGGAGGCTCTTAAATGTGTGATAAGGGGTCGCTTGATTTCTCACGCTTCCAGGTTAAAGAAGATGCGCTCCATGCAGATTGTTGAGTTGTTACAGAAATTGGCCGAGTTAGAAGGGTGCCATAAGAACAGCCTAGATTCGAGGGTCTATCAGGAGCTATGCAATGTCAGGAACGCCTTGCGGAAACTCATTGACCAGAAATATCTAGTGGCCAGAGACAAACTTAAGCGTTTGTTTTATGGCTTGGGGGACAAAAGTGGTAGGCTTCTGGCGAAGACATTGCGCCCGCGGATGGCCTCTGGTTATATTCCATCTATCAACTGCAGAGTGGGAGGGAATGTACATGCTACCGAGGACATATTGAAGGAGTTTCAGGCCTACTATGAGAAGCTGTATAACTTGAAAGGTAAATAGGCGGATCTGGCACCTGAACTTAAAGTTCAGAAGATCAGACAGTACTTGTCAGGGTTGAAGGGGCCTAAATTGTCGACTGAGGTAAGAGAAGACTTAGAAAGGGAAGTGTCTGAACAGGAGATTAAGGGGGTCGTGAAACAGCTAGAAGTGGGTAAGTGTCCAGGCCCAGATGGGTTCACACCACATTTTTATAAAAGATTTCTGGACGAGGTGACAGGGCCTTTGAAGAATATGTGTAATTCTATTGCTCGGGGCGCTATGTTCCCGGCGCAGGCCTTGACGGCACACATCTGTGTTCTCCCTAAACCATGGAAGGACCCTTCGGTTTGTAGTAACTACCGACCAATTTCTTTAATTAACATTAATGTTAAGATATACGCTAAAATTTGGGCAAACAGACTGAAGGTTCACATTCCTTCCCTGGTTTACGCGGATCAAGTGGGGTTTGTACCTGGTAGGGAATCGAGAGACAATACTATTAGATCCCTAGCGCATATTGCAAGAGCTACAGCCACCAAATCGCCTCTTTGCCTACTCTCAGTAGACGCGGAAAAAGCTTTTGACCGAGTCGATTGGGATTTCCTGAGAGAGACCTTAAAGGCATTCGGTCTTGGCCCTAACATGCTGCATAGGATAATGGCTCTCTACAATAAGCCAAGAGCCCAGGTGAGAGTGAATGGCGCGTTCTCTTCCCCTTTTGAGATCCACAACGGGACCCGCCAGTGGTGTCCGCTGTCCCCCCTGCTGTATATTCTGGTCATGGAGTTTCTTGCAAGGGTGCTTAGGGCTAATGTGTCCATACGAGGTCTATATTTTGGATCCCTAGAGTCTAAAATTGCCATTTACGCAGATGATCTATTGATATATTGCTCCGACCCGGTGGTCAGCCTACCGAATATTACGAAAGAGTTTTCTTTATTTGGGGATTTAAGTAACTTCAAAGTGAACTTCCATAAGTCCGAGATCTTGAATGTCACGGTTCCACACACCACTGTGCAATCCTTAAGACAGGCTTTCCCATTCCAATGGAGGACGGATTACATATCATATCTAGGGGTGTCTATTCCATCCCGTTTAGAGAACCTATATCAGTTGAATTTTGCCACACTATTGTCAGAGATTAAGAAAGATCTTTCCGCCTGGAAACATTTACCTCTGTCGTGGTTTGGAAGGATACACGCGTTGAAAATGAATGTACTACCTAGGATTTTGTACCTTCTTAGGACCATTCCCATTCCACTGCCGCGTGTGTTCTTCAAAACCATGCGCTCTATGTTTCTTGATTTCATCTGGGCAGGGGCTTCACCTAGACTGGGGATTAAGTTTCTCATGAGACCTAAGGTCGGGGGGGGGGGGGCGGGAGTCCCTGATATTACCTCCTACCACAGAGCGGCAATCCTTGCGTATATATTAGATTGGTTCCATAGTGGGACTATTAAGCGGTGGGTCGGCTTTGAAAAAGATTGAGGTTGGGGCTCCTCCTCAGAATCTTCTTTGGGTACCTAAATCTTTAAGCAGTAGTAGGCTCCTGTTTCTCACGGCAGGTGTTCTTCAGGTGTGAGACAGGTGCGCTGTTTCATCGAGGTGTACGTCCTTCCCGGGTCCTATGATGCCCATTTTTGATAACCCAGGTTTCCCGTTGGGAGTGGAGAGGGGGGAGATTTTGGGTTTAAGCAAGGTGGAAGATGTTAGAGTGCATCAGTTGGTCACGAGGACCTCAATTCGACCGTTAGACTCTTTTCCAGGACGAAGCGAGAGGGGTGCGTGGATACTGTATAGGGGGGTTAAGAATTTAATTTTATCCTTGGGCCTGATAGCTGCTCTATATAGGGATTTAACTCCCTTTGAGGCATTGTGCTCGCAATCGTCCCCGCCTACTCATTTGGTGTCTCTGGTGTACGGGCTGCTCCAGGAGAGTGTTGGACCTCCCTCTTCCTTGCCTTATGTTCGGGCGTGGGAGAAAGAACTAGGCAGAGAATTTTCTGCAGAACAATGGGTTAAGGCATTTACGCTGTCTCATAAGTCCTCCATATGTTGCAGGGTGCAGGAAAAAAATTATAAGATCCTTTCAAGATGGTATAGGACTCCTTCTGTCTTGCACTCCTTTTATCCGGATTGTTCAAATATATGTTGGAGATGTGTGGGGGCGGTTGGCACGATGTCCCATATTTGGTGGCAGTGCTCGAAAATAGTTCCTTTTTGGTCTGCATTAAATGAGTTGTATAATCAAGTAACAGGTGCTACAACCAGATGGACTCTAGAAGAAGCTCTGTCGATGATACCTGGTTCCATTCAGTTAGCAAAACGGGGTCTCCTGAGATTTTTTGTACAGGCGGCACATTTGGTGGTGCCGAGGCACTGGAAGCCTTAGGATGTCCCACAGGTTGGGGAATGGCTAGAGACGTTTGAAAAAATACGTAGGATGGAGGAACTAATTGCTGAAGATGAAGAGGCTGATCAGAAATATTTGAAATTATGGATGCCTTGGCTTCTTTTTAAGGGGTCTCAGGCGTTTCATGATTGGCTGGAGCAGGCCAGTACCTCTCCAGTTACTTTGGGGTGATGTATGTGGTTTCATGTGGGGATACCTTTCCTGTCTTTCCTCCCCCATACGTGTCTTGTGTGTTTTGTCTTAGTTTGTCTTGTCTTGGTACTTATGCACGGGCTCTATGGGGTAATTATTCCTGTATTGGCAGGTTACTACTTTGAGCAGGTCTTAACATTCATGTTTAGTAGCCATATTGTCAATATTTTGATGTGCATTCCTCATTATATTTGTACATGATTTTTCATCTATATTTGTGTTCCTCCATAATAAAATTATTGAACAACAAAAGGGGCATAGATGCCTGTGATGAGAACGTAGTCCTGCCACTTTACAAATCACTAGTCAGACCACACATGGAGTACTATGTACAGTTCTGGACTCCTGTGAACAAGGCAGACATAGCAGAGCTGGAGAGGGTTCAGGGGAGGGCAACTAAAGTAATAACTGGAATGGGGAAACTACAGTACCCTGAAAGATTATCAACATTAGGGTTATTCACTTTAGAAAAAAGACAACTGAGGGGAGATCTAATAACTATGTATAAATATATCAGGGGTCAGTACAAAGATCTTTCCCATCATCTATTTATCCCCAGGACTGTGACGAGGGGACATCCTCTGCGTCTGGAGGAAAGAAGGTTTGTACACAAACATAGAAGAGGATTCTTTACGGTAAGAGCAGTGAGACTATGGAACTCTCTGCCTGAGGAGGTGGTGATGGTGAGTTCACTAAAAGAGTTCAAGAGGGGCCTGGATGTATTTCTGGAGTGTAAAATATTACAGGCTATAGCCACTAGAGAGGGGTCGTTGATCCAGGGAGTTATTCTGATGCCTGATTGGAGTCGGGAAGGAATTTATTTCCCCTTAAGTGAGGAAAATTGGCTTCTACCTCACAGTTTTTTTTTTCCTTCCTCTGAATCAACTTGCAGGATAACAGGCCGAACTGGATGGACAGATGTCCTTTTTCGGCCTTATGAACTATGTTACTTAAATCACACTTAGGCTACTTTCACACTCGCGTTCAGATAATGCAACCGTCTGCATCCGTTCAGATAATACAACCGTCTGCATCCGTTCAGAACGGATCGGTTTGTATAATCTTTAACATAGCCAAGATTGTGCCAGATTGTGTCAGTGAAAACGGATTCGTCCCCAGTCACTTACATTGTGTGCCAGGACGGACTCCAAATGCAAGCAGCATTTTGGTGTCCGTCTCCAAAGTGGAATGGAGACTAAACTAATGCATTCTGAGTGGATCCTTTTCCATTCAGAATTAATTAGAATGCAAACTGATCCGTTTTATACCGCTTGTCCTGAACGGATCTCACAAACGGAAAGCCAAAACGCAAGTATGAAAGTAGACTACAGATACACAGGAGGCTCCTGTGAAGTTTAGAAGCAGTTGTTTTATCACAGGATCTCAGCTAGCTCTGACAGCCCCCCACTTCTTCTCTGTCGTATTGTGAGTGTCTGTTACTAGGGACAACAGGCAGTGGACTTCAAGTTAGGTGGAAGTGAGACCCCCTAGTGGCCATGATTTTACAGCTTTTTTCAGGTGGATGAAGGCATGTTTTCTAAATGAAGTGATTTAAAAATGTACTAGTTACATCATTCTCTATTAAATGAAAGTGACTGTACTGGTACGTTATGGTATATACAAAATAAGGATTCTTATCCTAGACAACTACAGGCATTATGGGCTTGCTCTCCACTCATGGAGCTGCCTGGGATCACCTTGTTGTGAAGTGCCAAGTTTCTAACAGATATTGTCACAACTGATACACTCATATACATACTGTTTGCATATGTACACAACTGTCATATTCAATTTCAAGTGAATACATACTCAACTTTTTTATGTAAGAATTAGAGATGAGCGAAGTTTGCAAAAATCCACTAAGAAATTCGATTCGTGACAAATTACTTTGTCACGAATCGCATTCCTCTGAATGTAGTGGGAGCAATGACAGGGAATGGTGACCGTGCCGCCCCCTGTCATTGAACCCCTGAGATGCCACATTCAACCCTGATCGCAGCATCTGACCGTCATTAAGGCCTTTAAGAGGTTAATCAGGGGTTAAAAACAAAAAAATACATACTCACCTCATCCATTTGCTTGCGGAGAGGCTGCCGCGGCTATCTTGTTTGAAGAATATGCGCAAAATCACCACGTCATCACGCTGGGAGAACGCAGTGACGTCATTACTGATGATGTCACTGCACCCGGCCACTGTGTTGACGTGGAGACATCATGCGGCAGCGCGTGCAAGATTTTGCAAGTTTTCTTCTATCAAGATGGCCTCTCCGCAAGCAAATGGATGAGGTGTGGATTTGCTTTTTTACTGCCATTTCAGGAAAAATTGATTCGTTACCATGAAGAGCGATGAAATTCGGCTTTGTGATGAATCAAATTTTCCCTGAAATTCGGATCAAAGTCAATTCGTTTTACTTCCATTCGCTCAAAACTAGTAAGAATAATACATTTTTACCAATGATTGTTAATGCTTTTATTGCTTATCATGTACACTTGGAACAAATACATTGAAATGATTCAAATTGTAACCATATTCTGACCTGTACATGCAAATGAGCCTCGAGTGCGATGTCAATAATCATGACATGTCAAAGACGAGACTCAAGCCTCATGCAGTCGTCCGTGGAACACGGTCCGTGAGATACCGGACTGGCATTGCAGGAGCGCACGGCGTCATAGCTACTAATGACGCCGTGCGCTCCTGCAATGCCAGTCCGGTATCTCACGAACCGTGTTCCACGGACGTCTGCATGAAGCTTAAGGCTGTGTTTCTAGCAAACCAAAGTACAGCATGACCTCTCTGAAACGACAGCCGACAATCGTATTCAAAAGTGTCTTCTAAGGATTGGTTTTCTCTAAAAAGATGACTGACGAATATTTGTAATACACTTTTCTCACAGGGACTCAAAGCGCAGGGACAGTTGTGTGGCTGGAGTGACTTCTGGGAAGTCAGTAGCTGCCATATACAGTCAGGTCCATAAATATTGGGACATCGACAAAATTCTAACATTTTTGGCTCTATACACCACCACAATGGAATTAAAATGAAACGAACAAGATGTGCTTTACCTGCAGACTGTCAGCTTTAATTTGAGGGTATTTACATCCAAATCAGATGGACGGTGTAGGAATTACAACAGTTTGCATATGTGCATCCCCATTTGTTAGGGGACCAAAAGTAATGGGACAATTCTCAGCTGTTCCATGGCCAGGTGTGTTTTCCCCTCATTTTCCCAATTACAATGAGCAGATAAAAGGTCCAGAGTTCATTTCAAGTCTGCTATTTGCATTTGGAATCTGTTGCTGTCCACTCTCAAGATCAGTGAAGCAAGCCATCATTAGGCTGAAAAAACAAAACAAACCCATCAGACAGATAGCAAAAACATTAGGCGTGGCCAAAACAACTGTTTGGAACATTCTTAAAAAGAAGGAACGCACTGGTGAGCTCAGCAACACCAAAAGACCCGGAAGACCACGGAAAACAACTGTGATGGATGACCAAAGAATTCTTTCCCTGGTGAAGAAAACACCCTTCACAACAGTTGGCCAGAACAAGAACACTCTCCAGGAGGTAGGTGTATGTGTGTCAAAGTCAAACAATAAAGAGAAGACTTCACCAGAGTGAATACAGAGGGTTCACCACAAGATGTAAACCATTGGTGAGCTTCAAAAATAGGAAGGCCAGAGTAGAGTTTGCCAAACGACATCTAAAAAAGCCTTCAAGGTTCTGGAACAACATCCTATGGACAGATGAGACCAAGATCAACTTGTACCAGAGTGATGGGAAGAGAAAAGTATGGAGAAGGAAAGGAACTGCTCATGATCCTAAGCATACGACCTCATCAGTGAAGCATGGTGGTGGTAGTGTCATGGCATGGGCATGTATGGCTGCCAATGGAACTGGTTCTCTTGTATTTATTGATGATGTGACTGCTGAAAAAAGCAGCAGGATGAATTCTAAAGTGTTTCGGGGAATATTATCTGCTCATATTCAGCCAAATGCTTCAGAACTCATTGGACGGCGCTTCACAGTGCAGATGGACAATGACCCAAAGCATACTGCAAAAGCAACCAAAGAGTTTTTTAAGGGAAATAAGTGGAATGTTATGCAATGGCCAAGTCAATCACCTGACCTGAATTCACTTAAGCATACATTTCACTTGCTGAAGACAAAACTGAAGGGAAAATGCCCCAAGAACAAGCAGGAACTGAAGACAGTTGCAGTAGAGGCCTGGCAGAGCATCACCAGGGATGAAATCCAGCGTCTGGTGATGTCTATGCGTTTCAGACTTCATGCTGTAATTGACTGCAAAGGATTTGCAACCAAGTATTAAAAAGTGAAAGTTTTATTTATGATTATTATTCTGTCCCATTACTTTTGATCCCTTAACAAGTGGGAGGCACATATGCAAACTGTTGTAATTCCTACACCGTTCACCTGATTTGGATGTAAATACCCTAAAGCTGACAGTCTGCAGTTAAAGCACATCTTGCGGTTTCATTTCAAATCCATTGTGGTGGTGTATAGAGCCAAAAATGTTAGGATTGTGTTGATGTCCCAATATTTATAGACCTGGCTGTAGGTGCTCGACCCCAACACAAAATATGGTGAAACTGAAAATCTGGTCTGGATGGAGTGGGAGTAGTCTTCTCAAGGAAGGTGTGTTTTGGAGAGATTTCACTGTGATTTATTTTTTGTTCCTCTGTAAAGGCTTTTAATTTCTTCATAGTGTATTCACCAGGGTCTACATTAGAGATAAACATATGCATGGATGTGTAATGAATCTATTCTTCTTTTTACAGTATGGAAACATACAGCTTTGTGTAATAATCTGTTGCTCATCTGCCCAATACAGTTGACCAAAACTAGTGACACTATTTTGAGACCGCAGAACAAGGATGTATATGAATGTGTTCATTAAGAGAAGAACTTCAACATACTATTAAAATACATTGGCTAAATACACAGCTCTCAAATTATTTTTATAACCCTGCTAGAACTGTGCTTCCATAGTATGTGGTGCCCAACATGTACACACACTTACCTGCGCCGGCTTCAAACCCCCAGTGTACCAGTCTCCATCCAACTCTGATTCTACTCAGCAAAGGACACTGCTTTGTTACAGAATGCACTGAACAAACATGGATTTAGCAGCACAAGAGGTTCTCGTACTCAGCAGAATTTGGCTGGCCTGTTCTCCAGCACAACAGAGAAAACATCTCCCCAGCCTACGTAACAGAAAAAAAGAGGGGCAGCAGGCTCAGTGTGGGCACTAATGGCATCTAGTCTGATTACAGGTCAACATTTTCAGCTTTTAACTTTAAATGACTGTGTAATGTACACTGGGAAAACATTATGGTTCCGATGCAGGGTATTTTGACTCTTCTGGATTGTTTTAGTACATGTTAGGCTGTGTTCACATCATGTTTTTGTCCCACATTTATCATATACGTTGGCATCCGTCATCATAGGGTTCCTTTAACATACTATTTTGCTGGACTCTGCAGGATGGAAAAGCGTAGTAGTGTACTAGCTTTTGCATCCACCCCCCAACACACACTTTTTTAACCCTTAGGATACCAGAGGTTTTTCAGTTTTCATTTTTCTTCCCTATCTTCCTTGAGCCATAACTTTTTTATTTTTCCGTTCACATAGCTGTATGAGGGCTTATTTTTTACGGAACATGTTGTCCTTTCTAATGGCACCATTTAATATGGCATATAATGTAGTAGGAAAAAAAAATCCAAATGGAGTGGAAAAAACATAATTACTCCCCCGTTTTACGGGTTTTGTTCCCACGGCGTACCGTTTGCGGTAAAACTGACCTGTGCCCTTCATTCTCTGGATCAGTACGATTACGATGATACCACATACATATACAGTACAGACCAAAAGTTTGGACACACCTTCTCATTCAAAGAGTTTTCTTTATTTTCATGACTATGAAAATTGTAGATTCATACTGAAGGCATCAAAACTATGAATTAACACATGTGGAATTATATACATAACAAACAAGTGTGAAACAACTGAAAATATGTCATAGTCTAGGTTCTTCAAAGTAGCCACCTTTTGCTTTGATTACTGCTTTGCACACTCTTGGCATTCTCTTGATGAGCTTCAAGAGGTAGTCCCCTGAAATGGTTTTCACTTCACAGGTGTGCCCTGTCAGGTTTAATAAGTGGGATTTCTTGCCTTATAAATGGGGTTGGGACCATCAGTTGCGTTGAGGAGAAGTCAGGTGGATACACAGCTGATAGTCCTACTGAATAGACTGTTAGAATTTGTATTATGGCAAGAAAAAAGCAGCTAAGTAAAGAAAAATGAGTGGCCATCATTACTTTAAGCAATGAATGTCAGTCAGTCAGCCGAAAAAATGGGAAAACTTTGAAAGTAAGGGCTATTTGACCATGAAGGAGAGTGATGGGGTGCTGCGCCAGATGACCTGGCCTCCACAGTCACTGGACCTGAACCCAATCGAGATGGTTTGGGGTGAGCTGGACCGCAGAGTGAAGGCAAAAGGGCCAACAAGTGCTAAGCATCTCTGGGAACTCCTTCAAGACTGTTGGAAGACCATTTCAGGGGACTACCTCTTGAAGCTCATCAAGAGAATGCCAAGAGTGTGCAAAGCAGTAATCAAAGCAAAAGGTGGCTACTTTGAAGAACCTAGAATATGACATATTTTCAGTTGTTTCACACTTGTTTGTTATGTACAGTCGTGGCCAAAAGTTTTGAGAATTACATAAATATTGGAAATTGGAAAAGTTGCTGCTTAAGTTTTTATAATAGTAATTTGCATATACTCCAGAATGTTATGAAGAGTGATCAGATGAATTGCATAGTCCTTCTTTGCCATGAAAATTTACTTAATCCCAAAAAAAACTTTCCACTGCATTTCATTGCTGTCATTAAAGGACCTGCTGAGATCATTTCAGTAATCGTCTTGTTAACTCAGGTGAGAATGTTGACGAGCACAAGGCTGGAGATCATTATGTCAGGCTGATTGGGTTAAAATGGCAGACTTGACATGTTAAAAGGAGGGTGATGCTTGAAATCATTGTTCTTCCATTGTTAACCATGGTGACCTGCAAAGAAACGCGTGCAGCCATCATTGCGTTGCATAAAAATGGCTTCACAGGCAAGGATATTGTGGCTACTAAGATTGCACCTCAATCAACAATTTATAGGATCATCAAGAACTTCAAGGAAAGAGGTTCAATTCTTGTTAAGAAGGCTTCAGGGCGTCCAAGAAAGTCCAGCAAGCGCCAGGATCGTCTCCTAAAGAGGATTCAGCTGCGGGATCGGAGTGCCACCAGTGCAGAGTTGCTCAGGAATGGCAGCAGGCAGGTGTGAGCGCATCTGCACGCACAGTGAGGCGAAGACTTTTGGAAGATGGAAAATGATTCAGAGATCGGCTCACCTCTGCTCTCTCAGGGCAGGTGCACCAACCAAAATTTGAGACACCCCTCAAAATTGGATTTAAATATAAAAAAGATATGGATGGGCACTCGTATACGGAAATATAGGACAAAATTTATTAGAACATATATCATATAACAGCAACAATAAAATACAATAATTTAAAATATAAAAGAAATTGCTATCTTTTAGGTGGAGATAGCACAAAAAAAACGCATATAATGCGCACAGAAAATGCTCCCTGGGATTCTATAGATGGACAGGGGGGAGGACAATTGTGCAATTAATCTCTACCCAAAAACGGATATTGTTCCAAAGCTTATATCAATATATAAAAATGGCATATATAACCAAATCCTAAAAACACACCAAATATTGCAATTGTCCTATATTCAAATATAAAACGCACACACATGTGCTAAATTGCCACAGAGTGTTCTTGATTCATATAAAATGTATCCAAGATTAAGTATACAGGTAGCGCTCCACATATAATCTTTACAAAGTGTCCAGTCTCTATTATATCCGCAAGATGTTGCGATTCAACTGGCAAGAAAAGTCCTTAGTATATTGCTAAGTATAGTCTATTGCTTCTCCTTCTGGTAACTTAGCAATTTGCCTCATGAGTTTTTACCCAATATATGGGCTTACCTTTGCCTGGTTTTCAGTTTGGGGCTTGCGAGTGTGCTTTTACTCCGTGTTGAATGCCGGCGTCCCAGCTATGGAGTTCGTCGCGTCCGACGTGTGCTTCACAGCTGATTCCAAGCGCTGACTCGATTTGAGAATCACGCACTTACAGCTATTAGGCGCAGGTCAGTGACGTCTTGAAGTCTTTCAAAGGTAGCAAGAGTCTTATCTTCTTCTTTATAGTGCACTTATGTCCATGGAAAACGGGGTATTTGAGATTTCACACCATTGGTGTGAAATCTCAAATACCCCGTTTTCCATGGACATAAGTGCACTATAAAGAAGAAGATAAGACTCTTGCTACCTTTGAAAGACTTCAAGACGTCACTGACCTGCGCCTAATAGCTGTAAGTGCGTGATTCTCAAATCGAGTCAGCGCTTGGAATCAGCTGTGAAGCACACGTCGGACGCGACGAACTCCATAGCTGGGACGCCGGCATTCAACACGGAGTAAAAGCACACTCGCAAGCCCCAAACTGAAAACCAGGCAAAGGTAAGCCCATATATTGGGTAAAAACTCATGAGGCAAATTGCTAAGTTACCAGAAGGAGAAGCAATAGACTATACTTAGCAATATACTAAGGACTTTTCTTGCCAGTTGAATCGCAACATCTTGCGGATATAATAGAGACTGGACACTTTGTAAAGATTATATGTGGAGCGCTACCTGTATACTTAATCTTGGATACATTTTATATGAATCAAGAACACTCTGTGGCAATTTAGCACATGTGTGTGCGTTTTATATTTGAATATAGGACAATTGCAATATTTGGTGTGTTTTTAGGATTTGGTTATATATGACATTTTTATATATTGATATAAGCTTTGGAACAATATCCGTTTTTGGGTAGAGATTAATTGCACAATTGTCCTCCCCCCTGTCCATCTATAGAATCCCAGGGAGCATTTTCTGTGCGCATTATATGCAGTTTTTTGTGCTATCTCCCCCTAAAAGATATCAATTTCTTTTATATTTTAAATTATTGTATTTTATTGTTGCTGTTATATGATATATGTTCTAATAAATTTTGTCCTATATTTCCGTATATGAGTGCCCATCCATATCTTTTTTATACTTTTGGAAGATGGCCTGGTGTCAAGAAGGGCAGCAAAGAAGCCACTTCTCTCCAAAAAAAAACATCAGGGACAGATTGATCTTCTGCAGAAAGTTTGGTGAATGGACTGCTGAGGACTAGGGCAAAGTCATATTCTCCGATGAAGCCTCTTTCCGATTGTTTGGGGCATCTGGAAAAAGGCTTGTCCGGAGAAGAAAAGGTGAGCGCTACCATCAGTCCTGTGTCATGCCAACAGTAAAGCATCCTGAGACCATTCATGTGTGGGGTTGCTTCTCATCCAAGGGAGTGGGCTCACTCACAATTTTGCCCAAAAACACAGCCATGAATAAAGAATGGTACCAAAACACCCTCCAACAGCAACTTCTTCCAACAATCCAACAACAGTTTGGTGAAGAACAATGCATTTTCCAGCACGATGGAGCACCGTGCCATAAGGCAAAAATGATAACTAAGTGGCTCGGGGACCAAAACGTTGACATTTTGGGTCCATGGCCTGGAAACTCCCCAGATCTTAATCCCATTGAGAACTTGTGGTCAATCCTCAAGAGGCGGGTGGACAAACAAAAACCCACTAATTCTGACAAACTCCAAGAAGTGATTATGAAAGAATGGGTTGTTATCAGTCAGGAATTGGCCCAGAAGTTGATTGAGAGCATGACCAGTCGAATTACAGAGGTCCTGAAAAAGAAGGGCCAACACTGCAAATACTGACTCTTTGCAAAAATGTCATGTAATTGTCGATAAAAGCCTTTGAAACGTATGAAGTGCATGTAATTATATTTCACTACATCACAGAAACAACTGAAACAAAGATCTAAAAGCAGTTTAGCAGCAAACTTTGTGAAAACTAATATTTGTGTCATTCTCAAAACTTTTGGCCACGACTGTATATAATTGCACATGTGTTAATTCATAGTTTTGATGCCTTCAGTGTGAATCTACAATTTTCATAGTCATGAAAATAAAGAAAACTCTTGATATGAGAGGGTGTGTCCAAACTTTTCGTCTGTACTGTATGTAGGTTTTTATGTCTAAAAAGTCTAAAAATAAATTTCAACTTTGAAAAAAAGTTTTTTTTACATCACCATATTCTTACCCCCATAACTTTTTTTATGGTTATATCTACTGACATGTGGGGTGGCTCACGATCTGTAGTTCTTATTAATACCATTTTCTAAAAAATTTTGGGTAAGAGATGCAATGAAAAAATGCCAAATTGGGCATTTTGACCTTTTTTTCCGTTACACCATTCGCCGTATTGGAAAAGTATTTTTATATTTTAATAGAACGGGTGTTTTCGGTCGTGGTGATATCCATGATTTTTATTATTTATGTATTTGTTTATTCTATGGAAAGGGGGGCGATTTAAACGTTTATATTTTTTTATATATTTAAGTTTTTTTTTTACTTTTTATTATTTTGAAGTTTGTATTTGAGTCTACAAAAACCACATTTATTTATTTTTTCTGAATAATCATGGATTTTTTACATTCATTAATTGTCCAGTATTGCTCATTTCTTATGCTGGCCAAAATAAAAATTGCAGGTAGTGAAGGGGTTAATTGGAGTTTGTTTTCGTAGTCCATGTAGGTTTCCTTTTCATCATTTTCTATACACATAGGGAACATTTATTATGGTATTTACGGCCACTATTGTGGTGTAAAAAAGTCAAAATTATCCCGCTTCTTGACACTTTTCAGATGTGGGGAGGATGGGAAGGGGTGGGGCCAGCAGGCCTGAAACATTTACCTGCATGCACACCATTTTTCTAATGTGAATTAAGACAGAAATCTACGGCAGCTAGGAGTCTATTACATGGCTAGCAGGAGGATGCACAAAATCTATGAGAGGACTGTGCATAAATTAGGTGCATCCTCCAGCTGTACAGGGGGAATCAACACCAGCAATAAAAATGCCGGTCTTGATAACTGTCCCTATCACTGGTAACTAAAATTGTGTAGGCAGGGACAGCACAGTTGTTTAGGGACAGTTTCCCTGATGCCTAAAAGCAGACTTTTGTACAATTATGACCCACTTCTGAGACCTGGAGGACTCTAGACTACAAGCCTCTGTGAAAAGTATTCAAGTTCCTGCTGAAAATATCCGAGTGACCCTCATCTAGCACCTGATGAATGCAATCTTCTCACCATAAGAGGTCCATGATATCGTGAGTAACCACATTAGTGGTGATATCTTATAGAGTTTATATATGTCCCATATGCTGATCTCCATTTTATTTAATTGTTTAATTTAATTTTTTTTCTTTGTGGGGATATAATTATATATGATTTTAAAGGGGTTGTCTGGGTTCAGAGCTGAACCCGGACATACCCCCATTTTCACCCCGGCAGCCCCCCTGAGGCTAGCATCGGAGCATCTCATGCCCCGATGCACTCCCTTGCTCTGCACGCAAGGGCTCTTTTGTTTTCAATAACAAACTGCCGGGCGGAAACTTCCGCCCGGCAGTGTGTTCGGTGACATCACCGGCTCTGATGGGCGGGCTTTAGCGCTGCCCTAGCCGTTTTACTGGCTAGGGGAGCGCTAAATCCCACCCATCAGTGTCGGTGACGTCAGGGTTCGTGGCAGCCCCATGGAGAGCCCCGGTACGTCACCAGAAGTCCAAAAAATGCCTTTGCCGTGAGCGATTTAGCGCAGGGCAAAGGAGAGCATCGGAGCATGCCCATCAGGAATAGCATTAGAACAATGATTGGTGGAGGCAGTCTTTTGTTTTGGGGGAATATGAGGTGTATGTTTTACTTTTTTATTTTTAGCATGTGCTAAACACCATTAGGGGACGTTATTATAATACATTTATTTTTTATATTATTTATCTTTCTATTCGTTTTCCAATGTAACTGGTGCTGGATAACAGTTTCAGTTGAGGGGGAAATCTTCCTTGTTCCAGTGACAAAAGTCATTATTAGGGCTGTGTTGGGTCTAGTTAGCAGCCTCCGACCTACCAGCATCCCTGGGATCTTGTAATCAATCACATAACCATAGGGACCTGCTGCTAAGAAAAGAAAAGACAGAAGCAGTCTCCTCGCTAGGGCCCCCGAAGACAATGGGAGACCCGACATTCACCTGTCTTTCAGCACCTGCACGTCGGGCAGTGGTTAAATGGCATCTGTCAGCAGATCTGTGCCTATGAAACTGTCTAACCTGTTGCATGTCCGCTTGGCAGCTGAAGGCATCTGTTTTGGTCCCATGTTCCTATGTGCCTGCATTGCTGAGGAAAATTATGTTTTAATATATGCAAATAATCCTATAGGAGCAATGGGGGCGTTGCCATTACACCTACAGGCTCTGCTGTCTCTGCAATTGCCATGCCCTCTGCACTTTGATTGACATGGTCAGTTGTGAATTTTTCACTGCCTGGTCCCATCTATTAAAGTGGAGAGGGGGCAACAGCTGGAGAGAGAGCAGAGCCTCTAGGAGTAATGGCAATGCCCCCATTGCTAACTAATATACAGGGAGTGCAGAATTATTAGGCAAATGAGTATTTTGACCACATCATCCTCTTTATGCATGTCGTCTTACTCCAAGCTGTATAGGCTCGAAAGCCTACTACCAATTAAGCATATTAGGTGATTTGCATCTCTGTAATGAGAAGGGGTGTGGTCTAATGACATCAACACCCTATATTAGGTGTGCATAATTATTAGGCAACTTCCTTTCCTTTGGCAAAATGGGTCAAAAGAAGGACTTGACAGGCTCAGAAAAGTCAAAAATAGTGAGATATCTTGCAGAGGGATGCAGCACTCTTAAAATTGCAAAGCTTCTGAAGCGTGATCATCGAACAATCAAGCGTTTCATTCAAAATAGTCAACAGGGTCGCAAGAAGCGTGTGGAAAAACCAAGGCGCAAAATAACTGCCCATGAACTGAGAAAAGTCAAGCGTGCAGCTGCCAAGATGCCACTTGCCACCAGTTTGGCCATATTTCAGAGCTGCAACATCACTGGAGTGCCCAAAAGCACAAGGTGTGCAATACTCAGAGACATGGCCAAGGTAAGAAAGGCTGAAAGACGACCACCACTGAACAAGACACACAAGCTGAAACGTCAAGACTGGGCCAAGAAATATCTCAAGACTGATTTTTCTAAGGTTTTATGGACTGATGAAATGAGAGTGAGTCTTGATGGGCCAGATGGATGGGCCCGTGGCTGGATTGGTAAAGGGCAGAGAGCTCCAGTCCGACTCAGACGCCAGCAAGGTGGAGGTGCAGTACTGGTTTGGGCTGGTATCATCAAAGATGAGCTTGTGGGGCCTTTTCGGGTTGAGGATGGCGTCAAGCTCAACTCCCAGTCCTACTGCCAGTTTCTGGAAGACACCTTCTTCAAGCAGTGGTACAGGAAGAAGTCTGCATCCTTCAAGAAAAACATGATTTTCATGCAGGACAATGCTCCATCACACGCGTCCAAGTACTCCACAGCGTGGCTGGCAAGAAAGGGTATAAAAGAAGAAAATCTAATGACATGGCCTCCTTGTTCACCTGATCTGAACCCCATTGAGAACCTGTGGTCCATCATCAAATGTGAGATTTACAAGGAGGGAAAACAGTACACCTCTCTGAACAGTGTCTGGGAGGCTGTGGTTGCTGCTGCACGCAATGTTGATGGTGAACAGATCAAAACACTGACAGAATCCATGGATGGCAGGCTTTTGAGTGTCCTTGCAAAGAAAGGTGGCTATATTGGTCACTGATTTGTTTTTGTTTTGTTTTTGAATGTCAGAAATGTATATTTGTGAATGTTGAGATGTTATATTGGTTTCACTGGTAAAAAAAAATAATTGAAATGGGTATATATTTGTTTTTTGTTAAGTTGCCTAATAATTATGCACAGTAATAGTCACCTGCACACACAGATATCCCCCTAAAATAGCTAAAACTAAAAACAAACTAAAAACTACTTCCAAAAATATTCAGCTTTGATATTAATGAGTTTTTTGGGTTCATTGAGAACATGGTTGTTGTTCAATAATAAAATTAATCCTCAAAAATACAACTTGCCTAATAATTCTGCACTCCCTGTATTACTGTATATAATATATAAATAACATTTTTCTATATGTCTATTTTGCCCTTAGTATTCAAAGGTACCCACTTACATATTATCATTGCAAGGAAAGAAAAATTGTACAAGATCTGCATCTGCATCTTTATGAGCTTTCATTGTTGTATTATACAGTGTTATTGTTCTGTGATTATATAATAAAATTCAAGAAAATATATTAAAAAAACAAACATCTTTCTTAGCAATGCGGGCACATATGAATATGAGACCAACACAGATGCCTTCAGCTGCCAAGTGCACATGTAACAGGTCAGTTTCATAGGTACAAAACTGCTGACAGATGCCTTTTGAACATTTAAACAGTTTGAATGTTTTAGTAAGTTGCTGGAAGTTTTGGTGATAGTTGCAGTTAAGTTACAAGAGGAACCAGAGCAAAATTATTAACAAGAATGTTGGAGAGGATTGGTGACAGCCAACCGACATGCTGACAGTGCTGAAATTCATTTTGAGATTGGACAAATATTCATTCTCTGTAGATAGTTGCTTGATATGGATACATTTGCGTGGAAATTTATGTTGATGTCAGAAAGGAATGAGGAGATAAAATTAGTACATTAATACTATCACCTACAGTAAAATTCATTCAAGTCCATAATGACCATACATGTTGGCAAGACATAAGTGTTATTAGCTATTTTCCATAGGAAACTGCACTGAGCGCTTTAATTACACATAATCCAGAATATCTATTGTACATTGTGACTACTGTTGCATATGGCATAGGTAATAAAAAAATTAACCTACCTGCATGTTAGACCTGGACTGTAATCTGATGATATAATATAAAACTCTCCTTTTGCTGAGGAAAGAGACGAGTAACCATTTACTACATGGACGCACATTTGCTTTATCTGCTCTGCACAATAGGAAACCAGAAAATGATTTGTTTATAGGTGATAATTTTTTCGTAGTCAAATACCCGGAAAACATTTACATTTTTGGTATTTGACGAGTACACTTCCATTTATGCAAACCCTGTGTAAGCTCTTTATAACTGGCACAATGTGCAATGTTTCAGTAGTTTGGCTACTACTGAATTCAGTCTGCAAATAAACTACAGTGAAAGGCTTGACGAGACATGACGCAAGCACTTGTTCCCATCTGGCATGTTCTTTATCCTACCATTTAATATCTATTTCGAAGGACAGAAATAATTTCTAAAGTAAAACATTAATAAATAATTGCGGGCAGTCTAAGTTCCTTTATGCTCACTTAGACGTATCACCAATAATGTATTACAGGGGTTATCCATGTTTTAAAAATTGATGGTCTATCCTTACCCCCAATGATCAAATACTGATGGTTTATCCTAAGGATTGTCTAACAAATTTTAAAGGGTAACTAAACTTTTATTCAAGTTTTTTTTTTTAATGTCCCAAATGCACTAAAAATATTTTTTCTAATATACTTTATTGATTTTGACTTTTTACTAAAGCCCTGATTTCCAGCCTGCTTTAAATTCACTATTCTCCACATCGCTGACTTGTCAGCAGTATACAGACTCTGCACTGTATCAATGGGGCCGCAGAGAACAGAGTACAGGCAGGATCACACATTGCTGCCCCTGTCTGTGCCCCCCAAGGTTGGCTAAATGTTCGCATAGCACATGGGTACCCTGTCACAATGTGCTATGCTAGAATTAGCAGAACGGGCTCCTGCCTGTGCCTGCTTCTCTAAGCTGAAAGCTGACATGGAGGACTTTTAGTTTAGCAAAGGAGGCACAGGCAGGAGCCCGTTCTGCTAAGCTAATCCTGACATAGCACATGGGTACCCATGTCCTATGCCAGCAGTTAGCCAACCTCGGGGGGCACAGGCAGGAGCAGCAATGTGTGCTCCTGCCCCTACTCCAGTCTCTGCAGCCCCATTGATACAGTGCAGAGTCCGTACACCGCAGGATAGAAATCAGCGCTTTTGGGGGAAATATCTTTAGTAAAAAGTTAAAAGTCCAAGCATATTATAAAAATTATTTTTAGGGCATTTGGGATATTAAAAAAAATATAAAAAACTTAAATAAATGTTTAGTTGCTCTTTAAAGCCTAGATAATCCCTTAGGCTGAGTTCACACGAGCAAGTACGGATGCGTTGCGGCAAACCCGCGCGAGTAGGTACCCAATTGCAGTCAGTTTTGACTGCGACCCGCTGTTCAGTCTTTATCGCGCGTGTGCAATGCGTTTTGCACGCGCGTGATAAAAAACTGACTGTGGTACCCAGACACGAACTTCTTCACTGAAGTTCAGGTTTGGGTTCAAGGTTGTGTAGATTGTATTATTTTCCCTTATTACATGGTTATAAGGGAAAATAATAGCATTCTTTAATACAGAATGCTTAGTAGGTGGTCAATTGACGGTTAAAAAATAATTCTCACCTTCTCCTCTTGATCGCGTAACTGCCGGTCTCTTCTTACTTCTTTAATCATGAGCTGCTGGCTAAAGGACCTGTGGTGACGTCAGATCACATGGTCCATCATGTGATGCGTGAAAATCACAGCTCATGTGCACAACCCCATAGAAATGAATGGGTCCAGATTCAGTGCGGGTGCAATGCGTTCACCTCCCGCATTGCACCCACGCGGAAATCTTGCCCGTGTGAACTCAGCCTTAAACTACTGCATTCATGTACCAGAATAGGTCCTGGATAGGTCCTGTAATGTTGCTTATTGTAATATGTGACAGTGAGTTGTAGGAATAATCTAGTTCTGGACATGACACACTGAGCTCTGTAGGCCTCTGATGGAAAACAAAGATGGTACACCTGGCAGACATGAGGAGGTAAGGTGGGCACTGCTTTACTGAGCTTTTCTTTCTTTTGTCTGGAATATACAGTTGCAAGAAAAAGTATGTGAACCCTTTGGAATGATATGGATTTCTGCACAAATTAGTCATAAAATGTGATCTGATCTTCATCTAAGTCACAACAATAGACAATCACAGTCTGCCTAAACTAATAACACACAAATAATTAAATGTTACCATGTTTTTATTAAACACACCATGTAAACATTCATAGTGCAGGTGGAAAAAGTATGTGAACCCCTAGACTAATGACATCTCCAAGAGCTAAATGGAGTGAGGTGTCAGCCAATTGGAGTTCAATCAATGAGATGAGATTGAAGGTGTTGGTTACAGCTGCCCTGCCCTATAAAAAACACACACCAGTTCTGGGTTTGCTTTTTACAAGAAGCATTGCCTGATGTGAATGATGCCTCACACAAAAGAACTCTCCGAAGACCTACGATTAAGAATTGTTGACTTGCATAAAGCTGGAAAGGGTTAAAAAAGTATCTCCAAAAGCCTTGCTGTTCATCAGTCCACGGTAAGACAAATTGTCTATAAATGGAGAAAGTTCAGCACTACTGCTACTCTCCCTAGGAGTGGCCGTCCTGTAAAGATGACTGCAAGAGCACAGCGCAGACTGCTCAATGAGGTGAAGAAGAATCCTAGAGTGTCAGCTAAAGACTAACAAAAGTCTCTGGCATATGCTAATATCCCTGTTAGCGAATCTACGATACGTAAAACACTAAACAAAAATGGATTTCATGGGAGGATACCACAGAGGAAGCCCCTGCTGTCCACAAAAAACATTGCTGCACGTTTACAGTTTGCACAAGAGCACCTGGATGTTCCACAGCAGTACTGGCAAAATATTCTGTGGACAGATGAAACCAAAGTTGAGTTGTTTGGAAGAAACACATAACACTATGTGTGGAAAAAAAGAGGCACAGCACACCAACATCAAAACCTCCTCCCAACTGTGAAGTATGGTGTTGGGGGCTTCATGGTTTGGGGATGCTTTGCTACGTCAGGGCCTGGACGGATTGCCATCATCGAAGGAAAAATGAATTCTCAAGTTTATTAAGACATTTTGCAGGAGAACTTAAGGCCATCTGTCCACCAGCTGAAGCTCAACAGAAGATGGGTGTTGCAACAGGACAACGACCCAAAGCATAGAAGTAAATAAACAACAGAATGGCTTAAACAGAAGAAAATACACCTTCTAGAGTGGCCCAGTCAGAGTCCTGACCTCAACCCAATTGAGATGCTGTGGCATGACCTCAAGAAAGCGATTCACACCAGACATCCCAAGAATATTGCTGAACTGAAACAGTTCTGTAAAGAGGAATGGTCAAGAATTACTCCTGACCGTTGTGCACGTCTGATCTGCAACTACAGGAAACGTTTGGTTGAAGTTATTGCTGCCAAAGGAGGTTCAACCAGTTATTAAATCCAAGGGTTCACATACACTGCTCAAAAAAATAAAGGGAACACAAAAATAACACATCCTAGATCTGAATTAATTAAATATTCTTCTGAAATACTTTGTTCTTTACATAGTTGAATGTGCTGACAACAAAATCACACAAAAAAAAAAATGGAAATCAAATTTTTCAACCCATGGAGGTCTGGATTTGGAGCCCCCCTCAAAATTAAAGTGGAAAAACACACTCTACAGGCTGATCCAACTTTGATGTAATGTCCTTAAAACAAGTCAAAATGAGGCTCAGTAGTGTGTGTGGCCTCCACGTGCCTGTATGACCTCCCTACAACGCCTGTGCATGCTCCTGATGAGGTGGCGGACGGTCTCCTGAGGGATCTCCTCCCAGACCTGGACTAAAGCATCTGCCAACTCCTGGACAGTCTGTTGGTGGATAGAGCGAGACATGATGTCCCAGATGTGCTCAATTGGATTCAGGTCTGGGGAACGGGCGGGCCAGTCCATAGCATCAATGCCTTCATCTTGCAGGAACTGCTGACACACTCCAGCCACATGAGGTCTAGCATTGTCTTGCATTAGGAGGAACCCAGGGCCAACCGCACCAGCATATGGTCTCACAAGGGGTCTGAGGATCTCATCTCGGTACCTAATGGCAGTCAAGCTACCTCTGGCGAGCACATGGAGGGCTGTGCGGCCCTCCAAAGAAATGCCACCCCACACCATTACTGACCCAATGCCAAACCGGTCATGCTGGAGGATGTTGCAGGCAGCAGAACATTCTCCAGCGTCTCAAGACTCTGTCACGTCTGTCACATGTGCTCAGTGTGAACCTGCTTTTATCTGTGAAGAGCACAGGGCGCCAGTGGCGAATTTGCCAATCTTGGTGTTCTCTGGCAAATGCCAAACGTCCTGCACGGTGTTGGGCTGTAAGCCAAACCCCCACCTGTGGACGTCGGGCCCTCATGGAGTCTGTTTCTGACCGTTTGAGCAGACACATGCACATTTGTGGCCTGCTGGAAGTCATTTTGCAGGGCTCTGGCAGTGCCCCTCTTGTTCCTCCTTGCACAAAGGCGGAGGTAGCGGTCCTGCTGTTGGGTTGTTGCCCTCCTACGGCCTCCTCCACGTCTCCTGATGTACTGGCCTGTCTCCTGGTAGCGCCTCCATGCTCTGGACACTACGCTGACAGACACAGCAAACCTTCTTGCCACAGCTCACATTGATGTGCCATCCTGGATCAGCTGCACTACCTGAGCCACTTGTGTGGGTTGTAGACTCCGTCTCATGCTACCACTAGAGTGAAAGCACCGCCAGCATTCAAAAGTGACCAAAACATCAGCCAGGAAGCATAGGAACTGATAATTGGTCTGTGGTCACCACCTGCAGAACCACTCCTTTATTGGGGGTGTCTTGCTAATTGCCTATAATTTCCACCTGTTGTCTATCCCATTTGCACAACAGCATGTGAAATTGATTGTCACTCAGTGTTGCTTCCTAAGTGGACAGTTTGATTTCACAGAAGTGTGATTGACTTGTGTTGTTTAAGTGTTTCCTATATTTTTTTGAGCAGTGTACTTTTTTCACCTACACTGTGAATGTTTACATGGTGTGCAATAAAAACATGGTAACATTTAATTTTTGTGTTATTTGTTTAAGCAGCCTGTGATTGTCTATTGTTGATGAAGATCAGATCACATTTTATGACCAATTTGTGCAGAAATCCATATCTTTCCAAAGGGTTCACATACTTTTTCTTGCAACTGTACCTTTAATTAAAAGAGGACCTGTCAACTTTTCTGATTGGTCTCTCACACAACAGTGAAAAACAGCCGTTTTCAGAACCATTGAAGTCTATGGGGCTATTGACATACCGTTTTAAAAGGACCTTGAATAGCAGCCATAAAGAAATTGGACATACAATTCAAGGGGGAAATTTTTAATGGCTGTTTTTCAGAAAGACATCCGTGAAAAAACGTCCATTAAAAATTGATCATTTTGCAGCTTTTTTTGTCACCGTCATGTGCATGTAGCCTTAGTAAATAATTGCATTCCCACAATGTAACAATTCTGTAGCATCTTTAATAGAACTCTATATTGTGCACTTCCTGTCACTCCTACAGATTTATGAAATGACAACTGGGTGGTATCAGTTGAGGATGCAGCCTTACAATGTCCAACCAGTACAGACATCAAGGAGGTGCGTCTATACGCATCCTGATAATAAGAGGAATGGTAACAACCAGTTGTCAATTTAAACATTTCTAGGAGCAGTAAAAGAGGAATGGCACAACGCCAAGTTTTGAAAAAAGGTAGTCCAGAATTGTTATATCTTGGGGGTATTTACTTATACAGACATATAAGGAGAGCGGTCAGGTCCTCTTTAGGCTCTGGTGATAAAGACAAATCCCTAGAACAATACTCCAATCCCCCCAAAAATATACATGGATTTACATGGACCCTGGATGGGAACTCTTTAAGGTTCATCCTGTACTTGCATACATTTAACAACACTATACTGTCTATCCTGGTGTCAATGTAGTGTAAAAGGGTGGCCTTATCTGAGTTACTGGTGTCACTAGCACATCTGGGACCCATACTTATCTGAAGAATGGGGCCCCCAAAGTGAACGAGTGGGAACCGCACAAGCATGGCCACCCTCCATTCACTTCTATGGGAGTTCTGAAAATAGTCAAGCGCTGGCTCGACTATTTCTGGTTGTCCCATAAAGGTAAATGGAAAGGTGGCCATGAACTCCCCTAGAAGTGAACAGAGAACGAGGTGCATTCTCATTCACTTTAAGGGCCTCGTTCTAAAGGTGGGATCTGCACCTACCTTACACTTTTGGCATATCCTGGCGATATGCCACCAATGTGTCAGATGACACAGCCCCTTTAATTATCAAAAATATGAAAGAAAAAGTAAGATAACGTTTAGGAAAAAGTGAATTTTATTATTGTATACAATTATCAGGACATACCTTGTCCACTCTGAAAATATGAAGGACATGAAACATTTACTATATCTCAGAGCTGCACTTCAGAAATCGGTTATGTATATTGGAATGCAAACAGCACAATCTACGTTGTCTAAGAGGGACAGTTGGATAAAAAAAGGGAAACTTCATAAAGAAAAAGGGCACATGACTCTTCAGTCAGCCGAGTGCAAAGTATATATAGCCTTCCGTGAAAAATTGTGATATGACCCTAATGCCAGGTGTACACAGCAAGTTTATTCTAATAACCACACTGCACCATGCTACCAAAATCATTAGGTCATCTCCTTTCTGTTCTCCAAGGATAATATGAGAAATGGCTATAACAACAGTACAAGGAGTAGTGGCATCTATATAAAATAATGTTCAGAGTGACTCTGGTTAAGTCTTCAATACTGTGTACTCCCCCATGAACGGTCGGTCTGCGAGGCTCTCACAACTCTTAGATCATTGGTCCATCCATAGTAATGCCCCAAAGTATTGCTTTAGATCAATTCTGGAGGTACAGGATGGTAGGTCTCCTCAGGTCGCAGCCAGATGTCTTGAGGACTATTCCGCTTATTGCTGAACGCGGTCTAGATCTGAAGAGGTGCTGGGATTTTTTGTGAATCACTATACTGTAGCACTGAGGTGATGAAACAAGTTTGAGACGGTCACAGACTATTCACACCTGCAGAATTAACCAAGATGTCATGAAACAAAATGAAACTAAATTTGCACCACAGGTAGTTTTCACTGACATCTCACCTCCAGTTGTCAAGACCAGACACTGCAGAATATCAGAGAGAGAAACTATTCCTTTGGCTACCTCCTTTTCATCCACCACCACCAGTCTGTGCACCTAAGAAAGTGAGCGGCAGTGTTAAAGTGCTGGCAGAATTCCCAGGCTCTTACACAGTCTACAGACTTACTAATTTAAAATCCCCCAAAGATGGTTCCATGGTCCCCTACTGGTCTCTGTTCGAAGGCAGCAGCAATGACATGTTGCCCTGTCTGCGGCAGCCAGTCAGTGACCATAGGGTTGAGAGTAGGTTGGTGCATCACCGCTGCTTCTGGCCACATGTAGGGATATCATATCATCACTGCAGCAGAGGACCATGGAGTGGACGATGCACAAGCCAGGGGGGATTTGAAAGGTCAATTTTTTTTAAATTATTTTAACCCCCGGCCTTTTAACGCGATTTTTGAAAAGCCTGTAAAAGTCTTTAACCTCTTAAATATGTTTTTCGGGTAAACTTCAAGTGCCCACAGCATGGCCCTGAAACAGAAGATTAATACTTACCTGCTCCACGCCGCTCCAGTCCTATGCAATGTCGCTGCTCTCTCCACCTCCCGGGCCCCGGCTGGCTATGGGCAGGGTCACATGCACTGCTCCAGCCGATGACTGGCTTTAGCGGTGACATGCTGCCTGTGGCCACGTCAGCACTGAAGCCAATCATTGGCTGGAGCAGTGCATGTGACCCTGACCGCAGCCAGCTAGGGCCAAGTAATGGAGATAGCGGAGATAGCGAGGGCATGGAGCAGGTAAGTATGAATCTTCTTTTTCAGGGCCATGCTGCATGCACTCGATAAATTTTATTTTTTTTACTGGAAAACCCCTTTAAGGACCAGGCCCATTTTCATTTTTTTCCACCCAAAATTCCAATTTTCTTTTTATTAATGGCACCATTTAATTTACCCCACCTTGTATCGGAAAATGGGAAAAAAATCTTTGTGGGGTGAAATTGAAAAAAACACAAAACACACAATGCTGTTAAGGATTTTTGGATTAACATTACAGTGTTCACTATGCATTAAAAATGACATGTCGTCTTTATTCTCCGGATCAATACGATTACAGCGATATTAAACTTGTATAGTTTTTATTTTGTTTTACTACTTAAAAAAAAAAATATATATATATTGTTTATGTTTGCCTTGCTCTGGATCAACTTGCAGGATAACAGGCTGAACTACACTGCGTGCAGAATTATTAGGCAAATGAGTATTTTGACCACATCATCCTCTTTATGCATGTTGTCTTACTCCAAGCTGTATAGGCTCGAAAGCCTACTACCAATTAAGCATATTAGGTGATGTGCATTTCTGTAATGAGAAGGGGTGTGGTCTAATGACATCAACACCCTATATCAGGTGTGCATAATTATTAGGCAACTTCCTTTCCTTTGGCAAAATGGGTCAAAAGAAGGACTTGACAGGCTCAGAAAAGTCAAAAATAGTGAGATATCTTGCAGAGGGATGCAGCACTCTTAAAATTGCAAAGCTTCTGAAGCGTCATCATCGAACAATCAAGCGTTTCATTCAAAATAGTCAACAGGGTCGCAAGAAGCGTGTGGAAAAACCAAGGCGCAAAATAACTGCCCATGAACTGAGAAAAGTCAAGCGTGCAGCTGCCAAGATGTCACTTGCCACCAGTTTGGCCATATTTCAGAGCTGCAACATCACTGGAGTGCCCAAAAGCACAAGGTGTGCAATACTCAGAGACATGGCCAAGGTAAGAAAGGCTGAAAGACGACCACCACTGAACAAGACACACAAGCTGAAACGTCAAGACTGGGCCAAGAAATATCTCAAGACTGATTTTTCTAAGGTTTTATGGACTGATGAAATGAGAGTGAGTCTTGATGGGCCAGATGGATGGGCCCGTGGCTGGATTGGTAAAGGGCAGAGAGCTCCAGTCCGACTCAGACGCCAGCAAGGTGGAGGTGGAGTACTGGTTTGGGCTGGTATCATCAAAGATGAGCTTGTGGGGCCTTTTCGGGTTGAGGATGGAGTCAAGCTCAACTCCCAGTCCTACTGCCACTTTCTGGAAGACACCTTCTTCAAGCAGTGGTACAGGAAGAAGTCTGCATCCTTTAAGAATAACATGATTTTCATGCAGGACAATGCTCCATCACACGCGTCCAAGTACTCCACAGCGTGGCTGGCAAGAAAGGGTATAAAAGAAGAAAATCTAATGACATGGCCTCCTTGTTCACCTGATCTGAACCCCATTGAGAACCTGTGGTCCATCATCAAATGTGAGATTTACAAGGAGGGAAAACAGTACACCTCTCTGAACAGTGTCTGGGAGGCTGTGGTTGCTGCTGCACGCAATGTTGATGGTGAACAGATCAAAACACTGACAGAATCCATGGATGGCAGGCTTTTGAGTGTCCTTGCAAAGAAAGGTGGCTATATTGGTCACTGATTTGTTTTTATTTTGTTTTTGAATGTCAGAAATGTATATTTGTGAATGTTGAGATGTTATATTGGTTTCACTGGTAAAAATAAATAATTGAAATGGGTATATATTAGTTTTTTGTTAAGTTGCCTAATAATTATGCACAGTAATAGTCACCTGCACACACAGATATCCCCCTAAAATAGCTAAAACTAAAAACAAACTAAAAACTACTTCAAAAAATATTCAGCTTTGATATTAATGAGTTTTTTGGGTTCATTGAGAACATGGTTGTTGTTCAATAATAAAATTAATCCTCAAAAATACAACTTGCCTAATAATTCTGCACTCCCTGTAGATGGAAAGATGTCTTTTTTTTTGCCTTATAAACTAGCCCATTTATATATTTGTATAGGTTAATCATGTTCCCCCATAGACGTCTCTTCTCAAGACTAAATAAATTAAGTTATTTTAATCTTTCTTCATAACTAAAACCCCCCAGGCCCCTTATCAGTTTAGTCGCTCTCCTCTGTACTTTTTCCAGCTGCAGTGCATCCTTTCTATGGACTAGTGCCCAGAACTGAACTACATATTGCAGATAAGGCCGCACCAACGCTTTGTAAAGTGGTAATATTACATTCCTGTCTCGCGAGTGCATGCCTCGTTTAATGCATGACAATATCCTGCATTTCAGAATATAGTTGTCTGTGATGAGGGAACTTGTCAGAACCATGGGCAGCATGAATCCTGACATGCTCCCCTTAAAGGGCTTCTGTCACCCCACTAAACAGTTTTTTTTTTTTTGTGTACTTATAATCCCTATCATGCGATATTGCTATACCTTATGTTATTAATAATTTTCGTTCAGTAGATTTAGCAAAAAAATTACTTTTATGATATGCTAATTACCTTTCTACCAGCAAGTAGGGCGTCTACTTGCTGGTAGCAGCCGCAGAAAACCGCCCCCTCCTCTTGTTGATTGACAGGGCCAGCCGCGATCTCCTCCTCCGGCCAGCCCTATCAGCATTTCAAAAATCGCGCGCATGTGTTGATTCGGCACAGGCGCTCTGAGATATGGAGGTTCGGCTCCTCAGCACTCCCTCAGTGCGCCTGCGCCGATGACGTCACCGAAAGAGATAACGTCATCGGCGCAGGCGCACTGAGGGAGTGCTGAGGAGGCGAGCCTCCTTACCTCAGAGCGCCTGCGCCGAATCAACACAGGCGCACGATTTTTGAAATGCTGATAGGGCTGGCCGGAGGAGGAGATCGCGGCTGGCCCTGTCAATCAACAAGAGGAGGGGGCGGTTTTCTGCGGCTGCTACCAGCAAGTAGACGCCCTACTTGCTGGTAGAAAGGTAATTAGCATATCATAAAAGTAATTTTTTTGCTAAATCTACTGAACGAAAATTATTAATAACATAAGGTATAGCAATATCGCATTATAGGGATTATAAGTACACAAAAAAAAAAAGATCAGTTTAGTGGGGTGACAGAGGCCCTTTAAGTGCCCTGTATCTCTTGAAATATCTCCACTACATTATAATGTCTCACACATTACCTCTGCTTCTACAAGGCGGTTAATAATAGTTTCAAGAGTTTCATGCTGGTAGCACTTAAGAACACCTTCAAAGTAGTGAGAACGATGTCCAAGAGCCTTTGTCACTGTGATATCCAGATTGTTATACGTCTTCTCCGCTGCTAAATTCTAGGAAGTGACAAAACTGACGTCATTGTATGAATACGTAATAATTTCGCAGGAGTGAGAACTAAAAGGTACTTACAATGACGTCAAACTTGGAATAGATATCAACTACCCGCCCTGCAGAAACAAAATCAAGAACTGTACGCATATTTCCATTCTTAAAGAATCCAGGAAAAGACAATAAGAAAATGTGGCAGCCGGAAGATATGATGTTGGAAAATCTCTTCCATAGTCTCATTAATTAATGATAAAAAAAAAGGAACATCCACATTCTGCACTATTGCAAACTGGAAAATAAAGAGATCTACATACAATACGTACAATAACTGTAATAAAGAAAAGTCTTAAACCACCCTCTGGCAACATCCTAACTCCAGCAAAAGCATCAGGAACAGCTGAATCCCTTTTTACGGTTTAGATCCACATATAATGTTCAAACTGTCTGCCCCTGATCTTGCTCAAATTTCTAGTTGCCCTACTAGGACAATTCATCTATATTTATGTGGTTAAATGGGTTTACTGAGGCCTATAAAATGTAAAAAAGGAAGGAGTGTTATAAAACAATAAAAGAAGCCTTATTCACATGCCCAATCCCCTGCCAGATGTGTTATCGCTACAGTGATGACTTCTCTATCCACTCCACATAACTTCTGCGGCCAGTGATTACCGTAGCTGCGACAATCACACTGGGGTAGTCAGGGATGCAGCACCAGAAACAAAGACCAGTGGGGAGCACCGGAGAACTGGGAGATGGAGCAGGGGAGGAAGGCTTATTTCGGTATTTTATAACCCTCCCTTAGGGAATGTGTTACCTCCGGCAAGCCCTACCTTTCACCGGTCCTGACATTACCATAAATGGTTAGTATACTATCAACATATAAATTACTGATTTGCAGTCAGCAGAGGGTGTTCTTCTATACATGTATTATGCACTTGTCCTGACATTACCATAAATAGCTGGAAGGGTAGGGCACCAGAACGGGGGGCACAGTAGAGGAAGCGCATTAAAAAAATAATAAGCGATATGACATGCCATTAGTAATGCCCTACACTGCCAGGTATTTATATGGTAATGCCAGGACCGGTGAAAAGTCCTCTTTAAGTACAATAATACATGTATAGAAGAACACCCTGTGATGACTGCAAATCAGTAATTTGTATGTTGATACTCACAATTCCACTGCAATGTGCCCTCAAACGGGTTGTGGAAAGCATAGAGAGGACTTCTGGATTCATCTCCATTATGTGCACTTGCACAGGAGTCCTCTCAATGCGTTCCATGGCTGGTTTGTTGCCACATAGCAGGGGAATGGGGATGCGTTTCGACATAGAAATGTCAGCAGCAGGTGTTCTATACATGTATCGCTTTATACTTATTAGGACTTGTCAGAAGTGACAGATTCCCTTTAACCAGAATTTCTGGGATTTTTGAAAACTTCTAGTAGTGCAGGAATGCTGTGCAATTAGGACGCTCTTTGCTTTTTTAAGCATTTTCTTATAAACATTTTATAAAAGGCAAAGATAGGGCAGTACTGAGACAACTAGAATGACAATGAAGCACGCGGCACAATCTAGTATGAAATGGCTACATGCATGGGTGCAGATATTTAAAATGTATGGGATGTTCTGAGCACAGATATAAAGAGGTTTCCTGGCAAATAAACACTGACGGCCTGTTCTTAGGATAGGTCATCAATACGCGATGGGTGGAGATCATCGTGAATAAAAGAGCTGCAGCCCTTCTGCTACCTTCACAACCTTCCATATCATATAGTTCAACCTGATCGACATTTACCTTTTTTCAACTGCACTAGAAATGGAACTATGATTACACAGGCATGGTGGATTGTCCATATGAGCGGCTGTGCCTGATACGGCAACTCTGAGCCATTAAAATAAATGGAAAAGAGCTGCAGTGGCAAGCACTTTCACACTCCTATCTTCGGCGATGTGCCTGTGTCAATGAATGATTATGTTGATTGATATGGGTATCCGGGGATGTACCACCAACAAACACTGATGGCCTGCTGTAAGAATAAGCCCCTTTTAACTCTAAAGTCACAATATATTAGGCCCCCTTCACAAATATCAGTTATGCTTGGCCAGCTACAACTGATATATGTACACAGATCCGGTGTATATACACTGATTGCACTGGGCAGGAAGACTGAGCATGCAGAATTTTTCTGTCTGGCAATATTTGACATCCAGCATTATCAGTTACCAAGAACTGGACGTCCCTCCAAAACTGATGAAAAGACGAGAAGAAAACTGGTCTGGGAGGCTACCAAGAGGCCTACAGCAACATTAAAGGAGCTGCAGGAATATCTGGCAAGTACTGGCTGTGTGGTACATGTGACAACAATCTCCCATATTCTTCATATGTCTGGGCTATGGGGTAGAGCGGCAAGACGAAAGCCCTTTCTTACGAAGAAAAATATCCAAGTCAGGCTACATTTTGCAAAAACAAATCTGAAGTCTCCCAAAAGCATGTGGGAAAAGGTCTTATGGTCTGATGAAACCAAGGTTTTAACTTTTTGGCCATAATTCCAAAAGATATGTTTGGTGCAAAAACAACACTGCACATAAGTAAAAGAACACCATACCCACAGTGAAGCATGGTGGTGGCAGTATCATGCCAAGGGGCTGTTTTTCTTCAGCTGGAACTGGGGCCTTAGTTAAGCTAAAGGGAATTATGAACAGTTCCAAATACCAGTCAATATTGGCACAAAACCTTCAGGCTTCTGCTAGAAAGCTGAACATGAAGAGGAACTTCATCTTTCAGCATGACAACAACCCAAAGCATACATCCAAATCAACAAAGGAATGGCTTCACCAGAAGAAGATTAAAGTTTTGGAATGGCCCAGCCAGGGCCCAGACCTGAATCCGATTGAAAATCTGTGGGGTGATCTGAAGAGGGCTGTGCACAGGAGATGCCCTCGCAATCTGACAGATTTGGAGTGTTTTTGCAAACAAGAGTGGGCAAATCTTGCCAAGTCAAAATGTGCCATGCTAATAGACTCATACCCAAAAAGACTGAGTGCTGTAATAAAATCAAAAGGTGCTTCAACAAAGTATTAGTTTAAGGGTGTGCACACTTATGCAACCATATTATTTTTTATATTTTTTCTTCCCTCTACCTAAAAGATTTCAGTTTGTTTTTCAATTGAGTGGTACAGTTTATAGGTCACATTAAAGGTGGAAAAAGTTCTGAAATGATTTATCTTTGTCTCATTTTTTTACATCACAGAAACCTCACATTTTAACAGTGGTGTATAGACTTTTAAAATCCACTGTATGTGAAGCTGGCTTAAATCAAGCATTTCCAGATCTGAACTAAAAGTGTACCTATCGTGTGTCTGCATGAATCTCTGAAAATATTCCCTAACCTACTCAGTCACAAAACAGAGGGCAATGAGGGAGAGGAAAAGGGAAATGCAGCTGCAGTGTCAGTAAATGACCATGAGGGGGAGAGGTAGCGAGGGGAAGATCCGATTGGCTTGGAGCACACAGCACAGCTGTGATATCACTCTAGGAACAGCCCACCCACTCAACAGGCACGGAAACCAACAGAGAGGAAAACAACATTGCTTACCGGTAATCGTTTTTCTCGATACCCATGACGGCACCCTGTGCGACTCAGGACCTCCCATCAGGACAGGAAACCTGAGAAGATAAAAAGGACACACCTCCACACAACACCAGTAGAAGAAATAAATTGTTCTCCGGAGAGAAGTGACAAAGGGTTAAAAACCCCTTTTTTTTTTTTTTTTTTATATCTATATTACGTCATATAGACCTGGCAAAAAGCCATCAACAAATATATATATATCTGCTTGGGGAGGGAAATATCGGGTGCCGTCATGGGTATCGAGAAAAACGATTACCGGTAAGCAATGTTGTTTTCCCCTCACCCATGACGGCACCCTGTGCGAGATAAACTATAAGTAGAACCTAGGGGGGGGGCCACAGCCTGAAGGACTTTCTCTCCAAAGGAAGCATCAGAATGGAGCTGTAATCTGTAATGTTTAAGAAAAGTATGCGGGGAGCTCCAGGTAGCCGCCCTGCAAATCTGGGCTAACGATACATCAGCTTTCTCAGCCCACGAAGTAGACACCGCCCTCGTAGAATGGGCCCCAAAACCTGAAGGGGGGGGGGGGGACCCAGGGAAATATAAGCTCTAGCTATGGCCTTCTTCACCCATCTAGCAATAACCCCTCGGGATGCTTTTTTCCCCCTATTTCCTCCTAAAAACTGAATCAGGAGGTTCTCGTCCTTTCTCCAAGGAGCCGTAACATCTAAGTAGACTAACAAGCATCTCTTGACATCCAAGCAATGAAACTTTTCCTCCAAGCTATTGGAGGGGTTAGGAAAAAAGGAAGGCAACACAATGTCTTGGCTCCTATGAAAATCGGAGACAACCTTGGGAAGAAAAGAAGGCAAGGGCCTAATAACTATCTGGTCATCCTGGATGATCGTATAGGGCGGAAATGCCGAGAAGGCCTGGATCTCCGATATCCTCCTAGCCGAGGTAATAGCCAGGAGGAAAGCCATCTTAATGGATAAGATGTCAATGGGAACCTCTAGTAAGGGTTCAAAGGGTCTATCGGTTAGGGCCGTCAAGACCCTATTTAGGTCCCAAGGAGGGGAAAGAGGTCTAACGGAAGGACAGATTCTGGCAGCGGCAGAAAGGAAACGCTTGACCCACGGGTGGTTTGCTAATTGGAAGTCAAAAAAGTAGCTCAAGGCCGACACCTGAACTTTTAAGGTGGAGGCCTTGAGCCCTTTGTCTAACCCTGCTTGTAGAAAGTCCAAAACCTTAGGGATTTCAGGAGGACTAAATGGATCAGGGCTAGAACCCAAAAAGGAAGAAAAGACATTCCACACCCTATTATACTTCCTAGCTGTTGACGCTTTTTTGCTACCTAGAAGGGTGGAAACAACTTTGCTAGAAAGCCCTCTCTTCAACCAGATGTCCCTGTCAATCTCCATACTGCCAACTGAAGAATCCCCGGATTGGGATGCCATACAGGCCCCTGGGAGAGTAGATCCTCCCTCGGAGGGATCACCCAGGGAGGGCCCCTGGCTAGACTTAAGAGGGTGGGGTACCAGATTCTCTTGGGCCACTTTGGGGCTATCATGATTATGGTGGCTCCCTCCGTCCGTACTTTTTTCAGAACCTGCGGGATTAGGGAAATAGGTGGGAAGGCATAGCCGAGTTCCTGGCTCCAATCCTGAGCCAGACTGTCTACCGCTGTAGGATTCTCTGTGTAATCTAGGGAGAAGAACCTCTTTGTCTTCCTGTTCTTCCGGGTGGCAAAGAGATCTATAGTTGGGGTCCCAAACATTGTTACAATCTGGGAAAAAACTTCCTCGTTCAGACTCCACTCTGCCTGCCTGAGTTCTACTCGACTTAGAAAATCGGCCACCGTGTTCTCTTTCCCTTTCAAGTGTATTGCGGATAAGACCAGGTTCCTGTCTTCCGCTATTTTGAAAATTTCCTGGCAGAGGAAGATTAGGGATGGTACTTTTGTCCCGCCTTGATGATTTATATAGGCCACTGTTGTTGAATTGTCCGAGTAAAATACCAACTTTCTGTTGGAGACCTCTGGAACTGCCACCTTTAGTACTCTTTCTACCGCCTTGAGCTCCTTGTAATTTGACGTGCAGACCCGGGTTTTTAAATCCCATCTTCCCTGCCAGTATTTTCCTTCTGAATGAGCTCCCCAGCCCCACGGACTGGCGTCTGTCGTTATCAGCATGGGTTCTATGAAGGACCAAGGTATTCCTATCGAGAGGTTCTTCTCGGACGTCCACCACAGAAGGGAGTACCTTGCTCTGGAGGAAAGATGAAATTTTCTCTCTAGTGTTTGTGGAAGACCATTCCAAATCTTCAAGATATTTGACTGTAACGGTCTCGTGTGGATCTGAGCGAATGGTACGGCTGGAATTGTAGCCGTCAGGTGCCCCAGTACTGCCATCGCCTCCCTGATGGAACATTGGAAGGACCGGAAAAGGAACCAAACATGCTCTATTGTCGAGGACACTTTCTTCTGAGGGAGGAATGTCTTCTGAGCCGTAGAATCTAGCTGCATTCCTAAAAAGGTGCAAACTTGAGAAGGGGTTAGACAAGATTTTTCTTGATTCATTTTCCACCCCAGATCCTTCAACAGAGAGCACACCAGGGCGAGCTCTGCTTGTAACTGTTCCCTTGTTTGGGCTATGAACAAAAAGTCGTCCAGATATGGTACTACTACTATCCCAGATGATCGAAGGAATGCCACCATCTCCGACACGACCTTGGTGAAAATTCTCGGGGCTTGAGAGACCCCAAACGGCAGTGCCCTGTATTGCAGGTGCAGAAGTTGGCCCCGTACTTGGACAGCCGTCCTTAAATACTTTTGGGAGGAAGAGTGAATTGGGACGTGATAATAGGCATCCTCTAGGTCTATACTTGCCATCCAGCAACCCTGGTATAACAGGTCTAAAGTTGTCTTTATAGTTTCCATCCGGAATTTTTTGTATCTCAGGAATTTGTTTAGACGCTTTAGGTTCAGAATCATACGAAAGGAACCATTGGGTTTCTTTATTAAAAAGAGTGGGGAGTAAAACCCCCTGCCCTCCTCCCTCCCCGGGACCTGGCAAACCACTCCTTTGTCCAACAATAACTGAACCTCTCTCTCCAGAACTGTGGATTTTAGAGGATCCTTTGGAGTTGGAGTGTGGGTGAAAAAGACTTGGGGATAGGAGCGGAACTCTAACCTGAATCCCTCCGCTATCCCCCCCAAAACCCACTTGTTTTGGGTGACGTTCGCCCAAGCCGGGAGAAAGGCAGAGAGTCTCCCCCCAACCTGGAGTCTGGCGTCATTGCTTGTCTTTTGGTTTGTTATCCTGGGATTTAAACAGGAAACCGCTAGTTTTTCTTGGAAATCTATCCCTTTCCTTCCTATCATAGGGCTTACCCCTCTGTTTTCTAAAGCCCTGCTGGGGTTTACGAAAAAAGGGGGGTTTTTGAGGGACAGGAAACCCTTTTTTCTTGTCAGATGCCTTCTCCAAGATGTCATCCAGGGAGGATCCAAACAATCTATCACCCTCACACGGAAGGGCACACAGCCTGGCCTTAGACCCCTGGTCACCCTTCCATGACCTAAGCCAAATGGCTCTTCTAGCCGCATTTGTCATAGCTGAGGACTTGGCAGCAAAGCGCATAACATCCGTAGAAGCATCCGTTAAAAAATCTGCCGCTTTAGCAAAGGTGGGAAGAGAAGCTAAGATTTCCTCCCTGGGCTTTTTTTCTCTAAGATGTTTCTCTAGCTGTTCAATCCACAATCTTAAGGACCGGGATACCCAAGTGGCTGCCACTGCGGGTCTAAGACAAGTAGCGGAAGTTTCCCATGCCCGTTTAAGGTATATATCTGCTTTCTTATCTAATGGGTCCGACAGGCAACCCAGATCATCAAAGGGGAGGGCAGATCTCTTAGCTATCTTAGCGACTGGAGCATCTACCGTAGGAGCCCTATCCCAGCTGGAGGAAACTTTCTCTTCATAAGGATATTTCCTTTTCACCGAGGAGGGTAAGAAAAACTTTCTATCAGGATTCTTCCATTCTCTATTGATGATCGCTTGCATGTTATCATGAATAGGGAAGACCCGATGTTTTTTAGGGCCTAATGCCTGAAAGGCCTGGTCCGCAACTGATCTGGTCTGCTTAACTTCTTCTAATTGCATGGTTGCTCTGACCGCTTTTAATAACGGCTGCGTGTCCTCTGGGGAAAAGAAGGATCTCCCTGAATAATCTTCATCCGAGGAGTCCGAATCACTAGACAATAGTTGTCCGGATTCTCCGCCATCTTCGGAAGAGTCCAACTCAATACTGTCGTACTCTGTATCCTTTCCTGGTTTATCTGGGGACCTGGCACGGCTCTTACTGAATGCTTTAAAGGACGCCTTAATAATAGACTTCATGGATTTAGTAAGGGTCTGGGATTGCTCTGCTACCAGATTATCTATACACGCTGAGCATAACGCCTTCTGATAAGATGCAGATAGGGGCACTTTACATTCCGCACATTCCTTGTGTCTTGTCTTAGAAGACGATTTTTTAGGTGGTTTAGGGATCTAAAAACAATCATAAAAAACACCATATTAGAATAAAAAGGAACGCTCTCACCCTGAAGCTTTTCCTTTTTTCCCCATCCTCAGACCGGTACCGGACTTGCAGGCCTCAAGGGTTCCTGGGGTTCAGCGCGTCCTTCTGTAGGCTCCGACATGATTGCCCAGGATCGCTACGTGGCACATCCAAATTGTGCCCCAGCTGGCTGCCTGAACCTGCCGCCGTATTTGTATTTTAAAGGACGCGCTCCGGCCTCTACTTCCGGGTCCTGCACGGGCTAAGCCCCGCCCCCCCCCCCGACGTCATCTCCAGGAGACGGCCCCGCGCATGCGCATAAGCGCACGGACGCGCGGGCGCCATCTTGGAACTGGGCAGAGCGAGGAAGAGCATGGGGAGCCGCCTGGACACGGCCACAGCGGCTCCCCGCAGGGCCGGAGAGAGGGCAGGCGCAGGCAAGACTTATGGGGAGCGGCTTCCGGCACGGCCACAGAACTACCGCTCCCCAGGGATAGGACTTCCCACGGCACTCAGCCACAGACCTTCCCCAGCTCCGGTGTCTTGGAGGTACGTCTTCAGCAGTGCTGCTTCTCAGGATCTCCCATCCGGAGGACAGGAAACCTGAACTGGTGTTGTGTGGAGGTGTGTCCTTTTTATCTTCTCAGGTTTCCTGTCCTGATGGGAGGTCCTGAGTCGCACAGGGTGCCGTCATGGGTGAGGGGAAAAATAACCTGCAGCTACATGAGGGATTATATATTTTTCTTCCCTATGACAGGTGGACATTATTAAGGTTACAAATTTGTAAAAAAAAAATATTATATGTTGCTGTAAAATGCAATGAACATACAATGCTCCATATTTACCAGAATCATCCACAACGGGCAAAGCAGAGACGCGACGCTGTACAAAAATACCCAAAGCAACATATACAGGAGTGTTGGGATTAACCATAGCAATGTCATTGTACGTGCCAATCTTCAACTCCCTTAAAGTTTGTGTCACAAAACTCGGCTTCTCCATTTCAGACATCTGTCGAGAAAATCAGAAAGTGAGGAAGATGATAAGAACTTAAAAAAAAAAGCCATAATCAATATATGGAAATGGACTCACAAATAACTTGAGGAATTTAAGAATGCGTTTGTGTGTTAATATATACAAGGTATTTCCAGAGTCTGGAGAAATGACTGGAAGACGATGAATGCGGTTCTTTATCAGGGAGGAGACTGCATCAAACAAGCTGAAGGACACAAAATAATGATATGTATGAGTGCGCGCGCTCAGCCATTCTTATCAGGAACACAACCTGATGCGGTACTTCTCCTCACCTGGCGCTGGGCGATATGCTGACCAAAGGCTTGAATGAGTCTTGCAAGTAAACTTCTGAAAGAAACAATTGAACAATTATAAAAAAAAAAAAAAAAAAACGTATACAATTCTTTTATCGGAAAATCTAACCTTGTAACTAATCACAAAACTCTCTGTACAGTTACTGCCTTTTGCCAAAGGTTAACTATACAGCCAACAACCACTCACCTCTCCACGTCTCTATCTTGTGCTCCTCCAGCTCATAAATCTGCACCTGATAACACACAAAGAACAAAGTAACAATTTAACTACTCATCAATACTAGGATCTATAATATGTCACTCCCTCTAGTCAGACTATGAACAGTGACCACTCCGAGCGCCAATACTCCAGTGCACATGGGGCCAGATAGGTGTCACATTAACAAAACTTAGGGGGGTTCATCCACCTTAAATAGCTGTTGCTCCTCACCCCCCTCCACATACACACACATGCACAGCTTGGCTGAGCATGCATATGGTGTCAACAGAGTGGGAATAAGACTTCTCTTACCTCCAATATAAAAAATAAAATAAAAAAAGGATTGGGCGTTGAGCTCTAACACACCTGATCCCTTTTTTCCTTTCACATCCGCCATTGGGGAAGAGTCAGGATGCCCTCCTACATACTAGATGGTCAATCGCCTGGTGGGTTTATCTAAATGTGTATGGCCACCATTAATCAGTGTCAAGAACGTTCCTCACACTGACCTAAAGGGCAATTTCTTGAAAACCTAACATTGATATACTATTGGATACAGTACTGAGAGAAAAATGTAGATCATTGGGTTATTTTATCAATTATAATGTGAAGTTTTCTGAATAAAAAGGCTGTTACAAGCAGAACTAGCTAAAATGTAGAGGTGCTGCGACATACAGGACGATGGAAGACAGCTGCCTGGAGAGGCTAATGATGCAGCGACAGAAGAAAGCCAGTCAATGAAAGCAACCTGGACGTGTGCTATGTCAATCAGGATGAGAGGAAAATGGCTACTTAATGCAGCCACCTCAAAAAGGGGTCACATTCATATGACTCACTCCATGACATAACATAGGGGTGGTTTGTGAGGCAAGTGATTTTTTAAAAGTTTTCCAGGAGATAACTTACCATGGAAGATTTGTAGTATCGATGAAGAATATTAATAAAGTCTGTGATGGTAAGCATACCTTTATTGGAAAATCAATAAAATACAATCAAAATACGCTTTCAAAGATGTGAACGATTATGTAAAGAGGTTGTCTGGGACTAGCTGTTTTTTAAGACTAGGTCTGTCCATTGGATGTGTCTGGTCTGGTGGCTCAGTTCCACCCATCTAAGTGGGGTTAGACTGCAGGCCAGACACAGAACATGGACAGAGGTGATGCCGTTTTATACTAGACAACCACTTTAATTAGCTTGGTGACATACCCACAAAACTCTGCGTCTTGCTATCCCACAAGGGTGCTGCTCTTACGCCATTGCTGACCAGTGCAAAGAATGCCTTCTTCACCTGTAAGATATAAATGAAACTTACAGCACAAATTATCACTGGCCAAGAGCTAGAAGGTGGAGAACATTGCCTGATCTGCTCACCTGCAGAGAGGTATCAAACACCACAAGCTTAGAGCTGATGGGGATAAGGTCATAGCATTTGTGGTTCTTCATAAACTTCGTGTACACTTCACTGTTACACTCTGAGAACGAACACAAAAGATGTTTAACCTTGTGGTAATTCTTCCTCTAATATCACAAGTCATAAAGGACACCAAACCTTCTTACCTTCTGAAGGAGACGCACATTTTCCTTCATCATTGTTCTGAATCACAACGGATCCCTGAAATATGAAAAGACAAATACAATCGTTAGGACGGTAACCCCAAAAGCCAAATGTTACCTAGGAATATGCACTTGGCGGGCGGGTATGTTCTCTATGAGAGGACTTTCTTTTGGCATGTCCTGGTCAGTGTTATATTGGTTAAATGATTAGGATGGGTCCAGAAGTGGTGAGGATTTCACACTGCAAATCTGCAACAGAGTACAGAACAATACACGTGGAGAAGCATTTCAAACCCTATCCGCACAAAACACTTGCACAATTTAGAAGACAGCGCACCCAAGGGCCCATCAATTACATACTTAGAAAAGTAACTGCTCACAAACATAAAGGAACACATGAGGAGACAAGATTTGCAAATTGTAGGAGACACATTCAGCAGCATGTGGTTGAAAGCTCGAAGTTCAGCAGTTTTTTAAATTGCAGCCAATGAACAGATTTAATTAGTGTAAATATAAGGCCTCTTTCACACTTGCGTTGTCCGGATCCGTCGTGCACTCCATTTGCCGGAAGTGCCCGCCGGATCCGTAACAACGCAAGTGAACTGAAAGTATTTGAAGACTGATCCGTCTTCAAAATGCGTTCAGTGTTACTATGGCACCCAGGACGCTATTAAAGTCCTGGTTGCCATAGTAGGAGTGGGGAGCAGGGGAGCAGTATACTTACCGTCCGTGCGGCTCCCGGGGCGCTCCAGAATGACGTCAGAGCGCCCCATGCGCATGGATGACGTGTCCATGCGATCACGTCATCCATGCGCGTGGGGCGCCCTGACGTCACTCTGAAGCGCCCCGGGAGCCGCATGGACGGTAAGTATACTGCTCCCCCGCTCCCCACTACACTTTACCATGGCAAACAGGACTTTAGCGTCCTGGCAGCCATGGTAACCATTCAGAAAAAGCTAAACGTCGGATCCGGTAATGCGCCGAAACAACGTTTAGCTTAAGGCCGGATCCGGATTAATGCCTTCCAATGGGCATTAATTCCGGATCCGGCCTTGCGGCAAGTGTTCAGGATTTTTGGCCAGAGCAAAAAGCGCAGCATGCTGCGGTATTTTCTCTGGCCAAAAAACGTTCCGGTCCTGAACTGAAGGCATCCTGAACGGATTTCTCTCCATTCAGAATGCATTGGGATAATCCTGATCAGGATTCTTACGGCATAGAGCCCCGACGACGGAACTCTATGCCGGAACAGAACAACGCAAGTGTGAAAGAGCCCTTAACCTGTAGCCTGCTCTCCCTGCATTATTGGAGGCCATTTGGTACCAGGAGAGGTAAAATACAGAGTGGGCTCAGCATGCATGTGGAACCTGCATTCCCTGAATTTAATGGAGGCCAGTATGGCACCAGCAGAAGTAGCATTTGTGTAGGTTTCTGTCCTAAAGAGACCGCCTTGTTGTTGGCGGACAGGCACAAATAATTTTTTACTAAATTTATTTGCCAAGAATCTCACATTTAGGTGACATTCACACAACCGTATGAATGAGTCCGCATCAGTTCCACAATTTTGCGGAACCGGTGCAGACCCATTAATTTCTATGGGGCCGCAAAAGATGCGGGCAGCACACCGTGTGCTGTCAGCATCCGTTGCTCCGTGCCGCAGCCCCGCAAAAAATAGAACATGCCCTATTCTTGTCCGCAATTGCGAACAACAATATTCTATGATATCGGCGTTATGTGCGGTCCGCATATGGCAGAACGCACATGGGCCAGTATCTGTGTTTTGCGGATCCGCAAAACACAGCGTTTGTGTGAATGTAGCCTTATAACATGGCATTAGAGCATTTTCTGTTGTGAGTAGGGCACTATTGTATTTACTTTGTTATTGGTGTTTGCAGAGTGCTGTTTCATTGTGTTTGTTTTTTGCTCTTGTGCTTTCAGCCATGGCAACATACACCATTTTTTTTCTTTGCAATCAATGAACAGACCCTTGAAGAGCAGCTGTTGGCAGGATCGACCCTATTAAATCATACATACTGCACGGTGGGGCTGATGCTTCTAATTCAAATGATACCTGTATTGTGAAAATCGGTTGCGATGTTCCTGAAAAAAAAGACTTTTAAACTTTATGCAAATTAGGGTTTCAGGGCACCAAGGGGCAGGGCCTATCCATCCATGCACCTCAGCTTTCTAGTGGATCCACCGAAGCCCTCACTTGCATAAAGAATAAAAGTCTTTTTTTCTCAAAAACACAACAACCGATTTTCACAAGATGGGTATCCTTTGAATCAGAAGGTTCAACCCTACATGTTCTATTTTTTTAGGTGCTAAGGCACGGATTGAAATGCCATGGAAGCGCTTTGTAGTGCTCCCATGGCCTTCTGCCCTGTATCTTCTGGAATGCGGACCCATTGAAGTCAATAAGTTTGCATCCGTGATATAGTGCGCACGCGGCCGATACCTGTATACTGCAGACACCCTGTTTGCGGGGCACAATATGAGCACAGCTAGCACATGTTCGAGTGCATGGGCCCTTAGGCCCCTTTCACACAGGGTGCAATGAGTGAGGTGAACACATTGCACCCGCACTGAATCCGGACCCATTCACTTCAATGGGGCTGTTCAGATGAGCGTTGATTTTCACGCATCACTTGTGCGCTGCGTGAAAATTGTAGCATGTTGTCTATTCTGCGTTTTTCATGCAACGCAGGCCCCATAGAAATGAATGGGTCTGCGTGAAAATCGCAAGCAAGTGCGGATGCAGTGTGATTTTCACGCACGGTTGCTAGGAGACGATCGGGATGGGGACCCGATCTTTATTATTTTCCCTTATAACATGGTTATAAGGGGAAAATAGCATTCTGAATACAGAATGCATAGTACAATAGGGCTGGAGGGGTTAAAAAAAATAAAAAATAATTTAACTCACCTTAATCCACTTGTTTGCGCAGCCGGCATCTCTTCTGTCTTGTTGCGTGAGGAATAGGACCTTTGTGACGGACCATGTGATGAGCGTAAAGACGTCATCAAAGGTCCTATTCCTCACACAACAAGACAGAAGAGATGCCGGCTGCGCGAAAAAGTGGATTAAGGCGAGTTAAATTTATTTTATTTATTTTTTTCCCCTCCAGCCCTATTGTACTATGCATTCTGTATTCAGAATTCTATTTTCCCTTATAACCATGTTATAAGGGAAAATAGCAATCTACACAACCTCGAACCCAAACCTGAACTTCTGTGAATAAGTTCGGGTCTGGGTACCACATTCGTTTTTTATCACGCGCGTGCAAAACTGACTGCAATTGTGTACCTACTCGCGCGGGTTTGCCGCAATGCACCGGGACGCATCCGGACCCAATCCAGACATGCTCGTGTGAAAGAGGCCCAAGTATGAGTGCACCATACAGCTTTCATAATGAGACCAGACACACAAGTTGGTTTCATGAAAGCATCTTCTCATCCCCCTGAGCAAGAGAAACTTTATTAAAGACACATTAACTTAAAGGGGTTCTGCAGTTTGTTTAAACTGATGATCTATCCTCTGGATAGATCATCAGCATCTGACCGGCGGGTGTCCGACACCCGGGACCCCCGCCGATCAGCTGTTTGAGAAGGCAGCGGCACTCCGGGAGCACCGCGGCCTTCTCACTGTTTAGCCCCGCTTCTCAGAGTTTAGCCGCGCCCAGGCCAGTTGATACTAGTCGTGACATCACTGGGCCAGCGGTAAACAGTGTCACGACTAGTGTCAACTGGCCTGGGCGCGGCTAAACTCTGAGAAGCGGGGCTAAACAGCGAGAAGGCCGCGGTGCTCCCGGAGTGCCGCTGCCTTCTCAAACAGCTGATCGGCGGGGGTCCCGGGTGTCGGACACCCGCCGGTCAGATGCTGCTGATCTATCCAGAGGATAGATCATCAGTTTAAACAAACTGCAGAACCCCTTTAAATACCAGATATGACATCACAAAAGGGGTGTTCCTTAAGAGAAAACTATTGGCTCTTTTGACAAAATGGGAGTAGTTTGCCAATTTTATCCCTGAGTTTCATTGGCATATTCAAAAATGGCAACCTAACTCCCCCTCCCTCGGTGACCTTAAGACAAAGGCTCACATCTGGTTTGCAAAAATGTGTACTACAGAATGTTCACATTATATATGGAGAGATAAAACCTCTCTCTCACAGTGTGGATAAGATCTGTTAAATATCATCCATTTCACTACTACTGGAAAAAGCTATAGACTTTGTGCCCCATGTAGGAGTACCTTTACTCACAAAACCAAGCGAACAAAAATCTCAGACATGCCCCTGTGTGGTCTAAAATATAAAAATGAAGGTATGCTTACCACTGGCACCCGTGGCAGCGTGTATACAGGCTGCAGCTGTCACATGTCGTATGCGTGCAACCGCGGGAGAACCAGACTGGTGATGGAGAAAGAGGTACGAACAGCACCCTTTTTATATATCAGACCATTCAGGGGCATGTCCGAGATTATTAATGACCTCAGACAACCCTTTTAACATTCAACTATGCCAAACGGAACGGTGGTACATTTTATGCCTGTCACAGGCTACACGTATCCATTCCCACAATGTGTACCGCCAGCTAAAAATGAAAACACAACTGTGTTCTAGATGTTCTCACACCCCTCCATATACCTTACTAGGGTATGATCACATGCGGCAGATTTGCTGCAGAAGTCTCTGCAACCGTCCCATTCATCAGAGTGGAGCTTGCAGGAGTCCACATGCTGCATAACCAACCCCAGTCAGAAGTATGGGTTGGGTTTTCCAGTTGCAGAAACTTTTGCAATTAACATGCAGTGTTAAGATCAGGGCTGTGGAAACATGGAAGACTTTTCTGTTTGGCTTCACTGCCCCAGGACTATACCTGGAATATGGAAGGAGGTTTTCCTGGCTGTCCTCATTACTATGTGGTATTGGCCATAGAATAAAATCCCTGACGAAAAAAAATAAAAATAATAAAACAAGCTTCAAACGTCCCATCAGTAGTGTTCGAGTTAGGGCTCACGCACACAACAGTGTGGCGGCCGGCCCGGCCATGTGCACACCGCATCATGGATGCGGACCCATTCACTTGAATGGATCCGCAATCCGGAAGGTCCGATGTGGAAAGGAGGGGTTTCTCTCAGTGCCTCTGCACCGCTGAATCACGGACCCATTCAAGTAATTGGGTCTGCATCCGTTTGCAGAATCCGCAGATGTTGCCTGCATGGGCATGAGCCTTTAGGGCTGTGATGGCTAACCTCTGGCATCCCAGCTGTTCTCAACACCATAGAAATGAGTGGAGCATGCTGGGAGTGCCAGAGCTTAGCCACCACTGCCTTAGGGTCTTTCACACTGCGCCTTGATCCTTTGTTTACCAAGTGCCCTGGGAAGCTCCTGATGCACCCCTCAAAGATTCCATAAAACGGTGGCTTTTTTTTAACTAGCCACCTCTGCATGGTAGGTCACAGTCTGCTGCTCTATTCCATGCTGCTAAAAACCAGAAACCCTGCCAGATGCCAAAGGTCTCTATGGGTCTGTTCAGAAGATGCACAGCTTTCCTGGTGCATATGGTGAGCACACAAGATGCAGTATGAAGTGCTCATTTAGGGTACATTACATTCACACAAACGTATGCGTTTTGTGGTCCGCAAATCGCAGATCCGCAAAACATGGATACTGGACATGTGCGCACCGCATTTTGCGGAACACACGGCCAGCCCTTTGATGGAAATGCCTGTTCTTGCCTGCCATTGTGGACAAGAATAGGACATGGAAATACGGAACTGAGGATGCCTTAATGTATTTAGGTTAATATATAACTTTTATTTGGTCATATAAAATAAGTGAGACAATATGGTGTATTTATATCTGCACTATAGATATTATCAATCACTAGGGAGGTAAGAGCATAGGGCTTACAGCACAGGCCCGAGGTTCCTGAGGCTGGGGGTCGTCCTTTTTTAGGACGAGTGCCCCGACTACAGCCATTGAGGTAACCACACCTAGTAGACTAGGCCAAGTAGGGTGAGTATCTAGGGAGAGTTAGGCTGCGTTCACACGGGCGAGTATTCCGCGCGGGTGCAATGCGGTAGGTGAACGTATTGCACCCGCACTGAATCCTGACCCATTCATTTCTATGGGGCTGTTCAGATGAGCGGTGATTTTCACGCGTCACTTGTGCGTTGCGTGAAAATCGCAGCATGCTCTATATTCTGCGTTTTTCACGCAACGCAGGCCCCATAGAAGTGAATGGGGTTGCGTGAAAATCGCAAGCATCCGCAAGCAAGTGCGGATGCTGTGCGATTTTCACGCATGGTTGCTAGGTGACAGTCTATTCACTGTATTATTTTCCCTTATAACATGGTTATAAGGGAAAATAATAGCATTCTGAAAACAGAATGCATAGTAAGTGATTAGTTGAGGGTTAAAAAAAATAAAAAAAATTAACTCACCTTCTCCGTTTGTTCGCGTAAGTCTCGGTCTCTTCTTTACTTCTCAAAAGATGAACTATGGGCTAAAGGACCTTTGGTGACGTAAGATCACATGCTCCAATCACATGGTCCATCACCGCGGACCATGTGATTGGAGAAAATAATAACATCTACACAACACCGAACCCAAACCTGAACTTCTGTGAAGAAGTTCGGGTCTGGGTACCACAGTCGGTTTTTTATCACGCGCGTGCAAAACACATTGCACACGCACGATAAAAACTGAACATCGGAACGCAATCGCAGTCAAAACTGACTGCAATTGCATTCCTACTCGCGCGGGTTTGCCGCAACACACCGGGACTAATCCGGACACGCTCGTGTGAACCCAGCCTTAGGGTCCTGACTAATAGGCCCCTCCCCAGTATCGCCGCCCTCCTCCAATACACTAGGTTACTGGGCTTCATTTGCTATTATAGACCCAAAGCGCCCCCTATCTTCTATAGTGCAGATATAAATACACCATATTGTCTCACTTATTTTATATGACCAAATAAAAGTTATATATTAACCTAAATACATTAAGGCATCCTCAGTTCCGTATTTCTATTTTGAGACCACTGAGAATACAAATAGGAGGACCACTAACTATAGATCCCTACTGTAAATATATAAGAATAGGACATGCTCTCTTTTCTGCAGGGCTGTGGAACGGACATACGGATGCGGACAGCATCCCTTAGGGTGGGTTCACACTAGAGTTGTTGCGATACCAAATTTTTGATTCGGTTTCGATACCATGAAAAAGTATTGCGATACTCGATACCATTCGATACCACGCGAAAAAAATAAACAAAAAAAGCCACGTGCATTCCTCATTTTTAAAAATGGCGAATCGCGCAGTTTTTATTTTATTTTTTCTGTTCCGGCATTCACCACCTAGATTTTTTTTTTATATTTTAATAGTTTGGACTTTTCTGACGTGGCGATGTAATATGTTTATTTATATATTTTATATGTGAAATTGGGAAAAGGGGGGTGATTTATACTTCATATTTTAGTGTTTTTTTTTTTTTCACTTTTTATTTAATAACTATTTCCCCCCTTAGGGGCTAGAACCTGGGATCTTTCATCCCTTTTCCTATTCACCCTGATAGATCTCTATCAGGGTGAATAGGACTCTACACTGTCCCTGCTGCTCTGTGCTTTGTGCACACAGCATCAGGGATGTTACCATGGCAACCAGGGCTTCCTGGCTGCCATGGTAACCGATCGGAGCCCCAGGCTTACACAGCTGGGGCTCCGATCAGAAGCTGCCACTGCACCACCAATGAGGGGGAGTGGAGAGGTCCCTGTGGCCACTGCCACCAATGATTTTAATACTGGAGGGTTGAGAGGGGCCGGCGCACTGTGCCACCAATGATTTTAATGGGATGGGGGGATTGAGGGGGGGGGCACACTGCACCACCAATGATTTTACCCCTTTATACAGGAGGCGGGTACTAGCAGATCAGCGGCAGTTAACTGCCGCTGATCGCAGCTCCCTGTCAGGGGCAGGGTGCCGGCAATGCGATTCTGCTGCCGGCACCCGCCTCCTGTATGTGTTAAAGACTGACTACTGTATATGAGTCCAGACTTTCACTATTAGGCCACACAGAGCGGCGCCCAGCGATGTCTCAGCACTCACCATTTAGTCCTGGGCGCCGCTCCGTTCGCCCGCAGTGCCCCATTACTGTCTCCTCTCCTGCTCCACATGCTGCTGATTACTATCGGAGCGATGGGAGGAGACATCAGCTTCACTAGTGGGCGTTCCTTCTCCCTGGCTGTAGCGCTGTCCAATCGCAGCGCAGGGAAAAGGAACGCCCACTAGTGAAGCTGATGTCTCCTCCCATCGCTCCGATAGTAATCCTATCATTGGGGGCGCAGTGCGCCCGCCCCTCCTCCGCCCCTCTCTTCTCATTGCCGCCCCTCCTCCGCCCCTCTCTTCTCATTGCCGCCCCTCCTCCGCCCCTCTCTTCTCATTGCCGCCCCTCCTCCGCCCCTCTCTTCTCATTGCCGCCCCTCCTCCGCCCCTCTCTTCTCATTGGTGGCAGCGGCAGCAGCACAGGGGGGAGGGAGGACAGCTTCCTTCTCCCCGTGCTGCTGAGAGAACATGAGCGCGCCGACAGCAGCGCGCTCATGTTCAGAGATACTAGACTGCGCAGAAGCGCAGCCCAGTATCGAAAAAACGGAAATCCCGGTATCGTATCGATACCGGGACAAAAGTATCGATTGGGTATCGAAATTTCGATACCCGCAACAACCCTAGTTCACACACAGGTTTTTGCTGACACTTTTGCATTTGTTACAGTAAAAACACCAGCCGTTAGCTAAAGGTATGGGAAACATGAGATGCAGGACACCGGAGCGTTTTTATTGATTGGGTGGCTTTTTTGTTGTTGTCTTTCTGGCTTCGGCTACTTTCACATTCGCGTTTGGTGTGGATCCATCATGGATCTGCACAGACGGATCCGTTCAGATAATACAACAGTCTGCATCCGTTCAGAACGGATGGGTTTGTATTATCTTTAACCACTTCAGCCCCCAGTGCTTAAACACCCTGAAAGACCAGGCCACTTTTTACACTTCTGACCTACACTACTTTCACCATTTAATGCTCGGTCATGCAACTTACCACCCAAATGAATTTTACCTCCTTTTCTTCTCACTAATAGAGCTTTCATTTGGTGGTATTTCTTTGCTGCTGACATTTTTACTTTTTTTGTTATTAATCGAAATTTAACGATTTTTTTGCAAAAAAATGACATTTTTCACTTTCAGTTGTCAAATTTTGCTAAAAAAAACTACATCCATATATAAATTTTGCTCTAAATTTATTGTTCTACATGTCTTTGATAAAAAAAAAATGTTTGGGTAAAAAAAAATAATGGTTTGGGTAAAAGTTATAGCGTTTACAAACTATGGTACAAAAATGTGAATTTCCGCTTTTTGAAGCAGCTCTGACTTTCTGAGCACCTGTCATGTTTCCTGAGGTTCTACAATGGCCAGACAGTACAAACACCCCACAAATGACCCCATTTCGGAAAGTACACACCCTAAGGTATTCGCTGATGGGCATAGTGAGTTCATAGAACTTTTTATTTTTTGTCACAAGTTAGCGGAAAATGATGATTTTTTTATTTTTTTTTTCTTACAAAGTCTCATATTCCACTAACTTGTGACAAAAAATAAAAAGTTCTATGAACTCACTATGCCCATCAGCGAATACGTTGGGGTCTCTTCTTTCCAAAATGGGGTCACTTGTGGGGTAGTTATACTGCCCTGGCATTCTAGGGGCCCAAATGTGTGGTAAGGAGTTTGAAATCAAATTCTGTAAAAAATGACCTGTGAAATCCGAAAGGTGCTCTTTGGAATATGGGCCCCTTTGCCCACCTAGGCTGCAAAAAAGTGTCACACATCTGGTATCTCCGTACTCAGGAGAAGGTGGGGAATGTGTTTTGGGGTGTCTTTTTACATATACCCATGCTGGGTGAGATAAATATCTTGGTCAAATGCCAACTTTGTATAAAAAAATGGGAAAAGTTGTCTTTTGCCAAGATATTTCTCTCACCCAGCATGGGTATATGTAAAATGACACCCCAAAACACATTCCCCACCTTCTCCTGAGTACGGCAATACCAGATGTGTGACACTTTTTTGCAGCCTAGGTGGGCAAAGGGGCCCATATTCCAAAGAGCACCTTTCGGATTTCACAGGTCATTTTTTACAGAATTTGATTTCAAACTCCTTACCACACATTTGGGCCCCTAGAATGCCAGGGCAGTATAACTACCCCACAAGTGACCCCATTTTGGAAAGAAGACACCCCAAGGTATTCCGTGAGGGGCATGGCAAGTTCCTAGAATTTTGTATTTTTTGTCACAAGTTAGTGGAAAATGATGATTTTTTTTTTTTTTTTCCATACAAAGTCTCATATTCCACTAACTTGTGACAAAAAATAAAAACTTCCATGAACTCACTATGCCCATCAGCGAATACCTTGGGGTCTCTTCTTTCCAAAATGGGGTCACTTGTGGGGTAGTTATACTGCCCTGGCATTCTAGGGGCCCAAATGTGTGGTAAGGAGTTTGAAATCAAATTCTGTAAAAAATGACCTGTGAAATCCGAAAGGTGCTCTTTGGAATATGGGCCCCTTTGCCCACCTAGGCTGCAAAAAAGTGTCACACATCTGGTATCTCCGTACTCAGGAGAAGGTGGGGAATGTGTTTTGGGGTGTCTTTTTACATATACCCATGCTGGGTGAGATAAATATCTTGGTCAAATGCCAACTTTGTATAAAAAAAATGGGAAAAGTTGTCTTTTGCCAAGATATTTCTCTCACCCAGCAGGGGTATATGTAAAATGACACCCCAAAACACATTCCCCACCTTCTCCTGAGTACGGAGATACCAGATGTGTGACACTTTTTTGCAGCCTAGGTGGGCAAAGGGGCCCATATTCCAAAGAGCACCTTTCGGATTTCACAGGTCATTTTTTACAGAATTTGATTTCAAACTCCTTACCACACATTTGGGCCCCTAGAATGCCAGGGCAGTATAACTACCCCACAAGTGACCCCATTTTGGAAAGAAGAGACCCCAAGGTATTCGCTGATGGGCATAGTGAGTTCATGGAAGTTTTTATTTTTTGTCACAAGTTAGTGGAATATGAGACTTTGTATGAAAAAAAAAAAATAAAAAAATAAATTACCCACTAACTTGTGACAAAAAATAAAAAATTCTAGGAACTCGCCATGCCCCTCACGGAATACCTTGGGGTGTCTTCTTTCCAAAATGGGGTCACTTGTGGGGTAGTTATACTGCCCTGGCATTTTCCAGGGGCCCTAATGTGTGGTAAGTAGGTAAATGACCTGTGAAATCCTAAAGGTGCTCTTTGGAATATGGGCCCCTTTGCCCACCTAGGCTGCAAAAAAGTGTCACACATGTGGTATCGCCGTATTCAGGAGAAGTTGGGGAATGTGTTTTGGGGTGTCATTTTACATATACCCTTGCTGGGTGAGAGAAATATCTTGGCAAAAGACAACTTTTCCCATTTTTTTATACAAAGTTGGCATTTGACCAAGATATTTATCTCACCCAGCATGGGTATATGTAAAATGACACCCCAAAACACATTCCCCAACTTCTCCTGAGTACGGCGATACCAGATGTGTGACACTTTTTTGCAGCCTAGATGCGCAAAGGTGCCCAAATTCCTTTTAGGAGGGGATTTTTAGATATTTGGATACCAGACTTCTTCTCACGCTTTGGGGCCCCTAGAATGCCAGGGCAGTATAAATACCCCACATGTGACCCCATTTTGGAAAGAAGACACCCCAAGGTATTCAATGAGGGGCATGGCGAGTTCATAGAAATTTTTTTTTTTTGGCACAAGTTAGCGGAAATTGATATTTTTAATTTTTTTTCTCACAAAGTCTCCCGTTCCGCTAACTTGGGACAAAAATTTCAATCTTTCATGGACTCAATATGCCCCTCACGGAATACCTGGGGGTGTCTTCTTTCCGAAATGGGGTCACATGTGGGGTATTTATACTGCCCTGGCATTCTAGGGGCCCTAAAGCGTGAGAAGAAGTCTGGAATATAAATGTCTAAAGAATTTTACGCATTTGGTTTCCGTGAGGGGTATGGTGAGTTCATGGGAGATTTTATTTTTTGACACAAGTTAGTGGAATATGAGACTTTGTAAGAAAAAAAAAAAAAAATTCCGCTAACTTGGGCCAAAAAAATGTCTGAATGGAGCCTTACAGGGGGGTGATCAATGACAGGGGGGGTGATCAATGACAGGGGGTTGATCAGGGAGTCTATATGGGGTGATCACCACAGTCATTGATCACGCCCCTGTAAGGCTTCATTCAGACGTCCGGATGCGTTTTGCGGATCCGATCCATCTATCAGTGCATCCGTAAAAATCATGCGGACATCTGAATGGAGCTTTACAGGGGGGTAATCAATGACAGGGGGGTGATCAGGGAGTCTATATGGGGTGATCACCACAGTCATTGATCATGCCCCTGTAAGGCTTCATTCAGACGTCCGGATGCGTTTTGCGGATCGGATCCATCTATCAGTGCATCCGTAAAAATCATGCGGACATCTGAATGGAGCTTTACAGGGGGGTGATCAGGGAGTCTATATGGGGTGATCACCACAGTCATTGATCATGCCCCTGTAAGGCTTCATTCAGACGTCCGGATGCGTTTTGCGGATCGGATCCATCTATCAGTGCATCCGTAAAAATCATGCGGATATCTGAATGGAGCTTTACAGGGGGGTGATCAGGGAGTCTATATGGGGTGATCACCACAGTCATTGATCATGCCCCTGTAAGGCTTCATTCAGACGTCCGGATGCGTTTTGCGGATCGGATCCATCTATCAGTGCATCCGTAAAAATCATGCAGACATCTGAATGGAGCTTTACAGGGGGGTGATCAGGGAGTCTATATGGGGTGATCACCACAGTCATTGATCACGCCCCTGTAAGGCTTCATTCAGACGTCCGGATGCGTTTTGCGGATCCGATCCATCTATCAGTGGATCCGTAAAAATCATGCGGACGTCTGAATGGAGCTTTACAGGGGGGTGATCAATGACAGGGGGGTGATCAGGGAGTCTATATGGGGTGATCAGGGGCTAATAAGGGGTTAATAAGTGACGGGGGGGGGGGGGGGGGGTGTAGTGTAGTGGTGCTTGGTGGGACTTTACTGAGCTACCTGTGTCCTCTGGTGGTCGATCCAAACAAATGGGACCACCAGAGGACCAGGTAGCAGGTATATTAGACGCTGTTATCAAAACAGTGTCTAATATACCTGTTAGGGGTTAAAAAAAACACATCTCCAGCCTGCCAGCGAACGATCGCCGCTGGCAGGCTGGAGATCAACTCTCTTACCTTCCGTTCCTGTGAGCGCGCGCACCTGTGTGCGCGCGTTCACAGGAAATCTCGGCCATCGCGAGATGACGCATAAATGCGTGACACTGCGCAGGGCTGCCACCTCCGGAACGCGATCCTGCTTTAGGCGGTCCGGAGGTGGTTAACATAGCCAAGATCCGTCTTGAACACCATTGGAAGTCAATGGAGGACGGATCAGTTTTCTATTGTGCCAGAGAAAACGGATCCGTCCCCATTGCCTTACATTGTGTGCCAGGACAGATCCGTTTGGCTCCGTTTCATCAGACGGACATCAAAACACTGCAAGCACAGGGATCCAGACTAAAAAAAATATCAAGGAGCCATTGGCTCCTAACCTGAAAAATTTAGGAGCCAAATGAAATTTTTAGTCGCCAAATTTAAAATACATAATATAAGTGGGATGCTTAGGAGCATGGGGTTTTCTAAGCTGCAGCCCACGCAGTTAAAGGAGTTGTACACTCATTTCCATGACCTGTCAAACTAGCCAGATTCGCGTTGATAATCCCTAGGTGCTGGGTCCCGGCTCATTCGCTTCCCGGCCTCCGCTGCTTGTCTTGGCTTTCTCCATGAAAACGTTTGGCTGCAGTGGCATCAAGACAATCTCTGGCCACGGTGGAGATCTGCTCCCCTGGCATCACATGACCATTTAACATAATGAATGGGAAGCAGGGGTCGGTCATTGGCTGTAACATCGTCAAATAGGAGGTTTTCATGAAGGGACTCAAGACAAGCAACAAAGGCTGGGGAGCAAATGAGCCGGGATCCAGCACTGGGCATCAGGCAAGTATGATCACCAACAAAGGTCCTGCCAGTCTGAGGTCCAGAAATTAGTGTATCCATTTCTTTAAGGAGTAATTTTTATATTTTGGTTTCAAACCAGTATTATTCTATATGTGACACAGAATGGGTTCAAAAAAACTATCCCCACTGCACTCCTTAAAAGGCCAATCACTTGAGAGTCGCCACTGCAACCAGTGACCACATCAGCGGGCATCACGTGTTGACGGGACCAGCATGACAGTGGGGGTGGGGGGAGGGCAGCTTTTTTTTAATTTTTTTACATTAAGAAAAAATATAACAGCTAAAAATATAATACTACACGAGCTTTACTCTTTATTCTCAACCCCTCTGCTTGCCTGTCAGTGAATGAAAACCTCTTGTTTGCTGTTGTTTCTTGAGGAAAGATCGCCCATATTCTAGTGCTGCTCACTGTGTAACTGTGGCTGGACATGGACATTCAGTCTGTCAATGTCAACCTTAAAGGTTTCCATTCACTGCCAGCAAGCAGAGATGTAGGAAAGCTAGGGGACCTCCTCTGGCAGCTGAACTAGCCTGTGCTTAACCCCTTATAGGCTGCTTCAGTGCCATTTTCCCTCTTTTTAACTCTACCACATGTCTTTGCAGTTAAGGGCTCTCTGCCCATCACCCCCGTGTCAGTAAGGAGCCGTGCACGGACATCGCAGTATAGGCGGCAATCTCTCCTTGTCAATTGGTTTCACACCGGAGTCTGTCTGCAGGAGCTCTGCACTGCCGGGGTCGCAGAGCATTATATTGATTTATGATGCTATGTAACCCTTACAGTTCTGGAATGTATTGGATAACACTGACTGCATTAGGTCAGTGTTATCCAGTACATTCCAGACCTCTAAGGGTTACATAGCATCATAAATCAATAAAATGCCATGCGACCCCGGCAGTGCTATGCAGACCAGGACAGCGAGTGTTAAGCAGCACAGCCGGTGCTTATACTTGTTCTTACGGATCTCTGCCTTCTCCTTGTGACCCCATAAGGACCCAGTCCTATAAAACACACTAATAAATCTGCACACGGGTGACTCGCCTCGTGTTATCAGCCGTGGACTGTGCGGCCCTAGTTGAAGTGTCTCCAGCAGCCCAGCGCCACAGCACAGACTCCACTCCAAGCACAAGCCACGCCCACCCTCTATGCCGGGTAATCTGAGGGGCGGGTCTTCACCCAGCAGACGGCTGCAGCGTGTCTCTGTCTGCTGGATGAAAGCCTTTTTTTTTTTTAAGAGGCAGAGCAGCGAGTGGAGGGTCTAGGCGCAAATGGCGATAAGACTACAAAGTCTTGTCGCCATTTAGCAGTTCTAAGTCGCATTGGCGACCATTTTGGTCGCCATCTGGAGCCCTGAAGCAGCATTTTGGTGTCGGCCTAAAGAGCGGAATGGAGACTGAACAGAGGCAAACTGATGGATTCTGAGCGGATCCTTTTCCATTCAGAATGCATTAGGGCAAAACTGATCCGTTTTGGACCGCTTCTGAGAGCCCATGACGGCTCTCAAAAACGGAAAGCCAAAACGCGTGGGAAAGTAGCCTTCTTTTCAAAAACACAGCTTCCTTTTTTTTTTTTACAGCAAATGTGTGTGTGTGGGAATCCTAAGGCCACCCGCACACATTGCAGAATATGAGCATTTTTTTCCAGAGTGGAATCCCATGTGGAAAAACCGCAGCGCAGCACCAGCAAAGTACGAGATTACACAAATTTCATGTACACTTTGCAGATTGTTTCCGTGCAGAAACTGACTCGTTTTGCGGATTTCCAAATCTGCATCATGTCAGTTATGTCTGCGGTTTTCACCTTTTTCAATGGACGGGTGAGATCTGCGGCAAAACCAGATCTAATCCGCAATTTCTGCGTATATGCTGCAGAAACCCACACAAATCTGAATGCAAATGCGGATCTTATGTGCGATCACCTGCACCTGTGTGATCTAAATCATTCCCATCCCTTGTCCGACAGCCAGGACTGGTACTTCAGTTCATTCCACATTTTCTCCCAGCAGTGCAAGGAGCCCCAGTACAGCCCCATTCACCTGCAGTTCCTTGCATTGTGTGCGTGTGTACCCCCAACCATTTTATTATGGGATAACATTACATTAATCGGAATTGCCCTTTTAGAAGGGTTGGATGCCAGATGGTGGCGGTGTATCATTAGAATACGCCACCATCTCCGGATCTGTGGATATCAGAGCACAGAGATCCTGCTGATCGTTCCTTCAAGTGCCTGCATAGTCATCCTATGAATCAGCGCAAGATGTGTACAGATTCCCTTCAGCAGTCATACTGAGGGCGCGGGGTACATTCACACAACCGTCCATGCCCGTATTCTGGACCGCAATATACGGGCACCGGCCGTGTGACTCCTGTATCACAAATGAATGGGTCCGCAATCCGCAAGATACGGCGCGGTGTGGAGGCACAGATGTGTGAATAAAACTGTGGGGACGCCTTTAAGGGTCCTCACACACATGAATTGGGCGCCTGTGGGGTTGTTGTTTTTTTTTTGCTGAGAAAAATGAAGTTTAATATTTGCAAATAAGCCTCTAGGAGCAGCGGGGGTGTTGCCGGTACACATAGAGGCCCGGATCTGTCAAAGGGCAGAGGGAGCAGCATTTGTTGAGAAAGCAGAGCCTCTCGGTGTAACAGCGACGCCCCCGTTGCTCCTAGAGGCTCATTTTCATATATTAAAACATATTTTTCTCAGCAATGCGGGCACATATGTACATGGGACCAACACAGATGCCTTCAGCTGCCAAGTGCCCAAGTAACAGGTCAGCCAGTGTCATAGATACAAATCTGCTGACAGATGCCATTAAAAAATGCAGAAAAACGCCACCAAAACCTGTGTGAAAAGCCCAGTCTGAAAAGGAGCCAGGGAGTAATAGAGTAGGGGCGTTAGTGCTCCCCAGGAGGCTGCTATGCGAGTCGTCAGGGTCAGTCAGAGACCACAAGCTTCTGCTTTCTATGGCACCGCTACAACTAATACACAGCCTGGAGCTGACCGCAAGCTGTGGCCGCCCACAGAAGCCGCAGCTCGACGCCTCCCCTGCAGAAAGCCTCCGGTGGAGGGAGCGCCGTCACCAGCAGGTTACCACACGGCCTCGGTCTACCCATAGCGGCCCCTTCCACACCAAGCGCCAGCTCCGCTCAGACTCTCACCGAATCCATTGCGGCCTCTTCATCAGATACAGCACACGGCAGGCGACTTCCGCCCTCCTCTAAGCAAACTTCCGCCCGTAGTTTTACGTCACATCCTGAAGAGACGTCAAAAGGCGCGCCCAGCCGCCACCTTGGATGGGGCGCTATTAACCCCTCCAACGCCAGCGAGCACAAGCAGCAGTTCAAGCACCGTCAGACAGAAAAAAAATAAAATCTCGACCACCTCCAAGTATTTAAAATGCATTTTTATTTGTCCTTTAAAAACAAACCAAAAAGAAGCAATTAAGCTTTTCTTACTTGCCTCTTTTCACATAAATTATATACATTTCAAAATTATATTCAATACAAAACATGCCACGTACAAGTTTTTATTTTCTTTTTTTTTTCTTAAAAAAAAAAAAAAGGAATAATTTTATGGGTTTTTTGTTTTTTTTCTACGAAGGACAAATCTTCTGTACAGAATCCTCACCGCACAAATTACAGCTCCCTATGGAATCTCGTCGCAAAAACAACAAAAAAAATAAAAAGAAATGGAAAGAAAAACACTTTGATGAAAAACATACTTGCAGATGGAGATCAAATAAAAACCCCAAAAAAAACACGGCAAATGAAAGTGTTTATACAAGCAGGGGGGAGGGGGGGACGGGACGAAATCAAGTATTTCAAGCATGGGTTTGGATTATAGTTTATATATATATAGATTTATATAAAAAAAATAAAAACTGTATAGGGTTTACCTAAAAGCTACATTACAATAGGTCGTATCTAGAATAATCTAATAGCTCTAGAGTCTGACAGGGATGGCCCGTCAGTTTCCGACGAAAAGGTCAATGCTCTTTCCAAATTTATTGTTTAAAAAAAAGAGGAGGGGGGGATTAAAATGAAAGGGTACATTTCATTTCATATTTTCAGGCTTTTCATAGTGTCCAGTGGTTTCTCAATAATACGGTGTCCGACTATGCACAACATTTAATTTTTTATGTCTTTTGCTTTTTGTCTATGGTTTATTTACATTTCTCTTTAATTTTGTACAATTTTGCAGCTTTTAAACAGTTGTGGAAGCAGCTTTGTGTTAAAAAGCAACAGCACTTAATTTTCTATCATATTCACACTAGCTTCGATTTTTTAAATGCCCTTGGATGCTGATCGCCACTGATTCCTCTGTGCGCTCTGAACGTAAATGGCCATCGCTGCGGTGGGGGGGGGGGGGGGGGGGGGAAGGTACAGCCATGGTAGGTTGGCAGGGCAGAAGTGGGTGAAGGATTACTCTCTGCTCGGGGGGCGGGAAGCAGTAACCTAGATATTCAGAAACCAGTATGGAAGCCAGAGGATTGTGACCTACACTGCCGAGGACTGCGACGTCGCTGTACTTCACCCTTCTACAGAGTAGGATCATTGATCACAAAGCGTGTAGCGTACGCAAAGATCTAGGACACCATGCCAGTCGTAGAAAAGGACCCTGTACTTCCCTCACAAGGCTGTAATACATAAATATAATTACATGTACAAATAAATAACACCCCCCTTCACCTATTCCCACCCCATGTACTGTGCTAAAAAATAAGAATAATCAGGATATGAATTACAGGCCGGAGAGAAGAATACCGCAGGTGAAGAAAATAAAAATAAAGCGTGTTCGGGAAAGACAGCAGTGCATTTCTAAAACCAGAATCGAAGGAAAGCCCGTTGCATCAAAATATACTAATATCCTATTTTTTGTCTTTTTCTTTTTCTTCAGAGGGTCTTTAGAGAAATACTGTGATTACTGAGCATCGTGAAGCACACAGATTGCTGAAAGAATATAAACCAAGGTAAACAGTCAGTCGCTCACTCACGTCGGCTGCCGTGAATAGCAGCTTACTCCACCCCATCCCAAATTCTGGGCGTTTCTACTACCTCGCGTCCCATGTACTGTGTAGAGGAGGGCGAGATTTCAGGCACAGAATAGGGCAGAAAATGGATTGCTTTAGGACAGACCACAAGCAGGCAGTTAGCAGAAAACACGATCCTTAGTGCACTCCTACCCGCTCGGAGCCATATTGTAGGGCTAAGGAGCAGGTCACAAAGCTTCAGTTGGGGAGGTCAAAAATAAAAAAAAATTAAAAAAAATTCATGACCGTCTGAGGATGGGTGGTTTAGGTTTGCATTTACAGTCCCATCATAAGAGCTGTGTCCATGTTTATGAGGTGCTATCTATTTTAGATTGCCGTGGGAGTGTCACATATACACATTAGTATCCGACAGGCAGATGAGGTAGGTGCTGGCCAGGTGCCTCTGGGATTGGGTAGCTGTGACCGGTAACAGTCGAGGGACTGTCTCTTGCGCTCAATGAAAGCATCTCCTGTGCTCTTTTTTCTGCAGTCTTATGTGCTCTCTTTTGCGCTCGGAGGGTCCTGTAGATTTAGGATTGTCAAACTGCTTTGTTAACTAGTGACTTTTTTTTTTTTTTTTCCCCGTTTTATGCATTCAAGAGAACGCAAAATTATTATTTAGGAAAAAAAAAATAATTCAAAAGGGAAAAAAAAACAAAACTTCCTTCCTAGTTGGAGCATTTCTTACTTGGAGAAAGAAAGCGGTGCTACACGAAACATATGCCCGGCTACAGTGTTTAGGGAATGTTCTCTGCAGAAGAGCTTTCTCTTGCAGTTTCTTCCGTCCACTACAGTAAAAGCCTTCAGACATGGTGACACCACCACACCTTCCATTATCAGGAGGCATTAAGCTTGGGTAACTGTTGCCAGGAAGGCTTCAAAAGTTGTCATGAAGTGATGGTAGAGACACATGTTCTACGCTCGGCTCCTAGGCTTTCCAAAGGAAGATGACTGGAGGCAGTTGAATTTTCCCCGTTTTCAATTCATCCATTTGCGGCAGTTCCATGCCCCACAGTGACATGGAATCTTGTGCTGATCATCTTCAAAGTCAAACTGGTAGTCATAGGTGAGCTGGAAGCAAGCAAGACAGACATGAGAACGGTTTTTACACTCTGGAGGCGATTTATCATGGGAGGAATTTTTTAAGTTATTTTCCTGAAGTCTGCATTGCCGTAAATTGTGCCACATTTGATAAATCTGACGCAATATTTGATAAATTTAGTTCATTTTTAAGATTTAACACTTCAGTATAGAGGTGGCATAGAAAGTGGAGTACCACCTCAAGACAACAATTATTGCGACATTAAAGGGAGTCTTTCACCTAAAGTCACCATTATAGAACACTAACATCAGGATCTCCATTACATTCCCCATAGTAGAATGCTACCTTCCATATTGCTGTCCATCGCCGATTTTCTCAGAAAAACACTTTTATTCAATATGTTAATTAGCTCCTGAAGGTTCTCAGGGGCGGTGTTCATGCCGCCGGTGCCCAGGCCCCTCGTGGCTTTTCATACGAAATCCCTCCTTCCACCCCAGGTTCTTCTGATTACGTCCTCCTCTTAGTGAGAAATCCAGCGCCAGCGCCGTTCAATAAATTCACAGCGCCTGCGCACTTCATTCCCCATTATGGGCAGAGGCACAAGGCCATCTAGATCGGGATGTACGGGCCGGCACATGCGCGGCGAATCTTGTGAACGGCGCTGGATTTCTAACTAAGAAGAGGACGTAATCAGAAGAACCTAGGGTGGGCCAGAGAGGTGAAAGGGGAGGGTTTCGTATGAAAAGCACCGAGGGGCCTGGGCACCGGCCACATTGGCACCTTCAGAATCTAACTTATTGAATAAAAGTGTTTTTCTGAGAAAATCGGCGATGGACAGCAATATGGAAGGTAACATTCTACTATGGGGAATGTAATGGAGATCCTGATGTTAGTGTTCTATAATGGTGATTTTAGGTGAAAGACTCCCTTTAAAAAGTCAGTTGATAGACGTGGCTTACATTAGCTGGACAGGCTAACCACGCCCACTTTCCAAACCAACCTTTAAAACTGAAGTGGTGTAAAAAAATAAAAAATTAACAAAAATAAGCTAAAAAAAAAAAAAAAAATATCACAAAGTGCTATTCTGTGACTTTTTGAAGCCAGAATTCTGGAGTGGAGGGCTTGATAACTTCCTCCATTAGGGCTCATGCACACGAACGTGTTCCAACTGTGTCCTTATTGCGGCCTACATTGAATGGGTTCGCAATCCGGAAGATATGGAGCGGAAAGCCACGGATGCACTACAGAGTGCTTGTTTGGCATTTTGGTCCATGCCTCCGCACCTTAGAAAAAATAGAACATGCTCTATTTTTTGGCAGTGCGGATGGATCACGGACCCATTCAAGTTGAAAGGGTCTGCATCTGTCAGCACAGGCCACACGGAGGGGCACCTTTGTGGGCATGAGCCGTTAAAGGGGTTTTCGGAGATTATTTTTATCTGATGACCCATCCTCTGGATAGATCAGTATGTGATTGATTGGGGTCTGACACCCGGACCCCTTCCAATCAGCTGTTTGAGAAGGCACCTGCGCTCACCAAGCACGGCGCCATACATTGTACAGCGGCTCAGTCCTATGGCTGAGCTGCGCCTAGGCCATGTGACCGACAAATGTCACATCAAATGGTCTAGGCTAAGCTGTGAGAAGGCTACTGCTTGTGTAGGTGCCTTCTCAAAACAGCTGATTGGCGGGGGTCCCGGGTGTCGAAACCCCACTGATCAGATACTGATGACTTATCCAGAAGTTAAATAAAATCTCAAGAAAACCCACTTTAATGTCTTAGGCTACTTTCACACTTGCGGCAGAGGAATCCGGCAGGCAGTTCCGTCACCGGAACTGTCTGCCGGATCTGTCAAAATGCATGCCAACTGATCCTGATAAGTCTTACAAATGCATTGAAATGCCGGATCCGTCTTTCCGGTGACATCCGGAAAAACTGATCCGGCATATATTTTTTTCAGTCTGCGCAGAAGGACGGATTCGGCACTAATACATTCCTATGGAAAGAAAATGCTGGATCCGCCAGAGACAAAACCGTAGCATGCTGCGGTATTATCTCCGTCTTGAACAGTCAAAAAGACTGGACTGAAGACATCCTGAATGGATTGCTCTCCATTCAGAATGCATGGGGATAAAACTGATCAGTTCTTTTCCGGTATAGAGCCCCTAGGACGGAACTCAATGCCAGAAAAGAAAAATGCTAGTGTGAAAGTACCCTTAGCCTCAGACTCACAATATAAAATATTTTTATAATAATTCTTTAACTGTTTAACATTTTCGGTGACAATGCTGCACCGTTTTCAAGATGCGTGTTTATGTTAACATCTGGAGCCAGACAGACTGGAGTCCAGACTGTTTGTACTGGAGTTTTGTCTAGACTGGAATTACAGGAAGCCAGAAAACCAATTAAATAGTGGAAACATCTACCTCCTCGCCTTTTGGTATCCTACGACTAGAGATGATGATGATTTTGTCTTCTCTGTCAAACGTGACTACCTCAGCAACACAGTTAGGGGCACAGGAATGGTTGATGTACCTGCAATATCAGGCAAATCATAAAACAGTCTTGTACAATGTGGGAAAAGCACACGGTTTGGTTAGGCTGAAGCAAGTTTAAAGGATTTTACAGCACTATAAAATTTGACATAATTTGACAGCTATTCATATCTGATCAGGGAAAGTGTCCATAACTGAACATCTAGATACATTTCAAAAATTGGTTCTTCTGCCAAACATTTCTGTCCTGTCCAAAACCTATACACTTACCTAGCAGGACCACCAGTCAAAGTGGCATCGATCACGTGCTCATTATTAATTCGGAACATGTAGATTCCCCGATTCTGTGAACACAAAAGGAATATTTAAAAATCAGGGAATGTGAGATTTGCTAGAAATTACACAGAATGTTGACATCAAGACGCAGTTAAGATTACGTACCTGCTCTTCATAGATTTTCTCTCGACGGTTTGCAACTTCGTTTCTTATGATAGTGCCAATGTATTCTATCACCATGGTGTGCTTCTCCAGATCTTTGGCAGCATATAGCCCTAGTCCTTGAATTCGAGAACGAGCCAGATACACATTGTTCTTCCACTCTGTCTTTAGCCTGCGGTACTGGGATGACTTTGAGTGCACAAACTGCTTACTGTAAGGTGTATTTGTCTCCCCTGTAAAGGTGCTCTGATAGGCTTTGGACATACTAGTGCTATTAAGCGTGTGAGGCCTGCAAGAAAAAGAAAATAGGCTTTCTCAAAATATATTAAGAAACCTACAATGTTCATCCATCAGTAGAAAATATACTTGGATGGGTTGGCCCCTCTCATTCCCGTCAGCCCCATAGAAGTGAAAGAAGCGGTGGCCACGCTTGTCCTTTGTGCTTCCCATTAATTTCTATAGGACTTCTGAAAATAGCAGAGAGAGCGCTGCTTGGCTATTTTCAGCAGCCCTATTGAAGTAACTGGAAGGTGGCCGCACATGCACAGTTCCCTCTTCTCCACTTTGCGGGCTGCGTTCTAGAGATAGGTGGGGGTCCCATAGGTGGGACCAGATGAAGGCCACATAGCGCTCGTTGGCAACTTGAAGAGCGAATGCAGTTATTTAAGGAGTATTGCAGTAGGAGTGCCTGGGATTTTAAACTACATTTCTACTGATCTCAACCTTACCGTTTATAGTGGGTCATAATCTTGGGCTCTGACCTGGCACAGCCAGTTGGGTTAATCATGAGCGGCAGCTCCATTAAAGGATGTCGACCATACCGGAAGAGATAGTTCTGACAGTTCTCTACTCCAGGTAACTAGAAATAAGACATACAAGAATTAAAAATCCGTACAGCTACTTGTTGGTTTACAAAAATATAATCCTGTCACACAGAGCTGAAGCAGGGACTGAGCTGTGTATAGGCCATATGACCGATGAACGTGACATCACTGGCCTAGGAAGAGGCTGCAACTATGAGCAGAGCACCCCAACCGCTTCAAACAGCTGATCGGTGGGGATCCGACTCCTGGCACTAGATCACAGGCGGATTACCTATTCCAAGGACAGGTTACCAGTATTCAACTGCATCTTATCAGATATACAGAGGGAGGTGGGCTCCCTCTGCCCCTTGATTGCTGTTGTGCTATTCCTTCATTATTTCAACTAGAAGTTATGAATGAATTGCTAGCAGTAAGGGTACAGAGGGGAGGTAACAAGCTGGGGGTGTGCACAGACACACTCTATCCAATCAGGGCTGCCACTGTCAGACTGTGCAGGGACACACCCCCAGCTTGTTACCTCCCCTCTGTACCCTTACTGCAGACTGCTAGCATATCATTCATAACTTCTAGCAGGAATAATAAAGGAATGGCATATCAAAGAGCCATAAGAATAGATGTTCCAGAATTGTTATTACATGGGGAATGTATGGAGCTATTAAAACAGGCATGTCAGGAGAGGCGACAGGTCCTCTTTAAAAGAACCCTAAGGCCTCTTGCACACAACCGTATGGCTTTTTCAGTATTTTGCGGTCCGCAAAAAATACAGGTGACGTCCGTGTGCATTCCATTTTTTGCAGAAGGGAACAGCAGGCCCGATAGAACAGTACTATCCTTGTCCGTTATGCGGACAATAATAGGACATGTTCTATCTTTGAACGGAAGGCATACGGAGTACCTTCCTTTTCTTTGAGGATCCATTGAAATAAATGGTTCCGTATACGGAACGCAAAAAATGGAACGTAAATGGAAAAAAACAAAAACTGTTGTGTGCAAGAGGCCTAAAGAAAATGCAAAAAAAAAAAAAAATCTCAAACTTTCTTCATCTCCTCCACTCCGTTGTCCTATTTTATCTAATAGTACACTTAAAATTGAGAAATCTATAAAGAAATCTGTGCCCCAGGCATGTCCCTCTACTACTCCACATGGCTGTAAGAACAGTGGCTGGAGCAGGAGCCTCCCCTGCTGTGTCTGCAGTAGGACAAAAAGATTGTTATGCCCAGCCACTTTTGGTAATCACACTTCTTAAACTGGCCACCAGTCAAAAATGGAGCAGATCAGGAGATTTCACTGCAGGATTTCTACAAGACTGTCAGGATCACGCAGAAAGTGCTGAACACTGACAAACCGTGAGGGCAACTATAGTCTTATTTACAGTCAGCATTCATTTCCAGGTTTAGTTTTCCTTTAACAAATGCTATAAAAATTACAATATTTGAAAACTTTTCCGGTGTAACTTACAGACTCGGCGATGCGCAGCACCGCGTGCAGTGTCAGTCCAAACATATCCTCCCCTTTCAGATACTCTGGGAAAAGGCGAAGCATTCCAGTTTCTCTCCTCATGCGTGCAACAGGTTCCGCGACGCGATTCCAAAGAGCTGATGTGGACAGAAAGCAAAAATGTAGCTACTGTCTCTACGGTTAACACCACCAGAGTTTTCAATTTCCGCTATTGAGATCCATCACAGGATCTCAATAGTGGAGGAAAACGCTTCAGTTTTGCCCCCATTCATTGTCAATGGGGACTAAACTGAACGAAACACAGTGCACCAGAATGCATTCCATTCCGCTTGGTTGCGTTCCCATGACGCAGACAAAAGCAGCAAGCAGCGTTTTTTTGAGTGCGTTCTGGGATGCGGAGCAAGACGGAATCACAATGTAAGTCAATGGGGACGGATCCGTTTTCTCGGACACAATAGAAAACGATCCGTCCCCCATTGACTTTCAATAGCGGTCATGACGGATCAGTTATGGCTATTTTAAAAGATTATACAACCGGATCCGTTCATATCGGATGCAGACAGTTGTATCATCATGACATAAGCATTTTTGCTGATCCAGATGTGAAAGTAGCCTAATTCGACTGTATATGAACAGATAAAGAATATGGCTATATCAAGCACAGTCTTCAGAAGATGACATTTAGTCATTAAAAACTGGAACCTAGCAATTTCTTAGTTGCTGAGAAGAACCAGTGTGGAGGATATAATTAGAGATCTATTTGGCAACACCCAACCTTGCTAAAAACATATACAACATTACATAATTACGGATGCAAACTACTTCATTGTTTGGAAAAGTTCCCTTAAAATGTATTCGATTTTACTATGACTTTTAAAGAAGCCGATGAACCTCCAGTTTGGCTTCATTTACAAAGCTATATGTAATAGTTTGTGAGAGCTATGTTTTGCACAAATGGAGAAATAGGATCCAATCAGATCACAGATTGAGTAAAATAAAAGCATCAGCAGATCTGTACCTATGGAACTGGCTGACCTGTTAGATGTCTTCAGCTGCCAAGTGACACGTGTGTTGGTCCCATGTTCATATGTGCCCGCATTGCTGAGAAAAATGTTTTAATATATGTAAATAAGCCTCTAGGAGCAACGGGGGCGTTGGCATTACACCTACAGGCTCAGCTCTCTCTGCAACTGCTGTGCCCTCTGCACTTTGACTTAGGAGAAGTCAGGCCCAGGCGTGATCACGTTTACACTGCCTGGTCCTGTCAAGTGGAGAGGGCGCAGCAGTTGCAGAGAGAGCAAAGCAAGTAGGTGTAACGGCAACGCCCCTGTTGCTCCTAGAGGCTCATTTGCATACATTGAAACATCATGTTTCTCAGAAATGCGGGACATATGTATATGGGACCAACACAGATGTCTTCAGCTGCCAAGTGCACATGTAACAGGTCAGCCAGTGTCATAGGCACAAATCTGCCGACAGAGGCCTTTTAAAAAATATGCAGGCTTGGGCGAGGGAGTTGGAAAGTAAGTCAACAGCTACTGACGGTTCAAATTATAAAAGGGGAAGGTGTCCTTTAATATGCTGGGACTCTTGTGAAACAATCAGCAACTGCGATTACGTTTTACGTAGAAAAACCTACCTTGGGGAGAGGAGTCTCTCAGCACCACATCCTCATAACCATATTCAATAACTTGAACAGTGAATTCTGGCTGACCATTGTTATCGCACACTCTACAGCGATACGAACAGCGACGATGACTATGTCTCATGCTCCAGTATATTCTTGTGGCCTCAAATCCCACTGGATATAAAGCAGTGACGCTGTGAAAGTCTTGTATTTGATGAGGCAGAAGCTGGCCAATGGCATGAAAAACAAGTCCTCCAACTCTGAACATGTGGATACGGTCCCCACGCTGAATGATACTGGCAATCTGACTGACTTCATCACGTTCAATATATACTCGCCGGAAGACGGCAAAGCTACTCAGTTCTTGCTCGCAAGGCCCTTTTAACTTGTGCACTGGACAAAGCATCGTCTTGTCTTTGAAAAACATGCACTTGGCACGGATGGCACAGGCAAAGTGATAGACATTTGGGCAGCGTATGCGGTTGCAGCTATTCGTGGCACCTGTTTTCTGGCACAGGGTGCACTTTGTAAGCAACCCCCGATGCAGTGCCACTTCCACATTAATCAGAGCACCCCCTTGGGTCTCATATACCTCTGTAGACCATAAAGCACAGTTAAGGTGAACCCAGAGATCAAGATCCAGGTTAAGAAGCCGTGCAGATCCATCAGTAGCTCCATCGCCCTCCTCATGACAGAAGCAACACTTTCGGAGATCAGGAGGCAAGGTGTCAGGCTTTAGAGTAGTGCCAAGTCTTTCTATTACCTCGCAAATCTCCTTCTCGCAATTACGCGAGCCGATTTTTTGGAAAGTGATTAAGATGTGCAGTCTCTTCCAACGAACACCTTTCCACTTCTTCATTTTTGGCCGGGATTCTTCCGAATTTTCCTCAGAGGGGCGCGCCCTTTGCTTAATTTTGGCTGCTTCCATAGCTTCCTCATTAATTGGTGACTGAGTTGGAGGCAGAGGGCACAGTATAGGAGTGGGAACTGGTTCTGGTTCAGGAGCAGGAGGTTCAACAGGACTAGCAGGTGAAGGTGAAAATGGAGAGGGAGGAGGAGACGTTTCTTCAGGTAACACAGGAAGTTGGCGAACATCCAGATTGGACACATTATTAACATAACAATGATTTACAGTCTTCTCTACATCAGTCTCCTCCTAGAAAAAAAATATCAGACGCATCATTAAAGGAGACACAGCTCAATCAAGATAACTATATATATATATATATATATATATATATATATATATATATATATATATATATATATATATATAACTATATAATCTATATCTCTATATATAGGCAAATTCAACAGACCTAAATTGTATTAATGCAACTGGGTGAGCAGGCAGAGTTGAAACCTTATCCCACCAAAAGCCCCTTTATGCACTGGGTTTTCCAGGAGTAATACTCACCTTACAAATCCCCTGCCAGTGTTCGCCTGATCCTCAGACCATCTTTGTGTATCGGGAAACAGATGATGTGGCTTGTAAGGACTAGGGATGAGCAAACTTCTGTTTGAGTTCGGCGTACAAGGTTCGGGTTATCTAAGAATTCAGTTATGGATTCCGCTACCACAGACCATAACTTGAATTCAGTTACGGTCCGTGGTACTGGAATCCATAAACGGAATTCTTAGATAACCTGAATCCGAACCATGTAAGCCAAACTTGAAAACAGAAGTTCGCTCAACACTAGTAAGGACATGACCACTGCAGTCAACATAGTGGTCTCAGGTCAAGATTACATGACTAGTGTTGAGCGAACTTGTGTTTTAAGTTCGGCGTCTAAAGTTCGGGTTATCGAAGTATCCCGTTATGGATTCCGCTACCACGGACCATAACGGAATTTAGAATTCATAACGGGATACTTCGATAACCCGAACTTTAGACGCCAAACTTAAAGCACAAGTTCACTGACATCACGAGAGTCGAGAAAACTGAGACCATCAGGGGGCTAGGAAAGCACCCACAGGGTATCGTTTAGCTATTACTGTCTGTAAAAGACTTCATGGACATGAACTGTCTATTCTTCTGGCTGCACTTTTAAAGGGGTATTTCTATGTCAGACAATGGGGGCATATCGATAGGATATGCCCCCATTGTCTGATAGGTGCAGGTCCCACCGCTGGGACCTGCACCTACAACGAGGTGGGGAGCGCTGTGGCTGGAGGACCCCAGATTTCCCGGGGTCCGTCCACCACTAAGCACTGCTCCCATAGAAGTGAATGGGAGCGCAACGCGCATGCGTGGTCCATGCTCCCATTCATTTCTATGGGGCAGACAGCAATAGCCGAGCCAGCACTCAGGTATTTTTGGCGGCCCCATAGAAATGAATGGAGGGCGGCTGCGCATGCGCCCTCCGTTCATTTTCCCGCTCCGTTCTCATTGTAGGTGCGGGTCCCAGTGCCCATCAGACAATGCGGGCATATCTTAGCAATATGCCCCCATTGTCTGAGATGGGAAAACCCCATTAAAAATTGTTTGCCAGGAGAGTGAAATACCTTGGAACTGGAGCAGGGCGCCTCAAAATCATAGTGTCATTTCTTTGGGCAATAAACTTAAAGGGGTTCTGCACTTTGTTTAAACTGATGATTTATCCTCTGGATAGATCATCAGCTTCTCATCAGCGGTGGTCCGACACCTGGGACCCCCGCCGATCAGCTGTTTAAGAAGGCAGCGGCGCTCCAGCAGCACCGCGGCCTTCTCACTGTTTACCGCTGGCCAAGTGACGTCACGACTTTTATCAGCTGGCCTGTGATACTAGTCGTGACGTCACTGGGCCAGCGGTAAACGGTGAGAAGGCCGCGGCGCTGCTGGCGTGCCGCTGCCTTCTCAAACAGCTGATCGGCGGGCGTACCGGGTGTCGGACCCCCGCCGGTCAGATTCTGATGATCTATCCAGAGGATAGATCATCAGTTTAAACAAAGTGCAGAACCCCTTCAATAGAGCAGCAAGTACTTTACTGGTTCTGTTATTAACTGTCCGTGAAACCCCCGAAAATATCTACAGGGGAATAAGAACACAAATATTAACCTGTGTTAGAAGAGTAATAATGTCCAGCTCATTCTTCAGTGTGTAACCGGGAAGTACTGCATCGAGCTGCTTGAGCCAGTCAGTGCTATTCTCCAGTTTTGCCGGTTCAGATTTGTCCTTGTCACTGGTGTCACCTGTAAGGATGGCATTTACAATTTAAAAGCTGACTGTAAATGAATCATGAAGTAAATATCTGTTCAGAAGAACGACAACACTTGTTAAGTTACATATTGCAGTGCATCATAAAAATGTTAAGCCAATTAAACCGAGTACTACCTCCCAGTGAGCAAATATATAATATTTATGAGCCCTTTGCCGATTGACACCAAATCGAAAATCTGTTCTATTGTAGAGTAGAATACAACAGATTGCAGCCTGTTCAGACAGGTAAAAAGCGAACTATTAATTTGAATACTAACAGAGCATAAAATGGCTGCCTTCATGAAAACTACTTTATCTTAAAAAGAGTAAGGGCTCTTACAGGAGCAGATGCCGTGCGGGTAATCCGCTGCGTGACAGAGAGCCAAGCCGCGGACAGCAGAGACACGGAGCAGTAACATGATTGATAATGCTCTTTGCCGCTCTGTGACCTTTTTACTACAAAATCACGGTGACAACTTTATCTCACTGTGACTTTGTGGTAAAAAGGTCACAGAGAGGCACGGAGCATTATCAGTCATGTTACTGCTCCGTGTCTCTGCTGTCCGGGGCTTGGCTCTCTTTCACGCTCTCCACGGACAGCACACGTCCCTATTCATTTTAATGTGTGTATTCAGATATCAGTGTTTTAGCACGGTCCGTGGGTCGGTGTTTTTAGCACGGATGCATGCTCTATTTTGTCCGTGTTCACGGATCCATCACGCCCATAATAACCTATGGGTCCGGGTTGCATCTGTGTTTCACGGATCATTAGGAAGAGATGCTTTGAAAATTATTTTTCAGCTGCGCAGTGTCAGTGAAACACGGATGGCACACGGACCCAACCCAGATCCTTCACGGACAGCTTCACGGATGCATCGCTGACCATCTTCTCACGGATTTGAGCACTGACAGGTCTTTTTATTTTATTTTATTGCTAATGGCTAGGGACAGGGAACATTTTTCTAATATATGGTACTATATTTAAGGAAAACTTGGGCGGAGATGTCATCTTGTTCAGAGCCGCTGCTAAGGAACATCCATCTCCCTAACAGCACAGTGACTGGCTGGGAGCTGGTGGGCGTCTGCCTGCACTGCTCCCCCTCATATAGTAGGGAAATAAACGGTATAACTAGATGAAATGTACATGAATGTATAGCTACACTTCGCTCCTGCTCCCTGACAAAGCATTCCATTTCGGTAGCATGTTTTTTGGACTTACTTGTCACAGAAGCCATGAAGCTTTCAAAACAATATCCCCAGACTTTAAAACACCAAGTACACATTGTACCGGAAGGAGAACGCTTTGTAAATCTTAGAAAGGAAAATTTCAAGCAAAAACAGAAAACACAGGCTGGAAAAAAAGAGTCCCACATTACAGTCCACTCACCTTCTGTGGAGGGGTCCAAACGTTTCTTTATTTCGACATTACTTTTTAGACCACTCTCAGGGAAAAGAACTTCATAAGAATTTGGTAGCTTGATGCTCAGCAAACCAGCTACTGCGGTAACTACACCATTCAAATTCTGCAGATGAAAGCAGATGCAAAAGTTAAATAACTCCCAATACGTATACTCATTTACGTTGACTTGCGCCCCTTAACGTACCTTTGCTGCTGCTGCTGCAGATAATGTTAACATGACAGACACCTCACTGCCCTTCGTTTTATCCCACGATACCGTTCCTTCAGGAACATTTAAAATGGTTTTATCAGCAGACTCCGAGGTTTCTGCAGGTTTCACATCTGGAAATGCTGTAACAACAAGTGATGAGAATTAGAAGGAAAAAAAAAAAAAAAAAACTAATCTTAATGAGTAGCAATATTTCACCCAACCAATACTCAATGTAGGTCACAATTATCCTACTATGAGCTCATGCACATGAACGCATTTTCTTTGTGTCGTTTCGTTTTTTTTGCGGACTGTATGAGGAACCATTAATGCTAATAGGTCCGCAAAAAAACAAAAAAAACGGAAGTTACTCCGTGTGCATTCCATTTCCGTAGGTCCATTCCTCAAAAAAAATTGAACATGTCCTATTATGGTCCGCATAACGGACAAGGATAGGACTGTTCTATTAGGGTCCAGCTGTTCCGTTCTGCAAAATACATATGGTTGTGTGCATGAGCCCTAATTATGATGCACTAGGCTATACAATAAACATATGCTCCAGACACTGTAGAGTGCTTTTGTGACAGACTAAAAAAGGTCTGATGGCCATATGCTCTGTTAGGGCACATGGATGACAAAATACAGGGAAGATCCCTGCCCAGGAGCATCTTTTGGAGAACTCTTGAGGACCTGGTTTGCCCATGCATTAAATGAATGGACATTCATTTGAATGGCTGCTGTGTAATGCTTAATTTCCTCAGCAAAGGCTGCCGCAGGGAAAATGAAAGGTCAGGATTAGAAAAGCTGGACCCATGGTGCTCAGCTTCTATTCAAATCGGGATTGTATTCATGAGACAACCACTTTAACTCTTAAGGCTGTTTCACACGAGCGGATGCCGTGCGTGTCATCCGCAGCGTGAATGACAGCCAAGCTGCGCTCCGGACACCGACATCTAGGAATGAGAGAATAGACTTCAGATGAAAGATCCGAAGTCGATTCGCATAAAACTTTATTTGAATACTGTATGGAGTAGGAGCTCTGTACAGTATTAGAATGTAATGGCTCCGATGAGGCGAAGTTATTACTTCGCGAAGTCTTGCGACACTTCACATAATAACTTTAGAAATTGATTTATACTGTAAAAAATTATTTCCCGAACTCAGGTTCGGTTCCAAGGTACCACTTGACCCATTTTTCCGTTACGCCATTTGCTGTATTACAAAAATATTTTTATATTTTAATAGTATGGGCGTTTTTGGTCGCGGTGATACCCACGATGTTTATATTTTTGTTAATTTATGTAATTTTTTAAAAATATATTTTTAACGTTTTTTTTAAAACTTTTTTGTTATGATTTTGAAGCTCATATGTGAGCCCACAAAATCAAATTCTTTGTTTTTAAATTTTGAACATTCATCAATTTTTTATTTCCATTTAACCCGTCCGCTACCAGCGGTGCTGGAGCAATGTGTAAATATAGCGCCCGCTCGCACATGCAGCGGGCGCCAGATCTCTGCGGTTTCAAAAAGCAGAGACCTGCTGCTAATTACCGTGACCGGCAATAATGACGATCGCAGTAATTAAATGCTTTACATGATGTGACCAAGTGAGATCACGGCATCTAAATACGCAAAAACACACTGAAGTTCGTGCTTCCGAGCTTCCTACCGATGCCCCGTGTGGCCAACTGGGGCATCGGTAGTTGCGCTAAACACTTTGGGCATCGCTGATGAGGCTGAAAGTGTTCATGCTGCAATTCTTATTTTGGTCACCAGATGGCAGGCCAGGATAAGAAATGAGCAATATTGAGTTTAAATGGCATTTAAAAAATCCCTGATAGAACAAAATGAAAATGAAAAAACATAATTTACAGGCTCATATATAAGCCGCAAAATAACAAAAAAAAATTCCAATACGGAGAATGGCGTAACGGAAAAAAGGTTCAAAATGGCCGATTTGCCCCCAAAAAATGCAGTAAAATGTGATCAAAAAGTCACGCACACTCCAAAATGGTATCAATAAAAACTACAGATTGTGCCGCAAAAAATGAGCCCCTAAACAGCTCAGTAGACATAAGTATTAAAAAGTTATGGGGGTCAGAATATGGTGATGTAAAAAAATAAATAAAAAATGTTGCAAAGTTTACATTTATTTTTACACTATTTAGACATAAAGAACCTATACATATGGGGTATTGTTGTAATCTTACTGACCCAGAGAATGAAGGGCATGGGTCAGTTTTGCCATAAACGAAACGCATTGGGAAAAAAACCCGTAAAACGGTGGAGGAATTGTGGTTTTTTTTTTCAATTCCACCCCATTTGGATTTTTTTTTTACCGCTTCCCACTACATTTTATGCCATAATTAATGGTGGAATTAGAAAGTACAACCTGTCCCGCAAAAAATAAGACCCCATACAGCTATGTGACTGGAAATATAAAAAAAAGTTATGGCTCAAGGAAAATAGGGAAGAAAAAAAATAATGCAAAAACGGAAAAAACTCCGGTGTCCTAAGGGTTAAATGTCAGAATTGCTCATTTCCTATGATTGCCTGCCATCTGCTAGCCAAAATAAGAATTGCAACTTCAATACCATCAGTCTCTTAGGGCATTGAATTCAATTACCGGCATCCTCATTGGCCGCAGAGGATGCCTGTAAGAAGGCCAGAAGCACAAGCATGATCACGGCATCTAAAAGGCTTTAATTACTGCAATCGGCAATATTACTGCGGGTCTCTGCTGTTTGAAACCGCTGAGACCCGCCTGGCCATGACGCCCGCTGCACGTGCGAGCGGGCGGCATGTTTGCCCATCGGTCCAGCACCGTATATGTACAGCACTGGTGGCGAAGGAGTTAAAATAGTATGAATGGGCAATCGAGTTCAATATGTCACATGACAGACTCTTTCTGTTGGACTAAACTAGGGATCGACCGATATTGATTTTTTAGGGCCGATACCGATACCGATAATTTGTGAACTTTCAGGCCGATAGCCGATAATTTATACCGATATTCTGGGAATTTTCATTTTTGAGAAAAAAAAAAAATTCCTACACAAATCTGCTGAAAATTAATATGTTTATTGTTAATGTGTATTTTTTTTGTTTATTGTTAATGTGTATTTTTTTTTTATAAATCTTTTTCATTTATACTTAATATTTTTGTGTTTTTTTTTTTACTAACTTTTAACCCCCTTAGGGACTAGAACCCTTGTCCTATTCCCCCTGATAGATCTCTATCAGGGTGAATAGGATCTCACACTGTCCCTGCTGCTCTGTGCATAGTGCACACAGCAGCATGGAGCTGAACATGGCAGCCAGGGCTTCAATAGCGTCCTGGCTGCCATAGTAACCGATCGGAGCCCCAGGCTTACACAGCTGGGGCTCCGATCGGAGGAGCAGGGGAGAGGGGATCCTGTGGCCACTGCCACCAATGATTAATACTGGGTGGGGGGTGGGGGGGGGGGGGGGGGGGGGGGGGGCGCACTGCGCCACCAATGTTTTTACTATTGGCCGGGATTTGGATGGGGGTGGGGGGCGCACTGCGCCACCAATGAAGATAAGTCTATCGATCATTCATATACAGGAGGCGGGAGCTGGCTGCAGAATCACATAGCCGGCTCCCGACCTCTATCAGCGGTAGCTGCGATCCGCGGCACCTGAGGAGTTAACTACCGCGGACCGCAGCTACTTGTCATAGAGGTCGGGAGCCGGCTATGTGATTCTGCAGCCAGCTCCCGCCTCCTGTATATGAATGAATGAAAGGCTTATCTTCATTGGTGGCGCAGCGGCCACAGCCCCTCCCCTCCTCTTATGTTCTATCCTCTCATTGGCGGCAGCGGCAGCAGCAGCACAGGGGGAGGAGACACTGCTTCCTTCTCCCCTGTGCTGCGGAGGGAACACAGAGAGCGCTGTCAGCAGCGCGTTCTGTGTTCCCCATACGTTATCGGTATATCGGCAAAATAGATGCCGATACCGATAACGTTCAAAATCCTCAATATCGGCCGATAATATCGGCCAAACCGATAATCGGTCGATCCCTAGACTAAACACAAACATTTATTACAAATTTCCAAACTATGGCCCGAACATGTGGTTATCATATTGCAGTGAGGCTGTTTCTAAGACTGGTTCATCCACATGGGACAATTCCTTTGGGAAGTCACCCTGAAAAGATGCTCGATATGCTGACCAACCTGGTATAGGACAACGAGGAATGAGCGGTATGACTGGAGACAAGGCTCTCTCTTCCTCCTCATCTTTGACATCCCACAATGAAGGAAAGCGCTGTGTATCCTCCCCAAGAATACTCTCTGGGGAGGACGCAGGAACAATGCTATCAGGAGAATCACTTTCCTCATCACTCTCCATTCTAGATGAAGAAATAAAGATATATTTAATTCTACGTAAGACCTACTTGCTTCATGCTGTCTACTATGTTCACGGTTATCTCACCTGACATCCTCGCTTTGGTTGTGTGGGGGAGTAGGAAGGGCAGCCAAAAGGTCCAAGCTCCGTTCATCTGTACCTGTAGAACACAGTGTTAGAAGTTGCTTAGGTACAAATAGAGACTAAAGGAGCTGATGAATATTCTGCACATTCTGCACACCTTTTTTAACTTCTGCCTCTGCACTGCTTTCAGATTCCTTCTTCGCTTCATTCAGATCTTCAGCCGCTGTTACACCATTTACCATTTTCTGCTGTACGGAAGGAGGTGGAGTTGGAGGCAAGGATGAAGGAGGTGTAGGTGGATTACTGAGGTTGTTCTTTAAAATAAAATAAGCCAAGGTAAAATATTAAATAAGCAGCCGCGCTACAACCTTCATCTAGGTATCACATGAATTTGTCTAAGTACCTTGCTGAGTAGCTGAGTGTAGTAATCTGGGATACTCTCCAGAGCACCGCTGCCGAATGATCCTTTAAGTGGGCTTTTCCCATTAACTGGCGTACTGCTGCCAAACGGAGCGAACAGGCTGAAGTTTGCTGTAATTGAAGGCTCCATCAGAGGCAACAGAGAAAGCTCCTGTAAAAGAATCAGAAAAACTATTTTTACAGAAAAACAATTACTTGCTCTAAGGTCTCACCGCGTTTTGGATACCAGCCATGTGCCTTACTCAATTCTCTTTCCTTCTGTAGAAATGCCCTATCCAAGTATAGGACACGTTTTTATTTATTTTTGTGGGACTGCGGCATGGACATACAGATACGGGCAGCACACAGTGCGCTGTCTGCATTTTTTCTGGCCCCACTGAAATGAATGGGTCCGCATATGATCCGTGAAAACGCGAATCAGATGTGGAATAAAAAATAAACGGTTGTGTGCTTGAGGTCTTATTAAAGGGTTTTCCAGGGCAAAAAAATGTATGTTAAACGGCGGCCAACAGGTTAAAAATATCACTGCTCTTCACTTTATGCTCCCTTGCCTGCTCAGCCAATGTTATTTCCAGTGTGTCGAGCCCAGAAACAGGCAGTAAAAAGAACTGGTGCAAATTGGCAGCAGCAGGGAATCAGTGAGGTGAGTAATAACAACTTATATATTTTTAATCCATTCCCCCATTTTAAATAAAATATTTGCCCTGGATAACCCAATTGAAAGCTTTTTTTTGTTTTTTTTACAATATAGTTAAAAAAAAAAAAAAAACACTGCTCCACTGTTTAATACACAAGTGAAGGAGAGAATCATCAGTGAGCTTTCAGGGAATGTGACATGTATTTTGCTAGATTTGAAGGGGTTGTCTCATGACAGACAATGGGGGCATATTGCTAGGATTACCGCTGGGACCCGCACCTATATTGAGAACGGAGCCCCGAAAGTGAAGGAGGACGCACTGCGCATGCATAGCCGCCCTCCAGTCATTTTCTATGGGGCCGGTGAAAATAGCAGAGCGCTGGCTCGGCTATTTCCGTCGAGCCCATAGAAGTGATTGGGAGCAATCGCTGGTCATGCGCGGTGCGCTCCCATTCACTTCTATGGGGAGCCGGCTTGGTGGTGGCCGGACCGGAGTCCTCCAGCCACCACCTTGCGGTGCTCCGTTCTCGATATAGGTGCGGGTCCAAGCGGTGGGACCCGCACCTATAAGACAATAGGAGCATATCCTAGTGATATGACTGATGAGACAACCCATTTCAGTATTTATGTATATAAAATCAGCAGAAGTCGGATGATCATGCCATAAACATGCAGTTTATGGCATGAATTTTCCAGCATGGCCAACTACGTTTTCGACGTTAGTTTTTCAAACGACAGTTGGCAGAAACCGGCCATTCTCCAGCTCTCCTGGCTTTTTTGCGTAGTGAGACAAGACCAAGAAGGAGAGACGAGAAGGGACCTGGTAGGCGTCAAAACAAGAGATGGGAGGAAATCAGTAAGGGCAAGAGATTTTAAACCATTCTGAGCCCTTTTCTAAGACATTTGCCCCTTTAAAGGGTTTCTCAGGATTTATTTAAAATGGCTGTCTACAACCTGTCCCTAGAGTGTGAGCAGGACTGTCTACCTCCACTTGCAGAGCTGCTTACAGGGGTGAGGGGGCAAGGCCTCACTACGCACTACGTTCTGGCACTTGCATATAATATATATTGGTGAGTTTTCCTGTCAGGCTGCTCAGCTATGATGGCATATGATTGTAGGCGTATCATTGTACAGCTGTGTAGTGATTTGGGGTATTTAGCTCCCAGAGGATTTTCTAGGTTGAGTACAATTGTATCCACCTTTCAGCTGCAAGACACAGTATTTTTCACCCCATAAGGCACATTTTTACCCCCCTAAAGTGCGGGGGAAATGACCAAGTGTCTTATAATGTGAATACTAATGAGCGCTTAAATTATGAAAGAGCTCATTAGTACCGGAGGACCGGGAAGCAGTGAAGGCTCTGTACTCACTGCTTCCTGGTCCTCGGCTGTCAGCTGTGGCTGGGTGACTGATTCAAAGGCTGGGGGCTGATAGGAGGCATATGGGGCTCTTAGCTAAGGTCTGATTGGGGTCTGAGCTGGGGTCTAATCTGAAGTCTGATTGGGGGGGGGGGGGGGGGTCATTCACATTGGGGTCTGAGGTCTGATTGGGGGTCTAATCTGAGGTCTTATTGGGGTCTTATTAACATTAGGTCTTTGGTGGTCTGACTTAAGGTCTAATGAAAAGTATATATTTTTTATTGTCCTCCTCTAAAACCTAGGTGCGTCTTATGGGCCGCTGCGTCTTACAGAGCGAAAAATACGCTATATAAAAAGAGAGTAAATGTTTTGACAGGGATAAAAAAAATATGTTAAATTAAATCAAATGTATATTAGAAAGTTGTATCTTTATCTTTTTAAAACCAGAAAAAATAACTAAATTTCAACTTTTAGTTCACTGGGTGCAAGTAAAAAAAATGTGCCAGCACTGCCAGACAAACCAAAGCTTGTATAATGCCGGTTTCCGCACATACCATTAGCATCCTAGAAAATACCCTGGGAACAGTTCATTCCATTGTGAGTACTAAGATTTACAAAGTTGCATGATTTAAATGATCAAATCCAAGTCATTTTATTTTTTGCATTTTGAACAAGTTATTATTTTTTTTTTTTTTAACTCTACATACAGTGGATCTAAAAAGTCTACACACTCAAATTTCAGATCCGATTCATTTCCAACTTCAATGTTCACCATAATCTGTACAAGTTCATTGAAAAACAAACTGAAATCATTTGGCGGGGAAGGGGGGGGGGGGGGGGGGTGTAATAAAAATCGTGACATTTTCTTAGTTGCATTTAACAGCAAAAAGCCATGCTCCCTACACAGAACAGAAGGGTTTCCACCTAAACCCCTTTCAATCACGCCATTTTTTCACTGCCTCATTTGCTAACAGATGTTCCTTTAAGGCTGGGTTCACACGAGCGTGTCCGGATTAGTTCCAGATGCGTCCCGGTGTGTTGCGGCAAACCCGCGCGAGTAGGAATGCAATTGCGGTCAGTTTTGACTGCGATTGCGTTCCGATGTTCAGTTTTTATCGCGCGGGTGCAATGTGTTTTGCACGCGCGTGATAAAAAAAACCGACTGTGGTACCCAGACCCGAACTTCTTCATAGAAGTTCAGGTTTGGGTTCGGTGTTGTGTAGATGTTATTATTTTCCCTTATAACATGGTTATAAGGGAAAATAATAGCATTCTGAAAACAGAATGCTTAGTAGGTGATCAATTGAGGGTTAAAAAAAAAAAAAAAAAAAATTAACTCACCTTCTCCTCTTGTTCACGTAGTTCTCCCGGTCTTTAGTTCTTTAAAAGATGAAGTATGGGCTAAAGGACCTTTGGTGACGTCAGATCACATGCTCCATCACCGCGGTGATGCACCATGTGATTGGAGCATGTGATCTGACGTCACCAAAGGTCCTTTAGCCCATAGTTCATCTTTTAAAGAACTAAAGACCGGGAGAACTACGCGAACAAGAGAAGGTGAGTTAATTATATATATTTTTTTTAACCCTCAATTGATCACCTACTAAGCATTCTGTATTCAGAATGTTATAAGGGAAAATAATATAGTGAATAGACTGTCACCTAGCAACCATGCGTGAAAATCGCACCGCATCCGCACTTGCTTGCGGATGCTTGCGATTTTCACGCAACCCCATTCACTTCTATGGGGCCTGCGTTGCGTGAAAAACGCAGAATATAGAGCATGCTGCGATTTTCACGCAACGCATAAGTGATGCGTGAAAATCATCGCTCATCTGAACAGCCCCATTGAAATGAATGGGTCCAGATTCAGTGCGGGTGCAATGCGTTCACCTACCGCATTGCACCCGCGCGGAAATCTCGCCCGTGTGAACGCAGCCTAAAGGGTAGAGTCCTGACCAAGTTTTCACCTCCACTAGAACAGTTGATGACCCCATCTTGCCCTGGGCTCCATAGCAGTCACATGGTCTGCCGCTATGGTAGTTACGCCCCTGGTCCGTAAACAGCTTACAACACATCAAAGGGATGTCACCGCTGAAAGGTATCAGTCAGGAGAATGGTACAAAAAAACGTATACAAGACATTTGATATATCAAGGAACACAGTGAAGGTGGTTATCAAGAAGTGGTGAAGTTTGGCACAACAGTGACATGAACAAGAACTGGACGTCACTCAACTACCATACTCGCCCTTCCGTACAAAGGGTATTCCTATAAAACCATTTAAAACCGCAGACAGACACACACACACACACACACACACACACAGGTGGGTAACCATGATAAGTACCCTACCATAAACCATCCCACTGATCATTGCAATACAACACAATCTAAAGTGCAAGGGAAAATAATAGTACAAAAGATGCAAAAATATAAAGCTGATCAGCATAAAAACTGATATACCAAAAAAGTAATAAATAATACATAAAAAAAAAAGTGTATACAAAACCCTTGCAACCCGAACTGGGGGATGGAGCAAGCAAGTGGGAAAATGTGTTTTGGTCTGATGAGACCAAGGTTGAACTTTTTGGCCAGAATTCCAAAAGGTATGTTTGGTGCAAAGCCAACACTGTGCATCACCAAAAGAACACCATACCCACAGTGAGGCATGGTGCAGGCTTTAGGTGGAGGGAATTATCAGTCAATTTTTGACACAAACCCTTCCGGTCTCTGCTAAAAAGCTGAAGAGGAATTTCACCTTTCAGCAAGACATTGACCCAAAGCATACCTCCTCAACAAAAGAATGGCTTCACCAGAAGACGATCAAGCCACAGCCCAGACCTGAATCCAGTTGAAAATCTGTGGGTTGACCTGAAGAGGGCTGTACACAGATGCCCTCTCAATCGGACAGATTTGGAGCGCTTTTACAAGGAAGAGTGGGCAAAGATTGCCAAGTCAAGATGTGCCATGTTGATAAACTCCTACTTAAAAAGGCTGAATGCCGTCATAAATTCAAAGGGTACTTCAACAAAGTATTAGTTTAACCCTTTCCCGAAATGTGGCGTACTATTATGTCACACATTGGATTTTTAAAGATGGTGCCTACTCCGGAGCAGCCACCGGTGGTAATGCCGATTGCAGACATTTAACCCCTCAGATGCCGTTGTCAAATGTGGCCGTGGCATCTGAGCACGCAAAAATCCGCAAGCACGCGCTTTCGGGTGTGTACCGGCTCCCCCTTGAGAAGATCAGGGGAGCCGGATTATGTGTGCAGCAGCCTCTGTACCCCTGAGTGATGGCAGGGCTTCATAGGAACACAGTGTAATCCTAATAGACTCCAATGCTAATACATTGGAGTCTATGAGACAAGCAATCTGATGATTGCTTGTTATAGTTCCCTATGGGAACTATTTTTTGTTTTTTAAGTTTAAAAAATAAAATTCTAATCACCCCCTTTCCCCAAAATCCAAATAAAAATACAGAAAAAAAAAAAAAACACATCATGAACATTGCCGTGTGCAAAAACACCCGTAATATTAAAATATAAAAATATTCATCCCACGCAAACGACAAAATGGAAAACGTCAAAGTTACGGACTTGCTGTTTTGTAATAAGAAAGTGATCACAACATCATACAAGCCCCATTGAAAATTACAAATTGCCCTGCAAAAAATTAACCCTCACACAGCTCCATATACACAGCTACAAAAAAGTTATAGGGATCGGAATATGGTGAAGAAATTTTTTTCAAGGTTTTTTTTTTTTCAGTATTAACCCCTTAAGGACACATGTTCCGATCACTGCCCCCCGGTGGGCTGTGATCGGAACAAGGTGCCTGCTCAAATCATTGAGCAGGCACCTCGACTAAATGCGCGGGGATCAGGAACTTTTATATGCCGAAAATAGATTCTCTCTCTCTCTCGTTTTGTTTGGCTGTTAACCCTTGCTTTGTAACTGGAAAAAAAAATATAAAAATGGAAAATCTGCCAAAAAAGTGAAATTTTGAAATTGTATCTCTATTTTCAATTAAATCTTGTGCAACACCTAAAGGGTTAACAAAGTTTGTAAAATCAGTTTTGAATACCTTGAGGGGTGTAGTTTCTTAGATGGGGTCACTTTTATGGAGTTTCTACTCTAGGGGTGCATCAGGGGGGCTTCAAATGGGACATGGTGTAAATAAACCAGTCTAGCAAAATCTGCCTTCCAAAAACCATACGGAGCACCTTTCCCTGTGTGCCAGTACAGTAGTTTACGGCCACATATGGGGTGTTTTTGCAAACTACAGAATCGAGGCAATAAATATAGCATTTTGGTTGGCTGTTAACCCTTGCTTTGTTACTGGAAAAAATTTATTAAAAAGGAGATTTTTTGTGAAACTCACCTGTAAAATCTTTTTCTCGTCTTTTCCATTGGGGGACACAGACCATGGGTATAGCTTAAGCCACCACTAGGAGGAGACACTATGCAAATAAGAAAAAACAGCTCCTCCTCCACTGGCTATACCCCCATGCTCCAACAAAAAGGCGAAGGAGACAAAAACCAAATATTAACAAAGAAAACAGAACCGAGGAATACCGCCATCTGGCCGTAAACCATAAGGTCCCAATAGAATAGAACCAACCCCTCCTGTAACAGACAAGAATGGGTGGGAGCTGTGTCCCCCAATGGAAAAGACGAGAAAAAGATTTTACAGGTGAGTTTCACAAAAAATCTCCTTTTCTCGCCCATTCCATTAGGGGACACAGACCATGGGACGTCCTAGAGCAGTCCATGGGGTGGGAAGACCAACACCTCCAGAGGGAAACGTCCAACGGTTAAACAGGAACCATAGCCTGCAATACCTTGCGCCCTATGGCAGCATCAGCCGACGCCAGAGAGTGCGGCTGGTAGAACTTGGTAAAGGTATGTAAGGATGACCAGGTGGCCGCCTTACAAAGTTGTGATGTAGAGGCTCGATTGCGCCTAGCCCAGGAGGCCCCCCACCGCCCTGGTGGAGTGCGCGGTAACCCCCGCTAGGGGAAACCCTACCCCGGGACCGATAGGCCATGGCAATAGTCGACCGAATCCACCGAGCCACAGTGACCTTGGAGGCCGCCAGACCCTCACGAGGACCCTCGGGAACCACAAAAAGGGAGTCCGAGCAGCGAAATGGGGCAGTAACCGACAGGTACACCCGCAAAGCACGGACAACATCCATAGAATGGAGAGAGCGCTCCTTGGGGTTCTCCAGAGCTGGGCAAAAAAAAGAAGAGACTGGGGGCAGTACCACCCTATCCTTATGGAAGACCAAAAAGGGTCCCTTGGAGGAAAGGGCGCCCAGCTCCGATACCCTCCAGAAAGAGGTGATGACCACCAAAAGACCACCTTCCAGGTTAGAAGACTCAGGGAAATGTCCCTCAGGGGCTCAAAGGAGCCGCCTGTAGAGAAGGCGGGACCAGGTCCAGATCCCAGGGGGGGGGGCAGGAGAGGAACAAAGGGAAGGACCGAATGCGCCACCCCCAGTAGGAAGGTCCTCACCGGACCGAGCAGAGACAGAGACCGCTGAAAGAAAATGGCCAGAGCAGAGACCTGACCCTTCAGAGAGCTCAGGGACATTCCCATCTCAAGACCCGACTGGAGAGAAGAGAGGATCACCTGAACGAAGAAACTAAGTGAAAAAACACCTAACTTCTCGCAAAAAGGCAAGAAAGGCCTTCCAGGTAGGATAGTATATCCGGGAGGAAGCTGGTCTCCTGGCTCTTATCATGGACTTCAAGACAGTCTGAGAAGCCCCTCTACTTCAAGATGGAGGTCACAACAGCCACGCCGTTAAACGAAGCGGCTGTAAAATCCGGTGGAAGAGCGGTCCTTGAGACAGTCGGTCCTCCCTGAGAGGAAGAGGCCAGGGAATGTCTGCCAGCATCTGAGTGCCTTCCGAGAATCAGGCGCGGCGAGGCCAATCGGGGGGCGATGATTATGGTCGAGAACCCTTCCGCTGCGACCCTGCGAAGAACCTTTGGGAGTGAGGCAGTGGTGGGAAGACAGAGGAGCGCGAAGTCTCGCCACGGAGACACCAGAACGTCCACCCCGTATGCCTCAGGATCCCGAGCTCGGCCCAAGAACCTCGTTGTTGAGCCTGGACGCCACCAGGTCTACGTCCGGGCGGCCCCAACGGCGACAGATGTCCTCGAATACGTCCTGATGCAGAGACCACTCTCCCGGATCCACCCTGTTGCGGCTGAGAAAGTCTGCCGTCCAGTTTTCGACCCCTGGGATGTACACTGCAGACCATATTGAAACATGAGCTTCCGCTCACTGGAGGATTCTTTTCACCTCTTGCATCACCTGTCCGGCTGCGGGTTCCACCCTGAAGATTGATGTAGGCCACAGCTGTGGCATTGTCCGACTGGACCCTTATCAGGAGACCTGCCAAGAGGGGGGTCCAATGAGACAGAGAGAAAAATTACTCTGAGCTCCAGTATGTTGATCAGAAGGCGGGCTTTCACTTCTGACCCACCCTCTGAACCATCCGAGCCCGGAAAAAGCCACCCCAACCCCGGAGACTAGCATCGGAGATTGGGAGGAAGGATCTCCCGGAAGCCAGATTCTGAGGGGACAGCCACCACGGGAGTCCCATGCGAACCCAAGGCGGTAGGCGGATCTGAGAGTCCAGACCCCTCGATGTCCTGTCCCAGAAGGACAGGATCGCCTGTCGCAGAGGCAGAGTGTGAAACTGGGCAAAGGGAACAGGCTCGAAGGAGGCCAACATAAGCCCCAGAACCTGCATGCACTCCCTGATGGAGATACAACGGAGAATGCAGAAGGCGAGACACAGACTCCCGTATCCGAGAGAACTTGTAATCCGGAAGGAATACCTGGGCTGCAGTGGTGTCCAGAATCATCCCCAGGAAGGTCACCCTCTGGGCAGGTTGGCGAGAGGACTTCGGGAAGCTGATCAGCCAGCCGAACTGCTGCAGGCCTTTATCAGTATGTTGTCCAGGTAGGGCACCAAAGATAATGACGGCGGCCAATGGCGAAGCGCAGGAATCTGTGGTGAGATTCTGCGATAGGGACATGCAGATAGGCGTCCCGGGTGTCCACTGACGTGAGGAACTCCCCTGGAAGAAAAGAAGCAATAACGGAGCGGAGGGATTCCATCCGGAACCTCCGCACCCGACGGGACTTGTTAAAGAGCTTCAGGTCTAGGACCAGACGTACAGATCCCTCCTTCTTTGGCACCACAAAGAGATTAGAGTAGAATCCTGTACCCTGTTCCTCCAGAGGAACTGGGGCAACTACTCCCCGGACCAGAAGGGAAGAGACCACTTGTAAAAGGGCCGAGGCTCGGGCCGGATCACCCGGAACCAGAGAAGGGAAGAAATGTTCCGGAGGTCTGGAAGCGAATTCTCTCTTGTAACCAGAAGTTACAATTTTCAGCGTCCAGGCGTCTCGAACGTGAGCTCTCCAGACCTGCTGAAAGGAGAGCAGACGGCCCCCCCACTGCAGGCGGTGGGGGTGCCCCTTCAGGCAGAGAACTGCTTGTGAGCCGCGGGGCGGGCAGAACTCCCCTGGAATTGTGTTTGCGGACGCCAGGGAGGCTGAGGTGTAAAGGAAGGCTTCTTGCGGGAGTCCTGAGAGCCACCGGAGGAGGGGGCTGTCTCGAAAGGACTGGTTTCTAGAGCCAACGGGCGAGCTCTGAAGGCGCGCTTGGATCTAGATTGGGGCAGGTGTGTGCTCTTGCCCCCCGTAGCGTCAGAGATAACCTCTTCCAGCGTAGCACCGAAGGGCCTGGAGCCCGCAAAGGGGAGATTAGTGAGGGAGCGCTTGGAGGAAGCGTCGGCGTCCCAGACCTTCAACCAGACCTTCAACCAGACCTCCCTGCGCTGCATGACCGAGAGGGCCGAAATCCGCGCAAAGAGAGTGCTGAAGTCCAATGAGGCCTCACAAAGAAATATTGTCGCTTGGACATCTGGAGGACAAAGCTCATGGTGTCCGCAGAGGTATCCTACTCTGCGATGTCCTGATGATGGCACTGCAACCACACCGAAAGGGCCCTGGCTACCCAGGCCGAGGCGAACGCGGGCCGCAGACCAGTGCCTGCCAGAGTGAAGATGGCTTTGGAAAGAGTCCAAACGCCTATCAACGGAGTCCTGTAGGGAGAACCCATCCAGGACTGGTATTGCCGAATTCTTAGCCAATCTGGCCACCGGCGGGTCGACCATAGGAGGAGAAGACCACTGACGGCGGCAATACCGGAGTCAGGGTCTCCTACAGTTTTGCGGAACACTATCTGTCCTACTGTGACCTGTGAGGAGCTAGAGTAGCAGCCAAGCGTGGAGAAGCGCTGAGGCAAAGTGGAAGAGCCTCAGTCACGTCACAGATTGCGCGAAAAATTCGCGCCCAAAATTTGCGGTAAAAAAATGGCGAAATAATCACGCAAAAAATTCGCGCGCGCGGGAAACATGAAGAAAGGCAGACAGATGTCCTCGAAAACTTCTGGATTTAAGTACCCAGGTTTCACCATGATGGCGGCAATCCCTGCAAAGGAAGGGGCCACGGTCTCCTACTGTTCCTGCAGCACGCAAGACAATAACTATCCTACCGCGATAGAGTGAAGCCAGGAGCAGCCGCGTATGGAGAGCGCTGAGCCGGAAGTGCGGAGCAGAAGAATAGGGCACCTCCCACAAATCACGTCAGGAGGCACGAAACCTGCGTGCGCGCGGGAAATATGAAAAATAACAGACGCGGCCGCCGGAAGGGTAGGAGGGCCCACCCCCTAGACACCGCTGAGGGAGAGCCGAGGAAGTTGCCGCTTCCGATAGCGATTGCCCCAGACAGGGAACCTTCCCCCGTTCAAACCACCCACCAAGCGGCCCTAAGTGTCACACTGGGAGACAGGGAAGGTAGTGTACTTATCTGCGTCCTGCAGTCTTCACCCTCAGATCCACACCAGCGGAGGTCACCTCTCAGTCAGCTGGCACAAGGAGTGGCAGTGATCTGGAGGAGGGCAGGAAGGTGACCCCGAATCTGTTAGGCCGCCGGAGCTGCAGGTCGAGCCCGGTTCCACTTAACTTCTGAGGGGGGTGGGAGGTAGCTGGGGACGTCAGTTCTACCCCGGCGCTTGCTCCACCGAGAGACCAGGGAAGCAAAATTGCGACCCTGCTGAAAAAAGTAAACGGGAGTAGAGTCGAAAATGTCACCTCCTTATCCGACACTAAGCAAGACTGGGGTCCTCCCGGTGGAGCATGGGGGTATAGCCCGGGGAGGAGGAGCTTTTTTTTTTTTTATTTGCATCGTGTCTCCTCCTAGTAATGACCTAGGCTATACCCATGGTCTGTGTCCCCCAATGGAATGTACGAGAAATATTTTTATACTATGGGCGTTTTCGCACATTACGACACCCATGATGTGTTTTTTTTTTTTCTTTTTTTTTAGTTCTTTTATTTTGGGAAAAGGGTGATTTGAATTTTTATGTTTATTTTTGTTTTGTTTTTTTTTTTACACTTTTTTTTTTATTGTTCCCTAACATTGGAGTCTATGAGAAAATTGCTTGTTTCCTATGGAGTCCTATTACAGGCAAAGGCTCCATATTATGCAGCAGCCTCCTGTCATTCACAAAGACAGGGGCTGCTGCACGCAAGCTACGGCTCCTACAATCGACGCTCGGGGAAGCCGGAGCACCACCGGGAGCGTGTGCTTTCGGTTTTCAGTGCGCTCAGATGCCGTGGTCAGGATTGACCACGGCATCTGAGGGGTTAAATGTCCGTGATCGGCATTACTGCTATAGCGCCCGCAGAGCTCAGGAGCGGGCGCCATCTTTAAAGACCTGGCCAGCGCCGTACTATTACGGCACTGGTCGGGAAGGGGTTCAAAGGTGGAATTAGAGAGTACAACTTGTCCCACAAAAAGCAAGCCCTTATATGTGAATGAAAAAAAATAAAAAAAATAAAGTTATGGTTCCGGAAAGGCAGGGAGTGAGAAAAAAAAACAAACTCTGAAGTGTTAAGGGTGTGAATATTTATGCAATCAGTATTTTAGTTCTTTATTACACACTACAAGATTTCAGTTTGTTTTTCAATTGAAGTGTACAGATTGTAGGGGACAAAGATGGAAAGAGTTCTGAAATGATTGAGTTTTAACAGGGGTGCGCAGGCTTTTTACATCCACTGTACAGGCTTGGCACACCGCTGCCCAATAACCCTGGATAATGAAGACGATAAACCTATGTACTCGTCTACAAAGCAAGTAAAAAGGGAAATACCTGCTTGAGCTGTTTCACAATTGCTTCTGGTGATTTTAGGCTGTCCTCCCTGCGAATCTTTTTGCGGGAGTTTGGTACCTTCTCGTTGGTTTTCTGCGCCCGTTTTGGTTTGGGTACAGTCTTTTTTGAACAGATATCCTGAAGAAAAATAAATAAATTAAAAACCAAAAGAGTAGTTATAGGTGACCCAATTTTGAAATACACAAACCAATGAAGACTGGCACTCTACCTGTTGCGGCTGAACCTCCAGCCATAATAAAAACAATCAGGGCTACATAGAACCGTGGTTGGGTGACGGGGCTTAAATATGTAATTACATGAGTAATACACAGCACATAGAAAAGCTCTGTGCACACAGCTTTTAGCTGCAATTAGAAGGGAGATGTACTGCAGGCTACTCACACCCAACAGCTTCTGGATGACTATTTCCTCCTAATCCAGGGTCAAAGGCTGTTGAGCAGAGGCAGTTTGCATCTCATGAACATGGCTCCTGCCTTCATGTGTCTTTAGTGCTCCCTCTGACATCTTCCACCTGAAAACAGAGTCTGTTCCTTCATACAATACCTTCTTAGGACAACAAGAGTGGTACAGTTCCATACACCTCCTTAAAGGGTTTTTCCAGGAGTTTTATACCGATAACCTATCCTCTGAAGAAGCAAGGTACATTGTATAGTGGGTCTGCTTGGTATCGCGCTCAGTCCCATTCACTTATATGGGGCTGAGCTGCACCTAGGCCACGTGACTGATGAACGTGTCGTCACTGACCTAGGAAAAGCAGTGAGAAGCACAGGAACGCTGGAGCCTTCTCAAACAGCTGACCGGCGGGGGTCCTGGGTTTTGGATCTCCACCGATCAGATACTGATGACCTGCACTGAGGATTGGTCATCAGTAGTAAAGTCATGGAAAACACTTTTAATCCAAAAAGGCTGCATTAAGAAGGTGCCATACTGTGTTGGCGTAATCTTGGTGCGTGTTTTCAGGGTTGAGGATCGAAGAAGTACTAAAAGACACATGACTAATCTGAATTACCACCAGTACCTGTAAGGCTGGGTTCAGACCTGAGCGTATTAGATATGCACTTTTTACAGGCGTTTTTAATCGGGCGTTTGTATCAGGCGTTTTTAATGTGCAGAAACAAGCAAACGCCCATTTAGGCGCGTTCCCGCTGAAGTCTATGGGTGGGAACGCGCGACAATACGCCCCAAAGAAGCTCCTGTACTTCTTGAGGCGTAGGGCATTTTACAGCGCGTTCGTACGCGCTGTAAAACGCTCAGGTGAGAACCATGCCCATAGGGAAACATTGGTTTTTGCCTGTTGAGCGCTTTACAGCGCATTGGAACGTGCTGTAAAACGCTCAGGTCTGAAACCAGCCTAAACAAATGAGAGCTAAGCGTCTTTCCCTACAAGTAGTTGTGCGGGGGTGGCACATCAATATACCCTACGGCAGAAGATCAAGAGGTGCCCTGATATGGAGTCTGAACATGGTGACAAAACCACATCAGCTATTAAACTGTAAATGAGTAAACCTTGGCCAAAAAAAATAATCAATTGGAAATGTATGAACGCACAGTTCACGCGTTATGAATGGATAATTATATACCTTGTGACTGGTCAACAAAATTTCAAAAACGTAAAGGGAACGTCAGCAAAAAGTGACCTATTGTTTAAATCACATCTAAGTAAAACATTTAAGAATTTATTTTTTAGTTATTTTCTTTCCCATGTCAATATCTATATTTAAAACAAAAACCATAAAATCCTGCAATTTTTACAATGGCCACTATACCTAATAATCAGAGCCACTTCTTGGTCAGTACAGATCACTTTACTGCAGTTATTTGCTTATCATTACAGGCAGGATTAGAATGACAGCACCTCTGTGTATAGATAACACAAAATCCACCAATCCCAATAGGTGATTGTCTCGAGGCCACCCTCTATCCATCTCTATGGGAGTGCTGAAAATAGCCAAGCAGTGCACTCAGCTATTTTTGGAAGTCTTGTTTAAAGAGGCTGTCACCCAGTTCAACCCTACCCTACCGGGCATATAGACTGGTAGGACTGATGACAGAAATATTCCTTGAAAATGCCGATGTAACGTTACATTACCCTACTTCGTGAGATTTCCCTACCTCGTAACTTCCGGTCGCACCGGAAATGACGTGAGGAGGCGTGCCGGAGTTGTGCCAATCTGCGCATGCTCAAAACGACGGTTTAGGGAAATCTCACAGCGGAGTTCAGCTGGACACCGGGACATTGCCCATGCGCCGGAGAGCCTCACCAGCCTTAGGGTAGGAAAAGATTACGGCCCAGTGCGCAAGCGCGGCTAACTACAGAACAGCCATCCAATCTCCGCGCCTGCGCAGTGTGGGGGTAGGGAGATCTGATGGCCATTTTTTCTGATATATATATATATATATATATATATTATTTTTTTTTATATATATATTTTTTTATAATAATAATATTATTATCTAAAATCCTAAAATAAATTGGAAAAAAGGATGTGTCTGGTTTTAACTGGCAGAAAACATTTCAGTGATGCATTCTCTTTTTATATATGTTTTTTAAATCAGTATGGCCCCATCTATGTAGACCATATCCAAAATGAACATGAATGAGACATTCCTTAAAATAATGTTAAAAAAAAAGTGAAACATACCTCTTTAATACAAGGTGCAGTTTGTAGTTTCTGCTCCAGAACAGTCAACTTATTGTCAATGTGTCCATTTATGTCCGCATGAATGCCATCGGAGGAGCGCTGTGATGCAAGCTGCACCGTCTTTGCACGCAGCAGTTTCTGCAGGAGGAGATGTCCGGCTTCTCCTTTGGCTGCAATACTTTGTGGCTCACTATTTGCCTCACATTTTATGTCCTCGCTGCCAGAAACACTCTCATCCACAGACCCTTCAGTAAGCTTGGATACCTGAACCCCTTCTCCATTCTCAAGAGAATCAACAGGACCAGTTTTGTCGTCTTGAACAGCCTGATCAACTTTCATGCCCTCCTCCTGGGAGGAAGGTTCTCCAGATTCATTGGGGCAAGACTTGCTACCAACCTCAACAACAGCTTCAATGTCTTTTGATCCCTCTACAGGATTTAGTGGCTCATCTGATGTATTATCAGAATTGTTAACGTCGGCAGTTTTCTCACCCTGAGCAAATTCAACTGGGGTAGTAGCTGGTAAATCAGAGTCTTCTGTTGATCTTGGTGCCAAGTTGTGTTGGGCAGCCTTTGGATCCCCACCAGACTCTGTAGCATTTCCATGCTCACTGACGGATGCGTTTTGACTTTCTATTTGTGAGGTTGCCGCAGTAAAAGGACACGTAGCCGAGGTTTCAGGAGTCTCTTTCTTTGGTTCCTGTAGAGTCCCCAGCTGCAGCTGCGCTTGTTGCTGGCGTAATTGCTGTATATGCATCTGAAGCTGCTGTTGTAACTGAAGCTGTTTCTGTGGTGGCTGATTGAGCATTTGTTGCTTCAGCTGCAGAATTTGCTGCACTTGCTGAATCTGATGAGGTTGAAGCTGTTTGTGATGCTGCAAGGGACTCTGTTTTAATTGTGACATCTGCTGCGGCTGAACCTGAGGCGACTGCTGTTGGATATTCTGTTGCGGCATCTGAGCTAAATTTTGCGCCAACTGAGTTTTTGCGTCAAAGGATTGCTGGGTGGCCGCCTGCGGTTGTGTTTGTTGCAGGTGTATCTGAACAGCTTGTTTCTGATGCATTTGTTTTAACTGTATCTGTTGTATTTGGTTATGTTGATGCGCCATCTGCTGAATCAGTTGTGAATTTTGTGTGGGCATACGTTGGATTTGCTGAGCTACTTGCACATGTTGCAGCTGCATTTGTGCTTTATTTCTGCTGGGCTGCATTTGTTGCTGCAGATTGGTTGGCTGCACTTGCTGACACGGCTGCAACACTTGAGTTTGTGGCTGATGTCCTTGCTGCACTGCTTGTGACTGAGAACTCACGTGTTGCGTCTGCTGGAGAACTTGCTGTGTCTGGTGAATTTGCTGCAAGTGTGGCTGAGCAGGACCCTGCTGTGGCATCACTTGGAAAGAGGATAATGACTGTTGACCTGCTTGCAGCTGTACCGACTGAGTCTGCTGCGTCAGAATGGGTTCCTTTTGGTGGGTAGCTTGATCAGTCTCTTTTGAATCCTGAGATTGGTCAATGTGTTCATTTGTCTCTGGGTTCCCAGGATGTGAAGATTCCTGCTTCTCCTGTTCTGGTTTTTGTGGCATTTGAGGATGGCTAAGCGATGGTGATCCACTCTGGCTCTGGTGTACTTCATTTTGTTGATTTAAGTTTTCCATTTGTGGTGATTGTTGGACTCTTGCTTGACTAATGTGTAAATGTTGTTGTACCTGAGACACTGTCTGCTGCGCATGCGGCCCCTGTGACTGCTTCACTTGCTGTTTTGTTAACTGTGTTTGCTGCAAAATCTGGTGTTGTGTCTGTAACAACTGCATCTGTTGATGCTGCTGTGTTTGCTGTAATTGTTGCTGTATCTGCTGTAATTGTTGCTGGGTCTCTATAGATGGCTGTGTTTGCTGAACTGTCTGCAGCTGCTGCTGTTTTTGCTGCAAATGCTGCAGCTGTTGCTGCGATTGTAACAGCTGTATCTGCTGTTGCTGTGCCTGTTGCAAAAGTTGCAGCTGCTGTGTTTGAGGCAGTTGATGAGCTTGCTGTTGGAGTTGCACTTGGACATTTTGCAACTGATGTTGCTGCGTCTGTGGTGACTGCTGCAGCTGAGGAAACTGTTGCTGTTGTGACTGTTGCAACTGCTGAAGTTGCTGTGCCTGCTGTAGTTGAAGATGCTGCTGTGCCCGATGCTGATTCTGATGTTGTTGGCTTTGCTGCAACTGCTGGAGTTGCTGTTGAGTTTGCTGCATCTGTTGCAGTGTCTGTGGCAGCTGTTGCTGAGTCTGCTGCAACTGCTGCTGAGTCTGCTGCAACTGCTGCTGTTGCTGAGTCTGCTGCAACTGCTGCTGAGTCTGCTGCAGTTGCTGAGTCTGCTGCAACTGCTGCTGTTGCTGAGTCTGCTGCAACTGCTGCTGTTGCTGAGTCTGCTGCTGTTGCTGAGTCTGCTGCAACTGCTGCTGTTGCAAAGGCTGCTGCTGCAACTGCTGGAGCTGCTGCTGCAACTGCTGCGAAGGCTGCTGCTGCAACTGCTGGAGCTGCTGCTGTTGTGAAGGCTGCTGGAGCTGCTGCGAAGGCTGCTGCTGCAACTGCTGTAGCTGAGTCTGCTGCAACTGCTGCTGAGTCTGCTGTAGCTGCTGCTGAGTCTGTTGCAAAGGCTGCTGCGTCTGCTGCAACTGCTGGAGCTGCTGCTGTTGCAAAGGCTGCTGCGTCTGCTGTTGTTGCAAAGGCTGCTGCTGAGTCTGCTGTAACTGCTGCTGTTGCAAAGGCTGCTGCTGAGTCTGCTGCAACTGCTGTTGCGAAGGCTGCTGCTGAGTCTGCTGCAACTGCTGGAGCTGTTGCTGTGTTGGATGCAACTGCTGCTGGAGCTGTTGTGTTGGATGCAGCTGAAGCTGCTGTTGGGCCTGCTGAAGCTGCTGTTGTTGTTGTGCCTGCTGCAGCTGCTGTTGTTGTGCCTGCTGCTGCAGCTGCTGTTGTTGCTGGGCCTGCTGCAGCTGCTGTTGTTGCTGGGCCTGCTGCAGCTGCTGTTGTTGCTGGGCCTGCTGCAGCTGCTGTTGTTGCTGGGCCTGCTGCAGCTGCTGTTGCTGGGCCTGCTGCAGCTGCTGCTGCTGTTGTTGTTGCTGGGCCTGCTGCAGCTGCTGTTGTTGTTGCTGGGCCTGCTGCAGCTGCTGAAGCTGCTGCTGTTGAGTCTGCTGCAACTGCTGAGTCTGCTGCAACTGCTGGAGGTGCTGCTGAGTCTGCTGTTGCTGGGGAGCCTGCTGCAACTGCTGCTGCTGTTGTGGAGCCTGCTGCAACTGCGGAGCCTGCTGCAACTGCTGCTGTGGAGCCTGCTGCAACTGCTGTGGAGCCTGCTGCAACAACTGATGCTGTTGTTGTGGAGCCTGCTGCAACAACTGATGCTGTTGTTGTGGAGCCTGCTGCAACAACTGATGCTGTTGTTGTGGAGCCTGCTGCAACAACTGATGCTGTTGTTGTGGAGCCTGCTGCAACTGATGCTGTTGTTGTGGAGCCTGCTGCAACTGATGCTGTTGTTGTGGAGCCTGCTGCAACTGATGCTGTTGTTGTGGAGCCTGCTGCAACTGATGCTGTTGTTGTGGAGCCTGCTGCAACTGATGCTGTTGTTGTGGAGCCTGCTGCAACTGATGCTGTTGTTGTGGAGCCTGCTGCAACTGATGCTGCTGTTGTGGAGCCTGCTGCAACGGATGAAGTTGCTGCTGAGACTGCTGTAACTGTTGGAGTTGCTGTTTCTGTTGAGCTTGCTGCAGTTGTTGGAGCTGCTGCTGTGTCAACTGGCTGATTTGTTGCTGCTGCTGAGTATGCATCACCTGTTGAATTTGCTGCAACTGCTGGACAGACTGACGCTGCTGTTGCGTTTGCTGCAGTTGTTTTTGTAACTGTTGTAGTTGCTGTTGTGTTTGCTGCAGCTGTTGCTGTACCAGCTGCAACTGCTGGAGTTGCTGAGGAGACTGCTGTAATTGTTGAAGCTGCTGCCGAGTCTGCTGTAACTGCTGTAGCTGTTGCTGCAGGTGCTGTAACTGCTGAGTCAATTGTTGCTGTTGAGCCAAGTTTAACTGTTGTTGTGGTGTCTGTTGCAGAGCCTGGGTCTGCTGCGGCATAGCTGTTTGCTGCAATGGCTGTGCTTGCAACTGATGTTGAACTTGCGTCATTTGCTTTTGATGTAGTTGTTGCTGAGTCACATGCAGTTGCTGCTGCTGCCGTGCTTGCTGGAGCTGTTGTGGTACCTGCTGTATTTGATGTTGTACTAGCTGAGGCTGAGACAACTGCTGTACTTGCTGTTTGGACTGTTGCATTTGCTGCAGCTGTTGTTGACTTTGAAGAGGCTGTTGTAACTGAATTTGTTGTACTTGTGGTATCTGTTGTGCCTGCACCTGCTGTATTTGCTGGGCTTGTGGCAGCTGAACAGACTGACCCTGTTGTGTCTGCCCCAACTGCACCTGCTGATTTTGCTGAGGCTGCTGCAGCTGCTGATGTGCTTGCTGCTGCATTTGATACTGTAGTGCCTGTTGGTGAGCTGATGATACTAGCTGAGGCAATCTATACTGAGGTGGAGGTTGGTGGGTCATAAGTCTTACGCCTGAAGTCGTCTGAGATTGTTGGCCTGAAGCAGTCTCCTGATGCTGACTAGTATATCTTCCCCCTGGAGATTTTAACAAGGAGTTCTGATCAAGTTCAGAAGCTTGCGGTGTTTCTACCGTGGTTTCTAGTTTAACATTCTGTATAGCTGCAGTAGAATTTTCTTCGACAAAAGGCGCTTGTTCAGTTACTCCCTGTCGAACTTGGAAACCCCCTCCTAGGGGTGCCTGATTTCCAGCAGCACCATTTGGACCTGAAGAATTGGACTGGGCAGATTGCAATGGATCCTGACTCGTAGCCTGTCTAAGAGCTTGGCTCTGAGCTTGCTGATGTCTCTGTATAAGAATTGCCTGTAATTGCTGCTGTTGTTGGGGCGTTAAATGACGCAACTGTGGATTCTTTGCAATAATTCCCTGAAGCTGAGCTCTTATGTGAGCCATGAGCTGGGTGTTTTGTAATGCCATCAGGTTAGAGGCATATGGAGCTGATGGTCTCTGTTGCCCTAATGTATTAGGTAGGTGCTGTCCCAAATTATCTTTGGCCGGTTCATTACCCTGCATCTGTATTGGACTTTGACCTACAATCCTCTGTACCTGGACCAGATTTGGTTGCTGTGATGGGGCAGCAGAAGTGTGAGGGTTATCTTGATGGAGAGGATTCGGAGTAGTGTTTTGCACTTGATCTGGCCTTAGCTGGGCCCCAAGACTCTGCACACCCGGTTGTGGAGACAAAATACCATGGTGCTGCTGTCTTACAGATGGCTGCAGTGGACTGATTGAATCATATAGCGCATGTTCTTGATCAGAAGACTGATTTAACTTTTGGCTGTCCTCTGCCATTAGTGGAGCTTGCAAATTAGTTTCTTGGTTCACGGGGCCAATTGAATGACTCCGCTGTTCCAGAGGCCGCTGATCAATGGGTTCTCGTGTTCCTGGGCTGCTATTTGCCTGTTGAACACCTTGTTGCTGTCCTTGAATTTCTGTGCTTTCATGACGTAGTGAGCCCTCACTCAGGTCTCCATCCTTGCTATTCATGTTTTGTTGCGTGTGAATATTTTGAGGATGACCAGATAGGCTTAAAGTTGCAGACAGGGTTTGCCCTGTTACAGTCTGTTGCCCTAATGTACTTCCGGCTTGACTTAACACTGTCTGCTGTTGGAGATGTGTCACTCCAATCAAATTTTGCTGAGGTTGTGACAACACAAGGTGAGGCCCTACAACATTTTGTTGCGCCACTGGAGATGGACCCAAAACTCTTTGCGGTTGCTGACCAATTAAAATATGTCTTTGCTGGGCTGTGTGATGCAGTAAAGCAGAAGACTGAGGATGACCCATAACAGTCTGAGGAACTTGGGAGGGAGACTGTTGTACTACCAGTCCATGCGAGTTTCCAATTAACCCATGCTGCTTGGTCAAAATTGCTTGGGATAAGTTGCTCTGAGGGGAAAGTGGAAAATTCTGATGTTGTTGCTGCTGTTTCTGCACTAACTGCAATCTCTGTTGCTGAAGTTGACGTTCTTGAATCATCCTTTGCTCCGGAGTTAGACCCTGCAGGGCCTGAGGAGTTGAATAAAAACCGCCAGAGGTTCCAGGAAGGACTGCATTATTTCCCTGAGCTTGATGCTGCTGCTGGGGTAGTGACTTCACATAAGAAGCACCATGTTGTGTTTGCATGGCTAAACCTGGCTGTAGGCCACGTAGATTTGCAGCTTGTGCGACAAGCTGGTTGTGTGGCAAAGATGATGGCGGTTGTATACCGTGTCCACTGACTATTGAACCTGGTGCTTTGGTCAACACCCTGGAGTTTTGGTTTGGACTCACAGGAAGGATGCCACAGTTCTGTTGTTGTTGCTGCTGCTTGTTTCTATACTCTGTCATCAGGTTTGTATGCTCCTTCTGCTGTTTACGAACCTGGAAATAAATAAATGGTAATTGTATTTAGATGAGGAAGAAACAAATAATCTGTTGCAAAGGTGGGAGGGCTTGGGACACACTTGTGTGAAGGAAGGATCCTACTGCATAACTGATACTGTCATCACAGATAAATTTAATTGACCGACAGAATTTCCACGGAGCGGCAGCATCACCCTGCTGCGGTGGCCAATATTTGCACAAATTAGCAGGTTAATGGAAATAAGGAGACTTTTGTATTACTTACCAGTAAAGTCTCTTTCTCGCTCTTCCTTGGGGGACACAGGAAACCATGGGTATAGCTCTGCTCCCTAGGAGGCGTGACACTAAGTGAAAGCTGTAAGCCCCTCCTCCATCAGCTATACCCTTCAGCCTGGAGAAGAGACTGCCAGTTGCGTGTCCAAGTAGTGAAAGATAACCACCAACCGGAAAAAAGAACTGTCGAGCCCCAACGGGGGCAACCAAGCCGGAACCACAACTGTAACCCAAATGAAGGGCGGGTGCTGTGTCCCCCAAGGAAGAGCGAGGAAGAGACTTTACTGGGAAGTAATACAAAAGTCTCCTTTTCTCGCCCATATTCCTTGGGGGACACAGGAAACCATGGGACGTTCCAGAGCAGTCCCAGAAGGGAGGGACCAGAACAAACTAGACCAACACCAGAGGCATCAATCAACTGCCGCCTGCAACACCAGACGGCCCAAAGCAGCGTCAGCCGACGCATGAGTATGCACCCTGTAGAACTTGGTGAAGGTGTGCAAGGAGGATCAAGTGGCCGCCTTGCAAATCTGCTCCGTAGAAGCCCGATTCCTCTGAGCCCATGGAAGCCCCGACCGCTCTAGTGGAGTGAGCGGTAACACCGAGGGGCGGAACCTTGCCCTTGGCGAGATAAGCCTCAGTAACAGCCAACTTGACAAAACGGGCGATAGCAACTTTGGATGCCGCCATCCCTCTGCGCGACCCCTCCGGAACCACAAAGAGCGAGTCAGTACGCCTGAAAGAGCTGGTTACCTCCAGGTAAACCTTGAGCGCCCTGACAACGTCCAGGCGATGAAGCTTCCTCTCCCGCGGGTGGGAAGGGGAAGGACACAAAGAGGGGAGAACGATGTCCTCGTTCAGATGAAAGGCGGAGACCACCTTAGGAAGGAAGGAAGGGACCGGACGAAGAACTACCTTGTCCTGGTGGAACACTAGGAAAGGTTCCAGATAGGAGAGTGCAGCCAATTCGGACACCCTTCGAAGAGAGGTGACGGCTACAAGGAAAATAACCTTGCAGGACAGAAGTCGCAAGGAAACCGTCCGCAGAGGCTCGAAAGGAGAAGCCTGGAGCGCTGAGAGAACCAGCTTCAGGTCCCAGGGCGGTACCGGAGGGCGGTACGGGGGAACCGCGTGAGCCACGCCCTGAAGGAAGGTCTTGACAGGACCAAGGGGGGCCAGTGGGCGCTGAAACAAAATGGACAGCGCAGACACCTGACCCTTCAAAGAACTAAGGCCCAGACCTTGGGCAAGTCCGCTCTGCAGGAAGGACAAAACGGTGGGGAGAGAAAAGCGGAGCGGAGGAATCCCCAGATCGGCGCAGAACCCCAAATAGGTCCTCCAGGTCCTATAATAGATCCTAGAAGAGGACGGCTTACGGGCGCGGATCATGGTGCGGACGACGTCCGCAGAAAAACCCCTACGTGTCAGGACGGTGGTCTCAACAACCACGCCGTCAAACGTAGGGACCTTAAACGCGGGTGGAAGATTGGTCCCTGAGAGAGAAGATCTTCCCTGGCGGGCAGCGGCCAGGGCGCGTCTGCCAGGAGCAGCATGAGGTCGGCATACCAAGACCGGCGGGGCCAGTCCGGAGCGACCAGAATCACCGAGACGCCTTCCGCCGCGATCTTCCGAAGGACCTTGGGCAGGAGAGGGATGGGAGGGAATATGTATGGACGCGCGAAGTCTCGCCAAGGAAGAACGAGGGCGTCGGCTCCGCAGGCTCCCGGATCCCTGGCCCTGGACAGATAGGCGGGGACCTTGTGATTGAATTTGGAGGCCATGAGGTCCACGTCCGGTATGCCCCAACGAAGGCAAATGGCCTCGAACACCTCCGGGTGAAGAGACCACTCGCCGGGGTCGACGGTGGTGCGACTGAGGAAGTCCGCCGCCCAATTGTCCACCCCTGGAATAAAAATTGCAGATAGGGCCGGGACGTGGGCTTCCGCCCAACGGAGAATGCTGGTGACCTCCCGCATTGCTGCAACGCTGCGAGTGCCCCCCTGGTGGTTTATGTACGCCACAGCCGTGGCGTTGTCCGATTGCACACGAACTGGATGACCCTTCAGCAGATGAGTCCAGTGTCGCAGAGACAGAAGGGCTGCTCTCAGCTCCAGGACATTGATCGAGAGTTTGGACTCCGATGGAGACCAAATGCCCTGGACGGATCGGGGAGGAAACACGCCTCCCCAGCCCAAGAGACTGGCATCGGTTGTAACCACCAACCAGTTGAGCGGCAGAAAGGACCTGCCCAGAAGAGGGGACTGCAACCACCAGCGGAGAGATGACCGCACCGGAGGCGATAGATGGAAGGGATGATCCAGAGACTCCGGCGATTTGTCCCAGGAGGAGAGGATCGCCCGTTGGAGAGGGCGGGAGTGAAACTGCGCAAATGGGATCGCCTCGAAGCAGGCAACCATCTGCCCCAAGACCCGCATGCAGAAGCGGAAGGATGGTCGACGGTGGAGAAGGAGACCCCGAATCGTCCGACGGAGGGTCAGTCGTTTTTCCGAGGGAAGACGTACCTCCGCCGCTTCCGTGTCTAAAAGCATTCCCAGGAAGACCAGTTGTCTGGCGGGAGGAAGGGAGGACTTGGGGAAGTTGATGACCCAACCGAATCTTGCCAGAGTCTCTAGAGTGAGATCCACGCTGGCAACCGCTTGGGAAAGGGACGGAGCCTTGATGAGAATATCGTCCAAGTACGGTAGCAGAAAAACACCCCTGGAACGGAGTAAGGCCAAAACCGGGGCCAGGACCTTGGTGAACACCCGGGGGGCTGTTGCCAGCCCAAAGGGAAGGGCGACAAACTGGAAGTGGAGGTTCCCCACGGCGAACCGGAGGAAGCGATGGTGACACCGGGCTACCGGAACATGGAGGTAGGCATCCTGTATATCGATGGAAGACATGAAATCTCCCTGCTCCAGGGAAGCCACCGCGGAACGGAGGGACTCCATCCGAAACCGTCGAAGGAGGAGAAAACGGTTTAGCTTTTTGAGGTCCAAAATGGGCCGCACCGAACTTCCCTTCTTGGGAACTACAAAGAGGTTCGAATAGAACCCTTGGAACCTTTCCTCTAGAGGAACGGGGGTAATCACCTCCCTGTCCAGTAAGGCTTGAACAGCCGCGGAAAACGCAGCCTTGCTTTTCGGGTCCCGCGGGGGGCGGGAGCGAAAGAACCGATCTGGAGGGAAGGACGCAAATTCGATTTTGTATCCTGAGGACACAATTTCGCGAGCCCAGGCGTCGGAGACGTGAGCCATCCAGATGTCCCTGAAAAGGAGGAGCCGGCCCCCCACCCGGGTGGGTGGGGGCGCGCCTTCAGGCAGAGGACTGCTTTGCTGCGGGTGTGCGGGCAGCCTGCGGCCTGCGCCAGGAGGGCTGCGCCCGAAAAAACGGCTTCCTACGCTTATCCTGGGGCGGGGCCGAAGCGGCAGCTGCGGGGGGAGCCCCAGAGGTCCTGCGGGAGGACCGAAAACGAGACGCACCAGGGCGTCCGCGGGGGGCGCCCCTGGCTTGGGGTTGAGGAAGATGGGTGCTTTTTCCACCCGTGGCCTCCGAAATAAGCTCGTCTAGGCGGACCCCGAAAAGGCGGGAACCCGCAAACGGTAGCCCCGCCAAGGAACGTTTGGAGGCAGCGTCCGCTTTCCAAACCTTCAGCCAGAGCTCCCTCCTGACGGAAACCGCCAGGGCGGAGGAGCGTGCAATAAGGGCTCCCGCATCAAGGGAGGCCTCACAAACAAAATTCCCGGCCCGAATAATAAGCTGGGCCAAGGAACGTAGGTCCTGGATGGGGACGTCCGAGTCCAACTCCTGTTCCAGCTGCGCACCCCAGGCAGAGATTGCTTTACCTGCCCAAGCAGAAGCAAAAAACCGGTCTGAGAGCAGAATCGGAGGCAGCAAAAATGCCCTTGGAAAGGGTCTCCATGCGACGGTCCTCCGCTGACTGAAGAGAGGACCCGTCGGGAACAGGGATGGCCGTGTTCTTTGACAGACGGGCCACAGGGGGGTCCACCTTGGGTGGGGACGACCAGGTGGCCACGACATCGGCTGGAAAAGGATAGCAAATGTCCAGCTTCTTGGGATTGACAAAACGGGCGTCCGGGCGAGCCCAAGCCTTAGACACCACGGAGGAGAAATCAGAGTGGATTGGAAAGACTTTTGAGGCCTGCCTGGGTCTGATGAAGGAGACGCTAGCTGCGTCAGAGCTAGGGGGGTCATCTTGCACCTTAAAGGTGTCACGAATATCCGAGATGAGTTGACCCATCGCTGAGGCTAGCTTGGACGGCAGGGCCGAGTCCATTTCCAAATCTGAAACCGCCAATTCACCTTCAGAGAGCGAATCCTTTGGAGAGGAGAGGCTCGTCTGAGTGCGCACGCGTGGCGGGGAGAGGGAGGCATCCGAGGAGGAGGCTCACTCTACTCTAAGACGCTTCTGAGAGTGCCTAGCTCGGGAGGGGTCACTAAGAAGGGGTGAACCCGCTGCAGCGGCAGAAGCGGTGGACCCGGAGGGCGCGACAGCAAGAGTGGCGTCCTGCGTGGTAGGCGGCCTGTCTATTAGGCGGCCCACGACATGAGTGAGGCTTTCCACGGCCTGGGACAGGGATCTAGCCCAGTCAGGCGGGTCAGAGGAAGCAGGGAGCGACACAGCGGGCGACTGAGGCTGCGGTGGAGCTCGGCATGCCGGACAGTGCGGATCAGACTGCCCCCGGGGAAAGGGTTCCCTACAAGCAGTACAGGCATGGTACCAAGGCTTGGCGGCTGCAGAAGGGTCTGACATGGTGGAAAAAAATGTTGCCTTAAAGTGGGAGACCCCAGTAAAAGGAACGGGGATTACACCCAATAACAGTACTGGTGGCACGGAGGGGGTTAACAGTCCTACCAGACCCGGATGATGCAAGCGGCAGCAGCAAGGGGAGCAGACTGAAGGAGGCTGTGGAGGAGAGGCAGCAGGCACGGGGATGAATAGCTTCAGGATCGGAAGCAGAGAGGATTCCAAGCAGCACTATGCGATGTGGAGCCCGACGAAACCGGAAGTAGCGGAGCGCTGTGAAGCTCCGCCCACCCCTTGCCGCGCCGAAAGAGACGCAGAGCCGCGCGCGCGCGGCAAAATGATTTTAACCCCCAAGGTAGGATGAGTGCCGGCCAGATGAAATGGCGCCGTTCGCGCCAAGAAAAAACGGCCCCCGCCGCGCCTGATGTGGCAGACGGCCTCCTGCCTACAGCCATCTCCTGAAGGCAGAGTTCACGCCCTGCCGCTGAATAAAGGATTTTTCCCCAGATAAAGTCCCCCCCAAATGATACCCGGTAAGGTTGCCGGTACTATATGCCCATGAGTGGGGGGGGGGGGATTAGCAGCGGTGGGAGGAAGGAAGGGGAGGCTGGAGCAGCCACTCACCATACGCTGTCTTCGCCCTCAATCCATCCAGCAGGGTCGCCCCTTCAGCTACTGGCACCGCAGTGGCAGGAAGCCGGGGGAGGGACTTGGCGTGCGGGCGACCCTTGAGCTGGCGGGACGCAGGGGAGCTGGGCTGCCCTGGTCCACCTTGTCTTCTGTGGGGGAGGCGGCAGTGCGGAATTACCGGCACTGGCGCAACTCAACCCCGGGAGAAACAGAGGGGTCTAATGCGCCTCTGTTGTCCCTGTAAGTAGAAAAAAATCGAATTAAAACAACAAAAAAACGCAAAAATAAAAATTATAGGAAAACAACCCTGCATAAGCAGGGGGTGTCTTGCCTCCTTGGACACTAAGCAAAAACTGGCAGTCTCTTCTCCAGGCTGAAGGGTATAGCTGATGGAGGAGGGGCTTACAGCTTTCACTTAGTGTCACGCCTCCTAGGGAGCAGAGCTATACCCATGGTTTCCTGTGTCCCCCAAGGAATATGGGCGAGAAATTACCTTCAAATTTGTACGGTCACTGGCGAGTTGCACTCGGCACATGGAAACCCAGCCTTTGACCTTGTTAAACTGCTGACAGTACCAGCTATGGACTAGAGCTATTAGCACAAACCGTTTATTATCAGGAGTATTGAGTATATGAAGTTTTATTCTGCCGGATTCCATTGCTGCAAGCCCACTTCACAGCCCCTCCTCTCTATTCTGGGTGACAGCTGCAGTGGTCTTCTAGTGGTGGCTACAGCTGTCACTCAGAGCAGGGGAGGGGCTGAGAAAAAGCTCCAGGTAGAGAGCACTTCCGTTCGAAGATCCGCCTCCACTGCACTTGCAGAATAGAAGTTCAGGATTACACTATTTCTGATAAAAGGAGGTTTGTGCTGTCAACCGTTTAGCATGGTCAAAAATGCTGATAGATTCCCTTTTTAATACTTATACTGGACTACAGAATTATATAACCAACAGCTCTCAAAAATAGAAATCCAGTAAAAAGGTGAAGTATCAAGTTTATCAAAAATCAAAAGGCAATATATCTTTGAAAGTGCCTTTTGTGCTTTTACCCTGGGGGACAGGCAACTAAATTCATTGTTTAAACTTTTTAGTAAAGTGTTTTTCCCCATTCACATACCTGGTCCAGCTGCTTCTGGATCTTGCTTTGTTGTTCAGTTACCAGTTTTAACTTCTCTGCATCTGCCTCTGGAAACTCTCTCCCAGCTTTCTTGGCTGTTCTTTGTTTCGCACACAAAGCTTTGCGGGATTTCCGGTGCACACCAATTTGCTCTTCCAACACTTTCAGTTGCATTTGCAAGAGCTGTTGAGTGTGGAAAAGCCATTCTTCATACTGACGCTGGTCTGCTTCATCTTCAAAATTGCAAGGAAAAAAAGGTCAATGGTCTGCTACTGGATTTCATAACTACTAGCACACCATAGAAAGCTCCTGAATTCAAAGTAGGGACTGCAGTACAACAGTCCTCGGAACATATGCATTTTCATTCTTGGGAAGAGGTCCCCACAAGTACATCTGGGCGTTACTGGTTGGGGAGGGGACCTTGCACAGTATAACACTGGCAGCACTGACTATATAGTATCAGGCTGTGCAGAGACACCCCCCCCCCCCCCCCCAACCAATAAGACCTTCATTACAAACTACTAGTAATTCATTCATAACTTCTAGCAGGAATAAAAAAAATGGCACATCAGAGTTATATGATTGCTCCAGAATAGTTACTGCGTGAGGATTACAAGTAGTTACTAAAACAGACAAGTCAGGAGAATTGACAGGTCCTTTTTACAGGAGAAGATTGGGATATGCAACAGCCTTTACTTTAGAGGTTATCATGTCCTCCTTTAGCTGTATTATTTCAAATGCAAAAGTCATGAAAATAAAAAAAAAGTTTCCCTTTAAAATAGGCATTAGTGGTGGTGAAGTACCAGGCAAATAACAAAATATTAAAGAAAACAAAATACATACTGATCACTCCCTGGACAAATGCAGGAGGATTGGGTCGTGGCTGCGTGGGATCAATGGGATTTTTTTCCTAAAGAATAAACAATTATCATAATTTAGATGGTATTAAGTGATTATTCAGGCGAGTTGTGCCGACTACTCTTAGTTTACAGCATTTACTAAGCAACTTAAAAAATAAACTTGTCACATTTAGAAGAGTAACTTCACTGTACATAAACTTTTGATATGGCAGAGTGACCTATGATAGGTTTTGACCTGTGGGAATCCAATTGCCAAGACCCCCGCCGATTGGTAAAACTAGTAGTTAGAATGAGCAGCGTCTCTCCTTGCTGCTGAAGACGGCCTCAGACTTTCGGTGAGGTAGTCATCACTTCCATCTTCAGCAGCAAGGAGAGATGGCTGAGCTCTTGTAGTTACTTGTTTTAGTGACTGGCAGGGGTCTCGGTGCTCGGACCCCCACCAATTAAAACCTTCAATAGGCGATTCTTTAAATGTGACATGTTTATTTTTTTATGCAACATGTAGCCGTGTTCATAGATCTCAATAGTAGTTAAGTACACTTGTTTACTTTTATAGAGACAAACCTGTGCGGTGGTGGGGAAGGAAGGGGGGTCTTGTTACTGTGAGGCTGATGGTTACCAAACCAAACCTGAGCATGTACATTGTGCTTATTCAGCCTGACAGGGTTTAGGAGACACAACAGCGATTCTTTGCTGTTCCACTATCAGTCGTTAATGCAACAGCAATGGTCCATAGATAAGCTGTGTCCATCACCTGTGCTGAATGGTGGATCCTGTGTTATCTATACGTAGATGTTATCTTTTCTTGCAATCCTGTCTGTGAAATGACTGCTAAAAATGGATCTCAACAGAACCAGAACTGACAGTCTATTATTAGGCTTGGCCCCCTTTCAGACGAGAGAGTTCCACGCATTGGACTCGCAGCGCAAGTAGGCGGCAGCTCCTGTATTGGATGACACTGACATAATGCTGTCAGTGTTATACAATACATTCCAGAACTCTAAGGGTTACATAGCATCATAAATCAATATAATGCTATGTCATCCTATCAGTGCTGGGGGTCAGCTGTTGCATACTCAGGCTGCAAGTCCGATGCGTGGAACTCGCTCACCTGAAAGGGGCCTTAGGCTAAGTTTATATATGCATTGTGAACTCTGGCGGAGGAATGTATCTGGCATAGCCAAATAAGGCTACTTTCACGCGCGCGTTTTGGGCGGATCCGTCATGGATCTGCAAAAACGGATCCGTTACAATAATACAACCGCGTGCATCCGTTATGAACTGATCCGATTGTATTAACTATCATAGCCAAGACGGATCAGTCATGAACTCCATTGAAAGTCAATGGGAGACAGATCAGTTTTCTATTGTTCCAAATTGTGTCAGAGAATACAGATCCGTCCTCATAACTTACATTGTGTGCCAGGACGGATCCATTTGGCTCAGTTTCATCAAGTGGATAGCAAAATGCTGCAGGCAGTGTTTTGGTGTCCGCCTCCAGAGCGGAATGGAGACTGATCGGAGGCAAACTGATGCATTCTGAGCGGATCCTTTTCCATTCAGAATGCATTAGGGCAAAACTGATACATTTTGGACCGCTTGTGAGAGCCCTGAACGGATCTCACAAACGGAAATCCAAAATGCGAGTGTGAAAGTAGTCTAAGGCCGCCCATCGCCGGCTCTCCATTGACTACACTGGGATTCGGCCACTTTCTGCATAAATATGCTGGCTTTCAACTGGACAAAAAGTCCTGCATGTGCAAGACTATTTGCCCAGCCGAATGACTGCATTTATACCAGAAAGTGGCTTGATCCCTTTCAGATCCCGTTGTAGTCAACGGGGATCTGGCGGTGTGCAGCTCTGTCTGACTATGCCAGATACAGTGAACCTTGTAAGTCTGTTCCTTTGCCAGGATATGTGAACTTAGCCTAACCGGCCAGTGCAAGAATTATAGGACTGGAATTTTCTGTCTAAATATAGTGACATAGGAAATGAAGAGTATTAAAAATTCTTAAAAATTGGGTTTTTGTACTTACAGTAAAATCAGTTTCTTGTTCAATTCATTGCGGGACACAGCACCATGGGTATACACCCAGATACCACTAGGAGGCGACACTAGATATGAAAAAGGTTGACTCTGCCCAGGTGGGCTATACCCTCTCCACAGACACTAGGCTAATCAGTTTGTACCCATAGCAATAGGAGAGAGAAACAAAAGCAAAGAACCAACATGTCCTGGACCGGGGAAGGAAGTAGAGCAGCAGCCCGGTGACAGAAATAGAAATTAAAACAAAGGGTTGGATCCGTGTCCCCCAATGAATTGAACGAGAAACGGATTTTACGTTAAGTACAAAAATCCAATTTTCTTGTTAAAATGATTGGGGGACACAGCACCATGGGACATCCCAAAGCAGGCCCCGAGGGTGGGAAGGAAATCTCATGCAAAAAGTTGGGCGCACAGGTGCAGGAGAACCATGTTACCCAACAGGACCAGGAGAGGCCATAGCATGAAATGGTAAATAGAAAACTAAGGAAGTGAGCCGAGAGGCTCCAGGACCAGGAAGAGACCAAAGAAGAAAAAAAAAAATTGTGGGAGACCACCAGGATGCCACGGACAAGTGCCTGGGAAAAAAGGCCATATGCATGTTGTTAACAACCTAGCACTCTGTATATAGAAGGATGCTCCAGGAGGAGGATCTACAAGAGGACAGACCCAACAAGAAAAATTAGACCATGAGGGAACCTGGCAGGAGAGAAAATGCCTGGGAAAAAGGACAGGAGCAGTCCTGAACCAAGGAAAAAAAAATTCCTGGAGACAAACTAAAGGAAGACCCTGTGGATCACCCCTCGGCAAAAGGAAGGCGATTCCATAAGGCCTGGAAGCAAAGGAACCCGACTAGTAAGAGGACCCGGCAAGGAAAAACTCTAAATTGTCTTACACCAAAAACATGGCCTGTCCATGGCAAACACAATGTGAAGGCCAGGGTAGAGAGGAAACAAGGAAGCACTGGAGGTTGAACAATTTAGAGAAAGAATAGCAAAGACTCACCGTGGGAATGGAAGCAAGCCTTCTTCCAAGGGGGTCCTTGGTCATGGCCTGTTGTGCTTTTTCATAAGTGTATAAAACCTTTATCTAAATATCATAATTATAGTGGATTTGATTAGATTTATAAGAGGCCATATTGCTATATGTATGTATGTATGTATGTATGTAAAGATGGCCGAGAGAGGGTCATGGGAAGGACGCTGTTAATAAGATTTCTTCGCATGGGTGTACCAGTCTGAAAAGAGGCCTTCTTGTCTCCTTATGGATTTATGACAGGAGATGAGGGTGCTCTCCAGATGCAGCTGGTGCTAATTACCTCTACAGTTTGGTATTTAAATGAGGCAGAAAAGCTGTAATATCTATATACGCTTATAAATCAACCTTAGTTTTGTATAAGAAAATCAATAAGACCTATGTATTGTTTTATATTGTTACGAATTATTAAGGACGTTTATGTATTTATCATATATATTTCTCAATGGGAACGCGTATATTCCTATTATATGATGAAAACAGTTTAAGTATAGACTTTGCTAATGAGTATCTGTAAAGATGTGTTATTTTAACTAACCATCACTCACCCGTTGGTATAGCAGAGGAGGCACAGATATCTCTGAGAAAACAAGGCTCATCATTTTATCAACAACACAAATTTAGAAGTATGGGAAACATTTAAATGGTGCCCAAACGTCTGTGTTTTAATTGGTAGAAGTGTCGGAATTAATCCCTTTAGCTTTGATTTAGGTTCCATAGGTCATGTGTATAGAATGTGAGATAAAGATATACTTGGATATTTAACTCTTAATGGAATGATACTAATAGCTTAGGTAATAGTGTCACCTAGGGGTAAATGAGTAACATTACACCAACAGCAAAAGTGCATTTTGGGTAATACAATGACATCACAGTCCTTATCATATGTACACGCCTAGCCAACAATGATTGGAAAACTCCAAGCTAACTGATCTAACTGATAAGTTTGTGATCATAAACCACACACGAGGGACAAGGAGGAGAACGGAAACAAAAGGAACGAGAAGAAAAAAAAAAAGGGAAAAACGCCAAGAAACTAAGAAAACCCAGGAGAAAGATCCTAATGACCAGATCGTACCTTAGAGCTGACTTCCCTTAGTATCTGCACATCTGCATTCTCGGTAATGTATAACTTTATTTTGTGTGGTATTGATATAAATTAATCAGCCTGATATTCGGCAAACTCCCCGCTGTTGGTGAATGTATAGTTGTTAAAAGTGCTACATCAATATTGTCACTATTCAGTAACGTTGCATATTACTGAATAAAAAGACCAAAATATTGATTTCAGAGGTAACTCTGATTGGAATAATTTCATTCCATAGTCAATACCAGGCATGATAATTTATATTGCTACCCCATTATCAGAGATTTGTCATGGTTTGTGCAGAGCAAGGGTTCGTATCTATATTTTAACATTATTCCGTTTTTATATCTAAAAATTGTGGTCAAGACAGATTGTATTATATTCTTCTGTCTGAGAGGTACAGTGTATACGCTGGAATATGTGTTGGTGCCATCCAGTGGCGAATTTTGGGTACTGCATATAACTATCATTGCAGATTGAGTTTCACATTGAATAATCTTTGATTGTATTTTAAATTGTATAATAAATCATTTATATTTTTGCATGTATGCTTGTACCTTTGTTTTACTGATTGCACAATATAATAATTAAATAACCGATCAAATTCTTTTTGAGGTGTTATATATGTCCACCTTGAGGATCAAAAATCATTTGAAATGTTTTCTTTGATCCTCTCTTTTATATAAAGAAAGACTTTTGCTTTATATCCCCGACAGGCCAGGAGAAGGGAACGTAAAGACATGGTTCCCACACAAAGAAGGCGAGAATCGAACCTCAGAAAAACTGGAACAAAATAGCACTGTGAAATGTAAGACCAGAGAAATCCCTGGACACAAAGTCTCAGGAAAAAAGGAACCAGTCACAGGCCCTAGTAATACAAGTGGAGACACACTTGTCTGAGAGATATTGGAGTAGAAGAGAAAGGACTCCAAACAGCCTAAGGAGGAAGATTTCTCAAATTAAGCGAAAGCTCCATCCCAGAAGTGGCCAATAGGAATGTAAATTGCTAACAGGAGCAACAAACTCCCAGGTACCAGGACCTGAACCTGGGGAGACGGGAAGAGAGGTTAGAATCTCAAGAGGGAAAAAAGCCTATGGGGACCCAGGAGGGAAAATACCCAAACCGGGCACAAAGAAGCAGCTGTCATACAGAGCATGTGCGGTCAGAGATGCCATGAGTAGCTTCCCCAGAGGGAAACGGCCAGCTAGATAGTCTAAGAATCATTGGGGCAGGGACTCCAAGCAGGATTACCCAATCAGAGGCTCAAGTAGGGTCCACAGAACTGGACCACACTAGGACAATAATAGCCAGATTATCAAAGGAAAAATGAAATGTAGCAACCATAGGGGAAAAAAACCATCAGCCATGCTTAATCAACCATCCTAAAGTGTAGTGACTAGCATACTGTATAACACTGCCCCGGAAGGGCCAAGTACAGCACCCTGGATTTTGTAAAAGAATCGCCAGACATCCTTATGTCAAAAGGATGCAGAATTCGCTAGGGGAAGCAGAGAGAGACTACACTGACATGTATAAACCAGCTGCCAGCAGAGCACAATGAAAACCCCAAGGAAGGGGGAAGAAACCGACAGGTGCAGACATTGGCAAGGCCCAAGCGAACGGCACTTCTGTCATGTAGCACAACTAATCAGAGAACATAAGGGAGTACCAAGAATGCCCGGACCATGGAAGACCTATGGGACCATGTCCTGTCACAGCCATATCAGAGAGGACGTCCAGTGATGACCCAAAAACTGCAGTAGCGGCTAATGCTCACAATGCTGCGTATCCCTGCAGGATAGAGCATCCAGTGGTTATCCAGATACTCTGACAGGACTGGGACATGTAACTCTGTGAAAACGAAGCAGAGAGGCAATAACGCGAGTACTCCATCCATGAAATGGGGTAACGCAGCAGCGCAGAATACATAGTACTTTAAAGGTTGACAAAGAACAAACCTAGCATGCTAGCCAACAACCTGCCCATGGCGGAGGGAGTGTGGTTGTTTGGTGCATAACAGGACTGAGAAGTCCTGTTAAGTAGTGCGTCAAGCAATAAAGTAAAAATCATGCCTAGTACAGGGGCAATGAGAAGACTTTGTGCACTCAGAGGGCCTGGTTCAGGAGGTACTGCACCGGGTGTCAGTTCTGAACAGGCCAGCCATATACTGGATCTAACAATTGCGACTACTCCACCCAAGAAGGGGGGGGGGGATATGGTTACCAGGTACATACTACAACCAGGATGGTTTGTCCGATACAGCGCCTTGAGATAGTACAAGTACACTGCCCAGGACGACGGTAATGGGGTGCCAGATACATACTAGAACAAGAAAAGAGTGATGGATACAATGTCTGGGGATGGTACCATCACTCCGCATGAAGAGGGGCCACATGATTGCCTAGCACACATTAGAGCGAGGAGAGGGCAATGCAGGAGCCTTATGGGCCACAGATTGACTGGTTGCATGATGCACACTATAATGAGAGTAGAGACATGGCTACAGCATCTGGAAATGGTATAGGTACTCCGCTTGATAAAGGAGTAGTATGACTGCGTGATGCACACTAGAACCAGACAGGTATAATGGCTACAGCATTTGGAGATGGTACAGGTACTCTACCTATGAAAAGAGCAATGTGGCTGCATGGTGCACACTAGAACCATGCAGGTGCAATGGCTATAGCATCTGAAGATGGCATCTGTACTTCGCCTGATAAGGGAGAAATACCACTGCATGGTGCACACTAGAAGCAGACAGGTATAATGGCTACAGCCTCTGGAGATGTACAGGTACTTCGCCAAATAATGGAGTAATATGGTGCATGGGGTGCATTAGAACCAAACAGGAGAAATGGCTACAGCCTCTGGAGATGGTACAGGTACTTCGCCAAATAACGGAGTAATATGGTGCATGGGGTGCATTAGAACCAAACAGGAGAAATGGCTATAGCATCTGAAGATGGTACAGGTACTCCGCTTAATAAGGTAGTAATATGGTTGCACACTAGTACAAGGATGGTGTATTGGCTACAGCGTCTGGAGAAGTAATACGGTGGTCTGGAACACTCTCCGACTAGGAGGGTGTGTTGAATATAGCCCCTGGTAATAGTGAAATTACTCCAGCTGAAAAGGGGATACATTGGTACCAGGAAAGTATGCCGGATACAGCATTTGGCAATGGTACAAGTAACCCCCTGTGAAGGTGTACGTACCAGCATGAGGGCGGGGAAGAGCACCATAATATCAAAGCTGAGAATGGGCGCAGGCTACGGTGGAGGTGAGGGACCCAAGTGGGGATAAGGTGACCCCTGAACAAAGTTTAGGGTAATCCGACTGAGCCCAGGATCCAGTCACCGCATGCAGGCAAGCCAGGCCGATAGCACAGCAACCCCAGCCACCGCAGGAGCAGATGCAACCCAGGGGTAGGGGTGGAGGGCAAGGGGACCGGCCACAACATGAACCACCGAACAGGGGCCCAAGATAATACGTCCCACCAATGACACTACATGCGGGCGGGGGCACAGTGAATATAGGGAAAGCACCCTCTGGGAAGAAGGACATCTCGTCCTCCCACCGGAAATTCCGTGCAGAGACCTCTAGAAGGCCATGAGGGAGGCAACACCCATAGAATAAAAACAGAAAGCCAGAAAAAATGGCGGGAATTTGGCCTAGTAGATAGTGTAGCCGAAAATGAGGCACCCCCCGCGGACTGATGCTGCAGGGTGCTGGGAAGTGGAAAAAAGCTCCAAAAGGCTACAAAAAAAGGGTAGTCACGGAAAGGGGGTCAAAGCAACCCCTACTGGTGAGAAAAATTACCCATGAAAAAAATAAAATAAAAAATTATATATATAATATATTTATATATATATATATATATATATATATATATATATATATATATATATATATATATATATATATATATACATACACACACACACATACATATATATACACATACATACACACACTGCGTGTAGAATTATTAGGCAAATGAGTATTTTGACCACATCATCCTCTTTATGCATGTTGTCTTACTCCAAGCTGTATAGGCTCGAAAGCCTACTACCAATTAAGCATATTAGGTGATGTGCATCTCTGTAATGAGAAGGGGTGTGGTCTAATGACCTCAACACCCTATATTAGGTGTGCATAATTATTAGGCAACTTCCTTTCCTTTGGCAAAATGGGTGAAAAGAAGGACTTGACAGGCTCAGAAAAGTCAAAAATAGTGAGATATCTTGCAGAGGGATGCAGCACTCTTAAAATTGCAAAGCTTCTGAAGCGTGATCATCGAACAATCAAGCGTTTCATTCAAAATAGTCAACAGGGTCGCAAGAAGCGTGTGGAAAAACCAAGGCGCAAAATAACTGCCCATGAACTGAGAAAAGTCAAGCGTGCAGCTGCCAAGATGCCACTTGCCACCAGTTTGGCCATATTTCAGAGCTGCAACATCACTGGAGTGCCCAAAAGCACAAGGTGTGCAATACTCAGAGACATGGCCAAGGTAAGAAAGGCTGAAAGACGACCACCACTGAACAAGACACACAAGCTGAAACGTCAAGACTGGGCCAAGAAATATCTCAAGACTGATGAAATGAGAGTGAGTCTTGATGGGCCAGATGGATGGGCCCGTGGCTGGAATGGTAAAGGGCAGAGAGCTCCAGCCCGACTCAGACGCCAGCAAGGTGGAGGTGGAGTACTGGTTTGGGCTGGTATCATCAAAGATGAGCTTGTGGGGCCTTTTCGGGTTGAGGATGGAGTCAAGCTCAACTCCCAGTCCTACTACCAGTTTCTGGAAGACACCTTCTTCAAGCAGTGGTACAGGAAGAAGTCTGCATCCTTCAAGAAAAACATGATTTTCATGCAGGACAATGCTCCATCACACGCGTCCAAGTACTCCACAGCGTGGCTGGCAAGAAAGGGTGTAAAAGAAGAAAATCTAATGACATGGCCTCCTTGTTCACCTGATCTGAACCCCATTGAGAACCTGTTGTCCATCATCAAATGTGAGATTTACAAGGAGGGAAAACAGTACACCTCTCTGAACAGTGTCTGGGAGGCTGTGGTTGCTGCTGCACGCAATGTTGATGGTGAACAGATCAAAACACTGACAGAATCCATGGATGGCAGGCTTTTGAGTGTCCTTGCAAAGAAAGGTGGCTATATTGGTCACTGATTTGTTTTTGTTTTGTTTTTGAATGTCAGAAATGTATATTTGTGAATGTTGAGATGTTATATTGGTTTCACTGGTAAAAATAAATAATTGAAATGGGTATATATTTGTTTTTTGTTAAGTTGCCTAATAATTATGCACAGTAATAGTCACCTGTACACACAGATGACCCCCTAAAATAGCTAAAACTAAAAACAAACTAAAAACTACTTCCAAAAATATTCAGCTTTGATATTAATGAGTTTTTTGGGTTCATTGAGAACATGGTTGTTGTTCAATAATAAAATTAATCCTCAAAAATACAACTTGCCTAATAATTCTGCACTCTCTGTGTATATATATATATATCCCCATAGAAAAGGTCAGGCAGCACTCCTTAATATACAGCTGTAGCTGTGCGGTGCCCGCGGTAATCCCTCGATGCAGGACAGGATAGAGAACACAGAAAATCCGCAGCACTCCTTGAAGTAAAAAAATGTGCAGTTTATTCACACATGTCAAAATAACAACGTTTCAGTTCTCTCACAGAACCTTTCTCAAGTCAGGTCCCTAACTTGAGAAAGGTTCTGTGAGAGAACCGAAACGTTGTTATTTTGACATGTGTGAATAAACTGCACATTTTTTACTTCAAGGAGTGCTGCGGATTTTCTGTGTGTTATATATATATATATATATATATATATATATAAATAATCGGAACACAGATGCGGCTTTATCACAGCCGGAGCCAGGGACTAAAGTAGGCGCTGCAGCCGGAAATAAAGCACCCTAAGCGGGCGGACACCATGGGACCAGGGGAGGGGAGGAAGGAATGCCCTGAGGGGGGGAGGGGTTCATAGCGATCCCCATATAGAGAGAAAATGAGCCACACAGAGAAAAAGGCGGGAACTGGTGCGCCCTAGTCCAGGATCAAGCTGGGGACTAGAGTAATTAAGAGGCTGAGGAAGGGAAGGACTGCCCGGGGGAGGGCACCCCGATGGAGTATGGATGGATGGGAGGGAAGGAGTCCCTAACTAGGGGTAGGAATGGCTCACCCGCTTATAGACATGCTACCGTGTCTGGGTTTGGAGCATTTTCACCCGTTTAAGCCACTTTTTTCTGTGAGTTTTTTTGTCCTTTTGTGTATGGAATGTGCCACTTTATTTTGTTGGTAACGTTCTTTTGCACCTGGTGGCTTCTGAGTCACATGGTCTGTTGTGTGTGCGGCTCACAGCTTTATCCTACCTCACAATGCATTGGTGATACCACTATGGAGGCATGTGAGAGTCTGGCTGTGAGTTGGTTTCTAGCATTGTTCAGACCCTGTTCACACACCACGGGCAGGTTAGTGGTAGGACGCCATTCGTGCTGAGACACCGTGACGTGGTGCATGAGGAGCTCCGATATGTTCCTGACTGGAAGATATTGGCAAAGTTCTCAGCTTTGAACATCGGCCTGAGGAATTAGCTAGTATTGTCAGTTGCGTATCATTTTGGTGCATTTTTTGCAGTGATTTTAGGGAGCACACTCACCATCTGGCGTCTTCGGGCACTGCAGGATCACCCCTTCGGTAAACTCGCACAAGAGTCCGATTACCGGTACTCCACTGCGGATGCAATAATGTGGGACTGGGTGACCGATGAGGTATGTGCCCGCAGGGGGTGCTACTAAAGTGGACCTCCACAATGAAGACCCCCTGCTGCAGGATAAAACCTGCAAAAGTGAAGAAAAAAAGAAAAAGAAAAAAAAGTAGCAGCAAGACCTGCAGGAGAAGAGCAGGTCATGTCTGCCTCCTACAGACACTAGACTAAAACTGATCAGTCTAGTGTCTGTGGCGATGGTATAGCCCACCTGGGCGGAGCCAACCTTTTTCATATCTAGTGTCGCCTCCTAGTGGTAGCTGGGCGTAAACCCATCGTGCTGTGTCCCCCAATGACATTAACGAGAAAATACTTTGTTTAAACTGTAGGTCATTATCTGAGAACAGTAAAATCCTATTGCAAATGGGAGATCTGGCATAACGATTTGTTCATCTTGATGTGTCAATTGGGCATTGCACATATGCAAGCGAGCCAGTCACAGAGACCAACTTCATTCAACATGCAAGTAAATCCACCCCAAAACTTACTTGAGCAGTTCCAGTACCAGGACCTTGGGTGGTAGAATCAGTGGCTCCTGGAACTCCAAGCCTTTGAGCAAGGAGAGATACCTGTTGCCTAAATAGAAAGACATACTGGTGTTACAGAAAAAACGTTTCCGCAAATGTGTGGTCCTACTGACACCACCTATACACATATAGCATATCCAGAGGTACGCTTTAAATTGCATTACTGAATGTTTAACAGCAAGTCGAATGTTGAAAATCTTCCAACAAACAGACGTCTGCGGCTGCAGGCTCAAGCCATACTTGGTAATCAGGAGTACAAACATTACAACGTCTGAGCACTCAGGCGGTCTAGAACCCCCTGGTTATATAGCCCAACGTCACAGGGGTTTGCAGACCGCAATTCTTATTAACTGCCACAAATGTAAAAAAAGGCACATACCTGTTAATGCCGGGAGTGACGCCAATGCTACCTTGTGCCATCACTTTTTTTATTCCCTTCAGAGCAACCATTTTTGCCTTGGCAATTGGATCTATAATGTCCTCGGCAGCAAACTTATCAAGATCTGCAATTTTACATAATAAAAATTTTTTTAATTGTAAAAACAAAAAAGGACCCAATATCCACAATGTCATTGAGTGATATTTTATGGTGCTTTGACATTACGATAAAAGCTGGTTTGCGGATTATTGCTAGGTGACAGCTCAAATTCTGAACGATATAAATGCAAGATTCAGAATGGAGTTTCCCTGGAGCTCAAGAGATGCCGCCATATATGTGACATTACCTTGTACACCCATCTGGTGCCATCCTTCTCTGCATGAGAACTATAGGGAAGTTTCTTTTTTGTTTTGTTTTTAACTTTAATCTTCCATTTTTGAAAATGTTTAATTTCAGTTGCATCGGCTTCAGACAAGATAATATCCCTAAGGCCACTTATAGACGAGCGTGAGCGGAACAGGTCCGGATGAGTTTAGTGAAAAATGCACAATTTTGCAAGTAAGTTCATTCAGTTTTGCCTGCGATCACGTTCAGTTTTTATCGCGAGGGTGCATTGGATTTAATGCGTTTTGCACGCGCGTGATAAAAAATTGAAGGTATACAAACATCTTTTAGCAACCATCCGTGAAAAACACATCGCATCCGCACTTGCTTGCGGATGCGATTTTCACGCAGCCCCATTCACTTCTGCGTGAAAAGCGCTAAATATAGAATATGCTGCGATTTTCACTTAACGCACAAGTGATGCGTGAAAACCAACGCTCATGTACACAGACCGATTGATGTGAATGGGTCCGGATTCAGTACGGGCGCAATGCGTCCGCATCATGCATTGCAACCGCGTGGAATACTCACTCGTCTGCAAGGGGCCTAAAGCTCTGTGCATATCTGTGATGTAGGCTCCATAAGGCTACTTTCACACTAGTGTTTTTGCCGGATCTGGCAGATTCAGCAAAAACGCTTCCATTACCGATAGTACAACCATCTGCATCCGTTATGAACGGATCCGGTTGTATTATCTTTAACATAGCCAAGACGGATCCGTCATGAACTCCATTAAAAGTCAATGGGGGACGGATCAGTTTTCTATTGTGTCGGAGAAAACTGATCCGTCCCCATTGACTTGCATTGTGGGTCATGACAGATCCGTCCTGCTCCGCATCCCATGACGGAAAGAAAACCGCAGCTTGCTGAGGTCTGCTCTCCGGTATGAGAACGCAACAAAAGGAAAGTATTTTGAAGCACAGCACAAAGCGCAATTTTTTTTTCTAGTAAAATTATGCATACCTTGACGGAAACCCGACAGACCACATGGGGTCTGCTGGTGTCTATCGTGTAACAGATACAGCACTGCCATCAGTTTTGTTGTCCTGCTCCTTAGATAGCAGAACAGAATTGGCCAGGGCTGAGGTGAACAGTACCTTACACACATAAAATTCTTACAGGTGTAAACTGCTATTGCTTCATGACATTTAAAAGGGAATATATCATCTGTATTTTTCTACCACTTAAAGGGGTTCTGCACTTTGTTTTAACTGATGATCTATCCTCTGGATAAATCATCAGAATCTGATCGGCGGGCGTTCGACACCCGGACCCCCGCCGATCAGCTGTCCGAGAAGGCAGTGGCACTCCAGCAGCGCCGAGGCCTTCTCACTGTTTACCGCCGGCCCAGTGACGTCACGACTAGTATCAACTAGCGTGGGTGGGGCTAAGCTCCATTTAAGTGAACAGAGCTTAGTCCCGCCCACGCTAGTTGATACTAGTCGTGAGGTCACTGGACCTGCGGTAAACAGTGAGAAGGCCGCGGCGCTCCTGGAGCGCCACTGCCTTCTCAAACAGCTGATCGGCGGGGGTCCCGGGTGTCGGACCCCTGCCGGTCAGATGCTGATGATCTATCCAGAGGATAGATCATTAGTTAAAACAAAGTGCAGAACCCCTTTAAGGCTTCATGCACACGACTGTTTATTTCTTCATCCGATCTGCATTTTGTGCGGATCCGATATAGAACCATTTATTTCAATGGGGCTGCAAAAAATGCAGACAGCACAATGTTGATAACCTGTATGTCCATTCTGTCAGTCCGCATAAAAGATAACGCTTCCTATTCTTGTCCGTTTTGTGGACAAAGATGGGAAATTTTTATAGACATGAAAAAAAGGTTGGCATGCACATCTGGTTTTGGCGGAAGTGCATAAGGCCCAATACTAGATATACATTTTTTTCTAATGTTTTACTTTTCTGTTTCTACATATGTTCTATTAGAAATGTACATTATGACGGCTGTCGTCTTGCCTAAACAGCTAACAGAATTCAGAGATATCCTTTACAGCAGCCACATGGACCACAGGAAACTGTAGTCTAGAGGTGACAATGACTACTATAAGAGATTTCGGCAGGTCACTGGGCAGCAAGTATAAGTAGATAAGCTGCAACATCACTTGTGAATGGTGGATCATGTATAATTACAGAATATATACGTGTTCCATTGTAATCCTGCCTGTGATAATAATGAGACTACTTCTGAAAAGTGACCTCTACAGAATAGGAAGTGTCCGCCTATTCTGAGGCTCAGTGACCAGTGTGAAAAACAAACTATAGGTCAGTTTCTGATGACATTCCCTTAAAATAAGCTAGGGCAAGTTTGTTCTCAGTATATTATAAAGCAGTAAATAGCAAATACAAAAAAAAAAAAAAATGTCACACAATCTCTCAGTAAATACCTGTGTCAGGGAAAGGGTTATTTGTCAGCTGCTGCTGCTGTGGCATGACCATCGGTTGCTGCTTCATGACCATTTGTTGCCCCATGATTGTCTTGGGAGGGAGAGCCTGTTGTTGAGGTCCAGTAGCTTGTAACATGTGCTGACCACTAATCAAATGACTCTGGTTAGCAGAAACATGCATGGGGGACTCTAAAGTAGAGTTGGCTTGCACACCAACAAGTCTCTGTTGCATCTGCTGTTGAGAAGTTAACATTTGTTGGGTAGAACCTAACCCCTGATGCCTAGGCACAATTCCCAGTCCTACAAGGTTTGCTTGATGACTTTCCTGATGAAGGTGAGGTCTTGGCTGGTTGGGCATAGCAGTACTAATCATTGAGTGAGGCTGTCCACTTTCTGAATGCTGTGCAGACAGTAGCTGCTTTTTCTGCTGTTCCTTTTTTTCATGTTCAAGAAGGTCTTCAATAAGAAGAGGAAGTTCACTTGCTACAAGCGAGCTCTCCATCTTATCTAGATCATCAGCAGGAGAGTGGCGTGAAGATTGCAGACCAAGTGTTCCTTCATCCAGCTCAAATTTTCCCAAGATTAGGCTACTTGGATTAGTTGCAGTAGAGGAATCTTTGCTAGGGAAGAGGAGTCCACTCTGGTTTATTGTTTGGACAGAGTTTAAATTCACTGAATGAAGATTAGCTCCTGTTTTTAACACACTTGCTCCAAGTGAAGTTTTTGCGGAGCCAAGAGGCATTTCACTTTTAATATTAATGGAATTGCTACCAGAATATTGACAGTTGTTGGTCTTCAGGTCACCCTCTTCTAGCTTTGGCTTTAATTCCTCTGTAAACGCAGACGGCTTTGGTTCCTCACTCGAAGGAACTTGAGAAGTGTTACTACTAGCAGAAAGATGTGAACCCAAATCCAGTCTCATATCCCCAGGCCGTCTAGCTTTGGTCAAGTCTCCACTAGCTTGCAACTCTTTTGGAAGGCTTTCATTTTTAGTCTCCACAATATCTGGCTCCAGCTTAAGCATTGCCTCTTCTTCAGCTTTCTCATTTGCAGACTCAACTAAACGCAAGTGTTCATTGAAGATGTCCTTTTTGTCACCTGTGTCCAATTCTGGGTCAGTATAAGCAAGAAGATCAAATTCATCTCCATTTAAAAGATCATCTAAATGAGGGTCATTTGTTTCAAGATTGTCAAGATTATCCAAATCATCATCAGCTTTAGCAACATCAAGGCTTAAATTAGCCAGATCATCATCTTCCAGGTCTTTATGTGTATCAAAATCAACATCTAGTTCCGGTGGATCCTCACACTGGACTCTCCCACTTGCAAGGCCAGGGAGCTGATCCTTTGGAGCTGATCCTTCCTTAGAGCTTTCAGCAGGTGGATTGGTTTGTAGAGGAACATTAGCTTGCTGTTGTGTAATTTCTGTTGAAACTTTTGCTTGTATAACCTGTGAAACACCTACAGTTCCCGCATGAGCAAGAGATGGAGGCAAAGTTTTTTGATGCTGCATTAAAGGACTTCTCATTACAGGTACTTGCAATGGATTTCCATCCCCTCTCATTACTCCTGTTATTACAGAGGTATTGGCACCTTCCCCTGGAACATAGAAGCGAGGCCTATTCTGAGGGCCAGGTGGTGAAAAGGGAATTCCAACAGGTAGTTTTTGGCCATGATGGCGCAATTCAATATATGGTGCCCCACCAACAGTGACCTGATCACCAGGAAATGGCAGGCGAACTACGCCTCCACTATTCACTGTTGGGGTTGAAGGCAGCCTATTCCCTTCAGGGAACCGAACCGATGCCAAAGTCCTTTGCCCTGTGACTGCTGATTGCCATATATGCTGTTGATCAGAATAAGATCCCCTTGGAAACAAGGCTTGTGTTCCTTCAGTGGAATGTCTAAAACACATAGACAAACAGATATTACTAGTTATCTCATTGAAGATATAGTATAACAAGTTATAAAATAAAAGATCATTAGATACTGACAGGTACGTAACGGAAACAGAGAACCATTTACTAACATTTCTAAATAAACTACGAGAGGTGCAGATATCAGCACATTTTAACTAGAGACACTACAAGTCTTTAAAAGAAAAAGACACAAATGCAATAGCACTCTGCAACCAGCACTCCGCCCTGCCTCCATGCTGGATGTTGAATGAGGCATTGGTGTACATTTTGGCCAAAGCGTAATAAGCCACTCACCACGTCAATGTCGCCTCTATGAGTGGTCCCTAACGCTACCTGTTTATGGGCCATGACAGCCACACAAAGTCCAGGGGGCGCAGGTATAGCATGCATGCCAGGCACGCTCTGCTTTTAACCCCGTCCGGTGCCAGTGTTAGGGACCATTCATAGAGGCGACCTTGAGGTGGTGAGTGGCTTATTACGCTTTGGCCAAAATGTACACCAATGCCTCATTCGACATCCAGCATGGAGGCAGGGCGGAGTGCTGGTTGCAGAGTGCTATTGCATTTGTGTCTTTTTCTTTGTATATGTATTTCGCCATAGCGATGTGCACCTGCATATAGGGTTGTGCTGACTGTATCCCCCACATTAAGTCTTTAAAAGAGTCTGTCTTGATAAAATTTGGCGGGGGGTCCACAAACATGAGTCTCCCCTTTGATGTTCAACAGGGTATAGGGACAGCAGAAGGTGTAAACTCTCATTTATGCATATTGGCAATATTAAATTATGCAGTTAGGTAACAGGCAAGGTTTATTTCTGCTAAATGTACATCAATGGCTCAACTGTGTTGTTTGGACTCTAAGTGTCCCAAATAAAAGTTATTGAATTCTATTATAAATCACTTTTATTGATTGGTCTATACAAAATAAATGATTTCAGTCCCTGTGCAGTTATCTGTCACGTTCAACATCAGTATAATGTGAAAATCATATTTTCAGCCTACCTGGCAGAGCCATCACCAGAAACAGGAGATGCAGAAGGCAAAGGAGCATTCAAACGTTCCTCCTGTGGAAATGGGGTTGATGTCACTATCTGTCCCGGAACTTTTACAGCCCCTGGAGAAGCAGTGATCACTCCAACAGCAACCTTTTCCTGCTTTGCATAAAAAAAGAAAAAGAAAAAAAAAGAAAAACACAAAACATGAAATTCTTGGCTCATTTAAATGTTTCAGCATTAGTAGCATACCGACAATCAAAATGTCATCTTATACCTGTGAAGGATACATCACTACACGACCTGACTGATCATAACCTTGTCCACTTGGTTCTCCAGTCCATCCGGTTTGCGAAGTACTCATAGCTGCTGCAGCAGCTTCCTTTTCCTGTCTTAAGGTATTTCTCTGGATCTGCTGCCTTATGAGGAGTTCTCTTAGCCTTTGGCGCTGAATGAAATAAGGACAACTCAACATTAGTAACATGTATTCCATATATTCCTATAACAGATCTCAATAGAAATACACACACCTGTCTTTGTTTCTCTTGCTCAGACTGACTGAGGTTGCTTAGAGAAGCATCGGTTGTTCCTTGTAGTTCTGGTACATCCCTACCAGCATTGCCAAGAGTATTTGGAATAGCAGCAATATCTTCTCTGGGTTTTTCAGCTGGAGAGTTGAGACCTGCACGCTGGTTAGTAGCTGGGGACTGATAGGATGGTTCTTGGGGTAAAGCTGAAGGAGGTCGGAGTGGAGACTGGACATAAGCTTCTGAAGTGTTACTGTTTCCAGAGGAGTGTGGACTGCCTGCAGGGTGGAAGGATGAGGAGGTACTGCTGTTTGGAGAAGTATAGATTTGTGGCTTGCTTGGTGTAAAATGGCTGTTCAGTGAATGGATGGGGGTTGAATGCTGCTGGTGGGAGGGAGAGCTTTTGACACCATCTCCAGGGGAATGAGGAAAAGTGAAACATAACTGATTTTGAGAATTTTGATAGACATTTGCTCCTGGAGAACGAGAAAATAAACTTTGTTGGCCTCCTTGAGCCTTTTGGTGAACATCTAAAGACTGTTGGTAGGTTGTACCGACGGGATTGGAGTGAGAAAGTTGTGCAGTTGGTTTAAAACCAGTTTCTATCATCTGAGGACGTGGAGGTTTATAAAGTGGGGCAAATGGATCTCGTGACTGGGGCCGCGAAGGTGGACGGGAATATGGGTCTGGAGACTGAAATCGTGGTGTCACTGGCGAGGGACAAAATGCTTCAGTTGACAATGGTCTAGGGGTCAAAGGGGAATGGGAACTTCCCTGGGATTGTGGGCTTGTTGGAATACGGTTGAAAGGGTCAGAAGTCAGGGGCCGACTCGACAAGCTACCTTCTAAGGGCTGAGGTCGAGGCGTTAATGGAGGCTGAGCATAAGGGTCATTATATGCAGATACTGAAGTCTGTCTGTACATTTCTGAATGATGTTGAGGTGATGTTATTTGTGCTTGAATATGAGTTTCCCTATGGGATGGAGCTGGACTGTGAGGCTCTAGCTGAGACATTCGAGGGGTTAGGGGAGCCTTGAACACATCACATTTCATCTCAGGTGTTCCATCAGAACAAGTGCTGTGTGGAAAGCCAGGAGAGCCAAGCCCAACTTCTTCCTTTTTTATTTGAAGGAGAATTCCGTCAGTCTGTCTCTTGGTATCACTGTAACGTGTAGGAGACAGCATGGTTTCGGTTTTGCTGGAGGACTCATTTAGTTGAAAAGACCTTGAGCTAGGGCTCCCCATTAGTGAAAGGTTATCGAGAGATCCGGTTGGATATCGTGGCTTGACAAATGACTCTGGCTGATGGGGAGTGGTTGCACGCGAAGGCTGATATTCCACACATGAAGCATTCTGTGTATTCAGTGCAGGTTGGTGCTCTGCTCCAGAAAGAGTCTGAAAACCCCCAGCAGAGGCTGGTGACTGTGTCAAGGAAGACGGATATCGGGAGTCCAAAGAATATGCAGGAGAACTAGGAAAGGGCTCCTGAGATGGAGACTGAGGAGGCAATTTGAAGAACATGTCAGCAGAAGACTCTGCTCCAGGAGTGCCTGCTGAAGACGGTTTCAGAAACAAGTCTGAGGAGGTAGACATTGCAGAGCCACTAGATATGTAGACATCCTGTCCTGTTGAAGCTGTACCGCGATAGTCATGGCTTGCTCCAGACTGTGAACCAGGATGCATAGGAATCTGAAGCTGAAGAACGGGACGCTCTGCTTTTCGTACTCCTTCTACTTTGGACTGCTTGTTGATTTGACTTTCAGCCTGCTATAAAAGATCAAGCAGAAATATATACAAGTAGATTTTTATTTTATTGTAAATATATGAATATTTAAATGTGGGCTTATTAAGGGGGCTGTTCAACCTAGGAGGCAACAACCCAAATAGTGGTAACCTTTGGTCAATTTAATGCTGCCTCATTACCAGCTGCTTCTGGTTTCTGCAAGAACAAAGGTTTTTGGTCTTCTGCAGCCAATCTCTGGTAGTGACGTGCCGATTTAGCACATGTGACCGCTGAGGACACATGCAACATGGGAGGGGTGGGACTATGGATAGTAGTTGACCATAGGTTACCACCTTCGGGTTTTGGTAGCTCCTACAGATTACCAACATTATCAAGATTAAAGTGCTGAAATCTGCAAATAAGTATCTTTATCAGTAGTTTTCTTCAATATACTATTTCATAGGGTGTGAAAATTTTTGCCAATGCTAGCTCGAGAAAAAAAAAAGAAGGAAGGTTGACTACAATCTCCATTACATCATCCATTGCAGACACCATTATAAAGTATGTAATTTGCAACCTACTCCTTTTTTACAGACTCTGCTCATGTGGGTGTGCCCTTCTCTTCTGTATATCCAGAAAGCTGCTGCTTTCACTAGCTCTTATGAATTAGCACAGCATCAGGCTACATTCACAGGACGGTGACGAACACGTCCATTAAAGCTGGCAAAAAATCTGTTCTTAATAGACTTTTTTTTTTCTAACTGAAGCCTTTCTGGGAAACGGACGTTAAAAACAGTCGGTTCGTGAAAACTGACAAAATGGAACATGTGCTATTTTTTGGACGTCTGTTATTCACCAGCCGTCAAAAAAAAAAAAAAAACAGCCATGTGAATAAACCTATAGACTACCATTGATCTTAAAACAGACGTGACAGCCATCAAAACGTGTGAATGTAGCCTCATTCCTCTACTACTTTTCTATTCTGCAAACATTCAAACATCCCGTGATCCCCTTTTCCCTGTGTAGTCACTGATGTTGTCAGAGAATGCAATATCCTCCATCCTTCCCGCAGATGCAACAGTGTGTACTCCTTCCTCCCCACACTCTAAGGCCCCTTTCACACGGGTAAGATTTCCGCGCGGGTGCAATGCGTGAGGTGAACGCATTGCACCCGCACTGAATCCGGACCCATTCACTTCTATGGGGCTGTGCACATGAGCAGTGATTTTCACGCATCACTTGTGCTTTGCGTGAAAATCGCAGCATGCACCTCTTTGTGCGTTTTTCACGCAACGCAGGCCCCATAGAAATGAATGGGGTTGCGTGAAAATCGCAAGCATCCGCAAGCAAGTGCGGATGCAGTGCGATTTTCACGCACGGTTGCTAGGCGACGATGGGGACCCGATCATTATTATTTTCCCTTATAACATGGTTATAAGGGAAAATAATAGCATTCTGAATACAGAATACATAGTACAATAGGGCTGGAGGGGTTAAAAAAATAAAATAAAAAAAATTTAACTCAGCGACTTAAAAAGATTAAAAATAGACAAATCGCCAGGACCGGATGGCATACACCCCCGTATCCTAAGGGAATTAAGTAATGTCATAGCCAGACCCTTATATCTGATATTTGCGGACTCTATACTGACAGGGAATGTCCCACAGGATTGGCGCATGGCAAATGTGGTGCCAATATTCAAAAAGGGTCCAAAAACAGAGCCTGGAAACTATAGGCCGGTAAGTTTAACATCTGTTGTGGGTAAACTGTTTGAAGGTTTTCTGAGAAATGCTATCTTAGAGCATCTCAACGGAAATAAGCAAATAACGCCATATCAGCATGGCTTCGTGAGGGATCGGTCATGCCAAACTAATTTAATCAGTTTCTATAAGGAGGTAAGTTCTAGACTTGACAGCGGCGAATCAATGGATGTATTATATCTGGACTTCTCCAAAGCATTTGACACTGTACCACATAGAAGGTTAGTATATAAAATGAGAATGCTCGGACTGGGAGAAAATGTCTGTATGTGGGTAAGTAACTGGCTCAGTAATAGTAACGGTACACACTCAGATTGGGTCACTGTCACTAGTGGGGTACCTCACGGGTCAGTATTGTGCCCTATTCTCTTCAATATATTTATTAATGATCTTGTAGAAGGCTTGCATAGTAAAGTGTCAATTTTTGCAGATGACACTAAACTGTGTAAAGTAATTTACACTGAAGAGGACAGTATACTGCTACAGAGGGATCTGGATAGATTGGAGGCTTGGGCAGATAAGTGGCAGATGAGGTTTAACACTGACAAATGTATTGAGGCCATGCACTGTCAATGTGGTGTCATTTTCGGACAGTGAACCATAGCTATTATGCACATAGAAGTTATGCACATGGGAAGGAATAATGCAAGTCACCCGCACATACTAAATGATAGAACACTCGGTAACACTGACAAGGAAAAGGATCTAGGAATTTTAATAAAACAGCAAACTAAGCTGCAAAAACCTGTGTCAGGCAGCTGCTGCCAAGGCCAATAAGATAATGGGTTGCATCAGAAGGGGCATAGATTCCCGTGATGAGAACATAGTCCTACCACTTTACAAATCGCTAGTCAGACCACACAAAGTACTGTGTACAGTTCTGGGCTCCTGTGAACAAGGCAGACATAGCAGAGCTGGAGAAGGTCCAGAGGAGGGCAACTAAAGTAATAACTGGAATGGGGCAACTACAGTACCCTGAAAGATTATCAACATTAGGATTATTCACTTTAGAAAAAAAGACGACTGAGGGGAGATCTAATTACTATGTATAAATATATCAGGGGTCAGTACAGAGATCTCTCCCATCATCTTTTTATCCCCAGGACTGTGACGAGGGGAGATCCTCTGCGTCTGGAGGAAAGAAGGTTTCTACACAAACATAGAAAAGGATTCTTTACGGTAAGAGCAGTGAGACTATGGAACTCTCTGCCTGAGGAGGAGGTGATGGTGAGTACAATAAAGGAATTCAAGAGGGGCCTGGATGTATTTCTGGAGTGTAATATATTACAGGCTATAGCTACTAGAGAGGGGTCGTTGATCCAGGGAGTTATTCTGATTGCCTGATTGGAGTCGGGAAGGAATTTTTTATTCTCCTAAAGTGGGGGAAATTGGCTTCTACCTCACAGTTGTTTTTTTTTTGCCTTCCTCTGGATCAACTTGCAGGATAACAGGCCGAACTGGATGGACAAATGTCTTTTTCCGGCCTTATGTACTATGTTACTATGTTAATCTACTTGTTCGCACAGCCGGAATCTCTTCTGTCTTCTTTTGTGAGGAATAGGACCTTTGATGACGTCACTACGTTCATCACATGGTCCGTCACATGATCCATTACCATGGATTTTTTTTTTTTAACCCCTCCAGCCCTATTGTACTATGCATTCTGTATTCAGAATGCTATTATTTTCCCTTATAACCATGTTATAAGGGAAAATAATACAATCTACACAACCTTGAACCCAAACCTAAACTTCTGTGAAGAAGTTCGGGTCTGGGTACCACATTCAGTTTTTTATCACGCGTGTGCAAAACGCATTGCACCCGCGAGATAAAAACTGAACAACGGAACGCAATTGCAGTCAAAACTGACTGCAATTGCGTACCTACTCGCACGGGTTTGCCGCAATGCACCGGGACGCATCCAGACACGCTCGTCTGCAAAGGGCCTAAGATCACATGCACACTATGCGGGTGATCGCACATAAAATCCGCAAGACTTTCAGTGTGGATTTATGTGCGTTTCTGCAACATATCTGCAATTTCTAACAGTGGTTTTTGGTGCAGATCACACCCTTCATTGGAGAAGGATGAAATTTGCAGCTGAAACCGCAAACCTAACTGACATGCTGCAGATTTGGAAATCCGCACTGCAGGTCAGTTTCCACATGAAAACAATCCGCAAAGAGATTTGTGTAATCTCACATACCGTTGTATTCCATAATGTGCGCAGATGGCCTAATACAGCCTGAGCAATCTCCTCAATCTCTCAACTTGTAGACCCTGCTGTGTGTGTAAGCTCTCTGCCCCTACTGCACTAGGTAAAATCCCACCTTTCCTCTTCCTCTGCTAAGCTGTGTGCTACTTAGGCTGGTTTCACACTGTAAAATATCAAAAAGAAAATGGCATGGATTAAACATCCACCGACTTGGTCTCAGTTTTGGAAAGGTGAGTGCTAGACAGCTGTTCACATTAGTGCAGTACTGCGCAGTTGCTGTTGTGGCTGCAATGCTGTGCCTGTGGGTTGGTGGGGCCAAGAGGGCTTTGTATGACAGGTAAGGGTGTGGTTTGACTGCTGGCTCTCGCCACCTGCAGGTGCTACCACATGGTGCTAGGAGACCCACTTTGACCTGGTGTGTGGGCTTACGCATTTTGATTAAAATGTATACAAATTATTTGTAGACTGTTTATATTGTGCTGAGAAACAACAGATCAATGCATGGCATGTGGATGTGCGATCCATGTTCTCTTCTATACAGTTTCATATTGTGTTTTAGCTCTTTGCAGGGCTTTCAGTCATTGGCATGCATCTGAATGGACCTGCAGGGGGTTCAAACAGTGTGAACCCAGGCTAACATTGAACTGTTCCACTGTGGCAGGAGAGTGAAGGAGGCAAGCTGCCAAGAAGCAAGAGCAGGTTCTCTGTAAAGCAGATAGAGGTCAGTCGGGAGCTGACAGTAGCTCTTTGCTGTTGGCATCTATGTCAAAAGCAGCAGCACAGACAGCTATGTAAACGAGTACCATGAATTCTACAGAAACAACAACAAAAAAATTTGACATTTTTGATAAAGACAGTTTAAAAAAAAAAGTTATTTAGTTTTACATTTAAAGAGGACCTATCAGGTCCTCCTACAACAGTGACTGCCATAACATGGCTGTATCTGCAGCTTCCAATATCGTATTGAGGCCATGCACTGTTAAGGGGGTATGATTTTCAACAGGGAGTTAACCACAGCTGTGACACAGTGCAGGTGGATGTGGATAATGTCATAGCTATGGTTCACTGTCCGAAAATGACACCACATTGACAGTGCATGGCCTCAATAACCTATCGGGAGCAAAAACTACTGGCACCAATTGCTCTGGAACAAGGGTCTAGAGAGGAAAAAAAAAAAAAAAAATGTGCCAGAATACAGCCAAAGAACCTATCACCCTGAAAGTGCAATGCAATCTGGACAGCAGGACGAGCTGAGCAGACGGATATATAATCTAACTTGTAATTTATTTAAATCTCTGCTCTTTAAGTTTAGTAGCCAAGTGGGCAGTATTATACTCACTTATACAGGGACTGCTATCAAATCACTGATAAGACTGCCCACTTGAGCAAATGAGCACAGAAAGAGCAGAGATTTTAATAAACATTACTTAAGTTTTGCTGAATTTTGATCATCAAATGATATATCAAATCTGCTCAGCTCCTCCGGCTGTACATATACCATTCTGCTTGTAGATTGCATTTTCCTGGTGGCAGGTTCTCTCTAAAAGCAATCACTTACCTTCTGTACCTTGTTTATACGATGTGCTGCACGATTGTCTTTGGCCTTTTGCTGCAGGAGATAAATCAAAAAGGAAAAAACATAAGTACTGGTCTCCTTACATTACAACAGATTTGGAGCACTTTATGCATGTATTTGGGTCAGATCTTTAAATTCCATACATAGACAAATTAAAAAAAAAAACAAAAAAACATTCTGGCTGTATGCAGCCACCACCTGAGAGCACTTTAGTGTTTATTGCAATGCTCTCCAACCTGTGGTTCGCCAGCTGTTGCAAAAACTACAAATCCCATCATGCTCAGATAGCCTGCGACTATGAGGAAATGATGGGAGTTCAAGTTTTGCAAAAGATGGAGAGCCACTGGTTGGTGATCACAGGCTTACTGCGAGTTTATTAACTTTTTACAGTCAGCAGGGTCATTTATAAACCTTCTTGCAGAGATCACCGCTGAAGTGACAGCAGGGCCCCCCATAAAGAAGACAGGGACGATTTCTAACCATCCCTGCTTTCCCTATGGCAGCATACACAGCACTGAATGAGTGCTGTGTATAGAGATCAGAAACTGGCCATGGCAATTCCTGCTCTGGTCCCAGCGGCCATGTTACTGCCAGGGGACAGGTATCTGCACAGGCTGGTGGGTCTTAGCAGACTCAGATCAGCTCTGCAGTGAGACTGCATAACCTCACTGGGGTATTTCCCTTGTAACTGGGACTACTATGTCAACTCCAGTTCCAGGAGAAATCAGCAATAAGAAATAAAATGTTACATTGAATGTGCCCCAAAAGGTTGTATATGACTATTACGGAAAGGGGACAATTTATAAAATAGAGAGATAGAGATAGAGATAGATAGATAGATAGAGAGATAGAGATAGAGATAGAGATATATATATATATATATATATATCTCTATCTCTATCTATCTAGTTGTGCCATTAACAGAAAAATAAAGAATGTGAAAAAAATGACCTTTTCCTCTATTTTTTAATTTACATTTAACTGGGTATAAAAACAAAAAAGTACCAAAAAAAAACATAATACTAAAGCCCCAAAAAGACACATGCACTAAAAAAAAAAAAAAAAAAAACACAGGGAAGGTAAATAGCGCAGTCTTGAACTGCATAAATAAGAATATGCAATCAGCTACTGCATTCCCTGACGTGCTAGCAGTGGTTGCAGGCAGACAGAATACTTTGTGATCCAGAAGTGCAGGCTCCTGTACTGCAGACAGAAACCTAGGAGGGTCCTAGTTGCCTAATACACAGTTACGATTTGTGCTACTTTTTAGTAAGTCCCGTACTAATAACTTTTCTATATAACTGGAGGTAGTCGTTAAAGCTATGCCTATCTAGGGGATGTTGAGCTCTGTATCAGCCATAAGAAAGCACTAGACAAACACTTCAAATTTAAAGTCTCCTTTAAGACTCACCAAATAAGGAGCTTTGTCTTGGGCTGGTACTTTCCTCCACAGTTTCATGATCTGCTTGCATCGAGTCGACCAGTCTAAGATTGTCAAATACAGTGGCATTAGATTAAGAATTTAAACATTGACTCCATTGACAAAACCACTAAACGTTTTGCTATTTCTACAATGAAAATGTTGGACATTAGCAACAACTCACCTGGATAGTCCTTCCTAAGGTTGGGGAAATTTTTATTTGCGTAAAGGACAGGAGATATGGTGGAGAGCTCCCCTAACTCCTCATCTTTTTCCCAGCGTTGCAGGCTACGTTGGTTGTAGGAAAGACCATCGTTTTCTCCCTCTGTGGTGGGTGTAGTGGGGGTGGAGGCTGTGGTCAGCGAGCTATCCGTGTCACAGTGCTCAGGACTGAACAGACCACTTCTGTCCCAATGAAAGAAAATTGAAAGTCACCAGATTATGACAAATTTTATACATCCTCTCTCAATTGTCATCAGGGTGCATTCTGACGGCACCAAAAAAAAAAAATATGATTCACCTGTAAAATCTGCAACTGCACCAGTAATTTGTGACAAAACCCCATGCAGTTGTCATTGTGGTTCGGATACAGTTTTAACTGCATCCCAGTGCAGGCCCCCACATCCCCAACTTGTGTTACCACAGCCTGTACCTGCTCTTCATTTCTGCAGTCTGAAAAGTGACTGGCAATAGTCAAAATGGCAATGGTCTAGGTATTGTTAAAATTGCTTCTTTAAAATCCCAGCACAATCCCAGAAAAACCTTACAGCGCACTTTGAAAACCACATGTGTGATGCCACATGTCAAAACCACTTATGTAGTTTTCCATTTGGAAGGCACTGCAAAAACGGCCAGGAACATTGTGGATAACAAAACAGTCAAAAATTGTATACAATTTCTAGGCAATCTATAGAATGTAAAGTATGAAAGGGTTAGGGGGTCATTTACTAACCAGAAATACGCCTATATTAGCCGTATTTCTGTCGCAGATTGCGACGCAAAGGTTATTTGCGACGCAATCTGCAAATTTTCCTGGCTCACACCAGGTCTAAAAAGGGGGAGTGGCGTAGGCAGTGAAGGGCCAGCAGGGCCCTCTCATTCATTATTTTCTACACCTAGAAAATGGTCTAAATCTATGCCAGCAAGGAAGCAGGCGTAGATTTATAAGCAGATCAGTCGACGTTATGTAAAGGGTAGTGCATCTACACAACTTGTGCGGACCACCTCTAGAGTAGGGCATTAAGACGGGCATCTAGTCTTAATAAATGACCCCCTTTGTATTTCCCACATTTCGTAGGCATTCTATGTAATGCCTAAAGGCCAACTGGCAAAGTACAAAATACTCTCTTCCAGAGGCCGTTGTGTAGCAACAAGCGCAATAAAATCACACCGCACCATAAAATCAAAAACAGGAAAGTATAAAATACTTCCTTCCAGAGGGCGTCAGGCGAACCGTCAAAGTATAAAATTCTACCTTCCAGAGGTTTCACACAGCAACAGCACTATAAAATCTCCGCCATACAGCGACATAACACAAATGAGGACAATACTGGTCTCAGTCTTGTTTTTCACTAAGACAGTGCTGTTCTTCCGTTATTTTAGAAGAAGTGTAGTTTATATTGCCCTTTGTTTATTTTACATTTCTTTTATGTTGACATCAATAAAGGCTTATTAACATACAATACATCATATTTTGCCTAAAAAGTACTCGTCATTCTATATTTGCCTAGTCAAAGTATATAAAAGACTGAACTAACCACCAAGTCATACTTTGCCTAAATACTTGTATAGAACGCCTTGGCATTTTATACAATGCCTGCATTGCATCCATTGCCTTTAACATGTATACAAAAAGTTCACTTCAACATACCTGGAGTCCAAGAAGCCAGACTGAGAAAAAGGATCCACCTGAACATTAGAAGACAGGGAAGCACCTGAAAAGGATAAGAAATTAGTCCATTAATAAAACAAACGACACAAGTAAACCACCATGCATAGCCAGCTTGTCTCCGCAGCCAGAAGCTTGAGCTTTGCCCTCTCTGAACTTCCCTGAGACAGCACAGGTTTTTTAGTCTGCTATTGCTAATCACAAGGGGCCACATCCCCACACTAAAGCCTCATTCACGGACGTGTGCTGTGCGTGTTCTTCACGGACAGCACAAGCCCCCATTCATTTTAATGTGTGTATTCAGACATCAGTGTTTTAGCACGGTCCGTGGGTCCATGTTTTTAGCATGGATGCATGCGCCATTTTGTCAGTGTTCACAAATTCATCACGCCCATTATAGTCTATGGGTCTGTGAAAACCACGGATGCAACACGGATACCATCCGTGTTTCATCCATGTTTCACGTATCATTAGGAAGAGATGCTTTGAAAATTATTTTTCAGCTGTTTAGTGAAACATGGATGGCACACAGACAGCAAAAAACGGACCCACGGACCCAACACTGATCCTTCACAGATGCATCACTGACCACCTTCTCACGGATTTGAGCACTGACACTGACGTGTGAATGAGGCTTAACCCATTTGCCCTGTGCCCTTCATTCTCCGGGTCCGTACGATTATAACAATACCACATATGTATAGGTTTTTATGTCTAAATAGTGAAAAAATAAATATAAATCTTAGAGAAAAACATTTTTACGTCACCATATTCTGACCTCCACAACTTTTTTTTACAGTTATATCTATTGAGCTGTGTGTGGGGGGGGGGGGGGGGGATTATTTTTTACAGGACAATCTGTAGTTTTTATTGATACCATTTTGGAGTGTGTGTGTGTGACTGATCAAATTTTATAAAAAAAAATTAGGTAAGAGAAGCGATGGAAAAAAAAAAAAGTCAAATTGGCCATTTTGACTTTTTTCAGATACGCCATTAGCCGTATTGAAAAAATATTTTTATATTTTAACAGTTAGGGCTTTTTCGGTCACGGTTATACCCATGATGTTTATATTTTTTGTTATTTAGGTATTTATTTTTTTATTCTACAGAAAAGGGGACCATTTAAACTTTTACATATTTAAAAAAAAAATTTTTTTACTTTTTTGTTATGATTTTGAAGCTGGTATTTGAGCCTACAAAATCCAATTATAATTTTTTTTATTCTGAACAATGATGAATTTTGTACATCCATTTATTATTCAGAATTGCTCATTTCTTATGTTGGCCTGCCACCTGCTGGCCAAAATAAGAATTGCAGCTTAAATTCCCTGGGTCTCTTCAGCAAGAGCCAGCACATTTAAATCAATTACCGGCATCTTCATTGGCCGGAGAGGAAGCCGGTAAGAAGTCCAGAAGCACAAGCCTCTGGGTTTTTCACCCTTTAGATGCCGTGATCTCACTTGATATGGCATCTAAAGGCTTTAATGACCCCGCCGGCCATGACGCCTGCACAAGCGAGCGCCATGTTTGCCAGTCACTCGGTAGCGAAGTGGTTAGTGAGTAATAACATCCAAAAATTGTTTTCACTGGCCCAGATAATTTTCCGCTTATATTCCCAAGACCCCACATTCAAATAGGCTTTATCCATGTGATGGAGCCTGCTATAACCAATGAGCAATTGCCTTGTATTAAAGAGTTTATCCCATGAGTAATGAAAAAGAAAAAAGAAAAAATAATAAAAACCTTATATCATAAAAACACGACAATCCCTTTCTAACAAAGTAAGAACCAGCCCTCTACCTCCCATGGATCTAAAGATCTGCCCATTCATTACTCCAATTGCTATTCTAGATTTATTTCAAGCTGGCAGCTCATGGGGCATGTCTTCTCTCAGGGGGTCTGTCCTGGAGGATGCAGCTAGTGGCAGTTGAAGAATGGAACTGAGCATGTGCTTCCATCTTACGGAGCAGGACAAAAAAAAAATTTAGAAGTGCAACCTGCAGGTGGCGCTATACAGATAGATTTTACTGAGTAACTAAGTAGCTATAATACATGCAATTAAAGTATTCAAATCCAGGAGCTGATTTGAAAAACATAGATTATAAAAAAAAATTGGGACAACCCCTAAACGCCCAGCACCGTACATGTACCCGCCCAATCCGCGGCAGAGGTCCGGCAGTCACTGATAGCCAGACCCTTGCTGTATGCGCCGGCATTGGTGAAATCACGAATGCCAGCGATTTATTCTGTGCACGTCCACGGTTAGCGCTGACCGCGGCATGTGCGAGCTTCAGAAGTGTGCAGGGTGTCCAACAGGTCCCCGCGCTGCTGCGACTGGGACCCCATGGCAGGGAAGGCAGCCCGATGCCTTCCTTAGGCATCGTGACTGCCTTCTGGGAGAGCCTGTGAGCAGTGATGGCCAGTTCGCAGTGTTCGCACAAAAGACTTGGCAAACAAGGGGGGCATACCTGATGAAATATAGAAGATAACAAAGAATTCCAACAAAAGACTATATTAGTAAGTGCCATATAGATCAACAGGAGCCAGAAAGTAGTCAACCCCTTTAAACATAGACACACCAATATATAATGACAAGAAAGGGTTGAGCACCCATGTTTTAGATGGTCTTATCCCATATCTGACATACTCAGACAGACAGTATTGCCAAACATTTATTCCATTTAGTTTAGGACCCTTTTTATTTGAATGTCCTGTTAAAATTTCTTTATGAAAGACTCAACAACCAGCCTTGCAGACGGGAAGATGATGTCACTGTCTCTCCTGTTACAGGTGTCAGAAGATCTAAGAGACTGGCTGCACGGGATGTGATCCGACTGCCTCTCTGGTTTCACTTTTCTGTGTTGTCGCTGGGTATGACCACACCTCTGGTCTCAGGTGTAGCTTAATTGGTCATTCCAACTCCTCTATTTAGTCTGGCCTCACCCATCATGCTATGCGGTTGATAGCTCCTTTTTGGTTGTGAAGTGCTGGTGTCTGGTTCTCCTCTGAGTTCCTGCTCGTCTACATACTTTGGAGTTAGGTGTCTTTTCCCTATTTCTTGTTTGTTTGTGGTTTTCCCCTACCTTTTGGTATTAGGCCTGAGGGAGTCTCCTGTTCCTTCAGCTGGGAAGGAACAGGTCATATCTTGTCCTGACACTATTTCCAGGGCCCTTTAGGGTAAGATAGGGCCCTAGGTTCCAGCATATGAACATTCCTACCTTCAAGGTCTGTTCATACTTATAGTAGTCAGGGCTTGGATTAGGGATTCACTAGGTGGTGACCTTTTCCCATTTCCCTAGTTTCCAGGCTTAGTACCTTTTCCCTTCCCTTTTGTGGTCGGCGTGGAGTTACATACCCACACCGGGCCGTGACAGAAGATTAACTGAATGCAAACACTCACCTGTAATGCTTTGAAGAAAGGGTCTGGGACCCTGAATTACAGATCCAGTTGCCATGTGGCCCTCGATCCTTCCAGCTGGCCTGTTAACAGACTGTTCACACTCAGGGGTACCAAGCACATCCTTTAGAAGCTGCTGAATGTCTGTACTTTCCATCTTGGGGATCTCTGCAGTCACAAAACAGCGTTAAAATTGGTCTTCTTTAAAAGTGAAAGCATACAGACAGGAGATGGAAAATAAGTGACTTCCAATCATAAGGACACAAACACACACCAGTAAAAAATAGGGAATTAATGTGTTACACAGATGTACGGACAGAGAAGGACAAAAAGAGAAGTTATATAAAGAAGAGCTCCAAACCCCAAGACTGCAAAGACCCCATATACTATAAATGATGTGCGCATACGATTAAATGGACATGGGCGAGCACTGCTGTGGTCTACAAAGGTCACTAAAAGTATCTAGATGTTGAATGTGGTTTCATACAATAGCATTAACCCTTAAGGACTGGGCAATTTTCAGTTTTTTGCGTTATTGTTTATTTACTCCCTGCCTTCCAAGAGCCATGACTTTAATTTTTGAGTTCACATAGCTGTCTAAAGTTATTTTTTTTATTGCAGTAAAGGTTCTAGTTTCCAATGAAATCATTTAATATTGCATACAATGTATTGGGAAGCTGGAAAAAATAATTCAAATGGAATTAGAGAGGGGGGGGGGGGGGGGGAAGAGACAAAAAAAAAAAAAAACAATTCCAGCAGATTTATGGGTTTCATTTTTATGGCACTAAAACTGATCTGTTCTCATTCTCTGAGTCAGCAAGATTACAGCAATAGCACATTTAGGTGTTTTTTTTCTTGGTTTAATACTGAAAAAAATAAAATATGTTTTTGCATTTCCATATTCTATGGAGCTGTGTGAGGGCTCTTTTTTTGTGGGGTGATCTGTAATTTTTAATGATACCATTTTGAAGGACGGATGACTTTCTAATCATGAAATTTTTGGGGGAGGAGAGGTGCCATTTATTTTTCATTTTTTTACAGCGTTCACGGTACGGGATAAATTTATACTTTTATAGTATGGTCGTTTTTGGAACATGGCAATGCCTATGGGTTTTTATTTATTGTTTTTTTTTATAGGGAAATGGTGCGATTTAAATTTATGTTTATTTTCTTTTTTATTATTTTTTTTATTTACCTTTAAAGGAAACAGTCACCATGAAAATGCAGTTTAGGCCTCATGAACAGGACCGTATATATTTTGCGGTCCGCAAAAAAAACTGATGACGTCTGTGTGCATTCCGTATTTTGCGGAACGGAACAGCTGGCCCCTAATAAAACAGTACTATCCTTGTCCGTAATGCGGACAATAATAGAACGGAACGGAAATACTGAAACGGAATGCACACCGAGTACCATCCTTTTTTTGCGGACCCATTGAAGTGAATGGTTCCGTATACGATCCCAAAAAAAAAAAAAAAAAAACACGGAACGGACACTGAATTAACCTCCTCAGGACCGCCGTACGCAGGATTGCGTCTTTGCGGCGGCCCTGCTCTTCTGGGTGGACGCGCCGGCGCGTACTCTCGCGAGACGCGAGATTTCCTGTGAACGCGCGCACACAGGCGCGCGCGTTCACAGGAACGGAAGGTAAGAGAGTGGATCTCCAGCCTGCCAGCGGCGATCGTTCGCTGGCAGGCTGGAGATGTGTTTTTTTTAACCCCTAACAGGTATATTAGACGCTGTTTTGATAACAGCGTCTAATATACCTGCTACCTGGTCCTCTGGTGGTCCCCTTTGTTTGGATCGACCACCAGAGGACACAGGTAGCTCAGTAAATATGTTGCACCAAGCACCACTACACTACACCCCCCCCCTGTCACTTATTAACCCCTTATTCACCCTTGATCACCCCATATAGACTCCCTGATCACCCCCCTGTCATTGATTACCCCCCTGTCATTGATCAACCCCCTGTAAAGCTCCATTCAGATGTCCGCATGATTTTTACGGATCCACTGATAGATGGATCGGATCCGCAAAACGCATACGGGCGTCTGAATGAAGCCTTACAGGGGCGTGATCAATGACTGTGGTGATCACCCCATATAGACTCCCTGATCACCCCCCTGTCATTGATTACACCCCTGTCATTGATCAACCCCCTGTAAAGCTCCATTCAGATGTCCGCATGATTTTTACGGATCCACTGATAGATGGATCGGATCCGCAAAACACATACATGCGTCTCCCTGGAGCCTTCCAGGGGGGGTGATCACCCCATATAGACTCCCTGATCACCCCCTCCCCCCCCTGTCATGCTGCATTCAGATGTCCGTATGATTTTTACGGATCCACGGATACATGGATCGGATCCGCAAAACACATACGGACATCTGAATGGAGCCTTACAGGGGGGTGATCAATGACAGGGGGGTGATCACCCCATATTGACTCTCTGATCACCCCCCTGTCATTGATCACCCCCCTGTAAGGCTCCATTCAGACATTTTTTTGGCCCAAGTTAGCGGAAATTATATTTTTTTTTCTTACAAAGTCTCATATTCCACTAACTTGTGTCATAAAAACGAGATTTTTGTATAACTTACCAGTAAAATCTCTTTCTCGCTCTTTCCTTGGGGGACACAGAAGACCTTGGGTATAGCTCATCTCCCTAGGAGGCGTGACACTAAGTGAAGACTGTTAAGCCCCTCCTCCACAGCTATACCCTCAGCCTGGACAGAGAGACTGCCAGTTGCGTGTCCAAGTAGTGAGAAAAGGCAAAGTCCAAAAAATTGGAACCAACAAGCCAACTACCCTAAGGGTAAAACAAACTCGGAAACAGTCAGAGAAGAACAAAGAATGGGTGGGTGCTGTGTCCCCCAAGGAAAGAGCGAGAAAGAGATTTTACTGGTAAGTTATACAAAAATCTCGTTTTCTCGCCCAATTTCCTTGGGGGACACAGAAGACCTTGGGACGTTCAAAAGCAGTCCAAAGGGGGAGGGACCACAGCACCAAGGCGAAGCACCCGAAGGCATCAAAAAAAACCGCCGCCTGCAGACCAGGCGGCCCAAGGCAGCATACGCCGAAGCCCGCGTATGCACCCTGTAGAACTCGGTAAGGTGTGCAAGGAAGACCAGTGACCGCCTTGCACAAATGGATGGTCGAAGCCTAAAGCCTCCGGCCCAGGAAAAAACCGACGGCCCTGGCCAAATGAATGGTGACACCAAAAGCAGGACCCTGCCCTTGGTGCGGCAACCACAACAAGAGCCACTCTGAGAAAGCGGAAGAAAGCCACCCTGGAGGCCGTCAACCCTTTGCTCGGACCTCCTGGAGACCGAACGTCGACAAGAGTCGGAGATCTCCAAGTAAAAACTGCAAGGCCCAAACAACTTCCAAATCGGTGAAGTGTCCGTTCCCGGGGGGAAGGGGAGGGGAGGACGACTGCCTCAATGAAATGAAGGACAAATACCACCTTCAGAAGGAAGGAAGAGACGGAATGGAGAACAGTCCTGTCCTGGGGGAAGACAGAAGGCTCGGAACAAGAAGGGCCGCCACTCAGGCACCCGTCAGAGACACGATGGCTACAGAAACCCAACCGTACAGGACAGAAGGAGTAGAGAGAACTTCTGTAACGGCTCCAAGGAAAAATTGGAGCGCCAAGAGCCCAGTATGTAGTTCCCAGGACGGTACCGGAGGGCAGTACAAAGGAACCCAAGAGCCGCTCCATGGAAGAAGTTCCTGACAGGCCCAGAGGGACGGGGAACGCTGAAAGAGGAAGGACAGGAATGACACTTGATACTTCAAGCAACAGAGTCCCAGCCCCAGGTCCAGGCCGGACTGGAGAAAGACAGAACCATGGAGAAAGGCAGAGTGGGGGAACGCCCAGCTTCCCACAGAACCCCAGGTAAAGCCCTAAGTCCTACCACAGATCCTGGACGAAAACTCGGCTAGAAGCGAACACTAGCGAGCCCACTAGAGTCGCCTGGGCAAGCGGGTGAAAACCCAATGATCAGGCGCGGACCAGTAACACGGGTAGAACAGTCGGTAGAACTGGTCCCGTCGGCCCCCGAGCAAGGTTGTCCCGTATCCCCCCAGAGTGGGGAAGCAGAAGGACAAACGGACAGGAACCGAAGGGTCCGCCCAGCAACCGCCAGGACAAGACAGGCTAAAGCCGAAGCCAATGTAGCCACCACAGGAAGACAGACTACAGTTCCGGTGTGGGAGATCAAAAGACAATCCTGACCAAATGGTAGTCCTCCCAAGTTACCGAGAAGGTGAATCCAAAGCCGAAACATTGCCTAGAATGGAAAAAACGCAATCTGCACCCAGCGGGAGGACAGAAAGCGGTAGACCCGGTAACTAGGCACACAGCTAGTACAGCCAGTGTGGACAAGGGAGACTGAAAAGGAACACCATAACCATCCAAATGAACAAACATGCTCTCCCCAGAGGGAAGGGCAGTGAAGGAACAGCCTCTGAAGCGTGGCCGGAACAGACGCCACATCGGAATGATCTGTACCGAGTGGGAGTCAAACAGAGCCGGCGAGAAAAGGCAGGCGAGACAGAGGCCGGTATAACACCCTCCAACCAAAAAAAGGGGGGAGTGGGCAACAGAGAGGCCATAGGACAGCTCAAAAGCAGAACACCGCTACACAGAGACGCCCGGTTCACCGCCACGCAGAAGGCGAATACCCTGAAGAACCCAAGGTGGAGGTCCCCCGGACCTGTATAAGCGAGCACCCAAGAGAAGTTGGGTGACCTTCCCAAGAAGAGCGGCCCGAACCTGGTAGCAGATCAGACTGAAGCACCGAGGGCGCCAATCCGGAAAGAATCATACCACACTGCACCAGAATGATCTCCTTAGAGAATAGTGCAAGGCTTGCGGCAATCATCGTATCCCAAGAGAAAAAGAATGTCGCAGGAGGAAGGAGGCTACGTACGAGTAGCCCCGTAAGCAGTGAGAAGGCCAACCCACCTACAGGACGAGAAGGCATACACGGCCCAAACAACGCACAAGAACGTCCGCTCACTGCAAAAATATAACACCGCGAAGAGGGCCAGCCACAGAGTGCCACAGTATCTACGGGAGTGCAAACTGAAAGGAGTTATGCACAAGACTAATATGGAATGCGATGGAACGCAAACTGACCGCCCCGAAAGGGAGGAAATGTACCTGGCAAACTGCAGTGGGCAAGAATGCAAAGGCCTGCCCCAAAAAGGGGGAGATGCCCAAGGCCGGACCTACGTCAGAGAAGTAGGGCATACCATACTTCGCCCAGAAAGGCGCCATGCACATGGCCACACAGTATCCAGCGGAAACGCAGGAGGTCCACCTAGGGAAAAGGGGGACATGCATAGGGCTATCCTAGCATTAAGTGAGTGTGCAACAATTCACCCAACACCGAAATTTCGTGAGAGTGTAACTACTCCGCCAATGAAGGGGAACATGTGCAAGTCCAGTACAGCACATACAAGGACAGCCTTGAATCTTGTGAGCGTGCAAAATTCCACCCATGGAATGAGGGGTGGTCACGCACAAGGCCAGCACCGTATCCAAGGGGAGCGTAAGCGTTCCGCCCATGTTAGAGGCCATGCTCAAGGCCAGCAACGTATCTGGTGAGCGTAGTATGCCGCCCAGAAAAGGAGGGGGGGGGGGGGGAATCATGCACAAGGCCAGCATCGCATTCAGGGAGAATGCGAGCAGTCGGTGAGAATGTGTGTATGCCACCTGAAGGAGGCATGCCCATGGCCGGCAGCGAATCCAGTGAGAGTGCGTACACCGCCCACGGAAGGGGGGTCATGATGTGGCCGACGGTGGATCCAGAGAGAGTGCATGTATAGGGGTCATGCACATGGCCAACAATGTACAGGCGAGAGAACAACCACCGACCGAGGGAGTGTATGTATGCCGCCACCCGGGAAGGAGGCATGCCCAAGGCCGGTAGTGAATCCAATGAGAGTACATCATATCGCCTATGGAAGGTGGTCATGCACATGGCTGGCAGTGAATCCAGTGAGAGTGCCGAATGCCGTCCACAGAAGGGAGTCATGCCTATGGCAGGCAGCGAATCCAGAGAGAGTGCAGCGTTCCGCCTAAGGAAGGGGGTCGTGCACATGGCCAGCACCGTATCCGGTGAAAATGCAGTATTCCGCCTAAAAAAGGGGGGTCACGCACATGATCGGCAACGAATCCAGTGAGAGTGTAGCGTTCCGCCTATGGAAGGGGGGCACGCACATGGCCGGCAGCTAATCCAGTGAGAGTGCAGAGTTCCGCCTAAGGAAGGGGGTCGTGCACATGGCCAGCACCGTATCCGGTGAAAGTGCAGTATTCCGCCTAAAAAAGGGGGTCATGCACATGATCGGCAACGAATCCAGTGAGAGTGTAGCGTTCCGCCTATGGAAGGGGGGCACGCACATGGCCAGCAGCGAATCCAGTGAGAGTGCCGTGTTCCACCTATGTAAGGGGGTCGTGCACATGGCCAGCATTGTATCCGGAGAAACTGCAGTAGGCCGCCAAAGAAAGGGGGATCATGCACAAGGCCAACCCGCAGTTAGGGAGAGTGCAGTATCCCGCCCAGGAGGGGGGTCCTGCACATGGCAGGCACCATAACTGGAGAGGGTGACGAATGTTGCCTACAGAAAAAGCATGCACCTTGACCAGCGCCGTAGCGCGGAGAGGGCAAAAAAAAAACCCCCAGAAGGGGAAAAAAGAACCTGGCAGCGCCGCAGCCGGGGAGCGCGACACCATGCCGCCTATGGAAGGGGGGCATGTATACAGGCAGCACTCTGAGATGAGGCTGCAGCGTCCTGCGCAGCCCACAAGTCATATATATAATAAATATTTTTTTTTTTTTTTTTTTTAAACACACAGCCTCACTGAGGCAGATGCCACCTACAGGGCACAGATCCACCCATACAGGCCCATCCTCTGTGGGCGGGGGAACCTCCAGGCGGGAAAAATTCGCGCCTGGAGAAGTTCCAGCCCCCTCCAACAGAGGCCTGAATTTTTGCGGCCTAGTAGGCCGTGAAGCTGGGGCCTAAATTTTTAGCGGTGCCCGGCGAACCGGGGCCGCACAGTATTTAAAGTAGCGGCCGGGCCTACGGAGCGGCACATACCGGCCGCGGGTGCCCACCCCACGGGCCGGAAGAGCCGGGGCCTAAATTTTTAGCGGCGCCCGGCTGACCGGGGCCGCAAGTACTTAAAGTACCAGCCGGGCCTACGGAGCGGCACATACCGGCCGCGGGTGCCCACCCCGCGAGCCGGGGACCCGGATAGAGCGGGATCGTCTTGAAGTGGAACACAAGACTTCGGCGCCCGGCCGACCGGAAGGTTCCGACGGTCGGCCGGGGATGTTGAAGCGCTCCTTTGCAGTCCGCGGTGCCCACCCAGGTGTCCGGAAGTCAGGACCCTGCACCCTGCAGCCATTTTACCCCTGGAGCGGGCCCCTGGCCTAGAACAGCGCTCCATATGATTTCACCCCTGCCGGCAGCTACAACCACCTTTCCCCTGGACCGGTGCCCGTGAGAGCAGGGAGGGTCAGTGGCAGCAAGGCGCAGGCCCTCTGGCCCTGAAGTAGTGGCCGGTAAGAGGGAGGGGGACCCTGAGACCGGGTCTGTGAGGGTGGGACGCCTGCATTACCCCTCGTCAGGGGCAGCTAGGTGCGGACCTCCGCAGCTCCCTAGGCATTCCTCGTGTAGGAACAAGGGTGCCAATGTCCTGGAGGCCAGGAGAGAGGGAGCAGATGTCGCCCTGCGGCAGCCCAGGGCCAGCCTAGGTCTAGCAGGGACAGAAGGGTCCATAGGCCCAGGTAAGGGTCAGGCACGCAGGAGACCGAGGGGGGGGGGACGTAGGGCTGGAGAAGCCAATCTCTCACCATAGCCGTCTTCACCCTCGGTCTGTTCCAGCAGGGTCGCCCCTTCAGCTACTGGCACCGTAGTGGCAGGACGCCGGGGGAGGGACTTGGCGTGCGGGCGACCCTTGCGCTGGCGGGATGCAGGGGAGCTGGGCTGCCCTGGTCCACCTTGCCTTCTGTGGGGGAGGCAGCAGTGCGGGTGACCGGCACTGGCGCAGCTCAACCCCGGGAGAACAGAGAGGTCTAGTGCGTCTCTGTTATCCCTGATGATCTGGAACAAAAAGAAAATAAAACAAAGTAAAAATCTAAAATTGAAACAAGGAGAAACCAGCCCTGCAGAGCAGGGAGTGTCTTGCCTCCTTGGACACTAAGCAAAAACTGGCAGTCTCTCTCTCCAGGCTGAGGGTATAGCTGTGGAGGAGGGGCTTAACAGTCTTCACTTAGTGTCACGCCTCCTAGGGAGATGAGCTATACCCAAGGTCTTCTGTGTCCCCCAAGGAAATTGGGCGAGAAATAAAATCTCACATGAACTCACCATACCCCTCACGGAATCCAAATGCGTAAAATTTTTTAGACATTTATATTCCAGACTTCTTCTCACGCTTTAGGGCCCCTAGAATGCCAGGGCAGTATAAATACCCCACATGTGACCCCATTTCGGAAAGAAGACACCCCAAGGTATTCCGTGAGGGGCATATTGAGTCCATGAAAGATTGAAATTTTTGTCCCAAGTTAGCGGAAAGGGAGACTTTGTGAGAAAAAAAAAAATATATATCAATTTCTGCTAACTTGTGCCAAAAAAAAAAAAAATTCTATGAACTCGCCATGCCCCTCATTGAATACCTTGGGGTGTCTTCTTTCCAAAATGGGGTCACATGTGGGGTATTTATACTGCCCTGGCATTCTAGGGGTCCTAAAGCGTGAGAAGAAGTCTGGGATCCAAATGTCTAAAAATGCCCTCATAAAATGAATGTGGGCCCCTTTGCGCATCTAGGCTGCAAAAAAGTGTCACACATGTGGTATCGCCGTACTCAGGAGAAGTTGAGGAATGTGTTTTGGGGTGTCATTTTACATATACCCATGCTGGGTGAGATAAATATCTTGGTCAAATGCCAACTTTGTATAAAAAAATGGGAAAGTTGTCTTTTGCCGAGATATTTCTTTCACCCAGCATGGGTATATGTAAAAAGACACCCCAAAACACATTCCCCAACTTCTCCTGAATACGGCGATACCACATGTGTGACACTTTTTTGCAGCCTAGGTGGGCAAAGGGGCCCACATTCCAAAGAGCACCTTTAGGATTTCACAGGTCATTTACCTACTTACCACACATTAGGGCCCCTGGAAAATGCCAGGGCAGTATAACTACCCCACAAGTGACCCCATTTTGGAAAGAAGACACCCCAAGGTATTCCGTGAGGGGCATGGCGAGTTCCTAGAATTTTTTATTTTTTGTCACAAGTTAGTGGAAAATGATGATTTTTTATTTTATTTTTTTTTTTCCTACAAAGTCTCATATTCCACTAACTTGTGACAAAAAATAAAAACTTCCATGAACTCACTATGCCCATCAGCGAATACCGTGGGGTGTCTTCTTTCCAAAATGGGGTCACTTGTGGGGTAGTTATACTGCCCTGGCATTCTAGGGGCCCAAATGTGTGGTAAGGAGTTTGAAATCAAATTCTGTAAAAAATGACCAGTGAAATCCGAAAGGTGCTCTTTGGAATATGGGCCCCTTTGCCCACCTAGGCTGCAAAAAAAGTGTCACACATCTGGTATCTCCGTACTCGGGAGAAGTTGGAGAATGTGTTTTGGGGTGTCATTTAACATATACCCATGCCGGGTGAGAGAAATATCTTGGCAAAAGACAACTTTTCTTATTTTTTTTTATACAAAGTTGGCATTTGACCAAGATATTTATCTCACCCAGCATGGGTATATGTAAAAAGACACCCCAAAACACATTCCTCAACTTCTCCTGAATACAGAGATACCAGATGTGTGACACTTTTTTGCAGCCTAGGTGGGCAATGGGGCCCATATTCCAAAGAGCACCTTTCGGATTTCACTGGTCATTTTTTACAGAATTTGATTTCAAACTCCTTACCACACATTTGGGCCCCTAGAATGCCAGGGCAGTATAACTACCCCACAAGTGACCCCATTTTGGAAAGAAGAGACCCCAAGGTATTTCGTGATGGGCAGTGAGTTCATAGAACTTTTTATTTTTTGTCACAAGTTAGTGGAATATGAGACTTTGTAAGAAAAGAAAAAAAATAAATCATCATTTTCCGCTAACTTGTGACAAAAAATAAAAAGTTCTATGAACTCACTATGCCCATCAGCGAATACCTTAGGGTGTGTACTTTCCGAAATGGGGTCATTTGTGGGGTGTTTGTACTGTCTGGTCATTGTAGAACCTCAGGAAACATGACAGGTGCTCAGAAAGTCAGAGCTGCTTCAAAAAGCGGAAATTCACATTTTTGTACCATAGTTTGTAAACGCTATAACTTTTACCCAAACCATTTTTTTTTTTACCCAAACATTTTTTTTTTATCAAAGACATGTAGAACAATAAATTTAGAGCAAAATTTATATATGGATATCGGTTTTTTTTTGCAAAATTTCACAACTGAAAGTGAAAAATGTCATTTTTTTGCAAAAAAATCGTTAAATTTCGATTAATAACAAAAAAAAGTAAAAATGTCAGCAGCAATGAAATACCACCAAATGAAAGCTCTATTAGTGAGAAGAAAAGGAGGTAAAATTCATTTGGGTGGTAAGTTGCATGACCGAGCAATAAACGGTGAAAGTAGTGTAGGTCAGAAGTGTAAAAAGTGGCCTGGTCTTTCAGGGTGTTTAAGCACTGGGGGCTGAGGTGGTTAAAATACGTTCGTATGCATGAGGCCTTAGTCTGAAGCAAGCATGTTATAGAGCAGCATGTTATAGAGCAGAAGCAGCTGAGCAGATTGTTTTAGGAGAAAAGATTCACTATAACTTGTATTTCATACATTTAAATTCCTGCTCATTCTGAACTTTGAAGTCCAGGAGGCGGACATAGAGGGAAGGCTGTCACTCACTGATCGGACCACCTCCTGGACTTCAAAGCCCAGAATGAACAAGAATTTAAATGTATAAAATACAAGTTATAGCGAATCCTTTTTTTTTTCTTCTTGACCCGAGACGACACATTGCTGAAAAATGAGCGTCTATATCTGATATGCTGGCACGTGTCTGGACAGAACTGGACTGCCACCTAAACATCTGCAGTGTCACCAATGGAGCTCACATCGAGCATTTGCAGTGTATAGATAGTGTGTTTTTTTCATGTAAATAAGTTTGTGTTATGAATACTGAGGCTATAATATTGCACTGTCTTTTTGAAACACCCTAGGAACCACAAATCTGGCCACAAAATACAGATAAGGCTGCTTTCACATCTCCTCTATTATTGCCGTTATTCTGCTCAATTATAGGAGCAGAAGCACGAAAATAACAGAAGTACCTGGTAACTGACAGGAGTGGAGACTAACCGATACCAGTGATATGTGGGATATATTTTTTTTTTTAAATTGGGGGGGAAAAAAGCCCTGCATGCAGGATTTTTCTCTCGGCTATATAGTGGAAAAATTCGGGGCTTCTGCCACAGAGTGGAGCTTCCAATGCAGATGTTAAAGCAGCCTCAAAACAACACAGACAACGGTCCTCTGCTGGTGCTCTGTGGCCTGCTGCCCGTCTCTGCTTACATGGCAGCAGCAATGTCACCACTGCAGCCAGGTTTTGGCCACTGCGGTGATGCTAGTAAGCATGGCAAGTCACTGATGCTTCCATTGAAACAGAGTTTTGGCCACAGCACTCTTCCTAATGGCTTTTGTCGGTGCTGTCCCCGTGTTGATCCCTCTCTGCCTCGGGATCCGTATTCAACTGTTGCATATATGGTTGAAGACAGCACACTAATGTTTTTTTTTTTTTTTTTTTTTATTCATTTCAACATCAGTGGTTATTAAAAGATGATCAGTGCAACGTTTCGGGTCCTTTTAATAGGTGCCCTTTTTCAAGCTGATCCCATGCTTGGACATACGTGGGTGGCTGTAGTTATAGACAAGAGGACTACATTCTGCTGCCATTATCATTTTTTAAAAACTCTTTAATTATGGAAATTCTCACAGTAAAATTGGCTATCCTTATATTCTGCAAGTTACAACCATCCAACTGACAAACATCAGATAGGACCAGACACTGCCATCTGCTTCCCGGGTACAGAATTTGGAACTGAACCTTTGCACTACCCTAGTGTTACCATCACCACCTTGCCATTTTACTTAAGATTATTAATGCTCCATTTTATTTAAAAAATGTTTGTGCATATTACTTTACAATAAAAGTAAAAAACTTGAACTATCTGTTCAGAGAAAATTGTATTTGAGGTGCACACACAAAGGGGTTAGTGAATTGCTCTGGAAACCGCTACAGTGCAGAGACTTGGGCTCATAATTGTATTAATACCATTTATAGTTACTATTAGATTAAGTGTGTGTCTATTGGGTGTGCAAGATCCATCTACAAAGAACAGCTTAATATATTTACATTCGGATTTATATGTTTAAAGGGGTTTTCCAGGAGTACCGTATTGATAACCTATCCTCAAGATAGGTCATCAGTATCAGATGAGTGGGGGTCCAAATTCCAGTACCCCTGCCGATCAGCTGTATGAAAGGGCCACGGCCTCCCCACAGCACCGTACACTGTGTAGTGGCGGTGCTAGGTACATGGAGTCACTGGTCAGGGAAGAAGCCATAGCACTCAAAAGAGCGCTTCGGCCGCTACAAACTGCTGATCATGGTGGTGTCAGGGGTTGGACCCCCACCGATCTGATACTGATGACCTACCATGAAGGTAGGTCATCAATATTCTACTACTGGAAAACCCCTTCACAACCAGACAAAACAAGGACATACTGCTGTAAAGCAATGGTCGGTACAGAGTCACAGTACAACATCGGGAAAGGTGACAGCAGATGTGCAGCAAGGAAAGGTTTAAAGAGACCTGATGCAGAGGAATCATCTCCCACTGCATACCCAAAACATCACAAAATAAAGGAAATTTAGGGCAAGTGCGAGAGACCAACCCTCCGTGGAGATTTTATCCAGATCCGAGCCGAGGGCTCCCTCTGGCAGAGGCATCGGAATTCTCTCTGCAGTGTGGGCAGCAGCAACACTCAGGGCCCCAGTCTCTGACGCAACCTCTGCGGGGAGGGGAGGGCAGGTAAATAACTATCCCCATGTCTCAAGACAACAAGCAGAAGGAAAGAAAAGAGAGAGACTCTAGCCGAAATCCGCAATCAAAGAATGAGGGCAGTTCTTTAAATGAAGATGTCCAGTGGAAAAGGCCATAGATTAACCTATTCCTTTCTCATCAAAATACGTTTTGCTCATGCTAACAAAACGCATTAGTAATACAATCTGGCCTTCGACAATAACCAATTCAAAAAGAAAAAAAATAATGCATTTCCACCTTAAACAAACGCTCAGTTGTCTTGAATAATTATTTTTAAATTTACTAAAAGAATCTTTTAGACTACAGAGCGTCTTCTAGTCACCTCTACAACGTCTCACATTAGGCATAATTGTCAGCTATATGCAGGAAGAGAGACTATTCAGATGTTCCTTTAGCAGGTGCCAACTGGTACAGCCACCATGTGGAGTGCACAAAGTAGCTTGAGACGTTCCTGCTACATGTGTAGAGGCCAAGTAAATGGCATAATTCCCGACAAGTTGTCCTAGCAAAGGATTAGAGGGACTTTTAGACTCTGATGACCTATTCTCTGGTAGGTCATCAGTATCTGATCAGTGGGGGTCCGACACCCGGGACCCCAACCAATCAGCTGCTTGAGAAGGTGCCAGCGCTCCTGTGAGCGAAGTGGCTTTCTAGCAGCTTACCAAGCACAGCTCCATAGATTGTATAGCAGCTAAGCTCCCCTCACTTAAATGGGACTGAGCTGCGCCTAGGCCTTGTGACTGATGGACATGAGGTCACTGGCCTAGGGTAATCTGCAATGAAGTCATGGCGCTCAGAGGAGCACCAGTGCCTTCTCAAACAGCCGATTGGCGGAGGACATCCAGGTGTCGGACCACCCCTGATCAGACACTGATGACCTATCCAGATGATAGGTCGTTGTTTAAAAAAAAAGTGTTAGAAAACCCTTTAAGAATTGCCAATGACGGTATTGACAAAAATGGGCCAGTAACAGTAATCTAGATGTTTAAGGAGGAAATGATCGAGCATTTGTAAAAGGCCTGCAGAAATTACAATTTTGTTGATCATGCATTAACATTCAAAACAGGATAAGGAACTATATCAGATTGCCAACCTGAATTTTCGAGCTTTGTTTCATTGCTATCAGAATCTTCATGAGGTAATGCAGAACTAGAGGCAGCCATAGTCTCCGCTGTTTAAAAAAATAATAATAATAAATCAATTTCACAAAAATCACCTAAATGACGATGTCCAACATCTCCATCGAACACAAGAAACTTTGTAAGGCTACTTTCACACTTGCGCTTTCCCTTTCCGCTATGGACATCCATCACGGGATCTCAAAAGCGGGGGAAAATGCTTCAGTTTTGTCCCCATTCATCGTCAATGGGCACAAAACTTAAAAGGGAACGAAGTGCACCAAAATGCATTCCGTTCAGTTTCATTGCGTTCCCATGATGCACACAAGAGTGCTGCAAGCAGCTTTTTTAAGTGCATCCTGGGATGCGGAGCAAGACGGATCCGGCATGACTCACAATGTAAGTCAATGGAGATGGATCAGTTTTCTCTAACACAAAAGAAAACGAATTCGTCCCGTATTGACTTACAATGGCTTTAGAGACTGATCCGTTATGGCTATTTTAGAGATACAACCAGATCCGTTCATAACATGACGGAAGCATATGTGAATGTAGCCTAAGGCTGAGTTCACACGGGCGTTGCAGGAACATGCACGATTTTTCCGCGCGAGTGCAAAACATTGTAATGCGTTTTGCACTCGCGTTTGAAAAATCGCGCATGTTTGGTACCCAAACTTCTTCACAGAAGTTCGGGCTTGGGATCGGTGTTCTGTAGATTGTATTATTTTCCCTTATAACATGGTTATAAGGGAAAATAATAGCATTCTGAATACAGAATGCATAGTAAAATAGCGCTGGAGGGGTTAAAAATAAATAAATAAATAATTGAACTCCCCTTAATCCACTTGATCGCGAAGCCCGGCATCTATATTCTGTCTTCATCTTAGCTGTGCAGCAACAGGACCTGTGGTGACGTCACTCCGGTCATCACATGATCCATCACCATGGTAAAAGATCATGTGATGGATCACGTGATGACCGGAGTGACGTCACCACAGGTCCTGTTGCTGCACAGCTAAGATGAAGACAGAAATAGATGCCGGGCTTCGCGATCAAGTGGATTAAGGGGAGTTCAATTATTCTCTCTTTTTTTTTTTTAACCCCTCCAGCACTATTTTACTATGCATTCTGTATTCAGAATGCTATTATTTTCCCTTATAACCATGTTATAAGGGAAAATTATAATGATCGGGTCTCCATCCCGATAGTCTCCTAGCAACCGTGCGTGAAAATCGCACCGCATCTGCACTTGCTTGCGGATGCTTGCGATTTTCACGCAGCCCCATTTACTTCTCTGGGGCCTGCGTTGCGTGAAAAACGCAGAATATAGAGCATGCTGTGATTTTCACGCAACGCACAAGTGATGCGTGAAAATCACTGCTCATGTGAACGGCCCCATAGAAATGAATGGGTCGGTATTCAGTGCGGGTGCAATGCGTTCAACTCACGCATGGCATCCGCGTGGAATACTCGCCCGTGTAAAAGGGGCCTAAGGCTGTGCACAGACCAGTTTCATGGCTTTCGTTGATAACAGAGGAAAGGCAGCTCTATGCAAACAGTTTTCAAACAGAAGGCATCCACTCCCGGTGGCCCTGACTGAATTCAGTGTGATATGGTGGACATCATGATTGCTGCTGTAGACTGTGTGGTTTCCACCATGGAAAATACTGGAAAGGATTATGAAAATCCAAAACAGAACTCTTGAACTCAGTGTCAACATAGACTAAGGCTACTTTCACACTAGCATTTCTATTTTCCGGTATTGAGATCAGTCATAGGGTCTCAATTCCAAGAAAAACTGCTTCCGTTTTGTTCCCATTGTCAATGGGGACAAAACGTAACTGAACAGAACGGAGTGCTCCAAAATGCATTCCGTTCCGTTCTCATACCGGAGAGCAAACCGCAGCATGCTGCGGTTTGCGTCCCGTCATGGGATGCAGAGCAAGACGGATCAGTCATGACCCACAATGCAAGTCAATGGGGACAGATCAGTTTTCTCTGACAATAGAAAACGGATCCGTCCCTCATTGACTTTCAATGGAATTCATGACAGATTCGTCTTGGCAAATGTTACAGATAATACAACAGGATCCATTCATAACGGATGCAGATGGTTGTATTATCAGTAACAGAAGCGTTTTGGCTGAACCCTGCCGGATCCAGCAAAAACACTAGTGTGAAAGTAGCCTAACAGAGATACCAACTACTTCTACATGAGGAAGTTGTAAATCGACAGTTTCAAAAGGACCAAATAACTTGACAGTCCCCATGTCAGTTCTAGCTTAAATTTACACTAACAGTTGAAAAAAACATAAGGAATTCTTAACCCAAAGCAAACTATTAGGTAATTGTATATTAGACACAACCACCATCCACTGCATTGTATAAAGGGTTGATCTACCAGGTCATCCACAAGATATGCCATAAATGTCCAATAAGCGCGGGTCCTAGAGTTCAGTTGCATGTGGATCTCTTCATTCACTTCTGAAAATAGCAGCATGCACTTACGCCGCTATTTTCAAAACTCCCATAGAACTGAATGGAGAACTGTGCATGCGCAGACGGCTCTCCATTACTGGTGGCATGGTTCTTAAGGTAGGTAGGACCCGCACCTATTGGATATTTATGGCATATCCTATGGGCATGTTATAAATGTCTAGATGGAAAAACCCCTTTAAGTGGAATTGTTCAATAAAGGGTTTTTCAGTATAGGAATTTACTAGAAATTATCACCTGTGTTTTGTTGGGGCAACTGCGAGGTTGGAGCTGTTCCAGAGGCAGGACATGGTATACTCTGCGCACTTTTCACCTTTTGTTGCACCGGACGAGCAGCAAGAAGCGCTTGTTTGCTGAGTTCCATCAACTCCTTGCCAAAAAACGCTTCCTGTGGAGAAAGGACTTAGGTTAAAAGGGATTGTCCACTTTTTACTACTGATGACCTATCCTCAGGATAGGTCATCAGTATCAGATTAGCGGGGGTCCGATACCCAGCACCCCTACCGATCAGCTGTTTGAAGAAAAGGCAGCGCTCCTTTGAGCACTGCCTTCTCTGCTCGCCGCACAATTGCAGTGGTGAGCAGGTGTAACTACAAGTATGGCGTTCCCCATTCACTTCTATGTAACGGCTCTGTAGTATTCACTTGAACAGACAGAGCCGTCCCATAGAAAGGAATAGGGAACTCCATACTTGTAGTTACACCTGCTCACCACTGCAATTGCTGCGGTAAGCAGGTAAACAGAGCAGAAAAGGCAGCACTTGTATGAGCGCTGCCTTCTCTTCAAACAGCTGATAAATCAAATAAAGACAGATTAAAAAAAATATATATATTATTTTTAGCTCCAAAGGAGTACAATGAAATAATAAAAATTGGCCCCGAAGGTGTACATAGCCATTAAGCAAGGTCAACGTTTTCTAAAGTGCTTAAAATGACATGTTCCATGTACCCAGCATTCTGCCGGATGCACATTTTAATGTTTCATCTAGTCTTCTTGAACACGCTAAGGAACCGCAGGTAATACTTCTTCACAGCACTGTACGATTCGCCGTTTCCGGTGAGCTAGATTGCATATTGCAGAGCAGCAGTCCATAAGTATGCTGTGACTCACCTGCAAGTATGCTGGGAACATATCCTCAAGTTTGCTCTTTTTTCTGCCTCGTCGTTTCTTCTTCTCCTCAGTCTCTGTTGTCCCAGGTTCTTGGCCACCTTCTGCAGGAGTCTCTGGAGGGGCTGTGAAAAGTAAAGAATGATATTAGACTCATATCCCATAGGCACATTTTCAGGACATTTATTACCTGTGCTAATATGATATAAGATGCATAAAGTTAGGCATTTAAAGGAACTTACCATCCTCTTGGTGAATATCTCGGTTCTGGTCTTCACGAAAGGCCTCCAAAAATGCTGCGTGTCCCTTCCTCGACCGAGTGTGAGTTTTCCTCTGTCTGATCATAAAGCCACCAATTCCTACAGAACAATTATTTTGGAAGAGACACGGATGCTACTGCAATACTAATAAAAATAAGTATTCCCCAAGCACAAGGCATTTTTAATTCCTACCTGGCCTATATGGTTTTCTTTTCTTTTTCTTGGCATCATCTGCATCTTCAACCCCTTTGACAACCTCCACTTCTCCTCCGGCTTCACGCTCAGGGGTACCTGGAGGTTCTAGCTTAATTTCACACTCCATGAGTTCATTATTGCCACCTAACACAAAGATAAATAAAAGCCTTATAAGAAATTACATAGTAACAAGATAGACCACAGAAAATGTCAAGAGAATGACTGTGCGGAAACCACTTAATTTGTGCTAACGAGGCTCACCATCTGCTTTGGGATCATCACACTCTGCATCTCCGTCCTTCCTGTCATCACATGCACCATGTTCTGGGCCATCCAAGAAAATCTCTCCTCCAGTACTCACTCGGGAACGCCTTGGTTTCTTTTTCTGAAGAGGCGTTAACGTGAGGCTGCGCAACAAGGCCATACCTGCCTCGGTCAACCAAACTCCCTCAAAACGGAAATATTGAGGCTCTGAGAAAACATAAATATCATCTCAAAAATACAACTTTACAAGATGTACTCTTTTCTTTACAAGGAATGTACAGTGCCAAGAGGCAGGCAAAGTGTATCTGAATAGAACAAACTCACCTGGTTCTTTCACCTTAACTGGACTTGGCGGAAGGATTATTGGAACTAGTGGAACATAGGTAAATAGGGGAAAAAAGATTTAATGCTCATCTGCTGGTAACAAAACACATTACACAATAGAAAAAGAACAAGATATAACTGGAATTCAGATACATACCAACTGGTTTTATGATGAACGGTTGACAGGACGTGCAATGAAAGCCTTCATCTGCTGCTTCCTCTACCTCCTCTTCAGTAAACAGGTTCTCGCAAACTGCGTGCAACCACCTGATTATATCAGGAGGGGAAAATATTTCTTAGGTGTGTTTTTTAGACAAATGGACATAGAAGCAAGATTATGGCCCATTAAATATGGTTTACCTCTCACAGTTTTGACACTGTATCAAAAGATCCCCCTCCATATAGTTGAGGCGGCAAACAGGGCAGCAGACCAAACTAGCACAAGGCGCACAATGTGTATAATTGTTCTGCCATTCGGAGTGGAATCCTGGGCTGATCGATCCGCACTGCATGCAGCAAACGCACCTGCAAGAGAAACACGCCCCATCTGTCATCAGGCTCAGTGTCCTATTTTTTTTTCCCCCTTTTTTTCCCCACATGAGAAAACATACAGCAAGAGCGGAGGTGCTGCACAGGCAGATGAAGGAGGGGGATTGAAAACATTGGTTAATTGAGAGCACGAGATTAGACTGTCACGCACTTTCACACTAGCGTCGCTGGATTCCGGCAGGATGTTCCGTCGCCGGAACTGCCTGCTGGATCCGGCAATCTGTATGCAAAACGGATACCATTTGTAGACGGATCCGGATGCAGATCAGTCTCACAAATGTATTGCAAATACCAGATCCGTCTCTCCGGTTGTCATCTGGAAAAACAGATCCGGTATTTATCTTTTTCACATTTCTAAAGGTCTGCGCATGCAGAACACTTAGGGCCGGATACGGCATTAATGCATTTCAATGTAAAATAATGCCAGATCCGGCATTCCGGCAAGTGTGGCGGTATTTTCTCCATCCAAAAACCGTACAGTGACTGAACTGAAGACATCCTGGTGCATACTGAACGGATTGCTCTCCATTCAGAATGCATGGGGATAAAACTGGTCAGTTCTTTTCCGGTATTGAGCCCCTAGGACGGAACTCAATACCAGAAAAGAAAAACGCTAGTGTGAAAGTACCTTAAGCTGCTTCTCCACACTGCTGTGGAAATACCCCCGGCCACATTCTATATTACAGAATTGCTATAAAAAAAATTTAAAAAATGGAAACGTGCCATTTTTATTTTTTTTGCAAACCTGGCCGTAACCCCTGGAAATGAGCAGTGTATAACACGATGGAAAAGTGGATCAAGCCAGCAAAGAAGACAATATGGACAATCACAATACATTAGTAAGTGCCTTGTATTAACATTCTCTACATGATAAATGCCATTTGCTGAAGTGCTAAAACCCCTTTAAAAGAGCCAGGACAGAAAGTGGGCTATAGTCATGGCCAAAAGTTTTGAAACAGACAAAAATGTTGGTGTTCAGAAAGGTTTGCTGCTTCAGTTTTTATGGTGGCAATTTGAATTAACTCTAGATTGTTATGAAGAGTCGTCAGATAAATTATAATAAATTGTAAAGTCAATTCTTGCCATGAAAATTAACATAATTACAAAAACGCTATTTCCACTGCATGGAAGCCCTGCCACAAAGTGACCTAACATCAATTCAGTGATCTTCTTATTCAGTAAGAAGAAAAAGTGTTAATGAGGACAAGGCAGCTGATATCACTGTCGTGCTGACTAAATTAGAAGAACAGACTTGTTGCTTTAAAAGGGGGTGGTGCTTTAAAGTCATTGTCTTCTTCTGTTAACCATGGTTACCTCCAAGGAAACACGTGCAGTCATAATTGCTTTGCATCAAAAGGACTTCACAGGCAAGGACATTGCTGCTTGTAAGATTGCAGCTAAAATCAAAACATTTATCGGTCATCAAGAACTTTGAAGAGATAGGTTCAACTTTCTTGCGCCCAAGAAAGTCCAGCAAACGACAGGATTGTCTCCTTAAGAAGATTCAGCTATGGGATCGAGTTAACACTAGTGCAGATTTTTTTCTGGAATGGGAGCAATTTTGCCTGAGAACACTGTCATGAATAAAGAATGGCATCAAAAGCATCCTCCAAGAGCATCATCATCTTCTTCTTCTCCCAAGAATCTGGGAGCATTTTGGTGATGAACAATACTTTTTCCAGTATGATCAAAGTATCAAAAGTGAAACACTGAAATTTTGAGTCTATGGCTAGGAAACTCCATAGAACGCAATCTATTAAGAATCTGTGGTCAATCATCCAAATGCAGGTAAATAAACAAAAACATAGAATTGTGATAAACTCCAAGCACTGATTAGGAAGAATGGCTTGCCGTGAGTCAGGATTTGACCCAGAGGCTGATACCCAGCATGCGAGGGGGCAAACTGCAGAGGTCTTGAAGAGTCAACACTGGAAATATGGAGTCTTTGTACAAACTAGTGTTATGTATTTATCGATAAAAAAATTAAAATAAAAAAAAAAAAACCTACTAAAAATACTTATAATTCTACATCAGAATACCATAGACACATCTGACAAAAAAAAAGACTGAAAAACACAGAATTTTTGTCAGTCTCAAAACTTCTGGCCACTGCTGTCAATGAAGCGACTTCAAAAATTTATATCCCGAAACTATCCACCAGAATTGCTTGCAAGAGGTGGACATACCAGACCCTCTACATCAGGAAGTGATTTAGGATGGCACTCACCATTTGCATTTCCAACCGCCCTTGGGTACAGTGTGCAGAGGAGGGTCGAGGCAATACGTGTGGTAACTGATGTCACAGTCATCACAAAGCAGCAAGCGAGATGGGTCTGTGGCCTTACCACACACTTCACAAACTATGCACTCCACACATCGCCAGCCCTTAAGCAGCATCACCTTTGAAATCTAGATACAGAAAACAAGAGGATCAAATAAAAAAAATAAACATATTAAAAGGAATTGTAGCATGGTTTGGCACCAGTAACATACAATGGCTTTCCTTTTCTACGTCAGTTGCTGATAGAGGAAGGAGACAATATTTTACTGATGGGGAAAGTAATAATACGTACCTTACTGTTTACACAGTAGGGGTGATAGCACTGGGAACACTGGGAACATGCTAGAAGATGCCCCTCTGAGCCACGTCCAAAGCTGCCACAAACAACACACATATCCTAAAAGACAAATTGAAAAAAAAAAAAAAACATTTTTATAAAAGCCATTTTACTATACACTGACTGCAGTAAGAAACAAACCTGTGTGTCGAAAAAGCTCACCTGCATGAGCACAAATTTGTCTGTGTTGGAAAAGAGCACCACGGTGTTCTGCATGGTATCATCCTCCTCTTCCTCCTCCTCTTTATCTGGAGAGCCTTCAGGATCTACCATCTGATGAGACAGTGGTTAACACATTTAAATGGGAAAAGCCAAAATATATTCTGCGGTCAAAAGAGATCTACAATAACTCATGAAGAGGACTGCATAGAATAAGATGTCTTTATATATCTTTATAGATCACGTATTGATATTACATTTCAGGTTTACATTTTGGCCAAACTTTAGGAAGGATCAACGCAGCACATTGGGGGAAATTTACAAAGAATAGGGGATTGTATTTGAGAGACCGGTAGTCTATTAAGGAGGGTAAGCCTCACAATAAGGCACATCTATGACCCTTCATGTGCAAGAAAATCAAATCAACACCAGCAATGGGCTAGCATAGATAGGATTTTTAGGATACTTTTGCAGGATCCGGCAGGGTTCAGCAAAAACGCTTCCGTTCCTGATAATACAACCATCTGCATCCGCTACGAACGGATCTAGCTGTATCATCTTTAACATGGGCAAAACGGATCCGTCATGAACTCCACTGAAAGTCAATCCATCCCCATTGATGCATTGTGGGTCATGACAAACCCATTTTGCTCCGCATTCCATGACTGAAAGCAAACCGCAGCATGCTGTGGCTTGCTCTCCGGTATGAGAATGCAACCAAACGGAACGGAATGCTTTTTGGAGCACTCCGTTCTGTTCAGTTACGGATCTCAATACCCGAATATTAACGCTAAGTAGCCTAAATTACGCCAGTGTCTGGCACATATTGTAGTAAATTTGCAGAGACAAGGGAGGCCACGACCCCTATGACCCATCCACTTATCCGAAATTTTTTTATATATATTTTTTAATCCCCAGTAAGCAATCATGCCCTCATTATCTCCCGCCTAAACTACTGCAACATTCTCCTCTGTGGCCTTCCATCTAGCACTCTCGCACCCCTCCAATCTATCCTCAACTCTGCTGCCCGACTAATCCACCTCTCACCCTATTACTCCTCTGCCTTTCCCCGCTGCCAATACCTTCACTGGCTCCCCATTGCCCAGCGAATTCACTTCAAAGTACTAACAAATACATACAAGGCCGTCCACAACCTGTCCCCTCCCTACATCTCTGAGCTACTTTCCCGATACATCCCCACACGCACTCTCCGATCCTCACAAGACCTCCTTCTCTCCTCTCCTCTTCCCAGAATCGCCTCCAAGATTCCTCCCGTGCATCCCCCATACTCAGGAACTCGCTACCCCAACATATCAGACTCTCACCTACATTGGAATCCTTCAAAAGAAACCTAAAAACCCACCTCTTCAGACAAGCCTACAACCAGTGACCCTGCTGCCTCTATACCGCCATGACCAACTTCATCCACACCTACTGTGTCCTTCTCCCATACCATGTAGATTGTAAGCCCTCACGGGCAGGGACCTCTCTCCTTCTGTACCAGTTTGTAACTCGTCTTGTTTATGATTAATGCAATTGTCTGTATTATGTATGTGCACCTCTTCTCATATGTACAGCGCTATGGAATGAATGGCGCTTTAATAATATTATTATTATTATTATTATTATTATTATTATTAATAATAATAATAATAATAATATCAACTATGATATAATCCCCCAACTTCAGGCCCGATGTCAGGGACAGTTTGGTTCTCCTCGTGGGATTCCCTTCTGTCCAGATTTAAAGTATGCGTACAGCAAATTTCAGGTCTCACCGGCAAAGTCTCAATGGAAGAGGTCGTAGACTTTAATCTTGATCTTCCTCTGCCCCTGCTACCAGCGCTACTACCTCCACGGGGTCGTCGCCTTCCAGGAAAGCTGCTGCTTCGACCCTTTAGATAGGACATAATGACATTAAAATGTAAAAATCAAACATGGAAAATGCATAAAAACAGGTGGAAAAAATGCAATTCCAATGCAAGGAACGACGCTCTACTGCACACGCATCAAGACATGCACAAGTCAGATTCCTGTACAGGGAGGATGACGACCGATATGCACCACCTCCCAATGAAGTGATAGATTTGGCTACTTAGTTCATTTATATTACACAGCCTCAGGGTCTTGGAGACCTCACTGCAAATGCTGCACTAATAGAGGAAAATCCAATAGTATCTTAATGGGCCATAACCAGCGCTGTATACTCCACCTGACAAAGCTCTACAAAGGCGAATATTCACATATTGCAGTTGAACTGCGATTTTGTAGCAGGTTTAAGGAGAGTTCCCACCACCATTACATATTTCTGTTCTACTCCGTTAGAGGAGCAGAACGAAGATAGCGGAAGAACCGGATTCACATCTGAGTTGTAAACTCTGACACTCTAATCCAGTCCCTGCATCCGGCATGTATGGCAGACAAATAAAATACTACATGCAGGATTTGTTGTCCAGTAGAAAGCCGGCATATGGGGCAGAAAGCAGCCCGATCTTCGCTGGATTCCATTACAGTGAACGGGGATCCGACGGTACACGGTCCTGCTGCCGGATACAGTGAACTCCAGCAGTCTCTCCGGTGGAACAGAATGCTGGAGTTCACAGTGCATGTGTGAACACGGGCCTGACTGAAAAGAATAGCGCTCAACAGATTATTGACTACAACGGAGTCTGTTCGGTCTCCATTCGGGATTCTGATTTTCCACTGGACACAATTGTTGCATACAGGAATTTGTAGGTGCTAATAAATGTGATTTTTTTTTTTTCCCCTCTCCCTTAGGCTACATACACACGACCGTGTGCCCCCCGTGGCCGTATTGCGGCCCGCATACAGTGTGTTCGCAAAACACAGGCCATGTGCATTCCGCATCACAGGCCCATTCACTTGAATGGATCCGCAATCACCGAGATACAGAATGGAGTCACGGATCGGAACCCCACGGAAGCACTACGGAGTGCTTCCGTGGTGTTTCTGGCCATGCCTCCGCACCGCAAAAAAGTAGCGCATGCACTACTTTTTTGCGGTGCGGACTCCATTCAAGTGAGTGTGTCTGCGATCCGCATGCGGCTGCCCCACGGTCTTTGCCCGTGCATGGCGGACCACAATTTGGTCTAGAGTTCTACAGAATATCATGAGCAAAAAAAAAATATATAAAAAATTACATGCACATTATAAAAATGAGGGAAAGTGACAAAACATGCCAATTTAGGGGGTAAGTTAATACTAGAGCTGTGAACGCCAACCAGGAGGAATTAGGAACGTAGAATTCATTCCAAGGTCCTGATATGCAGCAGAGTTGCGGTTGTAGTATTATAATATAAGCAATATTATACACCTTCATGTAAAAAAATGATGCTGCTGTTAAAGGGGTTTTCCAAGACTTACATACTGAAGACCTATCTTCTGGATAGGTCATCAGTATCTGATCGGTGGAGGTCTGGCCCCCAGGAGAAGGCGCGATCACTCACAGTAGCGCCGCGGCCTTGTCTTAGCATTCTGTAGGCGTCACGTTCATCAGTCACATGGCCGAGACACAGCTAAGCCCCACTGAAGTGATTGGATGTGAGCTGCAATACCAGGCACAACCACTATACAATGTATGGAGCTGTGATTGGTGAGCAGAGAGAAGTCCCCAGCGCTCAGTGGAGCGACGGTGCCTTCTGAAACGGTTGATCTGTAGGTGTCCTGAGTGTCGGACCCCCACCAATCTGATACTGATGACCTATTCAGCATAGGAAAACCCTTTTCAAGGCGGTATTGGCACGCTTTATTTCTAGTGCTCTGCTCGGTTACAGGAGCAGAACAACAAAAATAACACAAGACCAGTCAAAAACACACAAGCGTTTATTCTGCTACTGGGGTTTTTGTTAATTAGGTGGCGTGTTTTGAATCTGTCATTTGTTCAAAAATGCAGCATACTGAAGCCTTTCTGGCAGTTTGACACCTCTATAAAGGGAAAAAAAAAAAAAAAAAAAACACATTTAAAAAAAAAAGCCATAAAAATGCATGGAATACATCGGAAACCACAAGCAGTTTCCATAGCATTTTTTAGTGAGCAGAAAACTCCACACCAATTTGTAAGGGCCCTCATAGAATTGACAGCTGTATGCAGCACCCCAGGATGGGAGAGAACATTTAACCTGGCCTTTTAATGCCTTAGATGCTGCTGTCACCAGCAACAAAGACAATAGGGCACTTTTTATTTTTATAAAATTTAGCAATTTTGTAGTTTACAAAAAAAATAAAAAATTACAAATATTAAAAGCTCATAGACCCCTTTTCGCATTTATAAAAATAAAAAAAAACACACCACAACAACATGGTAGTAGAGCATCCATAAAAGTCTGAACTATTAAAGTATCGTGTTTTGTTAGAGCTAAAGCATAACAAAAAAATATTAAATTGGTATCAGCGTAATCAACCTGACCCACAGAATAGAGTTAAAGGGGTTTTCTCATCTCATACAATGGGGGCAAATCGTCTGATAAATGTGGGTCCCATACCTATATTGAGAACGAAGCCCCGAAAACGGTGGAGGGCGCACTGCGCATGCACAGCCGCCCTTCATTCATCATTCATTTTCTATGGGGCTGCAGCGCTCAGCTATTTCCGTCGGGCCCATAGAAGTGATTGGGAGCGGTGGCCAGTCATGCACGGTGCGCTCCCATTCACTTCTATGGGGAGAGCGCTTGGTGGTGGCCAGACTGGAGTCCTCCAGCCACCACTTTGCGGGACTCCGTTACCAATATAGGTGCGGGTCCCAGTGGTGGGACCCGCACCTATAAAACAATGGGGGCATATCCTAGCGATATGTCCCCATTGTCTGAGATGAGACGACCCCCGTCTACCACACACTAAAAATGGTGGAATTAGCCACAGCCATGAATGTACATCTTACAGTCCTGATCTTTAATTCATGGCTGTTAAACCACAACATGCGTTAAATTTTTTCTTTTTTTAAAGTGTCTGTTCATTTAAGTTGTCGTCTGTGTTGTAGATATTGATAAACTACCCATAGGATAGGTTATCAACATTCGATTGGTGGAGGTCGGACACATGACAGTCCTATTAACACTTAAACAAAGGAGGCAGGGTACAAACCAAAAGAAAATAGACCCAAACCAATAATTTGGTTTGGCAATACAGATGTAGATAGGAAAGGAATTAAATCAATCAGTTGGACAGCAGTGCTCCTCTCAAAATACATCCAGAGTCCAATACTTCTTTCACTGAAGCCACATTGGACAGACTATGTTAAATGGTTACATCACTCAGCAATCACCTCCTTGACAAATACATGCCCTTTCTAATTGGCGGCTTTGGACATTCCATCAAGCATTTGAAGTTAATTCATAACTAGTCTCTAGCATTCTAACTTCAATTTAGAAAAACATTCTTTGTTAACAAATTGGTTGAGATTACGCATAAAATTTGACTTACGTGTTTGACTCTAGATCGCCCGGGAGAGCACTTCCGTCTTGACTTCTCCCCATCTAACTTCCCAATAGAGGGGTCATATAAGAGAGAGTCATCAGTTTCGGGCATAGAGTCTGTGCACAGCCTCAAAGAGCCATCCTCCTTGTGCAAGCACATCTCCATACAGAGGGACCCGCCCTCAGGGTCAGGTGAACCTAAAGCATCATAGCCATGAAAGCTACCACTTGTATCTCCCTGGCTCAGATTGGAGATCTCATTTACTATGTCTGACTTGATGATAGTGCATCTTATGGGCATCTGAACTTTGTCCGCAGATAAATCCCCTGCAACATCTTGACCTCTTATGTTGTCATTGTTTAATGTTCCTCTTGCAGACTTACAAGGAGGCTCATCAGAGTCCACGATCATTTCAGAGTCTGATGGTTGCTGAAATAAACGATTGCAAGGGTCCTCTTTAGTCCTAGTAGGACTCTGGCAGGTTCCATCCTCTAGGCTCAGTGAGTCCATAGGTTGTGTGTCCTCATCTGCAGAGGCATTTGCCCGAGTCCTATCTGGAGTTGAAGGTATAAATGATGATGTCTGGTGAGAAAAACTTTGTGAACGTGAAGACACCATTTGTTTCTGGTGATGGATGAATTCTGTGCCTTCTTCCTCAACTTCCATATCTTCATCTTCCACTGTGACTAGAACAGGAGCCTCCTCAAGTGGTGCACATGGGTCAAATGTCCTCTCCTGGTGTGATGGTTCTGCTTCCAAAGGAGGAGGACTTCTGGTCTCGATTGGCAGCGGGGGGGTGTTGGGAAGAATCTCTGGAGCCTCAGCAGCTTCGTTGTCTGAAGAACCAAGCCCATCTTCATCAATTGTTGAAACTTCTAGAAAAATACGGAAAATAGTGCAGTAACATTAAGTAATATTTTATGCACAAAAGGACATAACAGCAAAACATATAAATTATGTTTACTTCCATTATTCACATGGCATCAATATTAAACAGCGCTGTACAAATACCGCAGTCAACATTACCGATGAGGCAGGGATAATTGCCGCAGGGGTGCTTAGATGACACTTGATCAGCTGCCCCGAAGTAAATGGAGACGGGCAGAGACCTGAGCGGCATCTGGATATGATTTACAGAACAATCTCTTTATTACTGACCTAGTGGTTTGGCTTCACATTCTGAGAGGGCTGTATTCGGGATCTCAACACTCTTGTCCTCTTCATCTTTCTTCTGTACGGCGGCCTGCTGTTTGCTACATGATGGACAGCTCGTGCTGTGCGCCAGCGAGTCACACCTCTGTGCACAATGTGAATGATGGAACCTGGAGCAACACACAAAAGAAACCAAGAAGTGATGGAGGTACAAGGAGCACACTACACTCAGAATTACGTTTACTGAATACTTCAATAACACTTAGGAGAAACTAAAATTAGATGCTTTCCCATGCAAGAACAAGGCATACCAAATGAATGTTAAAGCTGTGTGCAAAAAGCAAGCTATGTCAGGTGTGAACACCCAGTTCTATCGCTGAGTGATGTGGTTTCTTCTTGTGTCATTTAGTTAAAAGGGTTGGCCACTTCCAGGCTAAATGGGTATGCTAGTCCATGTAGTGTCACCGCGACCAGACGTGCACCTTTCAGCTCACGTGAGCTGCTTCTCACAAGGCGCCCCAAGCTGCCTGTCCACCGGTTATGTATATATCCCAACTGCCACGTCCATGGGAACCAAAATGGTGGTCAGCATATGGGGACATGCAGACTGAGGCGGAGGAAAAAAGCAGCTCAGGTGAGCTGAACGTTACATGTCTGACAGCTTGGACTTGCATGACCTTTTTAGCCTGGATTCTTTTTAAGTGGCCTTTTTGGTTCCCATGGATGCAGCACCCACAGCGGTGGGATGTACAAAATGCAAGGGGACAGGCGGCCAGGGACCTTGCAACAAGCAGTTCACATGAGCTGAAAGGTACATGTTTGATTACTGTGGCACAGCATGGACATTCAGAATGTGCCCATTTAGCCTGGATTCTGATAGTCAACCCCTTTAAGCACTTAAGGCGCACTGCAATTATTAATAAGGGCATGGGAGCTGATGTAGGTTTCCGCTATAATCTACGCCACTTTCCCGACGGATCTGAAGGCACTGGGGGATAGTGGAGATTATGGCAATGGGGAGAACTGATGCACTTGGGCTGATCGCACAGGGTGGAACGAAGGGTGTTGGGGACTGAGGGCAGGGGGTCTTATAAGTTTTTATAGAGGAAAGGTCTATTCATAAAAAAATTTCTTATTAGATTACGCGATTAATCGTAAAAATAATCAGTAGAATACTCTATTTCTAAAATAATCGTTTACTGCAGCCCTACCTGTCACCACTCTTTGACATACCTGTTTTTGAAAATAATTGTGCTCAATGTGAATTGACAACTCTAGGTTGTGGCGTGTATTTTTATTTTTTTATTCTTCCTAGAAATATATGACTAAATTGACAACTGGGTTTCATCATTCTCCTTGACGAAAGGGATGTTGCCCATACAGCGACCACTTTGTAGTGATACCCCTCCAATTGTCAATTTATTCATAAATTGATAAGAGGAACAGCAATCCTTAGGCCCCTTTCACACGGGCGAGTATTCCGCACGGATGCGATGCGCGAGTTGAACGCATTGCACTTGCACTGAATACCGACCCATTCATTTCTATGGGGCTGTTCACATGAGCGGTGATTTTCACGCATCACTTGTGCGTTGCGTGAAAATCGCAGCATGCTCTATTTTGTGCGTTTTTCACGTAACGCAGGCCCCATAGAAATGAATGAGGTTGCGTGAAAATCGCAAGCAAGTGCAGATGCGGTGCGATTTTCACGCACGGTTGCTAGGAGACGATCGGGATGGAGACCCGATCATTATTATTTTCCCTTATAACATGGTTATAAGGGAAAAATAATAGCATTCTGAATACAGAATATATAGTAAAATAGCACTGGAGGGGTTAATAAAAAATAATTTAACTCACCTTAATCCACTTGCTCGCGCAGCCGGCATCTCTTCTGTCTTCTTTCTTTGCTGTGTGGAGGAAAAGGACCTGTGGTGACGTCACTCCGGTCATCACATGATCCATCACATGATCTTTTACCATGGTGATGGATCATGTGACGGACCATGTGATGAGCGTAGTGACGTCATCAAAGGTCCTATTCCTCACAGAACAAGACAGAAGAGATGACGGCTGCGCGAACAAGTGGATTAAAGTGAGTTAAATTTTATTTTTTTTTTTTAATTAACCCCTCCAGCGCTATTTTACTATGCATTCTGTATTCAGAATGCTATTATTTTCCCTCATAACCATGTTATAAGGGAAAATAATACAATCTACAGAACACAGATCCCAAGCCCGAACTTCTGTGAAGAAGTTCAGGTTTGGGTACCAAACATGCGTGAGAAAAATCACGCGAGTGCAAAACTCATTACAATGTTTTGCACTCGCGTGATTTTTCCACGCATGTTCCCGCAACGCACCCGGACCTTTTCCCTCAACGCCTGTCTGAAAGAGGCCTTAGGGTTCTATGAAAAACATTTCTAAGGTTTATTTCATGAGGGAAGACTGTACTAAAACAGACATGTCAGGAATGGCGACTGGCCCTCTTAAGGGTATGTCCACACGGAACGGATATGCTGCAGAACTGCAGCCATGTATTGGCATGTAGTAAATCCATAGCGTTTTACAGAGCTACCAAAGGGTAGGATATGTAAAGAAACTGTCCTGCAGTGCGGGTTCTGAATCTGCAGCACCTAGGGTGAAATCTGCAGTAAATGCGCAGAATCCCAGCAAAGTCTGGAGTGAAAACTCTGCATCCTAAAGTGGACATTATAATTCCCGTCAAATATTCTCTCTTCTTTTCCCAGCCATCTTCCATTGTAAAACCTGGCAGTAGCCATGCCAAACTACAGAGCCTGATCTTTAAGCCAATTGGGACTATCCTGCTACTTTTACAGCAGTCACTTGAAATACACTTAAAAACGACAAATCATCCACACAACATGAGCGCAATAGTGTGAGGAGTTCTTTACAGCATGTACTCTAGGCTCTTACACAACCCAAAGAAACACGTATGAAATAAGAGAAATCTTACTTTAAGCATTTGGGGCACTGGTTCATGTTCTCCAAGGAGCCAGGCTGATTACACTGAACACAGGGCTCTGCCATGCATCGCTGCTCTTGGCATTTCTTGCACACAGAGAAATTCTCATACCATGGACTCCCAGGCTCCAACTGTGCTGTGTGAGAGCCACAGATTCGACAGACACGGCAATTCTGCGTAGAAACATTGTACAACAATTATTCATCAGGAATAAAGTCTAAAGGGGTACTCCTGGATTTTACTATTGATATCCTCAGTATAAGCCATCCATATCTGATCGGCAGGGGCCACCAACCAGCAGTAGCTCTGGAACTACACAGCTCTGTCCACTGTATAGTGCAGGGATCAGCAACCTCCGGCACTCCAGATGTTTGCATGCTGGGAGTTGTAGTTTCACAGCAGCTGGAGGGCAGAAGGTTGCTAATCCCTGGTATAGCGTATGGTGCTTGCTACTGCAGCACTGCTCCCAATGAAGTGAATGGGACCAGGTCTAGATCGAATGGAGCTGTGCAGCTGTGATCAGCTATCGGGGGGGTGCAGGGTGTCAGATCCCCGCCGATCAGATATTGGTGGTCTATCCTGAGAATAGGCCATCACTAGTAAAATCCTTAATCCGGCAGAGATATGAAAGCAAAGGTTTGGATCTATATAAAGCTCAATTTGCCATCAACTCTCAAGCATAGCTGAGGGTGTCACGGCTGCAAGTAGTAGCAAAGCTTTCATTGAGAATTGACAGAGTAGAATTTTTAACAACCTGAAGAAGGGAACAGATCCCCAATAGAAACAAGCAAATAAGGAAACAATAGAAATACCTTGCATTTCCATGAGCCTGCAGGCAGATCCTCGGTGGCAGGTTTCAGACAGAACGCGTGATATCCTTTGTCACAAGCATCACACACAATCACCGAGTCCTTGCCAGGTTTTCTGTTTAGGGTAAGGTACAAATTAATCAGGAGGAACATGGCATAATGTATCCAGCAAGTCAACCCTTCTTGTGTATCATGTCCGTTAGGCCTCTTTCACACGAGCGTTTCGGATTCTCTCAGGGTCTGTTCACATAAAAACTGATGGTTTTGCACGCAAGTTCAGTCAGTTTGGTCTGCGACTGCGTACAGAGTTTCAGTTTTTTCCGTGTGGCTGCAATCACAGTTTTTGATGCACGTAAAAAAATAAAAATAAAAAAAAAAAAAAACGAGATTTTTGTATAACTTACCAGTAAAATCTCTTTCTCGCTCTTTCCTTGGGGGACACAGAAGACCTTGGGTATAGCTCATCTCCATAGGAGGCGTGACACTAAGTGAAAGCTGTTAAGCCCCTCCTCCACAGCTATACCCTCAGCCTGGAGAGAGAGACTGCCAGTTGCGTGTCCAAGCAGTGAGAAAAGGCAAAGTCCAACAAGGAACCAACAAGCCAACTACCCAACGGGTAACACAAACTCGGAAACCGTGTAGAGAAAAACAATGAATGGGTGGGTGCTGTGTCCCCCAAGGAAAGAGCGAGAAAGAGATTTTACAGGTAAGTTATACAAAAATCTCGTTTTCTCGCCCAGTTTCCTTGGGGGACACAGAAGACCTTGGGACGTTCAAAAGCAGTCCAAAAGGGGAGGGACCACAGCTCCAAGGCGAAGCACCCGAAGGCATCAAGGAACCGCCGCCTGCAGACCCAGGCGGACCAAGGCAGCATACGCCGAAGCCAGAGTATGCACCCTGTAGAACTCTGTAAAGCGTGCACGGAAGACCTGTGGCCGCCCTGCTCAAATGCATGGCCGAAGCCCAATGCCTCCGGCCCAGGAGGCACCGATCGCTCTGGTGAAATGAACGGTGACAGCAAAGGCAGAATCCTGCCCTCGGTGCGGTAACCTCAGCAATAGCCAATCTGATAAGGCGGAGGAAAACCACCCTGGAGTCCGTCAACTCTAAGCGCGGACCTCCAGGAAACCCAAGAGACCGAACGTCGACAAGAGTCGGAGATCTCCAAGTAAAACCGGCAAGGCCCAAACAACGTCCAAATCGGTGAAGTGTTGAAGCGAAAGGCAAACACCACCTTCAGAAGGAAGGAACGGGATGTAGAACAGCCCTGTCCTGGGAAAAGACATAAGGCTCAGAACAAAAAGGGGCCATTCAGGCACCAGTCAGAGACACGACTGATACGGAAACACAACCGTACAGGACAGACGGGGTAGAGAGAACTTCTGTAACTGCTCCAAGGATAAGATTGGAGCACCGAGAGCTCAGTATGAAGTTCCCAGGGCGATACCGAAGGACAGTACAGAGGAACCAAAGAGCCATTTCGAGTAAGAAGGTCTTGACAGGCCCAGAGGGCCGGGGAACACTGGAAGAGGAAGAACAGCGCTGACACTTGACACCTCAAGTAAAGGAATCCCAGTCCCAGGTCCAGGCCGGACTGGAAAAAAGACAGAACCATGGGGAGAGAAAAGGTCAGAGTGGGGAATGCACAGCTTCCCACAGAACCCCAGACAAAAGAACCATAAGTCTTACGACAGATCCTGGACGAAATACAGCCAGGAGCGGACAGTAGCAAACCCGCTGGAGTCGCCTGGCAAGCGGGCGAAAAAACCCAATGTGATCAGGCGCAGACCAGTAACACGGGCAGAAGTCAACAAAACTGGTCCCGTCGGCCCCCGAGCAACGTTGTCCCGTATCCACCCTAGCGGGGGAGCAGAAGGACAGACTGAAAGGAACCAAAGGGCCCGCCCAGCATCCGCCAGATGCCAGGACAAGACAGGCTAAAGTCCATGCTGATGTAGCCATGTTCTACAGTCCCGGTGTGGGAGATCAAAGAACAATCTGGACCGAAAGGTAGTCCCCCCAAGTTACCGAGAAGGTAAGTCTACAGCAGGACCATTGACTTAGAATGGACCACGCAATCTGCACTCAGCGGGAGGACAGAACGCGGTAGACTCGGTAAATAGGCACAGCTAATACAGCCAGTGTGAACAAGGGAGACAGTACGAGGCCAAGAGGAACACCGGAACCATCCACATGAACAACCATGCTCTCCCCAGAGGGGAGGACAGTGAAGGAACAGCCTCTGAAGTCTGGCGGGACAGAAGCCACATCGGAGTGATCTGTACCGAGCGGGAGCCAAACAGAGCCGGCGAGATAAGGTAGTCGAGACAGAGGCCGGCATAACACCCTCCAACCGAACGGAGGAGTGGGCAACAGGGAAGCCATAGGACAGCTCAAAAGCAGAACCCTGCTACACTGTGAGATGCCCAGTTCACCGCCTCGCAGAAGGCGAATACCCTGAAGAACCCAAAGGTGGAGGTCCTCCGGACCTGGGTAATCGAGCACCCAAGAGAATTTGGGTGACCTTCCCGAGAAAAGCGGCCCGCACCTGGTAGCAGATCAGACTGAAGCGTAGAGGCGCCAAGAGGAAGGACTCATACCACACTACATCCGAAGAGGAGGAAATTGCAGCAGGCAAGGGAACCGCAGTCCTGCCAGAGCCAACGAAGAATTCGAGGGGCGCTCCAGACAACAGCACTCCCGACCATGTGACCACTAACGCAGGGAAGCAATACCGCGGAAGGACGAATGGGCACGCATCTAGGAACCACGAACACTCCCTGGGATGAAGGGCCAACTAAATGAATGAGCACCACCCAGCTCCGTGCAGCAGAGAGCAAGTAGAGCCCGTCCGGGTCAGGTGGACAGAATTAACTCCTTAGAGACGAGTGCAAGGCTTGCGGCAAGCATCGTATCCCAAGAAAACAAAAGTATGCCGCAGGAAGCAGGTGAGGCATACGTACGAGCAGCCCGTAAGCAGCGAGAAGGCCAACCCACCTACAGGAGGAGAAGGCATAAACGGCCCAAACAACGCACAAGAACGTCCGCTCACTGCAAAAAGGTTAATTCAGCGAAAAAGGGGGCTCGCCACAGAGTGCCACAGCATGTACGGAATTGCAAAGTGCAACCTGAAAGGGAGTTATGCACAAGCCTAGTATAGCATGCGATGGAACGCAAGCAGTCCGCCCCGAAAGGGGGGAAATTGTATCTGGCAAACTGCAGTCGGCAAGAGTGCAAAGGCCGGTCCCAAAAGGGAGTGATGCCTAAGGCCGTACCTACTTCAGAGAAGCAGGACATACCCTATAATCCAGCAGGAACGCAGGAGGTCCACCTAGTGAAAGGGGAACATGCACAGGGTTATCCTAGCATTAAGTGAGTGTGCAATAATACACCCAACACTGATTTAGCGAGAGTGCTACTACTCTGCCAATGAAGGGGGACATGTACAAGTCCAGCACAGCCATACAAGGACAGCCGTGAATCTCATGAGCGTGCCAAATTCTGCCCATGGAACAAGGGGTGGTCACGCACAAGGCCAGCACCGTATCCAATGGGAGTGCAAGCGTTCCACCCATGTTAGAGGGCCATGCTCATGGCCAGCAAGGTATCCGGTGAGAGTGTAGCATGCCGCCCAGAAAAAAGGGGGGGGGTAATGCACATGGCCAGCATCTCATCCAGGGAGAGTGCGTGCACCCGCCATGTATGGGAGTCATACACATGGCCAGCAACGTACTGGTGAGAGACAAACACAGTCAGTGAGAATGTGTGTATGTCACCTGAGGAAGGAAGGCATGCCCATGGCAGGCAGCGAATCCAGCGAGAGTGCGTACACCGCCCATGGAAGAGGGGGTCATGCATATGGCCGACAGCGGATCCTGCGAGAGTGCAAGCACCCCGCCATGTATGGGGTACATACACATGGCCAGCAACGTACCTGCGAGAAAACAACCACAGACAGAGGGATGTATGTATGCTGCCTGAATCATGCCTATGGCCGGCAGCGGAACCAGTGAGAGTGCAGCATAGTAACATAGTACATAAGTTCATCATAGCACATCAGAGAGAGTGCAGCGTTCCGCCTATGGAAGGGGGTCGTGCACATAGCCAGTACCGAATCCGGTGAGAGTGCAGTATTCCGCCTAAAAAGGGGGGTCATGCACACGATCGGCAACAGATCCAGTGAGAGTGTAGCGTTCCGCCTAAGAAGGGGGTCACGCACATGGCCGACAGCGAATCCAGTGAGAGCGCTGCGTTCCGCCCATGGAAGGGGGTCACGCACATGGCCGGCAGTGAATCCAGTGAGAGTGCAGCGTTCCGCTTAGAGAAGGGGGTCACGCACATGGCCGGCAGCAAATCCATAGAGAGTGCAGCATTCCGCCTATGGAAGGGGGTCATGCACATGGCCAGCACCGTATCCGGTGAAGGTGCAGCATTCCACCTAAAAGGGGGTCATGCACATGGCCAGCCGGCAGCCAGGGAGAGTGCAGTATCCCGCCTAGGAGGGGGGGGGGGGGGGGGGATGCACATGGCAGGCACCATAACTGGAGAGATGATGAATGCTGCCTACGGAAGGGCCGCATGCACTTGGCCAGCGCCATATCCTGGAAGAGGGCAGGAAAACCGCCTAAAAGGGGAAATGCCCTAGCACCGACGCAGGTTGGGAGCGCAATATATATATATATATATATATATAAAAATAAATAAATAAATAAAGGGGGCCACCATATAGTCAGGAAAAAGGGGGGGCCAGCCATACAGGCCCATTGGGAGCCGGCCTGTACCCAAAAGGGTTAACATGGATCCGGCCTGGAGGGCGGCGCTGCGATCCCCTGGGGGCGGAGGAACCTCCCGGCGGGAAAAATTCGCGCCTGGAGAAGTTCCCGCCCCCTCCACCAGAGGCCGGAATTTTGCGGCGTAGCAGGCCGTGGTCTAAATTTGCGGCGCCCGGTATGTACCGCCGGAACCTGAGGCGGAGTGGCGCATCAAACCGGCCGCGGGTGCCCACCCCGCGGGCCGGTCGGAATTGCGGCCCAGCAGGCCGCGAAGCCTGGGCCAAAATTTGCGGAGCCCCACCGACCGGCACCGACGGTCGGCCGGGGCCTGCTGGGCATAGAAGTCAAGCCCAAAGCCGGCCGCGGGAGCCCACCCCGCCGGCTGGAATGGCGGCTTGCCGGCCGCGGGAGCCCACCCCGCCGGCCGGAAGAGTCAGGGGCCCGGAATGGCGGCTTGCCGGCCGCGGGAGCCTACCCCGCTGGCCGGAAGAGTCAGGGGCCCGGAATGGCGGCTTGCCGGCCGCGGGAGCCCACCCCGCCGGCCGGAAGAGCCAGGGGCTCGGAATGGCGGCTTGCCGGCCGCGGGAGCCCACCCCGCCGGCCGGAAGAGTCAGGGGCTCGGAATGGCGGCTTGCCGGCCGCGGGAGCCCACCCCGCCGGCCGGAAGAGTCAGGGACCCGGAATGGCGGCCTAGCAGGCCGTGGGCTAAGATTTTTGCGGCGCCCGGCCGCACCAGAGTACCAATGTCGGCCGGAGGCGAGGCCTCACTCCACAGCCGTCAGGAGCCTCAGGCCTTGAGCAACACTCCGGTAGGAGATGGGGGGGGACCCAGAGACCGGGTGCCTGTGGTAGAAATAAACTAGGTTGCCGCTTCTGTAGCTGGCTGTGGAGACAGCCACTGGCTGCATGTCTATGGGAGCCAGGCAGGGGGGGGGTAAGGCAGAAGGAGATTGCCGCTCTGCAGGTGTCAGCATAGATCCAGCAGGGGACTAGAGGCCCAGTATGGGGGTCAGGCACGCAGGAGACCGGGGGGGGGGACGGGGACGTAGGGCTGGAGAAGCCTCTCTCTTACCACAGCCGTCTTCACCCTCGGTCCATTCCAGCAGGGTCGCCCCTTCAGCTACTGGCACCGTAGTGGCAGGACGCTGGAAGAGGGACTTGGCGTGCGGGCGACCCTTGGGCTGGCGGGATGCAGGGGAGCTAGGCTGCCCTGGTCCACCTTGCCTTCTGTGGGGGAGGCAGCAGTGCGGGTGACCGGCACTGGCGCAGCTCAACCCCGGGAGAACAGAGAGGTCTAGTGCGTCTCTGTTGTCCCTGATGATCTGGAACAAAAAGAAAATAAAAAAGTAAAAATCTAAAATTGAAACAAGGAGAAACCAGCCCTGCAGAGCAGGGAGTGTCTTGCCTCCTTGGACACTAAGCAAAAAACTGGCAGTCTCTCTCTCCAGGCTGAGGGTATAGCTGTGGAGGAGGGGCTTAACAGCTTTCACTTAGTGTCACGCCTCCTATGGAGATGAGCTATACCCAAGGTCTTCTGTGTCCCCCAAGGAAACTGGGCGAGAAAAAAAATTCTTGCAACCATCTATGCAAAATCCATTGCATCCGGATGCAATCTGTTTTTCATGCAAGTCCCATTCATGTCTATGGAACAAGAGCTGCGTGAAAAATGCAGAATATAGAACATGCTGCGAGTTTTCCTAAACACAGAAAAGATGCATGAAAAACTAAATGAATGGGTCTGGATTCAGTCCTGATGCTATGCGTTTGCTTCACACATCATATCCGGACGGAAAGCTCAGCCAAACGCAGTGTGAACAGCTCCTTTATGTGTTCTACTGTAGAGGGATCCACAACTTTATCAACATTAGAATAATAAAACATGAAAGGTTAAAAGATTAATGAAGGATGGCAGTAAAGTGACAAGAGCACATGGCTGGGATGAGACATATATTTGTGCTATATCTGGAATGGATCAGACAAAGCCTTTGCTCGGAGTGGACCCAGTCACAAACAAATATGCCCGTCATGTGGCCTTTGCAGTTTTGAATTTGAAAGCTTTGTCCATTTCAACATTTTCTGGGCTAAAAAGGAGTAAAAAAAGCTTTGAAAAATGCAAAGTATAAAATGAGTCTAAGGTTGTTAAGTTTTACGTAACTTATTACACGTATAACTACCTTTCCATTTCACTGTAAGTCGGAGAGCACACAGGAGTATTTCACTCTTCTGCTTCCCCTTGACCACCCCTACATACCACACTATCCATGTGTGACCCGGAAATAAAGCACTACGATGCTACAAATGTTTTTTATTTCCTACCTGCAACTTTGGCACACTTTACACTCAGGACACTGCCAGCCAGAGCGCTTCAATGGGGTTACGGTAATCTCCAGACAGGAACCGTGATAGTGCAGTCCACAACTGGTGCAGAACAGGAGGTCTGTGAGATCACCGGGCTTGTTACATAGCATGCAACACGAGTCATCTAACATAAGAGAAATGGTGAAAACAAAAAGATGCATAAGACAGCAGACTTATTTCCTTAAAGGGGTTCTGCACTTTGTTTTAACTGATGATATCATCATCTTCTGATCGGCGGGGGTCCGACACCCGGGACCCCCGCCGGTCAGTTGTTTGAGAAGCCAGCGGCCCTCCAGCAGCGCCGCGGCCTTCTCACTGTTTACCGCCGGCCCACTGACGTCACAACTACAATCAGCTAGTGTGGGCGGGGCTAAGCTCCATTCAAATGAACAGAGCTTAGCCCCACCCACGCTAGTTGATATTGATACTAGTGGGGCCGGGGGTAAACAGAAGGCCGCAACGCTACTGGAGCGCCGCTGCCTTCTCAAACAGCTGATCGACGGGGGTCCCGGGTGTCTGACCCCCGCCAATCAGAAGCTGATGATCTAGCCAGAGGATAGATCAGTAAAAACAAAGTGCAGAACCCCTTTAAATAGAAATGTATGAAAAAAAACAAAAAAAAAAAAACATGGAGTTGCTCTCCAAAAATCACAAATAATTTATGAGACTCTAGGAAAACATCAACCACTTTATAGAGTAACAAATACAATGCAACAGCACCCTGCAAACCAAATAAAGTACAAAAAAGTATTCTAATGCTAAGGCTATGCTTATTATGTAAATTAGAGATTCTTGGCAAATACATTTTGTACAAAATTATTTGGGCCCGTCTGCCACACGTCAAGGCGATCTCTGTAAGACGGAAACCGAACACTAAATTCTACCTGTTATGTGCCATGACGGCTACCATACAATTCAGGGAGTCTAGGTTTCACATGCATTCTGGCCCACCTTAATTTTTGTCATCTTTGGTGCCAAAATGGCCTCCATTAAATCCAGGGAACGTGCACCTGCGCATTGGGATGTGCCACCCCCTCCCCCCTTTTTTTTTTTTTCTTTTTTTTACTTTAAACTCATCCATAGACTTAAAAGGGTTGTCTCACTCAGACATTAGTGGCATATCACTAGCAATGTCATCCGCTCCCATCTCCAGTATGGATGTCATCCACTCCTTTCTCCAATATAGGAACCCCGAAGTGAGGGCAGCTGCACATGTATGGCAACCCTCCATTTATGTCTACAGGAGTTCTGATACTAGCCAAATCCAGGCTTGGCAATTTACGGCAGTCGCATAGAGGTAAATGCAGCGGTGGCCACACTTGCGCGGTGCAATCTTCATTTGCTTGGCTATTTTTGGAACACCCATAGAAATAAATTGAGAGGACGCTGCATGTGTGTGATGCGCTCTCCTTCACTTTCGGGAGGACCTGCACCTATCTGACATTGGAAGCATATCCTAGCTATAGGTCACCAATGTTTTTTGTTATCTCAAAGTGTGTCTGGTCAGCAAAATTGACCAAAGCCGTGCATGTCTCATAGAAAGTGGAAAAATAAGGATGTGTGAATAAAGACATTAAAGTCAATGCATGCGTGTGCTGTTCGTGACTCACTGACGTGTGAATCAGCCCTAACTAGAAGCTGAGCAACAATAATGTATGTAAGTAGCCCCAGCCTTAAAATTGGCACGGAAACCTACATGAGGGCAAGTAAAGGAACGAAGAAGCCGAACTTACCCATTCCAGGCTCTTCTGCCACATGCTCTGTGCACAACAATTTTAAGGTCTTCATTGACTGGAAGGATCCACTCGCAGCAGCGCATGGAAAATGATATCGGCGCAGACACCCTTTCGAGTGGCACTGAATGGTAGCACCCATCCGTTTACAGTATTCACATTTCTAGAAGAGACAAACAGGTTGACATCTTCCTGCTAAAGGCAATCCTAAGAAGACTGCAGAACGCCCCCCGTTACAAACCTGTGATATCCCTGAGAATACAGCTATGTCCACATTAGTCAGTCCAGTTCCTTCCACATTCTGGACTCCACATGACCAAGACGCACACCAGTAGTGAACCCAGCAGTGACCTGTAAGACATGATAGTAATCATCACATCATCTGTATTACCCTGGAGATTTGATAAAGCAACATCTATAAAGGAAAGCCGGATGCAGAATGTGTCAGTGACCTGAAATCCTAACACTTCAAATACAACTAAAGTGTAGAACAAACAGAGGTATGACGACATTTCCTTATAAGTGTAACAGGTTCTCATTCTTCCCCCTGAACGAAAACCCAGCCAAGACATGAGAATAAGGCAACAACAGTGTGGGGGGGGGGGGGGAAACAGTTAAACTATCAAGAAAAAAAGAATAAAATACACCCATAGACAGTCATTTTTTTAAAAACACACATGATGACAAAAAAAAAAAAAAAAAAAAAAGATATTGTTCGCCAAACAACCATTTTTGCAAGTAGCCTAAACGTGGCTTTTTGGCTAAACATCGTTGACCTAAACATTCGCCATATAATAACATTATAGAAGAAAAACCCAATCTCACCTGAAGGTTCAAAGAGCTCCTCTGGTAACACGGACTCAGCAAACCCAATGACAGAAGGATCCAAGTACTCTGTGCCGATCTCTTGTACCCGACACAGAGCAGGATCCAGTTGTGGGCGGCCTGGAGAAGGATCAAACCGTAGGAGTTCCCGCTGTCCCTGTGGACTCCATTCTCCACAGTTGCAGAGAGCACAGCGCCTGCAGCGAAAGCAATAAGTTACCGAAACCATAACTAAAAACAAGAACTCCACCTACGGAAGGTTAGCAGATGGAGGACTGTGGTAAAAAGATACAAATGCATAGGTTTCCTCAGAGCATACAATATACCTGCTACATGGCGTGCCCACGACAGTGCCATCACCTACAACACCTGCAGTTGGCGATGGATTACTGGGCTCATCTGCTTCCGCTTCACAGGCCACATCAGAGGCATTTTCATCAGCTAGGGAGAATAAATGAAACCGTTTGCATGAACTCAAACACACAATATTGTACATAAAATGGTAAGGAAAAGCTACGGACGCGGCTGCGGGCTTGTATGGAGCAGGCTGTTGCGCTAAGCCTGCTCCATTACGCAGCGGGTGAAGCTGTATAATACAACAGTCACCTGGCCGCAATGACGCCACGATCGCAGCATTTGTGGAGTTCAGCAGAGGGATGTGGCTTTCTTTGCCTTCCGATCGGAGCCCCTGCAGTGAAATTGTGGGGCTCTGATCGGCTAGCATGAAGGTTACTAAGCCTGACATGCACCGCTCCCATTCACCATAATAGTTCTCTATTATGGTGAATGAGACAAGGGATCAGAAGATCCCAGGTACTAGCCCCACTTGGGAATAAAAGTTATAACGTAAAAAAATTTTTTTTAAAAAAAATGATAGAGAATATATATATATATATATATATATATATATATATATATATATATATATATATATATATATATATATATATATATATATATATATATATATATATATACACACGACCTATAGATTTTTTTTTAGGGCCGATAGCGATAATTTGTGAACTTTCAGGCCGATAATTTATACCGATATTCTGGGAATTTTCATAAAAAAAAAAAATGCTACACAAATCTGCTGAAAATTAATATGTTTATTGTTAACGTGTATTTTTTTTGTAAATCTCTTTTTCATTTATACTTTATTTATTTTTTTACTAACTTTTAGCCCCCTTAGGGACTAGAACCCTTGTCCTATTCACCCTGATAGATCAGCCCCTCCCCTTCTTTTGTCCTCTCTCCTCTAATTGGCGGCAGCGGCAGCAGCACAGGGGGAGGGAGACACTGCTTCCTTCTCCTCTGTGCTGCTGAGGGAACACGGAGAGCGTTCTGTGTTCCCAATACGTTATCGGAATATCGGCAAAATAGATGCCGATAACTGTCAATATCCTGAATATCAGCCGATAATATCAGTAAAACCAATAATCGGTCGATATATATATATATATATATATATATATACATACATACATACATACATACACACATACAGAATTATTAGGAACAAATGTTCTATTTCTCATTAATGCAATTATCTAGTCAACCAATCACATGGCAGTTGCTTCAATGCATTTAGAGGTGTGGTCCTGGTCAAGACAATCTCCTGAACTCCAAACTGAATGTCAGAATGGGAAAGAAAGGTGATTTAAGCAATTTTCAGCGTGGCATGGTTGTTGGTGCCAGACGGGCCGGTCTGAGTATTTCACAATCTGCTCAGTTACTGGGATTTTCACGCACAACCATTTCTAGGGTTTACAAAGAATGGTGTGAAAAGGGAAAAACATCCAGTATGCGGCAGTCCTGTGGGCAAAAATGCCTTGTGGATGCTAGAGGTCAGAGGAGAATGGGCCGACTGATTAAAGCTGATAGAAGAGCAACGTTGACTGAAATAACCACTCGTTACAACCGAGGTATGCAGCAAAGCATTTCTGAAGCCACAACACGCACAACCTTGAGGCGGATGGGCTACAACAGCAGAAGACCCCACCGAGTACAACTCATCTCCACTACAAATAGGAAAAAGAGGCTACAATTTGCACGAGCTCACCAAAATTGGACTGTTGAAGACTGGAAAAATGTTGCCTGGTCTGATGAGTCTCGATTTCTGTTGAGACATTCAAATGGTAGAGTCCGAATTTGGCGTAAACAGAATGAGAACATGTATCCATCCTCTGATGGCTACTTCCAGCAGGATAATGCACCATGTCACAAAGCTCGAATCATTTCAAATTGGTTTCTTGAACATGACAATGAGTTCACTGTAGTAAAATGGCCCCCACAGTCACCAGATCTCAACCCAATAGAGCATCTTTGGGATATGGTGGAACGGGAGCGTCGTGGCCTGGATGTGCATCCCTCAAATCTCCATCAACTGCAAGATGCTATCCTATCAATATGGGCCAACATTTCTAAAGAATGCTATCAGCACCTTGTTGAATCAATGCCACGTAGAATTAAGGCAGTTCTGAAGGCAAAAGGGGGTCCAACACCGTATTAGTATGGGGGCACTAATAATTCTTTAGGCGAGTGTGATTATATATATACAGATTTTTGCAAATCTGACATGTCACTTTATGTGGTAATAACTTTGGAACGCTTTTACTTATCCAAGTCATTCTGAGACTGTTTTCTCGTGACACATTGTACTTCATGATAGTGGTAAATTTCGGTCAATATTTTTCAATTTTTATTTAAACAAAATACCAAATTTACAAAAAAAAAAATTTGGAAAAATTTGCAACTTTCCAAATTTCTATTTCTCTGCTTTTAAAGGGTTTCTGTCACCCCACTAAAGTGATTTTTTTTTTTTTGGGCTAGTTAAATTAGTTATATAGCGATATATTAAAATATAATAGTGTTCCTTACTTTGATCCAGCAGTTTAGTCAAAAAACGAAGTTTTATCCTATGCAAATTCGGTCTCTACCAGCAAGTAGGGCGTCTACTTGCTGGTAGCTGCTACAGAAATCCGCCCCCTCCTCTTGTTGATTGACAGGGCCAGCCGGGATCTCCTCCTCCGGCCAGCCCTGTCGGCATTTCAAAAATCGCGCGCCCGTGTTGAATCTGTGCAGGCGCTCTGAGATGAGGAGGCTCGTATCCTCAGAACTCCCTCAGTGCGCCTGCGCCGATGACGTCTTCTATTTCGATGATGTCATCGGCGCAGGCGCACTGAGGGAGCTCTGAGGAGACTAGCCTCCTCATCTCAGAGCGCCTGCGCAGATTCAACACGGGCGCGCGATTTTTGAAATGCCGACAGGGCTGGCCGGAGGAGAAGATCCCGGCTGGCCCTGTCAATCAACAAGAGGAGGGGGCGGATTTCTGCAGCAGCTACCAGCAAGTAGACGCCCTACTTGCTGGTAGAGACCGAATTTGCATATGATAAAACTTTGTTTTTTGACTAAACTGCTGGATCAAAGTAAGGAACATTATTATATTTTCAGATATCGCTATATAACTAATTTAACTAGCCCAAAAAAAAATAATCACTTTAGTGGGGTGACAGAAACCCTTTAAGGGTACTTTCACGCTTGCGGCAGAGGATTCCGGCAATCCAGACACAAACTGATAGCAATTGTCAGACGGATAAGGATCCGGATCCGAATGACAAATGCATTGAAATGCCGGATCCGTCTCTCCGGGGGCATCCGGAAAAACAGACCAAGCATTTTTTATTTTTTTTTTTCACATTTTTTGCGGTCTGAACATGCGCAGACCACGAAAACGGATCCGTTTTGCCGGAACACTCAGGGCCGAATCCGGCATTAATGCATGTCAATGGGAAAAAAATGCCCACGTGTTCCGGAATTTTGGACTGAGATAAAACCGCACCATGCTGTGGTATTATGTCCATCCTGAAAAGTCAAAATGACTGAACTGAAGACATCCTGAACGGATTGCTCTCCATTCAGAATGCATGGGGATAAACGCTAGTGTGAAAGTACCCTAAAACAGATAGGGATACCTCATAATAGTAATTACTTTACATTTCCCATATGTCTACTTTATGCTTGGATCATTTTGTGAATGCCATTTTATTTTTTGGGGATGTTACAAGGCTTAGAAGTTTAGAAGCAAATCTTGAAATTTTTCAGAAAATTTCCAAAACTCACTTTTCAAGGACCAGTTCAGGTCAGAAGTCACTTTGTGAGGCTCACATAATAGAAACCAGCCAAAAATGACCCCATTTTAGAAACTACACCCCTCAAGATATTTAAAACTGATTTTACAAACTTTGGTAACCCTTTAGGTGTTTCAAAAGAATTAAAGGAGAATGTAGAGGACATTTCAGCATTTCACTTTGGCCTCATGCACACGACCGTTGTTGTGTTCCGTGTCAGTTGTTCCGTTTTCCGTGATTTTCTGCGGACCCATTGACTTTCAATGGGTCTGTTGAAAACTCGGATAATGCACCGTTTGTCATCCGCGTCCGTGATCCGTGTTTCCAGTCCATCAAAAAAATATGACCTGTCCTATTTTTTTCACGGACAACGGTTCAAGTCAATGGGTCCGTGAAAAAACACGGAGGCACACAAGATTGTCATCCGCGTGTCCGCGTCCGTTTTTTTCCTATCATTTGCCAGGCAAACTTGACCTTTTTTCCCCTTTCCATGTCTGGTGATCCTCCAAAAATCAAGGAAGACACACAGAAACAAATCACGGAACAACGGAACCCCGTTTTGCAGACCGTGAAGAAATACTGTCGTGTGCATGAGGCCTTTTTGGGCATATTTTTTTTTTTTTTCATTTTAATAAAATTTTTCCACTAACAAAGCAAGGGTTAAAAGCCAAGCAAAACTCTAAATTTATTGCCCTGATCCTGTAGTTTACAGAAACACCTCATATGTGGTCATAAACTGCTGTACGGGCACACAGCAGGGCGCAGAAGGAAAGGAATGCCATATGGTTTTTGGAAAGCAGATTTCACTGGGATAATTTTAAGTTACCATGTCACATTTGAAGACCCCCTGATGCACCCCTAGAGCAGAAACTCCAAAAAAAGACCCAATTTTGGAAACTACAGGATAAGGTGGCAGTTTTGTTGGTACTATTTTAGGGTACATATTTTTGGTTGCTCTATAATTACACTTTTTGTGAGGCAAGGTAACAAAAAATAGCTGTGTTTTGGCACAGTTTTTATTTTTTGTTATTTACAACGTTCATTTGACAGGTTAGATCATGTGGTATTTTTATAGAGCAGGATGTTACGGACCCGACAATACCAAATATACTACTTTTTTGGTTGGTTGTTTCAGTTTTACATAATAAAGCATTTTTGAAAAAAAATTGTTTTTAATGTCGACTGTCTTATGTAGGGGCTCATTTTTTTCGGTATGAGATGACAGTTTGATTGGTACTATTTTAGGGTGCATATGATTTCTTTATCGCTTGGTATTACACTTTTGTGAGGTAAGTTGACAAAAATGGCTTTGACACTTATTTTATTTTTTACGGTGTTCACCTGAGGTCATGTGATATTTTTATAGAGCAGGTCATTCATTAATTTTTACACAATATCATTTTTGAAAAAATAAATAAAAATAAAATCATGTTTTAGTGCCGGTAACGGTAAGCCTAATTCAGTTTTTCCCCCAATTCACCATGACGGCAAGATAGGAGACCTACCAGATTCACCTAATTAAGGGGGGCTATGGGTTGTAGGACCTTCCTCCCGAAAAATAGTTCTGAAGATCCTGACAAGTCAAGCCTATAATGCTTAATAAAAGTATGGACGTTGGACCAGGTCGCGGCTTTGCATACAGTCAGGTCAATAAATATTGGGACATCAACACAATTCTAATGTTTTTGGCTCTATACACCACTACAATTGATTTGAAATGAAATGAACAAGATGTGCTTTAACTGCAGACTGTCAGCTTTAATTTGAGGGTATTTACATCCAAATCAGGTGAACGGTGTAGGAATTACAACAGTTTGCATATGTGCCTCCCACTTGTTAAGGGACCAAAAGTAATGGGACAATTGACTTCTCAGATGTTCCATGGCCAGGTGTGTGTTATTCCCTCATTATCCCAATTACAATGAGCAGATAAAAGGTCCAGAGTTCATTTCAGGTGTGCTATTTGCATTAGGAATCTGTTGCTGTCAACTCTCAAGATGAGATCCAAAGAGATGTTACCATCAGTGAAGCAAGCCATCATTAGGCTGAAAAAACAAAACAAACCCATCAGAGAGATAGCAAAAACATTAGGCATGGCCAAAACAACTGTTTGGAATATTCTTAAAAAGAAGGAAAGAACCGGTGAGCTCAGCAACACCAAAAGACCACGGAAAACAACTGTAGTGGATGACCGAAGAATTCTTTCCCTGGTGAAGAAAACACCCTTCACAACAGTTAGCCAGATCAAGAACACTCTCCAGGAGGTAGGTGTATCTGTGTCAAAGTCAACAATCAAGAGAAGACTTCACCAGAGTGAATACAGAGGGTTCACCACAAGATGTAAACCATTGGTGAGCCTCAAAAACAAAAAGGCCAGATTAGAGTTTGCCAAACGACATCTAAAAAAGCCTTCACAGTTCTGGAACAACATCCTATGGACAGATGAGACCAAGATCAACTTGTACCAGAGAGATGGGAAGAGAAGAGTATGGAGAAGGAAAAGAACTGCTCCTGATCCTAAGCATACCACCTCATCAGTGAAGCATGGTGGTGGTAGTGTCATGGCGTGGGCATGTATGGCTGCCAATGGAACTGGTTTCTCTTGTATTTATTGATGTGACTGCTGACAAAAGCAGCAGGATGAATTCTGAAGTGTTTCGGGCAATATTATCTGCTCATAATCAGCCAAATGCTTCGGAACTCATTGGATGGCGCTTCACAGTGCAAATGGACAATGACCCAAAGCATACTGCAAAAGCAACAAAAGAGTTTAAGGGAAAGAAGTGGAATGTTATGCAATGGCCAAGTCAAATCACCTGACCTGAATCTGATTGAGTATGCATTTCACTTGCTGAAGACAAAACTGAAGGGAAAATGCCCCGAGAACAAGCAGAAACTGGGGCTGAAACCCAGCGTCTGGTGATGTCTATGCGTTCCAGACTTCAGGTTGTAATTGATTGCAAAGGTTTTGCAACCAAGTATTAAAAAGTGAAAGTTTGAATAATTATTATTAATATTATTATTATTATTATTATTATGTCCCATTACTTTTGGTCCCTTAGTAAGTGGGAGGCACATAATCAAACTGTTGTAATTCCTACACCGTTCACCTGATTTGGATGTAAATACCCTCAAATTAAAGCTGACAGTCTGCAGGTAAAGCATCTTGTTCGTTTCATTTCAAATCCATTGTGGTGGTGTATAGAGCCAAAAATGTTAGAATTGTGTTGATGTCCCAATATTTATGGACCTGACTATCTGCTCCAACGAAGCTCCCACTTTTTCTGCATAGGAAGATGAGACTGCCCTGGTGGAATGGGTCCTAACCTTAACCGGGCATGGAAGATTTTGAAGCCGGTAGCAGTCATAGATAGTTTGTTTTAGCCACCTAGCGATGGAGGCTCTAGAGGCAGCCTTCCGCTTATTCTTCCCTCCAAACTGGACTAACAGGTTGTCAACCTTCCTGAATTCTTTAAATACCTCAAGGTACCTTAGAACAACCAGTCTGACATCTAAGGAATGAAATTCCTCCTCCATGTTTTTCGGGTTATTACAGAACGAAGACAGCACTATCTCCTGGTTCCTATGGAAGTCAGACACTACCTTTGGAGGGAATCCTGGATCTGGTTTAAATATTACCCTGTCATCAAGAATGGTTAAAGTGTGGATGTCTGATAGAGAGGGGGTCTGGCTTTCCTCTACTCTCCTAGCCGATGAAATTGTGATAAGGAAGGGCTGTCTTAAATGAGAGCTTTTTGATTGAAGCGTCCTCCAAAGACTCCAATTTTTTTTTTTGTTAGACCTTGTAGTACAATGTTTAAGTCCCAAGTTGGAATTCTAGGTCTGACGAAGGGTCTTAAATTGCCCGTTGCTCTAAAAAACTTGATCCACCAGTGCTCAGCTAAATCTGAGTCAAAGAAGACGCTTAGGGCTGCAATCTGCACATTGAGGGTCAAAGGACATAGTCTAGCCCTTGTTGAAGGAAATACAGAATTCCCTGTATATTTGGAGCGGACTGGTTTATATCCTCTTGTCCCCACCAGGAGCAGAACCTTTTCCAGATTTTTAAATAAATCGCATATGTGACTTTCTTCCTACAGGCCTTAAGTGTGTAGACCACCCTGTCTGCCCTACAGGCTGATTTTAATTAGTGTCAGTACATAGCCAGGCCTGCTCCCCTTCACTCATTGAAGCCATGGCACCAGGAGTGAGATAGTTTGTGGACTCTCACTGCAACCCTTGGTATCCATTGGCGGCGGTGGTGTTGTGGAGTGGGCCTGCTGTGTAACCTATACTCCCTGAAGTGTATGGTAGCCGTCATGGCACCCAACAGGTAGAATTTAGCGTATGAACCCGTCTAATAGAGATTGCCTTGACGTTCGGCAGACGGGCTCAGATTATTTTGTACAAAACGATTTGCCAAGTATCTCTCACTTATAGTGTAGCACTTGTACTTTTTATGCAATTTTGTACTCTATATACTGCAGTGAATTGTCGCATTGCATGTTTTTGTCTTTTTAAGTGTGTAGATGACCTTCTCTGACAATCATTTCTGATTCAGGATCCAGGCTGTCAGCCTGAATAATTCTGGACGTGGATGTATTAATGGACCTTGAGTCAGGCTGTCTCTCCTGACTGGAAGTACCCAGGGATCCGATACAGTCAGATTTTTGAGTATTGAAAACCAGCTTCTCTTCGGCCAGAATGGTGTTATTATTAGGATGAGATTTGGTTTGTCCTGGATAACCTTTGGAAGTAGTTGAAACGGAGGGAACGCATAGGCCAGAGTCCAATTCCAGGGAGCAGAAAGTTCTCACTTTTGCATTTACCCTTGAGGCAAACAGATCTATGACTGGAGAACCCCATTTCTCTTCCATCAGGCTAAACGTCTCGGTATTTAGTGACCATTCGTTTTGTGGCTCAAATAATACGCTACCATGATTCTGGGAGCCTTTCCTTCTGCACAATAATTATTTTTCCCTGGCAGCTTCATTAGTTGGTTTGACCTTGTTCCCCATTGATGTCTCAAATAAGACACCGTTGTTACGTTTTAGGATAGAATCTTTACGTGATGGCCCTTTAGGACATACGGCGCAGCTTTTAGGGTCTCCCATACAGCCCTTAATTATTTGCAATTGGACGAATGATCTGACATGGCTTCCGGCCAAAGACCCTGAAAGAATTTTCCTTCTATATTTGCACCCCAGCCTATTTTGCTGACATCTGTTTGAATTTGTATAAACTGAGTCTTCCGCCAAGTCACTCCTTTTACTAGGTTTGCTGACTGGGTCCACCATGTGAGTGACGACTTTACGTGTTGTGGGATCAGGACTTTCCCGTCTAAAGTCACCCGTCTCCTGTCCCAGCATCTCAGTAGCCATAGTTAAAGAGTTCTGAAGTGGAACTGGGACCAAGGGACTGACACTATGCAAGATGTTAATACACCTAGGAGGCTCATCCCCTCCCTGATGGAGCATGAATTTCTTTTTTAGACCTTCCCTTTGAGGTCTACTATCTTTTCTTCCAGAAGGAATGAGGACTGAATTTCCAAATCCAGGATAATTCTTAAAGAATTTTATACTTGTCTGGGGATAGAAGGCATGATTTTTTCAGCAAGGCTAAGAAGGAATTTAGTTCGCTTTCAGTCTGTTTTTTGGAGTCTGCCAGTATTAGAAAGTCGTCTAGGTAAGGTATTATTATTAGACTTTGATTTCTTTGATAAGCAACCATTTCCACCACTATTTTGGTAAAAACCCTGGGGGCCGGGGAAATACCAAAAGGAAACTGGAAATGATGAATCTTCCCTACTCAGTTTTTTATCGCAAACCTTAGGAACTTTTGAGATCGTTGTCTGATCGGTACATGGTAATATGCATCTTTCCGGTCGATTGTGCACATTATAGCGTTCTGTATTATTAACGGGACTGTGGACGCTAGCGACTTTATCTTGAATTTCCTGTATAGGATGTTTTTGTTTAGACATTTTAGATTTATTATTGTTCTGAATGTCATGTCTGGATTGGCCACAAAAAAAAATAAAAGAATAGAATAGAATCCATCCTTTTCTTGAGAAGTGGGAACTTCTGTGTAATTGCCCTTAGTTTTAAAATTTCTAGGACGCCCCTCCAGAGTCTTTCCCTTAGCCCTTTTGACGATGGGGAAGTGACCACGTATTTGTTTGGGGGGGGGGGGGGGGAGGAGAACTCTATCTTGTATCCCTTCTCCACTATGTCTAGAACCCAGGGATTTGATGTGATTTCCTTCCACCGAGATAAGAACCCCCTCAGTCTTCCCCCAATCCTGGCGTCATTGTTTGTCACTGGTTTTATTTTGTGGATTAAGAGGAACCCCCTACCTCGACCACCCTTTGGGTAGCTCCACCTTCCCGTCTTCCCTTTCCCCTGGTAGGGTCCATCTTTACCCGCATAGGGACAAAAAGAAAAAAAAAGGCTTTTCTTCGGGAAAACCTTTTTTAGCCGTCGCCTTTTCCAGGCTTTGGTCCAACACTGGACCAAAGACATATTCTCCAGAAAAAGTGATGGAGCAGAGTTTCATTTTTGAGGCCTTGTCACCCGACCAGGACTTCATCCATAAAGCCCTCCTAGCAGTATTTGAGAGTGCTGCATCTTTAGCGGAAAATCTAACTGTATCCGCTGAAGCTTCGGCTAGGAAGGCAGTGGCTGATCTTAGAAGGGGTAAAAAATAAATTATTTCCTCCCTCTGTGTTTTGTTTTTTAAGTGACTTTCGAGCTCATTGAGCCACAGGTACATTGATCTCGCTGCAGATGTCGCCGTTATGTTGGTTTTAACGCTGTACATGGCAGCTTCTTAGGATTTATGCAGGAGACTTCCCTTGCATAGCGTCTCGCAGCTGGGAGGAGTCTTCAAATGGTAGTGAGTTTTTTTTATTTACCTTAGCTACCTGTACGTCTATTTTAGGTATATTATCAAATAATTTTGACTCAGAAGGATCAAACAAAAGCAGATATTTGAATTCTCTTGATATGCCCAGACGTTTTTCTGGATCAGACCATTCGTCAGGGACCATCTTTTATATTTTCATTTATGGGGAACACATTTAACCTCTTGGTTCTTAACCACCCAAACATTAACTCCAATGTGGCTTCTGGACTTCCTCTATGCCCACAGTGGCCCTTACCGCTTTTAATAGATCACCCATATTTGCAGAGGAAAATTTAAATTTTTTTTGCATCTTCTACGACTTCTCCCTTCGAAAGGGGGTCGTCGTCCTCCCATTGCCTAGAAGGCTCAGCGCCATCCATTACGTCCTCAGTCAGAGGAGGAAGGGACCGCCACTTTTTGTCTTTTAGGGGAGGAGGACCCGGACTGGATTCTTTAAGCGAAGCCAGGGAGTATCTAACTTCATCACGGATTATTGTTTTTAAATCTTCCATCATAGATGGTTGCTCCTCTCTCACAATATTTGAAATGCATTCTCTGCACAATTTTTTTGTATATTGTTCAGGAAGCCTCTTGAAGCAAGAGATGCATTTATTGCTCTTTTTTGCGCTTCTTTAAAAAACTATTGACAAGAGAGGAACAATCAGCATCTACCCCCTCTTTTTCTGGACATGGGGATATATGTGTGTGTGTATGTACTATGTCCAAAATATACCAGGTATGCCATCAAGCTGTACAAGATAGGATTCCCCGACGGGGGACTTATGGTCACCGATGCAGGACCATCCAGCTCTCTAGACTGTTCAGGGGCCGACATGCTTGTGGATGTGATCATCAGACCTCAGATCAGGATCCACCATGGCTTCCTGCAATTTTATACATGCGGCCATACTCCGGTGTATCTTACTTCCGGGACACCCACAGCGTCAACGCGCCACCGGAAGTGACGTAGAGCGCCAACGCACCACGTGGGAGACTCCGGTCTGCGCCTGTTAATCCCACCAGGGGGAAAGGCAGGTGAGCATGCGCCGGACGCAGGCATCCGATTTACAGATGCGAGGTCCGCAATTCTCCCCTGCTCAGCTTTGGTAAAATGCTGCTGGCGAGCAGGGGAGCCGTCACAGGGGATCTTTTACCCAAGGGAGGCCTGCAGCCCCCGATGAGCCGACCCTATGAAATAAGGTAAATTCAATACCAATCCATCTTCACCTCCTGACTAGCAGAGGCCTTTCTCTGTCCTGGCCACTATAGGGGCAGGAAAACACTGAAGTGGGTGGTGGGCAGGGGCCATTTAATCTTTCTCTCTGTTTTGCTGCCCCTACAGAGGTCAGGAGTCAATCTCCAATCTTGCCGTCATGGTGGTGAATTGGGAAAAAAAATAGCTTTTATTTTATTTTTTTGACGGTGTTCATCTGAGGGGTTAGGTCATGTGATATTTTTATAGAGCCAGTCAATACAGACGCGGCGAGATACCCAATAGGACTACTATTTTTTTTTTTCTATTTAAAAAAAAAACAAAAAAAAAAAAAACTTTATTTTAGGAAAAGGATGCTTTTTTTTGTGCCTCTCTGGGACTTTTGGGGGTCTGATCCCCTTTACAATGCATCACAATACTTCTGTACTGTAATGCAATGGCTGTAAGTGTATTACACACTGTAATGCACTTCAGCCAGCTTGCATCGGGCTGCCTTCCCTGCTATCGGGTCTCGTCACAGCAGAGCAGGGACCCGATGGCCACCCCGCACCCGGCAGGATAACGCACGTGCCACGCTCAGCGCCGACCGCAGCAGTGCGAGGGTTAATGCGCCAACGCATACAGCAGGGGTCCGGCTATCAGTAACTGCTGGACCCCTGCCCGATCAGAGCGCCGTACATGTAGGGCGCTGGTATCTTACGGGTCAAAGTTCAGATACCCTCTCCTATCCCAATTTTACATATAAAAATAAATAATTAAAAATAAACATAACAGGTAACGCCGTGTCCGAAAATGTTTGAATTATTAAAGGGAACCTGTCAGCGTCAAAACCCATCCCAAACCGCCAGCAGTACCTTCAAGTAGCCGGCAGTGAGTTTCGAATGATGATTTTCTTACTGCATTCTGATGAGGCAGAAGTATTAAAAACATTCTTTTACCCTCCGTCTGTGCTATTTTCCAGTCAGGCTTGAAGTCAAGCTAACCGCTCCTCCTTCCCTGCCCCTTAGCTGTGACTGACAGCCGGCATTGAGGGGTTAAAAATAAAACTAATTTAACTCACCCCATTCACTTGAAGAAAGAAGAGAAGATCCGCTACGCGATCAAGTGAATGGGGAGAGTTAAATTTGCTTATTTTTAACCCCTCAATGGACATTTTACTATGCATTCTGTATTCAGAATGCTATTATTTTCCCTTATAACCATGTTATAAGGGGAAATATGACAATCTACAGAACACCGATCCCAAGCCCGAACTTCTGTGAAGAAATCCGGGTTCGGGTCTAGGTAGCAAACATGCATATTTTTCTCACGCTCGTGCAAAATGCATTAAAACGCTTTGCACTCACGCGGAAAAATCACACATTTTCCCCGGCCCTCACACGCGACGCCAATGTGAAAGAGGCCTAAGACTGGTGCATGGTACCTTCTAATAAGTGCCATGTACTGATCTGGTTAAGGCTGAGTTCACACGAACGTATGGCTTTTATAGTTTTTTGCGGTCCGTTTTTCACTGATCTGTTCCGTTTTTGACTTCCGTTGGGTTTCCGTTTCGTTTTTCCGTTCGGCATATACAGTATACAGTAATTACATAGAAAAAATTGGTCTGGGCATAACATTTTCAATAGATGGTTCCGCAAAAACGGAATGGATACGGAAGACATACGGATGCATTTCCGTATGTGTTTGTTTTTTTTGCGGACCCATTGACTTGAATGGAGCCACGGAACATGATTTGCGGGCAATAATAGGACATGTTCTATCTTCCAACGGAACGTAAAAACGGAAATACGGAAACGGAATGCATACGAAGTACATTCCATTTTTTGCGGAACCATTGAAATGAATGGTTCCGTATACAGAACCCCAAAAAAATGTTCGTGTGAACTAGGCCTAGAGATGAGGGCATCATAAACAGCCTGTATGCAGCTTATGCTCTACAGCATTTCAACAAGTAACCACTGCAAAGTTAAAGTGAATTTACCTGACGCTTCAGATTCTTTGTCCTCGCTGGATGGTTTCTGATCATCCATCCCTGGCCAAAAACTCTGACTATCCCCTTTAGGGCGACCTACAGGAGAATAAGAGATTACTGTTATAGGAATATTTCCATGTTTGACATACCAAGTACATAAACATTATACCAATTAAAAATGAGCACTAACATTCCTAAATTATTAAAATGTCTGAAGTAGCCTAAAGGCGAGTAAACGTCTAGCATGGTCACAACACCATATTTTCCCGAAACATTTAATGCATTTTTCTATCCCCACAGATAGGGCTCATTCAGTCAAACGTATGGCCGCCGTGCCATGTTGCGGTCCCGTAATACACAGTCACTGGCTGAGCGATGCAGAGTGGACCCAATGACTTGAATGGGTCTGAGATCTGCAAGATACGGCGAAAGATCTGCAAGACCACGGAAGGGTGTCCAATCTATGCCTCTGCTCCGCAAAAGACAGGACGTCCTATATTTTGTCGTATCTTTCAGATTGCGGAACCATTCAAATGACGGACCCATTCACCGCAGCACGGAGTTCACACAGCCTATTCCAGTGCATTGCAGAACCGCTGTTTGCGGTCCACAACACAGGCACCGCGGCCATATGGTCGTGTGAATGTGCTCTTATTAGACATTTTTTTTATTCTGCTCCAAATCCTCCAAAAATAAACTGGCTGGTCCAATATCTTGCTATGAAACTGACCCAATGGTCCAGCGCTGCCCAATATGCCACGGCAATATAACCATGTCACACACAAGGAGGCACAATATACAGTTCATTTTCCATCAAGTCAGAAGAAGGATAATGACTGACAACACATAAAAACTGGGACTACACGGCAACACGTGTAGCGTGATATCAAGTTCCAGAAAACTTGTCTGCAGTCCTACACACACAGGACTTGCATTGCAGTGTATGATGGCAACGTTTCATGCGACTCAAAAAAGTCAAATTTATTGCAACTGTCGCAGTGATTGGCTGCAGCGGTGATGTGCTGTATCCAGGCACGCTGCGGTTTATAAACAGACAGCAGTAGAAGAAGTGACCAGCGCAGGAGAAACGGGCGCGTGTATAGTGTTTTTTTGCCCTTTTCTTTTAAGACACTGTAAGGCCTTACTACTGTGATTTCTGCAGCCGACAGGATTGCGTTATGTGCTATTTATTTCTCTGAACGGCAACTAATCAGAAATCAGTAGGAGACAAAAAATATGCCCCGCCATATACGAGGACACAGGTCCTGCAGAGGTCACTGCTGAGGCCATTGTTTGGCCAGCAGTGGTGACCTGCATCTAGACAACACTTGACTTCTGATCTGGTGAGGATCAAAACCAGGAGATGGGCTCTGCACGCGGCCGTGTTCCGCGGCCGAGAGCGGTCCGTGGTATGCCGGGCTGGATTCCTGTTCAGAGCAGAAGAGCACGGAGTCATGACGCCGTGCGCTTCATGGCGCTGCTGCACTACAGTAATACACTCGTATAGTGTATTACTGTAGTGCAGCGGTGACATGAAGCGCACGGCGTCATAGCAACCAATGACGCCGTGCGCTCATGCTCTGAACAGGAATCCAGCCCGGCAAACCACGGACCGCTCTCGGCCGCGGAACACGGCCGTGTGCATGAGGCCTTAGGCTGAGCCCATTATTACCAGTCTCTGATCCCTTTAAACAGAAATGTAAGAATAACAGACCAGTCAGCAGCAACTTTCAAGAGCAGAAGTCACCATTGGCTGACATTGTTTTTAGTGACGGTTCCGTATTTTCCGTTTTTATGCCTGGTCACAAAACGGAGCGCTGCCGGAACGGAAGACATCCTGATGTGTCCTGACCGGATCTCTTTCTATTCAGAATGCATGAGGACTAAACGGAGACTCACTCCTCCCCCCCCCCCCCCCCCCACCCCTTGATATTGAGATCTTCTGCCGGATCTCAATACTGGAAAACCACAACCCAAGTGTGAAAGCGGCCCAAGTCATTACAGAATAAATCTATGCGTTAGGATAATCTTCCACCTCGACGCTGTACTGCAGCCTTCCGGGATTATAAGAACATAGCTATATCACACAATGGAAGGCTCCAGGTGTAATATTCATCTGTATGTGCCACAAAAACCAAAATGCCTTTTTATGCGACAATATAACATGAAGTGTGTCAGGCAAGTAGAAGAAAGCTTCCTTCCCAATCTGTGCTGCTCCCGGAGCCACATGGCCAAAGAACACAAAGGCTTCAGAGCAGCGCTTCCTGTTTTCTCCATCTACGGAGATGAAGTGAAACTGAAGACTTTGCTCTCAGGACCCGGCAGTAATTACAGAGGTGCCGACCTGGTTTACAGGCTCCACAGTAGGAAGAAAATAAAGTAAAAACTAACAAAAGTTATATCTGTATCCACACATTATAAACATGCATGAGTATATAAATCACTGTAAAGATACTGTAGGCAAAGTGTCAAAATGGAAATAAAAAAATAAAAATTAAAATAGTTTTTTTTTAAATTATGATTATTATTTTTTTCAGACAACTACCAGCTTTCATGCAGCATTAATTGTGGGTTAACTGCTACGTGTAAACCTACCCCGAGAATTATGATGCAGTGTATTGTGGAGATTCTGACATACTGCTATGTATGACAAAGATAATCAAATATACACGACACCAATACACAGAAAAGCCATGTCTCCCACAGATTACAGCTGGTCCCAGCGGTGTATGTGATACCCTATTATTGGGAACCTTTTACCAAAACAGGACTCCTCAAAGCAGACAGTACTTGCACAGTTTTGCCATGAAAAAAGAAAAAAAAAAAAAGGGGCCACAAAGGAAATAACCTACACGGGTGCAGCCGTTCTGAGGCTGGTACAGCGGGCACTGATCTTCATTTTGTGCTCCGGCCCACCCAACAGAAATGTCACCTCAGCCAATCATCAGCTATAGTGCTGATCCGCCTCAGCCAGTGATTGTCCAGTATGTCAAGCCAGGACCAGGCAGTGAAGAGCAGCTCAGACACATTAGTGATGGGGCTGGATCAGTAAGGGAAGGGGGGGGGGGATGTTTTTTTTTCTTCTTCTTCCTATGTGGTCCATTTTATTTTACACTAGAAAACGCTTTTAAAAAGCAAGAAAATTAAATTTAGCACCAACAAATCAGCAATATTTTGAGTCAAAGCAAGAACACTTATAAATGTATAAATGTGCCCCACATCACCAACACTGGTTATGCTACAGCACAGCCCTCCAGCACATGGACTATCCCTTTAAATGGACTTAAATGTGGCGATAAAGGAAATCCGAACCATACATCATACCCATTCCACACTTTCATCATGACATGACTGGTTCATAACTGGATGGACACCATATGTTTGCTTGAAGGGGCTTTTCACTTTTTAGATCCTGATTATCTATCCTTCGGGTAGGTCATCAATATCATACATGTTGAGGTTCAACACCTGGCACCCCCACTGATCAGCAATTTTCATCGGTGCCAAAAACAGAAAAAAAAGGGATGGAACCATAAGCATTAGACTTTCAGCTCTGTCGACTGCTTTGTTTCCGGAATTGGCAGCTGTCAAAAACAGCTGACCGGTGGGAGCGTCGCACTCCAATCGAACGGATATTGATGACCAACCTAGAGGAGAGGTCATCAGTATCTAGGAACTGGAGAAACCCTTAAAAGGGTTATCCAATATCAAACTCCCCCCCCCCCCTCCCCCCCTCCATATGCCAGGCCCCTCACAGGGAATATACTTAGGCTACTTTCACACTAGCGTTCGGGTGTCCGCTTGTGAGCTCCGTTTGAAGAGCCAGCATCCGTACTGCCCTAATGCATTCTGAGTGGACGCGGATCCGCTCAGAATGCATCAGTCTGGCAGCGTTCAGCCTCCGCTCCACTCAGCAGGCGGACACCTGAACGCTGCTTGCAGCGTTCGGGTGTCCGCCTGGCCGTGCGGAGGCAAGCGGATCCGTCCAGACTTATAATGGAAGTCAATGGGGACGGATCCGTTTGAAGATGACACAATATGGCTCAATCTTCAAACGGATCCGTCCCCCATTGACTTTCAATGTAAAGTCTGGACGGATCCGTTCAGGCTACTTTCACACTTAGAATCTTTTTTTAACTATAATGCAGACGGATCCGTTCTGAACGGATCCAAACGTCTGCATTATAGGAGCGGATCCGTCTGTGCAGACACCAGATGGATCCTCTCTGAACGGTAGTGTGAAAGTAGCCTTACCTGGCTCCCCGCACCGCTGCTTCTCCCCGTGCGCGTGGTGGGGGGGGGGGGGGAGCAGCCAATGGCAGGAGGGGATGGGGACAAGCCTCCCTAGCATCGCAGGTGATGCGGTGGAGGGAGCGGGGACCCAGGCAAGTATATTCCCTGTGAGGGGCCCGACACATTGGAGGGGAGGGGGGGTGGGGGATAGCTTATATTGGATAACCCCTTTAATGTCAAAACCTTTAGAAAAATAAAATAAAATAAAAATCTGTGTTGAATGCAGGTATCTTCACCATGTAGATTGTAAGCCCTCACGGGCAGAGCCCTCTCTCCTTTGTACCAGTCTGTAACTTGTCTTCTTCATGCTTAGTGCAATTGTCTATTATGTAATAATAAATAATAATTTTAATATTTTTTTTTTTGAACCATGTTATAATAGTTAATTTGTTTGCCTTTAAAGGGGTTGTGCACCTTTGGGGGGGGAATTTGGCAACTTCCCTACCCCCTCCTGGGCAGATCTGCGAAGGGAGGCTTCCCAACGCTGGTTCCCAGCTCCTTCACTCTATGGCCTTGGCTGCTCCACTGGGCTCCTTGGATGTAAACTTCCTTCCGAATCGCTGTCTGAAGTGGTGACCTGCTCCACTTGCGTTATGACAAAAGGTCCCACTACTGCGGCCAGCGATTGGCTGTGGCGGGGTCAAACAGGACGTTTACATCCAGGGAATCTAGTGGAGCAGCCGAGGCTCAGAGAAGGAGATAAGTATGCCCCCCCAAAGATGCACCCTTTAAGACGTCATGTACAGAATACAGATACCTGTGCATTCCGTATTTCTCTCACGCCCATGAAGAGAAAGGGCTATTCTTGTCTGCAATACAAACAAGGCTAGGACATGCACTGCAATTTGTGGAACACAAACAAATCCACACAGAAATAAAAATAATACAGATCTCCGTTTGGCTCCATAGAAATTAATGGGTCAGTTTATCCACAAAAACACAAAGACAGCGAACGGATGAAGTGCGTATAAAGCCTAACCAGGAGGAAATGAGGACAGCAAACCATACACCCTAACAAACTAATGTCTCTAAGGAGTTAAAGGGATACTCCGAATATGTGAAGTTATTCCCTAGCTTGACTGCCAAAGCATGTATACAAAGACAACTGTGGGACCACCCACTGGACTGAGCGGGGATTTAGATCTATCACTTTTTTGTTATACTGAATCTGTTCCCATAAAACTAGTAAACGGTAGATTTATTCTTTATAATTATTAAAAAAGCATGCTAATAGCAGGGATCTTGAAAGCTGAACAACGGGTGCAGGGAGGAGGACCCTGGACTGGACACATGCACACAAGCGTACTTGCCCTCTGCCCGTGCTGCGGGCTGTAGACAGCTGGTCCGCAATACACAGGCACTGGCTTTGTGCACTCTGTGGTGCGGATGCGGACCCATTGACTTGAATGGTTCCTCAATCCGCAACTTAGGCTACTTTCACTCCTGCGTTCGGTGCGGCTCCGTCTGGCATCTGTACAGACGGATCCGCACCTATAATGCAAGCGCTTGTATCCGTTCAGAACGGATCCGTTTGCATTGTTCAAGATAATGCAAACTGATCCGTTTTGACTTACACTGAAAGTCAATGGGAGGGGGATCAGTTTTCAATTGCACCATATTGTGTCAGTGAAAACGGATTTGTCCCCATTGACTTACATTGTAAGTCAGAACGGATCCATTTGGCTCCGCATCGTCAGGCGGACATCAAAACGCTGCAAGCAGCATTTTGGTGTCGGCCTCCAGAGCGGAATGGAGGCGGAGCGGAGGCAAACTGATGCATTCTGAGCGGATTCTTATCCATTCAGAATGCATTGGGGCTGAACTGATCCGTTTTGGGCCGCTTGTGACAGCCCTAAAACGGATATCTCACAAGCGGACCCTGAAACGCCAGTGTGAAAGTAGCCTTAGTACTGAAGAGAGGACTTCACCTACCTTTTGCGGAGTGGAGGCACAGATCGGAAGCCCAGAGAAACACTATGAAGAGCTTCTGTGGGCCTTCGAGTCCGTGCCTCCACACCGCAAAAGATAGAATATGTTCCGTCTGTGGCCATATGTAGCAAGTTAACGGGTCCGCATCTGCAAACTGTGTGCACGCGACAAGTGGCCGTGCACTGCAGACCGCTATTTGCTGTCCGCAGCATGGGCACTGAGAGCTTACGCCTCAGTGCATGAGCCCCAATACTGAAATTTAGACTTCTTCTCCAGCACTCCATAAAAAAAAAAATATATCCTTTATTGAAAGCACATTACAAACATATTGCAAAAAAAAAAAAAAAAACACCTTACGCATTTCGGACAGAGTGTGACTTAGTCATGGCAATGTAACGTGTTTTCAATAAAGGACATTTATTATGGAGAAGAAACTCTTCATTGCAATTCTGAATAAAATACTGCAGACTTTAGGGACCGGTCACACTATTAAAAAGGGGTCAATGTAAAGTCCAAGTGACAAACAAGTCACAAGACACAATAAAGTAACATCACTGTTGTCGCTGACCATGAGGATCACATCACCGCGCTACCAAGTCCATAAACTTACATATATTAGCAAAATGCCCAAGTTCAAAACCCCAAGCCTGTGATGTGTCGGCCTCTTCCGTGATATAAAAGGTTGTCCTAGTACAGGCTTTGATGGGGAGGGGCACATGCTATTGGCCCAAGTGTCACGTCATTTCCACAAGGGGACACTGGTGCCAACACAATCTGTGCATAGGATGACGAGGACTATGTAGATAAAGGGCATGATGTCTTGCACAGCAAATAAGGAGATTTTTGTTACAATCCTCTTAAGGGTATGCTCACCGGTCCCGGTGGTGTAGCCAGATGTTGTGATGATGTGTTATGAAGAATCCGACCCAATAACGAGAACCCAGGGTCCCATGCCCATCTATGAAAGGAGCGGCAGATTGATCATGCAGACCGCGGCTCCAGTCATTCTCTGTGGACTGCCAGAGACAACCACGCAGTAGTGCTCAAGGCCTAATTGCTGCTCCATACACTGGTAGGCACACGCCCCCGCTCTGCCACCAAGGAGATACTTCTCATCACCTATCCTATGGACCACAACTTAGCACACTCCCTTTAATAAATGTTAGAGGTTAAAAATGGGTTGTCCGGGTTCAGAGCTGAACCCGGATATATCCCCATTTTCACCCAGGCAGCCCCCCCTGACAGAAGCATGGGAGCAGTTCATGCTCCAATGCTCTCCTTTGCCCTGCGCTAAATCACGCAGGGAAAATGCATTTTCAGGAGTTCCGGTGACGAAACAAGCTCCTCTTAGGACTGCTAGGCGGAGGCTTCCGCCCAGCAGTGAGCCGTGACGTCACTGATGGCCTGTAAAATGGATATGGCAGCGCTAATGCCCACCCATCAGAGCCGGTGACATCACCAAACACACTGTTACTGTAAGTAAAAAAGAGCCCTTGTCCTGCGCAATCTAGCGCAGGGCAAGGGAGTGCATCGGAGCATGAGATGCTATCAGGGGGGCTGCCTGGGTGAAATTATGGGAACCCCTTTAAGATAGCCAACAGTTTTTACGCTCAGTTCACACACTACAGTCAGGCCTCTCAACATGGTCATGTGGTACTGCAGCCAATCACTAGCCACAGTGGCCCACAACAGTCAGCCACTGGTAGCAGTCAGTGATTGGCTGCAGCGTCACATTTGCGGTAAGGAGGACCAGGAACTGCAAAGACCAGAATCGGCAATTCGTCTTATTACGTATTACTGAACGCTATTCGGAGCACTTCTAAATCAGGTAGTTTGAGAAGTGGTACAGCCAACGTGAACGGCAGAAGACCCTGGGAACAGGATGATGTGCCGCTGACAAGACTAAAAGAAGGGATCCAGGTTACTGTTCTGCTCGTTTCGGAGTTTATGCAAAAAAATTATTCTTGAATCAGATGGTCGCTGTAAAGGGGTTGGCCACATGTGCTATGCAGCTAGTTACAGGCGTTATTAAACCATCGGTGCCAATGTCCAATGGTTTAATACGCCTAAATTAGGTTATAGCTCAAGTCTATGCCAGCCCTTAGCTGGCATGGACTGAAGTTTGTGACACATGGAGAGGCAGAGATCTTATTGGGAAAGAGCATGGCTTTGTGTGAAAGTGGATTGGCTTAATATGTGACATTCAGCACCAAAACTGTGCCTGTGATAAATGTGCTCCAGGTCTAGAAATGCTGAGATCACGCCATCTACAGGCTTAGTAAATGAACTCCATTGTATGTAATGCATTTTATATTTCACCACGGACAGAGAAGTAATGCCATGAAAAATACAAAACCATTTTGCTTGAAACCAGTCAAAAAGCTTTCGCTGCATACTTCAATTTGAAAAATGCAGATTTTAAAGTGGATACAGTTTCTGCCCTGTCATATCAGCAACGTGTGAAACCAGCCTTATGAACATAATTGTCACGGACGTTCCCGTGGCAGGTACCAGGAGATCAGAGAGACTGGCAACACGCGAGTTAAATTGACAAGTTCCTTGTGGATCTTATTGTGTCTGTTTTGGCGAATGCCACACCTCTTGCTTCAGGTGTTGCTTGTTGGTAATTTACATTCCCCATAAGTAGCCACTTCTCACTCTTGTAGGTGTGGTTTATAGATTTCCTTCTTGCCTTCTAACTAGCTGGTTGGTTGTACTCTGTGATGTTTCTGGAGTTGCCAGTTTTCTACATTAAGCTAAGTCATGTCTTTTCTTATTGTATTGTGTTTGTTATATTCCCTGTTTGTATCTGGGCCTGAGACAGAGACTTCCATTTGTCCATCTGGGGAGGAATGGGTTGTCTTTGGTCCTAACCTTATTCCAGGGCATTATAGGGATATAAGGGCCTAGGTATACTGCATATGAATATTCCTACCTTCAAGGTCTATTCATATTGATCGGTAGTTGGGCCCGGATTAGGGTTGTTTAGGAGGTGACCTGTTCCTTCCCTAGTTTCCAGGCCAAGTTACTGTTCCCCTTCCTTCTTGTGTTCAGTGTGGAGTTTTCCCCCATGCTGATCGTGACATTAATCCATTCCATACAGCATTAAGGCTAGGGCTACACGGCGACGTGTCAAGCAACAATTTTTAGAATGATAGTCTATAGTGTCGCAATGCGAAAAACAGTCACAAAAAAAAAATCCATCCAAGTTGGATTTTTCTGTGACTGTCGCAGCATGTTGCAGTGCAACACTTTTGACTATCATTACAAAAAAATGTCAGTGTAGTTGTAGCCTTTTTGTTGCTGCCCCCCACCCATTGATTTCAATGAGGAAGCAAATAAGCGTACGGCATTAAAGGGCATCGTCAGCAGTTTTGTACCTATGAAACTGGCTGACCTGTTGCATGTGCGCTTGGCAGCTGAAGACATCTGTGTTGGTCCCATGTTCATATGTGCCCGCATTGCTCATAAAAATTAAGTTTTAAAATATGCAAACAAGCCTCTAGGATCCACTGGGGCATTTATATTGCAGAGAGAGCTGAGCCTGTTGCTCCTAAATCAGGGTTTCTTAACTCCAGTCCTCGGGACTCACCTGCCAGTCATGTTTTTGGCATTTCCTTATTATTGAGCAGGTGATATAATTAGTGTCCGTGCATCAGGACTTACCACAGGTATTCATTCTGTGGGATATTCTCAAATCCTGACCGGTAGGGGAACCCTGCGGACTGGAGTTGAGAAACCCTGTCCTAGAGGCTCATTTTCTTATATTAAAAAAAAATAAAAATTCTCAGCAATGTAGGAACATATGAATATGGGACCAACACAGATGTCTTCAGCTGCCAAGTGCACATGTAACAGGTCAGCCAGTGTCATAGGTACAAATCTGCCGACAGATGTCCTTTAAGTGACATGACAAAAGAGTACAACTACACTGACATGCCTACATGATGACATTTGTCGGAACATTTTTTATGACGACAGCCTACGGTGTCACACTGCGACATGACAGTCGCACAAAAATCCATCCAAAGTTGGATTTTTGTGCGACTGTCATGTCTCAGTGTGACACTGTAGGCTGTCATTATAAAAAATGTTCTGACAAATGTCATCATGTAGGCCAAGCCTATGCCAGGAAGCCAACAGCAATGCAGTTTTCAATGGAGGCAGATAACTGGAGGGCACTAATACATGGGGGTGAACATATACGATCTACCGTTACTACCTGTATGGTTCACGGATTTGTCTAACTTTTTTTTTTTTTTTTTTTTTCGCACCTCGCAAGTTTATTGTATAGATCAATGAATATTCAGATTGCCGAGTTTCTAAAAGCAAACTGGTATGTAAGGGAACCTGCACATGATGCGGATTACACACTTTTTTTTGCATGTATTTTTATGCAGAAATCCGCCTAATACAGTACCAGCAAAGTGAATAAGACTTGCTAAATGTCATGTACACATTACGTAATTTGGATGTGCGAAAACTGATACGAGGTGCGGCTTTTAAAATCCTATTATACTATTGTTTGAGCGGATCCGCACCTTATGTAGAGTGGTTCCCCCCCCCAGTGACTTCAATAGGGCTGTTAAAATACAGAGAAAATCTGTACCAAGAACCACAATGAATAGTATGGATGTAGAAGTGCTTGCTTAAAGGGAACCTGTCACTGGGATTTTGTGTATAGAGCTGAGGACATGGGTTGCTAGATGGCCTCTAGCACATCCGCAATACCCAGTCCCCATAGCTCTGTGTGCTTTTATTGTGTAAAAAAAACGATTTGATACATATGCAAATTACCCTGAGATGAGTCCTGTCCCTGACTCATCTCACGTACAGGACACATCTCAGGTTAATTTACATATGTATCAAATCGGGTTTTTTTAACACAATAAAAGCACACAAAGCTATGGGGACTGGATATTGGGCAAGTGTAAGAGGCCATCTAGCAACCCATGTCCTCAGCTCTATACACAAAATCCCAGTGACAGGTTCCCTTTAAAGGGGTATTCTGAGACATTTTATACTGATGACCTTCCTCTGGGGAAGGGGTTCGACAACCAGGACCCCCGCCAGTGATCAGTTATAAAAAAAATAAAAATAAAAACTCAGAAAACCCCTTTAAATAACATTTCAGGTTCTACATGTCAGTTTCAGTCACCAAGCACAGTACCATACATTGTAAAGTGCCTGTGCTTGGTATCACAGCTTAGTCACTTTCGCCTCAATGGGGCTGAGCTGCGCCTAGGCCATGCGAGTGTTTTACGCGACATCACACAGCCTAGGGAACTGGAAAAGGCCGTGGCACTACTGCCTTCTCAAACAGATGATCAGGGGGGGTCCCGGGTGTCAGCCCCCCACCGATCAGATACTGATGACCTTCTTCCCAAAGCCAGAATTTTTTTTCACGGGACAATTTGTACTTTCTAGCTGGATGTACTTTCTAGCTGGATTAATATAATATAATATATTATATATTCAACAAATGACGAGGCAGCACTTCCAGGTTTCGGTGACAGGGTGACGACCCCAAAACTTTATTCCCAGCAACGTTTCGGCAATAAAGTTTTGGGGTCGTCACCCTGTCACCAAAATCTGGAAGTGCTGCCTCGTCATTTGTTGAGTACGTATCGTGGAGGAGAAGCCTGCCTCTGTGAGGAATTGCACCCAGTGCACGTGGTCTGACTGTGCTGCTGCGGTACTTGTGATGAGATATATATATATATATATATATATATATATATATATATATATATAGTAATAGGTAAAAAAAAAAAAACATTATTCTGACCCAGTTTTCTAAGTCTTGGAAAAGCCATTTAACATTTAGCAGACCCAAGGCTGCCACAGCTCAATCTTGGCATGGGGGAGCCATTTGGGCCCTGGGAGCACAGTGCTCAGTGGGAAAGGCCAGTCACATAATGTGGGTTAACTGGTCCATGACTGGAGTTATTGCATGTACAGTGGAGGTCATGAAAGGGTTACGGTCCCCAGAGATGAGGGTTGCATTTACCATGCCCAATCACCTAGGGCTGTATGGGGACAAGTGATTGCTTGATCTCATAGAAAATCATCAATTCTGGGCAACATATCCTGGTTTACACAGGCCAATCTGCTGCACAGATGCAATGAATTTAGGTGCCGGACAAACCTCACAATCACCCCATGAATGTGTGATAGATGGCACCTTTTTCACAGGCCAATTATCGGAAACAAACATTTTTTACAAACTCTCATCCCTGATAATTGGTGCTTGTAAAAGGACAAGGGCACAACACTGAAAGGGCACAACACTGAAAGGGCACAACACTGAAAGGGCACAACACTGAAAGGGCACAACACTGGGGGAAAAAAAAAATAGAACACTATGCAATGCCAATTTCCTGGCCGATGCAGAGCGATTTGTCTGGTCAGACCGCATCCGTATTTTGCAAGTCCACAAAAAGGATACGATCATGTGCATGGGGAATAAGAGTATAGAATGGGAGAGTTTATAGAAAAAGTTGGGTATTCCATTAGGTATCTACCTACTGGTAATCATTTTATCAGAGAACTGGAATTTGGTCCAGATATTCCAGTTTTTTTAGCATCTGTCATAGTTCCCATCCCTGGTCCAACAAATCTTTTGGTATTTATTCATTAAACAAACATTGTTGAACTATTAGTTTCTCCCTTCAGTATCTGGGGGATCAATCACTTTGCAACGTTGACAAGATGAGGAGTAACTGGAAGCTTAAAAGGTGTCTTCCGGCAGTTTTATACTAATGGCATCCTCAGGATAGGTCATCAGTATATGATTGCTGGGGGTTCGACACCCAGAACCCCATCGATCAGCCGTTTGAGAAGGCAGCGGCGCTCCTATAAGCACCACGGCCTTCTCTCAGCTTTCCCTAAGCCAGCGACGACACGTTCATCAGTCACTTGGCCTAGACACAGCTCAGCCCCATCGAAGTGAACGGGGCTGAGCGCGATAACGGCACTATGCTGGGTGAGCACGGAGAAGGCTGATCGGCGGACCCCCACTGATCAGAAACTGATGACCTATCAAGAGGAGCACCGTTCTCTGTGGCGCTGGTGAAATAAAAGGGTATAGGTGTGTGTGCGTTTTATTTTTATAGAAGGGCAGCGCGGCATCCCTTTCACTATCCATTTGTTGCTGAAGAAAGCACAGCTCCAGCCTTTTAGCAGCGGTTGTACCCGGTAGCGTAGCTCAGTCTCATGCACTTGAATGTGACGACGGTCCAGTGAATTGTAGTGTGAGGTACAGCGAATACTTAAAATCTGAATCTTTCCAGATCAGAATGGGTAACGGAGGGGGATGAGGGGCTTCCCATCAAACAGCCGTCAATTTAAACGGGTCAGGATAAACCCTTAGGGCATGCCCGCACCTGTGTCCAAATCTGCACGTGGGTTTGGCTGAGGATCTCATCCAAAAGGTGCAAATCACTGCAGAAATCCACAGTGTAAATTTGCAAACTGTAGATTTAAAAAAAAATATATTTTTCACAAGAATTTTTACGCAGCGTGTGAATAAGGTTTCCTCAAGTCTCACCCGCTTTGCTGGTATCGTAAAGTGCTGTAAACTTTCCACCCAAAATTTGTATCTTTAAAAAGGGGTTGCCCGGTTTCAGTAGGGAACCAGACAACCCTTGGGATCTGCCTATTATGTTTCTATAGAGGGGCAAAGGTTTAAAAGTAATATCAGGAAGAATTACTTTACTGAGAGAGTAGTGGATGCATGGAATAGCCTTCCTGCAGAAGTGGTAGCTGCAAATACAGTGAAGGAGTTTAAGCATGCATGGGATAGGCATAAGGCCATCCTTCATATAAGATAGGGCCAGGGGCTATTCATAGTATTTAGTATATTGGGCAGACTAGATGGGCCAAATGGTTCTTATCTGCCGACACATTCTATGTTTCTATGTTTCTATGCCTGCAACTAAGAAGTGTTAAATACAAAGAAGCAAGGGACTGACTACAGTGGCCATGTGTTGTTGGCATGCCCTCACCACTGCAGCCAGGAAAACAGGGCCTGGCCGGGAGGACCGGATCATCCAGGTAAGAAACAGGATAGTCCCTTTAAGAAAATTGTTTTTGCCTCCATTGATTCCATTACTACTAACTTTCCCCCCCCCCCCCCCCTTTTAACGGTGACTGAACTGTGCTAGGCCATGTTTTTTACATGCACATGACCGTATTTTTATTCAGTAAAAGAATGAGTAAAACTGCCAATGAAAGAGACTTCAGGATACTGGGGGACAGTAAACTAACCAGTGCCAGACAGCTGCTGCCAAGGCAAACACAATCATGGGATGCATGACTGTGTACATTCTGGGCACCTGTGTAGAAGCCGGCCATAAGGACGACCAAGGTAGGGAAAAGATGGATTTCACTACCAACATAGGTCATCAAACTTGGGGTCATTCAGTTTGGAAGGACGGTGGTTTAGAGGTGACCTAATTCCTATGGGCAGATATGTGAAAGGACAGATAATACCTTGGCCTGTAACCCTGACAAGAGGACATTCTCCACACCTAGAGGAAAGAAGGTTTTGGCGTCATCACGGGTAGGGATTCTTTACTGGAAGGATAACACCCCTTCCCATGTGACCTATTAGGCTACATTCACACGTCAGGGAAAAACGGACATGTGATGGAGGTATCTTTTAACGGCCATCACACATCTGTTTTAAGACCTATGGTCGTCTATGGGGTTATTAACACGCCAGTTTTTTTGACAATCGGTGAAAAACGGCCGTTAAAAAAAAAAAAAAAAAAATGTTCAATTGAATAGGTCCGTTTTAATGTCCATTTCTCAGAAAGGCATCAGTGGAAGAAAAAAAAGTCCATTAAAAATGGACAGTTCATCTATTTTTAACGGAGGTGTGCATGTCGCCTTAGGGCACAGAGATCAACAACGCAACAGAAACACCTATTTTATATCTACGCTGCTGGACATACCTGTCTATTTTAGTAGGGGAATCATAACTAGTGGTTGGGTACCTGTGCTGCCACACAGGGCGGGTTCAGACATAATGGACAGATTTTCGGACAATATTCTGCACAAAGGTACACAATAGTACAATATATACAGATGGGGTGTTCAGAACCCCCTGTACACCCAGCGTGGAAAAAAAGTATGTACAGAATTCAGAGAATTCAAATCCGAGGCATGCTCATCCTTTTGCCGACACCTCAGATTTCACCTTTTCCAAAGCACAAGGTGAAATCTTTAGGTATCGCGTGGATTACACCACAATCCGTGGCAGAAAATATATGCCAAACCCGGCCTTATGTGCTTACAGAAAAAATAAATAAAATTAATAATGCGAATTAAAACCCAAATCGTCCGGACAGAAACCTCTAAAAGAAATAAGAAAAAAAATCAGCATTAGGGCCCTTGCCCACGACCGTATGCCCTCCGAGACATACGGTCTATGAGCGGGCCATATGTCCCGGAGCGGCATTTATCGTGCGCACGGGAGCACACAGCATCATAGATTACAATCTAATAGATTGCACTCATAAGTTCATATGAATGTGGGACAATAGTCCCGCGGGAGACCCGACGTGCACAGTATCCTTGTAATCTAGGATGCTGTGCGCTCCCGTGCGCACGATCAATGCCGCTCCGGAATATATGGTCCGCTCACGGACCGTATGTCTCGGAGGGCATACGGTCGTGTGCAAGGGCCCTTAAAGGGGTTTTCAGACGTTTTAATTTTTATTCTCCGTTAGGCCATCAGTATCTGATCAGTGGGGTCCGACATCCGGGACCCCCGCCGATCAGATACTGATGGCCTAACAGAGAGGCCACTGACGACACGTTCATCGGTCATGTGGCCTAGGCGCAGCTCAGCTGCTCAGTGAATAGGGCTGAGGGCGACACTAAGCACAGCTGATATACAATGTACGGCGCTGTGCTTCGTAAGCACGGAGAAAACCGCAGTGCTCACAGGAGCGCCAATGCCTTATCAAACAATTGATCGGCAGGGTTCCCGGGTGTCCGACCCCCATTGATCAGGTACTGATGACCTATCCCCGAGAATCCATCAGTATAAAAATCTCTGAAAACCCTTCAGCAAGCTGCATTTATCATGTAGAGAAAGTTAATACAAGGCACTTACTAATGTATTGTTATTATCCATATTGTCTCCTTTGCTGGCTGGGTTCATTTTTCCATCACATTACACAGCATTACCATGGTTACGACCACCCGGCAATCCAGCAGCGGTGGCCGTGCTTGCACACTATACAAAAAAAAAAAAAAAAAAGCTTTTTCCTTAAAGCCCCATTCACACGTCCGCAATTCTGTTCTGCATTTTGCGGAACGGAATTGCGGACCCATTGATTTCTATGGGGACAGACTTTGTCCCGCTCAGATCCGGAATGGCGGATCTGCACTTCCGGGTCCGCACTTCCGTTCCGCAAAAATATAGAGCATGTCCTATTCTTGTCCGCAATTGCGGACAAGAAAAGGCATTTTCTATATAGTTCTGGCAATGTGCGGATCCGCAAAATGCGGAAAGCACATTGCCGGTGTCCGTGTTTTGCGGATCCGCAAAACACATACGGATGTCTGAATGGAGCCTTAGTGTGCAAGCACAGCCAATGCTGCTGGATTGTAGGGTGGTCGTAACCATGGAAACACGTGTTTAATGTGATGTAAAAATAAAATAAAATGAAAGCAGCAAAAAAAGAGACAATATGGACATTTATAATACATAAGTGGCTTGCATCAAAGGGTTTATCCAATGTCTAAAACATGCCCCCCCGCACCCCAATGCACAGGCCCCTCTTACAAATTATCCGCGCGATGGGGAGATGCAGTGGCGCCTGTGCAAGGATCAGGAGAGATGCAGGTCCCGGGGACCGGGTAAGTATAATCTATATGAGGGGCCTGGGCATTGGGGAAGGGGGGGATGTGTTAAACTTTGGATTAACCCCCTTTAACTTTTTCTACATGATAAATGCCACTTGCTGAAGTGAGACAACCCCTTTAACTTTGTTGTGCGTGGACATAAATATAGGCCAACTTAATGCCTCATGCACTGTATTTTCAGGCTGCGCCCGATGCGCATTTTTTGTGGATCCATTCATCTCTAAAGGGGTGGGCTCTCCGCATCCGTGCGGCCACTCCACAAATTACAGAGCATGTCCAATTCTTGTCTGAATAGGCAATTCTATGAGGAAAATGTGGCATGCACACCGCCGCCGCTATCCGTATTTTGTAGATCTGAGCTTTGCCGACCACAAAATATCCATGGTCGTGTGCATGTAACCTAAATCGTATCATCTGAGGCAGTCACAAATGTATCATGGCACACTGTGTGAGAGATTTGGTGCATCTTGCATGAAGTTAGTCACTTTCCTTATTTCAAACCAACTATCTTAGTCATTTCGCATCAGAAAACTGGCGCATGTTACAATTTAACAAAAAACACGCCCACTTTTGTACAGGACACAAACAATCTGCTTTTTTGGGTGTAAATAAATTGATTTAAAAAAGAAGGTGCAACTTGGGGAAGAATTCCGGTCCAAGGACCTTAGGTAAATGGATCCGGATCCGTTCCGCAATTCATTTTTAAAAGATGCGGACAGCACACAGTGTGCTGTCAGCAGCCGCACTTCAGTTCCGCAAAAAATAGAACATGTCCTATTCTTGTCCGCAGGCACGGACAAGAAAAGGCATATCTATTATAGTGACGGCCGTGTGCAGTCCGCAAAGTGCGGAATCAGTGTTCTGCGGATCCACAGGACGTGGATTGTGGACGCGTGAATGGACCCTTATTCTGGCAGACTTCATGTGAGCAAGTACACAATATACCCCATAGCAATACTCTGCCCCCAGACTTTCACGATAGCGGAACTACGTGCAAAGAGACGCTACCTACAACAGGCGTAACAAACATTTCCCTAGGACCCATATTTATGCCATATGCACCATATTTGTACAAGGTGCCGATGAAGGGTGAATACAGCGCACCTATGAGGGGGGACGCGTTTCCCCAGCTTCGGTCACTCACTTGCCCAGGAAGAAAGGTGACAGTAGTCACACAGCGTATAACTATAAAGCAATGTCACAGGGGGTCATGGCATAGCAAATATGGATTTTAGCCTAAAAACCAGTTTCAATTGATAAATACATTTCATGCATCACATGTGATCAGCCGACTGCATCTAAAGTTATAGCAGTCCTATACAGATCATAACCCCCCCCCCCCCCCCAATAAAAACACTGACTCGTCCTCTTGGGTACAGTCAGAATTTCTGTGCCACGTTTCTAGAGGCTTGTGTGCGATTTCTCTCTCAACCTACACCTTGGACAAATGTGTTCATGTTATGGGGATGAACACACCGGCCCAGATTTACTCATTTCTCTGCACCAAAAATCTGTCCAAAAAAAAAAAGTGGCACATCTACGGTTCCTACGCTTTTGTCCGACATGCTTGACAAGAGGCCAGACTAGAAGGGGCATAGGAACGGGGCAAGGACTAAATGTGCCATTTGCACCAAAATTGTGCCACAATCCCAGCGTAAAATCCAGTGTCAATGTAAGGCAGCCAATAGCTGGCACAGATGTATCATCCAGCCGGAGCCCCTGTGATAAATCTGCTGACGGTCTAAGCCTACGCCATCTACAGGGTTGGTAGATCTGGGGCAAACCTGCCATAGCTCACACGCATACACTAGTGTCCCAGACTGCTGTGCCCTGGTAACAACACAGCCTAGATTTCTAGAATTACATATTGTGATGTTTTAAGTCACCCTAAAGGGGTCATGCACACGAGCGGGCACCACAAACAGCAGGTCCGCAATCCTCCAGATGTGGAGCAGAGGCACGGATCAGAAGCCCACGGAAGCACTATGGAGCACTTCTATGGGATTTCGGTCCACGCCTCCGCACTGCAAAAAATAAATAAAAAATAGAACATGTTCTATTTTTTTGAAGTGCGGAACTTATCTTGCGGTTCGCGGACCCATTCAAGTCAATGGGTCAACATCCGCAAACAGCCGGTACCCGTGCATTGCAGACCGCCATCTGCAGCACGGGGCACACACACGCCCTAAGGCCTCATGCACACGACCAGATGTATTTTGCGGTCAGCAAACCGTGGATCTCCAAGATAGGGACACCGGACGCAATTTTCTAATAGAACTGCCTATTTGTGTCTGCAAAACGGACAATAGGACATGTTCTAGAATATGCAAAACAGAAGTGGACGGCACACGGACTGATTCATAGAAACGGATGGGTCTGTGTGCGATCCGCAAAAAATAAAAACACAAAGAACGGCTATATGAATGAGGCCTAACTAAGGCTGAGAACGCACCCCGACATTTTGTGGTGTTCTTCTGCCCTTTCAGTGGCATTTCTAGATATGCGATTTTGGCAGAAAAAACTGTGTATGGGAAATATGAGATGCAGGGCTGACAATCTTATTGCCTCGTGGCATCTTTTCTCTAATCGGTGGCATTTCGCTGTTCTTTCCTCCCTTTCTCTATAGCGGAAAAAACACCCTGAACAAAAACCACCACTTAAAAAAATGTCATAAAAAAAACACTTGAGTGGTGAAAAAAAATGACGTTATTTTAGGGGGGGCCGAAGCAAATTCATGTGTGTAAGGCCTCTTGCAGTAGGGTGCGGCCAAGTGTAATGCCTACCAGAGTGCCCACTAAAGAGCGGAGTGAAGGGCCTATTAGCTGGAGCGGTTATCGTGCGAAATTTCGCATAATTGTTTGGAAATATTTTTTTTCGTTGGACTGGACAAATCTGCCCGACTGATAGATTATCGTTAGTTGTCGCCACTTCCCCTCGTCCAATCAGAAGACAGTTGCCAGTTTGAGGGGCAAAAAGGAGCAACAACGAGAATCTCTCGTGATTGTAGAACTGAACACAAATGTCGCAGCAGATCAAAAAATATCCGCCCGTCTAAGGCGAGCTGCACACGGTGCGGATTTTGCGCGGGGTAACACAGAAGCAGCAAAGTGTACGAGATCGCACTAATCCCACGGACGCTTTGCTTTCTCGTCCCGTGCAGAAACGGACCTGCCGTCAGGATTTGGAAATCCGCAGCACGTCAGTTCTTTGTGAGGATTCTACGCTTTTCGCATCAAATCTGCACCAAAAGCCGCAGGTAACACATACGGTTTTTGGTGAGGACTCAGAGACCCGCGGGGAGGTTCGGCGGGTCTTACCGCTTCCGTCCTCCGCGGAGAGGTTTTCCTGGGAAAAACCAAGTGTAAAGAAGAAAGTTACGCTGGAAACTAAATATCTTCTCGTCACAAAAGAGGTGACAATGTATACACAAGGTATAGGGGAAGCCGCCAGCACATGGCACCGCCACAGCACAAAGCCTGGCACGTCCATCGCCACCCGTGTGCCCAGGGGTGACGTTACCCGCTTCTGATGCCCTTTCTGACCAGTATGTGCCCTGATCACCGGGGTGAACAGTTTCCATGCCCCTACTGAGAACTTATATGGAGGCCAAAGGCAGTGCCAGGGTGGTGTGTAGAATGGGCAGCCATGGCAGCTCATGTGATGGCACTCTCATGCCTGCCAGCCTGAACAGCAGTGGCCATTGTCACACAGCACACCCCACACTCCTGCCAGGCCCCCTGTGGCCCCCGGCGGCTCCAGGCCGAGGAGGGGGCGCACAAAGAGGCGCAGCACCAGCCCCAGCTAATCCCCGGCCCTCCCCGCCTCTCACCTCTACAGTGGCCGGGGCAGCATCTCACCCCTCACCCGATACTACGTCCGGGAGTTTGGGGGCAGAGGGGAAGCAAGGCGCCCCAGTCTGCGGCTACGGCCTCCCCGGCCTTCTCTACTCCATGCCCCGGCTCTGCCGTCCCGATCTCCTCTCTTCCTCGTCGCTCGCTTCCTGCCGTTATCCACCTCCCAGTTCTCAGTCGCCGAGCTCAAAATCCAGTCGCCATTTTCCTTGCCCGGAGATAAAATAGTCCAGTCGAGCCGGGATGTCCCCCGATCGTAGCGCTCAGGCCGCAGGCCGCCCCCTCCCGGCTCACACAGGGGAAACAGTCCGGAAGCAGGGGGAAGGCGGCAGCAGGGGGCGGAGCCAATGTCTTTGTCGGTGTATCCGGTTGCCGGATTTCGTTGCTCTTTTCCAGCACCGGGTCTTTATTAGAGCTGCGGCAGCGGAGGAGGGATACGTGCGACCGCTCGGGATGTGACTGTGCGGTGACGCGGCTCCGCACAGGATGCTTCCGCCGCGGGCTTAACCGCTTCACTGCCGGACTCTAGTGGGAGAAAGCACGTGGGGAACGGAAAGGGGGGTCCGTCTGAAAATGGTGGGCGGGTGGGGGCGACAACAACAACAACAATAATAATAATAACAACAGTAACGCGGGGCAGGAGGACTGTACACAGGTACAGCCTGACGAGCTATGGCCGGTATGTACCTGGGCTACAGGTACGGCAGCCTATTGTCAAGACCGTCAGTCGCCCTACTATTGGCGGGACATCTGGGGACTTCCCGCTCCCCCTGTCACCCAGCTTTCCCACAGGTCCCTCTTCTATGGCGCCAGAGCTGCACTTCCTGGAGCTGACCAGTCCACTGGGAGTTGTAGTAGTCACGGGTGGGCTAACACAGGACTGCCCTCCTCCACCGCAGACCCCCTCAAATATCAGACCAAAACCATGGGGGAGACCAGCTGGGCAGTGGGGTGCCCAGGAGGGGAGCAAATACACACTGGGATAGATTTATCAAACTGGTGTAAAGTAGAACTGGCTTAGCGGCCCCCATCAACCAACCAGAGTCCACCTTTCATTTTTCTGAGCTCCGCTGGAAAAAGAAAGGTGGAATCTGATTGATTGCTATGGGCAACTAAGCCAGTTCTACTTTACACCAGTTTTGATAAATGTACCCCACTATCTCTCTATGCAGGCTAGCCCCATCTTGCCTCAGGTTGTTATCCTGCTTTTAATAGACTTCTGACTCATCTGCGAAAAGCGTGGCGAGCACCGCAGTTGTTAGCGTCCATTCACACCGGACAGACAAGTTGCTTTGTTAGCCGTGATTACCATGTAAACTTCAAAATGCCACTAATTTACAACAATTTTCACAAAAACACAGCACAATGTTTGCGTGAATTGACGCTAAATAGGAGATTTCGCCACATTCTGCGACTGTACCCTATGGCTAGGCTTGCACCACTTTGAATTCTGTGTTCAGAAAATGTTCCTGACGTTTGCCGTGGCTACAGGGTCTGTCGGCAAGCCGAATTTTGATCTACGTTTGGCTGATATATACTGTAGTAGGTCAGTATACTTTTTGTCAGCTGTAGGGCCTATAGTTGCATATGTGCCTGGCGTCTGGATGAATAATAGAAGCATACACCCCAAAGTCCAAACATGATTTCTACATTTCTTCAGAAGAGTCGTTGATCCGAGGAGTTATTCTGATTGCCAAATTAGGATTTTTTTCCCCCTAAAATTAGATATAGGTCAGGGGCGGCCAACCCGTGGCTCTTGATCTGCATGTGGAGCCGGGAAGCAGTCAGGACGTCTCACTCTCCACCCCATGCTCCGATCTCTCTTCCTGATCGGGCACTGTAGCTCCAGCTCACGCTCCACTACGTCCTGATGCACACAGTGTGAGAACCTGGTGCGTGGAGACACAGACTATGACCTGACCTTGTGCTCATCAGGTCACAGTGGAGAGCAGGAGCCCAGTGCCTGATCAGGAGAGGGAAGAGATTTTTTTGAATTATTGAACTGAGCATGGGGGTCTGATCTGAGCATATGGGGGGGAGGTCGTGATCTGGGCAATAGTCTGATCTCAGCATGGGGGGGGGTGGAGATTTGAGCATGGGTTGGTCAGGTCAGCATGGCGGGGTCAGATCTGAGAAGGGTGGGGGAATCTGAACACTAAGGGTCTGATTTGTGTTGTCTGATCCGAGCATTGGGGGTCTGATTTGGAGATCTGATGAGGTTTGGGGATCTTATTTTAGGTCAGATGAGGATTGGGGATCTGATTTAGGAGTCTGATCTGAGGTCTGATGAAAAAATTTATTTTTTATTTTTTACTCTGCTAATGAAAAATAAGAAAAAAATATTTTTATCAGACCTCAGATCAGATGAAAAATATTTTTTTCTCTTATTTTTCTTTGTTAAAACCAAGGTGCATCTTGTAGGGCGAAAAATATGGTGACTCGTGTGTAAATGTATAGCTTGTGTCTCCTGGTAGTCATACTTTTTTTTTTTTTTTTTTGGCTCTTTGTGTCTGTAAGGTTGGCCACCCCTGATATAGGTCATTAATGTCAAATCAATTGGGATCTGATTTCCAGCACTCCCACCAATTAGCTGACTGAAAGTGGCAGTGGCTTCCTCTTCATTGGTTATTAGGGGCAGCGCCATACATATGGTTGTGGCGGTACCTGGTATTGCAGCTCAGTCCCGTTCCCTTGAATAGGACTGAGCAACAGTACCTACTAGCCACAGTTACTACAAAATGTGCATCACTTTGCCTGATTAACAGTGAAGGGGTTGCAATGCTAGACGGAGTGCAAAGGCGTCTTCAGTCAGCTGCTCTGCTAGGGTGTTAGGAGGTGGACCCTCGGAGATCTGATGTGGGTGAGCTATCAATATCAGCATGTAAGAAACCCACTTTAAACCAGTGTTTGCTAAGCATTCAATTTGTAATGCTTCCTGGTAACCTGTGCAAGCACTTCATCCCCATCTCGATTACTGTAACTCATTACTAATGCTCTCCCCCGCTCTATCTTTCCATAAAGGGGTTCTGCAGTTCTTTTAAACTGATGATCTATCCTCTGGATAGATGATCAGCATCTGATCGGCGGGGGTCCGACACCCGGAACCCCCGCCGATCAGCTGTTTGAGAAGGCAGCGGCGCTCCAGGAGCGCCCCGGCCTTCTCTCGGTTTCCCTCAGGCCCAGTGACATCACGACTAGTATAACTGGCCTGGGGCGGGGCCAAGTTCTGTTCACTTGAATGGAGCTTAGCCCCGCCCAGGCCAGTGATACTAGTCGTGACGTCTCTGGGCCTGCAGTAAATAGCGAGAAGGCCGCAGCGCTACTGCCAGCGCCGCTGCCTTCTCAAACAGCTGATCGGCGGGGGTCCGGGTGTCTGACCCCCGCCAATCAGATGCTGATGATCTATCCAGAGGATAAATCGTCAGTTTAAAAGAACTGCAGAACCCTTTTAATGCAGCAGCCAGGCTCATCTATCTGTCTCGCCACTACTCCAATGCCTCCGCCCTGTGCCAGTCATTGCACGGGTTGCCCATACAATATAGGATTCAATTTAAGCTGCTCGTCATTACCCAAAAAGCTCACAGTGCTGCACCCCCTACATCTCCTTCTTAATTTCAGTCTACGACCCTACCCATGCTTTCTGTTCAGCCAATGACTGAACTCTCACTCCCGGCTTCAAGACTTATCCCGAGCTGCACCAGTTCTCTGTAATGCCCTACCCCAAGCATTTAGGTTAATTCACAACATCCACGGTTTTAGGTGCTCCCTAAAAACTCATCTTTTTAGGGTGGCCTATGCTAACTCTTCTCAATTCACACACACACACCCAACACCATTCTTCTAAGGGTTCGTTCACACGACTGTGGTTTGGTTCCGCATCAGAGCCACAATTTTTGCGGCTCGGGTGCGGACCCATTCACTTCAATGGGGCCACAAAAGTTGCAGACAGCACTGCTGTCCACAGGTTGCCTGTGATTGGTTTTTGCTACCCTCACCTGGAGATGGATCATGTGACGGACCATGTGATGAGCGCAGTGACATCACCACAGGTCCTTTACCTCACAGATGAAGACAGAAGAGATGCCGGCTGCGCGAACAAGTGGATTAAGGTGAGTTAAAAAAAAAATTTTTAACCCCTCCAGCCCTATTTTACTTAGCATTCTGTATTCAGAATGCTATTATTTTCCCTTATAACCATGTTATAAGTGGAAATAATACAATCTACACAACACCTAACCCAAACCTGAACTTCAGTGAAGAAGTTCGGGTCTGGGTAGCACATTCATTTTTTTATCACGCGCGTGCAAAACACATTGCACCCACGTGATAAAAACTGAACAACGGAACGCAATCGCAGTCAAAACTGACTGCAATTGCGTACCTACTCGGGCGGGTTTGCCGCAATACACCCGGGACACATCCTGAACAAATCCATCACGCCCGTGTAAACCCAGCCTTAGACCTCTTTCACACGAGCGTGACAGATTAGGTCTGGGTGCGTTCAGGGAAACTGGCACCATTTTGCAAGCAAGTTCAGTCAGTTTTGTCTGCGATTGTGTTCAGTTTTTTCTGTGCTGGTGCAATGCGTTTGTTTTTTGCGTTTTTCACACGCGTGATAAAAAACTAAAGGTTTACAATCAACATCTCTGTAAAAAACGCATTGCATCCGCACTTCCGGATGCAATGCGTTTTTCACTGAAGCCCCATTCACTTTAGGGCAAGGGCTGCGTGAAAAACGCAGAATATAGAACATTCTACGTTTTTCACACAACGCAGAACTGATGCGTGAGAAAAAAACGGGGTCAGCATTCAGTGTGGGTTCTATGCGTTCACATAACACATTGCGCCCACGCGGAAAATGCACTTGTGTGAAAGGGGCCTTAAGCAAGATGAAGATGAAATTATCTCCAAAAGGCATAAAGTTAAAGATGAAATACACTATTCAATATTCTAAGCAATATCGGTGTATTTTGGCTTTATACAAGTACCTTGCAAAAGTATAAGAAATCAAGGAGATTTGAGCGCTCGGATAACTAGGACCTTAAATAGCCTGTTCAGGTTAAAGGGGTTGTGTCACTTCAGCAAGTGGCATTTATTATGTAGCGAAAGTTAATACAAGCACTTAGTAATGTTTTGGGATTGTCCGTATTGCCTCCTTTGCTCACTGGATTCATTTTTCCATCACATTATACATTACTCGTTTCCATGGTTATGACCACCCTGCAATCCAGCAGTGGTGGCCGTGCTTGCACACAATAGGAAAAAGTGCTGGCCTCTCTGGTGGCCGAGAACCTGGGAGCTCACGTAGACTGGTACTTTTTCCTATAGTGTGCAAGCAAGGCCACCGCTGCTGGATTACAGGGTGGTCATAACTATGGAAACGAACAGTGTATAATGTGATGGAAAAATGAATCCAGACAGCGAAGGAAGCAATATGGACAATCACAATACATTAGTAAGGGCCTTGTATTAACTTTTTCTACATAATAAAAGCTCTTTGCTGAAATGAGACATCCGCTTTAAGGCTTATTCACAATCATTGTTAGGAAAGGCCAGGTGGTGCAAATACTAGGGATCGACCCGGCCGATATTCAGGATTTTCAATGTTATCGGTATTGGCATCTATTTTGCCAATAACGAGTCGGCGCTGTCAGCGCGATCCGTGTTCCCTCAGCAGCACAGGGGAGAAGGAAGCAGTGTCTCCCTCCCCCCTGTGCCGCTGCCACCAATGAGAGGAGAAGAGGGGCTGTGGTCACTGCGCCACCAATGATGTTGACTCACTCATTCAGTCAACAGGAGGCGGGAGCTGGCTGCAGAATCACATAGCCAGCTCCTGACCTCTATGACAGGTAGCTGCGATCTGTGGTAGTTAACCCCTCAGGTGCCGCACCTGAGGGGTTAACTGCAGCGAATCGCAGCTACCGCTCATAGAAGTTGGGTGCAGCTATATGATACTGCAGCCAGCACCCGCCTCCTGTATTTGAATTAATGGGCGAGTTAATTGCGCCCCCCCCCCCCCAACCCCAGTATTAAAGACATTGGTGGCACAGTGCGCCCCCCCCACCCAAGCCCCCCACTATTAATCATTGGTGGCAGTGGCCACAGGGTTCCCTCTCCCCTCCTAATTGGTGGTGCAGTGGCAGCTTCTGATCGGAGCCCCAGCAGTGTAAGGCTCCGATCAGTTACCATGGCAGCCAGGACGCTACTGAAGCCTTGGCTGCCATAGTAAGCTCCATGCTGCTGTGTGCACAGGGCAGCAGGGAGATGTGCGAGAACCTATTCACCCTAATAGAGCTCTATCAGGGTGAATAGGACAAGGTTTCTAGCCCCTAAGGGGGCTAAAAGTTAGTAAAAAAAAAAACACCAAAATATTATATATAAATGAAAAAGAAAGATTTACAAAAAAAAGCTACACGTTAACAATAAACATGTTCATTTTCATCAGATTTGTGTAGGAATTTTTTGTTTTTTCAAAAATGAAAATGCACAGAATATCGGTATAAATTATCGGCCTGAAAGTTCACAGATTATCGGTATCGGCTCTAAAAAAATCAATATCTGTCGATCTCTAATAAATACCCAGACTCCTCTAACCTTGTCCCAAAAAACAACAGCCATAGGTTCTTTTAAGCAGCTGCCTAAGATTCTGAAAATGGCTGAGGCCCACAAAGCAAGAGAAAATGCTATAAGAAGATAGCGAAGCTTTTTCAGGTTGCCATTTCCTCAGTTTGAAATGTAATTAAGAAATGGAAATTAACAGGAACAGTAGAGGTCAAGAGAAGGTCTATAAGATTGTAAGGTCTGTAATGCTCGTAGGATTGTTAGAAAAGAAAATCAGAACACCCGCTTGACTGCAAAAATTCTTCAGGAAGATTTAGCAGACTCTGGAGTTGTGGGTTTTCTGCATCCTCACCACAAAATTCAGCATCAGAAGTTTTCAAAAGAACATCTAAACAAGCCTGATGCAATTTGGAAACAATTCCTGTGGACCAATGATTTTAAAATAGAACTCTTTGGCTACAATAAACAAAGGTATGTTTGGAGAAAAAAGGGCACAGAATTTAATGAAAAGATCAACTGTCCAACCATTAAGCATGGGGGTGGATCAATCATGCTTTGGGATTGTGTTGCAGCCAATGGCACAGTGAACATCTCACGGGTAGAGGGAAGAATTAATTCAATAAAATTCCTGCAAATTCTGGAAGCAAACATAGAACCAACTGTAAAAAAGCTGAAGTTGAAAATAAGATGGCTTCTACAAATGCATAATGATCCTAAGCACACCTCAAAATCGACAATAGACTACCTCAAAAGGCGCAAGCTGAAAGTTTTACCATGGCCCTCACACTCCATTGATCTGAATATCATTGCAAATCTGTGGATAGATCTCAAAAGAGAAGTTCATGCAAGACGGCCTAGGAATCTCACAGAACTGGAACACTTTTGCAAGGAAAAATGGATGAAAATACCTCAAACACGAATTTAAAGACTCTTGACTGGCTACAAAAAGCATTTACAAGCAATTAAACTTGCCAATGTGGGTGCTACTAGGTACTAACCATGTAGTGTTCCCAAAGTTTTACTTCGGGCCCTTTTACTTTTTTATTAATTTGAAAATGTAAAAGATCAAAATAAAAACTAGTTTTTGCTTAAAATACAAAGGAAATGTGTCATCTTTAACTTTGCCTTCTTGGAGATCATTTCATCTTCAACTTGCTTAACAGTAACAGTAATTTTGACCAGGAGTGACCAAACTTTTGCATGCCACTGTAGGCGACGCCAAGCACGGCAGTAATTGCAATAGTAGGACTCACACTCCAGTGGAAGTGACCGGAGGATCTGAGGACTCTGTCAGTCCTGGAATAAGGGGTTCTGGAGTGGCTGGAACTCCTAGTCTGAGGAGAGTCCACCACAGGCCATAGGGTTCTGTGGGACCAATCATGTCTTCCGGCCACACTTCCACAAGCCTGGCAGGGGTAAGTGGCTTTGGGAGATGAGTCACCCCTGCTGCAAAGTGGCCCCAAGGGCCTCCCATAGTTGTATACTCTACCTGGTCTCCTAGATACAGTCTGTGGAGAGGGAGGTAGGTAGATTATTTTTACCGACCGCCGACTTACTAGAATCTCCTCCTAGGTCTCATCATCTTGGAGGAATCTGTATCCTCAGGTCACAGAAAACTAGTGTACTGTGCCAACCCCACGTCCCCTAGACATTGGTGATCCAGGATTCATATCACCTCCTCCATCAATTACTTTTAAGGCCTCTTGTGGTTATGTCCCAGCATGAGATACTTTTGGCCTCAGGCTGCGGGAGAGCTGGGTGGCAGAGCAGAAGCTCCAGCTGCACCATGGCAGTATAGCTGGACCATGCTCTCTGGCCACCTTCATGGATGGCCACTTGGGCCGTGGTCTTCTTACCGTTTTTTCTTTCTCCCACATGACAGGCCTCTGTCCCCCTCACAGTTTGGCTCTTCGGGGTAGCGGCTTCTAGCGACAGGCCATGGATCCCTGTCCCACAAAGGTGCTTCATAAATAGCAAAATCTTCTTTGCTGTATATGGTCTATGACTGAAGGTCCTGTACACCTTTGAAGGGAAGAGTGCAGACAGGTGTTTTCACCCTTGCTGGGTTGTAATTTCTTTTGGGTAGGCGGATCTTCTAGCGACAGGCCAATTGTACCCCTCCTAGGCAAAGCTTCTTTCTTATTTTCAAGATTTTGTTTGGAAAGTGGGGTCCAGTTAGAGGTATCAGTACCTCAAGGAGTGGAGCACGCAGGAGACACGTCCACTCTCTCCTCTTTCCCACCCTTGCTATTCCAGGATTAACCAAGCACAGCAGGCTCCTGCCTGTGCCCGCCCTACTCCGCTAAAAGTCCTGCATGTGAGCTTTTAGATGAGCAACGGGAGCACAGGTAGGAGCCTGCTCAGCTCATCCTGGCGTAGCAGAATGTTACAGGTTACTGATGTGCTATGCCAGCCTTTAGCCAAGCTCAGGGGGCACAGGGCAATGTGTGCTCCTTCCCGTACACCATTCGCTGCGGGTTCCATTGCCACAGTGCAAGAAATCCGTACTCCATACACCACTGAGAATTATGAGATGTGTGAATTTAAAGGGTTTCTACCACCACATTTTGACCTAATTAGCTGTCAGACACTAGCGATCTGCTAGTGTCTGCTGTACCTAACCATGCTATTGTAATTCCTTTATCTGCAGCGGTTACCCTAAAAAACGTAGTTTTATTGGTATGCAAATGAGCCTCTAGGTGCTATGGGCGCTTTCTCATTTTCCCAGGTCCACTGCACCAGCTGCTCATGTAGGTTTGGCTCCTCCATTGTGACCCTATCTAGGTCTGTTTGTATTTTCAGAGGTCTTACCTTATGTTACATTTTCCTCATGCTCCACATTGATACTCTTATATGCTGGTTTTTATTATATGTGCCTATAGTGGGGCAACTCAGTGGACCTGTATGTGCTGGTTACATAATATTGTCTGCATACCGCACTTTGTTCTAATTGTATACAATTTTTTTTAATGTGTCTGTTGGTGTGTCTAATAAACTTTATATATTTTTGATACTGATTCATTGTCGGATGTGCATATATGGGGTTGCTCTGGTGACCCTCCCTTGGGTTAGGTTTTATTGCCTCTAGGTGCTATGGGGGCGTCTTTTCAGCACCTAGAGGCTCTGTCCACTCACCATTTCTGCTGCCCAGCGCGCTCAAGCCCGCCCCTCTGCTCTAGATTAACAGCCTACTCGCGCCTGCGCCGTGTACTTCTGTATTCGGCGCAGGCGCAGTGACTGTTGGACTGCTCCCTGCGCCGTAATCGGCGCAGGCGCAGGGAGACAGTCACTGCGCCTGCGCTGAATACAGAAGCACACGGCAAGGCGCGAGAATTCGGCCGAGATGGAGAGAAGTAGGCTGTCAATCTAGAGCAGAGGGGCGGGCTGGAGCTCGCTGGGCGGCAGAAATGGTGAGTGGACAGAGCCTCTAGGTGCTGAAAAGACGCCCCCATAGCACCTAGAGGCTCATTTGCATACCAATAAAACTACATTTTTTAGGGTAACCGCTGCACAGAAAGGAATTACAATAGCATGGTTAGGTACAGCAGACACTAGCAGATCGCTAGTGTCTGACAGCTAATTAGGTCAAAATGTGGTGGTAGAAACCCTTTAAAGTGCGGTAGAAATCAGGACTTTGGGTGTAAATTTCTTTAGTAAAAAGGCAAAATCCATTAATAAAGTATATTATAAAAATGATTTTTAGGGCATTTGGGACATTTAAAAAAAATGTTGGATAAAACATTAGTTACAGTTTAAGCCAGCGGTTCCCCAATATACTTCTATTTCCAAAAATGCTCTCTTTATAAGCAGGCACAATTGGGGTAATAAAGGATAGCGGCTATTGAGTATCAAGTTACCTGCTGCTGTTAACCTGGAGAGAGAGAAGAGGAATTGACATTATGTAATGACAACCATCATAACATTTCCTCCCTTTTCTGAATAAAAAATAATAATATATACAGATATTGACATATATATGGACGACATAAAGGCTGCATATTTTTTCACACTCATATGACTATATTGATCCTATAGGCAAAAACACTAATCAGGGCAGCAAAAGGGGCTATTTTTATAACCTGAGGTGCCCCCAACACCCTCCTCAGGATGAGCCACAGCAACAGGTCTATGACAATTGGCTTGGAAACTTTGAAGCACATCATTTTTTAGCAAGGCATTGCTATTTAGATATGTCATGATGATATTATTTGTGCATTACATGATGTTATTATTAAAGCACCACATAGCGCATTGACGTTGTGTCATTTTGCATATTGTATAAGTGTATTATTTGGACACTGCATGGTACAGTTTTTGTGCGCTTAATAGTACTTAAAAAAAAAAAGTTGTATTGTAATTCTGCTATTATTTGTAATGCTTTAGTATAATGTAGCTGCATAATTTTCACCTTAATGCTTTAGTATAATGTAGCTGTATAATTTTCGCTTGTAGTCTTTTTTATTTTTCTGAGCTAGCCTACCTTTTGCCAAGGAGCTTCCATAGTACTTGATTCATCCTTGTCAATATAATGTAACGCAGTGGGTGTGGATCCATCCTTGTCAGTGAACAGATTTGGATTGGGGGCCACTCCTGAGGGCATTGTCTAAGTGGCCCCTGTATTCATCCTTTTATCCTCATACAGGGATCTGGACTTCGATACAGGGAGCCAGCAGGAAGCTACCTCTAGGAGTAGACTGCATCCAGTGACTGCTTCTCCAGGTGGGCCAAGAGACACCGATGCATGGCACTAAGGGGACAGGCACAGACATGGTTAGGTGGCACACCGAGATCAGTACAGGCAGAGTCTGTGTAGTACAGTAAAACAGGCAATAGGTCAGGACAAACAGCACAAGATCTCTATGGTTAAAATGCAGAGGTCAGGACACAGGAAGTCAGAACGCACACTAACAAAATGCCCTCACAGGAACTAGGCAAGCTAGGAACCATATTGCTCAGACATGATCCCATAAGGGAAGGTGCCATGTACTCCCAATAGAATTCTGTCATATGCTGAGGACAGATTAATCCTATGGTAGCACCACAAAAAACAGCAGGAGGAAAAAGATGGGAGTGGCTGTGAGTGGCATATGCAGCAACCCCACAGGTAGAGGATAGGAGTAGTAGTGGCCCTCATGAAGTGTTGTGTCATGGTGTACTCCCTCAGGCCGTTGCTCCCTGGGGAACGGTGCAGTGGAAATACAGTAATGAAGCCACCAGAATTCAATATTCCAAAGTCTTTTTTTACTAATTGCAACATAGAACTTGAGATACATAGAGTAGCAGAAAGCTTGTCGGGCGGTAATAATTCAATTAAGAATTATTAATTATGGTCATAAAAATAATTAACCATGAAAAAATAAAATGTATACAATTTGTCATAAATTCTTATAATCATGACCTGGTGAATTATGGACAACCTAATCGATACAATTCACATCTGAGTCCGACTATTTCCTCAGATAATACGTTCTTTTGATGACATTAATGATATAAATGTAGTTCTGCATTATACAATAATACACAGGTATTATAAAAATATGCAGATTTATTGGTTACAAGGTTATAAACATAAATAAGTAAATAAACACAATATACATGCAAATGAATATATTCAGCGTTGATACAAAGCATTACAACAAGCTTAACAATACATGTGAGTGGAAATAACTTGTCACGTTATAACAAAGCTATTATTAGGTTAGGATATCAAAATAGGAAAATAAGTTACAGTCAGGTCCATAAATATTGGACCATCTGCACAATTCTAACATTTTTGGCTCTATACACCACCACAATGGATTTGAAATGAAAGGAACAATATGTGCTTTAACTGCAGACTGTCAGCTTTAATTTGAGGGCATTTACATCCAAATCAGGCGAACGGTGTAGGAATTACAACAGTTTGCATATGTGCCTCCCACTTGTTAAGGGACAAAAGTAATGGGACATAATAAAAATCATAAATCAAACTTTTACTTTTTAATACTTGGTTGCAAATCCTTTGCAGTCAATTACAGCCTGAAGTCTGGAACGCATAGACATCACCAGACGCTGGGTTTCATCCCTGGTGATGCTCTGCCAGGCCTCTACTGCAACTGTCTTCAGCTCCTGCTTGTTCTAGGGGCATTTTCCCTTCAGTTTTGTCTTCAGCAAGTGAAATGCATGCTCAATCGTATTCAGGTCAGGTGATTGACTTAGCCATTGCATAACATTACACTTTTTTCACTTAAAAAACTCTTTGGTTGCTTATGCAGTATACTTGGGTCATTGTCCATCTATACTGTGAAGCGCCGTCCAATGAGTTCTGAAGCATTTGGCTGAATATGAGCAGATAATATTGCCCAAAACACTTCAGAATTCATCCTGTTGCTTTTGTCAGCAGTCACATCATCAATTAAAGGGATTCTGTCATGACATCCCCCTGGGCACCTTAGGTAGGTGAATGACAGGTTATAAAAACCTGTTTTATGTGCTAATAGAGCCACAGGCACATTTAATACGTACAGTTTCGGATTCATGCTATTTGGACGGACCTGGCCATATGTTTAGGTTATAGGCCTAAAATGTCATGACAGAATCCCTTTAATACAAGAGAACCAGTTCCATTGGCAGCCATACATGCCCACGCCATGACACTACCACCATGCTTCACTGATGAGGTGGTATGCTTAGGATCATGAGCAGTTCCTTTCCTTCTCCATACACTTCTCTTCCCATCACTCTGGTACAAGTTGATATTGGTCTCATCTGTCCATAGGATGTTGTTCCAGAACTGTGAAGGCTTTTTTAGATGTCGTTTGGCAAACTCTAATCTGGCCTTCCTGTTTTTGAGGCTCACCAATGGTTTACATCTTGTGGTGAACCCTCTGTATTCACTCTGGTGAAGTCTTCTCTTGATTGTTGACTTTGACACACATACACCTACCTCCTGGAGAGTGTTCTTGATCTGGCCAACTGTTGTAAAGGGTATTTTCTTCACCAGGGAAAGAATTCTTCGCTCATCCACCACAGTTGTTTTCCGTGGTCTTCCGGGTCTTTTGGTGTTGCTGAGCTCACCGGTGCATTCCTTCTTTTTAAGAATGTTCCAAACAGTTGTTTTGGCCATGCCTAATGTTTTTGCTATCTCTCTGATGGGTTTGTTTTGTTTTTTTCAGCCTAATGATGGCTTGCTTCACTGATAGTGACACCTCTTTGGATCTCATCTTGAGAATTAACAGCAACAGATTCGAAATACAAATAGCACACTTGAAAGGAACTCTGGACCATTTATCTGCTCATTGTAATTGGGATTATGAGGGAATAACACACACCTGGCCATTGAACAGCTGAGAAGCCAATTGTCCCATTACTTTTGATCCCTTAACAAGTGGGAGGCACATATACAAACTGTTGTAATTCCTACACTGTTCACCTGACTTGGATGTAAATACCCTAAAGCTGACAGTCTGCAGTTAAAGCACATCTTGTTCGTTTCATTTCAAATCCATTGTGGTGGTGTATAGAGCCAAAATAGAATTGTCGATGTCCCAATGTTTATGGACCTGACTGTGTGTGTGTGTGTGTGTATATATATATACACTGCTCAAAAAAATAAAGGGAACACAAAAATAACACATCCTAGATCTGAATTAATTAAATATTCTTCTGAAATACTTTGTTCTTTACATAGTTGAATGTGCTGACAACAAAATCACACAAAAATAAAAAAATGGAAATCACATTTTTCAACCCATGGAGGTCTAGATTTGGAGTCACACTCAAAATTAAAGTGGAAAAACACACTACAGGCTGATCCAACTTTGATGTAATGTCCTTAAAACAAGTCAAAATGAGGCTCAGTAGTGTGTGTGGCCTCCACGTGCCTGTATGACCTCCCTACAACGCCTGTGCATGCTCCTGATGAGGTGGCGGACGGTCTCCTGAGGGATCTCCTCCCAGACCTGGACTAAAGCATCTGCCAACTCCTGGACAGTCTGTGGTGCAACGTGACGTTGGTGGATAGAGCGAGACATGATGTCCCAGATGTGCTCAATTGGATTCAGGTCTGGGGAACGGGCGGGCCAGTCCATAGCATCAATGCCTTTGTCTTGCAGGAACTGCTGACACACTCCAGCCACATTAGGTCTAGCATTGTCTTGCATTAGGAGGAACCCAGGGCCAACCGCACCAGCATATGGTCTCACAAGGGGTCTGAGGATCTCATCTCGGTACCTAATGGCAGTCAGGCTACCTCTGGCGAGCACATGGAGGGCTGTGCGGCCCTCCAAAGAAATGCTACCCCACACCATTACTGACCCAATGCCAAACCGGTCATGCTGGAGGATGTTGCAGGCAGCAGAACGTTCTCCACGGCGTCTCCAGACTCTGTCACGTCTGTCACATGTGCTCAGTGTGAACCTGCTTTCATCTGTGAAGAGCACAGGGCGCCAGTGGCGAATTTGCCAATCTTGGTGTTCTCTGGCAAATGCCAAACGTCCTGCACGGTGTTGGGCTGTAAGCATAACCCCCACCTGTGGACGTCGGGCCCTCATATCACCCTCATGGAGTCTGTTTCTGACCGTTTGAGCAGACACATGCACATTTGTGGCCTGCTGGAGGTCATTTTGCAGGGCTCTGGCAGTGCTCCTCCTGTTCCTCCTTGCACAAAGGCGGAGGTAGCGGTCCTGCTGCTGGGTTGTTGCCCTCCTACGGCCTCCTCCACGTCTCCTGATGTACTGGCCTGTCTCCTGGTAGCGCCTCCATGCTCTGGACACTACGCTGACAGACACAGCAAACCTTCTTGCCACAGCTCGCATTGATGTGCCATCCTGGATAAGCTGCACTACCTGAGCCACTTGTGTGGGTTGTAGACTCCGTCTCATGCTACCACTAGAGTGAAAGCACCGGCAGCATTCAAAAGTGACCAAAACATCAGCCATGAAGCATAGGAACTGAGAATTGGTCTGTGGTCACCACCTGCAGAACCACTCCTTTATTGGGGGTGTCTTGCTAATTGCCTATAATTTCCACCTGTTGTCTATCCCATTTGCACAACAGCATGTGAAATTGATTGTCACTCAGTGTTGCTTCCTAAGTGGACAGTTTGATTTCACTGAAGTGTGATTGACTTGGAGTTACATTGTGTTGTTTAAGTGTTCCCTTTATTTTTTTGAGCAGTGTATATATATATATATATATATATAAAAGCAATCATTTAATGCTTTGCTAGATTATGAGTCTCGATTCTTCTGCAGGTAGAATGAAGTCTCACAATATTTTAAGACTTCATCTCAATATGGAGATGATGAATTAATAAATGTATTTATTTATTGGCCAATCTAGATGGTATAATTTCACCCACACTATCCAATTAGTCTTAATAAAATGAAATGTCATTCTTTGTCTCTCTTACCAAGTCCTAGTAGGAATCTCCCTTCTACTCCTAGGAAAGCTGGGTGGTCCATCATCGCATGTCTCGCCATGGCTTTCATCTTGATAGACCCCTCTGTCTTTCTTTTTTTCCTTTTTTTTTCTCCTCCTTTCTCTGTGTGCTTTCTTATCCAAAAACTTATCAGATGATCACACCCTTCCAGATTACTGTTTTCCAATCACATCAGATGGGTGTGCTCATATGGTAATGATCCTATGAGATCATATTTACCCAGAATGCAATATTGTTGTTAATGGTGTCATGATATCCACCTGTCTCCAGATTGCACTGTTGTGTAACATTAACATCAGAATTATGCTACACATTATACCTTTGACCTTTGCAACCTATATCAATGAGGAGGGATACTTCTTTGACACCCTGAAACTTTTCCCAGACTTAGTGGGACCATCATGAGTTTCCCAGACTCAAATTTATGGGTTTGATAAGAAATACAATGGGCCTTACACTCGCACTGTGGGTTAGTATATTCTAACTGTCCAAACGACTGATTCATTAGGTTAGAATAATATCAGTCCCTTTGAGTAAACCCCATTAGCAGAAAATCAACGTAAATGCTTTCCATATATCTTAAGAATACATTTTCTTTTAGTGGGATACACATGGCATCAAGTATATATATATATAATCTCAATACCTTGTTATAACATGTGCCAATATAGAATATATATATATATATGATTTATCAATTTGTTTATGCTAAAACTAAATAAATCCACTATATGTATACAAACGTTATACTTTCGATTATATGAATAAACATACACACCAGATGTATGTGCTACCTCCCTCATAGCCCTGTAATGAGGTAAGATCACTCCCTTAAGATAAACCTACATCTGTGGTAATAACTTTTAATGAACAATGCTCTCTGTATTCAATATGAACCTTATACATACTGAACTTTCATGAACCTCTTTCGGACATCTTTGAATGAATAAGAATATGGCCTTTTATAGATACATATATGTATATAATCAAATCCACTGTAACTAGGATATATGGATAAATGTCTTGTATTTAAACATAAATCTGTAAGCAAGCAACTACTTCCTCGAACTGGTATAATTAGAGAGAAAAATATAAGAATACACTTTAGGAACAAGTAGCTTTTCCATAAGCACACACAAAATGCTGGACATATCACAAAATGGCAGATGCCACACTATTTAACATAGCAATCCATGTTTGATTCATTTCAGGCCTATAATTATCTTGACAAGCTTTAAGTACCATTCTTTACCAGCAAGGAATCTGGAGGCAAGTTGGATGATTGCAATTCCGCACTTAGGTGATACTGGTCTAGTGGTTGTTTGGTGATGGTTGGCTTGGCTGTAGTCCCTCACCTTACAGCAGTGCCTGTAGATGCTGATGTAGCAGTTCACACTGCTGTCTGCAATCTCAAGAATCTCAAGGCTTTACTTAAGGACAATTGGAGTAGTTCTCTCTGGAGATTAGTCAACAGGACATTTGCAGGTTACTTCCTCTTCTCTATGAGTCCAGACAGGAACTCCCCCTCTTGGCCAGGATCAGGACCAGTCCACTCCTACCAAAAAGGAAGGAACAGGGTGGTTAACCCTGTTCCTGCCAACCCTTACAATCAATTCTTTGCTGGAAACTACAGCTAGAAGCAAACAGTAAAATGCACGATACATAACAATATACAATTTATGGTACTCCCAGGTCTGCCTTTCACTTTTCAGAGCTCCTTTAGAAAATGAAAGGTAGAATCTGATTGGTTGCTATGGGCAACTAAGACAGTTTTACCCTGCACCAGTTTGATAAATCTCCCCTAATGAGTGTGAAAAAAAAATTGGGCAGCATATCAACACCATCCATGTGTGATTTCTAGGAAATGCTCTGCAGACATACTTTCTTTTCTTTCTTTTTTTTTTTTATGGACGTGAAAAATAGATGGCATACTGCTGCCATATGGACGGGAAAAATGGAATGCAACGCAGTTAGAGACAAAACTGATTCAACAAGGAAGTAAAGTTATCATGGGTGAGTTTTAGATCACAGAACTGACCGAGGATGTTCATGGTACAGAACCCCGTAGTGGTAGAACATATGTATTTATTTGCTGGACAATCCAACCTATCTTATTCATTTGTGTATATTATTTTGCAGATAAATGCTTTGACACTAAAGTGTAATAAAAATGCAAACAAAAAATACATTATTATTCACACAGAAGAAAAATAATAAAATAAAGATACAGACAACCAACTGTGCACAGATAAAAGGGGTATTCATTCCAGTTACAAAAAATGATCCTCTAATCCATTGGATAGGACAGGATAGGGAATAGTAACGGGAGGGTGTCAACTGCTAGGACCCTATCCGAACCTGAGAGCCGGGGTCCTGTACACCTGTTTATACATTCTCTATGAGACTGCAGAAGATAGTTGAGTACATACACAAGGATGAATTCAGTCAAACAGTTAGCTTTACCTTATCCAGTGGTTCAATGATAATTTTTTGTAACCGGAATACCCCTGTAATCTTTTTTAGGCCTCTTGCACATGACCGTATGTATTTTGCGGTCCGCAAAAAATACAAATGACATCCGTGTGCATTCCGTATTTAGCAGAACGGAACAGCTGGCCCCTAATAGAACAGTACTATCATTGTCCGTAATGCGGACAATAATAGGACATGATCTATTTTTTTGCGGAACGGAAACAGAATGCACACGGAGTACCTTCCGTTTTTTTTGCGGACCCATTGAAATGAATGGTTCCGTATATGGTCCGCAGAAAAATGGAACGGAAACGGAATGAAAATACGTTTGTGTGCAAGACACCTTAATCCCCCAGATTTCATCATACTTATGAATTACACGTACAAATCCATAAATCTCCAGAAAGTTACAAATTGCCAGAAAGAAAATTTGCATACATTTCAGGCTATTTAAATTTTAGCAGATTTATTTTACTCTAATTTCCCCTAAAAATTTTAAAATATATTCCATTTACATGCACACACGTCAAAATAATGAATGCAGATGTCAGTTAAGAGGACACCACACTGAACAGCACTAAATGGTCCAGAACTGAATGGGTTAAACAGATTTCTCCTGGATATCTGTATATTTGAATTACTAGTCTGTATAATTTAGGACCGGGATCAGGAACCTCAGACATGCCAGGTGTTGGGAAACTACAACTCCTAACATGAAAACTTGCCAGGCTGTTCTTAGGACTCCCACAGAAGTGAATAGAGCATGCTGGGAGTTGTAGTTTTACAACACCTGGAGTGCCAGAGGTTGCTGATCCCTGGTTTAGAACGTATCTAGCTAGTGAAGGGGCGGCTAACCTGAGGCTCTCTAGCTGTTGCTAAACTACAACTCCCAGCATGCCCACACTGCCTACAGCAGGGCATGGTGGGAGTTGTAGTTTTGCAACAGCTGGAGAGCTGCAGGTTGGCCACCCCTGAGCTAGTGTGTCACCATCCCAAGGGTTCATGCATTATAGCAGCTACTCATCCATTGATGATGTACCGGTATTTTTATGATACAGGTCAAATTTTTGGGGAAAAAACTAAACTGATGAACACAAAACGTTTCCTTGCTGCCTCTATTATGATATATTGAGTTGTATTTTCTATTATGTATTGTGTGTGTATATTGTGGGGACTCGCTCTGGTAGACAGGATTAGCGGACTCAGTTTAGAGGCAACAACAAGTTCTTTGGATCAAACAGTTCAGTGTTTTATTCACACTTTAGGCAAGTGACAAAACAAAGTCATATTCAAACAAAAAAGTCACCTTGCGGTGTTGATGGTAATTCACACCATGCAGCAATTCTGCCTCAAAGAGTCCTTGCTGATAGCAACACCAACCTGTTTTCACGCCAAACAGGTAGCAAGCCTTCATCCAGACACAAGGCTCCCAGATCCCAACACATAGACATTGCTTCTGAGCCCAGCTGCCTATTTAAGGACAGCCAGGTGCTGCCAAAACCCAGACCGGCATTTAAAATCGGTATTTGACCTGTAAATCAGCCCAGCAGCACATGCTGGGAGGAAAATACCTGTTTTCCCAGACCAAACCTCTCACTGTGTCACAATATATATATATTTATTTATTTTTAAATGGATTGTCTCACAAATATATATTAATATATATTAATTCACTCTCTTAGATCACATTTTCAATTGGAATAATTTAAAGGGATTCTGTCACCTCGTTTTAGCCTATAGAGATGCGGACATGAACGGCTAGATCGCCGCTAGCATGTCCGCAATATACCGGTCCCATAGGGCTGTGTCCTTTTATTGTGTTTAAAAAATTATTTTAGAGATATGTAAATGAGCCTGGTAAGGAGCCCAAGGGGCTGTACTAACCTTCTTGGATGCCCAGTCACGCCCCCCCCTGTGAAGAAGCCCAGCACCGCCTGCGTCCTCCGAATCGCCTCCTTGCTCACAGTTAGATCGCCGTAATCTTGCGATGTGCAGTGCCGGTATAGTGTTCCTTCCCTGTGCTGGCATCAGCCTCAGGGAAGGAACTGTGCATGCGCGAGCTAGCCGTGCATGTCCGCATTACTATAGACTAAAACGAGGTGACAGAATCCCTTTAAGAAAATGTTCCTGCATTTAGATGTTGATGTTACATACGTGTTATGTATCTACCAGTGCTTATAGTCACACATGCCCAGTAGATCAGTCGGACCACAGGGATCTTCTTATACATGGGCAGCTGAGTGATTCCTGCTATTGTACAAGCCAGTCAGTACCAATCGGCACACTAGAAGAAGCTTTTTCATACCAGCACTGAATGCATTAGGTGGATATTCTGAGAGGGAATCGAAAGAAGGAGGCGACATAACAAGTCTGTAATAGCACTATTTAGACGTATTTTCAAATGCTTACAATTCGAAACCTATTAAGTTTTGCATGATCTAAATTAGCAAATTAATATGTAATATGATGCCCTTTCAAAGGGGTTGTGTCATGAAACATATTCTAGATTTTTTCAAACCAGCACCTGGATCTGACTACTTTTGTAATTACCGTACATGTAATAAGAAATGTAGTATAGCCAGTGAGGTATTCAATAAAATGTATCTTTGTAGCGCCACCTGCTGTTTGTTCTTTACCTTATTTTTCCTCAGTTTAAAGAGGACCTTTCATCAGTTTTGCAAAAGTCTAATTAGAGTGTTACCTTATAGGGCGGTCCCCACTGATGCCATGGCAGTTTTTCTTTTTTAAAAAGACCCCCCACGTTCGTCCGCTGTGGCCCCCTGTTGATTTTGGCTCCTTGTATTATATTGAGGAGTAGTGGAACAATGAGGAGGAGACTGAGTCTTTCTCCGTGGGTGTCTCCTTCTCCCTGGCTGTAGCGCTGTCCAATCGCAGCGCAGAGCGCCACAGCCAGGTAGTTTTTTTTCTCCCTGGCTGTGACGCTCTGCGATTGGACAGCGCTACAGCCAGGGAGAAGGAGACGCCCACTGAGAAACCCTGGCGTCTCCTCCTCCCTGTTCCGATGCTAGTAATTAGCATACTGATCGGAGAAAATACCTGAGAGCACAGCGGGCGAACGGAGCGGCGCCCAGGAATAATAAGTAAGCACTATAGGATCCCTGCTTTATGCCCTACCTAACGTGCTACTTATCTTTATAAAGTCTGGACCCATGAAAGGTCCTCTTTAAATCTTCAATTGCCAACAGCCATATTTTCTGTTAGAAGCTGTGTGAGAGAGTTGCAGCAGAAAGGACACGTCCCCTGAGCTGCAGCAGAAAGGACACGTCCCCTGAGCTGCCAGCCTGAAGATAATCTAGCAAAACAATTGGAAAAGTGAATGGAGAGATCTCTGGATCCATGGGAGGTACAGGGCTGGTTCTAGCTTTGTTAGAAAGAGGTTGTCATGTACTATATGATGCCTGCTTTTTCTTTTTTACATCAATAATCTCAAAACTCCTTTAAGGGACATTTATAGTGTGGTATTCTTGAAGTGCTACAGTATGGGTGTAGTTGTAACCGAAAGAAACATTGCAAAGAATAAAAGCTAATGCAAAAAAGGAGGGTTGTGAATGGAAGCCAGTCAGGGTTATATACACAAGGATGAATTTGGTCATGCTCCATGTGATGTTGTATGCAGTGTCCATGCTGTTCTTAGCCAGGACAAACATAACGTTAACTTAGTAAATCACTAGCCAAGAAAAGAAAAACTAGTTTTATCTGCACACAGACTACCAGCACTACCTGCACGCCAATCTTTCAGGGGTCCCAATTTCTTCTATTAGATGGATCAGTTGGTCCAGTCCATGCAGGTAAGCTAGTGCTCAAAGCTTTTGCCATATTGTCCCTCTCACTGTCCTGTTCCTTTCATAGAAAAATACTCCCTCTGCAGGCACAGCAGAGTATTTTCTTATAATCTAAAGGCCAATTACCACGGTGATGGACCATGTGATTGTACCATGTGATGTGACGTCACCACAGGTCCTTTAGCTGGCAGCTCATGATTAAAGAAGTAAGAATAGACCGGCAACTACACGATCAAGAGGAGGAAGTGAGTTTTTTTATTTATTTAGTTTTTTAACCCTCAATTGACCTTCTACTAAGCATTCTGTATTAAAGGGCTTCTGTCAGCCCACTAAACCGTTTTTTTTTTTTTTTGCTTAATAATAACCCCTACACTGCGATTTATCCATACATAAGTAAAATAGATGTGACGTCATCGGCGCAGGCGCATTGAGGATGAAGTGGCCGAGTGAGTGGCCGCCTCTCAGTGCGCCTGCGCCGATTGAAGATAGGTACGGCCGCGGCGCAGGCGCCAGATATTGAATGAAAACAGGCAGGGCCAGCGGAGAAAGATCCCGTCCGCTGGCCCTGTCAATCAACAAGCAGAGGGGGCGTCATTACCATCGGAGGATGCGGCTGCTACCAGCAAGTAGCCGCCCTACTTGCTGGTAGCAAGGTAATTTACATATTATAAAAATAGGGTTTTAGCAAATTCTACTGAACCAAAATTCTTATTTTACTTATGTATGGATAAATCGCAGTGTAGGGGTTATTATTAAGCAAAAAAAAAAAAAAAACGGTTTAGTGGGCTGACAGAAGCCCTTTAAAGAATGCTATTAGTTCCCCTTATAACCATGTTATAAGGGGAAATAATACAGTGAATAGACTGTCTTCTAGCAACCGTGCGTGAAAATCGCACCGCATCCGCACTTGCTTGCGGATGCTTGCGATTTTCACGCAGCCCCATTCACTTCTATGAGGCCTGTGTTGCGTGGAAAACGCAGAATATAGAGCTTGCTGCGATTTTCACGCAACACACAAGTGATGCGTGAAAATCACCGCTCATGTGCACAGCCCCATAGAAATGAATGGGTCACCTCACGCATTGAACCCGCGCAGAAATCTCGGCCTTAATGTCTTAGAAAGACCTTTTAAGTTATTATGTGTTTTATTTCACCCAGTTTCGCTAGTGAACACTAGAATACCGCTCAGCATTTTACCACTAGTGACTAGCCACTGACCCACTGTATGTACTGGTATGCGATCTATTCATAGAGGACAATGATTAAAGGGGTTATCCAATTTCTCAAACAGCCCCCCCCATGTGCAGGGCCCTTAAGTGGGAATATACTTACCCAGCTCCCTACCCCACTCCTGGTCCCCGCACTGCTACTGCTGCTTCTCCCTGTACACGGATGAAAACATCCGGTGTCGGGGGGGGGGGGGGGGGGAGCAGCCAATGTCACCCATGATGCTAGGGAGGCTCATTCCCGTCCCCTCCTGCCATTAGCTGCTCCCCCCGACACCGGATGTTTTCATCCGTGTACAGGGAGAAGCAGCAGCGGCGGAGCCAGGACCAGGAGCGGCGCAGGGAGCGGGGTAAGTATATTACCTGTGAGGGGCCCGGCACATGGGGGGGTTGTTAGAGAAATTGGATGACTCCTTTAATTGATACCTACTCTAAGATTTTAACACAGAACTGTATTATTTAGACTGGATTTTACGGGTCTTAATATTTTTTATAATTACTTGTCCTTTACTTCCTCAATTGTAAAGTTCTGTAAAAATTATTATTATTAGCATTATAGCTTAGCCTACGTCATCTAAGGTGGGTTTTCAGCCATTTTTTATCCATGTCCTCTATGAAATATAGGAAGTTTACCACATGAGTTATGCCAGTCACTAGCTTTAACCTATTATACAGTATAATGATTCAGATTACCTTCTGGCTACATAAATGACATGTTTGACCACTGAGTGTGAAATTCTTTTGTGACATCGTGTTTATAAGTTATAAAATTCTTTGTATCTGAACACCAGGATTTATTTGACAGTTCATGAGGTTCAAAGTCTTTAAAGTCTGTCATCACACATCATACTGAGTAAAATCTATAATCCTCTGTTATGTGTATAATATACAGTATGGCGGTATTATACTGAGGCTTGCATACTTGACTTGGCTTACCTATACCAGCTTGAAAATCTGCAACAATATCTGCAGCAAAATTTGCCCGTATAACATGCGGATTTAGCCATTTGTGGCTTCCCTTCTGCCACACCCTTGTTACAAACCCATATACAGTATGTTAGTGTTTTCTGTAAATCACCACGTGAAGGGAATTTGTCACCAGAAAATGACCTATTGTTTAAATAGTTTAAAGAGGACCTGTCACCTCTCCTGACATGCCTGTTTTAATAGCTTCATGTATTCCCCATGTAATAACAATTCTGGAGCATCTATTCTTATATCTGTATGTTATGCCATTCCTTTATTATTCCTGCTAGAAGTTATCAATGAATTGCTAGCAGTCTGCAGTAAGAGTACAAAGGGGTGATAACCAGTTTGGGGGGGGGGGGTGTACCTGCACAGACTGAAAATGGCAGGACTGATTGGATAGAGTGAGTCTATATTTTAAAAAAATCCTAAAATCCTGCGTTTTTTACACTGGCCACTAGGACTAACAATAATCACCACTTCTTGGTCTGTACAGATCACTTTACTGCAGTTACAGTTGTGTTCAAAATTATTCAACCCCCACTGAAATTGAGTGTTTTGGCCAGTTTGACATTGATTTTGATCATTTCAGTCATCTTGTTTACAATTACATCAAAGAGGCACTTGTAAGTCAGACAAATATAACATAACATTTATAATGAAATAACCACAAATGTCTTTTCTGTGCTCACATCATTATCAGTTTTATTCAACCCCCAAGTGACATTCAATCTTAGTACTTAGTACAACATCCTTTTCCAGCTATAACAGCTTTTAAACGTGAAGCATAGCTTGACACAAGTGTCTTGCAGCGATCTACGGGTATCTTCGCCCATTCTTCATGGGCAAAAGCCTCCAGTTCAGTCACATTCTTAGGCTTGCGCGCTGCAACTGCTTTCTTTAAGTCCCACCAGATGTTCTCAATCGGATTTAAGTCTGGTGACTGCGATGGCCACTTCAAAATGTTCCAGCCTTTAATCTGCAACCATGCTCTAGTGGACTTGGAGGTATGCTTGGGATCATTGTCCTGTTGAAAGGTCCAACGTCTCCCAAGCCTCAGGTTTGTGACGGACTGCATCACATTTTCATCCAATATCTCCTGGTACTGAAGAGAATTCATGGTACCTTGCACACGCTGAAGCTTCCCTGTACCTGTAGAAGCAAAACAGCCCCAAAGCATGATTGACCCCCCGCCATGCTTCACAGTAGGCAAGGTGTTCTTTTCTCCATAGGCCTTGTTCTTCCTCCTCCAAACATAGCGTTGATCCATGGGCCCAAACAGTTCTAATTTTGTTTCATCAGTCCACAGAACACTATCCCAAAACTGTCCACATGACTTTTGGCATACTGCAGTCGACTCTTCTTATTCTTTGGAGACAGCAAGGGGGTGCGCCTGGGAGTTCTGGCATGGAGGCCTTCATTACGCAGTGTGCGCCTTATTGTCTGAGCTGAAACTTCAGTACCCACATCTGACAAATCTTTTTTCAGTTCCTCAGCAGTCACACAAGGACTTTTCTCCACTTTGCGCTTCAGGTAGCGCACAGCAGTCAAAGTCAGCATCTTCTTTCTGCCACGACCAGGTAGCGTTTCAACAATGCCCTTTGCCTTGAATTTGCGAATGATGCTTCCTATGGTGTCTCTTGGTATGTTTAACATCTTTGCAATCTTCTTATAGCCATTGCCCTTCCTGTGAAGAGAAATCACCTCTTCTCTTGTCTTCCTGGACCGTTCTCTTGACTTCACCATGTTTGTAAACACACCAGTAAATGTCTAGAAGGAGCTGAGTATCACAGTCCTTTTAAATCTGCCTAATTGGTGCTTATTATGCTTGATTGCTGCTCCTTGACATCCACAGGTGTTTTCAATACCTGATCGAAAACACTTGAATGAACCTCTGTTCTTAAGAGTGGTAGTCTTTAAGGGGTTGAATAATTGTGTCAATGAAGAAATCACAAAAAAAAAAACATTTAATACTGTATTACAAAAACAATTGATGTCATTTTAGTTGCATTTGGTTCTTTAAAAAGTCCTTGTAAGATTTCATTCTGAACACAATTACAAATGTACACTAAATTCCCTAAAACTCTTTACAGCATTGGGGGTTGAATAATTTTGAACACAACTGTATTTGCTGATCTTACAGTCACGATTACAATGACAGATAACACCTCTATATATTCATCGAATCCACCATTGACAGTAGGTGATATCACAGCTTATCTACTCCTCCCTGAGCTCTGCACAGGTCACAGAGCATGTCTAAAGAATCTCTCATAGAAGCCAGTGAGGTCTCATCTTGTCCATTGTGTCTATGGCCTATGGTAGCTGCTGTAAAGCCTATCTCTAAATGCTGTTCACAACAGCGCAGGTAAGATGGCTGTCCCCATGATTATGTTCAAAAATTTGCAATCAGAAAATAAAAACAGATTAGAAACAAAGGATATGTGTTGTTTTCTGGTTTTAACTGGCAGATAAAAATGTCGGTGACACATTCCCTTTAGGCCTCATGCACGCGACAGTTGTTTTTTGCGTATGCAAAAAAAAACGGATGCGGCATCCGTTTTTTTTGGGAGGATACGTTTTTTTTCCACAGATCACTTGTAATAAATGCCTATCCTTGTCCGCAAATGTGAAAAAAGTAGGACATGCACTATTTTTTTTGCTGAAGGGAAACATGGACAACGGACGCGAAACACAAACGGATGAGCTATCAGCATTTTTTTGCTGACCCATTGAAATGAATGGGCCCCCATCCTATCCGCAAAAAAAACGGAACGGAGGCCGAGAAAAACAACTGTCGTGTGCATGAGGCCTTTGAGATCTTCTCACAGAACACCTCCACCCATAGTACTGCGTATCATTCCTCTAATGCTTGTGGGGTCCATCATGTGCGCACTCAGTTGCTTATGGATAATACTGTTGTATAATCGTCCCACCTGTAGCATTATATTTGTATAGATGCCAAAATGTGAGACCCCCAAGCCTTGCACCACAACAACAAATCACATTTTTTTCTATTTCTAGATGTTTTAGAAGGCGAACAGCACTATTAACTACCTTTATAGGAAAGAGCTGGTTTCGTTTCTCCTCGCTACAAAGCGAGGGTTCACATATCGTTTTTCTCACCTCTATACCGTATACAAAAAACATATACGTTAGGCCTCATGCAAACAAACGTATTTTGTTTCTGTGTCCGTTCAGGTTTTTTTTGTGGATAGGATGTGCACCCATTCATTTCAATGGATCCGCAAAAAATGCGGACAGCACATCAGTATGTCCGTTCCGTAGCCCCTCTAAAAAATAGAACATGTCCTATTCTTGTCCGTTTTGCGAACAATGATAGACATTGTTACAATGGATCCGCAAAAAACGGATGGCATACGGATGTCATCCGTTTTTTTTTGCAGATCCTCAATTTGTGGACCGCAAAACACATGCATGCACACGACCATTGTGCGTTTTGCAGTCTGCAAATCGTGGATCCACAAAACACTGATGGCGTCCATGCGCGTTTTTGCGGAACGGCACGGACAGCCTTTAATATAACTGCCTATTCTTGTCCGCAAATTGCGGACAAGAATAGGACATGTTTTGTTTTTTTTGTGGGGCCACGGATCTTTTGCAGCTCCATTGAAGTGAATAGGTCCGCATCCTAGCCGCCAAAACTGCGGCTCGGATGCGGACCAAAACAACAGCCGTGTGCATGAGGCCAAAGTCAAATGGACGCATAAAACACGATCTGAACCCACCCAAACCTACAATGCCTAGCCATAGTTAATAGCATCCAAACTGTATGTCTGTCCCTTTACATCAGTGTGCATAGCCATTTAATAGGCCTTATGTAAAAATGTGTGATAGATTTTAAGCTTTAGTATAATGCCTCAGTCTCAGAAATATATACCGTATGCACCAGAATTACCAAATGGCTAAGGCTAGGGCTAACAGCAACACTTTTTCGCGCCGGGATCACAGAGCAGCGATGATCCCATAGAAATGAATAGGATTGCTGCAGTGTTGGATGTCTTGTGACTGACGAGGTGATCCTGTTCATTTTTATAGAATCACCACTACTCTGCGATCCTACCTGCCACAGCTGTCGCACAACCAGTGTCACTCTTAGCCTAAGGGCGCATTCACACGACCGTATGTATTTTTCAGTCTGCAAAATGCGGATCCGCAAAAAATACGTATGATGTCCGTGTTCCATCTGTTTTATTTTGCAGATCCCTTGTAACAATGCCTATCGTTGTCTGCAAGACAGGCAAGAATAGGACATGTTCTATCTTTTTTGCAGGGCTGTGAAACGGACCTATACGGACACAGTGTGCTGTCCGCAGTTTTTGCGGACCAATTGAAATGAATGCGGATCGGATGCGGACTAAAACTACTGGCATGTAAATGCACCCTAAAGCTGGCATACACATTAGATAACTGTTGGTGGACATCTCTCTCTTCTGACTGCCCCCATAGGCGTACATGCACAGATGCCCGCTGGCTGCTACCTACCTACCGGTATATCTCAAGGGAATCCAATATTTTGCGTTTTGAAATCCAACCAGTTGATCCTTCTCTCATCGAAATGAACAGATCTTTTTGTATTCATCCATACTTTAGATTAGTATAAAACAGCACAAACAGGTTAGAACTGGCATGTGTACCCATTAAGGAATTTATTGCAGACATTGGTCAAATCAATGACACTGTTCAGACTGTTTTCTTTTTTTCTAATATAACTCAAGGGCCAAATAGATCCAGACACTGGCCCACATTGACCAACATCAGTGCACCTAGAGATTTGGAGAAACTATGTGCACATAGCCTGACAAGGGGTGTGGCTTACTTGGAAAAGGGCGTGACTTTACTGGAAAGGGTTGTGGCTTAACATTTAGCAATAAAATTCTGTCTCAAACAAAGCCAACCAATACTTGGCATAAAATTAGAGAAAAATGCCTAGCTATGCACCGAAATTATCATTCAACCTGAGCCACTGTGATAAATCGGGTGCATGTCTAGACAGCCGGTCTAAGCCTACTTCATCTATAGGATTAAAGAGGTTCTCTGGGCTTTTAATATTGATGACCTATCCTCAGCATATAAGATCTGAGATCAGCGGGGGTCCGACACCTGAGACCCCCGCCGATCAGCTGTATGAAGAGAAGGTGCACAGTGCGCGCATGCAGTCTCCCTTCTCTCTTCCTGCTCGCTGCTGCTATGTCTATGGCGAGCAGGAAGAGAAAAGGGAGAAAAACTCTAAAAAAAATAAATAATAATTTATAAAAAAAAATTAAATATAAATATATATATATATATATATATTCAACTAACTCCTCTTTCCCCATATTCAAAATAAATAAACAATAAAAAAATAAGGATCATTAGCACCGCTATGTCTCAAAATGTCAGAACTATTAAATTATAAATGTATTTATTCTGTACGATGAACTCCGTAATGTAAGAAAAAAATCTAAATGGCTGATTTGTTCACCACTTTACCTCCCCCAAATTTTTTTAAAAAGGTGATCAAAAAGTCATACACACTCCAAAATAGTATAAATATTCAAACTACATATCACCCCGCAAAAAATGAGCCCTCATGCAGCTCGGTAGACTTATCGTTTTTTTAGCTTTATAAGACGCACTTTTTTTCTCCCAAAAGTGGGGGAAGAATGGCAGTGCATCTTAAAAAGCGAATACTGGTGGGCGCTTCCATTATTTGTATGCAGGAGATGTGGGGAGAAGTGACTATAGTGCTGCTAGCTCTTGCTGTAGTCACCGTTCCCTGGTCTCCTCCAGGCCGGCGCTGCACTATTCTGATTGCGTACAGCATCAGGATGTAATGAGCGCACTATGACCTGATGCTGTACGCAGTGAGATCCCAGTGCAGCACAGGCCCGGAGAAAATTAGGGAGTGTGTCTGTAGGAAAGACCTCCGGACCCGCAGAGTGGCGGAGGAGCAGGAGAGGTAAATTAATTTACTTATTTTAGCTCTGATGGGGATCTGATTTGAGGTCTGATATGCGTGTCTGATGTGGGTATCTGATATGGAGGTCTGACCTGAGGTCTAATAGGGGGGTCTGATCTGAGGTCTGATAGGGGGTTTGATATGGGTGTCTGATTTGAGATCTGATATGGGTGTCTGATCTGAGGTCTGATATAGGGGTCTAATCTGACGGTCTGATATGGGTGTCTGATGTGGGTATCTGATATGGAGGTCTGATCTGAGGTCTGATATAGGGGTCTAATCTGACGGTCTGATATGGGTGTCTGATGTGGGTATCTGATATGGAGGTCTGATCTGAGGTCTAATAGGGGGGTCTGATCTGAGGTCTGAAAGGGGGTTTGATATGGGTGTCTGATTTGAGATCTGATATGGATGTCTGATCTGAGGTTTGATCTGAAGCAAAAAATACGGTTACAAAAAAAAAATATGGAGGTCAAAATATGGCGATGCAAAGAAAACATTTGTTTTTTTTCAAAGTTTTAAAATTAAAAGTATTAAAACACAGGAAAAACTTTAAAAATATGATTTTTTTTCCAATTCCACTCCATTTGGAATTTTTTTTTCCAGCTTCCCACTACATCTTATATAATACAATGTAATTAGAAATTGCAATTTGTCCCGCAAAAAACAAGTCCTCATACAGCTATGTGAACGGAAAAAAAATTATGTCTCCAGGAAGGCTGTTAGTAAAGGAAAAATTAAATGTGTTCCCGTCCTTAAGAGGCTAAAGAGGACCTGAAACTTCTCCTGACTCGTCTGTTTTATTAAAGAGGTTTTCCAAGACTTTCTAATTGATGACCTCTCCTCTGAATAGGTCATCAGTATCCAACACCCGGGACCCCCGCCGATCAGCTGTTCGAGAAGGCAGCTGTGCTCCTGTGAGTGCCGCTGCCTTCTCTTTGCTTTTCCTAGGCCAGTGATCGATCACGTGGTCTAGGAGCAGCTCAGCCTCATTCAATTTCCATAACCCTATGTAGTCCTCTGTTATTCTTTCTAGAAGTTATGAATGAATTACTAGAAGTTTGCAATAAAGGAGGTTGTAGGTGTGTCCCTGCACAGTTTCACATTATCCAATCAATGCTGCCAGTGTCAGACTGTACAGGGACAGCCCCCCAACTGGTAACAACCATCTGGACCGTCATTGCAAATCTAACACCCCAGAGTGGTGTTACCCAGGGGCGTAGATAAAAGCTCATGGGCCCTGGTGCAAGAGTTCACCTTGGGCCCCCGTCCCTCAGTGCTTGTTGGCAAGGGGCAGGGGAGCACATAGCCTTCCTGCTGCCTGAGGCAAACATTGAAAGGGCACCCCCTCATGCCAAATTCTTAGCCTAACCCCTTCCCTCCAGCCAGAGGTGTAAATTGACCAGTATGCACTTTCTATAATGCCAGTGTCTTATGTGGCACAAGGGTCTTTGGGCCCCCTCAGGCTCCTGGGCCCAGTAGCGACTGCTACCTCTGCAACCCTATAGCTACGCCCCTGGTGTTACCACTACTGTACCCTGCTACTATCTCTATTGGGCTAACACCAATGCCATCTTTATATTTATTTCCAGGTACCTCAAAACTGTGCATTTATAATAATGGTATGTAACTGTTTATGTAATGTGCCTGGTTCACCAGCAGGTGGCAGCGTAAATGGCAGAGCTATCCTTAGAGAGAATGGAACTTACCATTCCATTCTCCCCCCTTTGGGCAGAAGTGGGCCATTCCTGCTTGCTACCAGAAGAAGGTGGGGCAGTTCTGGGGCAGTTCTGGTTTCTTCTGGTTCAGACTCCATTTTGGAGCCGCCAGGAGAGAAAGATATAGCAGAGTTGAGTTTGCCTGCCAGTTTAATGCTAATGCCTGCTGGAACTAAGACAAAGCCTGAAACTGTTTGGAGAAATGTTTACCAAAGTAAAGCCACTATTGAACTTCATCTCAAGGTCTGAACTCAAGTTATTTCTTCAAATCCCTCAATTATTCCCCCTATTTATTGCTTCAGAGCCAAAGCCTGGGGTCCAACCGTATCCAGGTAGGAGAACCGTGACACGCATAAAGAGGCGATATAGAGGGCCCCTGCTAGCAATTAATTTATAACTTCTAGCAGGATTAAGAAAGGAATTGTATAACATAGAGCCATAGGAACAGATGCTCCAGATTTGTTATTACAAGGGGGAATGCAAGTAGTTACTAATAATGACGTACCAGGAGAGGATTCAGGTTCTTTTAACGAAAGAAACACATAATGTACTTACAGCATCTACCCAAACATGATGTGAACAAGTACATATTAAAGGGGCTATCCACCCCTATAATACCCCCCAAAATCCCCAGCCCCTCATACTGGTTATACTTACCCCTCTCTCCTGCATCCGCATAGTTTCTGATGCCCACATGGCCACCACCCACGATGCTAGGGAGGCTCGTTCCCATCACAGCCTGCTATTGGCTACAAAGGTGGGGGGGGCTTTGAGGGGATGGGGCTCCCCTCAACACCAGTTCCCCCCCCGCCTTTGTCAGATATTTTGATCCGCGTGACAAGGAGATGCAGCGGCGGCCGTGCGGGCATCAGAAGCAACTCGGGTGCCAGGGAGCGGGGTAAGTATAACCAGTATGAGTGGCTCGGGCATTTTGGGCGGTTGGATAACCCCTTTAACTATCTTGATCTTTTTGACAACATTGATACATGAGCCTTGCCATTGCAAGTATGAGAAACAGTTCTGATCTGGCTCAACATCACTAGAAAGTATCCAGGAGCAAGTAGAAGATCTTATGTGTTTCTTCAGCGTAATGCTCCCTCTTTTGACAAAGTTCTGGTATTACACACACTGGCACAAAAGTTAAGTGTTAGGCCTCATGCACACAGCCGTTGTTTTGGTTCGCATCCGAGACGTGTGCATGTAGCCTCAGATTTAGACCTTATGCACACGTTCGTTGTGCGGCCGTTCCATGCATTGGGGACAACAATTTGCGGTCCCCAATGCACAGGCAACGTCCGTGCGGCGGCCGGGACGCATCGAGACTCATTCAACTTAAATGGGTCCGTGATTCGTCCGAATCGCAAAAAAATAGAACATGTTCTATTTTTTTGTGGTGTGGAGGCCTGGACAGAAACACCATGAAAGCACTCCGTAGTGCTTCCGTGGGGTTCAGTGCCTCCGTTCCGCACCGCAGCTCCGGATTGCGGACCCATTCAAGTGAATGGGTCTGCATCCGTGATGCGGGGAGCACACAGCTGGTGCCTGCATATTGCGGACCCGCTGTTTGCGGGCCGCAATACGGCCACGGCCGGGCAACGGCCTTACTATAATAATAGCAAATGTGTAGTCATTGACCTGTCATTATGCAGCTCATGGATGTATTCAGTTTATAGTCCAGTTGTTCACTTGATCAGATTACCTTTTCATCAGGTAAATGGAATACCATTGGGGACATTTTACCAACAATATACATACAGTATATATTAAAGGTAAAAAAGACTGTATATGGAAGAAGCACAGCAGACATGTTATGATCTCCTTCAGAAAACACTGCAAATTGATGTTACTATCACACGGCCATTATTTGGTCAGTATCATATCAGTATTTGTAAGCTAAAACCATTAGTGGGCCCAAAACACAGAAGAGGGGAAAATCTTTCCATGATAGAGAATCTTTCCATTTTTTACACATCTGCATTGAGCTTTCCATTCTTCTGATCCATCAGCTGTGCTCAGTTTTCATCCATCAGAAGAATAGAAAAAAAAAGATCCATTTTATTTTGAGCATCAGTTGTGCTCAATTTGTTCCGTGAGGTCTGTTATTTTTGACGGGAGAAAACATACAGCAGGCAGGAGGTTTTTTTCCTGTAAAAAAAAAAACAGTTTGTGTCCGTTCCATCAGAAATGAGAGTGCATCTGATGTAACTGATCAGAACGGAAAACTCAAGGCAGATGTGAACAAACCCTTATGGCTCATGCACACGACCGTATGTACTTTGCAGTCCGCAAAACACGGATCCGAAAAAAAAAATACGGATGACGTCCCTATACATTATGTATTTTGCGGAACAGAACAGCTGGCCCCTAAGCCCTCATTCACACGAAAGTGTACCGGCCAGACCAGTGTTGCGGACTGCACAGGCACGGGCACCGACCGTAGGGATGCCGCATGCAGACGTGGACCCATTCACAGACAGAAACCCCACAGAAGCACTATATGGTGCTTGCGTGGGGTTCCGTGCCTCCGTTCTGCACCTACCTTCCGGATTGCGGATCCTTTGAAGTGAATGGGTCCGCATCTGTGATGCAGGGTGCACACGGCCAGTGCCCCATTCACTTCTATGGGATCAGGGCTGTGTGAAAAATGCAGAAAATAGAACATGCTGCGATTCTCACCCAATGCAGAACGGATGCATGAAAAAAACACTCATGTACACAGACCCATGGAAATGAATGTGTCGGAAATCATGGGTGCTATGTGTTCACTTCACGCATCGCAACGGCGCGGGAAACTCGCTTGTGTGAAAGGGGCCTAAAGGACAGATACGACCTCCTCTCTTTTTAAAATTCATTCCTGGTTTTAACTTGCAAAACTGCATGCAGAAACCTGACCACGTGGCCGTACCTCTAAAAAAAACACACCAGAAAAACATATGGGAGAACTACAGCAAATCCAGCCTTTATGGTAAATCATAATCACACATTTTTGTTACTCTCATCGCATCTGAAATGTAATTCGATTTCACCTAGCATCATGCACTATATAAATATCTCTGCTAAGTGCCTGATAGTAAGGGTGGCCAGACTTTTGCGGTATGCAGGAGACTTTATATAGAATCAGATTTGGCCTATAGCTAGATAAACATATCTTGGTTACAGAGCATTTGCTGCATTCCTTTGCCTAATTGAGAAATATTAAGAAAACCTTTACAGTTCTCTTGCTTTTTTAATTCAGTCCTGCTTCTGGTTTGGGGATTAAATAATACTCATTTTTAGATTATACAGACAAAAATTTCCGAGATCTGTCACAGTGGCTATGATAAATATGGCACATCTTTTGACTGGCATGGTGTTGAGGTCAGAAGGGCTGTCTTAATATATAGATATCTTCAGAAGATGCCTTTTTTCTTCAACATCAAGGGCTCTTCAAGAGCCAGAAAAAAAAGTAATGCCACTAGCGTGGAGGATCGAGGTACTATTGAAAAATGCTTGAGTCTCTTCAGTCTACTCTTCATGCAAGTGCACACTGCCTGCTCCTCCGCCATCCACTGGAACAAATTTACAATGATGCCACATGGTCAACATCTTCACCTTTAATGAAGAACTACAGGATGGTCATTCTTATTTCAGGGGACTCTAATTTTGTCAAAATAGTGGTTGTAATGGTGTCTTCTGTGCCACCCACTTGAACACTGCTTTCCAAATCCCATTTGTGCTTGTGCTGACATAGGACATCCAGGAAAATGAAAATGTATTTACTGAACCTTTCATTTCCTGTAGTCCGTAGGCAGCACAACCTTCCCTCCCTTTAATAAATGTAATATGGCTGCCTACAAGTAGATGGCTCCTTCCTTCTGTTCAACTTTATAGGGTCCATAGTGATGGATTAATTGATCATTACTGCTTATTAACCTATTTTTGGTTGCATCTAAAGTGTTTTACCCATTTGTGCTTGTGCTGCCTAGGGACTACAGGAAATGAAAATTTCGGTAAGTAGATTTTCCTTATGTCCTGAGGTAAATGATCATCTGCCAGTTATTTTCTCTCTATAAACATACCCATTTGGCTTAGCCATACAGCCATGAATTTAAATGGTCCACCTACCAATAGCATCTGATACCATAATCTGTTTCTCTGAACGGGAAAATTTGGGTGACAGTTATGCTGTCACTTCCGAATTTCAGGGAAAATTCGATGCGCAGCGAAGCCAAATTTCCTTGTGCTTCGTGGTAACAAATAGATTTTCCCTGAAATGGTGAAAAAAATAAAAATCATACTCACCTCATCCGTTTGCTCGAGACAGGCTGACTGCCACCATCTTGATTAAAGATCTTACACGAAATCACATGCGCAGTGATGTAAGACCATCATGGGCCGCACAAAATTTCACGCCAGATCAAGTTGGCAACGGCTGTCCCGTCGCGAGAAAATGGAAGAGGTAAGCATGTTGTAATTTTTTTTTTTTACACTTTACTATTACTTTCAAATGCCGCGATCAGCGTTGAACGCGGCTTCTGAGGGGTACAATGAAGGGAAGAGGCGCAATAGCTGCTCCCTGTCATTGAACCCACTGCTTACAAAGAAATGCGCTTTGTGACTATGTAATTCGTCACAAAGCTAATTTTTTTGTAAAATTAGTCGAAAAGCAGCCAAATAAATTTTTTTAATACTCCGCTCATCTTTAGCTGTCGCTATAGACATACACTGCCCGTCCAAAAATATTTAGTTGGACCGCCTTTAGCTTTGATTACGGCACGCATTCGCTGTGGCATTGTTTCGATAAGCTTCTGCAATGTCACAAGATTTATTTCCATCCAGTGTTGCATTCATTTTTCACCAAGATCTTGCATTGATGATGGTAGAATCTGACTGCTGCGCAAAGCCTTTCTCCAGCACATCCCAAAGATTCTCAATGGGGTTAAGGTCTGGACTCTGTGGTGGCCAATCCATGTGTGAAAATGATGTCTCATGCTCCCTGAACCACCCGATGAATCCTGGCATTGTCATCTTGGAATATGCCCGTGCCTTTAGGGAAGAAAAAAATCTATTGATGGAATAACCTGGTCATTCAGTATGTTCAGGTAGTCAGCTGACCTTATTCTTGGAGCACATAATGTTGCTGAACCTAGACCTGACCAACTGCAGCAACCCCAGATCATAGCACTGCCCCCACAGGCTTGTACAGTAGGCACTAGGCATGAATGGGGCATCACTTCATCTGCCTCTCTTCTTACCCTGATGCGCCCATCACTCTGGAACAGGGTAAATCTGGACTCATCAGACCACATGACCTTCTTCCATTGCTCCAGAGTCCAATCTTTATGCTCCCTAGCGAACTGAAGCCTTTTTTTCTGGTTTTCCTCACTGATTAGTGGTTTTCTTACGGCTACACAGCTGTTCAGTCCCAATCCCTTGAGTTCCCTTCGCATTGTGCGTGTGGAAATGCTCTTACTTTCACTATTAAACATAGCCCTGCGTTCTACTGTTGTTTTTCTTCGATTTGATTTCACCAAACGTTTAAGTGATTGCCGATCACGATCATTCAGGATTTTTTTCCCGCCACATTTCTTCCTCGAATACGATGGGTCCCCACTATCCTTCCAGTTTTTAATTATGCGTTGGATAGTTCTTAACCCAATTTTAGTAGTTTCTGCAATCTGTTTAGATGTTTTCTCTGCTTGATGCATGCCAATGATTTGACCTTTCTCAAACAGACTAACATCTTTTCCACGACCACGAGATGTGTCTTTCGACATGGTTGTTTAAGAAATGAGAAGCAACTCATTGCACCAGTAGGGGTTAAATAACTTGTTGCCAGCTGAAAGATAATCGCCTATGCAGCAATTATCCAATAGGAGGCTCATAACTATTTGCTTAGTTAAATCCAGGTGGCGACTTTTTTTTTGGATAGGCAGTGTATTATACTGTAATATTATATTATATTGTCGGTGGATATGATGACAATAAAAACCTGACCACCAACTTACCTGTGCAATCCTTTTTTTAATTTCCCCAAAAAGTTAGATGCCAAAGGTGTCTGTTCAGCAGAGGAAGAGGAAAATGTGCATATTAAAAAACATGTGTCTAGAGAATCAACCCTATTAAGCCAGGCATACTGGCAGAGTTGATCCTGCTGAATAAAATGATACCTGTCTTGTGAAAATTGTTTGTGGCTGTCACAAGAAAAAAAAATACTCAAATTTTTTATCCAAATGAAGAATTCCGTGCACCAAGGAGTGGGGATCTAGATCCTCAGCTTTTCAGTGCTGGCCACAACCCTTGGTGCACTGAAGTCTTCATTTGGATAAAGAATAAATTTCTTTATCATCTGGAAACATTGCTGATTTTTATAAGACAGGATTCATTTTAATCAGTAGGATCAACCCCACCAGGCATGATATCTGGTTTAGGCTTCTTTCCCACGGGTGTGTGCGCCCCGTGGTCGTGCTGCGGGGCGCAATGCACGAGCACAGTCCGTGGGGCAGCCGTAGCGGATCGCAAAAAGATAGGACATGTTCTATCTTTTTGCGGAACGAAAGTACGGGACAAAACCCCACTGAAGCACTCCGTAGTGCTTCCGTAGGGTTCCGTTCTGCATCTCCAGATTTGCGGACCCATTAAAGTGAATGGGTCCACATCCGTGATGCGGAATGCCCACGGAACGGCACCCGTGTATTGCGGATCCGCAAATGCGGTCCGAAATACGGCAATGGGGCGCACACGCCTGTGGGAAAGAGGCCTTAGGCTTATTACACATGAACATGTGCGCTCCGTGGCATTTGCGGATCCGCAATACACGGGCACCGTTTAGTGTGCATTCCGCATCACGGATGCGGACCCATTCACTTCAATGAGTCCGCAAATCCGGAGATGCGGAATGGAACCCTACGGAAACACTACGGAGTGCTTCCGTGGGGTTTCGTCCCGTACTTCCGTTCCGCAAAAAGATAAACATGTCCTATCTTTTTGCGGGACGGCCGGATCGCAGACTCATTAAAGTGAATGGGTCAGCGATCCGCTGCGGCTGCCCCGCGGTGGGTATTCGTGCATTGCGGCCCGCAGCACGGCCACAGGGCGCACACGTTTGTGTGCAAGAGGTCTTAATTGGTTTGATCCTTCTGACAGGTGTCCTTTAAAAGGAGGAAGTTAGCTCTCCAGTAGATCTTATGTCTATGGGCATATAGTTGGTCTGTGTCACATGCATTATCATGGATAATAGTTCACACAGTATTTTCCCCAAACCCCTGAGATCCAGAGTCTTTTAAATTAAGAAAAATTTCTGTAGCCAAATCTGTGAATTAAAGATTCTAACAAGACAGATGGAATTTCTTTCATTTATAAAACCGAAGAACCCTGCCTTCCTCTACAATAAATACTACCGCGGATTTTCATTCCTCTGCATACCTTTGACTGAAACCATTGCTGATTTGCCCAGTGACAGAATCAGTGCTGCCTGCTTTACAAAGTAGTGCTCCGCATACAGTAACCCACCGCCAAAGGATTATGGGGATGCAGAGGATTATTTCTGGACCATCTGTTACACTTGGATTGTTAATGGAGGGAATGACAAAATCAACTTTTATATTGATTGTGACCTTTTTTTTTTTTTTACACAATATTCAGGGTAGCCAGGCACACTAAGAAAGTAAATACATGCACAGCGTAATAGTAGGTTATGAGTAGTCACATTTGACAGTAGTGGTATGGCAGAGTGTGTTTTACATGTATGTTTTTTATGCATATAACCCCTTAAGGACCAGGCCATTTTTTGCAAATCTGACCAGTGTCACTTTATGTGGTGATAACTTTAAAACGCTTTGACTTATCCAGGCCATTCTGAGATAGTTTTTTCGTCACATATTGTACTTCATGACACTGGTAAAATGTAGTCAAAAAATTCATTTTTATTTATAAAAAAATACCAAATTTACCAAAAATTAGCAAATTTTTAAGTTTTAATTTCTTTACTTCTATAATACATAGTAATACCTCCAAAAATAGTTATTGCTTTACATTCCCCATATGTCTACTTCATGTTTGTATCATTTTGGGAATGATATTTTATTTTTTGGGGCTGTTACAAGGCTTAGAAGCAAATCTTGACATTTTTCTTAAATTTTCAAAAACCCACTTTTTAAGGACCAGTTCAGGTCTCAAGTCACTTTGTGAGGCTTACATAATAGAACCCACCCAAAAATGACCCCATTCTGGAAACTACAACCCTCAAGGTATTCAAAACTGATTTTAAAAAAGTCGTTGACCCTTTAGGTGTTCCATAAGAATTAATGGAAAATAGAGATACAATTTCAAAATTTCACTTTTTTGGCAGATTTTCCATTTTAATATTTTTTTTTCCAGTTACAAAGCAAGGGTTAACAGCCAAACAAAACTCAATATTTATGGCCCCGATTCTGTAGTTTACAGAAACACCCCATATCTGGTCGTAAACTGCTGTACGGCACACGGCAGGGCGCAGAAGGAAAGGAATGCCATAAGGTTTTTGGAAGGCAGATTTTGCTGGACTGGTTTTTTTGACACCATATCCCATTTGAAGTCCCCCTGATGCACCCCTAGAGTAGAAACTCTAAAAAGTTACCCCATTTTAGAAACTACGGGATAGGGTGGCAGTTTTGTTGGTACTAGTTTAGGATACATATGATTTTTGGTTGCTCTATATTACACTTTTTGTGCTCCAAGGTAACAAGAAATAGCTGTTATGGCACTTTTTATTGTTATTTACAACATTCATCTGCCAGGTTAGATCATGTGGTATTTTTATAGAGCAGGTGGTCACGGACGCGGCGATACCTAAGGCTACTTTCACACTAGCGTTCGGAGCGGATCCGTCTGATGTTTCATCAGACGGATCCGCTCCGATAATGCAGACGTTCGCATCCGTTCAGAACTTTACAAAAAATTTTCTAAGTGTGAAAGTTGTCTGAGCGGATCCGTTCAGACTTTACATTGAAAGTCAATGGGGAACGGATCCGCTTGAAGATTGAGCCATATTGTGTCATCTTCAAGCGGATCCGTCCCCATTGACTTACATTGTAAGTGTGGACGGATCCGCTCGCCTCCGCACGGCCAGGCGGACACCCGAACGCTGCAAGCAGCGTTCAGGTGTCCACTCACTGAGCGGAGCGGAGGCTGAACGCTGGCAGGCGGATGCATTCTCAGTGGATCCGCCTCCACTGAGAATGCATTGGGGCCAGACGGATGCGTTCGGGGCCGCTCGTGAGCCCCTTCAAACGGAGCGCACGAGCGGACACCCGAACGCTAGTGTGAAAGTAGCCTAATATGTATTAAAAAAAATATTTATGTAAGTTTTACACAATGATTTCATTTTTGAAACAAAAAAAATCATGTTTCAGTGTCTCCATAGTCTGAGAGCCATAGTTTTTTCAATTTTTGGGCGATTATCTTAGGTAGAGTGTCATTTTTTGCGGGATGAGATGATGGTTTGATTGGCACTATTTTGGGGTGCAATAATGTAGAGGTAACAAGAAGAATATGCGGCACTTACCGGAGTATTCAAAAAGTGTTGCTTTTTATTAATCCTTCATACAGGACAGATGAGTGGGGTGCTGGGGCGGACGGGCTCCTGCAGATGAATGGCGGCTAAGGCCGTTTCGCGCAGTGGATCGCGCTTCTTCTGGCCGCACTACTCGTCAGAGCGCAATACTGCGCCATATATACGCGGCGCCCCACAGCCGGCATCATGTGCAGCAGCTGTGCGCCGCCAATAAGTGACGTAAAAACATATGACAGAGGGAACAAACGAAACACACGAACATATAAAATAAGCAGACAAAGGTTGAATAGGTCACGCTGGCACAGCAGCTGTTCAACATGCAATAATCATTATTATAAGTAACAATATTATTCAATGCAGCGCTGAGAAGAGAAGGACAGGGCGTGGAGGGGTTAATCTCTTAAAGAGACCTAAGGCCTATTGAAAAAAAGCTGGCTCACACCTGCAGCTGGATTGCTTGACATCCCACTCTTAAAGGAACACAGACATGTCGTTCCTATCGGTCAGTCCTGCCGCGCCAGTGGCTTTGGTGAGAAGAATCCACCTTGCTTCCCTCTGCAGGAGCAGCCGGTGACGATCCCCTCCCCTAGGGATGGATCGGACCTGTTCCACTCCCGCAAAGGAAAGACAACGTGGGCAGCCACCATGCGCGGCCCTGACATGTTCAATCAGGCGGGGACATCCTCTACCTGAACGAATGGAACTCACATGCTCTCGTATTCGCTCAAAGAGTGGGCGAATCGTTTTGCCGATATAATATCTATTGCATGGACCAAACACGGCGTACACAACATAGGGCGTCCAACATGTTATAAAATCCCGTACTGCATGTTGTACCCCTCCTATTTGTAGCCACTTGCTGCACATATTTAATGCGCAAAAAGAGCAATGCCCACATTTATGATTGCCTGCAGGTTTTTTGCTGGTGAGCCACGTCTCCGCCTGAGACGTGCGGAATACGCTATTCACCAATTTATCTTTAAGGGTTGCGCATTTTCTAAATGTGACTAGTGGTCTTTGACTAGAGAGGTTACTTAAGGTTGGGTCCCCCTTTAGAAGATCCCAATTCTCATATATTACCCGCTTGATGATATCTGCGGCAGGACTGTACCTAAATGCAAAAGCAAAACGGGGTCGCTCAATGTTTCTGTTCTTTTCCACCAGCAATGTGTTACGGTCAAGTGCGGCAGCTTTCCGTAAGGCTGCTGAGACTATTCCCGGTGGGTAGCCCCGATCCATAAGACGGTTACTAAGCTCATCAGCTTGCCTATTTTGGGGTGCATGACTTTTTGATCACTTGCTTTTACACTTTGTGATGTAAGGTGACAAAAAATGGCTTTTTTTTACACCATGTTTTTGTTTAAGGTGTTCACCTGAGGGGTTAGGTCATGTGATATTTTTATAGAGCAAGTTATTACGGATGCGGTGATACCTAATATATATAAATTTTCTTTATTTACTTTATTTTACACAATAACAGCTTTTTTAAAACAAAAAAAATGATGTTTTAATGTCTCCATATTCTGAGCCATAGTTTTTTTTATTTTTTGGGCAATTGTCTAAGGTAGGGGCTCATTTTTTGCAGGATGAGGTGACGGTTAGATTGGTACTATTTTGGTGGGCATACGCCTTTTTGATCGCTTACTGTTGTACTTCTTGTGATGTAAGGCCTCATGCACACGGCCGTGCCGTTTTTTTTGCGGTCCGCAAACTGCGGATCTGCAAAAAACAGAAGCCGCCTGTGTTGCCTTCCGCAATTTGTGGAACGGAACGGGGGCGCCGGCAATCTAAATGCCTCTTCTTGTCCGCAAAGCGCAGACAAGAATAGGACATGTTATATTTTTTTTAGCGAGGCCGCGGACCCATTCATTGAAGTGAACGGGTCCGCATGCGAGCCGCCAAAACGGCGGCTCGCATGCGGACCCAAACAACGGTCACGTGCATGAGGCCTAAGGTGACAAACAAAATGGTTTATTTAGCATTTTTTATTTTTTACGGTGTTCCTCTGAGGGGTTAGGTCATGTGATCTGTTTATAGAGCCGGTCGATACGGACGCGGCGATACCTAATATGTCTACTTTATTTTTTTTAGCAATTTTTTTTTTGTCCTACTTTGGGACTTAAACTTTTGGGGTCTGATCCCCTTTACAATGCATTCCAATACTTCTGTATTGGAATGTGATGGCTGTATGAGTAATACAGTGTGTATTACTCATACAGATTCCGGGCTGGATCTCACAGGCTCGTCACCGCACATTGACCCAAGGTGCCTGCTCAATAATTTGTCTTTAAGTACCAGGACATCAGGGCATACCTGTACGCCCTATGTCCCAAACAGGTTAACGTAAATGATCCTATGGTCACCTCCACATGGCAGTAGTTTGCATCTGTTTTTTTTTTTTTTAGTATTGGAGCTGCCCGTTTTTAGGTTACAAACACTGATGCAAATATTGCCATGTAAAATGGTCCGAAATCGATTTAATGAGGTTGTCTTAGCACAAAGAAATAATGAGGATATTAATGTCTGATCAGTGTGGTGGGCCGACTGATATAAACCTTAAAGATTACTCAAACTAATGGGCTATGTTACTTGTCCCCTATTGGCTCCAACAGGAGAAGTTGCACAGCATTTTTCTGGTTCCACTACAATTTAATGCTAATAATTGGTGAGTGTTAGACAGTGATGGCATATCATATTTGTTGCAGGCGCAGCCGCCCGCCCTTCATTTCTATGGGGCCACCGAAAATAGCCAAGCCTATTTCTATTGGCCCCACAGAAATGAATGGGAGCGGTGGCTGCACAAGCGTAGTACGCTCCCATTCAGTACTATGGGGAGAGCGCTTGGCAGTGGCCGGACCGAGGGTCCTCAGGCCACGACCTTCCCCGCTTTGTTCTCGGTGTGGATCCCAGATGTCGGACCCACACCTATCAGACAATGGGGGCATATCACATTGTCTCCGATGGGAATACCCCTTTAACTATTTATTGGGTGTATTGCAGAGGCCCAGTAAGCTTTGCTCCTTTTCTTTACACTTTGTGGACATTTATGATGTTTTGGATGCAAGAAAACAGGTGTCAAAAAATTGGAACATTTTAGAGCACGCCCTGCTTGTGCAAACATTTGTGACTTTTTGTGTGTTCTCACTCCCCCCCCAACACCTTTCCATAAAGCAGGCAGAGGAGTGCGTGGTGCAGGGCCATCCCAGCAGATTTATTAGAATCTACGCCAGGGAACCAGCATGGGTTATATGTGAAATCTACACCCACTCACTTGCTGGTGTAGATTTTAGTTCTGGCACATGGACCTGTACAGATGTGCCAGAAATATTAAAGGGGTTGTCTGCTTTTTTTTTTTTTTTTTTTATTATTATTGATGACCTATCCTCAGGATACGTCTTCAATATTAGATCGGCGGAGTTCAGAAACTCAGCCCCCCCCGACAATCAGCTGTTTGAAGAGAAGGCAGCATCCCCATTCACAGTATGCACTTGAACAGACAGAGCTGTCCCATAGAAGTGAAGGGGGACGCCATACCTGTAATTACACCTCCTCACCACTGCAATTTCTGCAGCAAGCAGGTAAACGGAGCAGAGAAAGAAGCTCTCATATGAGCGCTGCCTTCTCTTCAAATAATAAAGATAGGTCATCATTATCATGAAACCGGAATACCCTTTTAAGTGTCATCTGTTTTTTGTAAAAGCGCATGTAATTGATAAGCTAGGTTCTCCAGATCAGAAAAGAGACATCTTGAAACAGTGGCATTATTTTATTAAAAGCAATATATGATCCATAAAAAAAAAATTAAATTAAAAAATCCACACTGTAAACTAGCAAGTCAACTGACGTTAAAGAGAACCAGTCACCTTGATTTTATCTTTTTAAATCATGATCAGTTTCTACACATCAAAGAGGAGGACCCTCACCCAGGAATCTCTCAGAGTTGAGTCACTAAGGCCTTATGCACATGCAGTCTGCAAAAAAATACGGATGACATCCGTGTGCATTCCATATTTTTGCGGAACAGAACAGCTGGTCCCTAATAGTACTGTTCTATCCTTGTCCATAATGCGGACAATAGGACTATTTTTTTTTTGAGGAATGGAAATACGGAGACCGAATGCACACGGAGTAACTTCCGTTTTTTTGCAGACCCATTGAACTGAAATGGTTCCATATACGGTCCGGAAAAACAAGAACGGAACGGACACAGAAAGAAAATACGTTTGTGTGCATTAGCCCTAAAGGGCTGTTTTTTTTTATAAAGTCATTCAAAGTATGGTGCGCCATTTTTATTAAAAGGTGCAAGCCTCCTAATGAATTTGGTGCACTTTCTGGCAGTCTGTGGGACAGAACAATCTAATCTATGGCGCCTATGACACACCCCTCCTGCCAAGTCCCACGCACTACTCTTACCACCTTTGAAAAGTGTAAAAAGTTGCAAAATTATAGTAAAAATCTCATGTGCAAAATAATTTGCAAGTTTACACCGTGGCGTAATGCCTGTGATGAATCTGCCTTTAAGTAAGGGCTCGTGCACACGACCATGGCCATTCCGGAAAATACAGCCTGCCGGTTGGTTGCAACTCCTGTGCCAACCTCTGCTCCCCTGACCAGAACAGACGGTATCATAGTAATTTATGATACAGTCTGATTGTGGGACTATTGCGATGTACTCACATCATCTTGTAAGTACACAGCAATAGACCCATGATCAGATACAAATCACTAGGATACAGTCAGTTAAAGGGAGCTGCGGCAGACACACGGACCGTGTTTCCGGGGCCGATCATGGTTGTGTGTATGAGCCCTAAAGTGGCTTCTTCTCTGGCAAATCCAGCCTGTTCATGTATTACAAGGACAGCCAGTTATTTGAATGGCTGCCATGTAATAGTAGAATTTTTCCTGAAACTGATTGCCAGGCTAGTTTCATTTCAACATTGGCCATCATGGTTAAATTACTGTTGAAGAGACGTTGATCCAGGGAGTTATTTAGGATTGTCCTCTTTCAGACTAGCGTGATCAGTGCAGAAAACACACTGCATGTGGGATCGTGATTTCCCTTTATGGACTGCTCATTTCACAGGACTGCAGGGAGTTATGAGGATTTTTAATGCTGTGCATCTCTGCCTGAACTTGCATCTAGCGAATTATACTGACAGCGTTATGCCAGTGTAATTCTGCAGAGGAAAGGTCATGCAGAGACACACAGCATTATAAATCATTATAATGCCCTGCAGTCCTGTGAAACTCACGCTCCCCACACAGAGTGTGTTTTCCACACTGGACAAGCTCGTATGAGAGGCTATTGCCAGATCTGGAGTCAGAAATGAATTTTTCTTTAAGATGGGCAATGCTGGCTTTTTCTGGATCAACATTACAGCATTAAAAATAAATAAAAAAATAATAAAAAAAAAAAAAAAAAGCTGAACATGTGTTCTTTCCCATTTAAGCAGGCCAATATTCATCTTCAGCTATTTTTTCTTTTAAAAACATCCATAGCAGCATTTTTTCATGCCTATTACATACAATCGCTGCCGCCATGTTTAATGCATCAACACGGACATTTGTCTACACTAGAGCAATCCCAAGCGATATACAGACCGAGAAAAAAAATAAACTAACACACAAGAAATACAGTCCTTGAGGGGTGTTTAAAAGGAAGGGAGACTAAAGCCATATTTGTCGGCTCTTGTATAAAATCATATATACACTCCGCTACACAAAAATACAAAGGCTAATCCTCCATATTGTGCAATACCATAAATCAACTTGTTATGGTGACAGGTCCTCTTCAACTACACCTCAAATCCACAACTGAAGCAGCAATTAAAAGTTTTTTTGGTTTTGTTGTTTTTTTTGCAACAAAGAAAAAACAAAAATTTATTTTATTTTCCAGAGACAGGCACAACTTAAAAAAGAAACCGTGGCCATGTCTACATCTCACAGAACAGAAACATATAATCATTTATATGCATTTATACACATTTTACCCTGCTTGGGTTGGTCTCAGAGACCATACAATCACAAAGTCACATTTACAAAAGTAGTCAAGTATTATGCAAGGCTTTTCATTTATACTTTATATAAATGAATAGATTTTCAGCACTTAAGTCATCTGAATAAACCTATATCCAAGACCCAGTACTGAACATGTAAACAATCTATTTCACCCCCTCTGTCCCCTTTTTATGAAGGGGTCCAAGAAACTGCAGCATCTCCAGGGCTAATACAACACACAGACACGACTGAGGGACATAAGAGGACACACGTGAAAAGTAAATAAGTCAGTTTTGCCCACCAGATTCCCAAAGTCCTTATAGACAAACATAAATACCGTAGACAGATTATATACTATACAAAAAAAAACAAAAAAAAAAAAAAACAGCAACAGCAGTGCTGCAAGTATGTGCAAACTGACTAGCAAGTCCTAATAGACACCATATTAGAGAAAAAAATAACAAAGAAAAAAAAAAAAATACAGCCAGAGTTGCCGTCTGTGCACATTTAGGGCAGAACCATTGGCACGGGACATGTAAAACATCTTAATCAAGTAGACAATAGTTTGTTTGAATGGGTGGAAGCAAAAAAACTAAACAAAACCCATATTCTTAAGCAGTCCTACATCATCTCCAAAGGGACTATAGCAGTCGGATCATGGCTCCTCAAATAGCTTGTGACCTCCTCAACTATGACTAGAGCCAACTTTTCATGTCCTGGAGACAGAGGTCGAGGAGTCGGTCGAACCACTAGTTCACATCACGGAGCATCTCTTCTCTTCACAGAAAGATCTTTCCACACGGTCAATTTCCTCAATGATTTTGGTGAAAATCTCTTTGCTTTTCTGGAATAAACAGAAGACAGTAACTTCCACTGGGCTTTTAAAGATCATGCACGTTATTTCTAGGGAACACTTTTTTTAATCGTAAGAAAGGTAAAATGAAAGCTGCAGGCTTAAAGGGAATGTGTCACCACAAAATAAACTACCTTTCTGCAAACTCTTCTCGACCCCTTACAATCTGGCTTTCGCCCCCTCTACACTGTACAGAAACTGCCCTTGAAGTGTCTAACGATCTGACAGTGAAAAAGAATGGCAACTACTCTACCGATTCTTCTGGATCTCTCGGCAGCATCTGATGCCATAGACTACAAACTCCTCCTAACCATGTTACGGGCCTTAAGGACACTGCTTTATTGGATTTCCATGGCTGCTCCTTCAGTATCAGTCACCGGCTCTACTTCTCCTTCTCCTCTTGATGTTAGGGTTCAGTTCTTGGTCCTCTACACGGCCCCGATTGGACAGACTATCAGTAGATTTGGTTTTTAGTACCATCTCTATGCTGATGGCACCCACCTATATACTACATGCCGTGACATCACTCCAGCAGAGCTACAAAACACCAGTGATGGTCTGTCTGCTGTCTCTAACCTCTCTATCTGAAAAGGAATTTCTCAAAAACTAAATTTCCTGTCTTTTCCCTCATCTACTAACCAAACTAAACCGGATGTCTCAGTTTCAGTCTATGGTACTACCATATCCCCTGGGCAGAAAGCCTGATGTCTTGGGGTTATGTTTGACTCAGATCTTTTCTTTGTTCCCCATATTCAATCACTTCATGTTCTTGTCGTAAGCACCTCGAGAATCCACCCATTTCTCATGGTGGAAACGGCCAAAACTCTTATTGGTGCTTTGATTCACTCTTCTTGACTACTGTAACACATTACTTATCAGTCTTCCCCTCCCTTCAGTATGTCCTAAATCTATTAGTCCACCTGCTACAGTCACTTCACTGGCTGCCCATCCCCTAGAGCAGTGGTGGCGAACCTATGGCACGGGTGCCAGAGGCAGCACTAAGAGCCCTCTCTGTGGGCACCCGCACCCTAGAAAAAGTCTATGGTGTACCAATGTCTTAGACTTTTCCTGCCATTCATCAGCCCTGCGCAGGGCACGCTATGAATAGCACAGCCAGTGCATTGAATGTAGGCCGGCTATTATAGCTAAATGATAAAGTACATGGAAGATGGACAGTAGTATTCAGGTTAAATTGCTGTGTTGGCACTTTGCGATTAATAAGTGGGTTTTGGGTTGCAGTTTGGGCACTAGGTCTCTAAAAGGTTCGCCATCACTGCCCTAGAGAATACAATGGAAACTTCTCACCCTCAAAGCTACCCATGGTGCTGCACCTATATACATATCCCCTCTCATTTCTGTCTATCACTCTGCCCACAGTCTATGTTCTGAAATGATCTAAGATTAACATCTTCCATAATTCAAAACTGTCTCACGTCTTCGAGACTCTTCTCGAGCTATGCAAGCTCTCTGGAACGCATTATTCTAGACCAGGGGTCAGCAACCTTTGGCACTCCAAATGTGGTGAAACTCCCATCATGCTACAGTCACTTCTATGGGAGTTCTGAAAACAGCTAAGCAAGTGTGCATGCTGGGAGTTGTAGTTTCACCACAGCTGCAGTGCCGAATGTTGCTGATCCCTGTTCTAGACAATCAGGTTAATTCCCATCTTTCTTAGCTTTAAACCTGCATTAAAAAAAAAAAAAAAAAAAATACATAATCCAGCAATTTTCACACAGGCCTAAAAAGATATTAGAGGGGTTTTCCCCATCACATACAGTGGGGGCATATCGCTAGGATAAGCCCCCATTGTGTGATCGGTGCATGTCCCACCTCTACAAAGAGAACAGCCATTTCAATGGGGCCACCGAAAATAGTCGAGCGCTGGCTGGACTATTTCCCTCTGCCCCATAGAAATATACGGGAGCAGGGGCTGCGCGGTGCGCTCCCATTCACTTGTATGGGAATGGGAGCAGCGCTTGGTGGTGGACGGCCCCGGGAAACCTGGGGTCCTCCAGCCACAGCTCTCTCTCTGCTCCATTCTCCTTGTAGGTGCGGGTCCCACCTAGCGATATGCACCCATTGTATGTGATGGGAATACCCCTTTAAGATTTACTGTCCTTTGAGATCAGCTAAGCAGCTATATGGGCCATAGATGCAATAGACAGGAGCTGACCCCATTGACTTCTATGGGAAAGTATCTAGGCATGCTCTGATCTGTGCAGAGGTCAGGTAGGAGTAGATAAGTTGTGATATCACCTATTGTGAATGGTGGATCCGGTGTTATCTATACAGAGGTATTACTTGTGTGGGTTTTCTAAGAGATGCCATCTTGGAGGATCTCAATGAAAACAAGCAAATAACGCCATATCAGCATGGCTTCATGAGCGATCGGTCCTGTCAAACTAAATTTAATCAGTTTCTATGAGGAGGTAAGTTCTAGACTTGACCACGGTGAATCAATGGATGTATTAAATCTGGACTTCTCCAAAGCATTTGACACTGTACCACATAAAAGGTTAGGTTAGTATATAAAATGAGAATGCTCGGACTGGGAAAAAATGTCTGTATGTGGGCAAGTAACTGGCTGAGTGATAGAAAACAGAGGGTGGTTATTAATGGTACATACTCAGATTGGGTCACTGTCACTAGTGGAGTACCTCAGGGGTCAGTTTTGGGCCCTATTCTCTTCAATATATTTATTAATGATCTTGTAGAAGGCTTGCATAGTAAAGTGTCAATTTTCGCAGATGACACTAAACTGTGTAAAGTAATTAACACTGAAGAGGACAGTATACTACTACAGAGGGATCTGGATAGACTGGAGGCTTGGGCAGATAAGTGGCAGATGAGGTTTAACACTGACAAATGTAAAGTTATGCACATGGGAAGGAATAATGCAAGTCACCCGTACATACTAAATGGTAAAACACTCGGTAACACTGACATGGAAAAGGATCTAGGAATTTTAATAAACAGCAAACTAAGCTGTAAAAACCAGTGTCAGGCAGCTGCTGCCAAGGCCAATAAGATAATGGGTTGCATCAGAAGGGGCATAGATTCCCGTGATGAGAACGTAGTCCTGCCACTTTACAAAATCACTAATCAGACCACACATGGAGTACTGTGTACAGTTCTGGGCTCCTGTGAACAAGGCAGACATAGCAGAGCTGGAGAGGGTCCAGAGGAGGGCAACTAAAGTAATAACTGGAATGGGGAAACTACAGTACCCTGAAAGATTATCAAAATTAGGATTAGTCACTTTAGAAAAAAGACGACTGAGTGGAGATCTAATTACTATGTATAAATATATCAGGGGTCAGTACAGAGATCTCTCCCATCATCTATTTATCCCCAGGACTGTGACTGACGAGGGGACATCCGCTGCGTCTGGAGGAAAGAAGGTTTGTACACAAACATAGAAGAGGATTCTCTACGGTAAGAGCAGTGAGACTATGGAACTCTCTGCCTGAGGAGGTGGTGATGGTGAGTACAATAAAGGAATTCAAGAAAAAGGAATTCAAGAGGGGATGTATTTCTGGAGTGTAATAATATTACAGGATATAGCTACTAGAGAGGGGTCGTTGATCCAGGGAGTTATTCTGATGTCTGATTGGAGTCGGGAAGGAATTTTCCCCCTTAAGTGGGGAAAATTGGCTTCTACCTCAGTTTTTTTTTTTTGCCTTCCTCTGGATCAACTTGCAGGCCGGACTGGATGGACAGATGTTGGTTTTTCAGCCTTATGTACTATGTTACTACACATTTTAATTCTGCCTGTAGTGCTAATGATAATAGCTACTGAAAAGTTACCTGTATAGAATAGGAAATCATGACTTAGCAGCCAATGTGAAAACTGCAGAATTATTAAAAAAACATTTTTTTTTTTACATATAGACAGTGACATGGAAAAAATATAAATTCTAAAAATACATGCTCAACATAAAAATGTGATTTACACAATAGGTCATTGTCTGATGACATATTCCCGTTAATGCAGTTTACAGGGATCCCAAATATGTAACCTATAGACTGCCATGTCCCCAAGATTTAACAAAGTTTTTATTTTTTATGATACAGCAGAATGCAGAGCACGTACACGTCCATAATGCAGACCTTCAGCAGAGGGCTTATGCACTCAGCTTTGCTTTTAGGCCTTTAGATTCCTTTACCAGTCTTCAAGCCTAAATACCCCTCATCCCCATGTCTATTAAAGGGAACCAGTCATCAACTTTATGCTGCCCATACTAACAGCAGTATAAAGTAGAGACAGGTGAGATGATTTCAGCGGTCTGTCATTTATAAGTTAAAAGTAAGTGGTTGCCGAGAACCAACATCACAATCATTGCAGACTGGGCCTGGAAAAGAGTCCCGGCCACCTGAGAAGAGTCCTGGTTATTCATGAAGTCCTGCTCTCCTGCTGATGGCTGACAGTCTTCTACCTAGTTTTCTCTCTAGGAGAGAACTGCCAATCATCAGCAGATGGGTGAGAGAGCAGGAGATTATGAATAACCAGGACTCTTCTCAGGTAGATCTGACTCTTCTCAAGGCCTGGGCTGCAATGATTATGATGCTGGTTCTCAGCAACCACTTACTTTTAGCTCATGAGTGACACACCGCTGACATCAGCATTTCTGTCACTATGTTATGCTGCCCTCCGTGAGATCATCATAAAGTTGACGACAGGTTCCCTTTAAAGAGGTTTTCCCGGAATTACATTTTGATGACCTACTCTCAGAATAGGTCATAAATATCATATTTTGGGTGTCCAACCTAATAGTATAGGGAGCACAGCACACTGTATAGTAGCTCCGCTTGGTACGGCAGCTCTGTCCCATTCACTTGAAGGCCATGTGATTGATGGACGTGAGGTCACAGCCCTCAGTTGAGTGTCATGGCCCTTTCCAACTGATGATCAATGGCAGGGACGTAGTTATAGGGGAAGCAGCTGCTTTGGGGCCTGAACTCAGAAGGGGCACTAAAATATTTTATTGTCAGGGGCCCCTCAACAGTATTATAAAATGACATTATATACAGAGACACTGTAGAAAACGGAAAGCAGCTGTTGGGCCTCATCTGAGAGAGCCATTTTTACTAGCCACAGGAGTGGGGGTTGCACAGAAGGAAGTGGGGAGGGGGCCAGTTCAAAAATTTGCTGTGTGGCCCAGTCATGTCGAGATACGCCACTGATTGCTGGGGTCCCGGAATCCAAAGCCTAACCAATCAGATATTGATGAGCTATCTTGATAATAGCTAAGACCCAGAAAACCTCTCTAATATGTACTTTACAGACAAATTGTTTTCAACCTCGTTTGTCCTCGTGCACCCTACTAGATTTTCCTCTGACCTTGAAATTTGGAAAGTATGCCTGGCAAGAATATGTACTAGTTTGGGTTAACTAGGTCTGTATTATGTACTTGCAGGGTCTCTGCGTGCCTCCATGTGCTAAAAAAATTAATTTAAAAAAATCCACGCAAAACCTCTTGTTTCTGTGATCAAACGTGGTTTTATCCATGTGATGACAACCATCACTCACTATACAATTTTCTCTTGGGTTACATGAGCACATTAGGTCTTCTGTAGTTTAGACCCCCCTTTCCTGACAGGATGTAGAGCTGAGCCTAGATGGGATCCTAATATTGTACGATCAGTAAACTGCATGTTTAGGTCAGAAGTCGCTCCCGTGAGATCAGACACCCAAGCGCAGGTATCACATTCTTAACCAATGTGCCGATAATTTATGATGAGACAGTTTACCTCGGGGTCTTTAGCAGAAACCTCCATAAATGCAGCCCCCCAAGATTCAGCCAACTTCTTCCCATCTTCTGATTTCACTTCACGACTATAAAAGGTGAAAAGGAAAATAGCACTCCTGTTTCTTATGGCAAAGTAAACGTGGCTGAGGGCAGGGGGGTTCATACATACCAATGGGATGGTAGATCAGTCTTATTCCCCACTAATACAATTGGCATTCTGAAAAAAATAAAGTGAAAATTAAAATCAAATAAGCTTAACTAGCCACATATGTTCAACAAAAAACATGAATGAAGTCCATCAGCAATAAATTCACTAATAAACCATACACAACGGTGGAGATTTAGCAAGATCGGCACAGTCTGCTCCGCTCTGGATGTCCCCTCCACTGCCAGAGGATGCAAAGTTTAGTGCGGATGCCTAATGCATCTGCACAGACGGATCAGTCTTGAACACCATTTGAAAAAAATAAAAATCAATGGAGGATGGAACCATTTTCTATTGTGCCAGATTGTGTCATGGAAAACGGATCCATCCCCCCATTGACCGCCTCCAAAGCGGAATGGAGACTGATCTGAGGCAAACTGATGCATTCTGAGCGGATCCTTTTCCATTCAGAATGCATTAGGGCAAAACGGATCCGTTTGACGGCTTGTGAGAGCCCTGAACGGATCTCACAAATGGAAAGCCAAAACGCCAGTGTGAAAGTAGCCTAAACAGAAATCTATAACAGCTCTGAGCTGCCGTACATTTTTGGCTTCCTTTCCGCCAGAAAACTGGTGTAAATGAAGATCTCAGCTGCCCCTTTCCCACCCCCATTTTGGAAGCTGGCAGAGGAAGGCGTAAAAAAGAGACGCCACATTTCTTCAAAAAGTCACAAAACACAGATTTTTTTCAAAGCTGCTTTTCTGGCACAAGGAGGATGATAAACCTCCGTCTTGTACGGCTAGCTCAGCTGAATGTACCGACCTTCACTTAAGTGTTCAGAAGAAAAAGCACTTTTAAGTGCTCAGTCACACGACCGTGGGGCAGCCGCACGCGGATCGCGACCCTATTCACTTGAATGGGGTCCGCGATCCGTCCATTCCGCCAAAAGATAGAACAAGTTCTATTTTTTTGTGCAACGGAAGCACTCCGTAGTGCATCCGTGGAGTTCCGTTGTGTGCTTCTCTTCTGCACCGCATCTCTGGATTTGCGGTCCCATAAAAAATAAAAATATTCCCGCTACCAGGATCATTTCTGAAAGTAAGTCTCTACTTGCGCATTTTCCACAGGATCCCAGGCAGTTTTTATATTCTGTCCCTTCACACTACATATAGTGTTACACTAAAACTAACAAAATATGAATACATGGGAAAACAAAAAAGGTGAAGGTGAACTTACAGGCATTTCCCCCTTTTGTCCACAAGTATTCTGTACAATCCACTGGCAATTTGGAAGCTGGGGAGAAAAAAAAAAGTTTTTTTTATAATCTTGGAAAAATAAAAATAATTGCAGAATAAAAACACCACACAAACACACACCACCTAGTTTAGGCAAAAAAACTAACCAATTAGGAATGGCCAATGATCTTGGCATAGATTTACATTGTACTTCATCAGAACCATCAGTAGGGGGAGCAGCAGCACTAGACTAACAATACAGCAGACTTTCCCAAGGGAAACCAAGCTCACCTTCTTGAGCAGGCGACGGAGTAAACCACAATGTATCCATGTATGCCAAAAACAAAGGACTGAGGGAGCAGAGAATATTCATCCTAGAGAAAGAGATACAAACAGTAAGTCAAATGGCATTTCAGACAAAAAGATAGATAGAAGTAAAAGTCAACTTACTAGTCCGGCTGTGTCCACCACATCCAGTTCAAATTCATCATTGCCCAGTACAAATGTCTTACTCCAGGCTAGAGAGAAAATATAAGGGAGACGTGCTTTGGTGTCTTTTACAAAAAGTTGCAATGATAAAATGTGTCTAGAAACGAATTACCATACGAAATTGGACCCTCTTTTAGGCTACGTCTACACAACTCCACTGCAACATTTGTAGCACTAATGTCGCGCGACTATTTTTATAATGGCAGTCTATGGCGTCGCACTGCAACATGCAATGTCGAATGGATTTTCTGTGACTGTTGCATCGCAGTCGCAGCATGTTGTAGTGCGACACCATAGACTGCCATTATAAAAATAGTCGTGCGACAAATGTCGTCGTGTAGACGTAGCCTTATACTACTTTGCAAAACCAGGATAAAAGGGCAAAAATTTGTGACTCTTGTAAAACCCTGATATATCCCCCCTCCCCCCGTTTGTGTTAAACCACCCAATGACAGGTCATCGGTTGCAACGAGTCAGATAACCCCTTTAAGTGGGAGTTCAAATCACTGTCATTGTCCTGTTCTTCTGATCTGTCAGAAGAACAGAAAAAAATAACACACACGGATCCTGTGCATCATTATACACATTTGTCATCCATTTAAGCCATTTCCATCATGCAGGTGCCCCCCCCCCTCTCTAAAATAATGACTCTCTGATGGAAAAGGCTCAAACGGATGCCAAATGATGATGCACAGGATCTGTTTTTTTCTTAACTGAATGATAAAGATTCTAAGTAACCCATGTCTATAGCTCAGTATACTGATAGACCTCATCACCAGCAATGAACTCTAAAATGCTGATAATTACCATTAAAACAATCTAGTCATTGTACCACCTGCCAAAAAAAAAAAAAAAACACCTGACTGACTGAACCTTGCTCGGGGGCATCAATGAAGGTTCAGGTTCAATATACACTGGAATGGTACCCTTTCCAATGCCACAGTATGGCATCTGTCGGAAGCATCCATTTAACAAAAACCATAAATGTGACCATTTTCGGTTTGCTGCGGACGGTCTCCTTGAGATCTGCAGCTTCATTTTCTTAAAGACACTTACTGTTTTCAATAGTGGGTTCATAGTCCTTTGGGAAATCTCCTTTGATAAACTGTAGCGCCAGTGAAGATTTACCTGTTGATTACAAAGCGGGGGATGGGGGGGGGGGAATAAAAAATTTAAAATTATAAAAAAAAAAACACACAAGCTGCTGACACAACACCGCAACATGTATCCAACACACACAAAAAGGCACAGATGGCAATCAAAAGCAAAGCCTAGGTCTCAATGGCAAAACAGCCAAGATGTTGTAATGTAACCCTGTGAATCACATGCAGCGCGACACCCATCACACTGCTGGGGGATTTTTACTGCAGGTCACATTAAACTTTGTGATTATAAAATCGCCTGCGACTTTTTTTTTTGCAACTTGTCTGTTTCTTTACAGGTTTCTCTAAAATAGTCACACACCAGCAAGTCGCAAGACAAGTGTGGCCGTGTAACCATAAACGTCCGGATGGAACGACTCCTTTAGGCCCCTTTCACATGGGCGAGATTTCCGCGCGGGTGCAATGCGGGAGGTGAACGCATTGCACCCGCACTGAATCCGGACCTATTCATTTCTATGGGGCTGTGCAGACGAGCGGTGATTTTCACGCATCACTTGTGCGTTGCATGAAAATCACAGCATGTTCTATATTCTGCATTTTTCACGCAACGCAGGCCCCATAGAAGTGAATGGGGCTGCGTGAAAATCGCAAGCAAGTGCGGATGCAGTGCGATTTTCACGCACTGTTGCTAGGAGACCCGATCATTATTATTTTCCCTTATAACTAGGGTTGTTGCGGGTATCGAAATTTCGATACCCAATCGATACTTTTGTCCCGGTATCGATACGATACCGGGATTTCCGTTTTTTCGATACTGGGCTGCGCTTCTGCGCAGTCTAGTATCTCTGAACATGAGCGCGCTGCTATCGGCGCGCTCATGTTCTCTCTCAGCAGCACGGGGAGAAGGAAGCTGTCCTCCCTCCCCCTGTGCTGCTGCCGCTGCCACCAATGAGAAGAGAGGGGCGGAGGAGGGGCGGCAATGAGAAGAGAGGGGCGGAGGAGGGGCGGCAATGAGAAGAGAGGGGGTGGAGGAGGGGCGGCAATGAGAAGAGAGGGGCGGAGGAGGGGCGGGCGCACTGCGCCCCCAATGATAGGATTACTATCGGAGCGATGGGAGGAGACATCAGCTTCACTAGTGGGCGTTCCTTTTCCCTGCGCTGCGATTGGACAGCGCTACAGCCAGGGAGAAGGAACGCCCACTAGTGAAGCTGATGTCTCCTCCCATCGCTCCGATAGTAATCAGCAGCATGTGGAGCAGGAGAGGAGACAGTAATGGGGCACTGCGGGCGAACGGAGCGGCGCCCAGGACTAAATGGTGAGTGCTGAGACATCGCTGGGCGCCGCTCTGTGTGGCCTAATAGTGAAAGTCTGGACTCATATACAGTAGTCAGTCTTTAACACATACAGGAGGCGGGTGCCGGCAGCAGAATCGCATTGCCGGCACCCTGCCCCTGACAGGGAGCTGCGATCAGCGGCAGTTAACTGCCGCTGATCTGCTAGTACCCGCCTCCTGTATAAAGGGGTAAAATCATTGGTGGTGCAGTGTGCCCCCCCCCCCTCAATCCCCCCATCCCATTAAAATCATTGGTGGCACAGTGCGCCGGCCCCTCTCAACCCTCCAGTATTAAAATCATTGGTGGCAGTGGCCACAGGGACCTCTCCACTCCCCCTCATTGGTGGTGCAGTGGCAGCTTCTGATCGGAGCCCCAGCTGTGTAAGCCTGGGGCTCCGATCGGTTACCATGGCAGCCAGGACGCTACAGAAGCCCTGGTTGCCATGGTAACATCCCTGATGCTGTGTGCACAAAGCACAGAGCAGCAGGGACAGTGTGGAGTCCTATTCACCCTGATAGAGATCTATCAGGGTGAATAGGAAAAGGGATGAAAGATCCCAGGTTCTAGCCCCTAAGGGGGGAAATAGTTATTAAATAAAAAGTGAAAAAAAAAAAACCACTAAAATATGAAGTATAAATCACCCCCCTTTTCCCAATTTCACATATAAAATATATAAATAAACATATTACATCGCCACGTCAGAAAAGTCCAAACTATTAAAATATAAAAAAAAAATCTAGGTGGTGAATGCCGGAACAGAAAAAATAAAATAAAAACTGCGCGATTCGCCATTTTTAAAAATGAGGAATGCACGTGGCTTTTTTTGTTTATTTTTTTCGCGTGGTATCGAATATCGCAATACTTTTTCATGGTATCGAAACCGAATCAAAAATTTGGTATCGCAACAACTCTACAAGATGGTTATAAGGGAAAATAATAGCATTCTGAATACAGAATGCATAGTACAATAGGGCTGGAGGGGGTTAAAAAAATAAAAAAAATTTTAACTCCCCTTAATCCACTTGCTCGCGCAGCCGGCATCTCTTCTGTCTTCTTTGCTGTGCACAGGAAAAGGACCTTTTGATGATGTCACTGCGCTCATCACATGGTCCGTCACATGATCAATCACCATGGCAAAAGATCATGTGATGAGCGCAGTGACATCATCAAAAGGTCCTATTCCTGTGCACAGCAAAGAAGACAGAAGAGATGCCGGCTGCGCAAACAAGTGGATTAAGGTGAGTTAATTTTTTTTTTTTTTAACCCCTCCAGCCCTATTGTACTATGCATTCAGAATGCTATTATTTTCCCTTATAACCATGTTATAAGGGAAAATAATATAATCTACACAATACCTAACCCAAACTTCTGTGAAGTCCGGGTTCGGGTACCGAACATGCCGATTTTTCTCACGTGCGTGCAAAACGCATTACAATGTTTTGCACTCGCGCATTTCCCCGCAACGCACCCGCATCTTATCAGGGCCAAAAACATGACGCCCGTGTGAAAGAGGCCTTAAGGGTGCGCTCACTCCCATTAAGGCCTCATGCGCACGACCGTTGTTATGGTCCGTATCTGAGCCGCAGTTGTTGCGGCTCGGGTGCGGACCCATTCATTTCAATGGTCCAACAAAAGATGGGGACAGCACTCTGTGTCTCTGTGTGCTATACGCATCCGTTTGCTCCATCATTCTGTGGCCCCGCCAAAATAAATATAAATAGAGATATATATATATATATATATATATATATATATATGCAAAAAACGGAACGGTGGTGTGCATGAGGCCTAATGGAGATTCTCATCCAGGAAATCTGCAAAAAACAACAACATTATTTACGCTGCGGAATGTAATTTCCACCGCAGAACACAACGATTTTCAGTAACCTTTGGATAACGTGGGGGGGGGGGGGGGGGGGGAAGCCTTAGGGCTCTTTCACACGAGCGAGTTTTACACGCGGGTGAACGCATAGCACCCGCACCGAATCCTAAATCATCCATTTCAATGGGTCTGTGTACATAAGCAGGTTTTTTTTTCAGTCCTGTGTTGAGTGAAAAAACGTAGCATGTTCTATATTCTGCGTATTTTCACGTAGCCCTGGCCCCATAGAAGTGAATGGGGCTTCAATGAAAAACGCATTGCATCCGGAAGCAAGTGCAGATGTAATGCGCTTTTCACTGATGGTTGCCAAGAGATGTTGTTTGTAAGGGCTCCTTCACAAGAGCGGCTGCCGTGCGGGTAATCCGCTGCGTGACAGAGAGCCAAGCCGCGCTCCGGACAGCACAGACACGGAGCAGTAACATGATTGATAATGCTCCGTGCCACTCGGTGACCTTTTTACTACAAAGTCACAGTGAGATAAAGTGATCTCCGTGATTGTGTAGTAAAAAGGTCAGAGCGTCACGGATCATTATCAGTCATGTCTCTGCTGTCCAGAGCGCGGCTTGGCTCTCTCTCTCTCTTTCACGCAGAAGATTACCCGCTCGTGTGAAAGAGCCCTAAACCTTCAGGTTTTTTTTTTATCACACGCGTGAAAAACGCATCAAAACACATTGCACCCGCACGGAAAAATCTGAACGCAATTGCAGACAAAACTGACTGAACTTGCTTGCAAAACGGTGCGAGTTTCCCTGAACGCATCCGGACCTGATCCGTCACACTCGGTGAAAGAGGCTTTAGGCCCCTTTCACACGGGCGAGTTTTCCGCGCGGGTGCAACGCGTGACGTGAACGCATAGCACCCGCACTGAATCCTGACCCATTTACTTCTATGGGTCTGTGCACAGCGGTGATTTTCACACAAAGGTGGAGCAGTTTTTTTGTGTATTTTTGAAGCCAAAAATCAGGTGTGGATCATAAAAGGTGAGAAAGTATAAAGCTCTGGGTTTTTGGATTCTGATCTTTTTTGTGTCATTTGCTCCTGATTTTGGATTAGAAAACCTGAACAGAAGCTGCCCTGGTATGAATATACCCCTGAGCCGTGAGATCAGTAGCACCTGGGTCCGGAGTCCATGATCCCAGAGCTTGCAGCCAGCACTGGTCCCAGTACATGGCGACCAGTATGCTAATGGGGTTACACCCCACAACAAAACGCCAGCAAAGTTGGGTTATTTGAGGAATGCTCACAGCAGACACCCCCTCCCCCACAAAACAGCCAATACACAAAGTAGCGATCCTCCCCCACAACAAAGCACCCAGCACAAATCACATCCACACTTATCTCACAGGAAGCAGAGTTACTGCCGGCCACACATCACGTTCCCATGTCCTGTACAGAAAAGATCAGAACCGCAGCGGTAACGACCATGGCTTACAGGCCAATCGCTGTAATAACTGCGATTGCAGAGCCCAGCATAGGATCGCTCACACCAAGGAGTATAAATGTCGCAGAGGAAACCGCACCATTGCGATAGCGACATAACTGGAATACGACCACCATACAATGTCGGACGCCATCGGTGCCACGACCTGGCATATACACGATTAGCCATATTACTCCAACTCACCGACAGATGGGTATCCCAGCATCACGACTTTACGGTGCTTGACCGGAGGCATGACAAACCGCAAAAGCTCAAACGGGAAATAAAAGAATCAAAAGCAACCGATTTCCGGGCGGGAGGGGTCAGGTGGACACCGCCGCTCAATGACCCTTACAATTTAGGACTATAGCAAGGACCGCGGTCCTTGGGTCAAATAGACGAGTCGTATCACATATCAACGCCCATTCTACAGCGCCGTCCAATCACGAGTCTCCTAAAAGTAGCGGCCAGCGCTGATTGGTAGAGCGCTCTGCAGGTAGCCAATGTCTGCAGGGCTAAAAGCAGGCGCTCAGTTTATTTATTGTTTAGGATCGTGGCGAGGATAAACAGATAGTCCGTTCTGATTGGTTGGTGGTTTGTGGATGGGCGGGGCTATGGCGGGCAGGATAGCAACAAATCCATGTGTTCCTAGCTGACGGAGAGTAGAGTGCGCCGAGCATGTATGTTCTCTTCATACATGTGGAGGACAAGAACTGTCTCAGTGTATGTTCTCTTCATACATGTGGAGGACAAGAACTGTCTCAGTGTATGTTCTCTTCATACATGTGGAGGACAAGAACTGTCTCAGTGTATGTTCTCTTCATACATGTGGAGGACAAGAACTGTCTCAGTGTATGTTCTCTTCATACATGTGGAGGACAAGAACTGTCTCATTGTATGTTCTCTTCATACATGTGGAGGACAAGAACCGTCTCATTGTATGTTCTCTTCATACATGTGGAGGACAAGAACCGTCTCATTGTATGTTCTCTTCATACATGTGGAGGACAAGAACCGTCTCATTGTATGTTCTCTTCATACATGTGGAGGACAAGAACCGTCTCATTGTATGTTCTCTTCATACATGTGGAGTACAAGAACTGTCTCAGTGTATGTTCTCTTCATACATGTGGAGGACAAGAACTGTCTCATTGTATGTTCTCTTCATACATGTGGAGGACAAGAACCGTCTCAGTGTATGTTCTCTTCATACATGTGGAGGACAAGAACTGTCTCATTGTATGTTCTCTTCATACATGTGGAGGACAAGAACTGTCTCATTGTATGTTCTCTTCATACATGTGGAGGACAAGAACTGTCTCAGTGTATGTTCTCTTCATACATGTGGAGGACAAGAACCGTCTCATTGTATGTTCTCTTCATACATGTGGAATAGAAGAACCGTCTCATTGTATGTTCTCTTCATACATGTGGAATAGAAGAACTGTCTCACTACACATAGTGTGAAGACACCTGGGAGGGTGGACACAGATATGCTGGCACCCATGGCAGCACCTTAGAGGCCCGGGCACACTGAGTTCATGTTAAACAAAAAAAAAGGTTCACAGCTTGTGGAGACGTGCAAGCCTCAGTTCACACTTGCTTTCTCTCAGGTTTTCCTTGTTTTAGATGAATACTCAGTAAATAAAAGTGGAAACATGGATTGTGGTTTTGCCAGGGCTCCTGTGAACAGAACGTGTGTAAATAAAAATCCACACGTAAAGATCAGAGGGGATTGACATTTGTACCCTCTTATTAATACATTGTGGTGGGAAACCCAAGGCAAAGGTATTAAGACCCCCTCCAACCCCTCACAGGGACAGGGTACCCCAGAACATTCATCTCTATGGGACTGAGGAAGCTGAGTACAAGCGCTCAGCTGTTTCTGGCAATCCCATAAAGGTGAATAGAGCTGCGCATTCTCAGCCTGCCTGTCCATTCATTTTGGGGGTCCCTGTGGGGTGTAGGACCCCTGTTCCTGTGAACGATGGGGGTCCCAACAGTCAGAACCCCTCCGATTCAATAGCTATCCTATGGCTAGAGGATAACTTGATGTAACCACAATACCCCTGGCAACAGATGACCAGGGAGATTCAGGAGGACCTCATATATATGAGATAGTCGCAGGGGTGCACCTAGCCTTTCTGCTGCCTGAGGCGAAAACTGAAAGGGCGCCGCAACCCACCAATGCCAATTTCATAATCTAACCCCTTCCCTCCAGCCCTACTGTTAAAGACATACTTGGAAACGATTACATGCAGAGCTACAAAACATACAGGAGAATACAGCGCCACATACTGTGCCCACTGTGCTTCCCAATACTATACTGCCCCTCTCTTGCCCCTAACTGGTGCTGCCTGAGGCAATCGCCTCACCTCGCCTCATTGGCAGTGCACCCCTCGCCAAACACAGCAGGTTTCTGTGGGGCTTGAGTATCAGTAGTGTTGGGTCGGCATATCTGACACTTCTTGCATTTTTGCAGGCGCTAGTGGGAACCGGATCTGAAGACAATAAAGGAAAGCACCAAATCCGTGTCCTGCACAAACCACAGTGACAGTAGCGCTTGTGCAGACCGTGTTAAACTGGGAGAAAATGGCCTCCGTTTCTTTGATCGATTTTAGAAAATGAAACAAATGTTGTAGGACATTGCTTGCACATAGTATTCTATCACATCATTTTTAAAAGACATTATGTTAAAGGCGTTCTCCGGGCTTTTACTATTAGTGACCTATCCACAGGATAAGTCTTTAATATCAGATCGGTGGGGGTCCGACACCTGGCACCCCCGCCCATCAGCTGTATGAGGAGACGGTGAGCGCAATGTGCACGTGCCGTATCCTGTCTGTCTTCCTGCTCTGCTGCTGCTTTGCCATAGACAGCAGCGGTGAACAGGAAGAGAGATGGAAGACGGCACGTGTGCGCTGCGCGCGACGTCTCCTCATACAGCTGATTGGCAGGGGTGCCCGATCTGAGGATAGGTCATCAATATTAAAAGCCCGGAGTACCCCTTTAACAACTTCCAGTCCGGGACAGTTACCCCCTCTTCCTGACCAAGTCTAGTTTGCAAACCTGACATGTTACTTTATGTGGTAATGCTTTTTATTATCCAAGCGATTCCGAGACTGTTTTTAGTGACGCATCATACTTAAAGGGGTTGGCCACTATATAAGTACTTTCCACTATATAGTGGGCGGTAGGGTCAAAAAGAGTTACCTAATATACTTTATTAAAAAAATCAAAATGGTAATGTTTTTGAGCGCCGCCCCCTCAGCCCCGCTCTGCGTGCAGCCAGTTCGTCCATGGCTTTATTCTAACTGCACATGCTCTCCTTTTCCTAATAAGAGCTGCGCATGCCCAGTCTGCCCCTTCCACTGGCGCACTCCCTGCTCCGACTCTGTCTCTACAACCGGCTTATTCCTGTCAGAGTTCGGAGCGGGAAGAAAAGTAAGAGCGCTTCGGGAATCAGATGAACTGGCTGCGCGCAGAGCGGGGCTCATTATAAAAACATTACCATTTGGATTTTTAAAATAAAGTATATTAGGAAACTCTTTTTGACCCTACCTCCCACTCACTATATAGTGGAAAGTACTTATATAGTGGCCAACCCCTTTAAGTTAATTGTAAATTTGAGTCGATATGTTTTACCTTTGTTTACAAAAAAAATCTAAATTTACAGCAATTTGAATTTCTCTGCTTTTAAGACAAAAAACTATATCACAAAATAGTCATTACTTTACATTCACCGTATGTCTGCGTTATGTTGGCATCATTTTGTAAATGTCATTTTAATTTTTTAGGACATTAGAAGGCTTGGAATTTTAGAATCAATTTTTCAATCTTTCCAGAACATTTCCGAAGACTTTTTTAAGGACCAGTTCAGGTCTGAAGTGACTTTGAGGAGCTTACATAATAGAAACCAACCATAAATAATCCCATTTTAGAAAATGCATCCCTCAAATTATTCAAAACTGATTTTACAAACTTTACGTGTTCCATGGAATTAAAGCAAAACGGTGGTGAGATTTAAAAATTTAACTTTTTGTGCAGATTTTCCATTTTCCTAGGATACGGCAAAGGTTAAGAGCAAAACAAACCTCAAAATTGATTACCCTGATTCTGCAGTTTATAGAATTAGGGCTCATGCACTCGAACGTATTTTCTTTCCACTTCCGTTCCGTTCTCTTTGCGGACCATATGCGGAACTATTCACTTCAATGGGTCCACAAAAACAACGGAAGGTACTCCGTGTGCATTCCGTTTCCGTATTTCCATTCCGCAAAAAAGTAGTGCATGTCCTATAAGGCTAGGTCTACACGACGACATTTGTCGCGCGACATTGGTGCAACAAAATCGCGCGACAATTTTTATAATGGCAGTCTATGGTGTTGCACTGCAATATGCGACATGCTGCGACGTGACAGTCGCAGAAAATCCATTCGAGGTGGCCGTAAACTACTGTACGGGCACACAGTAGGGCGTAGAGGGAAAGGTGCGCCGTGTGGTTTTTGGAAGGCAGATTTTGCTGGACTGGTTTATTTACACCATGTCCCATTTGAAGCCCCCCTGATGCACCCCTAGAGTGGAAACTCCATAAAAGTGACCCCATCTAAGAAACTACACCCCTCAAGGTGTTCAAAACTGATTTTACAAACTTTGTTAACCCTTTAGGTGTTGCACAAGAGTTATTGGCAAATGGGCCAGAAATTTGAGAATTTAAATTTTTTGGCAAATTTTCCATTTTAATCCATTTTTTCCCAGTAACAAAGCAAGGATTAACAGCCAAACAAAATGCTATATTTATTGCCCCGATTCTGTAGTTTACAGACACACCCCATATGTGGCCGTAAACTACTGTACGGGCACACAGTAGGGTGTAGAGGGAAAGGTGCGCCATATGGTTTTTGGAAGGCAGATTTTGCTGGACTGGTTTTGTAACGGGGCGCCGAAGGCGCACTCGGTCTCCCATCAGCCGCAGACCTGCTGCTTAGCTTCGGGAGCGAGGATCTGTGTTTGGCCTCGTTCCCAGGGCGGCTTGCTAGCTGGGAGGCTCCCTGCTCCTTCTCCTCTCGGATTTTGACCTCGGCTTGTTTACTGATTTGTCTTTGCCTCTTCCCTTGTTCTGACGTGACCTCCTGGACTGACCTCGGCTAGTTGACCCGCCTCGCCTTCCGTTTTTGTTCTACCTCTTGTCCGCTTATTGTAACTTCTCAGTGGCTGTCCTCTTCCCTGTCTGCTGTCTCTTTCTGTCTGTCTCTTTCTGTCTGCTTGCACTTAGTAGGTTAGGGACTGTCGCCCAGTTGCGCTTCGTCACCTAGGGCGGGTGGTGCAAGTAGGCTGGCACATGGGACCGGGTGGCAGCTCAGGGGGTGCACCTCCGCTCTATCTTGATTCCTGTGACAGGCCCAAATTCAGCATGGACCCTTTACAGAGCCTCACCGAACATGTGCAGGGTCTTGCTCAAATAGTACAGGAACTTGGGGAGAGACTACAAGTTCAGGAGACCGTCCGAACTCCCCCTATTCTTGCTCCCGCCACCGTTCAGGTGGAACCTCACATTAAATTGCCCGATCGGTTTTTGGGTGACCGCTGAAGTTTTTTAGCTTTCAAGGAAAGCTTTAAACTTTATTTTCGACTACGACCCCACTCCTCTGGCCCTGACCCACAGAGGGTCGGTATTATCATTTCCTTGCTTCAAGGGGACCCCCAGGAATGGGCCTTTTCTTTACCACCAGATTCCCCTTGTCTTAGCTCTGTGGACCTCTTTTTCCAGGCGTTAGGGGTTCTTTATGATGAACCTGAACGAGCCTCTGTGGCAGAATCCAATCTTAAGGCCCTCACTCAGGGAAATCGTCCCGTGGAGGATTATTGTACGCAGTTTCGCAAGTAGTGCGTTCCTTCGGGCTGGAACGAACCAGCACTCAAATGTCAATTTAGTGCAGGCTTGACTGAAAAGTTAAAGGATATGTTGGTTTGTTATCCCTGTCCTGACTCTTTAGAGGAGACCATGACGCTAGCCATCAGACTAGATAGACGGATCAGAGAGAGACAGCGGGAGCATTTGTTTTCTCCTTATACCCTTCTTCAACCTGAGACTCCCCCCCTTGAACCCAGGATGGAAACCCACTTGGACGAGCCCATGCAACTCGGGATGACGCGAAGAGAACTACATCGTCGTCGCGGCTTTTGTTTTTATTGTGGGGATCCCGAACACTGGATCCGTCAGTGTCCTAAAGCTCCGCCTTCTGGAAAATCATCCAAGTCTGAGGGATTTAAGGACAAGGTACTCCCGGAGGTGGTAAGAAGTAAACTATTGCTGCCGGTTTCTATTGCCTTTGGGGTCTTAAAGGGGTCAGGAAATGCCTTTGTGGATTCAGGGTCAGCTTTTAGTTTTATTAATTACAAATTCGTTGATCAGATGGGAATTCCTATACTAGAATTACCCACCCTGATCCAGGTTGTTGCCATCGATTCTACCCCCCTGCTAGGGGGCACAGTAAAACTCCGTACTCCGGAGGTTACCCTTTCTGTAGGGATCTGCCACTCTGAGAAATGTTCCTTCTTTGTTTTAGAGAATCTTCCAGTTCAGGTAGTCCTTGGTATGCCCTGGCTTCAGCAACACAATCCGGTCATTAACTGGAGTTCGGGCGAGTTAGAGAGATGGGGGCCTAACTGTAATACTTGCTTAACCGTAGTTCAAGCTGGGGTCTCATCAGATATTCCTCATTTTATTGCTGATTATTCAGATGTTTTTTCCACCTCTGAGACAGATACTCTCCCTCCCCATAGGTCTTATGACTGTGTTATTGACTTGATACCTGAGTCCAAATTTCCTGAAGGACGGATTTATAATTTGTCCGGTCCGGAGCGCAAGTCCATGAAAGACTACATCCAGGAGAGTCTCAAGAAGGGACATATTAGGCCCTCCACCTCTCCCCTGGGAGCAGGATTATTTTTAGTTAAAAAGAAAGACGGTAGTCTCAGGCCCTGCATTGACTACAGAAATTAGAATAAAATTACTATTAGGAATCAGTATTCGATCCTGTTGATTCCTGATTTGTTTAACCAGATTTTGGGTGCTTCTTGGTTTTCTAAATTTGATTTGAGAGGAGCTTATAACCTAATTTGTTTTAAGGAGGGAGATGAGTGGAAAACTGCTTTTAATACTTCAGAGGGACACTTTGAGAATCTGGTTATGCCATTCGGTCTTTGCAATGCCCCAGTTGTGTTTCAGAATTTCATGAATAATATTTTTAGAGAACTTATTGGCAAAGTTATGATCAGGGCCGTCTTTAATATTGATTGGACCCTGGGCAAAAATTTACTTGGGCCCCCTGGATCCCGCTTTCCCTCACCTTAGTAGGCATTCACGACCTCCACCACAACACACACACAAAAAATCCACACACCTGGTAGAGTACAGTGAATGACTGTAAATACTTCCAGTTCTGAAGACTCCAGCGGCTCAGGATCAGTGCTCTGGGCAGCTGGGCTCAGGCTGGAAGTGGGCACCGCTCTGCAGGAAGGAGACCAGGGCTCGGCTCACCCTAGTGTTCCAGTGCACCCCAGCACCCCACAGTATGCAGTATAGCACCCTATAGTATACAGCAACCCACAGTATGCAGTATAGCACCCTATAGTATACAGCACTACACGGTATGCAGTTTAGCACCCCACAGTATATAGTAGAGCAGTATAGCAGCCCACAGTATACAGCACCCCAAACAATACACGATACAGCCCCCCACACTATACAGTACAGCAGTATAGCACTCCACACTATACGCACCCTCAGTATACATTATACAGACCCCCACAGTATACAGTACAGCAGTATAGCCCCCCCACACTATACAGGCCCCCACACACTATACAGCCCCCCACAGTATACAGGCCCCCACAGTATACAGCCCCCCATAGTATACAGGCCCCCACACAGTATACAGGCCCCACACAGTATACAGGCCCCCCACACAGTATACAGCCCACCACACAGTATACAGCCCACCACACAGTATACAGTCCCACACAGTATACAGCCCACCACACAGTATACAGTCCCACACAGTATACAGCCCCCCACAGTATACAGCCCCCCACAGTATACAGCCCCCAACAGTATACAGCCCACCATACAGTATACAGCCCACCACACAGTATACAGGCCCCCACACAGTATACAGCCCCCCACAGTATACAGCCCCCCACAGTATACAGTCCCACACAGTATACAGCCCCCCACAGTATACAGCCCACCACACAGTATACAGCCCACCACACAGTATACAGGCCCCCACACAGTATACAGTCCCACACAGTATACAGTCCCACACAGTATACAGTCCCCCACAGTATACAGCACCCCACTATACAGTAGTTTACAGTATATTAACATAACAGCCCCTGTCACCTTTTTCTAATGTAATCTTCACACAAAAAAGCTCCACAGTTAACTTCTGCAACACTCCACAGGACCTGTGATGACCTCATAGCCATGTGACCAGTAATTGCTAGGTTACTGGTCACATGGTGATGATGTCATTAAGGTCCTAAATCACAACTTTAACACAGTACGATCATGATGCCTGGAATCCTGGTAGAGCTGACAGCCTGACACCCGGGGCAGTGGCTAGCAGGGCTCAAGAGGCAGCTGCCTTGGGCCCCCCAGGAGCAACTGGGCCCGGGGCAGCTGCCCCTTTTGCCCCTTGGTAAAGACGGCCCTGGTTATGATTGTTTATCTCGATGATATTCTTGTCTTTTCACCTGACTGGGATTCTCATGTGTCTCACATCAGACTGGTTCTTAAAATTCTCAGGGAGAACCATTTGTCTGTTAAATTAGAGAAATGTGTATTTGGAGTTCAAGAGATTCCCTATCTTGGCTATATTCTTACTCCTCATTCATTTAAAATGGATCCCAGTAAGGTACAGGCTATCCAAGACTGGGTAAGACCATCCTCCTTAAAGGGTTTCTATCACTTCGTATGACATAATTAGCTGTCAGACACTAGCGATCCGCTAGTGTCTGCTCTGGCCAACCATCCTACTATAATCACTTGTGGGGCAGCGGTTTTGCTAAAAAACTAACTTTTATAAATATGCTAATGAGCCTCTAGGTGCTATGTGGGCGTCATTAGCACCTAGAGGCTCCGTCTACCTTCATACACAGCCGCCGCCCAGCGCGTCCCTCCAGCCCGCCCATGTCCTCCTCCGTGTGACGCAGCGGACGAGTTCTCGCGCATGCGCCGTGCGCGGCTGTATTCGGCGCATTTGAGATCTCAGCTCGGAGCGGTCAGACATTCAATGCGCATGCGCGGCTGTTTTCGGCGCATGCGCATTGAATGTCTGACCGCTCCGAGCTGAGATCTCAAATGCGCCGAATACAGCCGCGCACGGCGCATGCGCGAGAACTCGTCCGCTGCGTCACACGGAGGAGGACATGGGCGGGCTGGAGGGACGCGCTGGGCGGCGGCTGTGTATGAAGGTAGACGGAGCCTCTAGGTGCTAATGACGCCCACATAGCACCTAGAGGCTCATTAGCATATTTATAAAAGTTAGTTTTTTAGCAAAACCGCTGCCCCACAAGTGATTATAGTAGGATGGTTGGCCAGAGCAGACACTAGCGGATCGCTAGTGTCTGACAGCTAATTATGTCATACGAAGTGATAGAAACCCTTTAAAGGCACTCCAACGTTTTTTAGGATTCGCTAATTTTTACTGTAAATTCATAAAGAATTTTTCTGTTATTGCCAAACCCCTCACCCATCTAACTAAAAAAGGTTCGGATCTGGTTAACTGGTCGTTGGAGGCCTGTCGAGCCTTTGATACCCAAAAAAATTGTTTCCAAATGGCTCCAGTCTTGGTTCAGCCCGATACCGAAGAACCTTTTGTGGTGGAGGTTGATGCCTCAGAGGATGGTGTGGGGGCCGTCCTTTCACAGGGGTCCTCTAACCTCACTAATTTAAGGCCATGCGCCTTCTTCCCTCGCAAGTTCTCTCCTTCGGAGAGAAATTACGATATTGGAAACCGCGAGGTTACTGGCCAGTAAATGGGCATTTGAGTAGTGGAGGCATTTTTTAGAAGGGGCTAGACACCGTATTACTGTTCTCACTGATCATAAGAATTTAGTGTTTCTTGAGGCGGCCAAACGCCTTAATCCTAGACAAGCCAGATGGGCCCTGTTTTTTACTCGTTTTAACTTTTCTGTTACTTTCAGACCAGGAAGTAAAAATGTTAAGGCAGATGCCTTGTCCCAGAGTTTTAATGCCGTCCAACCTCCTGATACCCCCCTGGAACCCATCTTACCAACAAACATCTTTGTGGCAGCAGTTTCTGCGGATCTTTCCTCTGAGATTCAACAGGCTCAGCAACTTGCTCCTCCACAAACACCGGCAGATAAGTTGTTTGTTCCTGAATGCTTTTGTGTTCAATTATTGGGTGAATGTCATGACTCCGTGCTCCGTGGTCATCCAGGTATTGCTGCCACTAAGGAATTGCTGCTGAGGTCTTTCTGGTGCCCCACTTTGTCTAAAGATGTACGGTCTTATGTTTTAATTTGCGATATTTGTGCCCGGTCTAAGACCCCTAGAACACATCCCGCTGGTGAACTACAACCACTACCCATTCCCAGGTGGCGTAGCTAAAAGCTTATGGGCCCTGGTGCAAGAGTTCAGCTTGGGCCCCCGTCCTTCAGTGCTTGTTGGCAAGGGGCAGGGGAGCACATATCCTTCCTGCTGCCTGAGGCAAACATTGAAAGGGCACCCCCTCATGCCAAATTCTTAACCTAACCCCTTCCCTCCAGCCAAAGGTGTAAATTGACCAGTATGCACTTTCTATAATGCCAGTGTCTTATGTGGCACAAGGGTTTTTGGGCCCCCTCAGACTCCTGGGCCCGGTAGCGACTGCTACCTCTGCACCCCCTATAGCTACGCCCCTGCCCATTCCCTGTAAGCCATGGTCTCACATCTCCATGGATTTTATTTCTGATCTGCCCCTCTCTGAGGGGAAGTCAGTGGTGTGGGTAGTGGTTGACTGTTTTAGCAAGATGGTGCACTTTGATCCTTTAAGTAAGCTCCCTGATGCAAAGACCTTAGCATCCTTGTTCATTAAACATGTGGTACGTCTGCATGGTGTCCCTGAGAATATCGTCTCTGATAGAGGCGTTCAGTTTGTTTCTAGCTTTTGGAGGGCTTTTTGTAGAAGATGCGACATCTCTTTGTCCTTTTCGTCTGCTTTCCATCCACAGACCAATGGGCAGACGGAACGGTTAAATCAGGCAGTGGAGCTTTTTTTAAGGTGCTATGTATCGCATAATCAACTCCTATGGGTGAGATACCTCCCGTTGGCAGAATTCGCCATTAACAATCGGGTTAATTCTTCCACGGGGGTGTCTCCTTTTATTTTGTAACAGTGGTTTACATCCTCGCTTTAGTTCTAATCCCTCTGTATCCTCACTCAACCCGCAGGCAGATTCTTTTACCTCTAGACTGTGCACAGTCTGGGCACAGGTTCAATCGAACCTGGAAAAGGCCCAGGAAACCCAGTGTAAACATGCCAATAAGAAACGTTCCAAGGGGGTAAATTTTGTACTCGGCGATAAGGTGTGGTTGTCGACTAAAAATCTTGCTTTGAAACAATGTTCTAAGAAATTCTCGCCGCGTTTCATTGGACCATACAATATTATTGAGCTTATTAACCCAGTATCTTTTAAACTTAAGCTACCCGACTCCCTCCGTATACATGATGTGTTCCATAAGTCGTTACTTAAGAAATATGTGTCACCAGTGGTTCCGGTTAAAAGACCTCCTCCACCTGTGGAGGTTGAGGGTCAGGAGAAATTCATTATTTCTAAAATAATAGATGTCAGAAAGATTTAGAAATTCCTTTCAATACCTGGTCCACTGGAAAGGTTTTGGACCTGAGGAGAGGTCCACGATACCTATGTCTAGGATGCATGCTTCCAGGTTAATTACTAAATTTCACCAGGAACACCCTGAGAAACCTCGTCCACAATGCTTGGGTTCGGTGGCCACTCGTAAAAGGGGGGGTACTGTAACGGGGCGCCGAAGGCGCACTCGGTCTCCCATCAGCCGCAGACCTGCTGCTTAGCTTCGGGAGCGAAGATCTGTGTTTGGCCTCGTTCCCAGGGTGGCTTTGCTAGCTGGGAGGCTCCCTGCTCCTAGGTCTGCCTTGAGCGCCGAGCTGATCACTCGGTGCCGACTTGTCTGTCTGTCGGTCATGTGACGCTGGCTACGTCACATGACCCTCACTCCCCACTATAAATACAGACGGCCTGCTGGCTACAGGTTGCCTGTGATTTTCGTCCTATAGGCTGTGTACTTTATTGTTATTAAGCTACTTCTGGAATTGAACCTCGATCCGCCTCTTGACACCTCTTCTGCCTGCTCCCTGTACCTTGACGCTACCTCTCAGATTTTGACCTCGGCTTGTTTACGGATTTGTCTTTGCCTCTTCCCTTGTTCTGACGTGACCTCCTGCACTGACCTCGGCTAGTTGACCCGCCTCGCTTTCCGTTTTTGTTCTACCTCTTGTCCGCTTATTGTAACTTCTCAGTGGCTGTCCTCTTCCCTACTGTCTCTTTCTCTCTGCTTGCACTTAGTAGGTTAGGGACTGTCGCCCAGTTGCGCTTCGTCACCTAGGGCGGGTGGTGTAAGTAGGCAGGGACAGGGGACCGGGTGGCAGCTCAGGGGGTGCACCTCCGCTCTATCTTGATTCCCGTGACTCTACCCGTGACAGGTTTATTTACACCATGTCCCATTTGAAGCCCCCCTGATGCACCCCTAGAGTAGAAACTCCATAAAAGTGACCCCATCTAAGAAACTACACCCCTCAAGGTATTCAAAACTGATTTTACAAACTTTGTTAACCCTTTAGGTGTTGCACAAGAGTTATTGGCAAATGGGGATGAAATTTGAGAATTAAAATTTTTTGAAAAATGTTCAATTTTTATCAATTTTTTCCAGTAACAAAGCAAGGGTTAACAGCCAAACAAAATGCTATATTTATTGCCCCAATTCTGTAGTTTGCAGAAACACCCCATATGTGGCCGAAAACTACTGTACGGGCACACAGTAGGGCGTAGAGGGAAAGGTGCGCCGTGTGGTTTTTGGAAGGCAGATTTTGCTGGACTGTTTATTTACACCATGTCCCATTTGAAGCCCCCTGATGCACCCCTAGAGTAGAAACTCTATAAAAGTGACCCCATCTAAGAAACTACACCCCTCAAGGTATTGAAAACTGATCTTACAAACTTTGTTTAGGTGTTGCACAAGAGTTATTGGCAAATGGAGATTGAAAATTTGCCCAAAAATTTAAATTCTCAAATTTCATTTTAATCCATTTTTTTCCAGTAACAAAGCAAGGGTTAACAGCCAAACAAAATGCTGCATTTATTGTCCCGAATCTGTAGTTTGCAGAAACACTCCATATGTGTCCGTAAACTACTGTACGGGCACACAGTAGGGCGTAGAGGGAAAGGAGCGCCGTATGGTTTTTGGAAGGCAGATTTTGCTGGACTGGTTTATTTACACCATGTCCCATTTGAAGCCCCCTGATGCACCCCTAGAGTAGAAACTCCATAAAAGTGACCCCATTTTGGAAACCAGGGGATAAGGTGGCAGTTTTATTGGGACTATTTTTAGGGTACATATGATTTTTGGTTTATCTATATTACATTTTTGTGAAGCAAGGTTACCAGAAATAGAAATTCTGAAATTTCATCTCCATTTGCCAATAACTCTTGTGGAACACCTAAAGGGTTAACGACGTTTGTAAAATCAGTTTGGAATACTTTGAGGGGTGTAGTTTCTTAGATAGGGTCGCTTTTATGAAGGTTTTACTCTAGGGGTGCATCAGGGGGGCTTCAAATGGGACATGGTGCCAAAAAAGAAAAGGCCATCAAAATCTGCCTGTCAGTATGGGATCTGCATCTCCACTGCAGGGTGGCAGATCGCTGTCTACACATTGCAGCACTATGGGTCCCAGTACTGGCTTACCTTGTAGGAGACGCAGGCGCCCGCCAGCATACCGCCGCATCCGTCCTCACTGCCAGGTGTCATCTGATGCGCTATAGCACGCGCTCGCGCACTTCTCCCTTTCTTATAGGAGTAGGCAGCTGGTTCCTGATTCCCATCCCCACCCGGAGGCGGGACTATTTGTATTTAAGGCAGCTTCACTCATCATGAAGTGCCCAAGCGTGGTTGTTGTACTTATTGACTCCCGCTGAAGTGTCCCACTGTCTGTTTATTGGATTTCCTGGATTCTGACCTCTGCTTCGTTTGACTACGCATCTGCCTGCTGTCTGTTTATTGGATAACCTGGATTATAGACCTCTGCACTGCCTAACTACGCATCTGCCCATCTCCTCCTGTAAGTCTGTCTGGATCCAGATCCTGCACTGCCTATGAGATTGCTTATATCTGCACTGCCTGACTACGCATCTGCCCATCTCCTCCTGTAAGTCTGCCTGGATCCAGACCCTGCGCTGCCTATGAGACTGCTTATATCTGCATGCTATATTGCTCTGAACTTTGTGTTGCCTGTATCTGTCAAGTGACTTTTGAATACTGTCTGCCAGTAAAGACCATCTGTTCCTTTATTTTGCCTTTGTTGGACTCTGTTCACACTACTGCAGGTAGCTGCATTCAAGGTAACAAGTGCAGACACCAGGGTCCTGTCTCTGAGAGTCAGCAATATTGGACTAATTCCCAGTCCTCTATCAGCTGACACAGAGGATCCACATCCTCTGGTCGTAACACTGCCTTCCAGAAACAATACGGCATTCCTTTCCTTCTGCGCCCTGCCATTTGGTCATACAGCAGTTTACGACCACATATGGGGTGTTTCTGTAAACTGCAGTATGAGGGTAATAAATTTTAAGTTTTGTTTGGCTGTTAACCCTTGCTTTGTTAGTGGAGAAAAACGGATTAACATGGAAAATTTGCCAATAAATAGCTTTTTTGGCACGGTTTTTATTTTTTACCGTGTTCATCTGAGGGGTTGGGGGGGTATTTTTATAGAGAATATTCTTACGGACGCGGCGATACCTAATATGTCTATTATTTATTTATGTATGTATTTACACTAAATATTATACATTTTAGTATCTCCTCTAAGTCTTTTTTTTTTTTTAGCTGATTATCTTTTGTAGGGGCTCATTTTTTGCCGGATGAGAGGACAGTTTTATTGGCATTATTTTGGGGGGCATATGACTTTTTGACCGCTTGCTATTACAATTTTTGTGATGTAAGGTGACAAAAAAATACTTTTTTTTGCACCCTTTTTTTTTACCGTGTTCATCTGAGGGGTTAGGGGAGGGGGTATTTTTATAGAGCAGATTCTTATGGATGTGGCGATACCTAATATGTCTACTATTTATTTATTTATGTTTTACACTATATTAACTTTTTATAAAGAAAAAAAAACATTTTAGTATCTCCATAGTCTAAGAGTCATTTTTTTTTTTTTTTTTAGCCGATTATCTTATGTAGGGGCTAATTTTTTGCGGCATGAGAGGACGGATTTATTGGCACTATTTTGGGGGGCATATGACTTTTTGATCGCTTGCTATTACAATTTTTGTGATGTAAGGTGACAAAAAAATACATTTCTTTGCATTGTTTTTTTATTTATTTTTTACCGTGTTCATCTGAGGGGTTGGGGAGTATTTTTATAGAGCAGATTCTTACGGACGCGGCGATACCTAATAAGTCTACTTTTTTTATTTATTTTAGTTTTACTAAATAATATTTTTGAAAAATTAATTTTTTTAGTTTTAGTGTTTCAAGTCTGAGAACCAGTTTTTTATCCGATTGTCAGTGGCTAAATTGGGATATAAATTTAGTACTCCATGGAAGTGTGGTACTCCCGGAAGCAACCAATAATGCAGAGGCCCGGATGATCGTGTCACATTAAGTAGTAGTGTCCTTCCGTATCCCCCTCCTGTGACACACTCTGCATCTTTTTTGGGTTCGTCCCTTCTTTCCAGTATGGGGGACCACACCTGGAAAGTGTTGGCCAGGGACGATCCGGGCGCCTCCAGTTCCCGAGGTACTCCGGCCTGCTCTTTCCCGGTCCGAAAAGATCAGGGCCTTGAGGACTGCCTCATAGAACTGAAGGAATGTCCCTGTGTTGCCAGCGCTCTGGGACAGCACAAAAGAGTTGTACATGGCAACCTGTACCAAGTAGACCACAACCTTTTTGTACCATGCCTGGGTTTTGCGCATGGCATTATATGGCTTGAGGACTTGATCAGAGAGATCAACTCCTCCCATATACCGATTGTAGTCGACGATACAATCGGGCTTGAGGACCATTGCGGCGGTACCTCGCACAGGGACAAGGGTGATGCCGTTACCATGAATTGTGGACAGTACAAGGACATCCGTCTTGTCCTTATATCTGACCAGCAACAGGTTTCCAGTGGTAAGGGCACGGGTCTCACCCCTGGGGATAGGTACCTGTAGGGGGTGGACAGGGAGGCCGCGTTGATTTTTCCGCACGGTCCCACAAGCGGACGTGGATCTGGCGGCGAGGGACTGGAACAAGGGGATACTAGTATAAAAGTTATCCACGTACAGGTGGTAACCCTTATCTAGCAGTGGGTGCATAAGGTCCCACACAAGTTTCCCGATAACACCCAGAGTGGGGGGACATTCTGGGGGTTGAATATGGGAATCTCGCCCCTCGTACACACAAAACTTGTAAGTGTACCCTGAGGTACTCTCACAAAGTTTGTACAGCTTCACACCATAACTCGCCCGCTTTGAGGGAACATACTGGCGGAAAATGAGTCTTCCCTTGAACGCAATGAGAGACTCATCAACCGCGACCTCCCTTCCAGGTACATAGGCCTGTACAAATTTGGCCCCAAAGTGATCGATGACAGGCCTGATTTTGTACTGGCGGTCATAGGCAGGATCACCTCGGGGGGGACATGCTGCATTATCTCAAACCGGGAGCGTGTCATGGCCGTACTATAAAGTGGGGTCTGGTAGAGGATGTCCCCACTCCAGTAATGCCTGACACTAGGTTTCTTGACATATGCAGCACGAGGCCCCAAAATGTCCTCATCTCGGCTGCACTGACCGGCGTCCAGCCACCAGGCCTAGCCAAAAAAGAGCCCGGGTGTTGAGCAACGAACTGTTGGGCGTACAGGTTCGTCTGCTCCACCTTTAGATTTACCAGTTGGTCACTGAAAAAATGACTAAAAAAGTTATATTCAGTGAAGCCCACTGTGGAAATCTGGATTCCTGGTTGGCCTATAAAATCAGGAATCACGGGCTTAAATCGCTCTGGGGTACACCAGACAAGTTCACCGGCAGTGGGCTCCGGTGGATTTAACTGGTGTGCTGGAAAACTAGTACGAGCCCCAGAGTTGCTCATACTAGGGTGGGCCACAGGGTCCCTATCATGGTGGTCCCCTTGCTCCGCCTGGCGGCGTCTCATCATCATCGCTAGATGATGAGGAGGACACGGATGACAACAGGAAAGTGGGGTCATCCTCATCCTCACTGGGACTCTCGGACTGCAGCACCCCTGGGGGGTCTAGGGTCACACAGCTGTGCTGTGGACCCCAGACACCCGATTTAGGGTGATGCAATCAGAAACTTTTTTTTTTTTTACTTCCACTAACCTTCCCTTTATTATCCCTGCTTAACCCAAACTTTCCCTAAGTACCTGAACAGATGGGGGGTGCTGGGGCACAGATCGGGTGCTGGGCACAGATGGGGTGATGCTGGCTGAGATCCGACACATGCAGGCAGTGCTCCTCTCTCCTCGGCTCCCAGACACAAAAGGAGGAGGAGAGGAGCGCTGCTAGGATTTGAACCTCCCGCCGCCCGCCCACCTACCAATCAGAGGCGATCCTGAGAGGTGATGTCACCATCACCTCTCAGGATTGCAGGATGGTGATTGGTGGTGTATTATCACACCACCGATCACCATCCTGTTCCGGGTTATCGGGTCCCCAGAGACCCGAATAACCCGGAAACGCAGCAAACCGCAGGTCTGAATTGACCTGCAGTTTGCTGTGATCACCGATATGGGGGGTCACAGGACCCCCCGGCGCATTTAGCCAAGGTGCCTGCTCAATGATTTGAGCAGGCACAGGGTTCCGATCACCGCCCACCGGGCGGCGGTGATCGGAACTATACATGACGTACCAGTACGTCATGTGTCCTTAAGTACCAGGACAACATGCCGTACCGGTACGTCATGTGTCCTGAAGAGGTTAAAGGGGTTGTCCAGGTTCAGAGCTGAGGGGGGCACGGGCTCTTTTGTTTTCAATAACAGACTGCCGGGCGGAAACTTCCGCCCGGCAGTGTTCGGTGACGTCACCATTTTACTGGCTAGGGCAGCGCTAAATCCCGCCCATCAGTGCCGGTGACATCACCGGGGTTCCTGGCAGCCCCATGGAGAGCCCGGTACGTCACCGGATCTCCAAAAAAGCCTTTGCCCTGCGCGATTTAGCTCAGGGCAAAGGAGAGCATCGGATTATGAACTGCTCCGATGCTCATGTCAGGGGGGCTGCCGGGGTGAAAATGGAGGTATGTCCGGGTTCAGCTCTGAACTCGGACAACCCCTTTAACAGCTAGAGCTTTTTAATTTCTTGAGCTAGCTATATATATTTTTTCAGTGTTTTTTTTTTTTTCAGGAATAATTGAGGTTTCTTTTAATATCATTTTTATACATATACTTTATGCTTTTAGCGTTTTTAAGCTTCTAAATACAAGTAAAAAAATAAAATAGACTTATATCTACACGTCCAATTTGGGGAAATCGGGTCTTGGCTTGCAGTTAGAGGGTTTTAAAGGCATGTGCAGCCGCCCTCCATTCATTTTATATGGGGCCGGCAAAAATAGCCAAGCGCTGGCTTAGCTATTTCAGTCAGCCCCATAGAAATGAATGGGAGCGAAGGCAGACCATGCACGGTATGCTCCTATTCACTTCCATGGGGAGCTGGCTTGGTGGTGGCCGGACCGGAGTCCTCCAGCCAACACCTTGCGGGGCTCCGTTCTCTATATAGGTGCGGGTCCCAGCGGTGGGACTTGCACCTATAAGACAATGGGGGCATATCCTAGCAATATGTCCCCATTGTCTATGATGAGACAACCCCTTTAACAACCTGGTCATCCACTATATATACACTGCTCAAAAAAATAAAGGGAACACAAAAATAACACATCCTAGATCTGAAGTAATTAAATATTCTTCTGAAATACTTTGTTCTTTACATAGTTGAATGTGCTGACAACAAAATCACACAAAAATTAAAAAATGGAAATCTAATTTTTCAACCCATGGAGGTCTGGATTTGGAGTCACACTCAAAATTAAAGTGGAAAAACACACTACAGGCTGATCCAACTTTGATGTAATGTCCTTAAAACAAGTCAAAATGAGGCTCAGTAGTGTGTGTGGCCTCCACGTGCCTGTATGACCTCACTACAACGCCTGTGCATGCTCCTGATGAGGTGGCGGACGGTCTCCTGAGGGATCTCCTCCCAGACCTGGACTAAAGCATCTGCCAACTCCTGGACAGTCTGTGGTGCAACGTGACGTTGGTGGATAGAGCGAGACATGATGTCCCAGATGTGCTCAATTGGATTCAGGTCTGGGGAACGGGCGGGCCAGTCCATAGCATCAATGCCTTCGTCTTGCAGGAACTGCTGACACACTCCAGCCACATGAGGTCTAGCATTGTCTTGCATTAGGAGGAACCCAGGGCCAACCGCACCAGCATATGGTCTCACAAGGGGTCGGAGGATCTCATCTCGGTACCTAATGGCAGTCAGGCTACCTCTGACGAGCACATGAAGGGCTGTGCGGCCCTCCAAAAAAATGCCACCCCACACCATTACTGACCCAATGCCAAACCGGTCATGCTAGAGGATGTTTCAGGCAGCAGAACGTTCTCCACGGCGTCTCCAGACTCTGTCACGTCTGTCACATATGCTCAGTGTGAACCTGCTTTCATCTGTGAAGAGCACAGGGCGCCAGTGGCGAATTTGCCAATCTTGGTGTTCTCTGGCAAATGCCAAACGTCCTGCACGGTGTTGGGCTGTAAGCACAACCCCCACCTGTGGAGGTCGAGCCCTCAAATCACCCTCATGGAGTCTGTTCCTGACTGTTTGAGCAGACACATGCACATTTGTGGCCTGCTGGAGGTCATTTTGCAGGGCTCTGGCAGTGCTCCTCCTGTTCCTCCTTGCACAAAGGCGGAGGTAGCGGTCCTGCTGCTGGGTTGTTGCCCTCCTACGGCCTCCTCCACGTCTCCTGATGTACTGGCCCGTCTCCTGGTAGCTCCTCCATGCTCTGGACACTACGCTGACAGACACAGGAAAACCTCCTTGCCACAGCTCGCATTGATGTGCCATCCTGGATAAGCTGCACTACCTGAGCCACTTGTGTGGGTTGTAGACTCTGTCTCATGCTACCACTAGAGTGAAAGCACCGCCAGCATTCAAAAGTAACCAAAACATCAGCCAGGAAGCATAGGAACTGAGAAGAGGTCTGTGGTCACCACCTGCAGAACCACTCCTTTATTGGGGGTGTCTTGCTAATTGCCTATAATTTCCACCTGTTGTCTATCCCATTTGCACAACAGCATGTGAAATTGAGTGTCACTCAGTGTTGCTTCCTAAGTGGACAGTTTGATTTCACAGAAGTGTGATTGACTTGGAGCTACATTGTGTTGTTTAAGTGTTCCCTTTATTTTTTTGAGCAGTGTACATGAATGGGCATCAAGCAGTTAATTTCTGCTCTTTTGAAGTTTAGGAGTCCAGTGGGTGGTCCTTGTAACTGACAGTTATCTCTGTATGCACAAAGATAGGCTGCTAATCACTGAGATGGACTCCCCACTGGACTCAGAGACATAAATTGAGCTGGGAATTTAAAGGGACACTGACAGGCCCGATAAACATATTTAGTTATTCCTATGCAGTCATAGGTCTATTAAAGTTTATTCCAATCACATAAGAGTACCCCCTGTCCGCATTTTAAACCATGTAAAAACAACTTTATAATCACCTGTCAATCACCTTCCTTTATGCCCAAGGGGCGGTTTTTCACATCTCTTTATGCCCAAGGGGCGTTTTTACTCCTACCTTTGTACCCAGCCACGCCTCAACTGTCGCTTCCTAGCGCCGCCCAGCTCATTATTATTCACTGGCTGGGCGGCTTTTACAGTCCCCGATCCTCACGAGCCGACGCAGGCGCAGCAGGAGACGCTGGCATTGAATAAGGGACGCAGGCGCACTGCGAGTGAGGGTGCCGGGCAAGTTATCCGGCGCACGCGCAGAAGGTACAAGTGAGTTCAATGACAGGATCTCCTGCTGCATTGAACTCACTTGTACCTTCTGCGCGTGCGCCAGATAACTTGCCCGGCACCCTCACTCGCAGTGCGCCCGCGTCCCTTATTCAATGCCAGCGTCTCCTGCTGCGCCTGCGTCGGCTCGGGAGGATCGGGGACTGTAAAAGCCGCCCAGCCAGTGAATAATAATGAGCTGGGCGGCGCTAGGAAGCGACCGTTGAGGCGCGGCTGGGCACAAAGGTAGGAGTAAAAACGCCCCTTGGGCATAAAGAGATGTGAAAAACCGCCCCTTGGGCATAAAGGAAGGTGATTGACAGGTGATTATAAAGTTGTTTTTACATGGTTTAAAATGCGGACAGGGGGTACTCTTATGTGATTGGAATACACTTTAATAGACCTAAGACTGCATAGGAATAACTAAATATGTTTATCGGGCCTGTCAGTGTCCCTTTAATGTATTCATTACAAGTTTTGCTAACTCTTTTACTACAGAACTATATATCCATGTATTCAGCTCCTCCTGCTCTAGGCCATGCTGCCCATAAATTGCACAGCATGTCCAAGGTGACAGGTTCCATTTCTTGCTTGTAACATTAATCAAAATCCATTAACTTATTTGAATAAGTTCTTGCATACAATGGTCGGGACATCGCCTGTAAGTGTTCAACACAATTAAACCCTTTCCTGGGTAAACAAGATGTCTTCCCACAGAAACCCATTCTTTAAAAGAATCCCACATCTTCTGACATGTCATTGAGGCATGCCAAGTTAACATAGGTGAGTACCCATGATGTGGAACCTCCACTGCTTCGTAAGGAGTGAAGGGGGTGATGGAGCTTGATCACTTTCATAAATTGTAAACTTAGATATAGTGCTTCTTTCGAAGGTTTCTTGATGGTGCTTGAACCTGCCTATACACATTAGATACAGTTGGTGGATCTGCTGCCAACGTATTCTATATGGGAGTAGCAAAACGATTACTTCATGTCTCCCACCTAGGGAAGCAAGCATGTATTTTAATTCATCTTTGATTCCCCAATGGATAGGTGACCACTGCAGTATCTGGTATCCACTTATCACACCCTATTGATATCTGCTTTCAAACATCCTTTTGCATAGCTTCTTATTCATTTAAAGGGAAGTAACCATGGATGAGCAGGCTGCTCTTTCTTGGAATCAGTGGGGATTCCAGCAGTTGATCTTACTATCTTATCTATAGTGTATTTGGAAAGTCTTCAGACCCTTTCACTTTTTTCACATTTTGTTATGTTGAAGCCATTAAAAAAAAAAAAAAAAAGGTTCCCCCATCATTCTGCACTCAATACCCCATAATGACAAAGTGAAAACAGAATGTTCCGAATCTTTGATAATTTATTTAAAAATAAAAAGTAAAATATTGCATTGACCTAAGTATTCAGACCCTTTGCTGTGACACTTGAAATTTAGCTCTGGAGGCCTCCCATTTCTCTTGATCATCTTTGAGATGTGTCTACACCTTGATTGGAGTCCACCTGTGGTAAATTCAGTTGATTGAACAGGATTCGGAAAGACACTCCCCTGTCTATATAAGTTCTCACAGCTGACAATGCATATCAGAGCGAATGCCAAACCATGAAGATTAAAAAACTGCCTGTAGAGCTTAGAGACAGGATTGTATGGAGGCACAGATCTGGAGAGGGTTACACATACATTTCTGCTGCACTGAAAGTTCCCCAGAGTGGCCTCCATAATTCTTAAATAGAAGACACTTGGAACAACCAGGACTATTCCTAGAGCTGGCCACCCCACCAAACAAAGTAATCAGCAGAAAAGGGCCTTGGTAAGAGAGGAGATCAACAACTCCATTATTACTCTGCCTGAGCTCCAAAGATCCTATGTGCAGATGGGAGAATCTTCCAGATGGTCAACTGCAGCATCCCACCAATCTGGACTTTATGGCAGAGTGTCAGAAACAAATCTTCTCCTCAACAAAAGACACCTGAAAGTTTGTAAAAAAAAAAAAAAAAAGCACCTAAAGGACTCTCAGGAGCAATATTCTCTAGTCTGATAAAACCAAGATTGAACTTTTTGGCCTCAATTGTCAGCTTCATGTTTGAAGGAAACCAGGCACTGCCCAATACCATCCTCACAGTGAAGCATGGTGGTGGCAGCATCAAGCTGTGGGGGTGTTTTATAGAGGCTGGGATGGTGAGACTGGTCAGAGTTGAGGGAAAGCTGAATGGACCAAAGTACAGAGATATTCTTAATGAAAACCTGATCCAGAGTGCTCTAGACCTCAGACTGGGCTGAAGGTGTACCTTCCAACAAGACAATGACCCTAAGCAAACAGCCAAGACAATACAGGATTGGCTTAAGGCTGTATTACACTGGCTGATTTTTCAGCTGATAATCGTTAACAAGCTTTTGCAGGAACGCTCATTAGCGATCGTCTTGAAGTGTAATACTGCCGCCAATTGCCCGATGAATGAGCAAACTCATTCATCGGGCAATTCAGATTTTTAAGCATGCTTAACCCCTTAAGGACTCAGCCCTATTTAACCTTAAGGACTTGGCCATTTTTTGCAAATCTGACCAGTGTCACTTTAAGTGCTGATAACTTTAAAACGCTTTGACTTATCCAGGCCATTCTGACATTCTGTTTTTTCGTCACATATTGTACTTCATGACACTGGTAAAATGAAGTAAAAAAAATTCATTTTTATTTATAAAAAAATGCAAATTTCCAAGCTTCAATTTCTCTACTTCTATAATACATAGTAATACCTCCAAAAATAGTTATTACTTTACATTCCCTATATGTCTACTTCATGTTTGGATCATTTTGGGAATGATATTTTATTTTTTGGGGATGTTACAAGGCTTAGAAGTTTAGAAGCAAATCTTGAAATTTTCAAAAACCCAATTTTTAGGGACCAGTTCAGGTCTGAAGTCACTTTGCGAGGCTTACATAATAGAAACCACCCAAAAATGACCCCATTCTATAAACTACACCCCTCAAGGTATTCAAAACTGATTTTACAAACTTTGTTAACCCTTTAGCTGTTCCACAAGAATTAATGGAAAATAGAGATACAATTTCCAAATTTCACTTTTTTGGCAGATTTTTCATTTTAATAATTTTTTTCCAGTTACAAAGCAAGGATTAACAGCCAAACCAAACTAAATATTTATAGCCCTGATTCTGTAGTTTACAGAAACACCCCATATGTGGTCGTAAACCGCTGTACGGGCACACGGCAGGGCGCAGAAGGAAAGGAATGCCATACGGTTTTTGTAAGGCAGGTTTTGCTGGACTGTTTTTTTTTACACCATGTCCTATTTGAAGCCCCCCTGATGCACCCCTAGAGTAGAAACTCCATAAAAGTGACCCCATCTAAGAAACTGCACCCCTCAAGGTATTCAAAACAAATTTTACAAACGTCGTTAACCCTTTAGGTGTTCCGCAAGAGTTATTGGCAAATGGAGATGAAATTTCAGAATTTAAATTTTTGGGCAAATTTTCCATTTTAATCAATTTTTCCCAGTAATAAAGCAAGGGTTAACAGCCAAACAAAACTCAATATTTATGGCCCTGATTCTGTAGTTTACAGAAACACCCCATATGTGGTCGTAAACTGCTATACGGGCACACGGCAGGGTGCAGAAGGAAAGGAATGCCATACGGTTTTTGGAAGGCAGATTTTGCTGGACTGTTTTTTTTGACACCATGTCCCATTTGAAGCCCCCATGATGCAACCCTAGAGTAGAAACTTCAAAATAGTGACCCCATTTTAGAAACTACGGGATAAGGTGGCAGTATCGTTGCTACTATTTTAGGGTACATATGATTTTTGGTTGCTCTATATTACACTTTTTGTGAGGCAAGGTAACAAGAAATAGCTGTTTTGGCACCGTTTTAATTTTTTGTTATTTACAACATTCATCTGACAGGTTAGATCATGTGATATTTTTATAGACCAGGTTGTCACGGATGCGGCGATACCTGATATGTATACTTTCTTTTTTATTTATGTAAGTTTTACACAATAATATCATTTTTGAAACAAAAAAAAAAATCATGTTTTAGTGTCTCCATATTCTGAGAGCCATAGTTTTTTCTGTTTTTGGGCGATTATCTTAGGTAGGGTCTAATTTTTTGCGGGATGAGATGGCTGTTTGATTGGCACTATTTTGGGGTGCATATGACTTTTTGATTGCTTGCTATTACACTTTTTGTGATGTAAGGTGACAATTTTTTTTTATTTAGCACAGTTTTTATTTTTTACGGTGTTCATCTGAGGGGTTAGATCATGTGATATTTTTATAGAGCCGGTCGATATGAACGCGACGATACCAAATATGTATACTTTTTTTTATTTATGAAAGTTTTACACAATAACCGCTTTTTTAAAACAAAAAAAATTATGTTTTAGTGTCTCCATATTCTGAGCCATAGTTTTTTAATTTTTTGGGCGATTGTCTCAGGTAGGGGCTAATTTTTTGCGGGGTGAGGTGACGGTTAGATTGGTACTTTTTTGGTGGGCAAACGCCTTTTTGATCGCTTGCTGTTGTACTTTTTGTGATGTAAGGTGACAAAAAAATTGTTTATTTAGCACAGTTTTTATTTTTTACGGTGTTCATCTGAGGGGTTAGGTCATGTGATATGTTTATAGAGGCGGTCGATATGGATGCGGCGATACCTTATATGTATACTTTTTTTCCCCCTATTTTTTACCAATTTGTTTTAACTTTATTTGGGGAAAATGACGTTTTTGTTTATTTTTACTTGAAACTTTTAATTTTTTTTGGGGAAAACTTAATTTTTTCACCTTTTTTTTTCACTTTATTTTTTGTCCCACATTGGGACTTGAACTTTTGGGGGTCTAATCCTTTACAATGCATTCCAATACTTCTGTATTGGAATGCATTGGCTGTATGAGTAATAATGTGTGTATTACTCATACAGCTTCCGGCCTGTGAGATCCAGGGGGCTCTTCCTGAGGCATCTGCACTGGCTTCCGTGCCATCGAGTCCCCCCCACAGCCGCATGGGGATCTGATGGCACCACCGCCACCGCACCAGGTAAAGCCGCAAACCGCAGGTCTGAATTGACCTGCGGTTTGCGGCGATCGCCGACACGGGGGGGGTCACGGGACCCCGCCGCGCATTTAGCCGAGGTGCCTGCTCAATGATTTGAGCAGGCACCTAGTTCCGATCACCGCCCGCCGGGCGGCGGTGATCGGAACAACACATGACGTACCGGTACATCATGGGTCCTTAAGGACTCGGGAACCATGCCGTACCGATACGTCATGCGTCCCTAAGGGGTTATAAATCAGCACTGTCTAGAGGTTTGCCCCTACTAGACAGCACGATCTGCCACTGGCAAACCACTAGACAGTATGGGGACGAGCGATGGCATAGCGATCGCTCCTCCCCATTCTGCCGAGGAGATCACTGCAGTCTGCCAAGGAATAGCTCCACTAGGTAGCAAGCGATTGCCAGGAGGGAACACTTCCCTACAGGAAATCGCTTGCTCAGTCGACCTGTATAATACAGGCTTAAGGGACAACTCCATGAGTGGCTCAGCCAGAGCACTGAACTTGAACCTAATCAAACATCTCTTGAGAAACCTGGAAATGGCTGTCTATTGAGGGTCCCCACCCAGAGCTTGAGAGGATCTGCAGAGCAGAATGGCAGAAAATCCCCAAGTCCAGATGTGCAAACCTTGTGGAATCATGTCCACGAAGACTCAAGGCTGTAATCACTGCCAAAGATGCTTCAACTAAGTTTCTTGTAAAGGGACTGAATACTTATGCCTATGCAAGATTTTAGCTTTTCTTTTTCAATAAATTATCAAAGATTTCGAACATTCTGTTTTTACTTTCTCATTATGGGTTATTGAATGTAGAATGATGGGGGAAAAATTTAACTTTTTTCCTATTTTAGCACAAGGCTGAAACATAACAAAATCTGAAAAAAGGGAAGGGGTTTGAAGTCTTTTTAAATGCTCTGTGTATGTCTTACAACATTGTGGAGCGAAAGCCCTAGAGAAAGTGCACAAAGCATTTTATATAGAAATGTCCAACAGGCGATATTTTAACTCATGAAAAACGGCAGAGAGAGCATATTTGGGGTTCATGTATCAATTGTGTTGTTGGTACAAGATGTTTATTTGTTATGATCTTGGCCAAACCAGTTTTATAAACGTTCCCAACTGTCAACATCATCTGATAATCATTGTTGACCACTTTTATGATGTATTTTAATTGTAAAAATCAAAAACAGCAATATGTGTTGATGTCACCCACAGTGTGCCAGGTTGGCCCTGCTTCTTACTCTAGATAACAATTATGTTTATAAGCTATTTTGACATCTAAAGGATATTAATCTATGTAATCACCCCTTATTATGGTATCTCCATACACCCTGTGCTAGCTTCATCACCATACAGCCCCCAGCGTTAACTGTCAACTGTCCATTACTTGACCAGTGCCCAGTAAAAGTTCTTCTCCTCATGGAAGAAATGAATACATCTTGCAGTCTGCTTGTCTTCCTGATCATTTAAAAAAAGGAAGTTGGTTCTTTAAAATATGCACCAAGAGTTTCCTGCAAAGGATGGACCGAAGGGAATGGGATGCAGATGTGTACAGACAGAGGGAGGTTATGTGTAGAAAGAATTTTTGTCATGGACTGGCGGTGATAAATATCAGTTATCATGTTGCTGACAGGTAAGGGCTGACTTGGGAATGAGGGACATTGTTTTTAACAGATAAGGACAGGCAGTAAGTCAGAGATAAGAAAGTTCTGTAGAAAGGTGCAAGAGCAGCCATACACAGTCAACAGGATTGTTCAGCTGGCAGCTATCTCTCCTGACTCTCTCTCAGTTCCCCCATACACATACATGTTCGGTTCCACTCAATCAGTACATGCACAGTTCGAATCTCAGAGCAGGGACAGTCGAATGAGATCCACTGCGCCTGCGCCGACTGTACTCTTGCCAGCGCATGTGCAAGATTTTAGTGCCAGGCATCGGAATAGTGATTATGCTTGGTCCTGTCAGTGGAGGGGAGTGAAAGGTGAAAGGCGGAGGTGAAGCAGTGCTCCTGCCCATCAGTGCTCCAAATACCTCATAAGCATAAAAATAAAACAATTAATTTCTCAGAAACGATATATTCAATTGCTGCAAGAGAGAAGTCGTTGCACTTAGCATGATCAATGCAGTATGATTGGTTGCTGATAGACGCTCTTTAAGATTGAAGCTTCCCCAACCTGACAATTTTTGTGGAATCAGTCAACTATTCAATGCGAATGGGAGCAGCTTCATAGTCCCCCAATAGGCAGAACTGGGCTAGATTTTAATGAGCTTAGTCCTTTGTTTCCCAGGTGGTAAGCTGCTGCCAGATGAGTGGAAAAAAGAGACATATATAAGCCCTACAAAGGCTAAAAGAACCTCCATTGGGTTTCGGGAGCCCTATGGATGCATTTACCATATATATTGGGAGCTTTCTCAAGTGTATACATTAAAAGCAAGGCCCTGGCACTATTTGCTCAAAGCCTTAAGGCCCCTTTACACAAGCCGACAGTCGAGACAATTATTGGAAAGAAGTGCTCCTAGGAACGCTTGTTCCTGAGAAGTGGCCCACGTAAAGGTGGTTTCACTTCTCCACCATATTAGTACAAATTGTGAGTGATCCCAGTATACCTGATTAGTGATCTCAAGAATGTTCCATGGAGTGATGACCAATAAGTCATAGTCTTTATGTTCATAAGGCTTCTGTTTTTTTCAGGTAGCACCTTTACATTGTTGGTGTGAGATTCAATACTTTTTATGCATGCACCACTGTTTTTCCAAATGATAACTAACTTGCAGAGTTTAACTATGATTATTTTGCATATTTCATAGTGTAATTAGCTTTTACGATCATTGCTGTTCATATATAAAGAAAAAGTGCACCTTGGAAGTGAAATGAAATGAACTGTTCATACATATGAACGTGAACAAACTCCAAGGCATGCATGAATATGTATTGTTCCTCTTGTTAGGTGTAAACAGAAGAAGAAGAAAAGAACAATACTACACATAGTGACTATATGTATGAATGTAGGAACCATAGGCAAGAAACCCTCATTAGAACAGTTTATATACTCTATATTCCCCATCCCATATACGTCTTTATTGATATGTTAGGCTGATTCTGTTCACATCTTGTTTTGGATCTGTTAGAGGTATTCATTGGGAGGATCTAGTTGAACGTTTACATTAGGATGATTTCCCAACTTATACCTCTGACAGAAGGCTATGGTGTAACACTGTATAGGCATGTATAGCCTATAAGCTTCCATTGTAAAAAAATTAAAAAAAAAGTGTAATAGACTACATATTCCTATAAAGTGGGGGGAAAAAGGTACTCCAATGCACACCGTCCCAGTGTTTGCTAAAAGGACACTCTTTCGGGATATTGGTGCATAAAAAGACATATGGATGCCTATACAGATGTGGAATGTGTATGAATTATCCAAACAGCAATATGCCACACTAAACTGGCTGACCAGGAAGTAGGTTTTTTTTTTAAACTAACTCTCTAGTACCTGAGCACACTGGCAAATAATCGGCTAAATTTCACACTGCTTGTGCAAACAATGGTTGGCTGAAGTGGTCGAAATCAGCTATTTTGACCGATTTTAATCTCATGTGTTTAAGTGTTCTATCCGTTCTGTAGAAAATTGCAGATAATAAGCCTGGCTATAATCCTTGACAATTACCAGACACATAGGCAACCAAAATTAGACCATGCTGCGCTCTTAAGCCTGTAGTACACCTGCCGATTTTTCAGTAGATGATTGCTAATGAGCATTTGTAGTAACGCTTGTTAGTGATCATCTGGCAGTCTAATACTGCCGCCAATTGCCTGATGAACGAGCAAACACTTGTTCATAAGGCAATATAAATCTTTTGACAGTTTAAAATATCATTGTTTGCAGGGGGGCAGATCGTGTTGTCTAATAGCGATCTGTGCTGGTAAACAATGATTCAGTATAGGGAAAAGTGATGGTATAACGATCGCACCTCCCTATACCGAGGAGGAGATCGCTGCATGTAATAGCAACGGTCTCCTCCGCTAGCGATCAGACAATCGCTGGGAAAGAATGCTTCCGTCCTGACAATCACCTGCTAAATCGGGCTGTCTAATACGGCCTTTGGTCAAATATTTCTAAGCATAAACTACAAATATAAAGGCTATTATCATATGTTAAAGGGGTTGTGCAAAGTTTTGAAGTTATCCCCTATCCACAGGATAGAGATAACTAACTGATTGGTGGGGGTCCAACACTGGGGGCCCCCACAGATCCCAAGAATGAGGGCCTCGTTCTTTGGATCTGAAGGAGTGGCAGGTCAAGCATGCACCCTGCTTCTCCATTCTCTGTGGGACTGCCGGAAATAGCAGAACACTGTACTCGGGTATCTCCGGTAGGGGTTACAGGGAGCATGCTCAGCCTGCTGCACCATCAGATCCGGGGATGGAACCCTATTCTCAGATTCAATGGGGATCCCAGCACCACTGCAAAAAAAAATATGGACTACAAACTCTTTGCGCAAGTTGCCCTTTCATTTTCTCATATTCTTTACTGACGTTGATTTTATTTTATTTTTTGTCATCTAGCGATTGTAAAGTGCTGTCAAATATATTGGCTGGTACTACAGAAATAAGCAGAGATGCTCTATGATCACTACAATTATTAAAGTGGCCTAATTGATCTTCGTGTTGCCCTGTTCAAAAATCCTGGAACATATAGGTGCCCCGGTGTTCACTCACTACTATGTGGCTAATCCATTGAGTGAATTGTGCACATGGAGGTCATAGAGCAACATTTTTAGTGAACTGGAAGCTTATTTAACAGGAGTTTGATGCATGATATAATACTCCCATTTCATTTGCACATGACTGGATGACATAGGCTTCACAAAGGTTCCAGTAGAAGTAAATTCTAGACTAAAGTGTCCCTCAGCTCTTAGTCGACTCCTTGCTGCCTAGTTGCATTGATAGGATGCTAATTACACTATGCAAGGCGGAAAGACAGGAATTCTCAGGGTTTGGAATGTAAATTGAGGGGGCTGGGATAGGCAAGAAATTCCAGGTAACTCCATTAACAGAAGGATTTACTACACAGTTTATTTCATTTGTTGTTTGGGGGAAGGGTGTGGAGAAGTTCCACATTACAATTTACTTACCATTTTACATACTAGTATAGTTGGTTTTACTAAATGGTAATAAGCAGTTAAAATGGAAATGGCGACTAGGGTCCCTATTGCTCTGAAGGTACAAAAATGTATACAAGATGTAGAAAAAATCACTATCACCAAAACAAAAATCGAGTCTACTAATGGAACTATACTGCAGCTCTAGGGCTTAATCTGTGATATACGCATTTTGCATCTAATCCACTTAATCTTACTAATGCCTTACTAACCACCTACCAAAAATTCTTAAATTGGCTTCATGAAAAAATAAGTCCATTAAAAGCTAAAGCAAACTGGAGTCGCTTCCTAAAAATAACTGTGGCAAACTATTTTTAGTAATCTGCTAACCCTATGTCAAGGGTCAGGCTGTGCCACTAGGCAGAAATGATCAAACTTTGTCAATGCTCAGAAAAGAATTGCCATGTGTGCAGAATGATTTGTGGGAGAGTGGCTAAAGCTGGTCATACACATTGGGGAAAAGTTGGTTGATGGTTGAACATCAGTTGAACAAACAATCATCTTGTGAGCGATCATTCCACAGACACGGCCATACCCAAATAAGGCTACTTTCCGTCATGGATCTGCAAAAACGTTCCATTACAATAATACAACCGCATGCATCATTCATGAACGGATCGGGTTGTATTATGTCTTCTATAGCCATCCGTCTTGGACACCATTGAAAGTCAATGGGGGACAGATCCGTTTTTTTCGATCCGTTTGGCTCCGCTTTGTCAGGCGGACAGCAAAATGCTGCAGGCAGTGTTTTGGTGTCCGCCTCCACAGCGGAATGGTGACTGAACGGAGGCAAACTGATGCATTCTGAGCGGATCCTTTTCCATTCAGAATACATTAGGGCAAAACTGATCCATTTTGGACCGCTTGTGAGAGCCCTGAACGGATCTCGCAAACGGAAAGCCAAAACGCCAGTGTGAAAGTAGCCTTAGCTATAACTGTTCTTCAAACTGCCCACACATGTTCAATACAACTGGGCGATGGACTAAAGATCTTTCTGTGAACGTTCATTCAAAGAAATGTATTTAATTTGATTGGATGAAAATATTAAACATGACCGACTTCTTTTCAGACAATAACGGTCTATCATTGATCGCCTGAAATGATAGTTTGTTATAAAATTTCAACAGAACATTCCATTTGGTTGACATTGTCCGTTTTGATCAACCTTAAATGAATGTGTATGGCCACCTTAAGGAAGGAGACAGGGTGGCCATGCTTTAAAGGGGATTTCTAAGCTTTTCAAAAACCTTCAGCATGTTCTATGGGTATGTTCATTTTTTTTTGTTGCGGAATTGCATGCAGAAAATCTGCAGAGTCTTACAGTGCCAGCAAAGTTAGGCCTAGTTCACACGACCGTATGGCTTTTATTGTTTTTTGCGGTCCGTTTTTCACGGATCTGTTGTTCCTTTTTTGAGTTCCGTTGTGTTTCCGTTTCCTTTCCGTTTTTCCGTTCCGTTTTTCCTTATGCCATGTACAGTATACAGTAATTACATAGAAAAAATTGGGCTGGCCATAACATTTTCAATAGATGGTTCAGAAAAAACGGAATGGAAACGGAAGACATACGGATGCATTTCCGTATGTGTTCCGTTTTTTTTGCGGACCCATTGACTTGAATGGAGACACGACCCGTGATTTACGGCCAAATATAAGACAAGCTCTATCTTTCAACGGAACGGAAAAACGGAATATACGGAAACGGAATGCAAACGGAACACATTCCGTTTTTTTTGCGGAACCATTGAAATGAATGGTTCCGTATACGGACCGTATACGAAACACAAAAAAACGGCCCGTACACTCGCAAAAAAAACGTTCGTGTGAACTAGGCCTTAATGAGTTTTTAGCAATTCTCATCTACACGTTACTGAAAAAATCTGCAGTGGAAGTTGACCTGTGGTGTAGATTTCCAATCTGCAGTATGTCATTTTATGCTACAGATTTTCATTGCAGATTTCATAGTTTGCAATGCAAAAAGCGATATCTGTGTGGAATCGGCAGCATTTCTGCAATGAAATCTGCACCAAAAAAAATGCACCATTTGGTCCTTTTTTTGTCTGCTGTGTATTTTCAGCGGAAATGCAACAGATTTTCTGCTGTAGAAAATCTGCAGTGTTTCCGCAACCTATGACCGTATCCTATGTGTTTCAATGGTGTTCATGACATAATGCAACCGGATCCGTTCATGACAGATGCATGTGGTTATATTATGATAACGGAAGCGTTTTTGCAGATCCATGTGAAAGTAGCCTTAGTGAGATTACCAGTACAACAATGTACATGTGAGCAAGCGACTAGTACCCAATATCTGCTTTTGAGGAAAACAAGGATCTGCAGTGTTGGATTTTATCCAACTTTCATACTCGGCAGATCTGAGTGCACCTTTTTATAGAGGAGACAGTGATGCAAGGTGGCCATAGTCTAAAGTTAATCAAAACAGACAATTTCAACTAAAACTAACGTTCATCGGTTGAAATTTAACAACGAAGAATTGTCTGAAAATAAGTTGGCTGCGTTTAATATTTTCGTTCAATAGTCAGAAGAAGGATCTTTCTTTGAAGGAACGTTCCCAGAAAGAGCTTTTGGCCATCGCCCGGTTTAATTGAACATGTATGGGCATTTTGATCAACTGTAACAGCCAATATGGACAAAATGTGTATGGCCTTGTCTGTGAAATGGACATTTACCAGATCTTTGTTCAACTGCTCTTCAACCAACTTCTACATAATGTTTATGGTCACCTTATACAGTAGGTTCTATGGAAGGTGTCTGAACTGTTTGTAAACAATTGTCTTCCTCCCATCTGCATAGTCAGATCACTTCCTAGCCGATGGGGGTAGGGAGTGTGTGACCTAAAAATGTTGTCTTTGTCTAGAGTGACCTCCGTGGGTGTGTATGCCTCAGGGGGATGGGTATGTTGTGTCCAAACCTAGTAAAGAGGTGGCCAAAGTATCCAGAGAAGAGTCTTTTGGAGGTCTGGGGGTTGGGCCATCTAAAAGGAACTTAGAGTTTTTATGATGTAATGCCAAGAATTTCCAGGACAGAGGAAGAGTCTTGCAAAAAGGAAGCATCATTTACTCAGCACTGGCCAAACTGATAAGATGATAAATAATCTTTCAATTGCTTCATGGGTCCTTGAGATCTTAAGTCATGTGGTCAGGGTGATGGGAGTTCAGGCAAAGAATGCCATTCATTTGTATTGCTAATCTTTTAAACATTGCTGTTTACTAGAGAATATATTGACATATGGAAGGACAGACTGCATTTGGGTAAATGCACACAATGCGGATTACATCCTTTTTTCCCACGCTGATTTTTGTGCAGAAGCACTGCAGCATAATACAGCATTAACATAAACATAACACCTGCACTAAAAATATATAAAAACCACACTGCACACAATGCACAAAAACGTGATAAATAGTGCCGATTTTCGTGCAGATTATATTGCTTTTTTATGCTGTTTTCATGTGGATGATACAGTATATATATATATATTTTATATTTATATATACCGTACACTGTGCTCTGTGTATACCGATGTCTAAATGTGTCACTAATTATGCTATGTATGTTTGGTGTGCAGATGCAGATTTAAAACTACTAACATATTTCAACCCATACCTATCCTTAAAGGGGGTTGTCCGTTGAATGCTGTTAAGAGAAGATTGGGAAGCCCCCATACACAGTAAGGGTAACTGCACACGATGCGGATCACGTGTGTTTTTTTTGCATGCACATTTTTGAGTGGAAAAACGCAGTATAATATAGTACGAAGAAGAAGAAGAATGAAATTTGGCAAATTTTATGTACACTTTGCAGTAATAGCAGTCAGACATCACTAACTTGATCAATCACTGTTTTTGGTAGAAATGATATTTCTACATGGCAAATAATTTACTAGCAGGTATAGTAGAGAAATCCAACAGACCCAACAGTCATGACATGCATGCTGCTGATTCTGTGTAATTGAATCACTAATTGAAAGGAGCATGTTCAAAATAATAGCAGTGTGGAGTTCAATGAGTGAGGTCATTCATTCTTTGAAAAACAGGTGGCAATTGTTTAAGGAAGGAAGGCAGCAAATGTTGTACATGCATTTCTCTCTGAAATTCTGAGGAAAATGGGTTGTTCCAGACATTGTTCAGAAGAACAGCGTACCTTGATTAAAAAGTTGATTGGAGAGGGGAAAACATATAAAGAAGTGCACAAAATGATAGGCTGCTCAGCTAAAATGATCACAAATGCTTTAAAATGGCAACCAAAACCTGAAAGACGTGGAAGAAAGTGTAAAACTACCATTCGAATGGATATAAGAATAGCCAAAATGGCAAGGACTCGGCCAACAATCAGCTCCAGGAAGATCTATGTGAAGCCAAGCTATCTGCAAGAAGCCCCCGCAAAGTCCCACTGTTGAAAAATAGACATGTGCTGAAGAGGTTACAATTTGCCAAAGAGCACATTGACTGGCCTAAAGAGACATTTTGTGGACTGATGAAAGTCAGATTGTTCTTTTTGGGTCTAGTGGCCGGAGACAGTTTGTCAGACGACCCCCAAACACTGAATTCAAGCCACAGTGCACTGAAGACAGTGAAGCATGGTGGCGCAAGCATCATGATATGGGGATGTTTCTCATACTACGGTGTTGGGCCTATTTATCGCATACCAGGGATCATGGATCAGTTTGAATACATCAGAATACTTGGAGGTCATGCTGCCTTATGCTGAAGAGAAAATGCCCTTGAAATGGGTGTTCCAACAAGACAACGACCCCAAACACACCAGTAAACGTGCAACATCTTGGTTCCAGACCAACAAGATTGACGTTATGGAGTGGCCAGCCCAATCCCCGGATCTTAATCCAATTTGTGGGGTGACATCAAAAATGCAGTTTCTGAGGCAAAACCAAGAAATAGAGAAGAACTGTGGAATGTAGTCCAATCATCGTTATGGTTTCCGCCTGACAATGCGGAGGCAAACGGATCCATCCTGACACACAATGTGAGACAATGGGGACGGATCCGTTTTTACTGACACAATCTGGCACAATAGAAAACTGATCCGTCCCCCATTGACTTTCAATGGTGTTCAAGACGGATCCGTTTTGGCTATGTTATAGATAATACAAACGGATCGGTTCTGAACGGATGCATGCGGCTGTATTATCGGTGCAGATCTGTCTGTGCAGATCCATGACGGATCCGCACCAAACACGAGTGTGAATGTAGCCTTAAGTGATTCAAAGGAAAGCAAAATCTTCAAACATTTTTCAGTTTATATAGTGAATGTTTGAGTTTGTAAAGAAGAATACAAACACTGCTATTTTTTTTTTTGAACAGTCTAATATTCACTTTTCTTCAATAGAGGAACAACACAAATTTGATATATTTTTATTCATGTTTTGATTTAGAATAGAATGTTTAGTGTTCTCAATGAATTTGTGTGTATGCAAATAAAAGCTATTAGAAGGATTTTGAGCTTTATTCACTTTTTTAAACACACTGCTATTATTTTTAACACAACTGTATAGTGGTTTTTCCCCCATAGACTTCAATGAGGTTGTTAAAATAAACAAAAAATCTGCACCAAAAATCACTTCAAAAAATAAAAAAAAGACAAAACTAAAAATGCAATAAATAGTGCTGATTTATGTGCATTTTTAAATGTAGTTTTGGTAGTTTTCTATCATAGTGGCGGCCATGTGTGGTCCACAAATAACGCACATGGACCGGTATCTGTGTTTTGCGGATCTGCAATTTGAGGACCGCAAAACTCTACGGTCGTGTGAATGTAGCCTAAGATATGCAACGTATGCAGTCACCTTAAATAATAATAATCGTTATATAGCGCCACCATATTCCGCAAGCGCTTTACAATTTAGAGGGTACATGTACAAATCAAAATAGACATTACAGTAAGGACTATGCTCACAAGAGCTTACAATCCATGAGGAATTGGGGGTGACACAAAACATAAAATTGGTTGTTTTATAAAGTGGTCCAGCTATTCCTGTAAACCCACCTTATTTCATTAAATCTCCACAGGGGCATAGAGGTCCATTACTGTGCATATTGTAAAGCAATTACCTAAATTATTCACTCATTGCCTAGCAAACTGTCTTTCACCGCTAACCACTTCCAAAATTTTGAGCAGATCTGAGCTCCAGGTAATAGGGCTGCTGACTGTATTTTAGAAAAGCAACTTATCCTGTCACTGTCTTCTGTATCCTGAGCACCCCCTCTGTGTAGCTGAAATAGCACCTTCTGCTGCTATTTATCATGTAAATGTTTGCTCTGGAGGATGCCTTGGTGTTTGCAAATAGCTGATTTTAAAGTAAATGTGTGCTAATTAAAGAAGCACTCCGTTATTTTTTAATTTACGTATATTACTAACTCACCACCAGTATTCTAGAAGTGTAATTTTAGAACCTTTTCATTATGGGACCCTGGTCATGTGATCTCAAGTCTGACACCTTAAAGGGGTTTTCCAGGATAGGTCATCAATATCAGATTGTGGGGGTCCGACACCATGCACCCCCGCCGATCAGATGGTTAAAGAGAAGGCTGTGCTCCGTGTGAGCGCAGCCTTCGTTCATTGTTTACCTGCTCACCGTCGACATTGCAGTGGTTCAGCGGGTGTAATTACAAGCCGTCCCATTTACTTCTATGGGACAGCTTGTTCCTATTCAAGTGTATAGGACAGCAACAGTGTGCTGCTTCTGTGTGCAGTCAAGTATCCAATGAGAGGAAGAGCACGCACATCTATATGTACCACCTAATCAAGGTCGCCTGTGGGATAGGCGGGGCAAAAGTGCACAAAAATGCTGCTCCCCAGATAATAGGAACGCATTCACACTTGAAGGTGCCACTCCTTCAAGAACATAAATTTATCAAAAATAACAGAAAAAGATGCAAAACATCCTGCACGATATGAAAACTGAATATGTGGATGTACATGGCAACATTTATAAAAGAAAAATATATTTTGATCAAAACACATCTGTGCCCGCCTACCCACGCCAAGGTGGTCTAAACCAGGCAGGTCCTACTCTAAACCTACCTATGCCATTGAGCATCTACATTCAGGAGAGCAGACCCTGCAGTGTCCTTTCTGCTGCAGCTCTCTCCCTGTAACTGTCAAAGCTTCTAACAGAACACATGACTGGTGGCAGATGAAGATTTAAACTGAGCACGTTCGACCAGCTCAGTGGGAAGGACAAGAAATAAGGAACAGAACAAACAGCAGGTGGTGCTACAAAGATACATTGTATTAAATAGCTCACTGGCTATACTAAATTTTTAATTACATGCAATTACAAAAGTATTCAGATCCAGGTGCTGGTTTGAAAAAGTAGAATATGTTTCATGACACAACCCCTTACATTTACAAACATGCACTCCTGTATTGGCAGTCAAAATACCCCCAATGCAAGTAACAGGGAACCATATCTAAACAAAAATGTATGAAATATGTACAGAAAATATATGGCTGATATTAGTCTATACAAAATCATTTACAGCCAGCCAATAATAACCCGATCTAAGGTAAACAGCCATGAGGGTCATAAACATTTAGATTACAGCACTAACCACCATGTATACATGCTGAACGGTATAAAACACCTATGTGTAGATGGCCATCCCTCAGCACTGTTCTATCACAGCCTCTGAACATTTATTGCAATAAAACCGCAACACAAACGCACCATGTGTACTCATTTCAAAACAATCTGGACTCTGGTGACCCAGAATCATATACCACTCCTCTGATATGCATCCCATACAAACTGGTACTCCGGCAGCGCTGGGCCCATCAAGACTGGCGTCGCCCATGCAGGTCTTGATAAGTCAGGGACTTGATACTCACTGTCAAATATGTGTGGTATGTCCTTTAGGGCCTTTTGCTTTACGTGGTCCAGGGTATGTTTAAAAATCAGTCCCATAAACTATTCTACTAGGTACTAGGCTATTTTAGGTAAAATTTAGGTTGACTGAACACACAAAATTTGTGGGGACTGGCCAACCATCTACGAGCTCATGCACAAGAGTCACCATATTTTTATTCAGTGTGCTGTTTTTTCCCCCATTTATTTTTAATTTTTTTTCACGGATAGCACACTGACTCATTCATCTCTACAGGGTCATGCACACATCATTTTCTTGCGGTTGTGTGCCCGATCCTAAAATATCAGGTTCTATTCTTGTCCCTATTTGCAAATGAGAATAGCCTTTTCTATTAATGGAAGTAAGAAAAAAAGCAGAATGCACACAGAATCTATCCATATTTTCCCCTCTGTTTTTTGTGAACTGAAATATAGACATGGCTGTGTGCATGACTCATAATTTGTACAAAATGCCCTCCCAACATTCGATGGATGGTCTTCGGGGAAGACAAGATCAGGCTGTTTTAAATTTCAACATACTTGATTCTCAAGAGAGATAAGCCATTGTGTTCCCCTCTCCCCTTTAAAAAACATGCATGCTTGGCCAAACCAAGTGGCGTTTGTTAGGAATAAAGAAAAAAAGTGGGGGGTTGAGTCAGCACAACCTGCCTGCAGGTGCAGATCACTATGGCGAAATACATATACAAACGGAAAATGCAAATGTGATCGCACCCTGCATCCAGCACTCTGCCCTCCATGCTGGATGAGACATTGGTTTATATTTTGGCCAAAGCATAGTAAGCCACTCACCGCGTCAAGGTCGTCTCAATTGAGTGGTCCCTAACTCTTGTTCCTACCTGTTCATGGGCCATGACAGCCACATAAAATCCAGGGAATGCAGATCAGCATGCAAGCCAAGTACACTTTGCTTGTAACCCCGTCCGGTGCCATTACAGCTTTCATCGGATCCAGGGATGCAAGTACCAACATGCATGCTGAACCCACCATATACTTCTCCTGGAGCCAGATGGCTAATGGTAGGTTCTATATAAGCAGACTCAGTTTTATACTGACTTTAAAACCAGCCTCCAGGACAGATTGACTGGTCAGGTGTGCTTGACTCAAAGGAGATCGCCACGCCTCCAATATATGCTACAAAGAAAAAAAGTGGGGGGTTGAGTCAGCACAACCTGCCTGCAGGTGCAGATCACTATTTTTTTTATTTTATTTTTTTCTTTGTAGCATATATTGGAGGCGTGGCGATCTCCTTTGAGTCAAGCACACCTGACCAGTCAATCTGTCCTGGAGGCTGGTTTTAAAGTCAGTATAAAACTGAGTCTGCTTATATAGAACCTACCATTAGCCATCTGGCTCCAGGAGAAGTATATGGTGGGTTCAGCATGCATGTTGGTACTTGCATCCCTGGATCCAATGAAAGCTGTAATGGCACCGGACGGGGTTACAAGCAAAGTGTACTTGGCTTGCATGCTGATCTGCATTCCCTGGATTTTATGTGGCTGTCATGGCCCATGAACAGGTAGGAACAAGAGTTAGGGACCACTCAATTGAGACGACCTTGACGCGGTGAGTGGCTTACTATGCTTTGGCCAAAATATAAACCAATGTCTCATCCAGCATGGAGGGCAGAGTGCTGGATGCAGTGTGCGATCACATTTGCATTTTCCGTTTGTATATGTATTTCGCCATAGTGATCTGCACCTGCAGGCAGGTTGTGCTGACTCAACCCCCCACTTTTTTTCTTTGTAGCATATATTGGAGGCGTGGCGATCTCCTTTGAGTCAAGCACACCTGACCAGTCAATCTGTCCTGGAGGCTGGTTTTAAAGTCAGTATAAAACTGAGTCTGCTTATATAGAACCTACCATTAGCCATCTGGCTCCAGGAGAAGTATATGGTGGGTTCAGCATGCATGTTGGTACTTGCATCCCTGGATCCGAGGAAAGCTGTAATGGCACCGGACGGGGTTACAAGCAAAGTGTACTTGGCTTGCATGCTGATCTGCATTCCCTGGATTTTATGTGGCTGTCATGGCCCATGAACAGGTAGGAACAAGAGTTAGGGACCACTCAATTGAGACGACCTTGACGCGGTGAGTGGCTTACTATGCTTTGGCCAAAATATAAACCAATGTCTCATCCAGCATGGAGGGCAGAGTGCTGGATGCAGTGTGCGATCACATTTGCATTTTCCGTTTGTATATGTATTTCGCCATAGTGATCTGCACCTGCAGGCAGGTTGTGCTGACTCAACCCCCCACTTTTTTTCTTTGTAGCATATATTGGAGGCGTGGCGATCTCCTTTGAGTCAAGCACACCTGACCAGTCAATCTGTCCTGGAGGCTGGTTTTAAAGTCAGTATAAAACTGAGTCTGCTTATATAGAACCTACCATTAGCCATCTGGCTCCAGGAGAAGTATATGGTGGGTTCAGCATGCATGTTGGTACTTGCATCCCTGGATCCGAGGAAAGCTGTAATGGCACCGGACGGGGTTACAAGCAAAGTGTACTTGGCTTGCATGCTGATCTGCATTCCCTGGATTTTATGTGGCTGTCATGGCCCATGAACAGGTAGGAACAAGAGTTAGGGACCACTCAATTGAGACGACCTTGACGCGGTGAGTGGCTTACTATGCTTTGGCCAAAATATAAACCAATGTCTCATCCAGCATGGAGGGCAGAGTGCTGGATGCAGTGTGCGATCACATTTGCATTTTCCGTTTGTATATGTATTTCGCCATAGTGATCTGCACCTGCAGGCAGGTTGTGCTGACTCAACCCCCCACTTTTTTTCTTTGTAGCATATATTGGAGGCGTGGCGATCTCCTTTGAGTCAAGCACACCTGACCAGTCAATCTGTCCTGGAGGCTGGTTTTAAAGTCAGTATAAAACTGAGTCTGCTTATATAGAACCTACCATTAGCCATCTGGCTCCAGGAGAAGTATATGGTGGGTTCAGCATGCATGTTGGTACTTGCATCCCTGGATCCGAGGAAAGCTGTAATGGCACCGGACGGGGTTACAAGCAAAGTGTACTTGGCTTGCATGCTGATCTGCATTCCCTGGATTTTATGTGGCTGTCATGGCCCATGAACAGGTAGGAACAAGAGTTAGGGACCACTCAATTGAGACGACCTTGACGCGGTGAGTGGCTTACTATGCTTTGGCCAAAATATAAACCAATGTCTCATCCAGCATGGAGGGCAGAGTGCTGGATGCAGTGTGCGATCACATTTGCATTTTCCGTTTGTTAGGAATAGCTGTCATTTGGCTGACTGCTGTTGAGATTGTATGTGTCACCTTCAGGTGTGGGAGGGAAACACCACACCGAATATAGGAGGGAAAGGGGTGAGTGAATAAGGCCTGGAAACTAGGGAAAGGAGATGGACTAAGTCCTGACTAACTACCAGTATGAACAGACCCCAGAGGTAGATGAGTTCATACACAGGAATACCTAGTGTCCTAACTCACCCTATAGGACCCTGGTACTAATGTCAGGACTGGGACAACCTGTTCCTCCAAAAGGAAGGATGAACAGGAGTCTCCCTCAGGCCTTAATACAAATGACAATGAAATGCAACACACAAAATAACCTAAACAAAATACAAAAGGGAAAGAAAACACTTAACTTCCAGTGGCTATGGCAGCACCAGGAATTCAGCCGAGATCCACACACCAGCTATCCACAACTTCAACAGAAGCTATAAACCGCATAGCATAGTGGGAGAAACAACAATAAATAGAGAAGGTTAAATGACCATAATAGCCACACCTGGGGAAAGAAGCTATGGCAAGCACCAGAAACAACACAGACGTCATTTCATCCAAACGGAAAACATGTCAGATCAAACCACGTGTTGCCAGTCTCACCGATCTCCTGCCACCTGTCGCAGGAACGTCTGTGACAGTATGTTGAGTTTTAGCCTAAAATCTGTCTACCTCAGCCAGAATGCTAAAAGTTGGGCATGATTGGATATTTCAGCATGAAAATGACCCCAAACACACATCAAAAACCACACAGAAGTGGTTGCGGGAACAGAAGGTTTTACAGTGACATCTCTAAGTCAAATGCTGGATTTGCTGGATTTACACAGCCCCGTACAGTGGAGGTGATCGCTGCATGTAAATGCTCTTACCTCCACTAATAAGCAGGTAGTTATCGCGAAGGAACAGTCCCTTCCCGATAATTGCCTGTTGAGTCGAACCGTCTAAATCCAGCTTAAGCCTACTTGAAAACTATTGTGAGTATTGAAGATAACAGTCCACAAGTGGTATTTGTCTTCGTTATTGGGATTTGTTTAATATACCAAATGGACACAAGGAGACATTTTTACAATTATTATCCCTATCTTAAATCTTGTTGTTATTTAGATACACAGCAATCACCTTTTGCTTGAGATCACAGACAGGGCAGGGAGCTAGATCCAAACCTTCTTTTTATCTATCCCTGCTCCTCGACAAACCCCCAATGCAAACTCAGTTGATCTTAGCTTTCTTAACCTAAACAAAGAATATCTGTAAAGGCAAGTACTGACCCCCTTTTATGGGCACTATCAGGTGATAAGTACAATTTTTCAGCGACCCCCTGCAAGCTACAGGCAAAAGGTCATTTAACTGTATGCTAATTTGATAAGGAGGCATTAGACCAAATGTAAAGCTTTTTAGAATATTTTTTTTAAGTTAAAAATGGTGTAAACTGTAATAAAAATAATGAAAAGTAAAATTACATGTATAACTGTGTACAGAGTCAGCCACCAGGCCATGAGCTGGAGATTGACATAAACCAGTCTCTCGACTTCACTGTAATCCACCATTTATGTTAGTTTAGGACTGCCATCTGCAGCAGAGGTTCTGGCAGGAGCCTCCATCCTTGATTCTGGAATACTGATGTATTTTATCCAGCAAAATGCCGATATTCACAATGGAAAGCCAACAGATCCCATTATAGTGAATAGTACCGGCAGTGTCCACCATTTGCTGGATGCAGCGATTTTGGTATTCTGTTCCCATGGCCTAAACTAACTTGTCCAAGAAAAGATGTTAGACCAGCCATAAACATGAGATAGCTGTTGGCCAAACGCTCATTTGGATAACAGTTATCACTCCTGATCTCGTCATACACATGCCTATATGGCTCTGCTGAAAATGCATGTGTTCTCAATAGGAAGAGAAGGAAGTCACTGCCATACTCCCATGCCTCCCAAGTGTCCCTCTTTTGGAGGGACAGCCCCTCTTTTTGACCCAAGACTCTCTGTCCCTCTATGATCCTTAAATCTCCCTCTTTTTGACCTGGGGAATTAATGCATAAATGTCCATTTATAAATGTACTAAATTGCTCCTTACTAAAGTGTCTATATGGTTTCTACCTGTATATTAGACGATAACTTTATTATTTGGTGCAATTTGGACCTTAAATATCTATAATCTGATGATTTATGTGTTAATATTTAAATAGATATTAAAGTGGCAGAAAAAATTTGTCCCAGGGGCTCCACATGGTATAAAAAAAAATAAAGGAACTTACACTTACCTAACCGATCCCCAGCTGCTGCAGTTCTGATGGAGTCGCCGCACATATTGTCCCTCTTTGCGATTTTCAAATGTTGGGAGACATGTACTCCTCTGGCAGCAGCTTTTCTCCTCCAGAGCTAGAAGATCAGGCAGTTGAAATCCAACTTTCCCCATCCTTATCTCCTTCAACATCTGCTGTTGGGAAAGAGTTGGGAGGCTCCATATACATTAGTCAGTCGGTCCTGCCGAAATTAGCGCATTTGGAAGATATAAATCTAATGTGTATAATTGGCTTTATTCCAGAAGAGGATATGTTAAAGGAAATGTGTCACCAATAATTTTATCTGCTAATTAAAACCAGATAGCAACACACATCCTTTTTTCTAATCTTTTTTTTATTTTATGATTGCAGATTTTTTTATTCTCTTCCCTAAACATAACTATGGGGGCGGCCATCTTGCCTGAGCTGTTCTTAACAGCATTTACAAAGCATAAAAAAAAATTCTTTACAGCAGCTATTGACTTCTATGGGAGAGTTTCCTAGGCATGCTCTGTGACCTGTGCAGAAGTCATTGTACAAGAAAGGAATAGATAAACTTTTATAATCATCTATTGTGATTGGTGGCTCCTGACTTATCTACACACAGAGGTGATATCTTCTTATCATTACTGGCAGGTTAAAGGCTGTATTACACTGGCCGATTTTTTGGCCGATAATCGCTAACGAGCGTTTGCATGAATGCTTGTTAGTGATCATCTTGCAGTGTAATGCTGCTTAAAAATCAGTGTTTTCCGGCAGCAGATCGTGCTGTCTAATAGCGATGTGCCGCAAACAGTGATCTGTATAGACCAAGAAGTGGCGTCTATGATTAGGCTTAGTGGCCCATGTGAAAACTGCAGGATTTTATGTTTTTTTTAAAAAATATAGTTATTGACATAGAAAATTAAAAATAACATCATCAAAAATTATTTTAAAATATGTTAAACATAAAAATGTGATTTAACCCCGTCTACCCCGGGCCAGTTTTCGCCCTTCTGCACAGGCAATTTTTTTGCAAATCTGACATGTGTCACTTTATCTGATAATAGCTTCGGAACACTTTTATTTATCCAAGCCATTCTGAGATTGTTTTCTCGTGACACATTGTACTTCATGATAGTCATAAATTTGAGTCACTAGATTTCACCTTTATTCATGAAAAAAATCCCAAATATACCAAAAAAAAAAAAAAATTTGCAATTTTTTAAATTTCTATTTCTCTGCTTTTAAAACAGAAAGTGATACCTCATAAAATATTTATTACTTAACATTCCCCATATGTCTACTTTATGTTGGCGTCATTTTGTAAATTTTACAGAAACACCCCACATGTGGTCATAAACTGATGTATGGGCACACGGCAGGGCGCAGAAGAAAAGGAAAAAATATGATTTTTGGAAGGCAGATTTAGCTGAACTGGTTTTTAGATGCCATGTCCCATTTGAAGCCCCCCTGATGCACCCTTACAGTAAAAACTCCCCAAAAGTGACCTCATTTTGAAAACTAGGGGATAAGGTGCCAGTTTTATTGGTACTATTTTGGGGTACATATGATTTTTAATTGCTCTATATTACGTTTTTGTGAGGCAAGGTAACCAAAAAATTGCTGTTTTGGCACCGTTTTTTCTTTTTTACAACATTCATTAGCAGGGTAGGTCATGTGCTATTTTTTATAGAGCAGGTTGTTACGGACGCAATGATATCAAATATGTCTACTTTCTTTGTTTGTTTCAGTTTTACATAATAAAGCATTTTTGAAAAATAAATAATGTTTTTGTGTCTCCTTTTTCTGAATGCCTTTTATTTTTATTTTTCTGCCGATCGTCTTGTGCAGGGGCTCGTTTTTTTGCAGGAAGAGTTGACGTTTTATTGGTACCATTTTTGGGCAAATATGATTTTTTTAATCATTCATTATTACACTTTATGGGGCAAGGTGACCAAAAAATTTGTTGTTTTGGCACAGTATTTATTTATTTATTTTTACAGCATTCACCTGAATGGTTAGATCATGTGACATTTTTATAGAGCAGATCGTTACGGACGTGGCAATACCTAATATGTATATTTGTATTTTTCTTATTTATTTATGTTTTACACAATAATAGCATTTTTTGAAACAAAAAAAAATATCTTTTAGTGTCTCCATAGTCTGAGAGCAATAGCTTTTTTATTTTTTGACCGATTGTCTTAGGTAGGATCTCATTTTTTGCGGGATTAGGTGACGGTTTTATTGGTACTATTTTGGGGGGCATATGCCTTTTTGATCGCTTGGTGTTGCACTTTATGTGATGTTAGGTGACAAAAAATAGATTTTTGGCACTGTTTTTATTGTTTATTTTTTTTACGGTGTTTACCTGAGGGGTTAAGTCATGTGATATTTTTATAGAGCAGGTTGTTATGGACGTGGCAATACCTAATATATCTACTTTTTTTATTTACTTTAACACAATAATAGCAGTTTAGAAGCAAAACAAATCATATTTTAATGTCCCCATTGTCTGAGAGTCATAGTTTTTTATTTTTTGACTGATTGTCTTAGGTAGGATCTCATTTTTTGCAGGATGAGATGACGGTTTTATTGGCACTATTTTGGGGGGCATACGCCTTTTTGATCGCTTGGTGTTGCAATTTTTGTGATGTGAGGTGACGAAAAATGGCTTTTTTGGCACTGCTTTAGTTTATTTTTTTACTGTGTTTAGCTGAGGGGTTAGGTCATGTGATATTTTTATATAGCTGGTTGTTACGGATGCGGTGATACCTAATATGTATACTTTTTTTATTTATTTCACTTCAACACAATAATAGCATATTTGAAACAAAAAAATTATATTTTAGTGTCTCCATGTTCAGAAACCTATAGTTTTATTTTTTTAGCGATTTTGTTATGTAGGGGCTCATTTTTTGCAGGATGAGGTGACAGTTTTATTGGTACCATTTTGTGGGACATATGCCTTTTTAATAACTTGGTGTTGCACTTTTTGTGATGTAAGGGGACAAAAATTGCTTTTTTGACGGAGTCGCCGCACAAAGGGGCGTTTATTTATTTTTTTACTTATGACTTTATTTTTTTATTAAAAACACTTTTATTGCTTTTTTTTTAAAGTTTATTTCTGTCCCACTCTGGGACTTCAACTTTTGAGGGTCTGATCCTCTCTGCAATGCATTACAATACATCTGTATTGTAATGCATTGCCTGTTAGGCCCCTTGCAGACGAGCGTTCCTCCCGCAGCGAATCCGCATTGCAGCTCCCGGCCTGACCTCCCAGCACTGACGGGATTCACATAGCATTACATTGATTTATGATGCTATGTAACCCTTACTGTTCTGGAATGTATTGGATAACACTGGCAGCATTATGCCAGTGTTATCCAGTATATTCCAGAACTGTAAGGGTTACATAGCATCATAAATCAATATAATGCTATGTGACCCCGGCAGCGATGGGAGTTCAGGCTGGGTGCTGTCATGCGGACTCGCTGAGGGAGGAACGCTGGTCTGCAAGGGGCCTTAGTGTATTACACAGAGTAATACTTTAACAGGTTGCCTGGGGTGACCCAGCCTGAGGCTGGATATCATCGGCCCCCTGTAGAAGGCAGGTAATCCACTGACCGCGGCATAGAAGGGGGTAATCCACCAGCATCGGCTTTTACAGCGATGCCGGCGGATACAGCAGGGGCCTGGCTATCAGGGACTGCCAGGCCCCTGCAGTGATCAGGTGCGCACCGCTCTGGTGCCCGCCCGATTACCATGACGTAATAGTATGTCAAAAAGCGGCAAGTCACTTGCCGCTATGAGGTACTATTACATCATATGTCGGAAAGGGGTTAAACAATAGGTAATTTCCTGATTTTTTATATATTATTTATATAGCACTGCTATATTCTGCAGCGCTTTACAGACATTAGCATTAACACATTCCCTTTAAGGTTAGACACTTCTGGTGTCTCTTTTGTTAGGGGAAACAGTATCTGATACATTAATACCAATGTGCGGGCAGTCTGCTAGTAGCCATAGACATGGCTACTAGTGGTATCCATCAACAAGCTGTTTATGACCCATGTCCTAGACCTGTCCGTCCAGTAATGCTTGTCAGAGCAAAGGCACTGATAACCTTAGAAGAAGAAGGTTGCAGCCTGCAAAATGTATTGGGTACAGTATTAAGCTAACCATACCCATCAGACAAATGTTGGCAGATGCAGCAGGAGATTGGGATCAGGTCATTGGATTTCGACTGTCCAATGCTTTTCGTCTCAGGAAAATAAGCCGCTGTCAGTGTTTGTCTTTTTCCCCTAATGTCTGCACCCCAATAACAAAGCAGGCATGTGCATGGAGGGACATATTGGCTAATATTAAAAACATTTTCAACCTCTTTTGTCTGATATACAAGCACTTAATAAAAATATTTCATATCTCCACATACATGGCACAATTTTCAGTTTACAACCTCCAGGGTTTCCGAGTTTGGAAAAAAATGGCTAATTGGGCGAAATACAATGAAATACACTGGCAAAAAATTATGCCCCAAGAATCACATGTGTGAATGTAATGATGATATATGTCATAAGTGATTACAATATTAGTGTCCCTGTTGCATACCTCTCAACTTTTTGGACGATCAAAGAGGGACTTAGGCCCCTTTCACACGGGCGAGTATTCCGCGCGGATGCGATGCGTGAGTTGAACGCATTGCACCCGCACTGAATACCAACCCATTCATTTCTATGGGGCTGTTCACATGAGTGGTGATTTTCACGCATCACTTGTGCGTTGCGTGAAAATCGCAGCATGCTCTATATTCTGCGTTTTTCACGCAACGCAGGCCCCATAGAAGTGAATGGGGTTGCGTGAAAATCGCAAGCATCCGCAAGCAAGTGCGGATGCAGTCCGATTTTCACGCACTGTTGCTAGGAGACGATCGGGATGGAGACCCGATCATTATTATTTTCCCTTATAACATGGTTATGAGGGAAAATAATAGCATTCTGAATACAGAATGCATAGTAAAATAGCGCTGGAGGGATTAAAAAAATAAAAATAATAATTTAACTCACCTTAGTCCACTTGATTGCGATGGCCGGCATCTCCTTCTGTCTCCTTTACTGAACAGGACCTGTGGTGAGCATTCATTACAGGTCAAGGACCTGTGGTGACATCACTCCGGTCATCACATGATCCATCACATGATCTTTTACCATGGTGATGGATAATGTGATGACCGGAGTGACGTCACCACAGGTCCTTGACCTGTAATGAATGCTCACCACAGGTCCTGTTCAGTAAAGGAGACAGAAGGAGATGCCGGGCATCGCGATCAAGTGGACTAAGGTGAGTGAAATTATTTTTATTTTTTTTTAACCCCTCCAGCGCTATTTTACTATGCATTCTGTATTCAGAATGCTATTATTTTCCCTTATAACTATGTTATAAGGGGAAATAATACAATCGAGAGAACATCGATCCCAAGCCCGAACTTCTGTGGGTTTGGGTACCAAACATGCGCGATTTTTCTCACGCGAGTGCAAAACGCATTACAATGTTTTGCACTCGCGCGGAAAAATCGCAGGTGTTCCCGTAACGCACCCGCACATTTTCCCGCAACGCCAGTGTGAAAGAGGCCTTATGGTTCATTGTGTGAAAGTCCCTTTTTCCTGCATATTTATACAGTTGAATAGTTTTCTTAGCGCACAATAGTGCAAAGGTATCTAAATATAGAAGTTTCTTAAATCGAAATTGCATCAAATAATGAAATAAAATAAAAAAAGAAGAAAAGAAAAGAAATGAATTGCACATCCAGCTGCTATGCTTTGATCTCATCCCTGCTACTTTTGCAGAAGACAGCACTAAATAGCGCATGTGTACCACCTCCTATGCTACATGCTCAATGAGGCATTAGTGTACATTTTGATCAAAAGGCATAAGCCCACTCACCACGCCAAGGTTGCCTCTATGAGTGGGTCCTAATGAGATCAAAGCATAGCAGCTGGATGTGCGATTCATTTCTTTTCTTTTCTCCCTTTTTTTAAACGCTGAATAAAACAAGATAAATTGAACCAAAAGTACCCAGTATAAATAGGACAAAGATAAAATGTGAAGATATCACTTAATAGCGTATAGTGTATTCAAAAATATCACAAAAATCCAATACAGATAAATATATCGGTATGCACTCACTTCGCTGGGGGTTTGTGTGCAGGATAAACTCAATGCACCTGAGACTTTGAACCCCCCTGGCCAGGATCGCACGTAGTATATTGAAGATTAATGGCAGCACACTTCTCACAGGCTTCTGATCAATCCTTTTATTTAGAATAAACTATTTGCATGAACAGGTGATTTGTGGCAATAAATAAGATATATATTTTAAATCACCTGTTTGCTTTGTCCATGGTGATACCCATAACATTTGATCCCTCTTAATTACTATATACTTGACATAAGTAACAAGGGTTAACTCCATAAAAATGCTGTCTTACCAGTTTAACTGACCTGAAAGATGGACAGATAGAGCTTACAAGAGAAAACATATTGTAACTTGATTGTCACCCCCTAGTGTTACACTGCATGAATAACAGGCACACAGATATTGTTGGGAAGTCTACAAAAGAGACTACCCTTTTATTCACTTCAGAAAAAAAATATGCAGAATTTAAGGCATAGAGTTGAAATGTAAGTCCTATGTTTTATGGATTTCCGTTGGCAATTGCAGCAGATTTCACCCATAACGTGAAAATTATTACTGGGTACTTCCACAAAGCGAGTCTATGCTATGAACACAGGTAGTGGCCCATCTATGCCACGATCGGATAGATAATTGGTATTTCTCAGTTTACAGTCCCCCAGGATGGTCTCCAATCTGTGGCACCTACACTGCAAGAACCAACAAACAAAAATGAGAATGATACCTGGGAGCAGAGAAGAGATGACGTCACAAAACTTGCCATAGATTGGCAGGGAGAAAGAGTAGGCTGAAGGTGAGATAAGTAATCTATAACATGTGAAGAAACCCTTAGTGATGTCACCCACATACTTATTTACACCAAGAGTGTAAGACACTCTCCTGTATCGCGGTCCACTGGGGCCCCCAGGAATTCTTCTCGTGGGGCTCAGCCTGCGGGGGACCCCATTGGAGTAGCGGGACAGGTCACGCATGTGGGTACGGAATCTTCGGTTCTGACTCCTTTGCGGGTGGACGCGGTTCCGGCGTCCGTGCCGACGCGATCGCATATCCATGCTAGGCCGTTTGAGCGTCGAGTGCATGCTCGAGAGAAGGTTCGCAAAGGGTTACATGGCCGAACGTACGCGCATCTTATTCGCTACGCCGGCCGCTGATGGGGAATATACCTGTACATAAACTCTAGTAGATTAGAGGGCAGGCATGGGTTAAGTGATCAATGACCAGCCAAGGCCGCACAAGTGTCAGGGATTAGAATAATCATATGGCCTATGAGAAAGACACATGTCACTCTGTGATTGGTTAGCAGGTGTTTAAGAGGTGATCTCCCTGGCTGGTCAGTGCCCACTGTTGTTTTGACAACCCGGGTGTATGTTGCTGTTCACATTCTTCCAGACTACCTGTGCATGGCCTCTGACTTCCTTAATCCATCTCTATAGACTGCCTTGGGGAAACTTCTATGCGGAACAGTTTGTCTACTGTTTGACCTTGGATCGGACCTTGGAAATGTCTCATCCCTAGGTACTACGTTACACGGACTATTTCTGTGCATATGAACTTTGCCCTGGTCTGGCTGTCCCTTGTGAGTTTTCCTGCACAAGTTATTATTTGGATTGATTACCTGCATATGATTTCTGGTCTTGACTGTACTGTCGTCATTTAATAAATCCACCATTGTTTAAACTCTGTCTGGTTGTTTGGGGTTCTGCACCATTACAAAGAGTAAAAAGATTTACTGCTAAGTGGTAATACCTCAGAGCAACTGGACTATTATTTCATGGAGAACGTTTCTCTAGTCATCTAACTTGCTTTCTTAGTTAGAATGGCTTGTACAAGAAAGCTCCGGCATTAAATACTGGTGACTCATGCTTCACTCATGGAGGTAAGGTGCTGATTGCATTTGCATGACGGAAGCTATTAGGTGTCTTTTAACTGCCTCAGGAGAGGTGTTAGAGCTGTATTGTAAGTGGCAGACAATAGATGTCGTCCCCTCCACTTCTATTCAAGCTTGGTTTCTCCAAAGTACCATAAATACTACTTTCACACCTCTTTTGAACTAGTCCTCCTCTGTGTCTAAGATGCAAACCTCACTGTCATCAAATGAGTGTCCTTTGTAGGTACATGGCTGATTCCTTTTGGGTGAACCAGTTAATGCCTCTCTGTTGCCAGGTTTAAAGCAGACAGGACTGTGATGCTTATTAAAAAGAGTTTTGCAGATACCCCAGCTATGTACGGAAGAACCAAATTATTATGTCTGCTCTACTTTGCACCTTCACTGGCAATCTTGACATTTTTTTCTTCTTTTCTCAGTTTGAACAAAAGCCAATTCTTGATGCTCGCAAGTTCTAAAGGCCTCTTTTGAGGTATAGGTTTCTAATGACCCCCAGTATATGATCCAAGGATGGTGGGGTCAAACAGTAGGTACTGGTCCATATGAGTAGGTTTCCTGTAGGCTTCAGGTTCAGTCTTCCTCCTTCTCCAACTCTTCCAGTCCAAGAAAGGCAGTGCGGCTCGACTGAGGCAGTTTAACCACATCCTGTGTAAATATGACAGCAGCTCACCTTCTTGCTACTTTTGGATTTGGTGCTCTGTCAAGATTGACTCACCCCGTCAAAAATTAATTATTAATAAATAGCTAGGACAGGCACTCTGCATTTGAAACCATCCAAATAAGATATATCTTTTATATAGATAAACAGTATTTAATATTATACAGTCACAATAAACAATTAAAAACAATACTAAAAGACTTAGATAATATTAGGTTGACAACTAAAGTAAAAATAAAATAAAAAACAAAAAATATACCCCGTTAAGTGGTAATATCACACTGTTGGTTGTATGGGTGCTAGATATATTTGTATATTGTTATAATTATACACAATTGCTTTGCTTCCTTCTAATAAAACCCATAAACAATATTAAACAGGTTTCTGTATTCTGTATAACATACATCATGGCACTATAATGTGGTTGTATTTCTGATAGATACCAGTGATATATATTAGAAGTTGGTTATCAAACCCCTCTATTGCTCAAAAAAACCTCTAAGCGGATCTAGCACCCATACAACCAACAGTGTGCTATTACCACTGAACGGGGTATATTTTTAGTTTTTAATTTAATTTTAATTTTAGTTGTCAACCTAATATTATCTGTCTTTTAGTATTGTTTTTAATTGTTTATTGTGACTCTATAATATTAATAAATGTTTATCTATGCAAAAGATATATCTTATTTGGATGGTTTCAAATGCAGAGTGCCTGTCCTAGCTATTTATTAGCAATCAACATTTTACCTTCATGACTGAAGCATGAGTCACCAGTACTTAATGCCAGAGAATTCTCATACAAGCCGTTGTAACTGAGAAAGCCAGTGGGATGACTAGCGAAACATCTTCAAGAAAAATACAAGTCTAGTTGCTGTGAGTTATTACTACTGCTATACTATGACCTGGATGAATAAGAACCTTCACATATTCACTGCTGATCCTGCAATTAAAGCCAACTTTTCATGGAAACATTTTATTATAATGTACCCTTAATGAGTGCCTGTCAAAATAGATTCCAATATTTGGGCAGCTGTAGATGTGTCCTTAGTTTAGTGCTGCCAAAAGTTGCATATGTTGGAACATCCATTTCTCTGCATCACCCCCACCTTCTCCCGTCTCACAACAGGAATCAGGAGATCAGCTTTCCTCTTCTCTTCCCTTTGTCTCCATTTACTCTGTTGCTAAAGACAAGCTTATTACTGACTGTAAAGTGTATGTTAACCAAGAAATGGACAACATTCAAAGCACAGAATATGATTCACTCCATGGGGGGGGGGGGGGGGGGGGGGGGGGGGGGGGGGGGGGCGGCGCCATGTGCTTGAGTTCATATACTGTATCTTATTGAAGCTTTTCATTTGCTGTTTTAGAGAAATAACTTGAAGTTTTTAAGGCCTAATGATAAATTGCTATTAGTATTTAAATCTGACACCTATTGACCTCGATGACAAGTAGACTGTGTGCTTGTGATACTGCCACCTGCTGACTGCATTAGTTATGTCTGTTCCATAGGGAAAATATACTGTAACTAGCCACTGTGATGAACTTGGTGCTTGTCTTAACAGCCCATATATATATGTTTACACCATCTGCGGGATTAGTAAATCGGCCCGACTGTGTATTCAGGGTAGTAGTTGGTTTATAATATTGCATTATTGGATTATACCTGGCTAAGGATTGATGCTTCATGTGATGTGACCTTGTTCTCCTTACTGAGAATTTAATTTATTCTTCCATCAAAATGTTTTATTCCATATTAAAGGCAATCTGTCACCACTTTCCTGGACTATTATCTGCAGTAATACATGAGTAGTACTGCAGATAAGGAATCCAGGTCACTATTTTTATTTTCACACTGCCCCCCGTTCCCCCGCTATCGGCGATCAAAGCTGCACTGAAATACACAGTCTGGACTGCTCTGCTGTTCTAACATAATGGAGAGGACTCCTGTGCGCAGGCATACAATACATAGTGATCTGGACTCCATGTCTGCAGATAATGGTCCAACATCAGGGTGACGGATTCCTTTTAACAAGCAATATGTGACTATTCTATGTTGTTCTAATTTTTTTTATACAAATGGATGGTTTTCTGGATATAATCTTTAAACGTTGATCCATGTATACTACTGGCTCTTTAACTTCCTCTTTGTTTGGATGTTAACTTTGTTTAGTCAGATCATCGTTGTGACCACACTGAAGATTTATGTGCGGATTTATGTGACACCATTACAGCATTACACTCTATCTTGGTTGTCTTCCTACCTCTCTGACCACATCCGTTGTTGCTGGTTCTACTTCTCTTCTGAGGCACTCGACACCTTGCCAACAAAGGCTAAAGACCTCCATAATCTGACTCTCCCACTCACATCTTCAAGACTTTTCTCTTGAATGTGACAATCAGATTAATTTCCAACATCCACCATTTTAAAGGGCTTGTCTGGGTTCCAGATACTGATGACCTTTCCTCAGGATAGGTAATCAATATCAGATTGGTTGGGAGCCTAGCATCTGGCACCACCAGAGGTGGACAGTGGACGGATGGACAGCGCGGGAAACAACACAGTGGACGGAGACAGATGCAGACAGGTCCATCCATAGTTTCCATGCTCAGTTACTGCTGTTTACAGAGGTGTCAGCTTCCAGCTCCATTCACTGTGGTATTTCTGGTGACCTGTGGGGGTACTGGGCCCTCACAATCTGATATTGATGACCTGAGGACAGGTTATTAATATCTAGAACCTGGACAACCCCTTCAAGCATGCCCTAAAAACCCATTTTTTTTAAGCAGTCCTATCACATTTTAGAAGCTGACTCCTGTTCTTTTATTGCCATTATTCTTTAGAGCTTCATTCATTCAACAGAATCCCCACACTGCTTGCACCATAGTACCCAATATTCGCGTGTGTCCATATGCTGATACTGGCTAGGTGACCAACTCTTGCAACTTTCGGTGTACTACCTTGTTTTATAAAAGATGGCTGGACAATTGTATCATCAAGCACTCTTACCTCTTGTGTCATCCTTATATCCTCATAGATTGTAAGCTCTTGTGAGCAGGGTGCACATTGCTTTTGTTTCAACTACTAAAGTTCCTCTGTACTGTCAAAAAACTTTTAGTAATGTAGTAGTGACATATCAAAGGTTTTGATCTGTAGGGGTTTAAGTGCTGAGACAATCTGCAACTTGAGGAGACGGAAGTGCTGACGTAGAGCGCTCTCTCTTTGCTGCTGAAGACGGGCTCAATAGAAAGTCTCCGGAAGTGAGGACAGACAGTGCTCTGTGTCTCCTCATTTTAGTGATCAGTAGGATCTCCACAGATCAAAACTTTTGATATGTCAAATGTTTTTTTTAAAGTACGTGTACCGGTAAGGGTACTTTCACACTAGCGTTTTTCTTTTCCGGCACTGAGTTCCGTCCTAGGGGCTCAAATCCGGAAAAGAACTGATCAGTTTTATCCCCATGCATTCTGAATGGAGAGTCCGTCCTTCAGGATGCATCAGGATGTCTTCAGTTCAGTCTTTTTGACTGATCAGGCTTTTCAGAAAAACGTAGCATGCTGTATTTTTACCTCCGGCCAAAAATCCTGAACACTTTGACTGAACGCCGGATCCGGTCTTTTTCCCATTGACTTGCATTAACGCCGGATCTGGCGCTGTGTGTTCAGTCAAACCGGATCCGGCTTTTGCATGTTAAACCCGAAAAATGTGAAAAAAAAGTTAAAGTCCATAAATGGCGGATCCGTTTTTGTGATCAAAATCCTGATCAGGATTCAAATGTAATCCGTTTTCACACGTTTTTCCGGATCCGGTGGGCAGTTCCGGTGTTGGAATTGAACGCCGGATTAAAACAACGCTAGTGTGAAAGTAGCCTAATTCGTTTATTACTTGGTAATATCTGATTTTGTTTGCACATGTACCCCCTGAAATGTAAGGACCTACAGAATGTGTTGGCGTTAGATAAACATTGATTATTTTTATTTAGAGAAGAAGGAATAGAGGCTCACCCAACTGAAGGTATGGATAGGTGCTCTAATCACGTTTGACCCACCCAGTTAAAAGAAGGAGCATGAATTGAATATAAAAATAGTGACTGGCACTCAACCTTTTGACACCATGCGTTAGTGTATATAGAGAATTCAATTTATTTGCAGAGTAAAAAATAGGTAAAAAGTAGGTACTGCATAAGTAATGGTTCATACAATAATATCATGTGCAAAATCGCATATAGAAATTCGCATTGATAAAATCGTATGAATAAAATCGCAATTAAAATCGCACACCAACATAAAATCGCAATATAACGCACACCAACATGAATTGTAGTCCCAATTCCTGAGGCCTATGGATGGGAATTGAATGGGCCTCTCACTTGATATTTAGAAGACAAATTCGCAGTTCATATAGCTATAGTAGACAGTATTGATTCGAATAAGCAATTGTTCGAGTCAGTGTAATATACTTTGAGAGAATTCCTTGAGTTGATAAATAGATACTGAGGTGCTAGAAAGTAACTTTTTCGGATGATAAAAATCGATAGTGACTGGTTGTTAGTCTATACCTCCGCTACTACGTGGCGTCCCACGGAGTGGTCAGTATCCGACCTGTTTTACCTCCCTCCTGTAGATGACTCCAGCCGTGATAATTCGCCGTCCAAGTACGATACCCTGCGTGGTCCTGGAGGTGTCCGGTAAATTGGTTTCCGGCTGTACGGTCGAGTCTTGAATATCAGAGGTGGTGTAAAAGTTCGTAAAAGTTCCATAAAAGTCGAGAGTAGGTCCTGCGATATGGGAATCTAAACCATACACGTTTTGAAGTGTATTCTCACTCCTTCATCAATGGTCCTGATTTATAAACTTGTATGTGATTTTTATGATATTTTAATGTTTTTTTAAATTATGTCTTTCAAGGTCAGACTGGGGTTCCTTAGGTCCACCAGAGAAAATTATTCTTGTGGCCTAAGGTTTTGATTCAAAGAAACAGACCCTAGAGGCAACTTATTGTCTCCAAAGGAAGCTCCAAATGTTTTTTTTGGCCCATTGCAAGATCCTCTGGTAATCTGGTGGGCCAGTCTGACAATGAATATGAGATAGATAGATAGATAGATAGATAGATGCGCTACTTTGCTTCTGTTTTTGTTTATATGGTTTCTATGGTTATGGCGATCATGTGCCTTTTTTTGTTCACATGACCGCTCACGTCATTTACCAGGCATTGATGTTTGTGGTGTTGCGGGGGAGCCGGCGTCATGTGATCAGGTGTGTATCACGTGATCGCTCTCTCCTTGTTTGACTTCCTGACATGCGCATTCAGGTTGCCGGGACGCCAAGCCACATGTATTACTCCATGCTGGGCAGGTATCGTTCTGATTTCTTTCCACCAATCCTGGATTGTTTTTAATTATCACAGACAATTTTACACATATTGATGTCATTTCCTAATTATGTAATATTGGGTCTTATTTATGATTTTGTATTCTTTTTATGGATTTACACTATATATGATTATGTGCCGATTTTTTATCACTGATGTATTGCAATATGAATTCTTCCTTGTATTTTATAGTATTTTTTACACATATTTTCATATTGAATGTTAATTATTATATTATTCGATGATGTATTTAATTATGTATGCTGGTATTATTTATACCTCATGAGTTCACCAATGTATCATTGTTGCTTGAAAAAGGTTCCATTGAGAGGACCAAAACGTTGCACCTGGTGTAATAAACACACTACTGTTTTTTGGAAGTGCCGTGGATTTTCTTTTTTATATTTCAGATAGATAGATAGATATGAGGTGCACTGTACGGCCGCAGACCCCTATCTATTACTAATAGCTGATCTTGGCCCCATTTCATACTATGTCCACAGGATCCAATGGGTGGGAAGTTTTATATTTACAGTATATACATAATTATATATGTGTATATATACCACATATATGTATATGTATATACACTGCTCAAAAAAATAAAGGGAACACAAAAATAACACATCCTAGATCTGAATTAATTAAATATTCTTCTGAAATACTTTGTTCTTTACATAGTTGAATGTGCTGACAACAAAATCACACAAAAATAAAAAAATGGAAATCAAATTTTTTAACCCTTGGAGGTCTGGATTTGGAGTCACACTCAAAATTAAAGTGGAAAAACACACTACAGGCTGATCCAACTTTGATGTAATGTCCTTAAAACAAGTCAAAATGAGGCTCAGTAGTCTGTGTGGCCTCCACGTGCTTGTATGACCTCCATACAACGCCTGTGCATGCTCCTGATGAGGTGGCGGACGGTCTCCTGAGGGATCTCCTCCCAGACCTGGACAAAAGCATCTGCCAACTCCTGGACAGTCTGTGGTGCAACGTGACGTTGCTGGATACAGCGAGACATGATGTCCCAGATGTGCTCAATTGGATTCAGGTCTGGGGAACGGGCGGGCCAGTCCATAGCATCAATGCCTTCGTCTTGCAGGAACTGCTGACACACTCCAGCCACATGAGGTCTAGCATTGTCTTGCATTAGGAGGAACCCAGGGCCAACCGCACCAGCATATGGTCTCACAAGGGGTCTGAGGATCTCATCTCGGTACCTAATGGCAGTCAGGCTACCTCTGGCGAGCACATGGAGGGCTGTGTGGCCCTCCAAAGAAATGCCACCCCACACCATTACTGACCCAATGCCAAACCGGTCATGCTGGAGGATGTTGCAGGCAGCAGAACGTTCTCCACGGCATCTCCAGACTCTGTCACGTCTGTCACATGTGCTCAGTGTGAACCTGCTTTCATCTGTGAAGAGCACAGGGCGCCAGTGGCGAATTTGCCAATCTTGGTGTTCTCTGGCAAATGCCAAACGTCCTGCACGGTGTTGGGCTGTAAGCACAACCCCCACCTGTGGACGTCGGGCCCTCATATCACCCTCATGGAGTCTGTTTCTGACCGTTTGGGCAGACACATGCACATTTGTGGCCTGCTGGAGGTCATTTTGCAGGGCTCTGGCAGTACTCCTCCTGTTCCTCCTTGCACAAAGGCGGAGGTAGCGGTCCTGCTGCTGGGTTGTTGCCCTCCTACGGCCTCCTACATGTCTCCTGATGTACTGGCCTGTCTCCTGGTAGCGCCTCCATGCTCTGGACACTATGCTGACAGACACAGCAAACCTTCTTGCCGCAGCTCGCATTGATGTGCCATCCTGGATAAGCTGCACTACCTGAGCCACTTGTGTGGGTTGTAGACTCCGTCTCATGCTACCACTAGAGTGAAAGCACCGCCAGCATTCAAAAGTGACCAAAACATCATCCAGGAAGCATAGGAACTGAGAAGTGGTCTGTGCTCCCCACCTGCAGAACCACTCCTTTATTGGGGGTGTCTTGCTAATTGCCTATAATTTCCACCTGTTGTCTATCCCAGTTGCACAACAGCATGTGAAATTGATTGTCACTCAGTGTTGCTTCCTAAGTGGACAGTTTGATTTCACAGAAGTGTGATTGACTTGGAGTTACATTGTGTTGTATATATATATAGTTTGTGTATGTTTATATATATATATTGTGTGTGTGTGTATATATGTGTATATGTATGTGTGTGTATATATATATATATACAGTGCCTTGCAAAAGTATTCACCCCCTTGACTTTTTTTCATGTTTTAGTGCCTGACAACCTGGAATTAACATGGATTGCTTGAGGATTTGCATAATTTAATTTACAGAACATGCCCACAACTTTGAAGATGTTTTTTTTTTTTATTGTGACGCAAACAACAAGTAGGACAAAATAACAGAAAAAGTCAATGTGCATAACTATTCACCCCCCTAAAGTCAATACTTTGTAGAGCCACCGTTTGCGGCAATCACAGCTCCAAGTCGCTTTGGATAAGTCTCTATGAGCTTGCCACATCTTACCACTGGGATTTTTGCCCATTCCTCCTTGCAAAACTGCTCCAGCTCCTTCAAGTTGGATGGTTTGCGCTTGTGAACAGCAATCTTTAAGTCTGACCACAGATTTTCTGTTGGATTGAGATCTGGGCTTTGACTAGGCCATTCCAACACATTTACATGTTTCCCCTTAAACCACTCAAGTGTTGCTTTAGCAGTGTGTTTGGGGTCATTGTCCTGCTGGAAGGTGAACCTCCATCCTAGCCTCCGATCACTAACGGAGTGGTACTGGTTTTGCTGAAGAATATCTCTGTATTTAGCACCATCCATCTTTCCCTCAACTCTGACCAGTTTCTCAGTCCTAGCTGCTGAAAAACATCCCCACAGCATGATGCTGCCACCACCATGTTTCACTGTGGGGATGGTGATCTTTGGGTGATGTGATGTGTTGGGTTTGCGCCAGACATAGCGTTTTCTTTAGTGGCCGAAAAGTTCAATTTTAGTCTAATTAGACCAGAGCACCTTCCTCCATACATTTTGGGAGTCTCCCACATCCCTTTTCGCACACTCACAATGTGCCTTTTTGTTTTTAGCTGAAAGTAATGGCTTTCTTCTGGCCACTCTGCCATAAAGCCCAACTATATGGAGCGTACAGCTTATTGTCGTCCTATGTACAGATACTCCAGTCTCTGCTCTGGAACTCTGCAGCTCCTCCAGGGTTACCTCAGGTCTCTGTGCTGCCTCTCTGATTAATGCCCTCCTTGCCCGGTCCATGAGTTTTGGTGGGCGGCCGTCCTTGGCAGGTTTGCTGTTGTGCCATGTTCTTTCTATTTGGTTATGATAGATTTGATGTTGCTCCTGGGGATCATTAAAGATTTGGATATTTTTTTATAACAACATTGTCCCTTACTTGTTTGGAGAGTTCCTTAGTCTTCGTGGCAGTGTTTGGTTAGTGATGCCTCTTGCTTAGGTGTTGCAGCCTCTGGGGCCTTTTAAAAAAGGTGTGTATATGTAATGACAGATCATGTGACACTTAGATTGCACACAGGTGGACATCATTTCACTAATTATGCGACTTCTGAAGGTAATTGGTTGCACCAGAGCTTTTTCTGGGATTCCTAACAAAGGGGGTGAATACATCCGCACGTACCAATTTTCTGTTTTCTATTTCTAAACAATAGTTTTATTTATATATTTTTCTCATTTCACTTCACCAACTTAGACTATTGTGTTCTGATCCATCACATAAAGTTCAGATTAAGAAAAAATTTAACTTAAGGCTGTAATGTAACAAAACACGAAAAAAGTCAAGGGGGGTGAATACTTTTGCAAGGCACTGTATATATGTATCTATATATATATAAATATATATATATTATTTTTTTTTGTGTATGTATATAGGATTGCTATCATTATGTTGATTTCTCTATGTAGTTATTTGACTGGAGGACTGATAAGATGACACCTGAGGTGCTGTTGTCACTATGGCATCACAAGTAGGCAGAGATGTCATGTGACCGCTCCTCTGAAGATGCTTGCCGTGATAATAATAACGGAACAATGGATCTGTGAAAAACGGTCCGTAAAACACTGAAAAAGCCATATGGTCGTGTGAACAAGCCCTGAAAGAGTGCCAAACCCCGCTCCAGACAGCAAAGACATGGAGCATTAACATAATTGATAATGCTCTTTGCCTCTCTGTGACCTTTTTACTACACAATCACGGTGACAACGTTATCTCACTGTGATTTTGTAGTAAAAAGATCACAGAGCGGCACTGATCATTATCAATCATGTCTCTGCTGTCCAGAGCGGGGCTTGGCTCTCTTTCACGCAGCGGATTACCCGCACGGCATCTGCTCCTGTGAAAAAGCCCTAATGCTTCAGCAGCGTCCAAACACTTTACAGACATTCACAAAGGAGATATTTCTGGTTTCTTTTTAGCTGTTTTCACACCTAAACTCCAGAATATTTCCATATTATCAGGTCTGGAGATTTACCAGAGTTGGCCTTTCACACAGCTATCACGCCAGAGATGGTCCAAGTCGGTGCATTCTCACTACAGAGGAAAAATTCCAGGTCCCTAGGCAAGGGTCAGGAACTTTAGGCATGGCCCACTGTGATTTTCTGGAACATTTACTGCTATTTTCACATATTTGCTCACTCAGACAAAACCTGGATTTGGTACTAGGGTTCTGGGGAGAAAAAGTCAGGGTATATTCCGGGACAGATATTGCGGATGTGTGCGTTCATACATACATCTCCTTCTGGTTAGACTCCAGAAAATGTCCAGATTCCACTGTAAGGTGGTGATTATAGAAAGAAACTTTTGTCCAGAGAAACCTATTGGATTCTTATTTTGGAAACAAGAAGTACAAAGGGGTTGAATAAGGATGTTATACTTTATTATTGAATAATGCTATTATTGCATATTTTATTTGGAAGTTTCAGTTGTGTGTAACATACAATGTGAACAGCGCTTCACATTGTATGGGATCACGTTCAGTGATCCCTATTGGCTTAGTATTTTTCACATGTGTATTTTAATATCTGAACTATTTATATGTTCTTAAGCTCTGATAAAGGGCTAGTACAGCCTGAAACGCGTCACATTTTATCTGCTTGTATCTTGCAAAGAAATAAAGAATCCGGTTTTATCTGCAGCAGTGCTGGTTTATCTTTCCTGTATCTCAGTTAGAGTTCCGTCTCACTGTGTCACGCCGATTTGCAAGTATCTGTGAAGTAGAGTTGGTAAGGGTGGTTACCTAAGGTGTGCGGATATGAGGTGCACTGTATGGTCACTTTACTACAGAAGCCCATATAGTAGCTAATATCTGATCATGGGTTCTTTTCACATTGCATCCACAGATTCCAATTGGTGGGAAGTTTTCATTCTGGGAGGAAATTAACCCCTTTCCGACCTCCACTCTACTATTACGTCGGAAATTGGTGCCACTCCAGAACAGAGTGAGCACCATTGCCACAGGGTGCCTACTGCCTTCACACAGGCTAATGTCTGCGATTGGGGATAATGCTGATTGCAGACATTTAGCCTCTCAGATGCTGTGGTCAAATGTCACCACGGTATCTTAGTAGTGAAAATGCAGGAGCTGTGTGCTTCCACACAGTAACAGCTTTTCCTGGCTGAGATTGGGGGAAGCTGTTACCATGTAGTGATAGGCTGGAGCCTGCTTGAGGCTGGTATATTCCAATACAGGCCTGCAGGTGGCAGCACTGCATTGGAATTTACTGAATTGTGTATTTCTAATCACGGTTTGTAGAGTGAAACTAAATCGCACCTCCTCATTCCTATACTATTGACTACTGTATGTAATAAGCAGCATTTCTTATGATAAAACATGGCTATACAGCGGTTATATCAATCATTTGCTGTGCACTATTAAGAGGCAATTAGTATACAGTTTGATCAAAAAGCATAGGCCCACTTACCGCGACAAGGTTGCCTCTTGTTAAGTGGGAACCTACTCTAACCGTAGCGCAGTGCCGTGTGGCGACCACCGCGTCTCCACACTGCTCCAGCAGGCAATGGGATCCAGCAGCCAACCAGCTACCCCATGTTTTATCATAAGTAATGCTGCTTATTACATACAGTAGTCAATAGTATAGGAATGAGGAGGTGCGATTTAGTTTCACTCTACAAACCATGATGTGCATTTCTAATGATTGCTTTTTATAGTCACCTGGGGTGAGTTTTAAAAAAAAATGTAAAAAAAAAAAGGTTTTAAAGATATGATAAAAATTCAAAAATATAACATTTCAAATTATCCTTTTCCAAAAAAATAAATAAAAAAAAACATCATTGGCATTGCCTTGATCGAAAACGCCTTTACTATCAAACTACAAAAATATTTATCCCATACAGCGAATGTCGTAACGAAAAATAAATTCAAAATGGCCTATTCACCATTTTTTCGTCACTTCAACTGCCCAAAAATTTTATAAAACGTAGTTTTAAAGTCAAACACACTCCAAAATATCACTGAAAAGTACAGATTGAGCACCTTTACTGTTAAAGTACAAAATGAGCACTATAGACATTAGTCTAAAAAAAGTTCTGGGGGTCAGAATATGGTGATAAAAAGAAAAAAAAATTCCAGTTTGGAAATTTTTATTTCCAGTTTCCCACTACTTCATATGCAATATTAAATGGTGCCAACTTGTCCCTTAAAAAACAAGCCCCCATACGGCTATATAAATGAAAATTATGACTCTGGGAAGGCAGGGAGTGAAAAACTAAAACAAATGGGCACATGGTATCACAGAATTCCATGACATCACAATGATGGTCCTTGCAGAAAACCAAGACACTATTGTGGCTTTTCATTCCTTTTCAGAAGGGCGATCTGCATGGTCAGAGGCTACAGCCGACAGGACACACTGGGGGAATTTATTATTGGGGATAGATAGATAGATAGATAGATAGATAGATATTGTCTTTTGCTGTATATTTAATGGTTAATAAAAGGGAAAAAAAAACACAGAGGATTTAAAAAACAAAACAAAAACTGACTACGAAAAGAAGAACTCTGAAAAACAAAAGTTCTTTGACCCATATTTACTTATGTGCCTTAGCCTAGAAAGAGTGGTGCTAATTGGCACAGTTTGGGCACATTTTGGGTGTCTACACATTTTCTGACTTGCCCAAAAAGGGTGTTGGGCGTATCATAAATGGGACAGAGCTTCAAAGGAAAAAGGCATGGTCTAATATGAGACTTTTGTGCCACAATTCTGGTGAAATTCTTTCTCAAAGTAAGGCCTCATGCACAAGGCCGTGCCATTTTTTGCAGTCCGCAATCCACGGATCCGCAAAAAACGGAAGCCGCCATTGTTGCCTTCCGCAATATGCAATATAAATGCCTATTCTTGTCCGCAAAGCGCGGACAAGAATAGGACATGTTATATTTTTTTAGCTTTGCCGCGGAACGGAGCCACGGATGCGGACAGCACACGGAGTGCTGTCCGCATCTTTTGCAGGCCTATTGAAGTGAATGGGTCCGCATCCGAGCCGCCAAAATGGCGGCTCGGATGCAGACCCAAACAACGGTCGTGTGCATGAAGCCTAAGCCAATGTATAGCAGCCTGGGCCAGCTGCTTAGTGTGCCAATCCACCTAAAGAAGTAGTGACCTGGTGTTCCCCCCCGAAAAGCCTATCTCCACCATCATGGGTACTGTGAAGAACGAGGGGTTCACTTAGACAACGCCCTGGTCACGTGGCACAGTGGGTCCACACCCGCTGGTTCGTGGCACTAGTATAATTTCTAAAATGAATGGCACATGTTGCTACACTGTGCCATTTAACTTTTTGTAATTGCATTCATACAAAGAATATATGGGAACAAAAACTCTGTCACAAAAATCTGAATAAGATTGAGGGTGTTTATTTTTCAAAGAAGTGGTCTTTTGGACATACCCTATTTTTCACTCTATAGGACACATTTTTCCCCAATAAAGTGGGAGGAAAATTGCAGTGCGTCTAATAAAGCGAATACTAATAAACGCTTCTATTATGGAAGCCCTCATTAGTAATTTAGGACCTGGGAGCAGTGAGTGTAGCGCTGCTATTGAAGCGCGGTGCCGGGACTAGGAGCGGCTCCGGGAGAAGGGTAAGCAGGGCCGATCCTACACGGGGTGCAGTGGGTGCCCCGCACCCCAGCGCTGCGGCCCTGGTGACAAGTGGGGGCGGCCGCGGCCGGCGGCAGGGCAGAGCAGGAGATGAGCGCCTCCATTGCGGAAGCGCTCATCTCCATAGTCATCTGTATTGCCGTCCTCAGGACGGCAATACAGATGCCTGTCTGTGCTGCGGCAGAGGAGGGAGAGGTGTGTCCCCTCCTGTTCCTCTGATAGGCTGCCGGCTTAGTGCTGGCAGCCTATCAGAGGCCGGTGAGGGCGCGATGACGTCATCGCGTCGCCTGAGCCGTATAGCGAGGGACACAGACGGAAGAGGTGGCCTGCATCGCATCGCATTGCTGGAGGTGAGTATAAGTGTATTATTTTTTTTTATTTTTTTATATAGGTACAATACTGGGCTGGCACATGATAAGGGGGGCTACTGGGCTGGCACATAAGGGGGGCTACTGGGCTGGCACATAAGGGGGGACTACTGGGCTGGGCTGGCACATGATAAGGGGGGCTACTGGGCTGGCACATGATAAGGGGGGACTACTGGGCTGGCACATGATAAGGGGGGACTACTGGGCTGGCACATGATAAGGGGGGACTACTGGGCTGGCACATGATAAGGGGGGCTACTGGCACATGATATGGGGGGCTACTGGCACATGATATGGGGGCACTCTGGCTACTGGCACATGATATGGGGGCACTCTGGCTACTGGCACATGATAATGGGGGGGATCTGGCTACTGGCACATGATATGGGGGGGGGGGCTCTGGCTACTGGCACATGATAAGGGGGGGGGCTCTGGCTACTGGCACATGATATGGGGGGCTACTGGCACATGATAAGGGGGGCTACTGGCACATGATAAGGGGGCTACTGGCACATGATAAGGGGGTCTACTGGCACATGATAAGGGGGGCTACTGGCACATAGGGGGGCTACTGGCACATAAGGGGGGCTACTGGCACATGATATGGGGGGCTCTGGCTACTGGCACATGATATGGGGGGGCTCTGGCTACTGGCACATGATGGTGGGGGGGCTCTTATTTCTGGCACATGATTGGGGGCACTCTGGCTACTGGCACATGATATGGGGGGCTCTGGCTACTGACACATGATATGGGGGGGCTCTGGCTACTGACACATGATATGGGGGGGCTCTGGCTACTGGCACATAATACTCTGGCTACTGGCACATGATATGGGGGGGGGGCTCTGGCTACTGGCACATGATATGGGGGGCTACTGGCACATGATAAGGGGGGCTACTGGCACATGATAAGGGGGCTACTGGCACATGATAAGGAGGGCTACTGGCACATAGGGGGGCTACTGGCACATAAGGGGGGCTACTGGCACATGATATGGGGGGGCTCTGGCTACTGGCATATGATATGGGGGGCTCTGGCTACTGGCACATGATGGTGGGGGGGCTCTTATTTCTGGCACATGATTGGGGGCACTCTGGCTACTGGCACATGATATGGGGGGCTCTGGCTACTGACACATGATATGGGGGGGCTCTGGCTACTGGCATGATATGGGGGGGCTCTGGCTACTGGCACATGATGGTGGGGGGGCTCTTATTACTGGCACATGATTGGGGGCATCTATGGGGGCACATCTTACTGCAGATTATTGGGGGGCACTATAGGGGCATCTACTGAGGCTAAAAAAGAAGATATTTTATATGGGGGCTCTGTATAGGGGCATTTTATACTGGGACACATTATGGTGGGTACTATGGGGAAGGGGGGGGGGCACTATGGGGGTCATCTACGGGGGCACTGAGAAGGGGTATTTTATATTGGCACATTATGGGAACATTAGCTCAACTGGGGGCATTACAAATGTTTTGCATATTATAAGGAGAATTATTACTACTGGGGGGGCATTATGGTGGGCTTTATTACTCCCCCATGGTATGACCCCCTAGTAGCAGCACCAGCCTCTCCCTGCTCTGCTATCCCTCTGCCCTTTCTCCAAATCCTTATTATGAAATCTTTCTCATTAGGTTAAAGCACAACATCAGCTCCGCCGAGCCCCCGGCCAAAGTGTTGAAGTGGCGTCCGAGATCCCCAAGGGCCAAGTCAAGTAACTGTAAGTTTTTATGGGGGTTCTACAAAAGAGCTATCGTGGGGCAAAGTTCATATTCGTGTTTACACACGTGTTTTAAAATGAATGCTTTCTCCTATTATAAACAAGTAAATAATGACGCAATGCTGTGGGGCTGGTGTGCAACTTTTTCCAGGGCTGGTTTTTATCCCCAGTCCGGCCCTGGCCGAGCGAGCCGCCGGGACTTTTTTTTTTTTTTAAGCCGAGCAGCCGAGCCGCCGATTCGTGGGGCTGAAGTTGTTGCCATAGAAACATTGTAAAGGGGAGGAGTTAGTAAGATAACCACGCCCATGTGGGGGCGCCAGAAATATTTCTGCACCCAGGCGCCTGTGACCCTAGGATCGGCCCTGAGGGTAAGTATATTACCTGTGAGGGGCCCCGCACATGGGGGGCTGTTTCAGAAATTGAATAACCCCTTTAAGCTGTAGTCTGCTTTTAAACTTCTCTTTTCATATTGTATACTTTTTACTGCCTCTTATAGTACTGCTGCTGTTGATGCTGTATATTAGGCCGGCTAGCACAGGGTGGTCTCCCCATTTTGCCTCAAAATGATGTTACTCCCTAGGACTGTACAGTGACTGGAGGGTGCTCCCTTTCCTCCCTCAGGGCACACTCTGGTTCTGGGGCTCCTGCTGGGTGGTAGTTGGGGTGCCCGTGATGTTAAGTGTTGGGCGTAAGGCAGGGCTTGTAGAGTGCAATGGCCGACGTATGGTGTAGGAGTCAGTGTTCAGGCCAGATTGTAGAAATTAAACAAGTCTTTCTTTACTAAAGTGCAGAATGGGAGTTGTAGTACATCCAACAATATCAAGGCGCAGTTCCAAGCAAGGTCACAGTGACGTCTCTTCCCAGTAGCTGCATACAGGCAAAAAGCAATAATGATGATAATGTGATGGGCATCCTAGACTACAAACCATCCACACTCATAGCAAGAAAGTGTGGTAGGCATGGTGCCAAAGATTACAAGCCGCCCATGTGCTAAAAGTCTTACAAAACTGACTGATTGATGTAGATGATCCAATCCGTTATATAAGTGTAAATGGTGCCGCTAACTGTTAATCCTTCCACAAGCAGCAAAGTCTCTAGTCGTAAACAGCGAATACCTTGCTAACACACATGGCCTTGTGAACTTAGACAGTCCTTGGATATCTGTTCCTCCTTGCCTCAGGGATTCTCTCCTGGCATTTGCTGTTATCTTTCCTTTCAGCACCAGTAAAGCTTGGATTCTCACCAGCAACAGCCAAACAGGTGTTCAGCCTGTGTTCTGAGGCTGCTGCTTCTCATAAGCAGACCCAGAATGGAATGGCTGCTGTCTCTCTGCCAGGCTAAGGCTACTTTCACATTAGCGTTTTTTGCAGATCCGTCATGGATCTGCAAAAACATTTCCATTACAATAATAAAACCGCATGCATCCATCCATCATGAACGGATCCGATTGTACACTGCTCAAAAAAATAAAGGGAACACTTAAACAACACAATGTAACTCCAAGTCAATCACACTTCTGTGAAATCAAACTGTCCACTTAGGAAGCAACACTGAGTGACAATCAATTTCACATGCTGTTGTGCAAATGGGATAGACAACAGGTGGAAATTATAGGCAATTAGCAAGACACCCCCAATAAAGGAGTGGTTCTGCAGGGGGTAACTACAGACCACTTCTCGGTTCCTATGCTTCCTGGCTGATGTTTTGGTCACTTTTGAATGCTGGCGGTGCTTTCACTCTAGTGGTAGCATGAGACGGAGTCTACAACCCACACAAGTGGCTCAGGTAGTGCAGCTTATCCAGGATGGCACATCAATGCGAGCTGTGGCAAGAAGGTTTGCTGTGTCTGTCAGCGTAGTGTCCAGAGCATGGAGGCGCTACCAGGAGACAGGCCAGTACATCAGGAGACGTGGAGGAGGCCGTTGGAGCGCAACAACCCAGCAGCAGGACCGCTACCTCCGCCTTTGTGCAAGGAGGAACAGGAGGAGCACTGCCAGAGCCCTGCAAAATGACCTCCAGCAGGCCACAAATGTGCATGTGTCTGCTCAAATAGTCAGAAACAGACTCCATGAGGGTGATATGAGGGCCCGACGTCCACAGGTGGGGGTTGTGCTTACAGCTCAACACCGTGCAGGACGTTTGGCATTTGCCAGAGAACACCTAGATTGGCAAATTCGCCACTGGCGCCCTGTGCTCTTCACAGATGAAAGCAGGTTCACACTGAGCACATGTGACAGACGTGACAGAGTCTGGAGACGCCGTGGAGAACGTTCTGCTGCCTGCAACATCCTCCAGCATGACCGGTTTGGCATTGGGTCAGTAATGGTGCGGGGTGGCATTTCTTTGGAGGGCTGCACAGCCCTCCATGTGCTCGCCAGAGGTAGCCTGACTGCCATTAGGTACCGAGATGAGATCCTCAGACCCCTTGTGAGACCATATGCTGGTGCGGTTGGCCCTGGGTTCCTCCTAATGCAAGACAATGCTAGACCTCATGTGGCTGGAGTGTGTCAACAGTTCCTGCAAGACGAAGGCATTGATGCTATGGACTGGCCCGCCCGTTCCCCAGACCTGAATCCAATTGTGCACATCTAGGACATCATGTCTCGCTCTATCCACCAACGTCACGTTGCACCACAGACTGTCCAGGGGTTGGCAGATGCTTTAGTCCAGGTCTGGGAGGAGATCCCTCAGGAGACCGTCCGCCACCTCATCAGGAGCATGCTCAGGCGTTGTAGTGAGGTCATACAGGCACGTGGAGGCCACACACACTACTGAGCCTCATTTTGACTTGTTTTAAGGACATTACATCAAAGTTGGATCAGCCTGTAGTGTGTTTTTCCACTTTAATTTTGAGTGTGACTCCAAATCCAGACCTCCATGGGTTGAAAAATTAGATTTCCATTTTTTTTATTTTTGTGTGATTTTGTTGTCAGCACATTCAACTATGTAAAGAACAAAGTATTTCAGAAGAATATTTAATTAATTCAGATCTAGGATGTGTTATTTTTGTGTTCCCTTTATTTTTTTGAGCAGTGTATTATGTCTTCTATAGCCATGACAGATCCGTCATGAACACCATTGAAAGTTAATGGGGAACGGATCCGTTTTCTATTGTGTCAGAGAAAACTGATCCGTCCCCATTAAATTGTGTGTCAGGACGGATCCGTCTTGCACCGCACCACATGTCGGACAGAAAAACGCTGCAGGCAGCGTTTTGGTGTCCGCCTAAAGAGCGGAATGGAGACTGAACAAAGGCAAACTGATGCATTCTGAGCGGATCCTTTTCTATTCAGAATGCATTAGGGCAAAACTGATCAGTTTTGGACCGCTTCTGAGAGCCTATGACGGATCTCAGAAACGGAAAGCCAAAACGCTAGTGTGAAAGTAGCGTTAGCTAAACCTGAACTAACTAGGGTTGTTGCGATACCAAAATTTTTATTCAGTTTCGATACCATAAAAAAGTATTGCAATACTCGATACCATGCAACAAAAATAACAAAAAAAGCCATGTGCATTCTGTATTTTATGGAATGTCCGGCCCATAATCGAACAGTCCTATCCTATTTTTTGGGGGGAAAAGGTGACTAAAAAAAATGGGGAATCACGCAGTTTTTATTTATTTATTTTCTGTTACGGCATTCACCGCATAGAAGATTTTTTTTATATTTTAATAGTTTGAACTTTTTGGACGTGGCAATATGTGATATGTTTATTTATTGTTTATATATTTTATATGTAAAATTGGGAAAAGGGGTGATTTATACTTAATATATATATATATTTTTTTTACCTTTTATTTAATAACTATTTCCCCCCTTAGGGGCTAGAACCTGGGATCTTTTAATCCCTTGTCTTATTCACCCTAACATAGCTCTATTAGGGTGAATAGAACCTCACACTGTCCCTGCTGCCCTGTGCATAGTGCACACAGCAGCAGGGAGCTGACTATGGCAGCCAGGGCTTCAGTAGTGTCCTGGCTGCCATGGTAACCGATCGGAACCCCAGGATTACACTGCTGGGGCTCCGATCAGAAGCTGCCACTGCTCCATTAATGAAGAAGGGGGAGGGGACTCTGTGGCCACTACCACCAATGATTTTAATACTATGGGGGTTGAGGGGGTGGGGGGTGCACTGCACCACCAATGTTTTTAATACTGGGGAGGAGGGGGAGGGTGCATTGAGCCACCAATGATAGTTAACGTCTAATACAGATACAGAAGGCGGGTGCCGGTGGCAGAATCGCATAGCATGCACCCGACCTCTATGACAGGGCACTGCGATCCGTGGAAGTTAACCCCTCAGGTGCGGCACCCAGCTCCCTGTCATGGAGGTCGGGTGCAGGCTATGTGATTCTGCCAGTGCCACCGAACCCGCCTCCTGTATCTGTGTTAGACGTTAATTTTCATTGGTGGCGCAGTGCACCCGCCCCTCCTCCAACCCTCTCTCCTCATTGGCAGCAGCGGTACAGGGGGAGGGAGAGAGTGACTCCTACTCCCCTGTGCTGCTGAGGGAACATAGCACACGCTGACAGCAGCACGCTCCATGTTCTCTGATACTGGGCTGCGTAGTAGCGCAGCCTAGTATCGATAAAAGACAAATCCTGGTACCGAACCGATACCGGGACAAAAGTATCGATTGGGTATTGATATTTTGATACCCGCAACAACCCTAGAACAAACATCTGTCCTTAGCAGCAGGAAGAGCTAAACTGATTAAAGGGAACCTGTCATGTGGATATTTGACTATAATCTAACTAATTATATACAATCATTTACTACTAAAAAGTACCTTAGATGTATTCACTTACTGGTGTGACAGATGGTTACCTCATAATATACACACAAAGATGCCACATGCCGCATGCTAATGAGCTGATTTGAGTTCAGCGTGATGTCATTGAGTCCAGCGTATATTTAATTCAGAGCTGTAGCCACTCCCCTGCCCACCTGCTGCTGATTCATATGGAAAATAACTGTCAATCTGCAGCCGGTAGGCGGGGAGAGTCAGGAGCTCATGAATATTCAGGACTCCTCATTATCAGCTGGAGCTTTTCAATACAAGATGTTGGCAGATTGACTGGGTCAATTAAAGAAAGTGACCCAGCATTTTGCTAAGAGAATCAGTCACTTATTTATGTTGCCCTTAGTTAGGACACCATAAAACTGGTGACAGGTTCCCTTTAACTAAAGCTTGGCTGAGGCAATACTATCTAGATAGCTCCTCCCTCAGAAAAAGTCCGGGTTAGCTCAGACCCTGTGATAATTAACTAAACAGTGCCACCTACAGATAGCTTTTGGAAATACACACAAAACCTAATACAAACCACTAAAGTGTAAATGCCATTTTGTTTTGTTAAATGTGTACATTTCTCCAAATAATGAACATTTCTCCAATATACTTTATTAATTTTGCACTTAATCATGAAAACACTGAACCTGAACTTAAACATTGAACCTGAACTTAGGTTTTCACGTTCCACACGGCCCAACCCTCACTACCTCCCTCATATATGGATAAAGCTGGCCATAAATTTTATATATATATAAAAAACAAAACAAAAAATAAAATAATGTGGTTGCATAAGTGTGCACACCCTCTTATAACTGGGGATGTAGCTGTGTTCAGAATTAAGCAATCATATTCATGTTAAATAGGAGTCAGCATACACCTGCCATCATTTAAAGTGCCTCTGATTAACATAGTAACATAGTAACATAGTACATAAGGCCGAAAAAAGACATTTGTCCATCCAGTTCGGCCTGTCATCCTACAAGTTGATCCAGAGGAAGGCAAAAAAAAAAAAAACCCTGTGAGGTAGAAGCCAATTTTCCTCACTTTAGGGGAATAAAAAATTCCTTCCCGACTCCAATCAGGCAATCAGAATAACTCCCTGGATCAACGACCCCTCTCTAGTAGCTATAGCCTGTAATATTATTACACTCCAGAAATACATCCAGGCCCCTCTTGAATTCCTTTATTGTACTCACCATCACCACCTCCTCAGGCAGAGAGTTCCATAGTCTCACTGCTCTTACCGTAAAGAATCCTCTTCTATGTTTGTGTACAAACCTTCTTTCCTCCAAACGCAGAGGATGTCCCCTCGTCACAGTCACAGTCCTGGGGATAAATAGATGATGGGATAGATCTCTGTACTGCCCCCTGATATATTTATACATAGTAATTAGATCTCCCCTCAGTCGTCTTTTTTCTAACGTGAATAACCCTAATTTTGATAATCTTTCAGGGTACTGTAGTTGCCCCATTCCAGTTATTACTTTAGTTGCCCTCCTCTGGACCCTCTCCAGCTCTGCTATGTCTGCCTTGTTTACAGGAGCCCAGAACTGTACACAGTACTCCATGTGTGGTCTGACCAGTGATTTGTAAAGTAGTAGGAATATGTTCTCATCACGGGCATCTATGCCCCTTTTGATGCAACCCATTATCTTATTGGCCTTGGCAGCCGCTGCCTGACACTGTTTTTTGCAGCTTAGTTTGCTGTTTATTAAAATTCCTAGATCCTTTTCCATGTCAGTGTTACCGAGTGTTTTACCATTTAGTATGTACGGGTGACTTGCATTATTCCTTCCCATGTGCATAACTTTACATTTCTCAGTGTTAAACCTCATCTGCCACTTATCTGCCCAAGCCTCCAATCTATCCAGATCCCTCTGTAGTAGTATACTGTCCTCTTCAGTGTTAATTACTTTACACAGTTTAGTGTCATCTGCGAAAATTGATATTTTACTATGCAAGCCTTCTACAAGATCATTAATAAATATATTGAAGAGAATAGGGCCCAATACTGACCCCTGAGGTACTCCACTAGTGACAGTGACCCAATCTGAGTATGTACCGTTAATAACCACCCTCTGTTTTCTATCATTGAGCCAGTTACTTACCCACTTACAGACGTTTTCTCCGAGTCCGAGCATTCTCATTTTATATACTAACCTTTTATGAGGTACAGTGTCAAATGCTTTGGAGAAGTCCAGATACACGACATCCATTGATTCGCCGCTGTCAAGTCTAGTACTTACCTCCTCATAGAAACTGATTAAATTAGTTTGACATGACCGATCCCTCACGAAGCCATGCTGATATGGCGTTATTTGCTTATTTCCCATAAGATGCTCTAACATAGCATCTCTCAGAAAACCTTCAAACAGTTTACCCACAACAGATGTTAAACTTACCGGCCTATAGTTTCCAGGCTCTGTTTTTGGACCCTTTTTGAATATTGGCACCACATTTGCCATGCGCCAATCCTGTGGGACATTCCCTGTCAGTACAGAGTCCGCAAATATCAGAAATAAGGGTCTGGCTATGACATTACTTAATTCCCTTAGGATACGGGGGTGTATGCCATCCGGTCCTGGCGATTTGTCTATTTTGATCTTTTTAAGTCGCTGTTGTACTTCTTCCTGGGTCAGACAGGACACTTTTAATGGCGAATTTATTTCAGCATTCAGCATTTCATCTGACAGTTTATTTTCCTCAGTGAATACATTGGAGAAAAAAATATTTAACAGCTTTGCTTTCTCCTCGTCGCTCTCTGCGACTCCCCCCTCATTACTCTTTAAAGGGCCGACACCTTCAGATTTATACTTTTTAACATTTATATAATTGAAGAACATTTTAGGGTTAGTTTTACTCTGTTTGGCAATTAATCTCTCGGTCTCTAGTTTGGCCGCTTTTATTTGTTTTTTACATGTTCTGTTTTTTTCCTTATAGTTTTTCAGTGCTTCCGTGCTACCCTCCTGTTTTAGGGTTTTATATTCTTTCTTTTTGTCATTTATTGCTTTCTTTACAGTTCTGTTTATCCACATTGGTTTCTTTTTGTTCCTTAACCTTTTATTCCCATACGGTATGTACCTCTCACAATGAGATTTTAGGATGTTTTTAAAGATATCCCATTTTTTGGCTGTATTTTTATTTTTGAGGACTTTGTCCCAGTTAGTTAGGCCTATGGCCTCTCTTAGTTGGCTAAATTTAGCTTTTTTGAAGTTTGGTATTTTTGTTTCTCCCTGTAGAAACGCTCTTTTGAATGATAATTGGAAGGTTATTACTTTATGGTCACTATTTCCCAGGTGTCCCCCAACCTGCACGTCTGTTGTTCTGTCAGGTCTATTGGTTAATATTAAGTCCAGTATGGCCGTCCCTCTAGTCGGGTCCTGAACCAGTTGGGAGAGATAATGGTCTTTGGTTATTGCCAAGAATCTGTTTCCTTTATGAGATATACAAGTTTCAGTTTCCCAGTCTATATCTGGGTAGTTGAAGTCCCCCATAATAACCACCTCATTATGATTTGCCGCCTTGTCTATCTTGTTTAGTAGTAGATTTTCTGTGGACTCTGGTATATTAGGTGGTTTATAGTAGACTCCTATTAGTAATTTATTGTTGTTTTTAGCTCCATGTATCTCTACCCACAGTGACTCCACATGTTCATGTCCCTCACTTATATCTTCACGGAGTGTGGGCTTTAGACAAGATTTTACATAAAGGCAGACCCCTCCACCTCTCCGGTTTTGACGATCCTTTCTGAACAGACTGTAACCTTGTACATTAACTGCCCAGTCATAGCTATCATCCAGCCATGTCTCAGTTATTCCCACTATGTCATAGTCCTCCTCACACATCACTAATTCCAGTTCACCAGTTTTATTAGTCAGACTTCTGGCATTAGTATACATACATATGAGAGGTTTATGTATATTTTTTACCCTACACCTTTCCTTCTGAACTGTTCTTGTCCCTCCTTCCATTTCTCCCCCAGTCCCACTACCTTGCCCCCGGTCTCTATCTGCACTATCTTCCCCTTCTATAGTGTAATTACCCTCCCCCCCAGTCCCTAGTTTAAACACTCCTCCAACCTTCTAGCCATCTTCTTCCCCAACACAGTTCAGCTGCTCTAGTTGGTCTTTCCTAAAAATTTTCATAGTCGCATCGCACAGCAAAAGCCATGGTCCACAGAGAGCTTCCAAAACATCAGAGGGATCTCATTGTTAAAAGGTATCAGTCAGGAGAAGGGTACAAAAGAATTTCCAAGGCATTAGATATACCATGGAACACAGTGAAGACAGTCATCATCAAGTGGGGAAAATACTGCACAACAGTGACATTACCAAGAACTGGACGTCTCTTCAAAATTGATGAAAAGACAAGAAGAAAACTGGTCTGGGAGGCTACCAAGAGGCCTACAGCAACATTAAAGGGGCTGCAGGAATATCTGGAAAGTACTGGCTGTGTGGTACATGTGACAATAATCTCCCGTATTCTTCATATGTCTGGGCTATGGGGTAGAGTGGCAAGACGAAAGCCTTTTCTTACAAAGAAAAACATCCAAGCCAGGCTACATTTTGCAAAAACACATCTGAAGTCTCCCAAAAGCATGTGGGAAAAGGTGTTATGGTCTAATGAAACCAAGGTTGAACTTTTTGGCCATAATTCTAAAAGATAGGTTTGGTGCAAAAACAACACTGCACATCACCAGAAAAACACCATACCCACAGTGAAGCATGGTGGTGGCAGCATCATGCTTTGGGGCTGTTTTTCTTCACCTGGAACTGGGGCCTTAGTTAAGCTAGAGGGAATTATGAACAGTTCCAAATACCAGTCAATATTGGCACAAAACCTTCAGGCTTCTGCTAGAAAGCTGAACATAAAGAGGAACTTCATCTTTCAGCATGACAACAACCCAAAGCAATAGAGATGTAGACCTCCTGGCACTCCGGAGGGTTGCTGCTTGGAGTCGGGTTCCCACCCCGTGTAGTAAATAAAATAGAAAACTCCAGCAATATGCGTTAGTATCAAAGAATATTTCGTTTATTATGAAAATGCGGCGTCATGATGTGACGTTTCGGCCACTTTTACCGGCCTTTATCAAACTATGTGAAAAATACAAAGGGAGGGTGATAATTACAATCATGTCAGATATCCAACATATGGTGTACAAATAAATCTATAATACATACAGGAGTATAAGGAACACAAAATGTCCCACAAGTCAATTCAACATATTGCAATCCATAACATGTTATTTTGAAAAATACCACAAGAGAGGAAAAAAGAGGGAAAAAAGCACATTAGAGGAAAAGGGAAAAAAAAGGAAAAAGAGAAAATTTCAAGTCAGCATTTCCAGTGATGAGAGTCTACATAAGATATGAGTCAAGGAAACCTGGGAGGACGACCCTGATGTAGAACAGTTAAGGACAACTATTGTATACAGAGATCCAAATACTATCTGCATATTGTGTCGCATCAAGGATGGTTGGAAGAGGTTGTTGGCAGGATACATAAGGAGCAAGGTGATCTGTTATGTCGGTGTTAGTGGAGCTATGGGCCATGGTAGAAGAATGTATTCACACTACTTAAATAAATCGCGATGTAATAAGCATAAAGCGCTATAGCTGTATTAGGAGATGGAGCTTACCTACTGCCGCTGTCGGGAAATACGCCAGTTGTAAATGCGCTGTAAGATGCTGATAGTGTGTATCCACACACTAGATGAGGAAGCGCTGCGGTGTCTTTGAAACGCCCGCCTATATGTAGCGTGGGGGGGCGTGTGCGTCGCTATGCGGAAGGTCAGAGGCTGATGATGCGTTCCACTTGTTTGCGTGTCACGCGTCTCAAGGCTGGGGCGCATGTGACGAGGTGCGCAACCGGAAGTATGATGCGTTCCATGATGCGTTCCATTCGAAACCGGAAGCCGTGCGTACCACCGCTTGCGGTCCAAAAAGGAACTGCTGTAGATAGTGTTGAAGTGATTGATGCACGATGTGAAGTCTACATCGGGAGTGTGTATAAATAATGGCCAAAGAGTTTATATAGTGAATATGTCCGGATGTGTAGAATCACTATGTGGCAGGTAGTGTATTGAAATATCGGACACAATAGCTATAGGAGGGTGTTTCTATTAGTAAAAGGATACCAAACCTTAATCAAAACAGCCACAAAATCATTATACCACCTGGAAAAAATAGAGAGATATATTATTACTAAAGCATGGTAGTATATGTACATATGGTAACAGTGTAAGTTTTATCCATTATGCCTTCATCACTCTTGTACAAGAGAATCATGTAAAGCACTGTATGTCGTAATCCCTATTGAGCCCCTTTGGTTCCAAGCAGTCCATCTTGTGGATCCAGAAGGCTTCACGTTTTTTTAATTGCGTGATCCGATCGTATCCCCTTTTGTGGGGTAGGATCTGTTCGATAACCTGAAATTTGAGTTGCGCTAAATTGTGGCCGGCTGTTTCAAAATGGGCAGGTACAGGGAAAAGAAGATTTTTGCGTCTAATTGAGGATTTCTGCTGGCATATGCGATCACGAATTTTTGGGGTTGTTTCCACAAATGAAGACTCGCATGTAAAAAAACCTTTTATGGGAAAACTTTTTCCGGATTGGGGATGGTGGAAATGAGTGCCCCTGAGGACATTGCTGCATTGTTGGCAGTGAATGCACGGAAAAGTTCCTGTCTTTTGTGTTGTTAGAAATCTCTGTTTAGGGATATTGTGCAGTGGGCCGATATCTGCTTTGACTAGAAAGTCTCTTAGGTTTTTAGGTCTACGGTTGCATGCTAAAATAGGGTTTTTAAATTCTTGTACCAGGGGAAAGGCTTTCTGTAGAATGGACCAATGGTTTCTAATGCTGTTCAATATTTTTTTGGGGGTGGGGTGGTAAGTGTGGACAAATGGTATACGGTTAAGGGCAGTTTTGGGTTTCCTGGGGGCGGTAGTGGTCGTATCTCTGAGGAGGTGCTCTGGATACCCTCTTTCCTTGAATCTGTCTGCCTGAAAGACAGGAACCCAACAAGACTATCTCTTGTAATCCTAGCCCACAAGTTTCCATAGGGGACTTGGGACTAAGAAACAAGAGTCACTATATGCCACCCAAGAACAAACCGGCCATAGAGACATTCATTTCCCTGGTTCAAAAAGACATGACCCAATTCAGGAAAGACCTCCATATGGGTAAATACAAATATCAAAATAATCTCAATAATATCCAAACACAAGCACTCTTCTCCCTACTTAAAAGAAAAGACCTTATCATTAAACCTGCGGATAAAGGGGGAGCATTAGTGCTAATGGACAAAGCCCAGTATAAGACTGAAATTTACCGCCAACTACATGATGTCACCATTTATCGTAAACTTACGGCTGACCCCACCCCACAAATCAGAGATAAAATACATAAGGTCGTACAACATTATCATATGCTCAACATCATTGACAATGCCACGGTAACTTTCTTGTCAAACAATAATCCAGTGATTCCGGTTCTGTACACATTACCGAAAATCCACAAAGACCTCAATAATCCCCCAGGACGACCAATCGTGGCCTCAACCAATTCCATCTTGTCACCACTGTCCATCTTATTGGAAAAATCATTGACCCCATTGATCAAACAGACAAAATCATTCATACTCGACACATCAGATTTTCTTCACATAATTCACAACCTTCCATCACTACCACAGGATACACTACTGGTAACTTGGGACGTCGCCAGCCTATACACCTCGATCTAACACCCTAAGGGACTACAGGCCGTCTCCAAATGTCTCACAGCTCATCTACACAACCCAGACACTATATCCTTCCATATGGACATTCTTGAACTAGTCCTCACAAACAACTTTTTTCTTTTTGAAGATTCTTTCTATTTACAATGCCAGGGGACCGCGATGGGGTCTAATGTGGCCCCTCCATATGCAAATTGTTATATGGCCGATTTTGAGGAATCCTTCATTTACCCTGATAGTCGTTTTTCTGAACACGTCCTCACCTGGAAACGCTATATTGACGATATTTTCTGCATATGGAGGGGCTCCATGGAATCCTTGACCGACTTCCATAACTATCTTAACAGCATATACCATGAATTACAATTCACCATTCACTCCGATACCACTTCAATCAGTTTCCTAGACACGACCGTTACTAAAACCTCATTCGGTACCCTTAGCACGGATCTATATCGCAAACCTACTGATCGCAACAATCTGTTACACTATACAAGTTTTCATTCACTTAATACAAAAAAATCACTTCAAACCTCTCAATACACACGGATCAAACGCATTGTCACATCCGGGGACCAAGTACAAACCCGTCTCACCGAAATGGCAGACAGATTCAAGGAAAGAGGGTATCCAGAGCACCTCCTCAGAGATACGACCACTACCGCCCCCAGGAAACCCAAAACTGCCCTTAACCGTATACCATTTGTCCACACTTACCACCCCACCACCAAAAAAATATTGAACAGCATTAGAAACCATTGGTCCATTCTACAGAAAGCCTTTCCCCTGGTACAAGAATTTAAAAACCCTATTTTAGCATGCAACCGTAGACCTAAAAACCTAAGAGACTTTCTAGTCAAAGCAGATATCGGCCCACTGCACAATATCCCTAAACAGAGATTTCTAACAACACAAAAGACAGGAACTTTTCCGTGCATTCACTGCCAACAATGCAGCAATGTCCTCAGGGGCACTCATTTCCACCATCCCCAATCCGGAAAAAGTTTTCCCATAAAAGGTTTTTTTACATGCGAGTCTTCATTTGTGGTCTACTTGCTAAAATGCCCATGCGGCAAGGTTTATATAGGAGAAACAACCCAAAAAATTCGTGATCGCATATGCCAGCACAAATCCTCAATTAGACGCAAAAATCTTCTTTTCCCTGTACCTGCCCATTTTGAAACAGCCGGCCACAATTTAGCGCAACTCAAATTTCAGGTTATCGAACAGATCCTACCCCACAGAAGGGGATACGATCGGATCACGCAATTAAAAAAACGTGAAGCCTTCTGGATCCACAAGATGGACTGCTTGGAACCAAAGGGGCTCAATAGGGATTACGACATACAGTGCTTTACATGATTCTCTTGTACAAGAGTGATGAAGGCATAATGGATAAAACTTACACTGTTACCATATGTACATATACTACCATGCTTTAGTAATAATATATCTCTCTATTTTTTCCAGGTGGTATAATGATTTTGTGGCTGTTTTGATTAAGGTTTGGTATCCTTTTACTAATAGAAACACCCTCCTATAGCTATTGTGTCCGATATTTCAATACACTACCTGCCACATAGTGATTCTACACATCCGGACATATTCACTATATAAACTCTTTGGCCATTATTTATACACACTCCCGATGTAGACTTCACATCGTGCATCAATCACTTCAACACTATCTACAGCAGTTCCTTTTTGGACCGCAAGCGGTGGTACGCACGGCTTCCGGTTTCGAATGGAACGCATCATGGAACGCATCATACTTCCGGTTGCGCACCTCGTCACATGCGCCCCAGCCTTGAGACGCGTGACACGCAAACAAGTGGAACGCATCATCAGCCTCTGACCTTCCGCATAGCGACGCACACGCCCCCCCACGCTACATATAGGCGGGCGTTTCAAAGACACCGCAGCGCTTCCTCATCTAGTGTGTGGATACACACTATCAGCATCTTACAGCGCATTTACAACTGGCGTATTTCCCGACAGCGGCAGTAGGTAAGCTCCATCTCCTAATACAGCTATAGCGCTTTATGCTTATTACATTGCGATTTATTTAAGTAGTGTGAATACATTCTTCTACCATGGCCCATAGCTCCACTAACACCGACATAACAGATCACCTTGCTCCTCATGTATCCTGCCAACAACCTCTTCCAACCATCCTTGATGCGACACAATATGCAGATAGTATTTGGATCTCTGTATACAATAGTTGTCCTTAACTGTTCTACATCAGGGTCGTCCTCCCAGGTTTCCTTGACTTATATCTTATGTAGACTCTCATCACTGGAAATGCTGACTTGAAATTTTCTCTTTTTCCTTTTTTTCCCCTTTTCCTCTAATGTGCTTTTTTCCCTCTTTTTTCCTCTCTTGTGGTATTTTTCAAAATAACATGTTATGGATTGCAATATGTTGAATTGACTTGTGGGACATTTTGTGTTCCTTATACTCCTGTATGTATTATAGATTTATTTGTACACCATATGTTGGATATCTGACATGATTGTAATTATCACCCTCCCTTTGTATTTTTCCCATAGTTTGATAAAGGCCTAAGTGGCCGAAACGTCACATCACGACGCCGCATTTTCATAATAAACTAAATATTCTTTGATACTAACGCATATTGCTGGAGTTTTCTATTTTATTAACAACCCAAAGCATACATCCAAATCAATAAAGGAATGGCTTCACCAAAAGAAGATTAAAGTTTTGGAATTGCCCAGCCAGAGCCCAGACCTGAATCCGTTTGAAAACCTGTGGGGTGATCTGAAGAGGGCTGTGCACAGGAGATGCCCTCGCAATCTGACAGATTGGAATGTTTTTGCAAAGAAGAGTGGGCAAATCTTGCCAATTCAAAATGTGCCATGCTGATAGACTCATACCCCAAAAGACTGAGAGCTGTAATAAAATCAAAAGGTGCTTCAACAAAGTATTAGTTTAAGGGTGTGCACACTTATGCAACCATGTTATTTTATTTTTATATTTTTTCTTCCCTCTACCTAAAATATTTCAGTTTGTTTTTCAATTGAGTTGTACAGTTTATAGGTCACATTAAAGGTGGAAAAAGTTCTGAAATGATTTATCTTTTTTTACATCACAGAAACCTGACATTTTAACAGGGGTGTGTAGACTTTTTATATCCACTGTATATGCACTCACCTAAAGAATTATTAGGAACACCATACTAATACGGTGTTGGACCCCCTTTTGCCTTCAGAACTGCCTTAATTCTACGTGGCATTGATTCAACAAGGTGCTGATAGCATTCTTTAGAAATGTTGGCCCATATTGATAGGATAGCATCTTGCAGTTGGAGATTTGAGGGATGCACATCCAGGGCAAGAAGCTCCCGTTCCACCATATCCCAAAGATGCTCTATTGGGTTGAGATCTGGTGACTGTGGGGGCCATTTTAGTACAGTGAACTCATTGTCATGTTCAAGAAACCAATTTGAAATGATTCGAGCTTTGTGACATGGTGCATTATCCTGCTGGAAGTAGCCATCAGAGGATGGATACATGTTCTCATTCTGTTTACGCCAAATTCGGACTCTACCATTTGAATGTCTCAACAGAAATCGAGACTCATCAGACCAGGCAACATTTTTCCAATCTTCAACAGTCCAATTTTGGTGAGCTCGTGCAAATTGTAGCCTTTTTTTCCTATTTGTAGTGGAGATGAGTGGTACCCGGTGGGGTCTTCTGCTGTTGTAGCCCATCCGCCTCAAGGTTGTGCGTGTTGTGGCTTCACAAATGCTTTGCTGCATACCTCGGTTGTAACGAGTGGTTATTTCTGTCAATGTTGCTCTTCTATCAGCTTGAATCAGTTGGCCCATTCTCCTCTGACCTCTAGCATCCACAAGGCATTTTTGCCCACAGGACTGCCGCATACTGGATGTTTTTCCCTTTTCACACCATTCTTTGTAAACCCTAGAAATGGTTGTGCGTGAAAATCCCAGTAACTGAGCAGATTGTGAAATACTCAGACCGGCCCTTCTGGCACCAACAACCATGCCACGCTCAAAATTGCTTAAATCACTTTTCTTTCCCATTCTGACATTCAGTTTGGAGTTCAGGAGATTGTCTTGACCAGGACCACACTCCTAAATGCATTGAAGCAACTGCCATGTGATTGGTTGACTAGATAATTGCATTAATGAGAAATAGAACAGGTGTTCCTAATAATTCTTTAGGTGAGTGTATATACAGTCCTGATCAAAAGTTTAAGACCACTTGAAAAATGGCAAAAAAATATATTTAGCATGGCTGGATCTTAACAAGGTTCCAAGTAGAGCTTCAACATGCAACAAGAAGAAATGGGAGTGAGACAAAACATTTTTTGAGCATTCAATTTAATGAAAACAACAAATAAACTGAAACAGGCTGTTTTTCAGCTGATCAAAAGTTTAGGACCACACCTCCAAAAAAAAACTAAACCCCCCCAAAACAGAAATCCAACTTCCAAACATGAACTCAGTAATGAGTAGCTCCGCCGTTATTGTTGATCACTTCAAAAATTTGTTTCGGCATGCTTGATGCAAGCGTTTCCATGAGGTGAGTGGGAACATTTCTCCAAGTGGTGAAGACAGCCGCACGAAGGCCATCTACTGCCTGGAACTGTTGTCCATTTTTGTAAACTTCCCTTGCCATCCATCCCCAAAGGTTCTCAATTGGATTTAGATCAGGGGAACACGCAGGATGGGCCAAAAGAGTGATGTTATTCTCCTGGAAGAAGTCCCTTGTCCTGCGGGCATTGTGTACTGTAGCGTTGTCCTGTTGAAAAACCCAGTCGTTTCCACACAGACGAGGGCCCTCAGTCACGAGGAATGCTCTCTGCAACATCTGGACATAGCCAGCGGCCGTTTGACGCCCCTGCACTTCCTGAAGCTCCATTGTTCCACTGAAGGAAAAGGCACCCCAGACCATTATGGCACCCCCTCCACTGTGGCACGTAGAAAACATCTCTGCTTGTCATGCCAGTAACGTTGGAAACCATCAGGACCATCAAGGTTACATTTTTTTCATCAGAGAATAAAGCTTTCTTCCACCTTTGAATGTCCCATGTTTGGTGCTCTCTTGCAAAGTCCAAACCAGCAGTTCTGTGGCGTTCAAGGAGACGAGGTCTTTGAAGACGTTTTTTGTTTTTGAAGCCCTTCAGTCTCAGATGCCGTCTGATGGTTATGGGGCTGCAATGAGCACCAGTAAGGGCCTTAATTTGGGTCGAGGATCGTCCAGTGTCTTGACGGACAGCCAATTGGATCCTCCGGCTCAGTGCTGGTGAAATTTGTTTGGGTCTTCTGATATAAGGTCTGATAGGGATCTGACTATGTGGGCTGATATAAGGTCTGATGGGGGTCTGACATTGACGGCTGATCTGAGGTCTGATGGGGTTCTGACATAAAGGGCTGATGTGATGTCCTGATATGGGGGTCTGATCTGAGGATCTGATATGAGGTCTAATGAAAAAAAATATATAACTTATTTTCCTTCTCTTAAACCTGGGGTGTGTCTTATCATCGGGTGCGTCTTATAAAGCAAAAAATACGGTAACTAATTCTTTTCACAGCCAACCTATATGTATTTGATATTATTTTTCACAGGACACATTAGACCTTTCTTCTGTGCCATTTGATGACAGATATAATATGAAAAAAATATTGTGGGAAAAAAATTTAAAATTATGAAAAAAATTATATTTTTCCTTTCTTATTAATTTAGTTTCTGACTGTTACAAAAGAGAAAACACTTATAAAGCCATGACTTTATGTTTGTACCATGAAAATGGATGCTGGTTGTGTAATTTAGCTACTGCTGGGCTCACCGCAAGACTTTAAAGGACTGGAGCGCATTTTGGATTTTGGAAACCTATTTTTTTTATTGCTGGTTTTATGGCACCGTACTACCAGTACAGATGTTGTACAGCTCCAAAACATTGGACATTTTAAAGGGGTTGTCCAACTATTTTTATTGATGACCTATCCTAAGGATAGCTCATTAATATCATATCGGTAGGGGTCCGACACCCGGCACCCCCGCCAATCAGCTGGTTGAAGAGAAGGTGCGCACAGTGCCAGTGCAGCTTCCATTTAGTGATTACCTGCTCGCCTCCGCAACAGCAGCAGTCAGCAGGTGTAATTACTACAACTGTAGTATACACTTGAATAGGAACAAGCCGTCCCTGTCTTTTCTTCAAACAGCTGATCGGCGGGGGTGCTGGGTGTCGGACCCCCCACGGATATGATATTGATGAGCTATCCTGAGGATAGGTCATCAATAAAAATAACTTGGACAATCCATTTAAGCTTTTGGCTTTGTGTTAAAAAAAAAAATTGTAAATGAAAAAATATGCGTACACTTGTATATTTTACATCCCCCCCCGCTATACTAAATATAGCTAAAAAAAATAATAATGTATGTATGTTTGTATAATTTACACACACAAAGTCTGTTATACTATTGCTGAAACTAATAAATATACTTTTTATTTTATTTTTTCTGAATGAAAAAGGTGGGAAATGTGTTTCTGTGTTTGTACCTAGTCTGCTATACTATTTCCAAAACTAGTAGCTATAACTTTTCTATTTTTTATTTTCTTTATTTCACTTTTTAGTAATTTGTTTTATTAATTTTTTTATTTATTTATTTCCTTTTTTTAAAACTTTTTTCTATTTTGTTTAGAATATTATTATTATTAGTTATTATTTTTTTTTTTTTTAATTCAGGATACTTACTGTGACCACAGCTGTCTAATGAGTGGTTACAGAGATCTGTGGCACTATGGGGCACGGGCAGATTACAATGTAACCCGATGCTCTTATATGTCGGATTACAGATAAGAGCTTACTCCCACAACGTATATATACAATAGTTATTGTCTGAAGTTCTCTAATATTGCTCAGATGTATAGGGACTGCTATATGCTTGACTCTAGTTTTATAGGGACTGCAATGTGTTTGACTTTACAGTTTAAGGACACTGTTTAGTGGTTGACAATATTAGAAAGGGCTCAGTATCTCAAATTTGGGACAGTGCCTCTCTCTCCGGGCATTAGATTGGGGCTACATGGCAACATGTGTCATGCAATCCCAAAAAACCAAAAATTTTGGCCACAAACACAGTCCTCATACACCACAGCTCCACCAGCCGCAAATTCAACTCGTATACTAGAATGTGTACTCCACAGACAGATATTCAGTTATTCTTAATAGATCCTTTATTTGTTTTTAACAACCAATATATTATATGTCATATAGAAAAGTAAAAACCTGAGTCCATTTCATTGTGTCAATTCATTTCAAATCCAGACTGCCTCATCCAGGTGCAATCAACTTAACATACACTCCCTTGACATCCTATTGAACGCAATTCACAAGTGCAGGAGTAGTATGTTGCACTCAGCTTTGCAACATTTCGGTGGACACGCCATCTTTTTTAAGCGTATTGTCATCTGTCCGAGGAATACACATTCTAGTATACGAAAATGTGTCGCGCGACATTGGATCTAATCAGTGGCGTAGCTAGAAATGACTGGGCCCCACAGCAAATTTTTGAATGGGGCTCCCCTCCCCCAGTAATATTTTCGCAACCCCTTCCTTTCAAGCTGCCCCCATTCCTGTGGCTAGTAAAGATCGCTCTCTCAGACCAGGCCCGGCAGCTGTTCCATGCGAATTCTACACTGTCTATACCAGTGTTTTCCAACCTTTTTTGTGCAAAGGCACACTTTTTTCATGAAAAAAATCACGAGGCACACCACCACTTTTTTGACTTAGCTATAAGTTCAGCAACGTGATAGCTAGCTTTAAGAGCTCTTTCATTTACCTTTGTGGTTTTTCTCATGAAAGTTGCCTGTTTCTCTGTGTTTTCACGCAGGCGAACAAAATAGTCCGCATTCTTGTTTTGAAGCGAAGGGTGTTTCGTTTGGAGATGGCGTTTAAGTTTACTTGGGACCATAGCACTGTTAGATAGCTTTTCACCACACACCAAGCACAGTGGAGTTGGTTTCTTTGCATCTCCGGTGAAAGTAAATCCAAATGAAATATAGCTTTCGCTATATTGCCTTGTGCCAGAGAATTTGCTTGAGCTAACCATCTTTGCTTTCTTTTGATCCCCACTCATACTTGGGCTCTCATCTGGCTCCGAATTTTGTTCAGGGTCCAGTTCTTTCCTTTTCAAAAACTTGTCCATCACTGTATCTGCTCCTGTCTCACTGTCACTCAGTACTTACTGTGCTTGTCTCCTCCAGATAGCCGCTGTCCGTCACACCTAAGGCGCGCTTCTCCATCCAGATCCATTAATCAGCGCTCTTCTGCTCATGTCTCCTCCAGATCCATCACTCAGCGCTCCTCTGCGCTGCGACGCGATAATCAGATCCATCGGCGCTCTTCTGCGCATCGGTGATCTACTGCGATGTCTCCTCCTGTCAGACTGTAACAGGACAGTGACACCGGAGCTATATAGTCCGTAACATGCGGCTTCAGCTCACAAATAGACCAAATTGGAATTTTTCCCCACGGCACACCAGACAATATCTCACGGCACACTAGTGTGCCGCGGCACAGTGGTTAAAAAACACTGGTCTATACTGTCACTGTATATAATTTAATTGTGTAATACTGTTGAGGGTGCCCTGACAAAATCTTTCAGTCCTCCTCCTCCTGGATGGGCCCCCTTCTTGGTCAGGGCCCCAAAGCAGCCGCTTCCCCTGCTTCCCCTATAGCTACGCCCCTGGATCTAATGATTGTCAAAGGTGCTGCTGTGTGACATTCGACATGCCAAGACTGCGACTCAACAATTGCAAAAATTCTAGATCTGATGGCTTTTGTGTTGCAGGTCACAAGTTGAACATAACTTTTATTCCCATCGACTTTAATGTAAGTTGCATGAGACATGTGACTCGCCTGTGATTTACTATTTGGGTGACCCTTCACTACGTGTTGAGACACAGTTTAATTTTTATTTTCAAATGGTCAGTGAGACCAATAGTTGTCTCTAGGTTGACACGTGTGACAATATTCTAAATAAAAACGTAACATTTATTGTCGTATATAAATAAAACTTCACACTGGACTAACATTTAAAATTCTCAGCTCTGCCTGCTATATGAATAGTAATTGTTATTAAATCCCAAATAGTCTTTGGATGGATGTGGAGCCAAATCACAGCTCTAAAGTAGTCACATAACAACAAGTTGCAGACAAGTTGCACATAGTTTTATGTTGCTTTGTAGCCCTGGCCTTAATGTAAAAGCCAGATAGACTACTACTATTTTTCTCTTATTTAGAACAATGCATTTCTTCTACATTTCCACTAGATGGCAGTAGCAAAGTCTACTTGTCATGCAACTGTAAATCTGTGAACTGTGCTCTTTGATTAAAACTAGTGTAGATAAAAAGCTGCTGCCATCACCAGTGAATTACATTTCAGATTTCTAGCGCAAATACTGCAGCGTATTATAACAGGCATGATACATTGCAATACAGAAGTATTGCAGCATATTATATACCCTAAAAGGCTAAAAAGATCATAAAAAAGTTAAAATGTTTAACAATGTTTATTAAAAAGAAGGAAAAAACATTTACTTCCATTGAAAATGTTTTATGTCAAACATATAGAAAGTACAATAATTGGTATTACAGTGACCGTTAACTACCTGATATATAAAATTATCAAGTTTTTATTGCTTTCTATTCACCTCATTCACCAAAGGAACAGAACAACAATTATTTAAAAGCAATAAAGACCCCAAAATGGTATAAATCAGTGGTCTACTTTTTATGGAGGCAGACCTTGCCATTGCCATGGGGCCTTTGGTGAGCAGGTGCAACACTGGACTCCTTCTTCTGCTTCCTGACAGATCCATGGCATTTTCTTGCAGCCAGCTCTAGAGAGGGCTCAGTGCAAAGAGAATTTTATAGATACCATTGAATTCAATGGTTACCGTATAAATTCCTATGCACTGAGCTACGCCTAGTGATGGCTGGAGGCAAACAGTTTTATCATGTAATGTATATAGGAAGCAGAGGAAGCAGAGGATTTATAGCTGTATAAGGCCTCTTTCACACGAACGTGTGCACTCCGTGGCAGTATTGCGGACCGCATTTGCGGATCCGCAATACACGGGTGCCGTTCCGTGGGCATTCCGCATCACGGATGCGGACCCATTCACTTGAATGGGTCCGCAAACCTGGAGATGCGGAATGGTGCGGAACGGAACCCTACGGAAGCACTATGGAGTGCTTCCGTGGGGTTTCGTCCCGTACTTCCGTTCCGCAAAAAGATAGAACATGTCCTATCTTTTTGTGGAACAGGCGGATCTCGGACCCGTTAAAGTGAATGGGTCCGCGATCCGCTGCGGCTGCCCTATGGTTGGTGTTCGCGCATTGCGGCCCGAAATTAGCAGGCCGCAGCACGGCCACGTAGCGCACATGTTCATGTACAAGAGGCCTAAGGGAGATGTATCAGTGTATTTATTTCAGTTGTATAAATACATTAAGAAATAGAGTATACAAAAAGAGCACCATACTAGTAAAGCAGCTATTCCACTTTTTCCAGCATAGACGTAGGGTTAAGTGGTTGGAGCAGAGCATGATTATTTTTAATTAGAAATTCCTCAATGTAATAAAAAAAATGAAATGTAAATTCATCAGAAATCTCACTGGGGCCTTTTTAAATTTTGCCATGGGGCCCTATGAAATCTGTGTACACCCTTGGTGCAAGTGAAATATCTACTAATGTAGTCAGGTAAAATAATGTATTTTAATACAATATGGCTTTCTGAATATGCAGGCACAAAAAAGTTTATACTGACTACAAGTGAGACAATAGAAACCTAGGCTAAACAGTGTAAGGCCTGGTTCACACTTGAGCGTATTTGATCCGCGCGTTTTACGCGCGTTTTTGTCAGACATTTTCGGGGCGCGTTTTTGGAAATAGGAAACGCGCGTCGTACGCGTTCTTGTGATTGACCACAGAGGCGTCCAATGAAAAACAGAGGTGTTTATGTACAGAACGCGCAACAATACACCCCAAAGAAGCTCCTGTACTTCTTTGGGCGTAGGGCGTTTTACAGCGTTCGTACGCGCTATAAAACGCGCAGGTGAGAACCATGCCCATAGGGAAACATGGGTTTTCGCCTGTTGAGCGTTTAACAGCGCGTAGGAACACACTGTAAAACGCTCAGGTGTGAACCAGGCCTAAAGCTATGCCAAATTTATCACAGTGGCTCCGGCTGAATTATAAATCTGTCACTTTTAGTTTAAGGCTAGGGCTATACGCGACATGTGTTGCGCAACATTTATTTTAACGATAGTCTATGGTGTCGCACTGCGACATGTGACATGCTGCGACTGCGACACAACAGTCACAAAAATCCATCCAAGCAGAGCTACACCATAGACTATCATTAGAATAAATGTTGCGTGACATTGGTGCGAATTATTGTCACATGACAAATATCGCTGTGTAGCCCTAGCCTAAATGTATGTTGTCTACTAGTTGGCTTACTTTGTGCCAGAATTTTGCACCAAACGTTTGGTGCAATTTTGGTGCACATTGTCGTATCTTAAGCGATTTCCCTTTTTAGTAAAATGTCTGTTTTAGTAACTACATCATCCCTTGCTAAGCTTCATCATTGCTCTTTGTTGTGACATTCCTCTATTATTCCTTCTAGAAGTTACAAATGAGATGTTAGCAGTCTGCAATGAAAGGTCAGCTGGGTGTTAACAGTTGGGGATGTCCCTGCATAGTCTGATATTATCCAATCAGTGCTGCCAGTGTCAGACTGTGCAGAGACCCACCCCAACTGGTAATATCCAGCTGGACCTTCATTACAAACTTCTAGCAATTCAGTAATAACTTATAAAAGGAATAATAGGGGAACAAGTAGGCTTGGATGTCTGATTTTTGAGCTGAGCATTTGCCTGCTTGTCGTGTGATCAGTGCCATGTTTACATAGGTCAATGATCTGCTAAATGTTCATGCTTATTTGTGCCCAGTCATTGGCCCATGTAAAAGGCTTTTTAGAGATTAGGACCCTATTACACTTGTAACACCCCCGAATGGTGTTGCCATTCCTACACCCTGCTACTGTCCTTAATGGTCTATCATAAAGTCATCTAAACCTTATGTTCCAGGTCCTCTCCATAACGTGCATCTATAATAATGTTTGAAACTGTTTATAACATGTAATATGCCTGGTTCACCAACAGGTGGCAGCAAACATGGCAAAGCTGTACTTAGGTAGAATGGAGCGTTCCATTCCATTCTAACCCCCCCTCTGTAGGGAAATGGGCTAGTCCTATTTCCTGCAGAAAGGCTGGGGACCAGTTAAACTGGTTCTAGTGCTAGTGGTAGTGTGTGTGCTGGTAGGGACTCCATGTTGTAGCTCACCGGATTCTACCACATCCCTTGAACATAAGCCCGACCAAGGAGTGAAGCACAGCATCACGAAGAAAGCAAAGACACTAATTAAGCTTGTTAGGACAGCAGAGTCAGATATAGCAGAGTTGAGTTTGCCTGCCATTTTAATGCTAAAGCCTACTGGAACCAAGATAAAGCCTGAAATCTGTTTTGGAAAGACGTTTACTCAAGTAAAGCTGCCATTGAACTTCATCTCAAGGTCTGGACTCAAGTTCTTCCTTAATCCCTCAATTATTCCCTTTATTTATTGCTTCGGAGCCAAAGCCTGGGGTCCAGCGGTATCCAGGTAGGAGCATTGTGACACACATAAAGAGACCTTTGGGCCGCACCATTACTCCACTCGGCATTTCCTACACCTGGGATGCGATTTATAGTAGGGCCCTGGGGGGAAGCCGCCCGCTGCACACTGCTCAATGTTAAGGCAGTGTGAGTGCCAATGGGTGATCACACGGGCTGATGCAAACATTCCTGACACAGGGAGATGTGCTGCCAATAATCTGGCATCCTGCGTCCTGATGAAAGATGGCCATCAGTTGACAAACAAGCATTTGCTTGTTCACAAGCTGCTTGGCTGCTTAATTACTGTCACAGCGCGGTTCACTGTGACACTTTCCATGTAGGCTGGCTGCATGCACCCTTGAGTACTGGCTGCAGGCTGAATTCCTGTGCAGGCTGGTTGTTTGGGGCTGCAGGGTCAGTAAATTCGCCTTTGGATGTTGCTATCCCCGTGTCAGTCTGTCTGCGGTTTCATGGGTTGGTTGTGCTCTGGCGTACTGGCTGTGGGTGTCTCCGTGTTTGCTGGTTGCCAGGGGCAATGGCCTGTGCTGCAGTCTGTCTGTTATGGTCTGTTCTGGACTCTGGTTCTGTTGGGGTTAACTCCCCTGTTCTGTGGCTGGGTGGGGCTTCTCAGGTGCCTCGTTATGCAGCTTTAAGTTCCTGTGAGCTGTGGGGCTTGGGGTCAGTTTGTCCTGTTCCGTTCTAGGTGTAGCTCCTTGCTGCTGACCCAAGGGGTCTTACCATCTGCCCGTTTGTTTGGTTCCGCCTATGTTTTCATTGTTGTATTCTGTATCTTGTTTATGCCATATCCTGTTCTGTCTGTATCTGCCCTGTATTATGCTTCGTTTCTGCTCTGTATCCTGGTCAAGATTTATGTATTGTCCATGTTCGCCTAGCAGTTCGTAACTGCATCTGTCTGCCTAGCAGTTCGTAACTGCATCTGTCTGCCTAGCAGTGCGTAACTGCATCTGAGAGCCTGGCAGTTCTTAACTGCTTCCATTGTATCCTGTCCCATGTCTGTCCTGTAGTGCCTCTGGCTTCTGTCCCTGTTCTGTTCATGTCAGTTTCTGTCCATGTCTGTATCTGCTTGTTTTATGTCTGCCTTCAGAAGAGGGTCCCTGGCTTCCCCGGAGAGGGAATCACCATCCGTGTGCAGCTCTGCCTGGGGCCGCTTAGCTTCTATCGCTTGCGGCGCAGGTAACTGCTTCTACCTTTGCTATGCCTTGCCTGTCTGTGGTATCTGATCGGTATCTGGATCTGTATCTGTGTTGGTATCGCTGTCTGACTCTGCTGGTACCATTGTTGGTATCTTCTGGTCTGCTGGACCAGCTGCCACTGACTCGGTTTACGCTCTGGAGTCGCCTCTAGCAACTACCGTGGCTCAAGTCTATCCTCCCCACTAGAGGCGCTAGTGAAGACCTGGTGTTGCTTAGTTACGCCCCTCCAGAGTACTGCCAGTCAGTGGCACAGTGGGTACTCACCCGCTGGTTTGTTACAATTACATGGGTCATTTATCGGGAACAAGCGTCCATATGAACACTGGATAACTGAAAATCATGCAGGCTTATAGGGCCCTTGGGCTGTGCTTACGCAACACAATTCTGGAAAAGTTTTAACTTGAAAGCTAGTTATAATAATTCAGAATGAAGACTATTTATCTTCTTTTACAGACAGTAATCTATATAAACATTTATAGGGAGTCTGTCACGTACCTTTCACTAATATACCTACTGGCAATGGCCATCAGAATGTTGTAAAAGCATTATAACCATTCCTTTGTCATTTGGGTGTGTATTCAATTTCCAGGAAAAGCTCTTTTATTCCTATGATAATCAGCTCCCAAGTGCCAAGCTGGACGGGCTTTCTTTTTCAAAGTGCCCAAGCCCACCATTCCTCCCAATTGTCTGTTCCTCCTCTAAACACCCAAGGCTTCCTTCCTTCTCCTCTGACGTCAGAGCGATGCAGCTCTGTGCTGCGCTTCCTGCATCTGCGCAGTGGATTCTCTTTTGTGGCCTATTGCCTCAGGGATATGTTCTGCGAAGGTGCTGCGGCCTATGCTTGTGAAGATCAGCAGAAACATATCCCTGAGGTAATAGCTTACCAAAAGGGAACTTACTGCGCAGGTGCAGGAAGCACAGCACAGAGGAGAAGGGAGGAAGCCTTAGGTGGTTAGAGGAGGAGCAGACAGTGGGGAAGAGCAGTGGGCATGGGCACTTTGGAAAGAAAATACCACCCAGCTTGGCACTTAGGAGCCGTTTTTCATAGGAATAAGATTGCTTTTCCTGGACATTGAATAAACACCCAAATGACATAAAGGTGTATATATAGCATGCTTGTACAACGTTCTGATGACCATAGCTGATAGTTATACTAGTAAAACAGGGGCGGACACAGACAGCAGAGGGCCCCTGTGCAAATAATGTGCCTGCCCCCCCCCCTCCTCCTCTCAAGCCAAATTCTCAACATAACCTATTCCGTCCTAACATTACTTATAGCAATACAAAACATACAGGGTAAGGGAACTTTCACACCTGCAGCACTACGCCACGGCCACCTGATCCGGCAGAGAATGCATGGAATTGGCCGGACACAAACTCAGGCATGCAGCGGTTTGTGTCCCACTGATTCTCTGCATTTTTGCCGGATTGTGGCCGATCTCTGCCAGACCCCATTATAGTTAATGTGGCCAGCGGACATTCTGTCTGCATCCAGCAGTGCTGGAGCATTCCGGAAGGCTGTTCTCTGCAAGAAGAGCCTGCCAGAATCACTAACTCCGATGTGAAGGTAGCCTAATACAGGTCCACATACCTCTTGCATCCAGGGACGTCTTCGTTGATGTAGATGTTCTCTGTCCTCATCTTCTTGTTTCAGACCACACCGCCATGATGATTTCTTTCTGTCATCTCTTCTTTCTGCAGGGTTTGACAGACATCTTAGTTTCCTAGTTTTCCATCATTCTCCCACCTAATCAACACCCCTCTAATACTGTGCCTGCTGTGCTCCCTATACAAGTTACACACAGATAGTTCCCCTTAAATAATTACTGGCACACAGTGTCCTAAAAAATAACTGCGCCCAGGAAACAGTGTCCCTGACACTAATAGTGTAAATATAATGTTCCCCAAAAATAAGTGTGCTAAGCTGATACCGTGCCAGGGTGCCCACCAAAGTAACAGTGCTCCCTAAAATCCCACCAAAAGAAATAATTATCTACCAGACAACACGTAGTAGTAATAGTGCCCCTACAGTAATAATGACCCCACTGTGTCCCAGAAGTAATAATGCTCCCATAGTGTTCATACTAGTATTCAAGTTCCTCATAGTCCCTCAACTGTAATAAAGCCCACCATAATGTCCCAAGTGGTAATAATTATCTTTATAATGTGCGCCAGTACATAAAAGTGCCCTGTTGTGTGGCAGTATAAAAAAAAATCTCCTCTTAGTGCCCCCTGTAGAGTCAATGTCCCCATAGTACCCTCATAATGTGTGCCAATGCCCTCTACTGTTTGCCAAAAAAAAAACCTCTTAGTGCCCCCAGTTAAGCCAAGGTCCCCATAGTGCCCTATAATTTGTGCCAGTATGAAATACTCCTATATCGTATGCCTCCCCTTGTTCCCATGGTGCCTGACAATGTGCCAGTAAAAAATGCCCCCATAATGTGTGCCAGTATATAAAATAGGGTCACCAGTAGATGCCCCCATACTGCTCCCCCCTTCTTAGTGCCCCCCATGTCTGCCAATATATAAGATAGAGCCCCAGAAGATGCCCCCATAGTGCTCCTCTCCCCCCTTCTCCATAGTGCCCCCATGTGTGCCAGTATATAACATAAGGTCCCCATAGTGCTCCTCCCCCTCCATAGTACCCCCCATGTGTGCCAGTAACTAACATAGGGCCCCGATAGTGCTCCTCCCCCTCCTTAGTGCCCCCCATGTGTGCCAGTATATAAAATAGGGCCCCAATAGTACTCCCCCCTCCATAGTGCCAGCATGTGTGTCAGTATTTAAAATAGGGCCACCCATAGTGCTCCCCCCTCCATAGTGCCCCCCTTGTGTGCCAGTATATAAAATAGGGCCCCAATAGTACTCCCCCCCTCTATAGTGCCCCCATGTGTGTCAGTATTTAAAAAGGGCCCTCCATAGTGCCCCCATGTGTGCCAATATATAAAATAGAGCCCTCCATAGTGCCCCCCATGTGTGCCAATATATAAAATAGAGCCCTCCATAGTGCCCCCCATGTGTGCCAATATATAAAATAGGACCCCAATCGTACTCCCCCCCCTCCACAGTGCCCCCATGTGTGTTAGTATTTAAAATAGGGCCCCCATAGTGCTCCTCCTCCTCCATAGTGCCCATAAGATAGGGCCCCAAGTAGATGCCCCCATGAGTGCCAGATAGGGCCCCTAGTAAAGTGTAAATAAATAAAAAAATAAACTCACATACTTACCTCCTTGCCGCTTTCAGCGATGCGATGCAGGCCTCTTCTGGCCTGTGTCCCACGCTGTATGGCTCAGGCGGTGTGATGACGTCATCGCGCCGCCTGTTCCGTCCTCTGATAGGTTGCAGGCCTAGTGCCTGCAGCCTATCAGAGGAAGGGGAAGGGAGACGCCTCTCCCCTGCCCCGTCGCAGCATCCATCCGTATCGCTGTCCTAAGGACAGCGATACAGATGAATAGAGATGAGCGCTTCCACAATGGAAGCGCTCATGTCCCCCTGCTGCCGGTAGGAAGGGGCTCCCTCCTGCTCTGGGCCCCTGTGCAGCCGCACCGGCTGCACATGCGGTATGTCCGCCCCTGTAGTAAAAGGTATGTGATAGACTCCCTTTAATAGCTGTAATAGGCCGTAAGCTCCTCCTAGTGGTGATGTCCAGTATAATCTGCGTGAATCTTGCCTCTTCTGGAAGTCCAATAGATCTCTCCTATTCTGGTACAATCTAGAAGAGTAGGAAGTTATAAAATAAACTCAAACGTGTCAATGTACCTTCTTGTTTGTAAAGATACCAGCTCAGGGGCTTTGCTAGGTTAAAACATTTGGGGCCTGGGGCCGTGATGTTTTGTCCCAGGCCCCAAATGTCCTGCCTGCCTGCTAGATACAACTGTATTGCCATCCACAGGAAGGCAATACAATTGAATCTAATGCTGTGGAAGAGCTGAAAGACCTGTGGTGACATCACAGGTCATGTGACCAATAAAACAGTCAGTGGTTGAGAAGGACCTGCGACGATGTCACCATCATGTGACCAGTGCAGGAGAGGGCAGCAGTGAAGAGTGGAAGAAGCTGAGGTGATGTCTGCTACATCAGGAGAGGTAAGTGAAGGGAGAGGCAGAGCAATGCTGGGAGTTGTGGTTATTTAACTGGGACTGTATGTTAGGGCTGAAGGGAGGGATGTTTTTTACATGGAACTGTGTGTCGGAGGTGGCTGGAGAGGGGGTCATGTTATTTACATGGGACTTTATGTTGGAGGGGCTGGGGCAGGGTGATGTTACTTACATGGGACTTAATTTTGGGGGGGCTGGGGCAGGGGGATGTTATTTACATGGGACTGTATGTTGGATGCGGCTGTGGGAGGGAGTGATGTTATTTACATGGGACTGTATGTCGGAGGCGGCTTGGGGAGGCAATGATGTTATTTACCTGAGACTGTATGTTGATGGTGGCCGTGGGAGTGAGTGATGTTATTTACATGGGACTGAAAGTTACAGGGGTCTGAGGGAGGGAGTGATGTTGTTTACATGGGACAGAATGTTCAAGGGGCGATGTTATTTATGTGGGACTGTATGTTGAAGGTGGCTGTTGGGGGGAATGATATTTACATGGGACTGAATGTTGAGGGGGTGATGTTTACATGGGAATGCATGTTGGAGGTGTCTGGGGAGGAGGTGATGTTATTTACATGGGACTGTATTTTGGAGGGGGCTGGAGAGATGGTGTGATGTTATTTATATGGGACTGTATGGCGGAGGGAGGGAAATAGTGTTATTTACATGAGACTGTATGTTGGAGGGGGTGAAGGGAGGGGAGTGATGTTATTTACATAGGACTGTATTTTGGAGGGGGCAGGAGAGATGGTGTGATGTTATTTACATGGGACTGTATGGTGGAGGCGGGAATATAACAGGGGGCACTGCAAATCCAGGGGACATTATAGGAGTTATTATTACTACTGAGGGTTCTATAGGAGGGACTTATAGATCTGCTTTATTTCTACTAAGAATACTATGGGGGGGGCTTATTACTACTGGGTGGTCTGTAAATAGCTTTATTACCACTGGGGGGAACAATAGGGGGCCTTATTTGTACTGGGGGCTCTGTGAGGGTATTAACACTGGAGGGCTCTTCTACTAATGGGGGCACTCTTGGGGAGCATTATCACGGTTGGGGGCACTGTAGGGGGCAGTATTACTATGGGGGCACTCATTTTTCTTCAGGATAGTATCTGGGGGTATTGGGGGCACAGCGAGCAGCAGGATAACACTGTGTGGACTCCAGGTTCGGGGATGATGATAGAAATGTGAGGACGCTAAGATGTCTGTGTGTCACACACTGCAGAGACGAGGCGGCTGAGAGAAGTTGTACGGACCGAATGGAGAAGATGAGAATGGAGAAGATGATGACAGAAAAGATCTACATCTGAGGAGACGCCACCTGGGAGGCCCTGGACGTGACAGGTATGTGCTGCTGTATAGCAAGTAAAGCAAAATGCGGTGTGTGAGGGGAGGGGGGGACGACTTAGCGAACTGGGCCATATTCATTGGGGCTTGGGCCCCGGATCTTTTGGAACCCTAGCAACGCCCCTGTACCAGCTTATAAAATTCATATCTACAAAATTCTGATGTAAGATCTTGCAACCTTTGGAACTGTTCACATTCATCAGAACGACTGCGTATAACACAGGACTCGCTTGTCCATCTAGGCTCTGCAAAACGTAGCAGCACATAGCAAGCTGGAGATTTAGTTAAGTATAATCTCTTCAGTTATTTCAGATATTTTATTGAGCTCGGTAAAACAAAGGCTTAGATATACTAAAGTATTGCATTGCATTTGCTGGTGATTTAACCGCGCAGAAGTGGAAATTCACAGTAAAGTAGGACATCACCTTTCACCGATATCCTCCCGTCTCTTGTTTTATAGGCTCATTCTAGTTATGGAATAGATTTATGGAACAGCTTATGTACTGAGTTTACGTGTAAGTGAGCAGATGCAAGTGCAGAACATGTCAGGCAATGATTCATTTTTCACTTTAAAGGGGTATTCCCATGTGGACTTTTATAGCATATTGATAGGATATGCCAGATAGTTGCGGGTTCCACTTCTGGGATTTGTTACCATCTCCAGAACGGGGCCCCAAAGCGAACATGGAGCACACTGTGCATGTGAGGCATCCGCACTATTCGCTGCTGTTGGAAAAATGTCAATTGGTCATGCTCTTAGTTTTGGATGTCCAAAAGTAGCAGATGAAGAGAAAGCTGCCCAAGTGCAGCCATACCTCCGTTCACTGCTATGGGAGTTCCAAAAGACAGTACTCTGATATTTTCGGAAGTCCCATAGCTGTGCATGGAGGGCAATTGTGCAAGCATGGCTTGCTCTATATTCACTTTGGGCCCCATTCTAGGGACAGGAGCAGATCCCAGCGGTGGGACCTGCATCTATCAGATAAGTATACCCCGTTAAGAAATTTTTATGGAAGCCTGAGTGCATTTATCTGAGGGTACTCCTAATTCCCAGTCTGTCTGGGATCTTAAGGTGCCCATACAATGCAATAGCTTTTGGCCGACAGCTATCTCTCCCAACTCCCCCATATACATACACGCTTGGTTCGGTTGATCATGTATTTATTTTCAATATGGAGATGGAAGAAAGCTGCCGCCAGACACTTCTAGTGGTGGCTTCATCCCCTGAGAACAAAAGAATCGGGCAGATGATCAACATCATCTCTTGGAGTAGAGTCGGAAGCTCCTCACACTTATTGGACTGTTGATGGCCAGATGTTTTATATAATACTAGACCAGGGGTGGCCAACCTTACATACACAAAGAGTCTAAAAAAAAAAGTATGACTACCAGGAGCCACAGGCTATACATTTACACACAGTTACCGTATTTTTCCCCCTACAAGATGCACCTAGGTTTTAACAAAGAAAAATAAGATTAAAAAAATATATTTTTCATCTGATCTGAGGTCTGCTAAAAATATTTTTTCTTATTGTTCATTAGCAGAGAAAAAAATAAAAAATATATTTTTCATCAGACCTCAGATCAGACTCCTAAATCAGATCCCCAATCTTTATCTGACCTACAGTCGTGGCGAAAAGTTTTGAGAATGACACAAATATTAGTTTTCACAAAGTTTGCTGCTAAACTGCTTTTAGATCTTTGTTTCAGTTGTTTCTGTGATGTAGTGAAATATAATTACATGCTCTTCATACGTTTCAAAGGCTTTTATCGACAATTACATGACATTTATGCAAAGAGTCAGTATTTGCAGTGTTGGCCCTTCTTTTTCAGGACCTCTGCAATTCGACTGGGCATGCTCTCAATCAACTTCTGGGCCAATTCCTGACTGATAGCAACCCATTCTTTCATAATCACTTCTTGGAGTTTGTCTGAATTAGTGGGTTTTTGTTTGTCCACCCGCCTCTTGAGGATTAAACACAAGTTCTCAATAGGATTAAGATCTGGGGAGTTTCCAGGCCATGGACCCAAAATGTCAACATTTTGGTCCCCGAGCCACTTAGTTATCACTTTTGCTTTATGGCACGGTGCTCCATCGTGCTGGAAAATGCATTGTTCTTCACCAAACTGTTGTTGCATTGTTGGAAGAAGTTGCTGTTGGAGGGTGTTTTGGTACCATTCTTTATTCATGGCTGTGTTTTTGGGCAAAATTGTGAGTGAGCCCACTCCCTTGGATGAGAAGCAACCCCACACATGAATGGTCTCAGGATGCTTTACTGTTGGCATGACACAGGACTGATGGTAGCGCTCACCTTTTCTTCTCCGGACAAGCCTTTTTCCAGATGCCCCAAACAATCGGAAAGAGGCTTCATTGGAGAATATGACTTTGCCCCAGTCCTCAGCAGTCCATTCACCATACTTTCTGCAGAAGATCAATCTGTCCCTGATGTTTTTTTTGGAGAGAAGTGGCTTCTTTGCTGCCCTTCTTGACACCAGGCCATCTTCCAAAAGTCTTCGCCTCACTGTGCGTGCAGATGCGCTCACACCTTCCTGCTGCCATTCCTGAGCAAGCTCTGCACTGGTGGCACTCCGATCCCGCAGCTGAATCCTCTTTAGGAGACGATCCTGGCGCTTGCTGGACTTTCTTGGACGCCCTGAAGCCTTTTTAACAAGAATTAAACCTCTTTCCTTGAAGTTCTTGATGATCCTATAAATTGTTGATTGAGGTGCAATCTTAGTAGCCACAATATCCTTGCCTGTGAAGCCATTTTTATGCAACGCAATAATGGCTGCACGCGCTTCTTTGCAGGTCACCATGGTTAACAATGGAAGAACAATGATTTCAAGCATCACCCTCCTTTTAACATGTCAAGTCTGCCATTTTAACCCAATCAGATTACTGAAATGATCTCAGCAGGTCCTTTAATGACAGCAATGAAATGCAGTGGAAAGTTTTTTTTGGGATTAAGTTAATTTTCATGGCAAAGAAGGACTATGCAATTCATCTGATCACTCTTCATAACATTCTGGAGTATATGCAAATTGCTATTATAAAAACTTAAGCAGCAACTTTTCCAATTTCCAATATTTATGTAATTCTCAAAACTTTTGGCCACGACTGTACAATAAGATCCCCAAACCTCATCAGACTTCCAAATCAAACCCCCAAAATCAGACCCCCAATGCTTGGATCAGACAACACAAATCAGACTCCCAGTGTCAGACCCTCAGTGCTCAGATCTCCTCTACATGCTCAGATCCACCGCCCTCATGCATAGATCTCCCCCTTCTCAGATCTGACCCCCCCCCATGCTCAGATCTGACTAACCCATGCTCAAACAAAACCGCCATGCTCAGATCTGCCCCCCATGCTCAAATCTGAACCCTCATGCTCAGATCAGACCCCCATTGCTCAGATCAGGACCCCCCCTATGCTCAGATCAGACCCCCCATTGCCCAGATCAGGACCCCTCCCCCCCCATGCTCAGATTAGACCCATATTCTCAGCTCTATAATTAAAAAAAATCTCTTCTCTCTCCTGATCAGGCACTGGGCTCCTGCTCGGTCGCGCACCTGCTACTCTGCAGGTCTGACATGCTCTCCACTGTGACCTGATGAGCGCAATGTCAGGTCATAGTGCGTGTCTCCACGTACTACGTTCTTACACTGTGTGCATCAGGACGTAGTGGAGAGTGAGCTCGAGCTGTAAAGTAGTAACAGTGCCTGATCAGGAAAAGAGATCTGAGCATGGGGTGGAGAGTGCTTCCTGGCTTCACAGCTAGAGCCTCACTTGAAGAAGCAAAGAGCCGCATTTGGCTCAAGAGCCACAGGTTGGCCACCCCTGTACTAGACATTAAGCTTGTTACAATAACGGGTGCTAGAACATTAGTGCATAAACATTATTAGGAACAGTCTATATTAAATAGACAAGGGAACTTGACCACACTGACTGGTGGCTGTGGCTGGTGGTTGAGACTGGCGGCTGTGGCTAAGACTGCTGGCACTGACTGATGGCTGTGGCTGAGACTGCTGGCACTGACTGATGGCTGTGGCTGAGACTGCTGGCACTGACTGGTGGCTGTAGCTCAGAATGCTGGCATTGACTGGTGGCTGAGACTGGCGGATGTGGCTAAGACTGCTGGCACTGACTGGTGGCTGAGACCTGGTGGCTGTGGCTGCGGCTGAGACTGCTGGCACTGAGTTCTGGCTGTGGCTGAGACTGCTGACTGCGGCTGAGACTGCTGGCACTGACTGGTGGCTGTGGCTGAGACTGCTGGCTGCAGCTTGTGGCTGAGACTGCTGGCACTTAGTGCTGGCTGTAGCTGAGACTGGTTGCTGTGGCTGGTGGCACTGACTGATGGTTGAGATGGCTGGCACTGACTGGTGGCTGACACTGCTGGCACTGTGACTGGTGGCTGTGACTGTACGACTGGCACTGACTGCTGGTGCTGAGACTGCTGGTAGCGACTGGTAGGTCAGACTGCTGACAGGGGCTCCTCTCTATATGGATGATAGTCCTGGGACTGACGAACAGAAATGGCGGTGCTCCGACCTGCTTGCCGGCACGCAGGTGTGGGCAGTGCAGGCGGCATGTGGAGCGCCGTGTCCTGATTGGTCGAGAGGGGCGGGGGGCATGTTAGAGGGGCGGGGGGCATGTTATTATTAGGGTTATTCCTGCAGTATAGAAATCTTTTGATAGAGGTAGTTGTGCATTGTGTGTGTGTATATACACTCACCTAAAGAATTATTAGGAACACCATACTAATATGGTGTTGGACCCCCTTTTGCCTTCAGAACTGCCTTAATTCTACGTGGCATTGATTCAACAAGGTGCTGATAGCATTCTTTAGAAATGTTGGCCCATATTGATAGGATAGCATCTTGCAGTTGATGGAGATTTGAGGGATGCACATCCAGGGCACAAAGCTCCCTTTCCACCACATCCCAAAGATGCTCTATTGGGTTGAGATCTGCTGACTGTGGGGGGCATTTTAGTACAGTGAACTCATTGTCAAGTTCAAGAAACCAATTTGAAATGATTCGAGCTTTGTGACATGGTGCATTATCCTACTCGAAGTAGCCATCAGAGGATGGATACATGTTCTCATTCTGTTTACGCCAAATTCGGACTCTACCATTTGAATGTCTCAACAGAAATCGAGACTCATCAGACCAGGCAACATTTTTCCAGTCTTCAACAGTCCAATTTTGGTGAGCTCGTGCAAATTGTAGCCTCTTTTTCCTATTTGTAGTGGAGATGAGTGGTACCCGGTGGGGTCTTCTGCTGTTGTAGCCCATCCGCCTCAAGGTTGTGCGTGTTGTGGCTTCACAAATGCTTTGCTGCATACCTCGGTTGTAACGAGTGGTTATTTCAGTCAACGTTGCTCTTCTATCAGCTTGAATCAGTCGGCCCATTCTCCTCTGACCTCTAGCATCCACAAGGCATTTTTGCCCACAGGACTGCCGCATACTGGATGTTTTTCCCTTTTCACACCATTCTTTGTAAACCCTAGAAATGGTTGTGCGTGAAAATCCCAGTAACTGAGCAGATTGTGAAATACTCAGACCGGCCCGTCTGGCACCAACAACCATGCCACGCTCAAAATTGCTTAAATCACCTTTCTTTCCCATTCTGACATTCAGTTTGGAGTTCAGGAGATTGTCTTGACCAGGACCACACCCCTAAATGCATTGAAGCAACTGCCATGTGATTGGTTGACTAGATAATTGCATTAATGAGAAATAGAACAGGTGTTCCTAATAATTCTTTAGGTGAGTGTATATTACTCTTTTTATGAGGCAAGGTAGCCAAAAAATAGCTGTTCTGGCACAGTTTTTATTTGTTTTTTTACAATGTTCACCTGACAGAGTAGATAATGTGATATTTTTATAGAGCAGATGTTAACGATGCGGCGATACCTTATAAGTCTATTTTTTTATTTTAGATTTACACAATAAATAAATAAATAATTTTTTTGTGTTTCTATTTTTCTGAAAGCCATATGTTTTTATTTTTTGGGCAATTGTCTTAGGTAGGGTCTTAATTTTTGCGGAAAGAAATGATGGTTTGATTGGTATCATTTTGGGGCACATATGAATTTTTGATCCCTTGGTATTATACTTTTTGTGATGTAAGGTGATGGCTTTTTTGGCACATTTTTTTTTTTTTTTACGGCGTTCACCAGATGGATTGGATCACATACTATTTTTATAGAGCAGGTTGTTACCAACAGTGATCGCTTATCTGTACATTTTTTATTTTACACAATAAAAGCATTTTTGAAAAAAAATAATGTTTTTTGTGTCTCCATTTTCTGAAAGCCATATTTTTTTTTCTGTTTTAGACGATTGGCTTATGTAGGGGCTAATTTTTTGGTGGGATGAGATCACGGTTTAATTGGTGCTAATTTTGGATACATATGACTTTTTTTGAAAGCTTTTTATACAATTTTTTGGGAAGTGCGGTGGGCAAAATTGCAATTCCATCATAGTTTTTCTTTTTTTTTTTTTTTATGGTGTTCACCATGCGGTAAAGTAACATGATCCTTTTATAGATCAGGTCCTTACGGACGCGGTGATACCAAACATGTTTAGCGTTTTTAATTTTTCACATTTTTAACCAATTATGTGACCATGGTAACCATTGAGGTGCTGCCACAGCGCATCGGCCCGATGAGGGAGGGAGCACCCTCAGTTCACCCTTCAAGCATCGGCCGCTGCCACAGCAGATCAGCGGCCCAATGGTTAGGCCCTCCATACAGCGGTCACTAAGGACCAAGGCATGGAAGTGGTTAAATGACCAACATCGTTGTCGGCCGTTTCAAGCAGAGTGTTAGCTGAACATTACAGCTAACACTCTACCCCGCTGCCGCTCTGCCATCCTGAAAGGGGGGGTGCTGCGCGCTCTGCATCTTAAACAGTTATTTGAAGCAGAGTGTCCTGATTGGTCGGTGCGATGCTGTGGGCGGTGCAGCCGCGCGTGGAGTGCTGTGTTCTGATTAGTTGCCCCGCCGCGCATGCCCAGTGCAAAACTGGTGACACACACATGGACACAGTGCTTTTATTATGTAGGATAGGGTGGTTTGGATGTGTTGCTCAGTTGTCCTGGACTCTAGTACAAACAATATACCTAGAACCTGGCCATTTAAAAAGTGTGTATGTGTAGGAAGATGAAAGTTTAGCCAGCATCTAATGAAGGCGTATGGTCACCTTAACATTCATAATGAATCCATCGTCAGCTATCTACGGCACCCCAGGCACTCAGAGGCACTACAGGTATCAGCTGGTGACTGACTCATGCAGCCTTGGATCTACTCCCCTGTTGTGTTTTAAGATGGCCGGACCACTGCACAAATCAAGCACTTGTTACCATTTGTCTCACCCCTATCTCCTCATAGATGTAAGCTTTTCCCAGCAGGGCCCTCATTCCTCTTGTTCTAATTGTTGACTTGTTTGATACTATGCTATTTATGACTCTGTCTGTACTTGAACCCCCTGGCTGTAAAAAGCTACGGAATATGTTGGCGCTGGCACTCCAGCTGTGGCTAAACTACAACTCCCAAGATGTACACTTGCTTGGCTGTTCTCAGAACTCTATAGAAATTAATGGAACATGCTGGGAGTCGTAGTTTCACTACAGCTCGAGTCCCGGAGGTTAGCCACCACTAAATCTATGCCATATGTGAGTGACATTTTTCTTGGTGACCAGTAGATGGCGAAAAGACATTACTTAGGAATATGACGCTGTATAGCCATAGTATTAGCAAACACAAAATATACTGGAGGTCTTATACAAAGGTCTTAAATAAATTAAGTTGGATGGGTGGTAATTTGGAGGAAAAGTGGTGCAAAATATGCTTCAGGTTTACTCCAGGTTATAATTGGCTTAGCCACATAGTTCTCATCCACTTTTCTGAACATAGCAATGGCAGAAAGGTTTTGTACATCAGAAGGACAGTGCGACTTCAAAACCATGTCCTTGTCATCTACAAGTGGCAGGGGAGCTTGATGAGTATGACTTCTCACTGTATAAAATTAATATACCTCCAAATTTAAACAATTGCAAGAAAAAGTATGTGAACCCTTTGAAACTTCTTGAATTTCTACACTAGTTACTGATAAAATAGACAAACAAAAAACTAAAATAATGCAGCCCTAATGGTTAATTAGAACCCGCTGTTGCTCGTACGGCTGTGCAGTGCTCGACTACAGCACCGTCGCATTGCAACCATGTCAATTCTGTGCCTTGTGGTCGTGCCCTAAGTAACTTAATAATACACAAACGGTTGTACCGTTCATGTCTGTTATTGAGCCTATCGAGTAAACATCCACAGTGAATTTAGAAAGGGTAAGTGAACATGTGTGACTTCTTTTACCCCTTTTGGACCGGGTTCATTTTCACCTTAAGGACCAGGCCATTTTTTGCAAATTTGACCATTGTCACTTTAAGGCCTCTTTCAGACAGGCGTTGCGGGAAAAGGTGCGGGTACGTTGCGGGAACATGTGCGATTTTTCCGCGCGAGTGCAAAACATTGTAATGCGTTTTGCACGCGTGAGAAAAATCGCGCATGTTTGGTACCCAAACCCGAACTTCTTCACAGAAGATCAAAGAGATCGTTGTTCTGTAGATTGTATTATTTTCCCTTATAACATGGTTATAAGGGAAAATAATAGCATTCTGAATACAGAATGCATAGTAAACTAGCGCTGGAGGGGTTAAAAAAAAAATAAAAAAAATTTAACTCACCTTAATCCACTTGATCACGCAGCCGTCATCTCTTCTGTCTTCTTTCTTTGCTGTGTGCAGGAAAAGGACCTGTGGTGACGTCACTCCGGTCATCACATGGTCTATCACATGATCCATCACCATGGTAAAAGATCATGTGATGGATCATGTGATGACTGGAGTGACGTCACCACAGGTCCTTTTCCTGCACACAGCAAAGAAAGAAGACAGAAGAGATGCCGGCTGCGCGATCAAGTGGATTAAGGTGAGTTAAATTATTTATTTATTTATTTTAACCCCTCCAGCCCTATTGTACTATGCATTCTGTATTCAGAATGCTATTATTTTCCCTTATAACCATGTTATAAGGGAAAATAATAATGATCGGGTCTCCATCCCGATCGTCTCCTAGCAACCGTGCGTGAAAATCGCACCGCATCCGCACTTGCTTGCGGATGCTTGCGATTTTCACGCAACCCCATTCATTTCTATGGGCCCTGCCTTACGTGAAAAACGCACAAAATAGAGCATGCTGCGATTTTAACACAACGCACAAGTGATGCGTGAAAATCACCGCTCATGTGAACAGCCCCATAGAAATGAATGAGTCGGGATTCAGTGAGGGTGCAATGCGTTCAACTCACGCATCGCATCCGCGCGGAATACTCGCCCGTGTGAAAGGGTTCTAAGGCTGAGTTCACACGGGCGAGTATTCCGCGCGGATGGATGCGTGAGTTTTTCACGTAACGCAGGCCCCATAGAAATGAATGGGGTTGCGTGAAAATCGCAAGCATCCGCAACATAAAAAGCCGCAAACCGCAGGTCTGAATTGACCTGCGGTTTGCAGCGATCGCCGACACGGGGGGGGGGGGGGGGGTCACAGGACCCCCCTGGGCATTGAGCCAAGGTGCCTGCTCAATGATTTGAGCAGGCACCTTGTTCCAATCACCGCCTGCCGGGCGGCGGTGATCGGAAATACACATGACGTACCGGTACGTCATGTGTCCTGAAGAGGTTAAGAGCTAATTGGCAAAAGGTGTTTCAATTAGGCCTCATGCACATGACCGTTTTTCGGGTCCGCATCCGAGCCGCAGTTATTGTGGCTCGGGTGCGGACCCATTCACTTCAATAGGGCCGCAAAAGATGCGGACAGCACACGGGCGGCTTATGTTCCGCAAAAAACGGCACGGTCGTGTGAATGTAGCCTTAAGGAGAAGGAGGTTGGAAGTTTTGGTTTTACTGGTGTTTTGCCCATGGCACACAAAGCCTGGTTACTGACAAATCTGTTCTTCTCAAGAAAGATTGATTGATGTGAACCAACCCTCAATACAAATAACTTTTAGAAGACATGGTAAGACCCTTCAACATGGGAACATGGGCTGATCACTGTGGTTCCTAAAATGATCAGGCAAGTATTCAGCTGTTTGAAGGTCGTCTGAGCACCACGGCGTCTTCATAGTATACTGAGTACAGTGGTGTACATTGTATAGCAGATGTGCTTGGTATTGCAGGTTTTGAATGGGACTGAACTGCAAAATGTCATGTGAAGAATGGAAGTGATGCCACAGCCCGAGGAAGAAGGCCACAGTGCTCAGTCGAGTCCCATCTTGCCAGGAAGTAATAGAAAAGACGTTCATCTCAGTGATTCAGTCCAGGAATAAATGAAAGTCCCACTTGGCTAGTAAAGCCCCCCTACCTCCCGATGCCAGACGCCCTTTGCTGTTACAATCTACTCAACATAGTGAAGCAGAGACACTAAACACTTGTGGTAAAATTAGCTAATACAAGCATTTCACACAGTAAAACAGGTGTAAAGGCATCCACCAGATAAGTTGCACCCAACTTGAGTTCCGCTGCCTTCAGGGGCAGGTACCCTGACAATCACCAGGTTCTTTTATACAAACCAGTTAAAATACTTATTGGGAGGGGAATATCATTCTTGTACACTAGTTTTCCTGCAAATATTATGTCTTAATAATTCTGCCACACTGTGCTGCAGCAATAATTCTAAATTTTACAAACTTTATTAAACTATAGGTGTTCCACAAGAGTTAAGGGAACATGTCTGTGAAAGTTTCAAATTTCACCATTTTTTTTTGCTGATTTTCCATTTTAACCCATTCCTATAACACAGCAAGGGTAAACAGCAAACCAAAACCTCAATATTTATTACCTTGATTTTGCAGTTTACATAAACACCCTATATGTAGTTTTAAAGTGTTGTATGGGCTCAGAAGGGAAGGAGCACCATATGGTTTTTGGAGGGCAGATTTTGCTGGAATGGTTTTTGGGTGCCATGTCACATTTGAAGAGACCTTAAAGTACCCCTACAGTGGAAACCTCCAAAAAGTGACCCCATTTTGGAAACTGCACCCCTAAATGAATTTTTTATGGAGTGTACTGTGTTTTGACCCTACAGGTGTGTCATATAATTTAGAAATATTTGGCTGTGAAAATGAAAAATTTAATTTTTTTCCAATAAAATTTTTCATAAGCCCCAAATTTTCCATTTTGAAAAGAAGTAACAGGAGATAAAGCACCCCACAATTTGTTATCCATTTTCTCTTGAACAAGGCAATACCCCATATGTGGTTGTAACCTGCTTTTTGGGCACACGGCAGGATTCAGTAGAGAAAGACCACCATATGCACTTGGGGCCTAGTTTGCTGATTTATACAGTGCTGACTGACAACTGCAGAGGCTCTGAGTTTAAAGGCATTGTCTGATTTCCATTATCGATGACCTATTCTCAGGATAAGGAATTGTATATTCGAATCAGTCAGCACTGCAGGCAAAATTCACAGTGCACGTGTCCTAGGGTTGGCGTCCCACACAGCAATAACGATAGAGAAGGATCCGCACTCACATATAGCGTCTTGTGAAGTATTTCTTTATTGCCACATATTCATTCTGTGACGCGTTTCGACACAATTTGACAAAGACAAGGATTGTGTTGAAATCACAGAATGAAAATGTGGCAATAAAGAAATACTTCACAAGACGCTATATGTGAGCGCCAGTCCTTCTCTATTGTTACTATTCTAAGGATAAGTCATCAATATCAAATTTTCATGAGTCCAACTCCCGGGACCCCCAGCGATCAGCTGTTTGGGGAGAATTGCAGTGACGAACAGGTGTAATTACAGCTCCTTCGTCCCTTTCATTTGACGGTATGGAGTGTAACTACAACTGCTCCTTCCCATTAAAGTGAAAGCGACAGAGCTGTAATCACACCTGTTCACCGGACCTCCATTGATCAGAAATTTATGAACTATCCAGAGTATATTTCATCAATACCGGGAACCAGAAAACCCCTTTAAATAAAAAAACTAACTCCCCAAAAGTGACCCCATTATAGAAACCACACCGCTCATAGAATTTACCAAGGGGGGTTTTGACCATTTTGACCATACAGGTTTTGCAAGAATTAATTCACAGCAGATGGTACAAAATTGCAATTTTTACACAGATATGCCATTTCAGTGCCCAATATGTTATGCCCAGCGTTTTGGCTTTTCGTTTGTGAGATCCGTTCGGCGCTCTCACAAGCGGTCCAAAACCGATCAGTTTGCATTCTAATGCATTCTGAATGGAAAAGGATCCGCTCAGAATGCATCAGTTTGCATCAGTTCAGTCTCTATTTCGCTTTGGAGACGGACACAAAAAAAATGCTTCTTGCAGCGTTTTGGTGTCCGTCTGATGAAACTGAGCCAAACGGATCCGTCCTGGCACACAATGTAAAGTCAATGGGGACGGATCCGTTTTCAATTTCACAATCTGGCACAATAGAAAACGGATCCGTCCTCCATTGACTTTCAATGGTGTTCAAGACAGATCCGTCTTGGCTATGTTAAAGGTAATACAAACGGATCCGTTCTGAACGGATGCAGACGGTTGTATTATCTGAACGGATCCGTCCATGATGGATCCGCACAAAAAGCGAGCGTGAAAGTAGCCTAACAAGGCCCAACATCCCCATTTTGAGGTCCAGTGTGGTGATTTGTGTAACAAATATGGCATTTCAGTGCCCAATGTTGTGCTCAGCACTTTTTATTTCAGTTTTTGCGAAGCAGGATAAAGAAATGCAGCAATTCCACCATTGTTTTTTGAGTTTTGTTATTGTGGTGTACACTGTGCATAAAAAATGACATATTACTTTTATTTTGCTGGTCAGTACGATTATATACTGTATTTTTCGCTTTATAAGACGCACCTGATGATAAAATACACCTAGGTTTTAGAGGAGGAAAATAAGAAAAAAATATTTTGAACCTAAAGGTGTGCTAAATTATTTAATAAAATAACATTTCATACTGTTATGAGGGATGTGCGGATGACACACTGTTATGGGGGGTTCTATGGATGACGCACTGTTATGTGACTATAACTCCCCTCATCCTTAAGATTGCACCCAGGTCTTGCAGTACATGAGTACATTCCTATGGATGAGGGGGGTTATAGTCACATTTAAAATAAACACTGTGCAGGGACTGTAACATTATTTATCTAAGTGTTTATATTAAATGTGACTATAACCCCCCTCATCCATAGGAATGCACTCATGTACTGCAGTACATGGGTGCATTCCTAAGGATTAAGGATGGCCTGTCTCGTTGAGGTGGACAGGCCAGTGGACAGCAATATTCACGCACCCGAGGGACAGTAAACCTTCATCCTTCTTCCGTTTAGGAGCGGTGCTTGTGGCTTGGAGGTAGTAAGCTGATTGGTGGAGGTGCCAGCGCTCACCACCAATCAATATTCCAGAGGTGAAGGAGAATAGCTCTCCTCTCTCCTCCTCTGGAATGGACCCCAGCTGCAGAGCAAGGACGTGCTGGTTGGTGGCATTCAGCTTCACTGAACACTTCTCTGCCGCCGCCCACCCAAAACTACAGAACATTTGACTGCCGCTGCCCACCCCACACTTCTTCCTTCTAGGTGGCCAGCTCATTAATTGAAGCGTCTGCAATGTGCTAGCCACCATGATTTTGTCACATTCGCTTTATAAGACCCACTGACTTTTCCCCCCAAAAGTGCGTCTTATAAAGCGAATGTGACAAAATCGTGTTGGCCAGCACATTGCATAAGCTTTAATAAATGAGCTGGCCACCTAGAAGGAAGAAGTGTGGGGTGGGCAGTGGCAGTACAGTATGTTTTTTTTCACATTATACTACTTTTACACTTTGAAAAAAACTAATTTTTTGCACTGCCATTTTCGGAAATCCATATATATATTTTTTCTGATGATGGTCTCGTGTGAGGGTTCATTTTTTGAGGGATGGAACATATGAGTTTTTGATCGCTTGATATTATTATTTTTGGGAGACAAGGTGACCTGGCACTATTTTTTCTATTTTTGTACATTTGTAAATGGCTTAATATGGTGAAAGGGGCACTATTTTTTACACTTGGAACTTTAATAAAACTTTAATAACATTTTTAGAATTTTTCTAAAACACTTTTATTTTGTTTTTTCTTAGCTTTTTATTTAGTCATACTATGGGACTTGAGGGTATTGTACTGCATTATAACTGTTAGTTTCACACTGACAGTTGTGAATGAGACCCAGCCTGGGGGCTGGGCCTTATAGGCTACCGTACATGGCAGGCCGTTGTAAGGATTCCAGGTGCCATGTAAACAATTGGCACCTCATGATTGCATCGTGGAGAGCCAATTCAGTTAGGGTGGAAGCTCCCTCTCTCTGTATACCCCTTACATGCCGTGGTCAGGTCAGCATTGACTGTGGCATCTAATGGCTTAATCCGCTGGCATCTTAGTTTTCAGTGATCCCTTTGGATCTCGGGTGTCAGTAACAACCAGGCCCCAGACAGATAGAGCGAGTACAGTGTGTACGGTGGATTGCAGGAAGTCACTTCTCACCGTGTCGTACATGTAAGGTGCATTTCAGGAAGGGATTAATACATTTCCTCCATTATATACACATACTATATAATAAAAAAGCGCAGTGTGAGTGCGCTGTGTCCGTGTGTGTCACCAGTTTTGCACTGGGCATGCGCGGCGGGGCAACCAATCAGGACACAGCACTCCACACGCGGCCGCACCGCCCACAGAATCACGCCGACCAATCAGGACACTGCGCTGACACTCTGCTTCAAATAACTGTTTAATCCCCTCCATGCCGTGGCCCTTAGGGACCACTGTCTGGAAGGGGCTAACCAGCGGGCCGCTGCTCTGCCCTGGCAGCGGCCTGATGCTTGAATGGTTAATACCGCCCCCCACACACACAACACCCCCACGCCCCTTCCAAGATGCAGAGCTCACAGCACCCCCGCCCACCATTTCAAGATGGCACAGGTCGCAGCACCCCCTCCCTTTCAGGATGGCAGAACGGCAGCGGGGTAGAGTGTTAGCTGTAATGTCCAGCTAACACTCTGCTTGAAACAGTCGACATCGGACCTTAGGGACCGCTGTATGGAGGGGCTAACCATCGGGGCTCTGCTGTGGCAGTGGCCGTTGCTTGAAAGGTGAACTGAGGGAGCTCCCTCCCTCCCCCATCAGGGTGCTGTGTTGTGGCAGCGCCCCAATGGTTACCATGGCCCCAATGTAAAAAAATTAAAAACACTAAACATGTTTGGTATCGCCGCGTCTGTAAGGACCTGATTTATAAAAGGATCATGTTACTTCTACCGCATGGTGAACACCATAACAAAAAAAGAAAAACTATGATGGAATTGCAGTTTTGCCCCCAAAAATGGTATAAAAAGTGAACACAAAAGTCATATGTATCTAAAATTAGCACCAATAAAACCGTGACCTCATCCTTCAAAAAATGAGCCCCTACATAAGCCAATCGTCTAAAAAAAATACGGCTTTCAGAAAATGGAGACACAAAAACATGATTTTTTTGCAAACATGCTTTTATTAAATAAAATAAAGTAAAAAAAATGCACATATTAGGTATCGTTATGTATGTAACGACGTTCTCTATAAAAACACATGTGATCCAACCCGTCTAGTGAACGCCGTAAAAAAATAAAATAAAAAATGTGCCAAAATAGCCATTTTTTATCATCTTACATCACAAAAAGTGTAATACCAAGCGATCAAAAATTCATATGTGCCCCAAAATGGTACCAATCAAACCATCATCTCTTCCCGCAAAAAATTTGATCCTACCTAAGACAATCACCCAAAACATTAAAAAAATATGGCTTTCAGAAATTGGAAACACAAAAACATGATTTAAAAAAAAAATGTATTGTGTGAATCCAAATGAAAATTAAAAAAATAGACTTATTAGGTATCGCCACATCGTTACGACCTCACATTATCTACTCTGTGAACATTGTAAAAAAAACTAATAATAGAAACTGCCAGAACAGCCATTTTTTGGTTACCTTGCCTCATAAAAAGAGTAATATATATATATATATATATATATATATATATATATATATCTACAGTATATATACACTCACCTAAAGAATTTTTAGGAACACCTGTTCTATTTCTCATTAATGCAATTATCTAGTCAACCAATCACATGTTGCTTCAATGCATTTAGGGGTGTGGTCCTGGTCAAGACAATCTCCTGAACTCCAAACTGAATGTCAGAATGGGAAAGAAAGGGGATTTAAGCAATTTTGAGCATGGCATGGTTGTTGGTGCCAGACGGGCCGGTCTGAGTATTTCACAATCTGCTCAGTTACTGGGATTTTCACACACAACCATTTCTAGGGTTTACAAAGCATGGTGTGAAAAGGGAAAAACATCCAGTATGCGGCAGTCCTGTGGGCAAAAATGCCTTGTGGATGCTAGAGGTCAGAGGCGAATGGGCCGACTGATTCAAGCTGATAGAAGAGCAACGTTGACTGAAATAACCACTCGTTACAACCAAGGTATGCAGCAAAGCATTTGTGAAGCCACAACACGCACAACCTTGAGGCTACAACAGCAGAAGACCCCACCAGGTACCACTCATCTCCACTACAAATAGGAAAAAGAGGCTACAATTTGCACGAGCTCATCAAAATTGGACTGTTGAAGACTGGAAAAATGTTGCCTGGTCTGATGAGTCTCGATTTCTGTTGAGACATTCAAATGGTAGAGTCCGAATTTGGCGTAAACAGAATGAGAACATGTATCCATCCTCTGATGGCTACTTCCAGCAGGACAATGCACCATGTCACAAAGCTCAAATCATTTCAAATTGGTTTCTTGAACATGACAATGAGTTCACTGTACTAAAATGGCCCCCACAGTCACCAGATCTCAACCCAATAGAGCATCTTTGGGATGTGGCGGAAAGGGAGCTTCGTGCCCTGGATGTACATCCCTCAAATCTCCATCAACTGCAAGATGCTATCCTATCAATATGGGCCAACATTTCTAAAGAATGCTATCAGCATCTGTTGAATCAATGCCACGTATAATTAAGGCAGTTCTGAAGGCAAAAGGGGGTCCAACACCGTATTAGTATGGTGTCCTAATAATTCTTTAGGTGAGTGTATATATATATATATATATATATATATATATACACACACACACACAATGCACAACTACCTCAGGCTCTAGCAAGATTTCTATACTGCAGGAATAACTCTAATAATAACACGCCCCCCGCCCCTTTCACACCAGCGTGCCGACCAATCAGGACATGGAGCTCCACATGCTGCCTGCACCGCCCACACCTGCGTTCCAGCAAGCAGGTCGGAGCGCCACCATTTCTGTTTGTCAGTCCCAGCCGCCATTTCTGTTCGTCAGTCCCAGCATATAGAGAGGAGCCCCTGTCAGCAGTCTGACCTACCAGTCACTACCAGTAGTCTCAGCACCAGCAGTCAGTGTCAGTCGTACAGTCACAGCCACCAGACACAGTGCCAACAGTGTCAGCCACCAGTCAGTGCCAGCCATCTCAACCATCAGTCAGTGTGACAGCCACAGCCACCAGTCTCAGCTACAGACAGCACTCAGTTCCAGCAGTCTCAGCCACAAGCCGCAGCCAGCAGTCTCAGCCACAGCCACCAGTCAGTGCCAGCAGTCTCAGCCACCAGCCGAAGTCAGCAGTCTCAGCCACAGCCAGCACTCCGTGCCAGCAGTCTCAGCCACAAGCCGCAGCCAGCAATCTCAGCCGCAGCCACCAGTCTCGGCCACCAGCCACAGCCACCAGGTCTCAGCCACCAGTCAGTGCCAGCAGTCTCAGCCACCAGTCAGTACCAGCATTCTCAGCTACAGCCAGCGCTCAGTGCAAGCAGTCTCAGCCACACGCAGCAGCCAGCAGTCTCCGCCACAGCCACCAGTCAGTGCCAGCAGTCTCAGCCACCAGCCGCAGTCAGCAGTCTCAGCCACAGCCAGCACTCAGGGCCAGCAGTGTCAGCCACAAGCCACAGCCAGCAATCTCAGCCACAACCACCAGTCTCAGCCACCAGTCAGTGCCAGCAGTCTCAGCCACAGCCACCAGTCAGTGCCAGCATTCTCAGCCATAGCCGCCAGTCTCGGCCACCGGCCACCAGTCAGTGTGGTCAAGTTCCCTTGCCATTTAATATACAGTCGTGGCCAAAAGTTTTGAGAATTACATAAATATTGGAAATTGGAAAAGTTGCTGCTTAAGTTTTTATAATAGCAATTTGCATATACTCCAGAATGTTATGAAGAGTGATCAGATGAATTGCATAGTCCTTCTTTGCCATGAAAATTAACTTAATCCCAAAAAAACCTTTCCACTGCATTTCATTGCTGTCATTAAAGGACCTGCTGAGATCATTTCAGTAATCGTCTTGTTAACTCAGGTAAGAATGTTGACGAGCACAAGGCTGGAGATCATTATGTAAGGCTGATTGGGTTAAAATGGCAGACTTGACATGTTAAAGGAGGGTGATGCTTGAAATCATTGTTCTTCCATGGTTAACCATGGTGACCTGCAAAGAAACGCGTGCAGCCATCATTGCTTTGCATAAAAATGGCTTCACAGGCAAGGATATTGTGGCTACTAAGATTGCACCTCAATCAACAGTTTATAGGATCATCAAGAACTTCAAGGAAAGAGGTTCAATTCTTGTTAAGAAGGCTTCAGGGCGTCCAAGAAAGTCCAGCAAGCGCCAGGATCGTCTCCTAAAGAGGATTCAGCTGCGGGATCGGAGTGCCACCAGTGCAGAGCTTGCTCAGGAATGGCAGCAGGCAGGTGTGAGCGCATCTGCACGCACAGTGAGGCGAAGACTTTTGGAAGATGGCCTGATGTCAAGAAGGGCAGCAAAGAAGCCACTTCTCTCCAAAAAAAAATCAGGGACAGATTGATCTTCTGCAGAAAGTATGGTGAATGGACTGCTGAGGACTGGGGCAAAGTCATATTCTCCGATGAAGCCTCTTTCCGATTGTTTCTAGCATCTGGAAAAAGGCTTGTCCGGAGAAGAAAAGGTGAGCGCTACCATCAGTCTTGTGTCATGCCAACAGTAAAGCATCCTGAGACCTTTCATGTGTGGGGTTGCTTCTCATCCAAGGGAGTGGGCTCACTCACAATTTTGCCCAAAAACACAGCCATGAATAAAGAATGGTACCAAAACACCCTCCAACAGCAACTTCTTCCAACAATCCAACAACAGTTTGGTGAAGAACAATGCATTTTCCAGCACGATGGAGCACCCTGCCATAAGGCAAAAGTGATAACTAAGTGGCTCGGGGACCAAAACATTGACATTTTGGGTCCATGGCCTGGAAACTCCCCAGATCTTAATCCCATTGAGAACTTGTGGTCAATCCTCAAGAGGCGGGTGGACAAACAAAAACCCACTAATTCTGACAAACTCCAAGAAGTGATTATAAAAGAATGGTTTGCCATCAGTCAGGAATTGGCCCAGAAGTTGATTGAGAGCATGCCCAGTCGAATTGCAGAGGTCCTGAAAAAGAAGGGCCAACACTGCAAATACTGACTCTCTGCATAAATGTCATGTAATTGTCGATAAAAGCCTTTGAAACGTATGAAGTGCGTGTAATTATATTTCACTACATCACAGAAACAACTGAACAAAGATCTAAAAGCAGTTTAGCAGCAAACTTTGTGAAAACTAATATTTGTGTCATTCTCAAAACTTTTGGCCACGACTGTAGACTGTTCTTACTAATGTTTATGCACTACTGTTCTAGCGCCCGTTAGTGTAACGGGCTTAATGTCTAGTACAAAATAAACGTTTATATTTTGACCTATCTGCATCGTTATTCATAACCAAAGAAAAAGGACATGGCACCTTGTGAAACACACATTTTTCTTAATCCTTGGTAATATGTATAGCAATGAAAAGGTGTTTTATTTTACATGTATGTACAATGGGGGTCATTTATTATAGCTCTACACTAGTTCTCTGGCAAAGTCACAAATGTTTTCCCAATTTCCAGTTTGCAACTAAATTTGCTACTTTTTACAAAAGAGGATGGGTGTGGATGGGTGAAAGTGGGCCACGTGTGGAACTTCCTCAGCCTAAGGCCTCTTGCCTCTTGTTTCTGTTCCGTTTTTGCAGATTCCGTTTGCAGTCCGTATGCCATCATTTCAATGGTTCCACAAAAAAACTGAATGTACTCCGTATGCATTCTGTTTCTGTATCTCCATTCCGCTGAAAGATAGAACTTGTCCTATTATTGCCTGCAAATAATGATCCGTGGCTCCATTCAAGTCAATGGGTCTGCAAAAAATACGGAATGCATACGGAACACATCCGTATGTCATCTGTTTTTTGGGGATCCATGCCCACTTTGCCCATGTGTTTACTGTTAAAATACATTACTGTACATTACATTAATGATTAAAAATGTTATGTTTCAAACAACGGATCGCATACAGAAACCATACGGAGATTTTTCCCGGAACTACGGAATGGAAACAGGAACACAACGGAAACAAAGAAACTGAACAACGGATCCTTGAAAAATGGACTGTAAAATACAGAAAAAGCCATACGGTCGTGTACATGAACGCATTCGTTCCGTGGCCGTATTGGAGGCCGCATACGGCGGTTCCACAATACACAGGTTACATGCCATGTACATTCCGCATCACGCCGTGCGGAACGGAACAGAAGCACGGAACGGAATCCCACAGAAGCACTACGGAGTGCTTCCGTGGTGTTCCGTTCCATGCTTCCGTTCCGCAAACATGATAAAAAGCGCTAAAGGGAACCTGTCATGTAAATGCAATGTAAACTATAGGAAGCATGTTACAGAGCAGGAGGAGCTGAGCAGATTGATATATAGCTTTATGGGGGGGGGAATCTGTAAAATGTGTAATTTATACATTTATATTCCTGCTCATTCTGGGCTTTGACGTCAGGTAGGCGGTCCTATCAGTGATTGACAGCTATCTCTGTATACACAGTCATAGAGGCAGGGGCGGACTGGGAACTTATATTGGTCCTGAAAAAAATACTAAGATTGGCTCTGTTTTGTAGTCGGGTCCAAACTGATGGAAGGCCGGGCCAGCAATACCATATTGTGGCACATTATACCACTACAACAGAGCCAAATACCACAGTCATCACAAAATACTGCCAGCAGCAAAAAATATATCTCCAAAAACTTTCACTGGCCGGTCGTGAGGAGGGCTCAGATGGCCACATGGGAAATTTCCCCTTAAGGTCTATGGCCAATCCGCCCCTGCATAGGGGAGGCTGTCAATCACTGATAGGACCGCTTCCTTGACTTCTAAGTCAAGGAGTATAAATGAATGCTGAATCCTTTCACATAAGACTATATATCAATCTGCTCGGCTCCTCCGGCTCTATAATAGTCTGCCTGCAGCTCAAACACCTTTCTTAGGGCTCATGCACACGAACGTTTCTGCCTTCCGTAAACGGGCCGTATTTTGATTCATTTCAATGGGTCCACAAAAGATACGGACAGCACTCTGTGTGATGTCCGCATCCGTTGCTCCGTTCCGTGGCCCCGCAGACAAGAATAGGCAACTCTATAATGTGCCTCCTGTTCCGTTCCGCAAATTGCGGAAGGCACACGGGCAGCATCGTTTTTTGCGGATCCGCAATTTGCGGACCGCAAAAAGACTGCACGGTCGTGTGCATGAGCCCTTAAGGTGACGTTCCCTTTAATAGCTGGGATCAGAGCTTCCTCCGACCCCAGCTGTGAAGCAGGAATCTGCACTAAGAACCTAGGCTGTTACTGACAGCTTGGTCCTTACTGCGGGAGTGCAGCAACGCCAAAAGACATCACTGTAGTCTGAGGACCTGCGCCACCCGCCGTAAAAAGACAGTGGGCGGTTATTAAGTGGTTAACCTATCAGTATGTTTTTGGAGTGTGGGAGAAAACCAGAGAACCCAGAGGAAACTTACAAACACAAGGAGAATACGGTATATAGACTCCATACTTATTTAGTCCATAGTCAAGTTCCAACCCACCTACTTTTAGGCCTCATGCACACGACCGTTGTTGTGTTCCGTGTCCGTTGTTCCTTTTCCGTGATTTTCTGTGTCCCCATTGACTTTCAATGGGTCCGTTGAAAACTCGGATAATGCACCGTTTGTCATCCGCGTCCGTGATCCGTGTTTCCAGTCCGTCAAAAAAATATGACCTGTCCTATTTTTTTCACGGACAACGGTTCACAGACCCATTCAAGTCAATGGGTCCGTGAAAAAACACGGAGGCACACAAGATTGTCATCCGCGTCCGTGATCCGTGTCCGTTTTTTTCCTATCATTTGCAAAGCAAACTTGACTTAGATTTTTTTTTTACTTTTCATGTCTGGTGATCCTCCAAAGATCAAGGAAGACACACGGAAACAAAAACGGAAACAGATCACGGAACAACGGAACCCCGTTTTGCGGATCGTGAAAAAATACTGTCATGTGCATGAGGCCTTAAAGGGTTGTTCAGTCACACCATGCATACCTAGTATATTACCTGACTGTATATTGTACCGCTAATCTCCATGTAGTAAAACCTCGAAACAGTTTAATAGTATACCCTGGCATAGTGATTTATTAGGGGGCAACCCAGCCGCAGTGATCCATATGTCTGCAACGAGAAATGCCTTGTTCACCTATAAAACAAACATATGGATGACAGCTTTCTATTAACCATTAACTAGGGCAGGGCTGTTTTATGTATCATAACAATGACAAAGTAACCAAAGTATCCTGTCACCTCTGTGAGAACCAGCTCCAGCGCCAAACAAATAATACATACATTACACCAGGCACTTAAAAGGAACATGTCATCAGAAAATGACATGTTTAAAGAAATTTTTTGTGTGAAACTGAGCAGTGATGCATTCTATTAACAAGGGGAATAGCAACACACAAATGTCAGTTATAACCAATCAGGGACGTAACTATAATTCATAGGGCCCCATAGCAAAGGGGCCTCCACCACGTAGTGTAAGAAAAATAAAACAGCAGCATAAGTTGTGAAAATTACAGATATAGGTATATATCAGAAAACCCACATTATAGCAAAAATCCATTATTTTGGTATTCCCAACAAAAAGGTACAATGTTCTTGCACTTTATTGCCCCTCCCACCAACCTCTAGGCCCCATAGCAAGTGCTATCTATGACTGCTATGGCTATAGTTATACCCATATAAATAATGCACCGTTCCTGTGGCAGGGCTCCATAGAAACATATTGAATCTTTCATAGACAGCAATGGTAATTCAGTGCAACCTATGGGACAAGCGATCTAATGATCGCATGTTCAAATCCCCTCAGGGGACTTAAGATAAGTGTAAAAATACATTTTTAAAAATATGAAAATTAACCTGTTCCTGACTGTCTTATGTATATGGCCGGTGGAGATCATGGGAGCCGGAATGTGTGTGCAGTAAACCCTGTCCTCCTGTGTGACTGAAGGCTGATGCACATTTGTTCTTATGGAGCCCCTGCCTGTGGCAGGGCTTCATAAGAACATAGTGTACTTCTCAAAAACTCCAATGCTAATGAGAAAAGCAATCTAATGATTGCTTGCTATAGTTCCCTGGGGAAACTATAAAAAAAGTTACAAATTTAAAATAAAAATACAAATATATACAGCATCCTCTGCGTCTGGAGGAAAGAAGGTTTGTACTACACAAACATAGAAGAGGATTCTTTATGGTAAGAGCAGTGAGACTATGGAACTCTCTGCCTGAGGAGGTGGTGATGGTGAGTTCAGTAAAGGAATTCAAGAGGGGCCTGGATGTATTTCTGGAGTGTAATAATATTACAGGTTATAGCTACTAGAGAGGGGTCGTTGATCCAGGGAGTTATTCTGATTGCCTGATTGGAGTCGGGAAGGAATGTTTTCCCCTAAAGTGAGGAAAATTGTCTTCTACCTCACAGTTTGTTTTTTTGCCTTCCTCTGGATCAACTTGCAGGATGACAGGCCGAACTGGATGGACAGATGTCTTTCTTCAGCCTTATAAACTATGTTACTATATGCAGTATTAAATGGTAACCAGAGAAGATATGAAAAATCGCAGCACTCCACCACGTAGTGTAAGAAAAATAAAACAGCAGCATAAGTTGTGAAAATTACAGGTATAGGTATATATCAGAAAACCCACATTATAGCAAAAATCCATTATTTTGATATTCCCAACAAAAAGGTACAATGTTCTTGCACTTTATTGCCCCTCCCCCCAACCTCTAGGCCCCATGGCAAGTGCAATCTATGACTGCTATGGCTATAGTTATGCCCATATAACTAATGCACCGTTCCTGTGGCAGGGCTCCATAGAAACATATTGAATCTCCCATAGACAGCAATGGTAATTCAGTGCAACCTATGGGACAAGCGATCTAATGATCGCATGTTCAAATCCCCTCAGGGGACTTAAGATAAGTGTAAAAATACATTTAAAAAAATATGAAAATTAACCTGTTCCCGACTGTCTTATGTATACGGCCTGTGGAGATCATGGGAGCCGGAATGTGTGTGCAGTAAACCCTGTCCTCCTGTGTGACTGAAGGCTGCTGCACATTTGTTCCTATGGAGCCCCTGCCTGTGGCAGGGCTTCATAAGAACATAGTGTACTTCTCAAAAACTCCAATGCTAATGAGAAAAGCAATCTAATGATTGCTTGCTATAGTTCCCTGGGGAAACTATAAAAAAAAAGTTACAAATTTAAAATAAAAATACAAATATATACAGCATCCTCTGCGTCTTGAGGAAAGAAGGTTTGTACACAAACATAGAAGAGGATTCTTTACGGTAAGAGCAGTAAGACTATGGAACTCTCTGCCTGAGGAGGTGGTGATGGTGAGTTCAGTAAAGGAATTCAAGAGGGGCCTGGATGTATTTGTGGAGTGTAATAATATTACAGGTTATAGCTACTAGAGAGGGGTCGTTGATCCAGGGAGTTATTCTGATTGCCTGATTGGAGTCGGGAAGGAATTTTTTCCCCTAAAGTGAGGAAAATTGTCTTCTACCTCACAGTTTTTTTTTTTGCCTTCCTCTGGATCAACTTGCAGGAAAACAGGACGAACTGGATGGACTGTTGTTCTTTTTCGGCCTTATATACTATGTTACTATATAACCAGAGAAGATATGGAAAATCGCAGCACTCCCAGTCTTGAATCCAAACTTGTGTTTATTAACGCCGAAAAAAATAGCAACGTTTCGACACCAAGGTCTTTTTCAAGCTGTAGATAATGTGACAAGTGAACACTAATACATATATATACACCCTATTCAAACAGGATTGGTTGGGGGGGCTCTCCAACCAATCCTGTTTGAATAGGGTGTATATATACACTCACCTAAAGAATTATTAGGAACACCTGTTCTATTTCTCATTAATGCAATTATCTAGTCAACCAATCACATGGCAGTTGCTTCAATGCATTTAGGGTTGTGGTCCTGGTCAAGACAATCTCCTGAACTCCAAACTGAATGTCAGAATGGGAAAGAAAGGTGATTTAAGCAATTTTGAGCGTGGCATGGTTGTTGGTGCCAGACGGGCCGGTCTGAGTATTTCACAATCTGCTCAGTTACTGGGATTTTTACGCACAACCATTTCTAGGGTTTACAAAGAATGGTGTGAAAAGGGAAAAACATCCAGTATGCGGTAGTCCTGTGGGCAAAAATGCCTTGTGGATGCTAGAGGTCAGAGGAGAATGGGCCGACTGATTCAAGCTGATAGAAGAGCAACGTTGACTGAAATAACCACTCGTTACAACCGAGGTATGCAGCAAAGCATTTGTGAAGCCACAACACGCACAACCTTGAGGCGGATGGGCTACAACAGCAGAAGACCCCACCGGGTACCACTCATCTCCACTACAAATAGGAAAAAGAGGCTACAATTTGCACGAGTTCACCAAAATTGGACTGTTGAAGACTGGAAAAATGTTGCCTGGTCTGATGAGTCTCGATTTCTGTTGAGACATTCAAATGGTAGAGTCCGAATTTGGCGTAAACAAAATGAGAACAGGTATCCATCCTCTGATGGCTACTTCCAGCAGGATAATGCACCATGTCACAAAGCTCGAATCATTTCAAATTGGTTTCTTGAACATGACAATGAGTTCACTGTACTAAAATGGCCCCCACAGTCACCAGATCTCAACCCAATAGAGCATCTTTGGGATATGGTGGAACGGGAGCTTCGTGCCCTGGATGTGCATCCCTCAAATCTCCATCAACTGCAAGATGCTATCCTATCAATATGGGCCAACATTTCTAAAGAATGCTATTAGCACCTTGTTGAATCAATGCCATGTAGAATTAAGGCAGTTCTGAAGGCAAAAGGGGGTCCAACACTGTATTAGTATGGTGTTCCTAATAATTCTATAGGTGAGTGTATGTATTAGTGTTCACTTGTCACATTATCTATAGCTTGAAAAAGACCTTGGTGTCGAAACATTGCTATTTTTTTCGGTGTTAACCACCTCAGCTCCCCTAGCTTAAACTCCCTTAATGACCAGACCACTTTTTACAATTCTGCACTACACTACTTTCACGGTTTATTGCTCGGTCATACAACTTACCACCCAAATGAATTTTACCTCCTTTTCTTCTCACTAATAGAGCTTTCATTTGGTGGTATTTCATTGTTGCTGACATTTTAACTTTTTTTGTTATTAATTGAAATTGACCAAAATTTTTGCAAAAAAATGACATTTTTCCCTTTCTGTTGTAAAATTTTTCAAACAAAACTACATTTCTATATAAAATTTTCTCTGAATTTATTGTTCTACATGTCTTTGATAAAAAAAATGCAATAAGTGTTTATTTATTGGTTTGCGCAAAAGTTATAGCGTTTACAAACTATGGTACAAAAAATGTGAATTTCCGCTTTTTGAAGCAGCTCTGACTTTCTGAGCACCTGTCATGTTTCCTGAGGTTCTACAATGCCCAGACAGTAGAAACACCCCACAGATGACCCCATTTCGCAAAGTAGACACCCTAAGGTATTCGCTGATGGGCATAGTGAGTTCATGGAAGTTTTTTTTTTTTGTCCCAAGTTAGCGGAAAATGTTTTTTTTTTAAATTTATTTATTTTATTTATTTATTTTACATGAACTCACCATACCCCTCACGGAATACCTTGGGGTGTCTTCTTTCCAAAATGGGGTCACTTGTGGGGTATTTATATTGCCCTGGCATTTTAGCGGACCTAAAGCGTGAGAAGTAGTTTGGAATCCAAATGCGTAAAAAATGCCCTGTGAAATCCTAAAAGTACTCTTTGGAATTTGGGCCCCTTTGCGCCCCTAGGCTGCAAAAAAGTGTCACACATGTGGTATCGCCGTACTCAGGAGAAGTAGGGCAATGTGTTTTGGGGTGTCTTTTACATATACCCATGCTGGGTGAGAGAAATATCTCTGTAAATTGACAACTTTGTATAAAACATTTTAAAAAGTTGTCATTTACAGAGATATTTCTCACACACAGCATGGGCATATGTAAAAATACACCCGAAAACACATTGCCCTACTTCTCCTGAGTACAACGATACCACATGTGTGACACTTTTTTGCAGCCTAGGTGCACAAAGAGGCCCAAATTCCCAATGAGAATCTTTACGATTTCACAGGGCATTTTTTAGGCATTTGGATTCCAGACTTCTTCTCACGCTTTAGGTCCCCTAAAATGCCAGGGCAGTATAAATACCCCACAAGTGACCCCATTTTGGAAAGAAGACACCCCAAGGTATTCCGTAAGGGGCATGGCGAGTTCCTAGAATATTTTTTTTTTGGCACAAGTTAGTGGAAAATGATTTTTTTATTTTTTTTATTACAAAGTCTCATATTCCACTAACTTGTGACAAAAAATAAAATTTTACATGAACTCGCCATGCCCCTAATGAAATACCTTGGGGTGTCTTCTTTCCAAAATGGGGTCACATGTGGGGTATTTATACTGCCCTGGCATTTTAGGGGCCCTAAAGCGTGAGAAGAAGTCTGGAATACAAATGTCAAAAAATTTTTACGCATCTAGATTCCGCTAACTTGTGCCAAAAAGAAAAAAATCTTCTATGAACTCGCCATGCCCCTCAAAAGTGATCTTTATAGCGCCGCAGCGATTTTACGGTGTTTTTGCAGTGATCAGAAAAAAAAATATTCTGTCACTGCGGTGGGGCGGACTGAACGCAAGTGTGCGCACAAGATCAGGCCTGATCGGGCGAACACTGCGTTTTTTGTAGAGCCTATAGAACATGTCCTATTCTTGTCCGCAATTGCTGACAAGAAAATACATTTTCTATATAGTTCTGGCAATGTGCGGATCCGCAAAATGCGGAAAGCACACTGCCGGTGTCCGTGTTTTGCGGATCCGCGGTGTCCGTGTTTTGCAGATCCGTGGATCCGCAAAACACATACGGACGTCTGAATGGAGCCTTACAGGGGGGTGATCAATGACAGGGGGGTGATCAGGGAGTCTATATGGGGTGATCACCCCCCTGTCATTGATCACCCCCCTGTAAGGCTCCATTCAGACGTCCTTATGTGTTTTGCGGATCCGTGGATCCACGGATCCGCAAAACACATACGGACGTCTGAATGGAGCCTTACAGGGGGGTGATAAATGACAGGGGGGTGATCAGGGAGTCTATATGGGGTGATCACCCCCCTGTAAGGCTCCATTCAGACGTCCGTATGTGTTTTGTGGATCCGCGGATCCACGGATCCGCAAAACACATACGGACATCTGAATGGAGCCTTACAGGGGGGTGATCAATGACAGGGGGGTGATCACCCCATATAGACTCCCTGATCACCCCCCTGTCATTGATCACCCCCCTGTAAGGCTCCATTCAGACGTCCGTATGTGTTTTGCGGATCCACGGATCTTACAGGGGGGTGATCAATGACAGGGGGTGATCAGGGAGTCTAATATGGGGTGATCAGGGGTTAATAAGGGGTTAATAAGTGACAGGGGGGGGTGTAGTGTAGTGTGGTGTTTGGTGCTACTTACAGAGCTGCCTGTGTCCTCTGGTGGTCGATCCAAGCAAAAGGGACCACCAGAGGACCAGGTAGCAGGTATATTAGATGCTGTTAACAAAACATAATATACCTTTTTGGGGTTAAAAAAAATCGCATCTACAGCCTGCCAGCGAATGATCGCCCCTGGCAGGCTGTAGATCCACTTGTTTGCCTCCCGTTCCTGTGAACGCGCGCTCCTGTGTGCGCGCGTTCACAGGAAATCTCGCGTCTCGCGAGATGACGCGCCGAAGCGTGAAGGAGGAATAAATCGACCGCCACCGGAACGCAATCCTGCGTTAGGCGGTCCGGAGGCGGTTAATAAACACAAGATTGGATTCAAGACTGGGAGTGCTGCAGTTTTTCATATCTTCTCTGGTTACCAAGGGGGCCCTCAGGTCGGGGCCTGACACTGCGAGCACCGCCGCCATTTTTTGGACTGAAATCGATTAACAAGTGGTGCTGTCCTGTCTTCACGTTGACCAGTATTAAATGGTGTCATTAGAAAGTACAACTTGTCCTGCAAAAAAACAAGCTGTCATATGGCTATGTGAGCTTAAAAATAAAAAAGTTATGGCTATAGGAAGGCAGGCAGTAAAAACCAAAAATTAAAAATCTGAAAATCCCAGGGTGGAGAAGAGTTTAAAGAGGACCTGTCACCTCTCCTTACATGTCTATTTTAGTAACTACTTGCATCTCCTATGTAATAACATTCTGGAGCATCTACTGTATTCGAATGACTCTTTAATGAACCCTTCCTTTATTATTCCTTATAGAGGTTATGAATGAATTGCCAGCAGTCTACATTGAAAGTTCACATGTAGGGCCCCCGCACCGCCAGTTACCATATTTTTTGATTTATAAGATGCAGTGCGTCTTATAAAGTGAATACTAGTAAGCCCTTCCATTATGGAAGCGCTCACTAGTATGCCAGAGGTGCTGGGAGCAGTGAGTGAAGCACTGTACTCACCCCTCCTCCCTAGTCTTCCTCTGGGCCCACGCTGCACTGTCCTGACTGCGTACAGCGTCAGGACGTAGTGCGCGCACTATTACCTGACATTGTACTCCGTCAGGGCACAATGCCGTGTGAGCCCAGAGAAAACCAGAGAGCATGACTGCCGGAGAGAATGCCGCACCTGCAGAGTAGCGGAGGAGCAGGAGAGATAAGTTAATTTATTTATTTTAGGTCTGATCTGAGGTCTGATAGGGGGGGTCTAACATGGAAGTCTGATGGGAGTCTCATCGGAGGTTTGTTTAGGGGCTCAGATCTGAGGATTCATATGCGGGTCTGATCTGAGAGTCTGATTTGAGGTCTGATAGGGGGTTCTGATTTGTGGTCTGATATGGGAGTCTGGCAGGGAATGAGAGGAAAAAGGAAAATCAGCGGCACTACGTAAGTTCACCTGTGTGTATCTTACATCTGTCAGGGATCCAAGGACATACAGCCGTCTTTAGAAACCAACAGTGGCGGTGCTCAGCGTGGTAACAAGTGTTCAAAATGGATAGGTAGAGAGAGACACGGCACTCACCGAAGGTTATGCTAGTTGCTTTAATTGCAGTTCAAGCGGCATGCTGCGCAGGATATGGGAGTCTGATCTGAGAATCTAATATGGGAGTCTGATTTGAGGTCTGATGGGAGTCTGATTTGAGGTCTGATGGGAGTCTGATCTGAAGTCTGATATCAAAGTCTGATTTGAGGTCTGATATGAGGTTCTGATTTGTGGTCTGATATGGGGGTTTGCTCTGAGGTGTGATATGGGGGTCTGATCTGAGGATCTGCTACGGGGGTCTGATTTGAGGTGTGATATGGGGGTCTGATCTGAGGATCTGATATGGGGGTCTGATTTGTGGTCTGATATGGAGTTCTGATTTATGGTCTTATATGGGGGTCTAATCTGATATGGGGTTTTGATTTGAGGTCTGATATAGGATTCTGATTTGAGGTCTGATATGGGGTTCTGATTTGAGGTCTGATATGTAGGTCTGATCTGAAGATCTGATATGAGGGTCTGATTTGTGGTCTGATATGGAGTTCTGATTTGTGGTCTTATATGGGGGTCTAATCTGATATGGGGGTTTGATTTGAGGTCTGATATAGGATTCTGATTTGATGTCTGATATGGGGTCTGATTTGAGGTCTGATATGGGGGTCTGAGTTTTTTGTACTGCTGCACATTATAAGGGGGTATTTTTTTGGACTGGCACACATGATAAGGGGCTATTTTTTTGGACTGGTGCATATTACACCTGCAAGATAGTTTTTTTTGTACTGGCACACATTATAAGGGAGTGTTTTTTGTATTGGCACACACTATGGGGCTTTTTTTCTACTGGCACACATTATAAGGAGAATTATTACTACTGGGGGACTATGAGGAACATGATTACTAGTATGGGCACAATGGGGGCATTATTATTATTTGGGGAACTGTTAACACTAAGTGCACTCTGGCAGGGCCGGACTGGGGATAAAAACCAGCCCTGGAAAAAGTTGCATACCAGCCCCACAGCATTGCGTCATTATTTACTTGTTTATAATAGGAGAAAGCATTCATTTTAAAACACGCGTGTAAACACGAATATGAACTTTCCCCCCCGAAAGCTCTTTTGTAGAACCCCCATTGTTCATATTATCACAGTGTTTTCCCAACCAGGATGCCTCCAACTGTTGCAAAACTACAACTCTCAGCATGCTCAGACAGTGTTTTACCACGCCCTTTGACCCGCCCCTTTTTTGTTGGCCACCTATTTAATGATTGTTGCATGCAACATTTTACTTGACCAGCTATTTTAGATATTCTACGGCAGTCCGGTTACAATCCCCCCCAATGAGCCTTTCGACCAAATAATAAAAATATTTATAAAATCTCACCCATATGCTGCAAAAAAAAAAACTGCAATGTAAAATCGATAATAAAGATCAACTACAAACATAAACATATTTCACATAAAAACTTACAGTTACTTGGCTTGGCCCTTGGGGATCTCGGACACCACTTCAACACTTGGCTGGGGGGCTCGGTGGAGCTGATGTTGTGTTTTATCTTAATGAGAAAGATTTCATAATAAGGATTTGGAGAAGGGGCAGAGGGATAGCAGAGCATGGAGAGGCCGGTGCTGCTACTAGGGGGTCATACCTTGGGGGAGTAATAAAGCCCACCATAATGCCCCCCCCAGGAGTAATAATTCTCCTTATAATGTGCAAAACATACCCCTTTGTAATGCCCCCAGTTGAGCTAATGTTCCCATAATGTGCTAATATAAAATACCCCTTCTCAGTGCCCCCGTAGATGACCCCCATAGTGCTCCTCCCCCCTTCCCCATAGTACCCACCATAATGTGTCCCAGTATAAAATGCCCCTATACAGAGCCCCCCCATATAAAATACCCCTTCTTTTTAGCCTCAGTAGATGCCCCTATAGTGCCACCCAATAATCTGCTAGTAATAAGTGCCCCAATAGATGCACCCAATCATGTGCCAGTAAGATGTGCCCCCATAGATGCCCCCAATCATGTGCCAGTAATAAGAGCCCCCCACCATCATGTGCCAGTAGCCAGAGCCCCCCCATATCATGTGCCAGTAGCCCCCCCTTATTATGTGCCAGTAACCCCCTTTATGTGCCAGTAACCCCCTTTATGTGCCAGTAGCCCCCCCTTATGTGCCAGTAGCCGCCCCTTATGTGCCAGTAGCCGCCCCTTATGTGCCAGTAGCCGCCCCTTATCATGTGCCAGTAGCCGCCCATTATCATGTGCCAGTAGCCGCCCCTTATCATGTGCCAGTAGCCGCCCCTTATCATGTGCCAGTAGCCCCCTTATCTTATGCCAGTAGCTCCCTTATCATGTGCCAGTAGCCGCCCCTTATGTGCCAGTAGCCGCCCCTTATGTACCAGTAGCCGCCCCTTATCATGTGCCAGTAGCCGCCCATTATCATGTGCCAGTAGCCCCCATATCATGTGCCAGTAGCCCCCTTTATTATGTGCCAGTTGCCCCCCTTATCATGTGCCAGTAGCCCCCCTTATGTGCCAATAGCCCCCTTATGTGCCAGTAGTCCCCCTTATGTGCCAGTAGTCCCCCTTATGTGCCAGTAGCCCCACTTATGTGCCAGTAGCCCCTTATCATGTGCCAGCCCAGTAGTCCCCCCTTATCATGTGCCAGCCCAGTAGTCCCCCCTTATCATGTGCCAGCCCAGTAGTTCCCCCTTATCATGTGCCAGTATTGTACCTATATAAAAATAAAAAAAACACTTATACTTACCTCCAGCGATTCGATGCAGGCCTTTTCCGGCCTGTGTCCCTCGCTATACGGCTCAGGCGGCGCAATGACGTCATTGCGCCGCCTGCACAGGCCTCTGATAGGCTGCCGGCCTAGTACTGGCAGCCTATCAGAGGAACAGGAGGGGACACACCTCTCCCTCCCCTGCCGCAGCATAGACATCTGTATCGCCGTCCTGAGGACTGCGATACAGATGACTATGGAGATGAGCGCTTCCACAATGCAATCGCTCATCTCCTGCTGCTGTGCCCTGCCGCCGGCCGCCCCCACTTGTCACCAGGGCCGCGGCCTTGCGGCACTCAGACCTGCCGGCCTAGCGGGAAATTTCCCGGTATCCCGGCAGGCCAGTCCGGCCCTGCACTCTGGCAGATAATTATTTCTATTGGTGGGACTTTGGGAACCCTAGCACAGAATCAGCTTAGCACAATTATTTTTGGAGGACACTATGTTTACAACACTATTTTAGGCCTCATGCACACGGCGGTTGTTTTGGTCCGCATCTGATGCGGCTCGGATGCGGACCCATTCACTTCAATGGGGCCGCAAAAGATGCGGACAGCACTCCGTGTGCTGTCCGCATCCGTTGCTCCGTTCCATGGTCCGCAAAAAAAATATAACCTGTCCTATTCTTGTCCGCACTTTGCGGACAAGAATAGGCAGTTATATTAAAGGCTGTCTGTGTCGTTCCGCAAATTGCGGAACGCACACAGACGCCATCCGTGTTTTGCGGATCTGCGATTTGTGGACCGCAAAACACACAACAGTCGTGTGCATGAGGCCTTAGTGTCAGGGACACTATTTGCTGGGCAGTTATTTTTTTAGGGCACTGTGTGCCAAAAAGTATTGAAGGGGTCACTATTTGTGTCGAACTAGTATTTTCAGGGGACCGTTTCTGCAGTATGGTATTGGGGAGCACAGTGGGCACAGTATTGAGGGTGGCATGATGGGGTGTTAAGAAGGTGGGAGAATGATGGAAAAGTAGAAAACTAAGATGTCTGTTTGTCAAACTCCGCAGAGACAAGAGATGGCAGAAAGAAATCATCATTGTGGTCTGGTCTGAATAGAGAAGATGAGGAAAGAGAACGTGTACATTAGAGGAGACATCATTGGATGTAAGAGGTATGTGGCGCTGTATTACCCTGTATATTTTGTAGCGCTGTATGTAATGTTTTCCAAGTATGTCTTTCACAGTAGGGCTGAAGGGAAGGGGTTAGGTTCAATTTTTGCCTCAGGCAGCAGAAAGGCTAGGTGCACCCATGTCCCTTGCCACAGAGCACTGAGGGAAGGGGGTCCAAGCTGAACTCTTGCACCAGGGCCATGACCCTTTAGCTATGCCCCTGCAGTTGTGGGTGTGTCCCTGCACAATCTGACCTAGCAGCACTGATTAAAGGGGTTGTCCGGGTTCAGAGCATATCCCCATTTTCACCCAGGCAGCCCCCCTGACAAGAGCGATGCTCTCCTTTGCCCTGTGCTAAATCGCGCAGGGCAAAGGCATTTTTGGAGTTCCGGTGATGTATCGGTGCTCCTCTTAGGGCTGCCAGGTGGAGGCTTCCGCCCAGCAGCGAGCCCGGTGACGTCACCGGCACTGATGGGTGGGCTTTAGTGCTGGCCTAGCCTGTAAAACAGCTAGGACAGGGCTAAAGCCCGCCCATCAAAACCGGTGACGTCACCGAACACACTGCCGGGCGGAAGCTTCCGCCCGGCAGTGTGTTATTGTAAACAAAAAAGCCCTTGCCCTGCGCGATCCAGCTCAAGAAATGCTTCGATGCTAACATCAGGGGAGCTGCCTGGGTGAAATTATGGGTATGTCCGGGTTCAGCTCTGAACCCGGACAACCCCTTTAAATAATGTCAGACTATGCTGGGACACACCTCCAAATAGTAACACCCATCTGGACCTTCACTGCAAACTGCTGGCAATTCATTCATAAACTTCTAGAAGGACTAATAAAGGAATGGTAGGACCAATCTAATAGTTATCCTCTATCCTGTGCATAGGAGATAACTTCATATAGCCGGAATACCTCTTTAATTATTGCTAATGATCGAATTGTGGTTTATGGTTGGTCTTTATTCTCCTTATCATGGAACCAATGGCAATCTGTGTGTCACCATATGATGCCTCTGTGAGGCACCGTATTCTTCCCTGGAAGTAATAGTGGATAAAACATGGCAGAATATTTTATGCTCATGAATTACAAACCATATATTTGTATTGGTGCTGTATTATTAATCTGTATGACACACATCTGTAATCTGGACTTAATTTCCTTCATTGTGATTATCACTTCCAGTCCAAATGAATATGATAGCAATATTTTATATGTGTAAAGGCCGGTTTACGTAAAGCAATTGCTTGTAACTTTATTACTCCGCTTGTAAGAAGCAAAACGATAAACCTCCATGCATGAAAGGTAGATTGTTCTAATTTTCACTTCTGAACAATTCATTTAGTAAAACATGAACACTATTTCCATTGTTGATTGTATAAGTCATTTACTATGAAAATGCCGTTATTAACATGTGGATTGCTTTGTGCTGCCATCAAGGTAGTACTGGTGATAAAGAAATGTTAAAAAAAGAAAGGGGCCTGCCTGCTTTCACTTATGACGCTGACCATTGCAATAGGAACCAGGATATTTTTTACTTTGCTGCAATTAAGCAACCACTAAAGCATTGGAGAGCCCAATCTTTCCACCATGATGGTCCCAAGTGAACATGGGGCAGACTAATCAACCGCCTTATGTCACTTTGAAGGGGTAAAAAAAAGTTGCAAATTATGACACACGCCACATTTGTGCCATAATTTTAAACTTTTCACTTCTCTCTCCTCTTCCAAAAATGACCATGAAAATGGCTGGAGCTTACTGGGAAGGGGTGTGGCTTCCTGCAGCCCAGTAGATTTACTATTATTTACACCAGAAACTGGCATAAATGATTGTTCATATTTATACCAACTCATAGCTGGCATAGATTTGATATTCTGACACACGGACAGTGTCAGACTGGGATTTCTTGGGCCCACTAGAGGAAATTATGCTCAGGGCCCAAGCCCCTTCCACCATCAATAGAGTCTCATAGGATTTGATTCAAATAAATAGACCCTAGTGGCAAGTGATTGGCTCCAAAAGCAGTTCTCAATGTTTTTTTGTTTTTCTCCTGGACCTTTGGGGCCCACAATGGTATCACATCTTGGGCCTACTGGAGGATACTCTACTACTCTGGTGGGTGTCCGATGCTGCACCAGGACTGCCAGAAGATGAGCATTTGCCTCTTTGTAAATTTGGCGCATTCTGTGCTGACAGACTTTATACTAAGACAGGTATGTTAGGCCACTCTTCGTATATCTGCCCCATGGAATGTACTGTACATGGTGCTTGGTTTTACCTCTCTACTCTTCTGCAATGATGTGGTTGCATGTAGGGAGGCAGGAATTTGAGCCAGTCATTCTGCACCTGGAATTTACAAGGATCAGCACAAGGGTTGTCTCTAGCTAATACCCCCTTTTTCCTACACCACTGCCCCCTACTTTGTGTCCTCTCCAGCACCATCCTCTAAAGAGCCACAACCACTCTCCCACCAGACTCTTTGGTGGTATGGAGTCCAGAAATTCCTGACAGGTTTGAGTTCACATCATGTTTGGGCATTACATTTGGCGGGACCACTTGAAACTTTCCACCAGATAAAACTGAAATGTCCATGAAATAGTTATGTAGGTTTCTCATTTTCTCAGGCCATCTGGAAAATAAAAACAGAAACCGTCTTGGTGGCCATGACACCTTCTCCATTTCTACTTTGCCATAGTTTTGATTGTTGTTAATTGTGATCGAATTATCTCTGATGGTCGTTGAAAGAACTTCAATCACTGATTTGCAAACAAACAAAACTGATGTGTCTGTAAGCAGCTTTCAGATCTCTCTGCTGCTCTTTTTTCTTCTCAGTTTCTTCTAGGACAGACTGGGAACTCAGATAATAAAACTGCTTTGAATACAAAGACTTCTCAGATTCAATGGTTAATAAAGATGCCAAACAAAAGGCAGGTATCAGCGGAGGAAGAAGATCATTAACTGGTTAACAATCATGAACTATTCACTCTTGACAAATAGTTCACAAGGAAGGCTGAGAGCAAACCCCACTGCCCTCAATATACACACAATCTCAGATACAACTATAGTACACACGCCCTGACACACATACGGATATCTAGACAAACAGAAATCCTACAATTGTATCTACACTCACAACCTCCAATGCAAATACATACCCAGCTGCCAGCATAGGCTTCTGCACACAGAGGATGAAATATGTGCTCAGTGTGTATGTCCACAGCACTCCCTCAGACACCTAAATACGTGCAGACTGGAACATACAGTGTATTAAATGTTCTGCCCATTTAGGAGGAATCTGCCCTCATGGTAATGTATATAGGGCTGCCAGAACCTCACTTGACATTCATTAATTAAAATTAATAGTTTCTCCTGAGTCGCTTAACACATTATGACAGACAGGGCATGTACTAATTTAGATCTGGTTATGTTTGTGGGCAATTTGGCTGGCATTGTTTCATGCCTTGGAGCCATTATGACTTAGGGCTCATGCCCACGAACGTAAGGGCTCAGTGCCCATGCTGCAGACCTCAAATTGCGATGCACAATGCACAGGCACCGGCCATGGGGCAACCGCAGCGGACCGCGGACCCATTCACTTGAATGGGGTCCGCAACCGAGGGTCTGCACCTCAAAAAAGTACTGCATGCACTACTTTTTTGCGTTGCGGAGGCACAGCCAGAAACACCATGGAAGCACACCGTAGTGCTTCCGTGGGCTTCCGATCCGTGCTTCCACACCGCCTCTCCCGGATTGCGGAACCATTGAAGTGAATGGGTCCATGATGCGGCTGCACAGGGCCGATGCAATACGGCCACGGGCAGCACACGGTCGTGTGCATAAGCCCTTACAATGTTTGGGAGCATTTGTTGCTGGCACGTTTGTGGAGGATATTGTCACTTGCATTAGGCGGTTGGCACTCTTTTAAAAGGGTAAAACTTTGCAGAAGGCGGCAATTGATTTAAATCAGCAACAGGTTTTGTGGCAGCTGAGGTGTGTACTTTAAAGGCAACCTGTCACTTTGACTATGGTGTTTGAGCTGAAGGCAGTGTGTTATAGAGCAGGAGGAGCTGAGCAGATTGATATATAGTTTTATGGGAATAGATTCAGTAAAACTTGTACTTTATTCATTTAGATTCCTGCTCATCTCTGATAGGACCATCTCTTGGACTTCAGAGCCCAGAATGAGCAGGCATTTTAATGCATAAAATGCAAGTTATACTGAATCTTTTCCCATAAAACTATCAATCTGCTCAGCTCCTCCTGCTCTATAATATGCTGCATACAGACTATTTAGCATTTTCATGATTACCGGTACCCTTTAAGAAATAATATCTGGCACATATGTGAGCATCACTACTGTGAAGGGGGCACATATCTGGGAACAGTTACTGTGAAGGGGGCAACTATTTGGACATAACTACTGTAAAGGGGGCCCATGTCTGGGCATAGGTACTGTGAAGCAGGCAAATATCTGGACATAACAACTGTGAAGGGGGCACATATCTCCGCAAAACAACTGTGAAGGGGGCATATATCTGGGCAAAACTACTGTGAAGGGGGCATATATCTGGGCATAACTACTGTGAAGGTGCACATCTGGGCATAACTACTGTGGAGGGGGCACATATCTGGGCATAACTACTGTAATGGGGGCACATATCTGGGCATAATTACTGTGAAGGGGGCACATATAGTTTAATACGGTTGAAAAAAGACATAAGTCCATCAAGTTCAGCCAAGGGATAGGTGGGGACGTGAATCCCAGAAGGAACTGAGACTCAGATTTCTACTCATTTTCATAAGCATTAATGTCATTAATATCTGGACCTAACTATTATGAAGGGGTACATGTCTGGGAATAACTACTGTGAAGTGTCACATAGTTGGCATAATTACTGTGAAAGGGGCACATCTGTGCATAACTACTGTAAAGAGGGTACATGTGGGCATAACTATTGTGATGGGCACACATGTGGGCATTACTGTGAAGAGCGCACAATATGGGCATAACTACTGAGGGGTACAGTGTGGGCATTGCTACTGTGAGAGGTATAATGTGGGCACAGCTACTGTGAGGGGCACAATGTGGGCATAGCTGTGTGGTGGCATAAAGAGGGAATAATTACTATGTGGGGGCGTTAAGGGGAATGTTTTGGGTGGAGTTCGAGGAGTGGCCTAGTGTGAAATTATTTTCCGTGGGGTGCTACACACGCTGCACATATTGTCCATCTTTGTGCTTGCTTTTCAGTAGTTGGGAGGTATGGTTCTGACTCCCCCATACATATCTACATTCGGTTTAGACGAGTGTGTATGCATGTTCATTGGGGATGAGAGGAGAAAGCCACTGCCAGACACTTCTGGTAGTTGCTTGTATCCCAGGAGAAATAAAGGATTGGGTGAAAAAAATTCACTTCGTCCCGTTCTTCTCTCTCCTGACATCAGCTGCTGGGGGGAGGGGGGAGCTCCCCATACACATTAGATTGTCGGCCCAAATTGCTGTTCGATGTGGGCTTGGCTGACAATACACTAATGTGCATGGCGGCTTTAATATATGTGATTTACTGCATATGTATGACTTGTCTCCTCTCATCACAACATACTTGTTCCAGGCCCATCCATCCAAGTAGTTATAAAGAATTCGGGTGGGTTGAAATGGGGGGGGGGGGGGGGGGAGCAGCTGTAGGGGTTCCGCAGAGGAAAGCCCCTCCCTGCACCCAGTGCTGCTGCCCTTGCATTGAGCCTGCTAATCACGCTGGGATTAGACTCATTAAACCCACCGTTAGCTTCCCCGCTTACCGCGGTAATCCCCTCCGCTCCCCCCAGATAAACACATTCTTTCAGGGCTTACACAATATTTACTGGGGGTGACCGCAGAGTCCTCAATGCAAGTCTTGTTTTACATGTTCTTTTCCATCTGCCTCCGAGTGCTCAGTGGGGAGGTAGGAAATGTATTGAGAGATGAGGAGTCATGTAATGTTGGTTTAACTCTGTCACAAGTTATAATTTATCATGATCCTTTTCCGACTCCCTTTCACTTCAGATTTATCAGGTTCAATCTTTATTTCTTCTTCACAGAACCAATACACGTTTTACCATTTCCCATGTAAGTCCAAGAGGTCTACCATCTTCTCTGCGTGAATTGTTACCATTCGTCATTATCTGAAGAAAAACTATTTTTCTATCAGATTATCTATCGATTGAACAACCCCCCCTTCCAAACTCCAATCCATATAGCTTCTTGTACTCTATACATCAGCCAAGTAACTATACCCCGTTCATAGTAAGGCATTTCATCTAGCCATATTTCAGTTTACAGCTATCTCTCCCTTCCCCTCTATTCACTTGTAGCCGAGCATGCATGTCTTCTCAACAGGGAAATGGGAAAATGCTGCCAGCAGCTTATCTCTCCTAGAACAAAAGGATCGGGCATTTACAATAAAACTGCCTAATCCACACACGTGGACCCCATCCACACGCCGCTGAAAAATCTGTGCATAATTTAGCATGCTTTGGATTTTGTAATCTGCATCATGTCAGTTCAGATGCTTACTTATCACTGATTTCCACCCCCCAATTTCCACTTTTCAATGCATTAGATGATAGGCACCAAAAACTGTCAAAATCCACAGGTAACACATGCATATTTCTTGATGGATTCATTGCAGCTTTCATTGCAAATCCATGATGGAAAAATTCTGCAGTATGTGTACTCCTTAGGGCAGATGGCAAGTTATAATGGTTCCAAAATGTTCTGTAAACCCCATAGGATCCTTGTTTTTCCTATCTTTCCCATGTGCTTAATATACATATTCACCAGGAGGATCAGAGCAGTTGTCAATATTCCACTTACAAAAATTGTCTTAACGTGTCAACAAAAGAGAAGAGTGGAGACTCACGTAAGTGTGAAGCACTTTAGAGAGAACTTCTCCATATGAAATGCAAATTAATCTGCAGGCAGCATGTTATAGAGCAGGAGGAGCTGAGCAGATTGATATTTAGTTTTATGGGAAAAGATTCAGTAAAACTTGTAATTTATATATTTAAATCTCTGCTCTTTCTGAGCTTAGTTGTACACAGAGGCTGTCTTATTAGTGACTGACAGCTATCTATGTATACACACTTACACAGAGAATGCTACCAAACACTGATAAGACAGAGTAGAGATATAAATGTATAAATTACAAGTTTTACTGAATCTTTTCCCCCAAAACCATATATCAATCTGCTCAGCTCCTCCTGCTCTATAACATGCTGCCTGCAGATCACACTACATTTCGTGGTGACAGGTCCTCTTTATGTTTCAAAAGGTGTTTATTGAGTTTTGCATAGAAAAAAGCAATATAACAATAATGAATGAAAATAATTATCACATGAAAACAAAACATCTCTTAGAGACAAATAAACTATTGGTATGTTCATTAACATTATAGTAGGGTTATACAAAGTTTGGGACTGGGAAATGAAGCAAAAAGATAATCATCCTGCCTTCGTTTAGGAGGAAACACATTCTTTATAGGGAGATATTAAGACGTAGGTCCGAAGAGTGTGGTGAAGATAACCAGGGATCCCACACCTTTTCAAAAGTGGAAAATGAGTCTGTGCGGATGGCCGCCAATCTCTCGAATATCAATATTTTATTTATCCTATCTAGGACAGCCTGGAAGGACAACGAATCTGAACGCCACTTAAAAGCAATATGGATTCTAGCTGCAAGCAAAATAAATTGAAAAAGTTTAAACCTTGCATAGGATAGCCCATGGGGTTGATCCCCTAGAAGGCAAAATGGTACTGTTAGAGGGAAATTATAATCTAGGACTGATGAAATCAGGTGACAGGTCCTCTTTAAACAAAGAAGATTTGTGAAATATAAGTCTTCTACAGCCGGGCGTATTGCACAACATGTATACTGTTCATATTCCTGATGGTTATATTGAAGCAAACATTTTAATATGGCCCCCAATAGTGACATAAGTTTAGTTCAGTAGGGTCATAAGGGGGGTATTATTTTTCTCCTTATCCACCAATTTGTCTTATGAATACATTTATGTATTTCTCTTTGCTTCTACATTGATAAATTACACACAGTAGACACATGGACAGCTTGATGAAACCTTAGCCAATAGTTCTGTAAAATAATTTATAGCAGGGGTCAATGAGAAGCTGCAGTTTACAAGGTAGTGTGAGTGATGTGCTTACAAGTCATATTCACTTTTGGTCTGCTTTTCATAAACCTTTTAAGTTTTTTTTTTTTTACTCTCCTATATTCAACATTTTATTGTGATTTTCCTAGAAATGCTGACTTTTGATGCCAAAAAATGTAATGGACACGGCTACCACTATAAAGGTCCTTTCTTTCAGTGGCAGTTACCAGATAAGTGTTGTTCCTTTCCATTTGTATTTTAAGGTCTTTTAGACAGGATGATGAAGCAGGTGATTGTTAGGAAGGAAGCGTTCCTTCCCGACAATCACCTGCTCCTCAGCGGAGACTGCTTCATTTACATACAGTGGTCTACTCCACAGTATGAGGAGGACTCGGAGCAATCACTAATGCCATCGCTCGTCCCCATAAAGACTTGTTGCTTGCCGGCAGCAGAGGCAGTTTACACCGCACGATCTGCTGCCGGCAAACGACTGCACAATCTATTACTCGATGAATGAACGTTTCGCTTGTTCATTAGGTAACCGGGGCACCTTTACACCGCCATAATCTGGCAGATTCTCTGCCCATGTAAAGGGCCTTTTAATAGTCTTAATAGTCTTAAAGGGGTTGTCCGGGATTGGGGACATTGGTGTATTAGTACTACAGTGACATACACATTACATACATGCATGTCCTACCTTTGCCACATATTTATGAAGCCCCGTTTTCATATAGGAAATTCTTAGCCGGAAGTGACTGTTTTCTTATACTCGGTGACGTTCCGGGTCTCTTGCAGGCGAGCTGAAGCGTCTTCTTCCGGCTGCTCATGGGCGGGCTTTAGCGCTGCTCTAGCCAGTAAAACGGCTAGGGCAGCGCTAAAACCCGCCCATCAGAGCCGGTCACGTCACCAAACACACTGCCGGGCGGAAGTGTAAACAAAAGAGCCTTTGCCCTGCACGATTAAGCGCAGGGCAAAGTCGAGCAGCGGAGCATGAACTGCTCCGATACTCAAGTCAGTGGGGCTGCCTGGGTGAAAATAGAGATTTTTCCGGGTTCAGCTCTGAACCCGGACAACCCCTTTAAGTTTGTAGTCATATATCCTTGCTGTATTGAAAATCTGGTTTATTGTTGAGCGTCTGTTTATACCCAGCAGCCAATCTGAAGAGGAAGAGTTGTAGAGGGAAGGACAGAGCAGAAGCCTGAACCAATGATGAGACAGGAGGTGTGGCTCAGACTACCTTCAACTCCCTGTAGGCACTGCAGCTAAACTGTAGTCATTGATCACAGGTGTGCCCTAATGGAGATGCAGCTAAAAAGCAGCCAAGCTGAGGAGAATAAGCAACACGCAATCATCACCTATTGTTTGCCAATGCAAACTGAATGTGGGAGGAACAATTTCTGCCGTAGTTGTTCCTCCCTCAGTTCTGTTGATTAACAGCAGCACATCCCTTTTTTTTTTTTTCTGAACCAAATATAGACTTCTATATCAAGCAGTTCAAGTCTACAGAAATATTTTACACAAATTAGTACATTTGATCCTTTTAACCCACCACTCCCCTTTTAATTCACTGCTGCGGGATCCGCCCGTATTTTGATATCTACCTTAATTTCTGTTTCCAAAAATTTCCACTGTAAGGGGTCTTGGGAACCTGGAGCGAAGAAAAGAACCTGCCCTCTCAAGGTATCGTCACTCCGGTCTCCTTGCTACTCTTCTATAAGCCTCAATAGTGTCTAGCCAGGCCCTCCATTCGTAAAAGCTAGGGCTATTCTTTGTACCCTAATATTGGACTATCAAGGCCTTTGCAACCATGAAGCCTTCCATACTGACTCGTAGTTGGTGGGGGGTCAACTCAGAACGGGGAAAAAGACCCAGTATTGCCTGCGTAAAGCTTCGGTTCAGCTTGATCTTATATCTTTTGTAAAATTCCTCATAAATACTAGTCCAGAACCCACTCACTTCTGGACACTTCCATAGTAAGTGACTCAAATCCGCACTTTCTGATGAACGTTTCCAAAACAGGTCGCTCCTTTCCTATTTTGGCGAGGAAGGCGGGGGAGTAGTATAGGCGATGTACAATCTTGAACTGAATCAATCTATATTTCTGTGAGATTGATACTTTTTTTATATTTTGATATACTGTATCCCATTCCATGATGCCCCCATCGCCCAATTCAGCTTCCCAGCCTCCCTCATTTTTAAATATGGTTATTTCCCCCAAACAGTCCCGAAATCTATGATATATTTGAGAAAGTGTGAGTTGGGTGTCCTTAAATCTGAAACAGTAATCCAAAAAAGAACTAGCCCTAATGGCCAATAGACTTTTATCCTGAGTGCTCGTATATGCGTGACTAATTTGTGCGTACCTATATTTATCTAAGAGAGTCAGTGTACCTTTTATTAATTCATCTAAGTGAATAATATTACCATGTGATATTATATGAGTTAAGCGGTTAATTCCGCGTTAATTCCAGTATTTATAATCTACAATTGACTTAAATTCCTTTAAGTTATGATTGTGCCAAAGTGGGGTAAAATGAGTAGGGCATGTTACACCCAGTATTTTTTTTTATCTTGTTCCAAACCCTATTTAGTGTATCACTAATCAAACAGTGTTTTTTCCTCGTGCCCGGGTGACCGGTCTCCAAAATAGAAAAAATATCCCCATATGGCCCCTGAAAGTCCCTTGAAAGGATACTTAATAGCAAAGCGGCCTGATGATCCGCCCCCCAAGCACCACTTTATCTTGCAGCACATCCCTAATTACACAGGAAGATGTGCTGCCGATAATTGGGCATTTTTCCCCCTGATGAAAGATACTCATCAGCCGACAATAGAGCGTTTTCTCATTTATTGGCTGATCGGTTCCTCCAATTATTGAGAATGAGCATTCCTATGAACACTTATTCCCGATAGTTGGCCTGAAAATCGGGCGGTCTAATAGGCCCTTACATGTCATTTCTGAGCTTACAAGTGGACAATGTATAGAACCTGGACATACCAGGACAATGGACCCAAATTGTAAACTCTTTGGGCTTCAGAATTTGTCTTCTTTTGATGGATATGTTCAATTCTTTGACAAGATGTAAGCATTCATAGACAACACATTCACTTAGTCAGTATTAATAGTGATAAATTATAACTTGGTTTATTAACAGAAAACACATTAAATAAGATTGTTAAAAAGATATTAAATTCTGGTTGAACATTCATTGTCTCACATCTACAGGAAGCTGTAACTTTACAATGACCAAATTAAATTACAATTTATAAGTAGAAAAATATACTCTAATAATGATTGTGCAGCAGCTGTGTTAAAGCAGATTTTCTTTGGAATGTTACAATAAGACATGATCTAAAAAAAAATATACTTTTATTCAGGGAACTTGGCAACTCCCTGGAAAACCGCACATCCCACCTTATGTATTTTTAGTAATAGAGTGTGGCCGGAGCGAGAGTCTGCTGTATTCTCTGAATTCATCAGCCCAGTGGATTAGCTTGATGATGAGCTCAGACTATGTTAAGAGGGAACTCCACCCATATATATGTAAATGGAACGGCTATAAAGATATATTGTATATATTGTGAACATTAGAAAACAACAGGGTACCCGCTTGCCCGGGAATGAACACAGATATGTTAATATCTGGTAGATTTGTTGCAAAAATGGCTACAATTCTAAATTCCTTCAGTGCATCGGAATGTGCTTTTTTTTCTGTGGTATATGCATAGATTTCTACCAACCCCACTCAGTTATATGGAGCAGTTGCAGAAATATATGCAATAAATATGCAGCATGTGAATAAGTTCACTTTTAGGCTAGGGCTACACGACGACGTGTATCACGTGACATTGATGTCGCACCAATGTCGTGCGACAATTTTTATAATGATAGTCTATGGTGTCGCACTGCGAAATGCGACATGCTGCGACATGACAGTGGCAAAAAATCCATCCAAGATGGATTTTTCTGCGACTGTCGCGTCGCCGCATGTCGCAGTGCGACACCATAGACTATCATTATAAAAATTGTTGCGCGACATTGGTGCGATATCAATGTCGCGTGATACATGTTGCAGTGTAGTTGTGCCCTATGTGTTGTGCGACTTATTGTTGCGCGACACATGTCGTCGTGTAGCCCTAGCCTTATACTTCAGCTGTAATTGAGCTCCCATACAACAGTCCTTGCCACACCCATGTTAAAAAGGAATTCTGGGGGAAAAAACTTTAAAGAGTTTGTCTAGTTTCTGATATTGATGACCTATCCTCAGGTCAGCTGTTTAAAGAGACTGAAGCGCTTGTATGAGCGCTGCGTTCTATTCACTGTTAACCTGCTCGCCGTCAGCATTGCAGCGGTGAGCAGTGTAAATAAAGCTCCTCCGTCCCATTCACTTGCTTTGCTACAACTGCTTAGCATCAGTCAAGTGAATGGGAGGGAGAAGCTGTAATTACACTGCAGTGTCGATGCTGAGTAGGTAAACAGTGAAGAGAACGCAGCGCTCATATGAGCGCTGCAGTTTCCTTAAGGCCTCCTGCACACGACCGTATGGCTTTTTCAGTGTTTTGCGGTCTGTTTTTTACGGATCCGTTGTTCAGTTTTTTGTTTCCGTTGTGTTTCTGTTTCTGTTCCGTTTTTCCGTATGGCATATACAGTATACAGTAATTACATAGATAAAATTGGGCTGGGCATAACATTTTCAATAGATGGTTCCGCAAAAAACGGAACGGAAACGGAAGACATACGGATGCATTTCCGTATGTGTTCCGTTTTTTTGCGGACCCATTGACTTGAATGGAGCCATGGAACGTGATTTGTGGGCAATAATAGGACATGTTATATCTTTAAACGGAACGGAAAAACGGAAATACGGAAACGGAATGCATATGGAGTACATTCAGTTTTTTGTGTGGAACCATTGAAATGAATGGTTCCGTATAAGGAACGCAAAAAACGGCCAGTAAACGGGGGAAAAAAACGGTCGTGTGCACGAGGCCTAAGAGTTGGACCCCTGCCGATCTGATATTGATGACTTATCCTATAGATAGGTCATCAATATCGGAAACGAGACAGACCCTTTAAGCTTAAACTATTTAAATAATAACATTTTCAATATATTCACTTCTGTGTTCTGATACTGCTCTAGCATCACTGGATGGCCTGGATCCATGTGTGTATGCCAATGTGATGGCATAGGTAATAGCAAGTGTAATGTAGAGCTGTCTCAGGGGGCCAAGCAGAGTGCTGATGCAGAGATAGTATGAAAATGGTAGGTTGAAATAACTGCATATATTATAATGTAATATATATATTTTTTTCTGCATTAATTCCTCTCAGTTTTTCTAAATTTGTTGAAACTATACTACCTCTTTAAATCTAATATTTCATGGTCAACTTCATCGGTAATGCCAGTTAGACATGAAATGCTCACATCTATTCAAATCCATAGCCATGTCCATTTAGAACAATTCTAGTCTTAAAAAAGTATTCCAAAAGAATTCCAGGCTCTGTTCACATCATGTTTGTGATGCATGTCTTGGTCCAGTGTATAGCCTAGAGCACTTTTGACGTGCCCATAGACCAGGGATGGCCAACCTGCGGCTCTCCAGCTGTTGCAAAACTACAACTCCCAGCATGCAAAGGCTGCCTACAGCAGGGCATGGTGGGAATTGTAGTTTTACAACAGCTGGAAAGTCGCAGGTTGGCCATCCCTGCCATAGACCATCATTAGTCAAAAATATAAGATGCCAAAAGACTGTCCTCTTGGCATTCATTTGGTTGGTATATGTCAGCATACTTGATTGACCTTTTCAATTATTGTTTTCAATACAAGTGGATTCTACAAAAAAGAGATACACCACACATACACAATTTTAAAATGACTCAATGATAAATATATGCAGCTATATAGGAATATAGTTGCATATATTGGGTGGTGTTCTTATGCACGTTGAATGTAGTGCCCAGACATGATGTGAACATTGCCTAACTTTGACAGTCAATGGTAATAGGGCTGAAACAAACTGACAACTCGTTTTATGAGCCATAAATATGCTCAGAGAAGTTGTCATTTCCGTGACACAATTCCTATTGGCAGGTTATATAACGTACATTATTAATATATAGAGAGGTACAACAGTATCCAACAGCTACTCATATATGAAAGATTTTTAAAGATATGATGGAAAGTGAAATAAAAAAATATATTTTGCAAAATATGCATTTTTTTTTAAATAATCCTCTACCACTTATTAAGGCTACATTCACACGTCAGTATTTTTCTATATCCCGATTTTCGGTCCGTTTTTTGTGGATCCGTTGTTCCTGAAAATGTTTCCGTATGTCATCCGTTTTTTGCGGATCCGCAAAAAACGGAAACATGTATAAATTTCACTAAGCAAATAAAGTTGTTTGGATTTCTTTGAAAAAAAATAGAAAAAAAATAAGTGAATAAAAGTTTATAAAATAAAAATTTAATTTCCAGGAATGGAATCCACATAAAACGGATGACATACGTAATGACATACGAATGTCTTCAGTTTTTTGGGGATCCATTGACTTTGTATTGTACCAGGATCCGATTTTTGCGGAAAAGAATAGGACAAGTTTTATATTTTTTCGGATATGCGGAACGGAACAACAGAAACGGACAGCACACATTGTGCTGTCCGATTTTTTTCCAGGACCCATTGAAAATGAATGGGTACAGAACTGGTCCAGATCTGTTCCGCATAACACGGAACAGATCAGGAAAGAAAAAACGGACGTGTGAATGGACCCTTAAAAGGGTTTTCCAGGAGTATAATATTTGTGAATATTGGCTCAGTTAGGTCATCAATACCAATCTGATTGGTGGTGGTTCCAACTCCTGGCACCAATCAGCTATTTGAAGAATCCACTCAGGTTAGTGCTGCAGCCTTTTCCTAGGCCGGTGACTTAACGTTCATAGGTCACATGGGCCATGTGCTGCTCAGTCCCATTCAAGTGAATGGGCCTGAGCTGCAGTACCAAGCATGGTCACTGTACAATGTATGGCACCGGGCTTGGTTTGCTGTGGAGAGGTTGCAGCACATACCCGAAGATTCATGGCCATTTCAAACTGGCGATCAGAGGTGGCGGCGGTGCCAGATATCGGAACCCACCGATCAGTTATTGATGTCCTATCCTAAGGACAGGTCATCAATTTTATACTCTTGGAAAACCCTTTAATTTAGGAATGTGTACCAGTGAAAGAGGATGCCACAAACACCAAAGTTAAAAATGTATGTTCATGGGTGTAGTTCCCTTATAACAATTTTGATTGAATCACATATTCACCTCTGCCACTGAGTACAAACATAAATAATATTGTCATTCTGTAGACTGCTCTTAAAAATGTTTTCCGGGAATGATTTAAAATGACCACCAGCAACCTGTCCTAGAATGTGACCATGACTGGTTCCTTTCACTTGCAGAGCTGCCTAGAGGGGTGAGGGGATGGGGCCTCACTACACACTACACTCTGGCACTTGCTTATAATTAGTGAGCATTCCTGTCAGGCTGCTCAGCTATGATGGCATATCATAGGCAGGATCACATCATTACAATCTGTTGTGGAGCATTGTAGTGTTTAGTGAGGCTCTGTCCCCTCACCCCCCTAGGAAGCTCTGCAAGTGGAGGCAACCAGTTCTGCTCACGTTCTAGGACAGGTTGCTGGTGGCCATTTCAAATCATTCCCAGAGAACCCCTTTAAGTAAAAAGCATAGTGTTTTATTGCCTTGTAGCACCCAGTGTAGCCGGATTCCTGCATTCAAACAAGTTCTATGAGAACCTTCCATTACTCAGGACAGATACTGGAAGATCATAGCTTTAACTGAAATCAATGTAATAAATAATCAGTGCACAATGGCCTTTGTTGTCTCCTATGTTTCTGGCTCAACAGATTTCGGTTTGTAGCTGAGCACACTTGAAGATGTATGCATGTATATCTGATGGAACAAATGCTAACTACATGAAGTCATGCCAAGCCAGTCAAAAATGGAAGACGTTCTACGTAGATCGTTATCTCTTTAGTAGTGCTCATCTATGGCCAGTTACATGGTACTTACTGTTAAGCGGATGCTGCAAAAACCTAAAACCTGGCTAGATAAAGTTGGGTTTTGAGACTCATATGAAATCTGTATACTAATCAACACTAGTTACCTGGATTCTACCATGGAATATCCATGTGATCTGCAACAAGTTGTACAAGTATGGATGGATTAGCTTTAAGTGTAATTGCAAAATGAGACCTGGTCTCCTCCGCTACTGATCAAACATCTACTTTTTGACCATCCTCTGAGTTTTCTTATTCTTCTCACATGACCATTACCAGTTATCCACAAAGAATTGGCAGCTTCTTAAGCTAATTTCATGGAGCCTTTGACATGCTGCTGGTCCATCTGAACAACATGATCATTATTCACCAGCTTTCATAGTATAGGCACTTTGGGATTTGAGGTCCTTTGGAGCCATGGGGTATGTGCTGTGATTGTTGAGCTTCTGCAGCATACAGGAAGCACCGGATAGAAGTCACTGTAGGTCTACAAGACCCTATTTCAGCAGCATTTCCAAATTACTGACCTAACATATGGCACTTCATGGCATTTCCCATCTGAGAACTTTCTTGGCCAGCACATAGAGGAAGTGGCAGTACCAATGAATTCCATCACTGTCTACAAATTGTGGCAATATGGAGAACATGTTGTAAAGGAATCTCAAAGGAGCAAATGATATGTGTGCTAGATCATGCCATTCAATAGTTGCATAGCAGGATGTTAGAATGCCATCTACCAGTAGTGTACCATGGACTGTCAGTGGAGCAAAAACCCCAGTTTCTTCTTGTATAGACACACTCACCACTTTAGACGGTAGAATCTGAGTGCCATTGATGTAAATTTGAACAAAGTCTCCCACTTGCACATCATGGGCATAAACAGGCAGGAAAGCTGCCAGTGGGTTTTTGCTTACAAAAAGTAGATGGTTTGGTGTCAGCCGTAGCCTATAAGGATGTCCTTCAGCTTCAATAACAACAAAGGTGGCCAGTTTATCCAAGTCTTTGTGCAAAAATAACAAGACTTCTGTGGTTGTCACTTGTCCAGTCTCATCAGTAGTGAGGATCCTATCACCAAGCTGAAGCTCGGAAAGAGGTTTTCTTTTACCACCAGCTAGGTCAACCATGGCAGTGCCAGGAAAACAGCCCCCAGAACGGACTGCTAAGGAATTGTCTGGAAGTGAAGATAATACAGGTTTATATCAGAACACATTTAAAAGGTATACATTTTAAGAGACACAAAGTAAAAAAAAAGTGGTGAACAAACAACAAAATAGTAAAAAATGCCAAAGCTAAAGGTAATCTTGTCCACCCCAATAAGGAGGCTCTTCTCTACATCATTCTATGTCTTGTCTTCTACAAATTTCTCTTCTCATTTAGGTTGTTTGCCTATTATTGTCACGTACTTTCATGTGCAAGTTGTAGGAAGCTGCCACATGTTCAGGTTTTTTATGCAGTTTTTGAAGCCAAAATCAGGAGGAGATCCTAAAAGTAGAAAAAGTATTAAGGACAGATTCAATTTCTCCTCTTTTTTTTAATCCACTCCTGGTTTTGATTTCAAAAACTGCATAAAAAAAAACCTAAACACGTGGCAGCACCCTTAGGCTATCTACGGGTGCGGGTGAACGCACATAAGATCAGCAAGAATTTCCATGCGGATTTATGTGTATTACTGCAACATGACCACAACAAAATCCACAATTATGGTTTTCATTGCGGATTTGATGCGGTTTTGCCGCAGATCTCACCCTTCCATTGAAAAGTGTGAAATCCGTAGCTAAAACCACAAACATAATTGACATGTCATTATTTGAAATCTTTGTGTCAGATCAACTTCTGCATGGAAAAAATCCGCAAAGTGTACATCAGATTAGTGTAATCTCATACACTTTGCTGGTACTGTAAAATGCTGCGTTTTTTTCTGCACAGGAATCTGCGCTGAAAAACTGCACGTATTCCGCAAACGTGTGAGATGCCCTTAGGCGGCTGCCACATGTTCAGGTTTCTTTATGCAAAACCAGGAGTGAAAGAGCATAAGTCATATCTGTGCTTAATGTTTTCTCTGGCTTTATGATCATCACCTGATTGGCTTCAAAAACTGCATTAAAAAACCTGAACGTGTGGCAGCACCCTTAGGCCTCATGCACACGACCGTTCTGTCTTTTGGGGTCCGCAAATTGCGGATCCGCAAAACACGGAAGCCGCCTGTGTGAATTCCGCAATTTGCGGAACGGAACAGGCGGCCCATTGTAGAAATGCCTATTCTTGTCCGCAAAACGGACAAGAATAGGACATGTTATATTTCTTGCGGGGCCACGGAATGGAGCAACGGATCCGGACAGCACACGAAGTGCTGTCCGCATCTTTTGCGGCCCCATTGAAGTGAATGGGTCCTCACCCGAGCCGCAAAAACTGTGGCTCGGATGTGGACCATAACAACGGTCGTGTGCATGAGGCCTAAGGGTGCTGGCACACAAACAAAAATGCATTCACAACGCAGTTATCGAATTTAGCCAGCTTGGAAGCCTAATGAAACACTAGTGTTCTGCATAGGAGAAATCATATAAATTATTTAATTCATTGTTGCTGGCTCAATGCTTTGTTTGACTGCTTTGTGAATGCATGCTTGCTGACTAACTGCGTCACAACTGCCTCTGTGTGGCAGCATCCTTACCAGCGAGTTTTCCATCCGTGTGCGATGCGTAAAGAAAATGCATAGCATCTGGACTGAATCCTAAACCATTAATTGTTAGTCTTCAGTTTTTTTCATGCGCATGGAAAACGCTCTACGGCTAGGTCCACAGGACGACATTGAAATTTTTTTTTCCGTTTTTTATGTGGTTTTTTTGTGAATTCACTTCTATTGAAAAGGGAAGTGAAACGGGTGAAATCCGCACAAAAAAACAACAACAATTGACACGCTGCAGATTTCAAAACCTGCACAACAGATCAATTTCCGCACCTAAGAAAAAAGCAATGTGTGCATGAGATTTCTCTAATCTAATTCACTTTGCTGCTACTGTATTACGCTGCAGTTTTTCGACACGAAAATTGCTGAAGAAAAACTGAACGTAGTCTGCATTATGTGTATAAATGTGTCACTACCCAGTTATACTTAAAGAGATTCGGTCACCAGGATTATCGATATAGTGATATTTATATGTGCCCATTAGTCTCCATGCAGTGTTTACAATGATCCCTCTGTTTATGCTCTTTGTGTGTTAGATTCTTATAAAAAGCGATATTATTGATATGCAAATCACCTCTGTCAGGAGCCCAAGGGGTTGTCCCACGATATGTTGGAGCCCAGCCGCGCCCATTGATCCAGAGCCCAGCACCGCCTACCACTTAATTTATTCACTCCACTATCCTGACGTCAGTTCTTCTCAGTGCCGTAATCTCGCGAAGAGGGAGCCGGCGCATGCGCAGTTGACTTGTCAAAGCCGGTGCCAGTAGTCCGCACGGGCGCAGGCTACAGTGTCCACTGCGCCTGCGCGAGATTACAGCACTGAGATGAACTGACGTCAGGGATAGTGGAGTGAATAAATTAAGTGGTAGGCGGTGCTGGGCTCCGGATCAATGGGCGCGGCTGGGCTCCAACATATCGTGGGACAACCCCTTGGGCTCCTGACAGAGGTGATTTACATATCAATAAAATCGCTTTTTATAAGAATATAAGGCACACAGAGCACAAACAGAGGGATCATTGTAAACACTGCATGGAGACTAATGGGCACATATAAATATCACTATATCGATAATCCTGGTGACAGAATCCCTTTATTGATACCTTGCATTGTACACCACTATTCTCATCCAAAAACAATAAAAAAAAAGATGTGAAAAGTAAACCTTCCCTTGCAAAATGTCAACTTAGATCTGTTCGTATTTGCACTCGTTTTTAGACATAATCCATACCATAAAATCCACTACTAGGTAAGTGATGTGTGACTGTTTACTTTTTAGTAATTTCAACAGGTAAGTGTAAAAAGAGAAAAAATATCGAGAGATTAAGTGATTAAGGGTGGGTTCACACTAGCGTTAGGGATTCCGATTTGACATGGTTATAACGGAAAATAACGGAATCTATAAGACGGAAGGACGGATCCGTTCTTCTGCCCATAGACTTGTATTACGACGGAATGCAAAACGGAAGCCTTTAAAAGGCATTCCGTTTGCTCTCCGTCCTAATAGAAGTCTATGGGAATCAAAACAGATCCCTGTGGGTGCCGTTATGCAAGACGGAAAACAAAGTCCACAGGACTTTGTTTTCCGTCTTGCATAACGGGACCCAGACGGATCCCTTATGCTTTCCCATAGACTTCTATTAGGACGGAGAGCAAACGGAAAGCCTTTTAAAGGCTTCCGTTTTGCATTCAGTCTGGGTATTCCGTTATTTTCCGTTATAACCATGTTATAACGGAAAGCCATAGCTGAATCCCTAACGCTAGTGTGAACCCACCCTAAGAGAACACAATAGCGAGAACTAAAATAAGAGACGAGAAGAGACAATGTGAAAAGAGGGACTGAGAAGACAACAAAGAGAGTAAAGTGTGAAATGCTGGTGCTAACACAATGGCTAAAGATGTGTGAAAGCAGAATGGGGGTTATAGTGTCATTACACTCAGCACAGTACACACTGTCTAGTATTAATGTGGGTTCATTACTGTATAATGAAGCGATACAGTGTTACATCTCCTCAAGGTAAAACCTCCCACTCTCCACTAGACTGGAAACAAGTAATAACTGTATACCTACTGTGACATGTTTTTACTTTAAATGGCATCTGTCAGCAGATCTGTACCTATGACACTGGCTGACCTGTTACATGGGCACTTGGCAGCTGAAGGCATCTGTGTTGGTCCCATGTTTATTTGTCCCACATTGCTGAGAAAAATGATGTTTTAATATATGCAAATGAGCCTCTAGGAGCAACAGGGGCGTTGTCGTTACACCGAGAGGCTCTCCTCTCTCTGCAACTGCTGCATCCTCTGCACTCTTATTGAAAGGACCAAGCAGTGAAAACATCATCACACCTGGCCCTGTCAATGAAAGTGGAGAAAGAGCGGCAGTTGTAGAGAGAGCTGAGCCTCTCGGTGTAACAGTAACGCCCCTGTTGCTCCTAGAGGCTCATTTGCATATATTAAAACATCATTTTGCTCAGCAATGTGGCCACATATTAACATGGGACCAACACAGATGCCTTCAGCTGCCAAGTGCACATGTAACAGGTCAGTCAGGTACAAATCTGCTTAATAAAGGCCACTGTTCCCCCACATATGGGACATTTATAAAGAGCTCAGGTGACACTTTTTGTAGTTTAACTGCAGTAAAGCCAAATCTCCTCATCTCCATAGTCATACTTGGGCCCAAAAAACTGATAACTGGATTACTATCTGGTGTGGTTCCTAAATCAGTGACCTGTTTTAACTGTAAACAGGCTTACAGGGAATGTGTCATCAGAAAGTGAGCCAGTTGCTGCCCATAATATGTCTATTTTTTTCATTTCTTTTTTTCATTAGTAAATAGCTTGATGAGGGGAAAGGGAACTTTTTTACTTGAAATTTAGATTTTTACAAAACACCTTTTTTACTTTTTATTTTTTGTCTCAATAGGGGAGTTTTTGAGGGTATAACCCCCCTTTTACAATGCAGTACAATACATGCTGTATTGTATTGCATTGTACCTGTCAGTGTTACACTGACAGTTCGCCTATGAAACCCAGCCTGAGGACTGGGCCCAATAGGCCTCCATAGCTGGCAAGCCCCAAGGCCTTGGAAGGCCTTGGGCTGCTATAGCAGCTATCGGCACACCACGATCACATCGCTTGAAGCTGATAGGGTGAGAGAGGAAACCCCCTCCTTCTGTAAACCCCTTAGGTACCAATGTCAGCATTGACCATGGCATCTAAAGGGTTAATCTGTCAGCATTTGCATTTTCAGCGATGCTGGTGGATAGAACAGGTTGGTAACAGCTGGGCCCCTGCCAGCTTCTGTGTCTCCTCGATCACCAAGAAATCTGGAACTCTCTGTCAAAAGGGTTAAAGAATTTTTGGTGATGTTATTTTTAATTTTCCATGTCAATATCCATATAAAAAAAAATCCTGCAGTTTTCAACTGGCGACTAAGCCTAACAATGGGTCAATTCTTTGCGTTTGGGGTTCCGCTTGTGAGATCCGTTTGAGGGCTCTCACAAGCGGCCCCGAACTGATCCGTTCATCCCCAATGCATTCTGAATGGATAAGGTTCAGAATGCATCAGTTTGGCTCCGTTCCGCCTCCATTCCGCTCTGGAGGCGGACACCAAAATGCAGCTTGCAGCGTTTTGGTGTCCGCCTGGCCGTGCGGAGCCAAACGGATCCGTCCTGACTTACAATGCAAGTCAATGGGGACGGATCCGTTTGACGTTGACACAATATGGTGCAATTGCAAACGGATCCGTCCCCCATTGACTTTCAATGTAAAGTCAGGAGTCCCTATTAACCACCTCAGCCCCTATGGCTTAAACACCCTTAATGACCAGGCCACTTTTTACACTTCTGACCTACCCTACTTTCACGGTTTATTGCTCGGTCATGCAACTTACCACCCAAATGAATTTTACCTCCTTTTCTTCTCACTAATAGAGCTTTCATTTGGTGGTATTTCTTTGCTGCTGACATTTTTACTTTTTTTGTTATTAATCGAAATTTAACGATTTTTTTGCAAAAAAATGACATTTTTCACTTTCAGTTGTAAAATTTTGCAAAAAACCCGACATCCATATATAAATTTTGCTCTAAATTTATTGTTCTACATGTCTTTGATAAAAAAAAAATGTTTGGGTAAAAAAAAAAAATGGTTTGGGTAAAAGTTATAGCGTTTACAAACTATGGTACAAAAATGTGAATTTCCGCTTTTTGAAGCAGCTCTGACTTTCTGAGCACCTGTCATGTTTCCTGAGGTTCTACAATGGCCAGACAGTACAAACACCCCACAAATGACCCCATTTCGGAAAGTAGACACCCTAAGGTATTCACTGATGGGCATAGTGAGTTCATAGAACTTTTAATTTTTTGTCACAAGTTAGCGGAAAATGATGATTATTTTTTTTTTCTTACAAAGTCTTATATTCCACTAACTTGTGACAAAAAAATAAGTCCTATGAACTCACTATGCCCATTAGCGAATACCTTGGGGTGTCTTCTTTCCAAAATGGGGTCACTTGTGGGGTAGTTATACTGCCCTGGCATTCTAGGGGCCCAAATGTGTGGTAACGAGTTTGAAATCAAATTCTGTAAAAAATGGCCGGTGAAATCCGAAAGGTGCTCTTTGGAATGTGGGCCCCTTTGCCCACCTAGGCTGTAAAAAAGTGTCACACATTTGTTATCGCCGTACTCAGGAGAAGTTGGGGAATGTGTTTTGGGGTGTAATTTTACATATACCCATGCTGGGTGAGAGAAATATCTTGGTCAAATGCCAACTTTGTATAAAAAAAATGGGAAAAGTTGTCTTTTGCCAAGATATTTCTCTCACCCAGCATGGGTATATGTAAAGGGGCCCACATTCCAAAGAGCACCTTTCGGATTTCACCGGCCATTTTTTACAGAATTTGATTTCAAACTCCTTACCACACATTTGGGCCCCTAGAATGCCAGGGCAGTATAACTACCCCACAAGTGACCCCATTTTGGAAAGAAGACACCCCAAGGTATTTCGTGATGGGCATAGTGAGTTCATGGAAGTTTTTATTTTTTGTCACAAGTTAGTGGAATATGAGACTTTGTAAGAAAAAAAAAAAATCATCATTTTCCACTAACTTGTGACAAAAAATAAAAAATTCTAGGAACTCACCATGCCCCTCACGGAATACCTTTGGGTGTCTTCTTTCCAAAATGGGGTCACTTGTGGGGTAGTTATACTGCCCTGGCATTTTCCATGTGTGGTAAGTAGGTAAATGACCTGTGAAATCCTAAAGGTGCTCTTGGGAATGTGGGCCCCTTTGCCCACCTAGGCTGCAAAAAAGTGTCACACATGTGGTATCGCCGTATTCAGGAGAAGTTGGGCAATGTGTTTTGGGGTGTCTTTTTACATATACTCATGCTGGGTGAGAGAAATATCTTGGCAAAAGACAACGTTTCCCATTTTTTTATACAAAGTTGGCATTTGACCAAGATATTTATCTCACCCAGCATGGGTATATGTAAAATGACACCCCAAAACACATTGCCCAACTTCTCCTGAGTACGGCGATACCAGATGTGTGACACTTTTTTGCAGCCTAGATGCGCAAAGGGGCCCACATTCCTTTTATGAGGGCATTTTTAGACATTTGGATCCCAGACTTCTTCTTACGCTTTAGGGCCCCTAGAATGCCAGGGCAGTATAAATACCCCACATGTGACCCCATTTTGGAAAGAAGACACCCCAAGGTATTCAATGAGGGGCATGGCGAGTTCATAGAAATTTTTTTTCTTTGGCACAAGTTTGCGGAAATTGATTTTATTTATTTTTTTCTCACAAAGTCTCCCTTTCCGCTAACTTGGGACAAAAATTTCAATCTTTCATGGACTCAATATGCCCCTCACGGAATACCTGGGGATGTCTTCTTTCCGAAATGGGGTCACATGTGGGGTATTTATACTGCCCTGGCATTATAGGGGCCCTAAAGCGTGAGAAGAAGTCTGGAATATAAATGTCAAAAATTTTTTACGCATTTGGATTCCGTGAGGCGTATGGTGAGTTCATGTGAGATTTTATTTTTTGACACAAGTTAGTGGAATATGAGACTTTGTAAGAAAAAAAAAAATAATTTCCGCTAACTTGGGCCAAAAAAATGTCTGAATGGAGCCTTACAGGGGGGTGATCAATGACAGGGGGGTGATCAATGACAGGGGGTGATCAGGGAGTCTATATGGGGTGATCACCCCCCTGTCATTGATCACCCCCCTATAAGGCTCCATTCAGATGTCCGTATGTGTTTTGCGGATCCGATCCATGTATCCGTGGATCCGTAAAAATCATACGGACATCTGAATGCAGCCTTACAGGGGGGTGATCAATGACAGGGGGGTGATCAATGACAGGGGGGTGATCAGGGAGTCTATATGGGGTGATCACCCCCCTGTAAGGCTCCACTCAGACGCCTGTATGTGTTTTGCGGATCCGATCCATCTATCAGTGGATCTGTAAAAATCATGCGGACGTCTGAATGGAGCTTTACAGGGGGGTGATCAATGACAGGGGGGTAATCAGGGAGTCTATATGGGGTGATCACCACAGTCATTGATAACGCCCCTGTAAGGCTCCATTCAGACGTCCGTATGCGTTTGGCGGATCCGATCCATCTATCAGTGGATCCGTAAAAATCATGCGGACGTCTGAATGGAGCTTTACAGGGGGGTGATCAATGACAGGGGGGTAATCAATGACAGGGGGGTGATCAGGGAGTCTATATGGGGTGATCACCACAGTCATTGATCACGCCCCTGTAAGGCTCCATTCAGACGTCCGTATGCGTTTTGCGGATCCGATTCATCTATCAGTGGATCCGTAAAAATCATGCGGATGTCTGAATGGAGCTTTACAGGGGGGTGATCAATGACAGGGGGGTAATCAATGACATGGGGGTGATCAGGGAGTCTATATGGGGTGATCACCACAGTCATTGATCATGCCCCTGTAAGGCTCCATTCAGACGTCCGTATGCGTTTTGCGGATCCGATCCATCTATCAGTGGATCCGTAAAAATCATGCGGACGTCTGAATGGAGCTTTACAGGGGGGTGATCAATGACAGGGGGGTAATCAATGACAGGGGGGTGATCAGGGAGTCTATATGGGGTGATCACCACAGTCATTGATCACGCCCCTGTAAGGCTCCATTCAGACGTCCGTATGCGTTTTGCGGATCCGATCCATCTATCAGTGGATCCGTAAAAATCATGCGGACGTCTAAATGGAGCTTTACAGGGGGGTGATCAATGACAGGGGGGTAATCAATGACAGGGGGTGATCAGGGAGTCTATATTGGGTGATCAGGGGTGATCAAGGGTGAATAAGGGGTTAATAAGTGACAGGGGGGGGGGGGTGTAGTGTAGTGGTGCTTGGTGCAACATATTACTGAGCTACCTGTGTCCTCTGGTGGTCGATCCAAACAAAGGGGACCACCAGAGGACCAGGTAGCAGGTATATTAGACGCTGTTATCAAAACAGCGTCTAATATACCTGTTAGGGGTTAAAAAAATCACATCTCCAGCCTGCCAGCGAACGATCGCCGCTGGCAGGCTGGAGATCCACTCGCTTACCTTCCATTCCTGTGAACGCGCGCGCCTGTGTGCGCGCGTTCACAGGAAATCTCGCGGCTCGCGAGAGGACGCGCCGGCGCGTCCACCCGGAATGAATCAACCACCTCCAGGACGCGTCGCTGCGTTCGGCGGTCCGGAGGTGGTTAATATACCATCGGATCGGAGTTTTCTCCAATCCGATGGTATATTTTAACTTGAAGCGTCCCCATCACCATGGGAACGCCTCTATGTTAGAATATACCATCGGATTTGAGTTAGATCGTGAAAACTCAGATCCGACAGTATATTCTAACACAGAGGCGTTCCCATAGTGATGGGGACGCTTCAAGTTAGAATATACTAAGAACTGTGGACATAACGGCCCCCTGCTGCCTGGCAGCACCTGATCTCTTACAGGGGGCTGTGATCCGCACAATTAACTTCTCAGGTGCCGCACCTGAGGGGTTAATTGTGCGTATCATAGCCCCCTGTAAGAGATCAGGTGCTGCCAGGCAGCAGGGGCCAGACCCCCCTCCCTCCCCAGTTTTAAATTCATTGGTGGCCAGTGCGGCCCCCTCTCCCTCCCCAGTATTAAATTCATTGGTGGTCAGTGCGGCCCCCCCTCCCTCCCCAGTATTATATCCATTGGTGGCCAGTGCGGCCCCCTCCCTCCCCAGTATTATATCCATTGGTGGCCAGTGCAGCCCCCCAGTGCCGCACTGGCCACAAATGAATTTAAAACTGGGGAGGGAGGGGGGTCTGGCCCCTGCTGCATGGCAGCACATGATCTCTTACAGGGGGCTATGATACGCACAATTAACCCCTCAGGTGCGGCACCTGAGGGGTTAATTGTGCGGATCACAGTCCCCTGTAAGAGATCTGGTGCTGCCAGGCAGCAGTTATGTACACAGTTCTTTTAGTATATTCTAACTTGAAGCGTCCCCATCACCATGGGAACGCCTCTGTGTTAGAATATACTGTCGGATCTGAGTTTTCACATCGTGAAAAAGCAGTTATGCAGACGGATCCGTTCTGAACGGATGCAAGCGTTTGCATTATAGGTGCGGATCCGTCTGTGCAGATACCAGACGGATCCGCACCGAACGCAAGTGTGAAAGTAGCCTTACTTGACCGCAGTTATCTCTTTATCATTACAGACAGGATTAGAATGACAGACATCACCTGTGTATAGATAGCACAGGATCCACCATTCACAATAGATGATTGTCAATGCTCATCTACTTCCTCCTGACCTCTGCACAGAGCATGCCTAGAAAACTCTCCCATAGAAGTCAATGAGGTCCCTCTACACTATTGTGTCTATGGCCCATGGTGGCTGCTGTAAATACTCTAAATACTGTTAAGAACAGCTCAGGCAAGATGGCAGCCCCCATAATTATGTTCAGGAAATACAATAAAAAAATCTGCAATTAGAAAATAAAAACAGATAAAAAAAAAAAAGGATATGTCTCGCCACCTGGTTTTTACTGGAAGATATCATTTTCTGAGACCTATTCCCTTTAGAGAAGTACCATAGACTAACAAAACGGTGTAAACTAAGTCCTTGACCCTGCATAGTCTTTATTTACAGGGATTATAATTCATTGTTGACCAAGTATTAGCTCCCTGCCAAACAGTAACCCATATATCAGCTTCTCTGTACCACTGGATGGAGATTTGGCACAACTCCAGACAAACCGGAACTTTAAGGGTACGACCACACAGTCAGGTTTCCTGATGCAGTTTTGGAAGCCAAAACCAGGAGTGAATTTAAAAAAGTGAAGTTGTATCTGTACTTTCTACTTTCTCTCCTGATCCGCTCCTGATTTTGGCTTCCAAAACTGTATGCAAAAACCTGTCCATATAGCCATACCCTAAAGTAGTTTTCTTTGATGTGAAGGTCCGACCACTGGGGACATCCACTAATCTGCAGAACGAAGGGGGCTACTCAACTGAACTTATCTATTATATTTTATATTGATCCATTTTATATTGAAATGTAATCTCATATATGCAGTAGTGGTAGTTCCCAGGTCTGATATCTTCTGAAATAATACCTGCTTTCACAGAGACATGAATGTGTGCTTTTGACTCATAATACACCCAGTCAAAGCCAGCTTCAACTGCAAGGCGGGCCAACATGCCATATTTGCTTTTGTCTCTGTCTGAGGTTGTGATGTCAAGCGCACGTCCTTCATAATGCAGGGAATCATGGGAATGGTGGCCATCCTCATCCCATCCTTCAGTAACCCGCAACCTCACACCTGGCCACATGTTCATCACAGAGATAGCCAATGCATTCACTCTGTCCTTGCAGCGCTGAAATAAAGGGGAAAAAAAGACCAGTTAAGAGAAGTATATTTAGGTAATACTTCCACATGCAAATTCCATTTTCCAATTTCTAGTGAAAATTTAATTAACATGTATTTAATAAACTCATAGGTACAAGTATTCAGTTGTAAATATGATGGAAAAGGATCTAGGAATTTTAATAAACAGCAAACTAAGCTGTAAAAACCAGTGTCAGGCAGCTGCTGCCAAGGCCAATAAGATAATGGGTTGCATCAGAAGGGGCATAGATGCCCGTGATAAGAACATAGTCCTACCACTTTACAAATCACTAGTCAGACCACACATAAAGTACTGTGTACAGTTCTGGGCTCCTGTAAACAAGGCAGACATAGCAGAGCTGGAGAGGGTCCAGAGGAGGGCAACTAAAGTAATAACTGGAATGGAGCAACTACAGTACCCTGAAAGATTATCAACATTAGGGTTATTCACTTTAGAAAAAAGACGACTGAGGGGAGATCTAATTACTATGTATAAATATATCAGGGGTCAGTACAGAGATCTATCCCATCATCTATTTATCCCCAGGACTGTGACTGTGACGAGGGGACATCCTCTGCGTCTGGAGGAAAGAAGGTTTGTACACAAACATAGAAGAGGATTCTTTACGGTAAGAGCAGTGAGACTATGGAACTCTCTGCCTGAGGAGGTGGTGATGGTGAGTACAATAAAGGAATTCAAGAGGGGCCTGGATGTATTTCTGGAGTGTAATATATTACAGGCTATAGCTACTAGAGATGGGTCGTTGATCCAGGGAGTTATTCTGATTGCCTGATTGGAGTCGGGAAGAAATTTTTTATTCCCCTAAAGTGAGGAAAATTGGCTTCTACCTCACAGTTTTTTTTTTGCCTTCCTCTGGATCAACTTGCAGGATGACAGGCCGAACTGAATGGATAAATGTATTTTTGCGGCCTTATGTACTATGTTACTATGGTACTAAATACTCTGAAGTGATAACGTAATGACTATGCTTTTTGACGCTTACTCGGGCCGCAGGGGATTTCGTGCCAGATCTTCCGGCCCGTTGCAAGCAAATGGAGGCGGTAAATATGATTTTAATTTTCTTTTGTTAATTTCACCAATCACCAATCATGTATGAGCGTGGCATCTGAGGGGTACAATGATGGGCAGCGGCTATATCGCACTGGCCACTAAGCTACCAGCTACTTACAAAAAAATGCACTCTGTAATGAAGTAATTCATCACAAAGCGAATTTTTTTTTGAATTCGGCGAAGCAGCCAAATTGAATTTTCCAAAACTTTGCTCATCTGTAAATATTACCGTAGAGTCCTATATACATGCTTTTAGGAATTTCCATTAAAAAGAAGGTTTATGTTGCAGCAGTTTTTGGGATTTAGTATGGGACTAGCTTTTTCTGTAGTAAAGAATATACCTGTCCTCGTCTCATCTCTATATCCTAATGCTGTCTTCCTTCCTCTCATGAACTGATTTAAAGTGTAGCTGCCATTTATTTATTTTTTCTTCTAATGTGTAGGGACAGTGATAGGGAACATGCTGGTTAGTTACTCAGCGCATCGGGGATACAGAACAGAGCTGGCCACGGTGTGTCAATATAGCAGGAGGGCATGGCAAATTTCATTTGCACAGTACAGATATCTGTTTCTAGAAATATATAGGAGCCAGCAGGGAGGTAAAAAGAATTAACCCCAGCCGTTTTCACATTTCAGGGCAATGTTTCTCATATAAATGTAAAAGTTATCTAAATAAAGTGTATTATAAAAATTTTCCCTATTACTGTCCCTACACATTAGATGAAAAATAAATAAATGGCAGTTATACTTTAAGGTTTCTATTCATATTTTGCCTAGTAAACCCTCAGTCTATTTGTTTTACTGTCATCATTTTTTATTTGCCAGCCATGTACAATTAAAACTACAGACTGATAAATGGTTTCCTTTAGGAATTCTGTAACAAAATGCTGTGCCCAAGCAATTTGTCTGGTGCCCATCCTCCACCAGTCACCCACGGGCACAGCCAGTTATCTCTGGTATGCTTGCTCTGTAGTCAGTAGCGAGGGACAATCTTGTGTTTCTCTGAGACGATGCATTGGCACAGAGATTTTGTCACGTCAGCTCTACTAGATCTGTAGATACATAAAATGTATCTTGTATGCCCAATATACCATCAGTGGGCCTATTTTACATGTTTTGCCTTATAAATTTCAATAAGTGTTTCCTTCTGGTATCTTATTAGGATACATTAGACGCACAGAGCAGAGCACTTTATTAGGTAAACCTTACGATTAATGCAAATATCTACTCATCAAGGGGCATCATGAGAGGAAGCCAATGTGGTCCAAAGGTTCAGTTATAGTTTAGACTCAATACTAGAGTTGTGAAGAAATATTATGTGAATGACTGTTGATGACAGGTTTTGTATATTAAAAAGTGCTGAGAGACAGCTAATGGCCAGCAGCTATTGAAGGTGTATGGGCATCTTTAGACTGGGTCAGACTAGGTTCCTTGGGCCCACTAGAGGAAATTATTCACGGGGCCCAACCCACATATCATCATTAAAGTCTAAAAGGTTTTGATTAAAAGAAATAGACCGTAGTGGCAAACGATTGGCTCCAAAGGCATCTCCAAATGTTTTTTATTTTCTCCTGGACCTTTGAGGCCAACTGTGGTATCAGAGCCTGGGCCCACTGGAGGATCCTCTAGTACTCTTGTGGGCCAGACCAATGCTGTCTTTAGATGGTCACCAGTTCCCAATAGAATATAGCACATCTGGCATATTAAGAGAAAAGGGAGATTCCCAGCTGGAAAGTGTAGCCACAGCAAAATCATTTTTGTGAGTATAGACCAGAATCTCTCACAAATGTTTCGAAGACGAGGTTGAATCTATGCCATAAATAATTCAGTGCAAAGTGCATCCTAATCAGGCCTAAAAAGATGTGCCTCATACAGTCCTGATCAAAAGTTTAAGACCACTTGAAAAATGGCAAAAAATCATATTTAGCATGGCTGGATCTTAACAAGGTTCCAAGTAGAGCTTTAACATGCAACAAGAAGAAATGAGAATGAGACAAAACATTTTTTGAGCGTTCAATTTAATGAAAACAACGAATAAACAGGCTGTTTTTCAGCTGATCAAAAGTTTAGGACCACACCTCCAAAAAAAAACTAAACCCCCCAAAACAGAAATCCAAACATGAACTCAGTAATGAGTAGCTCCACCGTTATTGTTTATCACTTTTCGTTTCAGCATGCTTGATGCAAGCGTTTCCATGAGGTGAGTGGGAACATTTCTCCAAGTGGTGAAGACAGCCGCACGAAGGTCATCTACTGTCTGGAACTGTTGTCCATTTTTGTAAACTTCCCTTGCCATCCATCCCCAAAGGTTCTCAATTGGATTTAGATCAGGGGAACACGCAGGATGGGCCAAAAGAGTGATGTTATTCTCCTGGAAGAAGTACCTTGTCTTGCGGGCATTGTGTACTGTAGCATTGTCCTGTTGAGAAACATCGTCGTTACCACACAGACGGAGGCACTCAGTCATGAGGAATGCTCTCTGCAACATCTGGACATAGCCAGCGGCCGTTTGATGCCCCTGCACTTCCTGAAGCTCCATTAGTCCACTGAAGGAAAAAGCACCCCAGGCCATTATGGTGCCCCCTCCACTGTGGCGCGTAGAAAACATCTCAGGTGGGATCTGCTTGTCATGCCAGTAACGTTGGAAACCATCAGGACAATCAAGGTTACATTTTTTCTCATCAGAGAATAAAACTTTCTTCCACCTTTGAATGTCCCATGTTTGGTGCTCTCTTGCAAAGTCCAAACGAGCAGTTCTGTGGCGTTCAAGGAGACGAGGTCTTTGAAGAAGTTTTTTGTTTTTGAACCCCTTCAGTCTCAGATGCCGTCTGATGGTTATGGGGCTGCAGTCAGCACCAGTAAGGGCCTTAATTTGGGTCGAGGATCGTCCAGTGTCTTGACGGACAGCCAATTGGATCCTCCGGCTCAGTGCTGATGAAATTTTTTTGGGTCTTCCACTTGACTTTTTTGTTCCATAACCCTCAGGATCATTTAAGAAATCCCAAATGACTGTCTTACTGCGTCCCACCTCAGCAGCGATGGCGAGACCCTGAGAGACCCTGCTTATGTAGTTCAACAACCCGACCACGTTCAAAAAAGGGAGAGTTTTTTTGCCTTTGCCATCACGACGTGTGACTACCTGACAGAAAATGACAATAAATCCACATCTTTGCACAGATTTGGCCTTTTAAAGGCATGTGGTCCTAAAATTTGGATCAGCTGAAAAACAGCCTGTTTCAGTTTAATCGTTATTTTCAATTAATTGAATGCTCAAAAAATGTTTTGTCTCACTCTCATTTCTTCTTGTTGCATGTTGAAGCTCTACTTGGAACCTTGTTAAGATCCAACAATGTAAAATATGATTTTTTGCCATTTTTCAAGTGGTCTTAAACTTTTGATCAGGACTGTATATATATTTGGACTAGACTATATTTGTGTGTGCATGTCTATTCAGGTATGGCTGCTAATTTGACTTTTGATCACTTTCTGTAATACAAAGGGACATTCATTTTATGAGCCACTGAAGCCTTTATTCAATAATAAAATAATGTGGCCATGAATGCCTGAATGAAGCCAAGCTCCCTGTCCCGTCACTCCCAGCTCGTAACATACGGCTCAATAACTTCACTTTAATAGCTGGTCATTAATTAACTTGCTTCCATGCAAATTTCTAATCTGGAATGTTGAAAATCTAAAAACTTTAAGATTTTGCTTCCTGCAACACTCCCACTAATGACATTCTTCATGAGACACCTTACACAAAATATACAGTATTCCTCATGTTCCACCGAAAATTCACTGCAAAACGTCTCCAGGTCATAGCTGTGGTAATATATATCATTTGCCATAAAGAAAAATATTCTGATTTTTGCCTCTTTTGCTAGATTTTTGGGAGGGAAGGCCATATGTAAGTATACTGTAGAAGTGAGGTGAATATATAAGAGTGAAGACTCCATGGTGAATTCAAAACTTCCAGGTGTGGACCGGTGATTTTGAGTGCAAAGTGCCACCTCAGAGTGCTCTGGCTAAGCCCTTCCTTAACTGCACACTCATTAAGAGAATACAGAGGCCATTTTCTAGACCTGTGTTCTGTCAATGAAGATTTGGAGGGTGGTTGTGATGGTCATTAGTGCTTTACCCCTTTATCTCCCTACACAGAAGAAGTAATTGGTTCCTATATTCTATTGACAGGGCTTGATTTCCTCACGCCTGTTTTTTCCTTTTATTAGAATCAATCCTGGGACTTTTTGGAAATGCAGTTGTCTGAGGCCTCCATACACATTAGGCCTCTTACACACGGGCAAGTTTTCCACGCAGGTGCAATGCGTTAGGTGAGCGCATTGCACCCGTTCTAAATCCGGACCCATTCATTTCTATGAAGCAGTGTTTTTCACGCATCACTTGTGCGTTGCGTGAAAATCGCAGCAAGCTCTATATTGTGCGTTTTTCATGCAACGCAGGCCCCATAGAAGTGAATGGGGCTGCGTGAAAATCGCAAGCATCTGCAAGGCGTGAAAATCGCAAGCATCCGCAAGCAAGTGCGGATGCGGTGCGATTTTCACGAATGGTTGCTAGGAGACGATCGGGATGGGGACCAAATCTTTATTATTTTCCCTTATAACATGGTTATAAGGGAAAATAATAGCATTCTTAATACATCCACTTGTTCGCGCTGTGTGGCTTCTCTTCTTTCTTCTTCTAGGTGATGGACCATGTGATGTGCGCAGTGACGTCACCAAAGGTCCTTTTCCTCCCAGGTCATCAAAGAAGAAGAAAGAAGAGAAGCTGGGCTGCGCGAACAAATGGATGAGGTGAGTTAAATTTTTTTTACATTTTTTTTTTAACCCCTCCATCCCTAATTTACTTAGCATTCTGTATTCAGAATGCTATTATTTTCCATTATAACCATGTTATAAGGGAAAATAATAAAATCTACACAACACCTAACCCAAACCCGAACTTCTGTGAAGAAGTCCGGGTTCGGGTCTGGGTACCAAACATGACGATTTTTCTCATGTGCGTGCAAAACGCATTAAAACGCTTTGCACTCGCGCAGAAAAATCACGCATTTTCCCGTGACACACCCGCATCCTATCCGGCCCCGTGTGAAAGAGGTCTTAGTGTATAGTCGGCTCAGCTAAATGTAATGATACATTTCACTTGTCGATCCGTTGCTTCATTATGGAGAAAAGTACTTTTAATCAATATGCAAACAAGCAGTTAAGTGCACCAAGACTGACCCGAAGCCACTCTGTGCACCCTTGCTCCTTCCGCTTCCTCTGCCAGCCCCTCCCTCTCCTTCTTGATTGGCAGGGCCAGAGGATATGAGGATGCAGGAACCTGGTGACAGACTTCCTTTAAACTAACCATTATACAAACTCCAGTAAATTGGATAGAATCAGTCAATTTTTTCATCTTTTTTACTTGTAAGTCACAAGATAGCATACATGCCAGCCACCTACCACCACTCACTAGGTTTGGTCTTATGGTGAATTTAGACTGCCCGACAGAGCAGGCAATTATCATATAACTGCCTGCTTGTCAGTAAGAGCAGCACTTACATGCAGAGATCGCCTCCACTGCTGCCCAGAAATGATAATTGAGGTGCCCACATTCAGCATTCATCTGGAGATCTGCGGCACCTTTACATGGGCAGATTATCGGGAACCGGAGTTCGGACTAATATTCATTCCCAATAATTGGCCCAACAATTGTGCTGTGAAAATCCACCTTTAGTTGCACAGATAATTTAGTAGATATGACTGTTGCTAAACATTAGTATTCATCACGTTAACTAAGTCCAGATTGTTTGCAAACTACTTTAACTTCTTTTGCATCTATCACAAAATGTATCAGATACTAAAAAAATCTCTTTGTCTAACTGACATCACTCTCAGGGACAGTTGCCAATTAGTCACCAAGTGAGTGGGAGACATTGATTCCCTCTTGTTTTCTTTCCTGGCAACTAGTATAAAGCATCCTACACATTTACCAAAGCAACAGTATATTGATATATTATATGTGCACTTATTATTCAGATATGTTTGGGATGGATATCTTCTATCTTGCAAGTGATTAAAGTGCCATTCCTCTTTGGTGGTACAGAGGATATCACATATGCAGTCACCAAGAGACTACTACAAGCAGGAGTGGATTGAAACTACATTATGGAAATTATGGCAAAATCAAATCCCCCCCCCCATTCTCTAGTTTTGGATCAATTCTGCTTGTTTCAGAAATCATGCCTTTGGGGAAAGCACAGAATATTAGGAAAGGAATGGAATCCCATATTATATTTGCTTGTGTTGCCCAAATCATAAACACACTTTAAAGTAACCTCTCCTGACATGTCTGCTTTAGTAACTACATGCATTCCCATTGTAATAAAGATTCTGGAGCAGCTATTCTTATGACTCTTTGTAGTGCCATTTCTTTATTATTCCTGCTAGAAGTTAAGAATGAATTACTAGGAGGTTGCAATGAAGATCCAAACGGGTGTCACCAGCTATGGTTGTGTCCCTGCACAGTCTGACACTGGCAGCACTGATTGGATAATGTCAGACTGTTCAGGGACACACCTCCAACTGGTAACACCTTTCTGGACCTTCACTGGGGTGTATGTATGGTAAGGTCAGGCAGCACTGCGCGTTAGTCGGCGGGTGCTCGGTCTTGCGGATGTAATTCCGAAGTCTGCACAACGAAGAAAAACCGGCACTCCGATTTTCTTTGCTCAAAAGGATTTATTGGTCACTCATGTGACGCGCGTTTCGACACTCACAGGTGTCTTTTTCAAACAGAAAAAGACACCTGTGAGTGTCGAAACACGCGTCACATGAGTGACCAATAAATCCTTCACTGGGGTGTAATCTGGTGCCTGTATGAAATTGGGGGCTGATTTGGGGTGTGATCTGGGGTCTGTATGAATTTGGAATCTGATCTGAGGGTTTTTTGGGGCCTGAATGAATTTGATTTGGGGTCTAACGTGTGCTCTGTATGAATGTGTGGAATGATCTGGGGTCTGCATTAATTTTAGCATTTGATCTGGAGGTCTGCATTAATTTTGGAGTCTGTCTGGAGGTCTGTCTGGTCTGAAAGTCTATTAGTTTTGGGGTCTGAGAGTCTGTTAAATTTTGGGTTCTGCATCAATTTTGGGCTCTGTCTGGAGGTCTGTATGGATTTTGGAGTCTGGTCTTGGAGTCTATTAAGTTTGAAGCCTGGGGGGTCTGTTATTTTTGGGGCCCAAGAGTTTGTATTCATTTGGAGGTCTGTCTGGAGGTTTGTATAACTTTGGGTTTGGAGGTCCATATTTATTTTGGACTTTGTCTGGGAGTGTATTATTTTTTGAGTCTAGTCTGGGAGTCTATTAACTTTTTGGGGTTTGTCTAGAGCACTGTATTAATTTGGGGGCCTAGGTGTCTGTATTAATGTCTGGGCGACTGTATTAATTTTGAGGGTCTGAAAGTCTATTAATTTTCAAGTCTCATCTGGGGTCTGTATTAAGCAGAGGTTGTCCAGCCATGAATAATTTATTTTTGAAAACTACCGTAAGTATAATGTCATAAAATAATAAAAGTAGTGATATCGTTCTGATCCCCCAGTGCTCTTTTTCCGCTGCTTCCAATGTCCTAGCTGGTCTCTGTACTTCCAAGTCCTTCTCAGCTTGGACATGTGACCACCGCGGCCAGTTACTGGGAAGCAAACGATGGAGGGTCAGTATGGTTTCAGTAACTGAACCTCCTGGGCCCAAATGCAAAATATGTAACCAAGTGCCAAGTGCCATTTATTAATACTGATGTCTTCTTATATAGGAGAGGGGGCTGCATACCCTGGCCAAAAATGCCTACGCAGTAAACTCAGCACTCTTCAGGAGAAACTGTCACGATGGGCTGTTCCAAATGGAGAACAAAGTGGAGACATCATGTGTAAGTCACTAGATTTACATTTGTTATACTTGTCACTGCTTCTTTTATAATATGTTTACATTTCTTTATTAGAAAGTAAGGTCACTTTAAATTAATTCAGGTTGGACAAAATTAGCCTACTCTTCCTAAGGCACCAAAATACTTTGTCCCTGCCCTACTTAATGTAGAGGTGACCTTATTTTGTAATATATAATGTATAATGGATAATATATCAGCATACACAGCATTCTTGTTCATTCGGGATGGAATATAACCACTTAGACTACTTTCACACTTCCGGCAGAGTGATCCGGCAAGCAGTTCCGTCGCCGGAACTGCGTGCTGGATCCGGCAAAACGTATGCCAACTGATGGCATTTGTAAGACTGATCAGGATCCTGATCAGTCTGAAAAATGCATTGCAATACCGGATCCGTCTTTCCGGTGTCATCCGGAAAAACGGATCCGGCGTTTATTTCTTTCACCATTTTTTCGGTCTGCGCATGACGGATCCGGCATTCCGGTATACTAATACATTCCTATGGAAAAAAATGGCCGGAGATAAAACCGTAGCATGATGCGGTATTATCTCCGTCCTGATCAGTCAAAAAGACTGAACTGAAGACATCCTGAACGGATTGCTCTCCATTCAGAATGCATGGGGATAAAACTGATCAGTTCTTTTCGTATACCTAGGACGGAACTCAGTGCCAGAAAAGAAAAACGCTAGTGTGAAAGTACCCTTAGGCTGGTTATTCACAGTCAAGTTTTTTTTTTTTCTAAACATTTTTGTAGCCAAAACTAGGAGTTCATTGAACAAAAGAGGAGTAGTAGCACCTGTCTTATATACAGGACTTTCTCCTGATTTATGATCCACACCTAGTTTTGGCTTAAAAAAAACAAAAACTGAACAAAGCCTGAGTTTGGAAACCCAGCCTTAGGATGCGCCTCTGCAGCTGTAAACACACATTGGGGAGCTCACTGGGTTGGGGGCCCACTCAGATGTGTTTCTATAGAAAACCCCCTTCCCCCATGCTGAACCCCTAGCTATGTTTCTGAGAGGATGCAAGTAGTTGCTTAAACAGACAAGTTAGAAGAGGCTACATAACTCCTCAACACTTTGAAGATTGTAATGTTGAAATTAGCGGAAACCTTCACAAGAAACCTGAAAACCCACCCCTTCAGACAAGCCTACAACCTACAGTAATCCTGCTGCTGCTATACCACTATGACCAGCTTCACCCTCACCTACTGTGTCCTTCTCCCATCCCTTGTAAATTGTAAGTCCTCGAGGGCAGAGTCCTCTCTCCTTCTGTACCAGTTTGTAACTCATTGGGCCAGATTTATCATTACACCTTCATCTTACTCCACTTTTACATATGTCCAAAGTCACTTTTGGCTAAGTCAGATTTATTAATGGCCCTTTAAGACTGTAATAAATGTGGTTTGACGGTAGCAGTATATTCTTCAGTAAGCGGCTTTACAAAAGTCGCACGTCTTTACGAAAAAGTCGCATGTTCTATTAAAAAGTCGCATAAGATAAGCATGGTCCTCACTGGAGTGAAATTGTGCAATTTTTTGCGACTTTTTAAAATTGTCGCAATAGTAAATCTGTCTAGAGATTCTGTCTAGAGATTCTGTCTTTCAGAAAACTGGCGAGCATAGCGCAGAGCCAATAAAAGTCGCAAATTGTTGCGCAGTTTTAGCGATTGCGCAAAAATTTCCGACTTTTTCACTCCATTATTTTGATTTGATCTAATGATAAATCTGGGCCATTGTGTTCATGCTTATTGCAATTGTCTGTATTATGTATGTGCACCCCTTTTCATATGTACAGCGCCATGAAATGAATGGCGCCTTATTAATAATGATAACAAAATTACCTTTTCACTTTATGGCTATACAGGGCTTGCTACAAGACACATCTCTGAAAACTGTACCGTAGTGAGACATTCACCTCTGTGTCCATTGTATAACCAAGACAGATTCTTATTCACTGGAAGTAAACTATCACGGTCCCTCTTGAATAACTACAACCAGAGATCTTGTGTAGATACATGTAGATATACAGTATATTGGTAAAAATGTCTAACATTGCATTACACAAAGAACAACTTTTTTTCTTCTAAAAATGTAATCCCCTTTATGATACAGCCACACATGGCAGATACATTGCAGATTTAGGCCTCATGCACACAACAGTTTTTTGGGTCCGCATCCAAGCCGCAGTTTTTGCGGCTCGGGTGCGGACCCATTCACTTCAATGGGCCTGCAAAAGATGCGGGGCCAACGTTCCGTTGGCCCCGCAAAAAAAAATATAGCATGTCCTAGTCTTGTCTGTTTTGCGGACAAGAATAGGCATGTCTACAATGGGCCACCCGTTCCGCAAATTGCGGAAGGCCCACAGGCAGCTTCTGTTTTTTGCGGATTCGCAGTTTTTTGACCGCAAAAAATGGAACGGTCGTGTGCATGAGGCCTTAGGCTATGAATTCTGCAAACTGGTGCAGATTTTGCTGGTTGGAATACTGTCATATAGGCCTCATGCACACGACTGTGGAGTGTTTTGCAGTCCGCAAATCGTGGATCTGCAAAACACGGATGGCATCCATGCGCGTTCCGCAATTTGCAATTAAATGCCTAAGGACATGTTATATTTTTTTAGTGGGAGCACGGAATGGAGCAACGGATGCGGACAGCACATTGAAGTGAATGGGTCCGCATCCGAGCCTGCCAAAACGGCGGCTCGGATGCGGACCAAAACTGCATGAGGCCATAGACTGTGGATTTTCTGCCCCAAAACATCCGCAATGGACCGCTGTCCCATGTGGACGACTGTGTTTGATAATAATGGTAGTTGGTTTTGAAGCAAGCTAAAAGAGTGGCAGTGGCACAGAGTGGTATTCATGACCGTAGTCTATACTCATGGAAATAAATATAGATCATGGTAGTTGATCTTTTCGATAGGGGCACATACAAAGTCTCAATGCTGGCTCAAGCTATGTCATTTTCCAAGCTATGTCATTGCCTAGATTGTTAAACTTCATAGTATAGTATTTATAGCTGTATATATTTTGTAAATTATTTTTACGGAGCAACACATAGTCATAGAGACCATTAGAGGTGTTGTCCTATGAAGACAACCCCTGTATATAACCCATTATATAGCATATAGACATAACACAGGATTCCCCTGCTCATACCCCTACTCCTCACGAGACAGTTGCTCTGTGTCATGTGCCGAAGGCCCGAAGGCAGACCTCCGGGACGTCTTGAAAACAGGACACCAGCAAGATTCAGACCAGCGAACAACATAAAACTTTATTACACATGTAATAAAAGAAACATGAAAGTAAGATATGCAGTACAAGAAAATTTAGACTAGCACATTCATAATCATAATCACAGGTGCATATCCATCAAGCAAATATGGTTGATAAAAAAATGGCTGCACAACATTTCATATGCAAACAATAGAATTGAGAAATGGGGATCATTCTAGATTAAAGTGATATTATACTATAAATGATAATAATAATAATTGGTTCCTGCACTGCCCTGAAATTTGTAGGCTTAGGTAAGTCCAATAGAGGCGGTATATTAGTGTTAGGTACCCATCTGCGGAAGCCACCTTGACGCCTGGTAGATGGGCCCGACACACGTTTGATCAAAAATGCGCGCAAAGAACTTCTATTTTTTTCATTTATAGTAGGTATAATATCACTTTAATCTAGAATGATGCCCATTTCTCAATTCTATTGTTTGCATATGAACTGTTGTGCAGCCATTTGTTTTATCAAGTAAGATATGCAGGTTAGGCAATAGTGGTAGCACTACCACAGAACTAAGTGCACTGGCAGACCACAGGCAAAACCCAGAGGGCAAAGAGCCAGTGCGCCCCATTTTTCACAGAGCCCCTGGTGGTGGGGATGAATTGGGCCGAGGGCTCACTGGTCGCACCTCCAGGAAGGTACACTTGGCCCCTACCTGCAAGCACCAGCAGAACAGACAACAGAACTGGAACCCAAGCAAACACAGGACATGAAACAGACAACGGGACAAACGGGAACCAGCACAGAAGCAGATGCCTGGACCCCATGCAGAATGGAAGCATGGCGGTTTCAGGCAGAGCTGCACACAGACAAGAGATCCTCCCTCCGGAGAACCCAGGGACCCTCTCACGAAGGCAGGACAAACACAGGAAAGGAACAGAAGCAGTAAGGCACTGCAGGACAGACAAGGAACAGACTAGATCAAAAGCAGTAGGCACTGCCAAGTTGGACAAGGTACAGGCAGGAACAGAAGAACAGGCAAGGCATGGACATGGATAACATCAACTTCCTCACAGGACAGATACAGACAAAGCAACAATAACAACTCATTACCAGGCAACACCACACAGAAGGGAAGATGGTAAAAAAAAAAACTGGCTCAGCAGCAAGGGGCTACATCCAGTAAGGCACAGGACAGACAAAACCTCCTGGGGGAGCAGCAAGGTACTGCACCCAGCAAGACATAAGATAGACTGACAACAAGCCCCACAGCTCACAGGTAGATATAGCTGCATAACGGGCACCAGATAAGCCACACCCAGGAACAGACCAGGGGAAGTTAACCCCATCAGAACGGGAGTACCAGAACCATAATACAAACAGGCAGCAGTACAGGATGTTGCCCCTGGCAACCAGCATACACGGAGTCCACTGCAGCCAGTACGCCAGAGCACAAACAACCCGTGTCACAAACAGAAATGCATCTATTCTGAGACCCTGTTCACACACAAGGCCGCAGCCAGCACGCATAACAGAATCAACATGCATGGGAACGCCCACAGCCAGTACACAAAGCACATGCAGCCAGCCTGAATGGCACCGGTGACTGGCACCACAGAGATGCAGGAATCACAAACACATGCCACAGTTCACACACTACACCGCAGCCAGCACGCAGTCCCAAGCAACCGGCATACCCGGGTGTTGGCCTGCAGCCAGTACGCAAGGGAGCCTGCAGGCAGCCTGCACGGCAACAGTGATAAGAACTGCACAGAGATGCAGACACAGGGAGTACACACAAACATGGTCATAGTTTACACAAGGTTTCGGCATGCAGCCAGTACGCAAGAGAGCAAGCAGCCAGCCTACATGGCCAAAACTGTCACAGTGAACCGCACCGTGACACTCTGTAAGAGAACCTGCCGCTCTGTGGGACCTTGATTGTTCCTGCATTACGCAGACAGCTATTCAATTCAGTTGAAAGTAAAGAAGAGGCTTCCCCAGGTTCATAAAGAGGCTGTCCTCCTTTTTTTCCATAAAGCTATGAGGATGAGCGCATCTTAATCTTCAACTTCTCATTTACTGTATGTTACATGTGTTAAGGTCCCTTTACACTACCAGATGTTTGGGCAGATTATCACTAACAAGTGCATGTATGAACGCTCGTTAGTGATAATCTGCCATAGTAATGGTGCCGCCGGTTTCGCACGATCATTGTCCACATTGGTGTGGACACCTAAATCATTGTTTGGTCGGCAGTAGATTGTGCCATCTAAACAGCACTCTGGTGCTGGCAAACAATGATTCTGTATGCAGACAAGCCATGGCATTAGCGATCACTCCTCCCCGATGAGTGTAGATACAGCGGTCACCTCCACTGATGAGCAAGCAATTGTCGGGAAAGAACGCTTCCTTCCCAACAATTGTCTGCTCCATTGGGTCATGTAAAGTGGCCTTAATTCAGTCTGGTCTTCGCTTAAGGCCTCTTTCCCACTACCGTATGGCTATTTCAGTGTTTTGCGGTCCGTTTTTCACGGATCCGTTGTTCCGTTTTTTTTTGTTTCCGTTGTGTTTCCGTTTCGGTTCCGTTTTTCCGTATGGCATATACAGTATACAGTAATTACATAGAACAAATTGGGCTGGGCATAACATTTTCAATAGATGGTTCCGCAAAAAACGGAACGGATACGGAAGACATACGGATGCATTTCCAAATGCATTCCGTTTTTTTGGCGGACCCATTGACTTTATTGGAGCCACGGAACGTTATTTGCGGCCAAATATAGGACATGTTCTATGTTTGCACGGAACGGAGATACGGAAACACGGAAACGGAATGCATACGGAGTACATTCCGTTTTATTGCGGAACCATTGAAATGAATGGTTCCGTATACGGAACGCAAAAACGGCCCGCAAAACGAAAAAAAACGGTAGTGTGAAAGAGGCCTAAAACACATCCACCAGCTGCACAATAAGCTTCCTGCATATTCAGCAGTGACTCACATGTTGACTTTCGTGGCCTGGTTACCAAAAACAATTCACATGTTAAGTAGAAAGTACAGCTCAAAGGTCGGTGAAAATGGGACGTGTATTCCCTGCTATCAATAAATGTTTTATAGGTTTGAAAAAAGTCTTCAGAAAAGCAAGAAACATGTAATAAAATATGTTCCGGGCGTGGCAAGTGCCAAAGAAAATTGTACGTGTTTGCCCTTTTTAATTGCCAGTATAAAAGCAGTGAACTATACTACAGAAAAAGTGATCTGTGAATGTTAAATCTTATTACAAAGCTATATGAAGTTATTTAAATATACGTAAGAAATCTAAAAAAGAAGGACATTTCCTTTAAAAGGATTGTTTCTATATGACCCGTTAAGACATTTGGATGTCACAGAAGGAGGTCAACCCCATTCTCATTTCATTGCATGGCTAACCATACATTTGAATGGCTGATAAGTAACGCTATCCAACTCATGCAGCAACATTCTTCTTCCTCTAGTGATAGGAGATGATTGATGGAGGATTTCCACTCAAAATGTAAAAATGACCATATTCTAGTAGATCAGAAGTTTAATTTTTAATGCACATACTAAGTCCTTGTCCTTCAGCTGCTCATTTAGTGCCAAGGATGGATTTAGATCCCATCCTGGGATATCAGGAAAGTCTATTAGACTTTGAGAACTCTTTTCTAGATCTTTCATATATAAATAAGTATAAGCCACTAAAGAGAGAACCAAAGTTTGTTAATAATGTTTATTTTACTTACAGAGATATTGGATTTTTATTTTATTTTGCAGTAGCTATCTGCTTTGAGTTTAGCTACTCTGTAAATTGTCATTTTATTATAGCTTGAACAGGCTGACAAAATGACAGTTGATCATCAATTTTGAGAAGTAAAAAGGGTTATTCTGTCCTCAGAATAGGCTATTGTTAGCTGATCGGCGGGGAACTTCAATGGGAGCAGCGCTGCCGTGACAATCTCAGTCCACTACAAAGTAGATGGAGCTGTCTGCACTTGGCAACTGACCTACCGTTGAACAGCTGATCGGCCAGATGCCGGGTGTTAGACCCTGAGGATAGCCCATCACTTGATAAAAGGAAAATGTGCATTTTTTTGGAGTGAAAGTACGCCAACTTATTGGTGGAGTAACTTTAGACTAGACAGGGATTTTTTTGGTGCACGGACAAAATTCACTATGGTTATTATTCTGCGATCATCCATCACTGTTGTCTTCCGTGGGCGTCCAGGTCTTTTAGCATTGTTGCTTTCTTTCTCAGGATGTACCAAACTGTAGATTTTGCCACTCCTAATAGTGTAGCAATTTCTCGGATGGGTTTTTCTGTTTTTTCGCAGATGAAGGATGGCTTGTTTCACCTGCATGGAGAGCTCTTTTAACCGCATTTTTACTTCTCAGCAAAATCTTCAAAATGCAAGCACCACACCTCAAATCAACTCCAGGCCTTTTATGTGCTTAATTGAGATTGGGGTTCAGGTAGATAGCGAATAATGACAGTGACCAGAAACAGAGTAATACTGAACCAACTCTATCTGAATTGAATCCAGCAATTCAGCAAGGGTAATACACCACACAGCAACAAACAAATTCCAAACACACGAGGAAGACAATCTACAGATGCCTGAATACAGAGAAAACACACTTGACTTGAACAAGATCCCAGAATACTGAACAAAGTCCAAAATATCTGGAAGGGAATGCACTTAGCAAACATTATATCCAACAACCTCAATGACGTGAAGTCTGGATATACAAAGGCTCAACAATCACCAATTTCACCCTAATCAACCAGGCAATTTCACCCTAATCAACCAGGTAGTTGTATATTACTCTCTCTGTGACTTTTATATTCTAAGTACACACCTGTGCTACCTCCCTCTCAGTACACTTTTGACTCAAAATGGAGGAATCACTAAAATTTAACGTTTATTAGGATTGTTTAAAAAGAAAGTGATGTAAAATATGAAGTAGTTTCAAAACATTATGGGGTCATTGATTAAGACCGGCATTTTAGACGCCGGTCTTAATAAGCCTCTGCACTGGCGGCAGATCCATCGAAGTTATGTAGAGGCGCCAGCCTTTACATAACTTCGGTGTATCCAGCGCCAGTCTAAATGTAAGCCAGCTTCCTTGCTAGCTTACATTTAGATAATTTTGTATGCCAAAACAGGCGTAGAAAATGATGAATGAGACGGGCCTGCCAACCCATTACCTTCCACGCTGCGCCCAATTTTTTTTACTTGGCGTGAGCGGGAAAAAGTCGCAGATTGCAGCCCAAATAACCGTGGCACTGCAATCTGCGCCAGGAATACGCCTAATATAGAAGTTAGGTATAGTAAGCTGGTGCCAGTTATTGAGGTAATAAAAACTGACCAAACAAAGTTAGTGACTAGGTGAACATGAAGCAACATAGAGACTCCTGTTGCTCATAACATTTCTTTAAATTCTGACTTATTTATATATGGCCAATATTACCTTATGAGTGGCTCTTTAAATTAAATTGGACAAACAGATTTGACCTTTGTTGTTAGTGATATATCTTGTAAGCAATTACCATTAACTTATCTATATTAGTGGTAGATACAACTTCGCATGTATTGACACTAACTCCACTTTCATTCCACATACCGTAGTTTTCCATAAATTAATGTTTTATTATTAACTACATTATTACTTAGAGCAAATAGATAGCGATAAGAACCTTCACAAACATTTCACAGGCATTTTTACAGCATAACACTTACCATTTTATAGTTATTATTTCCACATTCTTCTTCATTAGCAATTACAACATATCACGGCACCAATTTTTCAATTACTGGACCATAATGGGCTGAACAATTTTACTACCATAAGAAAGTAAAATTGTCTGGACAGGGACAAGTTCCAACCAAAACTGAAATTTCAGTTTTGTTTGTAATTTTCCTTAAATAGAGAAATACAAGGAAGGTTGTACATTTCTGAAGTTAGGAAGTTATTCAAGGGGTTTTATGGTCGGAATAAAAAAAAAATGGGCCAGAATATGTTAAAAATAGCAATGAAACTTTACCTCCATCAATGCTTCTGATCCAACGATGCTCTGGTCCCTGCTGCTCTGTACTTCCTGTCTTCTCAGCCAATCATTAGTCTTAGCAGTGACCTGCCCCAGCCAGTGACTGGCTCATCAGGGATTTCCTAGCACTGAGCACTTCCTGAAAGCCAGGATAGGAAGTGCAGAGCACATAGCAGTATTGGAATGTCAGTGGCAGGCGATTAGGAGGTAAGGCTTCTTTGTATTTTTTAACATGTTCAGGACCATTTTTTAAACTCTCCCCTTTAACATTTCTTGATCCCAGAGACTCCAAAATCAAAGCTCAGATAAGTTCATATTGCAGATTTTCTTAGAAAACAAATATCATTCTGCAAACACTAAATTTCTGGGGACTGGATATTGGCTGATTATGTGAATCCTTAAATAAATTAATTCTGAGAAATGTGCCTTCAGCATATACAATGTTAATAATAATGTGGCTTTGTAAATGCAAACATTTAGGAACAATGGCATTACATTCCTTGGGCAAATACTAACACACAATTAACATTTGTCTCACTCTCTTAGAAAATTAACGATTTCTTATTTTGGAACGGGGGGGGGGGGGCGCTAAAGAGGGAGGTGGAATGGGTGTTGGTTAACTGTTTATTGACATCAGGTTTATCTAGCCTTGTAGGAGAACAAAGGGCAGTTCTAAGGAATTCCAGCCCTACAAAGTGTTCTGAAAGTTCATTGCATGAAGGAAGGGTTATTTATAACTCATTCATCTAGAATATGGTATTTAATATACTTTGCTCTGTTCACAAACTGTTCAAGCTATTCTAAAGAAAATGGCTAAAAATGAATGCCTGAGAAGGTGTGTGCCCTGTGTACTACGAGGCAAATAAATCATGTATTGATATTATGGAAATAACCCTACAGATTTACCACCAGGCATACATATCTCCAGTTCGGGGTCACCGTATGGGCGTCTTCGAATCTGATAACTGATTCTGGTGTAAAGAGGCAGGAGCAGACATTTTCCACTGCTTGTGGCTATGCCCAATGATACAATCTTTGTGGCATAAAGTTCACACACTACTACCCATCTGCTGTCTGCAGCACCCCTAGATCCTATATGGGTCATATTTGGATACACTGACCCAACTATCACATGGTGCACCCCTAGTATGTCTGATAGCAGCTGCAGGAATCAAGACCATCCTCCATACCTGGATTGACCCCACACCCCCACCGTTTAAGCTATTTCTCGAGAAAGTCTCCTTCTTAATGAAGATGGACTGGGTCGAGGCATCTTCTAGGAAGGAGACCCATGTGAAGCAGTTCTTTACTTGCTGAGAAAGCTTTATAAATATACTGCCCCTCCAGATCAAAAGGTCTATTGAGAAATGTTTTAAGCTCACCTCCTGGTATCAGACGCATGTTTTATTAGGCGATCCGCCAATCTCAGGAACATGAATCTGTCTGATGGCTCACTGGGGGTGCCCGCGTGCCTGCTCAGATTCTGACTCTACCAACTGTGGGGGAGAGGTGATCATGTTGGGTTATTGTTGTGTTCTACCCACCCTGCAATTTGTGGGGTGTTAAGTTATGGTTTCTAAATTAAGCTGTGTTAATAACCCCCCATAACATTTCCCTCCCCCTCTCCCTTTTCCCCTCACTCCCTTTCTCTACTTGTATTAAAAAACCGACTAGTGTCAGAAGGGTGACGTAGCAGCTCCAATATATCATCTTGATTGTCTTTCTTGGGACTTTTACTGAGGCCATGTCACTTAAAGAAATGCTTCAAAGTACTACTTATCATACCGCTATGTATGTACTCCTTTATTATGTCAACCTGAAATAAAAAACTTTTGAAAATAAATCCGGCCATATGTTTTGTAAATTGGTCTCATTAAAACCACCATTCTGATATTATTTAAGGGCTTGTCTCACTTCAGAAAATGGCATTTATCATGTAGACAAAGGCTAATTAAAGTACTGGAATTGTCCATATTGCCTCCTTTTGCTGGCTGGATTCATTTTTCCATCACATTATTCACTTCTTCTTCCCAGGGGTTATGACCACCGTGACTTGTATTAACTTTCTCTACATGATAAATTCCATTTGCCGAAAGAAGACAACCCCTTTAACAAAGTATTATTATTTGACATGATTGATAAAAGACACGACCATTATTGGGTTATCCACTTTCTGTTTAGTGAGTTTGTATGATGACCACATGGCTCTTACTAATATAATCTTTGTTGAAATTCTGCACCGTTTTCTATATTTCAGAAGGTATGCCCCCTTTAGTGATGTCCGCACAGAGGTGTTGTCCATAAAATGGCTGCTGATGGAGGGTCATGTGACCAGGCAAGTCACCTCCATGTGAAGTCTGCTCCATTCTAATACACTTCCTCTGCCATCTGCACTTGCACAGTTGGGAGTTTAGTGCAGGTACAGTCTGTGTGAATGGAGGAGACCTCACATGGAGGTGATTTGCCTGGTTACATGACCCTCCATAAGCGGCCTCTATGTTGACAGCACAGATTTGCATAATAAGGGGACATGGCTTATGAAATATAGCAAACATCACAGAATATCAACATAGCCTATATTAGTAAATGCCATACAGTCATCTTACCTACACAGCACTGGGACGAAGGGGTAGGCGGGGGGTAGGCGCCCAACTAGGGTAGGCGCCAGCTCATACAAGCTGGGGGGTGGGGTGCAAAAATACTCTTAATGTAGTGCATGCGAGTGCACACCCAGCACCTCTCTTCACCCTCAATGTCTCTATGACAGACAGCATTTCCTTGTCCCCTGCTTGTTATAATGTTCCACACTGCCAGACCAGCCTCCCCCGTCCCTGTGCATCCTACCGATGCTACAATATTCTCTGACTTGATTGTAGAATTGGTACGGCGTATGGCGCAGCACTCAGTCAGCTGGCTGCCTGCCTTCTTCCCTTGTGTGCAGTCTTTTGACTTAACTTCGGTAGAGGCGGCGGGCAGGCGCAGCGCAGGAAGAAGTGGTGGCTGGCTGCTCTGCTGGCAGGGGACAGACAACTCAGCTCACTGTCAGGCCCTAGGGCCAGTGGGCGGTGTACTAGTGTAAGGCACTCAGCCTGAATGAGATCGGGAGCTGTGGGAAGGATCACCGCACAGGGGAAAAGCTAACCAGCAAAGTTCATTGCGTGCTGCCTGCAGGTAATGAACGCTTTCCTCTCATACTGATGTAAGCTCTCATCGGTCTGTCAGTTAAAGCATCACTGAACAGAACATGAGCGCTTCCATCAGTATCACTGTACAAATACCTCCCAACTGTCCCAGATCCAGCGAGGCAGTCCTGGATTTCAGTGGCTTTCCCGTGGTCCCGGAACAGCTGAGGTATGTCCCGCTCTCAGGAAGCTGTCTCTAAATCCATAGGACGTAGAGACAGCTGATTGTAATGGCGAAGCAGGGTGCCGTGTACTCCCAGCTTCACCATTCAGCTCAGCTGCCGGCGCTCACCAGCAGCAGCACAATATTTGTCACATATCCCTCTGCTGGGCTGAGTACGAGGAGCCGGGAATCAGCCTGTGCACTCCTCCTACACTGCCCTGCAAGCACAATGTGTATCCTCCCTGCTGCTGGGGAGCGCAGGGGTGAGCTGTGATAATTGGAGGAACTAGGTCAGTATTTCCTTTTTTCTTTTACTTTCTGTGAAGTGGGCTCATATCTGGCCATAACTACTGCGATAGGACACATATACACATATCTGGGCATAACTACTGTAAAGTGGGCTCATATCTGGCCATAACTACTGTGATGGGACACATATCTGGGCATAACTACTGTGAAGATGGCACATATCTGGCCATAACTACTGTGAAGGGGCACATATCTGGCCATAACTACTGTAAGGGGACACATATCTGGGCATTGCAACTGTGAAGGGGGCACATCTGGGCATAGCTACTGTGAAGGGGGCATATCTGGGCATAACTACTATGAGGGAGCACATGTGGGAATAACTACTGTGTGCTGGAACAAAAGGGAAATAATTACTATATGGGGCATTAAGCGGACTTGGTGTGTATAGTTATGTTTTGGGTGGAGTTAGAGATGTGTCCTAAAATTACGGGCGGCGCACACATTGTTCCTCTTTGTGTTTTTCAAACGTTTGGAGGTATGTGTATAGACAGTCATCACACTGCAATGAAATAAATGGGGCCGCAGGTGGCTAGAGTGCGGCCTGATCTTTGTAGCCCCTCCTGCCTAGGGCATCAAAATAACTTGTCCCGGCCCTGTACCTACACTACAAGTAGCCAGAAGGTGGCCAACCCCTTTAAGTTTAGTTTATTATTCTACTGAAGTCTATCATTCTACAGCGTGGGTATGGGAGGTAAGTGACAGTTCCTGCTGCCTGTTCTTTGAACTACCAGTTCTTTAATAACAGCGGTCGGAGCAAGCAAGACGTTATCTGACCAATGTCATGGTTTAAAAAGGTGTGTGGGATCAGCATATTCATGACCTATCCCTCAGGATAGGTCAGATCGATGGGATGAAGCTGCAATATCCTGCGCTGTTGCTACTAAGCAGACAACGTGCAGGTAGTCAGCCATATGTACATAATGAAGAGGCAGCAGTCACATAAGCGCCATTAACCCCAACAAGCAGCTTGTTGGTGTGAGTGCCAAGAGTTGGATCCCCCACTCCCAGTCTGATATTGATGACCATCAATATACTGATCCTAGAATGCCCCTTTAAGGGCACACTTCTTGTAACCAAGGAACAGAGCCTAAAAAAACAAATGCCTGTTATGAGGACAAATGGAGTGAACCTTGCATATGTACATGTGTGTGTATATATATATATATATATATATATATATATATATACACACAAACCTCTTGAATCACTGGTCCCATAAGTCCCAAAAATCATAGTCTTCACACATAAGTACAATCATTTTAGGAAAATATTTGTTTCATGTCTCTTGATGTCTTTTGTATTTTTTGTCATCTGATTCTGTAAATACTCATGTACCTAAAAATATGAGTAAAGTGAGGTTAGTTATTAGCCTAGACCATATACAGTATCTACTAGGACCATCCTGGATTTCCAGTGATTGGTATTACATGTCTGACATCAGGCCATTAGACACATACATGGTCATTACTAAATATAGCTCTTTGTACATTAGTTTCTGTTCTGCTGTGGTCTTCAGTAGAATGAGATCACACAATCGTGTATCCTGCGAGAACCACCAACGTTCCATTTCCGTCTCCATAAAACCCCTTTGTTGATACATTTCAAAGCCCCATGTGCCAGTGTTTTTCCAGTATGATTGGCTGTTGTGTCTTCTACTTTCATAACCAGTCTACAACAAAGGAAGCAGAGGTTCTGGGCGCTCTTGCCATCTATTTAAGAGGGGCAGAACGGACTCAAGCGGTGGTGACTAGAACTTTCTTCCTACTCTCTCCAAACTACAACATAAGGATGACAGGAGTTTCCTTTTACTTCACTATGTCTTCCTTCCTCTCATCATCTTTAGCAAATGTTAGCGTATACAAAGTCAATGTGTATATGTAATAATGTACACTGCTCAAAAAAATAAAGGGAACACAAAAATAACACATCCTAGATCTGAATTAATTAAATATTCTTCTGAAATACTTTGTTCTTTACATAGTTTAATGTGCGGACAACAAAATCACACAAAAATTAAAAAAATGGAAATCAAATTTTTCAACCCATGGAGGTCTGGATTTGAAGTCACACTCAAAATTAAAGTGGAAAAACACACTACAGGCTGATCCAACGTTGATGTAATGTCCTTAAAATAAGTCAAAATGAGGCTCAGTAGTGTGTGTGGCCTCCACATGCCTGTATGACCTCCCTACAACGCCTGTGCATGCTCCTGATGAGGTGGCGGACGGTCTCCTGAGGGATCTCCTTCCAGACCTGGACTAAAGCATCTGCCAACTCCTGGACAGTCTGTGGTGCAACAGTCTGTTGGTGGATAGAGCGAGACATGATGTCCCAGATGTGCTCAATTGGATTCAGGTCTGGGGAACGGACGGGCCAGTCCATAGCATCAATGCCTTCGTCTTGCAGGAACTGCTGACACACTCCAGCCACATGAGGTCTAGCATTGTCTTGCATTAGGAGGAACCCAGGGCCAACCGCACCAGCATATGGTCTCACAAGGGGTCTGAGGATCTCATCTCGGTACCTAATGGCAGTCAGGCTTCCTCTGGCGAGTACATGGAGGGCTGTGCGGCCCTCCAAAGAAATGCCACCCCACACCATTACTGACCCAATGCCAAACCGGTCATGCTGGAGGATGTTGCAGGCAGCAGAACGTTCTCCACGGCGTCTCCAGACTCTGTCACGTCTGTCACATGTGCTCAGTGTGAACCTGCTTTCATCTGTGAAGAGCACAGGGTGCCAGTGGCGAATTTGCCAATCTTGGTGTTCTCTGGCAAATGCCAAACATCCTGCACGGTGTTGGGCTGTAAGCACAACCCCCACCTGTGGACGTCGGGCCCTCATATCACCCTCATGGAGTCTGTTTCTGACCGTTTGAGCAGACACATGCACATTTGTGGCCTGCTGGAGGTCATTTTGCAGGGCTCTGGCAATGCTCCTCCTGTTCCTCCTTGCACAAAGGCGGAGGTAGCGGTCCTGCTGCTGGGTTGTTGCCCTCCTACTGCCTCCTCCACGTCTCCTGATGTACTGGCCTGTCTCCTTGTAGCGCCTCCATGCTCTGGACACTACGCTGACAGACACAGCAAACCTTCTTGCCACAGCTCGCATTGATGTGCCATCCTGGATAAGCTGCACTACCTGAGCCACTTGTGTGGGTTGTAGACTCCGTCTCATGCTACCACTAGAGTGAAAGCACCGCCAGCATTCAAAAGTGACCAAAACATCAGCCAGGAAGCATAGGAACTGAGAAGTGGTCTGTGGTCACCACCTGCAGAACCACTCCTTTATTGGGGGTGTCTTGCTAATTGCCTATAATTTCCACCTGTTGTCTATCCCATTTGCACAACAGCATGTGAAATTGATTGTCACTCAGTGTTGCTTCCTAAGTGGACAGTTTGATTTCACAGAAGTGGAGTTACATTGTGTTGTTTAAGTGTTCCCTTTATTTTTTTGAGCAGTGTATATAAGTAAATTCCACACAATCTCTCCAGAAGTCAACCTCTTTTAGAAGACTACTACTATCTGATTTGAATTGTCAATTCCCTTTTATTCTGGGCAAGGGCAGACATAGACAGCTGAGGGTCCAGGTAAGTGCCCCCTTTGCTCTCCAATCATAGAGCATCCTTCTTATTATAGACCCCCCCCCCATGTCTCTCCAACAATTTAACAGTAATTGTAAAGTAGGAAATCCATTACCTAAGTCCCTTACATTAAGTTTAATAGACAGTGGGACGCTGTGTATTGCTCTCAAGGTGGCAGAAGGTTCTCCTAACTGCTGGGCCTCTCTACATCTGCACAGGGTGCACATATGTCTACCCCTGATTCTATGCATATTGATCCTCCTCATTGAGAGGATTACCCCTCTAAAAGACCATTTCACTACAATTTTAAGAGGTCATCTCAGATAGGTTTCACTCTATATAAAACCGTTTTTGAAAACATCAGGTAGCTGAATGATGTCTAGTTTGTGTTAATTGCCCTTACGATCCTGCTTTTAAGGGGTTGTCCCATGAAAACATATCCCCTATACACAGGATAGGGGATAAGTGCCTGATGTCCAACTTCTGGGACCTCTGTCAATCACTAGAAATGGGGTCTGTGTTGCCACTGACAATAAGACACTTATCCTGTAGAAAGGGGAATACGTTGTCCTGGGACAATTCCTATTACTCAACCGTGGGATATATCCACATCTGCATTCAGTAAATCAGACTTTAATGATAATATGGAGTTTGGGCCCCAAGAATAATTTCCTCTAGAGGGCCAAGTAAACCCAGTCGACACTGGGAATGAACAACGCTCATGCTTAATCAATGCCCCGTGTAAGCATATAGCTGATCACCTGACAAGCTAGTAAACTCTTAAACCTGTATCATTAATTAGCAATTATTACAGATACTGTATCTCTCCTGACTCCCCATACATACATGTTGGGTTTGTCCAAGCGTGCATGTGTATTCAGTGAGGAGAGAGGAGAAAGACGATGTCAGACACTTCTGGCAGTGGTTTATCTCCTGGGAGAACAAAAGGATATAGTGAAAAATATTTAGTTCGCCAGGAGCTCCCCACACACATTAGACTGCCAACTGAACCCGCTGTTCTCGGCAGTTTTTTCCTACAATGCACTAATGGGGGTCTTAAGGGACAAAAATCAATACGTGTAAATGGACCCAATGTCCTAATGTATCTTGTCCAAACTTAGTATACATGTTGACCCGGTGAACAAGGTGACTATACAATATTAACTAATATTATATCACAGCTTGCCCATCTGTATGAAAATCAGCCATAAATGGGAAGATATTGTGTAAAGAGTTGCCAACCAGCAGCACTTAGAGGGCCGATGGCGGAGTTCTTATGAACTGTGATGCCAGCTACAGTAGATGTCTTACCATGTATAGTTGCATTTGCAATATGCTAAAGCACATACTGCAGAGTGAAGCCTCTCCAAAAGGCCACCTCTTTGAGGAGACCACCCCCTTATCCACAATAGATTTCCTGTGACAGCTTTTCATCTCCACCATATATTATTTATACTGCCCATTTTTTTTAGGCCACCCCATAGAAGAACACTTTTTAATGGAATTTTCGGTGATCGTCTGAAAGAAGTTTCAATGTATGGAAAATAATGACTAAAACATAAATTTAGCAATATGATCACTACATTTATTTGTCGAATCCCCTCTTAAACTATATGGCACTGTTTGGTTCAAAATTGAAGGGGTTGTCCGGTTTCTGAAACAGGACAACCCTAGTTGATCCTCCTGCAAGAAAGAAATGATCATTACTTACCTGTCATATTCTTTGCCACCACTATGGTTCTCCCGGCTAGGATCTGTTTACCTGGCTGCAGCAGTGATGTCATGTCTTCGATGTACTGCTGAGGCCAGTGATTGGCTGCAGCGGTGACATGTCGCCACCATTGCAGCCAGGTAAATATAGACTGGCAGGGAGAATGGGTGCGGCCACAAGCAGGGGCGGACTAGAAATATAATGTGGCCCTAGACAGAAAACCTAAAAGTGGGCCCAATATTGAAGGTGGGTCCAAACTGAAAAGGTGAGGCAGTGCAACTAGATGGGATCAATACAAGTAGACAGGGTCAGTAATACCATAGGGCAGGACAGACTACCATCCCACAGAACCAAATACCACAGTGCAGCACAAAATACCTCCCCAGAAACTGTCCCACTGTGGTGGCCATCAATAACTGCCACAGTCCTCTTTCTCCAATTGTCTCTAATATGGTTATCCATCAGGGGCTTAGGAGGTGAAATGTAGGCCACAACACCAAGCCAGCCTCACCTTCAGCATGCTGCCTGGACTTCCTCTAATAACGACCCCTATAGTGCCCTCTGTTCTATGTACCCAGCCAGCAGCAGTGAGGAGGGCTCAGGTGGCCCTATGGGCATCGGCCCACCCGGAAAATTTCCTGTAAGGTCTATGGCCAGTCCTCCCCTGGCTGTGCAGGTAAGTAATAATAACTTGTTTATTGCAGGCTGTCCAGTTTCCCCCTGAATCCAGACAACAACTAGTTAACAATGTAGGAGCCCCATACCAAAAATACTGTATACCACCTTGAGATGCAATGAAAAGAGTTTGATATACCCCGATGCATTGTCATAACTGTTTGTAAACCGTGAAGAATAAGCAAGCCACTGTCATTTGTTCATGTGGGTATACATAGCATATGTGGTGCAGAGATTCAGTGGGTTACTGTACATGATGCAGCTGCAGTCCACTGAATAAGCCTTATGTTGTCTTCTTATCCTATTGTAAACTGGCACCACCTCCTCCTACACTCTGCCCGTTCACTGTCCGTCTACCAAATATCTTTCTCCACAGTCCCTTCCAGTGCGCTCGGCCAGCACAGGCGGAATGTTGATGGATGTTGATTTTTTGATAGTTCAGAGTTATTCTGTGGTGGAACAATGGCCTTTGTTCTGTGTGACTTTCTGAGCTGGGCACAGGTTTTTTTTGTCCCTCGGGTTCCAAACTGCCTTTCACACATCCTCTTGTTATCCTCCCACAGACAGGAGGTGCAGAGATGAGGACACTGACCTTCTGCTTCCCATTGTACAGACAGAAAACTAGAACAGATTCTTAGAAATAATAAGGCTTAAATAAAAAAAATAAAAAAAGAAGCAAATTCTGAAAGATGTGATCCAGATTTCAGTATTCTAGCCAATGAAGAGTTAATTAAAGAATCCATACATTAATATGTGTGTCGGCACCTTTAAGCATCTTGACCTAGGAAGAAAGGTCTGCATGTGGAATGGTACTTGGACTCCTTGCCAAGCCCAAACAATAGCCATTTTCCATTCTCCAAATGACTTAACAGGGTGAGAATTTGCCAGCGCAGAGTTCAGAAGCAACATACCAGCTAGCTCCCCAGCCTGCCCACAAAAGAGCTTTTCAGAGACGTCACTGCTGTCAGGAAGCGGGGCAAACGGGGAAAAGGGCAACGTGGGACTAAAGAGAGATCACTGTGCCCTGTGTGCGTCCTTCCCCTCTAGCAGGCACAAATGGCTCCTTGTAGACACCTCTCATGTCAACCTGAACTTCTTCACAATGTGAATTGCAGAAACATCATGTCTACTATATTGCCTATATAATAGACACTTGGATAATGCTCATATCTCACTGTGGTATATACTATATCTAGTTTTTATCATTGTATTATCAAGTTCACAGTTCAAATGGGTGTAGATTATTATGTTTCCAAAGTGTAAGTGTCACAGGCAAGGCTCTTCTGTGTTTGTCTTGCAGAAGGCCAAACTAAGCATAGAAAATACCAAGACTTCTTGAAGACAGCATGTACAGAATCCCTGTGAATGCTTGTATGGGTTAGGCTACTTTCACACTAGTAATTTTTGCGGATCCGTCATGGATCTGCAAAAACGCTTCCGTTACAATAATACAACCGCATGCATCCGTCATAAACGGATCCTGTTGTATTATGTCTTATATAGCCATGACGGATCCGTCATGAACACCATTGAAAGTCAATGGGGGACGGATCCATTTTCTATTGTGTCAGAGAAAACGGATCCGTCCTGACACACAATGTAAGTCAATGGGGACGGATCCGTTTTCTCTGACACATCGCGGACAGAAAAACGCTGCTTGCAGCGTTATTCTGTCCGCGATGGGAGCACAACCAAACGGAACGGAATGCATTTTGGTGCATTCCGTTTCGTTCAGTTTTGTCCCCATTGACAATGAATGATGACAAAACGGAAGCATTTTACCCTGCTATTGAGATCCCATGACGGATCTCAATAGCGGAAAGGGAAAACGCTAGTGTTAAAGTAGCCCTATACAATCACCCCTATTCTGTCCAGCAAAAAAAGATGGAAAATAAAGCCAGCCAGACTAGTTCAATAGCTGTTCGGTCCTCAGTTACCTGGTCTGAATCCCTTCTGACTAGACATACACGTTTAGTTCAGCCAAGCATGTACGGGATGCATCGTCAATGGGGAGAGGGGAGAGAATTGATGCCCGACATTTCTGGGAGAACAAAAGGACGGGCCAAAAAAATTCCATTCGCCACATTCTCCCCCCACCCTTCCCTTCCACGACAAAATCTATTGTGGGCAAGTCGGGTTCTCCCCATACACATTAGATTGTCAGGTGAACCTGTCATTATCAGCGGGTTCAGCCTACAAAACACTAATATGTATGCAGTCTTAATGGAAAGTAGGAGAATCAACCTTTGGACTCCCTTTTTCTTCTAAAAGGGGTTGTCTCACTTCAGCAAATGGCATTTATCTCGTAGACAAAGTTAATACAAGGGAGATGTAGCTGCCATCACTCTTCCTCATTGTGTGTGTTTGAGAGGAGAGGAGCAGCAGCAGAGGGTGATATCTGATTGGTTAGTGCACTAGCTCATCTATTACATCACACCATGAAGTGCCTGCCCACGAGGAGAGAGAAATTTTACATTTATGGAAAGTACAGACTATGTAGGTTAGACACAACATTTCTGTAGTAATGATATGTACACTTTAACTTCTTCATATGTCTTCAGAAGATCAGTGAATGATCTGCAATAATAATGTGGAAAATATCCGCTGTTTGGATTGACAGATACTCACAGACAGGTTGGCAGGGGTGGGATTCAGCTATTCTCCTCGGTTCCACCACACCGGGTGCCCATCTGGAACCTTCAATTGTTAAAAGTTTGAATCCCTCCCAAAACGTCAAGTCTCAGGACAAGTGATGTCATGGTGGCTTAGGTAACTATTTACTTTTTGATTTACTAATCTGGGGAGGGAAAACAGTTTTCATTTAAGAGCGGAGGCAGTTTATGATCATTTTTTTCTTTAGGTCACTGCTTATGGGATTAAAAGGTTTATAAACACTGCCATCAGGTTACATAAAAGGATGTAATATATCATTGACTCATGGGCACTAAGGCACTGAGCAGGTATAGTAGTTGAACCATTGACTACACCTGTAAAGAAACAGCTGAGCTTTTTCCCTATTACAGTATGTCTAGACATTTGACAACTAAGAGCCGATGCTGCACATCCCAATCAGTCATACTAATTTATGTAATAACATGAAGTGTAAAGCAAAAAGAAGAAAAACCAATGCAGCTCTGGTATTCACCTGCCATAGTACGAATTCCACTGTAGTTACACAAAGTGCTATAAAGTGGCACTCAACAGTTTCACAGTACTCTGAGTGGCACGACAAGTTCAGGTTTTCCTACAGCAGCCGGACAGGCTTGAATAGAAGTACATAACTTACATATATAACCTTCTATTCCAAAAAATGAACTCTAAGGCTCTGCTTCCTGATGACACTTCAAAAGTAACAAGTGTGGATGACATATTAAAAAAAACATGAAAATATTTCAGATGCAATCGATTATTAAAATGGACACTGATACTTTATGTCAAACATTCCAGGGCTTCCTAAAATGTACAGTCGTGGCCAAAAGTTTTGAGAATGACACAAATATTAGTTTTCACAAAGTTTGCTGCTAAGCTGCTTTTAGATCTTTGTTTCAGTTGTTTCTGTGATGTAGTGAAATATAATTACACGCACTTCATACGTTTCAAAGGCTTTTATCGACAATTACATGACATTTATGCAAAGAGTCAGTATTTGCAGTGTTGGCCCTTCTTTTTCAGGACCTCTGCAATTCGACTGGGCATGCTCTCAATAAACTTCTGGGCCAATTCCTGACTGATAGCAACCCATTCTTTCATAATCACTTCTTGGAGTTTGTCAGAATTAGTGGGTTTTTGTTTGTCCACCCGCCTCTTGAGGATTGACCACAAATTCTCAATGGGATTAAGATCTGGGGAGTTTCCAGGCCATGGACCCAAAATGTCAACGTTTTGGTCCCCGAGCCACTTAGTTATCACTTTTGCCTTATGACACGGTGCTCCATCGTGCTGGAAAATGCATTGTTCTTCACCAAACTGTTGTTGGATTGTTGGAAGAAGTTGCTGTTGGAGGGTGTTTTGGTACCATTCTTTATTCATGGCTGTGTTTTTGGGCAAAATTGTGAGTGAGCCCACTCCCTTGGATGAGAAGCAACCCCACACATGAATGGTCTCAGGATGCTTTACTGTTGGCATGACACAGGACTGATGGTAGCGCTCACCTTTTCTTCTCTGGACAAGCCTTTTTCCAGATGCCCCAAACAATCGGAAAGAGGCTTCATCGGAGAATATGACTTTGCCCCAGTCCTCAGCAGTCCATTCACCATACTTTCTGCAGAAGATCAATCTGTCCCTGATGTTTTTTTTGGAGAGAAGTGCCTTTTTTGCTGCCCTTCTTGACACCAGGCCATCCTCCAAAAGTCTTCGCCTCACTGTGCGTGCAGATGCGCTCACACCTGCCTGCTGCCATTCCTGAGCAAGCTCTGCACTGGTGGCACTCCGATCCCGCAGCTGAATCCTCTTTAGGAGATGATCCTGGCGCTTGCTGGACTTTCTTGGACACCCTGAAGCCTTCTTAACAAGAATTGAACCTCTTTCCTTGAAGTTCTTGATGATCCTATAAATTGTTGATTGAGGTGCAATCTTAGTAGCCACAATATCCTTGCCTGTGAAGCCATTTTTATGCAACGCAATGATGGCTGCACGCGTTTCTTTGCAGGTCACCATGGTTAACAATGGAAGAACAATGATTTCAAGCATCACCCTCCTTTTAGCATGTCAAGTCTGCCATTTTAACCCAATCAGCCTGACATAATGATCTCCAGCCTTGTGCTCGTCAACATTCTCACCTGAGTTAACAAGACGATTACTGAAATGATCTCAGCAGGTCCTTTAATGACAGCAATGAAATGCAGTGGAAAGGTTTTTTTGGGATTAAGTTAATTTTCATGGCAAAGAAGGACTATGCAATTCATCTGATCACTCTTCATAACATTCTGGAGTATATGCAAATTGCTATTATAAAAACTTAAGCAGCAACTTTTCCAATTTCCAATATTTATGTAATTCTCAAAACTTTTGGCCACGACTGTATTTTACAGTTTTTGACACAAGATAAATTTGTCTTATGTTATGGTGGTCACATGATCTCAAAGTGGCATCATGGTCATTTGGATCAGTTAGTATAAACCAATTCAAGATCGGGCCATTTACTCCCCTTTCTGACCAGATGCATTTTAATTTTATTTTTTTAGGACATACATCTTTGAAAGCCATAAAGTTTTTTTTTCTGTTTGGTTATGTAAATAATTTTTATGTATTTTTTCGTGATACGTTGTGCTTTATTTTCATGTCATTTTTATTTTTTATAGCTGTGAAAAAAAAAAAAAAAAAGGAAAATAGTCCTCCAAATTTTTTTTTTTTTAGCACAATGTGCAACTAATATACTTATTTAAATTATGTCCTCTTTCTGTAAAGTCATTTTGATATATGGGACGTATGGATTATGAGTTTATGGTAGCCGAGGCGGTGCTAGAAACTGTGGCATTTTTATTCCTTTTTTTTCCCTTTTGGGCGACATTCAACATAAAATTTTTGTATTGCTGATTTCCCCTGTAACAGGGGCTGACCTAGTGGCCCCAGTTAAAGGGGGAATACAACCTCCAGAGAGGTTGTACAACCGTGTACAGTCTCACTGCAGAGCTGATGTGGGTCTGCCAAGACACTCAACCCCTGGCGATCACAAGAACATTGTAACCAAAGCAATAAGCGGTATTGCCACTTGCTGACCTCTGTACACAGTGCTCATTGAGCATTTTTCTCTTCTGCACGATATATCTCTAATTTTCAGTTGTCCTTGAGCTGGAGGGTGGAGACTTGCTCTTGTGATGTCTGCCCATAGACTACATATGGAAACAGAAGACTCTGCTCCCTAACTCTCTGTCTCTCACTGCAACACTTATAAGGACCATATAGAACATTACAGAGAATTACTGAGCAGTAACGATGTTAATAAAGCACTTGGGGTGAAATATAACACATACTATTAGCTCCAGCAGTGTCTGTGCTGTTTCTGTCTCTCTCACTGCTGTTCACTCCTACTCCCTCCTCCATAGGCTTTTATGCGATGATATAATGTGATCCTTCAAAGAGCAAGTAGTCTGTCTTGGTCCTTCAGGATGGATTTCTCACAGAATTCAGAGAATGATAGGGAAGGTTGGAGGAAGAATGGAGCTGATAACTGGAGAATAAGACATTTTCTCTAATAAAATGTATTACAAAGTTTCTTATATTCAACTATATTATTGATTTATGCAACATTATGTTAAAGTACAGTGACCGTGTAAGAAATATATGAAAGGACCACAGTCAGTATATATTCTATGAAATTCAATCAGTTTAATGGTTACTTCCACGTTTGCAAGCATTTCTATTATGCCGAAGAATATATAATAAAAATGGAGCAGCTTTGTAAATAGTCTTGATTAAAAATAACCAACATTTTTTGTCTACAGCTCCTGTACAGACCAACAGGACAAGGTCCCCGTAGAGTTTACAGAATTTGCCCCCTTCTGCCCCAAACCCCATTTCATATGCTCGATTGGCTTGGAAGTTCATGCATGTGTTCTCATTAGGTAGAGGGGAGTAAGCTACTGCCATAAACCTTAGGAACAGGCATGCTGAAATCCAGAACGACCAACCTACCTTTCCTTCAACATTTGCAGGTAGGGGAAAGTCAGTATACCCCATGAACATTAGATAGCTACAAAATCATCAGATTTGGTTGACATTCATGTTTGTCCAGTTTCATATGCCTCATTAGCATATGGATAAGAAGGTATCATATGGAAAAACATATGGAAAGAAGGTATGAAGTTCTGTAAGGACATACTTTTGGTTTAATTATCTAGGTGACAGATACCCTTTAATTAAAAAAAAACAGACCTTAGTGGCAAGTAATTGGCTCCAAGGGTAGCTCCAAATGTGTTTTCCCCCATTGGATGATCCTCTGCTACTCTGGTGGACCAGGGAGACACTGCATTTGTGTATCCTTTATCATACACACCTTTCTAGCTATAGTACAGGGAGTGCAGAATTATTGGGCAAGTTGTATTTTTGAGGATTAATTTTATTATTGAACAACAACCATGTTCTCAATGAACCCAAAAAACTCATTAATATCAAAGCTGAATATTTTTGGAAGTAGTTTTTAGTTTGTTTTTAGTTTTAGCTATTTTAGGGGGATATCTGTGTGTGCAGGTGACTATGACTGTGCATAATTATTAGGCAACTTAACAAAAAACAAATATATACCCATTTCAATTATTTATTTTTACCAGTGAAACCAATATAACATCTCAACATTCACAAATATACATTTCTGACATTCAAAAACAAAACAAAAACAAATCAGTGACCAATATAGCCACCTTTCTTTGCAAGGACACTCAAAGGCCTGCCATCCATGGATTCTGTCAGTGTTTTGATCTGTTCACCATCAACATTGCGTGCAGCAGCAACCACAGCCTCCCAGACACTGTTCAGAGAGGTGTACTGTTTTCCCTCCTTGTAAATCTCACATTTGATGATGGACCACAGGTTCTCAATGGGGTTCAGATCAGGTGAACAAGGAGGCCATGTCATTAGATTTTCTTCTTTTATACCCTTTCTTGCCAGCCACGCTGTGGAGTACTTGGACGCGTGTGATGGAGCATTGTCCTGCATGAAAATCATGTTTTTCTTGAAGGATGCAGACTTCTTCCTGTACCACTGCTTGAAGAAGGTGTCTTCCAGAAACTGGCAGTAGGACTGGGAGTTGAGCTTGACTCCATCCTCAACCCGAAAAGGCCCCACAAGCTCATCTTTGATGATACCAGCCCAAACCAGTACTCCACCTCCACCTTGCTGGCATCTGAGTCGGACTGGAGCTCTCTGCCCTTTACCAATCCAGCCACGGGCCCATCCATCTGGCCCATCAAGACTCACTCTCATTTCATCAGTCCATAAAACCTTAGAAAAATCAGTCTTGAGATATTTCTTGGCCCAGTCTTGACGTTTCAGCTTGTGTGTCTTGTTCAGTGGTGGTCGTCTTTCAGCCTTTCTTACCTTGGCCATGTCTCTGAGTATTGCACACCTTGTGCTTTTGGGCACTCCAGTGATGTTGCAGCTCTGAAATATGGCCAAACTGGTGGCAAGTGGCATCTTGGCAGCTGCACGCTTGACTTTTCTCAGTTCATGGGCAGTTATTTTGCGCCTTGGTTTTTCCACACGCTTCTTGCGACCCTGTTGACTATTTTGAATGAAATGCTTGATTGTTCGATGATCACGCTTCAGAAGCTTTGCAATTTTAAGAGTGCTGCATCCCTCTGCAAGATATCTCACTATTTTTGACTTTTCTGAGCCTGTCAAGTCCTTCTTTTGACCCATTTTGCCAAAGGAAAGGAAGTTGCCTAATAATTGTGCACACCTGATATAGGGTGTTGATGTCATTAGACCACACCCCTTCTCATTACAGAGATGCACATCACCTAATATGCTTAATTGGTAGTAGGCTTTCGAGCCTATACAGCTTGGAGTAAGACAACATGCATAAAGAGGATGATGTGGTCAAAATACTCATTTGCCTAATAATTCTGCACGCAGTGTATATTAAAGTAAAACTTTGCTGTAATTTATTTCCAAAACTTAAAATTCAGATGCCGGGAAGGTGAGTTTTACAGGAAGTGTCATTGTAGAATTAACTACTTTTAGTTACTTTGCAAATTGTAATGATATGCATTTTCATTGCTTCTCATTGCAGTGCATTACAGCAGGAAAATAATTCTGGTTATATTAAAATACAAATTCTTCTCTCTTCTCACACCGAGCAGGCTATGATAATTTAACTTCACAGCCAATAATAAGCATTCACACTTATAATAAGTGTTTCTATAGTCACAAAACACTCTTGGCCCTCCAGAGGAGCTCATCACAATTAGTGGAGTGAAACGGTCTATGGCCAGCATGAGGCAGAGGAGCCACTATCCCGCTCTATAATGCACATAATGAGCTCAGCATCTATAAGCATGAGGATGCAGTTATGAGAGGGTAAGGGTACGGCCACATGGTCAGCTGTCTGCATGCAGTTTTGGAAGCCAAAATCAAGAATAGATCATAAAAGGAAAGAATAAAGGTCAGATAGGACTCCTGATTTTGGCTTCCAAAACTGCACGCAGATACCTGTGTGGTCGTACCCTAACATAGAGAAGAAAATGTAGTCTCAGGCTGGCATTGCCGGGAGTTTGCATTCCGTTATTGGCGAAAGTTTGTAAAGCTTTACAAACTTCTGGCAATGCCGGAGTGCGCAGAGTGGTGGAACAGCTTGCCGGATTGCCGCTACTAGCGTGCAACTAGACTAACCCAGTTCACATGCAACTGATCATTCCCATGCAGTTTTGGGCATAGCTAAAAATCTGTTGTAGAAATAAGTCTCAGATTTCTGCCTTAGAAATATGGCACTGTACCCAGACGAGTGAACATACCCTAAAATGCATATGAACTTAAGACACAGAGAGTGTCCCTGCCCCCAGCTACACCTCAGCAGCTCCAGGTAATGTGAGGTGGAGAGAGATCAAGGTGTGTAGCAGAAAGAAATCAGAAGGGGGGGGGGGGTGCTCTGTTGTCTGAAGGGGGTGGTGTTTTGTGAGTTCAAGGAGTGCTGCAGGGTCAGCAAAAGTTTATCACCCATAAAAATAAAAAAATAAATAACACTTCAAAATCCTTGAAATTACTGCCATTCCAGCGGGCTGGGAAGAGTGTCAGACAGAGAGAGGGACACATTTTGGGGATAGGACACTGTTGATCCTTTCTTGGAGACATACACACTATAATTCACATACATAAAATGTGTTGTAAACTTATGCTCCATACACTACCCACAAAAGTTTGGCTTTCGTGTGAAATTTATGGAAAACTTAAAAAGTTCACGCAACGGTGATATTATATCATGAATGTAGGGCATTTAAGTAGAAGCATCTTGAGAATCAATTACAGCTTGACAACGACGTCTCATGCTGTTCACAAGTCGACTTATCATCTGCTGAGACATGGCATCCCACTCTTCTTGAAGGGTGGCCCTCAGGTCATTGAGGTTCTGGGGTACAGAGTTACGAGCCTCTACGCAGTTGTTGTTCATGCAGAGGCACAATGACTGGATTAATGATGTTATATATATGAAGTAGTATGGGCTTGTCACTGTACCATTCACAAAGTGTAGTTCACATTGTAACACCACCACCACTAAAGGAAAACAGTGGCTGATGCATAGCGCTCTCCTTGACGTCTCCAACATTGTTGGTGACCATCATTTCTGCTCAGCGTGAATCGACTTTCATCAGTGAACAGCACTGAGGCCCACTGGTTCCTCGTCCAGCGTAGATGCTCCCAGGCCCATGCAAGACGATGCCGCCTGTTCCTGGTGGTGTGGTCAAGTACCCTTGCAGGTTGTCTAGCACGCAGATTAGGCTGATGTAATCGGTTTAAAATGGTCTGACGTGACACTTGGGTGCCTCTCACCTAACTTAAATGTGGAGTTGTGTGGCATTCATCATCCGGTCCCACAGGGCATTGTTCACAATGAAGCGGTCATCAGAGTGGGATGTGGCCAAAGGATGTCCACTTCTATGCCTTTCTATGACTTATTCCAGTCTCTCAGTATATCTGTGGCAACCTGCTGATGACACTCTGTGACACTCTAAGCTCAGTGGCCACTTCCGTCTGAGAACATCCCACTTGAAGACTCGCAATGGCGAGGTACTGTTGATCAATTGTTAGGGGTCTCATTATGTCAAAATGTGAACAGCATGATGAGGAGGACTGTTTAAATACCAATTCTAACTGAACCAGTAAATTTATTGGGAGATTCATGGATCAAACATCTATTGTGAATTTTGCCGTTAAGCTCCTTGTTAGAGAACAGCAAGTTGTGCAAAAAGAACTGAAGCACTGAACAGTTGGACATGTGCGTTCAAAAGTTTAGAGAAGGTCACATTAATTTCACCTGTAAAGGTTAGAGTGCATTTGAGGTTCATCCTGAAATTTCACCCACAAGCCAAATATCCCAAACTTTTTGTGAGTAGTGTATATACTTTACTTAAAGGGTCACTAAACTTTAAAAAAAACTTTTGATATGTTATATTGACATATCAAAGGTTTTGACGAGTAGAGGTCTGTGTGCGGAGACCCCCACCGATCACTAGAACGAGGAAAGTGAAGCCTTCACATATCGCAATCTCTTTGCTCTGTGCAGGAGACTGAATCGAGACGGGTCTATATACTTTCTAATGAGACTGTCTCCTCCAGTGAGGAGAGAGAGTGTGATATGCGTTCTCTTCTTGCTCATCTTTCCGACAATTGGTAGGAATCTTACGCCGCTGATCAAAATCTGTGATATGTCTCTATGACGTATCAAAAGTTTTTTAAACGTTCAGTGACACTTTAATTATTAGAAAACGACTTATCTCATACATATACATAACGGGGCACATTTACTGTTGCTGTTGCACCAGAACACTGGTCACTTCTTTTTAGACTAATTTGTTAATAAGAACAGATGTTTGCTGCTTGGTAGACAGATTTCAAGAGTGTCTAGAAAAGGACGTGTGGTCGGCAAGTCAATTTATTACTGGAGTGCACAGGGTTTTTTGGCACAAAATTATGGTCTAAAGCTAGTTTCACACTCCTGGCACAGCTCTTTAGATCTAATGTTACCGCAATGCCTGCCATCTCCATTGCGGTAACATCCATCATTGCTGGATCCAGAGAACTCCGGCAGGCTGTGAACTGTGCCACGAGTGTGAAAGAAGACTTGAATAAGCCAACTATCGCCCAGATTTAGTAATCCTATAAATGGTGTAAATTTAGAATGGCAGTCTAGACCTGCGTCAGAATTATCACAGGGGCTCAGGCTGGATGATACATGTGGTGCAGGGATAGACATTTTTGTCTAACTCTGTTCCAACTATTGGTTGGCTTACTTTAAGACAGAATTTTACATGAGAATTGTGGCTCAATTTTGAAGCAAATTGGTGCATTAAAGGCCACACCCATTTCCCACAAAGCCCCACCCTTCTGATCATCCCCACCCCTTTCGAGCAAGTCATAAAAAAAGTCTACAAACCCTAGTTACATAAAACTGGGCCAGAATTGCACCAATTTGCACCACTTTTAAGCTACAGACGCATTATTAAATCTGGGCCCATAAGGAGCTGAAATAAGTAACAGAAAAGAGTCACCAAATGTATCACACAGCGTGCACTATCGTGATGACTTCAGACTAAATATTATACAGCATTGGTAAACATGGGCCAGCGTGTGCCTACAGACCTGTCAGCTCTGCTGATGTGTGCTTTAGTCAATACTTGTAGTCTTCGTGAAATAATTCTGGAGCATCTTAAAGGGAACTTGTCATCGACTTTATACTGACCTCACTGAGGGCAGCACAAAATAGTGACAGAAATGCTGATGTCAGCGGTGTGTCACTCATGAGCTGAGAGTAAGTGGTTGCTGAGAACCAGCATCATAATCATTGGAGCCCGGGCCCTGAAAAGAGTCCAATCTACCTGAGAAGAGTCCTGGTTATTCCTAATCTCCTGCTCTCTCGCCCATCTGCTGATGATTGGCAGTTCTCTCCTAGAAAGAAAGGGAGAAAACTAGGTAGAAGACTGTCAGCCATCAGCAGGTGGGCCGGGGGAGCAGGACTTCATGAATAACCAGGACTCTTCTCAGGTGGCCGGGACTCTTCTCCAGGCCCAGTCTGCAATGATTGTGATGTTGGTTCTCGGCAACCACTTACTTTTAACTTATAAATGACAGACCGCCGAAATCATCTCCCCTGTCTCTACTTTATACTGCCGTTAGTATGGGCCGCACAAAGTTGATGACAGGTTCCCTTTAAAGGGAGTGTGTCTCCTATCGTTTTATTATGTCAATTAAAACCAGACAGCGACGCATATTCTTTTTTTCTAATCTGTTATTTTTTTAAATTGTAGATTTTTATATTCTAAGCTATTCTGAGCAGCATTTAGCCTGGGGCTAAACTGTGATCTTGACCCACAGCACGAGCAAAGTTTACCAGCTACACTAGAGCATTTTTCCTTAAAACTGTATATTGTGCTGTTCCTCTATTATTTGTTCTTGACGTTTATGAATAAAGGCACATCTGGATGTTACTAGTTGTGGGGGGGGGGGGGTCCCTGCATAGTCTGACACTGGCAGCACTGATTGGATAGAGAAAGAGAGTGCAGGGACACACCCCCAACTTCTAACATTGAGTTGTATCTTTATTTATAAACTTCTAGCAGGAATAATAGAGGAATTGGACAGCACAGAGTAAGAATAAATGCTCCAGAATTGTTATTTCATGTGGAATACAATTATTTACTGTAACAGACATGTCACAAGAGATGACAGGTCCTCTTTAAAGGGGTAGTTCCACGTGAACATTTATGGCATATGCCATATATGTATGATAGGTGCAGATCCCACATCTGGGACGTCTCAAAAACAGAGCCCCACCGTGAATAGAGAGCAAGCCACGCATGCATGTTTTGTTCCATTCAGTGCTTTGGGACTTCCAAAAATAGGTTCGCCTATTTTTGGAAGTCCCATTGCAGTGAATGGAAAAGTGAACGTTCCTAAGCGGCATCTTTTCCATCCATTGCCATGGGATTTCTGAAAATAGCCTAGAGCATTGGCTTAGCTAATTTTGGAAGTCCAATAGCAGTGAATGGTGAGGACGCAGCACGTGAGATGGGACCCTATTGCTATACTATACGTGTCCTAGATGGGACAACCCCTGTAAGTGATCTCCAACTGAACCGAATCTAAACCGTCCTAGTCCTTATTCACTTTTGTCATAGGACGAGTGATGTAAGTAACCCTAAATTTGCTTTAAATTGTAGGTTCTGGCAAATGCATTGAACCGCACAACAATAGATGCCGCTGTTGTTATCTAGTCCAGTCTTTGGTGACTACACATTTCTGTTCTAACTTATTTAGGAAGAATAGCAAGTAACATTTCTTTATTTCTGTAGCCAATAATCCAAAAATTCTAAGTGCAGGGGCGCACTGGGAACTTAAAGTGGCCCTACAAAAACCTAAAAGTGGCCCCTATGTTGTAGGTGGGTCCAAAGAGACAGAAAGCAAGGCAACACAAGTAGACAGGGTCAGCAATACCATAGTGCAGCACAAAATACAGCCTCAGCAGAACCAAATAGCATAGTGCAGCACAAAATACAGCCTCAGCAGAACCAAATATCATAGTGCAGCACAAAATACCGCCTCAGCAGAACCAAATATCACAGTGCAGCACAAAATACAGCCTCAGCAGAACCAAATATCATAGTGCAGCACAAAATACCGCCTCAGCAGAACCAAATATCACAGTGCAGCACAAAATACAGCCTCAGCAGAACCAAATAGCATAGTGCAGCACAAAATACAGCCTCAGCAGAACCAAATATCACAGTGCGGCAAAAAATACCGCCTCAGCAGAACCAAATATCATAGTCAGCACAAAATACTGCCTCAGCAGAACCAAATAGCATAGTGCAGCACAAAATACCGCCTCAGCAGAACCAAATATAACAGTGCGGCAAAAAATACCGCCTCAGCAGAACCAAATAGCATAGTGCAGCACAAAATACCGCCTCAGCAGAACCAAATATCACAGTGCGGCAAAAAATACCGCCTCAGCAGAACCAAATATCATAGTGCAGCACAAAATACCGCCTCAGCAGAACCAAATATAACAGTGCAGCGAACAGTGCCACGTTCTGTCCTCCTCCACCAGTTATCTCTAATTAATATATGGAGCATGGGACTTAAGAGTTGAGATGAGGGCCACAGCACCAAGCCCGACCTTCCTCCAGCGTGCTGCCTGTATAGACCTCCATGGTACCTCCAGTAGTTAGCTCCCCAAGTGACCAAAGAAAGAAAAAAAACACTTGTTCCAAGCCACCGTCTGAGGTGGAGGCCTTAGGGCTCTTGTAGCCTGTGGCCTGAGACACCATGAGGATGAACTGCTGGGCAGAAAGACATGGTCTGCCGTGCTGTGCCGCAGTATTCAATCATATTATTGTCCTGAGGATGGCAATACAATGGAATTTAGGTGGGCACCTGTCCTGTGGCCGTGGGCCAGGTACCTGAGTACCTGATGCTCCTAGCATTAATTAATGATGAGAACATCAGACCATTATGTACCTGGCCAGCGGCAGTGACGAGGGCATGGGCAGCCTCCTGGGCATCGATCCACCAGGAAATTTCCCTGTAATATCTACGACCCGTTCGCTCCTGGTATAGTCTGATTTATGGGAAAAAAGTTCTAAATAGCTATACATCTGATATGTACATATGTTATCTATCTGTGACTGTCTAAATTGTAGTGGAAAAATACATTGTGTTGGGTAGTAGATTTTTACAGAAGGCTGGGCTAAGACACCTTCTTCTTCTTCTTCTAAACACAAGAGAGGTTTTACATAGGTGCAGGTTACTGCCTTATACCGGGAGAATAAAATCCTGATGGCTCATACCCTGAGCGGATTTCCTGGTCACGGAGGGGATGAGGATTACATACGGCACCCAGCACCGCTCTCTAGTGACGTGACTCACACATTCCCGAAAGGATCATGGACATCGCTGATCCTATTTAAACCAGAAGCTTGGAAGTACATTTGAGGGGAGGTGGTGGGGAAGGGGTATGGGGGTTAAGTGTTTTGATAAAGATGGGGAGGGTGCCCTAATGATACATAAGGTGGAGGTATATAGATAAAGGCTTGTATACAGAAGCCTGTTTGCAAGTCTGGACACCCCTGTTTAACTGGGCTGTGCACAAAACCTTAAACAGAAGCCGGAATAAGATCTTAGACGTGCTTAATGCTGTTTTTATTATTCTGTCCGGAATAACACAAGTGACTTCACACTATGGAGCAGTAGCATGGTCATTTCTCCATAATATGCTACTGGAGCAGTACTCAACATAAGAGGATGAATTTCTAGTCATAAAGATGATAAAAAACAGGCACTACTATAATTCACACAAAAAGATGTAATTCTATTTAGAAGTTCTCAGAACTGGAGATACAGAAGCAGGAAGAATGAAACGCAGTAGAAGCCAATTACATTACTCTGTAGATGTCAGTGGAAAATAACCTAAGAAGTTGGTTGTCCCACCATAAGAACGTATCCCCTATCTACAGAATAGGGAGTAAGTATCTAATTGGTGGGGTTAAGACCAATGAGACCCTCATCTATGACAAGAATGAGGTGCCAGAGTGTCCAGAATGAATGGAGCTCTGCCACTCTATTCAACTCTATGGTACTTCCAGAAAGAAGTCAATTACAGTGCTTGTTCCATGGAGCTGAACGGAGCAATCCGCATGCTGTATCAGCGATCAGTGCTCATTATAGGCTGGAAATCTACCCATATCAAATAACTATACCTGCCAACTGGTACGAAGGAGTTTAAAGGGACACTTCCTTCAAAAAAATGTATTACATATTAACAGTCTGTATGTGAATATTCCAAATAATTTTTATATAAAAATGGGTGAATGGTCTTCTGGCCATAAATGTCCAGATAGGAATACCCTTTTAACTTTCTCAGTCAGCCCATCACTGCGGCCAGGGAAAGGGAGGAGGATGAATGACTCACCTGGAGCATCATAATGTATGAGAATTGAAATGTCCCACCAATCCAAAGCTGAGGTGCAGCTAGAAGTCCAGCGCACACTCTCAAGTTCAAAATAGGCAAAAATTCTAAAATTATTGTTTTCTATGAATATTGAGATTTTAAAAAAATGACCCCTTTCTGATGGAACTGTCTTTTCAGTCCTTTTATTTTTTAAATGTTATCTCAGCTGTATCTTCTGTATCTTTAAGCTCTAACGTCTATGGTATATGTAAAATAGAATTATAATAGTTTGCTGCTTTCATTACTCTTGTGCCTGTGCTCGAGGAACATGCATCAGAATTACCCTGTACTAGATCACTTGGGTAAGGCTACATGCACACGACCGTATGTATTTTGCGGTCCGCAAATTGTGGATCCGCAAAAAAAAAACGGATGACATCCGTATGCCATCCATTTTTTTTTGCGGATCCATTGTAACAATGCCTAAGACGGACAAGAATAGGACATGTTCTATTTTTTTTTTGCGGGGCTACGGAACGGACATATGGATGCGGATAGCACAGACATGGAAACAAAATACGTTCGTGTGCATGATGCCTTAAGCTGATTCTTTCCAGGTATAAATTGGGTTAGGAAGAAGAAAAATGTAAACGTAGGTTGATTGCAATCATCTTCTGACCCCATTTGGTCAAAAATGATCAAGTTCAACAGGTCATCATCATTTATTAGTTATCATATTTACTTTGTAGTCAGAAATATCACGAAATTAGCGACAGAATTCCAAGCCCGTGCAAAGCGATATTACAGGTGAAATTGAATATCCAGGAAGCTGAGAAAAAGCTACCAGCAAGCACCGCTAACACCTCAGATCTGGTGGGGAACCTGCGAACAAGTTACGCAGCGGAGGTGGTGAGAGCCGCTGTGCGCCAGACAGCCTCGGTTAAATCTTAAATCTTACACTGCATTCATAAGAGTTGGACATATCAGCTGGATTACATCTATATACACCTATGTACTTTGCTATCACACTAAGTCACTCACTGACAAGGGATTTGATATACAGTATACAACAGTGAACGTTGACCAGCAATTGCAATATTGGACACTAACGCAGCAGGCGTGAATTGAGACTAACTGTGCATGCGAGGGCCATGTGGCACAGATCGTATTGATTTAGACCAGGACCATACTATTCAGGTCCTCCCTACCAGTCTTTCATTACAGGATGGCAGGGTTGACGTCAAGTTTCAACAGTGTATCGTTAGGGTTGATTGTTCTGAGTACTACTAAAGCTAATGCTAATGAGGTGCTCAGAGCACTGAGGGGCAAGCCTAGCTCCTAGGAGCACTTCTTCATTTCTGCCTTTCAGCCTGAGCCACTCTCCTGCACTGATTGGCAGGGCCAGGCATCATCGCTGTTTCAATACTTGTCCAATAAATCTTGCACTTTCGCAGTAGATGTCATTCAACTGTCCCCACTCCTGAGATCCGAATTGTGCCGACTGAACTCCCACAGGCACTTGAGAAAGTTTTCGGAGCAAGGCATCATCAGTGTTCTGATGCTTTGCTCTCAAATCTCACACATACACAAGGTCAGTTCGGATCTCAGGAGCAGGGATAGCAGATCTACTGTGAATGCATCGAATGAACTCTTGCCGAGATTTAAGGGCCAGGCAATGGGACCATAATTATGCCTGGTCCTGTCCATCAGTGGGAGAGAGAAAGTGACTAAGGCTGAAAAGATAAAAGCAATATTTTCTCCAAAACCAAAGATTGGTTTCTACAAGACAGAGGTCATTGCAATCAACATCATGAAGTCCTATCAGGCAGTATGTCTGGTTTATTTAGGTTCATCTTGCTGACAGATAAGGCCAGTGATTGGCTGCAGCAGCCATGTGTTGTTGACATGATGTTAGTACTGAAGCCCTGTAAACAAAGTCGGGGAGTACAGGAATTTCAGCTCTGGAGCAGTGGGAGATTTAACAGACAAGTACTACTTATTCTGCTAGATTATGCCGCCGCTTGCCAGTGACCCAATTTTTTCTAATCTTGGACATCCTCTTTAAGGTGAGAAAAAGCAGCATCGTCCAAGGGCAACGTGCCAGGCAATTCTCCCTTTTTTTTGGCTTCCTCTGCATCCTGCAGTGTTGTGGGGTGGCTGTGGTAATAGTTGGCTCATGAACACATAACGTATTAAAGTATGCAAATTTTAACCACCTAGAGGTGACTATCTCCAGTGCCGTGTGGGAAAATAGAGCAAGACTTCTTGTTCCCTCTTTCAGATCTGCAGAGGGTTCTGGCAGGGTAAACACAGCAGCCAAACAAACAATTCTGCAATAAATGACGAATACACATACAACAATCCGCCAACCTGGCTTACAATACTTGAAAACCTGTCTAAAAAATGATAAAGGTCAGTGGCAAATAATGACTGCCCAGCCCAGGAGTGTTCATGTAACTCACACCACACACTCCAACATCAAGGACGATAATACAAAGAACACCTAGAAGGAGTGAAGATAAAAAGCCTGTTACAATATTGTAATGCTGAAGGGTGTTACATGGATCCTTACTTTACATACAGATGCTTCACCGCCTTTTTTTGTCTGGTGTTACTGTTGTTTTTTGTCTTACAGAGCTGTTCTTCATCTTCTCTCTTACAGGACTGTTGATCGGGTGTTTTGGAAGTGTTCACTATGCCTTCTACACAAAGGTGTGCACCATTTGTGCAATTATCAGACTTTGAACAGGACCAAATAGGGGAACTTCAAGAAGTTGGATGGTTAATCCATGAAGTCTTGGAAAGAGATGGGCAAGAAGCTTCTGTAGTGCATCGGAGGGCACTCAAGGATACCTGTACTGATATTCCGAGAGAGCCCACTGAAGGCATGAACAGCAATTATAGTGTTCAGTGATGAAAGCAGGTTCTACCTTGGTACTAAGGGCGGGTTCACATCAGCGTTATGGATTCCGTTTTTGTTTTCCGTTATAACATGGTTGGGTCCCGTTATGCAAGACGGAAAACAAAGTCCTGTCGACGTTTACTCAGTCAGGAGATGTGGTGTTCCAACAAAATAATGCCTGCCCGCACTACACAATGTGCTCTTCAGGATATCTAGCAAGCTTCCCTGTCCAGCTTAATCATCGCCTGGGACTAGATGGGGCACCGGATCTTCAACAACAACCACCTTGGCTGAACTACAGGTGCAAGTTGAAAAAGCTTGGAATGACATACCACAGGAGGATATCCAGTACCTGTATGACTAATACCATGCCTAAGTGACAGCCGGTATCACAGCAAGGGGAGATGCCCCTCAGTATTATTGTGACCCTGCCTCAACATATACCCCTGCTACAGAACCCAAAATAAAGGGTGCACCACCATGGTTGTGTGATCATTGACCAAGCACCACCAGCAGTTTATACTTTGTCAGTCTGAGCTCAATCACATTATATTTTCCAGGTGTTCTCTTTACGTTTTCGGATAGTGTATTTTACACAGATTCCTTGCAGGTATCAACCATTTTCATTGACTTCAACATTCCTACCAACAGATTTGGGTGGTCTAAAAGGTGTCAATTATTATAACACATACATCACAGATGCACTGGGTGCTAGGTCAAACATATTGGGGGATAATAGTGCTGTCTTTTGCGCCAGAATATTTTGCCTCCACCCATTTTATAATGTGCCATCTCTATGACTAGTGTGTTCTTTGTCTGTTAAATGTGTTGTAAATTGCGAATGATGCAAATGATGTGTTTTGGAGAAAAAACGGACTTCCAGACAGTGTTACGTATCTGTCATGTCACAAATGGGTACAAATTCTGAAGCACGCATTTAGTATATTTGGTGCATCGAGCGCGTGCTCCACAAATTCTGGTGCAAATAAAGTATGATTCTAGATGCACATTAAAGGGGTTGTTCAGACTACGGATATCTTCAGGATAGCTCATTTCGTCAAAAAAAAACTTTTGGAAAGTGATGGGTTAGCCCAACCTTAATCTAATTTGTATAGGCACTTTTACACTTAATGGGGGAGGGGTGTTAGTCCAAAATGTTCTCTGGAGTAAGATGGGAGAAATTTATTAATAGTTAAAGGTGTTTTCCGGGATTTTAATATTGATGACCTATCCTTTCGCCTCCAACATAGCAGGTGGAATTACAAGCCGTCCCATTCACTTCTATGGAACGGCTCATTTGTATTCAAGTAGTCCCCTATCAATGCTCATTTTTAGAATTAGGCTAGTAATATCTAACCACTATTGTACAACCATTCATTCATAAACCTGGCAGAACAGTTGACCTCAACATCAGCACTGTGGACAATATTGTCCACTGTAGGTGCCCATTCACACCGTACACTCACCATTCTACACAAAGCACCTTTTATTTCACCATTCTCTACTTTATTTACCTGGAATATGTGCATTTCTCACAAGGTTAACAACCCCATAAACAGTCACACCTGCTAAATGGTCAAACGTGTGGGATCTTCTTTCCCACTGCTCATGGTGACAATTTTACCCAAGTATTGTAGATTTTAGTCTGAATTATCCTGAATATCCATAGAGAAGGAGGGATTTCATAGTAAATTAAAAAAATAAGCCCCATGTGTATCTACTGCTTGACACTAAGCATACTGCCATGTAGGGTAGAGGCCTCAAAACACAACCAGGCCTTTCTTGTGAAAATCCGCTCCTGTAATCTTGAATAATGCTTCCCTTTACTTTATGTAAATAAGTCCTTTTGGGCAGGGTGGCTCCATCCAATACTCATGGCTTCCCCTGCATCATCGCTCCTGCTCTGAAATCTCAGGGACAGTCAATCAAGCAAATGGGGAGGTGTTGGGGGCGTGACTATGGCGGAGGAAAGATGCACCAAATGGAGTGGCCCCGCCCACTGTGCACCAAAAACCTTATTTGCATAAAATGTATGTAATCACTTCTCAGAATCATAGGACCACATTGTCACAAGAAACATATGGTTACATTTTGGGGCACCTTCCCTACATGTCTACTTTGAAAACTATTTTGGAGGTTACAGTCTCCCTTTAATCACTCGGGGCAGGAGGTCCTAGAGCCCTCATTGCTGTTTTTAGAACTCATACTACTATTTTTATAATTGCTAACATTGTAGCACCTGAAGATTTGTCATATCTATGTAGATTTTACCACACATTACAATGGAGACAAGACTAAGGCTGAGTTCACATCACCGTTCAGTCTTTCCGTTATAGGAGCAGGAGAACGGAAAGGACGGATTCGGCACATAACTGAGCCAAACGGAGCCTACGGACCCCATAGACTATAATGGGGCCCGTTAGGTTTCCGCTCAGAAGATGATTTTGGAGGAGAGACAAAAGTCCTGCGCGCACAACTTTTGTCTCCGCTCCAAAATCATCTTCTGAGCGTCTCAGTTATGTGCCGAATCCGTCCTTTCCGTTCTCTTGCTCCAATAACGGAGCAGGAGAACGGAAAGGCTGAACGCTGATGTGAACTAAGCCTAACCCGGAACAGGTCCCCTCTCCAGGGGTACCACTGCACCCACATCCCACTCACTCCAGGGGTCCCATGGCGCCCACATTCCCCTCTCTCCTGGGGTCCCATTGCACTCACATTCCCCTCTCCCCAGGGGCCCCATTGCACCCACATTCTCCTCTTTCCATGGGTCCCACTGCACCAACATTCCCCTCTCTCCAGGGTCTCATTGCCCCCACATTCCCCTCTCTCCCGGGGTCTCATTGCCCCCACATTCCCCTCTCTCCCGGGGTCTCATTGCCCCCACATTCCCCTCTCTCCCGGGGTCTCATTGCACCCACATTCCCCTCTCTCCCGGGGTCTCATTGCACCCACATTCCCCTCTCACCAGGGGCTCATTGCCCCCACATTCCCCTCTCTCCCGGGGTCTCATTACACCCACATTCCCCTCTCTCCAGGGGCTCCATTGCACCCAGATTCTACTCTCTCCCGGGGTCTCATTGCCCTCACATTCCCCTCTCTCTCAGGGTCTCATTGCCCCCAAATTCCCCTCTTTCCATAGGTCTCAGTGCCCCCACATTCCCCTCTTTCCAGGGGCTCCATTGCACCCACCTTCCCCTCTCTCCCGGGGTCTCATTGCCCCCACATTCCCCTCTCTCCTGGGGTCTCATTGCCCCCACATTCCCCTCTCTCGGGGTCTCATTGGCCCAAATTCCCCTCTTTCCAGGGGTCCCATTTTACTCACATCCCCTCTCCCCAGGGGCCCCATTGCACCCACATTCCCCTCTCCCCAGGGGTCTCATTGCCCCCACATTCCCCTCTCTCTCTGGGGCTCATTGCCCCCAAATTCCCCTCTTTCCATAGGTCTCAGTGCCCTCACATTCCCCTCCCTCTCTCCAGGGGCTCCATTGCACCCACCTTCCCCTCTCTCCCGGGGTCTCATTGCCCCCACATTCCCCTCTCTCTCGGGGTCTCATTGGCACAAATTCCCCTCTTTCCAGGGGTCCCATTTCACTCACATCCCCTCTCCCCAGGGGCCCCATTGCACCCACATTCCCCTCTCCCCAGGGGCCCCATTGCACCCACATTCCCCTCTCTCCAGGGGTCCCATAGCACCTGCATGGGTTGTCTGTGTGGTACATTGGGCACCTTAAAGCACATGTTCACCTTTGAACACATTTTACACTTTACCCACAGATAGCATCTATTGTACATAAAATAGTTGAGTAACTATGTAAATACATTGAAACCACATCTCCGGAACCTGATTTCTAACCTTTCCTGTGGCCTGTGGCTGCGTTCAGAGATCTGTAGCCTGTACACCTCACATCTCCCAGCATTGCTGGCTCTAGTGATATAAAGGCACAAGTCACAGCACAGTAATCTGACTTGCATGGAGCCACGGAACGTGATTTGCGGCCAATAATAGGACATGTTCTATCTTTAAACGGAACAGAAAAACGGAAATACGGAAACGGAATGCATACGGAGTACATTCCGTTTTTTTGCGAAACCATTGAAATGAAAGGTTCCTTATATGGACCGTATACGGAACGCAAAAAACGGCCAGTAAACGGGGGGAAAAAACGGTCGTGTGCAGGAGGCCTTAAAGATAGAACATGTCCTATTATTGCCCGCAAATCACGTTCCGTGGCTCCATTCAAGTCAATGGGTCGGCAAAAAAACGGAACACATACGGAAATGCATCCGTATGTCTTCCGTTTCCGTTCCGTTTTTTGCGGAACCATCTATTGAAAATGTTATGCCCAGCCCAATTATATCTATGTAATTACTGTATACTGTATATGCCATACGGAAAAACAGAACGGAAAAACGGAACAGAAACGAAAACACAACGGAAACAAAAAGCTGAACAACGGATCCGTGATAAACGGACCGCAAAACACTGAAAAAGCCATACGGTCGTGTGCAGGAGGCCTAACTCTGCAGACAGCATACGTTGTCTGCATCTTTTGAAGCCCAATTTAGGGGAATGGGTCTGCATCCGATCCGCAGTGCAGCACAGAGTATTACAGTAGTGCAGCACAGAGCATAGCATTACAGTAGTGCAGCACAGAGCATAGCATTACAGTAGTGCAGAACATAGCATATCATTACAGTAGTGCAGCACAGAGCATAGCATTACAGTAGTGCAGAACATAGCATATCATTACAGTAGTGCAGCACAGAGCATAGCATTACAGTAGTGCAGAACATAGCATATCATTACAGTAGTGCAGCACAGAGCATAGCATTACAGTAGTGCAGAACATAGCATATCATTACAGTAGTGCAGCACAGAGCATAGCATTACAGTAGTGCAGCACAGAGCATAGCCTTACAGTAGTGCAGAACATAGCATATCATTACAGTAGTGCAGCACAGAGCATAGCATTACAGTAGTGCAGCACAGAGCATAGCATTACAGTAGTGCAGAACATAGCATATCATTACAGTAGTGCAGCACATAGCATATCATTACAGTAGTGCAGCACAGAGCATAGCATTACAGTAGTGCAGCACAGAGCATAGCCTTACAGTAGTGCAGCACAGAGCATAGCCTTACAGTAGTGCAGCACAAAGCATAGCATTACAGTAGTGCAGCACAAAGCATAGCATTACAGTAGTGCAGCACTCAGCATAGCATTACAGTAGTGCAGCACTCAGCATAGCATTACAGCAGTGCAGCACAGATCATAGCATTACAGGAGTGCAGAGTATAGCAGAACGGAGCATAGCATTACAGTAGTGCAGCACAGAGCATAGTATTACAGCAGTGCAGCATTCAGCATAGTATTAAAGCAGTGCAGCACACAGCATAGCATTACAGTAGTGCAGCACAGAGCATAGCATTCCAGTAGTGCAGCACAGAGCATAGCATTCCAGTAGTGCAGCACAGAGCATAGCATTCCGGTAGTGCAGCACAGAGCACAGTAGTGCAGCACAGAGCATAGTTGTGCAGCACAGAGCATAGGATTGTGGTAGTGCAGCACAGATCATAGTAGTGCAGCACAGAGCATAGCATTCCAGTAGTGCAGCACAGAGCATAGCATTCCGGTAGTGCAGCACAGAGCATAGTAGTGCAGCACAGAGCATAGCATGGCAGTAGTGCAGCACAGAGCATAGCATTGCAGTAGTGCAGCACAGAGCATAGTAGTGCAGCACAGAGCACAGTAGTGCAGCACAGAGCATAGTAGTGCAGCACAGAGCATAGTAGTGCAGCACAGAGCATAGTAGTGCAGCACAGAGCATAGCATGGCAGTAGTGCAGCACAGAGCATAGTAGTGCAGCACAGAGCATAGTAGTGCAGCACAGAGCATAGCATTGCAGTAGTGCAGCACAGAGCATAGTAGTGCAGCACAGAGCATAGTAGTGCAGCACAGAGCATAGCATGGCAGTAGTGCAGCACAGAGCATAGTAGTGCAGCACAGAGCATAGCATTGCAGTAGTGCAGCACAGAGCATAGCATGGCAGTAGTGCAGCACATAGCATAGCATTGCAGTAGTGCAGCACAGAGCATAGCATGGCAGTAGTGCAGCACATAGCATAGCATTGCAGTAGTGCAGCACAGAGCATAGCATTCCAGTAGTGCAGCACAGAGCATAGCATTCCAGTAGTGCAGCACAGAGCATAGCATTCCAGTAGTGCAGCACAGAGCATAGCATTCCGGTAGTGCAGCACAGAGCACAGTAGTGCAGCACAGAGCATAGTTGTGCAGCACAGAGCATAGGATTGTGGTAGTGCAGCACAGATCATAGTAGTGCAGCACAGAGCATAGCATTCCAGTAGTGCAGCACAGAGCATAGCATTCCGGTAGTGCAGCACAGAGCATAGTAGTGCAGCACAGAGCATAGCATGGCAGTAGTGCAGCACAGAGCATAGCATTGCAGTAGTGCAGCACAGAGCATAGTAGTGCAGCACAGAGCACAGTAGTGCAGCACAGAGCATAGTAGTGCAGCACAGAGCATAGTAGTGCAGCACAGAGCATAGTAGTGCAGCACAGAGCATAGCATGGCAGTAGTGCAGCACAGAGCATAGTAGTGCAGCACAGAGCATAGTAGTGCAGCACAGAGCATAGCATTGCAGTAGTGCAGCACAGAGCATAGTAGTGCAGCACAGAGCATAGTAGTGCAGCACAGAGCATAGCATGGCAGTAGTGCAGCACAGAGCATAGTAGTGCAGCACAGAGCATAGCATTGCAGTAGTGCAGCACAGAGCATAGCATGGCAGTAGTGCAGCACATAGCATAGCATTGCAGTAGTGCAGCACAGAGCATAGCATGGCAGTAGTGCAGCACATAGCATAGCATTGCAGTAGTGCAGCACAGAGCATAGCATGGCAGTAGTGCAGCACATAGCATAGCATTGCAGTAGTGCAGCACAGAGCATAGCATGGCAGTAGTGCAGCACATAGCATAGCATTGCAGTAGTGCAGCACAGAGCATAGCATGGCAGTAGTGCAGCACAGGGCATAGTAGTGCAGCACAGGGCATAGCATGGCAGTAGTGCAGCACAGAGTCTGTTGACAAGCTCTTGGCTGGTTTCAGTAGCAGAATTGTGACTGGGACCCTGGACCACCAGACCGGCTGTCACTCAGTACATGATAAATAAAGGATTGGATGCACAAAGTTACTTTGAATGTAGATTGTATCTAGACATAAACTGAAATGATGTATAAAGCTGAGCCTTTGCATCTTAGTTATGTCTCCCTAAAAACCAGTATAAAATATCGCTGTTATCACATATGCGGAGACCTCGTGTGTGACGGTATATACTGGGACAGAACGGTGGCCCATTTCTGAGAACCAGAAAATGATGTTAGATGACATTTTATAATCAGTGACTGCTCGACAGGCTTTGTGTCACATTCCAATATCTGTAATATAAGAAATCATCAGGGGACGGGGTCACACCCAATGTCCACCTGGAGAATGGTAAATCCGTATTTCCACAAAACAAAGAAGTAGTTTGTAATCTAGAGCCCTATAATGGTGGAGATTTATCGAGGCGGGTGTTCCCTACGCCAGTCTTCATCTCCCTACGCTGGGGTAAGGGACACACATCGACTAGTCCTAAATCCTACCATTTTTTACCAGTGTTTGGGTATTTCTATGAGATTACCTGCTAAGGTACAACTAGGCTGTTATAGAGAATGAGCTTGCGGCACCTATTTGTTTTCAAGGAGGGCTACGAGACTCCTTCTATGGCCTTCATCCGAAAATGAGACTGACGAGCTTAAAGGGCTGAAAAAGACAGTTGTCCAAATATCTATTTCCATGGGAGTCCTTACAGGAGGAATGGTGGTGGCCACCAACTCTTTTGGCTTCCGATTGTCAAAATATTTGTCCAGATTAACTGATCCTAAAAATGGTGTCCCCTCTGACTACTTTCACATCTGCGGCAGGGTGATCCGGCTGCCTGTTCCGCCAGAGACTGCCGGGAATCGGCGGGACACAAACTGCAGCGTGCCTTTTGTCTGGCCGATTTTTGACATTTTTGCTGGATTACAACCGGATCTCCGCCGGACCCAATTACAACTAATGGGGCCGGAGGCCACTCTGGTTGTATCCGGCAGTGCTGGCTCCAGAGGACTCGAGCAGGCTGTTCTCTGCCGGAATTGGTGCCGCACATATGAAAGAAGCCTTAGACAAGGTGTCTACCGGCACCAGGTTTATCACAGGGGCTCAGGCTGGATGGTAAATGTGGTGCAGGGACAGAGGCTTTTCTCTGACTCTGTACCTACTGTTGGTTGGCTTACTTTGAGACCAGAATTGTGGTGGAAAATGGCCAATCTTAAAGGGGTTGTCTCATCACAGACAATGGGGGCATATCACTAGGATATGCCCCCTTTGTCTTATAGGTGCCAGTCCCACCACTGGGACCCGTACCTACAAGGAGAACGGAGCGGAGAAATTTGAGGAAGGTGCACGGTGCATGCGCAGCCGCCCTACATTCATTTCTACGGAGCCGCCGAAAATAGCAGAGCGCTGGCTCGGTTATTTCCGTCGGCCCCATAGAAATAAATAGGAGCGGTGGCCGCGCATGCGCGGTGCGCTTCCCATTCACTTCAATGGGAGATGCGGGGAGCTGCGCCTGGTGGTGGAAGGACCCCGGGAAACCACAACTCTCCCCGGCTCCGTTCTCCTTGTAGGTGCGGGTCCCAGAGATGGGACCCGCACCTATAAGACAATGGGGGGCATATCCTAGCGATATGCCCCCATTGTCCATGATGAGACAACCCCTTTAAGCCTCATACCATTTCCCTCAAAGCCTGGCACATTGGAAGAAAGTGTAGAAAGCTTAGATCGCCAATTTGCGCCACTTTTTAGACACATTTTTGGTGCCTCACGTTCACGCATTAGTAAATCTGGGCCAATGAGTGAAGTATAGACATGTAGACGGAACATCAAAGCCATGCAGGTCCTTCACCTCTACATATCTGCTGCCACACAATATTATCACCTACCCCTAACCCACCTCCAAACTACCATTTCCAAGATGTACACTCTGCTCTCAGAACTCCATAGAATGGAGCATGCTGGGAGTTGTAGTTTTTAATTGGTGTATTATACCAATGGTAGCTCCCTGTCCTTGAAGGTTCAGTTTAGGTCCATAGAGCCACGCATTGTATTACCACTAATAATAGTGTAATAATCCCACAGAACAATATACAGAGTGGCAACAATCAGTAAGCTACAGAAGAGAGCAGGGCAGAGGTGGGCACACTAGCAGGTGAGGGCAGGGCTGGGTACACACCTCAGTCATGACTCGGTCCGCACTGGTGTTCTCCTCATCCTTGAAGATGATGTCCGGGTTGTAGTTCAGAACCAGCTCCCGGAACCGCTCCGAATCGCGCCGGATTTTGCCCTCCGTTTTGCCGCTGGCGCCTAGCATCTTCTCCGGCACGTTGGGCACGAACTGTTTGTAGCGGAGGGGCACGAGCTTCCGCCGGTACGGGCGCCGGCCCACTGGACCCCGGCCAGGACCACAGCACCTCACCGGGACCAGGAGGAGCCAGAAGCAGGCAACCAGGACCAAAACCCGGGCTGATGGCATGTCCTCTTCTACCACTGCATGGCGGGCATCTCAGATAGGGCACAGCTCTCCGGGACCGGGGACCTCCAGAAAACTAGTCTGTCATGTGCCAGGTGAAGGTGACTGTAAAGTGCCCACATCAGGCAGTGACCTCACCATGGGAGCCTGGCAGTGCCAGGTAAGTGAGGTTAGGGCAGGTGTGCAGCCCCTGGCTTCCTCATGGCAGGGTCCCTCATTCCAGTCCCATGGCTTGGCTAACCAGGTAATGTCCTGCAAAGAATATAATGCCAGTGTCAGTGAGGTCACCAAATCTTGCCCTGTCCAGGGGCACCTGTCACAGTCAGCACGGGCACCACAGGGCCAGTCCTCAGCACAGCACAGTCCGCAGCCACCTCTATGCCATCTCCCAGGACCGGCTATCTGCCTCTCCCCGGCCATCGTCAGCCTGATATAGGGAGAAGGACAGCGCAGTCCTGGCTGCCCCCACCCCTGGGCACGCCCCCGGCCTCCTCATGTGGCAGACTGCAGTGCTCCTCAGAGCCAGTCACTTACAGCCCTGCACCTGCCACTGGGGCCCCACTATACCTGCTGAAATCCTTCTCTGTTATCAAGGGGTTAACAGTCTATGTCTAGGGAAGGGATGACCACAGTAATACAGCTCTCCTAGACCTGAATGGCAGGTGACAACTAATATGGCGGTCATTAAAGGGTTTTCTCCAGAATCAACATGGGATAGGGCATACTTAAATCCAACACGTCCTATCATTGGTTTCCCTGGAGCCAGCATTGGGAGCCCCTTATCACTATGTTCATCGCCAGCTTTTCACACAGGTGACCCCCGTGGGGGTCATTTACAAAGACGCCTGGTGTAAGACTGGGGTTTTTTTTTTTGCCAACATTTACACCTGTTAGTATATTTGTCAGGGCAGATGTCCCGGCCCCCATCACGCTCCCGCCACTCCCAAATGGCAAGAATGGCGTAAAAACACCTCTGTGACAAAATATTGTCGCACGCATTTAAAAACGTCACACAAGGGGGTCTTGCAACTTTTTTTGACGCCAAACACTGGCGTAAAATAACCCCCAGGGAGATATACTAAGACTGGGGTTACTTTAGTGTCCGTGGGCGCAGAATGCACCAAATTAATAAGAGGCACAGGCCTGCAAATGTGCGGCATATTCAGGCGGCCGTGTGCCCGATTTTCAAACATGAACTGACATAGGTCTGAGCTATTATTTACGCCAGTTTCCCTCTAAGCCCTGCCCACTTTTTTTGCCACTTTTTAAAAGAAGGGCCGAAGATCAGCCAATGGACTGAACACTTGTGGGCGGTCATTGGCTCTTGTAAGCCGCAGCGTTCAGCTGACAAAAGAGCAAATGCTCGTCTGTCGGGCGATCAGAGCAGAAAAAGTGCTCGCTGGTCAGCAATATGCTGACTGAATTTGGCCTGTCTAAAAGATCCTTCAGGACCCTGCCATTTTTCACCTTAAGGACCAGGCCATTTTTTGCAAATCTGACATGTGTCACTTTATATGGTAATAACTTTAAAACGCTTTTACTTATCCAGGCCATTCTGAGATTGTTTTCTCATCACTTATTGTACTTCATGACAGTGGTAAAATTGAGTAAAAAATAAATAAATAAATTCCAATTTAACAAAAAATTTGGGAAAATTATCAAATTTCCAAATTTCAATTTCTCTACTTTTATAATAGATAGTAATACCTCAAAAAATAGTTATTACTTTACATTCCCCATATGTCAATTCATGTTTGGATCATTTTGTGAATGCCATTTTATTTTTTGGGGATGTTACAAGGCTTTTTCAGGACCAGTTCAGGTCTGAAGTCACTTTGTGAGGCTTACATAATAGAAACCACCCAAAAATGACCACATTTTACAAACTACACCCCTCAAGGTATTCAAAACTGATTTTACAAACTTTGCTAACCCTTTAGGTGTTCCACAAGAATTAATGGAAAAATTTCAAAATTTCACTTTTTGGCAGATTTTCCATTTGAATCCATTTTTTCCAGTTACAAAGCAAGGATTAACAGCCAATCAAAACTCAATATTTATGGCCCTGATTCTGTAGTTTACAGAAACACCCCATATGTGGTTGTAAACTGCTGTATGGGCACACAGCATTGCGCAGAAGGAAAGGAACGCCATATGTTTTTTTGAAAAGCAGATTTCACTGGGATAATTTTAAGCTGCCATGTCCCATTTGACGACCCCCTGATGCACCCCTAGAGTAGAAACTCCAAAAAAATTACCCCATTTTGGAAACTACGGGATAAGGTGGCAGTTATGTTGCTACTATTTTAGGGTACATATGATTTTTGGTTGCTCTACATTACACTTTATGTGAGGCAAGGTAACAAGAAATAGCTGTTTTGGCACCGTTTTTATTTTTTGTTATTTACAACATTCATCTGACAGGTTAGATCATGTGGTATTTTTATAGAGCAGGTTGTCACGGACGCGACAATACCAAATATGACTACTTCTTTTGGTTGTTTGTTTCAGTTTTACATAACAAAGCATTTTTGAAAAAAATATATTTTTTTAGTGTCTCCACATTCTGAAAGCCATTTTTTTGGGTGACTGTCTTGTGTAGGGGCTCATTTTTTTGGGGGATGAGATGACGGTTTGATTGGTACTATTATAGGGTGCATATAACTTTTTGATCGCTTGCTATTACACTTTTTGTGATGTAAGGTGACAAAAAATTGCTTTTTTTACACCGTTTTTATTTTAATCTTTTTACGGTATTCACCTGAGGTGTTAGGTATTGTAATATTTTTATATAGCAGGTTATTACGGATGCGGAGATACCTAATATGTCTACTTTTTTTTATCTATGTAAGTTTTACAAAAGGATTTCATTTTTGAAACAAAAAAATCATGTTTTAGTGTCTCCATAGTCTAAGAACCATAGATTTTTTTGTTTTTGGGCGATTATCTTAGGTAGCGTATGATTTTTGTGGGATGAGATGACGGTTTGATTGGCACTATTTTAGGGTGCGTATGACTTTTTGATCGCTTGCTATTACACTTTTTGTGATGTAAGGTGACAAAAAAAATCCTTTTTTTTTTACACAGTTTTTATTTAATCTTTTTTACGGTGTTCATCTGAGGGGTTAGGTCATGTGGTATTTTTATAGAACCAGTCCTTACGGACGTGGCAATACCTAATATGTATACTTTTATTTATTTATTTAAGTTTTACACAATAATATCATTTTTGAAGCAAAAAAAAATCATGTTTTAGTGTCTCCATATTCTGAGAGCCATAGTTTTTTCAATTTTTGTACGATTATCTTAGGTAGGGTATGATTTTTGCGGGATGAGATGATGATTTGATTGGCACTATTTTGGGGTGCGTATGACTTTTTTATCGCTTGCTATTACACTTTTTGTGATGTAAGGTGACAAATAATGGCTTTTTTTTACACCGTTTTAATTTTTTTACGGTATTCACCTGAAGGAGTTAGGTCATGTGATATTTTTATAGAACAGGTTATTATGGACGGGCCAATACCTAATATGTCTACTCTTCTTTTATTTATTAAAGTTTTACAGAATTATTTCATTTAAAAAAAATAAATCATGTTTTAGTGTCTCCATAGTCTGAGAGCCATATTTTTTTCAGTTTTTGGGCGATTATCTTAGGTAGGGTATGATTTTTGCTGGATGAGATGATGGTTTGATTGGCACTATTTTGGGGTGCGTATGACTTTTTGATCACTTGCTATTACACTTTTTGTGATGTAAGGTGACAAAAAATTGCTTTTTTTTTGCACAGTTTTTATTTTAAAAAAATTACGGTGTTCATCTGAGGGGTTAGGTCATGTGGTATTTTTATAGAGCCGGTCATTACGGACATGGCAATACCTAATATGTATACTTTTTTTATTTAAGTTTTACACAATAATATCATTTTTGAAGCAAAAAAATCATGTTTTAGTGTCTCCATATTCTGAGAGCCATAATTTTTTACACTTTTTGTGATGTAAGGTGACCAAAAATAGCTTTTTTTACACATTTTTTAATTTTTTTTAAGGTATTCACCTGAAGGAGTTAGGTTATGTGATATTTTTATAGAGCCGGTCGTTACGGATGCGGCAATACCTAATATGTCTACTTTTTTTATTTATGTAAGTTTAACACAATGATTTCATTTTTGAAACAAAAATAAATCATGTTTTAGTGTCTCCATAGAGAGCCATAGTTTTTTCAGTTTTTGGGCGATTATCTTATGTAGGGTATGATTTTTGCAGGATGAAATGACGGTTTCATTGGCACTATTTTAGGGTGCGTATGACTTTTTGATCGCTTGCTATTACACTTTTTGTGATGTAAGGTGACAAAAAATGGCTTTTTTTTACACAGTTTTTATTTAAAATTTTTTTACGGTGTTCACCTGAGGGGTTAGGTCATGTAGTATTTTTATAGAGCCATTCGTTACGGACGTGGCAATACCTAATATGTATACTTATTTTTATTTATTTAAGTTTTACACAATAATATCATTTTTGAAACAAGAAAAAAATCATGTTTTAGGGTCTCCATATCCAGTTTTTATGCGATTATCTTAGGCAGGGTACCATTTTTGCGAGATGAGATGACGGTTTTATTGGCACTATTTTGGGGTGCGTATGACTTTTTGATCGCTTGCTATTACACTTTTTGTGATGTAAGGTGACAAAAAATGGCTTTACACCGTTTTTATAAAAAAAAAATTACGGTGTTCACCTAAAGGGTTAGGTCATGTGATATTTTTATAGAGCAGGTCCTTACGGACGCAGGGATTCCTAATATGTATACTTTTTTTATTTACTTAAGTTTTACACAGTAACAGCATTTTTAAAACAAAAAAAACGATACCTAATATGTCTACTTTTCTTTTTTCCTTATTTTTTACAACATTTATTTTACTTTATTTGGGCAAAATGACGTTTTTAGTTTTTTTTTTACTTGAAACCTTTTATTTTTGGGGGGGGAAAACTTTATTTTTTCAATAATTTTTTTCTCTTTATTTTTTGTCCCACTTTTGGGGGTCTGATCCCCTTTACAATGCCTCATCCAGCTTCCTGCCTGTGAGATCTAGGGGGGCTGGATCTCACAGGCTCTCCACCGGAAGGCAGCCCCGATGCCTAAGGAAGGCATCTGGCTGCTTTCCATGCCATCGGGTCCCCGTCACAGCAGCACGGCACATGAAGGGTTTATGCGCCGGCATTGGTGATTTCACCGATGCCTGCGCATGCAGCAGGGGTCCGGCTATCAGTGACTGCCGAACCCCTGCCGCAGATCGGGTGGGCGCAGCTCCTGCACCCGCCCGATCCCCATAAAGTACATGTACGTCACGGGTCTTTAAGTCCCGAAAAGAAATGACGTACATGTACGTCATGGGTCCTTAAGGGGTTAAAGTGTAACTGCCATTTAAAAGGGTTGTCCAGTTTCAGAGCTGAACCCGGACATACCCTTATTTTCACCCAGGCAGCCCCCCTGAGGCTAGCATCGGAGCATCTCATGCTCCAATGCGCTCCCTTGCCCTGCGCTAAATCGCGCAGGGCACGGGCTCTTTTGTTTATCATAACACACTGCCGGGCGGAAGCTTCAGTCCGGCAGTGTGTTCGGTGATGTCACCGGCTCTGATGGGCGGGCTTTAGCGCTGCCCTAGCCGTTTTACGTCACCGGGCTTCCTGGCAGCCCCATGGAGAGCCCGGTAGGTGCAATTTAGCGCAGGGCGAAGGAGTGCATCAGAGCATGAACTGCTCCGATGCTCAAGTCAGGGGGGCTGCCTGGGTGAAAATGGAGGAATGTCCGGGTTCAGCTCTGAACCCGGACAACCCCTTTAATTTTAATTTTTTTTGCTGATTTATAGGGACAGTGACAGGGAACATTTTTGTAATATACTTTATTTAGGGAAATTGTATATTTATGGTAGAAAACGTGGGCTGAAATGTCCCTTAGCGGCACTCTCTCAAATAAGCGTTGCCAGGGGCGGATTGGCCATAGACCTTACAGAGAAATTTCCCATGTGGCCGCCTGAGCCCTCCTCACGACCAGCCAGTGAAAGTTTTTGGAGATGTATTTTGTGCTGCTGGCAGTATTTTGTCATGACTGTGGTATTTGGCTCTGTTGTAGTGGTATAATGTGCCACAATATAGTATTGCTGGCCCTGTCTTCCATCAGTTTTTTTCAGGGCCACTATAAGTTCCCAGTCCCCACCTCAGCGCTGCTAAGGGACATCCCTCTTCCATTAGCATAGGAGAGACGGGCTGTGCTGGGAGCTGCGGGCCTCTGCCTGTCCTGCTCCCTCACAGCCTGGTGGGCACGGGAGCCTTATGTGTTTAAAGTAAATATACATTCCCTCTTTTAATAAAATATGAACTTGTACACTATGTATATGCTTACTGACCAGCATGGCCAGCTCTGTCAGTGAGCTGCTTTTCATCATAATTTATAAAAAAGAGGGAATGTATATTTACTTTAAACACATAAGGCTCCCGTGCCCACCAGGCTGTGAGGGAGCAGGACAGGCAGAGGCCCGCAGCTCCCAGCACAGCCCGTCTCTCCTATGCTGATAGCAGACGGATGTCCCTCATTGGAGAGAGAGCAGCTAAGGGACTTTTAGGCTAAGGCTACATGACGACATGTGTCACGCGACACATAGGGCACAACTACACTGCAACATGTGTCGTGTGACATTGATGTCGCACCAATGTCGCACGACAATTTTTATAATGATAGTCTATGGTGTCGCACTGCGACATGCGACTGCGACAGTCGCAGAAAACTCCATTTTGGATGGATATTTTGCTAATTTCGTGTCGCAGTCGCAGCATGTCGCATGTTGCAGTGCGACACCATAGCCTATCGTTATAAAAATTGTTGCGCGACATTGGTGCGACAAAATGTCGCGCGACACATGTCGTCGTGTACCCCAAGGCTTCAGCCCCAGTTTTCTACAACAAATAAACGTTTTCCCAAAATAAAGTATATAACAAAAATTTTCCCTCTCACTTTCTCTACACATTAGCAAAAAAATAAATTAAACAGCAGTTACACTTTAATCAAGTGCCGATCGGTTTGTTTTATCGTCAATCGGCATTCATTTCGGGCGAAAGAAAATACCTTAAAGAACCTTAGAAGATGTCACCAAACACTCCAGGTAACTTTTCTTCTTGGACCTGTGAGCTGGACATGAGGGGAAGATTTTTGGCGTTACACATGATTTACACGTCTAATCCTATTGTTTCCAAGGATGTCTGACAGTCTGTCATCTTAGCACTCATGCCATCTTAGCATGGAATGGAAGGAACAGCTTGAGGGCTCATGCACATGGCATTGCCCGGCCGTGGCCGTATTGCGGCCCACATACACGGGCACCCCACACCGTGTGCACCCCACACAACGGATGCAGACCCATTCACTTGAATGGTTCCGCAATCCGGGAGATGCGGTGCAGAACGGAGGCACGGATCAGAAGCCCACGGAAGCACTAAGATGTGCTTCCGTGGGTCTTCTGTCCGTGCCTACGCACCGCAAAACAGTAGTGCATGCACTACTTTTTTGCGGTGCGGTCCGTCAGATGCGGATCGTGGACCCCATTCAAGTGAATGGGTCTGCGATCCACATGCGACTGCCCCACAGCCAGTGCCCGTGCATTGCGGACCGCAATTTGTGGTCCACAGCACGGGCCCGGCCAGCACACGGTCGTGTGCATGAGCCCTCAGGGCACCTTTACACATGGCAGATTTTGTGGCAGAAAATTCTGCGACTGAAAATTTGTTCCATTTACCTTAATGGAGCTTGCAGAAACCCATGTGCTTTCTGCCCAATTCAGATGAATAGAACTGATTTTCAGTTGCTGAATTTTCTGCCACAAAATCTGCCTTGTGTGAAGGCTCCCTTAAGACGACCATACACCTTCAGTAGCTGTCCGACAGCTATTCCTCCTGACCCTGCTCCCCATTACACATGTACACTTATCAGGTGTTCTTAATAGGGAGTGGGAATTAAGCTACTGCAAGACACCTATGGCGGTTTATTTCCTGTGAGAACCAAGGGTGAGGCATACTGAATTGCAACATGCCCAATCCATCTTTCCCTTTGACATAAAAAGAAGACAGGACACCCCCATAAACATAAGATAGTCAACTGGTCCCACCACAACCAACCAACTATGCTCTAAAGTGTATAGCCACCTTAAAGGGGTTTTCTGTGATTTTATGTTTTACGTTTTCCCCATCTCTGTGTTCAGGCTCCATGGCTCCTAGGCTGTCTTCACTAGACTTCTGATCCCTGTCTGTCAGCCTCTGCATGGACGGGGTCCTAGACGCCACAGCAGCCAGTGGCTGGTCTCAGCAGTGATGTGCTGCTAGGGCTCATGTCAACCCTGAGGCCAGTCATTAGCTGCAGTGCAACACTTGACCCAGTCTATGTGAATGTGAGATTGAGAAACAGCTCTCATTGTTTGAACACTGTTTGTGTGTGGATTAAGTAAAATGTTCAGGACTGATATCCTGCTGTTTGGCCACAAGATGCCGCTGCTTCTTAAACACAGCTAATAGACTACAGATATTTGAATATTCAAAGGAGGTGGGGTTTGAAAACTGTCTAGAAGAAGCAACAGCCATCTTAGAAGCTAGCTGAGACTGAGGAGCTGTGTGTGAGCAGAGAAACTGATGGATTCAGGAGTGAGAGGACCCCTCAGTGATCACAGCTAAGTGAAGTCGATCGTTGTCAAAGACCCAGATCCTGTCCAGGGAAAGGAGGATTGTTTCCAGGAAGGCTGATAAGAGCTGAGGAACAAAGCTGCATACCCTGCAGGACCTCATGTTTGCTGGAGAGACTGGTTGTTCGGTTCAGGGTTATCAGTGGATAAAAAGCAGACCCGGGTCGGTAAGATCGTGCACACACTTCACTGCAGTGTTGACGCCTAGAGACTGAGACCAGGCTTGTAGTTAGCTAGTTAGGGTCTCTGGTTTGTGTCAGGCCTAAAGTGTTGCTACTGTTACTACAAGGACTCCATTACTAAAAGGGACATTGTACATTTGAGAGCTGATAAACACCCTCACTAACTCAATCCAGTTCAGCGTTTTGCTCAGGAGTAATACTCAGGCACGTGCTACCGGACAAGTTATGGGAGGGGGAATACTATAGAGCACAGTGAGATTGTAAACTGTTGTGTTGCACCGCAGACTAGCCCGTACTAAGCACCCAAACAATTGTTCGTGTTTGCTTCAGGGTAATAATAGGTACGGCGAGGCAGTTTTAGTTGTGCCCGCGAGTAGGTAAATTACCTCAAAATTTCCTCCGGCATCCATCAGAGGGGGCCGTGCTGTGCAACACAGGGGTCTCAGCCTTCGGGCTGGGTGTATGCAAATTTATTTTAAATTCTCAGTATTTGTGGTTGTGTTTATTACCACGTGTTAGTAAAATTCTGTTTTGGCAAAAGCTGATGTGGGAGTTGCTTTCCTCGTTCGTGACTTCGCTGTATCCTGGGGAACCCACCCCGGTACACGGCTTACATGAAGACAGCAGGGGAGCCATAGAGCTGGAACAGAATGGCCGAAAGAAAGAATAGTTCTCTTCACAGGCACTACAGAGTGGGAGAGAATTGCTAAATGAAATACTGGACAACCCCTTTAGGTGTATGGCTGCGGTAGGGTGGTTTCACATGCAGGGGGCAGATACAGTCCTGATCGAAAGTTTAAGACCACTTGAAAAATGGCAAAAAATCATATTTAGCATGGCTGGATCTTAACAAGGTTCCAAGTAGAGCTTCAACATGCAACAAGAAGAAATGGGAGTGAGACAAAACATTTTTTGAGCATTCAATTTTATGAAAACAACGAATAAACTGAAACAGGCTGTTTTTCAGCTGAACAAAAGTTTAGGACCACACCTCCAAAAAAAAACTAAACCCCCCCCAAAACAGAAATCCAACTTCCAAACATGAACTCAGTAATGAGTAGCTCCGCCGTTATTTATCACTTCAAAAATTTGTTTCGGCATGCGTTTCCAAGTGGTGAAGACGGACGCACGAAGGCCATCTACTGTCTGGAACTGTTGTCCATTTTTGTAAACTTCCCTTGCTATCCATCTCCAAAGGTTCTCAATTGGATTTAGATCAGGGGAACACGAAGGATGGGCTAAAAGAGTGATGTTATTCTCCTGGAAGAAGTCTCTTGTCCTGCGGGCATTGTGTACTGTAGCGTTGTCCTGTTGAAAAACCCAGTCGTTACCACACAGACGAGGGCCCTCAGTCATGAGGAATGCGCTCTACAACATCTGGACATAGCCAGCGGCTGTTTGCCCCCCCTGCACTTCCTGAAGCTCCATTGTTCCACTGAAGGAAAAAGCACCCCAGACCATTATGGCGCCCCCTCCACTGTGGCGCGTAGAAAACATCTCAGGTGGGATCTGCTTGTCATGCCAGTAACGTTGGAAACCATCAGGACCATCAAGGTAAAAAAATTTCTTATCAGAGAATAAAACTTTCTTCCACCTTTGAATGTCCCATGTTTGGTGCTCTCTAGCAAAGTCCAAACAAGCAGTTCTGTGGCGGTCAAGGAGACGAGGTCTTTGAAGACATTTTTTGTTTTTGAAGCCCTTCAGTCTCAGATGCCATCTAATGGGGGTCGAGGATCGTCCAGTGTCTTGACGGACAGCCAATTGGATCGTCCGGCTCAGTGCTGATGAAATTTTTTGGGGTCTTCCACTTTACTTTTTTGTTCCATAACCCTCAGGATCATTTAAGAAATTCCAAATGACTGTCTTACTGCGTCCCACCTCAGCAGCGATGGCGCGCTGTGAGAGACCCTGCTTATGCAGTTCAACAACCCGACCACGTTCAAAAAGGGAGAGTGTTTTTGCCTTTGCCATCACAACGTGTGACTACCTGACAGAAAATGACAATGAATCCACATCCTTGCACAGATTTGGCCTTTTAACCCCTTAGGGACCCATGACGTATCGGTACGGCATGGTTCCCGAGTCCTTAAGGACCCATGACGTACCGGTACGTCATGTGTTGTTCCGATCACCGCCGCCCGGTGCGGCGGTGGTGCCATTGGGTCCCCATGGGGCTGTGGGGGGGACCCGATGGCATGGAAGGCAGCGCGATGCCTTCCTGAGGCATCTGCTCTGCCTTCTGGTGACGAGCCTGTGAGATCCAGCCCCCTGGATCTCACAGGCCGGAAGCTGTATGAGTAATACACACAGTATTACTCATACAGCCAATGCATTCCAATACAGAAGTATTGGAATGCATTGTAAAGGATTAGACCCCCAAAAGTTCAAGTCCCAAAGTAGGACAAAAAAAGAAAGTGAAAAAAAAGTTTAAAAAATTAAGTTTCCCCCCAAAAAAATTTAAAGTTTCAAGTAAAAATAAACAAAAACGTCATTTTCCCCAAATAAAGTTAAAATAATTGGTAAAAAATAGGGGAAAAAAGTATACATATTAGGTATCGCCGCGTCCGTATCGACTAGCTCTATAAACATATCATATGACCTAACCCATTAGATGAACACCGTAAAAAAAAAAAACTGTGCTAAATAAATAAAAAATTGTCACCTTACATCACAAAAAGTACAACAGCAAGCGATCAAAAAGGCGTTTGCCCACCAAAATAGTACCAATCTAACCGTCACCTCATCGAGCAAAAAATGAGCCCCTACCTGAGTCAATTGCCCAAAAAATTTAAAATCTATGGCTCAGAATATGGAGACACTAAAACATCATTTTTTTTGTTTTAAAAAAGCTGTTATTGTGTAAAACTTACATAAATAAAAAAAAGTATACATATTAGGTATCGACGCGTCCGTATCGACCGGCTCTATAAAAATATCACATGACCTAACCCCTCAGATGAACACCGTAAAAAATTTAAAATAAAAACTGTGCTAAATAAACCATTTTTTGTCACCTTACATCACAAAAAGTGTTATAGCAAGCGATCAAAAAGTCGCACGCACCCCAAAATAGTTCCAATAAAACCGTCATCTCATCCCGCAAAAATCAGACCCTACCTAAGGTAATCGCCCCAAAACTGAAAAAATTATGTCTCTCAGACTATGGAAACACTAAAACATGATTTTTTTTGCTTCAAAAATGAAATCATTGTGTAAAACTTACATAAATAAAAAAAAGTATACATATTAGGTATCGCCGCATCCGTGACAACCTGGTCTATCAAAATATCACATGATCTAACCTGTGAGATGAATGTTGTAAATAACAAAAAATAAAAACGGTGCCAAAACAGCTATTTCTTGTTATCTTGCCTCACAAAAAGTGTAATATAGAGCAACCAAAAATCATATGTACCCTAAACTAGTACCAACAATACTGCCACCCTATCCCGTAGTTTCTAAAATTGGGCCACTTTTTTGGAGTTTCTACTCTAGGGTTGCATCAGGGGGGCTTCAAATGGGACATGGTGTCAAAAAAAACAGTCCAGCAAAATCTGACTTCCAAAAACCGTATGGCATTCCTCTCCTTCTGCGCCCTGCTGTGTGCCCGTACAGTAGTTTACGACCACATATGGGGTGTTTCTGTAAACTACAGAATCAGGGCCATAAATATGGAGTTTTGTTTGGCTGTTAACCCTTGCTTTGTAAAAGTAAAAAAAATATTAATATGAAAAATCTGCCAAAAAAGTGAAATTTTGAAATTGTATCTCTATTTTCCATTAATTCTTGTGGAACACCTAAAGGGTTAACGATTTTTGTAAAATCAGTTTTGAATACCTTGAGGGGTGTAGTTTCTTAGATGGGGTCGCTTTTATGGAGTTTCTACTCTAGGGGTGCATCAGGGGGGCTTCAAATGGGACATGGTGTCAAAAAACAGGTCCAGCAAAATCTGCCTTCCAAAAACCGTGTCATTCCTTTCCTTCTGCGCCCTGCCGTATGCCCGTACAGTAGTTTACGACTACATATGGGGTGTTTCTGTAAACTACAGAATCAGGGCCATAAATATTGAGTTTGGTTTGGCTGTTAACCCTTGCTTGGTAACTGGAAAAAAATTATTAAAATGGAAAATCTGCCAAAAAAGGGAAATTTTGAAATTGTATCTCTATTTTCTATTAATTCTTGTGGAACACCTAAAGGGTAAACAAAGTTTGTAAAATCAGTTTTGAATACATTGAGGGGTGTAGTTTATAGAATGGGGTCATTTTTGGGTGGTTTCTATTATGTAAGCTTTGCAAAGTGACTTCAGACCTGAACTGGTCCCTAAAAATTGGGTTTTTGAAAATTTCTGAAAAATTTCAAGATTTGCTTCTAAACTTCTAAGCCTTGTAACATCCCCAAAAAATAAAATATGATTCCCAAAATGATCCAAACATGAAGTAGACATATGGGGAATGTAAAGTAATAACTATTTTTGGAAGTATTTCTATGTATTATAGAAGTAGAGAAATTGAAACTTGGAAATTTGCTATTTTTTACACATTTTTGGTAAATTTGGTATTTTTTTATAAATAAAAATGATTTTTTTTAACTTCATTTTACCAGTGTCATGAAGTACAATATGTGACGAAAAAACTGTCTCAGAATGGCCTGGATAAGTCAAAGCGTTTTAAAGTTATCAGCACTTAAAGTGACACTGGTCAGATTTGCAAAAAATGGCCAAGTCCAGAAGGTGAAATAGGGCCGAGTCCTTAAGGGGTTAAAGGCATGTGGTCCTAAAATTTGGATCAGCTGAAAAACAGCCTGTTTCAGTTTAATCGTTATTTTCAATTAATTGAATGCTCAAAAAATGTTTTGTCACTCTCATTTCTTCTTGTTGCATGTTGAAGCTCTACTTGGAACCTTGTTAAGATCCAACAATGTAAAATATGATTTTTTGCCATTTTTCAAGTGGTCTTAAACTTTTGATCAGGAGGACTGTATATGATAGTGCTTGTGCCTAGAATCAGTCACCCATTGCAGCAATTATTCTGGCGCACATCCCTTGCGCGGCATATATTAATGTGCTGCACCTAATAGTGTTATGAAGTGCTCCATGCTACACTGCTTTCTTGGGGGTCATTTTTTTCAGAAACTTTTTGGGCTCTTTATCTTTTCCTAATCTAAGCCATGTTGAGTCACATCTGGCTGACTAAAAGTATACCAGCTCCAAGGTGGTATAAAAATGGTGTAATATTCTGTTAGTAGACATCACATAACACATTGTGTTGCAAATAGCCATCGCTGTGGCATATTGTGTCACACGAGTGTCACTTACACCATCACGTTAATGCATCTTCCCTACATACTGAGCAACACCTAAGACAATTGCACAAAAAAAATAAAAATAAATGGCTTTTAGAAAATTGCAACACAAAAACAAGATTTTATTCTTTTTAAAAAAATGCTTTTACTGTGTAAAACTTAACAAAAATAAAAAAACAGACATATTAATTATTTGAGTGTCCGTAAAAATCAGCTCTATAAAAATATCACATGATCTACCCTTTCAGGTGAACACTGTAAAAATAAAAACAGTGCCAGTATAGTCATTTTTTGTCACCTCACAAAATGCACCGCACAAAATGCGTAATATTGAGTGATCAAAAAGTCATACGTACCCCAAAATGGCACCAATAAAAACTTCACCTCATCCTACAAAAAAATGAGCCCGCACATAAGACAATCGCCCCAAAAATAAAAACTAATGGCGTTCGTAAACCAATCCATCAAAATCTGCGCTGCAAAGGCCATATAGCGCTCCTTCCCATCAGAGTCCTTCCATGTGTCCCTACAGCAGTTTACCACCACATATGAGGTGTTTCTATATTTAGAAGAAAATGGGTAACAAATTATGGGGTGCTTTTTCTTCTGTTACCTCTTGTGAAAATGAAAATTTTGGGGCTAAAGCAGCATTTTATTGGAAGAAATTAAACTTTTCATTGTCACAGCCAAGGTATTCTAAATTCCGTACAACACCTATGCGGTCAAAGTACTCAGTACACCACTTAATAAATTCCTTGAGGGGTGTAGTTTCCAAAATGGGGTCCCTTTTTAGAGGGTATCCACTGTAGGGTTACCTCAGGGTCAGTACAAAATAGCGCCCAAAAACCATTCTATCAATACCTGCCCTCCAAAAACCATATAGCACCTTTCCCTCTGACCACTGCTATGTGCCCCTACAGCAGTTTACCACCACATATGGGGTATTTCTGTAAACTGCAGAATCAGAATAAGGCCTCATGCACACGGCCGTTGTTTTGGTCCGCATCCGAGCCTTTTTTTGCGGCTCGGATGGGGACCCATTCACTTCAATGGGGCCTCAAAAGATGCGGACAGCACTTTGTGTGCTGTCCGCATCCGTTGCTCCGTTCCGTGGCTCCACAAAAAAAATATAACCTGTCCTATTCTTGTCCGTTTTACGGACAAGATTAGGCAGTTATATCAATGGCTGTCCGTGCCGTTCCGCAAATTACGGAACGCACACGGACGTCATCCGTGTTTTGCGGATCCGCAATTTGCGGACTACAAAACACACAACGGTCGTGTGCATGTAGCCGAAGGCCTCTTTCACATGAGCGTGACGGATTAGGTCCTGATGCGTTCAGGGTGCGTTCAGGAAAACTCGCACCACTTTGCAAGCAAGTTCAGTCAGTTTTGTCTGGGATTGCGCGTTCAGTTGTTCAGTTTTTTCCACGCGGGTGCAATGCGTTTTTCACACACGTGATAAAAAACCGAAGGTTTAGGCTACTTTCACACTCGCGTTTGGTGCGGATCCGTCACGGATCTGCACAAACGCATCCGTTCAGAAAATACAACCGCTTGCATCCGTTCAGAACGGATCCGTTTGTATTATCTTTAACATAGCCAAAACGGATCCGTCTTGAACACCATTGAAAGTCAATGGAGGACGGATCCGTTTCTATTGTGCCATATTGTGTCAGTGAAAACGGATCCGTCCCCATTGACTTACATTGTGTATCAGAATGAATCCACTTGGCTCAGTTTCGTCAGATGGACACCAAAACGCTGCAAGCACCGTTTTGGTGTCCACCTCAAAAGCTGAATGGAGGCGGAACGGAACCAAACTGAGCCAAACTGATGCATTCTGAGCGGATCCTTTTCCATTCAGAATGCATTAAAGGCAAAACTGATCCGTTTTGGACCGCTTGTGAGATCCCTGAACGGATCTCACAAACGGAAACCAAAACGCCAGTGTGAAAGTAGCCTTACAAACAACATCTCCTAGCAATGATCAGTGGAAAATGCATTGCATCTGCACTTGCTTCCGGATGCAATGCGTTTTTCCCTGAAGCCCCATTCACTTCTATGGGGCCAGGGCTGCGCGAAAAACGCAGAATATAGAAAATGCTGCGTTTTTTCACGCAACGCAGAACTGATGCGTGAAAAAAATGGGTCAGGATTCTGTGCAGGTGCTATGTGTACACGTCACACATTGCACCAGCGCGGAAAACTCACTTGTGTGAAAGGGGCCTTATTGAGATTAATTTTGCTAGTAAACCTTGTGTTGCAAGAAAAAATTGATTAACATAAAAAAATCTGCAAAAAAATGTAATTTAGAAATTTTACCTCCCTTTCCTTAAATTCTTGTTGAACACCTCAAGAGTTAGCAAAGTTTGTAACGTCAGTTTTGAATAATTTTAGGGGTGTAGTTTCTAAAATTAGGTTATTTATGGGTGGTTTCCATTACGTAAGCCCCTCAAAATTATAACTGAATTGGTACTTAGAAAAATGGTTTAGGAAATTTTCTAAAATTCTAAGCCTCCTAACATCCTAAAAATATAAAATGGGATTTACAAAATGATGGCAACATAAAGTAGACATATGGGTAATGTGGCTTGATAACTATTTTATGTGGTATTATTATCTGTCTTAGGCCTCATGCACACGACCGTTGTGTGCATCCGTGGCCGTTGTGCCGTTTTCCGTTTTTTTTTTCGCGGACCCATTGACTTTCAATGGGTCCGTGGAAAAATCGGAAAATGCACCGTTTTGCATCCGCATCCGTGATCCGTGTTTCCTGTCCGTCAAAAAAATACGACCTGTCCTATTTTTTTGACGGACAACGGTTCACGGACCCATTCAAGTCAATGGGTCCGTGAAAAAACACGGATGGACACAAGATTGGCGTCCGTGGCCGTAGGCTACTTTCACACAGACGGATCCGCAGATCCGTCTGCATAAAAGCTTTTTCAGAGCTGAGTTTTCACTTCGTGAAAACTCAGATCCGACAGTATATTCTAACACAGAGGCGTTCCCATAGTGATGGGGACTCTTCTAGTTAGAATATACTTTGAACTGTGTACATGACTGCCCCCTGCTGCCTGGCAGCACCCGATCTCTTACAGGGGGCTGTGATCCGCACAATTAATTGTGCGTATCATAGCGCCCTGTAAGAGATCATGTGCTGCCAGGCAGGAGGGGGCACACCCCCCTCCCTCCCCAGTTTTAAATTCATTGGTGGCCAGTGGGCCCCCCTCCCTCCCCTGTATTACTGTAGATTTATTGGTGGCCAGTGGGCCCCCCTCCCTCCCCCTCCTAATTAAAATCTCCCCCCCTATCATTGGTGGCAGCGGAGAGTTCAGATCGGAGTCCCAGTTTAATCGCTGGGGCTTCGATCGGTAACCATGGCAAGCAGGACGCTACTGCAGTCCTGGTTGCCATGGTTACTTAGCAATTTTTAGAAGCATTATACTTACCTGCGAGGCTGCGATGTCTGTGTCCGGCCGGGTGCTCCTCCTACTGGTAAGTGACAGGTCTGTGCTATAAGCAATGCGCCGCACAGACCTTTCACTTACCAGTAGGAGGAGCGCCCGGCCGGACACAGACATCGCAGCCTCGCAGGTAAGTATAATGCTTCTAAAAATTGCTAAGTAACCATGGCAACCAGGACTGCCGTAGCGTCCTGGTTGCCATGGTTACCGATCGGAGCCCCAGCAATTAAACTGGGACTCCGATCGGAACTCTCCACTGCCACTAATGATAGGGGGGGGGGAGATTTTAATTATGAGGGGGAGGGAGGGGGCCCACTGGCCACCAATGAATCTACAGTACTACAGGGGAGGGAGGGGGGGGCCCACTGGCCACCAATGAATCTACAGTACTACAGGGGAGGGAGGGGGGCCCACTGGCCACCAATGAATTTAAAACTGGGGAGGGAGGGGGGGTGCCCCCTCCTGCCTGGCAGCACATGATCTCTTACAGGGGGCTATGATACGCACAATTAACCCCTCAGGTGCGGCACCTGAGGGGTTAATTGTGCGGATCACAACCGTCTGTAAGAGATCGGGTGCTGCCAGGCAGCAGGGGGCAGTCATGTACAAAGTTCTTAGTATATTCTAACTTGAAGCATCCCCATCACTATGGGAACGCCTCTGTGTTAGAATATACTGTCGGATATGAGTTTTCACGATCTAACTCAAATCCGATGGTATATTCTAACATAGAGGCGTTCCCATGGTGATGGGGACGCTTCAAGTTAAAATATACCATCGGATTGGAGAAAACTCAGATCCGATGGTATAATAGGGACTCCTGACTTTACATTGAAAGTCAATGGGGGACGGATCCGTTTGCAATTGCACCATATTGTGTCAACGTCAAACGGATCCGTCCCCATTGACTTGCATTGTAATTCAGGACGGATCCAAAATGACATTTTTTTCATGCCCGTGGATCCTCCAAAAATCAAGGAAGACCCACGGACGAAAAAACGGTCACGGATCACGGACCTACGGACCCCGTTTTTGCGGACCTTAAAAAAAAAACGGTCGTGTGCATGAGGCCTTAGGGTACTTTCACACTTGTGGCAGAGGATTCCGGAAGGCAGTTCCGTCGCCGAAACTGCCTGCTGGATCCGGCAATCCGGACACAAACGGATGGCATTTGTCAGACGGATCCGGATCCGTCTGACAAATGCATTGAAATACCCGATCCGTCTCTCCGGTATCATCTGGAAAAACTGATCTGGTATTATTATATATTTTTTTGCATTTTTAAAGGTCTGCGCATGCCTGGAACACTTAATGCCGGATCTGGCACTAATACACTTCAATGTAAATTAGATCCGGCATTCCGGCAAGTGTTCAGTATTTTTGGCCGGAGAGAAAACTGCAGCCGGTATTTTCTCTGCCCAAAAAAACGTAAGAGGGACTGAACTGATGCATCCCAAACATGCATTCAGAATGCATTAGGATAAAACTGATCCGTTTTTTTCCAGTATTGAGCTCCTGTGACGGAACTCAATACCGGAAAACAAAAACGCTAGTGTGAAAGTAGCCTTAAAAGTAGAGAAATTCAGATTTGGGCGGGGATCAACGCTGCCATCAGCTCCCCGTGCTGCTGTGACATGGACCCGATGGCATTGGGGCTGCCTTCCGGTGGAGAGCCTGTGAGATCCAGCCCCCTGGATCTCACAGGCAGGAAGCTGTATGAGTAATACACACTGTATTACTCATACAGCCAATGCATTCCGATACAGAAATATTGAAATGCATTTTAAAGGGTATCAGACCCCCAAAAGTTGAAGTCCCAAAGTGGGACAAAAAATAAAGTGAAAAAAAAGTTTAAAGTTTCCCCCCCCAAAGTTTCAAGTAAAAAAAAAAAACAACTTCATTTTCCCCAAATAAAGTAAAACATTTTTTGTAAAAAATAGGGAAAAAAAAGAAAAGTAGACAGATTAGGTATCGCCGCGTCTAAATAAAATTTTTTTTGTCACCTTACATCACTAAAAGTACAACACCAGGCGATCAAAAAGGCGTATGCCTGCCAAAATATTACCAATATAACCGTCACCTCATCCCTCAAAAAATGAGCCCCTAAGACAATCGCACAAAAAATAAAAAAAAACTATGGCTCAGAATATGGAGACACTAAAACATCTTTTTTTTGGTTTGAAAAATTCTGTTACTGTGTAAAACATAAATAAATAAAAAAAAGTATACATATTAGGTATCGCCGCGTCCGTAATAACCTGCTCTATAAAAATATCACATGACCTGACCCCTCAGGTGAACACCGTAAAAAAATTAAATAAAAATGGTGTAAAAAAAGCCATTTTTTTATCACCTTACATCACAAAAAGTGTAATAGCAAGCGATCAAAAAGTCATACGCACCCCAAAATAGTGCCAATCAAACCGTCATCTCATCCTGCAAAAATCATAACCTACCTAAGATAATTGCCCAAAAACTGAAAAAACTATGGAGACACTAAAACATGATTTTTTTTTGTTTCAAAAATGAAATCCTTGTGTAAAACTTACATAAATAAAAAAGAGTAGACATATTAGGTATAGCCGAGTCCGTAATAACCTGCTCTATAAAAATATCACATGACCTAACCCCTAAGTTTAATACCATAAATTTTTTTTTTTTTAAACGGTGTAAACATTTTTTTGGTCACCTTATATCACAAAAAGTGCAATAGCAAGCGATCAAAAAGTCATATGCACCCTTTAATAGTACCAATCAAACCGTCATCTCATCCCGAAAAAAATTTGCTCCTATACAAGACATTCGCCCAAAAAATCAATAAAACTACGGCTTTCAGAATGTGGAGACATTAAAAAATCCTTTTTTTTCAAAAATGCTTTGTTATGTAAAACTGAAACAAACAACCAAAAAAAGTCATATTTGGTATTGTCGCGTCCGTGACAACCTGCTCTATAAAAATACCACATGATCTAACCTGTCAGATGAATGTTGTAAATATAAAAATATAAAAACGGTGCGAAAACAACTATTTCTTGTTACCTTGCCTCACAAAAAGTGTAATATAGAGCAACCAAAAATCATATGTATCCTAAAATAGTACCAACAAAACTGCCACCTTATCCCGTAGTTTCCAAAATGGAGTCACTTTTTTGGAGTTTCCACTCTAGGGGTGCATCAGGGGGGCTTCAAATGTGACATGGCAGCTTAAAATTATCACAGTGAAATCTGCTTTCCAAAAAAACATATGGCGTTCCTTTCCTTCTGCGCAATGCCGTGTGCCCGTACAGCAGTTTACGACCACATATGGGGTGTTTCTGTAAACTACAGAATCAGGGCCATAAATATTGAGTTTTGTTTGGCTGTTAACTCTTGCTTTGTAACTGGAAAAAATGGATTCAAATGGAAAATCTGCCAAAAAAGGGAAATTCAGAAATGTAATCTCTATTTTCCATTAATTCTTGTGGAACACCTAAAGGGTTAACAAAGTTTGTAAAATCAGTTTTGTATACCTTGAGGGGTGTAGTTTATAAAATGGGGTAACTTTTTTGGAGTTTCTACTCTAGGGGTGCATCAGGGGGGGCTTCAAATGTGACATGGTGTCAAAAAAACAGTCCAGCAAAATCTGCCTTCCAAAAACCGTGTGGCATTCCTTTCCTTCTGTGCCCTGCCGTGTACCCGTACAGCACTTTCCAACCACATATGGTGTGTATGTAAACTACAGAATCAGGGCCATAAATATTGAGTTTTGTTTGGCTGTCAACCCTTGCTTTGTAACTGGGAAAAATTTATTCAAATGGAAAATCTGCCAAAAAGTGAAATTTTTTAATTTTATCTCTATTTTCCATGAATTCTTGTGGAACACCTAAAGGGTTAATAAAGTTAGTAAAATCAGTTTTGAATACCTTGAGGGGTGTAGTTTGTAAAATGGTGTCATTTGGGTGGTTTCTATTATGTAAGCCTCACAAAGTGACTTCAGACCTGAACTCGTCCTGAAAAAGTGGGTTTTAGAAATTTTCAGAAAAAATTTAAGATTTGCTTCTAAACTTCTAAGTAGAGTTGAGCGAACCCAAACTGTAAAGTTCGGGTTCATACCGAACTTTAGGTTTTTCGGCACCCGGACCTGAACCCGAACATTTACGTAAAAGTTCGGGTTCGGTGTTCGGCGCTTTCTTGGCGCTTTTTGAAAGGCTGCACGGCAGCCAATCAACAAGCGTCATACTACTTGCCCCAAAAGGCCATCACAGCCATGCCTAATATTGGCATGGCTGTTATTGGCCAACTGCAGCATGTGACCCAGGCTCTATTTAAGCTGGAGTTACGTAGCGCCGGCCCGTCATTCTGCTCGGATTAGTAGGGACTGTAGGGAGAGGCTGCTGTCAGGGAGAGATCAGGGAGAAATATTATGAACTGCCTTTTTACTCAGCGATCTACATCAAATGTGTTTTGTGGGTGCAGTGCACAATTTTTTTAAGCCTGCACTGAGCCAACTACTGCTGAAAATGAACTTTTTTTTACTTCAGTTTGTCAATATCAATACATAATCGGCAGCCATTTTTTTTTTAAACTTTCAAGTTTTATTGATTTTTCAGCATAAGAAAATCAGACAGTAAATATGTCACTTGCATAAGCCAGAACAATGTTAAGATTTGCAAAGTACAACTTTGACATTCATATTGTGATGTTACATAGTTAAACCAACATAAGAATACCAGACAATAAATGTCACTTGTATAATCCAGCAACTATCACTAATATATGCAAAGCATATTGATGACATATACAACAGATTGTAACATAGTCAATTCAAGAACAAAACTAATAGATTGAATCCAGAACTTGTGATCCATTTCTAAGATATAATTTATTCTATACTTTAGCGTACCCCTATATGTGTTTACTCTACACCGTTATCCATCCACCGTCCTCCATCCACCGTTCTCTCCCGCCATGTATGTATACCACAGCATCAGTCACTACAAAGCCAAAGAGTGAATCTTAACTGCAAACGGGCAAGAGTTCCACAATTCCCATCTTTTGTGAGCCCTTAAGCGTTCAGAGTGAGAATCTGCATATATATATATTCATGTTGCATATACTGGTTAACTAGTGAGATCACATCAGACACCTGAGGAGTAATGGGCAGCTTCCAGGAGGTCGCAATAAGCTTCCTTGCAGCCGAGAGAATGCCCATCATAACCGATCTATGGGAGTGAGGTAAATCTCCTATTCCGATGGATAGCACAGCTAATGGAGGGTCGAGGGGGATCTGGAAGCCCGCCACTGTCGAGATAAGGTCAAAAATCTTCCTCCAAAAAGGGAGAATAATAGGGCACGACCACCACATATGTGATAAGCTTCCCTTTTCCCCACAATTCCTCCAGCAGTTTGAACTATATTCAGGATCCATGTGTGCTATACGGGCTGGAGTCAAGTACCATCTAAGCTGTATTTTCCTATTTTGTTCAATGTGATTAATGCATTTGGCAGTAGCTATCGTCCAGTGGAAAGCATCCCTCCACTCCTCGACCGACCAAGAGCTCTCAAATTCTTCTTCCCACTTCACCATAAAGTTAAGCTTTGTTTCTAGAGTAGGGTCAAGTGCATGATATGCAGTAGCTAGGCCTTTCCCCTGACCTGTCGTACTAGTAAAATATTTACCAAAAGGGGTAGTTTTATTCAATGAAATAATAGGAGGTCTCGTTCTGTGCAGCATATGCCTAACTTGTAGGTATTGATAGAAACAAGTATTAGGTATACCATAATTTTGATGCAAGGTCTCAAATGTTTTCATAGTGTCACCTTCATACAACTGATCCAAACGTATGATACCTGCTTTCTCCCATTTATCTAAGGAGAGATCGGGAACCCCATACGTAAGCGCAACCAGTGGGATCTCAGATCTCTTAGGTGAGAAAAGCAACCCTTTCTCTATATAATGGCACCAGGTCCAAACTGCCGCTTGCATAGTCAAGAGAGGGGGTGAAGATTTAGGCGCTTCCAGGGAAAGGGCGGCAAGAAAGCCTGGGAGAGAACCCAGTTTTGTGTAGGTGGATTCTAATTCATGCCATCTCTGTAGCGAGGAAGGCGCCCACCACTCTTTAGTCTGCTCAATGAGGTTCGCCTTGTAATAACGAATAAGGTCCGGTTCCCCAAGGCCCCCTTCTCTCAGCTTTGGGTATAGGGCTCGTCGGTCCACTCTAGGTGTTTTGTTACCCCATATAAATTTTATAAGGTCCGACTGCAACAATTTTAATATTTTTTGTGGAATGATAAGAGGAATACATCTAAGTTTATAGAGGATCTTAGGTAGAATCATCATTTTGACCGCATTAATTCTGGCCAGCCATGACATAAACAGCTTAGAATACTCGGCATAATCTGTTAGTAATTCTTTTCTCAGGGAATCGAAATTGCTTCTCACCAAATTTAGTATACGAGGTGTTAATAATATGCCCAGGTAAATTATGCCATCCTCTGCCCACTGAAATGGAGCTTTCGCCAGAAGCTCCCTTTTGAGAGGTTCTTGGATCGCAAATGGGAGAATATGCGATTTTGTAACATTAAGTTTATAGAAAGAGGCTTGTGGATATTCTTTTAAGACTTCCATGACATTTGGGAGAGATATCTCTGGGTTCGTAAGTGATAACAGGACATCATCCGCGTACAGTCCTATTTTATGTGATGCATTACCCACATGTATACCCAAAATACCTGGGTCCAACCGGATTCTTTCTGCCAGGGGTTCCATCACTAGCACAAAAACCAACGGTGACAAAGGGCAGCCTTGTCTGGTACCGTTCGTTATATCAAAGCTTTTGGAATAAAAGCCGGATGCTAATACTCGAGCTGATAAAAGGGAGTATAGATTTAAGATAGCCGATAAAATAGGTCCCCGGAACCCAAAATTATTCAACACCTCCGTCAGAAACCCCCAGTGCACCCTATCGAAAGCTTTTTCAGCATCAAGCGATATAAATACAGGGAGTGCAGAATTATTAGGCAAGTTATATTTTTGAGGATTAATTTTATTATTGAACAACAACCATGTTCTCAATGAACCCAAAAAACTCATTAATATCAAAGCTGAATATTTTTGGAAGTAGTTTTTAGTTTGTTTTTAGTTTTAGCTATTTTAGGGGGATATCTGTGTGTGCAGGTGACTATTACTGTGCATAATTATTAGGCAACTTAACAAAAAACAAATATATACCCATTTCAATTATTTATTTTTACCAGTGAAACCAATATAACATCTCAACATTCACAAATATACATTTCTGACATTCAAAAACATAACAAAAACAAATCAGTGACCAATATAGCCACCTTTCTTTGCAAGGACACTCAAAAGCCTGCCATCCATGGATTCTGTCAATGTCTTGATCTGTTCACCATCAACATTGCGTGCAGCAGCAACCACAGCCTCCCAGACACTGTTCAGAGAGGTGTACTGTTTTCCCTCCTTGTAAATCTCACATTTGATGATGGACCACAGGTTCTCAATGGGGTTCAGATCAGGTGAACAAGGAGGCCATGTCATTAGATTTTCTTCTTATATACCCTTTCTTGCCAGCCACGCTGTGGAGTACTTGGACGCGTGTGATGGAGCATTGTCCTGCATGAAAATCATGTTTTTCTTGAAGGATGCAGACTTCTTCCTGTACCACTGCTTGAAGAAGGTGTCTTCCAGAAACTGGCAGTAGGACTGGGAGTTGAGCTTGACTCCATCCTCAACCCGAAAAGGCCCCACAAGCTCATCTTTGATGATACCAGCCCAAACCAGTACTCCACCTCCACCTTGCTGGCGTCTGAGTCGGACTGGAGCTCTCTGCCCTTTACCAATCCAGCCACGGGCCCATCCATCTGGCTCATCAAGACTCACTCTCATTTCATCAGTCCATAAAACCTTAGAAAAATCAGTCTTGAGATATTTCTTGGCCCAGTCTTGACGTTTCAGCTTGTGTGTCTTGTTCAGTGGTGGTCGTCTTTCAGCCTTTCTTACCTTGGCCATGTCTCTGAGTATTGCACACCTTGTGCTTTTGGGCACTCCAGTGATGTTGCAGCTCTGAAATAGAAACATAGAAACATAGAATGTGTCGGCAGATAAGAACCATTTGGCCCATCTAGTCTGCCCAATATATCTGAATCCTATTAATAGTCCCTGGCCCTATCTTATATGAAGGATAGCCTTATGCCTATCCCATGCATGCTTAAACTCCTTCACTGTATTTGCAGCTACCACTTCTGCAGGAAGGCTATTCCATGCATCCACTACTCTCTCAGTAAAGTAATACTTCCTTATATTACTTTTAAACCTTTGCTCCTCTAATTTAAAACTGTGTCCTCTTGTGGTAGTTTTTCTTCTTTTAAATATTCTCTCCTCCTTTACCGAGTTGATTCCCTTTATGTATTTAAAAGTTTCTATCATATCCCCTCTGTCTCTTCTTTCTTCCAAGCTATACATATTAAGGTCCTTTAACCTTTCCTGGTAAGTTTTATCCTGAAATATGGCCAAACTGGTGGCAAGTGGCATCTTGGCAGCTGCACGCTTGACTTTTCTCAGTTCATGGGCAGTTATTTTGCGCCTTGGTTTTTCCACACGCTTCTTGCGACCCTGTTGACTATTTTGAATGAAACGCTTGATTGTTCGATGATCACGCTTCAGAAGCTTTACAATTTTAAGAGTGCTGCATCCCTCTGCAAGATATCTCACTATTTTTGACTTTTCTGAGCCTGTCAAGTCCTTCTTTTGACCCATTTTGCCAAAGGAAAGGAAGTTGCCTAATAATTATGCACACCTAATATAGGGTGTTGATGTCATTAGACCACACCCCTTCTCATTACAGAGATGCACATCACCTAATATGCTTAATTGGTAGTAGGCTTTCGAGCCTATACAGCTTGGAGTAAGACAACATGCATAAAGAGGATGATGTGGTCAAAATACTCATTTGCCTAATAATTCTGCACGCAGTGTATTGTGGGTGCACCGGAGGTATCCGCTATTTGGAGCAGATCAATTACTCTACGAGTTCCATCTCTACATTGACGGCCAGGGATGAAACCAACTTGGTCAGTGGACACCAATTTAGGAAGAAGGGGCTGTAACCTCAGGGCCAGCAGTTTAGAGAATAATTTCAGGTCATTATTTAATAAAGATATGGGGCGGAAATTTGCTGGAGTATCATGAGGTTTCCCTGGTTTAGGGATTGTTGTGATAATAGCACATAACATATCTTTAGGTATAGTACCCGGGAGTAGAAATGTATTAAAAAGCCGCGTAAGGTATGGTAATAAGCTTACTTTAAAGGATTTATAATAGTCCCCCGAAAAGCCATCTGGGCCTGGAGCTTTATGCAGTTTTAATGATTTGATAGCTATATCTACTTCCTGTTCCGAAAAGGGGGCATTGAGCAATTCCAAATCTTGGGAGGCAATACTTGGGAGAGATACTGATTTTAAGAAATTCAGTATGGTATGTGAGGTGGGTTGTGGGGTGCCGCCGTCATTTTTCAAATTATAAAGGGAACTATAGTAATCTGCAAACGCATCCGCAATATCTATCGGATGTGTAGTCATCTTTCCATTATTTTGCTTCATTGAATCTATACGGGAGGCTACCTCCCTTTTTTTTCAGTCTGCAGGCTAGCATAGCCCCGGCTCTATCTCCTAAGTGATACCATTTTGCCTTTGACCTGGTTAGGGCCTTTTCAAATTTGCAGAGCAAGAGAGAGCGTAGTTGAAAGCGCAAGTCTGTGAGTTGAGCTGATAATGTATCTGTAGGGGTCTCCTTAAATCGCGTTTCTACCTCCACTATTTGAGCTAAAATGTCCTGCATCTGTTTATCTCTTTGCTTTTTAAGTTTGGACGCAGTCTGAATGAAAAGGCCTCTCATGAAGCTTTTATGGGCGCACCATAATGTGGAGACGCTGATATCTGGCGTGTCATTAAGAACAAAGTATTAGTCCAAAGCTTTAGAGAATAATTGGTGCCGATTTTCATCCCTCAGCAAAAATGAGTTAAGGCGCCAAAGCGGTGGGTTAGGATTAGGATAATTATCTGAGATGTGTAGGTAGATTGGAGCGTGATCAGACCATGTAATATTGCCTATTGCTGTGTGAGTGGTTTTATGAAGAAGGTCTTTGGATATAAGGAAGTAGTCGATTCTAGATTGGGAGATATGAACCTGGGACATAAAGGTATAATCCCTTTCTGTCGCATGTTGGTACCTCCATACATCATGTAGGGGAGTAGTTTTGAGAAGCTTACCCAACGCAGGCCGATGACCCCCCGTTTTCTTGGAACAGTCCATCAAAGGATCAATGGGCAAGTTAATATCCCCTCATAGAATGATGGAACCCCTGGCAGAATTCAACAACTTCTTAAAGAACCTCGTAAGGAAAGAAATTTGGTGAGAGTTAGGTACATAGACATTAGCTATGGTGTATTCAGCATGATTGATAGAGCAAAGGAGAATAATATATCGTCCCGCTTGATCAATAATAGTTTGATGTGCTTTAAATTGGACTGAACGCCTAACCCCTATAAGAACCCCAGCTTTTTTAACTTCTGCCGATGCAAAATAAAGATGTGGGTAGTGCCTATTTGAACACTTACCAACATCTTTGGTCAACAAATGAGTTTCTTGAGCTAGCACTATATCACACTTGGTCTTATTAGCATCATTCCACAGCGCAGAGCGCTTGTAGGGGGAATTTAGACCCCTTACATTTATAGACATTAGGTGTAGTACAATTGTGGTTTTGTGGGGATAAGTAAGTACTTAGCGTTAAACTGGAGAGAACGGTGGATTTCAGACGGCGCGACGGACACAGCAGATTCAGGATCACATTGAGTCTGGAAGAAACAACAGAAGTTAACAAGATCACAAAGTAAAACTAGGCAAAAATGTCTATATTGGTACGAAAACCAAAGATAAGCGCCCATGAGTTTTCAGGAGCGCAAAGGTTTCCAAATTAAACAGAAAGATCCTGACAGGATCACCTTAATTTATAAGAACCGTAAGTAATTTTGAGGTTAGAGTATTCAGAGAAGATAAGAAATTTGGCATAGCAACTACAACAGTGGAGGCGTTACCCATTCCAGCCCACTCTATAGACAGAAAAGAAGGAATGTTAGGCAGTTTATGTAAGGGTTAATGATAGATTGAATACAGAATAGAAGGACGTAGGTGTCTCAGTTTAGGATACATGAGTATTCCCACATCATAAGAAAATTTTTATATTAGAAAATATTCATGTTATCTCCTCATCAGGTTGTTTAGGGGACAACCGATCATTCTCTCTTTTATTACTTTTCCCATGCCTGCCAGCTTGTGCAGTGGACCACGGGATCGGGGCTGGTATTACTGGAAATGCCTGTAGATTTTGGACACTGCACCAATCTTCAATGGAGATCATGGGGTCTCCCAGTGCTGATAAAAGTTCCGTAAGGTCCTCATATCGGCGGATAGAATTTTTTTTCCCCGCCACCGTAGTGGAGAGTCCAAACGGGAACATCCAGCGGTATAATATTTTCCTATTTCGCAGCAAATCTGTGAGAGGTTTCAGTTGTTTCCTTTTGTGCAGAGTTATAGGGGCTAGGTCTTGGTATAGCACAAGCTGGTGATCTTCAAAGGACCAAGAGGGGCATACCCTAGCCTTCCCCAACATATCTTCCTTGACTCTGAAGTCCAGAAATCTACAAATAATATCCCTGGGGGGATCATTAGGGTTGGGTCTTGGTCTTAATGCTCTGTGTGCTCTCTCAATTTCAATGGAGAGGGGATAATGGTCTCCCAATAAAGCAATGGCAATCTGTTTCACCGTTGAGAGTAGAGATTCTGCAGTATACGTTTCAGGAAGGCCACGGATTCTTAGATTATTGCGTCTATTGCGATTATCTTGGTCCTCCATTTGGGTGTATATCTGGTTCAAGTGATCTTGACATGTTTGAAAATGAGTAGCAACTTCTCTAGAATGATTGCAGAGTTCGGCTGTGGTGTCCTCCAAACTATCCACACGGTGACCAATATGGCGTAGATCTTGTTTAATTTCTTGCAATTTCTGTGCTAGAGGCGACAGAGCATTGGTGAGGGTTTGCTGAAAAAAGTCCCTTGATAGAGGGAGATCCGTCTGTGCTGCAGCTTGTGGTTCATCCTGCAGTGTGTCACTTAAAGATAAAGGTAGATTCACATGAGCAGAGGTTTCAGCACTTGCAGACGCTTTTGTAATAAATTTCTCTATATTGCCTTTGCCATGCAGAGTTTTCTGAGGCATGTTAGGATCTCTAGGGGTAGGTTGGCCGTATTTAACCATTGCAAGATAGGTGGTTTAAGTCCCTTAGATGCTGGAGAAATCACTTATGGGTGCTATGCCTTTGCGTGCTGCATATCCTCACATATGCTATAAAGGTGTCCAGACAGGATAGATCATAATTAATAATCTGAAAACATTGAGCCTGTGGCTCTAATACGTGGAATAGAGAGACCCCCTCTTAAAAGGTAAAAGGAGGGACATTTAAAACATTAGGACTCAGTCCTCACAATAAATCAATCCAGACATAACTGGGGAGACCAGATGCGTTATGTGCTAGTGGCGCTTCACTTTTAAACGGAGAGTGGAGCCAAGAGAGGCCTTAATAATGGCGCTGGTTCCTCTAGTATAAATTACAAAGTCACGGTACCTTCAATATACAGAGCCCGAAAAGCACTGAACAGCAGGCCTCCTTTCACCTCAGAGAGCCTCAGCTCCGATCAGTGCAGAGTAGGTCTTTAATCCTCCACTGGAGATGCTCCCTCTCAAGATGGCGCCTTACTTCAGGCGGTTCTGCCACGCGCTGCTAACGCCCGGCGCAGCGGGACTCTCACTCCACACTGCACAGGTTCCTTATTCGCAGCGGGATCCCATCCAGGGAAGCTCCGGTCTTCACCTCTCCCTATAGTTATTCGCTGGGAGGTTTGTAAAATCAATGTCCCGGCCTGTGTGTTGGATCCGGGTGCCGCCTGTTAACTAGGCCCCGATCACATCTCCGGTTCACCGGCACCCAGAGAGCTCCAAATAGGGTCAAATTGTAGCTGGCGGGTTACAGCTTTCCAAAATGAGGGATTTGTGGCTGTATGAGGCGGTTTTCTAACAGGATGGTGGTAGATGTAGGATCAAGTGGACAGACCTCCCTCACCACACGTCTCTTCCTGTCCACGGCAAGTCACGCCCCATCGGCAGCCATTTTATGCAACGATAGTGCACCAGCACTATCTATCTGCATGTCTGCAAGTCCAGAAATACAGCGTTTTGCTTACTGTGCTTAAAAAAACTTTTTTTTCATATAATGCACATCTAGGATTAGACGTGCATAAGGGACTGTCACATTTAGGCCACAAATACGGCTATTAGGATACTGTGGTGAAAAATCCCTCTGATATACTGCACATCTGGGATTACACTTGTATAGGTGACTGTCACATTTAGGCCACAAATAAGGCTTTTAGGATATTGTGGTGAAAAAACCCCCTTTTTTTCATATACTGCACATCTGTGATTACACGTGCATAGGTGACTGTCACATTTAGGCCACAAATAAGGCTTTTAGGATACTGTGGTGAAAAAACCCTCTGATATAGTGCACATCTGTGATTACACGTGCATAGGTGACTGTCACATTTAGGCCACAAATACGGCTATTAGGTTACTGTTAAAAAAACAACTTTTTTTCATATACTGCACATCTGTGATTACACGTGCATAGGTGACTGTCACATTTAGGCCACAAATAAGGCTTTTAGGTTACTGTGGTGAAAAATCCCTCTGATATACTGCACATCTGGGATTACACTTGCATAGGTGACTGTCACATTTAGACCACAAATAAGGCTTTTAGGATACTGTGGTGAAATGTTTTTTTTTTTTCATATACTGCACATCTGTGATTACACTTGCATAGGTGACTGTCACATTTAAGCCACAAATACGGCTATTAGGATACTGTGGTGAAAAAAAACACATTTTTTTCATATACTGCACATCTGTGATTACACGTGCATAGGTGACTGTCACATTTAGGCCACAAATACCGCTGTCATATAGAGTTAAAAAAAAAAAATTTGAGTGCATTACCCTACATCAGGGTTTTTATTGGCGGTTAATTATTTTTAACATACTTAACCACTTTTTACTTTGCTTTGTGAATGCTAACTATGAGGCAAACATCTAATAAGGGACGCGATCATGATCGTAGTGGTGGTGTTGGTGGAGCCTCTGGTGCAGGGAGAGGACGTGGCCGTTCTGCCACAGCCACACGTCCTACTGAACCTACTACCTCAGGTCCCAGTAGCCACTAGAATCTACAGCGATATTTGGTCGGGCCTAATGCCGTTCTAAGGATAGTAAGGCCTGAGCAAGTACAGGCGCTAGTCAATTGGGTGGCCGACAGTGGATCCAGCACGTTCACATTATCTCCCACCCAGTCTTCTGCAGAAAGCGCACAGGTGGCGCCTGAAACCCATGCCCATCAGTCTGTCACATCACCCCTGTGCATATCGGGGAACCTGTCTGAGCCTCAAGTCATGCAGCAGTCTCTTATGCTGTTTGAAGACTCTGCTGGCAGGGTTTCCCAAGGGAATTTAATTAAAGAATCAAATATACAAATAGTATCGGTGTCCGTATAAGGGAGTTTTAACCTGGAAATGGACCCTTTTAAAATATCGCTTTTATTAATTTTACTTTAAAAAGCATAAATATATACACCCTCTGATAACCGGGTATCCAAAATAATAATAGGACAAGATGCTGCCAGCTACCACCGTGAAATGGTGAAAAAGACTAGATACATAAGATAGTTCAGGTATGTAAAAATTCCCGGGGCGTTGGTGACATTTATTGGAGGTTGGGAGTTGGGTAGATGATGGGGCACATTATTAAGGGTATTGGGGATGGTTCTCTCCCTGTACCCGCCCTAAGATAATCCTCTGCCCAGGGATGAGCCCTGATGGTGGGATCACCCTGTCCCCGTACCTACCCTGTCTAGCCCTGTACAACCCTGTACATTGGGAATTTATTATACAGATGATGTCAGTTTTTTACCCCGACGCGTTTTCCACACTTTTGGTTCATCAGGGGGTCGGTTAGAAGATAATGGTTATAATATATAACATCATGCAGGATGAAAAAAACAGATACTAATGGATATATTTACTGTGTCCTGGTGGATGCCATGATGGGGCAGGCCATGTAGGAGGAACTGAAGATTCACATTTATTCTCCTGAAGAAAAGGAGATGTCACATGTTAGGTGTCCCCCTGCGATATGGACTGCCGCCTGCCGTATCTACCCCCCCCCAATTCCCCATCCTTCTTATATTTCTAGTAACGATCCTAGAGCTCACTAGTAATCATTTTCTGACAGTAGGAAGGCAGTAGTCTGGGCCTACATTTTTTGAGCTAAAGAATATAATGCTCTTCCAAGCAATTCACAGTGACTGTTATTAATTATTATTGTTGTTTATATTAATAAAATATCATTATTTCTTTGTAAGAATGTGGATCATTTTATTATATAGTTTAGTTTTCTTTTGTAGATAACTGCGGTCCCTCTCCCATCCTGTACCCATCTCATGTCCTATGTAGTCCCATTCACATTAAAGTTTTCCAATATTTCCCAAGAGTACCTCAGGATAGGTCATCAATGTCAGATCAGTGGGAGACCAGCAGCCAGCACCCCCACCGATAAACTGTTAGAGCTATGGCACACCATAGAGCGCTGTGGCCTTTTCCTTGGCCAGTGACGTCACATTCATTGGTCACAGCACTACCAAGCATAGACACTATACATAATACGGCGCTATGCTTGGTATGCTCTGAGGGGGTTGCATGGTACTGCAGCCCTTTCAAACAGCTGAAAGCCAGACTTCACCAATCTGATATTGACCTGCAATATTGTACTTGTTAAAAAAAACTTTTAATATTATTGTGTTGTAGTCCACTAGATGAGAGCTTCCCACGTGTTTTCCTACATTACCCTAAACTGGTTATCAGAAAGTCATTTCACCCAGTGTAACTAAAACCCTAACTACACAGAAAAACAAAGAGAGATTGGTTCAGAAATAAGATGCAAACTATATGGTGCTTTCAATGTCTTTATTTGAAACATCTCTAAACATTTTAGCTGGCACAAAAATTTTGGGAATTATTCACAGTAAATATTTCATCATCCGGGTCATAAAGGTTCACACCCCACTTATGAGGACTTCAGATGAAGTTTCTCAAATCAGTTTATCAAATTGGTACTATAGACACATCTAACTTGGTATTCTTCCATAAAAAGTAGAATCGCTTTTGTGTGAACATTATAAGGCACTGTTCACATTAACTCGAGCAGTTCCATCATTCCGTCAATATTGATGGCAGGAACAGAACTGCATGCTGTGCCAACCAGGGAACCCTTGATGAAACCCCAAGGGATCCCTATAAGTAAACGGGTCCTGTTGGGCACCACTGGTATTCATTATGAAGCAGATCCAGAACAGCATTGTGGCTTTCATTCTGAAAGAAAGCCAATGCACAAATGTGAACAAAGCCTTAAAGGGGTTTTCCATGACTATGATGTTGCCAACACCTGATCATTGGGATAACAACTGGTGATACCTTGCTGATCAGCTGATGGAAGGGCTATGGTGCTCCAGCATCCCCTTCATTGTATATTTGGCAGTGGCCGTGCCTGGTATTATAGTCCAGTGCAGCTCAGTCCTATTGAATGGGCATTACCAGGTACAGCCACTACCAAATATATGAAGCTGTGCTTGGTAAATTAAGGGGATTCCGTGCTCACTGGAGTGCACGGCCCATTCGGTCAGTTGGAGCTCAGATAGGCCATTAATATTATAGTCTTCATAATCGCTTTTAGAGAAATGCTCTGGAAAATGTGCATACAAGGCATAGTGCTCAGCCTAAAGGCATGCCATAAGGATTCCAAAAACACTAGGGCTGGGTCAAGGTATTTTGGCACCCTAGGCGGAGCAGGCAAATTAAAAGTAAAACAATTAAAAGCGACATTACTACTAATAAAAAGATTAAAACACAGGTAAAAGAAGCAGTGGACTGCAGATCCAGTGACTTACAGGTGACGTCTCCATGGATTCCAGTTGTTCACTTTCCTTTCCTTCTCCATTTGGTCCAGACCATCACGGGCAGACGCCTTTAGTCAGGGGTATACAGCCCCATCTGCCACATAAGACACCAGTATTACTATAGGACACATGGTAGATGGGGGACTGTCACAGATTTAGCAAGTGCCAGTGCCACTATAAAATGTCCCCCCCCCCCCGCCCCAGTGCCGGTATATAATGCTCCCCCACCCAAGTGGTAGTAAATAATACTCCCTCCACTACCGAGGACATTTCAGGGCTCCTAGGGTCTAGGTTCCGGCGTATGTATTTTCCCACCTTCAGGGTCTATACATACTGACAGGAGTCAGGGCCAGGTTTAGGGGCTTCCTAGGAGGTGACCTTTTTCCTCTCCCTAGCCTTGAGGCCTAGTTCTCTGTCCCTCCTCTCCTCTGTATTCATGACATTAACGCTGTGAGAATCAGATACCCATGTACGCAGCTAGTGACCGCTCATGCCCTCCTGAATTCAACTGCTGTGGCCCGAATCTCACCTCCAAAGCTCCCTGCTCCATATTTTAATCAGAGACAACTGGAGGACGAGGACAGAATGTAGCAGCTATTGATGGTTACCACAGAGAGACAGCTTTTTGGACAATACATTGTGTTGCACTGTGGTATATGGTTCTGCTGGGACGTTATTTTGCACTATGATATTCCAGACCCTGCCTATTTGTGTTGCTCCATCTTCTGTCAATTTGGACCCGTCTAGAACATGAAGCCACTTTATTTTATTTTTTACAGAACTGCTTTAAGTTTTCAGTCCACCCCTGCTCTGCACTAGGCATGTGTATCAGTTTTACCTCACAAATGTAAAACTCTTTTTTTGGCACATATCTGGAGGACGTTCCTCCCTTTCTGTGGGTGGGCTAGCAGCAGCTCAACATTCACCTGCATTGTTAACCCCTATTTCCCCTGCATAGAAAATAGTCCATGAATTTTTGCTGTTTTTACAAGTCAAAAACATTCTTGGAAAAAAATAGTGTGGCAACACCCCAATAAGGGTGCTGTGGACTGCAAATTGCGGTCCGCAATGCATGGGCACCGTCCGTGGGGCAGGCACATGGGGATCACAGACCCATTCACTTGAATGGGTTCGTGATCCTTCCTTTCCGCAAAAAGATAGAGCAAGTTCTATCTTTTTGCGGTGCGGAAGCACTGAACGGAACCCCAGAAAGCACTCCGTAGTGCTTCCGTAGTGTTCCGTTCCGCATCTCCGGATTTGCGGACCCATTGAAATTAAAGGGTCCGCATCCGTGATGCGGAATGGCCAGAAAACGGTGCCAGTGTATTGCGGAACCGCAAATGCGGTCCGCAATACGGCAACGGGCAGCACGACTTCGTGTGAACGAGCCCTAAGGTTCAGCAGTGCTCGCTGATTCCTTTTCACTCTCTCTTTTAAACATGAAGAATTTGGAAACTGTAAAGAGTGAACATTTTTCAGGATTCAGTGCCATACAGGTAATATACCAGAGGCCATATTGTTTTATGACTTCACAGTCGGTGGTAATTGTGGTTGGGTCATTGTAATCATTGTCATTTGCTCTGCTCATTCAGCTGGGGGATATCAAAGAGGTTCTACTGACTGCATAATGCCAGAATTGTGAAAATGTTGCTTATAGAGGACCTGTCACCTCTCCTGACATGTCTGTTTTAGTAACTACTTGCATCCTTCTTGTACTAACAATTCTAGAGCATCTATTCTTATGACTGTATGTTGTGCCATTCCTTTAAAAAATGTCTATCACTAAAAAGTAAGAGGTGTAGCTATAGGGGTGCAGAGGTGGCCCAGAGACTGTACTGACATGGCAAATGCTAGGTGGGGGGCCAGTTACAGATTTCACGTCATTTTAGAATTTTTTTACTTCTATTTCCTGTCTTTTCCCAAGATATACATATGTTGCAAAGCAATTTACTACTAATGTACACGGTACATGTGGTTACAACGATGCTGGCATCCAGTATCACATGGTCACTTTCTGTGCACTCGTTCCACACGTTATATAGGAGCATCCTAGCTTAACTGGGTTATTGTCTAGCAAGCTGGCCATTTACACACAAGGATAGTGTTTCACATCCAGAGTTCCATGATTCATTGCGGGGTTAACTGCTGGAAAACTGACATAGGGCGAGCAAAACATTCATCAAGTGTGAACTACTTCATGTTTTCACTGCTCTGACTTTCTCTGATGCACATGGTTTTAAGTTTGTCCCAATTTTATACAACAGTATAAAAAAGGATTGTGTTATCCATGCAATGAGTTATGGCAGTGACTGATCCATGATAGTAGGGTTTTTATTGATGGGAAATATCTCCATGGATTCTTTTAAGGGCATGCGATGGGGCATAGCAGCTACAATTTGGCACAGTGGATAAGGGGCTCCACCTCAACCCAGAGGTGAGGTATAGTTAGAGGTAACTAAGGAAAGGGAGAGTAAGAGGGTAATAAAATAAGGAAAACCCCCAAAATAATAATATGATACAGGAGACCATAATAATCATGCCTCCCTACCCACTTGATAATAGTCATGAATAGGGGCATCAGGTCTCATTCAAAGTTTTGCAATGAGGTCTCTTGAGTTCTTCAATGGGAAAAAATGGGAATCACTGGCTCAACAGTAAGATCTTAGCAACTGGGTCATTTTGCTTCAAACATTTTGCCATTTGGCAATAGTTATTGGGAGTCATTTATCAAACTGGTGTAAAGTAGAACTGGCTTAGTTGCCCATAGCAACCAATCAGCTTCCTCCTTTCATTTTCCAAAGGATCTGTCCAAAATGAAAGGTGGAATCTGATTGGTTGCTCTGGGCAACTAAGCCAGTTCTATTTTACACCAGTTTGAGTAATTGACCCCGATTATCTTTATAATATACTATTTGCACCATAATGTACCAAAAATCACTATACAATTACTGCATAATTACAGAAAAAAACAGTATTTTTTGTGACATGTGTGTTATTTTTATGCATCTTAAGGGTGTTGGCCACCTTTTGGGAGGTTTTGTCTTATCTGTTTCCTGCTGCTGGCTCCCAGCACTTTCACTCCACAGCCTCAGCTACCTCATTCAGGTACCCCACTGTCACCATCTTCTTTGACCCCACCTCAGCATTGTATTATGTCACTTGGTCACCCTACACAAGTGGGGCAGGTCACCATTGTGGTCAGTCATTGGCTGCATCGCTGTCAAAGCAGATGTTAACAGCGGGGGACCAGAACAAGGCAGCCAAGGCTGGGGAGTGAAGGAGGCAGAACCCAGCAGCGGTGTGCAGGTAAGTAAGCTTCCCTTTTGCCAGTCTGGCCTGGTGGGGAGTTTGCAAAAAAAAAAATACCAAAAGGTGGCCAACCCTTTTAAGGCCTCTTGCACACGAACGTTTTTTTTACCCGTTTACGTTCCGTTTTTGCGTTCCGTATAAGGACCGTATACAGAACCATTCATTTCAATGGATCCGCAAAAAAACGGAAGGTACTCTGTATGCCTTCCGTTTCCGTATTTCCGTTTTTCCGTTCCGTTCAAAGATAGAACATGTCCTATTATTGTCTGCATAACGAACAAGGATAGTACTGTTCTACCAGGGGCCAGCTGTTCCGTTCCGCAAAAAACGGAATGCACACGGACGTCATCCGTATTTTTTGCGGATCCGTTTTTTGCGGACCGCAAAATACTCAAAAAGCCATACGGTCGTGTGCAAGAGGCCTAAGGCTGCCAATCATTGAGAACAAGTATTGATAGGAATGTTCATTCCAGACAATTGGCAAGGTAATTGTGCTGCCGATCAGCAGAAAAACAAGAAAACGCTCCTTTGTCGTCTGATCGCATCTTTTATGCAGAATAAAAGATGCCTGATTATCGGGGGCACATCGCCTTGTGTAATCAAGAACGTGCTGGCGATAATCAGTGCAACTGAATGGAGGAGGAACAATTGCAGTAGATTGTTCCTCCCCCAATATACTTTTCATTGGCCTGTGTGATAGGCGGATGCAAACGACTGCCGATCAATGTTTTTATCGCCGATCGATGCTTGTCCTACCAGAACATTAGGCATTACAGTCTTAAATGGCCCTTTATACGGGCCTAGAATCGCATAGATTATTGCTAACAAGCATTGATAGTAACGCTCATTAGTGATGATCAGGCGGTGTAAATGCATTCTGAGCGGATCCTTTTCCATTCAGAATGCATTAGGGCAAAACTGATCCGTTTTGGACCGTTTGTGAGAGCCGTGAACGGATCTCACAAACGGAAAGCCAAAACGCGAGTGTGAAAGTAGTCTTACTTACTGAGCTGAGTCATTTTATTTTACCTGTAGGCTTGTTATCAGCAATATCCCAATCCAAGAGTCAAATAGACAAAGGTGATTTGGGCGGTTTACAGGAGGACAGGTGATAGACTGCATGGGTCAGAGCTCAAAAGAATCTCAGGTTGGTAAACAAATGCCCATTGAATAAAAGGACAGAGGCCGAGAGATAAGGGAGGGAATCAGGGGTGTCGTAAAGTGAATTTTTTGTATCCTGTTCCATTCTACAGTTAGTAACATGTGATCGTCACATACTGTAGGTTCCCTTCTGTAAAGCTGTCTGAGGTCACTGCCAGAGCACTGAATTCCCGGGGTTGGCTTGTTTTCAGTGGCTCTAACAACAGGAATGGCATAAAAAGTCTGTTATGTAACATTCCCTGATATACATTGACATACACAGTCTGCGAGCCTCACATGCCTATTTCATTTACAGAGAACAATTGGAAAGCTGTTTGCATTCCTTCACTATATCAGTATAACACCACGCCACATTACATTTCAACACCGCAGCTCGACAGACACTTCTTTTCTTATTCTGCTTCTTGTCTCTGTTTTTGGAAGCTGGAAGGGGATTGATAGGAATTTTGCATTACAAAAAAATTATGTTTATACGTATACCATTATTGGAGAGCTTCACAATCATCTTTTTTTTTACTAGAATAATAGAAATTTGACACATGAAAAGCGAGGAATGCACCCAAAATGTAAAAAGAACAATGCATTACCGGTGCAAATTCCAGTTAAGTATAAGCCACACTCAACATGACTACTATGAAACCTATAAAGAGCTTGATTCCATATGTTAGTGCAAACAGTCCAATGCATATAAGTTACGCTGGGTTCACACCAGAGCGTACTGAACGTATGCTCTGTAGGCGCGATTGTACGGGCATTTACAATCGCGCCGCGGAGACAAGCGAACGCTCATTGTCGCGCGTTCCCGGAAGTCTATGTATGGGAACGCGCGACACTACGCCCCGAAGAAGCTCCTGAACTTCTTGGGGGGTCGGGCGTTTTACAGCGCGATCGTACGCGCTGTAAAACGCCCAGGTGAGAACCATGCCGATAGGGAAGCATTGGTTTCTCCTTGTTGAGCATTTTACAGCGCGTAGGAACGCGCTGTAAAACGCGCTGTAAAACGCTCAGGTCTGAACCAGCTGTTAAGGCTCCTTTCACACTTGCGGCAGAGGAATCCAGCAGGCAGTTCCGTCGCTGTAACTGCCTGCCGAATCCGTCAAAAGGTATGCCAACTGATGGCATTTGTAAGACTGATCAGGATCCTGATCAGTCTTACAAATGCATTGAAATGCCAGATCTGGATCAGATCTGGCATTTATTTTTTTCGGTCTGCGCATCCGGAAGGGCGGATCCGGCATTGCGGTATTTTAAATGCACTAATACATTCCTATGGGAGAAAATGCAGAATCCAGCATTTTCGGCAAGTGTTTCCGGATTTTTGGCCGGAGATAAAACCGTGACATGCTGCGGTATTATCTCCATCCTGAACAGTCAAAAAGACTGAACTGAAGATATCCTGATTCACCCTGTACAGATTTCTCTCCATTCAGAATGCATGGGGATAAAACTGATCAATTCTTTTCCGGTATTGAGCCCCTAGGACAGAACTCTATGCCTGAAAAGAAAAACGATAGTGTGAAAGTACCCTTATTCATAAAATGTGCTAAAGTGCTTACATGCAAATCACAGAAACGCATTCAGGGCATCACAGGAGACTAAATACTAATGCATATGGACTGGATCACTGCAAATGGCATCCACTAACCCACATGGACTGAGAGGCATTTGTAGTGGTCAAGTCCTTATGGGTTAATATTTGGTTTTCTGTGATGCCTACGGACAGTAAAAGGTGGTATTGTCTTCAAGGGACTGACTAGATAAAAGACAGGTAGTAGTTACTTCAGAGGGAGCAGTATAGGTTCTTATGCATTGCACTTCCTACTTAAGTGGCTGCAAGCGGTCCATACCAGATGGGAAGAAGGCACCAAGATGGCAGACAGCCCATAAATGGCTTATACTATATATACTATGGGGGAGATTTATCATTCTGGTTTAGCGACCAATCAGATTCTACCTTTTATTTTTTAGAGCTCCTATCTATCTATCTAAAACCAGAAAATAAGGCCGCACTCCAGATATGGTGAAAGGGTGAAGACCCGTTTATTCCCAAGGCAACGTTTCAGCCCAACACAATGAGGCCTTTGTCAATCTTTCTAATGTTGCTGCCAGTGGTGCTGCTGGGGAGGTATCTGCACTTGGGGCGGCATTCCAATTTTTGAGTGAACCATGTCACAGGGAATGTTCTAATAGGATATGTATCGATTACCTCCCTAATTTTTTTGGGGACATATTCTACCATATGTGTATGTGTCTGACTTGTTATCGATACTGGTGGTATCTCGTATCTGCGATGTTGCTGCACAATCATGCATATCTACTATAATTATGTAAATTGATAATTTTTCACTTTTTTATATTTTTTTTAACCCTTTTCTTGATATATTTACTTAAAGGTTCAGCGACACCGCTTATACGTTACTGTTAGTAGGTTTGTTATTTGAACTACATATACTTTTGGTGTTTGTGGTGCTGCCGTATATTTAAGCCAATCTGTATCCCTTTTGTGAGCTATTGGGGATTAGCAGACCTCTATACGATCCTATTGGGTTTTTGTGTATGTAGATGCTGTTATGTTCTATGGGCTGGTGAGATTTTTGTAGGTTATTTTTTTTTTTAGACTAACATCAAGCCTGCATTACAGTGTACACTTACAGTCAGGTCCATAAATATTGGGCCATCTGCACAATTCTAACATTTTTGGCTCTATACACCACCATAATGGATTTGAAATGAAACGAACAAGATGTGCTTTAACTGCAGACTGTCAGCTTTAATTTGAGGGTATTTACATCCAAAGCAGGTGAACGGTGTAGGAATTAGAACAGTTTGCATATGTGCCTCCCACTTGTTAAGGGACCAAAAGTAATGGGACATAATAATAATCATAAATCAAACTTCACTTTTTAATACTTGGTTGCAAATCCTTTGCAGTCAATTACAGCCTGAAGTCTGGAACGCATAGACATCAGACACTGTGTTTCATCCCTGGTGATGCTCTGCCAGGCCTCTACTGCAACTGTCTTCAGTTCCTGCTTGTTCTTGGGGCATTTTCCCTTCAGTTTTGTCTTCAGCAAGTGGAATGCATGCTTAATCGGATTCAGGTCAGGTGATTGACTTGGCCATTGCATAACATTCCACTTCTTTCCCTTAAAAAACTCTTTGGTTGCTTTTGCAGTATGCTTTGGGTCATTGTCCATCTGCACTGTGAAGCGCCGTCCAATGAGTTCTGAAGCATTTGGCTGAATATGAGAAGATAATATTGCCCGAAACACTTCAGAATTTATCCTGTTGCTTTTGTCAGCAGTCACATCATCAATAAATACAAAAGAACCAGTTCCATTGGCAGCCATACATACCCACGCCATGACACTACCACCACCATGCTTCACTGATGAGGTGGTATGCTTAGGATCATGAGCAGTTCCTTTCCTTCTCCATACTCTTCTCTTCCCATCACTCTGGTACAAGTTGATCTTGGTCTCATCTGTCCATAGGATGTTGTTCCAGAACTGTGAAGGCTTTTTTAGATGTTGTTTGGCAAACTCTAATCTGGCCTTCCTGTTTTTGAGGCTCACCAATGGTTTACATCTTGTGGTGAACCCTCTGTATTCACTCTGGTGAAGTCTTCTCTTGATTGTTGACTTTGACACACATACACCTACCTCCTGGAGAGTGTTTTTGATCTGGCCAACTGTTGTGAAGGGTGTGTTCTTCACAGGGAAAGAATTCTTTGGTCATCCACCACAGTTTTTTTCCGTGGTCTTCTGGGTCTTTTGATGTTGCTGAGCTCACCGGTGCGTTCCTTCTTTTTAAGAATGTTCCAAACAGTTGTTTTGGCCACACCTAATGTTTTTGCTATTTCTCTGATGGGTTTGTTTAGTTTTTTCAGCCTAATAGTGGTTTTTTTCACTGATAGTGACAGCTCTTTGGTTCTCATCTTGAGAGTTGACAGCAACAGATTCCATATGCAAATATCACACTTGAAATGAACTCTGGACCTTTTATCTACTCATTGTAATTGGGATAATGAGGGAATAACACACACCTGGCCATGGAACAGCTGAGAAGTGTTGAGAATGGAACACCTGAGAATTGTCCCATTACTTTGGGTCCCTTAACAAGTGGGAGGCACATATGCAAACTGTTGTAATTCCCACACCGTTCACCTGATTTGGATGTAAATACCCTCAAATTAAAGCTGACAGTCTGCAGTTAAAGCACATCTTGTTCGTTTCATTTCAAATCCATTGTGGTGGTGTATAGAGCCAAAAATGTTAAAATTGTGTCGATGTCCCAATATTTATGGACCTGACTGTATATCCACAAGTGCCTTCAAGTGTCATTAAATTGCTATCCAACCAGCCACCATACCTGCTCATCTGGTACCAGAATCTGCACTTTGTACTTAAAAATACTGCTGGATGTGCAGTATATTTTGCATTAGAGAGACTTTTAAATGTTTACTTCCACTACCTTTCCACTGCACCGATCCCCAGGGAGCAATTGCCTGAAGAAGTACACCATGACAAAGCCTCATCAGGGCCACTACCACTCCCATCCTCTGCACGGCTCCTCAGCGTGGCCGCGTCACATGCGCTATGTGGTCATACCCTTATAAATGTAGTATTATTATTCACTGAGGCAGTTCAGATGAATGTCCATGTGATACATGGATGACCTAATTTTGCCAGAGTGGGAGTCACAGTTTTGCATAATAGATGGGTCTCTTGAGCTACGGCGCTGAACCACCTTCAATGACCTCCAAATGCCCAAAAAGGACATATATATGATCATGTGTTGTCGTGATGGCACAAGCAAGCACCCTATAATTCGAAAGTATATTATCTTGATGTGGCATTTACATAATATTAACATATGGCAGTTGTAGCAGCACAATCAGCAGTAAGAGAGTGACCGTGATCCTTGCAATCAGTGATATTAATGCTGTCAGCAAAGGCTCAGTGTGAACCCAGCATTGTCATCACCAAGGTTCACATTTTTATGCAAGCAGCCTAGGTCTTTTGAAAGGCAACCTGCCTGGTGATAATAGCGTATTATTATGTACAGGCATGATTAATTACAACCAGATAAAGCTTTAGTAGGGTGCCAGCCACATAGTAACATGTAGTGCATAGTGGTGGCTACTATGTTATTGGTCTTGCCCATACTTAGATGGTAATGTCTGTAAAGCGCTGTGGAATATGTCAGCGCTATATAAGTGAGTAAAATAATAATAATAGTAGGATTGGCCATTCCAGTCAGTTAGATTAATTTAACCTAAATGTTTGTATTTTTGTTTTGCAATGTTGATAGAGAATAAGGAGAAAAAGGTGCAGCCCACCTAGTATGGGCATGACCATAGGCTGCTAGCCAACACGCTGCACTGCACATACTGTAACTGATGTGTTCGAGAACTGTATCAATTTAGAACTGCAAATAATTGTGGCAAATATGTCTGTATGGTGTGCTAATACTGCAACTAGTGTTGAGGGAAGCAAGCCTCGGATCATAGATTCGAAGTCTTGCAAGACTTCAGAGATAACGAATTTGACCTCACCGGAGCCCATACATTTGAATGTTGTATGAAGACGGACCTCTGTACAGCATTCAAGCAAGGTTTCGACCGCAGCGATTTTGGATCTATGATCCGAAGCTTGCTTCGCTCAACCCTAACTGCAGCATTCTGTTTTATCATTTTAAGGTCATCTGTCAGCAAATTTGTACCTATGAAACTGTCTGACCTGTTACATGTGCACTTGGCAGCTAAAGGCATCTGTGTTGGTCCCATGTTCATATGTGCCTGCATTGCTGAGAAAAATGATGTTTTAATATATGCAAATGAGCCTCTAAGAGCAACAGGGGCGTTGCCATTACTCCTAGAGGCTCAGCTCTCTCTGTATGAATGTACCCTGGACCTGTCCTTGAAATATGATATGATTTTATTTTTCATATAGAGATATTACACAGAAATATACCAGTATGTTATAGTCAAAAGAAAATAGATAGTCCCCACACGACAATAACATTTTAACAATAAATCAAAAAGATATTTAAAATAAAAATGAACACCATTGAATAAATATTTTTAAAAAATTTAATTAATCTTCTACACTGAACAAAAATATAAACGCAACACTTTTGGTTTTGCTCCCATTTTGCATGAACTGAACTCAAAGATCTGAAACATTTTCTACATACACAAAAGACCCATTACTCTCAAATATTGTTCACAAATCTGTCTAAATCTGTGTTAGTGAGCACTTCTCCTTTGCAGAGATAATCCATCCCACCTCACAGGTGTGGCATATCAAGGTGCTGATTAGACAGCATGAATATTGCACAGGTGTGCCTTAGACTGCCCACAATAAAAGGCCACTCTGAAATGTGCACAGTTTTGCCTTTCTGGGGGGTTCAGAAAACCAGTCAGTGTCTGGTGTGGCTACCATTTGCCTCACGCAGTGCAACACATCTCCATCGCATAGAGTTGATAAGATTGTTGATTGTGGCCTGTGGAATGTTGGTCCACTCCTCATCAATAGCTGTGCGAAGTTGCAGAATATTGGCAGGAACTGGAACACGCTGTCGTATACGCCGATCCAGAGCATCCCAAACATGCTCATTAGGTGACATGTCCGTTGAGTATGCTGGCCATCCAAGAACTGGGATGTTTTCAGCTTCCAGGAATTGTGTACAGATCCTTGCAATATGGGGCCGTGCATTATCATGCTGCAACATGAGGTGATGGTTGAGGATGGATGGCACAACAATCGGCCTCAGGATCCCGTCACGGTATCTCTGTGCATTCAAAATGCTATCAATAAAATGCACCTGTGTTCGTTGTCAATAACATAACCCCACCACCACCATGGGCTACTGGATCCACAACGTTGACGTCAGCAAACCACTCACTCACACAACACCACACATGCTATATACCATCTGCCCTGAACAGTGAAAACCGGGACTCATCCGGGACTCTTTTTTGCAAATTCAGTGTTACAAAATATTAACGGTGCAAAAACAATTGCAATAGGAAGGGGTATAAGAAGCAAACTCAGGACCTGAGCCCTCTCCTCATGCTGCGTTTACCGACTATATAATACAATCAGACAGATTTAGTTTCACTGGCAGCCTGATGGATGAATCTGCTGGATGCACAGAGAATGTTACCTACTGAAATGCATAGTGCCTGCTGAAAATTATGGTGGACGGATAATACAGGGTGGGCCATTTATATGGATACACCTTAATAAAATGGGAATGGTTGGTGATATTAACTTCCTGTTTGTGGCACATTAGTATATGTGAGGGGGGCAACTTTTCAAGATGGGTGGTGACCATGGCGGCCATTTTGAAGTCCGCCATTTTGAATCCAACTTTTGTTTTTTCAATAGGAAGAGGGTCATGTGACACATCAAACTTATTGGGAATTTCACACGAAAAACAATGGTGTGCTTGGTTTTAACGTAACTTTATTCTTTCATGAGTTATTCACAAGTTTCTCTTTGTTTACAGCCATTGACATGTCGCCGAGGTTAACACGTAAGGAGCGGATAGAAATTGTGTTGATGTCTGGTGAACGCAGTAACCGGGTCATTGCAGCAGATTTCAATGCAAGACACCCTACGAGACCACCCATCTCCCATGCTACAGTTAGCAAACTGCTTGCTAAGTTTCGTGAAACGGGTTCAGTGTTGGATTTGCCAAAATGTGGACGCATGAAATCTGTCTCTAATGAAGAAACACCAGTGGCTGTCCTAGCTTTATTCAGCAAGAGCCCACAGCGTAGCACTCGCCGCATGTCACTGGAGAGTGGCATTAGTCGAACATCCCTTCGGCGGATATTAGCTACTCACCAATGGCACCCTTACAAACTCCAGCTACTGCAGCATCTCAACGAGGATGACCCAGATCGGCGCACTGAATTTGCAGAATGGGCAAAACAAAAATTGGAACAGGACCCTCAGTTTACGCAGAAGATTTTGTTCAGTGATGAGGCAAACTTTTATGTGAATGGTGAAGTGAACAAACAAAACCACCGCTATTAGTCTGACACTAACCCACATTGGATAGATCCCTCCAAGACTGTTGGAACAAAAAAATTGATGGTATGGTGTGGTATATGGGGTACAAAGATAGTGGGGCCATTCTTCATCAATGGAAACCTCAAGGCCACTGGATATGCGAAATTGCTACATGATGATGTGTTTCCCTCTTTATGCACTGAAGCTGGCACGTTCCCTGAGTTTTTCCAGCAAGATGGTACACCAACACATTATGGGTGTCAGGTCTGAGCATTCCTAGATGAACAATTTCCTGGAAAGTGGATTGGTCGTCGTCGTGGGCCAGTTGAATGGCCCCCAAGGTCTCCCGATCTGACCCCCTTAGACTTTTATCTTTGGGGTCATCTGAAGGCAATTGTCTATGCTGTGAAGATAAAAGATGTGCAGCACCTGAAACTACGGATACTGGAAGCCTGTGCTAGCATTTCTCCTGCGGTGTTGCTATCAGTGTGTGAAGAGTGGGAGAAGAGGGTTGCATTGACAATCCAACACAATGGGCAGCACATTGAACACATTTTATGAGTGGTCAGAAACTTGTAAATAATTCATGAAAGAATAAAGTTACGTTAAAACCAACCATTGTTTTTCTTGTGAAATTCCCAATAAGTTTGATGTGTCACATGACCCTCTTCCTATTGAAAAAACAAAAGTTGGATTCAAAATGGCCGACTTCAAAATGGCCGCCATAGTCACCACCCATCTTGAAAAGTTTCCCCCCTCACATATACTAATGTGCCACAAACAGGAAGTTAATATCACCAACCATTCCCATTTTATTAAGGTGTATCCATATAAATGGCCCACCCTGTAGTATGGGACCTTTTTAAGGGTTAGGGCCCTTATTTCCGTTGAATACTAATTGAAAGGCTGCCGCATATCAAGACATTTTGGATAATTGCATGCTTCCAAATATGTGGAAAAAGTTTGGGGAAGACCATTTCCTATTCCAACATGACTACACCCCCCTGTTGTACTGTTGGACAGCCCTTTAATGTGTGAATATTGTTTTCTTCTGAGGATGATCTGGAAAGATAAAGCTCTAGTTTTGACCATAATAAATATTTAAAGGGAATGTATAATCAGAAAATAACCTATTGATTAAATCAGATATTTGGGGGGGGGGGGTGTTAGAATTTTTAGTGATTGAAAAATTTTCAATTTCAATATCTTTAAAAAAAAATAAAAATCTTTAAAGTGTTTGCCCTGGCTCCTAGGCCTAATAATATGTCAAGATTCCTGTTTAGAGATACGCTTTACAGCAACCACATGGTGAACTAATCGATTGATGAACAAATCGATTCATCTCTAATAACAAGGCTTAGCTGCCAGTATGAAAATTGCAGGATTTGGGGATAAAAAAAAATAATAATATATAGATAGTGACATGGAAAATTGAAAAATAATTCTAAATAAATATATTTAATAAAGCATCCTGAGAAGTATCCTGTAGTGTTGCACACCCGCGCTTGAAGCATTACCCAAAGGAGACCCAACATGTACGGAACCCCTGAAGCACCTTGCTAGCTGCTTGAGATCGAGCCCGATGCCAAAAAAGGGGCAAACTCCTCTCCAGCCTGAGCGGGATGCCTCCTCCTAAGATGGCGCTGGGGGTGAAGGAGCTGCAGAGGGAGTGAGCCGAGTTATAACCACGTGGCTGGAGAAAGCTGCCTGCAAGTCTGAAGAACCGGGCACTGATATTGTTGAGAAGGATCGAGTTCGCCCATAATCCAGACCAGAATGGGGACTCTTCTGATGAGGATGTTTCTCTTCCCCAGTCGCGGACCTCACCACAGACGCAGAGTCCCAGACGTAGTATTCCTACAGAAGGGCCTGGTAAGGATCCCACTCTCAAAGATGTTATGGTTGCGCTGGCTAAATGTAATACCTCCTTGTGACCCCTTAATACTCAGATGGGGGGACTGTCTTCAGACCTCTCCCTCATCAGGCATGACTTGCACAAAGTGGCAGAATGTACAAAGGAGGTGGAGAAAAGGGTCTCTGATCTGGAAGATGTAGTTCCTCCTCTTAAAAGCACAACTAAGAGGGCAGACCAAGATATACTGTAGCAGCATTATTTCTTAAAGCGGATGATATGAGGTATTTAGTAATCGTCTATTGAAGGGTATGCCAATTTATGCTTACTGTGTTGTTTTGGGTATTTGGGATATGGGAAGCAGTGGGGGTGGTTCTCTTATTCTGGTCTTGGGTTGCTGATGTGGCTGTGGGAAAGATGGGTTGAAAGTTTGTCTACAGTACAGCATTGTAGGATTATGCACCATGGAGATGTCTGTTCCAATTCTCAGTTGGAATGTTCGGGGGATAGCAGACCCCACTAAGAAGATGGAAGATGAAGATGGATATATTTAAATTTCTAACGAAAAATACAAATGTGATAGCACTCTACATCCAGCAATTTGCCTCCATGCTGGATGAGGCATTGGTGTACATTTTGGCCAAAGCGTAGTAAGCCACTCACCGCGTCAAGGTCGCCTCTATTTGAGTGGTCCCTAACTCTAGTTCCTACCTGTTCATGGGCCATGACAGCCACACAAAATCCAGGGAATGCAGGTCAGCGTGCACGCCAAGCACACTCTGCTTTTAACCCCGTCCGGTGCCATTACAGCTTTCATCGGATCCAGGGATGCAAGTACCAACATGCACGCTGAGCCCACCATATACTTCTCCTGGAGCCAAATGACTACTGGTAGGTTCTATATATGCAGACTCAGTTTTATACTGACTTTAAAACCAGCCTCCAGGACAGATTGACTGGTCAGGTGTGCAATGACTCCAAGGAGATCGCCACGCCTCCAATATATACTGCAAAGAAAAAATTTGGGGATTTGGGTCAGCACAACCTGTATGTGGTGCACATCACTATGGCGAAATACATATACAAACGAAAAATACAAATGTGATAGCACTCTACATCCAGCAATTTGCCTCCATGCTGGATGAGGCATTGGTGTACATTTTGGCCAAAGCGTAGTAAGCCACTCACCGCGTCAAGGTCGCCTCTATTTGAGTGGTCCCTAACTCTAGTTCCTACCTGTTTATGGGCCATGACAGCCACACAAAATCCAGGGAATGCAGGTCAGCGTGCACGCCAAGCACACTCTGCTTTTAACCCCGTCCGGTGCCATTACAGCTTTCATCGGATCCAGGGATGCAAGTACCAACATGCACGCTGAGCCCACCATATACTTCTCCTGGAGCCAAATGACTACTGGTAGGTTCTATATATGCAGGTTGTGCTGACCCAATTCCCCAAATTTTTTCTTTGCAGTATATATTGGAGGCGTGGCGATCTCCTTGGAGTCATTGCACACCTGACCAGTCAATCTGTCCTGGAGGCTGGTTTTAAAGTCAGTATAAAACTGAGTCTGCATATATAGAACCTACCAGTAGTCATTTGGCTCCAGGAGAAGTATATGGTGGGCTCAGCGTGCATGTTGGTACTTGCATCCCTGGATCCGATGAAAGCTGTAATGGCACCGGACGGGGTTAAAAGCAGAGTGTGCTTGGCGTGCACGCTGACCTGCATTCCCTGGATTTTGTGTGGCTGTCATGGCCCATGAACAGGTAGGAACTAGAGTTAGGGACCACTCAAATAGAGGCGACCTTGACGCGGTGAGTGGCTTACTACGCTTTGGCCAAAATGTACACCAATGCCTCATCCAGCATGGAGGCAAATTGCTGGATGTAGAGTGCTATCACATTTGTATTTTTCGTTTGTATATGTATTTCGCCATAGTGATGTGCACCACATACAGGTTGTGCTGACCCAATTCCCCAAATTTTTTCTTTGCAGTATATATTGGAGGCGTGGCGATCTCCTTGGAGTCATTGCACACCTGACCAGTCAATCTGTCCTGGAGGCTGGTTTTAAAGTCAGTATAAAACTGAGTCTGCATATATAGAACCTACCAGTAGTCATTTGGCTCCAGGAGAAGTATATGGTGGGCTCAGCGTGCATGTTGGTACTTGCATCCCTGAATCCGATGAAAGCTGTAATGGCACCGGACAGGGTTAAAAGCAGAGTGTGCTTGGCGTGCACGCTGACCTGCATTCCCTGGATTTTGTGTGGCTGTCATGGCCCATGAACAGGTAGGAACTAGAGTTAGGGACCACTCAAATAGAGGCGACCTTGACGCGGTGAGTGGCTTACTACGCTTTGGCCAAAATGTACACCAATGCCTCATCCAGCATGGAGGCAAATTGCTGGATGTAGAGTGCTATCACATTTGTATTTTTCGTTTGTATATGTATTTTGCCATAGTGATGCACACCACATACAGGTTGTGCTGACCCAATTCCCCAAATTTTTTCTTTGCAGTATATATTGGAGGCATGGCGATCTCCTTGGAGTCATTGCACACCTGACCAGTCAATCTGTCCTGGAGGCTGGTTTTAAAGTCAGTATAAAACTGAGTCTGCATATATAGAACCTACCAGTAGTCATTTGGCTCCAGGAGAAGTATATGGTGGGCTCAGCGTGCATGTTGGTACTTGCATCCCTGGATCCGATGAAAGCTGTAATGGCACCGGACAGGGTTAAAAGCAGAGTGTGTTTGGCGTGCACGCTGACCTGCATTCCCTGGATTTTGTGTGTCTGTCATGGCCCATGAACAGGTAGGAACTAGAGTTAGGGACCACTCAAATAGAGGCGACCTTGACGCAGTGAGTGGCTTACTACGCTTTGGCCAAAATGTACACCAATGCCTCATCCAGCATGGATGTACACATTTGTATTTTTCGTTTGTTTATGTATTTCGCCATAGTGATGTGCACCACATACAGGTTGTGCTGACCCAATTCCCCATATTTAAATTTCTGCTGCGCCACATGCCCACATTGTCTCCAAGAAACACACATGTCTCCCAACACGGTCCACCTGGCAGGGGTATGCTTTACATGCTATGCACACTAGTCACTCTAGAGGGGTAAGTGTCATGGTGCATAAGAATGTACGTTTTCAATGCTTGAGGGCTCTTGCAGATCCAGAGGGGCAGTTTGTCTGCATTCTTTGTTCTGTACATGAGGTGCAGATGATACTAGTTCCACACCTTTTACTAACGTGCCTTTTAACAGGGTGTTGGCATTTATTGCACAATATCCGGAGGTGCCATGCCTAGTGGTTGGAAAATTTAGTAACGTTATTAATGAATCCTTGGACCGATGTAGATTTGCCACCTCTGGACCTGCATCACAAGTTACTTCCTTTGACCTATTGGTATCTGAAGTGGGCCTAGTGGATTTCTGGAGGGCTATGCATGGTGACAAATGCCAATACTCTTGCTGCTCTTCTACGTATTCCTCCTTGCCTTGTCCAGTGTCACGGTGTGAAGTGGGGGGGAAACTCCACACCGTACACCGAAAGGAAAACCGAACAGAAACTAGGCCTAGACACAGGGGAAAGGGAGCAGGGAACTTCCTAATGCATCCCTAAACCTCGCCCTGACTCCGTATGAGCGGACCCAGATGGTAGAAGGGCTCATACACAGGAACCTGGGCCCTAGCTGACCCTGAATAACCCTGGAATAAAGTCAGAACTGAGACACCCTGTTCGTCCACAACAATGATGAACAGGAGTCTATACAGGCCTAGCAGCAAGGAGAGAAGAGGAGAAGACAGTGAACAGCAACTGGATCGGCAGGTAAGAACCCAGTGATACAACACACCAGAAGAACTAGCACTTACCTGCCGCAGCAACAGGATGGAACACCAATACCAATAGCTACCTGGACCCCCATGCGGACAGGATGCATGATGACATCAGGCAGAGCTGCTCACTGACTTGTGGTTCCCCCTCCAGGGAACCCAGGAGCCCTCTCACCGAAGGCACAGACAGACATGGGAAAAATATCTAGCAAACATGCTGGACTACAAACACCAACAGACAAGACATGTAACAACAAGTAGACATACAATAAAACCGCAAACAAAACCCACACCATACTAAAAGACATGTAAGGAAGGGTAGAGGACATAACAACAATAGGAAGACATTGGAGAGACCTTGATGTCAAACTAGGTGGCCCTCACACTGGACAAATGAAATCTCCAGCACAGGAGCATAACTCCAGCACACACCAAGGCTGGAGTACAACTAAACTCCTGCTACCAGCCACAGGCAATATAAGCACCTAGTGACCACACCCAGCCAGGTAGTTAACCCCACACACACCAGACAGGGAAACCAACCATAAAGGCAAATTGTACACACATGCTGCAAAAAACACGTTGCCCCAGGCAGCGAGCATGCACGGCTATCGTGTCACAGCGAACAACAACACGACCATGACACAGTCTGTCCTTACTTCCTGCAGTGTGGGCAATTGACTACTTGCCTAGGTCCCTGTCAGATCATGCTCCTTTATAGGTAATTCTGCTGTTTGGGGAGCAGATGCAACATGGGCCCTCAGTTTGGCACCTACAACCATTTTGGTTAAAGGTGGTGTGAGATGAGGACAGAATTAGAGAAGACTAATCCAAGTTTTCTAGGCTAAACAAAGGTACTGCCTCACCCCATATGGTGTGGGACGCTATGAAGGAGTTTCTTAGAGGCCTATACATTGGTGCCATACATAGAGAAATTAAAGACAGAGACAAAGATATGGCATTTCAGCAGACATTAAAGGCTGCAGAGGAGGCTTATGTTCTTCTCCCGTCCCCTGCTAATAAAGTTAGGCTGAGGGTCCATTTACACGTCCGCAAATGGGTCCGCATCCATTCCGCAATATCTGATCCATGGGGCCGGAGGAGATGCGGAGAGCACACTATGTGCTCTCCGCATCCGCATTTCCGGAACGCGGCCCTGAACTTCGGGGCTTCAGCCCTAAACTTCCGGGCCGCGGCTCCGCCAAAAAATAGAACATGTCCTATTCTTGTCCGCAACTGCGGACAAGAATAGGCAGTTATATGGGGGGGGGGGGTTCGGCCGGGTGTATTGTGGATCCGCAATACACTACGGACGTGTGAATGGACGCTGAAGGTGGCCCAAGAGGACTGGAATGATCACCTGCTGGAAATGGCTACTAGGATGTGGCAGTTTTATAAGCAACAATACTTTGATGAAGGAGAACGGGTGGGGCATATGCTTTCCATGGTGGTTAAAGTGCAGCATGGTGGGGGTATTCTGACAGTCCTGGGAGACTTTTACTCTTCATTGTAGGCCTCTAAGGTATTCCCTTCTGACTCAGAAATAGCCATGGGCATAGCTATAGGGGGTGAAAAGGTAGCAGTCGCTACCGGGCCCAGAAGCCAGAGGGGGCCCTAAGACCCTTGTGCCGCATAAGAAGACACTGGTATTATAGAGAGTGCATGCTGGTCAAGTTACACCTCTGGCTGGAGGGAAGGGGTTAGGTAAAAAATTTGACATGAGGGGGGGTGTTTCAATTTTGCCTCAGGCAGCAAGAAAGCTATGTGCTTCCCTGCCCCTGGACACAAGACACTGAGGGAAGGGGGCCCAAGCTGAACCCTTGCACCAGTGCTCATGAGCCTTTAGCTATGCCCCTGGAAATAGCTGCCTTTTTGACCAGGGTGCAACTGGCTAATTTGTCAGTGGAGGATAGAGATACAGTATGTTAGATGCCCCTATTACTACTGAAGAGGTAGACCTGGTGCTACAAGGTAAGAAATATACAAGGACTCCCTTTTGCCTTATCTATTAGAAATGTTTAACTACTCTCTGGAGGTTGGCTGTCTTCCACCATATCTGCAAGAGGCGTTAATAGTGGTCCTTCCCAAACTGGCGAAAAATCCGCAGCTGACAGACTCTTACAGACCTATGTTCCTCTTGACAACTGACATTAAAGGCGTTATTCGATATCTAAAATATATCCCGCCCCCCAATGCCCAGGACCCTTGTATGGATTATACTTGCCTGCTCCCCAGCACCCGCGTCACTCCCAATTCTTAGGAGATCCAGTGATGTACCGGGGCTCTCCATGGGGCTGCCAGGAAGCCCGGTGACGTCACCGGCACTGATGGGCGGGATTTAGCGCTGCCCTAGCCAGTAAAAAGGCTAGGGCAGCGCTAAAGCCCGCCCATCAGAGATGGTGACGTCACCGAACACACTGCCGGGCGGAAGTTTCCGCCCGGCAGTGTGTTATTGAAAACAAAAGAGACCTTGCCCTGTGTGATTTAGCGCAGGGCAAGGGAGCGCATTGGAGCATGAGATGCTCCGATGCTAGCCTCAGGGGGGCTGCCTGGGTTAAAATAAGGGTATGTCCGGGTGCAGCTCTGAACCCAGACAACCCCTTTAAGAGGCTTAACCTTGTGCCCTTATTATCGACCCTTAAGGAGAAGGTATCTGCCTGGTGCAAACTTCATCTCTCTGTTATAGGATGGGCAAACCTGGTTAAAATTATATTTATGCCTCAGCTCTTGTATGTCTTACACAATGCCCCTGTTAGGATACCTTTGGGCAGATTGGTCAACGCTAATTTTAGGGATTTAGTGTGTAAGAAGGGACAGGCAACAATTAAACTGGAAACCCTGCAGTATAATATGGCAGGGGGACGGACTGGCGCTCCCAAACCCCTGGGTGTACTACTTGGTGGCACAGAGCCAACATATGCAACACTAGAATCATGATACTCAGAGGGATGTTTCTAGCCTGATTCTGTGTCATTATCTGGGGTGCGAAGATTTAGTGGCGTGGGTAGAGGGAGGGGGGACTGCGCCAGGAGGCCAACCTCTTCCTACTATTGGGTTGCTGTCCAACGTGTGGTGGAAAGTTATATAGCTTCAAGTGATTCCCACATACACCACTTTTACTCCTTTGTGGGGGAATGACAAGTGGCCAGACTTTAGGGATCTGGAGGGATTTAAGGCATGGGAGAATAGAGGGATAACCCGGTTGGGACACATATTGCAAAATGGTTTACAGAAAACCTTTGGTAAATTACAGGAAGAATTCCATCTTCCATAGGTGCTTCTACCAATTTTTGCAATTCCGTCATGCTTTTGACACCATGCACAGGAACTACCCTTGACGTGCTCAGAAAATGCCTTTCTATCCTTGATAATCATTGGTAAAGACAACTGAGGGATGATCTCGCTGGTGTACAAACTACTATTAGATAGGTTCCTAATGAGACATCCACTGTCTGGGATGAAACAAATTGGAACGGGATGTAGGGGAGACTTCGGAGACTACTTGGTCGGACATTCTGGAAGCTGTTCCTAAATCTTCATTATGTGAGGGAGCTAAGCTGTCACAATTGTATATCATACGCCGAGTCTAGAAGACCCCTATATTTTTACAAAAAATAGGCATCCGTCCGGACAATGTGGATGCGAAGAAGCAGGGGTGGGGCTGATTCATATGCTTTGGAGATGTCAGATGCTTCTCCCATATTGGGATGCAGTGTTACAAGCAATCTATGACAATCACTAGGTCTCTATACCGAAACATCCCAAAATATGGGGATGGGATATTCCTCATATTGTACCTCAGGTTGATAATTGCCTTGCTTATACACTTTATGCTTATATCTTGTATACACAAATGCTCATGTAATGTATGCAATTTTATACTTAATAAAAATGATCTGTTTTAACAAAAACAGCAGTGAAAATTCCTCTGCATGCATGATTTTTTTCTCCACTAAAAAAAGCAAGATCCTGTATGGAACCCAAATGGACCCCATTACTGTATAGTCAACGGGATCTATTTTTCTTCATTCAGGTAAGTTATGTGCCGAATCCAGCACTTCTGGTATTTTATTTGTTCTCCTCCTATAATGAAGCAGAACAATAGAAATAAATAGCGCAAGTGTGCAAGTGCACACGACCGTATGTGTTTTGCGGTCCGCAAAAAATACGGATGACATCCGCGTGCATTCTGTATTTTGCGGAACGGAACAGCTGTTCCCTAATAGAACAGTGGTATCCTTGTCCGTAATGCGGGCAATAATAGGACATGTTCTATTTTTTTGCGGAACGGAAATACAGACATACGGAAGCGGAATGCACACAGAGTAACTTCTGTTGTTTTTGCGGACCCATTGAAATGAATGGTTCTGCATACGATCCCAAAAAAAAAAAAAAAACGGACACGGAAATAAAATGCGTTCATGTGCATGAGCCCTTAACCCCTTATGGACCGGGCACATTTTCACCTTAAGGACCAGGCCATTTTTTGCAAATCTGACCACTGTCACTTTATGTGTGAATAACTTTAAAACGCTTTTACTTATCCAGGAGATTGTTTTTTCGTCACATATTGTACTTCATGACACTGGTAAAATGGAGTAAAAAAAATTAATTATTACATTCCTCATATGCCTACTTCATGTTTGGATCATTTTGGGAATGCCATTTTTCAGAAATTTTCAAAAACCCACTTTTTAAGGACTAGTTCAGGTGTGAAGTCACTTTGTGAGGCTTACATAATAGAAACCACCCAAAAATGACCCCATTCTAGAAACTACACTCCTCAAGGTATTCAAAACTGATTTTACAAACGTCGTTAACCCTTTAGGTGTTCCACAAGAGTTAATGGCAAATGGAGTTAACATTTCAGAATTTGGCTTTTTTGGCAAATTTTCCATTTTAATCTATTTTTTCCAGTAACAAAGCAAGGCCAAACAAAACTCAATATTTATTACCCTGATTCTGTAGTTTGCAGAAACACCCCATGTGGTCGTAAACTACTGTATGGGCACACGGTAGGGCGTAGAGAGAAAGGAGCGTAGTGTGGTTTTTGGAAGGCCGATTTTGCTGGACTGGTTTATATACACCATGTCCCATTTGATGCACCCCTAGAGTAGAAACTCCTTAAAAGTGACCCCATTTTGGAAACTATGGGATAAGGTGGTAGCTTTGTTGGGACAATTTTTAGGGTACATATGATATTTGGTTGCTTTATATAAAAAATTTTGTGCATGCCGTTATATGGCTTGAGGACTTGATCAGAGAAATCAACTCCTCCCATATACTGATTGTAGTCAACAATACAATCGGGCTTGAGGACCGTTGCCGCGGTACCTCGCACAGGGACAGGGGTGATGCCGTTACCGTGAATTGTGAACAGTACAAGGACATCCCTCTCGTCCTTATATCTGACCAGCAACAGGTTTCCACTGGTAAGGGCATGGGTCTCACCCCTGGGGATAGGAACCTGGAGGGGGGTGGGTAGGGAGGCCGCATTGATTTTTCCGCACGGTCCAACAAGCGGACATGGATCTGGCGGCAAGGGACCGTAACAAGGGGATACTAGTATAAAAGTTATCCACGTACACTGGTAACCCTTATCTAGCAGTGAGTGCATAAGGTCCCACACAAGTTTCCCGCTAACATCCAGAGTGGGGGGACATTCTGGGGGTTCAATACAGGAATCTCGCCTCTCGTACACACAAAACTTGTAAGTGTACCCTGAGGTACTCTCACAAAGTTTGTACAGCTTCACGCCATGCATCGCTCGCTTAGAGGGAACATACTGATAAGAGACTCATCAACCGCAACCTCCCTTCCAGGTACATAGGCCTGCACAAATTTGTCCCCAAAGTGATCGATGACCGGCCTGATTTAGTACAGGCGGTCATAGGCAGGATCACCTTGGGTGGGACATGCTGCATTATCTGCATAATGCAGGCATTTCCGAATGGCCTCAAAACGGGAACGTTTCATGGCCGTACTGTAAAGTGGGGTCTGGTAGAGGACGTCCCCACTCCAGTAATGCCTGACACAGTTTTTTTTTTGACTAGGCCCATGTGCAGCACAAGGCCCCAAAACGTCCTCATCTTGGCTGCACTGACCGGAGTCCAGCCCCCGGGCCTAGCCAAAAAGGAGCCCGGGTGTTGAGCAATGAACTGTTGGGCGTACAAGTTTGTTTACTCCACCATCAGATTCACAAAGTGGTCACTGAAAAAAGACTAAAATAGTCCTATTCAGTGAAGCCCACTGTGGGAATCTGGATTTCTGCTTGGCCAACAAAATCAGGAATCACAGGAGCTGCTCGAACTAGTGTGGGCCACAGGGTCCCTGGCATGGCGGTCCCCTTGCTCCGCCTGGCGGCGTCTCCGCCGCCTTGGGGGTTCATCATCATCGCTAGATGATGAGGAGGACGCGGATGACAAGAGGAAAGTGGGGTCATCCTCGTCCTCACTGGGGCTCTCGGAGTCAGAGGCAAGCTGGGCGTATGCCTCCTCGGCCGATAACATCCGGCGGGCCGTAGGGGAGTGTGTGCGTGTGTGTGTGTGCGTACGTGGAAAACTTTATTTAGTGTGCATGTGTGTGGGGGCACGGGTGTTCACGGACTTTGCCCTAAACCTACCAGAAAAAATAAAAATAAAAAATGTATTCAAACTTGATGATCAGCCGTTCAAAGCTGATCAGCGGTGGGGTGGGCGATGCGCTAACAGTGGCCGGTGATGCTACAGTTTAAACGTTTTTTGTTTTTTTCCCTAAAACTTTCCCTGAATATCCCTGCCTAACCTAACCTAACCTTTCCCTAACCTGTCCCTATGTACCTTTTAGTGCCAGATGGCACTGTGGATGGTCAGAAAGGGGTTGCTAGGCACAGATCCGACGCTGCTTCTCTCTCCACGGGCTCTGGCCGCAGAAAGGTAGAGGAGGGAGAGCCGCAGGAAGTTTAACCCTCCCGCCTGCCCTGCAGCCAATCAGAAGTGATCCTGAGAGGTGATGTCACCATCACCTCTCAGGATCGCAGGATGGTGATTGGTGGTGTATTATCACACCACCGATCACCATCCTGTTCTGGGTTATTGGGTCACCAGAGACCCGAATAACCCGGAAACGCAGCAAACCACAGGTCTGAATTGACCTGTGGTTTGCCGCGATCGCCGATACGGGGGGGTCACAGGAACCCCCCCCCCCCCCGCATTGTCCCAGGGTGTCTGCCGATTGATTTCAGCAGGCACCCAGTTCAGCGTGGCGGTGATCGGAAATACACATGACATACCGGTATGTCATGTGTCCTTAAGTACCGGGACATCATGACGTACCGGTACGTCATGTGTCCCCAACAGGTTAAAGTTACTAGATTTATGTAGAAGAGTGATTGGTCGGAGTAGTTATTCTGATTTCCAGATATGGAGTCAGGAAGGATTTTTTTTCCTAAAATTGGCTTGAACCCCATCTATGTTTTGCCTTCTTATTTTCAGCCTTGCCTACTATGCATAGCCGTTACACGTTTTTTTCTTCAATGCTCTAGTGAACTAAAAATGAATAGAAAGTTCCCAAACACTATGAGAAACTAAACAAAGACTTTGTATACTGTCAGGTCCGTACTGTATGTCCATGATGGTCCTCGTACACATTTACAAACATGGTAGAAGGTTCCGTCTGTTTTCTTTCTTCTTTCTTCCCCTTCTGGTCACCTCCTATGTTTAGAGAAGGGCAACTGCAGGTCTGCTATTTCCTCACATATAACTTTGCTTCCTGCCTTTCATGATTACAGGAGGCACACAGTGAGGCATGCTTGGGTGTAAGGAGATTTTATTAGTTTAGTGGGGTGGGATGGAGCAGCCACAGTGAATGAATGAAGGATAAAATCCCAACTCTGTTTAACTCCTTTCTTACTTTTCTACTGACTTCATATCTAGGACAGAAGTCATACCTTCTTTCTAACATGTTTTTAACAGAAGTCCTGACACTGACAGATCTCTTGTTCAATGGCTCCAAATGATGGCGGTTGCCAACAGGCTCCAGTGACCTTAACGTTCTTTGCCGAGTTTCCACCGGGCTCCAGTCTTTCTGACAGCAACGCTGTAGTCTGCACTGTCCTTGCTTTCAAAAATCGAAGCTTGCTGATGGCTCCAAATGCAAGTGCAAACAGAGCACTCGGGAAAGTTTACATTTTTCTAAAATGATGCTCTAAAAACAATGCAACCAAGTAAATATTTCATGACTGTATCACTGCTGAGTTTTTTAGGGCTCCTAGTGAAGAAAGACACCTTAACGAGGTTGTCCCTTCTGAACTTTTAGGGCACATCGACAGGATAGATAAGTATAGCAGCTGTATATGCAAAATGGTAGGATACTATTAATCAAGACTTTTTTAAAACCTGAAAAATACATTTGGATCAGCTCACCTCCATACAGGTATGGTGCACGCGATCTGGGCTGGCAGAAAAAACGTGGATAGATCCGGCACCCAAATAAAAACGAATTCATTTATTGAATAAAGGAATTTGTTTTTATTTGGGTGCTGGATCTATCCATGTTTTTCCTGTATTTGAAAAACTGCTTGTTTTTTTTAATATATTTTAGATGAATTAGAGCAATTAATTAAATTGGAGACAAAGGTGCTTCTATCTACTGTTTATTTCATTTCACACTTTCGGGGATTTACAGAATCGGAACGCTTCCATACAGTAACTGCCATTTGCGTCCTTACCGGTGATAACCAAGTCTCTCTTCCATACTCCGGGCTGATGGTATGGGGTGGCAGTCAGACGCTAGACAGCAGCTGCAGAGGTGTAACACAGCTTTCAGGGTTTCCTGACTCGTGCCAGGGGCTGCCAGGCGGACGGACAAAGCTGTCAGTGCTGCACACCGCACCCTCCCTAGACAATGTAATCAGTGGCAGGAAATACATGAGTACCCCCCATCGCGGAGACTGTGTGACATAAAGGACAAGGAAACAATCATTTAAGGATTTCCACTTCAGTGGCATAAAGACACATATACAAATGCCAAACTTAAAATAAGGTAAAATAAGACCAAATAATTAATAAGAAGGTCATTGTTTTTTTTTCCGTAAAAGATCACAAGATAAATTGACGCAGGGCCTCACCCTCAACAATTTAATGATTTATTTTACTCACTAGTGATGACATATTCTGCAGAGTTTTACAGAAAATATCATCACTTACTGTGCCCAATGACGCTCACAGTATGTCTTTGGAGTGTGGGAGGAAACCATAGCACACAGAGGAAGCTCACGCAAACACGGGGAGAACATACTAACTCCATGCGGATGTTGTCCTTGGTCAGATTTGGAACTTGGACCCCAGCGGCTGCAAGTCACCAGTGCTAACCACTGAGCTGCCCATTTTTACAGTATATTTGGTGAGGTAGCATATAATTCTGGGAAGGATGGGTACCTCCAAAATAACACACTACAATTACGGTATTATTTTGGAATCCGTGAGAAAACAACTGTATGAAAACTGGAGGTATGCAGAGGTAACGGTATAAGGCGTATACTATGGACCTAGGGTACTAGCGATCTGCACAATGGCAGTGTGTACATCATATACTTACCCTTATACAGGGTGTCTTACCAGTAAGGGAACACACATCTAAAACGGTTTGTCAGATGGCAATCCACCAGCGGTGAGGGGATGAAGAAGTAACCCGTTAGGCCATGTCACCAACATGACAGTTATCTTGAAGGCCGCCATCTTCAGCTTCAGTGTTTCAAACTGATAGAGAATTTCACCAAGAAATAATGGTGTCCTTCATGTCATTGTAACTTTGTTTGATCTCAGTGTCAGTTCCCCTGTACAGGTCATGTGAAGGATGACGTTCTCCTAAGCAGAACGTGTAGTGATTGTTCTATTATCCAGTGATTGAAGCACATATGTCATTGCAGAAGATTTCAACCCTTGCCCTAAAAACAGGCCTCCCATTATCCATAGTGCAGGTGAAAAACCCAAGAAGTTTGGCAACTGCACTGTGGGTAATGGGAGGCCCTTTTAATACAACGGTATGGTTTTAAAAAAAAAATAAAAATTATTGCAATGGCAGACATATATAATGTATAGGCATACCGTTGGCCCCGTGCTGGGCTGTTTAAAATGGCTCCACTGAACCTAAACACCAACATGCAGTTTGAACATAGACTAATGTTTGTTTTTAACAATATTCCACTGTTTAAAGCCTGCAGATCCGCAAAGCACAGATACCGGCCGCGTGCGCCCCGCACTTTCCTGTTCTGCACTATACTGTGAGAAGACAACTCCTACAGCTGATTAAACCAGCAAGAAAAGGGTTACACTGGCCAGTGCACACTTGCTATACAACAGACACCATTATCTTAACCTAGATCTAGGAAACAATCACAGCAGGTTTATTATCACCATTGGCCAAAGTCCTGCTAGATAAGTGTTGTTTCTGTGTACTGACTTAACCCCTCCCTTTACATGAGTCAATGATCGGGACAATTCTCAAGAAGGAGCATTCCTTCTGCTTTCACATCTGCAGTTTTGTATTCCAGTGTTGAGATCCGGCAGAGGATCTCAAAACCGGAGCAAAATGCTTCAGTTTTGTCCCCGTGCTTTCGGGAATGGAGAAAAGTCCATTCAGGAGGCATCAGTTCTGGCTTGTTCAGTTTTACACACCAGACACAAAACCGCAGCAAGCAAAACGGAACAAACCGGATGCAGCACAAAAAACAATGCAAGTCAATGGTGCCAGATCCATCACCCATTGACTTACAATGATTTTAATGTCAGATCCGGTTTGTTCCGTTTCGATTTAATACAACCGCATCCTAATGGAATGGATGCATCCTGGTGCATTCAATCAAACTGAACCGTTTTGTTCCGGTTTTCCGGATCTCATAACTGGAATACAAAACCGCAGATGTAAAAGCACTGCTGATGCGGTCACCTAAATCATTGTTTCTGTCTAAACTGCGATCCCCTGCCCAGAAACAGTGATTCTCTATGGGGAAGAGCGATATCAGCAGTGATCCCTTGTTCCCATACAGTCAAGGTGATTGCTGCATGAAAATACGTCTCTCACCGCCTCTAATGAGCAGGCAATTATCAGGAAAGAACGGATCATTCCCAATAATTGTCTGCTGTGTCAGCCAATGTAAAGGTCCAAATCGAAAAATTCCCAGCCGCCTTGCTTACTTGAATCTTAGGTCTTTATTATCAAAAAGTAGTCCTTTAACATGCATTTCGGCACATATAGCTTTCCTCATATCCTTGTATAGGGATCCTTCCCCTTTCCCGCGCAGCCAAAACAGGACCATGAGCTGTTGATATGGACTACAGCCAGTGTAAAGGCCCCTTGCAGAAGAGCGTGAGCGGATTAGGTCCGGATGTGTTCAGTGAAAAATACGCGATTTCGCAAGAAAGTTCATTCAGTTTTGTCTGCGATCGCGTTCAGTTTTTATCGCGTGGGTGCAATGCGATTTAATGCGTTTTGCACGCGTGTGATAAAAAAAACTGAATGTTTACAAACAACATCTCTTACCAACCATCAGTGAAATACGCACCGCATCCGCACTTGCTTGGGGATGGGATGCGATTTTCACTCAACACCATTCACTTCTATGGGGCCAGCGTAGCATGAAAAACACAGAATATAGAACATGCTGCGATTTTCACGCAACGTACAAGTGATGCGTGAAAACCAACGCTCATGTACACAGACCTATTGAAATGAATGGGTCCGGATTCAGTGCGGGCTATCACGCATTGCACCCGCGTGGAATACTCCCTCGTGTGAAAGGGGCCTTACGTTTGCTCACTTGAGCAGACGATTGCCGGGAAGGAGCTTGTAGGAGACCAATGCATTTACATGCAGCGATCTCCTACCACAGCTGATGCCATCGCTCATCCCCGTACAGAATCATTGTTTGCTGGCAGCAGAGGCTGTTGAGACGGAACGATCTGCTGCCGGCAAACAATGATTTAGGTGTCTGCACCAATGATTCTAGATGAATGAGCATTTTGCTCATTCATTGGGTAACTGGTAGCACCTTCACACTGGCAGGTATGAACACTCAGTGATAATGTGCCCAACCATCGGGCAGTGTAAAGCACCCTTAAAGGGGTTGCCTCACTCAAAGCCCAGTTCTGTAAAATAAGAAAAGTACAGTATTTCTTCCAGGAGGCAAGCAGGTCACCAAGAGCTCACTCACGGTTCACAAGTTCAGCTCACTATGGAACTACAGCTAGAAATATACAGTAAGGCCTCATGCGCACGGCCATTGTTTGGGTCCGCATCCGAGCAGCCGTTTTGGCGGCTCGGGTGCGGACCCATTTACTTCAATGGGGCCGCCAGAGATGCGGACAGCACTCCGTGTGCTGTCCGCATCCATTGCACCGTTCCGTGGCCCCACAAAAAAAATAGAACATGTCCTATTCTTGTCTGTTTTGCGGACAAGAATAGGCATTTCTACAATTGGCCGCCCGTTCTGTTTCCGCAAATTGCGGAAGGCACACGGGCGGCTTCCGTTTTTTGCGGATCTGCAGTTTGACGATCGCAAAAAACGGCACGGTCGTGTGCATGAGGCCTAATATTGAATCAGATCTCCATTGATATGGATTTCATCAGATTAGTCTAATGCAGAATACAAAGTATAGCGAAATAGAGTATATAACTATTTGACATTTACAGAAAGGCCCCTGGTATGACGGAGCAGAAGCAGACTGATTATTTCCAGTTTCTGGTCCGTGGAGCTGGCTGTATTGCTACAGCCTAAATTTATCCAATCTGAGATCTCTGTTACAGGAAAAATGAACAAACGATGGTGCCAGTCAGTAAGGGGGATGCGGCTGGCATTCACAATTATTACGGCTGGTGAACAAACAAGGAGATCTTGCCAGGAGATTTCTACCAGAGGGAGGAATAAGACGCAAGGTCTGAGAGCGAGGCAAGACATTTTTCCCATTACATATAGTGCCTGCAGGAAGGGGTGTAAGTGATGTAAAGTACAATGCTGGATCACTAGAAGGTAGCTGGATTAATCACATATTGCTTTGGTCCTAAACTGTCCCACTTGACCAGTTATTATTTGTTTTAAGCCCCCCTTAAGGACCAGACTATTTTGGGCCATTGATACAGCAATTTTTGATTTATTAAGAGCGGTAACTGTATAACTTTTTCATCAACAAATATACGTACAATGGCTTGTTTTTGTGATGAGTAGTGGTTTTAAGAACACTACAAACAGGATATTATAGGATGTCTGTATGCCATGAAATGGACACAAAAAAAAAAGTTACTAAGCAATATTCAATATAACATTATCTGGCTTTGCAGAGAACCTCTTTACAGCATACCTGTCGCTTCAGGCAGGGGCCAACTGGAAACTTAAAGTGGCCCTGGAAAAAAATAAAAATAAAAATAAAATAAAAAAGTGGCCCCATGTTGTAGGCAAATCCAAACTGAGCCGGGGCAACAGAAGTAGGCAGGGCGCAGCAATGCCGTAGTACAGCACAAAATACTGCCATTCCATAACCTGTGACCCTGTCAAAGTGCAGAGAGAGCTGACCCGCTAGGTGTAATGGCAACGCCTCCGTTGCTCCTAGAGACTCATTTGCATATATTAAAACTATTAAAAATGATAATGCAGGCACATATGTACATGGGACCAACACAGATGCCTTCAGCTGCCAAGTGCACATGTAACAGGTCAGCCAGTGCCATAGGTACAAATCTGCTGACAGATGCCCTTAAATTAATGGATTTTATATATTTTGGCTGTTACAGCAGGAGCCTGACTAATGCAATTGTATGTGTGCAGTATTTGGGTGATCATGACATGGGGTTGATTCTAAATCTATTCATTTCTGGGTTATGTAAGGTTATTTAAATAGAAGATAGAATGCTTTTATATGATCTTTTACTGAACGGCTGATGCCTCTTAATACATTCTGTGTAAATTCTGGCACTCCACATCACAACCTCAAATCTAGGCCAGCCAGGGACTGGCATAAGTTACAGCAAATTCGATGGGCTGTGGTAGGCTCTGTCCCCTTCCTCTAAGCTCTACCTTCTCTTGCCACTTTTCAAAAGCTTTTTAACGTGCAATGATAGAGGCCCCCCTGTATGTACAAAGCAATGCTTTCAGGTGAGGACACCAACTTACATATTCTAGCCATACGGTTCCAGCTTACCGTAACCGCTCACTGTCCATACCTTTCTCGTGTGCATCAACCCTTATTTAGTAAGGGGCCCAGATGGTCCAAAAACTTGTTTGATATTGGATCAGTACTTTATTTGAAGAATACACTTAAAGGGATTATTCCATGAATAAAGAAAAAAAAAAAAAAAAAAAGGCTGGTTCTTTCACTGCTCAAGTGGCTCTGCTAGATTTATTTCAGGCCGGCCCCTCAGAGGGTGAGCACTTTTTCAGGCGGTGTGTTCTTTTTTTCTGCAGCTAGTGGCAGTTGAAGGATGGAAAGGAGTATGTGCTTCCATCTCAGTGTGCAGGACACAGATATCAGAAAAAGAGCAAACAGCAGGTGGCGCTGTTCAGATACATTTTATTGAATAGCTCACTGGCTATAGTAAGTTTTTAATTACATGCAATTACAAAAGAATTCATATCCAGGTGCTGGTTTGAAAAATGTAAAATATTTTCCCAGGGATAATCTCTAACTGTAGAATGGATTGTGGATTTTGTTAGATGGATATGACTATTATGCTTCCTTTTCCGTCCGCAATTCTTCTTTATTGGTCAGCCATCATTTCACTTTTGGTAGTAGGTTTATATCAATCGGTCCTGACCAAGATGGAGTATTTTCCTTTTGGTTAAAGGTAGTCTTGTCACCTCCCTCAAGCATTAATAGGACATGAGTAGTACTGCTCCTGCCGAGTTGTTCATACTCCCATCTCTATGCCCACTGTAATACAGCGAGAGGACGCTTGAGCTCAAGAGTTCCTTTCTGCATGAATCAAGACCTCTTAATGTGTCACAGAGGTGCTTTGCAGGCACACAGCAGAAGGGGGTATGAACATAAAATTTATAGTATACCATATACAACAGCTGCTGCTAGAAAACATTATGAAAAGTAAGGCCCCTTTCACACGGGCGTTGCGGGAACACGCGCGATTTTTCAGCGCGAGTGCAAACCATTGTAATGCGTTTTGCACTCGCGTGAGAAAAATCACGCGTGTTTGGTACCCGAACTTCTTCACAGGACCTGTGGTGACGTCACTCCGGTCATCACATGATCCATCACCATGGTAAAAGATCATGTGATGACCGGAGTGACATCACCACAGGTCCTGTTCCTGCAATGAATGCTCACCACAGGTCCTGTTCAGCAAAGGAGACAGACGAGAAGCCAGGCTGCACGATCAACTGGACTAAGATGAGTTAAAAAAAAAAATATATATATTTTTTAACCCCTCCAGCGCTATTTTACTATGCATTCTGTATTCAGAATGCTATCATTTTCCCTTATAACCATGTTATAAGGGAAAATAATAATGATCGGGTCTCCATCCCGATTGTCTCCTAGCAACCGTGCGTGAAAATCGCACCGCATCCGCACTTGCTTGCGATTTTCACGCAACCCCATTCATTTCTATAGGGCCTGCGTTACGTGAAAAACACACAAAGAGGAGCATGCTGCGATTTTCACACAATGCACAAGTGATGCATGAAAATCACTGCTCGTGTGCACAGCCCCATAGCAATGAATGGGTCGGGATTCAGTGCGGGTGCAATGCGTTCAACTCATGCATCGCATCCGCGCGGAATACTCGCCCGTGTGAAAGGGGCCTAAGAGGGAGCTTGAGATCAAATCGCTGATATAAAAGAAGTTCTGCAGCCAGCAGTGCAAATCAACTGCTGAAGAAACTTTTGATTTTCATGTCATTTAGGCCTCATGTACACAAACGTAATTTGTTTCCGTGTCCGTTTTTTTTTTTTTTTTGCGGATAGGATGCGGATCCATTCATTTCGATGGGTCCTCAAAAAATGCGGACATTCACCGTGTGCTGTCCGCATCAGTATGTCCATTCCGTAGCCCTGCACGCAAAAAAAGTTGAATTAGTCTTACCGGTAATTCCTTTTTCGCGAATCCTCCATGACGGCACCTTACTTGGAGATTATCCTCCTCCTCCAGCCAGGCAGGGACAGGAAGGTTCAAAAGGGCCCGCCTCCTCACTTATCTTCAGTGTCTTCTGGACTTGACAGGCCCTAAACTTACACACTCATTCGTGACCTTCACCAGTTACTTACGGTATCTATTCTCTGTTATACATATTAAATCTCATACATATAACTCTACAGGGAGTGCAGAATTATTAGGCAAGTTGTATTTTTGAGGATTAATTTTATTATTGAACAACAACCATGTTCTCAATGAACCCAAAAAACTCATTAATATCAAAGCTGAATATTTTTGGAAGTAGTTTTTAGTTTGTTTTTAGTTTTAGCTATTTTAGGGGGATATCTGTGTGTGCAGGTGACTATTACTGTGCATAATTATTAGGCAACTTAACAAAAAACTAATATATACCCATTTCAATTATTTATTTTTACCAGTGAAACCAATATAACATCTCAACATTCACAAATATACATTTCTGACATTCAAAAACAAAACAAAAACAAATCAGTGACCAATATAGCCACCTTTCTTTGCAAGGACACTCAAAAGCCTGCCATCCATGGATTCTGTCAGTGTTTTGATCTGTTCACCATCAACATTGCGTGCAGCAGCAACCACAGCCTCCCAGACACTGTTCAGAGAGGTGTACTGTTTTCCTTCCTTGTAAATCTCACATTTGATGATGGACCACAGGTTCTCAATGGGGTTCAGATCAGGTGAACAAGGAGTCAATGTCATTAGATTTTCTTCTTTTATACCCTTTCTTGCCAGCCACGCTGTGGTGTACTTGGACGCGTGTGATGGAGCATTGTCCTGCATGAAAATCATGTTTTTCTTGAAGGATGCAGACTTCTTCCTGTACCACTGCTTGAAGGTGTCTTCCAGAAACTGGCAGTAGGACTGGGAGTTGAGCTTGACTCCATCCTCAACCCGAAAAGGCCCCACAAGCTCATCTTTGATGATACCAGCCCAAACCAGTACTCCACCTCCACCTTGCTGGCGTCTGAGTCGGACTCGAGCTCTCTGCCCTTTACCAATCCAGCCACGGGCCCATCCATCTGGCCCATCAAGACTCACTCATTTCATCAGTCCATAAAACCTTAGAAAAATCAGTCTTGAGATATTTCTTGGCCCAGTCTTGACGTTTCAGCTTGTGTGTCTTTTTCAGTGGTGGTCGTCTTTCAGCCTTTCTTACCTTGGCCATGTCTCTGAGTATTGCACACCTTGTGCTTTTGGGCACTCCAGTGATGTTGCAGCTCTGAAATATGGCCAAACTGGTGGCAAGTGGCATCTTGGCAGCTGCACGCTTGACTTTTCTCAGTTCATGGGCAGTTATTTTGCGCCTTGGTTTTTCCACACGCTTCTTGCGACCCTGTTGACTATTTTTAATGAAACGCTTGATTGTTCGATGATCACGCTTCAGAAGCTTTGCAATTTTAAGAGTGCTGCATCCCTCTGCAAGATATCTCACTATTTTTGACTTTTCTGAGCCTGTCAAGTCCTTCTTTTGACCCATTTTGCCAAAGGAAAGGAAGTTGCCTAATAATTATGCACACCTAATATAGGGTGTTGATGTCATTAGACCACACCCCTTCTCATTACAGAGATGCACATCACCTAATATGCTTAATTGGTAGTAGGCTTTCGAGCCTATACAGCTTGGAGTAAGACAACATGCATAAAGAGGATGATGTGGTCAAAATACTCATTTGCCTAATAATTCTGCACGCAGTGTAGACTAATTATTTAATTTTATAACTAGTCTTTTTTGGGGGGGGGGGGGGAATATAAGCGGTGCCGTCATGGAGGATTCGCGAAAAAGAAATTACCGGTAAGACTAATTCAACTTTTCCCCTCCCCTCCATGACGGCACCTTACTTGGAGAACTAACAGATTAGTCAATTAGGGAGGGACAACTGCTTGTAAAACTTTCCTACCGTAGGATAGGTCTCTTTTAGAATCAATATCTATCCTATAGTGTTTTACAAAGGTATGAGGATTCGACCAGGTTGCTGCCCTACAGATCTGATCCAAGGAAGCGGATGCTTCTTCCGCCCATGAAGTCGATACTGCCCTTGTTGAATGAGCCTTGATATTTACCGGGGGTCGTTCTCCTATTGCTATGTAGGCTTCTGAGATGGCCGATTTTAACCAGCGTGTAATAGAAGGTTTGGATGCTTTTAATCCTTTCCTACCCCCTAAGAATTGGACAAATAGGTTATTAGATTTTCTCCAGTCTTTAGTTTGATATATACTTCAGAACACACCTTCTGACATCCAAAGTGTGAAAAACCTCTTCTTTTTTAGATCTGGGATTTTCACAGAACGAAGGGAGAACCACCTCCTCCATTCTATGGAACTCCGAGACAACCTTAGGTAGAAAGGAATTGTCGAAACTATTCTGTCGTCCCTGATCGTCATGAAGGGTTTTTTTAACCGAGAAGGCCTGTATCTCATTAACCCTATGTGCAGAAGTAATGGCCACTAGAAATACTGTTTTAAGGGTCAGATATCTGATATTTGCTGACTCTAAGGGCTCAAAGGGGGGTTTAGTGAGACCGGAGAGGACAGAGTTTAAATCCCACGGAGCGACCAGAGGTCTACTCCGGGGTCTGAGTCTGACAGTTCCCTTCATGAAGCGAATGATCCACGGATTAAGAGCTATTTTTTCATCTAAATAGGCACTTAATGCTGAACCCTTTATTAAAACCTTCTTGAAGAAAATCTAGAATAGACAAAATACTCCCCACGGAGTTAGAAGTATTTTCTGAACACCAGGAAACATATCTATTCCAGATTTTGCGGTAAATTTTATTAGTGACTTCTTTTTTGCTGGCTAGCATGGTATTACTCTGTCTGATAAACCCTTAGATTTTAAGACTGCCCTTTCAGGATCCAAGCAGAGAGGTGCAGACTTTGCGTCCTTGGGTGGAAAACTGGCCCTTGACAGTGGAGGTCTTCCGACCAGGGTAGAATCCATGGATCCTCCTTGGACATCTTTGCCAGGAGAGGAAACCAGGATCTCCTCGGCCAGTTGGGAACAATTAGGATTACCTCGGCCCTCTCTTCTTTTATTTTCCTGAGAACCCTTGGAGTCAGAGGCAGAGGTGGGAAACAGTATGCCAGTTGGAAATTCCAAGGAAGAGCTAGCGCATCTGTTCCTGCACTTCTCGGATCCCATGGATCTAGGGAAAAATAAGTTGGTAATTTTGCATTTATTTTGTTTGCAAAAAGGTCTATTTGGGGAAGACCCCACCTTTGTGTTAAGGTCTGGAAAATTTCCTCTTTTAAACTCCACTCCCCCGGATCTAATTTCCTGCGGCTGAGGAAATCCGCTTGGATGTTTTGCGTCCCTTTTAGAAAAACCGCTGATAGGGAGAGGAGATTCTCCTCCGCCCACAAGAAAATCTTGTTGGCTAGGGCTTGTAGTTGTTTGCTTTTTGTTCCTCCCTGGTGGTTTATATATGCTACCACCGTCTTGTTGTCGGATCTTATTTGTACGTTGGACCTCTTTAACTCCTCTGAGAAGTAACTCAGAGCCTCCCACACCCCCAGAAGTTCCCGGTGATTTGAGGAGTACCTCTTCTGGGATTGTGACAACTCCCCTTGGGCTGACACTGTTTGGAGATGTGCTCCCCAGCCCCATAGGCTGGCATCCGTGGTGAGGATCAACTGATCTCTCACTATCCATGGAACTCCCCTCTGTAAATTTAAATTTAATTCCCACCATTTTAGAGAGGACCAAATGTGATCCGGAATTGTTATTAGACTGTCCAGGGAATCTTGTTTCCGGTTCCATATTTTTAACATAAACGTCTGAAGAGGACGGAATGTATTTGCGCCCACTTCACTGCCGGGATACAAGCTGTAAAGGATCCTATCAGGGCCATCGTTTGTCTTATGGTGTGGGATCTTTGTTGCCTGAATTGTTTTACTTTGGATTGGATTTTTGTGATCTTTTCTGCTGGTAAAAAGCATTTTTGGCTCACCGAGTCTATGAGAATTCCCAAAAAAACTATTTTTTGCGTGGGAACTAAGTGGGACTTCTCCCGATTTAAAATCCAACCCAGTTCCTCCAGTCTGTCTATCGTTTTGGATAGATTGGTCTCTAGGTCTTTCTGGGAGTCCCCCACTATCAAAAGGTCGTCCAGGTATGGAACTATCATTATTTTTTCCTTTCTCAGAGGGGTTATTGCCTCTAGCATAATTTTTGTAAAAAGCCTGGGGGCAGTCGTTATCCCAAAGGGTAGAGCTTGAAACAAGAAATGTTTTAGATGCCCTTGGACCCATAACGCTATTCTCAAGAACGGTTGTGACCCTGGATGAATGGGTACGTGAAAATACGCATCTTTTAAGTCTATGGATGCTAGAAACACCCCTTCTTGTAGAACTTTGACCGTGGTTCTTATAGATTCCATCCTGAATTTTTCGTACTTTATGGACCTGTTCAGGGCTTTCATATTTATAATAAGACACATTTTCCCTTTTGTTTTGTTTTTTTATCAAGAACACCCTGGAATAACAGCCCAGACCGACTTGATTCGTTGGTACCGGAACTAAGACGTTCATCTGAACTAGCAGTTCGATTTCTTGCTCCATGCAAAGCTGGGGATGTTCCGAGCTCTGAACTGGAGTCTGAACAAATAGAGAGGGGGGACTTTTGACAAAGGGAATACTGTACCCCTTGTGGAGGGTATTTAGTAACCAGTGGCTGCATGAGTATTTTTCCCAGTCTTCCCCCCACTGGGGCTCTGGCGTCATTTTTTGGAAGATTCCTCGGAACGGGGAGAGAACATAAAACCCTTCCCTTTCTGTCTTCCTGATCTCCAGTTTTCCGTTTTACTCCTTTTATTTTGAAAACTAACCTTTTTTTGGGGACGAAAAAAGGGAGCTTTCCTCTTCTTTTTATCCTCCGGGAAGTTCTTTTTGGAATGAGAAGCTTTCTCTAGAATTTTATCTAAGTCCTGACCAAAGAGAAGATTACCATAAAACGGGATGTTACATAGTTTTGCTTTGGAACCTGTGTCTCCGGACCAAGCTTTTAACCAAAGTGCCCTTCTAGAGTTATTGGCTAGAGCCGTAGCTCTTGCGGCCAGCCTGACAGAATCCGCTGTTGTGTCTGACAAAAAATCTATGGCTTTTAATGAGAGGGAAGGAGTCTGCAAAGTTTTCGTATGGGGTATTGGATTTTAATAGTATATCTAGTTGTTCCAACCAACTTTTTAGGGACCTAGCAACGGACGTGGCCGCGATATTAGGTTTGAACAAAGCCGCGACCGCATCCCAGGTTCTTTTAAGGTTAGCATCCACTTTTTTGTCCATAGGATCACGCAATGATCCTGTATCTTCGAATGGTAAAGAAGAACCTTTAGCTAGTTTGGAGAGTGAAACATCAATTTTAGGACAACTCAAGAACGGGGACTTCTTCCCTAACAATGCTATCAATGCATTTTCCACAAAGTTTTTTAGCATAATTATCGGGGAGTTTGGCCAAACATACGCGACATCTAGGAATTTTAGATTTCGGCGATATTTTAGGCCTTACAGAACTATCTTTGTCACTCTTCCATACAAAAAAAAAGGGGAAAGATGAGAAAGACTTAGTAACAGTGCAAGCAGCATTCCATACTCACAACCTGGATGTCACTCACAGCTACAGGTTGGTCCATAGCTTCCTCCTGATCCATAAGTGCGGATATCTGAGGCTGCAGGAAGCTTGCAAACTCTCTGGTCAGAGGCCGACATCCGACTTGACCAGGGCGCCAGTTTTTAAAACTACGTATGGCCGGAAGTCTCCCCAGGACCTCCGACGTCATCCGGGCCGGCAACTCTCCGGCTACCACAATTAGGCCCCCAGATGACGTCACCCGCCGGAGCCGAGAATCTCGGGCAGCAGGCAGCCTAGAAACCGGAAGTACTCCTTTGAGTGTCCGGTTGCCGCGGCAGGCATCCATGGAACGGACTTACTTGCCCAAGGTAAGACCGTGGCTGGCGCAATGCACCCGCCATCCGCGATAGCTCCCGACCGGAGCACGAACGTAGACCTATCTTCCGCCTGGCAGGGACAGGAAGACACTGTAGATAAGTGAGGAGGCGGGCCCTTTTGAACCTTCCTGTCCCTGCCTGGCTGGAGGAGGAGGATAATCTCCAAGTAAGGTGCCGTCATGGAGGGGAAAAAAATAAATATAGAACATGTCCTATTCTTGTTAGTTTTAGGCACTGTTTCAATGGATCCGCAAAAAAAACAAAAAAAAAAAAAACACAGATGGCATACGGATGTCATCCAGTTTTTTTGCAGATCCGCAACTTGCGGACCACAGAACACATACGGTTGTGTGCATGTAGCCTTAATCTGCAACAGATTCTGCAGGAGCATAGCAGATCTCCTGGTGTCAAACAGTGAAAGTCACTTAAGCAAGAAGGTGAGAAAAGGACAACTCTTTTGTGGCCCTGTTATATTGTCTAGAACTACGTCCTGACGCTGTACGTGGTCAGGAGAGTGCAGCGCGGGCCCCATCAAAGAAGACCAGGGAGGGTAAGTATCGGAAGCGCTTGCTGCGCTTCTTTCCCGCTCCCGATGCATACTAGTGCGCACTTCCATAATGGAAGTGCTCACTAGTATTCGCTTTATACGCATTATCTGTATATCGGCATGGTTAGATGCCAATAATATACAAAATCCTAAATATTGGCCGATCATATCGGTACTTCCGATAATCGGTCGATCCCTAGTCTGGACTATGTAATCCAGTTAACAGCAATCAGGAATCCATGGGGGTCATTTATCATTAAAAAAACTGCCACACGTTCATGTACAAAAAGAAGGAGATTTTAATTGGTTGAAAATGTTTATGAAATTTGTCAAAACAAAAAAAATAAAAAATGCATCAATCACCATACATCATCATGCATCATTTGTATTATCCTCTTTAGACATTTGCTGTGCAGTATGACCAGCCCCTGGTGACTACAGATGGCAGCATGCTTTCCATACCACTTGGCTGTATAACCATTGTATTGCTTAAAAGGGGTAAGCCAGTTTATATTACTAGCTGCACATCTGCTGGTAACACAATCATGCAGCTAGTAATAAACATTAATGAACTATCAACACCAGTGTCCAATAGTTTAATAGGAATAAAACCATCAGTTCATCAGCGGCCTCCATTCACTTATACTGGGAAAGGACTGCTCAAGTGCTAGATACCCAATACATCCCCAGTGTAAATGAATGGAACTCTCCATCAGCAGCTAGGTTCTCAGTGCAGGTCAGGGGACATCCATGTAAACATGAATTATTCATATAATACTAATGGACATCAGTGCATATACTTTAATAATACTTTGTAATTACTAGCTGCATGCGTGTGCATCTAGTCTTATAACCTGGCCATCCCCTTTAAGGACATGGCTGGTCAGGTACTATGCAATGACATTTTCCAGGAGCTGGATAAGTCTGCTGACAGCTTTGGGTTTATCCAGATGGATGTTTCACCAAAAGGCAAACACAGCTGTGAAGTGCAATATGCTTCCTTTAAAAAGTTGGGAGCGTAAAAGATCCAAATCTGGGGCTACCCAAAAATCAGCAGGGGAGTCATTTCTTACACAGCAAGCAATTTACAACCAAACATATTGTTTCATTTCCATACAAAAGAATCATCCAGGACATTTCACTGCATGGGACTTGGAGCTGGGAAAGATAACACTGAATTCACTTTCTCCTTTCGGAAACTTTCTTTCTAGTCCAAAAATACAATTCTGTACAATTAAAACCAAATATATATATATATATATAAAAAAAAAAGAAAAAAAAAGTCACTCATTTACCCAATCATAGAAACACAAATTAATACACAGCAGGGCAGCTTATGCCAGGCAGAAGTGGGGAATTACACATAACGCCCTGAAATATTACATGGACAGAAGATAAACCAGCAAGGACGGGTAGAAAGGGGTTGTAGATTTTGGTTTGCAAGGAATCGCCCAAACAAGAGTGTAAGGCTGGCATTACACGGGTCATTTTTGAGCCATCGGAAATAACGCATGCGATTTTACCACCAGATGATGAGATTTCACAAATGAAACCACGAGCACCATCTTCACTGAAAATTGTGCCCGATGTTGGAGCAGTAAAAACACATGCAGTTGTTAAAAAGCATACAATGATTTTTCTGATGGCTCAAAAAAGGTCCTGTGTAAATCCAGCCAAGAGCCAGTTTCACACAAGTGTGTTCGGTCCAGAAAACATGGTCTGCGTGGCTCGGCCGACCAGAAATCACTATCACACTGATCTATAATGCTGAGTTCCAGCCCGACCGTGGGTCTACTGTCCATATTCACATGACGCAGAATAGTAGAACATTGGTTGGGCTGGACCTTAGTATCCTAGATCACTCAGGTCCGGCTGTCACATGGACTACATTTTCCAGACTGAACACACTCCTGTGAAACTGGCCTAGAAGACTTACTATTGTGAAGGGAAATCTATTTAAAGTACAGCCAACACGGTGCGACTGACGCATTTTAGATGTAGCACCACATGGCCAAGCACGCCGCAGCAGTGTTCCATTAGGCCTCTTTCACAGGAGTGTGACGGATTAGGTCCGGATGCGTTCAGTGAAACTCGCACCATTTTGCAAGCAAGTTCACTCAGTTTTGTCTGCGATTGTGCTCGTTTTTTTCCACGCGGGTGCAATGCGTTTTGATGCAATTTTCACGAGCGTGATAAAAAAAAATAATAATAAAAATATATGAAGGTTTACAAACATCTCCTAGCAAACAGTGAAAAACGCATTGTATCCGCACTTGTTTCCGGATGCACTGCGTTTTTCACTGAAACCCCATTCATTTCTATGGGGGCTCGTGTGAAAGAGGCCCTAGTGTGGTTTATTCAGTCTACATGAAGGGCCATGCAATTTTACCAGTTAACACACGGCCATCAACCATCTGCGTTTAAGGAGTTATTATATCGCTGGGGCTTGCATGACAGACGAACAGAGTGGTCAAACCTCAATTACACGGCCACAAATACACGTGGAGGATTTGGTAACTTATTGCACTCAATCGGAATTTATCATAGTAGTGACAGCGGTTAGTTTATTAATTGATGCTACAGGTTGCAGTTAGCTAAAGCCTCCACTAGGAGGCTGTAAATGATCTTCAATAGAACAGTACTTTGCTGCTGGGGTGCTAGCATTATACTGAATGCTTAGTGTCCTCATTAAACACAAACTGATACTTGTGTTCAAAATGAGTGGAAAAAAACAAAAAGAAAATAAATAGTAACAAACAAACAAGTTCAGTATTTGGCTTTCAGTTTGTGAGATCATTCAGGGCCCTCAGAAGCGGAGCAGTCCAAAACGTATCAGTCTGCATGGAAAAGGATCCGCTCAGAATGCATCAGTTTGCCACCATTCCGCTCTGGAGGCGGACACCAAAACGCTGCCTGCAGCGTTTTGCTGGCCGCCTGACGAAGCAGAGCCAAACATATGTCCTCACACACAATGTAAGTCAATGGGGACCGATCTGTTTCCTCTGACACAATCTGGTACAATAGAAAACGGATCAGTCCCCCATTGACTTTCATTGGTGTTCAAGACGGATCAGTCATGGCTGTAGAAGACATACTACAACCGGATCCGTTCATGACGGATGCACGCGGTTGCATTATTGTAACTGAAGTGTTTTTGCAGATCCATGACGGATCCGCAAAAAAACGCTAGTGTGAAAGTAGCCTTAGATAGATTACAGTATGACGACACTCAGCCAATTTGCTGCAGAAACTGCTGCATACACGAATGGGGTACGAGAAATTTCTGCAACAAATCTGCTGTGTGTGATCATCCCCTTAAAGGGGTAGTCTACCTCCATAGATGCCACTTATGCCATTGTCTTTTTATAAATAGAAGACTAAGGTTTCCCCATGTGGCAATGCAATAGGACTATTAAATTTAAAGGGCATCGGTCACCAGACAGACCTCTATAAGATACTATACTAAGGGAACATAGTGGGTGTACCTTAAAGGGGTTGTCCAGCTTTTTCCAAGTCATGACCTATACTCCGGATAGGCCATCAATCGTTGATAGCAGGGGTCCAGGGTGACGGACCTCCGTCTGATCAGCTGTTGGGTGTAGCTCCATTGCACAAGCTGGAGCCTGAACGACACAGCTCAAAACTTCTAGTGAAGGGAGCTCGATACTAAAGGGTTGCACCTACTGCAATCAGCTAGTGATAGCCTATCACTTAATAAAAGGTTGGGCAATCCGAGCAACTGGAGGGGGAATGAGACCACACCAGCCGGATCAGAAACACTGGCTGTTATGTACCACATGTGCAGTTGAACATCAGATGCGCCCATTATTTTCCCTAAAGCCTAAATGAAAGAGCTCCGTCTATAGGTTCTATGGGTCTAAAATGTCTTCTACAGTAAAATATAAAAAAGGATACATCAACAAATAAAGTGACTAAACACTCAACAATTCATCCTCAAGTCCCAATTCTGGAATTGGGGTCACAGAAAGAAGGGAGTGATCTTTTCTGTTAAAATCTCATGTCATATTTCTGTTCCCAAAATTATTTTTGGGACGTTTCAGTGTACATGGACCAGGTTTAAGTATTCTTTTACCATCTATAATCAAAACTACAGCTTACAGAGTAATATTTGTTTAACAAAAATGTTGAGAAGCCGAATAAGGAGACACAAAGAAAACTCAATGGCTTGTATGAAATCAGTCAGCTGCGAGAACATTAAAAACTCATAGTCCGCTGCCACCTAGTGGTGGAATTTGCAATGGTCTGATAACATGTACGTTATTTTCTATAGTTAAAAAAGAAAATTATTTAAAAACCTGTTAGGTTGCATTCAGACGACCGTGTTTCTGTGTCCATCTGTTACGCAATTTTGCCGAAAGGGTGCAGACCCATTCATTTCAACGGGACCGCAAAAGGTGCGGACAGCATAGTCCTGTTCTGCAGCCCCGCAAAAAACATAGTGCATGTCCTATTCTTGTCTGCAATCACAGACAAGAATAGGCATTTCTATCATAGAGCCGGCCATGTGTGTTCCGTAAAATGCGGAACTCACACAGCCGATATAAGTGTTTTGCGGATAGGCAATTTGCAGAACGCAAAAAACACATACAGTCGTGTGAATCTAGCTTTAGGCCCCATCCAGACGAGCGAGTATTCCGCGCGGGTGCAATGCGTGATGCGAACGCATTGCGCCCGCACGGAATCCGGACCCATTCATTTCAATGGGTCTGTGTACATGAGCGTTGGTTTTTACGGATCACTTGTGCGTATCGTGAAAATCGCAGCATGTTCTATATTCTGCGATTTTCACGCAACGCTGGCCCCAAAGAAGTGTATGGGGCTGCTTGAAAATTTTCACGGATGGTTGCTAAGAGATGTTGTTTGTAAACCTTCAGTTTTTTATCACACGCATGCAAAACGCATTAAATCACATTGCACCCACGCGATAAAAACTGAACGCGAACTTAGACAAAAATGAAACAAACTGCTTGTGAAATTGCGCATTTTTTACTGGAACGCATCCGCAAAGCATCCGGACCTAATCTGCTCATGCTAGTCTGCAAGGGGCCTTAATATGTAAAATGTTCTGCCTGCTAAAAGGTGGATATACGAATAAGTACATTGTTTGCTAATGAAAAGTCGCCTTGTAACATTCTCAGATCTACGCCTTGTACCTTGTATACCAATTTGCCCAACACAAATGCCTTCTCCAAAAGGCAACTTTTATTACAGCAAACATTCATATATCCTAAAAGTAGTGCATCTCCTCCTTTAACAGAATCTGATAAAATTTCCTTTAGTTAAAATACATTTTACATATGTGAAAAGTGATGGTTATATACACCACAGGGTGAACAACAGTCACTGATATGTGGCAACCTAGTAAAGGGCATCTGTTAGCAAATCTGTACCATTGAAACTGGCTGACCTGTCGCATGTGCGCAGCTGAAGGCACCCGTGTTGGTCCCATGTTCATATGTGCCTGCATGGTGGAGAAAAATAAAGTTTTAACATATGGAAATGAGCCTCTAGGAGCAACGGGGGTGTTGCCTTTACTCCTAGAGGCTCAGCTCTCTCTGTAACTGCTGTGCCCTCTGCACTTTAATAGGGTCGGGCAGTGAAAATGTGATCATGCCTGGTGGTGTCAAACTGTAGAGGGCATGGCAGTTGCAGAGAGAGCAGATCCTCTAGGTGTAATGGCAACGCCCCCGTTGCTCCAAGAGGCTCATTTGCATATATTAAAACATCATTTTTCTCAGTAATGCAGGCACATATTAACATGGGACCAACACAGATGCCTTCAGCTGCCAAGTGCACATGTAACAGGTCAGTCAGTGTCATAGGTACAAATCTGCCGACAGATGCCCTTTAAAACCTGTGTGCACCTATAGACAAGTGAATTTCTTTGCTGACACAGTGAACTACATCTCTTTGATCTACTCTTCAGGGTGTGTACTATTATTTGTGGTAAAAATCATATGCAGGTTAAAAAGGTGGATGGCCGTGATTTTAGGTCATTTTTATGATGGTAGTTTGTAGGTCCCTGCTTAACAAACACGGAGCAGAGGTAAAATACGTCTCCAGAAAGGTCGTGAAGGACTAATAAATAGAGAAAGACACGGCAGCAGGATAAAGATTCACAGATCCTAACTGAGTTATGAGCGACTCCAGGCTACTACACACATTCAGAAACAGACAAGATCCAGGTACAAACACATAAAAATCTCAATCAAATAAAAAAAGTCACAGAAGAAGCCAGGCCCCTCTTCATGTGAGGGGCAGGAGAGTCTTTGTCTATGGGCTTTACTTTATAATGAGCTGGTGAACTCTTATTAGTGAATGCCACCAGCATCTTGTGAGATGGTAAAAAAAACAAACGCCCAGCAAGCTGGAGTGGAGTTCATGTAAACAAGCACTGGAAGAGTGAAGGAGACGGGCAAAGTCTACTGACTTCCAGCAGTTTCATCCATCTGAGATGGTGCTGTGAAAAAAGTTCCATGGATTATTCATCTCAGAGGAACTTCCAAGTCTCTTGCTACAACTAAACAAGGGTGGTCCACGGAGTAATGCTGGCATTGCACGTATCTCGTCAACGAACATACCCTTAATAAAAAAAATAATTAGATATCTAATAAAAATATGGGAAAACCAACACAAGTCTATGTCTACTCCTGTCCTATTCTTTAGCAGCAGAAATCATATTCAAACAATGTGAAGGGGGAGACTTCACCCCTGCAAGAACTGGCTCAGATTATTTTGGAACATCAGATCTTCATTCCAGTTAGCTAGCAAGAAAATGCTAACGATGTCATCTTGATAAATCCAGCAGATAGTGCCCGATCCAACATTCCTGTCCCATGAAGTCATTCATGAGATGTCTTCACTGAGGTCCGCCAAGCTTGAACCACCGCCTGAGCAGACTGTCTGACCATCAGTAGATTTGAGCACCTGGATACCAGGTGCTTATCATATTGAAGGAGAACTCCTTGGAAGCAAGTCAGGCCTTTCCTTGAGTACGAATTCTGTTCACAGGCAGAGATAATCTGTCTAGTCCTAAAAGGAGAAGACAAAAAAATAAATAAAATGGTGATCAGACAACAGGACTATTGTCCATATTTACCTTTCCATAAAGATCTGCATAGAGTAATAAATGCACAGCCAAATGCTTGTCTACACAGGGTCTTTAGATACGTGTGACATTCTTTTTCATTAAGGTTAAACAAAAAGCATAAAGAGTAATTAAATCGATCCTGCAGATCAAGAAAAAAAAAGAATTCACATTAACTAGGGAATGAACAGAACACTCTTCACCTTTCCAGCTAAAGATCCATCAATTTCCTGGCTCTTCTTCTGTCATCCAAGATGGCCACCCTGCTTCGGAGACTACCTCATGCATACCGTGCCCTATGATTGGCTAGCACTGCAGGAAGTGTCTTGTACTACAAAACGGGTAGTGTGCATCAGGTAGTCCGAGAGGAAGTGCAGCCCGGAAATCTTCAGCTGAAATGATGGAGGGCACTAGTTAAGTGTTCTGCTAGTTTCCTAGTTAATATGAATTTTGGGGGAGATTTATGGAACTGGTGCAAAGTAGAACTGGCTTAGTTGCCCATAGCAACCAATCAGATGCCACCTTTCATTTTGGACAGCGCCTTTGGAAAATGAAAGGTGGAATCTGATTTGTTGCTAAGGGCAACTAAGCCAGTTCTATTTTACACCAGTTTGATAAATCTCCCCCTTTATTTCTTGAACCGGAGGGTCGCTTTAAGACGATCAAGTCGAGATAAAAACATTCTACATACCACCAAACTTGACTACATACTTCTTTACAGTCCCCATACCATCTAAGCCTAGGCTTTGAAAACAAATGCTTTGCTGTTGTACTGCCAGCAGAACACTCTCCATATGGCCGGTATCAAACAGATCGGGGGAGGATTATCAAAACTGAAGCAGTTGCTCATAGCGACCAAACATACTCTAGATTAAAATTTTCCTCCAAATAAGCACTCCGATAGGCTGTATAGGGAACGCCTCCACTTTTTTGCACCAGTTATTACTTCCAACTCCACCGCACACATGCATGCTTGGCAGAGTATGCATGAGTTTTTAATAGGAGGAGGAGAATTAATTTTGGCAGAATCGGTGGCATTCATCAAATGTGGATGGCCAAAAACAAATGCAAGAGCCCATAGTGTAAGCAAATGTAACTTTATTGTGAGGAGTCAGATCTGTGTTTACTTTCTAACAAATCCAGGTATGTTTTATACCCCCTTTTTTTTTTTTTTTTTTAACAGTATGTGACTAAAAGTTTTTTTTTTTTAATAAGAATATTGGTGCTGGAAAGAACTTAAGCAGTGGTGATTATGCAGGACCAGGCATAGCACAAAATGTGCTTAGTCAGAAATCTGAAAAATTATATCATCTCTACAACATTCCAATGTCAATAGGAGGTAAACCTATATAATCCCTCACTGCCCCCTGCAGGAAAAAGACCAAGGTGCTGTATTACATATCATATATAGCTAGCCCACAGAGAAGAATGAATGAATGAAAAATTATATATATCATGGTTGCCAAGAGCACAACAAAAACCAGTGTAACTTGATTTTAGCCATTCATAAGAAATGCCTAGCGATTACTCTGCCCTCATGTATTTAATGGCTCAGTTCCTGTGCTTTTCTAGACAGCGCTCTTACCAAATGCACGGATAAGCTCAGCTTGCATGGCCCAGGTAAACTTTTTCACGAGACAAAGCGTGGCGAGTCCGGCAAACAAGATGTTGTACAGGAAGATCAGGTAAAAATTTCCCAGCCAATTGAAACGTCCAAAGTCACCCAGAAGGTCAAATCTGGTGATACCTTTGTACATAGGAAAAAAGCAAATTGCTGTAAATATATAAATACTTAGAAACACACGGTTACCGTATTTTCCTCTCCATAAGACACACTTTATAGTGTGTTTGTGGTGGGAGAATGGCAGTGCATCTTCTGGAAAGACTACTACCTTATGGAAGCACTCAGTACACATTAGGACCAGTGAATATAGCGCTCCTGGTGCTGGCTATACACACCGCTGCCTGGTCTTCTCCGGGAGATGTACTGTCCTGACCGCATACAGGGTCAGTATGTAGTGTGTGCACTATGACCTGGTGCTGTGCGATGTCAGATCACAGTGTAGCAAGCTGTCTGGAGAAGACCAGGGAGTGCAGGAAGAGAGGTTCATTTATTTATTTTATGTCTGATGGGGGTCTGATCTGAGGTCTAATGAGGAATCAGGATCTGATCAGAGCTCTGAAAAACGTTCCTCCTCTAAATCCAAGGTGCATCTTATGGAGCAAATTGGTTTAATTATTATGCGGCCCAATATTTTCTGCAATTTTACAGAAGGAGAAGAAAGGAGAGAAAGGAAGAATAAAGAAATGAAAGATGAGGAAAAAGCAGAATTAAGGGCTCAAAATTCAGACATTGTTTTGAGTTCATCTGTCACTAACATTATGAACGTCTGTTTTTGTGAGAAGAAATCTCCCAGAAGAATGTACATCATTACTGCAAATGGATTTATCTGAACATTTGTAAGACTTACCCAATGTTCTGGAGAAGACTGGGAGAGCAGAGCTGAGAACTAGCAAGGACACACAGTTTCCAATGATCTATAAAAGAAAGCAGAGGTTATGTGTGGTGAAAATACCATTCTCCACCTGTCTTAGGCTACTTTCACACTGGCGTTTCTGGGTCCGCTTGTGAGATCCGTTCAGGGCTCTCACAAGCGGCCCAAAACGGATCAGTTTAGCCCCAATGCATTCTGAATGGATAAGGATCCATTCAGAATGCATCAGTTTGCCTCCGTTCAGCCTCCATTCCGCTCTGGAGGCGGACACCAAAACGCTGCTTGCAGCGTTTTGATGTCCGCCTGACGACGCAGAGCCAAACGGATCCGTCCTGACTTACAATGTAAGTCAATGGGGACGGATCAGTTTTCACTGACACAATATGGTGCAACTGAAAACGGATCCGCCTCCCATTGACTTTCAGTGTAAGTCAAAACGGATACAAGCGCTTGCCACCCAGTTTATCATTCTTTGGGTGATGCCATTTGCTCAGTTTATGTATATTATACAGACAAATTGCTTTTGGTGCATTGTCAACGGTCTCCTACTTATCTGGTTGCTCTAGCCTGAACTTATTGCACTTATTTCTGTGTAGTATTCAATAAAAATACAGGTTATCAAAGGTTAATTGGATCCCCGCGCTGATAAAGACACTTCTTATAAAATTGCCGCTCGTGCATGGATGATGAAAAACCACTCTATGTGGTCAGAATTAGTATATTATAGGTCCTCACCTCTGTCTAATACTCCGAAGATCGTTGATGGTTTAGTGCAGGTGATATTGTTATTCCTTCCCGAGTGTTGGTGGTAAAGCACTTGGTCTTCTCGCTTCCCCTCTCCTGCTGGGCAGCTGGGGCGCGCGTGGGGAAGCAGACAGGAGTTAGTCCGAGAACGTTCTTGTGCGACGTCACTCATGCCACAAAGGGTAACAACCTTCAGACGTGTTCCGGAACATGCGTGTTCCTTAGTCAGGGATAGGTAGATGTGTTAGTTCTCCTTGTTAAATAGGAGTCCAGTTGCCATGACAACTCTTGGATAGTTCCATGTGGGTTAACTATTTACCTGCCTTTTGTTGTTCCCAACATGTCTCCAGCAGTCATCTTTTGTTTTTATTATTCTGAAAGCAGTTTTTAGAAGTCCATGCAGCAACTATTTTATGGGTAAAATCTTCCCATATATCTTATTTTATTAGAAAGCAGATAATTATTGGAAAGCAAATAATTCCATTTCTTGATTTAAGCCTCTAGGTGCCAGACTATTACGTTAATAAATCCACCTGCTTTCACAACGGGACATTTGTTTTATGTAGTCACCACCTCTCACGTCTATTTTTACTTTCTCAATCCCTCCAATTGTGAATTATTCGCTTTCCAATAATTATCTAATTTCTAAACAAATAAAATATATGGGAAGATTTTACCCATAAAAAAAGGTTGCTGCATGGACTTCTAAAAACTGCTTTCAGAATAATAAAAACAAAAAAGATGACTGCTGGAGGCATGTTGGGAACAACAAAAGGCAGGTAAATAGTTAACCCACATTGAACTATACAAGAGTTGTCATGGGAATGGGACGCCTATTTAACAAGGAGAACTAACATCTACCTATCCCTGACAAAGGAACACGCATGTTCCGAAAACGCGTCGGAAGGTTGTTTTATCCTTAGAAGCATCCGTACCTGCAAGTGTGACGTCACAAGAACGTTCTCCGACTAACTCCTGTCTGCTTCCCCGCGCTCGCGCCAGCTGCCGGCCAGGGCGGCGCACGCAGGAGAGAGGAAGCGAGAAGACCAAGTGCTTTACCACCAACCACTCGGGAAGGAATAACAAGATCACCTGCACTAAACCATCAACGATCTTCGGAGTATTAGACAGAGGTGAGGACCTATAATATACTAATTCTGACCACATAAGAGAGAGTGGTTTTCATCATCCATACATGAGCGGCAATATTATAAGAAGTGTCTTTATCAGCGCGGGGATCCAATTAACCTTTGATAACCTGTATGCATATACTTCTGTGAGTCTGGGAGGAAGACTGTTTCGGAGACCCAGCGGCGATTTCCCTGATAGATATCAGGGAAATAAGACACACATATTAGCGGCAGCGCAGGTGTAGACCTACCGTATCAATATAAATTCAATCGAGTAAAAATGAACAGATGACACTCCATAGGATTTGCCATCTGCTATAGAGCTGAACATACCAAGTCATTCTGAGTGAATTCTTAAGACAAGAAGTTCACACTGAGGGAAGGGAAGATCAGTAGCCAACGTTCTCAATCAAGTATTAATATACAAAATGTCCACCAATATTATCAACCATTAGTATATACACACTAAACAGTGGCCTAATGTAGTTAAAATGATCAGTTAATCAGATTAGCGACTACCACTTCTGCGTTATAGGTCACTTCATACACTTGAACAGAAATTTAGTGGTATAGAATTAGATTATCCGATTTAGCCCTAAAAAAAGGGTAGGCCTTGAACTGTAGATGGTCCAGCTATCTGGCATGAGGTCGAGATTGGTCAAATATTTCCAGGCAATGCTGGATATGAATATGATCTTGCATTTCTCACGTGGAATTATGCATTTACAACTTGAAAAATAAGACAAACAAACAAGAAGTTCTTACTTTGGTCATGGTTGTGTTATGTTTCTGGGGCAGGAGTCGCATGAAGAAAGGAGAGCTGTAAAACCCAACGACAGACGCGGCCATCAAGTAGCTGGCGTGAGGTTAAGGATTCCAATCCACTCATACTACAGTTTTATACTATTTCATCGGGAACTGAGAATACTGATCATATGGTTTTGTGGGAAAACACTCCGTGGCACCAACTGGCCTTTAACATGGCACTGAGACACGTAACTATGTCTACATCTTCACATGTTTTACTTTCAAAGGATACAATATGAGAACGACTTGCACAGCAGCTCCAAATGACCCAAAGACAGAGAAAGATACTTTTCCGAGCCGCGAGTCCTGTGAAATGCAAAACACAAAAACCTTCATTATTAAGATTCTGGACAATAATAGAACATTGTACAAAAATTCTGAGTCAGAATAGATCAATGTATAACGTGTAGATGTGTGGTCCTAGTCTTTTCAGCTACATTTTTGGCATTGGAGAGAGAAAAACAAAAACAAAACATTTAGTACAGCTAAAATGTAACAGTACCTGCATCCCTTTTGGCATGGCTGCGTCATCGATAAGAAGTTCCAAGACGTGGAAGCAGACGATCAGTACAGAGATGCCCTTGAAGATAATAAATAGTCAACATGAGACTCTATAGGAGTAATGTCCAGAAGACACTTATGTTGAAGCAACCTGCAGGCAGTTTAGACAATACGGTAGGTGGGAGGCGGGTCTCAGAGGTTTTCTATTGCATGCATGATACAATTTAGACATTTTAAGTAGGAAAAAAACCTTGTAATAGAAATTTAATGTGACTGATATGGTCTAATGCTTGTTGGAACATATAAAACATAACAGCATAAGGCCTCATGCACACGACCGTTGTTTGGGTCCGCATTCGAGCCGCCGTTTTGGCTGTCCGTGCTGTCCGCATCCGTGGCTCCGTTCCGCGGCCCGCTAAAAAAAATATAACATGTCCTATTCTTGTCCGTGCTTTGCGGACAAGAATAGGCATTTATATTGCCGGCGCCCGTTCCGCAAATTGCGGAAGGCAACACGGGCGGCTTTCGTTTTTTAGCGGATCCGTGGTTTGAGGAACGCAAAAAACGGCACGGTCGTGTGCATGAGGCCTAAGCTGCATCAGTGCTTGGGTAAGAAGTCAGACCAGTAGAGCTCTGTTCACATTTCCATCGGAAACTCTTTTGGAGCCGTCATTTTTGATGCTGCAGTATTCTTCCCATTTAAATGATGGACGCCATGCCCGAGACCCAACGCACCCATTATAAGTCTCATGATAAAGTGGCCAAATCAGACGCTAATGTAATGACCAACTGTATTTTCTGCATTGGGATCCATTCAGGAGATTCAATAAAGTGCACAATAGGACAATGCAAGACGAATGGCATTGTGAATAGGGGGAAAACGGGTTTTGTCAGGTCCCACACCGTCATCAGTTTAAAACCCTTTGCTGTCGGGACTATTCTCATACTTCTGACAACATTAAATCTGAATTATAAAATAAAAAAATAATCAAACCCACAAACTCTTATTGTCGCTAACAGCTAACACAGGGCATATTGTAAAGGAAGCTCCCTCTGCCACTTCATTGACAGGACCGGACATCAAAGCTGGCCCTGACAATCTCACACCGGGGCCACTGCTCCGCTTCCACACAATGCAGAGACTATCAGCGGCTGCGCATGCTCCAATACACTTCTGGGTAGCAGAGCATGAACACAGTAGTAGAAGCAGAGCTTCTGCACTTCCGGCACTACTTAGATCAGCAGCGTAAGCACCATCACTTAAGCAGTAGGGTGAGTGTCCTCAGCTTCAGGGGACACCAGGTCGCAGGTGCAGAACTCTGCTAGATTAGGCATCTCAAATCACTCATCTCTACTAACTACCAAATGCAATCACATGCATTTTGCAAGGAACTAATATAAGCTTATCAGATCAGAGATAGTTAACTATAAAAAGGCTGTTCTGTAAATCAGAGGAACCTACCGTCAGTGCAAGAAGTAGTAACATGGCCAAGGGGTAGACCAAATTACGTTGCCAAGGAGAGGCTTTTCTTCTCATCTCTAAAAGGAAATAAAGTTATTATTTCAAACAAAGTCATTTTGGTTTAAGAAATAACTAGACAGCAACATCTCCACTTAAGCTTTTCCATATTCATTCCATTTAGGCATACCAAACGTGGCCACCAGATGGCAGAGTTTCACTCGTGAGTTTTACTTTTGGACTACTTGGCTTATATTGTATACCGACTCAGAATTGAAATGTCTTAATTACTTCATCTTTACAAGTGACATAAATGCTGTCTCTCTTTGGTTTTGTGACATTTCACATACAATGGGACAGGGCAGACAAGTCAATAATTTGAATAAAAATATTTCATGTGTGCACAACCCTTACAGGTTTTAAACGATATAGGGGGAATTTATTAAAACTAGTGTTTCATATACCAGGCTTAATCAGAAAATGTATTAAGAGGGACCAGAAAGTGAAGTCTATGGCAGTTACTGGTGCATGCCCCAATAATTTACAGTGAACATCTATTTTTAGAAAAAAGCATCATTACTTCAAGCACATCCATAAGTCTTACCTAATGTAATTCTGTGGCTCTTTATTGCTAAAAGCCTTTTCTGTAGCGCCTCCATATTTAAGTTCAGCCAGCAAGAGGCCTTAGCTGTAAAATAAAAGCCCATAAAGTAATAAGAAAAAAAAGTGTTTGTCAACCAGCAATAGTAATTTAATAGAGCAGGTACTTACTAGAGATCTTACGGGATATGGCCGCTTCTTCAAATGCCGTACAACTCAGGTGTTCTTCTAAGTTCTCCAATAGCTGGGAAGGCAAAACACAAAAAGGTGAAACATGTGCAGATGGCGGAGCTAGGTTACGCACCCATGCTGATTCAGTCACTACTGCAGTCTTTAATTGGAAGGCTAAAACAATGTGAAGCTGTGATCAGAATATACACCCACCCGAGGTTTGACCAGCAGTTTTCCAGTGACTGAGAACATCCGGGACAGTCCTAATGGAGTACAAACTGCAAAGGAGAAAAAATAAAATTAAAAATCTGTGAACACATACACAAAGTAAAAGCATCATTGGATAACTGAGAACGTGCAGAAATGCTGGAAGACCTACTATCCTCATGTGACACTCATTTCCTGTCATAAAATAAAACCGCATACTTAAGCAGTGTCTTTTAGCTTAAGGGTTTTTCTATTATCCTTAGAATAGGTCATCAATATCCGATTGGTGGAGGTCCAACATCCAGCACCCCCACCGATCCGCTGTCCACAGTAGGCACCAATACCGAGAACGGAGCCAGAGGCACAGTTCTGTTCTCTGCAGTGGCCGTGTCAGGTTACTGGAGCTCAGATCCCATTTAAAGCGAACCTTTCACCTCATTTTCACTTTATAAACTAGCAACAGTACCTTATAGATTATCTTGAGTGTGTTGTTATCCATGTTAGTGCCGCTTTCCTGGGCTCTTTATACTTCAAAAAATTGTCTTATAAACTTCACATTCGGTGCTCCAACAGTCATGCAACCAGTCAAGGGGGTAGCCCTTCCATCTCCTCTGGCCATACCGCCACTGCCCTAACCCCTCCTCTATGCTCCTTAACTGACAGCCGGCTCAGTCGCCGGGACGGCGCTTCCGAAACCTGCGCATGCGCCGTCCTCCTGATTCGCCGCGCGATCCCGTCTTTCTTGCTGACAAAAGCGCGATCATGTAAGAGAATCGCGCATGCGCCTTACGCGATGCCGGCCTGTCTGCTCTCTCTCCCGTGCGCGCGCATGGTGCTGAACATGGTGCTGAACAGATCTGTGCTAAAAGCATAGATCTGTTCTGTGTAAGTAAAATACAGTACAGAACAATATATATTGTACTGTACTGTATTATACAGACATCAGACCCACTGGATCTTCCAGAACCAAGTGGGTCTGGGTCAAAAAAAAAGTTAAAAAAAGTGAAAAAAGTTAAGATAAAAAAAAAAACATTCATCACTGAATAAAAATTAAAAAAATAAAATACACTACACATATTAGGTATCGCCGCGTCCGTAACGACCTGATCTATAAAACGGTCATGTTACTTTCCCCGCACGGTTAACACCATAAAAATAAAAAAATAAAAACTATGAGAAAATTGAAATTTTGCCCACCTTACTTCCCAAAAAAGGTAATAAAAGTGATCAAAAAAGTCACATGTACGCCAAAATAGTACCAATCAAACCGTCATCTCATCCCGCAAAAATCATACCTTACCCAAGATAATCGCCCAAAAACTGAAAAAACTATGGCTCTCAGACTAAAGAAACACTAAAACATGATTTTTTTTGTTTCAAAAATGAAATCATTGTGTAAAACTTACATAAATAAAAATAAAGTATACATATTAGGTATCGCCGCGTCCGTATCGACCGGCTCTATAAGAATATCACATGATCTAACCCCTCAGGTGACCACCATAAAAAATAAAAACGGTGTAAAAAAAGCCATTTTTTGTCATCTTACGTCACAAAAAGTGTAATAACAAGCGATCAAAAAGTCATATGCACCCCAAAATAGTGCCAATTAAACCGTCATCTCATCCCGCAAAAAAATGAGACCCTACTCAAGATAATCGCCCAAAAACTGAAAAAACTATGGCTCTTAGACTATGGAGACACTAAAACTTTTTTTGGTTTTAAAAATGAAGTTATTGTATAAAACTTACATAAATAAAAAAAAGGTATACATATTAGGTATCACCGCGTCCGTGACAACCTGCTCTATAAAATTACCACATGATCTAACCTGTCAGATGAATGTTGTAAATAACAAAAAAAAAAAGTGCCAAAAAAGCTATTTCTTGTTACCTTGCCGCACAAAAAGTGTAATATAGAGCAACCAAAAATCATATGTACCCTAAACTAGTACCAACAAAGCTGCCACCTTATTCCGTACTTTCTAAAATGGGGTCACTTTTTTGGAGTTTCTACTCTAGGGGTGCATCAGGGGGGCTTCAAATGGGACATGGTGTCAAAAAAACCAGTCCAGCAAAACCTGCCTTCCAAAAACCGTATGGCATTCCTTTCCTTCTGCGCCCTGCCGTGTGCCCGTACAGCGGTTTACGACCACATATGGGGTGTTTCTGTAAACTACAGAATAAGGGCCATAAATAATGAGTTTTGTTTGGCTGTTAACCCTTGCTTTGTTACTGGAAAAAAAATATTAAAATGGAAAATCTGCCAAAAAAGTGAAATTTTGAAATTGTATCTCTATTTTCCATTAAATCTTGTGCAACACCTAAAGGGTTAACAAAGTTTGTAAAATCAGTTTTGAATACCTTGAGGGGTGTAGTTTCTTAGATGGGGTCACTTTTATGGAGTTTCTACTCTAGGGGTGCATCAGGGGGCTTCAAATGGGACATGGTGTCAAAAAAACAGTCCAGCAAAATCAGCCCTCCAAAAACCAAACGGCGCACCTTTCACTCTACGCCCTACTGTGTGCCCGTACAGTAGTTTACGGCCACATATGTGGTGTTTCTGTAAACGGCAGAGTCAGGGCAATAAAGATACAGTCTTGTTTAGCTGTTAACCCTTGCTTTGTTAGTGGAAAAAATGGGTTAAAATGGAAAATTAGGCAAAAAAATGAAATTCTCAAATTTCATCCCCATTTGCCAATAACTCTTGTGCAATACCTAAAGGGTTAACGAAGCTTGTAAAATCAGTTTTGAATACCTTGAGGGGTGTAGTTTATAGAATGGGGTCATTTTTGGGCGGTTTCTATTATGTAAGCCTCGCAAAGTGACTTCAGACCTGTAGTGGTCCCTAAAGATTTGGTTTTTGTAAATTTCTGAAAAATTTCAAGATTTGCTTCTAAACTTCTAAGCCTTATAACATCCCCAAAAAATAAAATATCAATCCCAAAATGCTACAAACATGAAGTAGACATATGGGGAATGTAAAGTCATCAAAATTTTTTGGGGTATTACTATGTATTACAGAAGTAGAGAAACTGAAACTTTGAAATTTGCAAATTTTTCAAAATTTTTGGTAAATATGGTATTTTTTTATGCAAAAAAATTAACTTTTTTGACCCAATTTTAGCAGTGTCATGAAGTACAATATGTGACGAAAAAACAATCTCAGAACGGCCTGGATAAGTCAAAGCGTTTTAAAGTTATCAGCACTTAAAGTGACACTGGTCAGATTTGCAAAAAATGGCCAAGTCCTTAAGGTGAAATAGGGCTGAGTCCTTAAGGGGTTAAAGGCTATGTACACCTTTGGGGGAATTAATTTTATTTTATTATTGCATTATACTTATTTTGAGCTAAAAATCATTTTTTCAGTTGGTCTTTATTAACAATATGGAATCCTTCTTTCTGTAGAGAGCTGACATGCTCCACTAGCTGCCTGTGGATTTTTTGTCCTTTCCGTCATCTGAGGAGCAGACGGACTTCTTATATCTGCTCTCTGACATTATAAACACTCATAGCTCAGTTCTTATCTTACTGATAAGAATGTGGCGTAGGGTACTTTTACACTAGCGTTAAAATTTTCCGGTATTGAGTTCTGTCTTAGGGGCTCAATACCAGAAAAAAACGCTTCAGTTTTATCCCAATGCATTGTGAATGGAAAGCATTCCGTTCAATATGCATCAGGATGTATTCAAGTTCAGTCCCTTTTACGTTATTTGGCCAGAGAAAATACTGCAGCATGCTGGGGTATTTTCTCTGGCCAAAATTCTGGAACACTTGCCGGTTCCGGCATTAATTTCCATTGAAATGTATTAAATGCCGGATCCGTTACCAAGTGTTCTGGAAAAACGGATACGGTTTCTCGGTCTGCGCATGCGCAGACCTTTAAATCTGTGAAAAAGATAAATACCAGATCCGTTTTTCCGGATGACACCGGAGAGACTGATCCGGTATTACGATGCATTTGTCAGACAGATCCAGAAACAAAATGATATCCGTTTGCATACGGATTTCTGGATACGGCAGGCAGCTCCGGCAACGGAACTGCCTGCTGGATTCTTCTAATGCTAGTGTGAAAGTACCCTTAAATAAGAGTTTATGACCTGTTAGTAGTTTAGAAATAAGGGTAATTCGATGACCTGCACAAAGTGAAAGTACCAGTCATTAACCCTTTGTGACTGAACAGCTCAATATTTTTAATAAAGGCCAATTGAAAATATGATTTTTAGCCAAAAATGAGTTGAATGCAATCATAAAAAAATTTGACTCCAAAAGGTGTACATAGCCTTTAAAGGGACACTGACAGGCCCAATAAACATATTTAGATATTCCTATGCAGTCATAGGTCTATTAAAGTGTATTCCAATGATATAAGAGTACCCCCTGTCCGCATTTTAAACCATGTAAAAACAACTTTATATTCATCTGTCAATCACCTTCCTTTATGCCCAAGGGGCGGTTTTTCTCCTACCTTTGTGCCCAGCCGTGCCCCAACTGTCGTTTCCTAGCGCCACCCAGCTCATTATTATTCACTGCGCTGGGCGGCTTTTACAGTCCCCGATCCTGCCGAGCCGGCACATGCCCAATAGAAACGTATGGACATCGGCTTCACTTGTACCTTCTGCGCGTGCGCTGGATAACTTACCCGGGACCCTCACTCGCCGGAATCGCAGTGCGCCTGCGTCCCTTATTCAATGCGGCGGCATCGGCGTCTCCTGCTGCGCCAGCGGCGGGTCGGGGACTGTAAAAGCCGCCCAGCGCAGTGAATAATAATGAGCTGGGCGGCGCTAGGAAACGACAGTTGGGGTACTCTTATATCATTGGAATACACTTTAATAGACCTATGATTGCATAGGAATATCTAAATATGTTTATCGGGCCTGTCAGTGTCCCTTTAAACTAATGCTGCTATGTAGATTATCAGTACATCCACAGAAATAGCTAAATTGCTAACGTGCAGAATGCCATTTCTGTGATTTGAATCCTCTCTTTGGTAGGAAAATGTATGTTCGAATTATACTTACATAAAAGAAGCAGTACGCCGAACAGTGAGATGCCAGAGTACAGGTATGGAAGGTAGTATTCCCAGAGATCTGAAAGAAGAGAGAAAGACTCTATGCATGGCTGTCACTTCTCCATTAGGGCCAGCGTTTAAAGAGGAGTTCCACCCAAAATGAACATAGCCTACATTACGGAAAATCAGAAGTCAGAGTGACGGGTAGCTTGGTAATAATGCTCATTTTGCCAACAGAGATATTGGTATTTTTCTGATTCACTGTAAAAGGCGCAGCTGAAGAATCATGCCATGCTATTCCTTCTGAGAAAACCTCCCTGACCCAATCAGTAATCAATGGGGTTTATCAGGCGCCATTGGCTTCATTCACACTACAGAGCAGGCAATGCTGCTTCCCCCCCCCCCCCCCCCATAGTTTTTCTGTTCCTAGAATGGAACAGAAAGGGAAAGAACTATGCCAATGTTAATTAAGCTTAACACCAAACGCTTCAGCCTCTAACTAGTTAACTAAAAGACATACCATACAAAGATTCCCTTCCAGCAGCATCATCGTCTACAATTGCAGACGCCACCCATAGGATGCCAAAGACCAGGAGGGTGAGAAGCAGAAGAACTACTGAGGTCTCATATACCCTGGACATGACTCCCTAGAGAAATGACAAAAAAAAAAGGAACAGGAATGGTTAAAGACGTATAACTACACACAGAACAGCACCCACAACAGTCTAAGACTAGAGACAGATTCTGTATGAGCACTGGTTCACAATCACCGCTAAGGCACACAAATATGGGGAAGATGCACAGGGTGACAGTTTTTACCTTTTTTGATCCTGCAAATCCTTCTGCCTCAGTGAAGAAATATGCAAACGGCATCAGAAATACCAATGACAGATTCGAGAAGAGAAACACCAAGTTCCATAGGCCTACAAAAGGAGAGGAAAGGGTTAGCTGGGGGTGGATACATGCTTTATGAATGAGCCAATTATTAGTTTCTGGGAATTGTCCTACGCGTTTCTCAGTCCTTAAAGGGCTGCCAATATTGATGGCCTATCCTGAGGAATGGCCATCACCATCAGATTGGTGGGCTCCAACACCCAGCCCCCCCGCCATCCAGTTGTTTCAGGCTGCCGTGGCACAGGGCTTTATCTATCAAGCAGACAGCGCCATACACTGTAGTGGTTGTACTGGGGTACTGCAACTCAAGTGAATGGGAGCTGAGCTTTAGTACGCCGATGCCACAGTGTACAGAGCCTTTTGCCTCCGCTCCATATACTGCTGGTGTCCTACGCTTTGGCAGCCCAAAACAGCTGATCGGTGCGGATGCCAGAGATACTGTTAGCCTATCCTAAGGATAGGTCAATATTTGCTAACCACAGTGCTGCACTCCCTACATCTCTTCCCTCATTTCTATTTGCCACCCTACCCATGCTCAAAGCTTTGCCACAATTACTGCTGATATGGGGACTCGCTCAGGATTAACTAATACCAAACAATGCTGAGGGTGCAATTCTACCCACTAATTCAATATACTTACTAGAGGGCTGGTGAATGGTTTGCCACATATGGTCGTTCACTCCACATCCCTCACCAGCTTATGGGTGAAATGCATACTTTCTTACTGCCCTGACTTTGAAGGCCTACCCTCAGCATATGCCATCACTATCTGATAGGTGGAGGTCCGACACCCATGCCAATCAGCTATTCTGAAGTAGCTGCAGAGTCAGAACTAGCTCCTTCCACTGCACAATGGACAGAGCTGTATACTCCGACTGCTGCAGAACAGGGGTGTTAGGCCTCTTTCACACGAGCGAGTTTTCAACACGGGTGCAATGCGCGACATGAACGCATAGCACCCGCACTGAATACTGACCCATTCATTTCAATGGGTCTGTGCACATGAGCATTTTTTTTTTTCATGCAACAGTTCTGGATTGCATGAAAAACGCAGCATGTTCTATATTCTGCGTTTTTCATGCAGCTCTGGCCCCATAGAAGTGAAAAATGCATTGCAACCGCGTGGAAAAAAACTGACCTGAATGCAATCGCAGACAAAACTGACTGAACTTGCTTGCAAAATGGTGCAAGTTTCACTGACCACACTCATGTGAAAGAGGCCTTAGACCCCTGTCAATCAGATACCGATGGCCTATAATGAGGTTGGACAAACCCTTTACACTCAGTTCACACCTGAGCGTTTTACAGCGCGTTCTTACGCGCTGTAAAACGCACAACAAGGAGAAACCAATGCTTCCCTATGGAAATGGTTCTCACCTGGGCGTTTTACAGCGCGTATGTATCAAATCGGGGTTTTTACACAATAAAAGCACACAGAGTTATGGGGAATAGATATTGCGGATGCGCTAGCGGTCATCTAGCAACCCATGTCCTCAGCTCTATACCCCAAATCCCAGTGACCGGTTCCCTTTAAGTTGCTGCCCATGAACAGAATCTTTGAAACAGAACAAACAAAAGAAGAAAAAGGGAAGTGGGCAAACAAGCAGCTGTAATACTAAACAAATGGCCTACTGATCGCATCATGAGGAGATCTTTATGTGGGTCCTTTGTACTGCTGGATATTTCACTCCATAAGTTCCTAGAAGTATGGCGTGGAAATTACTTCTGGTATGAAGACGCAGATCGCACTACTCACTGAACCACTTCACTCCAAGCAATAGGTCTAGTCTTGCCTTTAAGGCTGCATTACACAGCCCGAAAGGCAGATTGTCGGGAGAGAAGCGTTCCCTCCCGGCAATCGACTGCTCGCTAGCAGAGGAGACCGCTGGCTATTTACATGCAGTGATCATCTCTGCAGCACGGGAATGAGTGATCGCTAGGCCATTGCTCGTCCCTATAATGTCTAGTGGTTTGCCGGCAGCAGATCGCTATTAGACAGCACGATCTGCCGCATGCAAACGATCAATTTTTTAACATGTCAAAAGATTTGGCTTGCCCGATGATTGAGCAGTATTACACTGACAGATGATCACTAATGAGACTTCATGCGAACGCTCGATAGCGATTATCTGCAGTGTAATACAGGCTTTACTCTGAAGAGCCAGTGATCGGTATTTTTCTTTTCCCATAAAAGTACCAAGGAATTTTAGCTTGCACTCACCGTGGATGAGGGATCCATTGAGCCACTGGATGTAGTAGTTGTGTGGCATGGAGAGTAGGACCTCATTACTGATGATAGAGAAGGGCAGCAAGAGTACGGCCCCCACGGAGACAGCAAGTGTAAATGTGCACATCCAGAGCCTGTATAGACACAATATCATATTACTACAGCAAACAGGTACATTTAGAGAATGACTGCTAGAAGGCACACACATTTGTGATCAGAGCACGTGTCCGCTTTCTCCTATCTCCTGGGCAGTTTCTACTAGACAGGACAATGCAGGCACGTACACGATGGGGTGTTATCCTCAAATCTTGCAAACGCTAAATGTCTTGGAGGGGTGGCTTAGGAATACATGACCACAGAGCCCATGGGTTCTGTTTTTTTCTCTTTACCAGAAGGTGTTTTTTTTGTGGTAGATTTTTAATGGGCAGATTATTGGGACTCCGCTTTAGTAGAATCGTTCACCCCCCATTAACCTGCCCGAAAATCGGACCGTGTAAACCTACAGTTACTGATAAGACTAGGCTCACACATGAGGTACATTTTTGATTTTCTGAAAGCCAGATATCTCTTCTCTGCACTGATGACTGCAGATGAGGTACTGGCGTGACTCGAATCCTAAATTATGTCTCAAGGCCTGCTTGAAAGGTCGAACACTGATTTCTGGAAAAGCTACTTTCCAACTCGTGCCACCATAGGTACATCTTCCTTTTCTTTGTTGGAAAAAGAGCTAATCTGCATACCTGTTCAGGTACAGAAACAATTTTTTTTTTTTAACTGGATGTGCCTGATCCAGTATATGCCTATAGGACACAGACAGCACCCGACAGACTACACTGACTAAAAAGGTAGAGAAACGGAGGTGGCTCTCCATAGACATGCAACTCCTGTGGTTTATACCAGATGCAACGTTTCGGCTAACCAGACTTTCTCAAGCTCCACTGACTATCACAAGGTCTTTCGGGTTTCCAGCATTCTGCCAGACAAAACACTGCCGCAGTAGTATTTTGTCAAGATTTTTTACCGGAATCCGCGATGAAGGCTCCTAAAGAAACCTCCACCGTAGATGTGAACCGCACTATAGCTGGATACCACCCACAAAAACTTACACTCAGATGTCAGTATATACATGGAGGAATGGTTTGACCAGATTTGTGTTAAAGGGACTCTGTCGCTACAATTTTGGAGTATTAACTGCTATAATACCTGAAAAGTACTGCAGATAATTAGTCCAGATCTCCATTTTTAGAGCTGTATGGAAATACATTGTGACTAACCTAATCCTATATGCAGCATCTCGAAATTATGGGTGTAGCCATCCTGAGATCAAGCGGGCCATTTACTGTAATTACTATTAAATCCTTCACACTACAGTATAGACAAAACAAGTCCATAATACCAGAGTATGTTAGAACATGACAGGTCAATCCTCCTCACATAGTTCATAGAAGTCAACCTACAATTTTTATAATGGGCTGCATATTACACAGAGCAAATACCTATAGTCTACAACGCGGTACGTGCTATGGTAGACGTAGTACACCTATAGCAACAAGAATAAAGACGTCCATTGCCGGTTGTGCTCGGAGAACTGCTTAGCCAAAAGTTAATTATTTTGTATTTCGTAACCACATGCCGATGGCTGCTTTGTTAATGCAGGATTTATTACCCACTAGCAGAAGGACCCGGTTTCGCACGGGTATATTTCATCTATTTCATTTTAGGTTTCCGTGTGTCGTAAAAAGATAACAGTTTCCCCCATAACAGTGACCTCTACAATACCCGCCCCTTTAAGAATGACCTCCACAGCGCCCACCCCTTTAACAGTGGCCCCTGCCCCCCATGCATGTAGCAGTGTAGTTGTGCCATCACACGTCATATGACTGAATATTTAAGGACCTGCGAACTGCTAAAACCTGTGATCAGTTGTTATGGCAACCTGGATTAGGACCTGCAAGCTTCTATTGGCTGATAAGGGACATGTGACCGTGTAAATGGCAGTTCGGATTTAGGTGAAAGGCTTGCTGACTTCTATTGGCTAATACAAGTAATTTTTGGGGAAAATCTCAGGAACGTTAAGTCCTAAAGAGCTGAGACACGGTTTAAAACCTTCCCGGACACCTGATGTACCTGTATGCCAAATTTGGTGAAGATCGGTCCAGTCGTTTGGTCGTGCATAAAAAAAAAAAAGGACGTCTAGATAGACAAACTCATTTTTTTTTTTTATATATAAGAGATAAGTTGATAGAGGTTATGTTATGTTAAGGCATTACTACCCTATAGTTCTAATGCATTTTACCGGAATAGTAAAGGATCACATTTCGCAGCCGAGAGGAGATTCCATGGGTCAATATGACAATCACTGTGATTGAACTTCTTGTACAGAGAGAAGAATTCGAACTATTGCCGACGATGGCTCGTGGTAAGTAGTTGAGAGAGCAACGTGACGTCTAGGGGAGAGTGATGATGCAAGGCCGTGTACGCTCGCCGAGCCAGAAAAATAACAGGAAGCGGAGACACGCCGCCTGTACACGCACTGGGTGTGATCCGTCACAGGTAGGTAAAGCTCAGAAGTTCAAGTCAAGCCAGTAAAAGCAGTTTTGAGGAAATGAACGCGAGTAATTACCTCAGTAGGATATACATAGAGAGGTCATTGCGACTTCATTTCTAAAAATTCTCTTTTAAAGGGACATTACACCTCAGCTTCACAGATTAGTCACGACTCTTTGCAGAGCAGTTGAATACAGTGTATGGTTTCCTATTTATCAGCCATTACAGGTGAAGTACAGGCGGACTGGTCGTCACAGGGATTAACAGGAAGTGGACTACGATTACCACCGCCCCCCCCCAAATCTCCACTTCTCATGCTCAGCACCGCGATACTTGCGGAAGATATTCAGAATACTGTGGTGTATGGTGTTCTGGCTTCATTAAAAGGGTACTTCCAGAAGAAAATTTGGCATCAATCCACATGATAGGTGCTTAATATGCAACTCCTGAACATCGAACCAACGAGTACCCGGTGTGAATGGACCACTGCTCCATTCACTGTGTATGGGACTAAGTGAAATAGTGAGTACACTGTTGGATCCCCTGCAGTTATACATTTATCCTATCCTAGGTAAAAGGCGATAAATGGCATTTATGGGAAAACCCCTTTATAGGAAATCTGTCACCAGGATAATCGCTATTGAAGTAAAGCCATGGCCTAATAGGCACATCTGGAAATAAGGTACTAAGTGCTTTGTTCCAGCAATAGAGGTTTTCTATCTTCTGAAAATCCAGTTTATTTGGTATGCAAATGAGCCAGTAAGGTGCCCAGAGGGGCGTCACTCTTGCAGGAAGGAGCCCAGACACGCCCCCTGCTAGTGCCCAAGCCTGCCCTCATGCTGGGAGCAGTCAGCGAATAGTCAGCTCAGAAACACTCTGGCCAAACCACAGTAAGAAGGTTTATGATGTAAACGACACCAATCTTGATTATGTAATTGAATCTTCATACTCATTGGCATCTCGACGCTGTGCTCTCGTAAACTGGCGGTAACATGCATTCACAGGACTCTTGGGCGCATGCATATAATGGAGAGGACTTCAAGTTTCTCACAGATTCCTCTCTACGCATTTTACTACCAGTTTATGGAAGAACGGCAATGGGAGGCCAGTGAGCATGAAGATGCAAATTATACAGAGTGGCCCCCAAAAAAGTAGGCTGCCTCCAGCGATAGTAAGACAAGATGAACGAGCAAATTCTTTAATTACCCACAAGTGGTGGTCCCTGTTCACATCTATGCACCTTTGGGCAGGTAGGATTATGTCGGCTGATACGGCTTGCGATGCTGCGGATGGCGTTTGTGAAGTTCTCCTTGAGTTCATCCCGGGGATGTGGAATGTTAGCAGACACTTTCTTATTTAAATTTCCCCACAAATAAATGTTAAAAAAAATAAAATCGAATGTGGACAAGTCTGGGGAACATGGTGGCCATAACCCCTTGGTCACAGTTCATGAACCCGTGCCAGTGGAGTTCATACCATCGCTGGAGGTGGCTACTTTTTGAGGGCCAGGAGAGAAGGAGAGAAGGAGTGTATCTATCAGAACAGAGACACTTCAGGAATAGGATTACTATGTATCACCCACCCCCCATAGATAGCTAGAATGGGGGTCCTGAACTCCCTGTACGACCAGTGAGGGGTCTGAATGAACCTGTGGTCTGGGATCGCCCATTCTAGCAATCTGTAGTGGATCCAATAGCGGGAGGGCCTCTCCCGACATGTCTGTTTTAGCAACACTTGCAATTACCAAGAAATTAGAATTCTGGAGCATCTATTCTTATGACCATAATGTACCATTCCTTTATTGTTCCTGCTAGAATGTATGAATGATCCAACTGCATTAAAGATCCAACTGGGTGTTACCACTTGTGGGTGTGTCCCTCCACAGTCCAGAAAATTCAATAATCCGCAGCACTCGCCGGTAGTTGGTGAAAAAGCGGTGATTTATTCACTCAAGCAGCTAGAATACAGCGACGTTTCGACCTTAGTTGGTCTTTATCAAGCACAGTCCGACACTATCCAAATCAGTGCGGCCAGTGTCACTGTCCAAAGACACAGCCCCCAGCTGGAAACACCCATCTGGACCTTCATTGCAAAGTGCTAGCAATACATTCATAACTTCTAGAAGAAAACACAATATCAGGAGAGGCAACAGGTCCTCCTTTCAGGACATAAAGCCTTCCACAGCAAGAGCACCATGAGGTTTTTACAATGTAATGATATAGAAAGACCAGGATGAACTGATTCAGTAAAACAGATCTATGGGTAAAGTCATTAGCAGCTCATGTACAATAATGAGGTATGGGTAAGGAGAAAACATATCCTGCAATACTTGTGCCTTTACCATCTTATGCTAAAAGGAGAATTGTGTGATTTCATAAACGGGTAGAAATCCTTTTATCTGTGGTATCTTACTAAGATTATTAAAGGGTAAGAGTTGCTGTGGTTTACCAGCCCTAAACAAGTCCGAGAACTCGTGTCTGGACTGAGGCTGAGAGCACAGGACGGTAACAGCTCATCACGTAGAAAAATATATTCCCTCCATGAAAACTCTGCAAATAAGGCATCATGTTCAGTCCTGTGTGCCAGTGTCAGACTGGCTTACAGGGCATTCCTGGCATACACTACAGCAGGGTTCCTCAACTCCAGTGCCCACCTGCTGGTCATGTTTTCGGGATTTCTTTATTATTGACTAGGTGATATAAATGAGTTCATCAGGACTTACCTCAGGTATTCATTCTGTGGGATATTCTCAAGTCATGACCAGTGGGTGGGCACTACAGGACTAATGCCAAGGATGGACGTCTCCAGCCTGAAGGGGCTGCTGGCTGCCATATCTAGGTGGGAAATGGAAGCCCACAGGGCTCTCTTTGTTGACTTAAAGGCAATCGGTCATCACCATCTGAGACTATTATCTACAGTACTACAGATAAGGCCTCTAGTTTGCCATTTTATATTTTCCTACTGCTCCCCATTCCCCCGCTGTCTGAAATACACAGTCCGGACTGCTGTGCTCACATAACGGAGGGGACTCCTGTGTGCTCAGCAGTCCTGATAAGCTAACAGTGGGGGGACAGGGGGCAGTAGCTAAATTAAGTGCGACTTCTTTTCTGCAGTATTACTCATGAAATAGTGGAGGTAATAGCCCAAAATGTGGTGACAGATTCCCTTTAAAATGAAAAGTGCCCCTGTATTGTCAAAAAAATACTTTTGATATTCCATAGAGACAGAAGGTTTTGATCAGAACTGAGATCCCAACAGATGGCTAGGAGGAGAGAGAAGTGCTCACAAAGAGCGCTCTCTCTCCTGGAGATGGGCTCCATAGAAAGTCTGATTCTGTCTAGTGCTTGTCTCTTACAGAGAGGAGAGAGCGCGCTCTTTAGAAGGCATTCATCATTAATGATTCATGTGATGGCCATGCACATAAAGCCTAACTGCAGTGGGGTAGGGTCCATCCGTCAGAGAACTGCACTGGCCGCACACGCTTTTTAAGAGGTACCCTGAGTGAGAATAATACTTGAGGGCCCATTTAGATGTGATGATTATCGAGATGACTGGCCCATGTAAATGTGCCCCCGATCAACTGACGAACGAGCAAAACGCTTGATGTAGAGGCATCTAAGTTTTTGTGGCACAAAAATTAAAAATATTTGTCAGCAGCACATCACCCTGTGTAAACACCGTACTAGCGATCCTTCATCCCCAAACAGGCCCAATGACCACCGTAAATATTCATATGGTAGCAATATCTCACACCACTCACTTGCGCCCTGCCACTCAATTCAACGATCTTTGGGCCACCTGCCTATAAATATTTTGATGGGATCACGTGTGGTGCTGCACCCAATGGCATCAGCTGTGACGTGCCCCCAAGCAGCACACGTCTCAGCAGTAAGGTCCCACTTGGGGACACGTTACAGCTGATGCCAGTCAATGGCTGCAGTCGCACACAGGATCCCATCCAGGAGTTTAAAGATCGGAGGACCAGATCATCGTGGAGCCAGGTAGCTGGAATAAAGGAGTGTGGAGCAGGAGAGCTGGGGCTTTTTAAAAATGCGCATAAGGCTGGAAAACCCCTTTATGACACTTTTATATGGGCTGAGGCTTCAAAAGCAAAAACACACACAATGCAACAGCAATAGTGCCATACTCACTATAGAAAGTGTACTAATGGTAAGGTGGCCTCCTTAGGACAGGAACCTACAATTAAATACTACCTCATTTGGTGCCACATGCATGCCAAGCATACACTGTATTATACCTCTCCTGGTGCCAGGGTTTGTCAGCACATCCCAATTCGCAGGCGCACACTGCCATGGCTGAAGGCACAAAAGCAAAAACAAACACAATGTAACAGCACAGTGCAAACAAAAATAAAAGTAAATACAATAGTTCCATACTCACTATAGATAGTATGGGCTAAGGATTGTAGCAAATTAACAAGGACGAACTTCTGTCCGAATTTTCATTTTTGATAACTGCTCCATCTAAATGTGGCACTGATCCCTCATACATTAGGTGATAGCACCACATAAAATAACTATGCCAGTAGCACATCGTCCTATGCAAACAGAGATATACTGCCGCCAAACAATAAAACTGTTTGGGGATGAATGATCACAGTAGCGATCACTTGATCCCATACAGAGGAGATGACCGCTGCACGTAAATACAATCCGGCAATTACCAGGAACATTTTGGGTCATTCCCAATAATTGCCTCAATTTGCCTGTACATTGGGCCATGTAAAAAGGGCCTCTACTGGGACGGGAAGTGAACATGATTCTTTTTAATAGGTAAACTCTAGGGTACGTCGAATACATGTTGTTTCATACTATAATTACCAGCCCAGCAATCAGACTTCCCAAACACAATTCTTCTATGTTCAATTGTCAACCAATATTAACCGGACAGAATGATATCAAAACATCAGACCCCCAAGGAGTCATAATAATCACCAAAAAAAATGAAACTAAGGCTACTTTCACACTTGCGGCAGTGTGATCTGGCGGGCAGTTCCGTCGTCGGAACTGCCCGCCGGATCCGCCGATCTGCCGCTGACTGAAAGCATTTGTGAGACTGATCCGGGTGCGGATCCGTCTCACAAATGCATTGCAAGGACGGATCCGTCTCTCCGCTTGTCATGCGGACCGACGGATCCGTCTTGTACATTTTTTCACATTTTTACCGATCTGCGCATGCGCATGCCGGAACGACGGATCCGGCTTTCCGGTATTCTGAATGCCGGATCCGGCGCTAATTCATTCCTATGGGAAAAAATGCCGGATTCAGGCATGTCTTCAGTTTTTTTGCCGGAGAGAAAACCGTAGCATGCTGCGGTTTTCTCTTTTGCCTGATCAGTCAAAACGACTGAACTGAAGACATCCTGATGCAAACTGAACGGATTACTCTCCATTCAGAATGCATGGGGACATAACTGATCAGTTCTTTTCTGGTATAGAGCCCCTGTGACGGAACTCTATGCTGGAAAAGAACAACGCAAGTGTGAAAGTAGCCTAACTTTCGTATGTATGAAAATTCAAAAAGCTTTATTGTAAATTATATATATATATATATATATATATATATATATATATATATATATATATATATATATATAACATACATGTATTATAAAACAGGCAGCACAGTCCTGCCCCCATTAGTACTGGGGCTCCAATTCCATTGGTGCTGACGTCATTCAGGTCCTGCAATCTTAATTATCTTCCACACACCTGTGTGGGCACTATATAGGGGAGATGTTTTTATGTGTTTCCGTATCCCCGGAAGAAGCCAGAGCTACTGGTGAAATGGCGTTGGGTCAGGAGTTGGCCGAGAGATCTTTGCACCATTCAGGGTATGTTTAATTGTGTTCCTTCCATCTTAAACCTCAGTCTCCACAATCGCCTCGGTTGCATTGTGTTTGGGGCGTTGCTGCTATGAGACTCTGGAGGTATACTCTTTCAGCTAGTATTCTTTTTCCCTGTATTTTTTTGCACTGATCTCCCGTCCTCTCCTTGGGTCCTGCTCCTCATCTGTATGTCCCGCCTTGTGCTGCCTGTTTTATAATACATGCATGTACTGTTTATATATATTTACAATAAAGCTTTTTGGATTTTCATACATACGAAAGTTAGTTTCTTTTTTTGGGTGATTATGTTCAATTGTGTAGAACTTTATTTAGGGGGTCACACCCAGATCATCCAGTCCCTGCACCTCATTTTTGGACAGTAAAAATCATCACTAATTAGGGCAGTAACCCTTGAGGTAGGCGGTTTGACTCATCAACAAACAAGTCGATGCAGCAGGACTGACATATGGGCGTCAATATGTCCACAAGTTGGGCTTCTGGCTTATAAACAAGAGATGACGGACATACCAGTCACAGAATTACTGGATAAAAACCTCAGCTCTGCTATTCTGTATGCCGCCTCCACAAAAAGTCATATTAGCCTCCTCTGCATAGCTCTTCTAGAGAAGTGGGTGGCCTTCATAATTCAACCGTTTATTACCTATTAGGGACATTTATCAAACACAATAACATGACTTTTCTGGTGCAACTACAGCAAAATGTATCTAAAAATATCCCGTACAGGAGGAATTCTTCAAAATTACAGATTTTGGTTATTGGTCACGAAATGGCATCTATACGGTGTCTCACCTTTTTTATTTAGGTCGCTTTAAATCACTTTTGGAATTCGGTTTTAATCATTGTTCACCACTAGATGTATTTATGTATGCACGTTTGAAACATGTATTTGAAGCCTCTAGGAATAGGGGTCGTATTTTTCCACGAGAGAATATTTTTTTGGATTACTGTGAAGCCCAGAAGGACCAGAAGGTGAAATTATCTAGATTATACGCTAAACTCCGAATGGCACTGGCAACTGTAACGACTTTTAAAAGCCCAAGTAAATGGGAGCAAGAGTTGAACTGCCCTCCTTTACAGTGGCCCACTATCTATAGGAACGTGAGAAAGGCGACAGTTTCCAGTGCACATAGACTAATTCAATTTAAGATCCTTCATAGGTTGTACTACACGCCCAAAATCCAAGGGAAATTTCCCCAAAATAGGGGCCGGGACTGTTGCTGCCCTAAATGTGGATATGTTAATGCGAACTATGTCCATTTGCTTTGGAGTTGCAATAAAATAAGAAAATATTGGGATGAGGTTTTCTTTGCTTTACAAAAGGAATCCTCAATGAACTATAACCCGGGGATCTTGATAGTGATCTTTGGAGACTATGGTTCAGAAACGGAAGTCCCCCCCCAGGTTAGACGGATTTGGATGAGAGGTTTGATGGTGGCGAAGGCTATATTGGTGAAGTACTGGGGCTCTGTCTCTCAGCCCTCTTCTAGGGAGTGGGATCTATACCTTCAACAAATCAAAATTTATGAGGATATTAAAAGGAAGCGGAGAGTAGCACGCAGAGCCACGTAGATATCTTTAATGTATTTATTGTTTGTTGTATTTGAATGAATTGAGGGGAACGACAGCCAATGGGGGGGGAGGGCTATAAGGATATTTATGACTGTTATACTATATACACTGATCTGTTTCAAATTGGTCTATGTACTAATTTTATGTCTTTTCAAAATAAAAATATAAAGAATAAAAAAAAATAAAAAAAAAAATAAATATCCCGTACAACATAGATCAGGGGTTAACAACCTTCGGCACTCCAGCTGCTGTGAAACTACAACTCCCAGCATGCACACTTGCTTAGCTGTTCTTGTAACTCCCATTGAAGTAAAAGGAGGATTCTGGGAGTTGTAGTTTTGAACAGCTGGAGTGCCGGAGGTTGCTGATCCGCGTTATAGATTATAGCAAACCATCGCTTTTAAAGGGGTTGTGCATATCCCCATTTTTACCAAGCAGTGTACCCGGTGAGGTCAACGGCACTGATGGGCGGGCTTTAGCTTAACGTAAAGGTGCATCACTATTGGGGCACGAAGTTGGAAAACTATTGAAAGGGGGCACTTAGGGGGCATTCTACAGTGTGTGGGCAGTAAGGAGGGGCCACTCATGAACGTTCTGATGTATTAAAATGGCCCTGCTAAGATTATGCCAGAGAAGTGTATAACATATAGGCCCGTGACAAGACTACAGTCTAAAGCATAAAACGGACTAAAGTTTTCCATGACTGCACTCAACATTTCATTCCTTCCAGCATGAAGATTACAAGATGCAGGAACAGATCATATTTCAAAGACATCTTAAAAAGCCAAGAGGCATGAAGTGCGGTGAAAAGGATTCATACTCCGGAGAATGAAAACAATAACAGAACTTGAAAAAGCGTCATGGATCACCAAGAAAGGAAACAGCAGAAATGACAAGAAGAAGTGGTGCCATTTATGCGGACTACCAATAAACCCATAAATAAATAGTCACCAAGAGTGGTGCCATGAGAGGTGAGGGACGGAAAAGACTTAAGTAATGACCATAAGCAAAACGAAGGAGGTATCAAGGGTCCATACGCACGGCTTTGTTATCAGCCATGTAGACAATAGTGTGCCCTTTCACATGCTGTATCAGAAGTATTTCGCCCTGGGGTCAGTGTGCCACGTGAACCTCAGCAGTCTGCAGTTTTACTATGAATCTCCATGGATTTGCTATGCTCATTTTTTGCAGGTAAACGGTGAAGTGTAGCTTCACTATAACACCGTTCGGTACGTCATGGCAGACAATAGGGGAAATGTAGTCAATGGGCCGGTTTTACATCAATTTATCTGACATTTCCTATTGTTCAGACAATAGGCTCCTGTGATCTGGCAGGTCATATTTTATGCCATTGTTAGCTGTAACTTGTATGGCATAGCCAGGTGAATATGGTCAATCATTTGCCACTTGGGCAAACACACTAAAGCCTGTATTACACTGCTCGATTTTTCAGCAGATAATCACTAACAAACGTTCGCATGACTACTCATTAGCGGTCATCTGGCAGTGTAACACTGCCACTGATTGCCTGATGAATGCTCGATCATTGGGTAATCCAAATAAAAATAAATTAAATTTTTTTTTAAATTATCGTTTGCAGGCGACAGATTGTGGTGTCCAATAGCGATCTGAGGCCGGCAAACAACTATACAGCATGGGGACAAGCGATGGCAATGATCGCTGCGGAGGAGATCACTGCATGCAATAGCAGCGGTCTCCTACGCTAGCGAGCAGGCGATTGCCGGGAAGGAACGCTTCCCTCCTGACAATCGGCTGCCACATCAGGCTGTGTAATACCTTACCTTACTTGCCTTTAGGGCCAGTTTCACACATGTATTCAGGCTGCACTGAACTGTACTGATGACATTATGTAAATACAATTCAGTACAGCCAAGCCAGTATAATGCTGCAAGCTCGTGTCACAGGAGCAATGCTCAGTCCGGGAAATACTTCCGTCACAAGGAGCGTATTACACAGGCTGCATACGGTCATGTGAAATTGGCCTGAAGGCTCATGCACACGAACGTGCGGCGGCCGGGCCCATGCTGCAATGCACGGGCACTGGCCATAGGTTCCCCGTGTGACAGCCCATTCACTTGAATAGGGTCCGCAATCTGCATCCAGCGGTCCGCACCACAAAAAAGTAGTGCATGCATTACTTTTTTGCAGTGCGGAGGCACAGACAGAAACCCCACGGAAGCACTTCGTAGTGCACCGCACCTTCCAGATTGCAGACCTATTCAAGTGAATGGGTCTGCATTCGTGATGCAGTGCAAAAACGTCCGGGGCTCATGCTTTGTGGACCCACTGTTTGCGGGCCGCAATACGGCCCGGCTGGCACACGGCCGTGTGCATGAGCCCTAAAAATCCTATAAGACAGGGAGGATATTTTTTCATTAATGAGCAGTGATTGCTGATTTAGCAAGTTGTTTGCATTTTAAAGATGCTCAATTACAGAAAATAAATAATTTGCTCTAGGGGTGAACGAGCAACAAACTATTAAAAGGAGTCTTCAGAGATTTTTACACTGATTACTTATTCTCTGGATCTGATTGGAGGGGGTCCAATATGTGGGACCCCAGCCCATCAGCTGTTTGAGAATGCACCGATGCTCGCAGTAGCACTGTGGCCGTCTCTCTGCTCACCAAGCACAGCGCCGTCCATTTGATAGTGGTTGAGCTTGCTATCGCAGCTGAGCCCCATTCACTGTAACCACCTCAGCCCCTATAGCTTAAACACCCTTAATGACCAGGCCACTTTTTATACTTCTGACCTACCCTACTTTCACCGTTTAATGCTCGGTCATGCAACTTACCACCCAAATGAATTTTACCTCCTTTTCTTCTCACTAATAGAGCTTTCATTTGGTGGTATTTCATTGCTGCTGACATTTTTACTTTTTTTGTTATTAATCAAAATTTAACGATTTTTTTTGCAAAAAAATGACATTTTTCACTTTCAGTTGTAAAATTTTGCAAAATAAAACGACATCCATATATACATTTTTCTCTAAATTTATTGTTCTACATGTCTTTGATTAAAAAAAAAATGTTTGGGTAAAAAAAAAAAAATGGTTTGGGTAAAAGTTATAGCGTTTACAAACTATGGTACAAAAATGTGAATTTCCGCTTTTTGAAGCAGCTCTGACTTTCTGAGCACCTGTCATGTTTCCTGAGGTTCTACAATGCCCAGACAGTACAAACACCCCACAAATGACCCCATTTCGGAAAGTTGACACCCTAAGGTATTCGCTGATGGGCATAGTGAGTTCATAGAACTTTTTATTTTTTGTCACAAGTTAGTGGAAAATGATGATTTTTTTTATTTATTTTTTCTTACAAAGTCTCATATTCCACTAACTTGTGACAAAAAATAAAAACCTCTATGAACTCACTATGCCCATCAGCGAATACCTTGGGGTGTCTTCTTTCCAAAATGGGGTCACTTGTGGGGTAGTTATACTGCCCTGGCATTCTAGGGGCCCAAATGTGTGGTAAGTAGTTTGAAATCAAAATCTGTAAAAAATGGCCTGTGAAATCCGAAAGGTGCTCTTTGGAATGTGGGCCCCTTTGCCCACCTAGGCTGCAAAAAAGTGTCACACATCTGGTATCTCCGTACTCAGGAGAAGTTGGGCAATGTGTTTTGGGGTGTCATTTTACATATACCCATGCTGGGTGAGATAAATATCTTGGTCAAATGCCAACTTTGTATAAAAAAAAATGGGAAAAGTTGTCTTTTGCCGAGATATTTCTCTCACCCAGCATGGGTATATGTAAAATGACACCCCAAAACACATTCCCCAACTTCTCCTGAGTACGGCGATACCAGATGTGTGACACTTTTTTTGCAGCCTAAATGCGCAAAAGGGGCCCACATTCCTTTTTTGAGGGCATTTTTAGACATTTGGATCCCAGACTTCTTCTCACGCTTTAGGGCCCCTAGAATGCCAGGGCAGTATAAATACCCCACATGTGACCCCATTTTGGAAAGAAGACACCCCAAGGTATTCAATGAGGGGCATGGAGAGTTCATAGAATTTTTTTTTTTTTGGCACAAGTTAGCGGAAATTGGTTTATTTATTTTTTTCTCACAAAGTCTCCCTTTCCGCTAACTTGGGACAAAAATTTCAATCTTTCATGGACTCAATATGCCCCTCACGGAATACCTTGGGGTGTCTTCTTTCCGAAATGGGGTCACATGTGGGGTATTTATACTGGCATTCTAGGGGCCCTAAAGCGTGAGAAGAAGTCTGGGATCCAAATGTCTAAAAATTTTTACGCATTTGGATTCCGTGAGGGGCATGGTGAGTTCATGTGAGATTTTATTTTTTGACACAAGTTAGTGGAATATGAGACTTTGTAAAAAAAAAAAATAAATAAATTCCGCTAATTTGGGCCAAAAAAAAAAAATGGCTGAATGGAGCCTTACAGGGGGGTGATCAGGGAGTCTATATGGGGTGATAATTGATCACCCCCCTATAAGGCTCCATTCAGATGTCCGTATGTGTTTTGCGGATCGGATCCATGTATCAGTGGATCCGTAAAAATCATACGGACATCTGAATGCAGCCATACAGGGGGGTGATCAATGACAGGGGGGTGATCAGGGAGTCTATATGGGGTGATCACCCCCCTATAAGGCTCCATTCAGACGTCCGTATGCGTTTTGCGGATCCGATCCATGTATCAGTGGATCCGTAAAAATCATACGGACATCTGAATGGAGCCTTACAGGGGGGTGATCAATGACAGGGGGGTGATCAGGGGTTCATAAGGGGTTAATAAGTGACGGGGGGGGGGGGGTGTAGTGTAGTGGTGTTTGGTGCTACTTTACTGAGCTACCTGTGTCCTCTGGTGGTCGATCCAAACAAAAGGGACCACCAGAGGACCAGGTAGCAGGTATATTAGACGCTGTTATCAAAACAGCGTCTAATATACCTGTTAGGGGTTAAAAAAAAAAAAAATCGCATCTCCAGCCTGCCAGCGAACGATCGCCGCTGGCAGGCTGGAGATCCACTCGCTTACCTTCCGATCCTGTGAACGCGCGCGCCTGTGTGCGCGCGTTCACAGGAAATCTCGCGTCTCGCAAGATGACGCGTAGATGCGTGACTCTGCGCAGGGCTGCCGCCTCCGGAACGCGATCCTGCGTTAGGCGGTCCGGAGGCGGTTAATAGGGCCGAGCTGCGCCTAGGCCATGTGACTGATGAACGTGACATCAGTCGACCTAGGAATAGCTGGAGAAGGCTGAGGTACTACTGCGAGTGCCGGTGACTTTTCAAACAGCTTTTTAGCGGAGGTCCCGGGTGTTGGAGCCCCACCGATCAGATACTGATGATCAATCCAGAGGACCATCAGATTTCTGATTAGAAGAGGAAATGCGATAGTGACTAATGATAATTTTTCAGTCAGGCAGATTCGTCCGATTCACAGAAAACAAATAACTTATTGCTCATCGTTCCATCCCTGCACAGTATATTACATGTGCCAATACTTTCTGAAATTGGAACAATTATACGAGAATTCAAGTGACAATTGCGCGGTCCAATAGGCCCCTTACTGGCCTCTAAAACCTTCACTAAGTGCAGTAAATTATATTTAACACACAACAACAGAAGTGCAAAAAATGTATAGTATGCATGATGCTGTACACAGCCTTCAGTAGGCACATACAGGGTTAACATCAGCTGGCTAAGGAATCTAAGGGAAGATTAAAGTCTAAAGCCAGAGCTTTGAGCTCAGGTCCTAGGACTGCGTGGAAGAGCAAAGGCCAGACACATAGGAAGAGATCAACATCTATGACAACACAGCAGTTATTACATCAATGCCCGATGAGCACGCCGCAACCTGCCAACAACCGCAAAACAACTGCAAGGTCAAACAGCCGAAAAGCACAGCAAAACCAGGACACTGCATTCATGGGCAGACTTCTTACCGGTCGTTAAGAGGTTTAGTTTTTTGCTACCATGTACCAGTGGTGACCATTCAGAGAATTCTCTGGCATCACGAGGGGACCGTGTGCCTTCTGCATCCCCTGTCAAGTCAGATTAAAGAAATCGTCCAGGATTAGGCTCGTTTCACATTTGCGTTATACATCTCCGGCAGGGGAACAGCTTGCCGGAGATCTCCTGATCCAGCTCTGCGTGGTGCAAACTGACATCCGCCAGCTCCATTAGACCGGCGGAGATCCGGTCATAACCTGGAAAACATGCAGACATCCGGCCGGACCGCCGCTGGTCCCCAATGCCGGAATGCAGAGAGATTTAATGCAAACGTACAACAGCCCTTAGAAAAACATGGTTTCTTTCTTCCAAAAGCAGCACAATGAGCCGTCTCTGGACTCTCTGGTACTGCAGCTTGCAAGACCCCACACGACCTGTGGACAGGGATAGTGTTGTTTCTGTAGAGATGGCAGCCATGTTTTTCTTATCTGGGACAACACCTTTAAATCCGAGCTATGGCCAATCTAGGCGCCACACGTCACTTGCCTTGAGGATCGAGAGCGAATAGTGACAGTGTGGAGTATAGCACATAAGATTAGGGATGCCAAGATCTCCACTGCTCAGCAGTTTCAGCATCAGCTTAGAAACCAACCTTCAAGTCTAAAACATCAATACCCCGATACATAACACTGACCACCGGCCGAGCATAGGAACAGCTTCAACAAGCGCACCTACTAAAAGGGTCCGAAACGTTGCTCTGATGTAAATCTTGAACTGATATATACTTTTATATCACTGGTGTTGAAAAAACTGAAATGAATTAAATAAGATAAGAAAATCAAATAACTCTGCTGGTGTGCCGTCTCCCATTATAAGTATAAGTGTATACGGATCCCCAGTTGGAAGAAGACCAACCCAGGGATGTGCACCCACAAAAGCCATCTGGAAGAGTGCTGTGGACATGAAAGAATGACATCGTTGTGTTCACATTTTTTGTTTCTAAATATTAATTGCCTTTTGTGGATTAAAAAACGATTTAAATAAAAATGTGGCTGCCTCTATACCAGATAGTAGTGAAGTATCACAGCAAATCAGCATGGATACGCACAAGACAGTACAAAGCGGAGCTGCTGTCCTCCTTCTCACATAGTAACATAGTATATAAGGCTGAAAAAAGACATCTGTCCATCCAGTTCAGCCTGTTATCCTGCAAGTTGATCCAGAGGAAGGCAAAAAAAAAAGAGGTAGAAGCCAATTTTAAAAAAGGGAAAAAAATTCCTTCCGGACTCCATTCAAGCAGTCAGACAACTCCCTGGAGCAACGACCCCTCTACTAGCTATAGCCATGTATCTAAAAAAGCACAGAGAAGTTTGCATACAGCTAGGGGGGGGGGGTGTCACAATTTACAATAGCTGCTGGCACACAAAGGGTCTTTTGTACCTATTCACAATTCTCTCAAGCCTCTCTCTGATCTTTTTACTACACAATCACGATGACAACTTTATCTCACTGTGATTTTGTAGTAAAAAAGGTCACAGAGTGGCACGGAGCATTATCAATCATGTTACTGCTCCGTGTCTGTGCTGTCCAGAGCGCGGCTTGGCTCTCTGTCACGCAGCGGATTACCCGCACGGCAGCCACTCTTGTGAAAGAGCTCTAAGGGATGCAAATGAGCTCTTAAACTCTGACTCTAATGCCACCAGATGTAAGGAGGCCATCTTACATCAGGTGACATTAGAGGCAGAGCTTGTTAAGCGCTCCTTTTCATCCCTTTCTTCCCAGAATTCCAGAGGAGCATGTATGGCCTATATGTCTTCTCACACCTATTAAGGCGCTCTTAGCAAGGAGAGGTAGTACCCCTCACCACCCCCCCACCAAAAAAAAAAAAGGGGGAGAGGGAAGAATGAAATGTATCAGACCTCTCTATATTGTGACATGGAGGATGATCAGTAGCCAAACACACCCTCAGAACTCACTTCTCTGGAGGGCAGACATTCATTAAACCACAGAAAGAGTGAGGAATCACATATTCACTGTTCATTAGTTGTAGTGGGAGAGGAGGAAAAATAAAAAAATAAAAACACACTTACGCAATTCTGTTAACGGCAGCATCTTCGACATCAACTGTAAGAGAGCAGATAGCATTGATTAGCTGTAATGAAGTGCAGACAGATGCAGCCGAATTTGACTTTCCAAAAGGCCACATGCTTCCCAATGATCTGAGGACGCTGACTCCAGCACTAATGTGAAGTCTCCAATGAGGCCCATGTCTTAAAAACACAGCTGTTCTAGTTGACCAAACATCGTAACCAAAGGAAATTTCACTGGTATATAGACATTACTGATTAAAGCAGGGGTACACAACCTGTGCCCTGGGGGTCACATGGCCACCAAGCCATCCTGCGCAGCCATCACCTGTCTGGACGGAGAGATGCTCGTCTTATGTTGCTGCTCACATCGCGACACAGAGCAGGTGCACGTGGTATACGGTGTAGCCATCTCTGGTCTCCCATGACAGTTCTGACACTACAGAACAGAGTATACGAGTTGCTGTCTAGTCATGCGGCTCTCTCCACTGTAGTTTATGGACGTTGTGAAATGCTGTGCTGCTACCAAAAACCACAACACCCATAATCTACAATCCAGAGAGCCTCCTGCATGCATGGTCTCCTCCACTTTGGAGCCCTAACTGGGGAGGAGGGAACCCAAACTGTCCTGACAAGTGGTAGCTCTGGAAGTTGAACCTGCACCTATCAGCCATTTATGGCATACCTTTGATGTTAATACCCCTTTAAGTCATACGGTGGCCCTTGGACCAAACAGGTAACCACTAAGGATATATAACCTACTGGATAGCTGTTTTGTAGACTCTTATTTTAAAGGGTTTGTCCAGCCTTGGAGTAAAAAACTTAAATGCTACTGACCTGTGCCCCTGAACATAAAAACAAAAAACACAAGACTCACCTGTCCACGGTCCAGCCACTACACCATTCCCGGCTGCTTCTGGTCCCCACAGGAACAGGAAATGGCTGAGTCTCGTGACCAATCACCGGCCTGAGCGCTCACATCGGCTTGAACAGTACCTTACAGCTGTGACAGAACGTTCAAATGAATGTGAGGCCTGTGATAGGCAGCAGAGGTTACTGGACCCAGCCGCTTCTGGGTTAAAGGGTTTCTACCACCACAATTTGACCTAATTAGCTGTCAGACACTAGCGATCTGCTAGTGTCTGCTGTACCTAACCATGCTATTGTAATCCCTTTCTGTGCAGCGGTTACCCTAAAAAATGTAGTTTTATTGGTATGCAAATGAGCCTCTAGATGCTATGGGGGCGTCTTTTCAGCACCTAGAGGCTCTGTCCACTCACCATTTCCGCCGCCCAGCGAGCTCCAGCCCGCCCCTCTGCTCTAGATTGACAGCCTACTTCTCTCCATCTTGGCCGAATTCTCGCGCCTGCGCCGTGTGCTTCTGTATTCAGTGCAGGCGCAGTGACTGTCTCCCTGTGCCAGCATCTTCACTGCGCCTGTGCCGATTACGGCGCAGGGAGCAGTCCAACAGTCACTGCGCCTGCGTCGAATACAGAAGCACACGGCGCAGGCGTAAGTATGCTGTCAATCTAGAGCAGAGGGGCGGGCTGGAGCGCGCTGGGCGGCGGAAATGGTGAGTGGACGGAGCCTCTAGGTGCTAAAAAGACGCCCCCATAGCACCTAGAGGCTCATTTGCATACCAATAAAACTACGTTTTTTAGGGTAACCGCTGCAGAGAAAGGAATTACAATAGCATGGTTAGGTACAGCAGACACTAGCAGATCGCTAGTGTCTGACAGCTAATTAGGTCAAAATGTGGTGGTAGAAACCCTTTAAGCAGGGGCCAGGAACAGAGCAGAAGCAGGACCGCGTACAGGTGAGTGTTCCTTTACATGTTCAGGGGAACAGGACCCATGGGGGTTGTAGGCTCCAAGACCGGACAACCTCTGTCACTGTGTACATGTAATAGAAATAAGCCCTGCTCAGCAGTTGTACGTTAGATCTAGAGCAGTGATCGATGATGAGAAATGTTGAGCAAATCAGTACACTGTTCAAAGTGAGCTTAGAGCTAGATCAACCCGAAAGATGGACAGCCTTGACTCAGATGCAACAACATGACTCATTTAATAGACTGAAATGATTGAACATTCAGTAACTAGGAATTTAACTTCAGCCTATTATTCTTAATGAGGACCTGTCACCACTCCTGACACGTCTCTTTTAGTAAATGACTTCCTCTACAGGATAGCCAGGCTATGTTTAGGCTACTTTCACACTGCCATTTGGTGCGGATCCGTCATGGATCTGCACAAAACGCATCTGGTCAGATATACAACCGCATGCATCTGTTCAGAACGGATCCGTTTGTATTATCTGTAAGGCTACTTTCACACTGGCGTTTCAGGGTCCGCCTGCGAGATCCGTTTCAAGGCTCTCACAAGCTGCCCCAAACGGATCAGTTTAGCCCCAATGCATTCTGAATGGATCCGCATCCATTCAGAATGCATCAGTTTGGCTCCGTTCCGCTCTGGAGGCGGACACCAAAACGCTGCTTGCAGCGTTTTGGTGTCCGCCTGGCGGTGCGGAGCCGAACGGATCCATCCTGACTTACAATATAAGTCAATGGGGACGGATCAGTTTACATTGACACAATATTGGTGCAATTGTAAACGGATCCGTCCCCCATTGACTTTCAATGTAAAGTCAGGAGTCCCTATTAATATACCATCGGATCGGAGTTTTCTCCAATCCGATGGTATATTTTAACTTCAAGCGTCCCCATCACCATGGGAACGCCTCTGTGTTAGAATATACCATCGGATTTGAGTTAGATCGTGAAAACTCTGATCCGACAGTATATTCTAACACAGAGGCTAATACTGGGGAGGGAGCCGCACTGGCCACCAATGCTTTTAATACTGGGGAAGGAGGGGGGTCTGGCCCCTACTGCCTGGCAGCACCCGATCAGGGGGCTGAGATCCGCACAATTAACCCCTCAGGTGCGGCACCTGAGGGGTTAATTGTGCGGATCACAGCCCCCTGTAAGAGATCGGGTGCTGCCAGGCAGCAGGGGGCAGTTATGTACACAGTTCTTAGTATATTCTAACTTGAAGCGTCCCCATCACCATGGGAACACCTCTGTGTTAGAATATACTGTCGGATCTGAGTTTTCACGATAGTGAAAACTCAGATCTGAATTATGCAGACGGATCCGCACTGAACGGATACCATAGTTTGCATTTATAGGTGCGGATCAGTCTGTGCAGATACCAGATGGATCCGCACCTAGCGCAGGTGTGAAAGTAGCCCAACATAGCCAAAACGGATCAGTCTTGAACACCATTGAAAGTCAATGGGGAACTGATCCGTTTTCTATTGTGCCAGTGAAAACGGATCCGACCCCATTCACTTACATTGTGTGTCAGGACAGATCTGTTTGGCTCAATTTCATCAGACGGAGACCAAGCAGCGTTTTGGTGTCGGCCTCCAAAGCGGAATGGAAACTGAACGGAGGCAAACTGATTTATTCTGAGCGGATCCTTTTCCATTCAGAACGCATTAGGGCAAAACTGATCCATTTGGACCGCTTGTGAGAGCCCTGAACGGATCTCAAACGGAAACCAAAAAGGCAGTGTGAAAGTAGGCTTACAAGGAAACAAAATTAAGTTGCGGAAAATAAACGGTTTCTGTGACGTGATCCGCAAATAAAACGGCAACAGCTTCCCAATGACTTCAGTGAGAGAAATGCCACCCTGTTCAAGCGGCGCTAGTTTTTTCTTCCAGCCCAGATTTCCAATCTGCTTCTGAAGTGGCATGTCACCTCTCTGAAGTGGATTTTAGCTGTATTTCTCCTAGAAAGTAATTGTGGTTAAGACAAAAAAAAAAAAAAAAAAAAAACACACACACCATCTCATTAATGCAGTGGACTTTCTCCGTGTGAACAAACACTCATGCTGCTGTAAGTGTGCAAATACCAATGACCCAATAGAAAACACATTGGAGACAGTATTAAAGGGAACCTGTAACTGGGATTTTGTGTATAGAGTTGAGGACATGGGTTGCTAGATGGCCGCTAGCACATCTGCAATATCCAGTCCCCATAGCCCTGTGTGCTTTTATTGTGTAAAAAAAACCTGATTTGATACATATGCAAATTAACCTGAGATGAGTCCTGTCCCTGACTCATCTCACATACAGGACTCATCTCAGGGTAATTTGCATATGTATCAAATCGGGTTTTTTTAAACAATAAAAGCACACAGAGCTATGGGGACTGGGTATTGCAGATGTGCTAGCGACCATCTAGCAACCCATGTCCTCAGCTGTATACTCAAAAACCCGGTGACAGGTTCCCTTTAAATAAGAATTTTGCATGTTCATAAAGAACGATAAATTTCAGCCATTTGCAGAAATAAAGAAACCAGATTAAAGGCTGCACTGTAAGCAGTAACTTGTGACTCACCGGTGGTGAAATCAGCGTGCTTCTTGAACTTGGTGATGACCATGTACGAGAGGAGGTAGAGAGCGGAGAAGAGTAAGGTGCAGATCTGCCAAGAGAACAGGAACAGGTTGTTACACTCTTTTCCTATTACAGCAGCAAAACGCCATTAGTGCAAAACAGGATGCAGACGAAAACACAGAACTGCAGGTCAACAAAGTACCCAGCGGGGAGAGTTTCCTTCTAGCTATTGTTTTATAGTAAAGCTCCTTCCTATAAGAATCTACCATGAAAATTTAAAAGGGAACCTGTCACATTGAATATGGTGTCTGAGCTACAGGCAGCATGTTATAGAGCAGGAACAGCTGAGCAGATTTATGGGAGAAGATTCTGTAAAACTTGTATTTTATAGATTTAAATCCCTGCTCATTCTGGGCTTTGAAGTCCAGGAGGCGGTCCGATCAGTGATTGACAGCCATCTGTGTATACACAGTCAGAGGGAAGGCTGTCAGTCACTGATCAGACCACCTCTGTGACTTCAAAGGCCAGAATGAGCAGGGATTTAAATGTATAAATTTTGCCCAATAATTTTACATAAAACTATATACTCGTCTTGTTAATGATTAGTGCAATTGTCTGTATTATGTATACCTCTTCTCATATGTACAGCGCTATGGAATGAATGGCGCTTTAATATTATTATTATTTATTATTATTAGTCTGCTCAGCTCTTCCTGCTCTATAACATGCAGCCATTTATGCATTTTCATGGTGACCAGATCCCTTTAAAAAGCATGCATGTACTGGCTGCAAAGGCGTGAACCTAAGCTCATACGATGCTGCAAGCACAAGCCAAGGAGGTAACTGTCAAAATCATTCATCTGCATTGCAAACATACATAAACCTGAGTGCTGCGAGGAGGCGACAGTCCTAAACTATTTTTAGGGTGCTAAAGAGAAAATACTGAATCTTATGTTCCCAGTGCAGCCTGCCGAAAGACATGGGGAAGCACTGACAACAGCGAGTAAACACTTCACCGCTTCCTTCCAGGATTATTCCACCACCTGGTCTGTTACATAGGCTTTGTCCTAAATCAAGGAGTCAGAGGGTCTTTTCTTCCATGCACTGTAGGTTTTATTATTTCTTCAAAAATAATACAAAATATAGTATTCTTAACCCTTCACTACCGAGCAACTTTTCACCTCAAATCCCAGGCTGATATTTGCAAATCTGACATGTGTCACTTTATGTGGTAATATTTTTAAAACACTTATCCAGGCCATTCTGAGATTGCTTTCTCGTCACATATTGTACTTCATGACAGTGGTAAAATTGAGTAAAAAAATAAAAAATTTCATGTCTCTACTTTTAGAATAGATAGTAACTCCAGAAAGTTACTACTTTACATTCCCCATATGTCTACTTCATGTTCGGATAACTTTGTGATTTTTTTTTTTTTTTTTTCGGGGACGTTAGAAGGCTTAGAAGCAAATCTTGAAATTTTTCAGAAAACTTCCAAAACCCACTTTTTAAAAAGGGACCAGTTGAGCTCTGAAGTCACTTTGGGAGACTTGCATAATAGAAACCACCCAAAAATGACCCCATTTTAGAAACTACACCCCTCAAGGTATTTAAAATTGATTTTACAAACTTTGTTAAACCTTTAGGTGTGCCACAAGAATTAATGGAGATGAAATTTCAGAATTTCACTTTTTGTGGCAGATTTTCAATTTGAATACATTTTTTTCCACTAACAAAGCAAGGGTTAATCAATATTTATTGCCCCAATTCTGTAGTTTACAGAAACGCCCCATATGTGGTCGTAAACTGCTGTACGGGCAGACGGCATTGCGCAGAAGGAAAGGAACGCTATACAGTTTTTGGAAATCAGATTTCACTGGGATAATTTTAAGCTGCCATGTCACATTTGAAGACACCTGATGAACCCCTAGAGTAGAAACTCCAAAATAAATAAGAAAAAATGACCTCATTTTGGAAACTACGGGATAAGGTGGCAGTTTTGTTGGTACTATTTTAGGGTACATATGATATTTGGTTGCTCTATATTGCACTTTTTGTGAGGCAAGGTAACAAAAAAAAAAAAAAAAAAAAAGATGTTTTGGCACAGTTTTTATTTTTTGTTATTTACAGTGTTCATCTGACAGGTTAGATCATGTGGTATTTTCTATAGAGCAGGTTGTTACGGATGCGACAATACCAAATATGACTCTTTTTGGCTGTTTGTTTCAGGTTTACATAATAAAGCATTTTTGAAAAAGAAAAGATTTTTTTAGTGTCTCCATATTCTGAAAGCCATAAAAAAAAAATTATTTTTTGGGCGACTGTCTTATGTAGGGGCTCATTTTTCGTGGGATGAGATGACGGTTTGATTGGTACTATTTTAGGGTGCATATGACTTTGTGATTGCTTGCTATTACACTTTTTGTGATGTATGGCGACAAAAATGTTTTTTGTTTTTTTTCATCTGAGGGGTTAGGTCATGTGATCTATTTATAGAGCCAGTCGATACGGACGTGGAGATACCTAATAGGTCTACTTTTTCTTTCCCATATTTTAAAAAAAAATTTTTAACATTATTTTGGGAAAAGGACACACTTTTTTTTCTGTATTGTAATGCATTGGCTGTGTTACGCTGAGCGCTCCGGGTCCCCTGCTGGCCTCGGAGCGCTCACAGCGTATGCCCCCAGGCAGCACTCCAGCATCTCGGCGTGTGCGTCCTCGCTCTCTAGGGGGCGCGCGCGCCGGGACTCAGATTCAAAGGACCAGTGCACCGGTGATTGGTGCCTGGTCCAAAGGGGTTATTAAGGGTTAAGGTTGTGAGAGGCAGTGCTGACTTAATTAGGCTGCACCTGTGCACTGCCCATTTATACCTTCTCCTCCCACAGCTTTCTGCCGGATCTTTGTTCCTTGTGCCTCAGAGAAAGCGTTCCTTTCTATGTTTGTTTGCTTTACCTGTTGCCGTACCTGTTGCTACCGTCCACTCGCCTTTGAACCTTTGCCGCCTGCCCTGACCGCTGCTATGTCAGACTTCGCTCTTGCCTTCTCCCTGTGTACCACGCCATATCACCAGCCAGAGAGGTCGAGTTGTTACTAGGGGACACGACCTGGTAGTTACCGCCGCAGCAAATCCATCCCGCTTTGCGGCGGGCTCTGGTGAAGACCAGTAACTGCTTAGAACCGGTCCTCTAGTACAACCCGCGCCATCGCCTCTCTGGTCCAGAGGATCCACTACCTGTCCTGCCGGTACGTGACAGGCTGTAAGTGTATTACCACTTACAGCCTGCTTGCCTGTGAGATCCAGGGGGCTGGATCTCACAGGCTCTCCCGGAAGGCAGCCACGATGCCTAAGGAAGGCATCAGGCTGCCTTCCCTGCCATGGGGTCACAGCAGCGCGGGGACCCCATGGATACAGTCACCCGTGAGCATACCGTACGTGACGGTCAGACCTGACCACGGCTGTGCAAGGGTTAATGCACCGGCATCAATGTTTTTACAGATGCCGGAGCATACAGCCGGACCCCTGCCTCCGATTGGGTGGGCGCAGCTCCTGCAACCGCCAGATCAGTGCGCCGTACCTGTACTGCGCTGGGATTTCTGTCCTGCATTTCTGGTATAAGTGTTAAAGGGGTTCTCCAAGAATTAAGAAAAATGAAAATACTTAAATGTTACTTTATGGTAAATATATTCCCAAATATCTTTCATTAGTTATAATGGCTAGTTTTGTCTAGGGAGCAATTAGGAGAAATAAAATGGCTGCCATCCTATCAGTACGCACAACAAAACCTGTCCTTATCACACAGGAAGAGAAGTTACTTCACAACACTGAGCTAAAGAGCTGCCTCATTCTCCTCTCTGCTCTACTTTTCAGGGATTATGAACCTGCATACAGGTGAATCTCTGTGGAATGAAGTTCATGAGGAGACATGAGAGGTGGATGGGGAGGGGCTAATGAGCAGCAGCACTTATATGCAGGCTCCATTACTACAGCCTGTTCTGTCCGTCCTCTCTGTACTTCATGTCTCCTCAAGGTCTTACCATCTGTATGTATTCAGGATCCTCCCTGACAAGTAGGAGGAGGATAAGGCAGTTCTTTACCTGAGTTTTGTAAAGTAACTTATCCTCCGCTACGATTAGGACAGGTGTTGTGTGTACTAATAGGACGGCGGCCAACTTGGTTTCCCCGATGATCGCTCCCAGAATAGTAGATTTTAGAATTCCAAAAAAGTTGGGGACACTAAACAAATTGTGAATAAAAACTGAATGCAATGATGTGGAGATGGCAAATGTCAATATTTTATTTGTAATAGAACGTAGATGACAGATCAAACGTTTAATCCAAGTAAATGTATCATTTTAAAGGAAAAATACGTTGATTCAAAATTTCACAGTGTCAACAAATCCCCAAAAAGTTGGGACAAGTAGCAATAAGAAGCTGGAAAAAGTAAATTTGAGCATAACGAAGAGCTGGAAGACCAAACACTAATTAGGTCAATTGGCAACATGATTGGGTATAAAAAGAGCTTCTCAGAGTGGCAGTGTCTCTCAGAAGCCAAGATGGGTAGAGGATCACCAATTCCCACAATGTTGCGCAGAAAGATAGTGGAGCAATATCAGAAAGGTGTTACCCAGTGAAAAATTGCAAAGACTTTGCATCTATCATCATCAACTGTGCATAACATCATCCGAAGATTCAGAGAATCTGGAACAATCTCTGTGCGTAAGGGTCAAGGCCGTAAAACCATACTGGATGCCCGTGATCTCCGGGCCCTTAAACGACACTGCACCACAAACAGGAGTGCTACTGTAAAAGGTGTGGGAACCACATCAAAAATGGCCACTTGTTCACAGGGCGCATGCTCCGCCCAACTGGCTGGCTCACCCCTTCTGTTCCGTGGAAATCGTGCAAAAGTAGATTAAAAGTGAGACTGCTAGACTCAAAAGCTCCATTGTTAAAGCAGAAATACCGTTGGCCAGACCACAGAAGACCCACGAGTGATCATTGGTCTCTGTGTCTAGGTATCTGTCAGGGGGGGGCATCCTGGAGTGTGAAACCACAATGCCGATCCCTCTAGATTTGCCAGCATCTCTGTAACCATGCCAAATGCCAAAGGTATATAGAGAACCCCCAAGTGGCTACTTGAAAGAACCTCCAAAACCAATAAGGGCTGGGTATCAGGGTGTCACCTTTGTGTGATCCCAGACGCCCACCCAATTCAAGGGGTTGCGTGGAAAACCTAATATTTAGAGCAAAAATAAATGATACCACTATTTGTTTTATAAAACGGACCACCATATCACGAATCCGTATCTTCCAAGTTTCCAAAAGAAAAGGGGCACAAGGAAGGTACGGAGTCAGACACCGGCGTCCGAGAGCACAGTCCCCATTCATGTGGTTGCCCCAACCATACAGTAAACTACACAGTCAATATACTATAATCATGGATCGCCTGCATGGTTCCTCCATTCAAACCCCAGCGTGACTGTACCTGGTATTTAAACTAACCAACAATGCTATAGCTACTAGAGAGGGGTCGTTGATCCAGGGAGTTATTCTGATTGCCCGATTGGAGTCGGGAAGGAATTTTTTATTCCCCTAAAGTGTGGAAAATTGGCTTCTACCTCACAGGGTTTTTTTCTTGCCTTCCTTGGATCAACTTGCAGGATAACAGGCCGAACTGGATAGACAAAGTCTTTTTCGGCCTTAATATACTATGTTACTATGTAATTGCTGTCCTATAAACAAACATTTCTTTAAAGTTTGCTGAAGCGCTTCAAACTTATCGATTTTCATATGTTTTCATTCCCACATTTGTTCAGACATTGAATATATAGTCTATAGTTCCCAAACTGGAATCTTCTGAAAACTGAAGCGCTTCAGCAAACTTTAAAGAAATCGGATACCTTTCGATTACACGATTTGAATTTTTCCCGCGAGATGTAAAGTGGACCACGTGAATCGCCAACGAGCATAGCGTGAGACGCCGAGGCAAAGCGTGAGATGCTAAGACCGGACACAGCCGCATTACAGGCTGAAACTTCATGCAGAGACCCGATCTTCCCACTTGCCAACATCAATTATACTAAATACTCTGTACAGTGTCAGGTAAGCCACGGAAGTGGGACGCCACAACGGGCTGACGACGGAACTGTGAGTAATCCATTTAAGCGGGCATATATCGATTCAAGAGACATATTAATACCAAATCAACAGTGCAAGCTGCATTCCTGTTTTTTTCTATATATGAAGCAACCATATCATCCTACAATTAAAGAAATACTGCAAAGTCTATTAATATATGGGACTATAGGTGCTCTTATATACGTGGAGATACAGGATATATACGGAGTGACTCTCCACTATATATCCTATTATATATTGGGTATACCCACCCATAATATAGTTTGTATATTTTAGTATTGTTTTAAAGTTGTTTTTTTTTATATATCTATATTCCAGATTTTTAATACTGTGGGGGGGTTAGCTCTTCTCCGGGGGTCATTCACACAAGTATCGCCGCCAGACACCAAGTTTTAGGTCCAAACATCGCTTTATTTGGCACCTCAGCAAGCCAAATATAAATGGTACAAAATAAACACCTGCCCGGCTGGGCTCTAACTAAACATATAATAACCTGACTCACCTAAAGGACCATTCACACACGGTCATAACATGCGGCTTTCTCAGCCCAATAGTCCAGCAGCCTCCAGGCTGTAGCAAATGCAAGTCCCTTTGGGGGATTGTGGTCCAGCAGTCCTCCTGACTCTGACCTTGTGGCCCTTGTACCGCAGGTGTCACTGCATCCCCAAATTCCAGGCTGTCACTTAGCCTCGTGGTCCCTCAGCCTAGCCAGCTGAGACCACACCAGACAGAGCCTCCAGGCCTCTGTCCACAGATAACACACTACCCCTTTCTGACACTCTGGGAGGTGCCTTATGCCAGGCTGATTACCTCCAGCTTCTCTCACCTGTGGTGGAACAGGGGTGTGGACCGCACTATCCACCCCTTCCTTGCCTCTAACCTGAGTGAGACCTGTCACTGTCTCACAATACCTTAATAAATATACGGTACATCCACCGTGTATCCATGTGAATCACCTGTGTTAGAGTGCCAGTCCATTCAATATTTATGATCAAATGTGGACTGGCATTTTACCAGAGATCCTTCTGATACATGGGGTGTATTCGTATAGTACAATGTATCGAGAAGGTGAGAGCCTTACCAAAGAACTGGAAGGTTCCAAAGGCTGTTCCCTTTTCCTGATTCAGATGTGGAAACATGTTTTCCAGGGAAAAAAAACCTGGAACAAAAAGTTTTTAGGCTTTTATTATGCAAAGACATATCTCTAGGACAGGTGGTACTCGAGTACTTTTTGTAAAAGTCCAAATAACTTGAGTCTGCCACACAAAAAATAAAATAAATATAAATAAAATAAAATAAATAAGAAGGGACACCAGAGGAGTGTAGCGCTCTGCCGAAATGCCTCTAATCTTACCCAGTCCCCCTTAGGCTAACTTGTGGCAATGCCTATCCAGCAGAGGACAGATAGTGCAGCATGCCCAGCAGACCCCACTGACTATGATGGGATCCGGGCCCTCTTATGGTGGGGAGCGGCTGGATTCCATAATAGTCATGGAGTCTGGCAGGCACGCAGCGCTATCCAGCTATGCTGGATCTTGAGAACACCGGCGGGCAAGTGTGAAGTTAGCCTTAGAGCACCAACACAATAAGAGTGCCCCTAGTGCCACCCTCACAGTAGTGATGCCGCTTAGTGCAGCCCCAGACAGTAATGATGCCCCCTCTCACAATATGATGCCTTGTTAGTGTCCTCCCCTATGCAGATGATGCTCCTAAGTGCCCCGCTCACAGTAGGATGTCCCTTAAAGGGAGTCTGTCACCTATTTTTTTTAATTTTTAACTAAAGGTTATGGCCAACAGAACATTGGGGATAAGCCTTGCTAATATACCTGCATAATTTGTGTTGCTAATGCAATCTCCAGGAAAAGCAGTTTTAGGCCTGTATCACCACTTGCCATTCCAGTTTTGAGAGCTGGCAGAGGATCTCAAAACTGGAATTAAACGGATCGTGCCATTTAATACATCCGGATGCATTAAATCTAAACTGAACCAAACTGGATCAGGTATGAAAAATCACTAAGTCAATGGGCGCCGGATCAGATTTTTTTGCTACAAATTTTAAGCTGGTTTGTTAAGTTTCACAACAAAACGGCAACGCATGCTGATCAGTTTTGTCCCCATTGATCATCTTTGGCCCAGTTTTGAGATCCTCTGCTGGATTTCAAAACCAGAATGCCACAACACAACATGAAACAGGCCTTATTCCTTTGGAAAACTGCTCACAAGTGGCCAGGTAGGTGCCCAAAACTGCTCAATATCTCAGATAGGGGCCCCATGTGCTGTGCCTTCCAGCACCTGTGCATTACATTCCCTACTGTGGGCGATTGCCTCAGAGGACCTGCCTATGTGTAGGTGCCGATTGTGAAGACTGGAATCGCTGTGAAGTATCAAAGTTGACCAGACTGTCTCAATTAAGAAACCACGATCTGCAGTATGGCACGAGTACTACGAGTAGTACAGCAGATAAAGATTCCGGATGGACATTTTGCATTTTCATACTCCCCAGTTTCCCCGCTGGCAAAGCTGAGCTAAAATACATAGTCCAGACTGCTTAGCTCGCACTCAGGATATCCTCTCCTGGGGTTGTCCAGCTTTTAACTTTTTTGGAAGGCTCAAAAAGCACATACCGGTCGTTTGCATCCCACACTCTATTCTGGTCTGTAAAACGAACAAATAGAGGACAGGTTCCATAATTTGCAGAACAGCTGCACAGATGTCGTCGGTGTGCTTTCCACATTTTTTGCCGCCTTATAGAAAATAATGGGTCCGCGTGAAGTCTGCAAAAAATGATGATCAGATGTGGACCGAATATACGGTTGTGTGAATGAGGCCTAACTGTTACATTATTTAGTCAAGAGACACCACAGGAGGAATGATCATGGAAACAACACCCAACCTGATGAATCGGAATTCTCCTCATCTGACAGAAGGACTCCGCTCACGTCATCTAGACATGAAAACAAATAGAAACAGACACAATGTATAATAATCACCACTTGCTATTCGGCAATAGAGAACAGTGGTTGGTGGTGGTTCTCATCCTAGTAAATGGGTCACAGACAGAGAGGTGGTGAAGCAGTCATTGATATTCAGGCCCACGACAGGCCGTCTAGGGCTGTGTACACATCAGAGGATTACAGCCCAGGCAGGAAAGTAGCAGAGATGTGATGACCTCCAGCTGTCTGATAGCAGGACACAGCAATGCAGCAAGACTCAGACCAATGGGAACATGCACAGCTCCTTCACTGTATCTGTGCAGGCTTCTCTTCATCACCACAACATACAAAAACAGTCAGCAGAACCCCTCAACAGATCAATTCAGTTCAATGGGATTTCACTCAGACAAATATGTCCAGGAAATCATCATCAGCAACATAATCAGATTTCTCATGTAGTAATTCATGTATTTTCAGGCAAAAAAAAAGAAAAAGAAAAAAGAAACCCAGTGAAAAAAAATGGCCACACTGTCAGCTTTTTGTACCCATTTTTCAACTAGTTTTGCATCCATTTTCTGACCATCTGGCTGTTTTGCATCCGTTTTTAACCCCTGCAGTGCCTTCAGTATATTGTACTCCAGCAGTAATACTGTCCTCAATAGTGGTCTTCAGCTGTAATAATGTATTTTATTTTTAAGCCCCAAAAACTTTTTTTACTCACTTCATCCACTTGCACACACAGAGGCAGTTAATCCTCTCGTGATGCAGTATGATCACTGGGAGTGCATGGTGATGTCATCAGTCATCACACGAGTAACATCAGACACCCATCAGCCCCCAGGTTAGATGTTAAAAATAAATAAAACTCCTCTCATTTGCTCCAGACAGTACTGCACTGTAACCTGATGTCACAGCGTTGGGTCATAGTGCAGAGCAGGGCCCAGAAGACGACCAGGGAGTACTGCATAGCGCTTCCCTCCCCACACAAGCCAATGACCACGTCCATAATGGAAGCATTCAGACTATAAGACGCACTGCCACTTTCCCTCACTTTTTGGGGAAAAGAAGTGCATCTTATAGTCTGAAAAATAAGGTATTTTGTTTAAACAATTAAAAAGGACCATTTTGCACCAGTGTACCCATTTTTAATGGACGTTAGAACGGGGCTGTGGAGTCAGAGTCAATTTTGGGTACCTGGAGTCAGAAAAAAAATGAACCAACTCCTACTTTTCGCCCTATAAGACGCACCTGCCTATAAGACGCACCTAGGTTTTTGAGGAGGAAAATAAGAAAAAATATTTTGAACCAAAAGGTGTGCTTTTGGTGGGTTTTGAACTAATGGTGGTCTGCGGATGGCACTGTTAGGGGGGCATCTGCGGATGGCACTGTTAGGGGGGCATCTGCGGATGGCACATATACAGCATATTATCTTATGTGTCATCCACAGATCCCCCCCATAACAGTGTCCCTGTGTAGTGAATGGGGGCCGGCATCTGTTTCTGTAATGGCAGCGGGGCCCGGTGCCTGCTTCATTCATAAAGTGGGCGGAGCAGGCGCGTGACGTAGTGAGCTACACTACGAGCGCCCACCCGGCCTCCTGACTGCCAAGAAGTTAGTAGTAAGTAGTACAGCGCTAGATTTAAGATGATTGGAATACTTTAACAATACCCACAAGTTAGATATGATTACCGTATACTACAGTGAGCGGGGCCCGGTGTAGTAGAATACAGTGACTGCACCGGGCCCCGCTGCCATTACAGAAACAGATGCCGGCCCCCAGCCCCTCCTCCCTCTCAGCCTATTCACCGGACGGTCGCAGCATTCGCCCCATAAGACGCACTGCTATTTTTCCCCCACTTTTGCGAAAAATACAGTACTTCTCTACTGTAAGAATAAAGGCCAATGCATGCAGTGCGTCACGTTACTGCAAAACGAACACGTTAAGTTACCATGAAGAAGCATGCTTTTCATATGCTTCACTATATGGCACGCAACGCACGGCAATACTTATACTTTCCATTGTGTTGTGTTCCGCTGTTAAAGGGAACGCAACGCCCATGGTTAACCTAGCCTCTCACTGATAACTGATTAAGTAAATATGTTTTTTGCAGGACTAGAGACACTTGAATAAGTGAAGGGGATGGATGGTGAATAGTTCAAGACTGAAGCTGTAAACCATTTGAAAAACTGCTGTCATTCAGCTAAGGGCTCTTTCACACTTGCGTTGTCCGGATCCGTCGTGCACTCCATTTGCCGGAGGTGCCTGCCGGATCCGTAACAACGCAAGTGAACTGAAAGCATTTGAAGACGGATCAGTCTTCAAAATGCGTTCAGTATTACTATGGCAGCCAGGACGCTATTAAAGTCCTGGCTGCCATAGTAGTAGTGGGGAGCGGGGGAGCAGTATACTTACAGTCTGTGCGGCTCCCGGGGCGCTCCAGAATGACGTCAGAGCGCCCCATGCGCCCTGACGTCACTCTGAAGCGCCCCGGGAGCCGCACGGACGGTAAATATACTGCTCCCCACTACACTTTACCATGGCAACCAGGAGTTTAGCGTCCTGGAAGCCATGGTAACCATTCAGAAAAAGCTAAACGTCGGATCCAGTAATGCGCTGAAACGACGTTTAGCTTAAGGCCGGATCCGGATCAATGCCTTTCAATGGGCATTAATTCCGGATCCGGCCTTGCGGCAAGTGTTCAGGATTTTTGGCCAGAGCAAAAAAGCGCAGCATGCTGCGGTATTTTCTCCGGCCAAAAAACGTTCCGTTCCGGAACTGAAGGCATCCTGATGCATCCTGAACGGATTTCTCTCCATTCAGAATGCATGGGGATAATCCTGATCAGGATTCTTCGGCATAGAGCCCCGACGACGGAACTCATGCCGAAGACTATAACGCAAGTGTGAAGAGCCCTAAGGCTATAAAAACTTGTAAACTCAGATTACTCAATAGAAAAAATCAGCAAACATTTAAAGTACTTTCTACGCCAAACGGCTCTCAAACTGTCTGGCAGAAGAACAAATATGTAACCAGTGTAAGCAAAAATTATTGACTGGTCCATACATGGTGCCGCAAGCACCAGGGACATGAAGCCTTTTATTTACAAAAATAAAATAAAAATTATCCTAAGAGAAAAGCAAATATTAACCTAAACATAAAAAAACAAAAAAACAAAAACGTGTCATCTGAACTGGAGTTTTCCATGGAGTCTACTGCTGAGGCCTTGTTCACATCCGCATTAGAGGCTTTTCATTTGATTCCATCAAAAGCAGAGAGGAGAGACGTCCTGCATGCAGGACTCTTCGCTCTGCTAACAAACCGAACTCTGGAACGGACCCCCATTAGTCATTGGGATGTGTGCGGGTCAGCTATGTGCAGAATCCGGCACTTGTTTTTTGTTATTCTGTTCCTATAATGAGGCACAACAGAAATTAATAGCACAAGTGTGAAAGAGACCTAATGAGATCTGTTCTCACAAGGCATACTGTTCTTTCCCCATAACAGTGCACAGATCCCTTTCCCCATAACAGTGCACAGATCCCTTTCCCCATCAGTGCACAGATCCCTTTAAACAGTGCACAGATCCCTTTCCCCATAACAGTGCACAGATCCCTTTCCCCATAACAGTGCACAGATCCCTTTCCCCATAACAGTGCACAGATCCCTTTCCCCATAACAGTGCACAGATCCCTTTCCCCATAACAGTGCACAGATCCCTTTCCCCATAACAGTGCACAGATCCCTTTCCCCATAACAGTGCACAGATCCCTTTCCCCATACAGTGCACAGATCCCTTTCCCATAACAGTGCACAGATCCCTTTCCCCATAACAGTGCACAGATCCCTTTCCCCATAACAGTGCACAGATCCCTTTCCCCATAACAGTGCACAGATCCCTTTCCCCATAACAGTGCACAGATCCCTTTCCCCATAACAGTGCACAGATCCCTTTCCCCATAACAGTGCACAGATCCCTTTCCCCATAACAGTGCACAGATCCCTTTCCCCATAACAGTGCACAGATCCCTTTCCCCATAACAGTGCACAGATCCCTTTCCCCATAACAGTGCACAGATCCCTTTCCCCATAACAGTGCACAGATCCCTTTCCCCATAACAGTGCACAGATCCCTTTCCCCATAACAGTGCACAGATCCCCTTCCCCATAACAGTGCACAGATCCCCCCTCCCCATAGCAGTGCACAGATCCCCCCTCCCCATAGCAGTGCACAGATCCCCCCTCCCCATAGCAGTGCACAGATCCCCCCTCCCCATAGCAGTGCCATAGACCGATCCCCCTACCCATAACAGCCCCGGCCCTGCTGCTCACAGCATCACTCACTGCATCTTTATTTTACCTTACAATCGTCACGCTCCAGTAAGAACTCTGCAGGCAGAGCGGAGGGCGGCGTAACCTCACTTACTCACGTGACGCACCTGCTCCGCCCACTTTATGAATGAAGGAGGCGGAGCAGGCGCGTCACGTGAGTAAGTGACGTTACGGCCTCCGCCTCTGCTGCTGCAGAGTTGTTAGTTACTGGAGCCTCACGATTGTAAGGTAAAATAAAGATGCAGTGACAAAGTAAACCGCCCGCCCGCAGATGGTGGGTGACAAATCCCACACCCCATATTTTCGGCCGATATTTTCGGCTGCCGAAATTTCGGTGCACCCCTACTTTTAAACTGTAGTTGTAGCGCAGGAAGAAACAGATTAGACTTTCAGGAGGTGTCTCGTAAACAAGTCAGGACACTGGTTTTAGAGCAGTAGTTGAGATGGGGCAAAGTTTGCATGAGGTCAAACTACATACACAGTTTTGCCTCAAGCCATCGGCATATAGAGCCATAATACAAGATAACGTCACTAATCTCAGTCATGGAAATAGCAGTGGATGTACAGCACACGTACCAAATTTATTACACAGTAACAATACACTCACACATAAAAAGAAAATGAAAAACACTTCTACGAATGCAATTACAAAAGACTCACATATGAATACCCATCTAAAGACAGCATAGGTACCAATCCCCCCACCATTCATATTCTGAGATACACCGAGATTGCCAGGGATAGGAGGACCTCCAGTACCGCTCTGTGTTATATTGCTGAAGGAGCTGTGCTGGCCCATAACGAGGTTGTGAAGTGGGTGGCTTCCAAGACCAGCTAACATCAGCCTCTCAAACACCTTCATGACCTGAAATGAGAGTCCTGCAGGACGGTATTCATTGGGACTTGCAGGTCTGGCTACTTCCCGAATATGAACGATGCATATCGTCTTCCACAAGGTTGGTACAGTCAGTCTCTAGTCTCCAGTGAAACAAGTAGGTTAGTACGTCACATAGCCGATCACCACAGGCTCTTAGGCCACGTTGTCATCTGCAGCAAGCCGACCCAGCACACATGACATGCACGCAAAAGGTTATGGTCAGGCAGAAGCCTAGAATTTCTGCTGGATCAGCACTGGATCAAATTATAGTCAATAGGGATCTGGCGGTGATCTGTAGAATCCGGCAATGCCAGATCCAGTGAGGTCCGACAGGCAATTCGTATCGTTCGTGTAAAAGCAGCCTAAGGGCTCATGCACATGGCTGTCGCCCGGCAGTTCTGTGCATTGGGGACCGCAGAAGGATGCAGACCTATTCAACTGGAATGGGTCAGTGATCCGTCCGCACCGCAAAAAAATAGAATAGGTCCGCATCCGTGATGCGGGGAATGGCCGTATTCATGAGCCCTACTACTGTCGACATCCAGACAGTTTCTTTTTGTACACATTTGTAACAACTAACCCTCCTTAAAATGCTACAGACTACCCATAATCTAATGGTAAGGCTACTTTCACACTAGCGGCACAGACCTCCATCAGGCGAACAGCCTGTCTGATCCGTCCTGCCGCTAGTGACCGTGTGCCCCCGGACTGCCGCTTCGTCCCCATTGACTATAATGGGGGCGGAGTAGCGGCGGAGGCACGACGAGAGGCTGTTGGAATAAAACTACGACATGTCCGACATTTATTCCAGCAGCCTCTTGCCGTGCCTTGCCGGAACTCCGCCCCGCCCCCATTATAGTCAATGGGGACGGAGCGGCAGTCCGGGGGCACATGTTCACTAGCGGTAGGACGGATCAGACAGGCTGTTCACCCGACGGAGGTCCGTGCTGCTAGTGTGAAAGTAGCCTTACTCTAGGCAGGATAACCCCGTGGTAGGTGGGCTCACACAATTTAATAAAAACAACATGTGCCAAGAACCATACATTTCTAAATTTATTAAATACAGCAGTAACATAATGTAAAGTAATAAAACGATTACAAGCTTGCACTAATCTTAACGCTCGCACAGTTCGGCTACATATTTGTGTTTGCTTGCTTTTAGATTGTAGTCACAGCAGATCTCCTGCCCATTTCTTTCAATCTGTTAGGAGGTGCTGACTTTGGCTCTGTTCACATCTGCGTCATGGTTGCCAACATTGATGGAAACAACCACATGGTGCAAGATCTGCTGCATGATACACACCGGCAGCAACCGAAGACCCCATTTATTGCAAATCTGCCAACTGATGATGGAGCCTCCAACGAATATATGACCACCACCGGAAATATTTTGCAGTCCGCAAACCACACATCCTGGCTGAGGGCATCCTACAGTCTCCTCAGTTCCTATCATTGAAACGTTCTATAATTCAGGAACGGCGGCACAGAGGATATCCGTGTGCTGTCCGCATTTTTTTGCGGCCACACAGAAATGAATAGTTCCCACATGCGAACTACAAAAAAATGTGTAACGGACATGGACCAAAAAGATGATTTTGAGCATGAGGCCTAACTCTGTCTTTTGCATTAGTCCCACCATGTCTCACAGCTCACATCATCTCAAGCAGGATTCAAGAATGTGTCAGAGTAAAGCTGGCCAAACATGAGAACCTTTGGCTGAACTCTGTCTCATCTGTTCTTCTCAAACCTATGCATGCTCGGCTGAGCATACATATGTAGTGAACAGGGGTAAAACTGCTGACAGACACTTATCTCCCCTAGAACGAAATAATTGGCCAGCTGAAATACAACATGCCTGATCCTTATTTCTCCAACATCTGTCGTCAGAGGAGACTCAGAAGGCCACCATACACATTAGCCTGGTGAAGGGGTGAGTTTGCTAGACATAGATCTAATGTGTATGGCCAGTGCAGCCAACAAATCTGAAGCAACTAAATGATACCATTATGTGAACATGGACGAGAATCTCTATAGAAGGTTTCCAGCGTCCTACTTGAGTCCATTACTTTGGGAGCCAAGTACACGGTACTTAAAAGGTGCGCCAGTTGCATTTACTGCAAAATTATTTATATAAGTCTTACAATTTTTTCCAGTAACCTAAAAACAGACTGACACAGCCCACTGTATGCCTAATGGTGTTTTCTGGTCAGTGGATGCAAGTTTGCCAAGTAACTCTGTGACCTCTGGTGCTTACATACAAATTAGTAAAAAATAAATTCAAGCCACATCTAAAAGGCTGCCAAACAGTAATGTGTGTGGGGAGCGCCCGATCCTTTTGGTCTCTCGGGAGGTAAGCCGCCTGTTCCGGATGAATACACATAGTGGTCCCTCAAGTTACAATATTAATGGGTTCTTGGACAACCACTGTATGTTGAAACTATTGTAACCCGAGTCCATAACTTTATGGAAAAATAGGAAATCGGTTCCAAACCCCAAAATAAGAAAAAAAATGGGAACCGGTCATCAACTTTATGCTGCCCATACTAACGGTAGAATAAAGTATTAACAGGCGAGTTGATTTCAGTGGTCAAGTAAGTGGTTGCCGAGAACCAACATCACAATCATTGAAGCCCAGGCCTGGAAAAGAGTCAAATCTACCTGAGAAGAGTCATGGATATTCACAACCTCCTGCTCTCTCACCCATCTGCTGATGATTGGCAGTTCTCTCCTAGAGAGAAAGAGAGAAAACTAGGTAGAAGACTGTCAGCCATCAGCAGGTGAGCAGGACTTCATGAATAACCAGGACTCTTCTCAGGTGGCCGGGACTCTTTTCCAGGCCCAGTCTGCAATGATTGTGATGTTGGTTCTCGGCAGCCACTTACTTTTAACGTATAAATGACAGACCGCCGAAATCAACTCACCTGTCTCTACCTTATACTACCGTTAGTATGGGCAGCACAAAGTTGATAACAGGGTCCCTTTAAGAAAAATAAGCATATAAGACAGAAAAAGCAAGACCTTACATGTAACAGGTAGGAATAGATGCTGAAGCCTATAAATCACTTCACTTTCCATGATGAGGACAGGAGCTTCCTCAGGGTCCTGTAGAGCCCACAGAGCACCAGAAAAACACCGTCACCCGATACCTAAAGGAGCAGCTCATCCTGGTGAGTGCAGGACATGTACCCCCGCTCTGTACTGTAAGGAGGCGCTACTAGACACCAATACAGGGGTTTTACCAGAGAAATGGTCATGATGATTGGCTGGATTGGACTCTGTGGCATTGTATGTTGAAATTGCTGCATCCTGAGGCCATTGTATCTTGAGGGGCCACTTGTATACATTCAGCCAAATGGAACGCTGAGTCAGGACCGTGGGATCACACATAGCCACGCATGCGCAGCACCTCCCATCATGGCCACCTCATATCTGCTCAGCAAGGGTGGCCAAAACCGCTGGAAATGAGCAGTATATAATGTGATGACAATATGAACAATCACAATACATTAGTAAGTGCCTTGTATTAACTTTCTCTACATGATAGATGTCATCTGCTGAAGTGAGACATGCCCAATTCACATTTTGCACTTTCAACCCTAGAAAAATATGGGATTATCTGGGAAACTTATAACAAAACAACTTCAGTGTATAGGAAATGAATAAACCTAAAATTGGGTTTGGACAGAGTGGACCCAGGGCAGAGAACTGTAACACCCTTATCACATTATAAGCTAAGGTGTCAAAGGTTGACAGGACAGAGCACCGTGACCAGGATTTCTTGGGAAATGATTAGACACGGCTTACCAACAGATTAGGTAAAAGTTCAGCCCGATATACCATCCTGCAGCTACCAAGATGGAGGCTCTTGTGTAACTTCACCCAGACCCATATACAGAACAGGTCAACTGTGACATCCACAATACTTCACATGCGGAGTATCGCTGTATCTCGGGCAGGACATTCGGGGATAACATGTCAGCAGTTTACATTGTGCAGGTCTGAGGGTGGGGGCAGGGAATCCCAGCATATAGAAAAAGCATGCCCATTAGAGGATAGCTGCTGCTGGATCAGGCTTCCAGTTCATTGTCCCTTCACCGTCACGGTAAGTGCACACATTGCAGTGTCCAGGTGCACACATGTAGGGGCTGATGGTCACACATTTTTACCAGCAAAATCATTTGCCTATCGGCCACCACATGTGGGTGGGGGTTTCGGCTGCATGTGGACGTCATAAGGTGTCCCTATCCTCACCCAATCACATGGTTCAACTCCTAGAACTTGACTGCAAAGCCTAAGGTATCATTCACACAGGACATACTAGGGGAGACTTATCAAAACTGGTGTAAAGGCAAATTGGCTTAGTTGCCCATAGCAACCAATCAGATTCGACCTCTCATTTTTTAGAGTTCCTTTGCAAAATGAAAGGTGGAATCTTATTGGCTGTGATGGGCAACTAAGGTTACTTTCACACTAGCATTTTTCTTTTCCATAGAGTTCCGTTACAGGGGCTCTATACCGGAAAAGAACTGATCAGGCATATCCCCATGCATTCTGAATGGAGAGTAATTTGTTCAGTTTGCATCAGGATGTCTTCAGTTCAGTCATTTTGACTGATCAGACAAAAGATAAAACCGTAGCATGCTACGGTTTTATCTCCGGCGAAAAAAACTGAAGACATGCCTGAATGCCTGATCCGTCCTTCCGGCCTGCGCATGCGCAGACAGGTAAAAATGTGAAAAAAGATAGAAGACGGATCCGTCTGTCCGCATGACAAGCGGAAAGACGGATCCGTCCTCGCAATGCATTTGTGAGACGGATCCGCATCCGTCTCACAAATGCTTTCAGTCAGCGGATCCGGCAGCCAGTTCAGACGACGGAACTGCCCGCCGGATCACACTGCCGCAAGTGTGAAAGTAGCCTAAGCCAGTTTGCCTTTATACCGGTTTTGATAAATCTCCACGACTTCCTGATTTTTTGTGTATTTACCACAGATTTCACCCTGTGAACTGCAAAAGTTGAAATAAACAGCATAAATTCACATGTTGGGGGTTAAAATCCACACCACAGGTCAATTTACGCTGCGTTCCTTTCACAGCAAATGGAGGAGATTTTTAAGTAGATGACTGTAAATGGACGGCGGCTAGAGCCATAGTAGTAAGGGGTGCTATGTACACCACCGTTCTTGGCACAGTCTACACCAAAAAACTCAGAACATGCCGACGTCTCCAGGTCCACGTTCTACACAGACATATGGACATCACACATGAGGGTCTAGGGCTGCCGGCCACAAGAGTGCAGCTAGAGGAGTCTGGACGGAGCAATCCCATCCAAGGTCCCTGGCACAGAAAAAGCTAGCCAAGCACAGCAACCACATTACTGCTGCTTAAAAAAAACAAATACTTCATCCCTGCTTGCACATATGGTGACCAACACAACTTGAAGACTAGACGCAGCAGGCAGACGAGCCAGTTCACAAAGTATGAGGCCGAGTGACGTCTGTGGAACATTCTCAGCTGCCCAGGGCTCGGTGACACCTGAGAGCGGTAAAATGCTGCCTGCACCGAGCACTCACAGATAAGATCCTATAGGATACTGTAAGGTCACAGTCAACCCTTCTACAGCGTATATATTATATACACTGGAGATTGCAAAATACTCCTTGGTGTCTGCAGCGTCAGGGGCCCTGAAGAAGACCGCCTGTAATAAAAGCAAGCTAGTGGCCGGGCAGTGCACATCTAGCGCAGGATGATGGAGGACCAACTTTAATTGCAGCCTAATTAGGACATAGCTGAGCGGACTCTGAGGGTCTGCGGCCAAGAACTCAGTGTCCTGTACAGAGGGGGAGACAGAGAGAAACTGCCGAAGTAAAGCCTGCGCGAGCAGAGGGAACACCAGCAGAAACGAGACCATGTGTGCACCGCGGTGCGGTTAGCAGTCGGGCAAAGGAAGGATCCTGGGACAGAAGACATCAAGACAAATCTGGGACGGCCAAGTAGGCAGAAAGGAAAAAAAGAAGTGACAGCGACCCTCTAATCATCTTCTATACATTCTGTTCCAATCGCTCGTCTTGTATTTTCAGAATGTCTGCTTGGTATCAGTGAATGGGAACATCCCTTTATAGGTCTAGGGTTACAGTTAGGCCTCACTCACACGATCGTACTTTTGATCTGCATTTTTTGTGGATAGGAGGCAGATCCATTCATTTCAATGGGTCTTCAAAAAAATGCGGACAGCACTCGGTGTACTGTCCACATCCGTAGCACCGCAAACAAACAAAAAAGACAGCTCGTCCTATTCTTGTCCGTTTTGCCGACAAGGATAGACATAGTTACAATGGATCCGCAAAAAAAAAAAAAAAAGTACGTCATCCACATTTTTTGCGGATCTGCATTTTGCAGGAATGTACCCTTAGAGCTCATGCACACAAGTGCGTGTGCCCTGTGCTGCAGACTGCAAATAGCGGTCCGAAATGCGCAGGACTGGCAGGGACCGAAATCGCTCAGAACCACTTTGTAGTGCTTCTAATCCGTAAAAGATAGGTGAATGCCTCTCTTTAGTTGTATATTGTGGATTCCGGACTCATTTGAGTCAACTGGTCCACATCGGCGCCACAGAGTGCACAAAGCCAGTGCCCGTATATTGCCGTCCGTATACAGTCTGTAATACTGAGCTCTGACGCGCGGGTGCATGAGCCCTTATTAAGACCAGCGTATTACACGTCAATCTGTCCCGCACTGGCATCAGACGTGCCACAATTAAGAGGTTCACGCTGATTGGCGGCAGTGCAGACCCCCCACCGATCTGACAGATCAACACAAAACTCCAGGGGAACCCCTTTGGCTCTACTCTAATGCCCGTACAGGTTTGCAGCCTCTGGATGTAAACAGGAATGCTGCCGTTCACTGACAGCAAATGCAGATCTTGAAAACGGCGATCACAAATCATATTAGAAAACGTGCCGTACTTTTCAGTACACAACGACTGAGCCGTAATGACATAAAACGTACATAAGGTTGGAGAACTTAGTGACGGTGAGTGGCGGGCATCTACATTTCCTGGTCACTCCTAAGATCAAAAAATAAATGCAAATCCTGCACCGGATGCGGAAATGGTTAAAAAACTGCAATTCTTTTCAGACTGTCCCTGTGGGCTTAGGGCTCAACACAACCGTTGTTGGCCTGTGCCCGTATTGCGGGTACGCAATATACACGGACTAGCCGCGTGCAAACCGTATTACGGATGTGGGCCCATTCACTTGAATGGGTCCGCAATCTGGAAGATACGACGCACAGGCACAGAGCGGAAGGCTTTTCGGCCCATGCCTCCGTGATGCAAGAAAATGTAAAAAGTTCAAATTTTTTGCAGTGCAGACCGATCACGGGCACATTCAAGTTGAATGGATCTGGATCTGTCTGCGCCAGCCACAAGGACGGTGCCCGAGCAATGGGGGCCACAATTTTGCACGGAAGGGGCGGCACATGAGCCCTAAACATAAGGTGAATGTAATTGGCAAAGAGGCCTCCGTATGGAGCGCCTTCCCTGACACAGAGGGGGCGATCACCGTATTTTGTGTAACCCCCGTACCCCCCGCAGCTCAGACCATGAATGCTACTACAATGCACTCTCCTGCTTATCTCCTTCCTCGCCGTCAGTGACATTTACCTAACCCTGATCACGTAGGACTCGTCACACGTAATAGCCGGCTCTGCAGCGTGGCACAGATTGCTGGTAAGTGGAGGAGTCAGCGGCCGACAGGAGACCATGAATGGACAGCGCTGGCGAGGGTTACAGACCGCGCATGCTATATGCCGCCACCACCATATACATGTAGATACACTGACAGATGTCCACAGACGACACTATACGAGCGCCCACAGATCAGAAATCCACTGTACAGATCATGCGGATGTGACATATTTAATAATTGGCCGATAAGTTCCGGTGAACAGAGGGTCAATCGTTCTAGAAATCAGGGATGATCTGCGTTTCGTGCACACGGTTGTGTTCACATTTCGGTCGGCAAAATATGAATATCTTCCGTATTTTTGCGCTCCCCTGTATAGAAAGGACTAGTCTGGTCTATAATACGGACGCTCTACAATTGGCAGAGCGGCCAGTAGATCCGGATTTTTAGTGGATGTGTGCAGAGCCGACAGAAGTGAACGGATCCGTTCCCTATCCGCAGAAATCACAAAAGCAGATGGATGAAAAAATGCAGTGGTGTGCATGACGCCTTAGGCTACTTTGACACTCGTGTTTGGCGCGGATCCGTCATGGATCTGCACAGACGGATCCGTTCAGATAATACAACCGTCTGCATCCGTTCAAAACGAATCCTTTTTCTATTGTGCCAGTGAAAACGGATCCGTCCCCATCGACTTACATTGTGTGTCAGAAGGTTTGGGCTCAGTTTCGTCAGGCAGACACCAAAAAGGTGCAAGCAGCGTTTTTGGTGCCCGCCTCCAAAGCGGAATGGAGACGGAACGGAGGCAAACTGATCCGTTTTGGACCGCTTGCGACATCCCTGAACGGATCTCACAAAACGGAAAGCCAAAACGCCAGTGTGAAAGTAGCCTTATAGAGGACAAATGTAAAACAATTATAAAAATACTACTAGTAAATATACAGGGTGTGACCTGAGGGACCCTGCCCCCCACTCGGCAGAAAAAACAGATCCTCCAGATCTTGCCCCAGGCCCCAGCACTTGTGCTATTCCTCCTTCTTCTACTTTTTGACAATAGGGCTCCGGATATTAACCCAACAGGTAAGGTGGTGGAGAACTACAAGTCCCAGCAAACACTGTCCTGGGGTCTTCCCAGCAACAGGCTTTTGGCCCTCTGTGGAGATAAAGTGATACTCCTCTGCACTCGCACCAGTTGCAGCCGCGCGCACACACCAGGAGCTGAAAGGGTTAACCCAGACCCCTCCCCGCACAGTTTAACAGTTTAAACCCCGCACTTACGATGCATTCCCGGACCCACTCGTGGAAAAGCTGCTCTCTAAGCGACACGTCCTGATCAGCTTCCATCCTCCGGCAGCATGGCGCCCCCAGAGCTGGTTCCACACCCTCCAGCGAAGGATTAGAGAGGGGCCGTTACTCCCCGACACTTTGCCTCAACGTCTCCGCCGAGCTGCGACTGCACCTCAGTATCTGCTTACATCGGCTCTGCTCTAGGCTTCACACGCCCCGCCCATTTCTCCACCTATTGGTATTACCCGGAGACTGGGAACTTCAACGTGATTGGCGGAGACGAGCAGTGACGCAGCTAGTAACGGCTGGCCTGGCTGCTGCGTGCGTGTGGCAGTAATAGAGGCGAGCGTCCTGACAGGAATATTACTAGTGGGAAAAACGCACGACAGTGTGCACTGCAGCCTCCCTGACCAGCAGCTCTATAAGCAAAACCGCAGCAAATAACTGCGCTTGAGGACATTCATTTTTTAGGATGCGTTCACACGGAGTATTTTGAGTGCTGAAACCACATCAGGTTAATTAGGATGCGTTTTTTTTCCCCTGGAATTTTTTTTATTTTTTTTTACTTGGATTTTTATGCCTATCCAATTCAGTGGGTCTGCTTCCCCTTGTTATCAATGGGAGGCAACGCTGCGGTTTGCAACCTGGCGGTTAAAAGCTAAGACGTGACGTGTCTAGGTATGAGCGAACTTGTGTTTTCGAGTTCGGCGTACAAGGTTCGGATTATCTAAGAATTCAGTTATGGATTCCGCTACCACAGACCATAAGTTATTGCCCTACGTTTAACGCAATGATTTTTGTTGGCCCAAATCTCATTGTGGGCTCATGCACACGAATGTATTTTCTGTCCGTACCCTTTTTTTTTGCTGACCGTATGCGGAACCATTCAATTTAATGGGTCCGCAAAAAAAATGGAAGTTACTCCGTGTGCATTCCGTTTCCGTATGTCCGTATTTCCGTTCTGCAAAAAAATAAATAATCCTATATTGTCCGCATTACAGACAAGGATAGTACTGTTCTATTAGGGGGCAGCTGTTCCGTTCCGCAAAATACGGAATGCACACGGATGTCATCCATATTTTTTGCGGACTGCAAAATACCTACGGTCTTGTGCACGACCGTATGAATGAGTCCGCATCCATTCTGCAATTTTGCGTAACAGGTGCAGACCTATTGATTTCAACGGGGCCGCAAAAGATGCCGACGCCGTGTGCTGTCCGTATCTGTAGTTCCGTTCCTTGGCCTCACTAAAAAATTGAGCATGTGCGCAATTGCGGACAAGAATAGGGATTTTCTATGGCAGCGGCGGCCCTGGGGGGGGGGTCCGCAATGTGTGGAACACACACAGGCCGGTATCCTTGTTTTGCGGATCCACAATCTGCGTATCCACACAACACTACGGTCGTGTGAATTTGGCCTTAGGCCTCATGCAGACAGCTGTTGCCCGGCCGTCCGGTAACATCCATTCGGTTTCAGCAGACGGATGCAGACCTATTCAACTTCAATGGGTCCGTGATCCGTCCGCACCCGGAGGCACAGAGAGAAACCCCATCGAAGATCTCCTTAGTTCTTCCGCGCCTCCGTTCAGCACCGGACCTTCTGGATTGCAGACCCATTCAAGTGAATGGGTCACAATCCATGATGCAGTGCACAAACGGCCGGGGCCCATAGATTGCAGACCCACTGTTTGCGGGCTGCAATATGGCTGGGCTATTGCAGCTCTCCGTGCTCATTCACACATCAGTGTATGATCGGTGATTGTGAGCCAAAACCAGGATTATAAGGGAAAGATCTGCACCTGTTCTGTGTTTAGAGCTGCATCTCATTTTGGTTCAAAATCACTATCCAGAGGATAGGACAACCCTTTCACGTCTTGGATAATCCCTTTAAAAACCCCACCCATCCCTCCTGCTGCCAGTGTTTTCCTGTGCTTTTCTGTCTGTGACAGCAGGAGCCGGATCGATCGGAGCCTCTTTTCCCTTCCCCTTCCTTCAGTTACTGGCCTGCTCTTTCCCTGTTTTCTCCCTGTGGAGTGCATATTTAGGGTCTGTTTTACACGAGCGAGTCCATTTGCGGGAATCACGCGAATCCTCCGCTCTGGACTTGCAGGAGCGCACGGCATTATCATGATTGCGATCAGGATTGCGTTCGGAAAATCCGCACTGTAGGTCATGTACGTTGTAGTCTATGAGAATTTGAAATTCTCAATGCACACGATGCAGATTTTTTCCGCGCAGATTTTTAAATCCGCAGCATGTCAATTTATTTTATTTTTCCTGACCGGATTTTCATCAATCACTTGCATGTGGAAAATCCGGACCGAATCCGCACCAATTGATGCGGATTGACCGCACAGATTTGCCTGCGGATTTCAGTGCGGATTCTCCGCACATGAATCCTGAACGTGTGCATGTACCCTAAAGGGTTTAATCAGTGATTTCCATCAGTGATTGTGAGTCAAACCCATGTGCAGGTCAAAAACACAGAACAGGTGCAGACCTTTCCATTATATACCTTATGTCTGTGGAGGCTCCAATACTGGTTTTGTCTCACAGTCACTGATAGAAAACACTGACCAAATGACTTTAGCGTGAACTAGGCCTTAGGCCTCATGCACACAACCGTATGTCTTTTGTGGATCTGCAAAAAAAACGAATGACGTTCTGTATGGCATCCATTTTTTTGCGGATCTATTGTAATAATGCCTATCCTTGTCCGGCAAACCCCCAAAAAATAGGACATGCACTATTTTTTTTGCGGGGCAACGGAACGGACATACTGATGCGGACAGAACGCGTTTTTTGCGGACCCATTAAAATAAATGGGTCCGCATCCTATCCGCAAAAAAAACGGAACAGACATGGAAACAAAATACGTTCATGCGCATGAGGCCTTAGGCTGTGCTTGCTGGTGCACAGCTCTACTCCTCTTCTCTGAAGTGGGTCCCCAGCCTCCCCTTTTCACCTTTCTCTTGAAAGCATCTGCTGGGTCACCCTGCTCTGACGGCAGGTAAGCCTTCTGTTGTGGTTCCCTCCTGTTTGATGACCACTAGGGATGAGCGAATCAACTTCAGATGAAACCGGTGGTATGCCGACATGGAGGATTAAGGGGAAAAACCATATTACTTACCGGTAATTTCCTTTTATATAGGTATGGAATTGTATATAGGTGGCGGTATGTGTTGGTGTGAATAAAAAAGAAAAAGAGGAAAGACTCTCTAGGCAGTCGGTTCAGAAAGACAGAGGAGCCAGAGGAGGGTCAAATTTATGCTTCCTGTCCCTACCTGAATGGAGGCGGGTCATCTCTCATGGTATGCCATCATGGAGGATTCATGAAAAGGAAATTACCGGTAAGTAATATTGTTTTTCCTCTTAGGACATATAAAAAAAAAGAGATAAGGACAGCACTACCTTTTGCTGAGTTGTCTCAGTAGGTCCAAACAGTGGCAGTGCCTGTGGTGTCAGATCCTGGCCTCAAAGATCCCCCAAGATACAGAAATTGTAGAAAAAAACGCAGCACTCCAGCTTCTCAAATAAATCCGTGTTTATTTCTCAACCAGCGTGCGACGTTTCGACTCAAATGCGTCTTTATCAAGCTCAGTGTGATACATCAATAACCAAAATATATACATGCCACCTAAATCTGATTGGATGGGAGGTCCACCCCTAAAGTGCCAGTCCCTCCCACATTTTGACTCAACCCACATATCCTTAAGAGGTGACCTCATCAATATGCGTTACTGTGAGACATTAATTCAATCTACAACTTACTTGAGGCTGAAGGGGATCATACAAGTGCTTGCTAATGGGCGGCGTTCCGTAGCACATGGTGCTCCTGCCGGCGTCCCGTAGCACATGTAGTTGGAGATTCCGGCTCCAGCGCTAGCGGTGTTTCCGGTAATATCGCTGAGGAACTTCCAGCCACATGACAAGCGAAGCTTCCCGTTGCCTAGCTACCATCTCCTCATGTAAAGTGTATTGGCAAACGGGAGGTGTAATCATTGCTGTCAGAAGCTGTCTTTTAAACTATAGTGTGCGCTACAGGACATGATCTCTGTAACGGATCTCCTGGCACCCCAACTGGGTACCTCCGTTGATGGATGCTCCTAGTGCTTCCCGAGGGCTCCAAGCACTCAACTTGACACCATAACCACCACAGACCCCACGAACCACTGCAGCTTGGTTGGAGTCTCACCATCCTCCACCCACGCTGGACCCAAGACCGGGCTTCAGCTTCCAGTGGGTGAACCTCTCCTAAATCCAGAGAGCAGGAACCATGAACAAGCTCTTACAAGAGCTTATACTCAGGGGAGTATTGTGATATAGCAATCCCCAAGAGTGTAGTTATCCCATCCCCCAAACATGAGCCAAAACTTCATGAAGGGGTAAAGCAGGTCTCTTTATTGAACACAAGCATTGACTTATATACACATTTTCCAACAAGGGTACCACCCCCGTGGACCTGGTTGGGAACTGAGGACATAACATAGCAGCCAATCCTTTACAGTTTTAACACAAAAACTATACATTCAACAAACACAATGGAATTGTCTGTGACGCACTCAATAACAGAATAGGCATTGTCTTTGACGCAATCAACAAAATACAATTACCAAAACACAATGGGCTCTGCCTGTGATACAATTACCAAACATAATGGGCTAACTTAAAGAGGACCTTTCACTAGTTTAAAAACTAACTATATCAGTGGGCAGAGCGACGCCCAGGGGTCCCCCTGCACTTACTAGTATGTCTGGGCGCTGCTCCGTTCGCCCGGTATAGGCTCCGGTGTCTGCAGCTCCCTCTGTTGTACTGGGCGGAGTTTTTGTATTAGGGTTGTCCCTTGCTGCAGCGCTGGCCAATCGTAGCGCACAGCTCATAGCCTGGGAGTCCGCTGAGAGGCCTCAGACTAAACGTGAACTATCAAGTCCCATCATACAGTGACTTCCGCCCCGGATGTAGGGGCTTATCGGTCCCTCATTACCATTCACTCAAGGGTTTATGTAATATAACCGTTATTACGGCTCTTGTGCCATGGGTCATAAATTTATCTAGATCTGGTCACTGTAGAAATCTCTCGGCACAATGCAAGACCCCTGCCTGCAAGGCAAAACACAGCCAATAATTAAACTATTCAAATAACCTTTCCAACACTTCATGTTGATAGCAATCGAAATGTTATCAAACCTTGAGTTGTATCATCCAGTCGTCATACAATGATAGTGTATTAGAACATTCTATGTTAATTGGTGCAAGCATCTATATGTGTAGAAGACAGCATGTCCTTGAATGTATCACCTTCAGCCCCTGTGCTCCCCTCGATGTGAACTGAATTTTTTTTTTAATAAATAGTCAAAATCACAACATATGTCAGGTAACATCATCTTAGGTTACAATATATCTTAGCATATCCTACAAAAGTAGTTTAAAAGAGGGAACCCACTTTGAATTTGCGATTCAGTCCGTTAGGTTCCAAAGTGTTTAACTCAAAAATCCACCTGAGTTCCAATTTCTTTAGGACCCGTTCCCGATCCCCTCCCCTCTTCAAGGAGGGGGACACCGTCTATGATCCTAAACCTTAACTGGGCAACACTATGCTGGTATTTCAAAAAATGTTCAGGGACCGGTAACTCACTCTCACTATTATTTTTTGCCAAAATCTTATGGATAGAGTACAGATGTTGGTTGATCCTATTTTTACATGCTTGTGTAGTTTCACCAACATACAGTAGCTCACACGGGCACTGCAATGTGTAGATCACATATTCAGATAAACATGTATAGAAGTCTTTTATTCTGTATTGCCTTCCTGTTCTCGGGTGTGGGAACGTGTTGCCTTTTATGAGGGCATTGCAGTTGCAACAGTTGAGACTGGGGTAGCATCCTGTTCTATTGTGTATTTTTGTCACTTTGTCTGTTGTGTCTGTGCGGACCACTCTGTCACCCAAGTTCTTGGCTCTCTTACATGACATGAGTGCGGGGGATTGAAATTCCCCTATGCTTGGGAATGATTGTGTCAAGATATGCCAATAACGTCTTAGAATTCCTGTAATCTGTCCACTAGTCTTAGTGTATGTTGACACAAACTGGATTCTGTTCTCTGTTTTTTTCTCTTTCTCTAACTGTCAGAAGTTCCACCCGTTCTAATTGTCTGGCTCTTTCCACATGTCTTTTCACCAGGTTCTTGGGGTATTTTCTATTAACAAACTTCCGTGCCATTGTTTGTAATCTTTTATCAACCCGTCCCTCATCAGACACTATATGCGTTTGGTTCTAAGTAGTTGGCTATATGGGAGTGAGTCAAGCATGTTTCTGGGATGCGCACTATCAAATCTTAATACATTGTTATGGTCCGTAGGCTTAACTTACATATCTGTCTTCAATCCGTTACCTTCCACATAGACCAAAGTGTCCAAAAATTGTAAGGACTGTCTAGAGTGTACCTCTAGCGAACTTTAGCTGTGCATGTACTCCATTAAGGGAGCTGTAGAACCAATCCAATTCCACTTCAGTGCCCTTCCAAATCAGGAAAATTTCATCAATATACCTCATCCACCCCCTCACTAGATTGTAGAGGGTGGATGGGTATACATGTGTCTCCTCAAAGCAGGCCATGTAGATGTTTGCATATGTAGGGGCCACGTTTGACCCCATCGTGGTCCCTCTGCGCTAGTCAAAAGAATTTTCAAAAGGGCCAATAAAAAGTCTCGTACTTCTGTAGTGTATTCTGTGTGTTCTAATGCCCACCTAATTGTGTTGAGTCCTAGGTCATGATCAATGCTTGAGTACAAACTAGTGACATCAAAGGACACTAAGATGTCTCCTGTCTCGTATTCCACACTACCCAATTTGTTAAGAAAATCGGTGGTGTCCCTGACATATGAGTTGGCTCCAATAGCATAGGGTCTGAGTATTTTATCAAGGAAAATCGCTGCATGTGCGAAGACTGAGTCTATCCCTGAGACTATGGGTCGACCCGGGGGATTCTCCAAGTCCTTGTGTATTTTGGGCAGAATATACAAAAGAGGGGTCACAGGATGTTGTTGGATGAGATATTTATGTAGTTTTTCATCAATTACATTACTGGCAAATGCGTCATTGACTAACAGTTAAATTTTACGCATAATTTTAAACTTGGGATCATTATCAAGTGGTTCATAGATCTCCCTATCTTGCAGTTGTCTATTTACCTCAGCTATATATTTAACTGTCCATTACTACAATGGCGCTCCCTTTATCTGCTTCCTTGATTGTTAGTTCCCTCCTCTGTTTAAGTGAATCCAGGGCCTCTTTCTCTTCCTTGGTCAAATTGGAACCATAGTCATTCACTGACTGCCTCCTCAATTCATTGATTTCCGATTTGACTAAGGAAACGTATGTATCTACTGCCTTGTGGCTAATTGGTGGTTGGAAGTAGTTTTTAAGGTAAAGACCTGTCCCTTTTAATGTTAGCATATTACTATCTATTTCCGTTAGGGTCCCTAGTTGGGTCTTGATTATTTCTGGTCATTAAAAAACACGTAGTCTAATCCGTCTGAAAAATTGTCCCAAATCAATCTCATTCTGAAACCAATCCACGCTTATTTGAGGGCAGAATGACAACCCCTTGCCTAACAGTTGCAGTTCCCCTTGAGAAAGTTCATATGAGGAAATATTTACCACTAGAGAAGAGTCATTCATCGTTGCATATCTTCTGTGTGTTGTCCCTCCCTCTGTGGTGTCTGTATCTGGTTCCCCATCGGTGGTTTCCTTTAACGAGTTATCTGTGTGGGTCCATTCCCTCTGTCGACTTTTTCTGTGTTTGCGTCCACCCCTCCTTGGGCGCTTCCTGCTCCTCAAAAACCTGCCTTATCCCCTTGCTCGCCTGAAGATTCCGTATCCGTGAGGTTCATTTGGCATCCCTTCGCTCCCTGGGTACCCCGGCGTTTTGTATCTTTTGGTCCCCCTTTCTTTATAGACATAATATTATAGTCCTCCTGGTCTCTGTACCATTTTTGTTGCTTACTTGTCTCTATGTTCAGGCGATATTTGTTCAACTCCACTGTAGACTGTTGGATCACATAGTCCATTATCCTTTTATTGATATCCAACAGGTCTTTCTGAAGAAATTCCATATTGAGCAGCATCATATATATTTCGCATAAAAATCCGGATTGTTTGAAAACATATTGGTCTGAGGAGACGTGTCCTTAGTCCCCTTGGGATACGTTCCATTTGTAGTACTCCTTAATGTTGACAGTTGTAACTCCGAGTTGATATAGTGTTTCTTTTTATTCTCCCACTTACGTTTAATCACATCAATTGTGATTAGAAAGGCTCTCTCTCCTTTTCCAAGCAGGGTATGCGAGATTTGTTCACTTGTATATACAGTCAGGTCCATAAATATTGGGACATCGACACAATTCTAACATTTTTGGCTCTATACACCACCACAATGGATTTGAAATGAAACGAACAAGATGTGCTTTAACTGCAGACTGTCAGCTTTAATTTGAGGGTATTTACATCCAAATCATGTGAACGGTGTAGGAATTACAACAGTTTGGCATATGTGCCTCCCACTTGTTAAGGGACCAAAAGTAATGGGAGAGAATAATATCATAATCAAACTTTCACTTTTTAATACTTGGTTGCAAATCCTTTGCAGTCAATTACAGCCTGAAGTCTGTAACGCATAGACATCACCAGATGCTGGGTTTCATCCCTGGTGATGCTCTGCCAGGCCTCTACTGCAACTGTCTTCAGTTCCCTGCTTGTCCTTGGGGTATTTTTCCTTCAGTTTTGTCTTCAGCAGTGAAATGCATGCTCAATCGGATTCAGGTCAGGGATTGACTTGGCCATTGCATAACATTCCACTTCTTTCCCTTAAAAAACTCTTAGTTGCTTTTGCAGTATGCTTTGGGTCATTGTCCATCTGCACTGTGAAGTGCCGCCCAATGAGTTCTGAAGCATTTGGCTGAATATGAGCAGATAATATTGCCCGAAACACTTCAGAATTCATCCTGCTGCTTTTTTCAGCAGTCACATCATCAATAAATACAAGAGAACCAAATCCATTGGCAGCCATACATGCCCACGCCACTACCACCCCCATGCTTCACTGATGAGGTGATATGCTTAGGATCATGAGCAGTTCCTTTCCTTCTCCATACTCCTCTCTTCCCCTCACTCTGGTACAAGTTGATCTTGGTCTCATCTGTCCATAGGATGTTGTTCCAGAACTGTGAAGGCTTTTTTAGATGTCGTTTGGCAAACTCTAATCTGGCCTTCCTGTTTTTGAGGCTCACCAATGGTTACATCTTGTGGTGAACCTCTGTATTCAGTCTGGTGAAGTCTCCTCTTGATTGTTGACTTTGACACACATACACCTACCTCCTGGAGAGTGTTCTTGATCTGGTCAACTGATGTGAAGGGTGTTTTCTTCACCAGGGAACGAATTTTTCAGTCATCCACCACAGTTGTTTTCCATGGTCTTCCGGGTCTTTTGGTGTTGCTGAGCTCACGATGCATTCCTTCTTTTTAAGAATGTTCCAAACCGTTAAAACAACGCCTTATGTTTTTGCTATCTCTCTAATGGGTTTGTTTTGTTTTTTCAGCCTAATGATGGCTTGCTTCACTAATAGTGACAGCTCTTTGGATCTCATCTTGAGAGTTGACAGCAACAGATTCCAAATGCAAATAGCACACTTGAAATGAACTCTGGACCTTTTTATCTGCTCATTGTAATTGGGATAATGAGGGAATAACACACACCTACTAATACACAGAATCCTAAAGTGACCTTATCAAATGCGCCTGTGGCTCTACACTGCGTGCAGAATTATTAGGCAAATGAGTATTTTTGACCACATCATCCTCTTTATGCATGTTGTCCTTACTCCAAGCTGTATAGGCTCGAAAGCCTACTACCAATTAAGCATATTAGGTGATGTGCATCTCTGTAATGAGAAGGGGTGTGGTCTAATGACATCAACACCCTATATCAGGTGTGCATAATTATTAGGCAACTTCCTTTCCTTTGGCAAAATGGGTCAAAAGAAGGACTTGACAGGCTCAGAAAAGTCAAAAATAGGGAGATATCTTGCAGAGGGATGCAGCACTCTTAAAATTGCAAAGCTTCTGAAGCGTGATCATCGAACAATCAGCGTTTCATTCAAAATAGTCAACAGGGTCGCAAGAAGCGTGTGGAAAAACCAAGGCGCAAAATAACTGCCCATGAACTGAGAAAAGTCAAGCGTGCAGCTGCAAGATGCCACTTGCCACCAGTTTGGCCATATTTCAGAGCTGCAACATCACTGGAGTGCCCAAAAGCACAAGGTGTGCAATACTCAGAGACATGGCCAAGGTAAGAAAGGCTGAAAGACGACCACCACTGAACAAGACACACAAGCTGAAACGTCAAGACTGGGCCAAGAAATATCTCAAGACTGATTTTTCTAAGGTTTTATGGACTGATGAAATGAGAGTGAGTCTTGATGGGCCAGATGGATGGGCCCGTGGCTGGATTGGTAAAGGGCAGAGAGCTCCAGTCCGACTCAGACGCCAGCAAGGTGGAGGTGGAGTACTGGTTTGGGCTGGTATCATCAAAGATGAGCTTGTGGGGCCTTTTCGGGTTGAGGATGGAGTCAAGCTCAACTCCCAGTCCTACTGCCAGTTTCTGGAAGACACCTTCTTCAAGCAGTGGTACAGGAAGAAGTCTGCATCCTCAAGAAAAACATGATTTTCATGCAGGACAATGCTCCATCACACGCGTCCAAGTACTCCACAGCGTGGCTGGCAGAAAGGGTATAAAAAAAGAAAATCTAATGACATGGCCTCCTTGTTCACCTGATCTGAACCCCATTGAGAACCTGTGGTCCATCATCAAATGTGAGATTTACAAGGAGGGAAAACAGTACACCTCTCTGAACAGTGTCTGGAGGCTGTGGTTGCTGCTGCACGCAATGTTGATGGTGAACAGATCAAAACACTGACAGAATCCATGGATGGCAGGCTTTTGAGTGTCCTTGCAAAGAAAGGTGGCTATATTGGTCACTGATTTGTTTTTGTTTGTTTTTGAATGTCAGAAATGTATATTTGTGAATGTTGAGATGTTACATTGGTTTCACTGGTAAAAATAATAATTGAAATGGGTATATATTTGTTTTTTGTTAAGTTGCCTAATAATTATGCACAGTAATAGTCACCTGCATACACAGATATCCCCTAAAATAGCTAAAACTAAAAACAAACTAAAAACTACTTCCAAAAATATTCAGCTTTGATATTAATGAGTTTTTTGGGTTCATTGAGAACATGGTTGTTGTTCAATAATAAAATTAATCCTCAAAAATACAACTTGCCTAATAATTCTGCACTCCCTGTATAATCATATAAAACAGGTTTATATCACCTGTCACTCACGTCAAAATGTGTCCAAGGGGACGTCTCACGATGCAGGGTGCCCGGCTGCAGCCATCTCCTTTCGGTGCCCAGCGCCGCCTTCTGAATTGAAATCTCCGCCCTCCCTTCCATTAGAGCCGCCTACCTCAGTTCATCGCCGCCTCTCTAACGTCCGCTCTCCTCAGCCAGATCCCGCGTGTGCGCACTAGGTATAACCTGATGCGCCCCTTGCGGACTCCTGGCAGCGGCCTCGTTATGCGAAGTGCGCATGCGCCAGCCGGCGCACTTCGCTAGAACCTGCCTTGGCTGCCCGATTACAGCCTACAGCCATCCAACCTCCTACAGCCGGGTGCAAAGCTGTTCGGATCGCACAGGCTGCATTTCTTCAGACGCTCCCTCAGATCTTATTCTATTCATAAGGTATATTAGGTATGTTATAAGCAATAAACAGCACTGCTGAATAATTAGACTTATATATCTCTCAATAGAAAAGGTCAGGCAGCACTCCTTCACAGTTATGCGGTGCCCGCGGTGGTCCCTCGTACAGGACGATAAACAACAAAGAAAGTCCGCAGCACTCCTTGCTGGGGATTTAGCACCCTGTGCATAAATCCCAGCAAGGAGTGCTGCGGACTTTCTTTGTTGTTGTTGTTTATATATATATATATTATATATATATATATATATATATATAGAATTAAAAGGGCAATATTGGCAAACTACAAATAGATATATATAAATCTAATGGACACAATGTGGAGACTATTCATATAAATAATTATATACAAACCGGATCCCAAAAAGTTGGGACACTATACAATCGTGAATAAAAACTGAATGCAATGATGTGGAGGTGCCAACTTCTAATATTTTATTCAGAATAGAACATAAATCACGGAACAAAAGTTTAAACTGAGAAAATGTACCATTTTAAGGGAATAATATGTTGAATCAGAATTTCATGGTGTCAACAAATCCCCAATAAGTTGGGACAAGGCCATTTTCACCACTGTGTGGCATCTCCCCTTCTTCTTACAACACTCAACAGACCGTCTGGGGACCAAGGAGACCAGTTTCTCAAGTTTAGAAATAGGAATGCTCTCCCATTCTTGTCTAATTACAGGCCTCTAACTGTTCAATCGTCTTGGGCCTTCATTGTTGCACCTTCCTCTTTATGATGCGCCAAATGTTCTCTATAGGTGAAAGATCTGGACTGCAGACTGGCCATTTCAGTACCCGGATCCTTCTCCTACGCAGCCATGATGTTGTGATTGATGCAGAATGTGGTCTGCATTATCTTGTTGAAAAATGCAGGGTCTTCCCTGAAAGAGATGACGTCTGGATGGGAGCATATGTTGTTCTAGAACCTGAATATATTTTTCTGCATTTATGGTGCCTTTCCAGACATGCAAGCTGCCCATGCCACACGCACTCATGCAACCCCATACCATCAGAGATGCAGGCTTCTGAACTGAGCGTTGATAACAACTTGGGTTGTCCTTGTCCTCTTTGGTCCGGATGACATGGCGTCCCAGATTTCCAAAAAGAACTTCGAATCGTGACTTGTTTGACCACAGAACAGTCTTCCATTTTGCCACTCTCCATTTTAAATGATCCCTGGCCCAGTGTAAACGCCTGAGCTTGTGGATCTTGCTTAGAAATGGCTTCTTCTTTGCACTGTAGAGTTTCAGCTGGCAACGGCGGATGGCACGGTGGATTGTGTTCACTGACAATGGTTTCTGGAAGTATTCCTGAGCCCATTCTGTGATTTCCTTTACAGTAGCATTCCTATTTGTGGTGCAGTGTCGTTTAAGGGCCCGGAGATCACGGGCATCCAGTATGGTTTTACGGCCTTGACCCTTACGCACAGAGATTGTTCCAGATTCTCTGAATCTTCGGATAATGTTATGCACAGTTGATGATCATAGATGCAAAGTCTTTGCAATTTTTCACTGGGTAACACCTTTCTGATATTGCTCCACTATCTTTCTGCGCAACATTGTGGGAATTGGTGATCCTCTACCCATCTTGGCTTCTGAGAGACACTGCCACTCTGAGAAGCTCGTTTTATACCCAATCATGTTGCCAATTGACCTAATTAGTGTTAATTTGTCTTCCAGCTCTTCGTTATGCTCAAATTTACTTTTTCCAGCCTCTTATTGCTACTGGTCCCATCTTTTTGGGGATTGGTTGACACCGTGAAATTTTGAATCAACGTATTTTTCCTTTAAAATGATATATTTACTCGGATTAAAACGTTTGATCTGTCATCTACGTTCTATTACAAATAAAATATTGACATTTGCCATCTCCACACCATTGCATTCAGTTTTTATTCACAATTTGTTTAGTGTCCCCAACTTTTTTGAATCCGGTTTGTATATATATTTTAAAATGTGGAAAATAATGATAGTGCCAGTTGAAAAGATATTGGCACATATATATGGACAGAATATGTGTATAATCCACAATAAATATGTATAAACACAGCAACAAGGGTACAATTTTTATTCTATATTCTATCAATATATGTTATTATATTCAGTTCAGCATGGGCATAGTAATTATAAGGAAGCCTATATATATATATATATATATATTACAGTACAGACCAAAAGTTTGGACACACCTTCTCATTCAAAGAGTTTTCTTTATTTTCATGACTATGAAAATTGTAGATTCACACTGAAGGCATCAAAACTATGAATTAACACATGTGGAATTATATACATAACAAAAAAGTGTGAAACAACTGAAAATATGTCATATTCTAGGTTCTTCAAAGTAGCCACCTTTTGCTTTGATTACTGCTTTGCACACTCTTGGCATTCTCTTGATGAGCTTCAAGAGGTAGTCCCCTGAAATGGTTTTCACTTCACAGGTGTGCCCTGTCAGGTTTAATAAGTGGGATTTCTTGCCTTAAATGGGGTTGGGACCATCAGTTGCGTTGAGGAGAAGTCAGGTGGATACACAGCTGATAGTCCTACTGAATAGACTGTTAGAATTGGTATTATGGCAAGAAAAAAGCAGCTAAGTAAAGAAAAACGAGTGGCCATCATTACTTTAAGAAATGAAGGTCAGTCAGTCAGCCGAAAAATTGGGAAAACTTTGAAAGTAAGGGCTATTTGACCATGAAGGAGAGTTATGGGGTGCTGCGCCAGATGACCTGGCCTCCACAGTCACCGGACCTGAACCCAATCGAGATGGTTTGGGGTGAGCTGGACCGCAGAGTAAAGGCAAAAGGGCCAACAAGTGCTAAGCATCTCTGGAAACTCCTTCAAGACTGTTGGAAGACCATTTCAGGGGACTACCTCTTGAAGCTCATCAAGAGAATGCCAAGAGTATGCAAAGCAGTAATCAAAGCAAAAGGTGGCTAATTTGAAGAACCTAGAATATGACATATTTTCAGTTGTTTCACACTTGTTTGTTATGTATATAATTCCACATGTGTTAATCATAGTTTTGATGCCTTCATGGTCATGAAAATAAAGAAAACTCTTTGAATGAGAAGGTGTGTCCAAACTTTTGGTCTGTACTGTGTATATATAGGCTTCCTTATAATTACTATGCCCATGCTGAACTGTATATAATAATGGGGGCTGTGTGCAATGTGTGCAGGGCAGGGTGTAATGTGTGCGGGGCAGGGTTTGATGTGTGCGGGGCAGGGTTTGATGTGTGCGGGGCAAGTTGTGATGCATGCTGGGCAGGGTGTGATGTATGCGGGGCAGGGTGTGATGAATGCATGGCAGGGTGTGATGTATGCATGGCAGGGTGTTATGTATGCAGGGCTAAGGTTGATGTATGCGGGCAGGGTGTGATGCATGTGATGTATGCGGGGCAAGGTGTGATGTATGCGAGGCAGCGTGTGATGTATGCGGGGCATTCTGTGATGTATACGGGGCTGCGTGTGATGTGTGCGGGTCTAAGTTTGATGTGTGTGATGTATGCGGGGCAGGGTGTGATGTATGCAGGGCTAGTTGTGATGTTTGCGGGGCTAGTTGTGATGTTTGCGGGGCTAGTTGTGATGTGTGCTATGTATGCGGGGTAGGGTGTGATGTGTGCAATGTATGCGGGGTAGGGTGTGATGTGTGCAATGTATGCGGGGTAGGGTGTGATGTGTGCAATGTATGCGGGGTAGGGTGTGATGTGTGCAATGTATGCGGGGTAGGGTGCCATGCATGCGGGGCAGAGTGTGATGTATGCAGGGCAGGGTGTGATGTGTGCGATGTATGCAGTGCTTGGTGTGATGTGTGCGATGTATGCAGTGCTTGGTGTGATGTGTGCGGGGCAGCATGTAATGTATGCGGGGCATGGTGTGATATGTGCGATGTATGCGGGGCAGCATGTAATGTATGCGGGGCAGCATGTAATGTATGCGGGGCATGGTGTGATGTGTTCGATGTATGCAGTGCATGGTGTGATGTGTGCGATGTATGCAGTGCTTGGTGTGATGTATGCGGGGCAGGATGTGATGCGTGTGATGTATGCAGGCTTGGTGCGATGTATGCGGGGCAGGATGTGATGCGTGTGATGTATGCAGGCTTGGTGCGATGTATGCGGGGCAGGGTGCGATGTATGCGGGGCAGGATGTGATGCGTGTGATGTATGCAGGCTTGGTGCGATGTATGCGGGGCAGGGTGCGATGTATGCGGGGCAGGGTGCGATGTATGTGGGGCTGCTTGTGATGTATGCAGGGCTACGTGTGATATGTGCAATGTATGCGGGGGTAGGGTGTGATGTGTGCAATGTATGTGGGGCATGGAGTGATGTGTGCAATGTATGTGGGGCAGCGTGTGATGATCACTTACTGCACTCCATACATTACACCCTTTGTTGTCACCTTGTTCTGCACTGGATGTCTGGGCTGTAGTTTTCCCACCACTGAGGAGTCCTCTTCAGGACCACTGCCGCCATGTTCTCTGGTGTCCTCGGGCACAGCACACCCACTACACCCTACTCTCCTGACTACACTGCCTGCCTGGGAGCATGCCCCTCCTCCTTACAGCTCCCTGCTGCAGGGGTCTGTATCGGTCCGGCAGCCTGCCCGAATCAACCAATAGCAAAGCTCCTTGTTTTACGGAGCTTTGCTATTGGTTATTTTAGGCACAGGCAGCATCTCTGCGCTGCCTGCACTATTCAGAGCGCCCTCCACTGATGGGGAAAGTCTAAGGCCCCTTTCACACGAGCGAGTTTTCCGCGCGGGTGCAATGCGTGACGTGAACGCATAGCACCCGCACTGAATCCTGACCCATTCATTTCAATGGGTCTGTGTACAAGAGCGCTGTTTTTCACGCATCAGTTCTGGGTTGCGTGAAAATCGCAGCATGTTCTATATTCTGTGTTTTTCACGCAGCCCTGGCCCCATAGAAGTGAAGGGGTCTCATGAAAAACGCATTGCATCCGGAAGCAAGTGCGGGTGCGATGTGTTTTTCACTGATGGTTGCTAAGAGATGTTTGTAAACCTTCAGTTTTTTTTATCACGCGCGTGAAAAACACATCAAAACGCATTGCACCCGCGCGGAAAAAACGCAATCGCAGACAAAACTGACTTGCTTGAAAAATGGTGCGAGTTTCCCTGAATGCACTCTCAACGCACCCGGAGCCAATCCGTCACGCTCGTGTGAAAGAGGCTTAAGGCGTATTGGTACACCTAAGACTTTTTTTCAGAGAGTAAAATGGCCTAAACAGGCGTTGTTGTGACCTCTGCTCTGTCATGTACCTCACGCATTAACCCCATGTTGTCAATTATATAAGGAGGTACTTGTTGGGATTACTGTTAATGTGATGCACATGGTTTTATCAATTCGGACCTCCATGCGCGTCACCTTTATAGTAAATAACCCCATCATATACATCACATTAACCTCATGTCCATTATGTGAGAAGGTACATTATGGGGTCATTTACTATTAATGTGAGGCACATGGCTTTATCAATTTAGACTTCCATGTGCCTCTCATTATTAGTAAGTGACCCCATCATGTGCCTCACATTATTAGTAATGTACCGCCTCATATAATGTGCAATTGATCCCCCCCTTCAAAATAAAACTACTCATTCAAAATAAAACTACTCATGCGACGGCCGGCGCATGCGCACTTCGCTAAACGAGGCCGATGCCAGTAGTCTGCACGGGCGCATCAGGTTATACCTAGTGCGCACCCGCGGGATCTGGCTGAAGCGAGCGGAGGTTACAGAGGCGGCCACGAACTGAAGTAGGCGGATATAATAAAAAGGTGGGCGGCGATTTCCCTTGAGGAGGCGGCGCTGGGCACATAAACGAGATGGCTGCAGCTGGGCACCTTTCAGCATGAGACATCCCCTTGGACACATTTTGAAGTGATTGACAGGTGATATAAACGTCTTTTTTATGATTATAGAGCCACAGGATCATTTGATAAAGTCACTTTAGGATTCACTGAATTACTAGGGACATCGCCATATGTTTAGGTTATAGGAGTAATTTCTGATGACAGAATCCCTTTAAACAAGCAGGAAGTGCTCAAACCCACATGCACCTGTCTTTGCTATTATTTTGTTATATTGCTATATTGATTATCACATCCACATAATTGCTATCTTTTGTGTAGGATGTCTATTGTAGTACTTGTGTTTCGCTGCGGGCATCCTCCACTGTATGCATTTTTGCTGGGGATCGTCATTAGCAACGGGCCACAAGTGCAGGATTTGCTCCCCTATATATATGCACAACTGCATGTGGGTTTGAGCACTTCCTGCTTGTTTAATACCACGCCATTCTTTTCAGTTTGTATTTATAGAGATGCTTGGAGGTGTATAAACTCCAATTTAAATGTGCCTGCTTTCTATCTACAGGCTACATTTAGGTGCACCTGTGAGGCCTGGGCCATATCAGCCAGTCTTGAGTGGGACTCGCAGACTCCTCCCTCCTCCCATTGTAAGCATGGTTACATGCTGGAGGTAATTGGTGAGTTGTTTGTGAGTCAGCCTCATGCTCCTGTAATTTGCCCACTGGCTCCTGGTATAGCCCATATGGCTCAGGTAGGTGAGTGTTAGGTCCCCGAGCTATTCGAGAAACCTTGGCGTGGTGCTCGGACTCAGACATGTCCTACACCGTAGGATATGTTGGCTAATCTCTCAATTTTAAAATCAGTTTGAGGGTTTAGTAAGACCGCAGAGTGCACCTGTCTTTGCTATTATTTTGTTATATCACTGTTATGGGGGGGATCTGTGGATGTCAAATAGCATAAGATGCTATTTATCTGTCATCCACAGATCCCCCCCCCCATAGCAGTGTCATGCCATCCACAGATGCCCCCATAACAGTGCCATCCACAGATGCCCCCATAACAGTGTCAGCCCCAGACCCCCATAACAGTGCCTTCCACAGACCCCCATAATGGTGTCATTCACAGGCTACCATTAGTTCAAAGCCCACCAAAAGCACACCTTTTGGTTAATTTTTTCCCCTAGGTGCGTCTTATGGCCTGGTGCGTCTTATAGGGCGAAAAATACGGTATCTTAATACTTTTCTCAGTATGGAAGTCAAGCTCAAAATTCTGGTATTGTGACAACTCTAAGGCCCCTTTCACATGGGCGAGATTTCCGTGCGGGTGCAATGCGTGAGGTGAATGCATTGCACCCGCACTGAATCCGGACCCATTAATTTCTATGGGGCTGTGTACATGAGCGGTGATTTTCACGCATCACTGGTGCGTTGCATGAAAATCGCAGCAAGCTCTATATTGTGCGTTTTTCACGCAACGCAGGCCCCATAGAAGTGAATGGGGCTGCGTGAAAATCGCAAGCATCCGCGAGCAAGTGCGGATGCAGTGCGATTTTCACGCATGGTTGCTAGGAGACGATCGGGATGGGGACCCGATCTTTATTATTTTCCCTTATAACATGGTTATAAGGGCAAATAATAGCATTCTTTATACAGAATGCTTAGTAAAATAGTGATGAATGGGGTTAAAAAATAAAAAACTATTAATAAACTCACCTTAATCCACTTGAGCGCTCAGACTGGCATGTCTTCTTTCTTTTTTGATGAAAAGGACCTGTGGCGACGTCACTGCGCTCATCACATGGTCCATCACCATGGTAATGGACCATGTGATGAGCGCAGTGATGTCATGAAAGGTCCTTTAGCCAGGTCCTGAAGAAAGTAGAAAGGAGATCTGCTACGCGATCAAGTGGATGGGGTGAGTTAAATGTATTTCTCGCCCATATTAATTGGGGGAAACAGGAACCGTGGGTATAGCTATGTCCTCTAGGAGGCTGTAACGGATCTCCTAGGCACCCCGACCCGGTACCTCCGTTGATAGATGCTCCTAGTGCTTTCCGAGGACTCCAAGCACTCCACCTGACACCGTACACACTGCAGACCCCACGAACCGCCGCAGCTTGGTTGGGGTCTCACCGTCCTCCACCCACGATGGACCCAAGACCGGGCTTCAGCTTCCTTCCAGTGGGTGAACCTCTCCTACATCCAGAGAGCAGGAACCATGAACAAGCTCTTACAAGAGCTTTTACTCAGGGGAGTATTGTGATATAGCAATCCCCAAGAGTGTAGTTATCCCATTCCCCAAACATGAGCCAAAACTTCATGAAGGTATAAAAACAGGAACTCTCTATTTTAACACACAAGCATTTATACACATCTTCCAACAAGGTTACCACCCACAGGGTTTTGTAAAAACAGCCAATAACCACGTACAATACACTCAGACACTCCCACACAAAATCCTCCCCTCTGCCCGTGATAGAATTACCTCACACTGGGTTGATGCAATCATCACAGGCAGGCGAATACACAATATCCTCTGTCCTGGAGACAACCGAGAAGTAATTCAATTATCTCTCAGGACAAAGGACATCGCCAATACACACAGAGAGACAATGGAACAGACCTCCCTACTCAACATATACCATGTCCCACCCTTTTCAATACACATAGACATTTAACATCCCAAAATTGCACGAATTAGACCAGGGTTCAAGTTAGTCCAAGTCCTTTGTGAACAAATGAGGCCTGGCTGATGAGAGGGCCCATAATCCTGGGGCAAGAGGCTAGTAGCCAGGCCCCTCCAAAACCCAGTGGCGAGGTTGGTTTCGCCACAGAGGCGTTGACACTAGTAAAAGCTGTTAGCTCCTCCCCTGGCAGCTATACCCCCTCCAGCCTGGAGAGAGAGCTTCAGTTTTTTCTAGTGTCAATAGGAGGCAAGACCTCCCTGCTCTGCAGGGTAGCTCCTGAAGATTTTTTATTTTAGTTTCTTATTTTATTCCTTCTTTTTCAGGTGGGTTGCCCCGCCTCCCTGTTCTCCCGGGGGAGCACGCCAGCGTTGGTCCGCCACGCTGCCTCCTCCCCCACAAGAAGAGAAGGGGACCAGGGCAGCCTCGCTCCCCTGCATCCCGCCAGCAGAAGGGTCATCCATCAAGTTCCTCTTCCAGCTTCCTGCCACTACGGTGCCAGTAGCTAAAGGGGTGACCCTGCTGGACCAGAGGAAGGGTGAAGACGGCCGGACAGATAAGTGATGCCAGCCCAATGCCCGCCGCCCGTCCGACCGCTGGTATGATCCTTTCTCAGGAAAGCGAATTACACCATGCAGGTCGGCTTACTTCTCTTGGCTGCAAGTTGTTCCCCTCTCCTCCCCCCCCTTTCAGGCGGCAGTGAAGGAGTCACCCTCCAGTCCTAACATGACCGACCGGCAGGGTGTTTTTTACTATTACTCAGCGCTGCTGAGAATTATTCTTCGGGGAGACTAGTCAGAGGAATCGCGCTTCGGCATCGGGTGCAAGGGGGCGGGGCCACATCGAGCGGCAGTGGCGCAGGACAGAGTCGCAGCGCTCACAGCGATATCCAGTCAGCGGCGACTCTCTCCACTCCTAAGGTGCTCTTCTTCACCTAAGGGTGCTATCATTGGGTGGCCTGGCACTGAGGGGGTTAATTAGCGGCAGATGCAGGACCTGAGGGGGTGGGGCGGGGCGTACTCTTCCCGCCACAGCTTCAGGAAGTATTCACTGTGGGACATCCTCCTCTGGATGGCGTCTGCTCCTGGCTCTGGTAGGAACTGTGCTCCACTCCTCAGGTCACTGTACTCTCTCCAACCCAGATTACCAACCCCCCTAGGTCACTACCATCATGTCTGATCCCTCTGGGGCTCTGCCTCGGCTACCAATAACTGTCCATTATGCCTGCTCTATATGTCAGACAAAATTCCCCTGCGGGAAACCGGATTCTGTCTGCTCTGCTTGTCAGACGCCTAGGCAGGGGGCCCCCCTTCAGCCCGTCATGCTGCCTCCCCCTCCACCCGCTGAGTTACCTGATTGGGCCAGAACTCTCTCTTAGGCAGTGGAAAACCTTGCCAAAATCTCCCAATCCACCCTATCTATAGTGGGTCGCTTGGTTGAGAATCCACCACCTACGCAGGCTGCACCTCCCTCGGATGCACCCTCCAGGGCTTCTTGCTCGGGCGACCCCCCCCCCCCCCCCAGGTCACTTCCCTCTGGTGATTCCGTCGGTGCACAGCATTCACAAAAGCGTTCCAGAGTAGACCACATTTCTTCCTCTGACGCATCTCCCTCTCCACCCCGTGTACTGTCACAGTCAGGGTTTTCTTCTCCTGGGGACGTGCTGTCCGAAGGAGAGGTTGAGAATTTGGATTCGGATATGGATATGGAGCAGCCTTCTAAGTTGGCTTCCACCGTGGATAGCCTCATTGCTGCTATCCTCGACACCTTCCAGGTGCAGGATGATCCTCCCCCCACTGACCAACAGGGGGTATCCTTCTTGCATCCTAGGCCTCAAAGGTGATTTTTCGGCGGTGGTTTCCAAGGCTTGGGTTCATCAAGACATGCGTTTTTCCGCCCCCAAAAAGTTGGATATCCTTTCCCAGCGATCTGTTTCCATGTGGACTCCCCCTCCTGAGGTGGACCCACCAGTGGTACGGCTAGCCAAAAATACGGCTATTCCTATAGCCGATGGATCCTCTCTTCTGTCCGCTGAAGATCGTCGGATGGAATCCTTGACAAAGTCCCTCTTCGCAGCTATGGGTTCAGCCCTTAGGCTCGTATTCGCCTCCGCGTGGGTGGCAAAGGCAATCTGTGAGTGGGGCAGCCAGCTGGACCAGGACTTGGTATCCGAGGTCCCTGCTCAGGCTCTCCGCTCCTTAGCGCAGTTGCTCATCCAGGCGGGGAAGTTCCTCTGTGAGGCGTCATTAGACGCTGGCGCCCTCATCGTGCGCTCTTCAGTGCTTGCGGTCACCTTACGTCGCGAACATTTGCTGAAGGTGTGGACAGCGGACGCGACTTCCAAGTGTTCGTTAGTCGGTCTCCCCTTTGCCGGCACCCGTCTCTTTGGTTCTCGGCTGGACTAAATTATTTCTGAGGCCACGGGAGGCAAGAGCACCCATCTCCCACAGCCTAGGGCCAGATGGAGTCAGGGTCACCTACAATCAAGCCAGCAAGTAAACACAAATAAAAGACTTATCTGAGGAATCAGGAGAAGGAGCATCCAGCAGTGAACAACTCATCCAGGAAGAAGTATAAACCGCAAAGTGAGGCAGTATGGGAGGGAATATAAAGGAAAGAGGATTAGTCTAAATAGGTGACACCTGGGAGAAGGAAATGAGATGACAAAGTGAAACCAAAACAAAGAACATCATGCAAGAGGTAGAAAAGGACGTCTGTCAGACCTTCTCACAGACGTGGCGGTGACCGCTCCGTTCCAGAGGCATCTTCCTTATGCCTTATCTGGACGACATCCTCATCAAGGCTTCCTCCTTCGCTCAGGCATCGAGCAGCGTAAAGATCATGCTGGAAGCACTGGCACGTTTCGGGTGGCTGGTCAATCTGCAGAAGTCATCCCTAACTCCCTCCAGACGCCTGATCTTTCTGGGAATGCTTCTGGACACGGAGGCAGCACAGATTCGCCTTCCTCCGGACAAGCGGCTGGCCTTACATCGCTCCGTGTGGGTCCTTCTCGACTGCAGGCTTCCGTCCATTCGACTTTGCATGAGGACGTCAGGGAAGATTGTCGCCTGTTTCGAGGCGATTCCCTTTGCCCAGTTCCACTCCCGCATGTTCCAAAGAGCGATCCTGTCCTCCTAGGACAAATTTTCAGAGAGCCTGGACTGTCCCATACGCCTCTCTCTGGTGAGGTCGTCCCTTTGTTGATGGCTGTCGGTTCCAATTCTGGGAAGGTCCTTTCTTCCGATATCCTGGAGGGTTGTTACTACCGACACCAGTCTCCTGGGTTGAGGAGGAGTGTTCCCTCCCAGGACAGTCCAAGGCACATGGTCTCAGTAGGAGTCCAAGCTCCCGATCAATGTGTTGGAGCTCAGGGCGATTCTTCTATCCCTTCGACACTGGACCCACCTCCTGAGGAGTCGTCCCGTCAGAGTCCAGTCGGACAATGCCACGGCGGTGGCGTACATCAACCACCAGGGGGGAACGCGCAGCCTCGCGGTGATGCAGGAATCTGCCAAGATCTTACGGTGTTCGGAGGCCCATGTACCGGCAATTTCAGCGATCTACATCCCGGGTGTGGAGAACTGGACTGCGGACTTCCTCAGCAGTACCACGATAGATCTGGGCGAGTGGTCCTTCCACCCGGAGATATTCGAGGCGATCTGTCTACGTTGGGGTCGCCCCGACGTGGACTTGATGGCCTCAAGGCTCAATTGGAAGCTTCCCACCTTCCTCTCTAGCGCAAGGGATCCGGAAGCTTGCGGCGTGGACGCCCTGATCTCCCCTTGGCAAGGGTTTTCCCTCCTTTACTTGTCTTCCCCCTCCTTCCCAGGGTTCTACGGAAAATCAGGATGAAGGGCATTCTGACGATCCTCGTCGTCCCGGATTGGCCCCGTCGCTCGTGGTACGCCGACCTCGTTCTCCTTCTAGGAGACGTTTCTTGGTCACTACCTCTCAGAGACTACCTTCTTTCGCAGGGTCCAGTCTTCCATCAGCATTTAAGGTCTCTTCGCTTGATGGCATGGCCATTGAAACCGCCATTCTAATGCGGTTTCGGCGGATGTCATCCTCACTATGATTCAGGCCAGGAAGCCTGCGTCATCCAAGATCTATTACAGGACCTGGAGATCCTTCCTGGGATTCTGTGAAAACCGGTACATCCCCCCTCTTCGTTTTTCTCTTCCCACGGTCCTATCCTTTCTACAATCAGGGTTGGACCTTGGTCTAGCCCTTAGTTCCTTGAAGGATCAGGTGTCATCGCTTTCTATCTTTTTCCAGCGCCCTCTGACCCTCTGGGGCCCATAAAAACCTTCCTTCAGGGAGTTGCACATACGGTTCCTCCGTACCGCCCTCCTTTACCGCCTTAGGATCTGAATATAGTCCTCTCGGCGCTCCAGGCGTCTCCCTTTGAGCCCTTGCGGGAGATTTCTCTCCGACTCCTGTCCTGGAAGGTAGTTTTTCTGGTCGCTATCACTTCCATCAGACGGGTGTCTGAGTTGGCGGCACCCTCTTGCAGAGAGCCCTTCCTAGTTATTCATAGGGACAAGGTGGTTCTCCGGGCCTGTCCCTTGCTTCCGAAGGTGGTCTCTGACTTTCATATTCACGAGGAAATTGTCCTTCCCTCACTGTCTCCATCTCCTTCACACCCTACGGAAAGGGAATTACACCATTTGGATGTTGTCAGAGCTCTGAAGATCTATTTAGCAGCCTCCGGTCCCTTTCGCCGTATGGATTCCCTCTTTGTCATTCCGGAGGGTCCTCGCAAGGGATTAGCGGCCTCCAAGGTGGCAATCGCACGCTGGATTCAGTCTGCAATTGCGGAGGCTTACTGCGCCCGGGGCAGGGTTCCGCCCTTAGGTGTCACAGCTCACTCCACCAGAGCGGTGGGAGCATCTTGGGCTCGGAGGAATCGCGCTTCGGCCGCTCAGTTGTGTAAGGGGGCTACCTGGTCCTCCTTACATACATTCACAAAATTTTACCAGGTGCATACTTATGCATAGGCGGACGCTGCCTTAGGCCGCATGGTCTTGCAGGCGGCAGTTTCTTAGATGCCTGCAGGGACGATTACTTCCATGGGTCTGTGGTTTATCCCTCCCTGTGGACTGCTTTTGGACGTCCCACTGTTCCTGTGTCCCCCAATGAATATGGGCCAGAAAAGGAGATTTTTTGTATAACTTACTAGTAAAATCTCTTTCTCGCTCTTCATTGGGGGACACAGCACCCACCCAGTATGTTGTTGACCACAGTTGTGGCAGTTGCTCGTTTGAACCCCGTTGGGTTCTTTGGCATGATTGGTGTTCCATGTTTTATCTTGGTTGGCTTGCTTCTCCTACTGCTTGTGCACAAACTGAAGCTCTCTCTCCAGGCTGGAGGGGGTATAGCTGCCAGGGGAGGAGCTAACAGCTTTATCTAGTGTCAACGCCTCCTAGAGGACATGGCTAAACCCACGGTTCCTGTGTCCCCCAATGAAGAGCGAAAAAGAGATTTTACTGGTAAGTTATGCAAAAAATATCCTTTTATTATTTTTAACCCCTTAATGGACATTTTACTAAGCATTCTGTATTAAGAATCCTATTATTTCCCCTTATAACCATGTTAGTAGAGAAAATAATAAAATCTACACCACACCGATCCCAAACCCGAACTTCTGTGAAGAAGTCTGGGTTCGGGTCTGGGTACCAAACATGACGATTTTTCTCACGCGCGTGCAAAACGCATTAAATCGCTTTGCACTCGCGCGGAAAAATCACGCACCCGCATCTTGTCCGGCCCTCACACGCGACGCCCGTGTGAAAGAGGCCTAACTGTTTGCTGTATGATCGTATAGACCACAGCTATCTATAGTGTATGGGCAAGTAAAAAATCTTCATTGGGAAATATTGATAAGGATTATCTTTATATCAAACTGATAACAGGGACAATAAAAGTTATATGACTTTATTTAACCAAAATAGTGTCCTGAATCAAAAAGTATATTTCCTCAGCAGCTCTGTACCTCAACAAAGCTGCTGTCTCTGTCCTATGTCATTACTGCCTGGCTCATAGTGACATCTAGTGGTCACATAAAGCTTTGTTCAAAAAGGTGAACCAGAACCCCCTAGATCAGCAACCTTTGGCACTCCAGCTGCTGTGAAACTACAACTCCCATCATGCACACTTACGCTGCTGTTCTTGTAAGGCCTCATGCACATGACCATTGTGTGTTTTGCGGTGCGCAAAACATGGGTGGCGTCCATGTGCGTTCCGCAATTTGCACCTCGGCACGGACAGCCATTGATATAACTGCCTATTCTTGTAAGCAAAACGGACAAGAATAGGACAGGTTATATTTTTTTTGCGGACCACAGAACGGAGCAACGGATGCGGACAGCACCATTCACTTCAATGGGGCCGCATCTTTTGCGGCCCCATTGAAGTGAATGGGTCCGCATCCAAGCTGCAAAAACTGCGGCTCGGATGTGGACCAAAACAATGGTCGTGTGCATAAGGCCTTACTCCCATAGAAGTGAATTGGGATTCTTGGAGTTGTAGTTTCAGAACAGGTGTTGTGCCGGAGGTTGCTGATCCCTGCTGTAGGCTACACATTTTCATGAAAATGCTTTGTAACCAACAGATTCCCTGCCTCTGACTATTCAGATTTAACTTGTCAATAAGACGTGACTAGCGCTTCTATTGAACACAATAAATTCATAAACTCTGTGTTCAAAGTGATTTATTTTAACCCTTTCTACCCAGGGACAGTTTTCACCTTCCTGCCCAGGCCATTTTTTGAAAATCCGATATGTCACTTCATGTGGTAATAACTTTGGAACACTTTTATTTATCCAAGCCATTCCGAGATTGTTTTCTCGTGAAACATTGTACGTCATAAATTTGAGTCAATATATTTCACCTTTATTTATGCAAAAATCCAAAATTTACCAAAAATTTAGAAAAATTACCAATTTTCAAAATTTCAATTTCTCTGCTTTTAAAACAGAAAGTGATACCTCATAAAATATTTATTACTTAACATTCCCCATATGTCTACTTTATGTTTGCATAATTTTGTAAATGTCATTTTATTTTTTAGGACGTTAGAAGGCTTAGAATTTTAGAAGCAATTCTTAAAATTTTTAAGAAAATTTCCAAAACCCACTTTTTAAGAACCAGTTCAGGTCGGAAGTCACTTTGTGGGGCTTACATAGTGGAAACCCCCCATAAATGACCCCATTGTAGAAACTACACCCCTCAAGCTACTTAAAACTGATTTTACAAACTTTGTTAACCCTTTAGGTGTTCCACAAGAATTAAAGGAAAATGGAGATTAAATTTTTTGGCAGATTTTCCATTTTAATCCTTTTTTTACACATAGAGGGTTAACAGCTAAGCAAAATTCAATATTTATTACCCTGATTCTGTGGTTTACAGAAACACCCCACATGTGGTTGAAAACTGATGTAAAGGCACACGGCAGGGGCGCTGAATGAAAGGAACACCATATGGTTTTTGGAAGGCAGATTTTGCTGGACTGGTTTTTAGATGCTTGTCCCATTTTAGGCCCCCTGATGCACCCTCACAGTAGAAACTCCCAAAAAGTGACCCAATTTTGGAAACTAGGGGCTAAGGTGCCAGTTTTATTGGTACTATTTTGGGGTACATATGATTTTTAATTGCTCTATATTAAGTTTTTTGTGAGGCAAGGTAACCAAAAAATTGCTGTTTTGGCACTTTTTTACACCATTCATCTGACAGGGTAGATCATGTGCTATTTTTATAGAGCAGGTTGTTACGGACGCAATGATATCAAATATGTCTACTTTCTTTGTTTCAGTTTTACATAATAAAGCATTTTTCAAAAATAAAATTAGTTTTTGTGTCTTCATTTTCTAAATGCCTTATTTATTTATTTTTTTCTGCTGATTGTCCTGTGCAGGGGCTCATTTTTTGCAGGAAGAGTTCGCGTTTTTTAGTGGTACCACTTTTGGGTACATATGATTTTTTGATCATTCATTATTACATTTTATGGGGCAAGGTGACCCAAATTTTTTTAATTTTGGCACTGTTTTTATTTATTTATTTTTCCAGCGTTCACTGGGGTTAGGTCATGTGATATTTTTATAGAGCAGATCGTTACGGACGTTGCAATACCTAAGTATTTACACAATATTAGCATTTTTGAAACCAAAAAAATTATGTTTTGGTGTCTCCATAGTCTGAGAGCCATAGCTTTTTTTTATTTTTTAACCGATTGTCTTAGGTAGGGTCTCCTTTTTTGCGGGATTAGGTGATAGTTTAATTGGTACTAATTTGGGGGGCATACGCCTTTTTGATCGTTTGGTGTTGCAATTTTTGTGATGTAAAAAAATTGCTTTTTTTGGCGCTTATATTTATTTATTTATTTATTTTAGGGGTTAGGTCATGTGGCATTTTTTAGAGCAGGTAGTAACGGACGCGGCAATACCTAATGTTTTTTTTTTATTATTTCACTTTAGCACAGTGCTTCTCAAATAGTGGGGCGCGCCCCCCAGGGGGGGCGCCAGGCTCCGTAAAGGGGGGCTCGTTCAGCGCCGGCCTTTGGGGTGTGCGAATTTCTTCTGTATAATGCCGGCAGGCCGGTCGGCCGGCGCGTCCCTCAGTGATGTCACGTGCCTGCGCCGCCTGCTTTATGAATGAAGCAGGCGGCGCAGACAAGTGACGTCACTGAGGGACGCGCCGGCCCGCCTGCCGGCATTATACAGAAGAAATTTGTATATACGGTACTATTAGGAGTGAGGGGGGCATGTTTAATAACTTTAAACGGCGGCGGCGGGCACACGGAATCTGTGGATGGCACAGTTAAGGGGTGGGGGTCTGTGGATGGCACTGTTATGGGGTGGGGGGTCTGTGGATGGCACATATATAACAGTGCCAGCCACAGATCCCCCTGTAACAGTGCCAGCCACAGACCCCCCCCCCCATAAGTGTCCGTCATCCACAGATCCCCCCCATAAGTGTCCGTCATCCACAGATCCCCCCCATAAGTGTCCATCATCCACAGATCCCCCCTATAAGTGTCCATCATCCACAGATCCCCCCACATAAGTGTCTGTCATCCACAGATCCCCCCCATAAGTGTCCATCATCCACAGATCCCCCCCATAAGTGTCCATCATCCACAGATCCCCCCCCATAAGTGTCCGTCATCCACAGATCCCCCCCATAAGTGTCCGTCATCCACAGATCCCCCCCATAAGTGTCCGTCATCCACAGATCCCCCCATAAGTGTCCGTCATCCACAGATCCCCCCATAAGTGTCCATCATCCACAGATCCCCCATAAGTGTCCGTCATCCACAGATCCCCCCCATAAGTGTCCGTCATCCACAGATCCCCTCATAAGTGTCCGTCATCCACAGATCCCCCCCATAAGTGTCCGTCATCCACAGATCCCCCCCATAAGTGTCCGTCATCCACAGATCCCCCCCATAAGTGTCCGTCATCCACAGATCCCCCCATAAGTGTCCGTCATCCACAGATCCCCCCATAAGTGTCCGTCATCCACAGATCCCCCCATAAGTGTCCGTCATCCACAGATCCCCCCATAAGTGTCCGTCATCCACAGATCCCCCCATAAGTGTCCGTCATCCACAGATCCCCCCATAAGTGTCCGTCATCCACAGATCCCCCCCATAGGTGTCCGTCATCCACAGATCCCCCCATAAATGTCCGTCATCCACAGATCCCCCCATAAGTGTCCGTCATCCACAGATCCCCCCATAAGTGTGTGTCCGATCCACATTTCTTTCTTTTTTTTATTCTATTATACGTTAATAAGGATACAGTGTTATGCAGAGGTGTACTTATAACAATTTTATAGACAAATGATACTATTTACAGTCGCGCGGGGGGCGCGAAATGTTTTCTTCCTAGGGGGGGCATGACAGAAAATAATTGAGAAGCACTGCTTTAGCACAATAATAGCAGTTTTGAAGCCCAAAAAATCATATTTTAGTGTCTCCATTGTCTGCGTGATAGCTTTTTTACTTTTTGACCAATTGTCTTAGGTAGGGTCTCCTTTCTTGCGGGATGAGGTGACGGTTTGATTGGTACTAATTTGGGGGGCATACGCCTATTTGAACGCTTGGTGTTGCAATTTTTGTGATGTAAGGTGACAAAAATAGTTTTTTTTATACAGTTTTTATTTTTTACGGTGTTCACCTGAGGGGTTAGGTCATGTGATATTTTTATAGAGCTGGTTGTTACGGACGTGGCGATATCTAATATGTATACTTTTTTTTTTTTTTTTTACATTAACACAATAATATCATTTTTGAAACTAAAAAAATGTTTTAGTGTCTCCATGTTCTGAGAGCTATAGTTTTTATATTTTTTGAGCGATTTTCTGATGTAGGGGCTCATCTTTTGCGGGATGAGGTGACTGTTTTATTGGTATCATTTTGTGGGACCTACCCCTTTTTGATCGCTTGGTGTTGCACTTTTTGTGATGTAAGGTGACAAAAATGCCTTTTTTGACACAGTTTGGCCTCTTTCACACGGGCGTTGCGGATTTGGTCTGGATGCATTGCGGGTGCGTTCAGGGAAAATCGTGCGATTTTGCCTGCGAGTGCTGTCAGTTTTGTATGCGATTGCGTCGTGTTATTGCGTTTTCCCGCGCGGGTGACATGCGGATTGCCTCCAGAACGATTTCGAGAGCCCGTCTGGTTCTCAGTAATCATTCTGGAGGCAGCTGGCGCATATATTGGGCCAGACTCCGGCCAAATAGATCATGATGATCCTCCTGCCAAGCTTGAGATAAATAATCAAGACCCTGTGTGTTCACATGAGTCTCGGCAGGAGGCATTGGCCGTCGTCTGGGCCGGATAGGTATAGCTTCAACATGCAATAAGAAGAACTTAGAGTGAGCCAAAACATTTTTTGAGCATTCAATTTAATGAAAACAACGAATAAACTGAAACAGGCTGTTTTTCAGCTGATCAAAAGTTTAGGACCACACCTCCAAAAAAAAAACGAAACCCCCCCCCATAACAGAAATCCAACTTCCAAACATGAACTCAGTAATGAGTAGCTCCGCCGTTATTGTTTATCACTTCAAAAATTTGTTTCGGCATGCTTGATAACCAAATTACGCACCGGTAATTCCCTTTTCATGAATCCTCCATGACGGCATACCATGAGAGATGACCCGCCTCCAACCAGGTAGGGACAGGAAGTATAAATTTGGCTCTCCTCTGGCTCCTCCTCAGTGTCTTTCTGGATCGACAGCCTAGAGAGTGTTCTTTCGAATCTTTAAATTTATTCCTCGTTTTTTTGGGGGGGGGTTTTTTGCACACCAACACGCACACCATCACCTATGTGTAGTTCTATCATCTGTATTATATATACATATATATATTTGTATATATATATATATATATATATATATATAAATAATTTTTTTATTTATTTTTTTTGCGGTGGGAAACCCCTATGCCGTCATGGAGGATTCATGAAAAGGGAATTACCGGTACGTAATTTGGTTTTTCCCTTTCATTCTCCATGACGGCATACCATGAGATATAACATATTAAACAACTAGGGGGGGGATTATGGCTTGAAGAACTTTCCTCCCAAAGGCTAGGTCTTGACCTGCCTTAACATGGACTCTGTAATGTTTGATAAATGTATTAGGGCTAGACCAAGTGGCCGCCCTACAGATCTGTTCTAGAGACGCGTTAGCTTTTTCTGCCCAGGATGCAGAAACTGATCTTGTAGAATGGGCTGTAAAGGCTTCAGGAGGTGATTTCCCTAGAGCTTTATATGACTCTGAAATAGCCATTTTTATCCATCTGGAGACAGTATTTTTTTGTCGCTCTCTGCCCATTATTAGTACCAACAATTTGAACAAATAAAGAGTCCGTCTTTCTGAAGGTTTTTGTAACTGCTCTGGGTACATCCAGTTTATGAAACCTTTCCTCTCCTTCTGTTTTTGGGTCGTCACAAAACGAGGGAACCAATATTTCTTCTTGCCTGTGGAAATTAGACACAACTTTGGGAAGAAAGGAGTTATCCAATTTAAACGTAATTCTATCTGAAGAAATAACACAGAAAGGCTCATTAATCTTTAGGGCCTGGATTTCACTAACCCTGCGAGCTGACGTAATTGCCACTAAGAAAAGGGTTTTTAGCGTTTATATATTTTATTGAGACATTTGACAAGGGTTCAAAGGGACTTTCTATTAGGCCTGTTAAAACCACATTGAGATCCCAGGGTGGAATCGTGGATCTCAACGATGGTCTCAGTCTGTCTGCCCCTTTTAGGAATCTGATAATCCAAGAATGATTGGCAATTTTCTCATCAAAAACTGCGCTAAGAGCCGACACGTGAACCCTTAGTGTATTGGGACGTAGCCCTTTCTCCAGCCCGGGCTGTAAAAAACCTAGAACTGAAAGAACGGAAAAATTTTCAGGGGATACTTTTTCTTTCATACACCAGGTATTAAAAGTTCTCCACACTTTACCATTGAGGTTATCTCCTTTCTACTGGCCGTCATAGTAATGATGACAGAATCTGACAGGCCTCTAGCTTTTAGAATCATCCTTTCAGGTTCCAGCCTTTCCACCCCGGGATGGTGAACTGGTCCTTGCGACAACAGATCCTGATCCCAAGGGAGAATCCACGGACTCTGAATAGACATGATCTTTAACAGTGGAAACCATGATTTTTTTGGGCTATAAGGGAGCTATCAAGATCTGTTATCTGGCTCAGGCATTGGCTCCTTGTGTCACCTTGATGATTTAAATACGCCACCACTGTTGTGTTGTCGGACCTTATCTGAACATCTTTTCCTCTTATGTACTGAGTCGCAACTTTTATTGTCTCGCAAACTGCCATCAATTCCTTCTGGTTTCATGACCAAGTTTTTTTGTGGTCTGCCCAGGCCCCTTGGAAAAAGAGATGAGAGTAATGTGCTCCCCAACCCAAAGGACTTGTGTCTGTTGTGATGAACAACACCTGTTCCTCCGAATTCCATGGAATTCCCTGACATAGGTGACTTACTTGTGTCCACCACTGAAGAGACTGGTTTACTGCTAAGGGAATCAGAACTGTTTGTTCCAGAGAATTCTGGTTTCTGTCCCAGCAGGTTAATACCCAATGTTGCAGAGTTTGAGAGTGGAACTGAGCCCACTTTACTGCAGGGATGCAAGAAGTTAAAGTCCCTAATAGTTTCATAGCTTCTCGTATGGTACAAGACGGATGACTCTGAAACTTTGTGACTTTTTCTACCACTCCAGACACCTTTTGCTCTGTAAGAGACGTCCTTTGACGAGTGGTGTCTAGGAAGAGGCCCAAAAAAATTATTTCCTGGGACGGGACTGGTTTTGATTTTTCCCAATTTATTAACCATCCCGCTAGATACAGCGTCTGACAGGTAACAAAGAGATTGTTCTCTAGGGATTGTCTTGTCTCGCCTACTATCAGTAGGTCGTCTAGGTAAGGGACAATCAGGATGTTTCTCCTTCTCAAATGCGCCACCAGCTCCAGCATCACCTTTGTGAAGACCCTGGGGGCTGAGGTTATACCGAACGGTAATACCTGGAATTGAAAATGGAGAAGATCTTTCCCCAAATAGACTGCTATCCGCAGGAATTTTTGAGACTGTTTGCATACCGGAATATGATAATATGCGTCTCTTAGGTCTATGGAGGCCAGAAAGTCTCCCTTCTTTAGCAGATTCACAGTTGATCTTATCGTTTCCATCTTGAACTTGTTGTAGTCTATGAACTTGTTCAAGTTTTTTAGGTTTATTATTAACTGAAATTTCCCGTCTGGCTTTTTTACTAGAAATACGGTTGAATAATATCCCTGACCTTGTTGAGAAGGGGGAACCGGAATTATGGCTTTTTGAGCCAGTAACTTCCGAATCCCTTCTTCCAGATTTTTTTGAAGAACGGTTGTTCTTTGCACTGGAGTAATCCTGAAAATATTTGAGGGAGGAGGAAGACGGAACACAATTTTGTAGCCTTCTGCTACTATATTTAAGACCCAAGGGTTTGTTGTAATCATTGCCCAATAGTATAGAAAAAACTTTAATCTTCCTCCTACCTGAGATCTGGCGTCATTGCTTTGACAATTCCGTATTCTTTGTGGTTTTTTCCCCTTGACCAGCCAGAATCTCTATTCGTTTTCTTCGTTTGAAAGGGAGCTCCTTTTTTAACTCTCCGAAATGGAAACTTCCTGGGAAAGGTTTTCTTTGAGTTGGAAGCCTTTTCTAGGATGGATTCTAAATCTTCTCCAAATAACAAATTCTCATGAAAAGGCAAGGTACATAACTTCAGTTTTGAACTGACCTCTCCAGACCAGGATTTTAACCAGAGGGATCTCCTGGCTACAACCGCTAACCCAGTTGCTTTTGCGGCCATTCTGACTGATTCTGCAGTAGAATCAGACAGAAAATCCACAGCTTTAATTAATAGTGGAAAGGAATCTTTTAGACTATCATATGTACTACCATTTTTCAGCAAGGATTCTAATTGCGTGAGCCATTTCTTTAAAGACCTGGATACTGATGTTGCAGCTAGGTTTGGTTTAAACAGGGCCGCACAAGCTTCCCATGTTTTTTTGAGAGTTTGATCTGTCTTTTTATCCATGGGATCCCTTAAAGATCCCATATCCTCAAAAGGTAGGGCATTGGGACCTTTCACCAATTTAGATAGGGATACGTCTATCTTAGGACAGGTTGTTAACCACCTCAGCCCCCAGTGCTTAAACACCCTGAAAGACCAGGCCACTTTTTACACTTCTGACCTACACTACTTTCACCGTTTATTGCTCGGTCATGCAACTTACCACCCAAATGAATTTTACCTCCTTTTCTTCTCACTAATAGAGCTTTCATTTGGTGGTATTTCATTGCTGCTGACATTTTTACTTTTTTTGTTATTAATCCAAATTTAACGATTTTTTTGCAAAAAAATGACATTTTTCACTTTCAGTTGTAAAATTTTGCAAAAAAAAACGACATCCATATATAAATTTTGCTCTAAATTTATTGTTCTACATGTCTTTGATAAAAAAAAAATGTTTGGGTAAAAAAAAAATGGTTTGGGTAAAAGTTATAGCGTTTACAAACTATGGTACAAAAATGTGAATTTCCGCTTTTTGAAGCAGCTCTGACTTTCTGAGCACCTGTCATGTTTCCTGAGGTTCTACAATGGCCAGACAGTACAAACACCCCACAAATGACCCCATTTCGGAAAGTACACACCCTAAGGTATTCGCTGATGGGCATAGTGAGTTCATCGAACTTTTTATTTTTTGTCACAAGTTAGCGGAAAATGATGATTTTATTTATTTATTTATTTTTTCTTACAAAGTCTCATATTCCACTAACTTGTGACAAAAAATAAAAAGTTCTATGAACTCACTATGCCCATCAGCGAATACCTTGGGGTCTCTTCTTTCCAAAATGGGGTCACTTGTGGGGTAGTTATACTGCCCTGGCATTCTAGGGGCCCAAATGTGTGGTAAGGAGTTTGAAATCAAATTCTGTAAAAAAATGACCTGTGAAATCCGAAAGGTGCTCTTTGGAATATGGGCCCCTTTGCCCACCTAGGCTGCAAAAAAGTGTCACACATCTGGTATTGCCGTACTCAGGAGAAGGTGGGGAATGTGTTTTGGGGTGTCATTTTACATATACCCCTGCTGGGTGAGAGAAATATCTTGGCAAAAGACAACTTTTCCCATTTTTTTATACAAAGTTGGCATTTGACCAAGATATTTATCTCACCCAGCATGGGTATATGTAAAAAGACACCCCAAAACACATTCCCCACCTTCTCCTGAGTACGGAGATACCAGATGTGTGACACTTTTTTGCAGCCTAGGTGGGCAAAGGGGCCCATATTCCAAAGAGCACCTTTCGGATTTCACAGGTCAATTTTTACAGAATTTGATTTCAAACTCCTTACCACACATTTGGGCCCCTAGAATGCCAGGGCAGTATAACTACCCCACAAGTGAACCCATTTTGGAAAGAAGACACCCCAAGGTATTCCGTGAGGGGCATGGCGAGTTCCTAGAATTTTTTATTTTTTGTCACAAGTTAGTGGAAAATGATGATTTTTTTTTATTTTATTTTTTTTCATACAAAGTCTCATATTCCACTAACTTGTGACAAAAAATAAAAACTTCCATGAACTCACTATGCCCATCAGCGAATACCTTGGGGTCTCTTCTTTCCAAAATGGGGTCACTTGTGGGGTAGTTATACTGCCCTGGCATTCTAGGGGCCCAAATGTGTGGTAAGGAGTTTGAAATCAAATTCTGTAAAAAATGACGAGTGAAATCCGAAAGGTGCTCTTTGGAATATGGGCCTCTTTGCCCACCTAGGCTGCAAAAAAGTGTCACACATCTGGTATCTCCGTACTCGGGAGAAGTTGGGGAATGTGTTTTGAGGTGTCATTTTACATATACCCATGCTGGGTGAGATAAATATCTTGGTCAAATGCCAACTTTGTATAAAAAAATGGGAAAAGTTGTCTTTTGCCAAGATATTTCTCTCACCCAGCATGGGTATATGTAAAATGACACCCCAAAACACATTCCCCAACTTCTACTGAATACGGAGATACCAGATGTGTGACACTTTTTTGCAGCCTAGGTGGGCAAAGGGGCCCATATTCCAAAGAGCACCTTTCGGATTTCACTCGTCATTTTTTACAGAATTTGATTTCAAACTCCTTACCACACATTTGGGCCCCTAGAATGCCAGGGCAGTATAACTACCCCATAAGTGACCCCATTTTGGAAAGAAGAGACCCCAAGGTATTCGCTGATGGGCATAGTGAGTTCATGGAAGTTTTTATTTTTTGTCACAAGTTAGTGGAATATGAGACTTTGTATGAAAAAAAAAAAAAAAATCATCATTTTCCACTAACTTGTGACAAAAAATAAAAAATTCTAGGAACTCGCCATGCCCCTCACGGAATACCTTGCGGTGTCTTCTTTCCAAAATGGGGTCACTTGTGGGGTAGTTATACTGCCCTGGCATTTTCCAGGGGCCCTAATGTGTGGTAAGTAGGTAAATGACCTGTGAAATCCTAAAGGTGCTCTTTGGAATGTGGGCCCCTTTGCCCACCTAGGCTGCAAAAAAGTGTCACACATGTGGTATCGCCGTATTCAGGAGACGTTGGGGAATGTGTTTTGGGGTGTCATTTTACATATACCCATGCTGGGTGAGAGAAATATCTTGGCAAAAGACAACTTTTCCCATTTTTTTATACAAAGTTGGCATTTGACCAAGATATTTATCTCACCCAGCATGGGTATATGTAAAATGACACCCCAAAACACATTCCCCAACTTCTCCTGAGTACGGCGATACCACATGTGTGACACTTTTTTGCAGCCTAGATGCGCAAAGGGGCCCAAATTCATTTTAGGAGGGCATTTTTAGACATTTGGATACCAGACTTCTTCTCACGCTTTGGGGCCCCTAGAATGCCAGGGCAGTATAAATACCCCACATGTGACCCCATTTTGGAAAGAAGACACCCCAAGGTATTCAATGAGGGGCATGGCGAGTTCATAGAAATTTTTTTTTTTGGGCACAAGTTAGCGGAAATTGATATTTTTTATTTTTTTTCTCACAAAGTCTCCCGTTCCGCTAACTTGGGACAAAAATTTCAATCTTTCATGGACTCAATATGCCCCTCACGGAATACCTGGGGGTGTCTTCTTTCCGAAATGGGGTCACATGTGGGGTATTTATACTGCCCTGGCATTCTAGGGGCCCTAAAGCGTGAGAAGAAGTCTGGAATATAAATGTCTAAAAAATTTTACGCATTTGGATTCCGTGAGGGGTATGGTGAGTTCATGTGAGATTTTATTTTTTGACACAAGTTAGTGGAATATGAGACTTTGTAAGAAAAAAATAAATAAAATTCCGCTAACTTGGGCCAAAAAAATGTCTGAATGGAGCCTTACAGAGGGTGATCAATGACAGGGGGGGTGATCAATGACAGGGGGGGTGATCAATGACAGGGGGGGTGATCAATGACAGGGGGGTGATCAATGACAGGGGGGGTGATCAATGACAGGGGGGTGATCAGGGAGTTTATATGGGGTGATAACCACAGTCATTGATCACGCCCGTGTAAGGCTTCATTCAGACGTCCGTATGCGTTTTGCGGATCCGATCCATCTATCAGTGCATCCGTAAAAATCATGCGGACATCTGAATGGAGCTTTACAGGGGGGTAATCAATGACAGGGGTGTAATCAATGACAGGGGGGTGATCAGGGAGTCTATATGGGGTGATAACCACAGTCATTGATCATGCCCCTGTAAGGCTTCATTCAGACGTCCGGATGCGTTTTGCGGATCCGATCCATCTATCAGTGCATCCGTAAAAATCATGCGGACATCTGAATGGAGCTTTACAGGGGGGTAATCAATGACAGGGGTGTAATCAATGACAGGGGGGTGATCAGGGAGTCTATATGGGGTGATAACCACAGTCATTGATCATGCCCCTGTAAGGCTTCATTTAGACGTCCGGATGCGTTTTGCGGATCCGATCCATCCTATCTGGGGACCTCCATTCTCATTTGGGCCCCTAGAATGCCAGGGCAGTATAACTACCCCATAAGTGACCCCATTTTGGAAAGAAGAGACCCCAAGGTATTCGCTGATGGGCATAGTGAGTTCATGGAAGTTTTTATTTTTTGTCACAAGTTAGTGGAATATGAGACTTTGTATGGAAAAAAATAAATAAAAAAAAATCATCATTTTCCACTAACTTGTGACAAAAAATAAAAAATTCTAGGAACTCGCCATGCCCCTCACGGAATACCTTGCGGTGTCTTCTTTCCAAAATGGGGTCACTTGTGGGGTAGTTATACTGCCCTGGCATTTTCCAGGGGCCCTAATGTGTGGTAAGTAGGTAAATGACCTGTGAAATCCTAAAGGTGCTCTTTGGAATGTGGGCCCCTTTGCCCACCTAGGCTGCAAAAAAGTGTCACACATGTGGTATCGCCGTATTCAGGAGACGTTGGGGAATGTGTTTTGGGGTGTCATTTTACATATACCCATGCTGGGTGAGAGAAATATCTTGGCAAAAGACAACTTTTCCCATTTTTTTATACAAAGTTGGCATTTGACCAAGATATTTATCTCACCCAGCATGGGTATATGTAAAATGACACCCCAAAACACATTCCCCAACTTCTCCTGAGTACGGCGATACCACATGTGTGACACTTTTTTGCAGCCTAGATGCGCAAAGGGGCCCAAATTCATTTTAGGAGGGCATTTTTAGACATTTGGATACCAGACTTCTTCTCACGCTTTGGGGCCCCTAGAATGCCAGGGCAGTATAAATACCCCACATGTGACCCCATTTTGGAAAGAAGACACCCCAAGGTATTCAATGAGGGGCATGGCGAGTTCATAGAAATTTTTTTTTTTGGGCACAAGTTAGCGGAAATTGATATTTTTTATTTTTTTTCTCACAAAGTCTCCCGTTCCGCTAACTTGGGACAAAAATTTCAATCTTTCATGGACTCAATATGCCCCTCACGGAATACCTGGGGGTGTCTTCTTTCCGAAATGGGGTCACATGTGGGGTATTTATACTGCCCTGGCATTCTAGGGGCCCTAAAGCGTGAGAAGAAGTCTGGAATATAAATGTCTAAAAAATTTTACGCATTTGGATTCCGTGAGGGGTATGGTGAGTTCATGTGAGATTTTATTTTTTGACACAAGTTAGTGGAATATGAGACTTTGTAAGAAAAAAATAAATAAAATTCCGCTAACTTGGGCCAAAAAAATGTCTGAATGGAGCCTTACAGAGGGTGATCAATGACAGGGGGGGTGATCAATGACAGGGGGGGTGATCAATGACAGGGGGGGTGATCAATGACAGGGGGGTGATCAATGACAGGGGGGGTTTCCCCATTGTCACTGCCACTAGGGGAGTGGCTCCCCCTGGTGGTGAGATTGAACCGTGCACCACCAGCCCATTTACCATGTGCTTTTAATTAGATAGCTTGTACAGCTGTATTCTACCCAGCCCATACTGCAGGCTCACAACCTGGGAGAGGCATGTGTAGGATGCAGCTTGGTACTACTTTGCCCAGATTGTAGGCTGTAAGCCCAGGAGAGGCATGTCAGAGTAGGACCCATCTGATTAGAAGCGACCTTGACGACCGGTAGATGGGCCCGAAATATTTTTGATCAATTATATTCGCAAAAAGCTTCTAGCTGCATTTGCAGTAAGTATGACCCTCAAGCATTTATTCTTTTAGTGTTTGCTTATATCTTTGCGCAATTGACTAGCAGAGTGCTGTTACCTGTAGTTCTACGTATCCAGGGGGGGTGATCAATGACAGGGGGGTGATCAGGGAGTTTATATGGGGTGATAACCACAGTCATTGATCACGCCCGTGTAAGGCTTCATTCAGACGTCCGTATGCGTTTTGCGGATCCGATCCATCTATCAGTGCATCCGTAAAAATCATGCGGACATCTGAATGGAGCTTTACAGGGGGGTAATCAATGACAGGGGTGTAATCAATGACAGGGGGGTGATCAGGGAGTCTATATGGGGTGATAACCACAGTCATTGATCATGCCCCTGTAAGGCTTCATTCAGACGTCCGGATGCGTTTTGCGGATCCGATCCATCTATCAGTGCATCCGTAAAAATCATGCGGACATCTGAATGGAGCTTTACAGGGGGGTAATCAATGACAGGGGTGTAATCAATGACAGGGGGGTGATCAGGGAGTCTATATGGGGTGATAACCACAGTCATTGATCATGCCCCTGTAAGGCTTCATTTAGACGTCCGGATGCGTTTTGCGGATCCGATCCATCTATCAGTGCATCCGTAAAAATCATGCGGACATCTGAATGGAGCTTTACAGGGGGGTAATCAATGACAGGGGTGTAATCAATGACAGGGGGGTGATCAGGGAGTCTATATGGGGTGATAACCACAGTCATTGATCATGCCCCTGTAAGGCTTCATTCAGACGTCCGGATGCGTTTTGCGGATCCGATCCATCTATCAGTGCATCCGTAAAAATCATGCGGACATCTGAATGGAGCTTCACAGGGGGTTGATCAATGACAGGGGTGTGATCAGGGAGTCTATATGGGGTGATAACCACAGTCATTGATCACGCCCCTGTAAGGCTTCATTCAGACGTCCGGATGCGTTTTGCGGATCCGATCCATCTATCAGTGGATCCGTAAAAATCATGCGGACATCTGAATGGAGCTTTACAGGGGGTTGATCAATGACAGGGGGGTAATCAATGACAGGGGGTGATCAGGGAGTCTATATGGGGTGATAACCACAGTCATTGATCATGCCCCTGTAAGGCTTCATTCAGACGTCCGGATGCGTTTTGCGGATCCGATCCATCTATCAGTGCATCCGTAAAAATCATGCGGACATCTGAATGGAGCTTTACAGGGGGTTGATCAATGACAGGGGTGTAATCAATGACAGGGGGGTGATCAGGGAGTCTATATGGGGTGATCAGGGGTGATCAGGGGCTAATAAGGGGTTAATAAGTGACGGGGGGGGGGGGGGTGTAGTGTAGTGTAGTGGTGCTTGGTGGGACTTTACTGAGCTACCTGTGTCCTCTGGTGGTCGATCCAAACAAAGGGGACCACCAGAGGACCAGGTAGCAGGTATATTAGACGCTGTTATCAAAACAGCGTCTAATATACCTGTTAGGGGTTAAAAAAAAACACATCTCCAGCCTGCCAGCGAACGATCGCCGCTGGCAGGCTGGAGATCAACTCTCTTACCTTCCGTTCCTGTGAGCGCGCACGTTCACAGGAAATCCCGGCTCACGCGAGATGACGCGTATATGCGTCGCTGAGCGCAGGGCTGCCACCTCCGGAACGCGAATCTGCGTACAGCGGTCCGGAGGTGGTTAAAAGAGCTTCATCTTCACTAGAAAATGGAAATCGTCGTCTTATTGTTTTGGGAATGAACAATTTCCTATCTGGGGACCTCCATTCTCTTTTGACTAGCTCATGCATATTTTTATGTACCGGAAAACCTCAGTTAGACCTCTGTTCAAAACCACTAAACATTTCATTGTGGACTGATCTGCGGACCTTTTCCTCAGAAAGATCCATAGTGACTCTAACGGCTTTAATTAATTTCCTGGTATCCTCAGAGGAAAAAAGATAATTTTTAAATTCTGAATCAGATCCAGAAGAGTCTCTGGAATCTAATTCTCCTGACTCTGAATCTTCCTCTAAGTCAGAATCAGAGGTTTTTGACACCTGTTTAGAGCAGGAAGGAATTACCGAGGGATCTGACATAGCAGCCCTGATTTCTTCTCTGATTGTATTTTTAAGTTCTTCTTTTAAAGACGGAACCAAATCTTTAGAAATATTGTCAGTACATTTTACACAAACTTTCCTAGTATAGGAATCTGAAAGTTTTGCCGAACAAATACTGCACTTTTTAGCCCGCTGACTAGATTTAACTTTCTGAGCAACCTCTTTCTCACTCTGCAAACATACAGAAAGAAAGAGAAACACATATGGGTTAACTACAGAATATACTGTTTAACCCTTGTCCCGGTAAAGTTACTCACAAGTGTGGATTCCTAAATGGTCTCCATAACTCCATTTGGATCCAACATGTTTAGGGTAGACAGCTGCTTTACCCCCCTTTTTAAATAACTTTTACCTTAAGACCTCAGATCAGAGGACGACCTCCGTCATAATCCTGCGCGCTTTCAAATCTCCCGCCATCCCAGCATGCGATCCACTGCCGGAAGTGCTCTCAGGCCCCAAACCGGAAGTAAGCCGTGGACCGCATGGTTTAACACATGGAGCGCGTCCACTTCCGGTGATGACACTGTGAGCACCGGCCATGCCGGATCGCAGTGGGGAGCATGATGACCGACCGGAGGGACTCCGTGAGTGTCCGGCCCCACGTGGACCTGTCTGCCCGCGCCTAGCAGCAGGTAAGAGATACGTTCCCAGAGCCCGTTACCCAACTAGGGCACGGACCCTGCTGCCTCCTCACATGGTGATTTCCTCTTCATTCTTCGTGATCGCACCATAAGCGAAAACCTATCTCCTACCTGGAGGGACAGGAAGACACTGAGGAGGAGCCAGAGGAGAGTCAAATTTATACTTCCTGTCCCTACCTGGTTGGAGGCGGGTCATCTCTCATGGTATGCCGTCATGGAGGATGAAAGGGAAAACAAGCGTTTCCATGAGGTGAGTGGGAACATTTCTCCAAGTGGTGAAGACGGCCGCACGAAGGCCATCTACTGTCTGGAACTGTTGTCCATTTTTGTAAACTTCCCTTGCCATCCATCCCCAAAGGTTCTCAATTGGATTTAGATCAGGGGAACACGCAGGATGGGCCAAAAGAGTGATGTTATTCTCTTGGAAGAAGTCCCTTGTCCTGCGGGCATTGTGTACTGTACCGTTGTCCTGTTGAAAAACCCAGTCACACAGACGAGGGCCCTCAGTAATGAGGAATGCTCTCTGCAACATCTGGACATAGCCAGCGGCCGTTTGACGCCCCTGCACTTCCTGAAGCTCCATTGTTCCACTGAAGGAAAAAGCACCCCAGACCATTATGGCGCCCCCTCGACTGTTGCCCCGTAGAAAACATCTCAGGTGGGATCTGCTTGTCATGCCAGTAACGTTGGAAACCATCAGGACCATCAAGGTTACATTTTTTTCTCATCAGAGAAAAAAACTTTCTTCCACCTTTGAATGTCCCATGTTTGGTGCTCTCTTGCAAAGTCCAAACGAGCAGTTCTGTGGCGTTCAAGGAGACGCGGTCTTTGAAGACGTTTTTTGTTTTTGAAGCCCTTCAGTCTCAGATGCCGTCTGATGGTTATGGGGCTGCAGTCAGCACCAGTAAGGGCCTTAATTTGGGTCGAGGATCGTCAAGTGTCTTGATGGACAGCCAATTGGATCCTCCGGCTCAGTGCTGATTAAATTTTTTGGGGTCTTCCACTTGACTTTTTTGTTCCATAACCCTCAGGATCATTTAAGAAATTCCAAATGACTGTCTTACTGCGTCCCACCTCAGCAGCGATGGTGCGCTGTGAGAGACCCTGCTTACAGGGAGTGCAGAATTATTAGGCAAATGAGTATTTTGACCACATCATCCTCTTTGTGCATGTTGTCTTACTCCAAGCTGTATAGGCTCGAAAGCCTACTACCAATTAAGCATATTAGGTGATGTGCATCTCTGTAATGAGAAGGGGTGTGGTCTAATGACATCAACACCCTATATCAGGTGTGCATAATTATTAGGCAACTTCCTTTCCTTTGGCAAAATGGGTCAAAAGAAGGACTTGACAGGCTCAGAAAAGTCAAAAAAAGTGAGATATCTTGCAGAGGGATGCAGCACTCTTAAAATTGCAAAGCTTCTGAAGCGTGATCATCGAACAATCAAGCGTTTCATTCAAAATAGTCAACAGGGTCGCAAGAAGCGTGTGGAAAAACTAAGGCGCAAAATAACTACCCATGAACTGAGAAAAGTCAAGCGTGCAGCTGCCAAGATGCTACTTGCCACCAGTTTGGCCATATTTCAGAGCTGCAACATTACTGGAGTGCCCAAAAGCACAAGGTGTGCAATACTCAGAGACATGGCCAAGGTAAGAAAGGCTGAAAGACCACCACCACTGAACAAGACACACAAGCTGAAACGTCAAGACTGGGCCAAGAAATATCTCAAGACTGATTTTTCGAAGGTTTTATGGACTGATGAAATGAGAGTGAGTTTTGATGGGCCAGATGGATGGGCCCGTGGCTGGATTGGTAAAGGGCAGAGAGCTCCAGTCCGACTCAAACACCAGCAAGGTGGAGGTGGAGTACTGGTTTGGGCTGGTATCATCAAAGATGAGCTTGTGGGGCCTTTTCGGGTTGAGGATGGAGTCAAGCTCAACTCCCAGTCCTACTGCCAGTTTCTGGAAGACACCTTCTTCAAGCAGTGGTACAGGAAGAAGTCTGCATCCTTCAAGAAAAACATGATTTTCATGCAGGACAATGCTCCATCACACGCGTCCAAGTACTCCACAGCGTGGCTGGCAAGAAAGGGTATAAAATAAGAAAATCTAATGACATGGCCTCCTTGTTCATCTGATCTGAACCCCATTGAGAACCTGTGGTCCATCATCAAATGTGAGATTTACAAGGAGGGAAAACAGTACACCTCTCTGAACAGTGTCTGGGAGGCTGTGGTTGCTGCTGCACGCAATGTTGATGGTGAACAGATCAAAACACTGACAGAATCCATGGATGGCAGGCTTTTGAGTGTCCTTGCAAAGAAAGGTGGCTATATTGGTCACTGATTTGTTTTTGTTTTGTTTTTGAATGTCAGAAATGTATATTTGTGAATGTTGAGATGTTATATTGGTTTCACTGGTAAAAATAAATAATTGAAATGGGTATATATTTGTTTTTTGTTAAGTTGCCTAATAATTATGCACAGTAATAGTCACCTGCACACACAGATATCCCCCTAAAATAGGTAAAACTAAAAACAAACTAAAAACTACTTCCAAAAATATTCAGCTTTGATATTAATGAGTTTTTTGGGTTCATTGAGAACATGGTTGTTGTTCAATAATAAAATTAATCCTCAAAAATACAACTTGCCTAATAATTCTGCACTCCCTGTATGCAGTTCAACAACCTGACAACGTTCAAAAAGGGAGAGTTTTTTTGCCTTTGCCATCACAACGTGTGGCTACCTGACAGAAAATGACAATGAATCCACATCTTTGCACAGATTTGGCCTTTTAAAGGCATGTGGTCCTAAAATTTGGATCAGCTAAAAAACAGCCTGTTTCAGTTTAGTCGTTATTTTCAATTAATTGAATGCTCAAAAAATGTTTTGTCTCACTCTCATTTCTTCTTGTTGCATGTTGAAGCTCTACTTGGAACCTTGTTAAGATCCAACAATGTAAAATATGATTTTTTGCCATTTTTCAAGTGGTCTTAAACTTTTGATCAGGACTGTACTAGGGAGGATAACGTATGACATGGCCTATATACTAGGGAGGATAACGTATGACATGGCCTATATACTAGGGAGGATAACATATGACATGCCATATGTACTAGGGAGGATAATGTATGACATGCCCTATATACTTGGGAGGACAGCAAGGATCAAACATGTATACATTGTCTACTTACTACCTTATGTTTTCTCTCAGATGGTGGCAAAGAGATCCTGGGTTACATCTATCCAGGCCGCATCTTTCTTATAGCGGTCCTGGTACTCCCCAGAACGAAGATCCCAGAGGTAGGGCCTGTGCTGCATGAGGAAAATGAGCCTCTCCACTTCCATTGCCCGTGGTGTCTTGGGCATTTTGTATTTTTTTGGCTCCACAAGGACTGTAAAATGGTGGAGCAAACTTCTGGCTCATGTGCTTCCTCAAGTCAGACGCAGACAAAACTCCTACTTCCTGTCTGATGTCCCTTGAGTGTTGCTAAGTTACTTGCGTGAAAAATGCAACGCAGTGCATCCTGATGCAATGCATTTTTCACGCAGCCCCATTCACTTCTATGGGGCCTGCGTTGCGTGAAAAAAACGCTGAATATAGAACATGCTGCGATGATGCGTGAAAAACATTGTTCATGTATACAGCCCTATTGAAATTAATGGGTCAGGATTCAGTGCGGGTGCAATGCGTTCACGTCACGCATTGCACCCGCGCAGAATACTTGCCCGTGTGAAAGGGGCCTTTTTATTTTTTTTATGGTGTTTATCGGACGGGGTGGATCATGTGATATATTTATAGAGCTGGTCGTTACAGATGCCTAATATGTGTTTTTTTTTATTTATTTATTATGAAATCAGGGGAAAAGGGTAGTTTTTTTCTTTTTTTTTTACTTTTTTAAATTAATTTTTTACTTTATTTCTGACTTTAACTTTTGGGGGTCTGACCCCCTTGCAATGCATTACAATACATCTGTATTGTAATGCATTGCCTGTTAGTGTATGACACGGAGTCATACACTAACAGGTTGCCTAGGAGACCCAGCCTGCGGCTGCATCTCCTGGGCACCCGTAGAAGGCAGTTCCCGATGCCGTGCAAGGCATTGGGCAGCCTCTGCACGGCATCGGGCTGCCTTCTCACCCATCGGGTCCCCGCCACAGCAGCCTGAGGACCCGATGGGCTCCCTCACCCACAGCAAACCCCTTCTATGTCACGGTCAGCGCTTACTGCGGCATAGAAGGGGTTAATGCGCCGGCATCAGTGAAAACACAGAGCATACAGCAGGGGTCCAGCTAACGGGAACAGCCGGTCTCCTGCAGCTGATCGGGCGGGCACAGCTCCTGCACCCGCCCGATCAGCGGGCCGTAATAGTATGGCGCAGGGCGGCAAGTCACGTCCCTCTGCGCCGTACTATTACGGCACTGGGTGGGAAGGGGTTAATCATTACAGCCCAAATGCAGAAGCTAAATCCCACATACTAGTGTCATTGAGATAGCAAGGGTTGGGAGGATGTGATCTGCCTGCTCTCTGCAATAAATGACTGGTATCCATTAGATCACCATTATGTATGATCTATATATAGAAGCATGCAGTGAGCAGTGCTAAAGCAGTTTAAGTAACCTGCTTACAAAATATCATAAATTGTGGTAAAAAGTACCAGTGACAAATTGTTTTATCAAATTGTCGCTGAGCAGATAGTGTGGCTGGTAACCACTTTGGCAATCTGCCTCAAATAATAAATCAGTTCTGTGTAAACATTACGCTGAATTGAAAAACTTGACAAGACTGCCACCATATGGCCAGGAGCAGTATTACACTAGCATTGATAACATTGACGGGAGAGAATGCAGCAAAATTTGAGCATCTGAAATGACTAAACTAGTGGATGCAGCAGCCTTGGGAGGGGGGTGTTAAGTTTGGCACTAAGAATTGCGGCAAAGGTGAGTGAGCACTCCTCTTGGACATGCAAAGCTGCATGTCCAATAGGGATTGCTTGAAACAATTAGAACTTTTTGAAGGCAACCTGTCACGATGAAAATAGTGACAGATTCCCTTCCCTCCTTTTGGGCTTTGAAGTCATTTCCCATAAAACTATACATCAATCTGCTCAGCTCCTCCTGCTCTATAACACGCTGCCTGCAACTCAGACACCATGTCCAATGTGACAGGTTCCCTGTAAGAAAGGTGCTATCAAGTGAGAACTCTGGGTCAATCAATGCTGCTTTGTCTGCTTTTCTTATGGCCCCCACATCAGGGCTTAGCTGGTGTTACAGAAGCCAGTGTGATCTCCACTGTGTGTAATAGATATTGATATGAGTATCACTGATCAACGAGTTTGGATGCTTGATCTGTGACTTATTGTATGGTTCTTTTTCTTTCCTGTGTATACATGCTGCTGCTATATATTTTTATCTATGTATTTTTCTAATATGTATTAAGTAAAACATTTCTTGGATTTAATATATGCTGGTGTATTGCAATTTGGTGTGGTGGAGTTTATCGGGTCAGGCACAGCATTTATATGTGTTTGAGCTAATTCTATTTGGTGTAAGAAGCCAACAAAGTCACTATTAGGGCATTTAATCACAATTACGCTCTATTAAAGGGGTATTCCTATCATATCACGTACAAAGGGGGCATATCGCTAGGATATGCCCCCATTGTCTGATAGGTGCGGGTCCCACCTCTGGGACCCGCACCTACAACTAGAACGGAGCGGGAAGAGCTGTGGCTGGAGGATCCCGGGTTTCCCGGGTTCCGTCTACGACCAAGCGCTGCTCCCATATAAGTGAATGGGAGCGCACCCACCGCCCCTGCTCCCATTCATTTCTATGGGCCAGACGTAAATAGCCGAGCCAGCACTCGGCTATTTTCAGTGGCCCCATAGAAATTAATGAAGGGCGGCTGCGCATGCGCAGTGTGCCCTCTTTTAATTTCCCCGCTCTTTTCTCATTGTAGGTGCGGGTCCCAGAGGTGGGACCCACACCTGTCAGACAATAGGGGCATATCCTAGAGATATGCCCCCATTGTCTGAGATGGGAAAACCCCTTTAACAAATGCCATCATGGGAATTTTCTTGACTAAGGCCTGCCTGTAACATTCACCGCAGATATGAGCATAGCCTTACTGAGGCACCACACAGTCCTCAACTGTTTCCAGTTTGATGGACCCTAGAGTACATCTAAAAGTGGCCACACATATTAGTATAAAGTTTATCAAAATGGATGATTTCAACCAAACGAATGTTCATTGGTTGCAATTTAACAACAAATGATGATTTCAGCTGAACAATAACAGGCCATTATCGTTTGAAAAGAAGTCGGACATTTATTTTTATTTTTTTCCAATAGTCAGACAAAAGATCTTTCGTTCAAAGAATGTTCCCAGAAAGTTCTTTGATCCATCCCCTGGTTTCATTGAACCTGTATAGGCAGTCTGAACAACTGTAACGACCAATATGGAATAAAATGTGAATGGCCATGTCTGTGAGAGAAGCGTTCTCCGGATGATTGTTTGCTTAATTGCTGTTCAACCATCAACCAATTTCTTTCCAATGTGTGTGGCCACCTGTCAGACGAGCGAGTTCCACACTCCGGACTTGCAGTGTGAGTATGCAGCAGTAACTGTCCTGACCTCCCAGCACTGACGGGGTCGCATAGCATTATATTGATTTATGATGCTATGTAATCCTTAAAGTTCAGGAATGTATTGGATAACACTGACATAATGCTGTCAGTGTTATACAATACATTCCAGAACTGTAAGGCCCCTTTCACATGGGCGAGAATTCCGCGCGGGTGCAATGTGTGAGGTTAACGCATTGCACCCGAACTGAATCCGGACCCAATCACTTCAATGGGGCTGTTCAGATGAGCAGTGATTTTCACACATCACTTGTGCGTTGCGTGAAAATCACAGCATGTTGTATATTCTGCGTTTTTCACGCAATGCAGGCCCCATTGAAGTGAATGGCTCTGCGTGAAAATCGCAAGCAAGTGTGGATGCGGTGCGATTTTCATGCATGGTTGCTAGGTGATGATAGGGATGAGCAACCCCATTAAAGTCTAATCACTGTATTATTTTCCCTTATAACATGGTTATAAGGGGAAATAATAGCATTCTTAATACAGAATGCTTACTAAAATGTGGCTTGAGGGGTTAAAAAATAAAAATAACTCGCCTCATCTTGTTTGCGCAGCCGGCATCGTCTTCCTTCTTCTTCTTTCAGGACCTGCAAAAGTACCTTTGATGACGTAATCGCGCTCACCACGTGGTGAGCGTGGTGACGTCAGAGCAGGTCCTGCTGAATAAAGATAGAATCTTCTATCTTCATTCAGGAGGACCTGTGCTGACGTCACCTGAGCGCGATTACATCAACAAAGGTCCTTTTGCAGGTGCTGAAAGAAGACATGAGTTAATTTATTTTTTATTTTTTAACCCCTCAAGCCACATTTTAGTAAGCATTCTGTATTAAGAATGCTATTATTTTCCTTTTATAACCATGTTGCCTTTCATCAATTTACTAACATCATCTCCTAGAAACCATGCGTGAAAATCGCATTGCATCTGCACTTGCTTGCGGATGCTTGAGATTTTCACACATCCCCATTCATTTCCCTGGGGCCTGCGTTGCGTGAAAAACGCAGAATATAGAACATGCTGTGATTTTCACTCAACGCACAAGTGATGTGTGAAAATCACCGCTCATCTGAACATCCCAATTGAAGTGATTGCGTCCGGATTCAGTGCGGGTGCAATGCGTTCACCTCATACATTGCACCCGCGCGTTATTCTCGCCCGTGTGAAAGGGGCCTAAGGCACTACAATAAATCTGGAACTGTGGGAAGTATATTGATTGGCCTTATGAGACTATTGTCAGGCTGGCGATATTAGTATCGCCATGAGGTTGGCAATATGGGTGCTTCTATGTATGCTGTGAGCATTGTCTTTAGTTATGGCTCTGTGCCATAATGTAACACATAGGCCACAGGCCTTCTTAGGTTTGCTGTCTATGTAGGTGTTGAAATGGGTGCATCTTCAGATTGAGCTTTTACATGGAGGCTGGTTCTGAGGTGGGAGGAGTCGTAGGTAGCTTAAAACCTTATGGTTAGGCCTCTTTCACACCGGCGAGATTATTTCCGCTTGGGTGCAATGCGTGAGCTGAACGCATTGCACCCACACTGAATCCGGACCCATTCATTTATATGGGGCTGTGCACATGAGCGGTGATTTTCACGCATCACTTGTGCATTGCGTGAAAATCGCAGCATGTCCTATATTGTGCGATTTTCACGCATGGTTGCGAGGAGATGATCGGGATTGGGACCTGATCATTATTATTTTCCCTTAAGGGACCATGTGATGAGCGCAGTGACGTCACCACAGGTCCTTTTCCTTCTGGTCGTCAAAGAAGAAGACAGAAGAGAAGCCGAGCTGCGCGAACAAGAGGATGAGGTGAGTTAAATTATTTTTTATTTTTTTAAACCCCTCCATCCCTATTGTACTATGCATTCTGTATTAATAATGCTATTATTTTCCCTTATAACCATCCCAATCCCGATCATCTCCTAGCAACCATGCGTGAAAATCGCACCGCATCGGCACTTGCTTGCGGATGCTTGCGATTTTCACGCAGCCCTATTCACTTCTATGGGGCCTGCGTTGCGTGAAAAACACACAATATAGAGCATGCTGCGTTTGTCACGCACCGCAACGCACCCGCACATGACGCCCGTGTGAAAGAGGCCTCAGTGTTGAGCGAACTTCTGTTTTCAAGTTTGGCATACAAGGTCCGAACCTTGTACGCCGAATTTGAAAACAGAAGTTCGCTCATCCCTATTTATGGTACTTCTGGGCACTGTGTATGGAACTAAGTGGTACTATGTGGCATGTTTGCCACTGTTTTTATGATCGCTTTATGACTGTAACTATAGCACTAGTTATCTGAACACTACAAAGATTTCTGTGTACGTGCCTACTTATGGCAGAGACGTAAGTGTTCACATGTTAACATTTCCATAAGAGTCTTGACAGATGAGATGTTTTTGCTGCATGAGATAATCTAGGGCTAGTAAGGACATATCTAGGACACAGTGATGGTTTCCACCCTCTTAGGTAAGCTGCTTGTTACTGAAAAAAAAATCCAGATGCAACCTTATAAAAACAGACAAAGATCCATGCCCAGTTCTTGTATGCAACAGTGTTATGTTCTGTATCCAAAACAACTGTATTACTTTTTTTTTTTTTTTTTACAAACTTTTATGATGTCTATTGTAGGACATTTTTTATTTTCAAAATAAATCAACATGGGGCGTATAATTTTGTATTTATTTGCAGTGGTATTCTGACATAAAACATTAGCAAATTGTGATGCACACCAATCGAAGTTTAAATTATTATTGGCAACGAGTTGTATTGGGAAGTTGTGTTTCTGCTCAAGGTTTTTAAAGGGTTTTCTGACAGTTTCTTACTGATAATCTATCCTCAGGATAGGTAATCAGTATCTGATCGGTGGGCGTGGGACCCCCGCTGATCAGCTGTTTGAGCACCACTGCATTCTCCAGCTTTTCCTAGGCCATGTGACACCACGTTCATCTGGCACGTGGCCTAGGTGCAGCTCAGCCCCATTGAAGTGAATAAGGCTGAACTGTGATACCAGGCACAACCACTATACAATGTACGGCACTGTGCTTGGTAAGCAGGGAGAAGGCCACGGCACTGATAGGAGCGCCGGTGCCTTCTCACACCGCTGATTGCTAGGGGTCCTGGGTATCGGACCTCCACCGATCAGATACTGATGACCTATCCAGAGGATAAAAAATAAAAAAAACTCTCAGAAAACCCCTTTTAACATTTTTTTTTTCCCCCGCTCCATTAGAGAACATAGACCGGATTCTTTACTGTAAGAGCAGTAAGATTATTGAACTCTCTGCCAGAGGAGGTTGTGATAGTTGATTCATTGTTTATGCTCAAGAGGGGCCTTTTAAGTATAAATATTGCAGTATATGGCTACTGGATTTCTGAAGAAGTGAGTTGGTCCAGAGGCAACTGCCTCATACAGGTGTTTTTTGCCTTCCTTTCGATCAACACAGCAGAATTACGGACTGGACTTGATTGACTTTGGTCTTTTTTCAGCTTTGTAACAAATTTTTTTTTTTTTAACTATAATATATTTGATACATGTATATATTTCAAAATGACATTGCCTGTGCATATGTAATTCACATTTATATCTTAGGGTATATCTAAGATTTGGTATGCCCTAAAATGTGCCATGCTGCAATAAGGTGTTAGAATATTGTCTCAGACTAAAACACCAATACAATGTCTGATAGAACTACCTTAACACATAGACTCTAACAAAAACTGCATAGAAACCTGAAATGTGATCTAATGTATGTGGGCAAGGCTGCCCACTGTTACAACATGCGTTGGAGCCATGTGTTAAAATGGAAAGTAGCTTCTCTACCCCCGCAGTAATCTGAAACAGCTAATAGCATGGACATTAACATTGTATTTATGGAACTCTGTGTAAATGAAGGGTGTGGGTATGCAAATAGGGACAAGATATTGCATGATACAGTGGATATAAAAAGTCTACACACCCCTGTTTAAATGTCAGGTTTCTGTGATGTAAAAAAATGAGACAAAGATAAATCATTTCAGAACTTATAAACTGTACCACTCAATTGAAAAACAAACTGAAATACTTAAAATATATAATGTACTTTATATTCACCATTATGTGACATGCAATGAAAATGCCATGTAAGATGATATATTATAAATAAAATAAAGAAAAATATGTTTAAAAAGAAAAACAAACTGAAATATTTTAGGTAGAGGGAAGAAAAATCTAAAAATAAAATAATATGGTTGCATAAGTGGGCACACTCTTAAACTAATACTTTGTTGAAGCACCTTTTGATTTTTTAAACAAAGTCCCTTTTTAGAGACCCTCGGGATATTTATTCATGCGCCAATGGTCTCTTGAGACCTACAATCCCTATAGGGGTCCCTAACTGATAATAAAATATTTATCTTTATTAATTATTTTTAAAAGTTTTATATCCACAATAACACACAAAAAAAAAAAAAAAAAAGGGTAACTTTTAAAATTGTCAGTGTCCTGTGGTCTATGGGATGATGTCCCTTGGAGTGGTGTACTTCCTTTGACACTCATCTGGTGAGGGCCCTCTTGTTTTATGTAGGGTAATTTGCGCGTTATTTGTAGGTTGGTTAGTTGTTTGCATGTGTATGCATATAGAGTTCTAATAGAGGTACTGCTCCTGCTGAGATTCGCTACTTATTGGCCCTTAGTCTTAAGGTAACCATACAGCAACAATGTTGCTGTCCTTTCAGTGATTGTAGCTCTTTATTCTCTATTGCAGGGCTGCCTCTATAACCCTATTCAGTCTTTACTGCTGTTTTCCTACCTGTCAGCCTATACCGCAGCTATACTAGGTCCTCTATTCTTATTCATAGAGGTCTCTGTAACGCTGTGAGTGTCTGTAGCCCTCACTGCTGACACTCTCCTATCTGCTGCATCGTGCTATATCACATCAATTCCCTGCACATGGACGCTGTTTAAAATTGTCGCACTATACCACCCCTCCCGACATGTTTCGCCACTGACTGTGGCTTCGTCAGGGGATGTGGGGTATATGTGCGCGCGCGCTCACTAAGACCTTCCTTTATATCTTTCCAGGTCCCGCCCGCCTGCCGGAACTCGTCACTTGCGACCAATCACAGTCGCTTCCTCCGATCCTCTCCACTGCGTGCATATCGGACCCATCCTTGGACGTATATCCTGTGCGCTCACATCTTGGTCCACGTCACCTGTGGGCGCCTTTTGATTTTATTATAGCACTCAGTCTTTTGGGGTATGAGTCTATCAGCATGGCACATTTTGACTTGGCAAGATTTGCCCACTCTTCTTTGCAAAAACACTCCAAATCTGTCAGATTGCGAGAGCATCTCCTGTGCACAACCCTCTTCAGATCACCCCATAGATTTTCAATCGGATTCAGGTCTGGGCTCTGGCTGGGCCATTCCAAAACTTTTTAATCTTCTTCTCGTGAAGCCATTCTTTTGTTGATTTGGATGTATGCTTTGGGTCGTTGTCATGCTGAAAGATGAAGTTCCTCTTTATGTTCAGCTTTCTAGCAGAAGCCTGAAGGTTTTGAATATTGACTGGTATTTGGAACTGTTCATAATTCCCTTTAGCTTAACTAAGGCCAGGCCCGTCGCTAACAGACAGGCAAAATAAGCAATTGCTTGGGGCCCCGATCTGGCCCGGGGCCAACTTCCAGCCAGGCCACTGAGTAACTCAGAAGATCCGATGGTATATTCTAACCCCCAGGCGTTCCCATGGTGACGGGGACGCTTGCCTGGGGGTTATAATATACCATCGGATCTGATTTTTACGAGCTCAGTGAGATCGTAAAAACTCAAATCCGATGGTATATTCTAACCCCCAGGCGTTCCCATGGTGACAGGGACGCTTGCCTGGGGGTTCGAATATACAGGGCCACGCCGCTCACAGCAGTATATTTATAAACTAATCAGTAACTACTTTAACTTTAATCATTGCTCATTGCTGAGCTCTTTACTTGGATTATTTGGATATCTTACTTTGTCTTAGCTCCGGTAATAGCAGGCAGTGCGGGGGGCGGCGCTCACTCACTGACTTCACGCGCCTGCTCCTCCCACGCGCCTGCTCCTCCCATAAGAGCTCAGCAATGAGCAATGATTAAAGTTAAAGTAGTTACTGATTAGTTTATAAATATACTGCTGTGAGCGTCGGGGAGGGGGATCTGTGGATGGCACTGTAGGGGGATCTGTGGATGGCAGTGCCATCCACAGATCCCCCTACAGTGCCATCCACAGATCCCCCCTCCCCTAAACAGTACCATCCACAGATCCCCCCTAAACAGTGCCATCCACAGATCCCCCCTCCCCTAAACAGTGCCATCATGGCACTGTTTAGGGGAGGGGGGATCTGTGGATGGCACTGTTTAGGGGGATCTGTGGATGGCACTGTTTAGGGGGATCTGTGGATGGCACTGTTTAGGGGGGATCTGTGGATGGCACTGTTTAGGGGGATCTGTGGATGGCACTGTTTAGGGGGGAGATCTGTGGATTGCACTGTTTAGGGGAGGGAGATCTGTGGATGGCACTGTTTAGGGGAGGGAGATCTGTGGATGGCACTGTTTAGGGGAGGGGGGATCTGTGGATGGCACTGTTTAGGGGGGATCTGTGGATGGCACTGTTTAGGGGGGGATCTGTGGATGGCACTGTTTAGGGGGGATCTGTGGATGGCACTGTTTAGGGGGGGGATCTGTGGATGGCACTGTTTAGGGGGGGATCTGTGGATGGCACTGTTTAGGGGGGAGATCTGTGGATGGCACTGTTTAGGGGAGGGGGATCTGTGGATGGCACGGGGGGGGGGGGGGGGCATACATTTTTTTGCTATGGGGCCCATGCATTTCTAGCTACGCCCCTGCTCAGGCGGCTGCAGCACTCCTGGTTACCTCCCGAGTTCCTCCTCTGCTGACTGCTGCTCTGTAGCGTGGCCGAGCTCTCCTCCTCTACCTCCTGGCTGTCACTCAGTCCGGCCGGGTACCGCGCGGTATAGGAACAGGGGATTCAGTTTCCTGTTCCCGGCCGGACTGACAGGAAGTGTACACTGAGTGCTCACTTCCTTTTAGTCCGGCCGCGGCCGGGAACAGGAAACTGAATCTCCTGACCTGTACCACGCGGTTCCCGGCCGCACTGAGTGACAGCCAGGACTGGAGGTAGAGAGCGAGGAGCTCGGCCACGCTACAGGGTCCAGGGAAGGAGCCGGAGGACTGAATTAACTTAGGAACTTATCTAAGGTAGGGTAGGGAGTAAAAAAAAAAAAAAACAGGGAGGGGGAGAGTAAGTAGGACATTTGTTGAAAATGTTAAAATTTCATGCAATTAAATGCAACAGCAGTATTTGCACTGTAAACCTCCTTTTTTATTTATATAAAGTGTGGGTGAACTTAAACTGTATGGCTATACTGTGGTTCCTGTAGGCTTTGCGTGCGTAAGGTGGGGAGGGCGTGGAGGGGGGGGCCCCCATGTCTATTTTGCTTGGGGCCCCGAAATTCCTTCAAACGGCCCTGACTAAGGCCCCAGTTCCAGCTGAAGAAAAACAGCCCCTTGGCATGATGCTGCCACCACCATGCTTCACTGTGGGTATGGTGTTCTTTTGCTGATGTGCAGTGTTGTTTTTGCGCCAAACATATCTTTTAGAATTATGGCCAAAAAGTTCAACCTTGGTTTCATCAGACCATAACACCTTTTCCCACATGCTTTTGGGAGACTTCAGATGTGTTTTTGGAAAATGTAGCCTGGCTTGGATGTTTTTCTTCGTGAGAAAAGGCTTTCGTCTTGCCACTCTACCCCATAGCCCAGACATATGAAGAATATGGGAGATTGTTGTCACATGTACCACACAGCCAGTACTTTCCAGATATTCTTGCAGCTCCTTTAATGTTGCTGTAGGCCTCTTGGTAGCCTCCTAGACCAGTTTTATTCTTGTCTTTTCATCAATTTTGGAGGGACGTCCAGTTCTTGGTAATGTCACTGTTGTGCCATATTTTCTGCACTTGATGATGACTGTCTTCACTGTGTTCCATGGTATATCTAATGCCTTGGACATTCTTTTGCACCCTTCTCCTGACTGATACCTTTTAACAATGAGATCCCTCTGATGCTTTGGAAGCTCTCTGTGGACCATGGCTTTTGCTGTGGGATGCGACTAAGAAAATTTCAGGAAAGACCAACTAGAGAAGCTGAACTTTATTTGGGGTTAATCAGAGGCACTTTAAATGATGGAAGGTGTATGCTGACTCCTATTTAACATGATTTTGAATGTGATTGCTTAATTCTGAACACAGCTACATCCCCAGTTATAAGAGGGTGTGCAGTTTTTGTTTTTTTTCTTCCCTTCACCTAATAGATTTCAGTTTGTTTTTCAATTGAGTGGTACAGTTTATAGGTCACATTAAAGGTGGAAAAAGTTCTGAAATGATTTATCTTTGTCTCATTTTTTACAGCACAGAAACCTGACATTTTAACAGGGGTGTGTAGTCTTTTTATATCCACTGTACCATACCAGAGTGACTATGTAATGATAGGTATCAATTCTACGCACTTTGCAGACCATGAAAGGGATTATAATACAATTAAATTAAGTCACTTACAGTCATAGACATTCTCTTTCCTTTTCTTCACTGTCTGACCCATGCCACTAGGACAACTTCTCCTGAGGACTGCAGAGTTTACTTCTGAGAAATCTTTGGCCTCTTGCTTCTGCAGCCATATTCACGCTTCTTAGAAACACAAATAAATTTAGACTATAGATAAATGTATGGTTACCTCTACTGCAGTGTGGGGATCTTAGGGTCAGGGAACACAGTAAGGGCCAGTTTTCTAACCATCGGTTCTACGTTTTAGGCTGCTTTTATCCTTGTGACTTAATTTAACCAATTAACTCTTTCATCATATTCAATGACACACCAATGCCAAGTGAGGTAAGGAGCAGGATCCTCTGATTGTCACTCATACAAGGCTTAAAGGGGAAGTCCCCAGGTCTAAAAGTCACCTGAATTCCTTATATGGTGTAATAGGCATTACTGTTTGCTTATCAGGTGAAGCGTTTCTCATCATCTCATCTGCTCCCCCATGTGACCTTTCTTCTCACACAGACTGCCCCCCAAACCTTCTCTCACAGACAGTTACCCCATACCTTCTCTCACAGACAGTTACCCCATACCTTCTCTCACAGACAGTTACCCCATACCTTCTCTCACAGACAGTTACCCCATACCTTCTCTCACAGACTGCTCCCCCATGCCTTCTCTCACAGACTGCTCCCCCATGCCTTCTCTCACAGACTGCTCCCCCATGCCTTCTCTCACAGACTGCTCCCCCATGCCTTCTCTCACAGACTGCTCCCCCATGCCTTCTCTCAGACTGCTCCCCATGCCTTCTCTCACAGACTGCTCCCCCATGCCTTCTCTCACAGACTGCTCCCCCATGCCTTCTCTCACAGACTGCTCCCCCATGCCTTCTCTCACAGACTGCTCCCCCATGCCTTCTCTCACAGACTGCTCCCCCATGCCTTCTCTCACAGACTGCTCCCCCATGCCTTCTCTCACAGACTGCTCCCCCATGCCTTCTCTCACAGATTTCAGTGGGGCTGTGTAGATGTGCGTTGGTTTTCACGCATTGCGTTGCGTGAAAATCGCAGCATGTTCTATATTCTGCAATTTTCACACAATGCTGGCCCCTTAGAAGTGAATGGAGCTGCATGAAAATCGCATCGCATGCACAAGCAAGTGCGGATGTGATGTGTTTTTCACGGATGGTTGCTAAGAGATGTTTGTATACCTTCAGTTTTTTATCACGCGCGTGGAAAACGCATTAAATGCACCTGCGCGATAAAAACTAAACCCAATCGCAGACAAAACTGAATGACTTTGTTTGCGAAATCGCGCATTTTTCACTGAACGCATCCGGACCTAATCCGCACATGCTCGTCTGCAAGAGGCCTAAGCCCATCTCCTTCCTATTTGATCATGTTACCTCCACTCCAGCTCTTTTTCAGTGCAGGACCATTGTCATATACCACTTAGAACCAAACCCGAGTTCGGGAAATGTTTTTTTTTACAGTAGAAATTGATTTATGAAGTTATTATGCGAAGTCTCGCAAGACTTCGTGAAGTAATAACTTCGGCTCATAGGAGCCAATACATTCTAATACTGTACGGAGCGCTCGCTCCATACAGTATTCAAACAAATTATTATGCGAATCGACTTCGGATGTTTCTTTCGCTCATCCCTAGTCATAACCTGCTGTTTGGGCATACTGCAGGGTTCAGAATGGAAGAAGCGCCACTTGGCATTTAAAACCCACATTTTACTGGAATGGGTTTGGGTGCCATTTCGAAATTGCAGCACCCCTGAGGTACCAGTACAGTAGAAACCCCAATAAATAACCCCATTTTTTAAACTACACCCCCACAAAGAATTCAGCTAGGTGTGTAGTGATGGTTTTGACCTCACATGTGTTGCATGGTATTTATTACCATTGGATTGTGAAAATGAAAACTTACATTTTGTCCAGTAGTATGTTGTTTTATCCCCAAATTTTTCATTTTTTCAAGGGTTAAAAGGGTTGTCTCACTTCAGAAAATGGCATTTATCATGTAGAGAAAGTTAATACAAGCCACTTACTAATGTATTGTGATTGTCCATATTGCTTCCTTTGCTGGCTGGATTCATTTTTCCATAACATTAAACACTGCTTACAATCCAGCAGCGATGGCCATGCTTGCATACTATAGGAAAAGGCACCAGGCTATGTGCACTCCTCTGATCCCAGACAGAAGAGAGGCCGTCGCCTTTTCTTATTGTGTGCAAGCAGGTCCACCACTGCTGGATTACAGATAACCCCTGGACACAGGCAGTGTATAATGTGTTGGAAAAATAAATCAAGCCAGCAAAGGAGCAGGGGCGTAGCTATAGTCGCTACCGGGCCCAGGAGCATGAGGGGGCACAAAGACCCTTGTGCCACATAAGAAGAACTGGTATTATGGAAAGTGCATGCTGGTCAAGTTACACCTCTGGCTGCAGGGAAGGGGTTAGGTCAAGAATTTGGCATGACGGGGGATGGGGGGTGCCGTTTCAATTTTTGCCTCCCTGGTCACAAAGCACTGAGGGAAGGGGGGCCCAAGCTGAAATCTTGCACCAGGGCCCATGAGCCTTTAGCTACGCCCCTGCAAAGGAGGCAATATGAGACAACCCCTTTAACCCTTTCTACCCCAGGCCAGTTTTCACCTTCCTGCCCAGGCCATTTTTTGCAAATCTGACATGTCACTTTATGTGGTGTGGGGATTCGCTCTGGTAGGCAGGGTAAGCGGAAGCAGAACAGAGGCAAAAAAACTGTTTGTAAAACAAAACTTAAGTTTTTATTGACGCACAAGGCAAAAACAAAGCAACATTTTTCAGTCTTAGTGTTCGTTCACACAAAGGAAAGTCCAAAGAACAAAACAATCACCTTGTTAGCAGGTTTTTCCAGTGGTCCACAACAGGCTTTAGGAGGCCCGTTTCCCCGCATGCGGCTCTCAGCCCTCTAGCGCGGCACCATGCCTCAGATTCCAAAACAGAGACAACTTGCTGCTGAGCCCAGCTGTCTTTTGAGGACATCAGTCATCATTCCCCATATGTCTGCTTTATGTCGGCATCATTTTGTAAATGTCATTTTATTTTTTTAGGACCTTAGAAGGTTTAGAGGTTTAGAAGCAATTTTTCAACAAAATTTCCAAAACAATTTTTTAAGCACTAATTCAGATATAAAGTGATTTTGAGGGGCCTACCTAATGGAAACCACGGAGAATTAAATCTTGTTTTTGTGTTGCCATTTTCTGACTGCCCTATTTTTTTAATTTTTTGAACGATTGTCTCAGGTAGAATCTAATTTTTTGCGGGATGAGATGCCGGTTTGGTTGGTAACAATTTGGGGTACATACACCTTTTTGATCGCTTGGTATTACACTTTTTGTGAGGGAAGGTGACCAAAAAATGGCACTTTTTCTTTTTTTTCTGCATTCACCTGACAGGGTGGATCATGTGATATTTGTATAGAGCCGGTTGATATGGACTTTTCTTTTTTTTTTAATACTTAATTATAGGAAAAGAAAACTTTTTTTTATTTTTATTATGCAAAACCTTATTTAAACTTTTTTTTGTTCCCCACAACTTTTGGGGGTCTGATCCCCTTTACAATGCATTACAATACCTCTGTATTGTAATGCATTGGCTGTAAGTGTATTACCAGTTGTAAGGAATATGGATTAATATTTACTGTCAGCCATGTCCTCTGTAGAGGGAAGTCAGTTGGGCGTATGTATATGGATATATATATATGTATCTGCCCCTTCTTTGATATGTGTATATATGTATGTATATGGGCCCCCTTATATGGCCAATAGGGATATATATTCCCTGTATGGCCGTGTATATATTCCCTCTTATGTAGATGTATATGTGAGGATGTGTGTATGCAGTGCATACATCTGTATATGTGTATCTGCCATGGCTCTCCCCCAGGTATATGTATATAGATATATATATGTATGTGTGTGTGTATATATATATATATATATATATATATATATATATATATAGGACTATAACTGCCCATGTATTCCCCAGGTTTATAATGAGTATATATACATATATATACTTAAATGCCCCTCATAGGGACAGCGTTTAGAGCCAGGAGGTGGGGCGGTTTTTGTTTCCTAACCAACTGTCACCGCCAGTTCTGTGAGAAGGTCTGTTAGACGTTCTTCTCTACCTCTTGCATGACATTCTTTGTTTTGGTTTCACTTTGTCATCTCCTTTCCTTCTCCCAGCTGTCACCTATTTACACTAATTGTCTCCCTTTATATTCCCTATATAATCCTATACTGCCTCACTTTGCGGTTTATACTACTTCCTGGATGAGTTGTTCACTGCTGGAGACTGCTACTGCTGATTCCTCAGATAAGTCTTTTTCCTTTATTTGTGTTTCCTTGCTGGCTTGATTCTAGGTGACCCTGACTCCGTCCGTATTAAGTGCAGGGAGCCGGTGGTCGTGTTCCCTCACTATTATAGGGTTTTCAGGTGTCACACAGTATTAGGTACGTGGGCATGTAATCGTCAACCATAAAGACCTTTGCATGGGCATAGCAGTCAGGGAGAGCTCTAGGGGTTTTATAGGGCTCACCCATATGCTCCTTAGTTTGGGATCAAGCCAGTTGGATGTTTATTTATAAGTTCCAGCTTTCTGCAACACCACCCGTGACATTATAAACCGCCATAACCGTCTTAAGCATGGATCCGATTTGATCCTTGATTGACCGCATGCAAGGTCTTTCACTGGAGGTAGCAGATCTCCGTAAAACTGTGTCTCAGTTTCAGGTGACCGGTTCTGCTGGCGTTCATGGAGTTTGTTCCGAGCCTAAGATCTCGCTTCCGGATACGTTCTCTGAGGGTATTGTGTCATATATCTTCTATATGAAAGAATCTTCATATAAAAGAGAGGATAAAAAAAATAATATAAAAATTATATTATCCTTCAGGCGGACATAAACACGCCTCTAAGTTCTTTTTATCGGGTATCTTAATTTGATTTGTGCAAGCAGTGAAACAAGGACAATTGTATATGCAAAAATATATAATCGTTTATTTTAAAAACAAAGAATATAGAAACAATACAATTGCAAAACAAATGATGAAGTTACAAAGTAACACCCAAAATGTACCACACGGTGGTGTTAACACACCCCTATCTGATCAGCACAGTATGATTTAATGATTTATGACAACCAGTGTCATACTTTTAACAAACGGACTCATATACCAAGAGAAACTTAGGATCTTCTGTTATCAAACATGCTATGACAATAAAACACGGATATACAGGAAATTAACTGTTATCCTTTGACTCTGTTTTCCTATGACCAATCAAAAATATATGATATTAATATGATAAAATATTCAGCTCGGCAATCAGACTAAGGAAAATAACTTTCCAAGGGTTTAGTCCTCTTTTTAAATAATGTCAGATCTTCCATTAACAATATGCATCTTTGCTAAGAGAATAATCAGCATTATGGAGGCACTTAAGACTATATATTCCCAAAGTATAGGAACTCTTGGCTATATACCGAGAAAAATATCTTATTAATATCATGAGTAGTAAACAAAATATACGTTAACGGGTCAAAGGTAGACAGAGTTCAGATGGGACCAGTTCTGAAGAACTTTCCTAGTAATCCAAAAAGAATAATCCAAGTTTCTTCTGGTAAAGTTTTTCTTTTTTGATTGAATGAATGGATGGATGGATCTATATGGATTTTCTGGATCTTTGGATCTTTTGATCTCTCTTGCTACTCCGCACACGAGTAATTATTTCCCCCCTTATCTAAGAATCATCCCCTTTAGATTAGGGATTCCCAATCAGGTAAGGTGGGTGTATTCGCATGCTAATAACACCATGATGTCATATCAACTCCTAATATGGTATAGAACAAATAATGAAATAATATAATATTGTCCATCTGCCTCCAGATGGCACTGCTGTATCGTAGATGAACATCACAACTTTTAAGCATTAAAATTAAATATCTAATAATACGTTCTCAGGACCTCGTTGACCTTTTTTAATATAAATCATTGAGGAAGGTCTTTTCCTGACACTTTTAATTACCTATATCCTGGGCTTGTTGGAGTTGACTGTCTTCTCCTATCTTTTTGAAATATAGGTTGACTTGATGAAAATTTTATATAGCGGCTTTGATGCTTGGCATCGGAACTTGTACATTTCACTTATCTACATCCATGAATAACTATTGTTTTGAAATAACATTTACTCTTCCCAGAAATCCAATTAACATAAACTTACTTGTTTCTGTACCTTCTGCAATACCTTCTAAATGATAAATGCATGGTATAACATATATATAAATCGATACATTGTTACACATAGATAACACATTATATCAATTATTGATTAACATATGTTGTAAACTAAATATACCATACAGAAATATATATAATATAATTATGAATATATAAATTGAACCTCATACAGCAGGTGTGTTTCAAGGATATGAGTCCTTATCAAGTAACCTTGTTCCTTCCAGACAGACATGTCTTAGGAAGTTGGCTTACTCCTTACAGATGGTCCCATATCTTTAGCAATAACTTTTAAATACAATGTCCGTTTATGTTCACAATTATTTTTATATAAACTGAACTTGCCATGAACTCATCTTGGCTTCCTCAGCCACATAATAGAACTTTGGTTCAGGCTGATTTTATTCTTAAAGGCAATGGGATGAGCATACATTTTGATCATAATGTCATTAGATAATATTGTATACGTATGAAAATGCACAACAAGTGAGAATTTTGTTCGCTTTAGAGAGCCTTGCAAACTCAATTTTTGCCTACTTCCCCATTCCTCTGGTGATGAGGAGCAGAGGGTGGGGATCATCATCTCGCTGCTCAGGGATAACGCTCAGTCTTGGGCCTTTTTGCTGCCGGTTGGGGCACGGCCCCTCCGATCGGTGGATTAATTTTTTGTAGCCCTGGGGCAGATATATGATGACCCGGATCGTATTACTCTGGCTGAATCTAAACTGCGTCTTTTATGCCAGGGTAAACAGTCCGCAGAGATATATTGTTCTGAATTTCGGAGATGGGCAGCTGATACTGGTTGGAATGATGCTGCACTCAGAAGTCAATTTTGCCACGGTCTTTCGGAAAGATTGAAAGATGCATTTGCTTTTCATGAGAGACCAGCCTCGTTAGAATCTGCCATGTCTCTAGCTGTTCGTATTGACAGGTGTCTTAGAGAGAGAGAGGAGACTACTCCTTCCTGTCATATTCAGTCCAAGGACAGTGGGGCTGTCTCATTCAGTGCGCAGGGGTCTCAGTCTCTCTCAATCCCCTCTGAGGAGGAGGCCATGCAGCTGCGTTTGCTTGCCTCTGATAGTAGAGGATTCAGCTCTCAGAGGAGGGTTTGTTTCTGTTGTGGGGGTATAAATCATTTGGCTAATGTTTGCCCCTCTAGGAGATTCATGGAGTTTTCTGAGGGTAATAAAAGAAAAACAAAAATAAAAAACCCTCTAAAAACTTTCCATTTGCTACTATTGGCAAGGTTGATGCGGAAAATGAAGGTTTGCCGTTTACTTGTAGTTCCCGTTTTCTCCTACCTGCCAGGGTGGCGCTAGACAGCAAGAACATTGTGAGATTTTTGTAGATAGTGGCTGGCAATCTCATTGATAATCAATTTGCAATAACGCATGGTTTCCAGGTATGCACTTTGGAAAAGGATATACCTGTTTTTGCTATCGATTCTGCTCCACTTTCTCAAAGATCGTTAAAGGGCATAGTTCACAATATCCGTTTGACTGTGGGTGACGCTCATGTTGAGGATATGTCATGTTTCGTCTTAAGCGGATTACCTACTCCTCTAGTGTTGGGGCTACCCTGGCTCACTAAGCATAACCCCACCATTGATTGGCAAGCAAGGCAAATAAATGGTTGGAGTGAGTTTTGCAGAGAGAATTGCCTCACGGCGTCTCTTTCAGAGGTTTCTACCAAGACTGTGCCATCTTTTCTCTCAGAATTTTCGGATGTGTTTTCCGAGAGTGGTGTCCAGGAGTTGCCCCCTGACCGGGAGTACGACTGCCCTATTAATCTCATCCCAGGCGCCAAGCTGCCAAAATCACATTTATACAATCTCTCCCACCCTGAAAGAGTCGCTATGCGTACTTATATCTCTGAGAGCCTGAGAAAGGGACACATCCGACCCTCAAAGTCACCTGTTGCCGCTGTTTTTTTTTTTGTTAAGAAAAAAGATGGTTATTTAAGACCTTGTCTGGATTTCAGGGAGCTGAACCGTATCACGATTCGTGACCCATATCCGCTTCCTCTGATCCCGGACCTGTGTAACCAGATTGTTGGGGCTAAGGTTTTTTCTAAGTTGGATTTAAGAGGGGCATACAACCTAGTCAGGGTCTGGGAAGGGGACGAATGGAAGACAGCCTTCAATACCCCTGAGGGTCATTTCGAGAATTTGGTTATGCCCTTTGGTTTGATGGATGCTCCGGCCATCTTCCAACATTTTGTGAACAGCGTTTTTTATCATTTAATGGGGAAATTTGTACTGGTGTATCTAGATGACATTTAGATTTTTTCTCCTGATTTCAAGACTCATTGAGACCACCTACGTCAGGTCTTGCTGATTCTGCGGGAGAATAAATTGTATGCTAAACTGGAAAAATGTGTGTTTGCGGTTCCGAAGATTCAATTTCTTGGTTTTCTTCTCTCCGCTTCTGGTTTTCGCATGGGCCCTGAGAAGGTCAGCGCTGATTGGGAGCTTCCTGAGAATCAGAAGGCGCTGATGCGGTTTTTGGGTTTTGCCAATTATTACAGAAAGTTAATTTTGAATTATTCCTCTGTTGTTAAGCCACTCACTGATATGACTAAAAAGGGGGTAGATTTTTCTTCGTGGTCGGTAGATGCGCTTAAAGCCTTTTCTAGTATCAAAGAGAGTTTTGCTTCCGCTCCCATTTTGGTACAACCTGATGTCTCTCTACCTTTTATTGTTGAGGTGGATGCTTCTGAGGTGGGTGTGGGTGCGGTCTTATCTCAGGGTCCCTCTCCTGCCAAATGGCGACCGTGTGCCTTTTTCTCAAGGAAACTCTCCTCTGCAGAGAGAAATTACGATGTGGGAGATAGGGAGTTGTTGGCCATCAAATTAGCTATTAAGGAATGGCGCCATTGGTTAGAGGGAGTCAGACACCCTATTACCGTGTTTACAGACCATAAGAATCTGGCCTACTTGGAATCTGCCAAGCGTCTGAACCCGAGACAGGCCAGATGGTCTTTGTTCTTTTCTAGGTTTAATTTTGTTGTTCCCTTCTGCCCTGGGGTTAAAAATGTGAAGGTGGATTCCCTGTCACGTTGTTTTCTGGGAGGGGGGAACTTTGAAGACCCGGGTCCCATTTTGGCTGAAGGGGTGGTCGTCTCTGCTCTTTATCCTGATTTGGAGGCAGAGGTTCAGGCAGCCCAGGCAGAGGCTCCTGATCTTTGTCCCCCTGGGAGGCTGTTTGTGCCTCTCGCTTTACGACACAAGGTTTTTAAGGAGCACCACGATACTGTCCTTGCTGGGCACCCAGGTAGTAGAGCCACAGTGGATCTAATTGCTCTGAGATTCTGGTGGCCGGCTCTTCGTAAGACGGTTAAGGGTTTTGTGGCAGCCTGCGGTACCTGCGCTCGTGCCAAGGTCCCTCATTCACGGCCATCGGGTTCTCTCCTCCCGTTACCCATTCCTTCCCGTCCTTGGACGCATCTGTCCATGGACTTCATTACAGACCTGCCTCGTCCTCGGGGAAGACTGTGATTCTGGTAGTAGTGGAAAGTTTTAGCAAAATGGCGCATTTCATTTCCTTTCCTGGGTTACCCAATGCTAAGACACTGGCGCAAGCGTTTGTTGATCACATTGTTAAATTGCATGGCATTCCTTCAGACATCGTTTCTGATAGGGGCACGCAATTTTTTTCCAGATTCTGGAAGGCCTTTCTGTTCTCGCTTGGGGGTTCGGTTGTCGTTCTCTTCTGCTTTTCACCCGCAGTCGAATGGTCAGACCGAACGCGTCAATCAGAATCTGGAGACATATCTGCGCTGTTTTGTGGCGGAGAATAAGGAGGATTGGTGTTCTTTTTTGTCCCTTGCTGAGTTTGCTTTAAATAACCGTCGCCAGGAGTCCTCTGATAAGTCACCATTTTTTGGTGCATATGGGTTTCATCCGCAGTTTGGGACATTCTCTGGAGAGGGGTCTTCTGGTTTACCTGATGAGGAGAGATTTTCCTCGTCTTTGTCATTTATTTGGCAAAAGATTCAGGGTAATCTGAAGAGGATGAGTGAGAGATATAAGCGTGTAGCGGATAAGAGACACCTGAATGTGTGTGATCTGGTGTGGTTGTCTACAAAGAATATCAAACTGAAGGTTCCCTCCTGGAAGTTGGGTCCAAAGTTTATTGGGCCTTACAAGATCTTGTCCGTCATCAATCCCGTTGCCTTCCGTCTTGATCTTCCTCAGACTTGGAAGATCCATAATGTTTTTCCAACCCACTGTACCCTCCTCTTTGCCTCCTCCTCCGATTGTTGTTGATGGTAATCTTGAATTTCAGGTCTCTAGGATTGTGGATTCTCGCATTATCCACGGTTCTCTCCAGTACCTCGTTCATTGGGAGGGTTATGGTCCTGAGGAGAGGATGTGGGTCCCAGTGGCGGACATTAAGGCCACTCGTCTCATCAGGGCTTTCCATAGGTCTCATCCTGAGAAGGTGGGCTCTGAGTGTCCGGAGTCCACCCGTAGAGGGAGGGGTACTGTCACCGCCAGTTCTGTGAGAAGGTCTGTTAGACGTTCTTCTCTACCTGTTGCATGACGTTCTTTGTTTTGGTTTCACTTTGTCATCTCCTTTCCTTCTCCCAGCTGTCACCTATTTACACTAATTGTCTCCCTTTATATTCTCTCCCATACTGCCTCACTTTGCGGTTTATACTACTTCCTGGATGAGTTGTTCACTGCTGGAGGCTGCTACTGCTGATTCCTCAGATAAGAAGTATTTTTCCTTTATTTGTGTTTCCTTGCTGGCTTGATTCTAGGTGACCCTGACTCCGTCCGTATTAAGTGCAGGGAGCCGGTGGTCGTGTCCCCTCACTATTATAGGGTTTTCAGGTGTCACACAGTATAAGGTACATGGGCATAGCAGTCAGGGAGAGCTCTAGGGGTTTTATAGGGCTCACCCATATGCTCCTTAGTTTGGGATCAAGCCAGTCGGATGTTTATTTATAAGTTCCAGCTTTCTGCAACACCACCTGTGACACCAACCCCCTCCTAAATGCCAGTTCCCGCAGTGGGGTGGATATGTCTCCAGGTGGCTGGTGACTTCAAAGGCTAAGGGATCAATAGATCTGAGGCCTTTTGTTGAGTTTCCCCAGCTTATCAGCCTAGTTATGCTCTCCCCCACCTTGTGTTTGTGACATGTCTGGGCGTGTGGCGCAACTGGCTGTCCTGAGTGCAGGCATACGTCACAGTCACACTATGATGTCACATCCCTGAGGAGGGGGAGGTGGGCTGTTTCTGAGGCTGATATATGAGCCCCAAGCCAGGAACAGGGGTCTCTTGGAACTGGACTACAAGGAGAGACACATGGGAGAGAGCAGCTCCATGACGTGCCCCTGGAGAAGGCCTAGTAACCCTGGAAGGGCTAAGTATTAACCCCTACCTGTCTAGCCCCTACCTACCCCTCACATCCCTATCCCTGCAGGCCTTGTCCTACATTACCCCTGCTGCTGACTTCCTGCAGCATTAACCTCAGAACTCTTGAGGCAGCCCCAGTTACCCCTGTAGCTGCCCTGTATCCTTAACCCCTTCACTGCTGCCCTGCCTACCCCAGCAGCAGCTGAGTGTGTGTCATCTAGTGTGCCCTTAAGGCGATTAAATATATAATTTAATCTTGTCCTATCTTGTATCTCGATCACGAATCCCCACGTCCAGGTTTTGGCTTAATTATAAGCTACCGCGGGTTGGTTTCTCACCCTATATAATCCCGTTAGCGGACCGGGCTTATATCAAACGAGAAGCTGGTGGCAGATACCCGGGCTAAGACAGCACTGTTTTCACTGCGGCAGTGACCAGGCTCCCTCAGCTTGTTGCCTCTCTGTGCCCGCGTGGACTTGAGGTGTATGTGTAAACTGTACCAAGCTGACCTTACCTGCTCCTCTGGAGGGAGTAACGTCACGCTTTGGTAACCTATGACCATACCGCATCTCGTGTGGTTTTTGTCACATATTGGTGGCAGCAAAGTGGGATTGAGATACTAGTGTGTGTGAGTGTGAGACCCATACTCCCAGACACTAAAGACGACCAGCAATAGCTTTTTGTGCCGCGGGAGTCTTAAGATCAGCTCAACACTAGACAGTCTGAGTGCAAATACATAAGGTGTGTGTGCATCAGGTTGCAGTCTGTGTCAGTGACCATCCGTGGCAATGATGGCCAGTTACACAAGAAGCAAGGCTAAGGAGATGGCCGAGGCACAGCCAAAGCTCCCCAAGGAGCCAGTTGCTGACTGTGAGGTCCGCGGTGGGTCTCACTCCACCTGCCCATCCCCCCAGCCAGGAAGGCTCGGCTACTCTCCTACAGGCTGCCCTAGACTGACTCCAGGCTTTCTACAAGGAAGGTCCTCATGGCAGCTGCAGAACGTCGTGAACAGGCTGCAGAATGTCGCGAGCAGGCCAAAGGTGAGCACCACCTACAAGTGCTCCAGCTCCAAATCCAGCAGCCCTCCCCAGCCCGATGTGAGTCTCCAGAGGTCCGAATTCCCAAACTGCGGGCGGAGGACTTTCCCCTACTGGACAAGGATGGGGACCTGGACACCTTTTTGTTGGCATTTGAGACGGCCTGCCATCAGTACCAGCTACCAGAGGACCAGTGGGTCAGATTCCTCACGCCACTGCTCAGGGGAAAAGCCCTTGAAATCTTCGGGTACCTGCCCAGCGAGACCATCCTGAGCTACGAGGACATCAAACAGGCTCTGGTTAGGCAGTATAACGTAACACCTTAATCGTACCGGAAAAAGCTCAGGAATTTGCAGCGGGGTTATACCCAGAGCTGGGCCGATCACATGCGGGCCTTGCTGAGAGCTTGGAGCTCACCACCGTCCAGCAGCTGAAGGAGCTCATCGCCACAGAACAGTTCTTGTGGAACTGCCCGGAGGACCTACAGCAGTACCTCTGCGACCAGAAGCCAAAGGGGGCCTCCGCAACAGCAGCCCTGGCTGATGAATACACCAACAGGACTTCAGAGGCCCGGAAACCTGTCGGCTGGAGAGGGGGTAAGATGCATGCTGCACCTGCTACCCCTGCCCCTAGGCCCAAGTGGGCACCAGCCCCTGCTACACTTTCCATGTCAGTGGGGGAACCCCGACTGTGCCACCTGTGTAAGCAGCCAGGACACTTCAAAGCCATGTGTCCCCAGCGCCCGAGGGACCCGTCCCAGTCGCCGACCCGGAAACCGTGTTGGGTGGGGGTGGTGGGAGGTCCCTTGACAATTTGCAACCGGTCACCGTGGGCCAGGCCGTGGTAATGAGACTTAGAGACACCGGCACTGAGAAGACTCTGGTACGGCCTGAACTGGTGGCACCCCACAATTTATTGACCGGGAGATCCCTTACTGTCTCCAGGATTGGAGGAGTAGAACCGGCGCTGCCCGTCGCGGCATAGTGAGGGTTCAGCAGGGGTTCGGCTAAGATGTCATGGAACTGCGACCTTAAGTACAGTGCTCAATTTATTAAAGAAAGGACGAGATTTAATAAAAATGGTGCAAAGGGAAACTGACTTATTTGTTGCTATGGGCAACTAAGATTCCATCCTTAAATTTTTTACCGCTCCTTAGAAAACTGAAAGGATCAATCAGATTGTTTGGTATAGGTATAGTCCGTTTACCTTGACACCAATTATGAAAATTTAACCTATTCTTTATTTTCTTTTAATCTTAAATTTTATCCGTCTCAAACACATTAAAGTTTTGTATACCATGACCATGCTCTGTCTTAGACGTACTTTCCCCCTACCAAGCGTAGCTCCCCATATTTACGGCATTATAGTGATTTAAAGGGTTTCTGTCACCTGAAAAATGGGTATTAAGCTGGCTGACATTAGCGATGTGCTAATATCAGCTGAACATAACTATATTAGTGCCATCTCACTGCCTAAAGCCTTTATTGAGAAAAACAAACTTTTATAATATGCTAATTAGCATCTAGGAGCAGGGGAGGGGGCGTTGCACCTGCTCCTAGAGGCTCCTTTTGCCTTCCTCTTTTCACGCCCTTCTTCTCTTGATTGACAGGGCCAGGGCAGCGCTGCTCTGCTCCCACCGGCCGTGTCTGCAGTGTAAATCTCGCGCCATTCAGTATTCAGCGCAGGCGCAGTGAGGGAAGGTCGCTCCGCGGCTGCTGGCTTCCTCAATGTGCCTGCGTCGAATACTGAACGGCGCGAGATTTACACTGCAGACACAGCCGGCGGGAGGATAGCAGCGCTGCCCTGGCCCTGTCAATCAAGTGAAGAAGGGCGTGAAAAGAGGTGGGCAAACGGAGCCTCTAGGAGCAGGTGCAACGCCCCCCCCTGCTCCTAGAGGCTAATTAGCATACTATAAAAGTTCGTTTTTCTCAATAAAGGCTTCAGGCAGTGAGATGGCACAAAATTTTTTATTGGATTTTGTAGGCTCAAATACGAGCTTTAAAATCAATTAAAAAAAAGTTTTCAAAAATTAAAAAATATATAAAAGGTTTTTTTTAAAATATAAAAGTCTAAACCACCCCCCTTCTGTAGAATAAAATAAATAAATATATAAATAACAAAAAATATAAACATCATGGCTATCACCACGACCGAAAACGCCCGTACTATTAAAATATAAAAATATCTTTCCAATACGGCAAATGGCGTAACGGAAAAAAGGGTCAAAATGGCCAATTTGCAATTTTTTCATCAGTATCGCTTCTCTTACCCAAATTTTTTTTAGAAATCACACACACTCCAAAATGGGTTCAGCAGGGTTACGGCACTGGTCGGGAAGGGGTTAACTCTTAAGATACCAGTGTTGTTGTTTTTTTTTTTTTGCGTTTTCATTTTTCTTCCTTATCTTCCTTGAGCCATAACTTTTTTATTTTTCCGTTCACGTAGCTGTATGAGGGCTTATTTTTTTGCAGGACAAGTTGTACTTTCTAATGCCACCATTTAATATGGCATACAATAAAAAAAAACACAATTCCTCCTCCGTTTTACTGGTTTTGTTCCCACAACGTTCCGTTTACAGGAAAACTGACCTGTACCCTTCATTCTCTGGGTCAGTCCAATTACAACAATACCACATATGTATAGATTTTTCATCTAAATGGTGTAAAAATACATTTAAACTTTGAGAATTTTTATATTTTTTTAAATCACCATATTCTGACCCCCATAACTTTTTTATAGTTATATCTACTGAGCTGTGTGTGGGCTCATTTTTTGCGGGACAATCTGTTTTTCATCAATACCATTTTGGAGTGTGTGTGATTTATAAAAAAAATTTGGGTAAGAGAAGCGATAGCGATGAAAAAATTGCAAATTGGCCATTTTGACCCTTTTTTCCATTACGCCATTTGCCGTATTGGAAAGATATTTTAATAGTACGGGCGTTTTCGATCGTGGTGATAGCCATGATGTTTATATTTTTTGTTATTTAATATTTATTTATTTATTTTATTCTACAGAAGGGGGGTGGTTTAGACTTTTATATTTAAAAAAAACCTTTTATATATTTTTTAATTTTTTAAAACTTTTTTTTAAATGATTTTGAAGCTCGTATTTGAGCCTACAAAATCCAATTAATTTTTTTGTGCCATCTCACTGCCTGAAGCCTTTATTGAGAAAAAACTAACTTTTATAGTATGCTAATTAGCCTCTAGGAGCAGGCGGGGAGTTGCACCTGCTCCTAGAGGCTCCGTTTGCCCACCTCTTTTCATGCCCTTCTTCACTTGATTGACAGGGCCAGGGCAGCGCTGCTCTCCTCCCGCCGGCTGTGTCTGCAGTGTAAATCTCGCGCCGTTCAGTGCTGCGGTTTTTAGAGCCTGTGCCAGATCTCAAAACCGGACAGCACAATGCAGATGTGAAAGTAGCTTAAATAGGAAAGAATTAGGCAAGGGTTACACTCAACCAGGGCAAAATGGGTGCCTTAGTGGGTACACCTCCTTTAGGGTGCATTAGGGGTACACATACTTTAGGGTGTATTAGTGGTTCAAATACTATAAGGTGCAATAGTGGGTTCGTACATTCTGTACCGTGCATTAGAAACTTGTCAGCAGTGTTCCTCCATGTGGCTCAGAGGGCTGTTCCTGATGTTTCCAGGCAACAGATCTGCATCTGTGTTTTTTTGTGGACCTGTTAACTTGAATGGGACCACGGGTTGCAGTTTTTGAAGCCAGATTTTTCTTGTATGTTTTATTCCAAGCCACAAATTGTCTAGCATCTTGTGCTAAGATATTCCATATTCTGATTTTATTTGTTCTGTGTGCAATTTTTCTCTTCCAACTTTTACTCTACAGCCTCTTGCCCGCGACCGTATGCCTTCCGAGACACATGGTCAGTGAGCGGGCCATATGTCCTGGAGCGGCATTGATCGTGCGCACGGGAGCGCACAGCATCATAGATTACAATGATGCTGTGCACGTCGGGCCGCCCGCGGGGCTATTGTCTTGCACTTGCATAATCTTACAATAGTCCCGCGGGCGGCCCGACGTGCACAGCAACATTGTAATCTATGATGCTGTGTGCTCCCGATCAATGCCGCTCCGGGACATATGGCCCGCTCACTGACCATATGTCTCAGAGGGCATACGGTCGTGGGCAAGAGGCCTAAGGCTGAGTTCACATCACCGATCAGTTATTTTTGCACATCAGTTATGGTCAGTTTGCATCACTTCCATCAGAGATGTTATTTTTGACAGTAGAAAGTACTGCATGCAGGCTTTTTTTCTCTCATTAAAAAAAAAACTGATTATAACGGATGCTCAAACATAACTGATCCGCCTTTTTCTTTATTTTACTGTTCTGATTAGGGCTGCAGCTATCGATTAATTTAGTAATCAAGTATTCTAGTGGATAATAGATTCCCTTTGGCAGTCTATTCAAATAAAGCGCTGCAGGACATGAAAATTCCTGTAAGAGGGTTGTATCTCTGTCCAGATTGGCAACGTGGGTCGGTTTCTTTTACTTTATTTTTTATTATTTGTTTATTTAACATTTTGTGCCCTCTCCTCCATACAAGACATTTGGTGGACATTTAACATTACAGTTTAGTTTTTTTTATTGCTGTAATCAGGGGGACATAGAAGGATGTTAATTAAAATGGGAATACAGCATACTGAGTTTGCAACAAGGCTGCTGAGCCTCTCTGCAAAGCTTATCCGGGTCTGCAAGACCCAGCAGCTCCTACAGTTACTCAGCCCTAAGCATTCACATGACCGCTAGGACTACAGAAGAAAGTGGCACTGCTACTTTCTGATCTGTATACAGAGTTCATTAAGCACTGTGCATACAGCGATAGAGAAGTCGGGGACAGTAAAAAGAACACCTCTACCTTTTCTATGGTAAGCCTGGCTGTCCCTAACAATGGGCACAATTGCATACAGCCCCCATCTCTACAAGGACACTCAGAAATGTCCTTGCAGAGATAAACACAATAAGGGTGCTGCCACACAGTGCAGTTGTGATGCAGTTAAAACATGCGTGCAGATGACTACATGCAGTAAGGGTCCATTCACGCGTCCGTAAGTGTTTTGCGGATCCGCTAAACACGGACACCGGCATTGATTAATAAGAAAAAAACTAATTAAAAGAACATTTTCCTTTATAAAAACTCATCAGCCCCTGTGCCATCAGGTCCCTCTATGCAATCATGTCCCCAGGTGCCATCAGCCCCTCGCCCTGTAATACTTACCTTTCCTGGCAGGGAGCACGGCTGGCCGATATGGAGTCCGCAGCGTCTTCTTCCCAACATGAACTGGGACCTGACGTCAGGCAGCGCGCACTGACGATCTGAGCACGCCAGGACAGCGCGGTGCCCACGGAGCGGTGAGTGATATGCTTCACTTCACTCACGCTCCGTGGTCACATGATCAAAACGAATCCTATTTGTGTCTAGTACATAGAGTAATTGTTGCAGCCATAGTTCTGACAGATCAGAAAGCTATACAGATGTAATGGTTATTTCTCAGGCTGTAGGCTGGGGCTTCTAATTACCATTGGTGGCCTCACCTTTCAGGTTTACTGACTGTAGCAGTGAATGTGAGGCCAGCTGTCGGCATGTTCAGAAACCTGCAAAATTATTTGATCCAAGGTCTGGACACAAACAACAGATTATCCCAATTATTTGGGATCAGGTATTTTTTAATGTGTAGATATTGTAATTCAAATACCCGTGCTGGCTAAGAGATTGACAGGAATTAGAAATAGAGTATAATGGCTATATAGGCACAAATACTTATAATCAAGTAGTGTTTCTACCTGTATAGAAGATGGAGTAGATGGTATTATCATTCTTTTCTTCTCCAGTGGAGCGATAAGACTTCTCTCGGAGCGCTTCTGGCTCTACTTACTCCGCATGCCCCCACACCGCAAAAAAATAAAACTTGTTCTATTTTTTTTTTTTGCGGTGCGGACGGATCACTGACCCATTCAAGTTGAATGGGTCAGGATCCGTTGCAGCAGCCGCACGGATAGTGCCCATGCCTGAGGCGTTTAGTAATGTTCGTTCCCAATAATCTACCCCATCTAAATCCACCTTTAGTCCTTTATACTTTTCCATAATAGATACTTGTTGTTAAAGGGAACCTCAGCACTGTGAGATTTGAGTCTAATGAGACTCATGGCCCCACCCTCCCCATAACTAGAAGGTTTCTTTCCCATGTCTAACAGGGAGGATGGGGGCACGAGTCTCATCAGACTCTCCTCTCTCGCAGTGCTGACATGGTCTGAGAGGTCCCTGCTGTCAATAATGTTAGACTTGTGGATTTCAGCAGCCTGTCACTTCTGCGCTAGTATTCAGTACTTTGTCACTATACTGTGCTCCCACCAGCAAGGGCAGCAAAGTAGAGGTTACCTTTAAATGTGAATTTAGCATTAGCGTAAAAAAAAGTCAGAGCCCATAAGTTTTTTAAAATTTTAATCCAGATCTGATCCAGTTACACTGATGGAATAATGACATGATAGCAACTTTAATCAATAACTAAAAACAGATTGTCATACCTGTATCTGTCAAACCTTTAGAAAGGTTGAACAATACAGTTTTAAAAAGCTTCAGTGTTTAGCTGCATTTTGATGGGTAAAACACATGCCTGTAAAAGTAGCAAGATCTGGTTTAATACTCTTCCCCTTCCTCCTCACCTTCTCCTTCCACAGAGTCTACACCAACTTCTTCATAATCCTTCTCCAGGGCAGCCATGTCCTCACGGGCCTCAGAGAACTCTCCCTCCTCCATACCCTCACCTACATACCAGTGCACAAAGGCACGCTTGGCATACATAAGGTCAAACTTATGGTCCAGCCTAGCCCAGGCCTCTGCAATAGCAGTGGTGTTGCTCAGCATACACACAGCACGCTGTACCTTGGCCAGATCCCCACCAGGAACCACAGTTGGTGGCTGATAGTTAATACCAACCTTAAAACCAGTTGGACACCAGTCCACAAACTGGATGCTACGCTTGGTCTTGATGGTGGCAATAGCTGCATTGACATCTTTGGGCACCACATCACCACGGTACAACAGGCAGCAAGCCATGTATTTACCATGACGTGGGTCACATTTCACCATCTGGTTGGCTGGCTCAAAGCAAGCATTTGTGATCTCAGACACAGAAAGCTGCTCATGGTAAGCTTTCTCTGCAGAGATAACTGGGGCATAGGTGGCAAGAGGGAAGTGGATACGAGGATAGGGCACCAAGTTAGTCTGGAACTCTGTCAGATCTACATTCAAGGCTCCATCAAATCTAAGAGAAGCCGTGATGGAGGACACTATCTGACTAATAAGGCGGTTCAAGTTGGTGTAAGTTGGGCGCTCAATGTCTAGATTTCTACGGCAGATGTCATAGATGGCCTCATTATCTACCATGAAAGCACAGTCAGAGTGCTCAAGTGTGGTGTGAGTGGTCAGGATGGAGTTGTAGGGCTCAACAACAGCAGTGGACACTTGGGGAGCTGGGTAGATGGAGAATTCCAGCTTGGACTTCTTTCCATAATCAACAGAGAGACGTTCCATCAGTAGAGAGGTGAAGCCAGAACCTGTCCCACCACCAAAGCTGTGGAAGACCAGGAAACCCTGAAGACCTGTGCACTGATCAGCCTGTTAAGAGAAAAGATTATGTGGCACGTTAAAAACAATGCAAGGTTGGACATACTGCCTTAGGTCAGTAGTATCAATAGCTGAGGTTTATTCCCCTCTCCCCATTGAAATGGAGACTTCTGGTCTACACAGACTGCATGTGAATCAGCAGGTCATCACATGACCCAATAGGAGACCGGAACGGAGCATGTAAGAGTAAATACACTCTAACCTCAGTTCCCATGGTGCCCGGTACTAGTAGGCAAGATAATGAAACAGAATATGGTTTTAAAATGATCATGACTGCTGGGGTATGTCCAAACGTAACAGACAATTCTGCCATCCACCGTGATAGGCGAAATCTGCAGCAGAGATCCACACTATAAAATTTGCCACAGGTTCGGCCTTACATCCACACCACATGGATGACATTTTATAATCTCATGCAGTGGACAGACAATCCACAGTTTCAGTCACATGTGGACATGCCCCAATAGTAGAAAACTGTCCATGGACAATAGTTGCACAAATATACAATTCAAACAACAAACCTCATGCGTTTACTGACTTAATTAGGTCATTGAACCCACATTTTGAGTCCTGCTAAGCCTCTGAATCCCTGAAAGGACCCGTCGCCTCTTCTGACATGTCTGTTACAGTAACTACTTGCATTCTCTATGCAACAATTCTGGACTATCTTAGCAATAACTGGGGAACAGTCATGAAACGACACTTTTATTAGTGAATCTACAACAGGGTGTTGCCATTGGAGGGGGGGGGGGAGCCCCTAAACAGTAACACTAGCAGCAGTGATCGGGAGAGGGTCAGACGCTCCACTGCAGGACCTAGTTAAAATATTAATCAATAAACTTCTAAGCAGCAATAACTGAGGAACATCTTGGATTTTTATGAAAAAGATGCTCCAGAATTGAAAACAGACATGTCTGGAGCGGAGACAGGTCCTCTGTAAGGAGTTTGTACAAGTGGCTCAGATCTAAACCACTGGATGTTTAGGGTTACTGGTCATATTACAATTGCCACTCCGACTAATGTGCTCACCAGTTTACGAATCCTGTCAAGCACCAAATCAATAATTTCCTTTCCAATAGTGTAGTGCCCACGGGCATAGTTGTTGGCAGCATCTTCTTTTCCTGTAATTAGCTGTTCTGGATGGAATAGCTGACGGTATGTTCCAGTGCGTACCTCATCTGTAAAGACAAATATACATATATGTAGGTCACTAAGCAAACATGATAAGTCTTAAGAGGGAGCCAGGTCACATGTCCTCACCGATGACTGTAGGCTCCAGGTCCACAAACACAGCCCTAGGGACATGTTTGCCAGCTCCAGTCTCACTGAAGAAAGTGTTGAAGGAATCATCGCCTCCTCCAATGGTCTTGTCGCTGGGCATCTGTCCATCAGGCTGGATGCCATGTTCCAGGCAGTACAACTCCCAGCAGGCGTTACCAATCTGTACACCGGCCTGACCAACATGTATGGAGATACACTCACGCTGCAAAGAAAAAAGAAATATTGAGATTCTTTAGATAGCATAGATATAGACATGATGGGAGTTTTCTGCCATACATGCCCTTCTAGTATCTGGCACTGCCACCTTCAATCTATACTGGGAATACGTAACCTTTACACTCCAGCTACTGTGAAACTACAATTCCCAGCAAGCACACATACTTGGCTGCTCTTGTGAAAGGAGGATTCTGGGAGTTGTAGTTTCAGAACAGCTGGAGTGCCAGCAGGTGCTGATCCCGGGTCTATAATATAGAGACAAGTCAAAAATCCTAGTAGGCTAGAAAAAAACATCCTAAACTCTCGCCTCACATAAGATGAAATAGATGCTGTGATTTCAATGTACAGCTAGAAAGGGTTAATCTGCAATAAACGCAAAGTGGCACCCATGAGTCCTTCCTCCTGCAGGGTCAGCTGACTCTGCTTCCACATAGAGACATCTACAGCGCTCATCCCACCCTCCCACCCCCACATTTCATCGTCAGTCTGCAAAAGAGGAACATAAGCTTTCAAATGAATCAGGATTATCCTGAGCTTTCTTTAGAAGTACCCAGCAAGCACTGGTGGCTTACTCCTCCCAACAGCTGCTCCCTGAAGGCAGATAATACTAGATGGTGCTGAGACAGAGGATGAAATGGATAGTGATGGAGCACTGCAACAAGCCCTCCAGTGATGGTCCTACACGCCCAGGGGCTTCCTGCAGCCTCTGCGCCCTGATTTGGAGGGGCTGGCCACAGCATTTAGATCTAATAGAAAGTACAGACCATCCTCCGAGTTAGCACCCAGACATTTGTGGCTACTGTCAGCCTCGCTGTCTACAGAGAGAGGGTGTGATCACTACTGAAGACAGACTATCCTCATAGTAAAAGACTGCCCCGGAAGCGGCCATAACTACCCCTCAAAAACGGGAAGATCCGTTGATGATGGATGCGCATAAATCAGTCCTAAGCACGGCTCGCCTCATATCACAGCTGAGATTACCGTCCATCGGAAACCCGCAGAAAACCTCCCCACTACCTCACCGCCCAAGACTACAGAGCGGACCACTACTTACCATGTTGAGAGATGAGGATTCAGAGAAGAGTATTAAAATAAAATAAAAGTTACTTTATCCAACAGCAACGAGTGGATGTAAGTAACAGAATGGAGAAGATGAGCCGAGCCCTGTGCTTTTATATCGCTCAGGCTGTGACGTCACCTTCGTTATATTAATGAGATACTGCTATCTTCTGATTGGCTGAGGCGCCGAAGCGAGATGTACGAATCTAGGAGGCGGAAGCTGATTCTCAAGCAGTAAGCACCAAATGCATCTTCATGTACCCAATATGGCGGGGCCGTCCTGGGTCTCAGTAACCACGACTCAGAATATGTATGACAGCTTGTAGTGTGCCCAAGGTATTCGCTAATAGTCTCAGCTTTATGTGTAAGGGTCCATTAACAGCGCTGTGATAACGTTACCGCCTGAGTATTTCTTATTACATAAAATACTTGTCCGCGGTTACACCTGCAGCTGCAATGCAGAAGCGTGATGGCTGAGCTGACTGCAGCGGTGACTTCATGAGTGGAAATAAATCACAGCGCGGGATGTGGAGACTGTCCGGCTCCCCGCCTCATACTACGGAGCTATCCGGCTCCCGGCCTCATACTATGGGGGCTGTGCGGCTCCCCGCCTCATACTATGGAGCTGTCAGACTCCCCGCCTCATACTACGGGGCCGTGCAGCTCCCCGCCTCATACAATGGGGGCTGTGCGGCTCCCGACCTCATGCAATGGGGGCTGTGCGGCTCCCGGCCTCATACAATGGGGGCTGTGCGGCTCCCGACCTCTTACAATGGGGGCTGTGCGGCTCCCGACCTCATACTATGGAAGCTGTCCGGCTCCCCTCCTCATACTATGGGGGCTGTGCGGCTCCCGGCCTCATACTATGGGGGCTGTCCGGCTCCCGACCTCATACAATGGGGGCTGTGCGGCTCCCGGCCTCATACTATGGGGGCTGTGCGGCTCCCGACCTCATGCTATGGAGCTGTCCGGCTCCCGACCTCATACAATGGGGGCTGTGCGGCTCCCGGCCTCATACAATGGGGGCTGTGCGGCTCCCGACCTTATACTATGGGGGCTGTGCGGCTCCCGACCTCATACTATGGAAGCTGTCCGGCTCCCCTCCTAATATTATGGGGGCTGTGCGGCTCCCGACCTCTTACAATGGGGGCTGTGCGGCTCCCCGCCTCATACTATGGGGCTGTGCGGCTCCCGACCTCTTACAATGGGGGCTGTGCGGCTCCCGACCTCATACAATGGGGGCTGTGCGGCTCCCGACCTCATACAATGGGGGCTCTGCGGCTCCCGACCTCATACAATGGGGGCTGTGCGGCTCCCGACCTCATACTACGGGGCTGTCCGGCTCCCGACCTCATACAATGGGGGCTGTGCGGCTCCCAACCTCATACTATGGAGCTGTCCGGCTCCCGACCTCATACAATGGGGGCTGTGCGGCTCCCGGCCTCATACTATGGGGCTGTGCGGCTCCCGCCTCATACAATGGGGGCTGTGCGGCTCCCGACCTCATACAATGGGGGCTGTGCGGCTCCCGGCCTCATACAATGGGGGCTGTGCGGCTCCCGACCTCATACTACGGGGTATGTCCGGCTCTCTGCCTCATACTACAGTCTCATCCAGGGCTATCCGGCTCCATCACCAGGCCAGCTCTGGGCCGCCATGTGAGGCGGAGGCTGCAGGAGCACACTGCGGCATCCTTCTGCTTGGCACCGGGCCAGTCTGTAATCCAGAGACGCAGGAGCCGCCCAGATCTCCACATCGGACGCTGCCTCACACCCGGTATCCTCCCTTATCTGGGCAGGAAATGACCTGCCAGTCATCAGAGGGCAATGAAAGGGCACATGTGCCAGCTGGGGAGAGCTCAGCATTGCAGTCAGATTATGGCAGGAGTTCACACTTTGCTTTTTTATAACAGAGGACCATAAAATAATCAAAATACAAGGGCTCACTGTGTAAGACAGGGGTTGTGCAGCCTTGGGGTCTCTTCTGCCAGACCTCCCACCTCACTGGGTCTATGGAGAGAAGCCTGCTCCCAGCCACTGGATTCTGGCTCCTAGTGTCCCCCCCCCCCCCTGACAGTTTGATGGGGGATATGTCATTGCTGTGACCCGACAGTAAGTATGCTTCCCTTCGCAGGTTGGGCAAGCTGGAGGAGTCTGGAAGAAAGACCCCCAAAGCTGGACAACCCCTTTAACGGTTGCAGTTTTATCACATTGGCAGATGCTGGATGATGATTCTGGCACATCTATAGACTCAGTTGACACCACATATTTTTTTGGCTAAGTTTACTTTCAAAATGTGTCAAAATTGTGGTGCATTTCGGGTGCTGGCACCACGTCTAATTCTAATCGTATCGTTTTATCGTATAGCGGCTGTGCCTGGTATTGCAGCTCAGCCTTAGGGTCCATTCACACGTCCGTTGTTTATTTCCTGATCTGTTCCGTTTTTTGCGGAACAGATCTGGACCAGTTCTGTACCCATTCATTTTCAATGGGTCCTGAAAAAAATCGGACAGCTCAATGTCAGATTTTTTTTTCAGGACCCATTGAAAATGAATGGGTACAGAACTGGTCCAGATCTGTTCCACAAAAAACGGAACAGATCAGGAAAGAAACAACGGACGTGTGAATGGACCCTTATAGTGCGTACAAAAAGCAGAAATACAACGTTTCGGCTACTTGCTTGATAAAGGCTACTATGTAGCCGAAACGTCGTATTTCTGCTTCAATAAAGGACACCGGATATGCTGCTGTAACCCTCTTTTTTCTGCTATCATGAGGATAGGTCATCAATATTAATTCCTGGATAACCCCTTTAATGGGCCTTTCTGGCACTTTAAATATGGATGACCTATCCTCAGAATAGGTATCAAATTGGTGAAGGTCTGACACCCAGCAAACTCACTGATCAGCTTCTGGGCGGAAGGCTTCACCCCCTGTGTAGTTTCCAGTGCTGGTCCCATTCACTGGAATAGTTGCTGAGCTGAGATACCACTGCACAGTCACTACACCATGGACGGAGCCTACTGCATAAGAAGTCTTCCTATTCCAATCTATACTGAATAAAAAAATTAATGGTACATATTAAAAATCTGAAACAAGTGGATCATTTACAGAAGATTCAAGATGGAAACAGTTCGTACCATCACTGCTTTTTGTAATATGCTTTAATTTTTTTATTTTTTATTTTTTACTTTTCTTAGCTAAATAGGTGCCTAAAGTTCAGGTACTTATTGCGCTTTAGAATCCTTAACCTCATATACTGGTTGGAGTACAGATTCACTGAGGCTGCACTGAGCACTGTACAGGCATGAGCTCCATAGCACATTGCTGCTCCTGCCTGTACTATTGCTGCTCCTGCCTGTACTAGTGCTGCTCTGCTAAAGCTTGGCCTAGATGGGCTATGTCAGGCATTAGCAGAGCAGGTACAGGCAGAGAATGTGGTATGAATTTCCTGCCCTGTGCTTGCTCCACTCAGCTAATAGCCTGAATATTACATTGGTACAGGCTTCCTCTGCAAAGATTGAATTGAAACTCTAATTAAAGAGGAACAATATTTGTATATGTCAGAATTGAGGGAAGTGATCAGAGATGGGGTTCAAGCCACAGTGGCGCAGATATTACAGGCTCCTGCCCCTCCTACACCTACTCCCTCACCACCGAGCCTAATTCACACGAGGAGTCTGAGTGTGAGTTTAAAGACCTTTCAGAAGGTGAGCTGGACAGTTCAGAAATCCCAGCTGTGGATATATCTGGTTCTGGGGAAGATAAGAAGTATTAGTTTTCCTCAGAAGCCACGGACATTGAAGAGGTCCAAAAACCATTGTCAGTCAAAGATGAGATGTTCATTGATCTCAGATCATAAAAAAAAAAAAAGTGTTCCTGGTAAAAAAATAAAATAAAGATTGTTTATCCCTAGGGAGTTTAAATACCATCTTCTCTTCAATCCTGATGACACCAAAATGTGTATAGAAATCTGAAAAATTGATGTCCCTGTTGCAAAAGCGATTAAAAGATTTATGTCCCCTTTGAGAATTTCTCAAAATTGAGAGATGCAATGGATAGGAATACATTCTGCTTCAGTTTCAGGCTCACATGTCTGGTCCTGAATTAGACAAGATTTTGGAAAAGGCAGCAGATAAATATGATTTTCTAGAAGAGAACCCCAAGAAACAGAGATCTTCCTTTTGTAGACCACGAACAACTGTAAGTAACAGTAGGAGTGGACAAAGGGAAAGGAAAGACAGGCCAATGGAGTTATCCGAAGAGTGGTAGAGGCGGAAACTTCATGCTCAACCCCAACAACAACTCGGGGTCAAGCAAATGACACCAGATGGGTAGGAGGCAGACTCCGATACTTCTACAATAATTGGGAAACATCTCAGAATTCTTAGGTCCTCCGGATTATTAAGGAGGGTTACAAGATAGAATTTTCAGACCTCCCACCGAGCAGGTTTCAGATCACCCCAACCAAATCCAAGCTTCGTCAGTCGAAAGGATTTGTCCAGTTCCAAAATCAAAAGACTTCAAGGCATACTATTCCTAATAATATATATAAAAAAAAAAAATGGCACACTCCAAACCATTACTAATCTGAAACAATTAAACAAGTGGATCATTTATGGAAGAATTAAGATGGAAACTGTTAGTACCAACATTCCTTAAATTTAAAAAACACAGTCATGTGTATAATCGATTCCCGAGATGTGTATTACCATATCTCAATACATCAAAATGAGCAAAAATACCTGAGATTTGCTGTTCAGATCAGTCAAACCAGTTTCAGTGTCTTCCCTTAGGAATCTCCTTGGCCCCAAGAATTTTCACTAAAATAGAGATTATGGCTTTCCTAAGGGGACAGGATATACTCATTTCATACTTGGGTAACTTCATTCTCGTAAGAGACTCTCCAGAGGTTCTACAAAATGATCAGACACTGATCATTCATCTTCTGGAAGATGTGGGATGGATTTTAAACCCCCAAAAATTGGATATCTCTCCAGCAGTTTGAAAGGTCTTTCTAGGAGTCCTACTGAACTCAGTTAAAAAAATATTTTTTCCTTCCAGAGTGCAAACAGTTGGTCATACAACAGAAGATCAGTTTTTTTCTCAGAAAATTGAACTGTTATCTAAGACAGGTCATGAGTATGCTGGGGTTTATGATGTCTTGCATGCAAATAATTCCCTGGGCTCAGTTACAATCCAGATACAGCAATGGATTATAGCCACCTGGTACAGAGATCACAGACCCCTAAACTCAAAAAGTGACATTACTCACAAACAGAAAAACTCATTTCACTGGTGGACTACCCTTCACAATCTGAAAGCGCAAATGCAAGTCTCCAGGGTTGGGTAGCCCACATAGACCAACACTACTTCCAAGGGTCTTGACACAGAAGAAATCATCCAACTACAGATAACTAAGAGCTGTCTTCGAGACTCTGAAGGAAGCTCAACCCCTACTGAATGGCTTTCAGTTAAGAATCCTGTTGGACAACTTCACTGTGGTTTCTTTTCTTTGACATCAAGGAGATGCAAAACATCATCATCTCTAAGCATTGTCAAGACAAATTCTCAATTCTGTGGAAGTCTGGGTACCATCTATTTCAAAAAGTCGCAGAGCACCTTCACCAGTATAAAACATAACCTTTAATGGTATTTATTAAAAATAACCCAATTTGTGCCTAAAATCTCTATCAATTTAGGCTTGGTATACGTGGACTATTGCTGAGGAAAGGAAAATTATCTGACCTTCCAGCTTGCCCTAAAATCTATTAACCCTGCTTACAAAAACGGAAGGGTGATCCCGTGTCAGGAACCTCCTAGTCACCCTGCATGGCCCTGACAAGGGATAGATACCACCACCTATAGAGACCCACTATATAACTGTCAGGTGTCAAACGTCAGTGGTCTAGATATAGATGAATAACGATTTTTCATCAATGAATGATAGTTTCACACACACTCCATATGCAGTCAGGTCCATAAATATTGGGACACCGACACAATTCTAACACTTTTGGCTCTATACACCACCACAATGGATTTGAAATGAAACAAACAAGATGTGCTTTAACTGCAGACTGTCAGCTTTAATTTGATGGTATTTACATCCAAATCAGGTGAACGGTCTAGGAATTACAACAGTTTGCATCTGTGCCTCCCACTTGTTAAGGGACCAAAAGTAATGGGACAGAATAATAATCATAAATCTAATTTTCACTTTTTAATACTTAGTTGCAAATCCTTTGCAGTCATTTACAGCCTGAAGTCTGGAATGCATAGACATCACCAGACGCTGGGTTTCATCCCTGGTGATGCTCTGCCAGGCCTCTACTGCAACTGTCTTCAGTTCCTGCTTGTTCTTGGGGCATTTTCCCTTCAGTTTTGTCTTCAGCAAGTTAAATGCATGCTCAATTGGCTTCAGGTCAGATGATTGACTTGGCCATTGCATAACATTCTACTTTTTTCACTTAAAAAACTCTGGTTGCTTTTGCAGTATGCTTTGGGTCATTGTCCATCTGTACTGTGAAGCGCCGTCCAATTAGTTCTGAAGCATTTGGCTGAATATAAGCAGATAATATTGCCCGAAACACTTCAGAATTCATCCTGCTGCTTTTGTCAGCAGTCACATCATCAATAAATACAAGAGAACCAGTTCCATTGGCAGCCATACATGCCCACACCATGACACTACCACCATGCTTCACTGGTGAGGTGGTATGCTTAGGATCATGAACAGTTCCTTTCTTTCTCCATACTCTTCTCTTCCATCACTCTGGTACAAGTTGATCTTGGTCTCATCTGTCCATAGGATGTTGTTCCAGAACTGTGAAAGCTTTTTTAGATGTCGTTTGGAAAACTCTAATCTGGCCTTCCTGTTTTTGAGGCTCACCAATGGTTTACATCTTGTGGTGAACCCTCTGTATTCACTCTGGTGAAGTCTTCTCTTGATTGTTGACTTTGACACACATACACCTACCTCCTGGAGAGTGTTCTTGATCTGGCCAACTGTTGTGAAGAGTGTTTTCTTCACCAGGGAAAGAATTCTTCGGTCATCCACCACAGTTGTTTTCCGATGTCTTCCGGGTCTTTTGGTGTTGCTGAGCTCACCGGTGATTTCCTTCTTTTTAAGAATGTTCCAAATAGTTGTTTTGGCCATGCCTAATGTTTTTGCTATCTCTCTGATGGGTTTGTTTTGTTTTTTCAGCCTAATGATGGCTTGCTTCACTGATAGTGACAGCTCTTTGGATCTCATCTTGAGAGTTGACAGCAACAGATTCCAAATGCAAATAGCACACTTGAAATGAACTCTGGACCTTTTATCTACTCATTGTAATTGGGATAATGAGGGAATAACACACACCTGGCCATGGAACAGCTGAGAAGCCAATTGTCCCATTACTTTTGGTTCCTTACCAAGTAGGAGGCACATATGCAAACTGTTGTAATTCCTACACCGTTCACCTGATTTGGATGTAAATACCCTCAAATTAAAGTTGACAGTCTGCAGTTAAAGCACATCTTGTTCGTTTCATTTCAAATCCATTGTGCTGTATAGAGCCAAAAATGTTACAATTGTGTTGATGTCCCAATATTTATGGACCTGACTGTGTATCAGTATGCCCAGTAAATTGGTATACATAATACTGTATCTATGATGTAACAACCTATGTCCCACACACTCCATATATATCAGTATGCAAAGTGAATTGGTATACAGTGTGGGCTCTGGTAGTTAGGACTAGCGGATGCAGTATAGAGGCAAAGTACACAGTTCTTGAATCAAACAGCAGTGTTTATTCACACATTGGTGTATCACAAAACGCAAGTGGCTTGGTGTTAGTTCACACACATGGAAAATCCATAAACAATACAAGTCACCTTTTTTCCTGGGTGTTAATTCACACCCTGTTAGCCGTTCAGCCTCATCAAGTCCATAGGCGGTATGTTCGCCTTTAGAGGGGACTGAGTGCTCCAGCCCGGCTCAAACAGCAAATCCCGGCACAGCCCTCAGTTCACAGCACACAGACTCATGAGCTCCACTGTCAGAGGGAGGTAAATCCACACACCTGGCAGTGCTGGCTGGTTTTTATGCCTGGCAAAACCCGGCCTGGAACATGGGGAGAAGTCACCCACCCAGCACTTTGACTACTCCCAGTAAGAGCCATCCCGGATCAGCTATAACAGCCATGCTAAATCTTTAGGTGTCAATTAGCAATAGCTGCTGCTGACACATAAAATACCGGCTCTTACTTCACAGAGGCCAGGAACCTCGGTGACACATACTTTCCATCCACAATGATTCCAGGTACCTTCTTACAACAGTGAGTGAGTATACCCCTCTCATTTTTGTAAATATTTTATTATATCTTTTCATGGGACAACACTGAATATATGACATTTTGATACAATGTAGAGTAGTCAGTGTACAGCTTGTATAACAGTGTAAATTTGGTGTGCCCTCGAAATAACACACAGCCATTAATGTCTAAACCGCTGGCAACAAAAGTGAGTGCAACCTTTAGTGAAAATGGCCAAATTGTACCCAAAGTGTCAATATTTTGTGTGGCCACCATTATTTTGCAGCATTGCCTTAACTCTCTTGGGCATGGAGTTCACTAGAGCTTCACAGGTTGCCACCGGAATCCTCTTCCATTCCTCCATGACGACATCACGAAGCAGGTGGATGTTAGAGACCTTGCGCTCCTCCACCTTCCATTTGAGGATGCCCCACAGATGCTCAATAGGGTTTAAGTCTGGTGATATGCTTGGCCAGTCCAGCACCTTTACCCTCAGGAGGCAGTGGTCATCTTGGAGGTGTGTTTGGGATCTACAGTATATCATCTTGGAAAACTGCCCTGCAGCCCAGTTTCTGAAGGGAGGGGATCATACTCTGGCATTTATGGTTCCCTTAAAGAACTGTAGCTCCCCACAGTCGGCAGCAATCATGCAGCCCCAAACCATAGCTTGACTGTAGGCAAGACACACTTGTTTTTTTACTCCTCACCTGGTTGCCGCCACACACTCTTGACACCATCTGAACCAGATAAGTTCAGGACATTGTTTCAGTAATCCATATCCTTAGGCTACTTTCACACTCGCTTTTTGTGCGGATCCGTCATGGACGGATCCGTTCAGATAATGCATCCGTTCTGAACGGATCCGTTTATATTATCTTTAACATAGCCAAGACGGATCCACCTTGAACAGCATTGAAAGTCAATGGAGGACGGATCTATTTTCTATTGTGCCAAATTGTGTCAGTGAAAACGGATCCGTCTCCATTGACTTACATTGTGTGCCAGCAGCGTTTTGGTGTTCGTCTCCAAGGCGGAATGGGATCGGTGTTCTGTAAGATTATATTATTTCCCCTTATAACATAGTTATAAGGGAAAATAATAGCATTCTGAATACAGAATGCATAGTAAACTAGCGCTGGAGGGGTTAAAAAAAAATAATAATTATTTAACTCACCTTAGTCCACTTGATCGCGGCCCGGCATCTCCTTCTGTCTCCTTTGTTGAATAGGACCTGTGGTGAGCATTAATTACAGGAACAGGACCTTTGATGACGTCACTCCGGTCATCACATGGTACGTCACCATGGTAAAAGATCATGTGACGTACCATGTGATGACCGGAGTGACGTCATCAAAGGTCCTGTTTCTGTAATTAATGCTCACCACAGGTCCTATTCAACAAAGGAGACAGAAGGAGATGCCGGGCCGCGATCAAGTGGACTAAGGTGAGTTAAATTATTTTTTTTTTAAATTTAACCCCTCCAGCGCTAGTTTACTATGCATTCAGTATTCAGAATGCTATTATTTTCCCTTATAACCATGTTATAAGGGAAAATAATAATGATCGGGTCTCCATCCCGATCGTCTCCTAGCAACCGTGCGTGAAAATCGCACCGCATCCGCACTTGCTTGCGGATGCTTGCAATTTTCACGCAACCCCATTCACTTCTATGGGGCCTGCGTTGCGTGAAAAACGCAGAATATAGAGCATGCTGCGATTTTCACGCAACGCACAAGTGATGCGTGAAAATCACCGCTCATGTGAACAGCCCCATAGAAATGAATGGGTCAGTATTCAGTGCGGGTGCAATGCGTTCACCTCACGCATCGCATCCGCGCGGAATACTCGCCCGTGTGAAAGGGGCCTTAGTCTGCTTGTCTTCAGCAAACAGTTTGCCGGCTTTCTTGTGCATCATCTTTTGAAAAATCTTCCTTCTGGGACGACAGCCATGCAGACCATTTTGATGCAGTGTGCGGTGTATGGTCTGAGCACAGACAGGCTGACCCCCCCCCCCCCCCCCACACTCCACCCCTGTAACTTCTGCAGCAATGCTGGCAGCACTCATACATCTATTTTGAAAAGACAACCTCTGGATATGACTCTGAGCACATACACTCAACTTCTTTGGTCGACCATGGCGAGGTCTGTCTTGTTAAACCGCCATATGGTCTTGGCCACCATGCTGCAGCTCAGTTTCAGGGTGTTGGCAATCTTCTTATAGCCTGGGATATCTTTATGTAGAGCAACAAATATTTTTTTCAGCTCCTCAGAGAGTTCTTTGCCATGAGGTGCCATGTTGAACTTCCAGTGACCAGTATAAGAGAGCCTGAGAGCGATAACACCAAATTTAACACACCTGCTCCCTATTCACACCTGAGACCTTGTAACACTAACGAGTCACATGACACCGGGGAGGGAAAATGGCTAATTGGGCACAATTTGGCCATTTTCACTTAGGCCTCTTTCACACGAGCGTGTCCGGATAAGGTCCCGATGCGTTGTGGCAAACCCGCGCGAGTAGGTACACAATTGCAGTCAGTTTTGACTGCGATTGCGTTCCGTTGTTCAGTTTTTATCGCGCGGGTGCAATGCGTTTTGCACGCGCATGATAAAAAACTGAATGTGGTACCCAGACCCGAACTTCTTCACAGAAGTTCAGGTTTGGGTTCAAGGTTGTGTAGATTGTATTATTTCCCCTTATAACATGCTTATAAGGGAAAATAATAGCATTCTGAATACAGAATGCATAGTACAATAGGGCTGGAGGGGTTAAAAAAAATAATAATAATAATTTAACTCGCCTTAATCCACTTGTTCGCGCAGCCGGCATCTCTTCTGTCTTATTCTTTGAGGAATAGGACCTTTGATGACGTCACTGCGCTCATCACATGGTCCATCACATGATCTTTTACCATGGCGATGGATCATGTGACGGACCATGTGATGAGCGTAATGATGTCATCAAATAACCTATTCCTCAAAGAAGAAGACAGAAGAGATGCTGGCTGCGCGAACAAGTGGATTAAGGTGAGTTAAATAATTTTATTTTTTTTTTAACCCCTCCAGCCCTATTGTACTATGCATTCTGTATTCAGAATGCTATTATTTTCCCTTATAACCATGTTATACGGGAAAAAAATAAAGATCGGGTCCCCATCCCGATCGTCTCCTAGCAACCGTGCGTGAAAATCGCACCGCATCCGCACTTGCTTGCGGATGCTTGCGATTTTCACGCAGCCCCATTCACTTCTATGGGGCCTGCATTGCGTGAAAAACGCAGAATATAGAACATGCTGCAATTTTCACGCAACGCACGAGCGATTCGTGAAAATCACAGCTCGTGTGCACAGCCCCATAGAGATGAATCGGTCCGGATTCAGTGCGGGTGCAATGCGTTCACGTCACGCATTGCACCCGCGCGGAAATCTCGCCCGTGTGAAAGAGGCCTTAGGGGTGTACTCACTTGCCAGCGGTTTAGACATTAATGGCTGTGTGTTGAGTTATTTTGAGAGCACACCAAATTTACACTGTTATACAAGCTGTACACTGATTACTTTACATTGTGTCAAAGTGTCACATCTTCAGTGTTGTCCCATGAAAAGATATAATAAAATATTAAAAAAATTAGAGGGGTGTACTCATTTTTGTGAGATACTGTATATAATACTGTATCCATGATGTAACAACCTGTGTCCCTAAGGCCCCTTGCAGACAAGCGTGTCCGGATTAGGTCCGGATGCGTCCCGGTGCAGTGCGGCAAACCCGCGCGAGTAGGTACCCAATTGCAGTCAGTTTTGACTGCGATTGCGTTCCGATGTTCAGTTTTTATCGCGCGGGTGCAATGTGTTTTGCACGCGCGTGATAAAAACACCGACTGTGGTACCCAGACCCGAACTTCTTCACAGAAGTTCAGGTTTGGGTTAGTTGTAGTGTAGATTGTATTATTTCCCCTTATAACATGGTTATAAGGGAAAATAATAGCATTCTGAATACAGAATGCATAGTACAATAGGGCTGGAGGGGTTAAAAAATAAATAATAATAATTTAACTCCCCTTAATCCACTTGTTCGCGCAGCCCACATCTCTTCTGTCTTCATCTGTGAGCAATAGGACCTTTGATGACGTCACTGCGTTCATCACATGGTCAATCACATGATCCATCACCATGACGATGGATCATGTGTCGAGCGTAGTGAGTTAAATTTTTTTTATATTTTTTTTAACCCCTCCAGCCCTATTTTACTATGCATTCAGTATTCAGAATGCTATTATTTTCCCTTATAACCATGTTATAAGGGGAAATAATAATGATCGGGTCTCCATCCCGATCGTCACCTAGCAACTGTGTATGAAAATCACACCGCATCCTCACTTGATTGCGGATGCTTGCGATTTTCACGCAACCCCGTTCACTTCTATGGGGCCTGTGTTACATGAAAAACGCACAAAGAGGAGAATGCTGCGATTTTCACGCAACGCACAAGTGATGCGTTAAAATCACCGCTCGTGTGCACAGCCCCATAGAAATGAATGGGTCAGGATTCAGTGCGGGTGCAATGCGTTCAACTCACGCATTGCACCCGCGCGGAATACTCGCCCGCGTGAAAGGGGCCTAAGTATCAGTTCATCAGGGGACTTGCAATAAATTTTTATTCCTTCCAATACACCTCAGGGAAAATAAATTAATCTTATTATATATATATATGGATATTCTTTTAGTGAACAATTGCCCATACAACCATTGATCACATATATATTAACTAGAGAGAACCACTGTAGCAATAGTTAATATTGCCATGATAGATAACTCATATCTACAGCTGGAGCATGGATCAAGTAGATTCGCAAATGTTCTTTAGAAACTTTTATAGGTAAACATGCATATAGGAAAAGTATATAGATATTTCCCCCATCACATTGCAATCAATAGCTAGATGTTAGCGGATAAACGCCTGAAAACACTTACATGCTACTCATATAGGGGTAATCAAGAGCATACTTGCTCCAGCTGTAGTTAAATCTTAAAGGGGTTGTCCGGGATTGGGGACATTGTTCTAAGTGTACAACAGTGACACAAATATTACACACATGCCTATCCTACCTTTGCCTCACATGTCTGATGCCCTGTTTTCATATAGCAAATTCTCAGCCGGAAGTACCTATTTTCTCATAAACAGTGACGTACCGGGTCCCTTGCTGCAGAGCGAAGCCTCTTCTTCCGCTTCGCAGGGAGCCCGGTGAAGTCACCAACAGCTTCTGTAATTATTCAGATCGCAGGGAGGGGCGGTAACTAAGCTGGAAGACCTTGCGCTAAGCCACGCCCCCTCCGGCCCAGTGACTCACCATCAGCCTCAGTAATTATACAGATTGCAGGGAGGGGAGGTGACTTGGCTGGAAGACATTGTGCTAAGCCACGCTCCTCCGGTGACGTCACCGGGCATGGCACTTTCTAATGAATGAAGGAGGCAGAATATTAATGAGGAGGCGGAGTTACAACAGAGATGATCGTCAGCTGTAACCACGTGATGCCGCGCTGCGCTGGGATACACAGGGCAGTGCGGCAGGAAGTTAGGCAAAGATAAACCTAGATGTAAACAATGCGTGGGGGACCGTCGGGGCCCTCTAGAAGTGGCGAAAATACATAAAAACATATTGGGGAAACTTTAATCAGCTCTTAATAGTGAGTACTCTTTAAAAAAAAAATAATAATTTGATCCTGGACAACCCCTTTAAGTTCTGGCATTGGTGGTGCAGTGGCTGCTTCCATGATGGAAAGTCTGGTGCCTGTCCATTTATCTATTACCATCTATTTCACCAGTACACCTAAAAAGCTGTCAGAGGCAGAAAGCGAATTACCAGAGCATTCAAAAAGCTACTATAGCGAGATGACTGAGAACACTTATTCACAAATTCTATAACACCCCCCCATCCCAATGTTACTAATTTGGTACTACTATTCAGTACCCGACACCCTATACACAGACAATGCACCATTGTTTATCAATGAATCCCAAGGGTAAGCGTTTATAGGAAATCTTGTAAGCAAATATCTGGCGGTGTAAATGTATTGCCGATTACCCAATAAACAAGGGTTATTTGATTGTTTGTGCACACACAAAAATCATAGTTTACCAACAGCAGATTGTGCTGTGTAAACTCGATCTGCTGCCAGCAAACAAGTCAGTATGGGGACGAGCGATGGCATTAGCGATCGCTCCTCCCCAACTGTGGAGGAGATCGCTGCATGTGGGGGAGAACGCTTCTTCCCCGACAATCTGCTGCTCTGTTGTCCTATGTAAAGGGACCTTAAGGCAGGCATGGAGAGTGTAATGTCCCTCAAGCAACTATAGAGTTTGTTCATATTGCTTTTGCTTACAGGAGTGTGGGTCGGCAGTTTATAGTAGGGAACCGAAGCCTATGATTCCCACCCTCACCCCGTTCAGCCCTTATAAACTTCAGGCCCTGTGACCTGAGGCCTATGAGGAAGTAGAACGGTGCAGGAGATCACCGCAACCTTTTGCGTCGGGATGACGTTCATGATGTTATCATGTCATCGTGCGAGACCTAGTGCAGGAGAGTATGGTGATGTCATTGCGAGAGCGGAACACATGTAAATATATATATATACAGTTGCAAGAAAAAGTATGTGAACCCTTTGGAATGATATGGATTTCTGCACAAATTGGTCATAAAATGTGATCTGATCTTCATCTAAGTCACAACAATAGACAATCACAGTCTGCTTAAACTAATAACACACAAATAATTTAATGTTACCATGTTTTTATTGAACACACCACGTAAACATTCCCAGTGCAGGTGGAAAAAGTATGTGAACCCTTGGATTTAATAACTGGTTGAACCTCCTTTCGCAGCAATAACTTCAACCAAACGTTTCCTGTAGTTGCAGATCAGATGCGCACAACCGTCAGGAGTAATTCTTGACCATTACTCTTTACAGAACTGTTTCAGTTCAGCAATATTCTTGGGATGTCTGGTGTGAATCGCTTTCTTGAGGTCATGCCACAGCATCTCAATTGGATTGAGGTCAGGACTCTTACTGGGCAATTTCAGAAGGCGTATTTTCGTCTGTTTAAGCCATTCTGTTGTTGATTTACTTCTATGCTTTGGGTTGTTGTCCTGTTGCAACACCCATCGTCTGTTGAGCTTCCGCTGGTGGACAGATGGCCTTAAGTTCTCATGCAAAATGTCTTGATAAACTTGGGAATTCATTTTTCCTTCGATGATAGCAATCTGTCCAGGCCCTGACGCAGCAAAGCAGCCCCAAACCATGATGCCCCCACCAACATACTTCAGAGTTGGGAGGAGGTTTTGATGTTGGTGTGCTGTGCCTCTTTTTCTCCACACATAGTGTTATGTGTTTCTTCCAAACAACTCAACTTTGGTTTCATCTGTCCACAGAATATTTTACCAGTACTGATGTGGAACATCCAGGTGCTCTTGTGCAAACTGTAAACGTTCAGCAATGTTTTTTTTGGACAGCAGTGGCTTCCTCTGTGGTATCCTCCCATGAAATCCATTCTTGTTTAGTGTTTTGCGTATCGTAGATTCGCTAACAGGGATGTTAGCATATGCCAGAGACTTTTGTAAGTCTTTAGCTGACACTCTAGGATTCTTCTTCACCTCATTGAGCAGTCTGCGCTGTGCTCTTGCAGTCATCTTTACAGGACGGCCACTCCTAGGGAGAGTAGCAGCAGTGCTGAACCGTCTCCATTTATAGACAATTTGTCTTACCGTGGACTGATGAACAGCAAGGCTTTTGGAGATACTTTTATAACCCTTTCCAGCTTTATGCAAGTCAACAATTCTTAATCTTAGGTCTTCTGAGAGCTCTTTTGTGCAAGGCATCATACACATCAGGCAATGCTTCTTGTGAAAAGCAAACCCAGAACTGGTGTGTGTTTTTTATAGGGCAGGGCAGCTGTAACCAACACCTCCAATCTCATCTCATTGATTGGACTCCAGTTGGCTGACACCTCACTCCATTTAGCTCTTGGAGATGTCATTAGTCTAGGGATTCACATACTTTTTCCACCTGCACTGTGAATGTTTACATGGTGTGTTCAATAAAAACATGGTAACATTTAATTCTTTGTGTATTATTAGTTTAAAGGGAGTCTGTCACCACATTTGAGCATATTAGACTGATCAAATAGCGTTATATGTGCCACCCAGAACTTAAAAACGGTACCTTTGTTGTATCTAATAGAGTTTTCTTTCAGCCAAAAATTAACTTTTAAGATTCTGTAAATGCGCCCTCTCAAGTGCCCAGGGCGGCGTCTCAATCGTCCGAGCCCCAGGCAGCACCTCCTCAACGGCTCATAACCCCGCCCTCCGTGTGCCTCTGCCAACCCGTTTACTCTCCTCCTCTCTCCTTTTCCACTGCGACTGCGCGGTCAAATCCGTAGCGCAGTGGAAAAGGAGAGAGGAGGAGAGTAAACGGGCGGGCAGAGGCACACGGAGGGCGGGGTTATGAGCCATTGAGGAGGTGCTGCCTGGGGCTCGGACGATTGAGACGCCGCCCTGGGCACTTTTAGAGGGCGCATTTACAGAATCTTAAAAGTTCATTTTTGGCTGAAAGAAAACTCCATTAGATACAACAAAGGTACCGTTTTTAAGTTCTGGGTGGCACATATAACGCTATTTGATCAGTCTAATATGCTCAAATGTGGTGACAGAGTCCCCTTAAGCAGACTGTGATTGTCTATTGTTGTGACTTAGATGAAGATCAGATCACATTTTATGACCAATTTGTGCAGAAATCAATATCATTCCAAAGGGTTCACATACTTTTTCTTGCAACTGTATATGTATTTTTTTAAGGTATGTATGCTGGGGGGGCATTCTACAAAGAAGTGCATTCTCTATACTACAGAGGGGGTCCATTCTACAGAGAGGGACATTCTATTTCAGTGATGGTGAACCTTTTAGAGACAGAGTGCCCAAACTGTAACCCAAAAATCACATATTTATTGCAAAGTGCAATTTAACATGAATCCTACAGTCCAATAGTATATCTTCTATGTACTTTATCATTTAGCTATAGTAGCCTGCCTACATTCAATGTGCTGCCTGTGCTGTTCATAGTGCGCCCTGTGCTGATGAATGGCAGAAGTCTAAGGCATATTGGTATACCATAGACTTTTTCCAGGGTGCGGGTGCCCACAGAGAGGGCTCTGAGTGCCGCCTCTGGCACCCGTGCCATAGGTTCGCAAACACTGTTCTATATAGAGCCTTGAAAAAGTATTCATACCCCTTGAACTTTTCCGCATATTTTTCACAATACTTAAATGTATATAGGGATTTTATTTCATAGACCATCACAAAGTAGCAAGTATGTGTGAAGTGAAAAGAAAATGATACATGGATTTCAAACTTTTTAATAAAAAAAAATTTGGAAACAGTGGCATGCATTTGTATTCAGTCCATACTTTGTAGGATCACCATTCGCCACAATTACAGCTGCAAGTCATTTGGGGTATGTTTCTACCAGCTGTGCACATCTCGAGGCTGAAATTTTTTATAATTTTTCTTTACAAAATAGTTCAAGCTTAGTCATATTGAATGGAGAGCATCTGTGAATAGCAATTTTCAATCTTGCTACAGATTCTCAATGGAATTTAGGTCTCGGGCCATTCTAACACATGAATATGCTTTGATCTAAACCAGGGATGCCCAACCTGCAGCCCTCCAGCTGTTGCAAAACTACAACTCCCAGCATGCTCGGACAGCCTACAGCTATCAGCCTACAACAAGGCATGGTGGGAGTTGTAGTTTTACAAAAACTGGAGGGCCGCAGGTTGGGCATCACTGATCTAAATCATTCCATTGTAGCTCTTGCTGTATGTTTAGGGTTGTTGTCCTGCTGGAAGGTGAACCTCTGCCCCAATCTCATGTCTTTTGCAGCCTTTACCAGGTTTTCCTCCAGGATTGCCCTGTATTTAGCTCCATCCATCTACCCATCAACTCTTACCAGCTTCCCTGTCCCTTCTGAAGAAAAGCATCACCACAGCATGATGATGCCACCAACATGTTTCATGGTGGGGATGGTATGTTCAAGGTGATGTGTAGTGTTAGTTTGCCATCACACATTACCTTTTGCATTTAGGACAAAAAGTTCAACTTTGGTCTCATCTGACAAGGGCACCTTCTTCCACATGTTTGTTGTGTCCCCTACATGGCTTGTGGCAAACTGCAAACAGGACTTCTTATGGCTTGCTTTCAAAAATATCTTTCTTCTTACCACTCTTCCATAAAGTCCAGCTTTGTAGAGTACACAACTGTTGTCCTGTGGACAGATTCTCCCACCTGAGCTGTGGATCTCTGCAGCTCCTCCAGAGTGACCATGACCCACTTGGCTGCTTCTCTAATTAGTGCTCTCCTTGCCTGGGCTGTCAGTTTAGGTGGACGGCCATGTTTTGGTAGGCTTGCATTTGTGCCCTACTCCTTCCATTTTCAGATAATGGATTGAACAGTACTCAGCGAGATGTTCAGAGCTTGGGATATTTTTTTTATAACCTAACCCTGCTTTACACTTCTCCACAAGTTTTCATGATGCTGTTTAATCACTAATGCTCTCTAACAAACCTATGTGGCCTTCACAGAACAGCTCTAGTTATACTGAGAATAAATTATACACAAGTGGTGGACTCTGTTTACAAATTAGGTGACTTCTGAAGGCAATTGGTCACACAGGATTTTGTTTAGGGGTATCAGAGTAATGGGGTCAGACACACTTTCCAGATTTTTATTTATAAAAAATTTTGAAAACCCTGTATAACTTTTTTTTAACTTCACACATACTTGCTACTTTGTGTTGGTTATAACCAAATAGACAATAAAGGACAATATTCCTTGTCATGGATAGGCGTCACTATAACTCAGATTCAATGGCACAAAATAGTGATAATTAGTTGTATTAAAACATAACTTTTACTAATATAATTAAAAGATAGGCCCTAAATGTGAAAATCATACAAAATGGTAAGGTCAAAGAGCGGCAGTAGTGAAAACCAATGTGCACGGCGGCACCCAAACAATTGATTATAACGTAAAGTTGCACAGCGGCACCTGGGGTTGATAACCGTACTCCTACCGCTCTGTCGTCAACGTCCAGGGTGCAGTCCAGGGTGTACGGGCATCTGACTAGCCGCGGGCAATAGATCGCCAATCAAGTGTTGATCATGAATATTCGAATTTTGAATTTTTATCGCGAATATAGGTACTTCGAAAATTCGCAAATATTTCTAATATAGTGATATATATTCGGAATTTCGAATATTATTTTTTGTGTTGTTTTTTTATATTCGATCCCTCCCTGCTTCTAGCTTGTGGGCCAATAAGAAGGCTGCAATATACTTGACTTTAGGAGTAGTGTTGTTTGCGAATTTTGCTCTATATTCTTTTTTTTTTTTTCGAATATTCGCTATATTGCTATATATTCTTGTTTTAGAATATTACGAATATTCGAAAAAACAAAGTTATAGCAATATAGCGAATATTCGAAAAAAACTAATATAGAGCAATTTAACTAATATAGTGCTATAATCTTTTTTTTTTATAGTTGTAATTTTTTTCCAATCTGAACTCCAGATGAGAAAAAAATTACAACTATTAGACAAAGAGGATTATAGCACTATATTCAGCTAAATTGCTCTATATTCGGACAAGAATAGGACAGGTTATATTTTTTTTGCGGGCCACGGAACGGAGCAACGGATGCGGACAGCACAGGGAGTGCTGTCCGCATCTTTTGCAGCCCCATTAAAGTGAATGGATCCGCATCCAAGCCGCAAAAACTGCGGCTTGGATGCGGACCAAAACAACGTTCATGTGCTTGTAGCCTATAGAACATGCTGCGTTTTTCACGCAACGCAGAACTGATGCGTGAAAAAAAAAAGGTCATCTACACAGACACATTGAAATGAATGATTCAGGATTCAGTGCGGGTGCTATGCGCTCAAGTCACGCATTGCACCCGCACGGAAAACTAGCTCATGTGAAAGGGGCCTAAGGGTCCTGACACACAGTGCAGTTGTGATGCAGTTAAAACTGCATGCAGGTGACTACATACAGTAAGGGTGAGGCTATGCTGCAACTTTCTGTTGAGTGAATGACTGATTTCAACTTGAGTGAATGACTGATTTCAACTATTTAACACACCGCTGCAGTCCAATTGAATGCATTCAGTTGAATGCAATCTTGTGGACTAGGGCTGCCGCTATCGATTACTTTAGTAATCAAGTATTCAATGGATTAATACAACGATTAATCGAGCACTCTCAGCTTCCCCGGTGCCATCAGTCCTTTGTGCCATCAGCTCCCCCCAGTGCCATCAGTCCTCTGTGCCATTAGCTCCCCCCATGCCATCAGTCATCTGTGCCATCAGCTCCCCCGTGCCATCAGTCTTCTGAGCCATCAGTTCTCTGTGCCATCAGCTCCCCCCATGCCAGTCCTCTGTGCCATCAGTTCCCCCCATGCCATTAGTCCTCTGTGCCATCAGCTTCCCCCAAGCCTTCTGTCCTCTGGGCCATCAGCTCCCCCCAAGCCATCAGTCCTCTGTGCCATCAGCTCCCCCATGCCATCAGTCCTCTGTGCCATCAGCTCCTCCCATGCCATCAATCCTCTTTGCCATTAGCTCCCCCCAGTGCCATCAGTCCTCTGTGCTATCATCTCCCCCATGTCATCAGTCCTCTGTATAAACGGTAGAGGGAAATAGGGGGATGGGTGGGTGTTGGTAACACCTCAATTCCGCCTATTTCTGGAAACCCGTAGTGAGCGCCAATAATGGTTGGTCGGTGAGAAGGTGTTTTAGTGTGGTGTAGGTTTCTTAGAAATACAGAAAAAAATGTAGAAAACAAATGAACATAAACACACTACACTGGGTCTCAAGTGCCTAGGAGACAGTTGCCTATAGTGTCATACACCTCAATGTGTAGTAAATGAATAAGGCAAATAAGTTAGAACAAATAAGGAAAATCAGTTTTAAAAGGATACAAGTATAATAAAAATACTGAAGTATCGTATACTTATTTACTCACTTCACGAGGGGGGTGGTTTACTAGGATAAGCATAATACACCTGTAAACCAAAATCCCCCCCCCCCCCCCCAGCCTGGATTGCTTCTAGAATCTTACAAGACCGCCAAAACCCTCTGTGGGTGGATCGTTTGCCGGCCGGAAGCGCCCGGCCGCGGTGTTGCGCGTGACCGGAAGCCGATGCATGTCAGGCTGGAACGCATCACGGCTTCATGCGGTGTTTGTCTCTAGAGCGGCTCGTCGGCCTGTGCGCAGGTCCGGAAGTGGACTTTCATGACTCTGCGTTCCACGCTGGAACGCAAATTCTTCTTCCGGCCAGTGCGATTCACCTGGTTGTTCTGTCTTCGATTCTTCCATGTTAATCAGGGTCATGGTAATTTGGAGGCATTGATAGGCCATGTAAAAGAGTCTTTTTCATAAAAAAAAGTCATAATAATGTCTGTTCATTGTTTTGTATGAGGATCAAAAATAAGGATTGGGGTGCATTGATAAAAAAAGTCATAGTAATGTCTGTTCATTGTTTTGTATGAAATAAGGAATAACGATAAGGATTGGGGTGTACAGAATAAATGAATAAAAAAAATAATAAAATATAAAAAATAAAAATAAAGAATAGAAAGTAAAAAAATAAAAAGTAATGATAGGGGTTGGAATGTATAAGGTCAGTGGATAAAAAAGATAAAATACATGAAATAACATTAATGATGCGAGACTGGATCTATTGATCTCATTTGTATCGCTATTCACTTTTCTGTTGTTCATATCTTTCATACTTTGGGTATCTTTGGATGTATGGGGTTTATTAATGTGTGAAGATGCGGCTGTTGGTCATAAGGCTAAAAATGGAGATATGTTGTGATAGGGATGGGTAAAGGGATATACAATGGATATATATATACACCCCATGCAGAATTATTAGGCAAATGAGTATTTTGACCACATCATCCTCTTTATGCATGTTGTCTTACTCCAAGCTGTATAGGCTCGAAAGCCTACTACCAATTAAGCATATTAGGTGATGTGCATCTCTGTAATGAGAAGGGGTGTGGTCTAATGACATCAACACCCTATATCAGATGTGCATAATTATTAGGCAACTTCCTTTCCTTTGGCAAAATGGGTCAAAAGAAGGACTTGACAGGCTCAGAAAAGTAAAAAATAGTGAGATATCTTGCAGAGGGATGCAGCACTCTTACAATTGCAAAGCTTCTGAAGCGTGATCATCGAACAATCAAGCGTTTCATTCAAAATAGTCAACAGGGTCGCAAGAAGCGTGTGGAAAGACCAAGGCGCAAAATAACTGCCCATGAACTGAGAAAAGTCAAGCGTGCAGCTGCCAAGATGCCACTTGCCACCAGTTTGGCCATATTTCAGAGCTGCAACATCACTGGAGTGCCCAAAAGCACAAGGTGTGCAATACTCAGAGACATGGCCAAGGTAAGAAAGGCTGAAAGACGACCACTACTGAACAAGACACACAAGCTGAAACGTCAAGACTGGGCCAAGAAATATCTCAAGACTGATTTTTCTAAGGTTTTATGGACTGATTAAATGAGAGTGAGTCTTGATGGGCCAGATGGATGGGCCCGTGGCTGGATTGGTAAAGGGCAGAGAGCTCCAGTCCGACTCAGACGCCAGCAAGGTGGAGGTGGAGTACTGGTTTGGGCTGGTATCATCAAAGATGAGCTTGTGGGGCCTTTTCGGGTTGAGGATGGAGTCAAGCTCAACTCCCAGTCCTACTGCCAGTTTCTGGAAGACACCTTCTTCAAGCAGTGGTACAGGAAGAAGTCTGCATCCTTCAAGAAAAACATGATATTCATGCAGGACAATGCTCCATCACACGCGTCCAAGTACTCCACAGCGTGGCTGGCAAGAAAGGGTATAAAAGAAGAAAATCTAATGACATGGCCTCCTTGTTCACCTGATCTGAACCCCATTGAGAACCTGTGGTCCATCATCAAATGTGAGATTTACAAGGAGGGAAAACAGTACACCTCTCTGAACAGTGTCTGGGAGGCTGTGGTTGCTGCTGCACGCAATGTTGATGGTGAACAGATCAAAACACTGACAGAATCCATGGAAGGCAGGCTTTTGAGTGTCCTTGCAAAGAAAGGTGGCTATATTGGTCACTGATTTGTTATTGTTTTGTTTTTGAATGTCAGAAATGTATATTTGTAAATGTTGAGATGTTATATTGGTTTCACTGGTAAAAAAAATAATTGAAATGGGTATATATTTGTTTTTTGTTAAGTTGCCTAATAATTATGCACAGTAATAGTCACCTGCACACACAGATATCCCCCTAAAATAGCTAAAACTAAAAACAAACTAAAAACTACTTCCACAAATATTCAGCTTTGATATTAATGAGTTTTTTGGGTTCATTGAGAACATGGTTGTTGTTCAATAATAAAATTAATCCTCAAAAATACAACTTGCCTAATAATTCTGCACTCCCTGTATATATATATATATATTAGTATTAGCTCGTATGCGAATACATATAAAAGGACTTTCATAAGATATTGTATGTAATATTTATATCTAAGAGATTTGTATGTGGGGGGGGGGGGGGAATGATGGCAGTGGTGGCTTCTTATTGAGATCTGGATTTTATTGTGACTGCAGTGTAGGTGGTTAGTAGTTGGCGTGTTCTAATGTTTCATTTAGACCAAACGGGGTGAGGGTGTTGAGCTGATAAATCCAGAACATTTCCTTCCGACAAAGTTGTTGGAAGGAGGGGGATTGTTCCAATGGGATCACTTTCAGATCTAGTGGATTGCCCTCATGTAGCAATTAAAAATGGCGTGATACAGTATGTGTTAGAATTTTTCTTTTTATATTTGATCTGTGTTCGTTCATCAACTCTCTCAGTGTTTGGGTGGTGCGGCCTACATAGTAAAGGTTACAAGGACATTGGAGATAAATAATATTTTTGCTTGCACATGTCATTGGTTATTTGAATGATAGTTTCCCTATGGAGTGTGGAATATCGATTTTTCTTTCTGCAGTTTTTATCATTCGGCAACATTTGCATTTTTTGTGCCACATTTGTAGGATCCCTTGAATTCTGGTGTTTTTTTGTCTATATGTTCAGTTTTTTAGAGGCTTGTTTTTTTGGGCATGATGGGGCCAAAATATTTTTTAGGGTTTTCGCTCTCCGAAAAGTAAGTCTTGGCATTTTTGGTATTTCTTTGCCTAGTATAGGGTCTTTTAATAGTACAGACCAGTGTTTGGCAGGGGCGTCTTTGCCGCAGGGCCGTCTTTGCCGCAGGGCAAAAGGGGCAGCTGCCCCGGGCTCAGTTGCTCCTGGGGGCCCAAGGGAGCTCAGTTTCCCGACTCCCATTCACTAGTGCCAGGGGCGTCGCTAGGTTAAAACATTCGGGGCCTGGGCCCTGGATGTTTTGTCCCAGGCCCCGAATGTCCTGCCTGCCTGATAGATACAACTGTATTGCCGTACACAGAACGGCAATACAATTTAATCTAATACACTGGGAAGAGGTGAAGGATCTGTGGTGACATCACAGGTCATGTGATCAGCAAAACAGGCTGTGATAGGATGACTTGGATGTTGTCACCATCATGTGACCAGTGCAGGATTGGACCGGAGTGAAGAGGAGAAGGAGCCTAATGGTGATGTCTGTACATGAGGAGAGGTAAGTTAAGGGAGAGGCAGAGCAATGCTGGCAGTTGTAGTTATTACAAAGAAAAAATGTGGGGGATTCAATCAGCACAACCCTATATGTAGGTGCACATTGCTATGGCGAAATACATATACAAAGAAAAAGACACAAATGCAATGGCACTCTGCAACCAGCATTCTGCCCTGCCTCTATGCTGGATGAGGCATTGGTGTACATTTTGGCCAAAGCGTAATAAGCCACTCACCACGTCAAGGTCGCCTCTATGGAGTGGACCCTAACACTAGTTCCTACCTGTTTGTGGGCCATGACAGCCACACAAAGTCCAGGGAATGCAGGTGCAGCATGCACGCCAAGCACACTCTGCTTTTAACCCCGTCCGGTGCCATTACAGCTTTCATCGGATCCAGGGATGCAAGTACCAACATGCATGCTGAGCCCACTATATACTTCTCCTGGAGCCAAATGGCTACTGGTAGGTGCTATATATGCAGACTCAGTTTTATACTGACTTTAAAACCAGCCTCCAGGACAGATTGACTGGTCAGGTGTGCATGACTGCATGGAGATTGCCACGCCTCCAATATATACTACAAAGAAAAAATGTGGGGGATTCAATTAGCGCAACCCTATATGTAGGTGCACATTGCTATGGCGAAATACATATACAAAGAAAAAGACACAAATGCAATGGCACTCTGCAACCAGCATTCTGCCCTGCCTCTATGCTGGATAAAGCATTGGTGTACATTTTGGCCAAAGCGTAATAAGCCACTCACCACGTCAAGGTCGCCTCTATGGAGTGGTCCCTAACACTAGTTCCTACCTGTTTGTGGGCCATGACAGCCACACAAAGTCCAGGGAATGCAGGTGCAGCATGCACGCCAAGCACACTCTGCTTTTAACCCCGTACGGTGCCATTACAGCTTTCATCGGATCCAGGGATGCAAGTACGAACATGCATGCTGAGCCCACTATATACCTCCCTGGATCCGATGAAAGCTGTAATGGCACCGGACGGGGTTAAAAGCAGAGTGTGCTTGGCGTGCATGCTGCACCTGCTTTCCCTGGACTTTGTGTGGCTGTCATGGCCCACAAACAGGTAGGAACTAGTGTTAGGGACCACTCCATAGAGGCGACCTTGACGTGGTGAGTGGCTTATTACGCTTTGGCCAAAATGTACACCAATGCCTCATCCAGCATAGAGGCAGGGCAGAATGCTGGTTGCAGAGTGCCATTGCATTTGTGTCTTTTTCTTTGTAGTTGTAGTTATTTAACTAGGATGTATGTTAGGGCTGAAGGGAGGGATGTTATTGACATGGAACTGTGTGCTTGAGGTGGCTGGGGGATGGAGTGATGTTATTTACATGGGACTGTATGTTGAAAGTGGATGGTGGAGGGGAATGATGTTTATGTACATGGGACTTAATGTTTAGGCTACGTTCACACTTGCGTTTGGGGATCCGCTTGTGAGATCCGTTTTAAGGCTCTCACAAGCAGCCCCAAATGCATTCTGAATGGATGCGGATCCTTTCAGAATGCATTCGTTCGTCTCCGTACGGCCCCCCGTTCCGTTTTGGAGGCGGACCCCAAAATGCTGCAAGCAGCGTTTTTGTGTCCGCATGGCCTTGCGGAGCCAAACGGATCCGTCCTGACTTACAATGTAAGTAAATGGGGACGGATGCCTTTGCATTGACACAAAATGGTGCAATTGTAAACGGATCCGTCCCCCTCTGACTTTCAATGTAAGTCAGGACGGATCCGTATTGGGACTTAGAAATTCAAATCTAATACAAACGAATCGGTCCTGAACGGATGCATTCGTTTGTATTATCGGTGCGGATCCGTCCTGTACAAGTACAGGACAGATCCGCACGAACCCAAGTGTGAAATTAGCCTTAGGGGGTGATGTTTACATGGGATTGTGCGTTGGAGGCGGCTGGGGAGGAGGTGATGTTATTTACATGGGACTGTATGGTGGAGGGAGGATTATAACTGCAGGGGGCACTGCAGATCCAGGGGACATTATAGGCGGTCTTATTACTACTAGGGGCTCTATAGGAGGATCTTACAGATCCGCCTTATTTCTACTAAGCGCACTATGGGGGCCTTATTACTACTGAGGGGTCTGTAGGGAGCTTTATTACCACTGGGGGAACAATAGGGGGCCTTATTTCTACTGGGGGGCTCAGTGAGGGTATTATTAATATGGGAGGGCTCTTCTAATAATGGGGGCATTGTTGAGGAGCATTATCACGGTTGGGGAAGTGTTACTAATGAGGGCATTCTAGAAGGGAATTACTATTGGTGGGACTATGAGGAGCACTATTACTATGGGGGGCAGTAATGTTTCTTCAGGATAGTATTTGGGGGTATTGGGGGGGGGGGGCAGGGGCGTAACTAAAGGCTCATGGGCCCCGGTGTGAGAGTTCAGCTTGGGCCCCCCTTCCCTCAGTGCTTTGTGTGTCTTATGTGGCACAAGGGTCTTTGGGCCCCTTCATGCTCCTGGGCCCGGTAGCGACTGCTACCTCTGCACCCCCTATAGCTACACCCCTGGGGGGGGGGGACACAGCAAGCAGCAGGATAACACTGTGGGGACTCCAATTGGGGGATAATGATAGAATGTGAGGAAGCTAAGATGTCTGTGTGTCACACTCTGCAGAGACGAGGCGGCTGAGAGAAGTTGTCCAGACCGAGTGGAGAAGATGATGAGAGAGAAGATCTACAGAGAAGATGATGACAGAGAGGAGACGTCACCTGGAGGCCCTGGACGTGACAGGTAAGTGCTGCTGTATAGCAAGTACAGCAAAGTGCGGGGGGGGGGGGGGGGGGGCTAGGGGGCGGGATCCAGGGGGCCCAAGTAAATTCTTGCCCAGGGTCCAATCAATATTAAAGACGGCCCTGGTGTTTGGTTAGAATTTGTCTGATTGTTTGGTGGTTCTGATTATATCTTGTTATTAAAGGGGGTTTCTTTCAGTTTCGTGTCTTTTTATCTGGGTTGGAGACTCTGTTTCTGGTCTATTTGTGAGATTTTCTTTTTCGAATTCTTGATGAGCTGCGGGGGATATCCTTTTTCTATGAATCTTTGGCTCAGGGTCTCTATTTGTGTTTTCATGGTGTCGGTATTTGTGCAGTTGCGTCTTATTCGTTTAATCTGACTGAAGGGTATGTTAGTTTTCCATTTATAGTAGTGACAACTGTTGAAATCTAAAAAGCTGTTGGCGTCTACATTTTTTAAGTGTGTGCTGGTGGAGATAATGTTGTCTTTGCTCTTGAGATGGAGGTCTAGGAAAACTGCATTTATTGGGTCGGATTCTAGTGTTAGATTTATATTCCAATCATTCTTATTGAGAGTATCTGTAAATGTTCTAAGGTCCTCACTGTTTCCCTGCCAAATGATGATGATGTCATCAATATATCTTTTGTAAAATTTAATGTTGGGGTGTTTTAGTAGGCCATGTTGGTCCTCGAAAGCACCCATGAACAGGTTTGCATATGAAGGTGCAAATTTGGTGCCGATTGCTGTTCCTTTAGTTTGGATGTAAAATTTCTCTTTGTAGGTGAAATAATTGTGGCATAGGATGAATTCTATGGATCTGACAATAAAATCTTTTTGTACGGGTGACATGACGGTGTCGGTGTCTAAAAATGTTTTTGTGGCTTTTAGGCCTAATGAGTGTATGATATTGCTATATAGTGATGTTACATCTAGCGTGGCCCAGATGAAGTCATCCTGCTACGTGACCTCATCAAGGCTCTGGGTGAGGTGTGCTGAGTCTTTCAGGTGAGATGGTAGGGTAATCACATATCTTTGGAGAATGCAGTCAATGTATTCAGATAGATTAGAGGTTAGAGAGTCTATGCCTGAGATTATAGGTCTACCGGGGGATCTTTCAGGGATTTATGTATTTTGGGGAGGTAGTAGAATCGTGCAATGGCTGGATGGATTACTTTTAGGTATTTTTGTTCTTTTTTGTCTAGGATTCCTAGGGATGATCCCTGATCTATTTAGATCATGAAGTTGAGTTCTATAGTTTTTAGTGGGATCTTCTGTGAGGGGTCTATAGTAGTTTGTGTCTGACAGGATTCTTTGGGCCTCTTTTTTGTATTGATCGGTGTCGAGGACGACTATCCCTCCTCCTTTATCTGCATTTTTTATAATAATGTTTGGGTTATTTTTTAGGCTTTTTAGAGCTCTTTTCTGATTGGTGTTCAAATTTTCTGGTGTAGTTTTGGGGGGTGTTGATTTGGATTTATTTGGTTTTGTTGTTCTGATGTCTAGCGGGCCTTTTGTTGAGGGGAATGCTTGTTTGAGGTAATCTAGAACCATATTATAGTAACTTTCTAGGTGCGGGCCTCTACTTTCTAGGGGGCGAAAAGAGGATTTGTTTTTTAGTGGGGGTTTTATGGTAATTGTAGGTTCTGGAGTGTATGTGTCATCATGGGCTTGAGTTGGTGCCGATGAGGTGGAAGCTATTGCATCGTCTGTTACAGTGGTATTGGAGTCTGAGTTTTCATTTGGATTTTTATTTATATTTGCCCCAGAGTTTTTGATACAAAAGTGGCGCTGAAGAGTTAGTCTCCTGATAAACTGGTTAAGGTCTACAAATAGCTCAAATAAGTCTGGTTTGTTGGTGGGCAGAAAGAGAGACCCTTGCTGAGTAGTTGGATCTCTGTTTTTTTTAATCAAAGTCCGATTTTATGGTAATTGAGTTTTTGGTTTGTGTTTTTTGTTTGTTGGTAGACTGTTTCCTACCACCTCTACATCCTCTGTAGCGGGGTTTGGTCTTTTTTGGGGGTTCGGAATAGGACTGTAGAAGTTGGTGATTTTTAGAGGTTCCTGTAGTTTTGGTAAGGTGGGGTGGGAGGGGCCTGGTGTGGAAATGAGTGTGTTTAGGATTTGTGTGCTGTATAGGTTTAGGCGGGGCGGGGGTAGTGTGAGGGATGGTGAGGCCCCCCCAGGTCCTGTCTTGTTGAGCGTAGATAGCTGTTCTAGGAGAGGACTTTCTGTTAGATTGGGGGGTAAGTCTAAAAAATGCTGGTCTGGACTTGGATAGGAGGAGCTGACTAAGTGGGTAGTGATGTTGAGTGGGGAGAAGGGATGGAGTGAGTCTTGATCCGTGTCCGTTCCTGGTTTGGCCTCACTAGGATTTTGGCATGGAAAATGATGGGAGGGGGGTGAGACACATAGGGGTATGTTTTTGGCCTACATAGCTCCAGATGTGTGATACGGCAAGGTGTTTGGTCCATGTTGCTTGAGGTGTGGTGTAAATAGAGACATCTGGGTCACATTCGTGTGTTGGGGGTAGGAAGGTTGGGAGATTGGTGGTGTGGAGGTTTTTTGGCTCTATCATGTTTGTGGGATAGGGAATGGTCTGCAGTCTCTTGGGCGAGTTTGGTGGAGCATTGTATCCGTTGTATTTGTTGTTGTATATTATTTTGTCTTTTTTCTCATGTCTGCTTGCTGCCTCAGCGTAGGTTTTAGGTCTCACAGCTTTTTCATTATTAATATTGTATCTATACGGTTTGGGGGCTTGTCTATTGTTCGGGGGAATGTTGGTTCTGTGTGGGGAGTTCGGATTTTTTGATGGAAAGGTTTTGTATGTTGAGGCTCTTGGTCTTTTGTGGGGTTTCCTTTCCCAAGTTCTTATTAGATTATTACTATAGTCCTTAAGGTCTCTAAGAAGTTTAGTCTATTTTGATCTTACTTGATTATATCCATATATCCTTAGGTGTTCTTTTAGATTGTTTAGGGGTGGACTCATTTCGGGGGTGGCTCTGTTCTTTTTGAGGTGGTGGTGGAGAATGTGGGTGAGATTTATACATGTGTTCTTACGTTTGGCTATAAGAATCTTTATAAAGGACTGGGAACAGTTATCACTGATGTGTAACCAATCTGTATTGAAAGCATGATCGTTGGGAAATGTTGGTTTAAGTGACAGTCTTAATCCGCTGAGGAAGAGGTCTAAGGCTAGGTATACTTTAAGAAAAAAGTGAACAATTTCATTATGAATAGAGTTTTTTGCATCGTTGAGAATGGTGTAATGAAAGTTATTATCCATGTTCTCTGTGGGGGCATTGGTGTGTGTAGTCCATGAGTTCATCTGAATTGTTCTAATAGTCTCAAAATTTCCTGGTTGAGTAGTAGGGACACTTCTTTTTTGACTCTCGGTATGATGTTCTGGACGTCGTCCCTGAGGTAACTCCATCGTGTGTCAGCCTCTTTTCCTCTGATCGTTGAGGGCGGTGTCCTCAGACGATCCATATGGGGTATAAAGGAAGAGAGAAAGTTTGAGGGTTAGTCAGATCTGATGGAATGGACTCCACCGGATCTGAAAAACTTGAGGCGCCAGGGGTTTTAGGAGTAAAGTGGAGAAGACAGAGTGGTAGATAGAGTGGTAGATAGGTTACTCAGGGTTTGGTAAGCAGACTAGAGTGTCTGCATGTGTGGGATATAAAGGGTAGAGGGAAATAGGGGGACCGGTGGGTGTTGGTAACACCTCAATAACGCCTATTTCTGGAAACCCGTAGTGAGCGCCAATAATGGTTGGTCGGTGTGGTGTAGGTTTCTTAGAAATACAGAAAAAAAGACAGAAATTTTTTTAGAAAAAAAATGAACATAAACACACTACACTGGGTCTCAAGTGCCTAGGAGACCGTTGCCTATAGTGTCATACACGTCAATGTGTAGTAAATGAATAAGGCGAATAAGTTAGAACAAATAAGTAAAATCCGTTTTAAAAGGATACAAGTATAATACAAATACTGAAGTATCGTATACTTATTTACTCACTTCACACGGGTGCTTCTGTTCACTTGTCTTTATTAGGGTATATATCCGGCTCAACGCGTTTCGGGACAGGCATGTCCCTTCATCAGGAGCAATAGTTTCATGAATGTGATGGCAGGGTATTTATACCCTTTGGTTATTATCAAAAAGGGCGCCAATCTAGCAAAAAAGCGCCAAACACACAGAAGGACCGCCCAAAAAATGAAAAAAGACCGCCAAAACCCTCTGTAGACGGATCGTTTGCCGCATTCCTCGGCTGGCCGGAAGTGGAAGTGCCCGGCCGCGGTGTTCCGCATGACCGGAAGCCGGTGCGTGTCAGGCTGGAAAGCATCGCGGCTTCATGCGATGTTGGTCTCTGGAGCGGCTCGGCGGCCTGTGTGCAGGTCCGGAAGTGGACTTTCATGACGCTGCATTCCATGCTGGAACGCTAATTCTTCTTCCGGCCAGTGCAATTCACAAAAGGCCCGCTACCAAAAGACATCAGAACAACAAAACCAAATAAATCCAAATCAACACCCCCCAAACCTACACCAGAGAATTTGAACACCAATCAGAAAAGAGCTCTAAAAAGCCTCAAAAATAACCCAAACATTATTATAAAAAATGCAGATAAAGGAGGAGGGATAGTCATCCTCGACACAGATCAATACAAAAAAGAGGCCCAAAGAATCCTGTCAGACACAAACTACTATAGACCCCTCACAGAAGATCCCACTAAAAACTATAGAACTCAACTTCATGATCTGATAGATCAGGGATAATCCCTAGGAATCCTAGACAAAAAATAACAAAAATACCCAAAAGTAACCCATCCAGCCATTGCACAATTCTCTTACCTCCCCAAAATACATAAATCCCTGAAAGATCCCCCGGTAGACCTATAATCTCAGGCATAGACTCTCTAACCTCTAATCTATCTGAATACATTGACGGCATTCTCCAAAGATATGTGATTACCCTACCATCTCACCTGAAAGACTCAGCACACCTCACCCAGAGCCTTGATGAGGTCACGTAGCAGGATGACTTCATCTGGGCCACGCTAGATGTAACATCACTATATAGCAATATCATACACTCATTAGGCCTAAAAGCCACAAAAACATTTTTAGACACCGTCATGTCACCCGTAGAAAAAGATTTTATTGTCAGATCCATAGAATTCATCCTATGCCACAATTATTTCACCTACAAAGAGAAATTTTACATCCAAACTAAAGGAACAGCAATCGGCACCAAATTTGCACCTTCATATGCGAACCTGTTCATGGGTGCTTTCGAGGACCAACATGGCCTACTAAAACACCCAAACATAAAATTTTACAAAAGATATATTAATGACATCATCTTCATTTGGCAGGGAAACAATGAGGACCTTAGAACATTTACAGATACTCTCAATAAGAATGATTGGAATATAAATCTAACACTAGAATCCGACCCAATAAATGCAGTTTTCCTAGACCTCCATCTCAACAGCAAAGACAACATTATCTCCACCAGCACACACTTTAAAAATGTAGATGCCAACAGCTTTTTAGATTTCAACAGTTGTCACTACCATAAATGGAAAACTAACATACCCTTCAGTCAGATTAAACTAATAAGACGCAACTGCACAAATACAGACACCATGAAAACACAAATAGAGACCCTGAGCCAAAGATTCATAGAAAAAGGATATCCCCCGCAGCTCATCAAGAATTCGAAAAAGAAAATCTCACAAATAGACCAGAAACAGAGTCTCCAACCCAGATCAAAAGACACGACACTGAAAGAAACCCCCTTTAGACCGGGCCTAATAACAAGATATAATCAGAACCACCAAACAATCAGACAAATTCTAACCAAACACTGGTCTGTACTATTAAAAGACCCTCTACTAGGCAAAGAAATACCAAGACTTACTTTTCGGAGACCGAAAACCCTAAAAAATATTTTGGCCCCATCATGCCCAAAAAAACAAGCCCCTAAAAAAACTGAACATATAGACAAAAAACCACCAGAATTCAAGGGATCCTCCAAATGTGGCATAAAAAAATGCAAATGTTGCCGAATGATAAAAACTGCAGAAAGAGAAATCGATATTCCACACTCCATAGGGAAACTATCATTCAAATAACCAATGACATGTGCAAGCAAAAATATTATTTATCTGCTCCAATGTCCTTGTAACCTTTACTATGTAGGCCGCACCACCCAAACCCTGAGAGAGCTGATGAACGAACACAGATCAAATATAAAAATAAAAATTCCAACACATACTGTATCACGCCATTTTTCATTGCTACATGAGGGCAATCCTCTAGATCTGAAAGTGATCCCATTGGAACAATCCCCCTCCTTCCAACAACTTTGTCGGAAGGAAATGTTCTGGATTTATCAGCTCAACACCCTCACCCCGTTTGGTCTAAATGAAACATTAGAACACGCCAACTACTAACCACCTACACTGCAGTCACAATAAAATCCAGATCTCAATAAGAAGCCACCACTGCCATCATTCCCCCCCCCCCCCCACATACAAATCTCTTAGATATAAATATTACATACAATATCTTATGAAAGTCCTTTTATATGTATTCGCATACGAGCTAATACTTTATCTATTTATCTATTCACCCAATCATATATATAATTTTTGATCCATGCACCAACCCAGAAACACAGTGCACGAAACAACAAGATTATGATGTCAAAGAATACAGAGAGAACCGTTACCACAACTATCGGACACCACAGGAGGTCCCAATCCCACCATACATCCCTCCACAATATCTCTACAAGAAGTCCAGACCCCATGCCAAATTGATATATATATATATATATATATATATATATCCATTGTATATCCCTTTACCCATCCCTATCACAACATATCTCAATTTTTAGCCTTATGACCAACAGCCGCATCTTCACACATTAATAAACCCCATACATCCAAAGATACCCAAAGTATGAAAGATATGAACAACAGAAAAGTGAATAGCGAAACAAATGAGATCAATAGATCCAGTCTCACATCATTAATGTTATTTCATGTATTTTATCTTTTTTATCCACTGACTCTATACTTTCCAACCCCTATTATTACTTTTTATTTTTTTACTTTCTATTCTTTATTTTTATTTTTTATATTTTATTATATTTTTTTATTCATTGATTCTGTACTCCCCAATCCTTATCTTTATTCCTTATTTCATACAAAACAATGAACAGACATTACTATGACTTTTTTATCAATGCACCCCAATCCTTATTTTTATTCCTCATACAAAACAATGAACAGACATTATTATGACTTTTTTTTATCAAAAAGACTATTTTACATGGCCTATCAATGCCTCCAAATTACCATGACCCTGATTAACATGGAAGAATCGAAGACAGAACAACCAGGTGAATCGCACTGGCTGGAAGAAGAATTTGTGATCCAGTGTGGAACGCAGCGTCATGAAAGTCCACTTCCGGACCTGCGCACAGGCCGCCGAGCCGCTCCAGAGACAAACACCGCATGAAGCCGCGATGCGTTCCAGTCTGACACGCATCGGCTTCCGGTCATGCGCAACACCGTGGCCAGGCACTTCCGCTTCCGGCCAGCCGAGGACTGCGGCAAACGATCTGCCCACAGAGGGTTTTGGCGGTCTTTTTTTGTTTTTTTGGGCGGTCCTTCTGTGTGTTTGGCGCTTTTTTGCTAGATTGGCGCCCTTTATAATAATAACCAAAGGGTATAAATACCCTGCCATCACATTCATGAAACTATTGCTCCTGATGAAGGGACGTGCCTGTCCCGAAACGCGTTGAGCCGGATATATACCCTAATAAAGACAAGTGAACAGAAGCACCCGTGTGATTGGCTGCCTTCATCCTGTAAGATTCTAGAAGCGATCCAGGCTGGGGGGGGGTTTGGTTTACAGGTGTATTATGCTTATCCTAGTAAACCACCCCCCTCGTGAAGTGAATAAATAAGTATACGATACTTCAGTATTTTTATTATACTTGTATCCTTTTAAAACGGATTTTACTTATTTGTTCTAACTTATTCGCCTTATTCATTTACTACACATTGACGTGTATGACACTATAGGCAACGGTCTCCTAGGCACTTGAGACCCAGTGTAGTGTGTTTATGTTCATTTTTTTTCTACATTTTTTCTGTATTTCTAAGAAACCTACACCACACTAAAACACGTTCTCACCGACCAACCATTATTGGCGCTCACTACGGGTTTCCAGAAATAGGCGGAATTGAGGTGTTACCAACACCCACCGGTCCCCCTATTTCCCTCTACCCTTTATATCCCACACATGCAGACACTCTAGTCTGATTGGCAAACCCCGAGCAGCCTATCTACCACTCTATCTACCACTCTGTCTTCTCCACTTTACTCCTATAAACCCCTGGCGCCTCAAGTTTTTCAGATCCGGTGGAGTCCATTCCATCAGATCTGACTAACCCTCAAACTTTCTCTCTTCCTTTATACATCAGTCCTCTGTGCCATCAGCTCTCCCCATGCCATCAGTTCTCTGTGCTATCAGCTCCCCCCAGTGCCATCAGTCCTCTGTGCCATCAGCTCTCCCCATGCCATCAATCCTCTGTACCATTAGCTCCTCCCAGTGCCATCAGTCCTCTGTGCCATCAGCTCCCTCCATGCCATCCGTCATTTGTGCTATTAGTTCCCCCCATGCCATTCGTCTGCCATCAGCCCCCCGTTACCAGTCCTCTGCGCCATCAGCTCCCACCATGCCATCAGTCCTTTGTGCCATCATCTCCACCCCATGCCATCAGTCCTCTGTGCCATCAGCTCCCCCCATGCTATCAGTCCTCTGTGCCATCAGCTCCCCCCATGCCATCACCAGTCCTTTGTGCCATCAGCTCCCCCATGCTATCAGCTCCCCCCATGCCATCAGTCCTCTGTGCCATCAGTCATCTATGCCATCAGCTCCCCCCAGTGCCATCAGTCCTCTGTGCCATCAGCCCCCCCCCCAGTGCCATCAGTCCTCTGTGCCCTTAGCTCCCCCAGTGCCATGAGTCCTCAATGCCATTATTTAGTCCCCCAGTGACACTATCTCCCACTCCTAGCCATCAGTCCCCAGCGCCAGTGAAATAGATACCTTTCCTGTAGGGGCACCACTAACACTCCACAGCTCTACTTGCTTCCTCTCTGTGCGCTGCACTGGGACCTGATGTCTTACAGCGTCAGGTCATAGTGTGCGCTTGCATGCACTATGTCCTGACAATGTGTCAAGATACAGTGTGGTGCGGGCAGGCGACCATAGAGCGTGAGTAATAGCAAGTGCTTCACTCCTGCTCCGTGGTCACATGACACAAACGAATCCTCAATGCAAAAAATTTGCATCAAGGATTTTTCTGTGGCGAGTTACTCGATTTAATCGAGTAATTGTTGCAGCCCTATTGTGGACTGCAGCTGTCATTCAATAGTAAAAAAATCACTTGCGCTACAAAAAAATTGCAGTATAGCTCAGGCTTTACTGCATCAACAGACATGCATTCATACCGCAGTTATAGAAATTAGCAAGTTTAGTATCTAATTAAACCCTGGTGTTCTGCATAGGAGAAATCATCTAAATGATTAAATGAATTGGCTGGCTACATTCAAAAACTGTGACGTAAATGTTTGTAGATGCAGTAACTGCAAATGCATCCAACTACGCTGTGTGGCCGCAACCTAAAAGCAGTTAAATAGCTAATGCACGAAATGAATTAATAAAGAGATCGGATATAGTAATTAAAGAAGCTGATAAGGGTGGAAAAGTTGTTCTAATGGATAGTTATGTGTATAAATCACAAATTTTGAAAATGTTGGGAGATTCAGCAACTTACTCCCTATTGAAGAGCAATCCTTACTCCCTCTGTCAGAAAAAATTGCAAGATATGGTGCAGTGTGGTTTCACCATGGGTATTTTGAGCCAAACAGAAATGGAATATATGTGTGAAACATCCCATCGTTCCTATTTTTCATGCTTTACCCAAGATACATAAAGGAGAGTTTCCACCCGTATGAGACCAATAGTTGCTGGTATTGGTTCTTACTCTGAGAAATTATCAGAGTGGGTGGATTCTCGCCTGCAACCTTTGGTACCGCTAATTCCCGGACATCTGAAAGATTCACGCACTGTATTGCAAGCTTGCGACAGTTTAGAGTGGAATGCTAATTATGAATGGATAACAGCATGATCAATGACAGGGGGGTGATCAGGTTGTCTATATGGGGTGATCACCCCCCTGTCATTGATCACCCCCCTGTAAGGCTCCATTCAGATGTCCGTACGTGTTTTGCGGATCTGATCCATGTATCCGTGGATCCGTAAAAATCATACGGACGTCTGAATGGAGCCTTACAGGGGGGTGATCAATGACAGGGGGGTGATCAATGACAGGGGGGTGATCAGGGAGTCTATATGGGGTGATCACCCCCCTGTCATTGATCACCCCCCTGTAAGGCTCCATTCAGATGTCTGTACGTGTTTTGCGGATCCGATCCATGTATCCGTGGATCCGTAAAAATCATAAGGACGTCTGAATGGAGCCTTACAGGGGGGTGATCAATGACAGGGGGGTGATCAATGACAGGGGGGTGATCAGGGAGTCTATATGGGGTGATCACCCCCCTGTCATTGATCACCCCCCTGTAAGGCTCCATTCAGATGTCTGTACGTGTTTTGCGGATCCGATCCATGTATCCGTGGATCCGTAAAAAACATACGGACGTCTGAATGGAGCCTTACAGGGGGGTGATCAATGACAGGGGGGTGATCAATGACAGGGGGGTGATCAGGGAGTCTATATGGGGTGATCACCCCCCTGTCATGGATCACCCCCCTGTAAGGCTCCATTCAGATGTCCGTATGTGTTTTGCGGATCCGATCCATGTATCCGTGGATCCGTAAAACACATACGGACGTCTGAATGGAGCCTTACAGGGGGGTGATCAATGACAGGGGGGTGATCACCCCATATAGACTCCCTGATCACCCCCCTGTCATTGATCACCCCCCTGTCATTGATCACCCCCTGTAAGGCTCCATTCAGACATTTTTTTGGCCCAAGTTAGCGGAAATTTTTATTTTATTTTTTTCTTACAAAGTCTCATATTCCACTAACTTCTGTCAAAAAATAAAATCTCACATGAACTCACCATATTCCTCACGGAATCCAAATGCGTAAAATTTTTTAGACATTTATATTCCAGACTTCTTCTCACGCTTTAGGGCCCCTAAAATGCCAGGGCAGTATAAATACCCCACATGTGACCCCATTTCGGAAAGTAGACACCCCAAGGTACTCGCTGAGGGGCATATTGAGTCCATGAAAGATTGAAATTTTTGTCCCAAGTTAGCGGAAAGGGAGACTTTGTGAGAAAAACAAAAATAATCTATTTCCGCTAACTTGTGGCAAAATTTTTTTTTTTTCTTTGAACTCGCCATGCCCCTTATTGAATACCTTGGGGTGTCTTCTTTCTAAAATGGGCTCACATGTGGGGTATTTATACTGCCCTGGTATTTTAGGGGCCCTAAAGCGTGAGAAGAAGTCTGGGATCCAAATGTCTAAAAATGCCCTCCTAAAAGAAATGTGGGCCCCTTTGCGCATCTAGGCTGCAAAAAAGTGTCACACATCTGGTATCGCCGTACTCAGGAGAAGTAGGGCAATGCGTTTTGGGGTGTCATTTTACATATACCCATGCTGGGTGAGAGAAATATCTCGGTCAAATGTCAACTTTGTATAAAAAAATGGGAAAAGTTGTCTTTTTTCCGAGATATTTATCTCACCCAGCATGGGTATATGTAAAATGACACCCCAAAACACATTGCCCAACTTCTCCTGAGTACGGCAATACCACATGTGTGACACTTTTTTGCAGCCTAGGTGGGCAAAGGGGCCCACATTCCAAAGAGCACCTTTAGGATTTCACAGGTCATTTTTTACACATTTTGATTTCAAACTACTTACCACACATTAGGGCCCCTAGAATGCCAGGGCAGTATAACTACCCCACAAGTGACCCCATTTTGGAAAGAAGACACCCCAAGGTATTCCGTGAGGAGCATGGCGAGTTCCTAGAATTTTTTATTTTTTGTCACAAGTTAGCGGAAAATGATGATTTTTTTTTTCTTACAAAGTCTCATATTCCACTAACTTGTGACAAAAAATAAAAACTTCCATGAACTCACTACGCCCATCACGAAATACCTTGGGGTGTCTTCTTTTCAAAATGGGGTCACTTGTGGGGTAGTTATACTGCCCTGGCATTTTAGGGGCCCAAATGCGTGCAAAGTAGTTTGAAATCAAAATCTGTAAAAAATGGGCGGTGAAATCCGAAAGGTGCTCTTTGGAATGTGGGCCCCTTTGCCCACCTAGGCTGCAAAAAAGTGTCACACATCTGGTATTGCCGTACTCAGGAGAAGTTGGGGAATGTGTTTTGGGGTGTCATTTTACATATACCCATGCTGGGTGAGAGAAATATCTTGGCAAAAGACAACTTTTCCCATTTTTTTATACAAAGTTGGCAATTGACCAGGATATTTATCTCACCCAGCATGGGTATATGTAAAATGACACCCCAAAACACATTGCCCAACTTCTCCTGAGTACGGCAATACCAGATGTGTGACACTTTTTTGCAGCCTAGGTGGCCAAAGGGGCCCACATTCCAAAGAGCACCTTTCGGATTTCACCGGCCATTTTTTACAGATTTTGATTTCAAACTACTTACCACACATTTGGGCCCCTAGAATGCCAGGGCAGTATAACTACCCCACAAGTGACCCCATTTTGGAAAGAAGACACCCCAAGGTATTCCGTGAGGGGCATGGCGAGTTCCTAGAATTTTTTATTTTTTGTTACAAGTTAGCGGAAAATGATAATTTTTTTTCTTACAAAGTCTCATATTCCACTAACTTGTGACAAAAAATTAAAACTTCCATGAACTCACTATGCCCATCACGAAATACCTTGGGGTGTCTTCTTTTCAAAATGGGGTCACTTGTGGGGTAGTTATACTGCCCTGGCATTTTAGGGGCCCAAATGCGTGCAAAGTAGTTTGAAATCAAAATCTGTAAAAAATGGCCGGTGAAATCCGAAAGGTGCTCTTTGGAATGTGGGCCCCTTTGCCCACCTAGGCTGCAAAAAAGTGTCACACATCTGGTATTGCCGTACTCAGGAGAAGTTGGGGAATGTGTTTTGGGGTGTCATTTTACATATACCCATGCTGGGTGAGAGAAATATCTTGGCAAAAGACAACTTTTCCCATTTTTTTATACAAAGTTGGCAATTGACCAGGATATTTATCTCACCCAGCATGGGTATATGTAAAATGACACCCCAAAACACATTGCCCAACTTCTCCTGAGTACGGCAATACCAGATGTGTGACACTTTTTTGCAGCCTCGGTGGGCAAAGGGGCCCACATTCCAAAGAGCACCTTTCGGATTTCACCGGCCATTTTTTACAGATTTTGATTTCAAACTACTTCGCACGCATTTGGGCCCCTAAAATGCCAGGGCAGTATAACTACCCCACAAGTGACCCCATTTTGGAAAGAAGACACCCCAAGGTATTTCGTGATGGGCATAGTGAGTTCATGGAAGTTTTTATTTTTTGTCACAAGTTAGTGGAATATGAGACTTTGTAAGAAAAAATAAATAAATAAATCATCATTTTCCTCTAACTTGTGACAAAAAATAAAAAGTTCTATGAACTCACTATGCCCATCAGCGAATACCTTAGGGAGTCTACTTTCCGAAATGGGGTCATTTGTGGGGTGTTTGTACTGTCTGGGCATTGTAGAACCTCAGGAAACATGACAGGTGCTCAGAAAGTCAGAGCTGCTTCAAAAAGCGGAAATTCACATTTTCGTACCATAGTTTGTAAACGCTATAACTTTTACCCAAACCATTTTATTTTTTTACCCAAACATTTTTTTTTTTATCAAAGACATGTAGAACAATAAATTTTGAGAAAAATTTATATATGGATGTCGTTTGTTTTACAAAATTTTACAACTGAAAGTGAAAAATGTCATTTTTTGGCAAAAAAATCGTTAAATTTCGATTAATAACAAAAAAAGTAAAAATGTCAGCAGCAATGAAATACCACCAAATGAAAGCTCTATTAGTGAGAAGAAAAGGAAGTAAAATTCATTTGGGTGGTAAGTTGCATGACCGAGCAATCAACGGTGAAAGTAGTGTAGGTCAGAAGTGTAAAAAGTGGCCTGGTCATTAAGGGTGTTTAAGCTTATAGGGGCTGAGGTGGTTAATGGGGAGTATTATTTGCAGCTGGCAGGAGTCTCTATGGGGGCGAAATTTTCGCCTTCCGTAGCTAATATTTTCATGGCTTGGTGGGAAAGACAGTTTTTATTTACGGAAGCTAACCCCTTTTTTAGATAATATAAAGTGGTATGGACGATCTAGTGATTATATGGGTCGGTGATGTGGCGGACATTCCAGTTTTAGGTGAATACTTCAAAAGAGGGGATAGATACAGTCAAATTTAGCATCCATCATGATCCGAAATCTATAGTATTTCTGGACCTGCATTTATATGGTGATTCCGCCAATTCAGCAATTTCAACATCAACCCATAGAAAAGAGACGGCTGGCAATACTACCCTTTTAGCGACTTCATGTCACCCACCTCATGTGACAAGGAACATACCAAGGGGCGAAATGTTGCGAGCGAGACGCAACTGTTGGGATAGTACTGCCTTTATGAGGGAAGCAGATAATATCGGTAGCAGATTGCTTGCGAGAAATTATGCTACACAGTCTATAAAGGAGGCCAAAAAATGGGCTCTCTCTTTAGACAGAAAGAAATAAATATTTCCCCAAAAGGCTGTTTCAGATAGGGAAATAAAAAAAAAAAGATAAAAAAGGGAAGCCAGCAACTTTTGTGACAGGCTACAGTAAGGAATACACGGAGATTTGTAACATCATACAGAGACATCTCCCTGTATTAAACTATAGCCAGGAGTGGAAAGGGATAGTCAATGAGGGAGTTAAATGTGTGGCCCTCAGAGCCACAACCATAGGACAAGAAATCAGCCCCAGTCTTTTCCAGGAACGATCAGCAACTCCAGTATGTGGCTCACCTATAAAGGAAGCTACAAATGTGGTAGTAACAGATGTATCTGTTGTAAATATATGTCAGTGTGTCAAAATGTGACATCTACTGTGAATAGCAAGAATTATACCATAAAACAATATTTGAACTGTAACACAGATTTAGCTATTTATTTAATCACCTGCAGAGATAGTCTTCTACAATATGTAGGTTGCACTACAAAACACATAAAAAGCAGAATACGCAAACATTTATCAGATATACCATATTATGAAACTCGCAATGTATCTGCAGCCAGTTTTCACTTTGCCACTGTGCACAAAGGAGATACAAGAGCGTTTTCTGTTCAGTGAGTGGAAAGGGTTACTCTTCCCATTAGAGGAGGCGATCACAAACGAAAACCCCTCAGCTGTGAGGCATATTGGATGTTTGAATTGTGAAGTTGCTTTCCCACAGGTCTGAACAGAAGACACGATCTGATTTTACAATATCGTTAAAAGAACTATCTTTATAGTTTTTCAGCACTATATATATGTTGTCTTTTCTTTCTGATGAATTGGGTGTTGGTTTTTGGTGTCTGATTAGTTCTCCTCTCCCTTTTACGCATGTGATGCCGAAGTTTGGATTACCTGGTGCACCATATGTTTAAAGAGAGGTGAACATTCACTTTTCTGTATGTCATGAGTAAGGACCGAGATTGTGGAGTTCGAAACGCGTAGACATCGTGGATCTTGTATGAGATTCGTGTTTGGATAACAGTTTTTTATTGTTATTAATAAAGCAAGTTTTTATGGGAAGCTGGACCACAAGTGTTTTCTTTGGATTACGTTTGTATACAGTCAAGTCCGGACTGGGCCCGTGCTTCCGTGAAAGCTACAAAGGTGAGAGCTGTCTTATATTTATTTGGAACTTTAGAGTTGTCATGGTCTTACCTTCTTGCTGTTCTCCTTCGTTTGACATGTGCTGGCGGCCATCTTGGTTTCTGGGTTTCTTGTAGCCTTCCACCCTGCGGCTCCTCCTTCCCACTGGGAGGAGCTGGATGCCTAGCTCATATATATAGGAGGTCTGTGGCTTCAGTTCCTTGCTTGGTCCTCCTGTGTTCACATGCTTCTAAGACTGCTGCTGCTTCTGGTTCCTGATCCTGGCTTCGTCTGACTACCCTGCTGGTTCCTGATCCTGGCTTCGTCTGACTACCCTGCTGGTTCCTGATCCTGGCTTCGTCTGACTACCCTTCTGGTTCCTGATCTCTGGCCTCTCAAAGACTCTGCTTCGGTTTCACCATTCGTTTGGACTTTTGCTTTACAGCTTTATTTTCAATAAAGCCTTCTTATTTTCACTTATCTCTTGTTGTACGTCTGGTTCATGGTTCCGTGACATTAGGACCAAGCCATGAGTTCTGACGGTACAGGGCCATCCTCGCTACCCATGCTGGTTGCCAGACTTGATCAGCAGGATCACCTGTTGGGTCGGTTCGCTGTGGCGTTGCAAACCCTGCTTGAACGCACGGCTCATTTCGCTCCCGTTGCCGATGGGTCGGTTGTCGCTCCTACTGCCGCTCCGGTTGTTGCGCCAGAGTCTACCCCGACACCTGTTGTTGCGCCTGCGGTGTTTCAGGGTATGACCGGTTCTGCCCCTCTTCCACAGCGCTTTGGGGGAGAGCCAACTCAGTGCCGAGGTTTCCTTAACCAGGTGGGCATTTATTTCGAGTTGCTGCCACATGTCTTTCCTACTGAGAGATCAAAGGTGGGCTTCTTGATCTCGCTGCTCTCGGACAAGGCCTTGGCCAGCCCTTTATGGGAGAACAACAATCCGGTGGTTGCCGAGTTTTCCGGTTTTGTTGCTTCTCTTCGGAAGGTATTCGATGTGCCGGCTCGTGCTGCCTCTGCTGCGAAGCTCCTTATGTCCATCAGACAGGGTTCACGATCCGTAGCTGAATACGCCATTGAGTTTCGTACCCTGGCAGCAGAGGTGGGCTGGAATAATGAGGCTCTGGTCGCTGCTTTCTCTCATGGTCTCTCGGATGCCTTGAAGGATGAGGTTGCAGCTAAGGACCTACCAGTGGAGCTCGAGTCTCTTATTTCTTTCCTGATTTTGATTGACACCAGACTCAGGGAGAGACCTTCCTTTAAGGAGAGCCTGCGGAGGTCTTCTAACAGATTGGCGCCTACGTTTGCTGTCCCACCCGTGCCTCCCTCTCCTCCCACGCCTCCTGGGGATGACTTGTCTGGGGGTGAACCCATGCAGCTGGGGTTTGCTCGCCTGTCCGAGGGGGAGAGGGTACTCCGGAGACGCGAGGGTCGATGCATGTACTGTGGTCTCGGTGGGCATTTTCGGTTGGCATGTCCGAACCGTCCGGGAAACGCTCGTACCTGAGATCCTGTCGGGGGCAGATCTTGGGTGGAGTCTCCTCGTCCCCGGTTTCCCGTGTTGACAAACCACTGATCACTGTTGTCCTCTCCTGGGTCGGGGGCTCGGTGACGACCCAGGCGTTGGTGGACTCTGGTGCTGGTGGTTTGTTCATTGATAGTGTGTTCGCTGCCGCCAATTCCATTCCTCTGCAGGCTCGAGGTTCCCCACTGGCTCTTGAGGCGATAGACGGCAGACCCCTTCTGTCGTCACACGTGACTCATGAGACCCTTCCAGTGGGGATAGCCATTGGTGCCGTTCACAGAGAGTCGGTCTGTCTCCAGGTTATTTCGTCTCCACACTACTCGGTGGTCTTGGGGTACCCCTGGCTCCAGAAGCATAATCCGACTTTCGATTGGAGATCGGCCGAGATCCTCTCGTGGTCACCGCAGTGTGGGGCTAGTTGCATCCATGGGTCTGTAAAGTTGCTGTGTACTTCCTCGGACTCTCTGTTGCCTCCTGAATACGAGGAGTACCGGGATGTATTCGATAAGGTGCGCGCGGTTGCCCTACCTCCGCACCGCCCATACGATTGTGCCATAGAGTTACAACCTGGTGCCGTTCCTCCTCACGGCAAAGTCTATCCACTGTCGGTAGCGGAGAATGAGGCCATGGAGGAGTACGTGAGGGAGGCGCTTTCACGCGGACACATTCGCAAATCTTCGTCCCCGGCAGGGGCTGGATTTTTCTTTGTGAAAAAGAAGGGCGGTGAGTTGAGGCCTTGCATCGATTACAGGGGTCTCAATCGCATCACGATCAAGAACGCTTACCCGATACCCTTGATTTCCGAGCTGTTCGATCGCCTTAAAGGGGCCACGGTCTTTACCAAACTCGACCTGAGGGCGGCATATAACCTGGTAAGGATCAAGGCGGGCGATGAGTGGAAGACCGCGTTTAACACCAGGACCGGTCATTATGAATCCTTGGTTATGCCCTTTGGGTTGTGCAATGCGCCCGCAGTCTTTCAGGAATTCATCAACGATGTTTTCCGTGACCTGTTGCAGCAGTGTGTGGTGGTCTATTTGGATGACATCTTGGTATATTCTGAATCCATGGAGGCCCACATTCTGGATGTCAGACGAGTGTTGCAACGGTTACGAGAGAACAAGCTGTTCGGTAAGCTTGAGAAATGCGAATTTCACCGATCCCAGGTAACCTTCTTAGGTTACATCATTTCCGCTGAGGGGTTCTCCATGGATCCTGAGAAGGTTTCGGCTGTCTTACAGTGGCCCCAGCCCAGTGGTCTTCGTTCCCTGCAGCGCTTTTTGGGCTTCGCCAATTATTATCGGAAGTTCATCAGGGACTTTTCCATGCTGGCCAAGCCTCTCACGGATCTGACCAGGAAGGGCAGTAATTCCCAGGTCTGGCCGCTCGAGGCCATCCGAGCTTTTGAGGCCCTAAAGTCCGCTTTTGTGTCGGCTCCGATTCTGTCGCATCCCAACCCTGGGTTGCCCTTTGTCCTCGAGGTGGACGCGTCTGAGACGGGAGTAGGCGCCCTTCTGTCTCAGCGTAGAACACCAGAGGGTCCTCTGCTTCCTTGTGGGTTTTACTCCCGGAAACTGTCTTCCGCGGAGTGCAACTATCAGATTGGTGACAGGGAGTTATTGGCCATCGTGCAGGCCCTTAAAGAATAGAGGCACTTGCTCGAGGGTTCGGTGGTTCCGGTTCTCATCCTGACGGACCATAAGAATCTGACCTACCTTTCTGAGGCCAAGAGATTGACACCACGTCAGGCCAGATGGGCTCTGTTCTTGTCACGTTTTAATTACGTGGTCTCCTACCTACCCGGTTCCAAGAACATCAGGGCGGATGCCCTATCACGGCAGTACTCCGAGCTGTCCAGGGAGGAGTCGATTCCGACTTCGGTCATACCTCCGAATCAGATCCTGGCCGCCATTCGCACCAGCCTGACCTCTCCCCTGGGTGAGCAGATTTTGGCGGCTCAATCTGGTGCTCCCCCTGGGAGACCCAACGGCAGATGTTTTGTGCCTGAGGAGTTGCGCACTCGGTTGTTGCGAACCTACCATAACTCTAAGACCGCGGGGCATCCTGGAAAGAATCAGCTGTCCTGGGCTGTTTCACGTCTGTTCTGGTGGCCTTCCCTACGTTCCGACATCGCCGCATATGTAGCGGCATGCTCCGTTTGTGCCCAGAGTAAGTCCCCTCGGCACCTTCCGTTGGGCCTTCTGCAACCCATAGCCACCGGGGAGCGCCCATGGTCACACCTAGGGGTGGATTTCATTGTGGACCTCCCTGCATCCCGAGGCCATACGGTCATTCTCATGATTGTGGATCGGTTTTCCAAAATGTGCCACTGTGTTCCTCTCAAGAAGTTACCCTCTGCACAAGAGTTGGCCACGATTTTTGCCAGGGAGGTCTTCCGGTTGCACGGTTTGCCCAAGGAGATTGTGTCGGATCGGGGGAGTCAGTTTGTGTCCAGGTTCTGGCGCGCCTTTTGCTCCCAGTTGGGGATTCATCTCTCCTTCTCCTCGGCCTACCACCCTCAGTCCAATGGGGCCACAGAACGATCCAATCAGGCCTTGGAGCAATTCCTTCGTTGCTATGTCTCCGATCACCAAGACAATTGGGTTGACCTTCTGCCTTGGGCTGAGTTTGCCAGGAACACGGCGGTGAACTCTTCCTCTGGGACGTCTCCCTTCATGGCCAATTATGGGTTCCAACCTGCCGTGTTACCGGAGGTATTCTCTCCCCAGGATATTCCGGCTGTGGAGGATCACCTTTCCGTCCTACGTGCTTCTTGGGTACAGATCCAGAAGTCCCTTGAGGCCTCTGCGCAGCGCCAGAGACTCCAGGCTGATCGCAGACGAGCGCCTGCTCCTTCCTACCAGGTCGGAGACCGTGTATGGTTGTCCACCCGCAACCTCAACCTTCGAGTGCCCACTCCCAAGCTGGCGCCTCGCTTTGTTGGTCCCTTCCGAGTGCTTCGCAGGGTAAACCCACTAGCCTATGCCCTTGCGCTTCCTCCTGGCATGCGGATCTCTAACGTGTTTCATGTCTCCCTGTTGAAGCCACTGGTGTGTAATCGTTTCACTTCCTCGGTTCCTCGGCCTCGTCCGGTCCGAGTGGGCAATCATGAGGAGTATGAGGTGAGCAATATCCTGGACTCACGCCTGGTCCGCGGTCGGGTGCATTTTTTGGTCCATTGGCGTGGTTATGGTCCAGAGGAGCGTTCTTGGGTTCCCTCCGCAGATGTCCATGCTCCTGCCTTGCTCTGAGCCTTCCACGCACGCTTCCCTCAGAAACCGTTTTTTGCTCCGCGGAGGAGGGGCCCTTGAGGGGGAGGTACTGTCATGGTCTTACCTTCTTGCTGTTCTCCTTCGTTTGACATGTGCTGGCGGCCATCTTGGTTTCTGGGTTTCTTGTAGCCTTCCACCCTGCGGCTCCTCCTTCCCACTGGGAGGAGCTGGATGCCTAGCTCATATATATAGGAGGTCTGTGGCTTCAGTTCCTTGCTTGGTCCTCCTGTGTTCACATGCTTCTAAGACTGCTGCTGCTTCTGGTTCCTGATCCTGGCTTCGTCTGACTACCCTGCTGGTTCCTGATCCTGGCTTCGTCTGACTACCCTGCTGGTTCCTGATCCTGGCTTCGTCTGACTACCCTTCTGGTTCCTGATCTCTGGCCTCTCAAAGACTCTGCTTCGGTTTCACCATTCGTTTGGACTTTTGCTTTACAGCTTTATTTTCAATAAAGCCTTCTTATTTTCACTTATCTCTTGTTGTACGTCTGGTTCATGGTTCCGTGACAAGAGTGAAGTTTGTACCATTCAGCCGGGAAGCCATCCAGACCAGGAGCCTTTCGTACCATTAGAGATCTAATAGCCAGTTCAATTTCTGCCTCTGAAGTCTGTGCCGCTAAGGCCTCCCCATCTTCTCGTCCAAGTGCGGGAAGTGGGATCCCAGCTAAAAAAACGAGTTATAGTTGCCGGAGTACATGTAGTTTTAGTAGCATATAAGTTAGAATAATAGGAAGCAAATTGACGACATACATCTCGTGGTTCAACCACTAGTTCACCCTGGTCTGACAACACCCCAGCAACCACTGTATGGGGAGATAATGAGCGAGCCAAGTAGGCCAATGCTCTACCATTTTTATCCCCATCTGAGAAAACTGTTTGCCACTGGGCTAACAGCTTCTTCTGGGTATAGTCAGTTAGATGTAGGCAAAACAATTGCTGTGCTTCCAGCCAATCCTCTTGTTTCTCAGTACTTGGATCCCGCAGAAACTCCTGCTCCCTGCTAGAGCCTGCCTCCTCCAACTTAGTTCGAGTTATGCGCAGCTCTTTCCTGTGCGTCGCTATCGCGTGGATTAATGCACCCCTCATCACAGACTTAGGGTCCATTCACACGTCCGCAAAATGGGTGCAGACCCATTTAATTTCAATGGGGCCGGAATGTGCTGTCCGCATCCGCATTTGCGGATCCGCAGTTCCGCATCTGTGCTTCCGTTTCCGCAAAAAAATAGAACATGTCCTATTCTTGTCCGCATTTGCGGACAAGATTAGGCATTTTCTATTATAGTGCCGGCGATGTGTGGTCCGCAAATTGTGGAATGCACATTGCCAGTGTCCGTGTTTTGCAGATCCGCAGAACACTTACGGACGTGTGAATGGACCCTTAAAGGCATCCCATTCTAGTAGCAGGGCCGGCCTTTGGGGTGTGCGAGCTGTGCGGCCGCACAGGGCGCCATGGCAACAGGGGCGCCCGGCGGCCGATACAGCTCGCAGTCGGTCTCTACAGGCTACAGCAGCCGGCCGGCCCGACCTGAGCCGAGATTGGGCGCAAAATTGCAGGGGGCGCCAGGCAGCAAACACTAAAATGAGGATCATGGGAGCCTATGGCTCCAGTCCCCTCCGTTCTTCCTCATAGGCTTCAGGCTAGTGGCCTGAAGCCTATGAGGCAGTAGAGCGAGCGTAGTGTCTAGAATGTAGTTGATCCTAGGAGGTATGATGTCAGGGGAAGAGGCGGAGTCTCGTCATCCAGGGGGCGGGACCTAAAGATGTGCGGGAGATTCTACAGAGCAGAAGCAAAGTCTGCAGGTAAGTATGTGTAGGAGAATAGTGACTGTTATTTTTACTTGGGGGTCTTTTTGCAGGGGCTGAAGGGAGAAGGAATCATCTTTGTACTGGAGACTGTATGTTAGAGGGGTGTGAAGAGAGGGTAGTTGGGGTGATATTATTTACATGGGACTGTATGCTGGAGAGGCTGAAGGCAAGGGGGTGATATTATTTTACATAGGGCTGTATGCTGGAGGGGCTAAGGCAGGGAAGTGATGTGTCTTACATGGAACTGTATGCTGGAGGGGCGTTGTATCTTACATGGGACTGTATGCTGGAGGAGCTGAAGGCAGGGGGAGTGATATATTTTACATTGGACTGTATGCTGGAGGGGCTGAAGGCAGGGGGAGTGATGTATTTTACATAGGACTGTATGCTGGAGGGGCTGAAGGCAGGATGAGTGATGCATTTTACATGGGACTGTGCAAGAAGGACTGGAAGGCAGGGGTGTGATGTATCTTACATGGGACTGTATGCTGGAGGGGCTGAAGGCAGGCGGCAAAGAGAGGGAGTGTGATATTATTTACATAGGACTGTATGTTGGAGGGGCTGAAGGCGGGGAGTGATGTATTTTACATGAGACTGTATGCTGGAGGGGCTGAAGGCAGGAGAGTGATGTACCTTACTTACTACATCACAGGAGATGTCACTGGATGTAACAGGTATGGTACTCTTTTTTTTTTTTACCAATTATCTTTCTTTAAATGGGGCCTGGGGGCAGGGGACTGGATAAGGATAAGGGTGACAGACACTGGGTATGATTAAGGGGGCAGAGGACTGGGTAAGGGTGACACTGGGTATGATTAAGAAGGGCAGGGGACTGGGTAAAGGTGACAGGGTATGATTAAGGGGGGCAGGGGACTGGCTATGGGTGACACTGGGTATGATTAAGGCCCTTAATCATACCCAGTGTCACCCAGAGCCAGTCCACTGCCCCCCTTAATCATACCCTGTCACCTTTACCCAGTCCCCTGCCCTTCTTAATCACACCCAGTGTCACCTTTGCCCAGTCTCCTGCCCCCTCAATTAGACCCTGCCCCCCTTAATCATACCCAGTGTCACCCATAGCCAGTCCCCTGCCCCCCTTAATCATACCCTTTCACCTTTACCCAGTCCCCTGCCCCCCTTAATCATACCCAGTGTCAACTAAAGCCAGTCCCCTGCCCCCCTTAATCATACCCAGTGTCAACTAAAGCCAGTCCCCTGCCCCTTTGTCATACCCAGTGTCACCCTTATCCAGTGCCCTTCCCCCTTAATCATACACAGTGTCTGTCACCCTTAATTTAAGGGGGGCAGGGTCTAATTAAGGGGGCAGGGGACTGGGTAAGGGTGACACTGGGTATGATTAAGAAGGGCAGATACCAGTCCCATCTGGTATCTCCGTATTCAGGAGAAGTTGGGGAATGTGTTTTGGGGTGTCATTTTACATATACCCATGCTGGGTGAGAGAAATATCTTGGCAAAAGACAACTTTTCCCATTTTTTTATACAAAGTTGGCATTTGACCAAGATATTTATCTCGCCCAGCATGGGTATATGTAAAATGACACCCCAAAACACATTCCCCAACTTCTCCTGAATACGAAGATACCAGATGTGTGACACTTTTTTGCAGCCTAGGTGGGCAAAGGGGCCCATATTCCAAAGAGCACCTTTCGGATTTCACTGGTCATTTTTTTACAGAATTTCTGTATTGCTATTCTCCTTATATTGAGCATACGGGTAATGAGATTTTTTTTTTCCGTTCAGCCTCTGGGCTGAAAGAAAAAAATGAACGGCACAGATTTTTTCATTCGCATCGATCAATGTGGATGAAAAAATCTCTGCCAAAAAAAGAAAAAGGAGGGGAAAGGCGTCTGCCAGGACATAGGAGCTCCGCCCAACATCCATACCCACTTAGCTCGTATGCCCTGGCAAACCCGATTTCTCCATTCACATCAATCGATGTGGATGAATAAATCATTGCCGGGATTTTTTTTTTTATATATACAAAGTGTTTGCCAAAGTATATGAACACCGCCACCTCCTCAGCTCATATGCCTCGGCAAACGTATCTTTTACTGCAGAGGAGAAATCTCGTCTTGCAGCGCCGCATACACCAACTTGCGTGTAATCTGACAGCAGCGCAATGCTTCTGTCAGAATGCACATCAGTGCTGCAGCTAGTCGATCGGTTGGTCCACCTGGAAGGTAAAAAAAACAAAACAAAAAAGAAAAAACCAGGCCGCAACGCAATAAATTTATTAACTTCAGAACAGAACATATTAACTTTTTTTTAACTTTTTTACTTACCGGTAATTTTTTTTTTGTTTCGTTTTTTTTACCTTTATAGAACAAACCTCTCCTTCCCCATGGGACAATGTGCAAAGCGCAAATCGCCCAAAGATGTGGCGAAGTACGTTATGCACTTTATCCCAGGTGAAAGGAGAGGTTTGCAGCAGCTGTGAGTAAAAGGGCCCTAATAGCCCTGTGTGCCTGTCCTGTGATATGCAATTCCTATGCTAGGTGTACCTGTGTGTGCTACTTCCGGAAACACTCTCCTAAGCATAGGGCAGGGTGGTCAGGGCAGTCAGGACAGAAATAGCGGGTGTCACGCCTTATTCCACTCCTGCTACAGACACGACATTTTTTTCGGGGTGGCGGTTGGGTTGAGGTACCAGCAACGACACTGGGGAAATGTCGCTCGTGTAGACGGCTAACTACACTGGTGGATGGGGCCACGGAACCTCCTGGATAAAGGAGGTTCTCGATGATCTCTTCCTGGAATTTGAGGAAGGATCGTGTTCTCCCAGCCTTACTGTAGAGAACAAAACTATTATACAGCGCCAATTGAATTAAATATACAGACACCTTCTTATACCAGCATCTGGTTCTGCGGGAAACTAAATAGGGAGCCAACATCTGGTCATTGAAGTCCACCCCTCCCATGAGCGCATTATAGTCGTGGACTGAGAGGGGCTTTTCAATGACACGGGTTGCCCTTTCAATTTGGATTGTCGTGTCTGCGTGAATGGAGGAGAGCATGTAAACGTCACGCTTGTCTCTCCATTTCACCGCGAGCAGTTCTTCATTACACAAGGCAGCCCTCTCCCCCCTTGCAAGACGGATGGTAACGAGCAGTTGGGGGAAGCCCACGCGACTAGTTCGCGCGGTGCCACAGGCGCAAATCCGTTCTAGAAACAAATGCCTAAAGAGGGCCACACTTGTGTAAAAATTGTCCACATAAAGATGGTACCCCTTGCCGAATAAGGGTGACACCAAGTCCCTGACTGTCTTCCCACTGCTCCCCAGGTAGTCAGGGCAACCGACCGGCTCCAGGGTCTGATCTTTTCCCTCATAGATCCGAAATTTGTGGGTATAGCCTGTGGCCCTTTGTCACGGATGGTGTACAGGAAACAATATGATACAAATAACAAACGATGACTAACTGGATCCACAACTAAGGAACAAAAAGGGAGACCCCTGCAATCGACCTGCCGCTCTCCCTTATTGCTCAGCCTATGCGACCACTCTAAAGGTGAATGGGCGCATATCCACGTACCTCGGCTATCTTAACCTGAAGGCCCTACAATAGTGAGGGGACACGACCACCGGCTCCCTACACAGACACGGAGGGAGTCAGGGTCACCTGGATCCAGACAACAGAAAATCATAAATACTAAAACAGCACTTATCTGTAGACGACTGTGAACTGCGAACTGGTAGCTGGAAGCTGGGAGCTGATCTGCAGACGACTGTGAACTGAGAACTGGGAGCTGGGAGCTAAAGACAGCATGCACACTCAATCCAGGAAGTTGTATCAGCCACACCCAACTACCTTATGGGGGAGAATATAAAGGGAGGTAATGAGTCTGACTGCATGACAGCTGAGATAGCCTAACAAGGTGAGAAACAGAAACCAAAACAAAGAAACTCAAAGGGGAGGATCTGAACGACTCCTGTCAGAGCTTCTCAGCTGTCTGGTTGTGACAGTACCCCTCCCTCTAGGAGTGGACTCCGGACACTCAGGGCCCACCTTCTCAGGATGGGACCTATGGAAAGCCCTGATGAGGCGAGAGGCCTTAATGTCCGTCACTGGGAGCCACATCCTCTCCTCAGGACCATAACCCTCCCAATGAACGAGGTACTGGAGGGAACCGCGGACAAGACGAGAATCCACAATCCTAGAGACCTGAAATTCAAGATTCCCATCAACCATAATCGGAGGAGGAGGCAAAGGTGAGGGTACAATAGGTTGAACATAAGGTTTCAATAAGGACTTATGGAAAACATTATGGATCTTCCAAGTCTGAGGAAGATCAAGACGGTAGGCAACAGGATTGATGACAGACAGGATCTTATAAGGCCCAATAAACCTAGGACCCAACTTCCAGGAGGGAACCTTCAATTTGATATTCTTGGTAGACAGCCACACCAAATCACCAACATTCAGGTCCGGACCAGGCATACGTCTCTTATCCGCCACACGCTTATATCTCTCACTCATATTCTTTAGATTATCCTGAATTTTTTGCCAAATAGATGACAAAGACGAGGAGAATCTGTCCTCATCAGGCAAACCAGAAGAGCCCTCTCCAGAGAAAGTCCCAAACTGCGGATGAAACCCATATGCACCAAAAAATGGTGACTTATCAGAGGACTCCTGACGACGGTTATTTAAAGCAAACTCAGCAAGGGACAAAAAAGAACACCAATCCTCCTGATTCTCCGCCACAAAACAGCGCAGATATGTCTCCAGATTCTGATTGACACGCTCTGTCTGGCCATTCGACTGCGGATGGAAAGCAGAAGAGAATGACAAGCGGACCCCCAAGCGAGAACAGAAAGCCTTCCAGAATCTGGAAACAAACTGCGTGCCCCTATCAGAGACTATGTCTGAAGGAATCCCATGCAATTTGACAATGTGGTCAACAAATGCCTGCGCCAGCGTCTTAGCATTGGGCAAACCGGGAAAAGGGATAAAGTGAACCATTTTGCTAAAACGGTCCACCACCACCAGAATCACAGACTTCCCCGAGGAACGAGGCAAGTCCGTTATGAAATCCATGGACAGATGTGTCCAAGGACGGGAAGGAATGGGCAAAGGAAGGAGAGGACCTGATGGCCGGGAGTGAGGGACCTTGGCACGAGCGCAAGTCTCGCAAGCTGCCACAAAACCCTCAACCGACTTACGAAGCGCAGGCAACCAGAATCTCCGAGCAATGAGATCCAGTGTGGCTCTTGTCCCCGGGTGCCCAGCAAGGACCGTATCATGGTGTTCTTTGAAAATCTTGTGTCTCAAAGCGAGAGGCACAAACAACCTCCCAGGAGGACAAAGATCAGGAGCTTCTGACTGGGCTGCCTGCACCTCTGCCTCCAATTCAGGAAAAAGAGCAGAGACCACCACACCTTCAGCTAAAATGGGACCCGGGTCTTCAAAATTCCCACCTCCCGGAAAACAACGTGACAGGGCATCTGCCTTCACATTCTTAACCCCAGGGCGGAACGTAACAACAAAGTTAAACCTTGAAAAGAACAAAGACCATCTGGCCTGTCTCGGGTTCAGACGCTTGGCTGACTCCAAGTAGGCCAGATTTTTATGGTCAGTAAACACGGTAATAGGGTGTCTGGCTCCCTCTAGCCAATGGCGCCATTCCTCAAAAGCCAACTTGATGGCCAACAATTCCCTATCTCCCACATCATAATTTCTCTCTGCGGAGGAGAGCTTCTTTGAGAAAAAGGCACACGGTTGCCATTTGGCAGGAGAGGAACCCTGAGACAAGACCGCACCCACCCCTACCTCAGAAGCATCAACCTCAACTATGAAGGGTAAGGAAACATCAGGTTGTACTAGGATGGGAGCGGAAGCAAAACTCTCCTTGATATTAGAAAAGGCCTTACGCGCCTCTACCGACCAGGAAGAAAAATCTACCCCCTTTCTGGTCATATCCGTGAGTGGTTTAACAACAGAGGAATAATTCAAAATAAATTTCCTGTAATAATTAGCAAAGCCCAAAAAACGCATCAGCGCCTTCTGATTCTCAGGAAGCTCCCACTCAAGCACAGCGCGGACCTTCTCGGGGTCCATGCGAAAACCAGAAGCGGAGACAAGAAACCCCAGAAATTGGATCTCTGGAACCGCAAACACACATTTTTCCAGTTTCGCGTATAATTTATTCTCCCGCAGGATGAGTAAGACCTGACATAAGTGTTCCTTATGAGTCTTGAAATCAGGAGAAAAAATCAAAATGTCATCCAAATACACTAATACAAATTTTCCCAATAAATGATAAAAAATGCTGTTGACGAAATGTTGAAAAACGGCTGGGGCATTCATCAAACCAAAAGGCATAACTAAATTCTCAAAATGGCCCTCAGGGGTATTGAAAGCCGTCTTCCATTCGTCTCCTTCTCTGACCCTAACCAGGTTGTATGCCCCTCTTAGGTCTAATTTGGAAAAGACTTTCGCCCCAACAACCTGGTTAAACAAATCTGGGATTAAAGGAAGCGGATACGGATCACGAATAGTGATACTGTTCAGCTCCCTGAAATCCAGACAAGGTCTTAAAGAACCATCTTTTTTCTTAACAAAGAAAAAAACAGCGGCAACAGGTGACTTTGAGGGTCGTATGTGTCCTTTTCTCAGACTCTCAGAGATATAAGCACGCATCGCGACCCTCTCAGGTTGGGAAAGATTGTATAAACGAGATTTAGGCAGCTTGGCACCTGGGATGAGATCAATAGGGCAATCATACTCCCTGTGCGGAGGTAAATCCTGAACTCCACTCTCAGAGAAAACATCCAAAAATTCAGAGAGGAAAGGTGGTACGGTTTTAGTAGAAACCTCAGAAATAGATGTTATGAGGCAATTCTCTCTGCAAAAGTCACTCCAACCATTTATTTGCCTCGCTGGCCAATCAATGGTGGGGTTATGTTTAGTGAGCCAGGGTAGCCCCAACACTAGAGGAGTAGGCAAACCGCTAAGGACGAAACATGACACATCCTCAACATGAGTATCATTCACAATTAAACGGATATTGTGAACTATGCCCTTTAATGATTTCTGAGAAAGTGGAGCTGAATCAATAGAAAAAACAGGAATATTTTTTCGCAAAGTGCATACCTGGAAACCATGAGTTATTGCAAATTGGTTATCAATGAGGTTGACAGCTGCTCCACTATCCACAAAAATCTCACAAAAAATGCTCTTGCTCTCTAGCGCCACCCTAGCAGGCAGGACAAAACGGGAACTACAAGCAAAAGACAATTCTTCAATTTCCGCCTCAACCCTGCCAATAGTAACAGACGGAATATTCTTAAAAGATTTCTTCCTTTTTGTCTCTTTATTACTCCCAGAAAACTGCCTGAATCTCCTAGAGGGACAAACATTTGCCAGATGATTTATACCTCCACAACAAAAGCAAACCCTGCCCTGCGGGCTGAATCCTCTATTATCAGAGGCAATCAACCCCAGCTGCATGGGCTCCTGCTCAGAAGGGGCTGACAGCGACTGAGACCCCTGTGCACAGAATGACACTGGTGCACTGTCCCGGGACTGAGCATGACAAGAAGGAGAAATCTCTCCTCTTTCTCTAAGACGCCTGTCAATACGAACAGCCTGAGACATAGCAGAATTCAAGGAGGTAGGTCTTTCATGAAAGGCAAATGCATCTTTTAATCCCTCAGAAAGACCATAGCAGAATTGACTTCGGAGTGCAGCATCATTCCAACCCGTATCTGCTGCCCATCTCCGAAATTCTGAGCAGTATATCTCTGCGGATTGTTTACCCTGGCATAACAGACGTAGTCTAGACTCAGCCAGAGCAATACGATCCGGATCATCATATATCTGACCCAGGGCTAAAAAGAATTCATCCACTGAACGGAGGGGTTGTGCCCCCTCTGGCAGCGAAAAGGCCCAGGACTGAGCATTACCCCTGAGCAGCGATATAATGATGCCCACCCTTCGTTCTTCATCACCGGAAGAATGGGGAAGAAGGCGAAAATGGAGTTTGCAGGCTTCTCTAAAACGTACAAAATTCTCACTACCCCCGGAAAACGTATCCGGGAGCGAAATCTTAGGCTCAGCACAAACTCCATGAATGCAAGCTGAACCGGTCACTTGAAACTGAGAAAAAGTCTTACGGAGATCAGCTACCTCCAATGAAAGACCCTGGAAGCGTTCAGCCAAAAGTGTAACCGGATCCATGCTTGAGACGGTTTTGGTGGCTGATAATGTCACGGATGGTGTACAGGAAACAATATGATACAAATAACAAACGATGACTAACTGGATCCACAACTAAGGAACAAAAAGGGAGACCCCTGCAATCGACCTGCCGCTCTCCCTTATTGCTCAGCCTATGCGACCACTCTAAAGGTGAATGGGCGCATATCCACGTACCTCGGCTATCTTAACCTGAAGGCCCTACAATAGTGAGGGGACACGACCACCGGCTCCCTACACAGACACGGAGGGAGTCAGGGTCACCTGGATCCAGACAACAGAAAATCATAAATACTAAAACAGCACTTATCTGCAGACGACTGTGAACTGCGAACTGGTAGCTGGAAGCTGGGAGCTGATCTGCAGACGACTGTGAACTGAGAACTGGGAGCTGGGAGCTGGGAGCTAAAGACAGCATGCACACTCAATCCAGGAAGTTGTATCAGCCACACCCAACTACCTTATGGGGGAGAATATAAAGGGAGGTAATGAGTCTGACTGCATGACAGCTGAGATAGCCTAACAAGGTGAGAAACAGAAACCAAAACAAAGAAACTCAAAGGGGAGGATCTGAACGACTCCTGTCAGAGCTTCTCAGCTGTCTGGTTGTGACACCCTTTCACAGAGCTTATACAATTTGACCCCATACCGGGCACGCTTGCTTGGGATGTATTGTTTGAAGCCAAGGCGCCCGGTAAAATGTATTAGGGACTCGTCTACGCAGATGTTTTGCTCAGGGGTGTACAAATCTGCAAATTTCTGGTTGAAATGGTCTATGAGGGGCCGAATTTTGTGGAGCCGGTCAAAAGCTGGGTGGCCTCTGGGACGGGAGGTGGTGTTGTCGCTAAAATGCAGAAAACGCAGGATGGTCTCAAATCGTGTCCTGGACATAGCAGCAGAGAACATGGGCATGTGATGAATTGGGTTCGTGGACCAATATGACCGCAATTCATGCTTTTTAGTTAGACCCATGTTGAGGAGAAGGCCCAGAAAAATTTTAAGTTCGGAAACTTGGACTGGTTTCCACCGGAAAGGCTGGGCATAATAGCTTCCCGGGTTTGCGGTTATAAATTGTGTGGCATACCGGTTTGTCTCTGCCACGACTAAGTCCAAGAGCTCCGCAGTCAAGAACAGCTCAAAAAATCCCAGGGCCGAACCGATTTGAGCCGTCTCAACCCGAACTCCAGACTGGGCGGTGAAAGGGGGAACTAATGGTGCGGCTGAAGTTGGTGACTGACAATCAGGGTTTGCCAGCACCTCAGGGATTCTAGGGGCTCTACGGGCCTGTCTGTGCGGTGGCTGCGACGGGGTAACTACTGCACGTGCCACCGTACCAGCTTCAACTGCCCTTCTGGTGCTCGCTACTTCACCAGGTTGTACGGCAGTGCTGGTACTAGGTCCAGGAAGGGCTACGCTGCTGGTGTATGCCTCACCACGTGATCCGGCAGCGCCAGCCCCACTCTGCTGCTCTTGAAGCGGATCCTGCGTAACCTGTGGTCTAGCGACACGGGGCCGGGTACGCCTAGTGCTGTCAGGGACCTCCACCTCCTCGTCCGAACTTTGGGTCAGAGAGCCACTGCTTTCCACAGGTTCATATTCTGACCCGCTAGATTCGTCAGATGAGGGTTCCCATTCCTCATCCGACTGGGTCAGAATCCTGTAGGCCTCTTCAGAAGAATACCCCCTGTTTGACATTTTGGACTACTAAATTTATAGGTATTCCCTGAGACTACCCAAGAAAAAAAGCAAGCCTGTCTTACAAAGGGGAGGCTAGCGAAGTACCAGAGGCCGCTGCGGTTGATAAAAAATATCAAAACAGATTTTTTTATCGCCGCAGTGCGTGTAAAGTGAATGTGCAGTGATCAAAAAATAATAATTTTTTGTCACTGCGGTGGGGCGGGCGTGGGTGAACGCACGTGTGGGCGACCGATCAGGCCTGATCGGGCAAACACTGCGTTTTGGGTGGAGGGCGAGCTAAGGTGACACTAATACAATTATAGATCTGACCGTGATCAGTTTTGATCACTTACAGATACTATAAAAGTACAAATGCTGATTAGCGATACGCTAATCAGCGAATAAAAGTGACTACGGTGCGGTGGGGTGGGCGCTAACTGACTCTAACTACCTAACCAAGGGGCCTAAACTATTCCTAAAACCTAGCAGCCAATACTAGTGAAAAAAAAAAGTGACAGTTTACACTGATCACTTTTTGTCTTTCACTAGTGATTGACAGGGGCGATCAAAGGGGTGATCAAAGGGTTAATTGGGGTGCAGGGGGGTGATCTGGGGCTAAGGTGTAGTGTTTGGTGTACTCACTGTGAAGTCTGCTCCTCTGCTGGATCCAACCGACGAAAAGGACCAGCCGAGGAGCAGAGAAGCCATATAACAGATCATATTTACTAATATGATCTGTTATATGGCTTGTGATTAGATCTTTTAAAAATCAGCAACCTGCCAGCGACGATCATTGGCTGGCAGGTTGCTGATGCAATTGTCCTCGAACTTTTGCCGGCCCGCGATGTGCATGCGCGGGCCGGCTGTGACCGAAATCTCGCGTCTCGCGAGAGGACGCGCCGGCGCGTCCACTCGGAATGAAACAACCACCTCCAGGACGCGTCTGTGCGTACAGCGGTCCGGAGGTGGTTAAGAGCCAGCATTTTCTGTCCTCTTAAATGTGTTTCTTGTAACACAATTATATCAGGACTATAGGTTTTCAAATAGTTAAAGACCAAGGATCGTTTAATCTTATTATTTAGACCCCTGATATTCCAGGACACCAATTTAACGAACGCCATATAGCCACTATAGAGATATCCCTGTGTCTCTAGGTCCCGTGGGGGAGGCAACATTCATACCCATACACACCAACACAGACCAACTAAAACCAGAAGCCCATTTTCCCCCACCCCGCCCAATCCGCCCCAACATGGTTGAGCCTTAGACCCGTAACCTGAATCAATTGGGTGTATTGCTACCCCTAGCAAACTAAGCGGGTATCTACTGCATACACCCCTTGCATACACAGTGTTGAATAAAACTATAGAACAGCAAGAGGGAAAGAAAGATAGAGAGAACAACAAAAAAGATTCAACTTCTCAACAATCAGTGCTCCTCTCTCAGAGTACCGCCACCCAGCAACCTGTTGTATGAACTTCACACCAGTTAGTAGAATAGAGCATAAAGGAAGAGAGGCACCCAAAAGAAATTAGAATTACAAAAGTCTCCACATATCTACTTAAGTATCCGCGTCGGATCAGCGGCGAGATCTTACGTCTGGACGCCTGTCGATCCAGTCTGCAGCCACCTCAGGGGTTTAAAAAAGCATACAGTCTCACCATCTTGCACTCAGAGCCTAGGAGGATACATCATGGTATATTTTATATTTTGATCCCGTAGACATGCCAGGACATTATTAAACTGCCTCCTCCTGTTTTGGACTTCCGAAGTAAAGTCTGGGTAGAAAGATAGCCGCACATTTTTATAGGTGATATTGCCTTTCTGTCAAGCTGCCAGCAGGATAGCGTCTCGCTTAGGACTTTCATAATAACCGGTCTGGCCGGGGCTCCTGCAGGCAGTGGCTTCGTTGGGACTCTATTAGCTCTTTCAATAACGAAACAATTAGACAGGACAATGGGTTGTAGAGCGTCTATGATCAGTTGTTCTGCAAAGAGCTCAGGAGTGGACCCCTCAGCTTTTTCTGGCAGGCCCAACATGCGAATATTATTTATTTTATTGTCTAGTGTCAGTTTCACCAGTTCGGGTCAAATCTTCTACATCACTTAATCTGCGTTCCACTTCGGTGGTTCTTTCACGTATTTTATCAAAATCATGCCGTAGACAGCTGAGATGAGATTGAACATGGTAAATTTTTGCTATGAGAGCTGCTTGGCACGTTGCACTTGCCTTCATTATTTGGGAGGTCTCTGTTGAAGCAACCACAGGACTAGAGTCTCCATCTCCCTGTTCTGTTTGACTCATGGCATCCATGTAAATTTTTGCAGCGGGGAGAGCAACAAGTGTATTGGTTTTGCGGCCCATATAAAAAAAAAACACGTAGGTGCTAGTCTAATAGAGTATAAGCAGAGGTAACTCTTGCAGCACAGCAATTCATTTTATTTGTTAATCTTCAGGGTGTTATCTATAGATGATGGGCCATAGAGCTTTAATAAAACAGCAGATAAAGAAAGAATATTAATCTGTGTTGGTATGAGAACACCACCGTGGCTTTGACTACACCAATCCTGACTACAGGAAGATAATATGTCTCCCAGGTGAAAGTGTCTCAGCAGGTTTTACTTTTGGCAGTATAGGAGTGAGACTTCTGCAGCCTGTAGGGGTTGCAGCCTGGAGATCTTTATCTAAAGGGACCTTTCAGGGATCCTCCTTTAGTCTCCACTATATTACAGCTTTCTTCCCTCACTGATACGGGGCTGCAGCACCAGCACTCTGTTTCTTGCTGCCAAGATGGCGTCTGCCACGTGTTTCCACCCTCTCCGCTGACTCCGAACTCCCCACTGCGCTGCCAACCTCCCCTGTCACCAGAAGGACTCTCGGCAGTTCCTCTGTTTGGATGCCCTTGGCAGGTACCTCTATGTGCTCCTTGCTGTCCTTTTCAGTGCTGCCCGAACAGCGCTGCTCTCTCCACAGCGTCTCCCCCCCTCTCCATCAGGGTACCAGTCTCCACCATCCAGCACCGATCCCTCCACACTTTCCTGCGCCCCGGGGTCCAGGTGCTTCAGGAAAACAGGTCTGTCCGGGTATGCACGCAAGTTGCTGGGTGTACAGGAGTTTTTTAAAAAGATTCTGGAGGAGCTCTTCACTCTTGCTTCCTCATGCCATGCAAGCTAGCCCCCCCCCCCCAGACCCATTCAAGTTGAATGGGTCTGCATTCGGTCTGAAATGCACGGTACGGGCGGCACACGCGTGCATGAGCCCTTGACATCATCTGCATTGGGTGTGTTGAATTTCAATACCTCACCTTTCTGTTCTCCATTTGTCCTATTTTTACAGGACCATGGCCTAAACTGGTAATAACTTTATAATCATGTGGTACAGTGGTAAACATTGCCTGCACAAGCTGCCTGCAAATCTGTGTCATTCTGAGCTAGAAACCTCAACAAACATGTTCATCAGACTGTGACCTCTTTCCTTCACAGCTTCTAGATTTCAGCTAGATTTCAGCACAGTTGACATGTTCCATTGTGTTTACTTCTAGTGTCATCCCATTCAATCAAGCCTCGCAAAGAAAGGTAAATTGGAAATTATCTAAAGTTTTAGAGAATATGGTGCTCTGGTTAAAAAAAATGAACACTCACTATATACAGTACAGACCAAAAGTTTGGACACACCTTCTCATTTAAAGAGTTTTCTTTATTTTCATGACTATGAAGGCATCAAAACTATGAATTAACACATGTGGAATTATATACATAACAAACAAGTGTGAAACAACTGAAAATATGTCATATTCTAGGTTCTTCAAAGTAGCCACCTTTTGCTTTGATTACTGCTTTGCACACTCTTGGCATTCTCTTGATGAGCTTCAAGAGGTAGTCCCCTGAAATGGTCTTCCAACAGTCTTGAAGGAGTTCCCAGAGATGCTTAGCACTTGTTGGCCCTTTTGCCTTCACTCTGCGGTCCAGCTCACCCCAAACCATCTCGATTGGGTTCAGGTCCGGTGACTGTGGAGGCCAGGTCATCTGGCGCAGCACCCCATCACTCTCTTTCATGGTCAAATAGCCCTTACTTTCAACGTTTTCCCAATTTTTCGGCTGACTGACTGACCTTCATTTCTTAAAGTAATGATGGCCACTCGTTTTTCTTTACTTAGCTGCTTTTTTCTTGCCATAATACAAATTCTAACAGTCTATTCAGTAGGACTATCAGCTGTGTATCCACCTGACTTCTCCTCAACGCAACTGATGGTCCCAACCCCATTTATAAGGCAAGAAATCCCACTTATTAAACCTGACAGGGCACACCTGTGAAGTGAAAACCATTTCAGGGGACTACCTCTTGAAGCTCATCAAGAGAATGCCAAGAGTGTGCAAAGCAGTAATCAAAGCAAAAGGTGGTTACTTTGAAGAACCTAGAATATGACATATTTTCAGTTGTTTCACACTTGTTTGTTATGAATATAATTCCACATGTGTTAATTCATAGTTTTGATGCCTTCAGTGTGAATCTACAATTTTCATAGTCATGAAAATAAAGAAAACACTTTGAATGAGAAGGTGTGTCCAAACTTTTGGTCTGTACTGTATATGTTTAGGTAAATAAATTAGAAAATGTACTATATATACATATGCTATTAAAGGGATTGTCCGGTTTCCAATATTTGGTGGGGTTTCAACTCCTGGCAGCCCTGCTGATCAGCTGGTTGAGGAGAACGCAGCGCTCGTCCAAGTGCTGCATTCTCTTCACTGTTTACATGCTCGCTGTCAACATTGCAATGGCGAAGCATGTGTTTACAGGTCCTCCATCTCATTCACTTGAATGGGAAAGAGCAGTTGTTACACTCCCCTATCATTCAAGTGAATGGGACAGAGGAGCATTTGCTCGCCGCTGCAATGTTGACGGCGAGCCTGTAATTATTGAAGAGAAACTGAAATCTTTTAGGTGGAGGGAAGAAAACAAAAAAACTAACTAAAATAATGTGGTTGCATAAGTGTGCACACCCTCTTATAACTGGGGATGTAGCTGTGTTCAGAATTAAGCAATCACATTTAAAATCATGTTAAATAGGAGTCAGCATACACCTTCCATCATTTAAAGTACCTCTGATTAACCCCAAATAAAGTTCAGTTGCTCTAGTTGGTCTTTCCTGAAATTTTCTTAGTCGCATCCCACAGCAAAAGCCATGGTCCACAGAGAGCTTCCAAAGCATCAGAAGGATCTCATTGTTAAAAGGTATCAGTCAGGAGAAGAGTACAAAAGAATTTCCAAGGCATTTGATATACCATGGAACACAGTGAAGACAGTCATCATCAAGTGGAGAAAATATGGCACAACAGTGACATTACCAAGAACTGGATGTCCCTCCAAAATTGATGAAAAGACAAGAAGAAAACTGGTCTGGGAGGCTACCAAGAGGCCTACAGCAACATTAAAGGAGCTGCAGGAATATCTGGCAAGTACTTGCTGTGTGGTACATGTGACAACAATTTCCTGTATTCTTCATATGTCTGGGCTATGGGGTAGAGTGGCAAGACTTTCAACAAAGTACTAGTTTAAGGGTGTGCACACTTATGCAACCATATTATTTTATTTTTGTAGTTTTTCTTCCATCTACCTAAAAGATTTCAGTTTGTTTTTCAATTGAGTTGTACAGTTTATAGGTCACATTAAAGGTGGAAAAAGTTCTGAAATGATTTATCTTTGTCTAATTTTTTTACATCACAAAAACCTGACATTTTAACACTGGTGTGTAGACTTTTTATATCCACTGTAGATGTCACATAAAAGGCAAAAAGTGTTTGCATGGACCAAATACAGACCCTTTGAAACACTGACCATTTTGTCAAGGACATAATCACCGTACACCCCTCACTCCAGTTTTGGCAAATGGGTGTGGTTAGTTTATTCAGCTGATTTAAAAGGGTTGTCCGGGTTACTGCAGGTTCTGGTAGACTGAGAGTTGTTGTTGATAGAAGACATGTCCCACAGTCTGTGGTTCTCCATAATTCATTTACAGCACTTTCAGAGTACAAGAGCAACATGGAGGATGGCTCAAGCACAGTGGGTGAGAAACAATCATCTCCCATGCCTAAAGTATGCAAGACTGCAGCCAAAGACAAAAAGGAAATTTAAATAATTTAGGCTGTCTCACAGTTTGCGTACATAGATTTATTACTCATTAAAATACACTTAAATTAATGTCAACATATCAGCATGATTACATGTATAGACATAAATAGTGCAGAGCTCTCGCACACACCTATACGACTGGAGTACTCCAAAATGTATAAGACCTTTAGCTAGTGTTATTGGCGTTTTTCTGCAAACTTCAAATATATAGAAAGTTTAGTACTAATGTACTATTTTACCGGTTGTTAGAACCAGATGGTTCAAGGAACGTCCTTTTTGCGATTATTGATGTAAAAAATGCTGTATTCAAGTATCGTCCGCTGGTGTTGATGTCTCCGCCTTCACCTGATGTTACTCCACCGGCTATCGTTGCGGAATGGGCTCCGACCTCGCTTCACACAGCGTCCCATGTGACCTGCCGGAAGATAGCACAGTGGAAGCTGATGCAGCAGAGTTCTTTCGGTATGCGGTCCGATTTTAATCACAAAGTTAATTACCTAAGTTAGGCATGGCAGCATAGATCAGTCCATTTGGCCGATAGTTTATAGCTGAAATCGCTATTAAGCTTGTTCCTTTTAGAGGTATATATCCCGGTATTTTGAAGAAATCTTTTTTCAAGCAGAGTTGAAAAAACGCATCAATAGCTAGGTCTGGTTCACACTAGACGCGTTTCGGAACTATGTTCCTTCCTCAGTAGATGTGACAAAAAGGAGAAGGTGAGGACTGATAGTAAGCTGCTGTTGGTGGGCGATTCCATCATAAGAGGTGTGAAGTTTGAGGAAAATGGTGTTGTGAGATGACTCCCTGGTGCTACCGCTAGCAGGGATGGACGAAGTATCCTTAATATTGTTAGGCAAGCAAAGCAGGAAAGGGAGGTGGATGTTATTGTCCATCTTGGGACAAATGATCTGGCTTGCAATCAGGTTTCAAAGGTCAAGGAAGCTTTTCACACACTTGGAAATGATATACGGGAGGTTGCATCAACTGTTTCATTCTCTGCAGTTTTCCCTGTGCATAACCTTCAGCATGACAGGAAGATGCGCATTAAGGAATATAATGTATGGCTTGGTGAATGGTGTCTGAACCAAGGGTTTGGCTTTGTGTCTCATGTTAGCTCTCGTTGGAATGGAAAAGAACTGTACAAGAAAGATGGTTTGCATCTTTCTCTCAAGGGAACGAATGTCCTCAGTGAACAGTTCCAAGTATTTGCTAAGGAGCATTTAAACTAGAAAAGGGGGGCAAAAGAGTGATAATGCAGCAGTCCGACTGCCCCCCGGAACAATGCCAGAAGATGCCAGTAGCACATAGGTTAAGAAATGACAAGCTCAGAGTCTTGTCTACAAATGCTTGCAGTTTAGGGAATAAGATCAATGAACTTGAGGCTATAATGGCATCTGAGAATATAGATTTAGTGGCTGTTACTGACACGTGGTTCAATGGGAGTAATGACTGGGATATAACAATACCAGAGTTCTCTCTATATAGAAAAGACAGAGAAGGCAAGAAGGGGGGAGGGGTGGCCCTGTATGTGAAAGATAGCATAAAATCTAATTTAATACAAGTTAGCGAGACCAATTTAGAGTCAGTTTGGGTTACCTTGCAGCTTGATAATCATAAGGTAACTCGTGTAGGTGTAATATATAGACCACCTAGCCAAGTCAAAGAATTAGATGATCTACTAGTTGAGGAAATAGCTAAAATGACATTAAAGGGGGAAGTTATCATTATGGGAGACTTTAATCTTCCTGATGTAAACTGGAAAACCAAAATAGCTAGTTCTGCCAGGAGTACAGATATTCTAAATTCCCTACTGGGATTATCTCTACAGCAAGTAGTTGAGGAGCCAACCCGGAAGGAGGCCATTTTAGATTTAGTATTCACAAATGGGAATTTGGTATCTGATATTACTGTAGGGGAAAACTTGGGATCTAGTGATCACCAGTCAGTGTGGTTTACTATAAGTACAGTGACTGATTCACACCACACAAAAACAAAAGTTTTAGATTTTAGAAAAACTGACTTTTCTAAAATTAGATTAGTGGTATACGAGTCCTTATCAGATTGGAACAGTTTCATTGGAGTCCAGGAGAAATGGGACTACTTAAAAGTGGCACTATTGAAGGCAACAGATAATTGCATTAGGCTTGTCAGTAAAAGCAAAAAAAGGAAGAGACCACTGTGGTACTCAGCAGAAGTGGCCAAAATCATTAAAAACAAAAAGATAGCATTTATTAATTATAAAAAAAAACAAAAAACGAGGATGACAGGCACATTTATAAGACTATTAAGTCACAGGGTACCTCCTGTTATAAAACGTAGCCTTTAATATTAATTACATTTAAAATAACAAACTCCCACAGACAAACAAAACATAGAAATGAAAAGAAAAGGAACTAGTGAGGCGCCGGCACATATTGCTCATGGGCCAAACTGTACCATGGGGGCATGCTGTAAATCCCAGTGACTGCATGGGACCATCCATTCCTAGTCTGGGCACGCAAGTAACATTATCTAACTTGCATGAGATGGCACACACTATCGATTATATGTGACCATCCCTATTTGGCTGTCTAGTGGTATATCATCAGGATTTTTTATCTGAACATGGTGTGGAATTCTTAGAGTATCTCTACCCCAATGGGTCTCCGCTCCGTGCGTATTATCTCCACTGGGAATGTTTGTGTAGGCGTGTCCTGTGGTTCTCATGTCCGACAGGATGAGCTTATCAAGTATATCATATCTAAAGGGTTATCTACCATGAATGATGCATTGTCATTAAGATTGATGGCTCTTGACAATTTTGCCATCTTTACTGAAGTGTTGATGCCTAGTACGACACTGAATTAAGTGTCCCCTGAAGAGCCCAGGTCATTGATGTGGGTGAAACGCGTGGGAATTAAGGTGCCTAGGTGGATGTCGCTGCTCTAGGGCAGTGATTCCAGGCGCTTTCTATGAGAAAATATATGTAAAAAATCATATTTATACCAGTAAATGTGTTTTGGCATTTGAATATATAAACATATACATAGATATCTGCATGTGTCTTGGTATATACATAGATAACCATACATAGTGCATTTTGGGTATAGAGAAGACGACACATTAAGAGCGATTGCTTATCATCATCTAGGGTATCCACGGCCGTGGTGCTCTATTGCTCTTTGTATGACAATTTTGTTATTTTTTTGTACCTAGACTAGGCCACTTATTAATGGATATCCAATACGGCTCTGCCTATAACAGTATAATAGGGTCAGCCTAGGGCATATCAGGAGGTTCCAGAATACGGGATCGCCCCAGACATTCTTCAGATACATAAATGAAAAAAGGAAACTAAAACAAGGAATTACTAAATTAAAAACAAAAGAAGGAAGGTATATGGAAGAAGATAAAGAACTAGCTGACTGCCTCAATGAATACTTCTTGTGGCGAAACCAACCTCGCCACTGTGTTTTGGAGGGGGCTGTTTGCCAGCCTCCTGCCCCAGGATTATGACCCATACTAACTTTGAAGGAGAAGACAGACCGGCCGCACAGCTTAAATCTTTGGAACTGTTTTGGGCAGGAAAGCCATGCTTGCGGCCGGCCAAATGTGACTTCCATGGAATTCGGGAACCCCTGCTCAGATCTGGGTGATTTTTGGATATGTTGTTCACCCAGATCAGAGCTATCCATGGATGTATACATTATGGGGATGTGTGGGGTTTTGAGGTGTTTTCTGTGTGTTGGGAAAAATATGTGTTTTCTGTCTGGTAGTGATTAAGTTAGCCCATTACGTTTGGTAATTGTATTTTGTTGATTGCGTCTCAGACAATGCCAGTGTGTTAGTTAATTGCGTCTCAGACAATGCTCATTGTATTTTGTTGATTGCGTTACAGACAGAGGGAAGGGGATTTTGTGTACAATTGCTGGGAGGGTTTCAATACTGTAAATGCATGTGATTGGCTAAAATATAAACTGTCACAGTCTTTTACAAGGGCCCCAGGGGGAGTGTCCCTTGCTAGGAGACCTGCATAAAAGGCTGAAAAATAACCCATTAAAGAGTTCCTGTTTTTATACCTTCATGAAGGTTTGGCTCATGTTTGGGGAATAGGATAACTACACTCTTGGGGATTGCTATATCACACTCTTGTAAGAGCTTGTTCCTGGTTCCTGTCTCTGCATTTAGGAGAGGTTCACCCACTGGAGCCTGGAGCCTTGTCGTAGGTCCAGGGTGGGTAGGAGACGGCGAGACCTCCACCAAGCTTCGGCGGTTCGTAGGGTCTGCAGTGCTGACGGTGTCAAGTGGAGTGCTTGGAGTCCTCTGGAAGCACTAGGAGCATCTATCAACGGAGGTACCCGGTCGGGGTGCTAGGCGTTCCATTACATTGGTGGCAAGCAGTGGGATGGCGTCCTAGTGTGAGGAAAAGCAGCTCGGAGACACTGTTCGTGGATTTACAAAATTTAAGGCAATGCTAGTATCCGTACAGCGCCCCTGGCTACAGTTATATGGATGCCGTTGGTTCCTGCACAGCATTCCATGAGGAAAATCACCCGGATTACAGGGATGCCGAGCGGAAGGGCGTATGGCACCAGGCCCTGGAGGACGTGCAGCATTGGAGGGGTGAGAGTCTTCCCAGTGAGGAGCAGAGATTACGAATGCGACTGGCGCTGCAACTACCTCTACTGGGAGAGCAACCATTGACGGAGTGGGTGTCAGAGCTTGAGACACTGGTATGGCAGGAAACCTGGCTGGATGACGCTTACCAAGCACTATGGTGGGACACAGTACGACAGTCTCCATGGATGGAGGAGTACGCCAAGCCCGAAGGTGAGGAATATAATTGCCCTGGGTTATTGTGGGAGTCTTTTGAAGACATTGACTTTGGGAGCACAGAAGAATCTAGATTTTGGGACATTACTGACTACAGGGGGAACTTGCACAATTGGCCTACAACTAGTGGGGTGAGGGCAGATCTGACCTTTCTGGTCCAAAGGGAGTGGGAGCTGGAGCAAGATTATCAACAGTTGTTTCGCTCCATTCAAGCCCAGCGCAAGATACAAGACAGTTAGATACCAGGCCCAGACCTGCAGCCCTACCCCTGGCAAGTCACAGCTGAGGTATCCCCTACTTCCTCACCAACTGTGGAGGTAGGGGACTTCATAGACTGGTACTGGGAGGAACCCAAGTCGGCAGGTGGAGATGGGACCGTAGTCACTCCACCGGCCCAACAGGGTGGCTGGGGAGGCAGCCCAGATCCCCAACTGCCACTGGGAGTCATGGGGGAGGAGATGGTCGGTCCCTCACCCCTGCAACAACCAGCATCATGGGTAGTGGAGACAGTCGGTCTCACTCCCCAGCGGCAGTGTACTTTGAAGGGAGAGGAGACAACCAGTCTCTCTCCCCAACCACAGGGGGACAGCACCCCTAACTCCGATGGTGCAGATGGGACCGCAGTCTCTGCACCAGGCCTACCGGGATGCTGGACGGCCGGTACGGATCCCCCACCAACCCTGCAGGAATGCCAGCAGGAGGAGGTAAACGATCCCTCCTCTCCACAGCTGATCCGCAACAAGGTCCTGGGGGCAGGATTCCCTGACCCCATCCCAGCGGAAGAGCTGGCATCTGGACAGAGCGCAGTCGGCCTCTGCCCTCCCCTATCCTCTTCTCCAGAGCCGGACTTCCCACACGCTACCCCAGCGGAAGAGCTGGCATCTGGGCAGAGGGCAGAGGGCAGTCGGCCTCTGCCCTCCCCTATCCTCTTCTCCAGAGCCGGACTTCCCACAGGCTACCTCAGCAGAAGAGCTGGCATCTGGGCAGAGCGCAGTCGGCCTCTGCCCACCAAGTACTTACAGCTCCAAGCTAGAGAACCACAAGGAAGCAAGGAGTAGCAGATGCCCACTCAACAGCTGGGGACATACAGAACAGAGTCAGGCCCCAAAATTCAACAGGTCCAGTATTGGGTTGTGGGTGGACTGCCTATTAGGGTGAATAGGACTTTACACTCTCCCTGCTGCCCTGTGCTTTGTGCACACAACAGCAGGGAGCTGACCATGGCAGCCAGCCTCTCATGTGCCCCCAGCCTCTGATCCGCCCCCCAGCCTCTCATGTGCCCCCCAGCCTCTGATCTGCCCCCCAGCCCCTCATCTGCCCCCCAGCCCCTCATCCGCCCCCCAGCCTCTCATGTGCCCCCCAGCCTCTCATGTGCCCCCCAGCCTCTGATCCACCCCCCAGCCTCTGATCCGCCCCCCAGTCGCCCCCTAGCCTCTGATCCGCCCCCCAGCCTCTCATGTGCCCCCCAGCCTCCCATGTTTCCCCCAGCCTCTCATGTGCCCCCCAGCCTCTCCCTCTTATCAGCCCCTCTGGTAACTCAAACCCCCCCTCCCTCCCCAGTATTAATCATTGGTGGCAGTGGCCACAGGGTCCCCCTCCTCCCCCCCATCATTGGTGGCAGTGGGCAGTGCGCCCCCCCTCCCTCCCCAGTATTAATCATTGGTGGCAGTGGCCACAGGGTCCCCCTCCTCCCCCCCATCATTGGTGGCAGTGGGCAGTGCGCCCCCCCCAGTATTAATCATTGGTGGCAGTGGCCACAAGGTCCCCCTCCTCCCCCCCATCATTGGTGGCAGTGGGCAGTTCCGATCGGAGTCCCAGCAGTGTAATGCTGGGGCTCCGATCGGTTACCATGGCAGCCAGGAGTCACGCTACTGAACTCCTGGCTGCCATGGCATGTTAGTGAGTAGCATTATACTCACGTGCGCCGTGGCCGCCGGGCGCTCCTTCTTCTCATAGGTCTGTGCGGCGCATTGCTAATGCTATAAGCATTAGCAATGCGCCGCACAGACAGAAGAAGGAGCGACCGGCGTCCACGGCGCACGTGAGTATAATGCTGCTCACTAACATACCATGGCAGCCAGGACTTCAGTAGCGTGACTCCTGGCTGCCATGGTAACCGATCGGAGTCCTAGCAGTGTAATGCTGTGGCTCCGATCGGTTATATGGCCGGCACATTCATTGGTGGCGCAGTGGCCACAGTCCCTCCCCTCCTCCTCCTCCTCTGTTCTCATTGGTGGTCAGCGGCAGCCGCGCACAGTGGGGAGGGAGGGACTCCCTCCTTCTCCACTGTGCCGGCTCAGGAGAACATGGTGCGCGCCGAGAGCGCGATCATATCGCGGTCCGGCGATATAGGCGATATGCACAAAATCCATATCGTGGCACAAATTTATATCGCATATTGCCTATATCGCCTATATCGCCCACCCCTACTGGAGACCATATCTCCAGAAGGATATTGATACTTTGGAGAGAGTTCAGAAAAGAGCTACTAAACTAGTACATGGATTGCAGGATAAAACTTACCAGGAAAGATTAAAGAGGACCTTTCACCTGTATAAACTATGTTAACTGAGTATGCTGCCATATAGAGCAGCGCCCGGGGATCTCACTGCACTTACTATTATCCCCGGGCGCCGCTCCGTTCTCCCGTTATAGGCTCCGGTACCTTTGCTTCTTAAGTTATAGTAGGCGGGTCTTCCCTTGTCCTGTGGGCGTCTCCTTCTCCTAGGCTGCAGCGCTGGCCAATCGCAGCGCACAGCTCACAGCCTGGGAGGTTTTTTTCTCCCAGGCTGTGAGCTGTGCGCTGCGATTGGCCAGCGCTGCAGCCTAGGAGAAGGAGACGCCCACAGGACAAGGGAAGACCCGCCTACTATAACTTAAGAAGCAAAGGTACCGGAGCCTATAACGGGAGAACGGAGCGGCGCCCGGGGATAATAGTAAGTGCAGTGAGATCCCCGGGCGCCGCTCTATATGGCAGCATACTCAGTTCACATAGTTTATACAGGGGAAAGGTCCTCTTTAAAGGACCTTAACATGTATATCTTGGAAGAAAGACGAGACAGAGGGGATATGATAGAAACTTTTAAGAGGAGAGAATATTTAAAAGAAGAAAAACTGCTACAAGAGGACATAGTTTTAAATTAGAGGGGCAAAGGTTTAAAAGTAATATCAGGAAGTATTACTTTACTGAGAGAGCAGTGGATACATGGAATAGCCTTCCTGCAGAAGTGGTAGCTGCAAATACAGTGAAGGAATTTACGCATGCATGGGATAGGTATAAGGCCATCCTTCATATAAGATAGGGCCAGCGGCTATTTATAGTATTCAGTATATTGGGCAGACTAGATGGGCCAAATGGTTCTTATCTGCCGACACATTCTATGTTTCTATGTCCGGGTTTTAGATATTGAAGACCTATTCTCAGGATAGGTCAGGATCAGATCTGTAAGGGTCCGACACTCGGGACCTCCTCTGATCAGCTGTTCTCAGCAACCATCATGGATGGAGCTCCAAGCAGACAGCTGTGTCCACTGTGTAGTGATTCTGCTGGGTTCCTGTAGCTCAGCTCCTGAAAGTAGGTAATCAATATCTAGAACTTGGACAACCCCTTTAAGTGAATTTATCAACTGTGATTTTTCATAAAATTACAAAAATTTGTTGCAGTCTTAGTCCAATAAAGGCATGTAGTAACATCTCAAGATAGAAGTGTAAGATGATATAACAAAAACAAAGACAGGTGCACCCTGCGGTCTTATTAACCCTCATACTGGCGTAAAATTGAGAGATTAGCAAACATATCCTGCTTGGAGGACATGTCTGAGCCCGAGCACCGCACCAAGGTTTCCTAAGTACCGCGGGACCTAACGCTAAACATACCTGGGCCGTATGGGCAATACCAGGAGCCAGTGGGCAAATTACAGAAGTGCAGGGTCCGCCTCACAGCAATCTCCCAGTAACCTCCAGCATGTACCCATTCATACGATGGGAGAAGGGAGAGAGCTCTGAGCCCCACCCAAGACTGGCTGATATAGCCCGGGCCTCACATGTGCACCAGAATGCTGCCTGTGGATGGAAATAAAGGCACATTCAGACTAGGAGTTTCTACACCTCCAAAAAGTCTATATATAAACTACAGATTGGCGTGGTATTAAAAAGCAGGAAGTGCTCAACCCCATATGCAGTGGTGCATCTATACCAGGTGGGCAGATCCTGCACTTGTGGTTGTCACTACCAGAGCTTTGGGACGTTCTCACAGCTCTGTTTCTCCACCCCTGTGATGATGTCACTACTAGAGCTGGGAGGAGTTCTCACTGCTCTGTTTACTTTTGGTTTCCTTCCTCCCAGCTGTTCCTCATGCGTTTGATTTCCCTCTCTTTATATCACCCCTCCTCCTATTGTAGGGCGTGGATTATAGTTCTCATTTCAGTTGTAGCTCTTGCTTTAGTATCTTCACTTGTAGCTATCAGTTCACTGGACCTGTGTTCTGCTGCAGCAAGCACTCCGGATATTGCCAGCTGTCCTTGGATCCGTCTTCTCTGCGGCTGCAACACCTTCAGCTAAGTGTACAGACTTTGTTGTGTACCTGATTATTTTCTGACTGGATCTGAGGTGGCCACGGTTCCCTCCATATACTGAGTAGGGCACCGGTGGCCGTGCCCCTTCCACTATTGTAGGGGTTACAGTGGTCATCAGTCTTAGGCACGTGGGCATGCCTCGTTCCGCCATTTGGATCCGGGCATGTGCTTTAGCAGAATAGGGAGAGCTCTGAGGGTCTGACAGGGGTCACCCTTTATCCTCCCTAGTTTGGGTCCGGTCAGTAGCTCTTTTAACTTTGTATACTATTGTTGCTCACATACAGCCGTGACATTATAATCCACCAAAACCGTCCTTTTTTGACATGGATCCGCTTTCTGTCCTGGTTGACCGCATGCAGGGTCTTTCTTTGGAAGTAGCGGATCTCCGTCAATCTATGACTCAGCTTCAAGCATTGGGCTCTGCTCTGGCACATGGAGTCTGTTGCGAGCCAAAGGTCTCACTTCCGGAAACGTTCTCCGGGGGCAGTGAGAATTTTGTTCGCTTCAGAGAGGCATGCAAACTCCATTTTTGCTTGTGTCCCCACTCCTCTGGTAAGGAGGAGCAGAGGGTGAGGATTGTCATCTCCCTGCTCAGGGGTAATGCTCAGACTTGGGCTTTTTCGCTGCCATCAGGGGATCCCTCCCTTCGATCCGTGGAAAGATTTTTTGTGGCCCTGGGGCAGATTTATGATGACCCGGATCGTGCTGCTCTGGCCGAATCTAACTTACGTGTTTTATGCCAGAACAAACTGTCTGCGGAGCTTTATTGTTCTGAATTTCGGAGATGGGCAGCTGATTCGGGTTGGAATGATGCTGCACTCCGGAGTCAGTTCTGTCATGGTCTCTCAGAGAGATTGAAAGATGCGTTTGCTTTCCATGAGAGACCAACGTCCTTAGAGTCTGCCATGTCATTGGCGGTACGCCTTGACAGGCGTCTAAGAGAAAGAAACGAGACCTCTCTGTCCAGCCATTGTCAGTCTAGGGGCAGTGGTGCGGACTCATTCAGTGTGCAGGGGCCTCATCCTGTCTCGCTCCCCTCTGAGGAGGAGCCCATGCAGCTAGGTCGACTTGCCCCTGATAAAAGAGGATTTAGTCCTCAGAGTATGGTGTGTTTTTGTTGTGGGGGCATAGGTCATTTGGCAAATGTTTGTCCCTCTAGGAGATTCTTGAACTGTACTAAGAGCGATAATAAGAGAAAAACCTCAAAAGGTAAATCATCAAATTCTGCTTCATCTGCTACTTTGGGCAAAGTTGATGTAGGAATTGATGCTTTTCCTCTGACCTGCAGTTCCCGTTTTCTCCTGTCTGCCAGGGTGGCGCTAGAGAGCAAAGTCATTTCTTGTGAGATTTTTGTCGATAGTGGAGCGGCCGTCAATCTTATTGACACTCAATTTGTAGCCATGCATGGTTTTCAGGTTTGCACATTAGAAAAGGATATACCTGTTTTTGCTATTGACTCTGCTCCACTCTCACAGAGATCTCTGAAGGGCATTGTTCACAATATCCGGCTAGCTGTAGGTGACACTCATCTAGAGGATATATCTTGTTTTGTCCTTAACGGATTGCCTTCTCCTCTAGTTTTGGGGTTACCCTGGCTCACTAGACATAACCCCACTATTGATTGGCAAGGAAGGCAAATAAATGAGTGGAGTGACTTTTGTAGAGAGAATTGTCTCACAGCGACTTTTGCAGAGGTGTCTACTAAAACTGTGCCATCATTTCTCTCTGATTTCTCGGACGTGTTTTCCGAGAGCGGTGTTCAGGAGCTACCTCCTCACCGGGAGTTTGACTGTCCCATTAACCTCATTCCCGGCGCCAAGCTGCCAAAAGCACGCCTCTACAATCTCTCACAACCGGAAAGAATCGCAATGCGAACTTATATCTCCGAGAGTCTCGAGAAGGGGCATATTCGTCCCTCAAAGTCACCTGTGGCCGCGGGTTTTTTTTTTGTTAAAAAAAAAGATGGCTCTCTGAGACCTTGCCTAGATTTTAGGGAGCTGAACCGTATCACGATTCGCGATCCCTATCCCCTTCCTCTGATCCCGGACCTCTTCAACCAAATTGTTGGGGCCAAGGTGTTTTCCAAATTGGATTTGAGAGGCGCGTACAACCTGGTCAGGGTCAGAGAGGGGGATGAATGGAAAACGGCCTTTAATACCCCTAACGGGCATTTCGAGAATCTCGTTATGCCTTTCGGCCTGATGAATGCTCCGGCCGTCTTTCAGCATTTTGTTAATAGTATTTTCTACCATTTAATGGGGAAATTTGTATTGGTGTATCTTGATGATATTTAGATTTTTTCCCCTGATGTTCAGACCCATCAGGATCATCTTTTTCAGGTTCTGCAGATTCTGCGGGAAAATAAATTGTACGCCAAGCTGGAGAAATGTCTTTTTATGGTATCGGAGATTAAATTTCTGGGTTTTCTCCTCTCTGCTTCTGGTTTTCGCATGGATCCGGAGAAGGTCCGTGCTGTACTTGAGTGGGAGCTTCCTGAGAATCAGAAGGCATTGATGCGCTTTCTGGGTTTTGCGAACTATTACAGAAAGTTCATTTTGAATTATTCCTCTGTTGTCAAACCCCTTACTGACATGACAAAAAAAGGGGGCGGATTTTTCCTCTTGGTCGGAGGAGGCGCTTGCAGCCTTTTCTAAGATTAAAGAGAGTTTTGCGTCTGCTCCCGTCTTGGTGCATCCCGATGTTTCCTTACCTTTTATTGTTGAGGTGGATGCTTCCGAGGTGGGTGTGGGTGCGGTTTTGTCCCAGGGCCCTTCTCCTGCCAAATGGCGACCCTGTGCCTTTTTTTCTAAAAAAACTCTACCCGGCAGAGAGAAACTATGATGTGGGAGATAGGGAGTTGTTGGCCATCAAGTTGGCTTTCGAGGAATGGCGCCATTGGTTGGAGGGGGCCAGGCACCCTATCACCGTTTTTACCGACCATAAGAATCTGGCATACTTGGAGTCGGCCAGGCGTATGAATCCGAGACAGGCCAGATGGTCTCTGTTCTTCTCCAGATTCAATTTTGTTGTTACATTCCGACCTGGGATAAAAAATGTGAAGGCTGATGCTCTCTCTCGCTGTTTTCCAAGAGGAGGAAACTCCGAGGACCCGGGTCCCATTTTGGCGGAGGGGGTAGTTGTTTCTGCTCTATATTCCGATATGGAGGCCGAGGTCCAGGCTGCCCAGACTGAGGCACCTGCCCGTTGTCCTTCTGGGAAGTTGTTCGTGCCTCCTGAGCTACGTCACAAACTCTTTAAGGAGCATCATGATACGGTTCTTGCTGGTCACCCCGGGAGTAGAGCCACAGTAGATCTCATTGCTCTGAGATTTTGGTGGCCGGCTCTTCGTAAGTCGGTGGAGGGTTTTGTGGCTGCTTGTGAGACGTGCGCTCGCGCTAAGGTCCCTCGTTCACGGCCTTCAGGTTCCCTTCTCCCGTTACCCATACCTTCCCGTCCTTGGACACACCTGTCCATGGACTTTATCACGGATCTTCCTCGTTCCTCGGGGAAGTCGGTGATCCTGGTGGTGGTGGACCGTTTTAGCAAGATGGCTCATTTCGTACCTTTCCCTGGTTTACCCAATGCTAAAACGTTGGCACAAGCTTTTGTCGACCATATTGTTAAATTGCACGGCATTCCCTCTGATATTGTTTCCGATAGAGGCACGCAGTTTGTGTCCAGGTTCTGGAAGGCTTTCTGTTCTCGCCTGGGGGTTCGGCTGTCCTTCTCTTCTGCTTTTCACCCGCAGTCGAATGGTCAGACTGAGCGCCTCAATCAGAATCTGGAGACATATTTGCGCTGTTTTGTGGCAGAGAACCAGGAGGATTGGTGTTCATTTCTCCCTCTTGCTGAGTTTGCTCTGAACAACCGTCGTCAGGAATCTTCTGATAAGTCACCATTCTTTGGTGCATATGGGTTCCATCCGCAGTTTGGGACATTCTCGGGAGGGGCTCTTTCTGGTTTACCTGAGGAGGAGAGATTTTCCTCGTCTTTGTCTACCATTTGGCAAAAGATTCAGAGTAATCTTAAAAAGATGAGTGAGAGGTATAGGCGTGTGGCTGATAAGAGACGTGTGCCTGGTCCGGACCTGAATGTGGGTGATCTGGTGTGGTTGTCTACAAGAAATATTAAACTGAAGGTTCCCTCCTGGAAATTGGGTCCCAAGTTTATTGGGCCTTATAAAATCTTGTCAGTCATCAATCCTGTTGCCTTCCGTCTTGATCTTCCACGGGTTTGGAAGATACATAATGTATTTCACAGATCTCTCTTAAAACCATATGTCCAGCCCACGGTACCCTCCTCTTTGCCTCCTCCTCCGATTTTGGTTGATGGCAATCTGGAGTTTGAGGTTTCCAGAATTGTGGACTCTCGCATTGTCCGCGGTTCTCTTCATTACCTCGTTCATTGGAAGGGTTATGGTCCTGAGGAGAGGATGTGGGTTCCGGTGTCGGACATTAAAGCCACTCGCCTCATCAGGGCATTTCATAGGGCTCATCCTGAGAAGGTGGGTCCTGGGTGTCCGGAGTCCACCCGTAGAGGGGGGGGGTACTGTCACTACCAGAGCTTTGGGACGTTCTCACAGCTCTGTTTCTCCACCCCTGTGATGATGTCACTACTAGAGCTGGGAGGAGTTCTCACTGCTCTTTTTACTTTTGGTTTCCTTCCTCCCAGCTGTTCCTCATGCGTTTGATTTCCCTCTCTTTATATCACCCCTCCTCCTATTGTAGGGCGTGGATTATAGTTCTCATTTCAGTTGTAGCTCTTGCTTTAGTATCTTCACTTGTAGCTATCAGTTCACTGGACCTGTGTTCTGCTGCAGCAAGCACTCCGGATATTGCCAGCTGTCCTTGGATCCGTCTTCTCTGCGGCTGCAACACCTTCAGCTAAGTGTACAGACTTTGTTGTGTACCTGATTATTTTCTGACTGGATCTGAGGTGGCCACGGTTCCCTCCATATACTGAGTAGGGCACCGGTGGCCGTGCCCCTTCCACTATTGTAGGGGTTACAGTGGTCATCAGTCTTAGGCACGTGGGCATGCCTCGTTCCGCCATTTGGATCCGGGCATGTGCTTTAGCAGAATAGGGAGAGCTCTGAGGGTCTGACAGGGGTCATCCTTTATCCTCCCTAGTTTGGGTCCGGTCAGCAGCTCTTTTAACTGTGTATACTATTGTTGCTCACATACAGCCGTGATAGTGGTCTGCTGCTAATGGCAATCCCCAGCAAAAATGCATACAATGGAGGATGCCTGCAGTGGACCACAAGTACCACAATAGAAATCCTACACAGAATAGCAAATGTGTGGATGTGATAAACAGTAAAAATAATATAACAAAAACAAAGACAGGTGCACTCTGCGGTCTTACTAACCCTCATACTGGTGTAAAATTGAGATTAGCCAACATATCATGCTTGGAGGACGTGTTTGAGCCCAAGCACCGCGCCATTAAAAAATTCCTTCGATATGTGTAGAGTTCAACGTTTATATTGCTTTGTGTGAGCCTCTCTTCTATGGATGTTAATTTGAAACGATGCATGGGATAATGTAATAAGGTACATATATATATATTAGTACTCCTTTGTTCACAGACATGTCAGCTAATTCTTTTACAACCTTAGGGCTCATACACAAGACCTTTGCCTGTTTTGCGGTCTGCAAATTGCGGATCCGCTAAACACATACCGGCCATGTGCGTTCCACATTTTGCGGAAGGCAATGTCCGGGCCATAATAGAACAGTCCAATCCTTGTCTGTGATGCGGACAAGAATAGGGCATGTTCTATATTTTTGCAGATGCCACAGAACGGACATATGGATTCGGACAGCATCTTTCTTGGCCCCATTGAAGTGAATAGGTCCGCATCCGACCCACAAAAATGCAGATCGAATGTGGACAAAAAATTAATTTAGACTTGTGACTGTACAGTTCAAAAGACTTTGTGAAGCCAAAACTGAATCCACCCATTACTCTCAAAAGCATATTCTGCAATTATATAAGCACCACAGCCTAATAATTTGCTGTCACATGAGTTCATGAGGCAAGTCAGTACATCTCACACAGAATACTATCATCTGTAAAATTATATGTTCTCCTGCTGTTATTCCTCAGCGAAGAAAGAAAAACAATATTAAAGGGACTCTGTCACCACTTTCTAACCCCCCCTTTTAAAAGTATTGTTATCTCCATGGCGCCCCTGTGATTACAAAGGTGTTGTTAGAAGATAAATTCGCCGTCTCCTTTTGATAAAAAGAGCTTTTATCTAACCTGTCAATCTTCTTGATAAGGTGCCCAGGGCGTTTCTGTTGGTCTCAAGCTGCCGCCCGCCGCCGCCGCTGTTGGTGCCCAGCTCCTCCCCTGATGCTTTCAGCGCCGCCTGAATGTAATGAAATACGCCTCCGGCTCTCGCTCAGTGCCCCCTCCTCCTTTTCAAAGATCCCGCGCGTGCGCACAGGCCTGTGCCTGATGCGCCCGTGCGGACATTTACAATCAGCCTCATTGAGCGAAGTGCGCATGCGCGCACTTCGCTCAACCTCCTCATCAGACGAGCACTGCAGCCGGCCGGCTGCAGTGCTCGTCTGATGAGGAGGTTGAGCGAAGTGCGCGCATGCGCACTTCGCTCAATGAGGCTGATTGTAAATGTCCGCACGGGCGCATCAGGCACAGGCCTGTGCGCACGCGCGGGATCTTTGAAAAGGAGGAGGGGGCACTGAGCGAGAGCCGGAGGCGTATTTCATTACATTCAGGCGGCGCTGAAAGCATCAGGGGAGGAGCTGGGCACCAACAGCGGCGGCGGCGGGCGGCAGCTTGAGACCAACAGAAACGCCCTGGGCACCTTATCAAGAAGATTGACAGGTTAGATAAAAGCTCTTTTTATCAAAAGGAGACGGCGAATTTATCTTCTAACAACACCTTTGTAATCACAGGGGCGCCATGGAGATAACAATACTTTTAAAAGGGGGGGTTAGAAAGTGGTGACAGAGTCCCTTTAAGGTTTGGTTTTGAAACGCAGATTGCTAGAGCTACACGTTTCCATTATTTTACATATTAACTGCTAGGTTCAATATTGTGTCAGAGTTAATTCCAGTAACAGGTTGGTTCTGATAATATACAGTATATGCAGGGTATGCATTGGTTGTTTTCAAAACTGTCAGAATATTAGGGGCTACCTGTCTGCCACACCCAGAATCCGGGCTGTTGTCAATCTGGAGGGATACTGCAGAGGATAGAAGGTTTCCCATATCCCTGCAATATGTTATCAGAATGCTGGTGCTGGCAAACAAGGTACTGAAAAATAAACCTGGCTGTACACATTAGGCTAGACATGTTCTACTCTTTTGTGGAACAGACATACGGAAATGGAATGCACATGGAGTAACTTCCGTTTTTGTTTTGCAGACCCATTGAAATGAATGGTTCCGCATATGGTCCACAAAAAAAAACAGAACAGACAAGGAAAGAAAGTACATTCGTGTGCATGAGCCCTTATGCAAACCGACCAAGTGAAGGTGCATTGACCCATCTAATCTGTATGGGGCTTCCAGAGATAATTTTTTTTCCAAATGAGTAAAAAATACTCTTAGCATTTTTGAAAAGTATTTTTAGCCAAGGACAAGTATAAAAGTTGTAGTAATTGAAATAAATCAAACGTAGGCATACATAACGCTAAAGGGCTTGTCCAAGAATGGAGGGGGGGGGGGGGGGGGGTTGGTAACTCCCCCACTTGGCAGAACCTGTAAAAAAAAGCACACAATGCTTCCATAACAGTGCCCCATAACAGAGTCATACAGAGTACTTCCATAACATGTCCACGTCCGCGTCCCTTATTAGATGTTTTCCTCATTGTTCCCGTTCACCACAATTTTGAGAATGGCAAATTTGGGAATAGTTTTTCAACCCAGAACAAAAAGTGTGCTTTTACGGTCACTACAAATAACTTGACCAGCTAAAACAGTACAGATTTGGTTGAATAGAAATGTGAGGCCTGTTTTTTTTTTGCGCTGTGTGACAGGTATAGGTTTAATCACAGAATCAGACTTCTATCTGCACGCTAGCGTGTGTCTTAGGTTTTTCTGAATGACACTATCAGTACCTTCAATGTAAGATATCCTTTTTGGGATAGATTTCAAGTAGGCCTCAAATACCAGAAACTAGTTATTTTGAGAATGGCAAATTTGGGAATAGTTTTTCAATCCAGAAAATAAAAAGTGCTTTTACGGTCACTACAAATAACTTGACCAGCTAAAACAGTACAGATTTGGTTGAATAGAGATGTGAGGCCTGTTTTTTTTTTTGCGCTGTGTGACAGGTATAGGTTTAATCACAGAATCAGACTTCTATCTGCACGCTAGCGTGTGTCTTAGGTTTTTCTGAATGACACTATCAGTACTTTCAATGTAAGATATCCTTTTTGGGATAGATTTCAAGTAGGCTTCAAATACCAGAAACTAGTTATTTTGAGAATGGCAAATTTGGGAATAGTTTTCCAACCCAGAAAAGAAAAGTGTGCTTTTACGGTCACTACAAATAACTTGACCAGCTAAAACAGTACAGATTTGGTTGAATAGAGATGTGAGGCCTGTTTTTTTTTGCGCTGTGTGACAGGTATAGGTTTAATCACAGAATCAGACTTCTATCTGCACGCTAGCGTGTGTCTTAGGTTTTTCTGAATGACACTATCAGCACCTTCAATGTAAGATATCCTTTTTGGGATAGATTTCAAGTAGGCCTCATATACCAGAAACTAGTTATTTTGAGAATGGCAAATTTGGGAATAGTTTTTCAACCCAGAACAAAAAGTGTGCTTTTACGGTCACTACAAATAACTTGACCAGCTAAAACAGTACAGATTTGGTTGAATAGAAATGTCAGGTCTATTTTTTAGGCGCTGGGTGACAGGCTCAACTTGCCCCTGATGTAGTATATGGCCAAAAAAAAAACACACTGTTGATGGTTAAATGCACTTGGGTGACACAGGCTCAGCCTGCAGCTGATGTAGTATATGGCCAAAAATAACCAGACTGTTGATGGTTGATGGTTTGCACAATTTCACACTCGTCCCCTTCAACGAGCAATTTTATCGTCTTTGGACAAGTCACCAGAGTCATTGGACCGTCACATTATCCTGTCCCCAAGGGTGCGTTCGGCACTTAGGTGGTGGCTCTCGGCCCTGACCTTGGAGGTGGGGAAGTCCTTTCTCCCAATCTCATGGACGGTCATTACCACCAATGCCAGTCATCAGGGTTGGGGCGGAGTCTTCCCGCCCCGGACAGTCCAAGGCGTATCCTGGAGCTTCGGGCCATTCATCTGTCGCTTCTCCATTGGACCCCTCTCCTGAGGGGCCAGCCGATTCGGATCCAGTCGTACAATGCAACAGCAGTGGCATACATCAACCACCAAGGGGGAACCCGCAGTCAAGCCTGTGATGGAGGAGTCGGACAAAATCCTGCAGTGGGCGGAGACTCGTGTACCAGCGCTATCGGTGGTCTACATTCCAGGGGTGGAGAATTGGACGGCGGATCTCCTCAGTCGGACAACCGTGTACCCGGGAGAGTGGTAGCTGCACCCGGAAGTGTTCGACTCCATTTGTGGACTTGATGGCGTCCAGACTCAACAACAAACTTCCCACCTTCTTCTCTCGAACAAGAGATCCTCGAGTGTGTGCCGAAGACGCACTGGTGGCACCATGGGACGGGTTCTCTCTACTGTACCCCTTCCCTTCCCCTCCTGCCCCGAGTCTGCGCAGAATCAGGATGGAGGGCATCCAGACGATTCTCATTGCTCCGGATTGGCCCCGTCGCGCGTGGTACAGCGATATCATGCTCCTTCTAGGAGACATGCTGTGGCCTCTTCCACTCAAAGTCGATCTTCTCTCTCTGGGTTCTGTCTTCCACCAGCGTTTAGAGTTTGACGCGTGGCTGTTGAAACCACCATTCTGAGGCAGAGAGGGACATCCACACCATGATTAAGGCTAGGAAACCAGCATCTTCCAAGATTTATTATAGAACCTGGAGGTCCTTTTTGCGCTTCTGTGAGGAATGTGGCCTCCCTCCACTGCGCTTCCTTTCTGCAATCGGGTCTGGAATTGGGTCTTGCGCTTAGTTCTTTAAAGGGCAAAGTGTCGGCACTGTCAGTTTTTTCCAGCGTCCTTTCTACTAGGGGTGGCTCGCACTGTCCCACCGTATCGCCCCCCGTTACCCTCTTGGGATTTAAACCTGGTCCTAGGTTCCCTCCAATCTGCTCCTTTTGAGCCTCTAGACGCTGTTTCCCTCCGTATTATTTCCTGGAAGGTTGCCTTCCTGGTGGCAATCAACTCCATTAGGCGTGTGTCGGAATTGGCAGCGCTCTCTTGTAAGGGGGAGCCCTTCTTGTTCTCCACCAAGATAAGGCGGTGCTCCGCCCGGTACCTTCTTTTCAGCCGAAGGTGGTCTCTGCCTTCCATGTCAACGAAGACATTGTTCTCCCTTCGTTCTGCCCCTCCCCCTCACATCCTAGGGAGCGAGCTCTCCATTAGCTGGACGTGGTTCAGGCTCTGAGGATTTACCTGTCCATTTCTAGTTCGTTCCACCGTACGGACTCCCTATTTGTTGTTCCTGAAGGTCCCCGCAAAGGCTTGCCAGCCTCTAGGGTGACGATTGGCAAGTGGATTTGTTTGGCGATTGCTGAAGCATACCGCTCCTGGGGCAAGGTACCGTCCCTCGGTGTCACGGCCCACTCGACTAGGGCGGTGGGCGCTTCTTGGGCTCAGTTCTACCATGCTTCCGCTTCACAGTTGTGTAAGGCAGCGACTTGGTCTTCCTTGCACACGTTCACCAGGGTTTACCAGGTGCATATTTTTGCATCAGCGGACGCTGCACTGGGCCGCAAGGTCTTGCATGCAGCGGTGTCTTGAGCTTTCGCGAGGCAGTTTTCATGAGGGTGTGTTCTTCCCGCCACGTGGACTGCTTTGGAACCTCCCACGATCCTGTGTCCCCCAATGATACGAGCAAGAAAATGAGATTTTTGTGAACTCACCTGTAAAATCTCTATCTCGCTTAGTTCATTGGGGGACACAGCTCCCACCCATTGTTTCTATTATTACCGCAAGTGATGGCGGTTGGTTTGCCAATACGGTCCTCAGTTCTGGTTTGGTTCGACCGGCATTAGTTATCTTTATAGGTTGATTCCTGTATGGGTTTTTTCTCCTACTCCTACTGCTTGGGCACAAACTGATATGCTCTCTTCAGGCTGGAGGGGGTATAGCCGGCAGGGGAGAAGTTATCACTTTTCAGCCTAGTGTCGCCTCCTAGTGGCAGCAGCAGTTATACCCACGGTCCTGTGTCCCTCAATGAACTAAGCAAGAAAGAGATTTTACAGGTGAGTTCACAAAAATCTTGTTTTTCTTGTTCTTGACTGTATAAATGCGAGCAGTAGATTCACTATTAAAGTCATTCCTCTGACACCAAAAGCTGGAGACACCATCACATTCAGCGTCAATGGGAGTTCAGGGGCAAATTCATTTTGCAACTTGGTACAGGGGTCTGAGCACCAGTGCCACGCACGTGAGCTTCCCCATCTGCACTCATAGTGGCGTGGCATGGATTTGCAGTGCGCTGATATTGGCCAATCGGCATTCTCCTTACTAATAACAAACTCCTTACTCGCTGCCTACCCTTGGTTGTGATCTGAGAGTATAAAGCTTTGTTATAGAACAGTGATGGCTAACCTCTGGCAATCCAGCTGTTGTGAAACTAAGACTACCAGCATGCTCTATTCATTTCTATGGAGTTCTGAGAACAGCCAAGCAAGTGTGCATCTTGGGAGTTGTAGTTTCACAACAGCTGGAGTGCCGGAGGTTAGCCATCACAGTTATAGGATGTTTTGGGCACCAGCAGTACTGCTGTGCTGCCTGTGCCTTTCACAGTGCACACATCAGGTGCAGAGAAAAGCTCATGCGTATTGATACACAAGACTTTTTTCAAAGCGTAAAAGTGCCTGTACAAGAGTCTATGACCCTTGTACAGGCCTTATTGAGACCTCCCCACTGACTGTACATAAAAAAATGTATGGCATGAGTTACCGATTTTTTTGTGGTGGCCCACTGTATAGGAGAGCACAGTCTTCACTTTCCTATACAGTAGAAAAGCCTAAAAGACCAATCTTATGGTGAATGGAGCCATAAAGGCTATGTACACCTTTGGAGGCAATTTTTGTTAATGATTGTATTTTACTCATTTTTGGCTAAAAATCATATTTTCTATTGCCCTTTATTAAAAATATTGAGCCGTTCTGTCACAAAGGGTTTACTGCTTTTCTATCCGCAAAACACGGACACCGGCAATGTGCGTTCCACATTTTGCGGACCGCACATCGACGGCACTATAATAGAAAATGCCTAATCTTGTCCGCAATTGCGGACAAGAAAAGGACATGTTCTATTTTTTGGGGGAACGGAATTGCGGATCCGCATTTCCGGATCTGGACAGCACATAGTGTGGCCCCATAGAGATGAATAGGTCCGCAATTCCGTTCCGCAAAATGTGGAACAGAATTGCGGACGTGTGAATGGAGCCTAACTGTGTTACTGGTACTTTCACTTTGTGTCGGTCATCTAATAAACCTTATCTCTAAACTACTGATAGGACATAAACACTTATCGGGTCTCTGAGGACCCGATAACCCGGAACAGGATGGTGATCGGTGGTGTGATTTTACCCCACCAATCACCATCCTGCGATCCTGAGTGGTGATGGTGACATCACCTCTCAGGATCGCCTCTGATTGGTAGGAGGGCGGGCCGGCGGGAGATTCAAATGATAGCAGCGCTCCTCTCCTCCTCCTTTTGTGTCCGGAGCCCGAGGAGAGAGGAGTGCTGCCTGCACGTGTGGAGCATCACCCCATCTGTGCCCCAGCACCCATCCTTGCCCCCAGGACCCGATCTGTGCCCCAGCACCCCCCATCTTTATCAGCAGGTAATTAGGGAAAGTATAGGGAAAGGTTGGGCTAGGCAGGGAAAATAAAGGGAAAGTTAGTGGTAAAAAAAAGTTTTATTGCATCACCCGAAGTAGGGTGTCTGGGGTACACAGCACAGCTGTGTGACCCTAGACCCCCCAGGGGTGCTGCTGCTTGCCCCCCTTCCCCCCCCCCCCACCTTTTTGGGGTGCAGGCAGTTTTTTTTTTTTTGTGCGTACGCTGACTGTGGCCGGCACTCTTAGCCTCCGGCCACTGTTAGCGCATCGCACACCCCACCGCTAAACAACTTCGGACGGTTGATCAGCGGTTTAGAATTTTTTTTTAAACTTTTTTTTCACATTTTCCCCCCTTTTTTTAGTTATTTTTTATTTTTATTTTTTGTCTGTTAGGCTTAGGGTTAGTACGTGAACACCCGTGCCCCACACACACGCACACCAAATAAAGATTTACACACACGCACATACACACACAGACACACACTCCCCTATGGCCTGACGGACGTTCTCGGCCAAGGAGGCATACGCCCAGCTTGCCTCCGACTCCGAGAGTCCCAGTGAGGACGAGGATGACCCCACTTTCCTGTTGTCATCCGCGTCCTCCTCATCATCTAGCGATGATGATGAGCCCCCAAGGCGGCGGAGACGCCGCCAGGGGGAGCAAGGGGACCGCCATGTTAGGGACCCTGTGGCCCACCCTAGTACGAGCAGCTCTGGGGCTCGTACTAGTTTTCCTGCCCACCAGTTAAATCCACCGGAGCCCCCTGCCGGTGAACTTGTCTGGTGTACCCCAGAGCGATTTGAGCCCGTGATTCCTGATTTTGTAGGCCAACCAGGAATCCAGATTTCCACAGTGGGCTTCACTGAATATGACTTTTTTAGTAATTTTTTCAGTGACCAACTGGTAAATCTAATGGTGGAGCAGACGAACCTGTACGCCCAACAGTTCGTTGCTCAACACCCGGGCTCCTTTGTGGCTAGGCCCGGTGGCTGGACGCCGGTCAGTGCAGCCGAGATGAGGACATTTTGGGGCCTCGTACTGCATATGGGCCTAGTCAAGAAACCTAGTGTCAGGCAATACTGGAGTGGGAACGTCCTCTACCAGACCCCACTCCCGGTTCGAGGCCATCCGGAAATGCCTGCATTATTCAGATAATGCAGCATGTCCCCACGCGGTGATCCTGCCTATGACCGTCTGTATAAGATACGGCCGGTCATCGATCACTTTGGGGCCAAATTTGTACAGGCCTATGTATCTGGAAGGGAGGTCGCGGTTGATGAGTCTCTCATTGCGTTCAAGGGGAGACTCATTCTCGGTCAGTATGTTCCCTCAAAGGGGGCGAGGTATGGTGTGAAGCTGTACAAACTTTGTGAGAGTACCTCAGGGTACACTTACAGGTTTTGTGTGTACGAGGGGCGAGATTCCCATATTCAACCCCCAGAATGTCCGCCCACTCTGGGTGTTAGCGGGAAACTTGTGTGGGACCTTTTGCACCCACTGCTAGATAAAGGTTATCACCTGTATGCAGATAACTTTTATACTAGTATCCCCTTGTTCCAGTCCCTCGCCGCCAGATCCACGTCCGCTTGTGGGACCGTGCGGAAAAATCAATGCAGCCTCCCTACCCACCCCCTCCAGGTACCTATCCCCAGGGGTGAGACCCGTGCCCTTACCACTGGAAACCTGTTGCTGGTCAGATATAAGGATAAGAGGGATGTCCTTGTACTGTCCACAATTCATGGTAACGGCATCACCCCTGTCCCTGTGCGAGGTACTGCGGCAACGGTCCCCAAGCCTGATTGTATCGTCGACTACAATCGGTATATGGGAGGAGTTGATCTCTCTGATCAAGTCCTGAAGTCATATAACGCCATGCGCAAAACCCGGGCATGGTACAAAAAAGTTGTGGTCTACTTGGTGCAGGTTGCCATGTACAACTCTTTTGTGCTGTCCCGGAGAGCTGGCAACACAGGGACATTCCTTCAGTTCTATGAGGCAGTCCTCAAGGCCCTGATCTTTTCAGACCGGGAAAGAGCAGGCCGGAGTACCTCAGGAACTGGAGGCGCCCGGATCGTCCCTGGCCAACACTTTCCAGGTGTGGTCCCCCATACTGGAAAGAAGGGACGAAGCCAAAAAAGGTGCAGAGTGTGTCACAATAGGGGGATACGGAAGGACACCACTACTCAATGTGACACGTGCCCCGATCATCCGGGCCTCTGCATTATTGGTTGCTTCAGGGAGTACCACACTTCCATGGAGTACTAAATTTATATCCAAATGTAGTCACTGACAATCGGATAAAAAAACTATGGTTCTCAGACTTGAGACACCCAAAAAAAATAAAAATAAAATAAAAATAAAAAAAAGTATACAAATTAGGTATCTCCGCATCGGTAATAATCTCCTCTATAAAAATAATCCATGACCTAACCCCCCAGATTAACACGGTCCAAAAAATAACAAAACGCTGCAAATAAAGATTTTTTTTTGTCACCTTACATAACAAAAAGTTTAATAGCAAGCGATCAAAAAGTCATATAGCCCCCAAAATAGTCCCAATAAAACCGTCCTCTCATCCCGCAAAAAATGAGCCCCCACATAAGATAATCACCTAAAAAAACAAAAAAAATAATGACTCAGACTTTAGAGATACAAAAAAATATTTTTTGTATCAAAAAGGATAATATAGTCTAAAACCGAAATAATTGTAGAAAAAGTTGACTTATTAGTTATCGCCGCGTCCGTAAGAATATCCTCTATAAAAATACCCCATGACCCAACCCCCCAGATTAACACGGTCCAAAAAAAAAATTTGAAACGGTGCCAAAACAGCTATTTTTGGCACTTTTCCATTTCAATCTGTTTTTTCCGGTAACAAAGCAAGGGTTACCAAACAAACAAAACTTAATATTTATTACCCTCATACTGCAGTTTACAGAAACGCCACATTTGTGGTCGTAAACGGCTGTATCAGTAAAAGGCAGGGCGCAAAAGGAAAGGACCGTCATGGTTTCTGGAAGGCCGATTTTGATGGCCTTTTTTTATTGACACCATGTCCCTTTTGAAGCCCCCCTGATGCACCCCTAGAGTAGAAACTCCCTAAAAGTGACCTCATATAAGAAACTACACACTTCAAGGTATTCAAAACTGATTTTACAAACTTTATTAACCCTCAACAGTTAATGGCAAATGGAGATGAAATTTCTGAATTTCAATTTTTGGTAACCTTGCCTCACAAAAATGTAATATAGAGCAACCAAAAATCATATGTACCCTAAAAATAGTCCCAACAAAACCGCCACCTTATCCTGTAGTTTCCAAAATGGGGTCACTTTTAGGGAGTTTCTACTCCAGGGGTGCATCAAGGGGGTTGAAACAGGACACGGTGTAAATAAACCGGTCCATAAAAATCAGCCCTTCAAAAACCACACGGCGCTCCTTTCCCTCTACGCCCCGCCGTGTGGCCGTACAATAGTGTACGACCACATATGGGGTGTTTCTGTAATCGGCAGAGTCAGGGCAATAAAGATACAGTCTTGTTTGGCTGTTAACCCTTGCTTTGTTAGTGGAAAAAATGGGTTAAAATTGAAAATTTGGCCAAAAAATGAAATTCGCAAATTTCATCCCCATTTGCCAATAACTCTTGTGCAACACCTAAAGGGTTAACAAAGTTTGTAAAATCAGTTTTGAATACCTTGAGGGGTGTAGTTTCTAGAATGGGGTCATTTCGGGGTGGTTTCTGTGGCGAAACCAACCTCGCCACTGGGTTTTAGAGGGGCCTGGCTACCAGCCTCTTGCCCCAGGATTATGGGCCCTCTCATCAGCCAGGCTTCCTTTGTTCACAAAGGACTTGTACTAACTTGAACCCCTGGTCTAATTCGTGCTATTTTGGGATGGTAAATGACTATGTGTATTGAAAAGGGTGGGTAGGAGACGGCGAGACCTCAACCAAGCTTCGGCGGTTCGTGGGGTCTGCAGTGCTTACGGTGTCAAGTGGAGTGCTCGGAGTCCTCGGGAAGCACTAGGAGCATCTATCGACAGAGGTACCCGGTCGGGGTGCCAGGAGATCCGTTACATTGGTGGCAAGCAGTGGGATGGCGTCCTAGTGAGAGGAGAAGCAGCTCGGAGACACCGTTCGTGGATTTACAAAATTAAGGGCAACGCTAGTATCCGTACAGCGCCCCTGGCTACAGCAGGATGGAATCGGCTAGTCTTCAAACAGCGTTCCACTACAAGGAGGAGGATGACCCGGACTGGAGGGATGCAGTCCGGAAAGGCGTCTGGCACGAGGCCCTGGAAGATGTACAGCGTCGGCGGGGCGAGTGTCTCCCCAGTGAGGAGCAACAGTTGCGGATGCGAGTGGCCCTGCGAATGCCCCTTCTGGGAGAGAAGCCCGTGGGTGAGTGGGTGACAGAACTGGAGAGCCTGGTATGGAAGGAGCTTTGGCTAGACAACGCCTACCAGGCACTCTGGTGGTATGTGATTCGGCACTCCCTCTGGATGGCTGAGAACGAGAGACCAGAGGGTGGGGATTATGATGGCCCTGGCCTGTTGTTTGAGGCCTTCGCAGAACCGAAGTTTGGAGATGCTGGAGAGTCCCAGTTCTGGGATATATATGACTACAGGGAGGCTATGCATGACTGGGCTACAGCGAGAGATGTGAGACAAGATCTGGCATCTCTAGTGTCAAAGGAGTGGGAGCTGGAGCAGGATTACCAATACCTCTTCAGCTCAATTCGGTCCCAATATACACTGCCAGAGAGCTGGGTGGCAGTCCCAGACCTACAACCCTACAGCTGGGAAGACCCGACTGAAGTATCCCCTGCTTCAGTACCAGCTACAGAGGTAGGGGACCTCAGACTGGTCCTGGGGGGAAACCCATATGGCAGGTGGAGATGGGACCGAGATCTCTCCACCGGCCCTACAGGGATGATGGGCAGTCGGCCCAGATCCCCAACGGCAGACGGAGTTTCAGGGAGTAGGGACAGTTGGTCCTGATTCCCAGCGGCAGTGTACTTTGAAGGGAGAGGAGACAACCAGTCCCTCTCCCCAACCACAGGTGGACAGCACCCCTAACTCCAATGATGCAGAGAGCTGGGTGGCAGTCCCAGACCTACAACCCTACAGCTGGGAAGACCCGACTGAAGTATCCCCTGCTTCAGTACCAGCTACAGAGGTAGGGGACCTCAGACTGGTCCTGGGGGGAAACCCATATGGCAGGTGGAGATGGGACCGAGATCTCTCCACCGGCCCTACAGGGATGATGGGCAGTCGGCCCAGATCCCCAACGGCAGACGGAGTTTCAGGGAGTAGGGACAGTTGGTCCTGATTCCCAGCGGCAGTGTACTTTGAAGGGAGAGGAGACAACCAGTCCCTCTCCCCAACCACAGGTGGACAGCACCCCTAACTCCAATGATGCAGATTGGACCGCAGTCTCTGCACCAGGCCTACCGGGATGCTGGACGGCCGGTACAGAGTCCCCACCAACCCCGCAGGAATGCCAGGAGGAGGAGGTAAGCGATCCCTCCTCTCCCCAGCTGATCTGCAACAAGGTCCTGGGGGTAGGATTCCCTGACCCCATCCCAGCGGAAGAGCTGGCATCTGGGCAGAGCGCAGTTGGCCTCTGCCCTCCTCTATCCTCTTCTCCAGAGGCTGACTCCACACCGGCTTCCCCAGCGGAAGAGCTGGCATCGGGGCAGAACAAAGTTGACCTCTGCCCTCCTCTATCCTCTTCTCCATAGGCTGACTCCACACAGGCTTCCCCAGCGGAAGAGCTGGCATCGGGGCAGAACACAGTTGGCCTCTGCCCTCCTCTATCCTCTTCTCCAGAGGCTGACTCCACACCGGCTTCCCCAGCGGAAGAGCTGGCATCTGGGCAGAGCGCAGTCGGCCTCTGCCCACCATGTACCTACAGCTCCAAGCTAGAGAACAACAAGAAAGCAAGGAGTAGAAGATGCCCCCTTAACAGCTGGGGACATACAGAACAGAGCCAGGCCCTAAAATTCAACAGGTCCAGTATTGGGTTGTGGGTGGACTGCCAGACTAACTCAGATACCGACTGGCGTGAGGTCAGGTATCTGGTTAGTCTTCCCTGGGAGGGGGAAATGTGTGGCGAAACCAACCTCGCCACTGGGTTTTGGAGGGGCCTGGCTACCAGCCTCTGGCCCCAGGATTATGGGCCCTCTCATCAGCCAGGCTTCCTTTGTTCACAAAGGACTTGTACTAACTTGAACCCCTGGTCTAATTCGTGCCATTTTGGGATGTTAAATGACTATGTGTATTGAAAAGGGTGGGGGACCTCAACTAAGCTTCGGCGGTTCGTGGGGTCTGCAGAGCTTACGATGTCAAGTGGAGTGCTTGGAGTCCTCGGGAAGCACTAGGAGCATCTATTGACGGTCGGGGTGCCAGGAGATCCGTTACAGTTTCTATTATGTAAGCCTCGCAAAGTGACTTCAGACCTGAACTGGTCCCTAAAAATTGGGTTTTTGAAAATTTCTGAAAAATTTCAAGATTTGCTTCTAAACTTCTTAGCTTTGTAACATCCCCAAAAAATAAAATATCATTCCCAAAATGATCCAAACATGAAGTAGACATATGGGGAATGTAAAGTAATAACTATTCTTGTAGGTATTACTATGTATTATAGAAGTAGAGAAATTGAAACTTGGAAATTTGCAATTTTTTTTACAAATTTTTGCTAAATTTGGTATTTTTTTATAAATTAAAATGTATTTTTTTGACTTAATTTTACCAGTGTCATGAAGTACAATATGTGACGAAAAAACTATCTCAGAATGGCTTGGATAAGTCAAAGCTTTTTAAAGTTATCACCACTTAAAGTGACACTGGTCAGATTTGCAAAAAATGGCCTGGTCCTTAAGGTGAAATAAGGCTGTGTCCCAAAGGGGTTAAGGATATGTTTGACAGGTAAGAGATCTTTTCCCAGCATATATGCCAAACATAGGGCTCAGCTGGAGTGTACACTAAGCCTCAGCCACAGGTCGTAGGCAGCTTTGTGCTGGACCACAATCCTATGTGTGAATATACCCAAATTCAAAGTGAAGTGCAATATACTGTGAAATTACATGAAAAGTAATGATCAGAAATGTAAGACTCGTTTCAATCATACAGCTAGGGCTGCAGGAATATTCAAATCCCCTGTGCTTTAACAGACCTGTCAGTACATTGACTCCGCTTTCTAAAAACCTGCAGTATGATGTCCTTTAAGAAACTACAGGCTCATAAACAACCATATGTATTTTGGTGGCATCTTAGAAGTCCATGAAATACTCTGCAGTCCTATATATGTATTATGAGAACAGGTATGTTTATATAAAGGGGACAACGTTTCTGCAATCTGATCTGTTATTTACAGTGATTTTTATAGGATTATCCCCAAGATAGGTGATAAATGTATGTATGATTGTTTGTGGTCCCAAACTAAAGGTGTCATACAGCTAAGGGTGTCCATCACTAACAAGACCGCCCACTGGACTCCTGAGCATAACAAAAGGTGAGATTCTTTTCCTGCAAACACCTATATAAATCCACCCAGATCCTTGTGCTCCATAACATGCTGCCCACAGAGAGGACTTCATACAGCATGGCAGGATTCTTTTAACAAGATAATTGGAATACAAACTTTTCCTTTCCAGAGGCATTGGCATCCTGCTGTGAAGCATGGCTTCTCAAGGACATTCATGAGCTGACTTTTGTATGTGCTAGATACATTGGAAATGTAATAAAATAAAATATGAATAAAGAAATACACCATCAAAAATATAAGTTTTAGACAGGGAATGTTTTATTGACAAATCCACAATGGAGATGTCATAAATTGTTCAAGTGTTTTGGACCAGAACAGTTAAATGCAGCAAAAATACATTAGAACATAAAGTTGCTACACAGAAACATACTGGCTGAGTAAAAAAAATTTGTGTGATTCTCAGATGTTATATTGTTCCCTGTGAAAAGCAGCACCGTTTTGACATTTAGTATTCTTCTCCTTCCTCCTCGCCCTCTCCCTCCACAGAGTCTACACCAACTTCTTCATAATCTTTCTCCAGGGCAGCCATGTCCTCACGAGCCTCAGAGAACTCTCCCTCCTCCATACCCTCACCTACATACCAGTGGACAAAGGCACGCTTGGCATACATAAGGTCAAACTTATGGTCCAGCCTAGCCCAGGCCTCTGCAATAGCAGTGGTGTTGCTCAGCATACACACAGCACGCTGTACTTTGGCCAGATCCCCACCAGGAACCACAGTTGGTGGCTGATAGTTAATACCAACCTTAAAACCAGTTGGGCACCAGTCCACAAACTGGATGGTACGCTTGGTCTTGATGGTGGCAATAGCTGCATTGACATCTTTGGGCACCACATCACCACGGTACAACAGGCAGCAAGCCATGTATTTACCATGACGTGGGTCACATTTCACCATCTGGTTGGCTGGCTCAAAGCAAGCATTTGTGATCTCAGCCACAGAAAGCTGCTCATGGTAAGCTTTCTCTGCAGAGATAACTGGGGCATAGGTGGCAAGAGGGAAGTGGATACGAGGATAGGGCACCAAGTTAGTCTGGAACTCTGTCAGATCTACATTCAAGGCTCCATCAAATCTAAGAGAAGCTGTGATGGAGGACACTATCTGACCTATTAGCCTGTTAAGATTGGTGTAAGTTGGGCGCTCAATGTCTAGATTTCTACGGCAGATGTCATAGATGGCCTCATTGTCTACCATGAAAGCACAGTCAGAGTGCTCAAGTGTGGTGTGAGTGGTCAGGATGGAGTTGTAGGGCTCAACAACAGCAGTGGACACTTGGGGAGCTGGGTAGATGGAGAATTCCAGCTTGGACTTCTTTCCATAATCAACAGAGAGACGTTCCATCAGCAGAGAGGTGAAGCCAGAACCAGTGCCACCACCAAAGCTGTGGAAGACCAGGAAACCCTGAAGACCTGTGCACTGATCAGCCTGTGGAAAAAAAAACCATTTGAGTGAGAAACATTTTAACATGTGATAAACCGCTTCTCACTACAGAAATAGTCACTTACCAGTTTGCGGATTCTGTCAAGCACCAGATCAATGATTTCCTTGCCGATAGTGTAGTGACCACGGGCATAGTTGTTGGCAGCATCTTCTTTTCCAGTGATCAGTTGTTCTGGGTGGAATAGCTGGCGGTATGTCCCGGTGCGTACTTCATCTGCATAAATTGACATAATTGTATAAAAATGAATAGAAGCTTTATTCAGGAAACCAATTGATGACAACAGCGAGGCTTCTCTGTGATGATTGAAGGCTTGTGTAATGTTCAGAACAGCGCTACTATACACGCCTTACACGAGACATGGTGCAGCATGACGCTGACATCATCTGATTATTGAAGGGTTCTACTAAATGCATCTTCTCACATGTCAATCAGATGTTTCTGAGGGTCTCATTGGTGGCTGCCTTGAAGCTAACAGTCCTACCGATTAGCTGAAAATGGGTTTCGCCTAGGCCTCGGCATGAAAAACAATGTGCAAGGCAGGATTGTGTCCTTCCAATATGTCTGTCTAAGGCCAGTTTCAGATGGGCGTGTTCACTGCTCCTTGTGGGAGTGTGAATTCCCATAGTGAACTCTGCTCCTCTGAACGGACCACAGGGCATTATAATGATTTATAATGCTGTGTGTCTCTGCCCAACCTCCACTGTAACGATCTGTACAGATGGCATTATGTTCAGTACAAATCATTAGAACTGAGCACAGCATCATCAATCATTGTACTGCCATGTGGTCACGTCAAAGGAGCAGAGGTCACTACGGGAATTAACGCTCCCACATGAAGCATGTTTCACGCTCGTCTGAAACTGTCCTCAATGTTTTATAAGATGTAAGAATACTCTAATGACTGTGCTATTGGGAGACTAATTTCAGTGAAAATGACTGACCACTGCAGGTGTCACTGGAAACAACCTTACAGAAATGTCCAAATTAGGTATTGTGGTCCCCACACTATAAATGTATATATTTAATTAAGAACTAGAAGGAGAACCGCATCCATTGAGAGCAGCTAAACAATAGATGGAGATTTCAGCTCTGATGAATATACTATGGGCTCTAATGAATGACTTAGTATTGTGGCCCGAAACGCGTTGTGTAGTATCTACATATCATTCTGTATTTAACCAGTAGAGATTGTCCTCACCGATGACTGTAGGCTCCAGGTCCACAAACACAGCCCTAGGGACATGTTTGCCAGCTCCAGTCTCACTGAAGAAAGTGTTGAAGGAATCATCGCCTCCTCCAATGGTCTTGTCGCTGGGCATCTGTCCATCAGGCTGGATGCCATGTTCCAGGCAGTACAACTCCCAGCAGGCGTTACCAATCTGTACACCGGCCTGACCAACGTGGATGGAGATACACTCACGCTGTACAGGAGACAAAGAACAGATTGTCACTGTTTAGTGTCGCGTCAATATTCGTCAGCTTTAATAGGTCTTAAACGGTAATCACTCGCCCGTGTTTATGGCGCACTTGATTTTTACGGTGGGAACGTCTAAACAGATGTCAGGAGAAGGAAATACAGGAGAGATAAGTTGGAGGGAGGCTCAGCAATCCCAATCCGATCCAAGTGTGGAATATCTCCGGGCTGCTCTATGGCGGAGGATGGGAAACAATGAGCGGCGCTGACAGCCCATGCCACACCTATTGCAGCATTACAACCAGCAGTCTGCATGACAGAAGGTGGGGGACGTCTGCTCCCAGGGGTGCCCAGCCCACATCTCCTAGCTACCCACTTCAAACAAGACAGTTCACCATTACATCACCATCCCTGACTGCAGAGCCTTCATCTGTCATCTGATAGGGAGGGGGGGGGGGGGGGGGAACAATGCCTCCATTCATACAGCACCGCATACCCATGTAATAACCACCTCGCTGGAGATATTTTTATATATATATATATATATATATATATATATATATACAGTACAGACCAAAAGTTTGGACACACCTTCTCATTCAAAGAGTTTTCTTTATTTTTATGACTATGAAAATTGTAGATTCACACTGAAGGCATCAAAACTATGAATTAACACATGTGGAATTATATACATAACAAAAAAGTGTGAAACAACTGAAAATATGTAATATTCTAGGTTCTTCCAAGTAGCCACCTTTTGCTTTGATTACTGCTTTACACACTCTTGGCATTCTCTTGATGAGCTTCAAGAGGTAGTCCCCTGAAATGGTTTTCACTTTACAGGTGTGCCCTGTCAAGTTTAATAAGTGGGATTTCTTGCCTTATAAATGGGGTTGGGACCATCAGTTGCGTTAAGGAGAAATCAGGTGGATACACAGCTGATAGTCCTACTGAATAGACTGTTAGAATTTGAAATATGGCAAGAAAAAAGCAGCTAAGTAAAGAAAAATGAGTGGCCATCATTACTTTAAGAAATGAAGGTCAATCAGTCAGCCGAAAAATTGGGAAAACTTTGAAAGTAAGGGCTATTTGACCATGAAAGAGAGTGATGGGGTGCTGCGCCAGATGACCTGGCCTCCACAGTCACCGGACCTGAACCCAATCGAGATGGTTTGGGGTGAGCTGGACCGCAGAGTGAAGGCAAAAGGGCCAACAAGTGCTAAGCATCTCTGGGAACTCCTTCAAGACTGTTGGAAGACCATTTCAGGGGACTACCTCTTGAAGCTCATCAAGAGAATGCCAAGAGTGTGCAAAGCAGTAATCAAAGCAAAAGGTGGCTACTTTGAAGAACCTAGAATATGACATATTTTCAGTTGTTTCACACTTGTTTGTTATGTATATAATTCCACATGTGTTAATTCATAGTTTTGATGCCTTCATAGTCATGAAAATAAAGAAAACTCTTTGAATGAGAAGGTGTGTCCAAACTTTTGGTCTGTACTGTATATATATATATATATATCTTCAACAGGTCAGGTCCTGCTATGTAAAATTGCTAAATTGAATTACACTGGCATGACACCACCCAGACTGGCACTATGTGGGCACAGGATAAGATTAATAATTGTTTTGGCTGGGTACCAGTTATAGCCTGGCAGTGCCAACAGGTGACTCTATTGTGTCTGCCCTGGCCACAGAGGGTTAATGGTGTCGGCACAGGGACAGTTTCCAGGAAAGTGTGCTGGAAGGAGGACACGTCTGGATGACAGGGCGTGGTGCGCACACAGTGTACTGTCTATACAGCTCGGCGCCATCTTTTCCTGCGAGATGACTGCAGCGAGCACCGCTGTCACCATGGCAACCGCCTCACCTACCACAGGAGAACAATGAAGAAGCCGCCCTTTGTTCTCGCCGCTGACAGACTAACATCCCCCCGCCCCCTTCTCCACCCTCTCCCACCACTGTCAGGAGTCTTCTTACCATGTTTGCGGCTTGAAGGCTTCAGAGAAGAGGGCGAGAGGAAGGAGGAGAAGGATGCCTTCTTACAATACGACTCTAAGGAGGTCGGTGTAAGAGAACCTGCAACACATGGTCCAAAGCTGCCCGTTATATACAACAGCGTCGTCAAGGAGACCGGGCTGGAGGATTTCTCATTGGTGCCGGCGCCGAGCGAGCCGATCTGTGATTGGTCACAGGCTGATGGGATGAGGTAATCCGCCCGACCCTTCATTGGGAGTGTGGGACAAAGAGGCAGGGGGGACCCCCACCCGTCCATCATCCCTTACCGGAACAGGGGGTCTCCTAACAAAGGGCCGCAGGTGTGCTCGACCCCCGGTAATACCTTCCGTTATATGGGGAAGATGCAAGTGTGACGTCATAGGAAAATAGCACGTCATAACGTTGTAGACAGCCAGTCGTCCTCCCAGTAACCGTTATTACCGGTCTCCTGCCATTTTATAGACGTGGCCGGAATAGCACATCTGTAGTAATGCAGTCAGCGGACATTAGACTTCAGAAATCCAACAATACATATCATTTTCTGTTTGCTATAGAGCCACCTACTATGGAGAGGAGGTGCAGCAGGTGTCATGGCCATTTGGTGTAATACAGCATATATAATACACAATATATACACAATATATATATAATACACGATATATACACATAATATATAATACACATAATATACACGCTATATATAATACACAATATATATAATACACAATATATACACACTATATATAAAATACAGTATATACACATAATATATAATACACAATATATACACAATATATATAATACACAATATATACACACAATATATAATACAGTATATACACACACAATATATAATAAAGTATATATACACACAGTATATACACACAATATATAATACAGGATATATACATATATAATACAGTATATATACACACACACACACACACACACTATATATAATACAGTATATATACACACACACTATATATAATACAGTATACATAATATATAATACAGTATATGTACACATAATATATAATACAGTATATGTACACATAATATATAATACAGTATATGTACACATAATATATAATACAGTATATATACATAATATATAATACAGTATATACACACAATATATAATACAGTATATACACACAATATATATATAATACAGTATATATACACAGTATACACACACACAATATATATAATACAGTATATATACACACTATATATAATACAGTATATACACATAATATATAATACAGTATATACACACACAATATATATAATACAGTATATACACACAATATATATAATACAGTATATGTACACACAATATATAATACAATATATGTACACACCATATATAATACAGTATATATATATACACACACACAATATATATAATACAGTATACACACACATATGATACAGTATATACACACAATATATAATACAATATATGCACACACACCATATATAATACAGTATATATATATATATATACACACACAATATATATAATACAGTATACACACACACAATATATGATACAGTATATACACACAAAATATATGATACAGTATATACACACACAATATATGATATAGTATATATACACACACAATATATATAATACAGTATATACACACACACAATATATAATACAGTATATACACACAATATATGATACAGTATATACACACACAATATATATAATACAGTATATATACACATATAATATATGATACAGTATATATACACACACAATGTATATAATACAGTATATACACACAAAATATATGATACAGTATATACACACACAATATATGATATAGTATATATACACACACAATATATAAATACAGTATATACACACACACACACACACACAATATATAATACAGTATATACACACAATATATGATACAGTATATACACACACAATATATATAATACAGTATATATACACATATAATATATGATACAGTATATATACACACAATGTATATAATACAGTATATACACACAATATATATAATACAGTATATATATATATATATATATATATATACATACACACAATATATATAATACAGTATATACACACACACACTATATATTTAATACAGTATATATACACACTATATATAATACAGTATATATATATACACACACACACACACACACACACACACACACACACTATATATATAATACAGTATATACACACAAGGCTGCACTAGTAGGTGGATGTCCTGTACACTTTTTTCTACTGCCTGAATAAAGATGAAGATTTTTAGCTACCAAGAAATCGTGAGTGCTGGAACTTTATTTGTTTTCATATCAAGGATATATAGACTCACCAGCCTGTTCCGTGCACGCGGGTGATTTGGATGATTGGGTGAGCTGGACTTTCTTTGTGCATATTCACAGTACAGTCGTGGCCAAAAGTTTTGAGAATTACATAAATATTGGAAATTGGAACAGTTGCTGCTTAAGTTTTTATAATAGCAATTTGCATACACTCCAGAATGTTATGAAGAGTGATCAGATGAATTGCATAGTCCTTCTTTGCCATGATAATTAACTTAATCCCAAAAAACCCTTTTCACTGCATTTCATTGCTGTCATTAAAGGACCTACTGAGATCATTTCAGTAATCGTCTTGTTAACTCAGGTGAGAATGTTGACGAGCACAAGGCTGGAGATCATTATGTCAGGCTGATTGGGTTAAAATGGCAGACTTGACATGTTAAAAGGAGGGTGATGCTTGAAATCATTGTTCTTCCATTGTTAACCATAGTGACCTGCAAAGAAACGCGTGCAGCCATCATTGCGTTGCATAAAAATGGCTTCACAGGCAAGGATATTGTGGCTACTAAGATTGCACCTCAATCAACAATTTATAGGATCATCAAGAACTTCAAGGAAAGAGGTTCAACTCTTGTTAAGAAGGCTTCAGGGCGTCCAAGAAAGTCCAGCAAGTGCCAGGATCGTCTCCTAAAGAGGATTTAGCTGCGGGATCGGAGTGCCACCAGTGCAGAGCTTGCTCAGGAATGGCAGCAGGCAGGTGTGAGCGCATCTGCACGCACAGTGAGGCGAAGACTTTTGGAAGATGGCCTGGTGTCAAGAAGGGCAGCAAAGAAGCCACTTCTCTCCAAAAAAAACATCAGGGACAGATTGATCTTCTGCAGAAAGTTTGGTGAATGGACTGCTGAGGACTGGGGCAAAGTCATATTCTCCGATGAAGCCTCTTTCCGATTGTTTGGGGCATCTGGAAAAAGGATTGTCCAGAGAAGAAAAGGTGAGCGCTACCATCAGTCCTGTGTCATGCCAACAGTAAAGCATCCTGAGACCATTCATGTGTGGGGTTGCTTCTCATCCAAGGGAGTGGGCTCACTCACAATTTTGCCCAAAAACACAGCCATGAATAAAGAATGGTACCAAAACACCCTCCAACAGCAACTTCTTCCAACAATCCAACAACAGTTTGGGGAAGAACAATGCATTTTCCAGCACGATGGAGCACCGTGCCATAAGGCAAAAGTGATAACTAAGTGGCTCGGGGACCAAAACGTTGACATTTTGGGTCCATGGCCTGGAAACTCCCCAGATCTTAATCCCATTGAGAACTTGTGGTCAATCCTCAAGAGGCGGGTGGACAAACAAAAACCCACTAATTCTGACAAACTCCAAGAAGTGATTATGAAAGAATGGGTTGTTATCAGTCAGGAATTGGCCCAGAAGTTGATTGAGAGCATGCCCAGTCGAATTGCAGAGGTCCTGAAAAAGAAGGGCCAACACTGCAAATACTGACTCTTTGCATAAATGTCATGTAATTGTCGATAAAAGCCTTTGAAACGTATGAAGTGCGTGTAATTATATTTCACTACATCACAGAAACAACTGAAACAAAGATCTAAAAGCAGTTTAGCAGCAAACTTTGTGAAAACTAATATTTGTGTCATTCTCAAAACTTTTGGCCACGACTGTATATACACACACACACACTATATATAATACAGTATATACACACACGCTATATATAATACAGTATATACACACACTATATATATAATACAGTATATATACACACACACACACTATATATAATACAGTATATATACACACACACTATATATAATACAGTATATATACACACACTATATATAATACAGTATATACACACATACTATATATAATACAGTATATACACACACGATATATAATACAGTATATATACACACGATATATAATACAGTATATATACACACAATATATAATACAGTATATACACACACAATATATAATACAGTATATACACACACAATATATATAATACAGTATATGTACACACACAATATATATAATACAGTATACACACAATATATATAATACAGTATATACACACATCATATATAATACAGTATATATACACACACAATATATATAATACAGTATATACACACACACAATATATATAATACAGTATACACACACATAATATATGATACAGTATATATACACATATAATATATATATATATAATACAGTATGTACACATAATATATAATACAATATATATACACACAATATATAATACAGTATATGTACACACAATATATAATACAGTATATACACACACACACTATATATAATACAGTATATATACACACTATATATAATACAGTATATATACACACACTATATATAATACAGTATATATACACACACACTATATATAATACAGTATATATACACACACACTATATATAATAAAGTATATATATACACACACACACATTATATAGAATACAGTATATACACACACACTATATATAATACAGTATATACACACGCTATATATAATGCAGTATATATTCACACGCTATATATAATACAGTATATATACACAATATATGTAATACAGTATATATACACACAATATATATAATACAGTATATACACACAATATATATAATACAGTATACACACAATATATAATACAGTATACACACAATATATAATACAGTATATATACACACACACACACACACACACACACACTATATAATACAGTATATATACACACTATATATATATTACAGTATATACACACACAGTATATATAATACAGTATATACACACACACTATATATATATAATACAGTATATATACACACTATATATAATACAGTATACACACAATATATAATACAGTATATATACACACACTATATAATACAGTATATATACACACACAATATATATAATACAGTATATACACACAATATATAATACAGTATATATACACACACATAATATATAAAATAGTATATATACACACAATAGGAAAAGAGAAATGTAGCAGCTCTCACCTGCCCTTCCTTTAGTTGTGAGCACGGATGGCCCGTGTCAGGTGCGGGCAGCAAATGCAGAAAGAAGTTGAGAAAAATCCAGCTCCACTTTAAAGGAATTGCGTTTATTCAGCTTGCGGTTAAAAACTCATCCAAGAAATACAAAATTTAGCAGTCTGACTGCTAAATTTTGTATTTCTTGGATGAGTTTTTAACCGCAAGCTGAATAAACGCAATTCCTTTAAAGTGGAGCTGGATTTTTCTCAACTTCTTTCTGCATATACACACAATATATAATACAGTATATATACACAGTATACACACACACACACACAATATATAATACAGTATATATACACACACACACTATATAATACAGTATATATATACACACATAATATATAATACAGTATATACACACACAATATATAATAAAGTATATATACACACAGTATATACACACAATATATAATACAGGATATATACATATATAATACAGTATATATACACACACACTATATATAATACAGTATACACACAATATATAATACAGTATATATACACACACACAATATATATAATACAGTATATATACACACAATATATATAATACAGTATACACACAATATATATAATACAGTATATACACAGACACCATATATAATACAGTATATATACACACACAATATATATAATACAGTATATATACACACACAATATACATAATACAGTATACACACACAATATATGATCCACTATATATACACATACAATATATATAATACAGTATATACACATAATATACAGGTGAAACTCGAAAAATTAGAATATTGTGCAAAGTTCATTTATTTCAGTAATGCAACTTAAAAGGGGAAATTAACATATGAGACTCATTACATGCAAAGCGAGATATTTCAAGCCTTTATTTGTTATAATTTGGATGATTATGGCTTATAGCTTATGAAGCCCCAAAGTCACAATTTTGAGGTACTCTTTTCTCAGGGAATATGGATTAATTAGCTGACTAGAGTGTGACACTTTGAGCCTAGACTATTGAACCTTTTCACAAAATTCTAATTTTAAGCTGCATTAATGCAATTCCTTTTAATTTGTATTACTGAAATAAATAGACTTTTGCACGATATTCAAATTTTTTGAGTTTCACCTGTATAATACAGTATATACACACACAATATATAATACAGTATATACACACACAATATATATAATACAGTATATATACACACAATATATATAATACAGTATATACACACACAATATATATAATACAGTATATACACACACACGTTATATATAATGCAGTATATATACACACGCTATATATAATACAGTATATATACACACAATATATATAATACAGTATATATACACACAATATATATATAATACAGTATATATACACACAATATATATAATACAGTATATACACAAAATATATATAATACAGTATATACACAAAATATATATAATACAGTATATACACAATATATAATACAGTATATACACACACAATATATATTACAGTATATACACACACAATATATATATTACAGTATATACACACACAATATATATATTACAGTATATACACACAATATATATAATACAGTATACACACAATATATAATACCGTATATATACACACACTATATATAATACAGTATATATACACACACACAATATGTATAATACAGTATATACACACACACCATATACACTGCGTGCAGAATTATTAGGCAAATGAGTATTTTGACCACATCATCCTCTTTATGCATGTTGTCTTACTCCAAGCTGTATAGGCTCGAAAGCCTACTACCAATTAAGCATATTAGGTGATGTGCATCTCTGTAATGAGAAGGGGTGTGGTCTAATGACATCAACACCCTATATTAGGTGTGCATAATTATTAGGCAACTTCCTTTCCTTTGGCAAAATGGGTCAAAAGAAGGACTTGACAGGCTCAGAAAAGTCAAAAATAGTGAGATATCTTGCAGAGGGATGCAGCACTCTTAAAATTGCAAAGCTTCTGAAGCGTGATAATCGAACAATCAAGCGTTTCATTCAAAATAGTCAACAGGGTCGCAAGAAGCGTGTGGAAAAACCAAGGCGCAAAATAACTGCCCATGAACTGAGAAAAGTCAAGCGTGCAGCTGCCAAGATGCCACTTGCCACCAGTTTGGCCATATTTCAGAGCTGCAACATCACTGGAGTGCCCAAAAGCACAAGGTGTGCAATACTCAGAGACATGGCCAAGGTAAGAAAGGCTGAAAGACGACCACCACTGAACAAGACACACAAGCTGAAACGTCAAGACTGGGCCAAGAAATATCTCAAGACTGATTTTTCTAAGGTTTTATGGACTGATGAAATGAGAGTGAGTCTTGATGGGCCAGATGGATAGGCCCGTGGCTGGATTGGTAAAGGGCAGAGAGCTCCAGTCCGACTCAGACGCCAGCAAGGTGGAGGTGGAGTACTGGTTTGGGCTGGTATCATCAAAGATGAGCTTGTGGGGCCTTTTCGGGTTGAGGATGGAGTCAAGCTCAACTCCCAGTCCTACTGCCAGTTTCTGGATGACACCTTCTTCAAGAAGTGGTACAGGAAGAAGTCTGTATGCTTCAAGAAAAACATGATTTTCATGCAGGACAATGCTCCATCACACGCGTCCAAGTACTCCACAGCGTGGCTGGCAAGTAAGGGTATAAAAGAAGAAAATCTAATGACATGGCCTCCTTGTTCACCTGATCTGAACCCCATTGAGAACCTGTGGTCCATCATCAAATGTGAGATTTACAAGGAGGGAAAACAGTACACCTCTCTGAACAGTGTCTGGGAGGCTGTGGTTGCTGCTGCACGCAATGTTGATGGTGAACAGATCAAAACACTGACAGAATCCATGGATGGCAGGCTTTTGAGTGTCCTTGCAAAGAAAGGTGGCTATATTGGTCACTGATTTGTTTTTGTTTTGTTTTTGAATGTCAGAAATGTATATTTGTGAATGTTGAGATGTTATATTGGTTTCACTGGTAAAAATAAATAATTGAAATGGGTATATATTTGTTTTTTGTTAAGTTGCCTAATAATTATGCACAGTAATAGTCACCTGCACACACAGATATCCCCCTAAAATAGCTAAAACTAAAAACAAACTAAAAACTACTTCCAAAAATATTCAGCTTTGATATTAATGAGTTTTTTGGGTTCATTGAGAACATGGTTGTTGTTCAATAATAAAATTAATCCTCAAAAATACAACTTGCCTAATAATTCTGCACTCCTTGTATAATACAGTATATATACACACAGTATATACACACCATATATAATACAGTATATATACACACACAGTATATACACACAATATACACTGCTCAAAAAAATAAAGGGAACACTTAAACAACACAATGTAACTCCAAGTCAATCACACTTCTGTGAAATCAAACTGTCCACTTAGGAAGCAACACTGACTGACAATCAATTTCACATGCTGTTGTGCAAATGGGATAGACAACAGGTGGAAATTATAGGCAATTAGCAAGACACCCCCAATAAAGGAGTGGTTCTGCAGGTGGTGACCTGACCACTTCTCAGTTCCTATGCTTCCTGGCTGATGTTTTGGTCACTTTTAAATGCTGCCGGTGCTTTCACTCTAGTGGTAGCATGAGACAGAGTCTACAACCCACACAAGTGGCTCAGGTAGTGCAGCTTATCCAGGATGGCACATCAATGCGAGCTGTGGCAAGAAGGTTTGCTGTGTCTGTCAGTGTAGTGTCCAGAGCATGGAGGCGCTACCAGGAGACAGGCCAGTACATCAGGAGACGTGGAGGAGGCCGTAGGAGGGCAACAACCCAGCAGCAGGACCGCTACCTCCGCCTTTGTGCAAGGAGGAACAGGAGGAGCAAAGCCAGAGCCCTGCAAAATGACCTCCAGCAGGCCACAAATGTGCATGTGTCTGCTCAAACGGTCAGAAACAGACTCCATGAGGGTGATATGAGGGCCCAACATCCACAGGTGGGGGTTGTGCTTACAGCCCAACACCGTGCAGGACGTTTGGCATTTGCCAGAAAACACCAAGATTGGCAAATTCGCCACTGGCGCCCTGTGCTCTTCACAGATGAAAGCAGGTTCACACTGAGCACATGTGACAGACGTGACAGAGTCTGGAGACGCCATGGAGAACATTCTGCTGCCTGCAACATCCTCCAGCATGACCGGTTTGGCATTGGGTCAGTAATGGTGTGGGGTGGCATTTCTTTGGAGGGCCGCACAGCCCTCCATGTGCTCGCCAGAGGTAGCCTGACTGCCATTAGGTACCGAGATGAGATCCTCAGACCCCTTGTGAGATCATATGCTGGTGCGGTTGGCCCTGGGTTCCTCCTAATGCAAGACAATGCTAGACCTCATGTGGCTGGAGTGTGTCAGCAGTTCCTGCAAGACGAAGGCATTGATGCTATGGACTGGCCCGCCCGTTCCCCAGACCTGAATCCAATTGAGCACATCTGGGACATCACGTCTCACTCTATCCACCAACGTCACATTGCACCACAGACTGTCCAGGAGTTGGCAGATGCTTTAGTCCAGGTCTGGGAGGAGATCCCTCAGGAGACCGTCCGCCACCTCATCAGGAGCATGCACAGGCGTTGTAGGGAGGTCATACAGGCACGTGGAGGCCACACACACTACTGAGCCTCATTTTGACTTGTTTTAAGGACATTACATCAAAGTTGGATCAGCCTGTAGTGTGTTTTTCCACTTTAATTTTGAGGGTGACTCCAAATCCAGACCTCCATGGGTTAAAAAATTAGATTTCCATATATTTTTTTGGGTGATTTTGTTGTCAGCACATTCAACTATGTAAAGAGCAAAGTATTTCAGAAGAATATTTAATTAATTCAGATCTAGGATGTGTTATTTTTGTGTTCCCTTTATTTTTTTGAGCAGTGTATAATACAATATATATACACACACAGTATATATACACTATATATAATACAGTATATAGACACACTATATATAATACAGTATATATACACACAATATATAATACAGTATATACACACAATATATAATACAGTATATATTCACACAATATATAATACAGTATATATACACGCACATAATATATAATACAGTATATATACACACAACATATAATACAGTATATATACACACAACATATAATACAGTATATATACACACACAATATATAATACAGTATATATACACATAATATATATAATACAGTATATATACACACAATATATACAATACAGTATATGTACACACAATATATAAATACAGTATATACACACACAGTATAAACACACACTATATATAATACTGTATATATACACAGTATACACACACCATATATAATACAGTATATATACACACAATATATAATACAGTATATATATATATATATATATATATATATATATACACACACACACACAGTATATACACACAATATATAATTTGTGTGTATAGAGTAGTGGATGCATGGAATAGCCTTCCTGCAGAAGTGGTAGCTGCAAATACAGTGAAGGAGTTTAAGCATGCATGGGATAGGCATAAGGCTATCCTTCATATAAGATAGGGCCAGGGACTATTCATAGGATTCAGATATATTGGGCAGACTAGATGGGCCAAATGGTTCTTATCTGCCGACACATTCTATGTTTCTATAATACAGGATATATACATACATAATATATAATACAGTATATATATATATATACACACACACACAGTATATACACGCAATATATAATACAGGATATATACATACACACACTATATATAATACAATATATACACACAATATATAATACAGTATATATACACACAATATATAATACAGTATATATACACACACACACAGTATATACACACACAATATACACTGCCTGTCCAAAAAGTCGCCACCTGGATTTAACTAATCAAATAGTTATGAGCCTCCTTTTGGATAATTACTGCATGGGCGATTATCTTTCAGCTGGCAACAAGTTATTTAACCCCAACTGGTGCAATGAGTTGCTTCTCATTTCTTAAACAACCATGTCGAAAGACACATCTCGTGGTCGTGGAAAAGATGTTAGTCTGTTTGAGAAAGGTCAAATCATTGGCATGCATCAAGCAGAGAAAACATCTAAGGAGATTGCAGAAACTACTAAAATTGGGTTAAGAAATGTCCAACGCATTATTAAAAACTGGAAGGATAGTGGAGACCCATCGTATTCGAGGAAGAAATGTGGCGGGGAAAAAATCCTGAATCATCGTGATCGGCGATCATTTAAACGTTTGGTGAAATCAAATCGAAGAAAAACAACAGTAGAACGCAGGGCTATGTTTAATAGTGAAAGTAAGAGCATTTCCACACGCACAATGCATAGGGAACTCAAGGGATTGGAACTGAACAGCTGTGTAGCCGTAAGAAAACCAATAATCAATGAGGAAAACCAGAAAAAAAGGCTTTAGTTTGCTAGGGAGCATAAAGATTGGACTCTGGAGCAATGGAAGAAGGTCATGTGGTCTGATGAGTCCAGATTTACCCTGTTCCAGAGTGATGGGCGCATCAGGGTAAGAAGAGAGGCAGATGAAGTGATGCACCCATCATGCCTAGTGCCTACTGTACAAGCCTGTGGGGGCAGTGCTATGATCTGGGGTTGCTGCAGTTGGTCAGGTCTAGGTTCAGCAACATTATGTGCTCCAAGAATGAGGTCAGCTGACTGCCCGAACATACTGAATGACCAGGTTATTCCATCAATGGATTTTTTCTTCCCTGATGGCACGGGCATATTCCAAGATGACAATGCCAGGATTCATCGGGCTCAAATTGTGAAAGAGTGGTTCAGGGAGCATGAGACATCATTTTCACACAAGGATTGGCCACCACAGAGTCTAGACCTTAACCCCATTGAGAATCTTTGGGATGTGCTGGAGAAGGCTTTGCGCAGCAGTCAGATTCTACCATCATCAAAGCAAGATCTTGGTGAAAAATTTATGCAACACTGGATGGAAATAAATCTTGTGACATTGCAGAAGCTTATCGAAACAATGCCACAGCGAATGCGTGCTGTAATCAAAGCGAAAGGCGGTCCAACAAAATATTTTTGGTGGCGACTTTTTTTTTGGATGGGCAGTGTATAATACAGTATATACACAATATATAATACAGTATGTATACACACAAAATATAATACAGTATGTATGTACACACACCCTATATAATACAGTATACAAACATAATATATAATACAGTATATATACACACACAATATATATAATACAGTATATATACACACAGTATATATAATAAAGTATATACACACATAATATATAATACAGTATATACACACACTATATATAATACAGTATATATATATATATAATACAGTGTATATATATATACACTATATATAATAAAGTGTATATATATATATATATATACATACACTATATATAATACAGTATATATATATATATATATATATATACTATATATAATACAGTATATATATATATATATACACACACACACTATATATAATACAGTATAAATATATACACTATATATAATACAGTATATACACACACACTATATATAATACAGTATATATACACACAATATATAATACAGTATATACACACAATATATAATACAGTATATACACACAATATATAATACAGTATATACATACACAGTATATACACACATAATATATAATACACGATATATACGCACTATATATAATACAGTATATACACACTATATACACACATAATATATAATACAGTATATATACATACACCATATATAATACACAATATATACACACACAGTATATACACACATAATATATAATACAGTATATAAGCACACACTATATAATACAGTATATACACACACAGTATATACACACATAATATATAATACAGTATATACACACATAATATATAACACAGTATATACACACACACTATATATAATATAGTATATACACACAATATATAATACAGTATATACACACACAGTATAGACACACACAATATATAATACAGTATATACACACAGTATATACACACATAATATATAACACAGTATATACACACACAATATATAATACAGCATATATGCACACAGTATATACACACACAATATATAATACAGTATATACACACAATATATATATATATATATATATATATATATATATACACACACACAGTATATACACACACAATATATAATTCAGTATATATACATACAGTACACACATAATATATAATACAGTATATATACACACAATATATAATACAGTATATACACGCACAATATATAATACAGTATATATATATATATATATATATATATATATATACAGTCCTGATTAAAAGTTTAAAGGGATTCTGTCACCAGGTTTCACCCCCTCCAGATAAAAATATGGTTATGTTCAGGGAGCTTTCACGATTCCTAATGTGGTCTTATAAATGTAATCTGTAGGCTCATTTTGCTAAAAAAACGCTATTACTAACCTGTCATTCAACAAAATAAGGTGCCCAAGGGGATGTAAATGGATCCAAGCTGCCGCCCGCACCCGCCGCCGTTCGTGCCCAGCTCCGCCTTTCCCAACCTCAGCGCCGCCTCATAATCCTGTGTGACGCCTCCGGCTCTCCCCCCTCCTTCTGCTCTAACATCTCGCGCGTGCGCACAGGGCTCTGCCTGATGCGCCCGTGCGGACTTCTCCGTTCGGCTTCATAGAGTGAAGTGCGCATGCGCCGGCACTTCGCTCAACCTCTCGATGACCTGCACACTGGCGGAGCCCTGTGCGCACGAGCGAGATGTTAGAGCAGAAGGAGGGGGGAGGGAGGGAGAGCCGGAGGCGTCACACAGGATTATGAGGCGGCGCTGAGGTCGGGAAAGGCGGAGCTGGGCACGAACGGCGGCAGGTGAGGGCGGCAGCTTGGATCCATTTACATCCCCTTGGGCACCTTATTTTGTTGAATGACAGGTTAGTAATAGCGTTTTTTTTGCAAAATGAGCCTACAGATTACATTTATAAGACCACATTAGGAATCGTGAAAGCTCCCTGAACATAACCATATTTTTATCTGGAGGGGGTGAAACCTGATGACAGAATTCCTTTAAGATCACTTAAAAAATGGCAAAAAATCATATTTTACATTGTTGGATCTTAACAAGGTTCCAAGTAGAGCTTCAACATGCAACAAGAAGAAATGAAAGTGAGACAAAACATTTTTTGAGCATTCAATTAATTGAAAATAACGATTAAACTGAAACAGGCTGTTTTTCAGCTGATCCAAATTTTAGGACCACATGCCTTTAAAAGGCCAAATCTGTGCAAAGATGTGGATTCATTGTCATTTTCTGTCAGGTAGTCACATGTTGTGATGGCAAAGGCAAAAAAAACTCTCTCTTTTTGAACTCTCTCTGATGGCACGGGCATATTCCAAGATGACAATGCCTGGATTCATCGGGCTCAAATTGTGAAAGAGTGGTTCAAGGAGCATGAGACATCATTTTCACACATGGATTGGCCACCACAGAGTCCAGAAACAGGCTGTTTTTCAGCTGATCCAAATTTTAGGACCACATGCCTTTAAAAGGCCAAATCTGTGCAAAGATGTGGATTCATTGTCATTTTCTGTCAGGTAGTCACACGTTGTGATGGCAAAAGCAAAAAAACTCTCTTTTTGAACGTGGTCGGGTTGTTGAACTGCATAAGCAGGGTCTCTCACAGCGCACCATTGCTGCTGAGGTGGGACGCAGTAAGACAGTCATTTGGAATTTCTTAAATGATCCTGAGGGTTATGGAACAAAAAAAAGTCAAGTGGAAGACCCAAAAGAATTTCATCAGCACTGAGCCGGAGGATCCAATTGGCTGTCCGTCAAGACACCTCGACCCAAATTAAGGCCCTTACTGGTGCTGACTGCAGCCCCATAACCATCAGACAGCATCTGAGACTGAAGGGCTTCAAAAACAAAAAAACGTCTTCAAAGACTTCGTCTCCTTGAACGCCACAGAACTGCTCGTTTGGACTTTGCAAGAGAGCACCAAACATGGGACATTCAAAGGTGGATGAAAGTTTTATTCTCTGTTGAGAAAAAATTTAACCTTGATGGTACTGATGGTTTCCAACGTTACTGGCATGACAAGCAGATCCCACCTGAGATGTTTTCTACGCGCCACAATGGAGGGGGCGCCATAATGGTCTGGGGTGCTTTTTCCTTCAGTGGAACAATGGAGCTTCAGGAAGTGCAGGGGCGTCAAACGGCCGCTGGCTATGTCCAGATGTTGCAGAGAGCATTCCTCATGACTTAGGGCCCTCGTCTGTGCGGTAACGACTGGGGTTTTCAACAGGACAACGCTACAGTACACAATGCCCGCAAGACAAGGGACTTCTTCCAGGAGAATAACATCATTCTTTTGGCCCATCCTGCGTGTTCCCCTGATCTAAATCCAATTGAGAACCTTTGGGGATGGATGACAAGGGAAGTTTACAAAAATGGACAACAGTTCCAGACAGTAGATGGCCTTCGTGTGGCCGTCTTCACCACTTGGAGAAATGTTCCCACTCACCTCATGGAAACGCTTGCCTCAAGCATGCCGAAATGAATTTTTGAAGTGATAAACAATAACGGCGGAGCTACTCATTACTGAGTTCATGTTTGGAAGTTGGATTTCTGTTTTGGGGGGGTTTAGTTTTTTTTTGGAGGTGTGGTCCTAAACTTTTAATCAGCTGAAAAACAGCCTGTTTCAGTTTATTCGTTGTTTTCATTAAATTGAATGCTCAAAAAATGTTTTGTATCACTTACATTTCTTCTTGTTGCATGTTGAAGCTCTACTTGGAACCTTGTTAAGATCCAGCCATACTAAATATGATTTTTTGCCATTTTTCAAGTGGTTTTAAACTTTTGATCAGGACTGTATATATATATATATATATATATATATACATATACACACACACACACACACAGTATATACACATAATATATAATTCAGAATATATACACACAATATATAATACAGTATATACACACACAATATATAATACTATATATATATATATATATATATATATATATATACATATATACATATACACTGCTCAAAAAAAAAGGGAACACTTGAGCAACATAATGTAACTCCAAGTCAATCACACTTCTGTGAAATCAAACTGTCCACTTAGGAAGCAACACTGAGTGACAATCAATTTCACATGCTGTTGTCCAAATGGGATAGACAACAGGTGGAAATTATAGGCAATTAGCAAGACACCCCCAATAAAGGAGTGGTTCTGCAGGTGGTAACCACAGACCACTTCTCAGTTCCTATGCTTCCTGGCTGATGTTTTGGTCACTTTTGAATGCTGGCGGTGCTTTCACTCTAGTGGTAGCACGAGACGGAGTCTACAACCCACACAAGTGGCTCAGGTAGTGCAGCTTATCCAGGATGGCACATCAATGCGAGCTGTGGCAAGAAGGTTTGCTGTGTCTGTCAGCGTAGTGTCCAGAGCATGGAGGCGCTACCAGGAGACAGACCAGTACATCAGGAGACGTGGAGGAGGCCGTAGGAGGGCAACAAACCAGCAGCAGGACCGCTACCTCCGCCTTTGTGCAAGGAGGAACAGGAGGAGCACTGCCAGAGCCCTGCAAAATGACCTCCAGCAGGCCACAAATGTGCATGTGTCTGCTCAAACGGTTAGAAACAGACTCCATGAGGGTGATATGAGGGCCCGACGTCCACAGGTGGGGGTTGTGCTTACAGCCCAACACCGTGCAGGATGTTTGGCATTTGCCAGAGAACACCAAGATTGGCAAATTCGCCACTGGCGCCCTGTGCTCTTCACAGATGAAAGCAGGTTCACACTGAGCACATGTGACAGAGTCTAGAGACGCCGTGGAGAACGTTCTGCTGCCTGCAACATCCTCCAGCATGACCGGTTTGGCATTGGGTCAGTAATGGTGTGGGGTGGCATTTCTTTGGAGGGCCGCACAGCCCTCCATGTGCTCGCCAGAGGTAGCCTGACTGCCATTAGGTACCGAGATGAGATCCTCAAACCCCTTGTGAGACCATATGCTGGTGCGGTTGGCCCTGGGTTCCTCCTAATGCAAGACAATGCTAGACCTCATGTGGCTGGAGTGTGTCAGCAGTTCCTGCAAGACAAAGGCATTGATGCTATGGACTGGCCCGCCCGTTCCCCAGACCTGAATCCAATTGAGCACATCTGGGACATCATGTCTCGCTCTATCCACCAACGTCACGTTGCACCACAGACTGTCCAGGAGTTGGCAGATGCTTTAGTCCAGGTCTGGGAGGAGATCCCTCAGGAGACCGTCCGCCACCTCATCAGGAGCATGCACAGGCGTTGTAGGGAGGTCATACAGGCACGTGGAGGCCACACACACTACTGAGCCTCATTTTGACTTGTTTTAAGGACATTACATCAAAGTTGGATCAGCCTGTAGTGTGTTTTTCCACTTTAATTTTGAGTGTGACTCCAAATCCAGACCTCCATGGGTTGAAAAATTTGATTTCCATTTTTTTTATTTTTGTGTGATTTGGTTGTCAGCACATTCAACTATGTAAAGAACAAATTATTTCAGAAGAATATTTAATTAATTCAGATCTAGGATGTGTTATTTTTGTGTTCCCTTTATTTTTTTGAGCAGTGTATATATATATATATATATATGCACATAGTATATACATACATAATATATAATAAAGTATATATACGCACAGTATATATACACAGTATACACATATATACAGTAGCAAGAAAAAGTATGTGAACCCTTTGGAATGATATGGATTTCTGCACAAACTGGTCATAAAATGTGATCTGATCTTCATCTAAGTCACAACAATAGACAATCACAGTCTGCTTGAACTAATAACACACAAATAAATGTTACCATGTTTTTATTGAACACACCATGTAAACATTCACAGTGTAGGTGGAAAAAGTATGTGAACCCCTAGACTAATGACATCTCCAAGAGCTAATTAGAGTGAGGTGTCAGCCAACTGGAGTCCAATCAATGAGATGAGATTGGAGGTGTTGGTTACAGCTGCCCTGCCCTATTAAAAACACACACCAGTTCTGGGTTTGCTTTTCACAAGAAGCATTGCCTGATGTGAATGATGCCTTGCACAAAAGAGGTCTCAGAAGACCTACGATTAAGAATTGTTAACTTGCATAAAGCTGGAAAGGGTTATAAAAGTATCTCCAAAAGCCTTGCTGTTCATCAGTCCACGGTAAGACAAATTGTCTATAAATGGAGAAAGTTCAGCACTGCTGCTGCTCTCCCTAGGAGTGGCCGTCCTGTAAAGATGACTGCAAGAGCACAGCGCAGACTGCTCAATGAGGTGAAGAATACTAGAGTGTCAGCTAAAGACTTACAAAAGTCTCTGGCATATGCTAACATCCCTGTTAGCGAATCTACGATACGTAAAACACTAAACAAGAATGGATTTCATGGGAGGATACCACAGAGGAAGCCACTGCTGTGCCAAAAAACATTGCTGCACGTTTACAGTTTGCACAAGAGCACCTGGATGTTGCACAGCAGTACTGGAAAAATATTCTGTGGACAGATGAAACCAAAGTTGAGTTGTTTGGAAGAAACACACAACACTATGTGTGGAGAAAAAGAGGCACAGCACACCAACATCAAAGCCCCATGCCAACTGTGAAGTATGGTGGTGGGGGCATCATGGTTTGGGGCTGCTTTGCTGTGTCAGGGCCTGGACAGATTGCTATCATCGAAGGAAAAATGAATTCCCAAGTTTATCAAGACATTTTGAAGGAGAACTTAAGGCCATCTGTCCACCAGCTGAAGCTCAACAGAAGATGGGTGTTGCAACAGGACAACGACCCAAAGCATAGAAGTAAATCAACAACAGAATGGCTTAAACAGAAGAAAATACGCCTTCTGGAGTGGCCCAGTCAGAGTCCTGACCTCAACCCGCTTGAGATGCTGTGGCATGACCTCCAGAAAGCGATTCACACCAGACATCCCAAGAATATTGCTGAACTGAAACAGTTCTGTAAAGAGGAATGGTCAAGAATTACTCCTGACCGTTGTGCACGTCTGATCTGCAACTACTGGAAACGTTTGGTTGAAGTTATTGCTGCCAAAAGAGGTTCAACCAGTTATTAAATCCAAGGATTCACATACTTTTTCCACCTGCACTGTGAATGTTTACATGGTGTGTTCAATAAAAACATGGTAACATTTAATTCTTTGTGTGTTATTAGTTTAGGCAGACTGTGATTGTCTATTGTTGTGACTTAGATGAAGATCAGATCACATTTTATGACCAATTTGTGCAGAAATCCATATCATTCCAAAGGGTTCACATACTTTTTCTTGCAACTGTATATATTTCGCTATGCGGGCGCAGTACAGAGGCAAATCACAAGTTCTTAACTCAAAACGTCAGCGTTTATTCACACTTGCGCACAATTGCGCATGCGCCGGCTAACGACGCCGATGGACCGCCTCCTTTGTTGTGTTTTCGCGTCGTTAGTCGGCGCATGCGCAATAGTTACTGTGATGCCGTACAAGGAATGGGCATCGCAGTGCGCATGCGCCGGCCAAAGGAATGAGTGCGCAGGCGCGGGATATCGGCAGAATAACAAGTTAGTACAAAGGCCGTCAGAGGGAAAGGATGGGCGGGCGGAGGGACGCAATGAAAAGGCTGAGCAAGCAGGGCACCTAAGAGAGTAACGCCGCCCCTGGGCACTTGCGAGCCCTCATTTGCATATCTTATAAAGATCGTTTTTGAGGGTTCTATAAGTCCAGGATTGATGCCAGAGGTAACGTTTTTATTAACTGTAAGCATGCTAGGGAGCTGTGGGAAGGGTTAAAAAAGTGAAATGCTGGTGACAGACTCCCTTTAAGCATGGATCCGGTTTCAACCTTGATTGAACGCATGCAAGGTCTTTCACTGGAGGTAGCAGATCTCTGTAAAACTATGTCTCAGTTTCAGGTGACCGGTTCTGCTTGCGTTCATGGAGTTTGTTCCGAGCCTAAGATCTCGCTTCCAGATACGTTCTCCGGGGGTAGTGAGAATTTTGTTTGCTTTAGAGAGGCTTGCAAACTCGCCTACTTCCCCATTCCTCTGGTGATGAGGAGCAGAGGGTGGGGATCATCATCTCGCTGCTCAGGGATAACGCTCAGTCTTGGGCCTTTTCGCTGCCGGTGGGGGCACGGCCCCTCCGATCGGTGGATGAATTTTTTGTAGCCCTGGGGCAGATATATGATGACGCAGATCGTATTGCTCTGGCTGAATCTAAACTGCGTCTTTTATGACAGGGTAAACAGTCCGCAGAGATATATTGTTCTGAATTTCGGAGATGGGCAGCTGATACTGGTTGGAACGATGCTGCACTCCGAAGTCAATTTTGCCATGGTCTTTCGGAGGGATTGAAAGATGCATTTGCTTTTCATGAGAGACCTGCCTCGTTGGAGTCTGCCATGTTTCTAGCTGTTCGTATTGACAGGCGTCTTAAAGAGAGAGGAGAGACCACTCCTTCCTGTCATATTCAGTCCAAGGACAGTGGGGCGGTCTCATTCAGTGCGCAGGGGCCTCAGTCTCTCTCAATCCCCTCTGAGCAGGAAGCCATGCAGCTGGGTTTGCTTGCCTCTGATAGTAGAGGATTCAGCTCTCAGAGGAGGGTTTGTTTCTGTTGTGGGGGGTATAAATCATGTGGCTAATGTTTGCCCCTCTAGGAGATTCAGGGAGTTTTCTGAGGGTAATAAAGAAACAAAAAGAAAAAAAAGCTCTAAAAACTTTCCATTTGCTACTATTGGCAAGGTTGATGCGGAAATTGAAGGTTTGCCGTTTGCTTGTAGTTCCCGTTTTCTCCTACCTGCCAGGGTGGCGCTAGATAGCAAGAACATTGTGAGATTTTTGTAGATAGTGGAGCAGCTGTCAATCTAATTGATAATCAATTTGCTATAACACATGGTTTCCAGGTATGCATTTTGGAAAAGGATATACCTGTTTTTGCTATCGATTCCGCTCCACTTTCTCAAAAATCGTTAAAGGGCATAGTTCACAATATCCGTTTGACTGTGGGTGATGCTCATGTTGAGTATATGTCATGTTTCGTCCTAAGCGGATTACCTACTCCTCTAGTGTTGGGGCTACCCTGGCTCACTAAACATAACCCCACCATTGATTGGCAAGCAAGGCAAATAAATGGTTGGAGTGACTTTTGCAGAGAGAATTGCCTCACGGCGTCTCTTTCAGAGGTTTCTACCAAGACTGTACCATCTTTTCTCTCTGAATTTTCGGATGTGTTTTCCGATAATGGTGTCCAGGAGCTGCCCCCTCACCGGGAGTACGATTGTCCTATTAATCTCATCCCAGGCGCCAAGCTGCCAAAATCACGTTTATACAATCTCTCCCAACCTGAAAGAGTCGCTATGCGTACTTCTATCTCTGAGAGCCTGAGAAAGGGACACATCCGACCCTCGAAGTCACCTGTTGCCGCTGGGTTTTTTTTGTTAAGAAAAAAGATGGTTCTTTAAGACCTTGTCTGGATTTCAGGGAGCTGAACTGTATCACAATTCGTGACCCATATCCGCTTCCTCTGATTCCGGACCTGTTTAACCAGATTGTTGGGGCTAAAGTTTTTTCTAAGTTGGATTTAAGAGGGGCATACAACCTAGTCAGGGTCAGGGAAGGGGACGAATGGAAGACGGTCTTCAATACCCCTGAGGGTCATTTCGAGAATTTGGTTATGCCCTTTGGTTTGATGAATGCTCCGGCCGTCTTCCAACATTTTGTGAACAGCATTTTTTGTCATTTAATGGGGAAATTTGTACTGGTGTATCTAGATGACATTTAGATTTTTTTCTCCTGATTTCAAAACTCATAGGGACCACCTACGTCAGGTCTTGCTCATTCTGCGGGAGCATAAATTGTACGCTAAACTGGAAAAATGTGTGTTTGCGGTTCCGAAGATTCAATTTCTTGTTTTTCTTCTCTCCGCTGGTTTTCGCATGGACCCTGAGAAGGTCCGCGCTGTGCTTGATTGGGAGCTTCCTGAGAATCAGAAGGCGCTGATGCGGTTTTTGGGTTTTGCCAATTATTACAGAAAGATTATTTTTAATTATTCCTCTGTTGTTAAGCCACTCACTGATATGACTAAAGAGGGGGTGGATTTTTCCTCCTGGTCGGTAGATGCGCTTAAGGCCTTTTCTAGTATGAAAGAGAGATTTGCTTCCGCTCCCATTTTGGTACAACCTGATGTCTCTCTACCTTTTATTGTTGAGGTGGACGCTTCTGATGTGGGTGTGGGTGCGGTCTTATCTCAGGGTCCCTCTCCTGCCAAATGGCGACCGTGTGCCTTTTTCTAAAGGAAACTCTCCTCCGCAGAGAGAAATTATGATGTGGGAGATAGGGAGTTTTTGGCCATCAAATTAGCTTTTGAGGAATGGCGCCATTGGCTAGAGGGAGCCAGACACCCTATTACCGTGTTTACCGACCATAAGAATCTGGCCTACTTGGAATCTGCCAAGCGTCTAAACCCGAGACAGGCCAGATGGTCTTTATTCTTTTCTAGGTTTAATTTTGTTGTCACGTTCCGCCCTGGGGTTAAAAATGTGAAGGCGAATGCCCTGTCACGTTGTTTTCCGGGAGGGGGGAACTTTGAAGACCCGGGTCCCATTTTGGCTGAAGGGGTGGTCGTCTCTGCTCTTTATCCTGATTTGGAGGCAGAGGTTCAGGCAGCCCAGGCAGAGGCTCCTGATCTTTGTCTTCCTGGGAGTTGTTTGTGCCTCTCGCTTTACGACACAAGGTTTTTAAGGAGCACCACGATACTGTCCTTGCTGGGCACCCGGGGAGTAGAGCCACTGTAGATCTCATTGCTCGGAGATTCTGGTGGCCGGCTCTTCGTAAGACGGTTGAGGGTTTTGTGGCAGCCTGCGAGACCTGCGCTCGAGCCAAGGTCCCTCATTCACGGCCATCGGGTTTTCTCCTCCCGTTACCCATTCCTTCCCGTCCTTGGACGCATCTGTCCATGGACTTCATTACGGACCTACCTCGTTCCTCGGGGAAGACTGTGATTCTGGTGGTAGTCGACCGTTTTAGCAAAATGGCGCATTTTATTCCCTTTCCTGGGTTACCCAATGCTAAGACGTTGGCGCAAGCGTTTGTTGATCACATTGTTAAATTGCATGGCATTCCTTCAGACATTGTTTCTGATAGGGGCACGCAATTTGTTTCCAGATTCTGGAAGGCCTTCTGTTCTCGCTTGGGGATTCAGTTGTCATTTTCTTCTACTTTTCACCCGCAGTCGAATGGTCAGACCGAACGCGTCAATCAGAATCTGGAGACATATCTGCGCTGTTTTGTGGCGGAGAATCAGGAGGATTGGTATTCTTTTTTGTCCCTTACTGAGTTTGCTTTAAATAACCGTCACCAGGAGTCCTCTGATAAGTCACCATTTTTTGGTGCATATGGGTTTCATCCACAGTTTGGGACATTCTCTGGAGAGGGGTCTTCTGGTTTACCTGATGAGGAGAGATTTTCCTCGTCTTTGTCATTTATTTGGCAAAAGATTCAGGGTAATCTGAAGAGGATGAGTGAGATATAAGCGTGTGGCGGATAAGAGACGTGTGCCTGGTCCGGACCTGAATGTGGGTGATCTGGTGTGGTTGTCTACAAAGAATATCCAACTGAAGGTTCCCTCCTGGAAGTTGGGTCCTAAGTTTATTGGGCCTTACAAGATCTTGTCCATCATCAATCCCGTTGCCTTCCGTCTTGATCTTCCTCAGACTTGGAAGATCCATAATGTTTTTCACCGGTCCCTATTAAAACCTTATGCCCAACCCACTGTACCCTCCTCTTTGCCTCCTCCTCCGATTGTTGTTGATGGTAATCTTGAATTCCAGGTCTCTAGGATTGTGGATTCTCTCCAATACCTTGTTCATTGGGAGGGTTATGGTCTTGAGGAGAGGATGTGGGTCCCAGTGGCGGACATTAAGGCCACTCGTCTCATCAAGGCTTTCCATAGGTCTCATCCTGAGAAGGTGGGTTCTGAGTGTCCGGAGTCCACCCGTAGAGGGAGGGGTACTGTCACCGCCACTTCTGTGAGAAGGTCTGACAGACGTCCTTGTCATCTCATTTCCTTCTCCCAGGTGTCACCTATTTAGACTAATCCTCTTTCCTTTATATTCCCTCCCATACTGCCTCACTTTGCGGTTTATACTACTTCCTGGATTGAAGTGTTCACTGCTGGAGACTTCTGTGGCTGCTTGTTCAGATAAGTCCTTTCATGTATTGTGTTTCCTTGCTGGCTTGATTTTAGGTGACCCTGACTCCCTCCGTATTAAGTGCAGGGAGCCGGTGGTCGTGTCCCCTCACTATTATAGGGTTTTCAGGTGTCACACAGTCTAGGTACGAGGGAATGCAATCGTCTACCTTTGAGACCCTTGTATGTGCTTAGCAGTCAGGGTGAGCTCTTAGGGTTTTATAGGGGTCTTTATTACTGTAGATTCGCTACTGGTTGTTTATTTTTAGGTTCTCCTATTTTGTTCTCTCAGGACTGCTGCCAGTTCATATACAAGGCCGCTGTTGATTCCCTGATACATTGTTACGACACAGCGCTTGTGCGCTGACCTCCGGGACACATCCCTATTCCTCCACAGTCGTCAGCGGACCAGCCCAGTATGAATGATTCATCTGGTGGATTGGCTGCCGACAGGAGGTGTGTTCATGGGGGCGGGGTGTTTGCCCTTTAAATCACGGCGTCTGGCTGGCCGCTTCGCGGCCATTACAGAGCCGAGACTATGTTTGTAATATGCAGTATACCGTCTCCCACACCAGGACTCGGTGTTATTCAATAACAATCTCATGTAGCATGCCGATTTCTGGTTTATGATATCGGCCTTAGGCAGTTTAGGTGTAATAGCTACCTTGGCTCCTGATGAAGTGCATGAATCAGCTGCACAGAAACACGTAGAGCCGTAGCTCAGTGTGTGCAGATCTACTGGTTGTTGGAGTGTATCTTTACCAACACCAGTATTTCTCTGCGGTGTTTACTCACCTACATGGGGGCTAGAGTTTGAGAGTCGGCATAGTGCACGGCCGCTCCTCACACTACCCGCCACTGCTCAGTGATACGCCTGTCACTGGTCAGTTAATTTGTTGCTGCGTGTGATATCTCCTCTGCTGGTTTGGGATATTAGACATTGTTTACTCTCCCAGAGGTTATACCACACTTTTAATAATCATTCCACCAGCACATATTAATGGTATAGGCAGCACTTTGCCGTTCTGAGCACCATATCCGATTATTAGTGCGGTGGTTTTAGTTACATATATTAGTCCGTTTATCTGCATATGACACCCACAGTAGTTCTCCTGTATACCACTATAGGTAGTGTCACTGTTAATGCATGATGAGGATGCATCAATCTGGATAGACGGTTTAGTCTTAGTATTACCAATATAAGGTTCACCCCTTTCCATTAGTAGCACCAATAAAATATTTATTATTTTGTTCCATTTTAACATCCTCTTTATTAATATTTGTCTTTTATAGGGGTCACCTTTATGCTCCTTAGTTTGGGATCAAGCCAGTCGGATGTTTATCCATAACTTCCAGCTATCTGCAACATCATCCGTGACATCTGCAGAGACAAAAAAACATCTGGTGACCCGGGTATTCCTGTCTTTAGCCTGGCTCATCCACTTGAGAGGGGAGTGGTCGGTCACCAGGCGGAAGTTTTTCCCCAACAAATAGTAGCGGAGAGACTAATAGCAAAGCACTCCACTTAATAGCAAGGCACTCTCTCTCTCCACTATACTGTACCTGATTTTGGCTGAGGTGAGCTTGCGGCTTAGGAAGACAACGGGATGCTCCTCCCCGTTGACTTCCTGAGACAGTACAGCACCGAGGCCTACTTCGGAGGCATCAGTTTGTACCATGAACTCCCTCTTGAAGTCGGGCCTCACCAAAACCGGTGACCCACACAGGGCTGACTTCAAAGCGGCAAAAGCCTTTTCCGCCCAATCATCCCAGCGAACCATCACTGATAATTCGTCCCTTCAAGAGCCCTGTCAAGGGCGCGGCTAGAGTAGCAAAGTGGGGAACAAACCTCATGTAATAGCTCACCATTCCCAGGAATTACTTTATTTGCCTAGTGCTTACAGGTCGGGGCCAATTCCGTATCGCCTCTATTTTGTTCACTTGGGGTTTGATGACTCCGCGCCCAATGACATATCCCAGGTACTTAGTCTCTTCTAACCCTATTGCTCATTTTTTGGGATTAGCGGTTAGGCCAGCTTTCCGAAGGGAGTCCACTACAGCCTGCACTTTGGTTGGTGACTTTCCCAGTCGGTACTGTGGATGACAATATAGTCCAGGTAAGGCTACTTTCACACCTGCGTTCGGGTGTCCGCTCGTGAGCTCCGTTTGAAGGGGCTCACAAGTGGCCCCGAACGCATCCGTCCAGCGCTAATGCATTCTGAGTGGACGCGTATCCGCTCAGAATGCATCAGTCTGGCGGCGTTCAGCCTCCGCTCCGCTCAGCAGGCGGACACCTGAACGCTGCTTGCAGCGTTCGGGTGTCCGCCTGGCCGTGCGGAGGCAAGCGGATCCGTCTAGACTTACAATGTAAGTCAATGGGGACGGATCCGTTTGAAGATGACACAATATGGCTCAATCTTCAAACGGATCCGTCCCCCATTGACTTTCCGTTCAGGCTACTTTTAGACTTAGAATTTTTTTCAAACTATAATGCAGACGGATCCGTTCTGAACGGATACAAACGCTAGTGTGAAAGTAGCCTAAGCCGAAGCATACAGACGATGTGGACGAAGCACAATGTCCATTAGTAACTGAAAAGTGGCGGGGGCGCCATGCAGACCAAAGGGTAAGACCTTATATTGATACAAACCCCTCAGACGTGATGAAGGCAGTTTTCTCTTTGGCAGCCTCCGTTAAGGGCACCTGCCAGTACCCTTTTGTGAGGTCTAAAACAGAAAAATACCGGGCTTGTCCTAACCTCTCGATGAGCTCATCCACCCAGGGCATGGGATACACATCGAATTTGGAAACCTCGTTAAGTTTTCGAAAGTCGTTACATAACCGCAATGTCCAGTCCGGCTTGGGTATCAATACTATAGGACTGGCCCACTCACTTTTTGACTCCTCAATGATCTCTAGCTGCAACATTAGCTGCACCTCCTCCGATATGGCTTGTCGCCGAGCCTCGGGCACCCAATATGGTTTTAAATCAGACTTTTGCCAGAGGCTCAGTGACCATGTCGTGCTGGATTAGGCTCCATTCACACGTCCGTGGTGTGTTGCGGATCCGCAACACACCCGCCCGGCACCCCTATAGAAATGCCTATTCTTGTCCGCAAGCTGCGGACAAGAATAGGACATATTCTATCTTTTGTGGAGCTGCGGACCTGAAGATCGGGGCCACGCTCCGCAAATGCGGATGCCGACAGCACACTGTGTGCTGTCCGCATCCATTCCGTCCCCATAGAAAATGAATGGGTCCGCACCCGTTCCACAAAATTGCGGAACGAATGCGGACCCATTTGCGGACGTGTGAATGGAGCCTTATGGAAGTGCATCCAGGGAGGTCTGAGAACACATCTGTGTTCCGACTAACGAACTCCCTGGCCTCCTGAGTCTGTTTAGAGGAGAGGCTGTCAGCAGTTTTCACTGTGGCAGCCGCCTCTCTTGCATCAGACCGAGGGGCCGGTACCTCTTCTCCTAGAAAAGCTGGTCGCGGGCTGTTTTCTCTACAGTTTTCCCTATCTTTCCACAGTTTGATAAATTCACATGGTAAACCTGCTCCAGCTTTCGCCACCCTGAGTGGTGTACCTTGTAGTTTACATCTTCAATTTTCTCGAGTACCTCATAGAGCCCCTGCCACCTAGCCAGGAACTTACTGTCCACGGTCGGCACCAGAACCAAAACCCGGGTTAAAGATCCGGATCCGAACCTGCCGATTATAGACCCGACTCTGGGCTTGCTGAGCTGCCTCCGTATGCTCCCTAACAAGAGACAACATTGTCTCTATCCGATCTTGCATCTGGGTAACGTACTTAATGACACTTTTATGTGGAGTGGGTTGTTTTTCCCACGCCTCTTTGGCCACGTACAAGAGACCACGACGGTGTCTGCCATATAGCAGTTCGAAGGGCGAGAACCCAGTAGAGGCCTGGGGTACCTCTCGCACTGCGAACATGAGATAGGGCAGAAGGAGGTCCAAGTCTTTCCCATCTTTAGACACTACCTTTTTAAACATATTTTTTTATGTTTGGTTAAACTGTTCTACCAGACCGTCCGTTTGCAGATGAGTTCCCTGATCACCTTGGACATAAAAGGGGTCCCTTGGTGGGTCAGAACCTCTTTGGGTAGTCCTACTCGGGAAAACATCTCCATTAACTCCTTAGCTATGAGTTTGGCCAAGGTATGTCGCAGTGGCACCTCCTCCGGGTACCGAGTGACGTAGTCTAGAATAACTAAGATATGTTGATGCCCTCTGGCGGACTTTGGTACTGGGCCTATGAGGTCCATAGCTATTTGGTCAAACGGTACTTTGATAATCGGGAGAGGTACAAGGGGACTAAGGAAATGTGGCTGGGGGCTAGTTATCTGGCAGGTCGGGCAAGACTTATAAAACTCTTCCACTTCTTTGAATATGCTGGGCCAGTAAAACCACTGTAGAATATGATCCTGAGTTTTCTGCAGCCCCAGGTGACCCCCGAGAATGTGTTGGTGGGCTACATATAACACAAGCTTGCGATAAGCCTTGGGGACCACCAACTGTTCAATAGGCTCACCCCGTAGTTGGTTTACCCGATACAACATATCTTGATGAACCACAAAACGGGTAAACACTGACTCTGCCCCAGGTTGTTGTGGTTAACCATCTACTATTAATACATTTTCCAGGGCGCGGGATAAAGTTGGGTCCCGACGTTGGGCGGTACCAAAATGATCCCCAGAGACATTGAGGTCTGCCAATTCAGGACCCGGTGGCAAGTCCTCCATGTCTCCCACCATCATAGAGTGCCGGTCACCCCTACCGCTGGCTCTTCGGTCTCAGGTTCCCAGGGTTCTGGTCTCCCCCCTGAGCCAGGCCACTCTGCTAGGGTTACCCCTGTCTCATGGGTTTCAGTCACTCTAATAGCAGGCCACACTGCTAGGAAATCTCTCCCTATTATGAGTTCATAATGTAGATGGGGTCCATCTACCGACCACTGTGGTTAGAGACACAAGCGCAGTGGGGTAGTCTTTTAAGTCTCCGTGGATGCACATCACCCCGACTTTCCGGACAGTATACTCAGTGGACTGCACCAGGGTATCCCTTACTAGGGTCACCAGACACCCTGAGTCCAGCAGAGCCTCTGCCAGAGTGTCTCCCACTTCCACCTGGCACAAGTGATCTAGAGACTCTGGGGTACCTGTTGCACACAGCCTCCTGGCATATAGTGACTGACGGTAGCCATAGTTAGTGTCCATGGGCTTAACCCGATCGGGACAGTCAGCCCTTGCATGGCCAGGCTCCTGACACTACCAGCAGACTATCGGAGCCAAGTCCGACGTGGGTACATCCTGGGCGGGTTTTATCGGCTCAAATCTCCGGGCCTGGGGTGGAGATCTCTGGGGTTTGCCAACCCCCCTCCCGACAGAACCCTCCTTTAGATTTCTGGTAGCTTCATAGCGTTCCACCAGGTCCACCATCTCAAGGGCATTGCCAGGAGACACCTGACCGATCCAGTGCTGGAGAGGGTATGGCAAAGCCCTCCAGACCATATCATCTAAGAGTCTATCCAGCATAGCCGGGGAAATCAGCACATCAGGCTGTAGCCACTTTTGCAAGAGGTGGAGTAAGTCATAATATTGGGTCCTCGCAGGCTCAGCCGGCTTAAACCCCTACTGATGTACCTGCTGGGCCCGGACCAACACATTCACCCCCAGTCTTGCTAAAATCTCACCCTTTACTTTTCGGTAGTCGGCTGCTTGATCATCCGGTAAGTCGAAATACACCCGCTGGGAATCGGATGCCAGGAATGGAGTGACGACCTCAGCCCACTGGTCACGGGATAGCTTTTTCCTGATGACCACTTTCTCGTACATCGCCAGGTAGGTTTCGATGTCGTCTGCGGGGGTCATCTTAGGAATCGCGGCACGGACTGCTTTCCGGGCATCGTGGATACTCGGGGTTGCTCCTGCTGTCTGCAAAGCCATCATGTGTTGTAGCAGCAACTGGTGAGTCTCCTGCTGCTGCTTATTAGCCCCGCGTTGCTGCAGGTTTGTCTCTCGCTGCCGCAGATTAGCCTCCTTGAGGGCCTTCACAACAGCCTCCATTTTGTCGTGGGGCACTGGTTGTAATACAGCTGGTTTAATGTACGACATACAACCGTGCCTGAAAAATGCAGAAACCAAAAATATAGGCGTTCAAGCCAGCCTCACTGCTCTTGCACGTATCCTCCACCAATTGTGGGGACTCGCTCTGGTAGACAGGATTAGCGGACGCAGTATAGAGGCAACAACAAGTTATTTGGATCAAACAGTTCAGTGTTTTATTCACACTTTAGGCAAGAGACAAAACAAGCAGTCATATTCAAACAAAAAGTCACCTTGCGGTGTTGGTGGTAATTCACACCATGCGGCAATTCTGCCTCAAAGAGTCCTTGCTGATAGCAGCACCAACCTGTTTTCACACCAAACAGGTAGCAAGCCTTCATTCAGACACAAGGCTCCCAGATCCCAACACATAGACATTGCTTCTGGGCCCAGCTGCCTATTTAAGGACAGCCAGGTGCTGCCAAAACCCGGACCGGCATTTAAAATCTGGTCCGGTATTTGACCTCACCTGGCTGTAAATCAGCCCAGCAGCACATGCTGGGAGGAAAATACCTGTTTTCCCAGATGAAACCTCTCGCAGTGTCGCAGATGACAGCCGTGCAGACCAATTTGATGCCTTGTGCGGTGTATGGTCTGAGCACTGACAGGCTGACCCCCCAACCCCTACCCCACGTCTATTTCGAAAAAACAACCTCTGGATATGACGCTGAGCATGTGCACTCAGCTTTTGTGGTCGACCATGGCGAGGCCCGTTCTGAGTGGAACCTGTCTTGATAAACCGCTGTATGGTCTTGGCCACCGTGCTGCAGCTCAGTTTCAGGGTGTTGGCAATCTTCTTATAGCCTGGGACATCTTTATGTAGAGCAACAATTCTTTTTTTCAGATCCTCAGAGAGTTCTTTGCCATGAGGTGCCATGTTGAAATTCCAGTGACCAGTATGACAGTGTGAGAGTGATAATACCAAATTTAACACACCTGCTCCCTATTCACACCTGGGACCTTGTAACACTAATGACTTAGGGTACTTTCACACTAGCGTTTTTCTTTTCCGGCGCTGAGTTCCGTCCTAGGGGCTCAAATCCGGAAAATAACTGATCAGTTTTATCCCCATGCATTCTGAATGGAGAGTAATCCTTTCAGGATGCATCAGGATGTCTTCAGTTCAGTCTTTTTGACTGATCAGGCTTTTCAGAAAACCGTAGCATGTTGTATTTTTACCTCCGGCCAAAAATCCTGAACACTTTGACTGAACGCCGGATCCGGACTTTTTCCCATTGACTTGCATTAACGCCGGATCCGGCGCTGTGTGTTCCGTCAAACCGGATCCGGCTTTTGCATGTTAAACCTGAAAAATGTGAAAAAAAAAGTTAAAGTCCATAAATGGCGGATCCGTTTTTTCCAATGCATTTTTTCATTGTGATCAAAATCCTGATCAGGATTCAAATGTAATCCGTTTTCACACGTTTTTCCGGATCCGGCGGGCAGTTCCGGTGTCGGAATTGAATGCCGGATTTAAACAACGCTAGTGTGAAAGTAGCTTTACATGACACAGGGGAGGTAAAATGGCTAATTGGGCACAATTTTGGGTGTACTCACTTTTGTTGACAGTGGTTTAGACATTAATGGCTGTGTGTTGAGTTATTTTGAGGGCACACCAAATTTACACTGTTATACAAGCTGTACACTGATTACTTTACATTGTATCAAAGTGTCAGATCTTTAGTGTTGTCCCATGATAAGATATAATAAAATATTTACAAAAATGTGAGGGGTGTACTCACTTTTGTGAGATACTGTAAATGTATAAAAAACAAGTATTACTGAATCTTTCCCCATAAAACTATACATCACTCTGCTCAGTGCCTCCTGCTCTAAAACCTGCTGCCCTCAGCTCAGACACCATGTTCAATGTGGGGTGCAGGCACAAAAAAGGTATAGCAGTGTTCCCACTGGGGAAGGCTCTTGTACTTGCAGTTTCAAATAGGTCATTATATAGGCTAAGAAGATGCGGGAGGACCGCTAATGTCTTTGTTCTGAGAACTGAACATTTAGATTGGTGTGTGAAGAGCTGAGCATTGTCGGAGGCACTGGTTGTATGCTTCATTGTGCTGGTCATAATAGGGAGAGTTTGCGGGTGGAATGATCTTGTATTGGAATAAAGCAAATGCATCCTTTCTTTAGTTTTTTTCTGAAATTTCTAAATTTCAGTCTTGAGTAAAGAACATACCTGTATAACTAACAATCTGGTATTAGAGTGACCAAAGAATGGATCCAGATTTTGTGCAGAATGTTTTGTGATTGCTCCATTCATTGGGATTTGCAAAAATCATGCTGCATCCACCACCCCATCCACAAGTACACATAAAAGGTCAGTCAGAAATATCTGCATCTGATCCCTAGGGGACTTTAGTGACACAGCTGCCCCCACTGAGCTCAGGCAGTAAAGTCTGGTTGGCATTGAGAAGGCTCTTGTTCCTTCAGACGTCTTGTGCTGTCTCCTGCCACACCCCAGTGCAGGCTCTTTGTGTGTGGATGTGGAATCCGCCACAATGCAGCATCTCGGCACAATTGTTTCTCTCTCATTCACTCCCTTTACATTGCTCATTTTCTCGGACACACAATAATTGTTACATTTGTTCTTTTTTGCTATTTTATAGATTGGTGCATTCCACAGGACAAAGCGGCCTCAGTTATAGGAAAAATCATCTGCTGGTCTTGCATCATGTCCCTTGCGGTAAATTAGCTGAGTATTATAAGATTCATAGTCCCAGGGGTGTATAGTCCCAGCTGGGGAATACGCTTCCGTTTTGTCCTCATTTGACTTTCAATAGTGTTCATGACAGATCCGTCTTGGCTATTTTAAAGATAATACAACTGCATCCGTTCACAATGGATGCAGACGGTTGTATTATCATGACGGAAGCGTTTTTGCTTTTCCATGACGGATCCAGCAAAAATGCTGGTGTGAAAGTAGCCTTAAATGTTTTTTCTTTGAACAAAAGTTGTATTGCCCGACTGTCAGACAAAAATTTTAAAACATGGCCAACATCTTTCTAGACAATGATGGACTGTGAACAGTCAGCTAAAAAGTTCGTTAATTCCTAAATTTGACCCAATGAGCGATCGTTTTGTTTGAAATCGTACATTCTGAAAAGACCTTAAAAGCGTATTCTGGTTGCTTGAATCGGGGAAGTCCTACCATGGAGAATCCCACCAGTCATGAGAATGCAGAACCCTGAAAAGAACAGAGTGGCCGGTCGGGCATGCGTGCGGCCGGTCCGTTCATTTTTATGAGAATTCTAGAGATAGTTGAGCGATGTACTCATGCGCATGCACGTGCGACTGGCCGCACGGTTCTTTTTAGGGTGGCTGCAAGGGGTATGGTCCCCCATTCTCATGATTGGTGGGGGTCCCAGCAGTAGGACCCCCACAATCTAATAGTTATCCCCTATCCTGTGGATAGGGAATAACTCTAACCAACCGTAATACCCCTTTAATCCCCTAATACATAATGCCATTCATGTACATCATTATGCGCCCACATTTGTATGGAGCGGGCTTCTGCTGTTAGCCTGTTCCATACACAGTGGGTGCCGGCTGTGCGATCCCGCTGAACACTGTCATTTAACTCTTCATATGCTGCATTCAACGTTGATCTCAGCATCTGTGGAGTTAGGCCTCTTGCACACGACCGTATGCCCTCCGAGACATGCGGTCCGTGAGCGGGTCATATGTCCTGGAGCGGCATCGATCGTGCGCATGGTAGCGCACAGCATCATAGATTACAATGATGCTGTGGACGTCGGGCCGCCTGCGGGGCTATTGTCCTGCACTCATAAGATCATATGAGTGCGGGACAATAGTCCCATGGGCGCCCGATGTGCACATAATCATAGTAATCTATGATGCTGTGCGCTACCGTGCGCATGATCAATGCCGCTCCAGGACATATGGCCCGCTCACGGACCATATATCACGGAAGGCATATGGTCGTGTGCAAGAGGCCTTAGGCAGAGGGATGCGGCTCCCTCTGCCTTCCGATCGGAGCCCCCGCAGTGAAATCAACGGGCTCCGATCAGTTACTAAGCCTGGATGCTGCTGAAGCATTTCAGGCCTGCCATGGTAAGTTCCCTGCTGCATTCTGCTTGAGGCACAGTGCAGCAGGGACAGTGTAAAAATCCTATTCACCCCAATAGGTCTTTATTATGGTAAATAGGAAAAGGGATCAAAAGTTAATACATAAAAAGCAAAATAAAAATAAAAAAAACACCAAAATATTAAAAGTTTAAATCACCCCCCTTTCTCAATTTTACACATAAAAATATATAAATAAAAAAATAAACATATCAGGTATTGCCACGTCCAAAAATGTCTGAACTATTAAAATATTTAAAAGAAAAATTCCCTGTTCGGTGAACGATGTAACGGGAAAAAAAAAGTCAACAAGCGATTCGCCATTTTTTAAGTCATCTTGTCTGCCCAAAAATGGAATAACAGTGATCAAAATGTCGTGCATACCACAAAAATGGTACCAATAAAATCTACAGTTTGTTACGCAAAAAGCAATCCCTAATACAGCTCTGTAGACTGAAATATAAAAAAAGATGGCTGTCAGAATATGGCGATGCAAAAAACATTTAGATTTTTTCAAAAGTTATATATTTTTTTAAAGTAATTAAATAAAGTAAAAACTATAGAAGTTTGGTATCACCGCAATCGTATTAAGCCACAGAACAAGGATGTCATGTTATTTTTAGCACACAGTGAACACTGTGATGTCAAAACCCCCAAAACCTTGATGGAATTGTGTTTTTTTTTTTCAATTTTACCCCACAAATAATTTTCCTGTTTTCCAATACAAGACATGGTTAGTTAAATGGCGGCATTAAAAAATGCATCTTGTCCGGCAAAAATAAGCCCTCGTATAGCTATGTAAACGCAATATACCTGTCCCATATCTCGGAGTGGTTTTATTGAGTGTAAAAAATGATTTTATATATATACACAGTACAGACCAAAAGTTTGGACACACATTCTCATTCAAAGAGTTTTCTTTAATTTCATGACTATTAAGGCATCAAAACGATGAATTAACACATGTGGAATTATATACATAACAAACAAGTGTGAAACAACTGAAAATATGTTATATTCTAGGTTCTTCAAAGTAGCCACCTTTTGCTTTGATTACTGCTTTGCACATTCTTGGCATTCTCTTGATGAGCTTCAAGAGGTAGTCACCTGAAATGGTCTTCCAACCATCTTGGCCCTTTTGCCTTCACTCTGCGGTCCAGCTCACCCCAAACCATCTCGATTGGGTTCAGGTCCGGTGACTGTGGAGGCCAGGTCATCTGGCGCAGCACCCCATCACTCTCCTTCATGGTCAAATAGCCCTTACTTTCAAAGTTTTCCCAATTTTTCGGCTGACTGACTGACCTTCATTTCTTAAAGTAATGATGGCCACTCGTTTTTCTTTACTTAGCTGCTTTTTTCTTGCCATAATACAAATTCTAACAGTCTATTCAGTAGGACTATCAGCTGTGTATCCACCTGACTTCTCCTCAACGCAACTGATGGTCCCAACCCCATTTATAAGGCAAGAAATCCCACTTATTAAACCTGACAGGGCACACCTTTGAAGTGAAAACCATTTCAGGGGACTACCTCTTGAAGCTCATCAAGAGAATGCCAAGAGTGTGCAAAGCAGTAATCAAAGCAAAAGGTGGCTACTTTGAAGAACCTAGAATATGACATATTTTCAGTTGTTTCACAATTGTTTGTTATGTATATAATTCCACATGTGTTAATTCATAGTTTTGATGCCTTCAGTGTGAATCATAGTCATGAAAATAAAGAAAACTCTTTGAATGAGAAGGTGTGTCCAAACTTTTGGTCTGTACTGTATATATACATATATAAATCAGCCTGGTAAGGAGCCCAAGGGGCTGTACTAACCGTTCTGGAGCCCAGCCACGCCTTCCTGTGAAGGAGCGCAGCACCGCCTTTATCCAGGAATCTCCTCCTTGCTGACGAAGTCAGATCGCCGTAATCTCGCGGTGCACGAGCTCGCGCATGCGCAGTTCCTTCCCTGAGGCTGATGCCAGCACAGGGAAGGAACACTATGCCGGCACTGTGCATGCTTGCACATTGCGAGATTACGGCGATCTGACTTCGTGAGCAAGGAGGAGATTCCTGGATACAGGCGGTGCTGGGCTCCTTCACAGGGGGGCGTGGCTGGGCTCCAGAACGGTTAGTGCAGCCCCTTGGGCTCCTTACTAGGCTGATTTACATATATATAAAAATCATTTTTTACACTCAATAAAACCACTCAGAGATATGGGACAGGTATATTGCGGACATGCTAGCGGCGATCTAGCCGTGCATGTCCGCATCTCTATAGGGTAAAAAGAGGTGACAGAATCCTTTTAAGGAGTTAAATATGTATCTATCTTTATATACTTTTTTGTTCAGGCCACGACCAGCACTGTGTTAATGTATCTTGGGGTAAGAATACGTTTGTTTGCTTTGCAGAAACCTTATCTCCACTATGAAGAAACATAGATGGCTTTGCAACAAGCTAGAAAGAGGTCATTGTTACAAGACGCATCATCTGTTCTCTGTATGAATAAAACATGCTCCATCCCTCCCTGAGCATCTTGCAGTGTAATTAGACAAGGAAGGAGAATGAAACCTTTGCCGGTGGTTGCTAGGTTACAGCTTTTGCTCAATAGACTGGAAACCGTCCAAGTACTCTAGTGGCCGTGCACAGCTGATATCACATAGCAGTCATGTAGTCCTGATGCACAGAATGGGGGTTTCTGTATCTCCAATACAGTCCAATGGACAGTGACCAAGTACATGCACTCTTGGTACTCCTATCACCATTTCCTTTCTCTAGCTACTATCTTCTACCCACATTACAATGCAATCGTAAAGTCTTCAAACCCTTTAACTTTTTTTCACATTTTGTTGTTTTATGGCCTTTTTTGTGCTAATTATTTTTTTTTAATCAAGTTGTCCCCCCATAATTCTGCACTCAATACCCTATAATGAGAAAGTGAAAACAGAATGTTAGAAATCTTTGCTAATTTATTGAAAAGGAAAAACTAAAATAAGTATTCAGACCCTTTACTGAGGACTTTTCGCAGTAATTACGGCCTATAATCTTCTTGGGTATGATGACACAAGGTTTGTACACTTGGATTTGGGTGTTTTCTGCCATTCTTCACTGCAGATCCTCTCAAGCTCTGTCAGGTTGGATGAGGACTCGGTGGACAGCCATTTTCAGGTCTCTCCAAAGAGGTTGATTGGGTTCATGTCAAGGCTCTGGCTGAGCCACTCAAGAACATTCACAGAGTTGTCCCTAATCTGCTCTTGTGTTGTCTCATCTGTGTGCTTAGGGTCATTGTCTTGTTGGAAGGTGAACATTCAGCCCAGTATGAGGACAGGGCACACTTGGTCAGGTTTCCATTAAGGATTTTTCCTGTCCCAGCCACTGAAAAACACAGCATGATGCTGCCACCACCATGCTTCCCTTAAGGGATGATAGTGACCAGGTGATGAGCAGTGCCAGGTTTCCTCCAGATATGACACTTAAAATTAAGGCTAAAAGATGTAATCTTGGGTTTATCAGACCAGAGAATCTTGTTTCTCACAGTCTAAGAGTCCTTTACGTGCATTTGAATGTGTGTCTTTTAGGCTACTTTTACACGAGCGTTCGGGTGTCTGGCCCTAATGCATCCGTCTGGCCCTAATGCATTCTCAGTGGAGGCGGATCCACTGAGAATGCATCCGCCTGCCAGCGCTCAGCCTCCGCTCCGCTCAGTGAGCGGACACCTGAACGCTGCTTGCAGCGTTCGGGTGTCCGCCTGGCCATGCGGAGGCGAGCGGATCCGTCCAGACTTACAATGGAAGTCAATGGGGACGGATCCGCTTGAAGAGGACACCATATGGCTCAATCTTCAAGCGGATCCGTTCCCCATTGACTTTCAATGTAAAGTCTGAACGGATCCGCTCAGGCTACTTTCTGACTTAGAAAATTTTCTAAGTAATAATGCAGACGGATCCGTTCTGAACGGATGCAAACGTCTGCATTATCGGAGCGGATCCGTCTGATGAAACATCAGACGGATCCGCTCCGAACGCTCGTGTGAAAGTAGCCTTACTGAGGAGAGGCTTCTTTCTGTCCACACTGCCATACAGCCCAGATTAGTGGAATGCTGCAGTGATGGTTGACCTTCTGGATGTTCTTCCCATCTGCCACAGTGACCTTTGGGTTCTTGTACACCTCTCTTACCAAGGCCCTTTTCCATCAATTACTTAGTTTGGTGGGAGCGGGCAGCTCTAGGAAGAGTGCTAGTTCTTCCATTTAAAATTTATGGAGGCCACTATGCTCTTGGAAACTTTCAGTGCAGCAGCAATTTTTTGTACCCTTCTCCAGATCTGTGCCTCCACACAACCCTGACTCTGAGCTCTACAGGCAGTTCTCTCCTCCCTGTGGCTTAGATTTTGCTCTGATATGCATTGTAAGCTGTGAGACCTTATTTAGACAGGGATGTGCCTTTCTAAATCATGTCCAATCTCAAAGATGATTAAGAGAAATGGGAGGACCCCAGAGCTAAGTTTCAAGTGTCATAGCAATGGGTCAGAATGCCAAATTTTAGTTTTTACTTTTTATAAAATTTGCAAACATTTCTAAAATTCTGTTTTCACAATCTCATTATGGGGTATTGAGTGCAGATTGCTGGAGGAAAAGTAGATTTTTTAAATTTTTTTTTATATTTTAGCACAAGGCCGCAACATAACAAAATGTAAAGAAAGTGAAAGGGTTTGGAGACTCTCCGAATGCATTATATGTCATCGAGATTTTTGTGATTTTTAATTGCATGTTAGTATCTTTTTAAGGCTGTTTTTGTGGAGAGTGCCTATCCTCACAATTCATTGACAAACAATATGACCATCTAGTAATCCAGAACACTTCATAATTTTTCACCTACCAGGACCAATGTTGGTTTAAAGGACATTTTTTGTACTAGATTTGGCAGACATGTAAAATGACACAAAGCTACTTTTCAACAGTTTCATTGCCTTGGTAGCTTCCCTGGAGTCATAACCCAGAGTTCTGTTTTTTGGACTTACACCCACAATATAAATATGTTGGATATGTATAAAAAAAAATACAATCAGAGCTGAAGTAAGCAGACATCTCCACATACATGTGACGCCAAGACATAAACTCACACAGGGTTTCACTTCCCCCTCTGCTCGATTCCATGTATTGTTGTTAGTAACAGGCATTACAGGTTGCTAAGTCCACATGTCTACGATAGGTGACTGCTATTCCCCTGGTGCGCCATGCATATTCAAAAAGAAGGGGGAGTGGTAATAGAGAAATCGCTTTCACGAGCACTTTTACAACATGTGAACTGCTGCAAGAAAGTTTGTTGTACTTTTATGCTTGCCTCCTGCAAAACTAACTGCACCCTTTGGACATAAGACTTAGGCTACTTTCACACTTGTGGCAGAGGAATCCGGCAGGCAGTTCCGTTGCCGGAACTGCCTGACGGATCCGTCAAAACGCATGCAAACTGATGGCATTTGTCAGACGGATCTGTATGACAAATGCATTGAAATGCAGGCTCCCTCTCTCCGATGTCATCTGGAAAAATGGATCCGGCATTTATTTTTTCACATTTTTTGCGGTCTGAGCATGCGCAGACCGCAATGCTGGATCCGTTTTGCCGAAACACTCGGCAACGAATCCGGCATTAATACATGTAAATGGGAAAGAAATGTCGGATCCGTCATTCAGGCAAGTGTTCTGGAATTTTGGATGGAGATAAAACCGTGGCATGCTGCGGTATTATCTCCGTCCTGAAAAGTCAAAAAGACTGAACTGAAGACATCTTGATGCATCCTGAACGGATTGCTCTCCATTCAGAATGCATGGGGATAAAATTGATCAGTTCTTTTCTGGTATTGAGCCCCTAGGACGGAACTCTATGCCGGAAAAGAATAACGCTAGTGTGAAAGTACCCTTAGCTATGATAAATCCTTTTTGTTTTTACATATTTTAAAATAAATTATTTTTTCCAATATTATTCTGTTCTGAAGAGGTTATCCTTTCATTTACATCTATTCTCAATTTTTTTTTTCTATTTTCTGATAAAACATATTACTTTCACATATTTAACACTTGTTAATTGCCCTTTTATATAATGCTGCTGGCCATACACATACAGGTAGTAGTTGTCTGATGTCAGCTATCTCCCTCTGAGCGATGCAGTATCGCACAGGACCTGATGACATTAACGGACAGCCATAAAATGTGTGGCCACACCTAGTCTTCTAGAGCAAAAGCTGATCTTAATGACCTTATATCCCTTCCCCGACTGATGGGCAGCAACAACTGGTTCTCTAAGATCATTGCTGATGTCTTTCCTCCTTGGCATTGCATTAACACATGCCTGAATACTCCAGACCATCAAGCTGCCAAAAGGTCTGCTTTTATGGAGGTGGTCATACTTGCTGATGAATAATAGATCCAAGGGCATTTGATTAGCAGCACCTAGTGATACTTAGGCTGGGTTCACACCTGAGTGTATTCGATAAGCGCTTTTTACAGGCGTTTGTATCGGGCGTTTGTATCGGGCGTTTTTAATGGGCGGAAACAAGCAAACGCCCATTTAGGCGCATTCCCGCTGAAGTCTATGGGCGGGAACGAGCGACAATATGCCCCAAAGAAGCTCCTGTACTTCTTGGGGCGTAGGGCGTTTTACAGCGCGTTCGTACGCGCTGTAAATCGCTCAGGTGAGAACCATGCCCATAGGGAAACATTGGTTTTTGCCTGTTGAGCGTTTTACAGCGCGTAGGAACGCGCTGTAAAACGCTCAGGTGTGAACCTAGCCTTAAGGGTGCACATACTTTTTCATCCACAGCTTCTGCATTTTGGCCCAGTTTAGTTAAATAAATAATGACACAATTTAATTTGTCGTGTGCTGTTGTTCATCTGAAGTTGTAGTTAAAGGGTATTTCCATCACAGACAATGTGGGCATATCGCTAGGATATGTGACCTCTGGGACCCGAACCTACGCCGAGAATGTAGTGGGAGAGTGGTGGCTGGAGGACCCTAAGTTTCTCGGGGTCCGGCTACCGCCAAGCACTCTCCCAATACAAGTGAATTGCGCAGCCACAGCTCCCATTAATTTATATGGGGCCCGACGGAAATAGTCTCGGCTAATTTTGGCAGCCCCATAGAAATGATTGGAGGGTGGCTGCACAGTGCACCCTCCGCCACCTTCCCCGCTCCATTCTCGCACCTATCAGACAATTAGGGCATATCCTTGCGATATGTCCCCATTGTCTGTGATGGGAATACCCCTTTAACTAATTTTAAGACCTTCTAAGGACCAAATATTTTTTTTTTTATTATTATGATTGTGTACTTTGGTTTTCTCATGACTATATGACAGCTGTTACTGCCGGCATCGGAAAAACTCTGATGCCGGTGAACAATACACTATGCATTGTAATGCATTGTAGAAGGGATCATACCCTCAAAAGTGTAAGTCCCCTAGTGCGACAAAAAAAAAAAGTGAAAAAAGTGTTTTATAAAAATAAAAAAAAAGCAATTTTTTGGTCACCTTGTCTTACAAAAAACATGACATGGAGTGATCAAATGTACCCCAAAATGGTATGAATGAAAACATCACTTCATGCCACAAAAATGTATAAAGATAACATGACATTATTCACACACGGTGTACGATGCACAGCAAAATTGCTGCTTTTTCTTTATCGTGCTCCACAAGAAGCAAAATAAAAAGTGATCAAAAAGTCTCATGTACCCCAAAATAGAACCAATGATGGCAACTCATTTCGCAAAACACCTGTGCGGATTTACCTTCGCCCTAAGGCAATAGGTCATAGGTGATGCACAGCACGCCCCCTCAACACCTGCAACTGTGACCCCAAACAAATCCAGCACTTCTGGATCACGGCAACTTGTGAGTCGTGCTGCGACCCCATTCAGTTCAATGGCTACACCGCCAAACAACGATCTTTGGTTGTGCATCACGTGTGCTTTACCGTTCAATAGTGATAAGCAAATCTGGTTTGTCCTGCTGTGGATGAACCAGATTCATCTGTACAACTGAAATACATTTACATGCCTATCTCTATCTATGCAGTTAAATTTATTGCCTCCGATGAGGCTGTATAAAGATGACCACCATTATCATGCATGCGCTGTTACTGTGAGTAGCGGCACGTGCATAAATGTATTTCATAACGAATCCGAACCCAGATTTGTTAATGATTGTGGTGCGCGACACAAATCCGAGTTCAGATACGTTATGAAATACATGTATGGCTACTTTTACACTGGCGTTTTGGTTTCTGTTTGTGAGATACGTTTCAGGGCTCTCATAAGCGTGTCCAAAACGGATCAGTTTTGCCCTAATGCATTCTGAATGGATAAGGATCCGTTCAGAATGCATCAGTTTGCCTCCATTCCGCTCTGGAGGCGGACACCAAAACGCTGCTTGCAGCGTTTTGGTGTCCGCCTGATGATGCGGAGGCAAACGGATCTGTCCTGACACACAATGTAAGTCAATTGGGACTGATCCATTTTCACTGACACAATATGGCAGTGGCGGTGCTTGAAGGTGCAATGCTTACCCTATCTTAATGACTCAGTTAAACTTTACAAATTGTGTATAGTAAAGGGTTTTTCTGGACCATTTATATTGATGGCTTACCCTCAGGATAGGCCATCAATACCTCAAGTGAATGGGAACAGCACTGCAGTTACTAGCTCCAACCACTACACACAATGGACAGAGCTGCAAAGAACAGAAGATGCAAAGGAGAAAATCCTAGTAAATCTAATGTGGACAGTATTCAAACACAGCAACGCTGAGGCTGAAATGTAAGCTGTGCTAAGATAATGCGGCTATCAGTTTTCCTTATTATGCATCAACTCCAGGAGGTGTTCACAATAAATTCTCTGTGTGCGTTAAATGGACTATTGTGAGGCTGTCTGCAAATTGTGCTGTTAGCTCATAATAATTGCAGGTACTTTGCCGGTTTCAACAGGAGTTATCTTCAAAGCTTAATAAATAATGAATGAGCTAAATCACAAAGATGTATTGTCTGCTTCTATATACCCCAGAGAAAGGCGGAGACCTAAAGCCTCCTGTGCACAATTATCCCAGTTTATAGGTGGTGTCAACATCTCAGGACTAGTGAAGCTCCAGACAAAGGAAGAAAACTGGACTACGCTACATTTCTTGCAAGCTCAGCAGTTTGTATATAGTAGCGGATAATGTTGTCAGAAATATTTGCGCTCATGTATCAAAAGTTTTCTCCTCATCCCTCTGTAGTATCCCTGGCAGATAATCACTTGGAAACAACTTTTCCGTCTCTCCAACTAAAGCCTGTATTAGGCTGGGTTTACGCGGGCGTTGCGGGAACATGCGCTATTTTTCCCCGCGAGTGCAAAGCGTTTTAATGCGTTTTGCACGCGCGTGAGAAAAATCGGCATGTTTGGTACCCAGATCCGAACCCGGACTTCTTCACAGAAATTGGGGTTTGGGTTCAATATTTTGTAAAAAAAAAAATTCCCCTGATAACATGGTAATAAGGGAAAATAATAGCATTCTTTAATACAGAATGCTTAGTAGAAGGTCAATTGAGGGTTAAAAAAATAAATAAAAATTAACTCACCTCCTCCAATTGATCGCATAGCTGCCGGTCTCCTGTTCTTTCTTCAGGACCTGTCAAAGGACCTGTGGTGACGTCACTGAGCTCATCACATGGTCCATCAGAGACCTGTGATGCCATGGAATGAATAGGAGTGCCGTGGATTTCTTATATATACAGTGGATATAAAAAGTCTACATACCCCTGTTAAAATGTAAGGTTTCTGTGATGTAAAAAAATGAGACAAAGATAAATCATTTCAGAACTTTTTCCACCTTTAATGTGACCTATACACTGTACCACTCAATTGAAAAACAAACTGAAATCTTTTAGGTAGAGGGAAGAAAAAAAATAATAATATATGGTTACATAAGTGTGCACACCCTAAACTAATACTTTGTTGAAGCACCTTTTGATTTTATTACAGCACTCAGTCTTTTGGGGTATGAGTCTATCAGAATAGCACATTTTGACTTGGCAAGATTTGCCCACTCTTCTTTGAGTTCCAGCTGAAGAAAAACAGCCCCTTGGCATGATGCTGCCACCACCATGCTTCACTGTGAGTATGGTGTTCTTTTGGTGATGTGCAGTGTTGTTTTTGCGCCAAACATATCTTTTGGAATTATGGCCAAAAAGTTCAACCTTGGTTTCATCAGACCATAACACCTTTTCCCACATGCTTTTAGGAGACTTCAGATGTGTTTTTGCAAAATGTAGCCTGGCTTGGATGTTTTTCTTCGTAAGAAAAGGCTTTCGTCTTGCCACTCTACCCCATAGCCCAGACATATGAAGAATATGGGAGATTGTTGTCACATGTACCATGCAGCCAGTACTTGCCAGATATTCTTGCAGCTCCTTTAATGTTGCTGTAGGCCTCTTGGTAGCCTCCCAGACCAGTTTTCTTCTCGTCTTTTCATCAATTTTGGAGGGACATCCAGTTCTTGGTAATGTCACTGTTGTGCCATATTTTCTCCACTTGATGATGACTGTCTTCACTGTGTTCCATGGTATATCTAATGCCTTGGACATTCTTTTGTACCCTTCTCCTGACTGATACCTTTTAACAATGAGATCCCTCTGATGCTTTGGAAGCTCTCTGTGGACCATGGCTTTTGCTGTCGGATGCGACTAAGAAAATTTCAGGAAAGACCAACTAGAGCAGCTGAACTTTATTTGGGGTTAATCAGAGGCACTTTAAATGATGGCTGGTGTATGCTGACTCCTATTTAACATGATTTTCCATATGATTGCTTAATTCTGAACACAGCTACATCCCCAGTTATAAGAGGGTGTGCACACTTATGCAAACACATTATTTTAGTTTTTTTCCCTCCACCTAAAAGATTTCAGTTTGTTTTTCAATTGAGTGGTACAGTTTATAGGTCACATCTCATTTTTTTACAGCACAGAAACCTGACATTTTAACAGGGGTGTGTAGTCTTTTTATATCCACTGTATATATATATATATATATATATATATATATATATACACACACACACACACAAACATATTTGGCTGGAACATATTATGATCATTTTTGGACACCGCTTGATATATAAATACGAGCACGTGTCTTCACATTAAAACCTTTTTTGCAAATCATACTTACCTGAGAGTAGGGTTGGGCGATATCAGAAATATTCCCATCATAATGGTATTAAGAAATTTATCGCAATAATGTATATCACGATAAATACCCGTTTAAAAGAAAAAAAACACTTAGGGCCACAAGGAGACATTATACTGTATGGGGCAGCCACAAGGAAACATTATACTGAAAAGGAGGGCCACAAGGAGACGTTATACTATATGGGGCATCCAAAACACCACGTATTACTGCAGCGGTCCCCAACCGCCGGGCCGCGGCCCAGGACAGGGCCCTGGAAGATGGTTTGCCGGGCCGTGGCGATCAGGGCAGTCTTTAACTCTGTACTAATAAAGCGCTTCCATTATGGAAGCGCTTCATTAGTACAGAAGGACCAGGAAGCGGTGAAGGATCTGTACTCACCACTTCCTGTCCACGGCTCAGCTATCGGCTGTGCAGGGCTGCGCACAGCGTGAGGTCGCTCTGTGACCTCACACTGTGCGCCGCTATACCCAGCCAGCCGACAGCAGAATGAAGAGGATCGCGATGGTGACCAGGAGCAGGAGAGGTAAGTGTTTTTTTTATTTTATTTTATTTGCACTAGGGGGTGATGGCTGACCTGGGGGACATATGGCTGAAATGAGGGGCAGACATTTGGCTGACATGAGGGGCAGACATATGGCTGACATGAGGGGCAGGCATATGGCTGACATAGGGGGGGCTTATGGCTGACATTGGGGGCTGATGGATGGCTAAAGGTTTGGGGGTTGATCTGAACCATTGGGGGTCTGATCTGAGGTCTGATTAACATTGGGGGTCTGATTGCTGGTCTGACCTGAGGTGTAATGAAAAATATTTTTTTCTTATTGTTCTCCTCTAAAACATAGGTGCATCTTATAAGGCGAAAAATACGGTACAGTGCAGCAGGGACCAGTGCAGCAGAGACCATAGTCAGTTTATATAGTCGTTATATAGTGTTATATATTTTAAATATGCACCTTGTGTTTTGTTATGCGCGTGAATCAGTCATGACTCATTCCCTAATGACTGCTATTTTAATGTGCAGTAGTGCAGTGCAGCTTGCAGGAAGGAGTAGGCCAGAGTCAGACAGGGGCAGAGCCACAGTTGAAAAAGACATACTTAGTCATTATAGACATAACACCTTTACTTAAGGCACTCGGCCGGACCGGTTCTAATATCTTTCTCTCACACTCGTCTTCCTCCTCCTTGTACAGTCACTCGCAGGCGAACTCTGTGGGGGCTGAACTCGGAGTTGAGAGAATGTTCACGCCAGTAGTTCCTGTCCTGTGCTGCTCGGCGGTCTCGTCCGTTATCTGATTCCGACGTCAGACGTCGTGGGCGGAGACTTCATTATGGGAGCGAACAGGTCCCGGGGGAAGCCGCTGCGGGCACTAATTGTACTGGCATGATGTAATCATGCAGGGGCAAGCTGTGAGAGACGTGTATCTGGTGTGAACAAACCACACAAAGAAGAAGGAGAAGCGCATAAATTGCGCTGACAAGGCGGACGCAGATTTTGAAGCAGTTAGCGCACATGACCGCTTCTATGATGTCACAAAATACTGCAGTTATTAGGAAACAGCGATATCACCATATCGCTGTTTCTTAATACTGCGGTATATCGCTAAGACCGGTATATCGCTCAACCCTACGTAAGAGTGCGTGGCTTCACTCTCTTGAAGGCCTAACTGTAAGGCAGAACAAAGCTTTAGTGCATATAAATATATATATATATATATATATATATACACAGTACAGACCAAAAGTTTGGACACACCTTCTCTTTCAAAGAGTTTTCTTTATTTTCATGACTATGAAAATTGTAGATTCACACTGAAGGCATCAAAACTATGAATTAACACATGTGGAATTATATACATAACAAACAAGTGTGAAACAACTGAAAATATGTCATATTCTAGGTTCTTCAAAGTAGCCACCTTTTGCTTTGATTACTGCTTTGCACACTCTTGGCATTCTCTTGATGAGCTTCAAGAGGTAGTCCCCTGAAATGGTTTTCACTTCACAGGTGTGCCCTGTCAGGTTTAATAAGTGGGATTTCTTGCCTTATAAATGGGGTTGGGACCATCAGTTGCGTTGAGGAGAAGTCAGGTGGATACACAGCTGATAGTCCTACTGAATAGACTGTTAGAATTTGTATTATGGCAAGAAAAAAGCAGCTAAGTAAGGACAAACGAGTGGCCATCATTACTTTAAGAAATGGAGGTCAGTCAGCCGAAAAATTGGGAAAACTTTGAAAGTAAGGGCTATTTGACCGTGAAGGAGAGTGATGGGGTGCTGCGCCAGATGACCTGGCCTCCACAGTCACCGGACCTGAACCCAATCGAGATGGTTTGGGGTGAGCTGGACCGCAGAGTGAAGGCAAAAGGGCCAACAAGTGCTAAGCATCTCTGGGAACTCCTTCAAGACTGTTGGAAGACCATTTCAGGGGACTACCTCTTGAAGCTCATCAAGAGAATGCCAAGAGTGGGCAAAGCAGTAATCAAAGCAAAAGGTGGCTACTTTGAAGAACCTAGAATATGACATATTTTCAGTTGTTTCACACTTGTTTGTTATGTATATAATTCCACATGTGTTAATTCATAGTTTTGATGCCTTCATAGTCATGAAAATAAAGAAAACTCTTTGAATGAGAAGGTGTGTCCAAACTTTTGGTCTGTACTATATATATATATATATATATATATATATATATATACATATATACATATACACACACACACACACACACACACACATTGAGGGAGCGATCTACAGGGTGGGCCATTTATATGGATACACCTTAATAAAATGGGAATGGTTGGTGATATTAACTTCCTGTTTGTGGCACATTAGTATATGTGAGGGGGGAAACTTTTCAAGATGGGTGGTGACCATGGTGGCCATTTTGAAGTCGGCCATTTTGAATCCAACTTTTGTTTTTTCAATAGGAAGAGGGTCATTTGACACATCAAACTTATTGGGAATTTCACAAGAAAAACAATGGTGTGCTTGGTTTTAACGTAACTTTATTCTTTCATGAGTTATTTACAAGTTTCTGACCACTTACAAAATGTGTTCAATGTGCTGCCCATTGTGTTGGATTGTCAATGCAACCCTTTTCTCCCACTCTTCACACACTGATAGCAACACCGCAGGAGAAATGCTAGCACAGGCTTCCAGTATCCGTAGTTTCAGGTGCTGCACATCTCGTATCATCTGAAGGCAATCGTCTATGCTGTGAAGATACGAGATGTGCAGCACCTGAAACTACGGATACTGGAAGCCTGTGCTAGCATTTCTCCTGCGGTGTTGCTATCAGCGTGTGAAGAGTGGGAGAAGAGGGTGGCATTGACAATCCAACACAATGGGCAGCACATTGAACACATTTTATAAGTGGTCAGAAACTTGTAAATAACTCATGAAAGAATAAAGTTATGTTAAAACCAAGCACACCATTGTTTTTCTTGTGAAATTCCCAATAAGTTTGATGTGTCACATGACCCTCTTCCTATTGAAAAAACAAAAGTTGGATTCAAAATGGCCGACTTCAAAATGGCCGCCATGGTCACCACTCATCTTGAAAAGTTTCCCCCCCTCACATATACTAATGTGCCACAAACAGGAAGTTAATATCACCAACCATTCCCATTTTATTAAGGTGTATCCATATAAATGGCCCACCCTGTAGTTTCTACTAACTTCTATTTGGGTCTTTAAAAGAATGCCATAACACTAAGAGAAGACATCCTGAAATCTCTGAATTTGTTATAGTGTTTGCTTGCACATGTACTTTACCCTCCAATTAACTGCAATGGGAAAACCCAATGACTGCCGCCGAGATTTGAAGTTCTCTCAGACAAAAAACAAAGGGTGGCAGTTTTCAAAGATGTAATGATTACCCTTTGTTCTACAAAAACAATTGTTTTCGTACTGCTGTGCGAGGCTAGGCCAAGCGCTGGATCTGGATACTTCATCATATTAGCAACCGAGCCTGCAATACACACACCAGTGAGTCGCTAATTTTTTTTGTACCATTTGTTCTAATGAACCACGAGGCTCACAGTGCACAGATATGTCATGAGTGGTGGGGGTCCAACTGCAGGGTACTCCACCAATCTTGAAAATAAAGGGACCTACAGAACTGGTTTTGCTGTGGGTCACCCTCATGGTCTTTCTGAACACTGTAGCAAGGCTCCTTTATTCAGAGGATCATAAAGTGATGGCAAATCTTTATGAGATGGGAAAACCACTAATAAAAGCCAACCTATCTAGTTCCTGGCACATAACTATATTATAATAAGAAAGAAGGTCATGAATTCAGAGTCAGACTCCACCTCAGCGCAGGTGAGTTAATATCGAGCACTCATCCAAACTGAAGTATGATGATTACATTGTTTAAAAACAGGCCAAACTATTCCTAGAAAAGATTCATACGCATTTCAAACCAGTCATTTTCAACTGGAAGTTTTCTTCAGCTATGATACTAGGACCCACATTGTTGGGTTTGAAATGCACACAGTAAGTAACTTTCCTAGAAATGGTTTGAACATTTTTTTTTTATAAATTAAATGTTTTTACTTTAGGTAGGGAGGAGAACGGTATATTATATTACTATTTTTGAAAGAAACAAATGGAAAGGTTTTATTGTATACCCTAAGTCACATACACTGAACAGATTGCTGAAAATGAAGGGAAAACTCTGGTCATTAAAGGGGTTTTCCGGTTACACACAGAAATGAAAATCAATAACACCAGCATTCAACCTTACTGCATTATACCTATCTTATACCAAGCATGGCAGGCTTCCTTGCCACTGGCTTCAGTGCAGAAAACTGGTTGATTGAGGCTAAGGAGATTTTCTCAGAAAAAGAATTTTCACAAAAAAAGTATACTCCATCGTTCAACGCAGCATTTAAAGAATTGACCGATACTTACAAGGACCAAATTCTCTCCTGGTGGGAGGTGCAGAGCCTGGAAAGTTACCTCAAGCACAGCATTGTGCCCAGAGGCCTCAGGATTGCACTCTTACCAGCAGCCAGATTTAGAAATCCAAGCTTCCTCAGTAAATGGGAAAAAGAAGCCACTGAGAGTTCCCTGAGATTAATGCGCCTCCTCCGCATAGAAGAAAAAAATAATTTAGAAAACTTGACGAAAAAATCGAGTGCAAGTATTGAATCTGCTCAGATCTTCTCACAAGAAGCCGAGTTTGCGAACAAAGAGAAACAGTTGCATAACCTCCTTGAAAAATACCAATACCACCTTAAGGAGCGCAAACATCGGCAATTTGTGAGGGATCTGGCCGATTTCAAAGACAATAAAGTCTATTCTTCTATTGCTAATAGGAGGGATATTGCGGGAGACCAAACTGACCAGTCATCAACCGAGACCGACTGCTCTGACCAGACAGTATGTCTAAGGGCTCTAGACCATCATCTCGGGGAGGCAATTACCGTGGGCGACAAAGAGGGGGCTCACGGGGGCGGGGTCAATACCAAGGTCCTCCTAATCCTTGTTTTTTAGGGGGGACGGGCCAATACCAGGGTCTACCCAACCCTCAGCAGACATATCCACTGCAGAATCGTATGCAGCCACCTCCAAACCCTTAGGCCCACAAGTTGTCAACCTCTCATCCCGCGTTCTCAGCTCCACCGAGATAGAGGTTCTCCAACTAGGTCTTTCCTTTGTCCCCACCCCTTCTTTTAACCATTTTGATATCTACAAGGACCTAAACCTGTTTGTCAGAAAGCTCCGCTGGCATAAGTTCTACAAATTACAGGAGAAAAAACTTTCCTGTGCCGTGAGTTAGGCATACCTTTGGACATCCTAGCAGATGTTCGTCTCCTGTACGGACTAGACGGAGAATTTGACAAACAAGAAGGTCAGGGACCCTTCACTAATCAAGCTAAAAAGCAATAAAATGCCCCCTAATCTGGGCGAGCTATCGTGTGTGGATGTCTTCTTCAGCACGGTCTCGCAAGAGATTGAGAACCTACGTCCCTCACATTTCTCCAACATTGACCAGGTTCATGCCAGTGCCATATCTAGTTTGGAGACTGATCACTCCATTGTGATCAAGCCCTCTGATAAGGGGGGCAACACCGTGATTATGGACCATGGCCAATATACTGATATGTGCGAGGCCTTGCTGAGGGATTCATCCACATACGAGGTTCTATCACTGAACCCGTTGGACAAATTCAGATTACAGCTTAAAATCATCTTAGACGAAGCTAGGACCTCGTCAATCATTACTGACGATGAGTATAAATTTATGCTGCCGACCCATCCCCGTTTGGCCACGTTTTATTGTTTGCCCAAGTTACACAAGGGGACACATCCCTTGAAGGGGCGTCCCATTGTATCAGGGGTGGGTAATCTATCTCAAAACGTAGGGATTTATGTGGACCGCATCCTGGCCCCATTTGTTGCTGCACTACCCTCGTATACTCGGGATACCAGACACCTGCTCAAACAACTGGAGGGTATTCACGTTGAGAATGAGAGCCTATTAGCTAGTATCGATGTGGAGGCCCTCTACTCCAACATTCCTCATACCCTTGGAATCAAGGCAGTCGAATACTTTTTGAGCACCAGTGGATGTCAGTACCACGCCCACAGCCTCTTTGTCCTCTCCCTTTTGGAATTTACCCTGACCACCAACATCTTTTCCTTTAATGGGAGACTCAGGGGCCCCGTCGTATGCTAACCTGTTCCTGGGCTGGTGGGAGGAGACCCTGGTTTTCAGAGAGGACCGCTCCACCCTCATGGACCAAGTTGTCATGTGGGCGCGGTACATCGATGACATCTTCATCATATGGAGCGGGAACGAGTCCTCGTTCCGCTCGCTGGTGGGGATGTTCAACGATAACCAGATCGGCATGCATTTCACCTGTGAGGTTGGGGGCAGGAGGTTACCTTTCCTCGATATCCTCATCTCCCAAACACCAACTGGCGAATTGGAGACGTCGATTTACAGAAAACCGACGTCTACCAATACCCTACTTAGGTGGGAGAGCAGCCATCCTCTCCCACTTAGGCGGGGTATTCCCAAAGGACAATATCTCAGGCTCAGGAGAAATTGTTCAACCAAACGGGAATTCGTCAGACAAGCAGCTGATCTACGGACTAGGTTCCGCCAGCGCGGCTATCCCGACAGGGTTTTGAGGAGGGCGTTCGAATTTGCTTTGCATTCAGATAGAGCATCTCCCCTGATCCCCAAACCCTGTACGGTGCCACCTGTAAGCATCATCCGCCCCATCATGACCTTTGACAGGGCTGCGGGTGACATTAGACACATTCTCCAGAAGAACTGGGGCATTCTTCAACTAGACCCAGACTTGAGAGAGGTGGTGGGGGACTACCCACACGTTACTTATCGTCGAGGACGCAGCCTCCGTGACACGCTGGTGTCTAGCGAATTCACGCCCCCTATTCTGTCAGACTCAACATGGCTCAGATCTGACGTGAAGGGATGCTACAGGTGCAGTGGCTGCATTGCCTGTCCCTATGTGAAATTTGGGAAAGTCTTCAGCAGTGCGGTCACAGGCAGGGAATATCGTATACATCATTTCATCAACTGTAGGACTTGCGGTGTCATATACCTCCTGTCATGCGAGTGTGGCAGGGGGTATGTTGGTAAAACTATCCGTGAGTTCCGCAGACGCATTGGGGAGCACCTTAGCGACATAGCAAAGCGCCAAAGATACCCCTGTTGCTAACCACGTCCACAATCAACACAACGGAAAAGCCCGCATTTCTGTGATGGGCATTGACCGGATCTTACCCCCAAAGCGTGGGGGAGATTGGGATCGCGCCATTTTGCAGCGAGAGTCACGCTGGATATACTATCTAAAAACCAAGGCCCCTTTGGGCTTAAACGAGCAGCTTAATTTCAGTTGTTTTATTTAAACTGCCTTCTCTTTTTTGTCTTACTCCTAATCTCTATGCCTCCACCGCGCCAGGTATACCTCTCCTGGGGCCGGTGTTCTCTGAGAGCCTGCCTCTAATAGTTTGGTTTATTAATATAATTCTTTGTTACCAAGGGATCCCTCTAACTATGGGCCCCACCCGCAACCATGTTGGTTCGCATTAATTTTGCGACAACATGTTTGCCCTGTGCTTAATCCCGCCCCCTGTCTACACTCTCAACCGCTCCCACTCTGGCACCTGGGTGGTGGGCGTTGTTTTCTGCGTGTGACGTGCTCTGTGGTCAGCAGGGCTGGCCTTAGGTGTTCAGGCGCCCTGTGCGAGCTAATCTCGTGGCGCCCCCCCCCCCCCCCCCCTTCCCCCGTTCACCTAAACATACACAAAGAGGAAAACAATCTTTGTAACAAACAGTTTTCTTTAATTACAGATCATTTAAGTGCAAGTGCAAACAAGTACAATCATACCCAGTGTCACCCATAGCCAGTCTCCTGCCTCCCTTAATCATACCCTGTCACCTTTGCCCAGTCCCCTGCCCCCCTTAATCATACCCAGTGTCACCCAGAGCCAGTCCCCTGCCCCCCTTAATCATACCCTGTCACCTTTACCCAGTCCCCTGCCCTTCTTAATCATACCCAGTGTCACCCTTACCTAGTCCCCTGCCCCCTTAATTAGACCCTGCCCCTCTTAAATTAAGGGTGACAGACACTGGGTATGATTAAGGGGGAAGGGCACTGGATAAGGGTGACACTGGGTATGACAAAGGGGCAGGGGACTGGCTTTAGTTGACACTGGGTATGATTAAGGGGGGAAGGGGACTGGGTAAAGGTGAAAGGGTATGATTAAGGGGGGCAGGGGACTGGCTATGGGTGACACTGGGTATGATTAAGGGGGGCAGGGTCTAATTGAGGGGGCAGGAGACTGGGCAAAGGTGACACTGGGTATGATTAAGGGGGGCAGGGTCTAATTGAGGGGGCAGGAGACTGGCCAAAGGTGACACTGGGTGTGATTAAGAAGGGCAGGGGACTGTGTAAAGGTGACAGGGTATGATTAAGGGGGGCAGGGGACTGGGTAAGGGTGACAGGGTATGATTAAGGGGGGCAGTGGACTGGTTCTGGGTGACACTGGGTATGATTAAGGGCCTTAATCATACCCAGTGTCACCCATAGCCAGTTCCCTGCCCCCCTTAATCATACCCTGTCACCTTTACCCAGTCCCCTGTCCTTCTTAATCATACCCAGTGTCACCCTTACCCAGTCTGCTGCCCCCCTTAATCATACCCAGTGTCTGTCACCCTTATCCTTATCCAGTCCCCTGCCCCCAGGCCCCATTTAACCACCTCAGCCCCCAGTGCTTAAACACCCTGAAAGACCAGGCCACTTTTTACACTTCTGACCTACACTACTTTCACAGTTTATTGCTCGGTCATGCAACTTACCACCCAAATGAATTTTACCTCCTTTTCTTCTCACTAATAGAGCTTTCATTTGGTGGTATTTCATTGCTGCTGACATTTTTACTTTTTTTGTTATTAAATCGAAATTTTACGATTTTTTTGCAAAAAAATGACATTTTTCACTTTCTGTTGTAAAATTTAGCAAAAAAAAAACCACATCCATATATAAATTTTGCTCTAAATTTATTGTTCTACATGTCTTTGATAAAAAAAAAATGTTTGGGTAAAAAAAAAATGGTTTGGGTAAAAGTTATAGCGTTTACAAACTATGGTACAAAAATGTGAATTTCCGCTTTTTGAAGCAGCTCTGACTTTCTGAGCACCTGTCATGTTTCCTGAAGTTCTACAATGGCCAGACAGTACAAACACCCCACAAATGACCCCATTTCGGAAAGTACACACCCTAAGGTATTCGCTGATGGGCATAGTGAGTTCATAGAACTTTTTATTTTTTGTCACAAGTTAGCGGAAAATGATGATTTTTTTATTTTTTTTTATTTTCTTACAAAGTCTCATATTCCACTAACTTGTGACAAAAAATAAAAACTTCTATGAACTCACTATGCCCATCACGAAATACCTTGGGGTCTCTTCTTTCCAAAATGGGGTCACTTGTGGGGTAGTTATACTGCCCTGGCATTCTAGGGGCCCAAATGTGTGGTAAGGAGTTTGAAATCAAATTCTGTAAAAAATGACCTGTGAAATCCGAAAGGTGCTCTTTGGAATATGGGCCCCTTTGCCCACCTAGGCTGCAAAAAAGTGTCACACATCTGGTATCTCTGTATTCAGGAGAAGTTGAGGAATGTGTTTTGGTGTCTTTTTACATATACCCATGCTGGGTGAGATAAATATCTTGGTCAAATGCCAACTTTGTATAAAAAAATGGGAAAAGTTGTCTTTTGCCAAGATATTTCTCTCACCCAGCATGGGTATATGTAAAATGACACCCCAAAACACATTCCCCAACTTCTCCTGAGTACGGAGATACCAGATGTGTGACACTTTTTTGCAGCCTAGGTGGGCAAAGGGGCCCATATTCCAAAGAGCACCTTTCGGATTTCACAGGTCATTTTTTACAGAATTTGATTTCAAACTCCTTACCACACATTTGGGCCCCTAGAATGCCAGGGCAGTATAACTACCCCACAAGTGACCCCATTTTGGAAAGAAGAGACCCCAAGGTATTCGCTGATGGGCATAGTGAGTTCATGGAAGTTTTTATTTTTTGTCACAAGTTAGTGGAATATGAGACTTTGTATGAAAAAAAAAAAAAAAAAAAAAAAAAAATCAGCATTTTCCACTAACTTGTGACAAAAAATAAAAAATTCTAGGAACTCGCCATGCCCCTCACGGAATACCTTGGGGTGTCTTCTTTCCAAAATGGGGTCACTTGTGGGGTAGTTATACTCCCCTGGCATTTTCCAGGGGCCCTAATGTGTGGTAAGTAGGTAAATGACCTGTGAAATCCTAAAGGTGCTCTTTGGAATATGGGCCCCTTTGCCCACCTAGGCTGCAAAAAAGTGTCACACATGTGGTATCGCCGTATTCAGGAGAAGGTGGGGAATGTGTTTTGGGGTGTCATTTTACATATACCCTTGCTGGGTGAGAGAAATATCTTGGCAAAAGACAACTTTTCCCATTTTTTTATACAAAGTTGGCATTTGACCAAGATATTTCTCTCACCCAGCATGGGTATATGTAAAATGACACCCCAAAACACATTCCCCAACTTCCCCTGAGTACGGCGATACCAGATGTGTGACACTTTTTTGCAGCCTAGATGCGCAAAGGTGCCCAAATTCCTTTTAGGAGGGCATTTTTAGACATTTGGATACCAGACTTCTTCTCACGCTTTGGGGCCCCTAGAATGCCAGGGCAGTATAAATACCCCACATGTGACCCCATTTTGGAAAGAAGACACCCCAAGGTATTCAATGAGGGGCATGGCGAGTTCATAGAAAAAAAAATTTTTGGCACAAGTTAGCGGAAATTGATATTTTTAATTTTTTTCTCACAAAGTCTCCCTTTCCGCTAACTTGGGACAAAAATTTCAATCTTTCATGGACTCAATATGCCCCTCACGGAATACCTGGGGGTGTCTTCTTTCCGAAATGGGGTCACATGTGGGGTATTTATACTGCCCTGGCATTCTAGGGGCCCTAAAGCGTGAGAAGAAGTCTGGAATATAAATGTCTAAAAATTTTTACGCATTTGGATTCCGTGAGGGGTATGGTGAGTTCATGTGAGATTTTATTTTTTGACACAAGTTAGTGGAATATGAGACTTTGTAAGAAAAAAAATAAATAATTCCGCTAACTTGGGCCAAAAAAATGTCTGAATGGAGCCTTACAGAGGGTGATCAATGACAGGGGGGGTGATCAATGACAGGGGGGGTGATCAATGACAGGGGGTTGATCAATGACAGGGGGGTGATCAATGACAGGGGGGTGATCAGGGAGTCTATATGGGGTGATAACCACAGTCATTGATCACGCCCGTGTAAGGCTTCATTCAGACGTCCGTATGCGTTTTGCGGATCCGATCCATCTATCAGTGCATCCGTAAAAATCATGCGGACATCTGAATGGAGCTTTACAGGGGGGTAATCAATGACAGGGGGGTGATCAGGGAGTCTATATGGGGTGATAACCACAGTCATTGATCATGCCCCTGTAAGGCTTCATTCAGACGTCCGGATTCGTTTTGCGGATCCGATCCATCTATCAGTGCATCCGTAAAAATCATGCGGACATCTGAATGGAGCTTTACAGGGGGGTAATCAATGACAGGGGGGTGATCAGGGAGTCTATATGGGGTGATAACCACAGTCATTGATCATGCCCCTGTAAGGCTTCATTCAGACGTCCGGATGCGTTTTGCGGATCCGATCCATCTATCAGTGCATCCGTAAAAATCATGCGGACATCTGAATGGAGCTTTACAGGGGGGTAATCAATGACAGTGGGGTGATCAGGGAGTCTATATGGGGTGATCACCACAGTCATTGATCACGCCCCTGTAAGGCTTCATTCAGACGTCCGGATGCGTTTTGCGGATCCGATCCATCTATCAGTGGATCCGTAAAAATCATGCGGACGTCTGAATGGAGCTTTACAGGGGGGTAATCAATGACAGGGGGGTGATCAGGGAGTCTATATGGGGTGATCACCACAGTCATTGATCACGCCCCTGTAAGGCTTCATTCAGACGTCCGGATGCGTTTTGCGGATCCGATCCATCTATCAGTGGATCCGTAAAAATCATGCGGACGTCTGAATGGAGCTTTACAGGGGGGTAATCAATGACAGGGGGGTAATCAATGACAGGGGGGTGATCAGGGAGTCTATATGGGGTGATCACCACAGTCATTGATCACGCCCCTGTAAGGCTTCATTCAGACGTCCGGATGCGTTTTGCGGATCCGATCCATCTATCAGTGGATCCGTAAAAATCATGCGGACGTCTGAATGGAGCTTTACAGGGGGTTGATCAATGACAGGGGGTAATCAATGACAGGGGGGTGATCAGGGAGTCTATATGGGGTGATCAGGGGCTAATAAGGGGTTAATAGGTGCCGGGGGGGGGGGGTGTAGTGTAGTGTAGTGGTGCTTGGTGGTACTTTACTGAGCTACCTGTGTCCTCTGGTGGTCGATCCAAACAAAGGGGACCACCAGAGGACCAGGTAGCAGGTATATTAGACGCTGTTATCAAAACAGCGTCTAATATACCTGTTAGGGGTTAAAAAAAACACATCTCCAGCCTGCCAGCGAACGATCGCCGCTGGCAGGCTGGAGATCAACTCTCTTACCTTCCGTTCCTGTGAGCGCACGCGCCTGTGTGCGCGCGTTCACAGGAAGTCTCGCGTCTCGCGAGATGACGCATATATGCGTGACTGTGCGCAGCGCTGCCACCTACGGAACGCGATCCTGTTACATCCAGTGACATCTCCTGTGATGTACACTTTCCTCAGCATCTTCATTCGGAGATAGGACCGTCATGATAACTTCTTTCAGCCGCGTCTCATCTCTGTAGAGTTTCACTGAAAATTTTGGTGATTTCTCACTTTACTATCATCCTCAGATAACAGACCTCCCCTCCCCCGTAGTGCCCATAACTATAATGCCCTCTGTATAATTATAATATATACTGGCCCCTCTATATTATTATTATTATTATTATTATTTCCTCCTCTGTATTATTATTATTATTATTATTAATATTATAATGGCCCCCTCTGTAGTATTATAGTAATAATTATGCCCCCCCCCCTCAGCCCCTCCAGCATACAGTCCCATGTAAGATACAACCTTCCCCCTGCCTTCAGCCCCTCTAGCATACAGTCCCATGTAAGACACATTACTTCCCTGCCTTCAGCTCCTCCAGCATACAGTCCTATGTAAGGTAGATCACTCTCCTGCCTTCAGCCCCTTCAGCATACAGTCCCAAGTAAGGTACATCACTCTCCTGCCTTCGGCCCCTCCAGCATACAGTCTCATGTAAAATACATCACTCCCCGCCTTCAGCCCCTCCAACATACAGTCCTATGTAAATAATATCACACTCCCTCTCTTTGCCGCCTGCCTTCAGCCCCTCCAGCATACAGTCCCATGTAAGATACATCACACCCCTGCCTTCCAGTCCTTCTTGCACAGTCCCATGTAAAATGCATCACTCATCCTGCCTTTAGCCCCTCCAGCATACAGTCCTATGTAAAATACATCACTCCCCCTGCCTTCAGCCCCTCCAGCATACAGTCCAATGTAAAATATATCACTCCCCCTGCCTTCAGCTCCTCCAGCATACAGTCCCATGTAAGATACAACGCCCCTCCAGCATACAGTCCCATGTAAGACACATCACTTCCCTGCCTTAGCCCCTTCAGCATACAGCCCTATGTAAAATAATATCACCCCCTTGCCTTCAGCCTCTCCAGCATACAGTCCCATGTAAATAATATCACCCCAACTACCCTCTCTTCAGACCCCTCTAACATACAGTCTCCAGTACAAAGATGATTCCTTCTCCCTTCAGCCCCTGCAAAAAGCCCCCCAAGTAAAAATAACAGTCACTATTCTCCTCCACATACTTACCTGCAGACTTTGCTCCTGCTCTGTAGAATCTCCTGCACATCGTTAGGCCCCGCCCCCTGGATGAAGAGACTCCGCCTCTTTCCCTGACATCATACCTCCTAGGATCAACTACATTCTAGACACTACGCTCGCTCTACTGCCTCATAGGCTTCAGGCGCTGAAGCCTATGAGGAAGAACGGAGGGGACTGGAGCCATAGGCTCCCATGATCCTCATTTTAGTGTTTGCTGCCTGGCGCCCCCTGCAATTTTGTGCCCAATCTCGGCTCAGGTCGGGCTGGCTGCTGTAGCCTGTAGAGACCGACTGCGAGCTGTGTCGGCCGCCGGGCGCCCCTGTTGCCATGGCGCCCTGTGCGGCCGCACAGCTCGCACACCCCAAAGGCCGGCCCTGGTGGTCAGCTCCCTGATCATGTGATTATTCGCATGGTGTGTGACGTCATCTAACGGCGCCGCGCACCACGGACCGCGTCTCCCTGGAACGCACGCTCACTTCCCTGCGTTCCACCGGACATGTGACTTCCTTTCACCCGAGTCACATGACCGGAAGTGGTGCGTTACAGGGCAACCGGCGCGATTCTCTGCACCTTCAAAAGACGCTGACAGGTGGGCATACTCTGCTGACAGCCCCTTTTGGATTTTGATTATCCTGTGGTCATTATCTGTCCTCTATAGGTATCACCCACTGGTGCACCTATACTCTAAACGGGAGGTTTTTGTTGCGGTCACTCTGGGTGTCTATGTCCGACTGACTACACACCTTTGTCCTATTTTGACATTGACTGACCCTTGCATCCCCCCCTCTACCATCTCTTTTTAGTTATACAAGCCCCATCCATAGCCTTGTTATTTCCATTTTCTCCCCTGATGATTTTCACTCACGGAATGAAACGTGACACGTAGGGAGCACCCACATAGGGTTTATTAGGGATTCCGCCCTTACAGGGTCAGGCATCCGGACGGGGACGCCCCTTGCGGGGCAAGTTCCTCGTGTAGATAGGTAGGGCGTACTAGCCCCTGTCCCTCACCTAGGGTTTTCTAGGGTTAAACCGCCCTGTTACCCAACAACGCACAGGGGCACACTTGGTACCTTCCAGTATGGCGATCCACCATCACAGTTCCGTCTCTATCCTCAACAACGCTTGAGAGAACCCGCGGTCCACATCTACGCCTGGGTGAAATCGTTCTTGTTTATTTATACCATCTTTTCCATACTGTTTGTGTATGTTCAGTCTAGGCCCCTAGGGCTGTTTTCATGTTGTTTGTTACAGAGGTCCATCCTCTAGTGTCCACTTATTTTAGAATTACCGTTAATAAATGTTAAGTTTTACCCCTCTGTCCCCCAGGGGATCAGTACATTTGCTTACTGCATTATAGATACATCACAGGATGAAGTTCTGAGTGCATTTCGACTCCTCCAGCGTAATTTTGATCTGTGACCCACACTCTGTGCTTACAGCACAGCAAACAACTCACAGGCAGTGTCTGTAGCATCAAATCTCTGCCTCTACTTCCCCTCCCAGCTCAAACATCACAGATCCAAGCCTGCTTGAAGCCCTGCAGAAAAAAACTCTGCCCTAAGACAAGGCATCATTGCAGACATCACATCTACAGGACAGGGTGCAGGAGAATGAGCAGAACACTGCTCGGAGAGGCAAGGTCACTGAGAGCAGAGCCTGATAAGCCTTGTCATGCCTCAGATGTCAACATGATGTCAATGGAATAGGGAACCAACACAATGGAAAATGTCATGTGCAGGAACATGGGGCATTACAGTTAACCAATCACTGTTAGTAAATGAAAACGTGCTGTTTCCTGTCAATCAATGCTGAAAATCTTCACTAATGACTATACAGGGAGTGCAGAATTATTAGGCAAGTTGTATTTTTGAGGATTAATTTTATTATTGAACAACAACCATGTTCTCAATGAACCTAAAAAACTCATTAATATCAAAGCTGAATATTTTTGGAAGTAGTTTTTAGTTTGTTTTTAGTTTTAGCTATTTTAGGGGGATATCTGTGTGTGCAGGTGACTATTACTGTGCATAATTATTAGGCAACTTAACAAAAAACAAATATATACCCATTTCAATTATTTATTTTTACCAGTGAAACCAATATAACATCTCAACATTCACAAATATACATTTCTGACATTCAAAAACAAAACAAAAACAAATCAGTGACCAATATAGCCACCTTTCTTTGCAAGGACACTCAAAAGCCTGCCATCCATGGATTCTGTCAGTGTTTTGATCTGTTCACCATCAACATTGCGTGCAGCAGCAACCACAGCCTCCCAGACACTGTTCAGAGAGGTGTACTGTTTTCCCTCCTTGTAAATCTCACATTTGATGATGGACCACAGGTTCTCAATGGGGTTCAGATCAGGTGAACAAGGAGGCCATGTCATTAGATTTTCTTCTTTTATACCCTTTCTTGCCAGCCACGCTGTGGAGTACTTGGACGCGTGTGATGAAGCATTGTCCTGCATGAAAATCATGTTTTTCTTGAAGGATGCAGACTTCTTCCTGTACCACTGCTTGAAGAAGGTGTCTTCCAGAAACTGGCAGTAGGACTGGGAGTTGAGCTTGACTCCATCCTCAACCCGAAAAGGCCCCACAAGCTCATCTTTGATGATACCAGCCCAAACCAGTACTCCACCTCCACCTTGCTGGCGTCTGAGTCGGACTGGAGCTCTCTGCCCTTTACCAATCCAGCCACGGGCCCATCCATCTGGCCCATCAAGACTCACTCTCATTTCATCAGTCCATAAAACCTTAGAAAAATCAGTCTTGACGTTTCAGCTTGTGTGTCTTGTTCAGTGGTGGTCGTCTTTCAGCCTTTCTTACCTTGGCCATGTCTCTGAGTATTGCACACCTTGTGCTTTTGGGCACTCCAGTGATGTTGCAGCTCTGAAATATGGCCAAACTGGTGGCAAGTGGCATCTTGGCAGCTGCATGCTTGACTTTTCTCAGTTCATGGGCAGTTATTTTGCGCCTTGGTTTTTCCACACGCTTCTTGCGACCCTGTTGACTATTTTGAATGAAACGCTTGATTGTTCGATGATCACGCTTCAGAAGCTTAGCAATTTTAAGAGTGCTGCATCCCTCTGCCAGATATCTCACTATTTTTGACTTTTCTGAGCCTGTCAAGTCCTTCTTTTGACCCATTTTGCCAAAGGAAAGGAAGTTGCCTAATAATTATGCACACCTAATATAGGGTGTTGATGTCATTAGACCACACCCCTTCTCATTACAGAGATGCACATCACCTAATATGCTTAATTGGTAGTAGGCTTTCGAGCCTATACAGCTTGGAGTAAGACATGCATAAAGAGGATGATGTGGTCAAAATACTCATTTGCCTAATAATTCTGTACGCAGTGTACCTAAATGACATACCACCGGTGCACTGAATAAAATGTACAATCGGAATATAAATCTTATTACTCTCTTATTTGGATGATATAATGCATTATTGCATTGTAGTTCCGTACCTGGAGCTGAGCTTATCTGGAGAACAGCATTGTGCACTGACCATCAGACATCTGTGGAAGGAAAGTTAATAATTAGATTACATCTAATACATTTGTAAGTATGAGCTGCTACAATGTAGAAACCATACTGTAACACTGAATTTGCACGGAAATACTGGTTAAACAGAAAAGACAGCATTTGCTGGACAGCCGTCTCCCTTGATCCCCGCATTAACCTGCAAACTCATATTTGCTTATGAGGGAACAGAGGATCATGCAAGATGAACTCCATTGTGTCCAAACCTTCCCTTGTGGGACAGTCATGCTACTCCCTATATGCATAAGACTGCTGACTTTCATGTGCATGATCATATTGTCACAGCGCGGTGTGGGTGGTAAACTCCACACCTAACACAGGGGGGAAGGGAAAAGGTACTAGGCCTGGAAACTAGGGAAAGGTCACCACCTAGTGAATCCCTAATCCGAGCCCTGACTACTATCAGTATGAACAGACCTCGATGGTAGGAATGTTCATACACAGGAACCTAGAGCCCTAGGGCCCTGAAAATAGTGTCAGGACAAAGATGACCTGTTACTTCTCAGCTGAAGAAACAGAAGACTCCCTCAGGCCTAATACCAAAAGATAGGGGAATACAACAAACTTGAAATAGGAAAAAGACACTTAACTCCAAAGTACGCGGACTAGCAGGAACTCCGTGGAGAACCAAACACCAGCATTTCCACAACCAGAAAGGAGCTTTTAACCGCATAGCATGATGGGTGAGACCAAACTAAATAGAGGAGTTGGAATGACCACTTAAGCTACACCTGAGACAAGAGGTGTGGTCATAACCAGCAACAACACAGAAACAAGTGAAACCAAAGAGGCTGTCAGATCAGATCACGTGCAGCCAGTCTCTTAGATCTTCTGACATGGAGGACGGTTCAACAGGTTCAACATATCTCTTCAACAACGACTTATGGAACACATTATGAATCTTCAAAGCCTGAGGAAGTTCAAGACGAAAGGCTACCGGGTTAATAATGGCAGTCATCTTATATGGACCAATAAACCTTGGACCCAACTTCCAAGAAGGTACTTTCAACTTAATGTTTCTTGTGGACAGCCACACAGAATCATCCACTCTCAGGTCCGGACCATTCATACGTCTCTTGTCAGCCATAAGTTTATACCTGTAGCCCATTTTTTTCAGATTATTTAGAATTTTCCGCCAAATAGTTGACAAAGAAGAGGAAAATCATTCCTCTTCAGGCATACCATAAGTCTCCAATACCAGAAAATGTGCCAAATTGTGGGTGGAACCCATATGCCCCCCAAAACAGTGACTTATTAGTGGACCTCTGTCTACAGTTATTTATGGCAAATTCGGCTAAAGACAAAAATGAAGACCACTCTGAGACAAAACATCTCAAATAAGTCTCCAGATTTTGATTAGTGCGTTCATTCTGTCCGTTCAACTGAGGATGAAAGGCCGAAGAGAAGGACAGTTGTACCCCCAGACGAGTACAGAACGCCTTCCAGAATTTGGAAACAAACTGAGTCCCCCTATCAGACACTACATCAAACGGAATACCATATAAATTCACAATGTTATCGACAAACACCTGTGCAAGAGTTTTAGCATTAGGTAGACCTGGCAATGCTATAAAGTGCGCCATCTTACTAAAGCGATCAACAACCACCAAAATCACAGTTTTTCCTGAAGAATTAGGTAAATCTGTGATAAAATCCATGGATAAATGAGTCCAAGGTCGGGACGGGATGGGCAACGGAAGTAAAGATCCGGAAGGCCCAGTATGTGTCACCTTAGCACGTGCACAAATACTACAAGCAGACACAAAGTCCTAAACACAGTTACACAACCCCGGCCACCAGAATCTACGAGAGATGAGATCAACAGTGGATCTGTGTCATGGTCTTACCTTCTTGCTGTTCTCCTTCGTTTGACATGTGCTGGCGGCCATCTTGGTTTCTGGGTTTCTTGTAGCCTTCCACCCTGCGGCTCCTCCTTCCCACTGGGAGGAGCTGGATGCCTAGCTCATATATATAGGAGGTCTGTGGCTTCAGTTCCTTGCTTGGTCCTCTTGTGTTCACATGCTTCTAAGACTGCTGCTGCTTCTGGTTCCTGATCCTGGCTTCGTCTGACTACCCTGCTGGTTCCTGATCCTGGCTTCGTCTGACTACCCTGCTGGTTCCTGATCCTGGCTTCGTCTGACTACCCTTCTGGTTCCTGACCTCTGGCTTCGCAAAGACTCTGCTCGGTTTCACCATCCGTTTGGACTTTGCTTTACAGCTTTATTTTCAATAAAGCCTTCTTATTTTCACTTATCTCTTGTTGTACGTCTGGTTCATGGTTCCGTGACATTAGGACCAAGCCATGAATTCTGACGGTACAGGGCCATCCTCGCTACCCACGCTGGTTGCCAGACTTGATCAGCAGGATCACCTGTTGGGTCGGTTCGCTGTGGCGTTGCAAACCCTGCTTGAACGCACGGCTCATTTCGCTCCCGTTGCCGATGGGTCGGTTGTCGCTCCTGGGCTCGCTCCTACTGCCGCTCCGGTTGTTGCGCCAGAGTCTACCCCGACACCTGTTGTTGCGCCTGCGGTGTTTCGGGGTATGACCGGTTCTGCCCCTCTTCCACAGCGCTTTGGGGGAGAGCCAACTCAGTGCCGAGGTTTCCTTAACCAGGTGGGCATTTATTTCGAGTTGCTGCCACATGCCTTTCCCACTGAGAGATCAAAGGTGGGCTTCTTGATCTCGCTGCTCTCGGACAAGGCCTTGGCCTGGGCCAGCCCTTTATGGGAGAACAACAATCCGGTGGTTGCCGAGTTTTCCGGTTTTGTTGCTTCTCTTCGGAAGGTATTCGATGTGCCGGCTCGTGCTGCCTCTGCTGCGAAGCTCCTTATGTCCATCAGACAGGGTTCACGATCCGTAGCTGAATACGCCATTGAGTTTCGTACCCTGGCAGCAGAGGTGGGCTGGAATAATGAGGCTCTGGTCGCTGCTTTCTCTCATGGTCTCTCGGATGCCTTGAAGGATGAGGTTGCAGCTAAGGACCTACCAGTTGAGCTCGAGTCTCTTATTTCTTTCCTGATTTTGATTGACACCAGACTCAGGGAGAGACCTTCCTTTAAGGAGAACCTGCGGAGGTCTTCTAACAGATTGGTGCCTACGTTTGCTGTCCCACCCGTGCCTCCCTCTCCTCCCACGCCTCCTGGGGATGACTTGTCTGGGGGTGAACCCATGCAGCTGGGGTTTGCTCGCCTGTCCGAGGGGGAGAGGGCACTCCGGAGACGCGAGGGCCGATGCATGTACTGTGGTCTCGGTGGGCATTTTCGGTTGGCATGTCCGAACCGTCCGGGAAAACGCTCGTACCTGAGATCCTGTCGGGGGCAGATCTTGGGTGGAGTCTCCTCGTCCCCGGTTTCCCGTGTTGACAAACCACTGATCACTGTTGTCCTCTCCTGGGTCAGGGGCTCGGTGACGACCCAGGCGTTGGTGGACTCTGGTGCTGGTGGTTTGTTCATTGATAGTGTGTTCGCTGCCGCCAATTCCATTCCTCTGCAGGCTCGAGGTTCCCCACTGGCTCTTGAGGCGATAGACGGCAGACCCCTTCTGCCGCCACACGTGACTCATGAGACCCTTCCAGTGGGGATAGCCATTGGTGCCGTTCACAGAGAGTCGGTCTGCCTCCAGGTTATTTCGTCTCCACACTACTCGGTGGTCTTGGGGTACCCCTGGCTCCAGAAGCATAATCCGACTTTCGATTGGAGATCGGTCGAGATCCTCTCGTGGTCACCGCAGTGTGGGGCTAGTTGCATCCATGGGTCTGTCAAGTTGCTGTGTACTTCCTCGGACTCTCTGTTGCCTCCTGAATACGAGGAGTACCGGGATGTATTCGATAAGGTGCGCGCGGTTGCCCTACCTCCGCACCGCCCATACGATTGTGCCATAGAGTTACAATCTGGTGCCGTTCCTCCTCGTGGCAAAGTCTATCCACTGTCGGTAGCGGAGAATGAGGCCATGGAGGAGTACGTGAGGGAGGCGCTTTCACGCGGAAAACATTCGCAAATCTTCGTCCCCGGCAGGGGCTGGATTTTTCTTTGTGAAAAAGAAGGGCGGTGAGTTGAGGCCTTGCATCGATTACAGGGGTCTCAATCGCATCACGATCAAGAACGCTTACCCGATACCCTTGATTTCCGAGCTGTTCGATCGCCTTAAAGGGGCCACGGTCTTTACCAAACTCGACCTGAGGGCGGCATATAACCTGGTAAGGATCAAGGCGGGCGATGAGTGGAAGACCGCGTTTAACACCAGGACCGGTCATTACGAATCCTTGGTTATGCCCTTTGGGTTGTGCAATGCGCCCGCAGTCTTTCAGGAATTCATCAACGATGTTTTCCGTGACCTGTTGCAGCAGTGTGTGGTGGTCTATTTTGATGACATCTTGGTATATTCTGAATCCATGGAGGCCCACATTCTGGATGTCAGACGAGTGTTGCAACGGTTACGAGAGAACAAGCTGTTCGGTAAGCTTGAGAAATGCGAATTTCACCGATCCCAGGTAACCTTCTTAGGTTACATCATTTCCGCTGAGGGGTTCTCCATGGATCCTGAGAAGGTTTCGGCTGTCTTACAGTGGCCCCAGCCCAGTGGTCTTCGTTCCCTGCAGCGCTTTTTGGGCTTCGCCAATTATTATCGGAAGTTCACCAGGGACTTTTCCATGCTGGCCAAGCCTCTCACGGATCTGACCAGGAAGGGCAGTAATTCCCAGGTCTGGCCGCTCGAGGCCATCCGAGCTTTTGAGGCCCTAAAGTCCGCCTTTGTGTCGGCTCCGATTCTGTCGCATCCCAACCCTGGGTTGCCCTTTGTCCTCGAGGTGGACGCGTCTGAGACGGGAGTAGGCGCCCTTCTGTCTCAGCGTAGAACACCAGAGGGTCCTCTGCTTCCTTGTGGGTTTTACTCCCGGAAACTGTCTTCCGCGGAGTGCAACTATCAGATTGGTGACAGGGAGTTATTGGCCATCGTGCAGGCCCTTAAAGAATGGAGGCACTTGCTCGAGGGTTCGGTGGTTCCGGTTCTCATCCTGACGGACCACAAGAATCTGACCTACCTTTCTGAGGCCAAGAGATTGACACCACGTCAGGCCAGATGGGCTCTGTTCTTGTCACGTTTTAATTACGTGGTCTCCTACCTACCCGGTTCCAAGAACATCAGGGCGGATGCCCTATCACGGCAGTACTCCGAGCTGTCCAGGGAGGAGTCGATTCCGACTTCGGTCATACCTCCGAATCAGATCCTGGCCGCCATTCGCACCAGCCTGACCTCTCCCCTGGGTGAGCAGATTTTGGCGGCTCAATCTGGTGCTCCCTCTGGGAAACCCAACGGCAGATGTTTTGTGCCTGAGGAGTTGCGCACTCGGTTGTTGCGAACCTACCATAACTCCAAGACCGCGGGGCATCCTGGAAAGAATCAGCTGTCCTGGGCTGTTTCACGTCTGTTCTGGTGGCCTTCCCTACGTTCCGACATCGCCGCATATGTAGCGGCATGCTCCGTTTGTGCCCAGAGTAAGTCCCCTCGGCACCTTCCGTTGGGCCTTCTGCAACCCATAGCCACCGGGGAGCGCCCATGGTCACACCTGGGGATGGATTTCATTGTGGACCTCCCTGCATCCCGAGGCCATACGGTCATTCTCATGATTGTGGATCGGTTTTCCAAAATGTGCCACTGTGTTCCTCTCAAGAAGTTACCCTCTGCACAAGAGTTGGCCACGATTTTTGCCAGGGAGGTCTTCCGGTTGCACGGTTTGCCCAAGGAGATTGTGTCGGATCGGGGGAGTCAGTTTGTGTCCAGGTTCTGGCGCGCCTTTTGCTCCCAGTTGGGGATTCATCTCTCCTTCTCCTCGGCCTACCACCCTCAGTCCAATGGGGCCGCAGAACGATCCAATCAGGCCTTGGAGCAATTCCTTCGTTGCTATGTCTCCGATCACCAAGACAATTGGGTTGACCTCCTGCCTTGGGCTGAGTTTGCCAGGAACACGGCGGTGAACTCTTCCTCTGGGACGTCTCCCTTCATGGCCAATTATGGGTTCCAACCTGCCGTGTTACCGGAGGTATTCTCTCCCCAGGATATTCCGGCTGTGGAGGATCACCTTTCCGTCCTACGTGCTTCTTGGGTACAGATCCAGAAGTCCCTTGAGGTCTCTGCGCAGCGCCAGAGACTCCAGGCTGATCGCAGACGAGCGCCTGCTCCTTCCTACCAGGTCGGAGACCGTGTATGGTTGTCCACCCGCAACCTCAACCTTCGAGTGCCCACTCCCAAGCTGGCGCCTCGCTTTGTTGGTCCCTTCCGAGTGCTTCGCAGGGTAAACCCGGTAGCCTATGCCCTTGCGCTTCCTCCTGGCATGCGGATCTCCAACGTGTTTCATGTCTCCCTGTTGAAGCCACTGGTGTGTAATCGTTTCACTTCCTCGGTTCCTCGGCCTCGTCCGGTCCAAGTGGGCAATCGTGAGGAATATGAGGTGAGCAATATCCTGGACTCACGCCTGGTCCGCGGTCGGTTGCAGTTTTTGGTCCATTGGCGTGGTTATGGTCCAGAGGAGCGTTCCTGGGTTCCCTCCGCAGATGTCCATGCTCCTGCCTTGCTCCGAGCCTTCCACGCACGCTTCCCTCAGAAACCGTTTTGTGCTCCGCGGAGGAGGGGCCCTTGAGGGGGAGGTACTGTCATGGTCTTACCTTCTTGCTGTTCTCCTTCGTTTGACATGTGCTGGCGGCCATCTTGGTTTCTGGGTTTCTTGTAGCCTTCCACCCTGCGGCTCCTCCTTCCCACTGGGAGGAGCTGGATGCCTAGCTCATATATATAGGAGGTCTGTGGCTTCAGTTCCTTGCTTGGTCCTCTTGTGTTCACATGCTTCTAAGACTGCTGCTGCTTCTGGTTCCTGATCCTGGCTTCGTCTGACTACCCTGCTGGTTCCTGATCCTGGCTTCGTCTGACTACCCTGCTGGTTCCTGATCCTGGCTTCGTCTGACTACCCTTCTGGTTCCTGACCTCTGGCTTCGCAAAGACTCTGCTCGGTTTCACCATCCGTTTGGACTTTGCTTTACAGCTTTATTTTCAATAAAGCCTTCTTATTTTCACTTATCTCTTGTTGTACGTCTGGTTCATGGTTCCGTGACAATCTGCTCCCAGGGTGTCCTGTGAGAACTCTACAGTGATGTTCCTCAAACACCTTGTGACGTAATTCAGAAGGAACAAACAACTTCCCCAGAGGACAAGAATCCGGTGCATCTCCCTGGGCCTTTAACACCTCTGCCTCAAGGTCGGGATATAGGGCGGATATAACTACCCCTTCAGACAATATCGGACCAGGCTCTTCCGAATCACCCCTCCCCCTTCCTAGGAAAGCTACGTGACAAAGCATCAGCCTTGACGTTCTTAACCCCAGGGCGACAGGTGACGATGAAATTAAATCTGGTAAAAAACAACGACCATCTGGCCTGCCTTGGGTTCAGTCTTTTAGCCGACTCCAGGTAAGCCAGATTTTTGTGGTCAGTAAGCACAGCAATAGGATGAATTGCTCCTTCCAACCATTGACGCCACTCCTCGAAAGCTAACTTAATGGCCAGCAACTCTCTATTACACACGTCATAATTCTCTTCTGCAGCCAAAAGTTTCTTAGAGAAGAATGCGCATGGGCGCCATTTACTAGGTGAAAGACCCTGCGACAAGACTGCTCTTACCCCTACCTCGGATGCGTCAACTTCCACAATGAATGGCTGTGACACATCCGGTTGTACCAGTATAGGAGCAGAAGCAAAACATTCCTTCACCGCAGGAAAAGCTTGTAATGCCGCATCAGACCAGACTGAAACATCCGAACCTTTCCTAGTCATGTCCGTTAAAGGTTTAACCACAGTAGTAGTAGTAGTTTAAAAATGAATTTACGGTAGTAGTTGGTGAACCCCAAAAACCGCATAAGCGCTTTCAGAATTTCGGGTCGATCCCAGTCCAACACAGTACGGACCTTCTCTGGATCCATACGAAAACCTGAAGATGAGATGAGAGTAGGTAACCCAGGAATTGCACTTCCTGAACTGCAAATACACACTTCTCCATCTTAGCATACAGTTTATTCTCTCTTAGGATCTGTAACACCTGTCTCACATGATCCCGATGAGTCTCCATATTAGGCAAATAAATTAGTATGTCATCCAGATACACAACAACAAACCTCAACAAACCTCCCCACCAGATAATGAAAGATATCATTAACAAAATGCTAGAAAACCGCAGGAGCATTAGTTAACCCAAACAGCATGACTAGACTCTCAAAATGACCCCCTGGGGTATTAAACGCAGTTTTCCATTCATCCCCTTCCTTGATCCTGACCAGATTATATGCCCCCCTTAAGTCTAACTTGGAGAATACCTTGGCACCAACAACCTGATTAAACAAGTCAGGAATCAAAGGAAGGGGGTACGGATCACGGACCGTAATCCGATTGAGCTCATGGAAGTCCAGACATGGCCTACGAGTTCTGTCTTTCTTTTTTACAAAGAAAAACCCTGCTGCCACTCGGGACTTGGAAGGTCTAATATGTCCCTTAGCCAAACTCTCAGCAATATATTCTCACATGGCCGCTCTTTCGTGTTCAGAAAGTTTATATAACCTAGATTTGGGCAACTTGGACAATCATATTCCCGATGTGGGGGTAAACCCTGGCAACCACGCCGTGAAAATACATCAGAAAAATCGAAACTGAAAGAGGGAACAGCTTTAGTGGTCAAGACAGAAAGAGATGTATTAACACAGTTGTCCATGCAATAATCACTCCAATTGAGAATCTGTCTGTCACGATGGGGAGTAGGGGAAACTCCCCACCATACAATGTGGACCCGGTGGAAAGCAACTAGGCCAGCGACTGGGATAAGGGAGCAGGTCACTTCCTAAAGCATCCCTAATCCTCACCCTAACCCCTCACCGTATGAGCGGACCTGGATGGTAGGATGGCTCATACCCAGGAAACCTAGGACCCTGAGTCGCCCTGATAATCTCTCAAAAAAGAAAGGGCAGAGACGACCTGTTCATCCCAGACACGGATGAACAGGAGTCTCCACCGGCCTAGCTGCAAGGAAAAAGAGGAGACTGTATACAGTAACTTGTTGTGCCTTTTCATAGGTATATAACATTTATATAAAAATATCCTAATTATAGTGGATTTGATATATAATAGGCCATGTTGTGTTATATTTACCATTGTGTATGTATTTTAAAGTATGCCAAAAGAGGTTCATGGCAAGGACACGGTTCATATAATTTCTTTTCTATAAGTTGTGCCAGTCTGAGAAGAGTCATTCTTGTCTCCTTATGGATTTATTACTGAGATAAGGATATTCTCTAGACTCTCTGGTGCTAATTACCCCTATGGTTTAATGTCTATTGATTAAGCAGAAAATCTGTGATGTATGTATACATATAATGAACATTAAGTTTTAGTATAAGATAATCAATAGGACATATATTGTTTTGTATTGTTGATTATTATGAAGGATGTCAATGCGTCTATTATCTTATATATTTCTCACTAGGAATGCATACACTCCTAAAGCATGGTGAGAAATATTTTAAGTGTAAAATGTTGTTAGTAAGAGTGTTATTTTATCTAACAATCAATCAACTGTTGGAGTAACAGAGGAGACGCATCTCTGTGAGAGTACAAGGTCCATTATATTCTTATCAGTACATAAATTTGAGAGTATGGGAAAAGTCTAAATGGCACCACAAAGTCCATGCCTTAATGGGTTTAGGTGTAAAAAATAATCCATTAAGGCTCCTTTCACACTAGCGTTCGGGTGTCCGCTCGTGAGCTCCGTTTTAAGGGGCTCACGAGCGGTCCCGAACGCATCCGTCTGGCCCCAATGCATTCTCAGTGGAGGCGGATCCACTGAGAATGCATCCGCCTGCCAGCGCTCAGCCTCCGCTCCGCTCAGTGAGCGGACACCTGAACGCTGCTTGCAGCGTTCGGGTGTCCGCCTGGCCGTGCGGAGGCGAGCGGATCCGTCCAGACTTACAATGTAAGTCAATGGGGGCGGATCCGCTTGAAGATGACACCATATGGCTCAATCTTCAAGCGGATCCGTTCCCCATTGACTTACAATGTAAAGTCTGAACGGATCCGTTCAGACTACTTTCACACTTAGAAAATTTTCTAAGTTTTAATGCAGACGCATCCGTTCTGAACGGATGCGAACGTCTGCATTAAAGGAGCGGATCCGTCTGATGAAACATCAGACGGATCCGCTCCGAACGCTAGTGTGAAAGTAGCCTAACTCTGATTTAGGATTCCATATATTATGTGTATAGAATGTAAGAGAAATCAGACCTGGACAGTTAACCCTTAATAGTGATGATGCTAATAGCTTATGCAATTGTGAGGAATATGGATTATTGTTCAATGTCAGCCATGTTCCCACACCAGGCATCTGCTGTCAGATAGCAGAGGTAGTGAACTTCACAGAGGGCCCTGCTTCAAAGCCCAGCCAAATGGCAGAAAACTTGTAGAAGGCCACCTTTGTTTGCATCTTACAACTCTACTACAGCCAGCCAGGAACCCAGCTAATGGAACAGGAAAAACCTTTCTGCAGCAGATCTAAGCCATTCACCACTTCAATCAGATTATCAGACATATTGGAACTATGGAATTATGAATCATAAGGAACATAAGGAATTATGAATCGCCCCTGCATCACCTACATAAACCAGATACATATTTGTTTCCCTGTGGCCACGATAACCAGACCCTGGGTCATAGTTTGGTAGTGGGATGCCAGGGAGGGGAGATATACATATCTCCCCACAGAAACCAAATAACGGAACCATGCTTGGACTCTACTGGTAGCCGGAACCCAAGAGGACCCATTGGTCCCAGAAACACCTCCCTGCAACATTCTGGTATGGAGCCATGAGCCCTAATCGGTTTTGTGGCTCATTTGCTGCCAGCCCCAGCCGAGGGGGAGTAGACCCCTCCCAGAGGCCGGGAGGGGAGGGGCCGGCTACAGGTTAAAAGGCTTGTGCCAGCAAGCGGGCGTGTCTTTTCTCTGAAGGGAGGTAACATCATGCCATGTGTTTAGAGCAGTGCTTCTCAAATAGTGGGGCGCGCAGGCTCCGTAAAGGGGGGCTCGTTCAGGGCCAGCCTTTGGGGTGTGCGAATTTCTTCTGTATAATGCCGGCAGGCAGGCCGGGCGGCCGGCGCGTCCCTCAGTGATGTCACGTGCCTGCGCCGCCTGCTTTATGAATGACGTCACTGAGGGACGCGCCGGCCGCCCGGCCCGCCTGCCGGCATTATACAGAAGAAATTCGGATATACGGTACTCTTCGGAGTGAGGGGGGCATGTTTAATAACTTTAAACGGTGGCGGCGGGCACACGGAATCTGTGGATGGCACAGTTAAGGGGTGGGGGTCTGTGGATGGCACTGTTATGGGCTGGGGGGGCACTGTGAATGGCACTGTTATGGGGTGGGGGGTCTGTGGATGGCACATATATAATCAGTGCCAGCCACAGATCCCCCTGTAACAGTGCCAGCCACAGATCCCCCCCATAAGTGTCCGTCATCCACAGATCCCCCCATAAGTGTCCGTCATCCACAGATCCCCCCATAAGTGTCCGTCATCCACAGATCCCCCCATAAGTGTCCGTCATCCACAGATCCCCCCATAAGTGTCCGTCATCCACAGATCCCCCCATAAGTGTCCGTCATCCACAGATCCCCCCATAAGTGTCCGTCATCCACAGATCCCCCCCATAAGTGTCCGTCATCCACAGATCCCCCCATAAGTGTCCGTCATCCACAGATCCCCCCATAAGTGTGTGTCCGATCCACATTTCTTTCTTTTTGTATTCTCTTATACGTTAATAAGGATACAGTGTTATGCAGAGGTGTACAATTTTATAGACAAATGATACTATTTACAGTCACGCGGGGGGCGCGAAATGTTTTCTTCTTCCTAGGGGGGGGGGCATGACAGAAAGTAATTGAGAAGCACTGGTTTAGAGGGACCTGCAACCGGCTGACATCACTGCTTTCCATGTGAATACAGCTAAGAACTCATCACAACCCAAAGGACTCATATACCTGGTAAACTGACCTTTATGTTCTGCTTAACCCTGTTTGTACCACGCCATCTGTATTTACCACTCTGACCACTGTATATATTTTCTGTGTATATTATATATATATTGTGTTATGTGCATTGAGCCCTTCAGGCGATTAAATATATAATCTAATCTTGTGCTGTTCTGGTATTTCGATCACGAATCCCCACGTCCGTGTTTCGGCCTAGTAATACGCTACCGCGGGTTGGTTTCTTACCCTATATAATCCCGTTAGCGGACCGAGCTTATATCAAACAAGAAACTGGTGGTAGTATACCCGGGCTGAAAATGGGGCAGTGAAAAGGCTTTCTCAGCTTGCTGTCTCTCTGTGCCCGTGTGGACAGGAGGAGTCTGTGAACACTGTACCAAGCTGACCTTACCTGCTGTTCAGGGACGGCGTAACGTCACGCCTTGGTAACCAGTGACCCTACCGTATCTCACTGGCTCTACGTAGTTGACATCCGACATCAGTCGGGATACGGTATTCGTAACATATTGGTGGCAGCAGTGGGATCGAGATACTAGTGTGTGTGAGTGTAGGTATTATTAATGTTAGCCATGTTCTCACATTAATAGTGCCACCTAGGTATGAATAGATAACATTGCACCAACAGCTGAAATGCATTCTGGGTGAAACAGTGACATCAAAGTTATCATATGTACACGCCTAACCGACAATGATTAGAAAACTCCAAGTTAGGAAGGTGTGTCTAACTGATAAGTTTGTGATCATAAATCACACACACATGAAAGAGAAAGAACAACAGGAAGAACAAGAGGGAGCAACAGAATACACAGAAACATAGAGAAACAAAGAAAGGAAGCACACCCCAGGAGAAAATCCTAATGATCAGAACAGATTTTAGAGCTGACTTCCCTTAGACTCTGCATATCATTTGCATTCTTGGGTAACGTATAATTTTATTATATGTAGTATTGATTGAATTAATTAGCTTGATATTTAGGAAAATCCCCGCTTTATTGCGGATGTGTAATGTTAGATGTACTACAACAATATTATCACTATTCAGTAAAGATGCATATTACTGGATAAAAGATCCAATATTGATATAAAAGAGAATCTCTTACTGGAATATTAATTCCATAGTCATATCAGGCTTGATCATTTATAATTTGTGTAGTAATACTACCCGATATCCGAGATTGGTTATAGTTTAAGCAGAGCAAGGGTTTGTATCTACTCTGATCATTGTTGAGTTTTACTGCATATTATCATCTGATAAATTTGTCATAATTGTCGTCGAGACGGTTGTATTACATTTTTATGTTTGAGAAGTGTTATGGAACGCTGGTAGTCGTGTTAGAGACATCTTGTGGCGAATTTTGGGTACTGAATATCACTGTGTGTTATTGCATATTATTGAGTTTTTCTACTGATTAAATTTTGATTGTATTCTGAATTTTTGTATAATAAAGAATTTATATTTTTGCATAGACGCTTGTACCTTATTTTACTGATTGCACAACATAATTAAATTACCAACAATCTATTTTTGAGGTGTTTTATATGTCCACCTCTAGCATCAATTCCCTTTGAAATTTTTCCTTTGATCCTTTCTTTTATATAAACCATTTGCTTTATATCCCCAACAAACTGGATCGGCAGGTAAGCACACAATACAACACACTTACCTGCCGCAGCAACACTGACTGGTACCCAAGCATGAGTACTGGTGCCCACACACCAAACAGGACACAGTGCAAACAACCACACCCAGGTATCCAGCACACCAGTTACTACCTGGACCCCCATGCAGCAAGATGCATGGCGACCCCAGGCAGCGCTACACACGGGCTGTGGTTCCCCCTCCGGGGAACCCTAAGAACCCCTTCCGGAGGCACCACACTCAGGGAAAATGTCTACAAACATGCTAGACTACAGACACCAAAAGACCAGACATGTAACAACACTAGACAAGACAACACCCACCACACGGACAACACCACACATATAAGAGGGGTAAAGAAGAGAAGGTGACACCAGTAAAACATAGAAGAGATCTTGATGTTCCACAAGGTGGCCCTCAAGCACTGGGCAGTTGGTAGAGGCCTGGCAGGAGCACAACTCCTGCACACAACAAGGCTGGAGGAACACTGAACCCAGCCAACAGGTCACAGGCAATATAAACCTTGTGGCCACACCCAGGACACACCTAAATCCTCACCAGCTAGATAATTAGCCCCTCCGGCACCAGACAGGGAAGGCCCCAGGAGAAAGGAGAAGGCACCTACATGCTGCAACCACAACACTTTGCTGCTGGCAACAGCATGCACTGCAACCGTGTCATGGCGCACTGTCTCTCTTGCCAGTCAATGGGAGGATTATGTTTGCTCAGTCATGGTAAACCCAGAACCAAGGAAGCAGGCAGACCCTTTAGCACAAAACACAAAATAGATTCCTGATGAAAATCACCCACTCTTAAACGGATGTCCTGCACCATCTGTGACAAACATTTCTGAGTAAGTGGTGCGGAGTCTATTGCAAACCCCGAAATATTTTTCTCTAATGCACTTGTTGTCAACCCATGCAAACGGACAAACTGACCATCAACTAGGTTAACCCCTGCCCCACTGTCAATAAACACCTCAATTCCCACAGTTTTGGACTCTAGCGCCACCTTGGCAGACAGGAGAAATCGGGTACTACCAGTAAATGACAAAAGTAAGTTCTCTGACTCCCCACCACACCACCAAGAGTAAGATGGGAATTGAAAGTTTTTTGTTTTCACCTTGATGCTGAACATAAGGACAAACATTAACAAAATGCCTCCTCTTTCAACAGAAAAAACATACTCCCTTCTTATGACTAAAACTATTGCAAGCAGGCCCAGGGGTAGCTCCCATAACTGCATAGGTTCGTCACGAGGCATAAACTCAGGAGTCTCTCCACCCAAGGTGTCAGAGGAAGCCACCACGTTATATGATAGTTCATCCTGAGAGTGACGGATCTTAGATCTCTCTCTCAGGCGTCTATCCATACGTACAGCAAGGGACATAGCTGCTTCCAATGACTCAGAATTTTCGTGAAAGGCCAACGCGTCCTTTAGCCTGTCGGATAATCCCTGATAGAATTGGCTATGGAGAGATGGATCATTCCACTCCGTATCTGTAGACCATCTCCTAAATTCAGAGCAAAAGATCTCCGCAGAACGTTCTCCCTGCTGTAAGCCACGTAACTTGGTCTCAGCCAGGGAGATCCGATCCAGGTCATCGTAGATAAGACCTAGAGCTCTGAAAAATCCATCTACCTACCGGAGGGACTGTGACCCATTCGGTAGAGAAAAGCCCAAGACTGAGCGTCCCCTTTAAGCAGCGACATTATAATACCCACTCTTTGACTCTCATCCCCCAATGAGAGCGGACGTAACTTAAAGTACAATTTACACGACTCTCTGAACCGAATGAAATTATCGCTTCCCCCCGAAAATCTGTCCAGAAGTGCAACCTTAGGTTCAGGACAAGTCTGGTAACTACTATTGGCACCAGCAGCCTGTGATCCCTGGATCTGCGTGCAGAGGTCAGCTACCTCAATAGACAGACCCTGCAGTTGTCTAGCCAGTGCATCAATTGGATCCATAGCCTCACTGACACAAACCAAAAATGACGGTTCGCGGCGGTTGATAATGTCACGGCGAGGTGTGGGTGGTAAACTCCACACCGAACACTGGAGGGAAGGGAAAAGGTTCTAGGCCTGGAAACTAGGGAAAGGGGAAAGGTCACAACCTAGTGAATCCCTTATCCGAGCCCTGACTTCTATCAGTATGAACAGACCTCGATGGTAGGAATGTTCATACACAGGAACCTAGAGCCCTATCTGACCCTAAAGGGCCCTGGAAATAGTGTCAGGAGAAAGATGACCTGTTCCTTCCCAGCTGAAGGAACAGGAGACTCCCTCAGGACTAATACCAAAAGATAGGGGAATACAACAATCTAGAAATAGGAAAAAGACACTTAACTCTGAAGTATGCGGACTAGCAGGAACTCCGTGGAGAACCAAACACCAGCATTTCCACAACCAGAAAGGAGCTATCAACCGCATAGCATGATGGGTGAGACTAGACTAAATAGAGGAGTTGGAATCACCACTTAAGCTACACCTGAGACAAGAGGTGTGGTCATAACCAGCAATAACACAGAAACAAGTGAAACCAAAGAGGCTGTCAGATCAGATCACGTGCAGCCAGTCTCTTAGATCTTCTGACCCCTGTCACAGGACAGACCATGACACATATACAAGTGATCACATACAAAGACTATTTTGATTTTGTAAAACATGTATATTTTAAATAGCAAAAAAAAAGAAAAAGTAAGTGGCATGTCAGTAATTATCACGTTTTGTAAAGGCACAGAGATTACTGACCTACTTATTCTACTCATTCAGAAAAATTAAAAAGTTATGGATGTCAAAATGTGTTGAGGCAAAAACAAATAAAAAAAATACCTGGGCCCTTTACTGACAAAACTTGCTGTGTTTTTTAAATGGGTTTTCTGGGACTAAGATATTCATGACCTATCCATAGGAATATCAGATTGATGGAGTTCAATGCCTGGCAACCCTACTGATCAGCTGTTACCTGCAGCCAAGGTTCCAGGAAGTTAATGTATGTAACTGTATGCCACAGCTTTGTACACTCTGTAGTGGCCATTTATTACAGCAATGGTTGTGGAACCACTGTGCCAACAAACCAGTTTGACTTTGGGCTAGATATAAGGGCGTTATCCTGGCAGTCCCCTGATATTCACCCTTTAACCCTCCCTTTAATGTAATGGAACGTGAGATAACTATTGGTGAATCTTTCTGCGCATATATATATATATATATATATATATATATATATATATACACACACACACACTGTAGGAAGGCGCAAGGGGCTGTTATTGATGGAAGGTATGTATCACCGAGGTTCTTGGCCTCGGTGAGGTAAGAGCCGGTAGTTTTAAAGGGGTTCTGCAGTTTGTTTAAACTGATGATCTATCCTCTGGATAGATCATCAGCATCTGATCGTTGGGGGTCCGACACCCGAGACCCCCGCCGATCAGCTGTTTGAGAAGGCAGCGGCGCTCCAGGAGTGCCGCGGCCTTCTCACTGTTTATCGCAGGCCCAGTGACGTCACGATTAGTATCAACTGGCCTGGGTGCGGCTAAGCTGCCTGCGATAAACAGTGAGAAGGCCGCGGTGCTCCTGGAGCGCCGCTGCCTTCTCAAAAAGCTGATCGGTGGGGGTCCCGGTGTCGGACCCCCGACGATCAGATGCTGATGATCTATCCAGAGGATAGAATATCAGTTTAAACAAACTGCAGAACCCCTTTAAGTGTCAGCGGCAGCTAGTGCTGATTGACACTGTTTGTTGTTAGTATGGCTGTAAAGCCGATCCGGGCCGGCTCTCACCGGGAGTAGCCAAAGTGCTGGGTGGGTGGCTTCTCCCCACGCTCCGGCCGGTTCTTTATTGGCCTATATAAAACTCAGCCAGCAGTCTCAGCTGGGTGTGGTTGATCCTCCATCTGACAGGGAAGCTGTGGAGACTCTGTTTTGGGATCTGTGAATTGGTGCCGTGCTAAAGCCTTGAAAGCCGCATCCTGGAAAACAGGCCCCTAAAGCCTGCTGTGGACGGCTGGGGTAAAACTGCTAACCAGGTGAAGATTTTGTTCTATGGATGATGCATGGTGTGAACAAACACCAAGACTGTGAACGGTCATTTTGTGTTTCCTTATGTGTGAATAAACACCAAACTGTTCAAGTTAAAGACTGTGTGATTGCCTCTATACTGCGTCCGCTAGCCTGTCTACCAGAGCAAAACCCCGCAATACACACACATACATGCTTAGCTGAGCATTGTATATGTAATGAATGGGGAAAGGGGAGAAAGACGCTGCTAGACATCTGACAGCGGCTTATCTACCAGAGATCAAAAGGATCGGGCAGCTGAAATCCAACATGCCTGATCCATATTTCCCCTGATATCTGCTATAGGAGTAGTTGGGAAGATGCAATCTGTGTGTTCAGCTATCATAGATCTAATTCTGTATGGCCAGCTTAAATGTTGGCTTCACTTATTATCTTGTCTTATTTTTTTTTGTATAAAAGGGTCTTCAGACCCTCCCCCAATGGCAGATGGGATAAAAAAAATTAGGACTGGTCATGGTGGATGACAAATTACCAAATTATTTGTTACTGTGGGAGACAAGCAGCTGCCGGTGGTCGACAACTATCCCGAGTCTGGCTTACAGATGATTTTATTTTCCTTTTCTGAAAAGTACAATATAAATTGTAGTCATGTGTCAATGTGATTTTTCTTTTGAAATGGCTGGATGGACAATCTATGGATGATAAAGTATAATATTGTATCATAAATATTATACCAACTTGCCTTTTCTGAGCTAAAAATGACACTGGTAGGTAGTAGGACACTAAGGCTGGGTTCACACTTGAGCGTTTTACAGCGCGTTCAAACGCGCTGTAAAACGCTCAACACATACATGAAAACCAATGCTTCCCTATGGCCCTGGTTCCCACTCGAGCGTTTTACAGCGCGTTTGAACGCGCTGAAAAACGCCCTACGCTCAAACAAGTTCTTGAGCTTCTTTGGGGCGTTTTGACGCGCGTTTGTGGCCATAGGACATTACAGTCAATCACACAAACGCGCGTCAAACGCGCGTTTACTATTGCAAAAAACGCGCATAAAAACGCGCGTTAAACGCGCATATCAAATACGCTCAGGTCTGAACCCAGCCTAACTCTTCATAGAATGAAAACGTCCCGTTCCTATCATAACTGAGATGACTACCATGCCGCAGAACTAGAATGAATTTGATCTCAGCAATAAACCGCAGCTCCACCCAGAGACAGCTGGCATCCCTCAGAGGCCACAGTTAAGAGCCCAGCAGCTGAGTCAGAGCTGATGTGCATTCTGCAAGCAGAGGACCAGCTGAGGAGATTCATTTCCATTCTTAAAGCTAATCCTGGTTGGTGCTTCACTCACATTATTTATAATAATTTACTATTGAAATAATGTAAAACAAATTATATTTTATAGCCCTAATAATATGACTGTGGTCATTTTAGCAGTTTTCAGTAATTTTCACAAATGTTATCACTTTTCCACAACCGCCTATATTACAGGAGTATTCTGTCACTGGATCTGAGTGAACGTAGTAGATTAGCAGTCAGGTTTGGCATACATACAAAGGAGCAAATAAAATAAACGCTTGTAAGATAACTACTCAAACCTCACCTTGTACCACCATGATGTTTTTACATACTACATTCTATGCTGATCTTGTTAGCTCACATGATCGTAATATTTCCCTATGCCATACAACTTTTCCCCCCATAGAGAAGCATGGAGGTTGCATGTAAGTTTTAGTAATGCTTTTATCTTACTGCGTTAAGCAACCAGAAATTGAAACAGAATCCTTGCCTTAAAGGGGTTGTCCCATCTTGGACATTGGGGGCATAGCGCTAGGATATGCCCCCAATGTCTGATCGGTGCAGATGCAACCTCTGGGACCCACACCTACCCTTAGAAGGGAGCCCACAAAGTGTAGGAGGGCGCACAGCACATGCGTAGCTGCCCTCCATTTTTTTCTATGGGACAGTTAAAATAACCGAGCTGGCTATTTCTGTAAGTGCATAGAAGTGAATGGAGCGGTGGCCACGCTTGCGCGGTGCACTTCCCATTAATTTCAATGGTACTTACGTAGTGCGCTTCCCATTAATTGAAATGGTACTTACGTAGTGCGCTTCCCATTCATTTCAATGGGACTTCCGAAAATAGCCGAGCAAGCAGTCCCATAGAAATCAATGGAGACCGGCCGAGCAGACGTTGAAATACGGGGAGAAATTTTTCCCTGTCTGTATTCATGGCATGGCGTTTGTATGTTCTCCCTGTGTTTTTTTGGGTTTCCTCCAGGTTTCCTGCCACACTCCAAAAACATACTGGTGCTTAGACTGTGAGCTCCACTGGAGACAGCGAGTGATGCTAATGTCTGTACCGCATTGCGGAATATGTCAGTGCTATATAAGTGGGTAAAATAAATAAATAAATAAAATATATAAATAAATAAAATAATATTACAGAATCCTCACTCCTGCAATTCCATGGATAACGTAGGAAGCGGCGCCTAGTTTCTATCATTACCGCTAGCTTCAGACACTGATCGTTCACAGCGCTGTGACAACAGATGAAGTGATAAATCTCACACAGACATGTCTCTGTCTCCATGACAACTGCAGCCGAACATTGCATTAGCTAGTGTATCCTCACTTATTCATGAACGCTCCTTCCACCTCCCAATGTTACCATAGGAACGGCAAGGAAGCCCATCAATGGTTTATCATAGCAGGTGGGGGAAGGGAAGGCAAGCCACACAGCGCTGGTGGCCCCGTGCTGATGAAGATTAGCGTTTTCCCTAAAGCTATTACACTATGGAAACGTCTTATGTAAGACAAGTGGTAGGTACAGATACTGCAATCTAATCGGCATTATGAATACGCTCTGCATCCCAGTAAATGTAGAAAACCAGAAGAACCACCATATAACAAAAAGTCATGTGTGGAAACATATCTACAAAACCAAATCACAAATACTACACAAATAGTACAAAAACATCTTTATTGTGTCCCATATGAAGGACATACGCATAAATAACAAAAAATATAAAAACACTGCAGATAAGTGCTGAGAAGGTGAGACCCCCCCAGTAGCAATCAAAATGAGATATAAAATCACTAATACAGGTGTACAATAAGGGCTGTTTCACACGAGCGAGTCCATTGCGGGAATCACGCTCCGTGTGTGAGTGTGATCCTCCTATCTGGACTTGCAGAGGATCACACTCACACACGGAGCATGATTCCCGCAATGGACTCGCTCGTGTGAAACAGCCCTTATTGTACACCTGTATTAGTGATTTTATATCTCATTTTGATTGCTACTTCTTACAAATTAGACATACTTGGGGACCTAAAGACTGGGGGGGGGGGGTCTCACCTTCTCAGCACTTATCTGCAGTGTTTTTATATTTTTTGTTATTTATGCGTATGTCCTTTATATGGGACACAATAAATATGTTTTTGTACTACATGTGTGGTATTTGTGATTTGGTTTTGTTACCGATTGTGGTCATCTAGAACAGCACAGATGTCTATTGGCCAGGCAGTCTCACTATATCAGGGCCACACAACGTCAGACTGTACAACTCCCAAGGGCAACACTAAAACTTAAAGGGGTGTACCATCAGAGACATGATGGCATATTGAAAGTGTATGACACAGATGTCAGGAATAGACAATATCTGACTGCCCTCGAACACATGATGGTTGGGGGCACATCGAAGGGCACAACAGGCTGCACGTGGACCCTGGGCTGCAAGTTGTGCACCCCTTCAATATATACACCAACTGTATCAATATAACACTATATGATGCATCTCATTATGAAAAAAAACCCATATATATTACAGACACTTAGGGCTCATGCAAACAAACTTATTTTTTGTCCATGTCCGTTATGTTTTTTTTGCGATCCGTATGCGAAACCATTCATTTCAATAGGGGCTGCAAAAAATTATGGAAATGACTCCGTGTGCATTCCGTATCCATATGTCCGCAAGTCCGTTCCACAAAAAAATAGAACATGTCCTATTCTTGTCCATTTTTTCGGACAAGGACAGCCATTGTTACAATGTATCCACAAAAACAAACTAATGTAACACGGACGTCACACAAATGTCAACCATTTTTTCTTTTTGCGGACTGCAAAATACATACAGTCATGTGCATGAGCCCTAAAGATTATTGCACATGTTATTTCTTTGCTGCAAAAACCACTGTGGTCATATGTTACATTTTGGCCAGTAGGAAAATATAATATGCTCTAAACACTGCATTTTTCCGCCCAAATTACAGCATGCTCTAGGTGTGGCATATTTTTCAGGCGCTTTTCCATAGACTTTATACAACAACAAAAAATCTAAAAAAATTGGCACCTCACAAAAAAATGGTTGCATTTTTCAACAAGCCAATGACTATGTGCGGAAGAACCCTTAAGCCATTTTTTGTTTATTAAATCTCCATATGTGACATTCTGTGCTATTGCCGTGTTTCCGCGTGCGACAGGGTTCCCATTGTGAGATTGACACTTGTCTCGCTCATTACGTGGGGGAGCATTGAGCATCTGCTTTCCTTGGCGGGTGCCTGCACACAAAGGGTGGTGTCTGGCTTTCTGCAGACACAAGGAGGGAGCTGGAGGATGTGAAACAAGGGGAGGGGATGAAGGAGGCACTGCAATGCGGCAGAACTCTGCAGTAAAACCACTGCTATGACAATGCATTTTTCCATATGACTTCCTGTCTTTTACACAACCCCCTGCTTCTGGTCCATTTCCATATTGATTAGGGTGGGGTGTGCAGAGCCAGATGCGGCTTTCTTGTATCTAGGAGACTACTGTAAACTCAAGGCTGCTCCGGCTATCACTGGGAGAAAATCAATACTGAAAGCAATGATAATGTTTTTCCCTTCCCCGTCTGAAATAATGTCGTAGCAGGCAGTCGTAGGGGAAAAGTTGGGCTAGTTTTACACCTTCGGGTGGCCTCTCCTGCAGGCTGGCTTAGAACAGCTTGCTGGAGATCTCCAGATCTGCATTGCCAGATACTGCTGCTTACTTGCCGGACCCCATTAACTATTATGGGGTCCGGCAGAGATACAACCACTATGCCGGAAAACGGCTGGGCAAAAAATGCTGCACGTAGCGTTCTTTGTCCAGCCGATTTTTTGCTGGGACAAACAGACGCAGGTGTGAAACTAGCCTAACTAAAAGAGTAGGGACCCCATTTAAAAGACTTAGGCCTTCTGCACACGAATGTGTGCTTCCTGTTGCCGTATCGCGGACCGCATTTGCGTGTCCGCAATACACGGCCACCGTTCCGTGTGCATTCACTTCAACGGGTCCGCAAATCTGGAGATGCGGAATGGTGCGGAATGGAAGCACAAAAAGATAGAACATGTCCTATCTTTTTGCGGAACGGCCGGATGGCGGACCCATTTAAGTGAAAGGGTCCGTGATCCGCTGCGGCTGCCCCACAGACTGTGTTCATGCATTGTGGCCCGTAATTTGCGGGCCGCAGCACGACCACGGGGCGCACGTTCATGTGCAGGAGCCCTTATATGGATGTGTAATCCATGTCTTTTTTTCCTGACAGATTGGCAGAGTTAGGCCTCATGCACACGACCGTTGTTTGGTCCGCATCCGAGTGACGTCACCAGCACTGATGGACCGGCTTTAGCGCTGCCCTAGCCTGTAAAACGGCTAAAGCCCGCCCATCAGAGCCAGTGACGTTACCGAACACACTGCTGGGCAGAAGCCTCCGCCCGGCAGTGTGTTATTGTAAATAAAAGAGCCCTGGATTGCGCAGGGCAAGTGAGAGCATCAGAGCATGAACTGCTCCAATGCTAACATCAGGAGGGCTGTCTAGGTGAAATTATCGGTATGTCCGGGTTCAGCTCTAAACCCGGACAACCCCTTTAAGAAATAGCACAGATAATTTAGACCGACTAGGTACAACAAAGTAGAATACAAATATACAGGAGCTCATGTAAAGCTGACAGAACAGTGACCTTGTAGGCCTCAGCAAACTGCCATAGGCCATGTTTTATTTTCCCAAGGCAGCTGACTGGATGCTTCAGACAGCTTTATGCAGCATTTAGGACCCTATGGCCCCTTTCATTGCACCCGCACTGAATCCTGACCCATTCATTTCTATGGGGCTGTGCACATGAGCTGTGATTTTCACGCATCACTTGTGCGTTGCGTGAAAATCGCAGCATGCTCTATATTCTGCGTTTTTCACGCAACGCAGGCCCCATAGAAGTGAATGGGGCTGCGTGAAAATCTGGGGACCCGATCTGTATTATTTTCCCTTATAACATGGTTATAAGGGAAAATAATAGCATTCTGAATACAGAATGCAAAGTAAAATAGTGATGGAGGGGTTAAAAATAAAAAAAATTAACTCACAGAGTCCACTTGATCGCGTAGTTGCGGATCTCTGTCTTCTTCTGTAATGTTGAGCTGCCGGCTAAGGACCTGTGGTGATGTCACATCACATGATCCAATCACATGGTCCCTCACCATGGTGATGAACCATGTGATTGGACCATGTGATGAGCACAGTGATGTCATCAAAGGTCGTATTCCTGTGCACAGCAAAGAAGAAGACAGAAGAGATGCCGACTGCGCGAGCAAGTGGATTAAGGGGAGTTAAATTATTATTTTTTTAACCCCTCCAGCTCTATTGTACTATGCATTCTGTATTCAGAATGCTATTATTTTCCCTTATAACCATGTTATAAGGGAAAATAATACAATCTACAGAACACCTAACCCAAACCCGAACTTCTGTGAAGAAGTTCGGGTTTGGGTACCAAACATGCCGATTTTTCTCACCCGCGTGCAAAACGCATTACAATGTTTTGCACTCGCGCGGAAAAATTGTGCATGTTCCCGCAACGCACCCGAACCTTTTCACGCAATGCCCGTGTGAAACCAGCCTATATGTTCTACAGCATGGTATTCTATATGCACAGTGCACTGTGATTACGACCTATGTATACTTATTCAGTATTAATTAAACCAAGGAGCTAGTGTCTCAGGAAGCATCTATTTTACTCTGCAGGATGTTGACTGAAAAAGGAAACAAGAACAAATACCTTGGCTCAAGAAGCCACATGTTAACATAGAACAAAAGGCTGAATAGTTGCTTAATACAGCTGGAAACACTGCAGCTCGTAGGCAGCAGAACCGAGCCAGGCTGCAGGGCCCAAGCTGAGTCAAGACTATGAGATGTATTCTGGAAACATTGTGATAAGCCTATATGTATCGTCTGGTGCTAAAATGCAAAAATTATGATGTCCCAATTTCTGTACCTGTTAACAGTTTACCACTGGATGTGTTACATGTATATTGCAGGCAGGCACCTGGACCACACTGATTCTGGTTACAGGTTGCGGACACTGGAGCTTGGGTTGCATGAGGGCTGAGTCGCTGTTACAGGCAGTGAGTGTGGACCTACTGTGTCAACTAACTGGTTTAACTTTGGGTTAGTCCTGACGGTGTTATCCTGGTGGTCCCCTGGTTTTCATCCTTTATCCCTTATACAGGGATCTGGCCTTTGCTGCAGTGGAGCCACCAGGCCGCTATCTCTTGGAATAGTCTGGGTGTGGTTGGCTGCTGACCCATTAGGGTCAGAGACATCGGTGCAAAGCACCGAGGGATCAGGCAATACACATAGTCAGTAACAGGTCAAGGTCAGAGCGGACAGAGTTTATGCAAATCTGTAAAACAGGCCAAGGGTCAGGGCAGGTGACACAGAATCAGTTTTCAGTAATTCTGCTGCCTGCAACGTGGGACACAAGAGTCTGGCAGCCAGGTAGAATCTTATGCAACCCCTGCCCTAAACAGTGGTATGGTAGCAGGCTCGGAGTGCCACCATGACAGTAGCCTATATATGGGGTGGACTATCACATGTGCTGTGGATGTGTCATAAATGTCTGTGAATAGCCATTTTGGCAGTGTCAATAAAGACTGTGAGAGTGCTAAGCAAAGGTGCCCTGCTATGTGCGAGTTGCTTTTGGAGCCTGTTCGACTACAATACAACATGTGGACTCAACGAGAGTCTGTTCTGTTGGGGTTAATAACAAACAAAGCTATATAGACTCTGGAACTACCAAGCCTTGTACATACTGCTTCAGTAACCATCAAGTGTCTCCCCCCCCCCCCCCACTCCCTTTGCAATGTGTCCACCTATTACTGCCTATTACTCCTCGACTGGGGTCCCCAATTACGGTCAAGGGCCACACACAGATTAACTTGCAGATGCACAGTCAGAACCAAATGCTCTATTGACAGTTCACATTAGCCTGTGTTTACATCACGTTTGCACACTACATTTAACGATTTATGGTGTTGGTTAATTATACAGCTGCATACGTCAGGAAATACTCCCATTGTACAGTACATTCCCATTGAAGGCTGACATGATTGGAACAGAGCCGTATAATATCAGCTATATTTGTATAATATCTGCAGAAAAAAAGGCTGTCTTGTCTGTAAAGTCTGAGCTCATAAACAGTGATGGCCAGTTCGCAGTGTTCGCCGACAAACACATGCGATCTGCCATCTTTATTCCCAAGCCCGGCGATGCAGAGGCAAGTCCTTTCCTGTGCCTGCGCCGCGAGCCGCTCTGAAACACATGCGGTCACCGGGAGCAGGCAGTTCCGAGAACAGCCCGATGAAGGCGAACACTGCGAACTGGCCATCACTGCTCATAAACCCATTTGTTTACATGACATGCAAAACTTTTCTCGAGAAAATGCTGATGGAATACAATAGGTTTTTATTCATTTTGTGCATAATAATAACATGTCAAAGCAAAGATACAGTTCGTATGTTTTTTTTTTTATTAACAGGTACAGCAGGCTGGACTTGAAATTTCAAAAAAGTTGCATAAAGCTAGACAACCCCTTTAAAGTGCTGTTGATGGGACGCTGCAACTGACTTCCCATATTTAATATTACAGCATATCCAACCCCAGCTAGCCAATTTATGGTCAGGGTCAGTGAGACACATACACATACACTTTACAACCCATTGATTTCATGGGGAGAGCCATCAGTGTAACTACAGAAATCTCCAAGTGATACAGCCCTGCCATTCCTTCAATCTTGTGGCTAGTGGGTGTTCAAGCCCCACAAATAGTGATCTGTCACTCAATGACATTTTAGATCAAGAAAAAAGATATAGATCCAGATATAGCGACATTTTGATGCAATGTGACCTCTATCAAGCTAATTTGATTAGTGGTAGCAGTGTAGTGCAAGGCAGATCTAACCGCCATGAGGCAGAAGGGAGCAGTACTGTTATGTCCAGCCTCACAGCGGTTAGAAGCTATGGCTTCCATTATTGTAGCATGCTTTTTTATTTGTTTTTCTGTTAGACGGTTCAATGTGTGTTATTTCAGTCCAGCATATAAGATGAAAAGCTTTTGCTATACATTAATCAACCCCTTAAAGGGAATGTGTAATCCGAAAATTACCTATTGTTTAAATCAAGCTTTTGTGTTAAACATATTTTTATAGAATTTTTGGTTATATTATTTTTCATTTTTCATGTCACTATTTATATAAATATATCATCTGCTTATCACACACAGGCAGGAATACAATGACAGGTAAAAGCATAGAGCATATCTGTAAATGCTGTTAACAATAGCACAGACGAGATGGCTGCCCCCACAATCATGTCCAGCAAATATGAACATATACGAGTGAAAAAATCCATAATCAGAAAATAAAATAAAAATTAGAAAAAAAAAAGAATGTGTCACTATCTGGCTTTAAACAGCTGAAAAAAAATTACAGATGACGTATTTTCTTTAACGGAACGTAAATCAGCATGAATATAATTGTTTAGACAAAAAAGCTGCAATGCTTAGGCCTCCTGCACACGACCGTATGGCTTTTTCAGTGTTTTGCGGTCCGTTTTTCACGGATCTGTTGTTCCGTTTCCGTTCCGTTTTTTCGTATGGCATTTACAGTATACAGTAATTACATAGATAAAATTGGGCTGGGCATAACATTTTCAATAGATGGTTCCGCAAAAAACGGAATGGAAACGGAAGACATACGGATGCATCCGTATGTGTTTTTTTTTTTTTTGCGGACCCATTGACTTGAATGGAGCCACGGAACGTGATTTGCGGGCAATAATAGGACATGTTCTATCTTTAAATGGAACGGAAAAACGGAAATACGGAAACGGAATGCATACGGAGCACATTCAGTTTTTTTTTTTGCAGAACCATTGAAATGAATGGTTCTGTATACGGACTGTATACGGAACGCAAATAAACGGCCAGTAAGGCTCCATTCACACGTCCATGGTGTGTTGCTGACCCGCAAATTGCGGATCCGCAACACACTCGCCTGGCACCCCTATAGAAATGCCTATTCTTGTCCGCAAGTTGCGGACAAGAATAGGACATGTTCTATCTTTTGCGGAGCTGCGGACCTGAAGATCGGGGCCGCACTCCGCAAATGCGGATGCTGACAGCACACTGTGTGCTGTCCGCATCCATTCCATCCCCATAGAAAATGAATGGGTCCGCACCCGTTCCGCAAAATTGCGGAACGAATGCGGACCCATTTGCGGACGTGTGAATGGAACCTAAACGGGGGGAAAAAAAACGGTTGTGTGCAGGAAGCCTTTAACAAATGGCACAGATTAAAAATAATCTGGAAAAAAAATAAAAGGTTTCAGCAGGGACAGGCAAAAAGTGTGTTAAAAAATAAAACGCACCTTTTGACCGCCAGCAATAACTAATAACCAACAATAACTAAAAACCACATATCTGTACTATTTATATATAAAAACAATACCTGCCAAGATTTCCAGCTAATATTATCACACAATATCTGCACAGCATGACCTTCCTGACAAAATATAAAGCTACACAGCTCACAAATGTTATAAAATTATCACACCGGTCTGCATATGTTATCCAACACACAATTACGACAAAGGCGGGCAAGGGTGGTTATTTTATAGGGCTCATTCTTTCACAACATTTTAGATAGTACAGACTGAAGCAACAACAACCTACTCTTAGGCCCCTTTCACACGAGCGAGTTTTCCACGCGGGTGCAATGCGTGACGTGAACGCAATGCACCCGCACTGAATCCGGACCTATTCATTTTAAATTTTTTTCACACATCAGTTCTGCATTGTGTGAAGAACTCAGCATGTTCTATATTCTGTGTTTTTCACAGAGCCCTGGCCCCATAGAAGTGAATGGGGCTTCAGTGAAAAACGCATTGCATCCGCAAGCAAAGTGCGGATGCAATGCGTTTTCATTGATGGTTGCTGGGAGATGTTGTTTGTAAACCTTTAGTATTTTATCAAAATGCATTGCACCCGCGCGGAAAAAACATGTACGGCGCTGATGGACTTGACTTAAGGAGCTGCACCCACCCGATCAGCGGCACGGACCCAACAGTCACTGTCAGCCGGGCCCCTGCTGCATATGGTGCATTGCCGGCGTGTTAACCCCTTGTATGCCGCAATCAAAGCTGACTGCAGCATGCAGAGGGTTCGCTGAGGGTACGGTGCCCTCCGCTTCCCCATAGGGTCCCCGCGCTGCAGTGGCGGGGACCAGATGGCAGAGAAGTCAAGCCTGATGCCTTCCATAGGCATCGGAGCTTGACTTCTACGGAAGCCTGTGAGATCCAGCCCTTAGGCTGGGTCTCACAGGCAGGCTGTCAGCATAAATGCTGACAGCCAATGCATTACAATACAGGTTGTATTGTAATGCATTGCAGAGAGGCTCTGACCCCAGAAGTTGAAGTCCCAGAGTGGGACAAAAATAAAAAGTAAAACAAATTGAAAAGAAAAAGAAAAGCAGACATATGGGGTATTTTCCGAGTCCGTAAAAATCCGCTCTACAAAAGTATCACATGATCCACCCCCTTACCTGAAAATAAAATAAAAACTGTGCTAAAACAATAATTCTTTTGTCAACTGCGATCAAGTGCAACACCAAGCGATCAAAAAGGCGTATGCCCCCCAAAATAGTACCAATCAAACCTTCACCACATCACACAAAAAATGAGACCCTACATAAAACAATCGGGCAAAAAATTAAGAAACTATGGCTTTCAGAATATGGAGACACTAAAACATGATTTTCTTTGTTTCAAAAATGCTGTTATTGTGTAAAACTTAAATAAATTTAAAAAAGTATACATATTAGGTATCGCCGCGTCCATAAGAACCTGCTGTATAAAAATATCACATGAACTAACCCCTCAGGTGAACACCATACAAAAATAAAAATAAAAACGGTGTAAAAAAGAAAGAAAAGCCATTTTTTGTCACCTTACATCACAAAAAGTGTAATACCAAGCGATCAAAAAGTCATACGCACCCCAAAATCAGACCAATCGAACCGTCATCTCATCTCGCAAAAAATTTGACCCTATCTAAGACAATCACCCAAAAAAAAACTATGGCTTTCAGAATATGGAGAAAAATGCTTTATTATGTAAAACTGAAACAAACAACCCAAAAAAGTTGTCATATTTGGTATTGTCGCGTCCGTAACAACCTGCTCTATAAAAATACCACATGATCTAACCTGTCAGATGAACATTGGAAATCACAAAAAAAAAAAAACGCAGCCAAAATGGCTATTTTTTGTTACCTTGCCTCACAGAAAGTGTAATATACAGCAACCAAAAATCATATGTTCCCTAAAATAGTACCAACAAAACTGCCACCTTATCCCGTAGTTTCCAAAATGGGGTCACTTTTTTGGAGTTTCTACTCTAGGGGTGCATCAGGGGTCTTCAAATGTGACATGGCAACTTAAATTGATCCCAGTGAAATCTGTCTTCCAAAAACCATATGGCATTCCATTCCTTCTGTGCCCTGCTGTGTGCCCGTACAGCAGTTTACGACCACATATGGGTTGTTTCTGTAGACTACAGAATCAGGGTAATAAATATTAAGTTTTGTTTGGCTGTTAACCCTTGCTTTGTAACTGGAAAAAAATTGATTAAAATGGAAAAATCTGTAAAAAAAAGTGAAATTCTGAAATGTCATCTACATTTGAATACCTCGAGGGGTGTAGTTTGTAAAATGGGGCCATTTATGGGTGGTTCCTATTATGTAAGCCTCACAAAGTGACTTCAGACCTGAACTGGTCCTTAACCCCTTAAGGACCGGGCTCATTTTCACCTTAAGGACCAGGCCATTTTTTGGAAATCTGACCAGTGTCACTTTAAGTGCTAATAACTTTAAAACGCTTTGACTTATCCAGGCCATTCTGAGATTGTTTTTTCGTCACATATTGTACTTCATGACACTGGTAAAATGAAGTCAAAAAAATTATTTTTTTTGCACAAAAAAATACCTAATTTACCAAAAATTTGGAAAAATTTGCAAATTTAAAAGTTTCAGTTTCTCTACTTCTGTAATACATAGTAATACCCCAAAAAATTGTGATGACTTTACATTCCCCATATGTCTACTTCATGCTTGAATTGTTTTGGGAATGATATTTTATTTTTTGGGGATGTTATAAGGCTTAGAAGTTTAGAAGAAAATCTTGAAATTTTTCCGAAATTTACAAAAACTCAATTTTTAGGGACCAGTTCAGGTTTGAAGTCACTTTGCGAGGCTTACATAATAGAAACCACCCAAAAATGACCCCATCTAAGAAACTACACCCCTCAAGGTATTCAAAACTGATTTTGCATACATTGTTAACCCTTTAGGTGTTGCACAAGAGTTATTGGCAAATGGGGAGGAAATTTGAGAATTTGATTTTTTTGTCTAATTTTTCATTTTAACCCATTTTTTCCACTAACAAAGCAAGGGTTAACAGCCAAATAAGACTGTATCTTTATTGCCCTGACTCTGCTGTTTACAGAAACACCCAATATGTGGCCGTAAACTACTGTACGGCCTCACAGCAGGGCGTAGAGTGAAAGGTGCGCCGTTTGGTTTTTGGAAGGCTGATTTTTATGGACTGGTTTATTTACACCATGTCCCATTTGAAGCCCCCTGATGCACCCCTAGAGGAGAAACTCCCTAAAAGTGACCGCATCTAAGAAACTACACCCCTCAAGGTATTCAAAACTGATTTTACATACGTCGTTAACACTTTAGGTGTTGCACAAGAGTTATTGGCAAATGGAGATGAAATTTGAGAATTTCCTTTTTTTGCCTAATTTTCAATTTTAACCCATTTTTTTCACTAACAAAGCAAGGGTTAACAGCCAAACAAAACTGTATCTTTATTGCCCTGACTCTGCTGTTCACAGAAACACCCCATATGTGGCTGTAAACTACTGTACGGCCACACAGCGGGGCGTAGAGTGAAAGGTGCGCCGACTGTTTTTTTGACACCATGTCCCATTTGAAGCCCCCCTGATGCACCCCTAGAGTAGAAACTCCAGAAAAGTGACCCCATTTTAGAAACTACACCCCTCAAGGTATTCAAAACTGATTTTACAAACTTTGTTAACCCTTTAGGTGTTGCACAAGATTTAATGGAAAATAGAGACACAATTTCAAAATTTCACATTTTTGGCAGATTTTCCATTTTAATATTTTTTTTCCAGTTACAAAGCAAGGGTTAACAGCCAAACAAAACTCATTATTTATGGCCCTGATTCTGTAGTTTACAGAAACACCCCATATGTGGTCGTAAACCGCTGTACGGGCACACGGCAGGGCGCAGAAGGAAAGGAATGCCATACGGTTTTTGGAAGGCAGGTTTTGCTGGACTGTTTTTTTGACACCATGTCCCATTTGAAGCCCCCCTGATGCACCCCTAGAGTAGAAACTCCAGAAAAGTGACCCCATTTTAGAAACTACGGGATAGGGTGGCAGTATTGTTGGTACTAGTTTAGGGTACATATGATGTTTGGTTGCTCTATAATACACTTTTTGTGCGGCAAGGTAACAAGAATTAGCTTTTTTGGCACCGTTTTTTTTTTTTGTTATTTACAACATTCATCTGACAGGTTAGATCATGTGGTAATTTCATAGAGCAGGTTGTCACGGACGCGGCGATACCTAATATGTATTACATTTTTTTAATTTATGCAAGTTTTACCCAATGATTTCATTTTTAAAACAAAAAAAAGTTTTAGTGTCTCCATAGTCTAAGAGTCATAGTTTTTTCAGTTTTTGGGCGATTATCTTAAGTAGGGTCTCATTTTTTGCGGGAGGAGATGACGGTTTGATTGGCACTATTTTGGGGTGCATATGACTTTTTGATCGCTTGCTATTACACTTTTTGTGATGTAAGATGACAAAAAATTGCTTTTTTTACACAGTTTTTTTTAATTTTTTTTTACGGTGGTCACCTGAGGGGTTAGGTCATGTGATATTTTTATAGAGTCGGTCGATACGGACGCGGCAATACCTAATATGTATACTTTTTTTTTATTTATGTAAGTTTTACACAATGATTTCATTTTTGAAACAAAAAAAATTATGTTTTAGTGTCTCCATAGTCTAAGAGCCATAGTTTTTTCAGTTTTTGGGTGATTATCTTAAGTAGGGTCTCATTTTTTGCGGGATGAGATGACGGTTTGATTGCTATAATTTTGGCGTACATGCGACTTTTTTGATCACTTTTATTACCTTTTTTTGGGAAGTAAGGTGAGCAAAATTTCAATTTCATCATAGTTTTTTATTTTTTATTTTTATGGCGTTCACCGTTCGGGTAAAGTAACATGACCGTTTTATAGATCAGGTCGTTACGGACGCGGCGATACCAAACATGTGTAGGGAATGTTATTTTTTTAATTTTTAATCAGTGATAAATGTGTTTTTTGATTTTTACTTTTTTTTCACTTTTTTTTTTACCCAGATCCACTTGGTTCTTGAAGATCCAGTGGGTCTGATGTCTGTATAATACAGTACAGTACAATATATATTGTTCTGTACTGTATTTTACTTACACTGAACAGATCTATGCTTTCAGCACAGATCTGTTCAGCACCATGGACAGCAGGACGCCTGAAAGGCGTCCTGTTGCCATGGGAACCTTCCCCGTCTGCTCAGAACTGCGCAGACGGGGAAGGGTAAGGATGGGATCTGGCGGGGGGCTGTCTGGGAGCTCTCTCCCTCTCCATCGGGGGGCTGCAAAGGCACAGCAGCCCCCCGATCGGAGAGGGAGGGAGCTCCCTCTTACTGTTAACTTTTTCCATACAGCGGTCCGTACGGACCGCTGTATGGAAAGGGTTAAACGGCTGACATCGCATCACCGATGTCAGCCGTTTATACCAGGGTGCCAGCAATGTGCTGGCACCCTGGTATACCCACTCTACACCAACGATTATTCAATGGGAGGCGGGCGGGGGATCGCGATCCCGCCTGCCGCACCGCCCGCCTCCCGCACCGCCCCCACCGCCCGCAACACCCCCCCTGCACCTCCCACCGGGCTAAAATCATTCAGAGGTGCAGGGGGGGGTGATAAAAATATATTTTCGGCACACTAAAGTTTCTGATCGCCGCGGTCAGGGACCGCAGCGATCAGAAACAGCAGAAAGCGCAACAAACCGCAGGTCTGCATTGACCTGCGGTTTGTTGCGATCGCGGACATGGGGGGGTCACGGGACCCCCCCGCGCATTTAGCCGAGGTGCCTGCTCAATGATTTGAGCAGGCACCTTGTTCCGATCACAGCCGGCCGGGCGGCAGTGATCGGAACAACACATGACGTACCGGTACGTCATGTGTCCTTAAGGACTCGGGAAACATGCCGTACCCATACGTCATGTGTCCTTAAGGGGTTAAAAATTGGGTTTTAAAAATTGTCTAAAAGATTTTAAGACTTGCTTGTAAACTTCTAAGGCCCCTTTCACACGGGCGAGTATTCCGCGCGGATGCGATGCGTGAGGTGAACGCATTGCACGTGCACTGAATACCGACCCATTCATTTCTATGGGGCTGTGCACATGAGCGGTGATTTTCACGCATCACTTATGCGTTGCGTGAAAATCGCAGCATGCTCTATATTCTGCGTTTTTCACGCAACGCAGGCCCCATAGAAGTGAATGGGGTTGCGTGAAAATCGCAAGCATCCGCAAGCAAGTGCGGATGCGGTGCGATTTTCAAGCATGGTTGCTAGGTGACAGTCTATTCACTGTATTATTTTCCCTTATAACATGGTTATAAGGGAAAATAATAGCATTCTGAATACAGAAGGCATAGTAAAACAGCGCTGGAGGGGTTAAAAAAAAAAAAATAATCATTTAACTCACCTTAATCCACTTGATCGCATAGCCCGGCATCTGCTTCTCTCCCCTTTACTGAATAGGACCTGTGGTGAGCATTAATTATAGTTCAAGAACCTGTGATGACGTCACTCCGGTCATCACATGATCTTTTACCATGGTGAATCACCATGGTAAAAGATCATGTGACGTACCATGTGATGACCGGAATGACGTCACCACAGGTCCTGTTGCTGCACAGAGATCAGATGAAGCCAGAAGGAGATGCCGGGCTACGCGAACAAGAGGACTAAGGTGAGTTAAATTTTTTTGATTTTTTTTTAACCCCTCCAGCGATGTTTTACTATGCATTCTGTATTCAGAATGCTATTATTTTCCCTTATAACCATGTTATAAGGGAAAATAATACTATTTACAGAACACCGATCCCAAGCCCGAACTTCTGTGAAGAAGTTCGGGTTTGGGTACCAAACATGCACGATTTTTCTCACGCGAGTGCAAAACGCATTACAATGTTTTGCACTCGCGCGGAAAAATCGCGGGTGTTCCCGCACATTTTCCCGCAACGCCCGTGTGAAAGAGGCCTAAGCCTTCTAACGTCCCAAAAAAAGAAAATGTCATTTATAAAATTATCCAAACATGAAGTAGACATATGGGAAATGTAAAGTAATAACTATTTTAGGAGGTATCACTATCTGTTTTAATTTCTGAATTTTTCAAAATTTTTGGAAAATTTGGTATTTTTTTTATTTATAAAATGAAATATTTTGACGCAAATTTACCTGTCATGAAGTACAATATGTGACCAGAAAACAATCTCAGAATGGCTTGGATAAGTAAAAGTGTTTTAAAGTTATCACCACATAAAGTTACATTTGCAAAAAATTGCCTGGTTCTTAAGGTGAAAAATAGCAGGGTCCTGAAGGGGTTCATGTGCCACCTAATCAAGGTCGCCTCTGGGATAGGCGGGTTCAAAATGCACAAAAATGCTGCTCCCAAAATAAAAAAAGAAGCGCATTCACTCTTGAAGGTGCCACTTCAAGTGTATAGTACAGACTAAGGCTACAGTAAATGATTTCAGTAATCGAGTATTCTATTGATTATTTTTTACGATTAATCGAGTAATCTAATAAGAAAAAATGAATTAATAGACTGTTTTCCTTTATAAAAACTCATCAGACCCCCTGCCATCAGTCCCCAACACCTTTTGTTCCCCCCTGTGCGATCAGCCCAAGTGCATCAGTTTCCCCAGTGTCATCAGCTCCACTATCCCCCCAGTGCCATCAGCTCCCCCCCACTCCAGTGCCATCAGCTACGTTCCCCCAGTGCCTTCAGCTTTCCCCCACCCCAGTGCCTTCAGCTCTACCCCAGTGCCATCAGCCCCTCCATGCCATCCATTGCCATGTCCCTCACTCCCATCAGATCAGCCCCTCCATGTCCCCCACTCCCATCAGATCAGCCCCTCCATGTCCCCCAGTGCCATCAGATCAGCCCCTCCATGTCCCCCAGTGCCATCAGATCAGCCCCTCCATGTCCCCCAGTGCCATCAGATCAGCCCCTCCATGTCCCCCACTCCCCCAGTGCCATCAGATCAGCCCCTCCATGTTCCCACTCCCCCAGTGCCATCAGATTAGCCCCTCCATGTTCCCACTCCCCCAGTGCCATCAGATCAGCCCCTCCATGTCCTCCACTGCCATCAGTCAGCCCCTCCATGTCCCCCACTCCCATCTGCCCCTCCATTGCCGGCTGTCCCCCTTCAGTGCCATGTCCCCAGCGCCAGTGAAATACAATACTTACCTTTCCTGTAGGGGGCGCCGCTCCACAGCTCCTTCCTCTTCTCCTCCGTGTGCTGCACTGGATCCTGACGTCACACAGCGCCGGGTCATAGTGCACGTAGGAGCGCACTATGTCCTGACGATGTGTCAGGATCCAGTGCAGCGTGGTACAGGCTGGCGGGTGACCACGGAGCGGTAAGTAATAGCAAGCGCTTCACTCCCGCTCCGTGGTCACACAACACAAACGAATCCTCGATGCAAAAAATTTGCATCGATAATTTTTTTGTGTCGAATTACTCTATTTAATCGAGTAATCGTTTCAGCCCTAGTACAGACTAAACAAAAATCACAGAAAAAGATTAAAAAAACATTTATTACATCGTACAAGATTTTTTATTTATTTTTTTCTGTGATTTTTTTCAGGCACGGTCAGGCAACGGCCGTTTGCATGAGCCCCTACAGTGGTGTTTTCAGAAGTGGCCTTGCTTGGGTGCTTCGGATCATTGCCCTGCTGTATAATACATCTTGAATAGTTCTTTATCTTCAATTTCTGGAATGGATTGATCATTTAAAAGATGTACTTTGTGTTTAGTTTAAATTGAGTTGAATGATCTCACACATTTCAATGTGATACATCAACAAAAAGAGAAGAAATTGGGTGGGGAGAGCCATCTCCGGAACTCCCATAGAAATGATTGGAGCAACTGCGCGCATGCCTGATGAGCTGTTCCGTTCATTTCAGGGGGCTCGTGATTGGTAGGATATTGGATTACTTAAAACTGGAATACCTCTTTAAGGCCTGGTCATCAAGGGGTTAAAGTGTGTAAAGTCTCCTTATCAGCAAATCTGGAAGAACTGCTCTGAGGTCAAGCTCACAGTCTTTTTTGATAAATAGTTAATGAAAAGCTAAATTTTATGCTGCTGGATAATTATAGATTTCTCCATTTATGATGCTCTTGGAACAGCTATGCTCAGCTTTCCATATCATGTACCCTTTCCTCTGCCCACCTAACATTTAACCCCTTTCTTGAGCTATACACCAATCAGCCAGAATTTGCTGGGTATATCCCCCTATTGCCACCAAAATGGCTGACCAGTCAAGGCATGGATTCCATAAGACCTCTGTTTTTTTTTTTTTTTTACTTGGTTTATTTGAAGATTTTGCTGAGTCATTTAAAAGGGGTAATCCCATGAATAATGTAAAAAATGAAAATCAGACATCACATAGAACATAACAATCTTTTTCTAACAAAGCTAGAACCAGCCCTGTACCTCACTTGGATCCAGAGATCTCCCCATTCATTGCTCTGCCAGATTTATATCAAGCTGGCAGCTCAAGGGGAGTGACTTTTCTGCTCCAGCTCAGGAGGCGTGTCTGTAATCTCCCTATCACAGCTCAGGAGGCAGTTGAAAGATGAAACTGAGCATGTGCGGCCTTCTCAGTGAGCAGGTCAAAAAAATAAGAAATTAAGTAGCACTATACAGATACTGTCACGGCGCAGTGTGGTAAATACACTCCACACTGAACACAGAAGGGAAGGGAAAAGGTATTAGGCCTGGAACCTAGGGAAAGGGAAATGGTCACACCTAGTGAGTCCCTACGCCGAGTCCTGACTACTATCAGTATGAACAGACCTTGATGGTAGGAATGTTCATACGCAGGAACCTAAGCCGAATCTCCCCTAACAGGGCCCTGCAGATAGTGTCAGGACACGGATGGCCTATTCCTTCCCAGATGAAAGAATAGGAGACCCCCTCAGGCCTAATATCAGCAGGTAGGGGAAAACAACAAACAACAAAGAAGATAAACTTAACTTCCAGAAGTATGTGGACGAGCAGGAACTTAGAGAGAACCAACACCAGGACTTCCACAAACAAGGAGCTATCAACGGCATAGCATGATGGGTGAGGCCAGACTAAATAGAGGAGAAGGAATGACCACTTAAGCTACACCTTAGACAAGAGGTGTGGTCATCCCCAGCAACAACACAGAAAAGTGAAACCAAAGAGGCTGTCAGATCACATCCCGTGCAGCCAGTCTCCTCGATCTTCTAGTCCCTGTCACAGGCGGGACCGTGACATATGCATTTTATTGAATAACTCAGCGGCTATACAAAATTTGCAATTAGTTGCAAATATAAAAGTGTTCAGATCCAGGTGCTGGTTTAAAAAATGTAGAATATTTTTCGTGGGACAACCTTTTTTAACAAATAATACGTGTACAGACTCAGGTTATCAGAGGATTATCAGTTATACACAAACTGTATATGTAGGCATAAAAAAAAGTCTCAGGTGAGGTGTGCCATCCTTGGCTTCATCGATGCAATCCACATGTACCTGGACCTGCTGGAGATGAGCCCTAGAGTAATTTAACAGTAAGTTACTTTGCAGGGATGGACGGGTTTGATATGGGCAGGTTTGGGACCCTAAAACCTAGATGTCTACAGCGTGCTTGTGGTTTAGTGGCCGTAAACCAAGAGACAGGATCCCTTAGGCTAAGTTCACATCTGCATTATGAAATCCGGCAGAGGAACAGCCTGCTGGAGTTCACCGTATGTGGCATAGCAAACAGCTGGATCCTCACTGACTACAATGGGATCTGTCCGGCATCAATGCAGGCTTTTGGCCAGACAAAAAGCCGTATCTAAAGATTTCCATCCCATTGTAGTTAGTGAAGATCCAGCAGTTTGCGACATTATCTTGCTATGCCGCGTCCGATGAAAGGATTTCACAATGCAGTAAATCTATGGGTGTATGAAAGAATGAGACTCATCTTTTCATATACCCATAGACTCACACACTCAACCCTACCTATGGAAGACAATACAATCACATTATGGCTCACAGCATGTGCAGCTCCTAGGGTGGGCTTTGGGGCAGTTTCTATACCAGAAAACCAAGACTGAATAAGGACAGGAGAGGTTACCACCCCATGGCCACTCTCCATCATTTCTAAGTTCTCCTAAATCTCAGGGCACAGACTCCTACAGACTGCAGACCAGCATTCCTCATCACGAGGGTTCTGAATCATGACTTGGATGCAGCAGCTCTAACTGCAAGGCCACTTCTGTCTGCCATAAGAAGCATCCTGTCGGCTGCATTCCCAGAAATGAGCTCACTAATAGGTTTCCAATGTCATAAGTAATATCAGCAGAAATAGGATCTAAAGCTGAGACAATACAGTCCAGTAATATACCACCTGCCATGTCACCAGCATCTGTATAGTGCCAGCCATTGCGGATCTTATGAGCTTTACATGTCCTAATAAACTTTGAGTTGGTTTTACAAGTCTAGAGTGCAAACAATTCATATATACATCTTGTAGCCATCATGTCATAAAACTGCCCGCAATTAAATAAAAAACAAAACATAGTAACAAGACAAAACAAAAATGTAAAATGTAGCAATTTTGTTAACAGTAAAGCTTTAGTTAATGACGTGCAAAGTTGTTGTTTTTTTTAATGCCCCTTTATACATCATTGCAGTTATGTGATGTATGCACATTGCAGTGTTTAGGGCGTAGGCCGGCTGCATTCCTCCAGTGGCTACAGAGCTCCAACTTGTGGAATAACAAAGCACTGTATTGTCCTGCTTGTCACTTCCTCTACACAGTGCACCCTCTTGTGGTTGCATGAGGGAATGCATGTAAAGAGTAAACTATTCCAGTAATGAACACAGGTGGTGCTAGCAGCACACAGAGGCATGAACATACTGCGGCATGTTCCTGTACCCAGCAAAAGAGAACATGGGAAGAATAAGTAACTGCAAGCAGGCTAGCACATCACTGAAATATCTGTAATTTCTAGGGTAATCAGATAATGCTAGCAGCATACATAGTGGATAAAGTTAAAGAGGACCATTCACCAATTTTTACTTTATATAAGTGATACCTCACACTGTAGCCCATGTTCCCTAGACGTCATATCGCTAATTGTTTTCATGATATGCTCCTCCGTTGTGCCCCTCATTTTGTTTAGGCGCCCTGTATGCTAATTAATAGCATCGGAACAGGGAGGAGCAGACACCAGCTTTTCTCAGTGGTCGTCTCTTCTATCTGGCTGTGGCGCGGTCCAATCACAGCGGAGTGCGTCACAGCCATTGAGAAAAAACAGCTCCCCTTCACCCTGGCTGTGATTGGACCGCGCCACAGCCAGATAGAAGACCAGTGGGCTTCAGTGCAATTCACTGATGAAAGTCAATTCATGCTGAGCAGAAATGTTGGCCACGAACCAAGGGAGTATTGTCCATAGACCTTACAGGAAAATTTACTGGTGGGCTGATGCCCAGGTGGCCGCCCTAACCCCCCTGTCTGCCGCTGGCCATGTACATAATAAGCTCTCAGCGGTAATTAATGCTGTGAGACTCAAGCATTCACGTACCCAGCCAGTGACCGCACATGTCCTCCTGAATTCAACTATGGCCCGCATCTCACTTCCTAAGCCCCCTGCTCCATATTTTAATCAGAGACAACTGGAGGAGGAAAATGGCATCTATTGATGTCCAACACTGGAAAGCTTTTCGGTCAATATATTGTGCTGCACTGTGGTATATGGTATTTTTTGCTATGGTATTGCTAACTACTCCTACTTATCTTGCCCCACCTCCAGTCAATATAGACACTCCAACATGGGGGCACTTTTAGTTATTTTTTCCAGGGCCACTTTAAGTTCCCAATCTGCCTCCATCAATGAGAGAGCTATGCATCAGCCACTGTTGTCACCAGAAAAGCCATTGGTGGTGGTGGTGTTACAGTGTGGGCAGGTGTGTCTAGTCAATACAGAACTGCCCTACACTTCGTGAATGGTACAGTGACAAGCCCATGCTACTTGAAGAAGATCAATAATCCAGTCATTGTGCCTCTGCATGAACAACACAGGCCTAATTTCATCTTCATTGACGACAATGCACCAGTTCATCGAGGAGGTTGCATCATTAGGGAACGGCTGCTGGAGACTGCGGTACCTCAAATGGAGTGGCCTGCACTTTCTCCAGACCTGAATCCCATTGAAAACCTAAGGGATCAGCTTATTCACTGTGTAGAGGCTCGTAACTCTGTACCCCAGAACCTCAATGACCTGAGGGCCACCCTTCAAGAAGAGTAGGATGCCATGCCTCAGCAGACAATAAGTTGACTTATGAACAGCCGAATACGTTGTTGTCAGGCTGTATTTGATGCTCAAGGCCACATGACAAGTTATGAGACATTGACATTTTTTGTGGGGGGTATACCCACCACTGTTGTTGGCTTTTGTTTCAATAAATTGTTTGAGATGAGGAAATCACCATTATATGCTTCTATTTAAATGCCCAACTTTCATGCTATAATATCACAATAGCGTGAACTTTTTACGTTTTCAATAAATTTAACACGAAAGCCAAATATCCCTAACTTTTTGTGAGTAGTGCATATAAGCAGTGTAAAACATGAAAAGTTGGTGACAGACTCCCTTTAAAGTGGATTTAGATGGTGCAATAATCATACAGGATATCAGGAACGAATGTTCCTGTGACAATCTGCCCGTGTAAAGTTGCAGCCGATCACCCGATGAATGGGCGAAACGTGCAGACACCTAAATAATCGTTTTTGGGCAGCAGATCGTGCGGTCTAAACAGAGATCTGCTGCCCAGAAACAATGCAGCTATATGAGGACGAGGGATTCCAACAGTTCATCCGTTTGTCCTCATACTGTGGAGGAGATCGCTGCATGTAAATACAGCTCTTCACCTCCACGGAACGAGCAGTCAACTGTTGGCAAGGAATGCTTCTTTCCCGGCAACCTGCTGCTCCTCGGCAGGTGTAAATGCGCCTCTAGACTCCCTAATAAATATTTTTACCAGGCCCTCTACCAAGCATACAATACATTGCTTAACATAAAACACAATCAGCAGGTAACAATATACGGTCTCCATTCTTCTCTAGCCACAAAATGTAAAAATACATAACTCTGCAATATATTTCACCTACCATTTCCTGTCCAGTATAATTCCATGGGTGTCCTGCATCCCCTCATGCTATATATGGTCCACGTGGACCAGACATCAGGTGATCTGGTCGCAGCATTTTAACCACAGTGACAACAACGTGATGTGAACATAGACTGACGCTGCCCCTACACATTAAAGGGGTATTCCCATCACAGACAATGGGGGCATATTGCTAGGATATGCCCCCATTATCTGATAGGTGCGGGTCCCACATCTGGGAGGGAACCTGCGCATCCCCCCTTCATTCATTTCTATAGTGATGCCAAAAATAGCCGAGGACTGGCTTGGCTATTTCCGTCTGCCCCATAGAAATGAATGGGTGCAGACGCCACGCGTGCGCGGTGCACTCCCATTCACTTCTACGGGAGCAGCGCTCGGTGGTGGACAGACCTCGGGAAATCCGGGGTCCTCCAGCCACAGCTCTCCCGCTCCATTCTCATTTTAGGTGGGACCCGCACCTATCAGACAATGGGGGCATATCCTAGCAATATGCCCCCATTGTCTGTGAAGGGAATATCCCTTTAATGTCAGCCATATTTGCCAACCCATGTTACATGTATGGGGGCTTCCTGGCTCTCCCCATTATGGCAGATGCAAAGGGGACAATCTGTAGCCAAATCTGCATGTAATTCCTGCAGAATCATTGCAGATTTTTGCTGCATACTGTATCTGCAGCAAAATACTCTGTATGAATTATGTACAAATTGTGTCACGGATATGGCTTCAGATTTCATCCGCTGCATTGCAAAAGTGGAGATTTGCAGAAGGTATTGACATTTCAAGTTGGCAGGTGTGGATAAGATTTCTTACTGTACAATGCAGTAGATCGGCAGTGCACCAATCTGCAGTGGCAAATCCACACTCTTTACGCCTCAAGTGAACTTAACCTGTTACTGACCACTCATACGTGTTTTTAAAGAGGACCTTTCATGAATCCAGACATTATGAAACCTGCTAGTTATTTCATAATGTCTGGACTCATGAAAGGTTCTCTTTAAGGTGGTCACTAATGGGATTTAAACCTGCACATACACCTTTTTATGGTGGTGCAGGTTTAGGCTACTTTCACACTAGAGTTTTTCTTTTCCGGCAGAGTTCCGTCCTAGGGGCTCTATACCGGAAAAGAACTGATCAGGCATATCCCCATGCATTCTGAATGGAGAGTAATCCGTCCAGGATGCATCAGGATGTCTTCAGTTCAGTCATTTTGACTGATGAGGCAAAAGAGAAAACCGTAGCATGCGAAAAAAACTGAAGACTTGCCTGAATTTTTTCCATAGGAATGTATTCGTGCCGGATCCGGCATTCAAAATATCGGAATGCCGGATCTGTCTTTCCAGTCTGCGCATGCGCAGACCTTTAAAAATGAGAAAAAAATAAATACTGAATCCGTTTTGCCGGATGACACCGGAAAAACATATCCGGTATTGCAATGCATTTTTCTGACTGATCAGGCATTTTTCAGACTGACCAGGATCCTGATCAGTCAGAAAAATGCCTGATCAGTCAGAAAAATGACATGCGTTTGCATACAGTTTGCCTGATCAGGCAGGCAGTTCAGGCAACGGAACTGCCTGCCGGAATCAAACAACGCAAGTGTGAAAGTGCCCTAAGCCCAGCACAGGCACGGGTGTCTGGCTGACTAATGACAGCTGGGCACCTGCTCTGAAGGACAGGATCAGAGAAACCCCCTGATCTCTGCCATTTAAGCCCATAGATTCCACTGTCAGTTGCAACCACGGCATTGAAGTGGTTTCAGAAGGCAGGGGCTCCCTTTGTTATCCATCTGCCCCCTGTAACTGTAAACATAGGTTGCTGATGCCTTTGCATGGCAGCTGAGAGTCTAATGAAAGCTCCCAGGTCTGCCTTCTGTGTATGCCTAATAGGTTGCCTGTCAATTTTCTAATGACAACATAATACACTGTACTACATAAGTGGTATAATGTATTATAGCAGAAGTCACATGTCAACGTCCATTTGTAGGACTAATAAATAGTAAAAATAAAATAAAAAAATCCCCAAGTAAAAAAAAAAGTTTAGAAATGGAAAAAGTACACCTCTACATACTTTGTATTATCACATCTAGAGATGAGCGAATTTCACAATTGTGTTATGGATTCCGTTACCAAGGACCATAATGCAATTCTATGACAGAATGCATAACAGAATGCCTTTAGAGGCATTCCGTTATTCATTCCATCATAATAGAAGTCTATGGGCTGCAAAACGGATCCGTCCGGTTTCCGTTATGCAGGGTAAGGACTCCCCTGCAAAACGGAAACGGGACGGATCCGTCATGCAGACCATAGACTTCTTTATTGCTGGTAGATCATGTGTTGTCCGGTTTCCTCCTGAACCCCTTTAAAGAGCCTGTTTTAGCAGTAAGCACATAGATGTCTTCAAGCACCATTTAGATAACTGGGACAGTCACAGGAATGTGCCCTCATGTGAATATACCCTTATCTGCGACTAAAGTGGATTATCAAAAGAATATACTGCAAAGTGATTACCACAAGATTGAAACCTTAGGACAGAGATAAGGTGGATTCACACACAGGTTTTTAGTGGCTTTTTATGGGAAATACTGTCATTAACAAAAAAATTAATAACGCACCAAAGATAGAAATGTCGGATAGCTGCAAAACTCGACATGCAGTTATGTCTCAGGCAGATATGTAAATTACAGGTGTAGTCTGATTAGACACTGGTCTTGCCACAAGAGGGCGTAAAAGTGCTTCCCCATAAAATGGCTCTCAGAGGTTACTTTTGGGTAGTTTACCTTTTTGTGAGAGATCGTTAAATACTAGACATGCCTCTATGATGCACTCAAAGAAGCAGAATGGTCAGTCTGACGAATTTCCATCATTTAGGCACTGTGACCAAGCTGTTAGGAGGTGTTGGGAGCAATGGTTACGTGAGGGTGCACACATCAAGCAAACAGGCTCCGGATGGCCCAGAAAGACCACCAGTACAGAGGATTGTTTGATCTGCCAACAAGCAGGAGCAGCTCCCACCTGGAAAAAAATACCAAAAATTGGCCCTGTTTTGTAGTTGGGTCCAAATTGATGGAAGGCAGGGCCAGCAATATCATATTGTGGCACATTATACCACCCCAACAGAGCCAAATACCACAGTCCATCACAAAATACTGCCAGCAGCACAAAATACATCTCCAAAAACTTCCACTGGTCGGCTGTGAGGGCTCAGACAGCCCCCTGGGCATCTGCCCACCGGGAAATTTCCCTGTAAGGTCTATGGCCAATCCACCCATGGCTCCCAGTTTCGTTGTCCACCATCCAGACACAGGTTGCACTATCATTACAGACCCATCTCTGTCCGGACCATTTCCAGGCACTTAGCAGAAGAAAATTTGGTGTCACGGCTCCCATTACGTGTCCTGCCATTAACCGCCAGCCACCATTGCCTTTGTTTGCAGTGGTGTTGTGAATGAGAAACCTGGACTGCTACAGAATAGAACTGTATAATCTCTAGCAATGAATCCAGGTTCTGTTTGGGATCCCTCGATGGTTGGGTTCGAGTATGGAGGCCTGGTGGTGAGCTCTTCAATCCTGCCTCTTTTGTGGAGTGACACACGTCCCCAACTGCTGGTTTGATGATCTGAGAAGCCATCAAATACGACAGTCGGTCACCCCTACTAGTGATACAAGGGACACTAACAGCTCAGTGATGTGTACAGGACATCCTGTGGCCACATGTGTTGCCTCTCATGGCAAAGCTTCCAACTAGCATTTTTCAGCAGGATAATGTTCCCCCCGCTAGTGGGCGGGGCGGATGTACTACTGAAAATGTGTCCTTTTTTTGTTGTTGCACATTTTGCGCCAAGAAAATGGCGTGCATGCTTTGTATTACATTTACTAACTGTTTTACACTGTTTTCTAAGCATTTTAGACCTCGTCCGACAAGGGGGCGTGGCTTTACAACAACATGGCATGGTTTCATGTCAAAGGGGCAAGACCCAAATGCACATCTATGCGCCAAAATTTTGGCACATTTTTGGAGTGAAATTTATGGTTGAAGTAAACTTAGACTAGACAGTGTTTTGGCGCACAGAGGAAATTGTGGCGCATGGACACATTTTTGGCACACAAACGGAATTCTAGTGTAAATCTGGCACAGGATTTACTCCAAATTTACAAAGGTCCATGTGGAAGAATAGTAAATTAGATTAATATCAAGACTGTTATTCGTCTTCTTATACAGTGCAAAGTGTGACACTATTAATAAATCTGAACCACTGTTTAGGCCACATAAAATGTGGCAAAAAACCCCCACATGGTTATTCTAACTTTTATTTTATTTTCTACTGGTTAAAAGACAAAAATCATGATCGTATTGGACCCATAATGGGCACTTTCGATTTACACAGGCTGTTGAAAGTGTGTAATATTCTAATAAATATCATTTATATACATGGAGATCAGTTGGTATATAATATACAGAAATAGTTTTTTCTTTAATATCCTTTATTCTCATCTTAGACATTTATGGCTTTCCTATGGATATGCCATCAACATTTAAGATGAGAAAATCACTTTGAGACTAACACCGTGACAATTCATAAAATAAAGTTCGACCACAATCTGGTTCCCATGAATGATCCTCATTCTGCTTTCACATTTTGGCATACAGTACATGCATGGCAGGGGTTCGTTTTCTCCATACCTTTTTCGAGGCTCTATCAGCCCAGGCCGTATGGCTTTTATCAAATACGCTAATAATGGCACTGTTTATTTTTCTAAGCCATTTCCTGAACACCAGAAGGTTGATGTGGGGCTGGGGCATCTATGGCATCACTAAAGAATATTATTTTATCAACCTCTGATGTCAGTTCCTCTTCTTTGACAGGTTTAGTACAAAGAAATTATATTGGCTTCAGTTTACTGACAAGTGAAGAAAATTAGACTGGAGACATGGGTTGAGGCCAGTTTCTAGGGGTATCACCGTTTCAGCAAATAAAAATGATGGAATAATAAAAAATGACACAATTTTCCTTTATACTTTCTGTATGAATTCCTCAGTTTTAAAGATCTCTACTAGGAAACGTCATTGTTCACTTCCAGGACATAAAAATCTGCCCAGGTTATGGGACGATCACTTACTATAGTTACAGAACAGTTATTGCTGCCCTGCAATGTAATGAACCATACACCAGATTTTTCCACGTTTGTCATATTGATGATCTTGATGGAAATCGTGCTTAGTCCTTAGTCCTGGTCTTGCTACACCGCATTACCTTTTTCTGCCATCACAATGAACTGCTAAACTGTGACATCAATGTGTGTAAGGTCCTGGAAGGGTCTCAGTGAAATTTTTGAGTAACCTTAGGGACCTTTTATACAGCCTGATGATGCGGACAAACATTTGTACAAATGTTCATTACCACTTTTTATTGCCATGTGTAAACAGGTCTATGATCACCCAACAAACAAGCACGTTTATCGGGGGATCGCTTATTTTATACAGTGTTAAAAATCCTCGTTTTTTGACAGTACTTCACCCATTGTAAACAGAAATGTCCCGGAAACACCCTGAGTGACGAAATCCCGGGTCAAGCTATTCACTTGGTATGCCGCCTGGGATTTTAATATACAGTGAATGTGCATTGTACCCTTCTCTTGTGAGTATAATAAAGTGTTTTTTTTATTGGATCTACACTATCGGCTGTGCTGCCAGGGGCGGAATGGGAACTTAAAGTGGCCCTGGAAAAAAAAAAACTGGGGCAACACAAGTAGAAGGAGCCAATACAAGTAGGCAAGGTCAGTAATACCATAGTGCAGCACAGAATACTATACTACAGAAGTGAAAACCACAGTGCAGCACAAAATACCCTCCCAGAAGCTGTCCCTCTGTGGTGGTCATCAATAGCTGCCATGTTCTGCCCTCCTCCTTAAATTGTCTGTAATATGGTTATGGATCGGGGGCTTAGGATGTGACATGTGGGCCACAACACTGAGCCAGCCCTACCTTTATTTATCTAATAATGACCCCTACAGTTCCCCCAGTAGTATGTACCCAGCAGCAGTGAGAAGGGCTCAGGTGGCCCTATGGGCATTGGCCCACCAGAAAAATTTCTTGTAGGGTCTCTGGCCAGTCCTTCCCTGTGTGCTGTGCTATGTTTGAGATGCATTTGTATGTATGTATGTATGCACTAGTATTATATGTGCAATGTACGTGTGTGGAAAAAGTGTGAATGAAGCCTAAGGGTGTATTAACAGGAGTCTTTTCATCACAGTTTTGTTTCACATTTTCTTGCTGCGATTGTTATAGTCACAAAGACATTACATAAGTAAATACATCATAAGGCCAGCTCCTTATGAGTTTATGGTGCTGTGAGTTTGGTTAGGCTACTTTCACACTAGCGGCAGGGGAGTCAGGCAGGCTGTTCCGGTGGGTGAACAGCCTGTCGGATCTGTCCTGCTGCTAGTTCACGTGTGACCCCGGACTGCCGCTCCGTCCCCATTGCAGTAAATCCGCAGCTTATTATAGTACCAGCCAAAGAATGGGTCAGTGTACTATCCGCAAAAACTGCACAAAGCACATGGATGAAAAATACAGCCGTGTGCATGTACCTATAAAATATATATGAAATGGGCAATAATTGGTGCAATTATAAGGTATAATAGGGTGAAGCGATCTCACTTAGCCTTGTACAGAACAAGCATTACCAGAGTATTCTTCAGTTCTCTTTACACGCTGCCGTTGTGTCACGTAAGAAACATACGGCGAGGTCTATGCAGATCTGAGTGACACCATCTACTTGATAGAATGGCAGGTACATATTTAATCTGGTGCAATGATTTCCAATATGTAACCTGGCTTTATTGTATGTGTGAACATTCCAGGAATGTCTCGAACAATTAAGAGGCTAGTAAACAGCAAACCTGCTAGGCCAACTTCCTTCCTGACCAAGTAGGAAAAATGTAAAACAGATTTAAAAGAGAGAAAATACTTGCCAAAAATCCAGATCCTTGTACGCCTTTAGGCTACATGCATACGACCGTATGTGTTTTGCGGTCCGCAAATTGCGGATCCGCAAAAAATAACGGATGACATCCGTATGCCATCCGTTTTTTTTTTTTTGCGGATCGATTGTAACAATGCCTAAAGCAGACAAGAATAGGACATGCTACGGAACGGACATACTGATTTTTTTAGTTTCACACTAGCTTTAAAATCTTCTGCCGGAACAGCCTGCTGCAATTCATCGTATCTGACATAGCCGGAAAGGTCTGAAGCACTGCCAGGCTCCATTGGCTATAATAAGATCTGGCTTGTTTCAGGCATTAGTGCCACGATTCGGCAGGACAAAAAACAGTGCTTGCCGAATCCCAGAAACAAGGTCTGGTGGTGCTCCGCCTTTCCTGCTATACCAGATACGATAAACTATGGCAGGCTGTTCCTCTGCCGGTACAGCCTGCCATAAGATTTTATCGCTAGTGTGAAACTGGCCTTTCCTGCCATCTAACTACGATGACATGGCCTAGTGTCATTATAATCATAAAACCAATAATCACTATGTGAAAATCAGTTTTTGCAAACAAGATAAAGGTGTACAAAATATTTTCAGAAGCAGATAAAGCTGAGTGAAGCCTCGAAAGCAAAGCAAGAAAAGTCCTGGAGTACAGGCTTTGACTGGCTCACAGGGAAACAGGTGACTCACCCGGTGGGAACCCTAGTTTCCCCACCCCCTGCACACATGGCGCAGTAGACTGCACTACATACAGATAGATTTATCATTATAGATGTATTGGGGGGCTGAGAGGACTTCTATGTACAAAGTCAGGCCAGCCAGTATCCTCTTTCTCCATGACCTGTCTTCTGGAAATCACTGCAGGGACCCCTTAATCAATCATATTGAGCATCTTGCTCCTGCCTGCTGCTGTGTAGACAGGTAGTATTTGCATGTAGCTGTACAGCAGGCCCCCAGGCTCCACAAGTCTGACACTGGGCAAGGCCATGAGTTGTATCACAGGTCAGACAGTAACACGTGGTTGGGCCAGGGTACTGAAGACCAAGGCTACTTTCACACTTGCGGCAGAGTGATCCGGCAAGCAGTTCCGCCAAAACGTATGCCAACTGATGGCATTTGTAAGACTGATCAGGATCCTGATCAGTCTTAAAAATGCCTGATCAGTCAGAAAAATGCATTGAAATGCTGGATCCGTCTTTCCGGTGTCACCCGGCAAAATGGATCCGGCATTTATTTTTCGGTCTGCGCATTCCGGTATTTTGAATGCCGGATTAAATACATTCCCATGGAAAAAAATGCCGGATCCGGCATTCAGGCAAGTCTTCAGTTTTTTTGGCCGGAGATAAAACCGTAGCATGCTGCGGTTTTATCTTTTGCCTGATCAGTCAAAATGACTGAACGGAAGACATCCTGATGCAAACTGAACGGATTACTCTCCATTCAGAATGCATGGGGACATAACTGATCAGTTCTTTTCTGGCATTGAGCCCTTTTGACGGAACTCAGTGCCGGGGGAAAAAAAACGCTAGTGTGAAAGTACCCTAACAGACCCATGGCAGTAGGTGTAAACCAGGAATACGCATGACAGGTATCACAAACTGGATCCACACAAGCACAATGACACATGCAGACCTGCAGCATAATCCATGGAAAAACTGTGCTACATTTGGACATAGCCTAAGGGCTCTTTCACACAAGCGAGTTTTCCATCCGGGTGTGATGTGTTCAGTGAACGCATAGCATCCGGACTGAATCCTAACCCTATTCATTTCAATGGGTCTGTGTACATGAGCGTCGTTTATCACTGATCTCTACGTTCAGGAAAAATCGCAGTATGTTCTATATTGTGCATGAAGCATTCAAAGCTCGCTTCGCTCAACACTAGTACTGACATTAGTTCTGGGGCTGTATGTATGTAGTGAGCTTGTTCTGAGTCTGTATTTATATACCATGTTCATGGTTATGCACATATAGGTCTATAGTAAGTAAGCAGCAGATGAGTGTAATGTAACAAGTGGTGGTAGATGGTATGTACTGTACGTTGTAATATTTATAATATGGCGCATGGTGCACTGCAAATCCCTCCTGGTATACTCTGAGGCAGTGTATGAGTTTAATTCGAGTGGTAGTGGGCTGCAGTAACAATCACAGCCGCTATAAGAAGTACCTGCACCTGGTAAACAATGAACAGGACTTATCGCTCCCACAGTTTTGATATTTGATGGAAAGGCTATCAATTTTGTAGTCTTGGAAAACCCCTTTAACCACCAGAGAAGCCCAGGCATCACTATTGTAGCTGGCAGGGAGGCACCAGAACATGGGTGGGTACCTGAGCTGTGTGACAAATACCTAATCTAAAACTAGCATATGTGTCATATCTTCTTGATGATTTGATGAATCAATAATAGCAATACGAGCAATATAAACATTACATCGCTTTCTAACTTCCATGTTGTCCCGATATGCAGTAGTAAGTACCTACCAAATGTGTTATAAGGTCAGACAACTGGTGAACCAGTTACAAGGTCATGGGTCCCCAAGGAGCATTGACACATGAGGGGAGCGACTGCTAGCCCGTCTGGTCTGATCCTATACTAGAAGTGGGTGTAGCACAATTTGCAGAAAGCGTTATTGCTGGCTACAATATTATTATTATTGGTGCGGATCCATCTGTGCAGATACAAGACGGATCCGCACCAAACGCGAGTGTGAAAGTAGCCTTAGCTGGTCAAACTGTGCTTTTTGGAAGTTTGGCTTGTTTGTGCCTCCCTGGTCACTATTTCCCAGGTGTCCCCCCACCTGCACATCTGTTGCTCTGTCAGGCCTATTGGTTAGTACTAAGTCCAGTATGGCCGTCCCTCTGGTCGGGTCCTTAACCAGTTGCGAAAGCTAATTAGCGAAAGCTAATGATTGTCTTTGGTTACTGCCAAGAACCTGTTTCCTTTATGAGATCAGTTTCCTAGTCTATATCCGGGTAGTTGAAGTCTCCCATAATTACGACCTCATTATGATTTGCTGCCTTGTCTATCTCGTTTAGGCCTCATACACACACGACAGTTGTTTTTTGCGTCCGCCAAAAAAAAACGGATGCGGCATCTGTTTTTTTTGGAGGATCCGTTTTTTTTCCACAGATCCCTTGTAATAAATGCCTATCCTTGTCCGCAAATGTGAAAAAAGTAGGACATGCACTATTTTTTTTGCTGACGGGAAACCCGGACAACGGACGCGGAACACAAACGGATGAACTATTAGCATTTTTTTGCTGACCCATTGAAATGAATGGGTCCCCATCCTATCCGCAAAAAAACACGGAACTGAGGCCGAGAAAAACAACTGTCGTGTGCATGAGGCCTTAGTAGTAGATTTTCTGTGGACTCTGGTATATTAGGTGGCTTAAAACAAACTCCTATGAGTATTTATTATTGTTTTTAGCTCCATGTGTCTCTACCCACAGTGACTCCACGTGTTCATGTCCCTCACTTACAGTATATCTTCCCGAAGTGTGGGCTTTAGACAGGACTTTACATAAAGGCAGACCCCTCCCCCTTTCCGGTTTGGATTAACAGTACATTTTCACCTGAATAAAGCAACAATTCTTTAAGTGACAAGTATGATTACGTTCAGCTGAGCTTTGTGCCTGGTTTATCAGTGACATATTCCTTTTAAAATCCAGACCAAGGTGACCAATGCCAACATATCTGCAAAAGGAAGAATGTGGAGTAGGATAACAGCAATGCAGTCTGAATACAGTTATGTCTTCTGGGCTTTTTTCCCCTTTCCAAAGACAAAGTAGCATTTTCATGAAGTAAGCTCCCTACATTCCAGAAGTGCAGCCAGTTCCAACTGCTGGTGTTTATGTATGTGACTGTGAAAGCTGCTCTTCATATCAGGGGCCCGGAGAGCGGGATTTATACAGAGGTGAGAATGAATGTTGTGAATACCAGGACTGTTTCTAGCAACTGAAGGTGCATTTCTTAAGACGAGCTAAGAATATTTTCACATAGATTACATTATTGTGCTGTGTTAAGAGTCAAGTTTAAGATGGATGCCATTATGAAGAGACACAAAATAGGTTGCCATTCCTCGCCTCCCTTCTGATTTACCATAAATCACAGTCACAGCAAGGAATTTTGTATACAGTAGTGAGCTTGTGTGGGCTCTGCTGGCCGGGGAAATAAAACACAATCTGCCACCGCGATCTTGGACTATGATCTGCAGTAACACGAGTCAAATAAGGAATCCAGGTCGATATTTTTTTTAGCTTCCTACTGCCCCCTATTACCCCTCTGTCAGTGCTCAATAAGTTGTCGGGACTGCCATGCATGCGTGCATGCATCCTCTCCATTATGTCAGCAGAGCAGTCTGGACTGGGTATTTCAGTGCAGCTTTGATCGCTGACAGCGGGGGAACAGGGGGCAGTAGGAAAATAAAAAGAAGCGATATGGACTCCTTATGTGCAGTACCGGTCATGTATTAGTGTAGAAATAGTCAAAAATCAGGGTGACAGATTCCCTTTAAATAAGGGGTGCACAACGTTTTCTGGTTAGGGGCCACATTGCCAGAATGAACCAATGACAAGGGCCGAAAATAACATTTAAAGGGGTATTAACAACTGAAATACTATATTTATGGCATATTGAACACACAGTATATACCAGTTACACTTCCAGGATTTCCACCTAATGGAAGAATACATGAACAATACATGTGAGCAGCCACAAGACATAGACCTACATGTCTGTTACAGATGGCTGGCGGCCGCACAGACTGGTATCAAGGGCCGCAGCTTGTGAACCCCTGATTTAAATCATGAGTCTCCCATCATCTAATATTCTGGAGGAAGGTGAAAATCCCTAGCGAGACTTACAATCTAATTTCTTAAGCACACACAGATTTCATGGGCGGTAAAATGTTTTAGGTTCAGGATCTCACAGGTGTAGATAAAAGAAACTTCTCAGAGTGCAGTGACAACTTAAAGGGAACCTGTCACCGGGATTTTGTGTATAGAGCTGAGGACATGGGTTGCTAGATGGCCGCTAGCACTTCCGCAATACCCAGTCCCCATAGCTCTGTGTGCTTTTATTGTGTCAAAAAAAACCTACATGGTTTTTTGACACAATACAAGCACACAGAGCTATGGGGACTGGGTATTGCGGAAGTGCTAGCGGCCATCTAGCAACCCATGTCCTCAGCTCTATACACAAAATCCCGGTGACAGGTTCCCTTTAAAGATGTTGCCCTGGTCCTTTAAACCCATCACTCTAGTTAAAAGTTTTGGTAAAATATTTGATATGTCATAGAGGCATATAAATGAATGATCGCTAAAACGAGGAGAAAGAGGCGCACGCATATCACACTCACTCTCCTCACTGCAGAAGATACAACCAAGACGGGCCCACAGACTTCCAGTGAGCCCCTGCAGAGATGAGACAGCGTGATATCAACGCCTCTCTCACCGCCTCTCTTGGTGGGGGTCTCAACACTCAGACATTTTAAAGGTTTCGATCGGTGAGGGCGAAGTCATTGACATACATTTTTACGCCTGTTTTTAGCATAAAAATGTTGTACAACCTCCTTTTTGCAACCTTTAAAACTCTAGTGCAACAATATTTTGCTGAATGGGTGTTTCTGCGCCATGTTTGACACTTCGGAGTGTGAGCATGGCGGGACATCGGCCCCGACAAGTTTACCAACATTTACTCCTGGAAACAGGTGTACATGTTGGTGAAAAACTACTGCAGCCAGGGGCTGGAATCGCTTTTCCACCAGACACATGGGCTGCTGAAGGTGCACTTAATTAATGGCAAGGCGCACTCCCCATCATAAATTACACGCATCGTCCGGCAGCAAAGCCAGCGCAAAAATGACCCCCAATGAGTCCCCTCCAGTCCACTTAATCTGTGTACCATGTGGCTGCTGTAAAGCATATCTCTAAATGCTGTAAACAAATCAGGCAAGATGGCTGCCCCATAATTATATACAGAAAATAGAATAAAAAAAAAATCTACAATGAGAAAATAAAAAAGACTAGAAAAAACACTATGTGGGTTTAATTAGCAGAAAAGTTATGAGACGCGTTCCCTTTAATTTTCCTAACCTTTGACGGTGGTGCAAAAGGGCTCCGATGTGTTTCTGACAGGAATACATTATCTAACGCTGGGTTCACACCTGAGCGTACTGTATGGAGTGCTCTGTATGCACGATTTTATCGGGCGTTCCTATTCGCGGCCGGCAACAAGCAAACGCCCATTGTCGCGCGTTCCCGGAAGTCTATGTACGGGAACGAGCGACCATACGCCCCAAAGAAGCTCCTGTACTTCTTGAGGCGTAGGGCGTTTTACAGCGCGTTCGTACGCGCTGTAAAACGCTCAGGTGAGAACCATGCCCATAGGGGATCATTGGTTCTTGCCTGTTGAGCGTTTTACAAACGCTCAGGTGTGAACCCAGCCTAAAGTCTCAGCTCTTAACATCAGCTGTAGGGATTAGCCAGTGTTGTCAGTTGCATATCATTGTGGTGCATCTTTCGCAGTGATTTATGTATTTTTATATTTGCATCTACACATTATCCCATCTTGTGTAGGATGCCATTGTGGTGCATGTGGTCCGCTGCCGACATCCTCCATTGTATGCATTTTTGCTAGGGATTGCCTTTAGCAGCAGATCACATGCAGAGGAATTGCTCCCCCAGTTACAAACACGCCACAGTGTTTGGGTTTTTTGAGCATTTCCTCCCATTTAGGCCACTTTATTTCAGTTATTTTTTTGTATAGCGTATAGCCTTCAATAAATTATCTCCACTCACGTTCTCAAAGCTAAAATACTTCTCAACTGGTGAGCACCTTGCGTAAATGCAGCCTGTGACTTAAACATGGTTGCGGACGATTTCATAGTAGCCAATTAGTAATTTCTGTATAACTATAGTAGATCTTGAACACACCAAGTCTAGCCCTGGTCTAAAGCATCTCAGGTCATGAAATCAGATCACAATCTATTCTCTCCTGTAACTCTCTTTATTCTGTATCAACTTTAGAACTGTTCCTTTACTTACAGTTGTGTTTTACTCTTTGCTCCTCTTTTAAGGTTGAAGGCCATCATTCCTTAAAATTTAAATAAAAGTGCATGGAATTGGGCAAATGTACAAAACATACCAAAACACAAGACAATACTAAATTGGATTCCCTTTACTGTAAACTTGAAAGCATATCACTTTTCCAACTATGCTGAGCGGCTTGATAAATATAGTGTTTGACTGATGCATTGATTGTGACTCCCATAGTGCACGCTGAGCCGCACCTTCACAGGAAACTATATAAATAACTGGAAATGTGCTTTAATGGCTCAATGGGGTAAAAAATGTGGCAAAACTGTAATGCACAGGACAAAAATGCAGGAAGTTTTCTCACATGCAATAATCAGGATACATCCCCACAGGATGTAAAATACAGCAGAAAAGTCTGCTGCGGATTCTGCTGCAGATTTTGCTGCATAAATAAGGTAAATGCAGTTTTTGCCACGGATGTCTGCAGATTTTTTATGCAGCGTTATAGCTTCATGTACTTTGCTGGTACTGCACAACGCTGCAGATTTGCAGCAAAAAAAATTGAAAAGCCACCTAAAAAAAGATTTGTACAAATGTCATATTTTATCTAACATCTGTACACGGTTTTATTTATCAAAACGGATTCAAAGCAAAAGTGGAGCTCCGCATAACAACCAATCACATTGCTTTTTTCATTTCAATACAGCCTGCAATAATAATTATATTCTTTATATGGCGCCAAATACTTCATAGCAGGGCTATGGAGTCGGTAAGCCAAAGCCCCGACTTCTCAATTTCCCCTAATGCCTATAGATTTTTCAGTATTTTGCGGGGAGCAAAAAATGGATCCGCTAAAAATACGGATGACGTCCGTGTGCATTACGTTTTTTTGCGGAACGGAACAGCTGGCCTCTGATAGAACAGTACTATCCTTGTCCGTTATGCGGACAATAATAGGACATGTTCTATCTTTGAATGGAACGGAAAAAAGGAAACGGAATACATACGAAGTAAATTCCTTTTTTTTGCGGACCCTTTGAAATGAATGTTTCTGTATACGGTCCGTATACAGAACGCAAAAAGCATAACGGAAACGGGGGAAAAAAAACGTTTGTATGCAAGAGGCCTAACTCCTGACTCCCACTCCCTCATACATGGCACATGTTTAAGCGATACCTTAATTTAAGCTTTTTATCACCCTTATGATACAATAATCTAGCTATTTAGGTAGAACATAAAATATATTTATTGGATACAACTTTAGAACACCCAAAAACTTTAATAAATTGTAAATATGCAAAACGCTGCAGTAAGTGGGAAAAAAAACTGTTTTCAACAAAAACGTCCTGAATAACATTTGTGGGGTGAGTCTATGAATTTGTTCTGAGAAACAGTATTGCCTCCATCAGATGCTCCTTCACAGATGACCTCAAATCTGATCGAATTACTTTAAGGCCTAGTTCACACGAACGTGTGTGATCCGTGGCCGTATTGCGGCCCGCAAATTGCGGGCCGCAATACACGGCCACAGTTCCGTGTGTATTCCGCATCACGGATGCGGACCCATTCACTTCAATGGGTCCGCAAATCCGGAATTGCAGAACGGCCGCACGGAACAGGACCCCTCGGAAGCACTACGGAGTGCTTCCGTGGGGTTGTGTCCCGCACTTCCGTTCCGCAAAAAGATAGAACATGTCCTATCTTTTTGCGGAACGGGCGGATAACGGACCCATTAAAGTGAATGGGTCCGCGATCCGATGCGGCTGACCTACGGCCGGTGATCGTGCATTGCGGCCCGCAATTTGCGGGCCGCAGCACGGGCCACACACTTTCGTGTGAACTCGGCCTAAGGCTAGAGAACAGCCTCTCTACACTAACTTGGGTTGGTGGCAAAGCGGTGACCACATGGGCAACGCCTCTAACAATCTCAGGGTATAAAGGAATTGCCTCCTGCACAGTCAGTTTTGATGATCGGTTGAACTCTTTGAGAGCAAGTGAAACATTTTGCTGAAATACGGTCAATCTGTTTGCTATGGGAGCGGAATCTGGCAACGCTTTGTCTGCTCCATGTCATCCAAATACTTTTCGAAGTTAAACTCCTCATCTGATGAGGCTGAAGATATGGTTGCAGTAGTACTGTCAAGACCCAATTCCTCTTGCTTTTGGCAGTCCTGTAGCCCACTCATCCTAATTGCTACCTCAGTCAGAGCTTCTTTTCCTTTAGTAATCTGTTGATCATCCAGCAATATACGATGACTTGGGTCCACGTAAACAGCTGCCAAAAGAATTGTATTATCCAATAACAGTGTCTCTCTCCGTTTCATTAAAGCAGCAATGCCATCTGCAATTAAACCCCCTCTTTGGGACAGGCAAAACAGCAAGTTCTTTGACTCCTTTATTATATATTTTTGGAGTCGGAGTCGGTCTATTTTATACCGACTCCACCAAAATGGACACAGACTCCAACTCCACAGCCCTGCTTCATAGCAGCTATTTTATAGTTCTGCCATATTCTGCAGAGCTGGACAGATATTGTCATCACTCTCTGTATGGCGCTGTGCTAACAATCTGAACTCCCCGCCTCACAGACACACTAGGGTTATTTTCATATGGAAAAAATTAACCTATCAGTATGATTTTGGAGGCTGGGAAGAAAACAGAGAATCCAGAGGAGACGTACACACACAAAAGGAGAACAGAAAAACTCCATGAAAATTATGGGATTCAAATCCAAGACCTCTGTGGAGCAAAGTAAGGCCCCTTGCAGATGAGCGTGTCCGGATTAGGTCTGGATGCGTTGCGTCTGTGATCAGGGAAAATCGTGTGAGTAGGTACGTAATTGCAGTCAGTTTTGACTGTGATTGCGTTCCGATGTTCAGTTTTTATCTCGCGGGTGCAATGCGTTTTGCACTCGCGTGATAAAAAACTGACTGTGGTAGCCAGACCCGAACCTGGACTTCTTCACTGAAGTTCGGGTTTGGGTTAGTTGTTCTGTATATTTTATTATTTTCCCTTATAACATGGCGCCGCTGCCTTCTCAAACAGCTGATCATCGGGGGTCCCGGGTGTCGGACCCCCGCCGATCAGATGCTAATGATCTTTTCAGAGGATAGATCATCAGTTTAAACAAAGTGCAGAACCCCTTTAAGGCTCATGCACACGACTGTATGTATTTTACGGTCCGCAAAAAAAAAAAAAGATGACATCCGTGTTACATCAGTTTTTTTGCGGATCCATTGTAACAATGCCTGTCCTTGTCCACAAAACAGACAAGAATAGGACGTGTTCTATTTTTTTGTGGAACAGACTTGCGGACATACGGATACTAAATGCACACAGAAAATGGAACAGACACGGACAAAAAATACATTTGTGTGCATAAGCCCTTAGTCTGACTTGTCATTCTAATATACTGCCAGTTAAGGGGCAGCATATTTTCCTGACAGATCCACAGTAAAAACTGTGTAGTCGTAGTTGATTCAAGTTATCATTATATTCTAAAACTTCCCCTGAATTACACACATAATAATACTTTATCCTCATTATAGATGAACTTCAGACAGTGAATTACTCCTTTGAACTTAGATTTCCTTGTACTTTTCTTTATAGCTATTTGCAGGGGCGTTGCTAGGGTCTCAAAAGATCTGGGGCCCGAGCCCCAATGCATAATGACCAATTCTCCAAGTCGACCAACCGACCCAAACCCCACCACCACCGCAAACACTAGCACTGAAGACATTTTACTGTACTTGCTATACAGCAATACCTGTCACATCCAGGGCCTCCCAGGTGACGTCTCCTCTCATGTAGATCTTCTCTGTCATCATCTTCTCCATTCGGTCCGGACAACTTCTCTCAGCCGCCTCGTCTCTGCAATGTGAGACACACGGACATCTTAGGTTCCTCTCTTTTCTGTACCCCCAAATACTATTCTGAAGAAAAATGAGTGCCATACAGAGATTCTTCCCCATAGTAATAGTGCTCCTCATAGTCCCACCAATAGTAATTCCCTTCTAGAATGCCCTCATTAGTAATACTGCCCCCTACAGTGCCCCAAACTGTGATAATGCTCCCCAAGAATGCCCCCATTAGTAATACTGCTCGCTACAGTGCCCCCAACAGTGATAGTGCTCCCCAAGAGTGCCTCCATTAGTAAAAGAGTCCTCCAGTATTAATAATGCCCTTACAGAGCCCCCCAGTAGAAATATGGCCCCCTATTGTCCCCCCAGTGGTAATAAAGCTATTTACAGACCCCTCAGTAGTAATAAACATTCAGTCCCGTGTAAATAATATCACTCGCTTCCACAGCCGCCTTCAACATATAGTCCCATGTAAATAACGTCACCCTGCCCTAGCAACCTCCAACATGCATTCCCTTGTAAATAACATCACCCCCTAAATTTTCAGTCCCATGTAAATAACCTCTCCCTTCAGCCCTAACATACAGTCCCAGTTAAATAACCACAACTCTCAACATAGCTCTGCCTCTCACACTGAGTAATCTACCCCTTCACTTACCTCTCCTCATGTAGAAGACCTCACCACAGCTTCTTCCCAGGACTTCTCTTCACTGCTGAGCCGTCCTCTCCTGCACTGGTCATATGATGGTGACATCGCAGGTCCTTTTCAGCTACTGCATTTAGAACTGATCACATGACCTGTGATGTCACCACAGGTCCTTCAGCTCTTGCAGGGCATTATATTTAATTGTATTGCCGTCCTGAGGATGGCAATACAGTTGTATCTATCTGACAGGCAGGACATCCAGGGCCTGAGATAAAACATCAGGGGCCCAGGCTCCGAATGTTTTAACCTAGCAACGCCCCTGGCTATTTGCAATGTTCTGAAAAGGGGGGATATGATTTGTATGGTGTTCATAGGATCTGAACATTCCAAAAGATTACAAAACTGCTACCAGAGCCCTGACTTGAACCCGATCAAACATCTATGGAGAAAAGGACTGTCCACGAATGGTGTCACGGCTGTGTCACGGTAGTGTTGTTGTTCACTGTGACACATTAGTCGCGCATTCTGGTTGCCAGGCTCAACATGTTGTTGCAGCATGTTTTTACCTTCCTCCTGGTTCTTTCCCTGTCTGATGCTGGAGGGCTTAACTTCCTGGCTGAGTGTGGCTACTAGGGGTTTATATTGCCTGTGGCTTTCAGTATGGAGTCAGTTGTACTCCAGTCTTTGTTGGTGCTGGAGCTATGCTCCTTTCCTGAGTGTTCCATCTGCCCAGTCCTTGAGGGCCACCTAGTGGGACATCGATGTCTTCCCGTTGTCACCTTCCCTTCACTATCCGTTTAGTTGTATGGTGTTGTTTATGTATGGGTCGGTGTTGTTATGTCTAGTTTGGTGTTCCATGTCTGGTCTGTCTATAGTGTATGCTCAGTCCTGCTTGGATGCTAGACATCTCCCTGTGTATCTGTGCCTTTGGTGAGAGGGCCCCAGGGTTCCCCGGAGGGGAAACTACAAATCAGTGAGCAGCTCTGCCTGGTGCCTTCATGCATACTTTCCGCATGGGGGTCCAGGCAGTTACTAATGTTCTGGTTCCTATGTTTGGTGTTTGTACTGTGTCCTGTTTGGTGTGTGGGCTCCAGTACATATGCACGGGTTCCAGTCGTGGTGGCTGCGGCAGATAAGTGTGTTGTTCTGGTTCTTACCTGCCGATCCAGTACCTGTTCACGTCTCCTCTTTTCCCTGCGTCTAGGCCAGGTGAGACTAGGGTTGGACGATATCAAAAATATTCCCACGATAACGATATTAAGAAATTTATCGCGATAAATGCCCATTTAGAAGAAAAAAACACTTGGGGCCACAAGGAGACATTATACTGTATGGGGCAGCCACAAGGAGACGTTATACTGTATGGGGGGCCACAAGGAGACGTTATACTGTATGGGGGGCCACAAGGAGACATTATACTGTATGGGGGCAGCCACAAGGAGACGTTACACTGTATGGGGCGGCCACAAGGAGACGTTACACTGTATGGGGGCAGCCACAAGGAGATGTTACACTGTATGGGGCAGCCACAAGGAGACGTTACACTGTATGGGGCAGCCACAAGGAGACGTTACACTGTATGGGGCAGCCACAAGGAGACGTTACACTGTATGGGAACAGCCACAAGGAGACGTTACACTGTATGGGAACAGCCACAAGGAGACCTTACACTGTATGGGAACAGCCACAAGGAGACCTTACACTGTATGGGAACAGCCACAAGGAGACGTTACACTGTATGGGGGCAGCCACAAGGAGACGTTATACTGTATGGGGGCAGCCAGGCAGCCACAAGGAGACATTATACTGTATGGGGACAGCCAGGCAGCCACAAGGAGACATTATACTGTATGGGGACAGCCAGGCAGCAACAAGGAGACATTATACTGTATGGGGACAGCCAGGCAGCCACAAGGAGACATTATAATGTATGGGGACAGTCCAAGGAGACACTATACTGTATGGGGGCCACAAGGAGACGTTATACTGTATGGGGACAGCCAGGCAGCCACAAGGAGACGTTAATTGTTATACTTTTATATGTAATTTTTCACCATTTCGGGTATCTGTAACTAGTCAATTGACTTCTAGTAACAACAAAAACATTACAGGGTTAATTCTGTACCGAAACGAGTGGTTTAAACTTTATATTAGGGATGTCCCGATACCATTTTTTTTAGACCGAGTACGAGTACCGATACTTTTATTTAAGTACTCACGGATACCAATTACCAATACCAATTATAACAATTAAAAAAATAACACATTTATTTTGTGAGAAAAAAACGAAGTGTAGCAGCACAACGGAAAACAGGGGTAAATACCGTTCCTTATTGTGGTGGTGCCTGCCGTGTCTGAAGTCAGTCTCAAACTCCCCCAACTTTAGATGCACTTGTAAAAAACCGCAGCACTCTCCAGTCTTGATTCTCTCAAAGGTTTATTCACCAACACTATGCATAGTGTTGGTGAATAAACCTTTGAGAGAATCAAGACTGGAGAGTGCTGCGTTTTTTTACAAGTACATTTATTTTGTGACCACTGACCGATCGGTTACCATGGCGGCCAGGAAGCTACTGAAGTCCTGGCTGCCATGGTATGTTAGTGAGCAGCATTATACTCACATGCACCGTGGCCACCGGGCGCTCCTTCTTCTGTCTGTGCGGCGCATTGCTAATGCTTATAGCATTAGCAATGCGCCATACAGACCTATGAGAAGAAGGAGCGCCCGGTGGCCACGGCGCACGTGAGTATAATGCTGCTCACTATCATACCATGGCAGCCAGGACTTCGGTACACTGCTGGGACTCCGATCGGAACTGCCCACTGCCACCAATGATGGGGGGGAGGGGGACCCTGTGGCCACTGCCACCAATGATTAATACTGGGGAGGGAGGGGGGGGGCGCACTGCCCACTGCCACCAATGCAGAGACTGAAGAACATTACCGGCACCCGACCTCTGACAGGACGCTGTGATCCGCGCAATTAACCCCTCAGGTGCCACACCTGAGGGGTTAATTGCGCGGATCACAGCGTCCTGTCAGAGGTCGGGTGCCGGGAATGCGAGTCACAGAATTCCTTCCCCCACGCCGAACTGCTGAGAGCGCCGCCGCAAGCCTTGCCTGTCATCTGATTCCGACGTCAGTAGCATTATGGGAGCCTGCATGGAGGAGCTGGGGTAGCCGCTGCGGCCAGCAATTGGTATGGAATCATGCTGGGGCGGGCGCGGACGCAGATTTAGAAGCGGTCAGCGCACATGACCGCTTCTATGACGTCACAAAATACCTTGGTAATTAGGAAACAGCGATATCGCCATATCGCCTTTTTTTAATACCGCGGTATATCGTGATACCGGTATATCGCCAAACCCTAGGTGAGACTCCTGTTCTTATGTATCTTGGAGGAACAGGTTGTCTCAAGCCCTTTCATTATCTGTAGGGCTGTTCAGGGATTCCAGGGTCCTACCATCTGGGTCCGCTCATACGGTGTGAGGAGTCAGGGCCAGGATTAGGGTGGCTGTAGGAGGTGAACTGCTCCCTTTTCCCTGTGTCCAGGCCTAGTTGCTCTTCCCACTTCCCATTGGACCCCCGCCGATCAGCTGTTAGAAGAGGCCTTGAGCGCCGCAGCCTGTTCCTAGGGCAGTGACATCACTGTACATCAGTCACATGGCCTAATGGCATCTCAGCCCCATTCAAGTCAATGGGGCTGAGCTGCAATACCAAGCCCTGCCTGAGGATAAGTCATCATTATCTTTTCCAGGATAACCCCTTTAAAGGAGTGGCTCCATCTTGCCGTTTCCATGGCGTGATAGGGCTCAGGTGGCTGGGCTTACAGAAACAGCCAAGTGGGCCAGCATTCTGCTGTTTCCGCAATTCCTGGCGTTATGGAAGCAGTGTATATTGTTCTAGGCCAGTGATGACGAAGCTTTTAGAGACCAAGTGCCCAAACTGCAACCCAAAACCCACTTATTTATCGCAAAGTGCCAACACTGCAATTTAACCTAACTAATGAGGTCTTAGTTTAGAAAAAATAACTTGTACATTAACATGGGCCGGACTGGGACTTATAAGCAGCACAAACCTCACCAGCCCACAAACATAAAATGGCTGTGATAATGATCTATGTATTATACTGCCCTGTATACATGGTCTCCTTACATACATCCTCCATATGGAGGGCAGAATAATACATAGCTAATTACCTCCTTATCATCTATATATACACTACGCACAAAAAGTTTGGGATATTTGGCTTTCGGGTGAAATTTATTGAAAACGTAAAAAGTTCCCGCTCCAGTGATATTATATCATGAAAATAGGGTATTTAAAGAGGACCTTTCATGGATTTTTTTTAGTTTAGATAAATACCTTTCCTTCCTTGGCTGATGCTGCCACCCTGTCTTTTTTTTTTTTTTAAATATCGCTCCTACGCCCCGCTGTGCCCTCATGCAGTTTTCCCGCTCAGTATGTTAATACTGAGCATCGGTACAGGGAGGAGATTCCAGGGTTTCTCAATGGGCGTCTCCTTCTCTCTGGCTGTGCCGCGATCCAATCACAGCGGAGAGCATCACAGCCAGGAAGAAAAAAAAAAGCTCACCTTCTCCCTGGCTGTGACGCTCTCTGCTGTGATTGGATCGCGGCACAGCCAGAGAGAAGGAGACGCCCATTGAGAAACCCTGGCGTCTCCTTCTCCCTGTACCGATGCTCAGTATTAACATACTGAGCGGGAAAACTGCATGGGGCACAGAGGGGGCGTAGGAGCGATATTAAAAAAAAAAACGCAATTGCGGACAAGAATAGGACATGTTCTATTTTTTTCAGGAGCCGCAGCCCAGAAGGTTCGGGGCCACGCTCCATAAATGCGGATGAGGAGAGCACATAGTGTGCTCTCCGCATCTCTTCCGGCCCCATAGAGAACGAATGGGTCCGCACCCGTTCCAGATATTGCGGAACGGATGCAGACCCATTTGTGGACGTGTAATGGACCCTTAGATGTCGTCTTTGTCTCATGATGTCAAAATGTGAACAGCATGATGAGGAGGACTGTTTAAATACCAATTCTAATTGAACCAGGAAATGTATTGGGTGAGTCAAGGATCAAACACCTGTTGTTTATTTTGCCGTTAAGCTCCTTGTTAGAGAACAGCAAGTTGTGCAAAAAGTACTGAAATATTGAACAGTTGGACATGTGCATTCAAAGGTTTAGAGAAGGTCACATTAAATTCACCTGTAAAGGATAGAGTGCATTTTAGGTTTATCCTGAAATTTCACCCAGAAAGCCAAATATCCCTAACTTTTTGTGAGTAGTGTATATATATCTATATATAGGGTAGTATATCACATAGCTCATCACCTCCTTAAAGGATAACTGTCGTATTTTTCTTTTTTTTTTTGGAGTATTGGATTGTGGTGATTAATATCACCTTGGTGGCCCTATTTCAACTTTTCGCTGTGTATTCAATTACCCCTTAATTCCACATTTTTGTTCCCTGTACAGCCTACTTTTACCTGTGCTTAAAGGGATTCTGTCACCAGGTTTCACCCCCTCCAGATAAAAATATGGTTATGTTCAGGGAGCTTTCACGATTCCTAATGTGGTCTTATAAATGTAATCTGTAGGCTCATTTTGCTAAAAAAAAACGCTATTACTAACCTGTCAATCAACAGAATAAGGTGCCAAGGGGATGTAAATGGCTCCAAGCTGCCGCCCGCACCTGCTGCCGTTCGTGCCCAGCGCCGCCTCATAATCGTCTGTGACGCCTCCTGCTCTCCCTCCCCCCCTCCTCCTCCTGCTGTAACGTCTCCTGCTCTCCCTCCCCCTCCTGTGATGTCTCCTGCTCTCCCTCCCTCCCCCCTCCTCCTGCTGTGACGTCTCCTGCTGTAACATCGCAATGTTACAGCAGGAGGAGGGGGAGGGAGGCTCGAGCAGGAGACGTCACAGGAGGGGAGGGAGAGCAGGAGACGTCACAGGAGGGGGAGGGAGAGCAGGAGGCGTCACAGAAGATTATGAGGCGGCGCTGGGCACGAACGGCAGCTTGGATCCATTTACATCCCCTTGGGCACCTTATTCTGTTGATTGACAGGTTAGTAATAGCGTATTTTTAGCAAAATGAGCCTACAGATTACATTTATAAGACCACATTAGGAATAGTTAAAGCTCCCTGAACATAACCATATTTTTATCTGGAGAGGGTGAAACCTGGTGACAGAATCCCTTTAAAATAGGGTTGCTAGGCATGGTCCATCTATCTGTTGATAGACGGAGCACGCTGCGTGCAAAGGTCACATTACTGACAGCCAGGGACTAAGTAAATGATTAAAGCCAGGTCCTCCCCAGCAGCTGATAACAGTGCCAGGGCTGTGTGCACTTCTCCCTGTCCCTGCGCTTGGCAGATGCTCCCTCACTCAGCAGAGCTGGAGAATGCAGAGTTGAAGCAGCGCACAACAGGGAAGGGAGATCTGCCGTCTGCTCAGTGTATAAATGAAAGCAACATGTGGTAAGAGGACCCCTTTGTGCTGCAGGAGATTAACCCTTTAGGGGGGGAAAGCTCTGGTTACTGACACTTTTGGGGGGCTATTGTTACTGGCTAGTGCATGTGAGGAACTCAATGCATTGTGGGTAATGAGGGCAGGCGGGATTAGCCTCAGGGTGAGGGCAGTGGCGGCCATCTTAACTGAATAGTGACATTGCAGTTTTATGCAGACTGGTTGCGAAGGGCTAAATCTTATTAAATATGGGGTAAGTCAGTCTAATAGTAACTGATTCTGGAATATCATGTTATTAGTAACTACATATATGAAAATCTAAATTAGGGTCTAAATGTGACAGTTTTCCTTTAAAACATCCATATATACATCATCCATATACAGGGTAGTATATTAAATAGCTCATCATCTCCTTACATACATCCTCCAATGGAGGACCTCCATAATATGTAGTCCATATACAGGGCTGAGGCCTACCTACGTCGAATTGGGGGTCCAAAACTGTATAGGAGTCCAGTGCGCGCTGAGGCTGCAGAGGGGAGGGCGGAAGCCGACGTCGGCACTGCTCCCTGCGCATGGCAATGTTGCCAACCGCCCACACAGAGCTAGTGGAGAGCAGGAGCGCTGCCAGCCAGGACGCGTCACTGTGCCTCACATTTAGGCTACATTCACACGACCGTATGTATTTTGCTGTCAGCAAAAAATAGTTTTTTTTTTTTGCCGATCCATTGTAACTATGCCTATCCTTGTCCACAAAACGGAAAATAGGACATGTTCTCTCTTTTGCGCGGCTACGGAGCGGACAGCACACTGTGTGACAGCATATTTTGCGGATTCGCAAAAAATGCAGATCAGATGTGAATGTAGCCTTAAAGAGCGGATTGGTCGGCCCCCAGATTATAATCTGGCCATACGCACGCGCCCACAGAGAGGGCACCGAGTGCCCCCTATGGCACGTGTGCCATAGGTTCACAACTTTTCTAGGCTGTTTGCGTAGCCCCCATTCACTACAAGGGAATGGAATTGGCGAGATGGGACAACCCATTTATCAGGCGCAGACGTACATACGGTACTAGCAATGACTGATGGAAAAACAGGTTCCATTGCTCATTTTTCTCTCAAAAATTTATTTTTTTTAATTCAGCAGGCCTGCTGGCAGTTACACTTTTGCTTTGCACCAGTTCTGATAAAACCTCCTTCAGGAGTCTGAAGGAGGATTCGTCACCGTCTCCTCTCCCTCAGAGGAGGCGCCATATGCACTTTCTGGGGTACAAAAACCACGGGACACCCTCGGGTATGAAGACGGTTCGATATCAGGCGTTTACCATGTTTGGAGTTGCTGAGGATGAGGACAAGGCCTAGCCAGCTGCGATGCAACTGATAAGCCTCTGCTCTAACACACCAGCGGCCTCGCCACATAACCCTGCCGCTTCCGGCCGCCACTGAGCTCAGCTCTACACATGACGTTTTCTTTCGAATCTTCGAAGGAACCAATAGCCGTTCCTCCCCCGCCCACCCCTTTCCAGTGCGCCCGCCTTCGTGACGTCACGCTAACAAAGTTAATAAAAGGCAGTGGCTCTAGCACATTCCAGGGCAGTTCTTACCGAGACTCCTAACTGTCGGTCGGTGAGAATTCAGACGTCTTGGAACCGCTCTCTCTGTGTGGATTTCAACGTTTCTATTGAGCAGTCATGGTAAGTGATGTGAGGGAAGCGCTCCGGCTCTTTGTTAGACATGGCATCCTCTCTGACGCAGGAAGTGCCCCACCTAAACTGTTCACATTATGCCGCCTGAGAGCAGCCGCTCGCGGCGGAGCCTTCAATGGAAGGCGGTTATTAACCCCTTCCGTGCTGCGTAGGTTAATTGGGCGCGCTGTTCCTGAAACTCCTAGCCAGTGGCGGGTAGAGCGCGGCGGGCGCACGTGCTGGGTCACGTGCCGGGTTCCTCCCTTCTAATCCCCATGGTTTTCTGCAGGCATGAGTCACGGAGATGGCGGGGTGTGGGTCTTCGTTGTGAACGTTGTCAGGCTTGTGGGTGGAGTCACGTGACGGTCCTCCGTTAGGCTCTGCAGGCTCCTCGCCATCAGATGTCTGTTGCTGTGTCATGGCGCCCTGCTCATCCTAGTCTAGCCGGCTCCTGTAGAGGTAGCCATCATGATGCTAGTGTGAACACTACTCCTTCTCAGTTATGTTTAAAAAGGGCGTGACATAGGGAAAAATAATTCAATAAGCTTAAATACCGCTGCTACATCAAAGGTGTGACCCCAGCAGAAAGCTTGTGCACATGTGACCGCTGACCCCATTGATTGGCTGTAACGGTCATGTGAAGAAGGGCAGGGTGGTGGTGCAGTGTGCAGCTTATTTCATTGTTTCTAGCGCCTAAGGCGAGGATGGGTGATAAGTATGAGGTCCCCCTCTTGGCATCCCTGCTGTTCAGCGGTTTGAAGAGGCTGGCGTGCCCTGGTGCCGCCTCCTAGACCAGTGACGTCACGTTCATTGGTTGTGCTCTTGGAGCAGCTCAGTCCTATTCAAGTGAATGAGACTTGTCTGCAATACCAGGCACAGCCATTATACAGTGTATGGCACTGTGAGCCCTCTTCACACAGTTGACCAGTGGAGGTGCCAGGAGTGGGGGCCCCCAGCTGGTATAGATGACCTATCCATGGTCCCATTAAGTAGGTATTTCAGGCTCTAGTCCTCACAAGGTCAGATGGAAAGCAGTCTGTGCTCTTTCATAATGTAGAGACATTTATGTGGCAAACCTAAAAGTGTGGGTGACGGTGCAGTTTAGTGTGCCTTTCATTGTGCCCTAAGTGTCTGTGACGGGTATGATCCTGGCAGTATTGTCTGGGGGTGTGGGTATACACGTAGCTTTCTTGTGTGAAGGTGTGAGCTGGAGGATGGTGAAGTCATGGCTTCCCGCTACTTGTCCATGACTCATGATCTACTCACAGTAGAGCGATCACAGCACTTCCGGTTTCTCTGCCGGAGCATACACTGGGTGGGGGGTTGGGATTTTACTGAATAGATCTGATGAGCTGTGTGGTCTTGTGTAATTAGGAGAACAGTGGTCCCCAAGTAGTAATGCTGGTCACACCCGCAGCATAGTTAACCCTTTAATAGCTGCTAACGAGGTGTACATGTAGGCCTTCAGTCACACAGATGGATTCAGTGCACATTCTGTGCTTAGTCACACCCATCAATATAAAGGACTATTGTTATCCACAAGCATGGCCTATAATAGGACCGGCGTGCTGAGATTTGAATGTGTTCACAGCTCCATAGAAATGAATGGGTCAGTGTACCATCTGCAGAAAGATGGAGGTCTTGGGGTCCCCGCTCACACAGAGCCTATTGGTGCGGATGCCTTGCCATAAAGCTGACCACCGCCACAGATCCACCTTCAACTGTGTAAATGTGGAAGTAATAAGATGCCCGCTATGAAACATTTATTTTTGCACACAATGGGCACATTTATGAAGTGGTCTAAAAGAAAGCTGTTGCCCATAGCAACCAAGCATAGCTTTCAGTTTTCAAGAGCAAACCAGATGGTATGAGCCCAAGTCTCCTCTACAGGCTGGCCTTGTACATGAGCATCAGTGTTGTTTAAGGCTAGGTTTTTAGGACTCCTCTGTATTGTCCAGAAACCTGCAGTTCATGTTGAGAGTAGTAGTTCTGTTCTCCTGGCTTGATGTAGGCATGTGCTGGATCAGTATTATAGGTAGGTTTCAGCTATAGTGCGGTTAATCCTGTTGCTGCCGGTCTGGCATTCCTCAGTGAGTCAGTGGAGAGAAATCTGCTGCTTTCAGCCGGTTTATGGAGTAGAACAGAAATTAGTATGTGCAGCATATGATTAAGCCTCGTGGAGCAGAACAATGGGGATCGGCTAACTTGGGAGTGCCAGGGAGACTGGGGGAGAACATTCCTCAATTGAGCTTTGTGTATAATCCTGGAAGCTGCTCGGGGTTGTTGCAAACAAAAGATTTTGAATTTAGATGAGTCACAAATGAGTAGTCTACATTAAAGAGGGATTCCAGGATCTCACCATTAATGGTCCAACCTCAGGATGATACAATATGTAATCGATGGGGTGTGACGCCCTGCACCTCTAGTGCTGGAGCTAGTCGGTCAGCTGATCAGGGGTGTTGGACCCTTGCCAGATATTAATGCCACTTTAAAAGGGTTGTCCACCTCCGGGATCTTTTGGGCAGATCCCTCTGCATGGCCGCACCTGATACTGGATCACCGGTTGTTGGGTTCCGGCTCCTTTGTTCTCTGCTGCCGTAGCAGTGATGTCCCACTTGAGTCACGCTGACATGATAGACATGCCACTGCAGCAATTGATTGGCTACAGAAGCCATGTGACCCGCAGGGGGCCAGAAACCAGGTCCCCTGTGGGGAGTCTGCACAAAAAGCGTCAGGAGTAAACAAACCCTTTAAAAGGGGGTTCTCCCAAGTTATTTTCTATTAATATCAGATCGGTGGGAGTCAAACACCTGCCACTCCCTGCCGATCAGCTGTTTGAAGAGTAAACTGCACGCTTTGCCAGCGCTTTCATTGTTTACCTGCTCGCCATCGCAACGACAGCGGTGTAATTACAAGGAGCTGTCCAATTCACCTCAGTGGGACTGCTCTGTCCTATTCCAGTGAAGAGGATTGGTCATCAATATAAAGAAAGCGGACAACCCCTTTAAGTTGGTTGACTCCGCCCAAAAGTAGCTTTGACTGAGCCAATGCCAATCAATGATTGGATAAGGCAGGGTTCACATCAGGTTTTATGCCTTTGACGTATGTTAGAAAAAGGATTCAAAAATGTTCTTGTATCTGGCACAGTCCGGTAAAAAATATACTTTTTTCACAATGGAACTGTATGGCATCAGTCTGAGGCATCCGTTTAACAGATCAGATTTTTGTGTACATTAACACTTTCACGCCCGATGACGTACATGTACATCATCGGACAGGTGTTTATGGCGAGGCGGGTGGCCGCCTGCTTCTAATAGAAGACACCTGCGGCTCATGTCCGCATCCGGCAGTAATGCCGATTGCGGCTATTTAACCCCTCAATCCCGAACACTGCATCTGAGTGCGCTGAAAACCAAAAGCGCGCCCTTTCGGTTATGCTCCAGCTCCCCCGTGTGGCGATCAGAGGAGCCAGAGCTTGTGTGCAGAGGCCCTGTCTTTGGAGCACTTGCCTGTAATAGGGCTCCATAGGAAAGTAGTAAAATCATCATAGATTCCAATGCAGGTGCATTGGAGTCTATGATCATAGCAATCAGATTGTTATAGTTCCCTATGGGAACTATAAAAAAAGTAAAAAACACCCTTTTCCCAAAATAAAAGGACAAACAAAATACACATCAGGGGTGTCGCTATGTGCAAAAACACCCATAGTATAAAAATATATTCCCCATACGGCAAACAGCAAAACGGAAAAAGGCGTCCAAATGGCCGATTGGCTGTTTTTACAGCCTTAGCTGTAATATTTTCTGTATTGAGACCAGGAAGTATAGACTGGCAGGGGTGCGAGGTAAGCCATTTTGTGACCCTTGCTTCAAAAATTGTACTGGACAGTTGACCCCTTTAACTATTGGCAGCCTTAAAATAACATTTAGTTCAGGAGGCGGGTGTGGCACCTGAGAGGTTAACTGCTGCTAATCGCAGCTCCCTGCCAGCACCAGCCTCTGGGATTTGTATTAAACATTTACACTCATTGGTGGCAGCAGCACAGGGGGGGAGGGGGAGACTGCTTCCTTCTCTCCTGTGCTGCTGAGAACACTGAGCGCGCTGAGAGCATCGCGTTCCTTGTTCTGATACTAGACTGCGCAATAGCGAAGCCTAGTATCGAAAAAAGGCAAATCCTGGTATCGAGGTCGATACCAGGCAAAAGTATCAATTGGGTATTGAAAATCCGATACCTGAAACAACTCTACATAGGACTGCCTCCTGGACTTCACAGCCCAGAATGAGCAGGAATATAGATGTATAAGGCTACTTTCACACTAGCGTTAATATTTTCTGGTATTGAGATCTGTTATAGTCTCAATACCGGAAAAATCTCTTCCGTTTTGTCAATGGGGACAGAACAGAGTGCTCCAAAATGCATTCCGTTCTCATACCGGAGAGAAAACCGAAGCATGCTGCGGTTTGCTTTCCGTCCTGGGATGCGGAGCAAAACTGATCCATCATGACCCACAATGCAAGTCAATGGGATGGGGACGGATCTGTTTTCTCTGCCACAATAGAAAACTGATCCGTCCCCCATTGATTTTCAATGGAGTTCATGACTGATCCGTTTCGACCATGTTAAAGATAATACAACCGGATCTGTTCATAATGGATGCAGATGGTTGTATCATTGACGGAAGCGTTTTTGCTGAACCTGGACATACCCTTATTTTCACCCAGGCAGCCCCCCTGAGGCTAGCATTGGAGCATCTCATGCCCCGATGTACTCTCTTGCCCTGCACTAAATCGAGCAGGGCAAGGTCTCCTTTGTTTTCAATAACACACTGACGGGGCAGAAACTTCCGCCCGGCAGTGTTTGGTGACGTCACTGGCTCTGATGGGCGGGCTTTAGCACTGCCCTAGCCGTTTTACTGGCTAAGGCAGCGCTAAATCCTGCCCATCAGTGGCTGTGACGTCACCGGGCTTCCTGGCAGCCCCATGGAGAGCCCTGGTACTTCACCAGATCTCCAAAAAATGCCTTTGCCCTATGTGATTTAGCGGAGGGCATCAGGGGGGCTGCCGGAGTGAAAATGGAGGAATGTCCAGGTTCAGGAACCTGGACAACCCCTTTAAGTTTGTTTCACCAAATATTTTTCTACGGCACTTTATATCAGCAGTCAGCAATCTTTGGCACTCCAGCTGCTGTGAAACCAACTCCCAGCTTGTATGCTTGCTCCCCGGCTGTTATAGAAGCAGGAGAACGGAAAGGACAGATTCTGCACATAACTGAGCCTACAGACCCCATAGACTATAATGGGGTCCGTTATGTTTCCGCTCAGATGATTTTGGAGCGGAGACAAAAGTTGTGCGTGCAGGGCTTTTGTCTCCGCTCCAAAATCATCTTCTGAGTGGAAACCTAACAGACCCCATTATAGTCTATATGGGGTCTGTAGGCTCCGTTTGGCTCAGTTATGTGCAGAATCCGTCCTTTCCGTTCTCCTGCTCCTATAACGGAAAGGCTGAACGCTGATGTGAACTCAGAGGTGCCCATTTGGCTGTGATCTGCTCTTTAGGAAGACAGCTGAAAACTGACATGCTGAGGGCTTGTTTCCCTTTGTTTTACTGAAGTGATCAAACCCCCACCAATCCCAACTTCTAGGACACATCAAAAATTTTAGCAAACTGATGTTACTCTTTAATGACCAAATGCTTTGCAGAGATTATAAAAAGGAGTCTCTTTCTCATTTGGGGTGCAGTCTGATTTGACTGTATTGTAGAGTTATAATCTGTTTCTCTTTGCAGCGTGAGTGTATCTCCATACATGTTGGTCAGGCGGGTGTACAGATTGGTAACGCCTGCTGGGAGTTGTACTGCCTGGAACATGGCATCCAGCCTGATGGACAGATGCCCAGCGACAAGACCATTGGAGGAGGCGATGATTCCTTCAACACTTTCTTCAGTGAGACTGGAGCTGGCAAACATGTCCCTAGGGCTGTGTTTGTGGACCTGGAGCCTACAGTTATTGGTAAGTAGATCTATACAGTGTGTCCCACAGTTGTTCAGGAGTTGCAGTGTTGTGAATGGAGTTTACTTGATTTAGAAGTATGATTACACGTTTGCATTGTTTGATCTACAGATGAGGTACGCACTGGCACATACCGCCAGCTTTTCCATCCCGAGCAACTGATCACTGGAAAAGAAGATGCTGCCAACAACTATGCCCGTGGTCACTACACTATTGGCAAGGAAATCATTGATCTGGTGCTTGACAGAATCCGCAAACTGGTAAGTGACTATTCTTGTAGTGAGGGGGTGACTGTTACCTGCAGCCTCTGGCGTTAACCCTGAGAACAGAGACGGAAGCATAGCTTTCTTTGATAAGTCACAGTAACATGGAATTGCCACAATGCTTTGAACAGAGTTGTGAATCTGGCTTCATTCTCAGTGATGGCTCCGGTGGCTGCAGGTAACAGTTGATCATTGGGGATATCTGATCCTGACCTATCCTCAGAATAGATATCAATATTGACCCAGAAAACACCTTTAAATTGTTTCTCATTCAAATGTTTCTTTTCCACAGGCTGATCAGTGCACAGGTCTTCAGGGTTTCCTGGTCTTCCACAGCTTTGGTGGTGGGACTGGTTCTGGCTTCACCTCTCTGCTGATGGAACGTCTCTCTGTTGATTATGGAAAGAAGTCCAAGCTGGAGTTCGCCATCTACCCAGCTCCCCAAGTGTCCACTGCTGTTGTTGAGCCCTACAACTCCATCCTGACCACTCACACCACACTTGAGCACTCTGACTGTGCTTTCATGGTAGACAATGAGGCCATCTATGACATCTGCCGTAGAAATCTAGACATTGAGCGCCCAAGTTACACTAATCTTAATCGCCTTATTAGTCAGATAGTGTCCTCCATCACGGCTTCTCTTAGATTTGATGGAGCCTTGAATGTAGATCTGACAGAGTTCCAGACTAACTTGGTGCCCTATCCTCGTATCCACTTCCCTCTTGCCACCTATGCCCCAGTTATCTCTGCAGAGAAAGCTTACCATGAGCAGCTGACAGTAGCAGACATAACCAATGCTTGCTTTGAGCCAGCCAACCAGATGGTGAAATGTGACCCACGTCATGGTAAATACATGGCTTGCTGCCTGTTGTACCGTGGTGATGTGGTGCCCAAAGATGTCAATGCAGCTATTGCCACCATCAAGACCAAGCGTAGCATCCAGTTTGTGGACTGGTGTCCAACTGGTTTTAAGGTTGGTATTAACTATCAGCCACCAACTGTGGTTCCTGGTGGGGATCTGGCCAAGGTACAGCGTGCTGTGTGTATGCTGAGCAACACCACTGCTATTGCAGAGGCCTGGGCTAGGCTGGACCATAAGTTTGACCTTATGTATGCCAAGCGTGCCTTTGTGCACTGGTATGTAGGTGAGGGTATGGAGGAGGGAGAGTTCTCTGAGGCCCGTGAGGACATGGCTGCCCTGGAGAAGGATTATGAAGAAGTTGGGGCAGATAGTGCTGAAGCAGAGGATGAAGGCGAAGAGTATTAAACCTTTTAAAACATTTGAATTATGCCTTTTTCTTCCCCTGAAGTTAAAGTTCACCATCTTGTATGTTTTTTTTAAATAAAGTTCCATTTTAAATATGGCTCCTAAATAAGTGAGGACTGTTGAATTTAAACTTGCATAAGCTGCTAAAATCTTACACTAGTAGACAGCGCAGTGTAAATTACCATCTGCAATGGCTTAAAAGGGTTGTCTTATCTCACCATTAAATAGCTTCCCGTGCTATGCTTTTTATATAGCTCCCATGCACAGCAATGGGAGCTACTGAAACAGAGGCGTACCGGCCTGCTGCACTGTTCCCCAGGTGCTTGGCGTTTGCTGCTTAGTCTCATGTCTCCTTGGTAACGGCAAGATGGGACATCCGTTTTAAAGGGAACCTGTCACCATGAAAATGTAAGCTACAGGCACCATATTATAGAGCAGGTGGAGCTGAGCAGATATGTTATGGGAACTATAGGATTCAGCATAACTTGGAATTTATTCATCTGGGCTTTGAAGTCCAGGAGGTGGTCCAATCAGTGATTGACAGCTATCTGTGTATACACAGTAATAGAAGGAAGGCTGTCAGTCACTGGCTCAAACACCATGTTCAATGTGACAGGTATAGCACTTTCCATTGAGAATGCAAAACCTGCAGATGCCCTAGGCTGTAAAGTGCTTGTTTTGCAGTTCTTGGTCATACCTTAACACAGGTCTTCAAATCAGTTTCATTTTTTATTTTTACTCTAATGTTTGAAGCTACTTAGTTTACAGGAATTTTCATTTGGAGTACTGTGAAATAAATAGTAGCATTACAGCGGGTAATTAACTGTTAGAGCGGGAGTACTGAGGCGCATAGTGCATAAAAACCACTTCTCCCACCAAATATCTCATCATAAACTATGCTAGCAGCAGCCCATTTACCAATTGCAAACTGGAAATCTGACTTCCCTTCCACTTTACATTTATTTAAAAAAAAAGACCAATTAGTAAGATTAGAGGAGATTTAGTTAGCCTGGTCCTCACACAGACTGACTCATGTATCCTGCCCAGACGTATACAACTCATAGTACAAACCTATATCCTGTCTTACTCTACAGAACAAATCTAAATACATGCTTTTCTATAAGGGCATCTGTCACTGGCTGACCTGTTACATGTGCGCCTGGCAGCTGTGCACATCTGTTGGTCCCATGTTCATATGTCCTGCATTGCTGAGAAAAATGAAGTTTTAATACATGCAAATGAGCCTTTTGAGGCAATGTGAGAGTTGCTGTTACACCTAATGACTCTGCAACTGCTGCTCCCTCTCCACATGGAAAAACATCATACTGCCTGGTCCTGTTAAAGTGGAGAGGACTTGGCAGTTGTAGGGAAAGTGGAGCCTCTAGGTGTAACAGCAACGCTCCGTTGCTCCTAGAGGTTCATTTTCATATAGTAAGATTTTTCTCAGCAATGTGGACACATGAATATGGGACCAACACAGATGTCTTCAGCTGCCAAGTGCACATGTAACAGGTCAGCCAGTGTCATAGGTACAAATCTGCTGAGATGCCTTAAGTCTTGTACAGATGCTCACATCACGATAGCAGACTCTTTATTTTCTTACCATTCTACCTTCCATCAGTAGTAGTAGCTATAAATTATACTGTTTGAAAATGTAATAGTTACTAGTGGTGATAAACTGAGTAACTTCAAAATGCTTAGCCTACATTATTGTCTGAACATTGAAACATTTCATTTCTAACAACTTTAATGTATCGCAATTCACTTGCTATAATTGTGTTTTTTTTTCTTGGTTTCAAAACAATTAATAAACAGTTTATTTTAAAATATATCTACTTGCCCTTAAAATGTGTACAGGGGTTTTGGACGCTAAATATAAAGGTTTTCTGGAATTTTGATACTGATGACCTATCCTCTTGATGGGTCATCAGTATCTGATTCAGTGGGGGTCCAAAACTCGGGACCCCCGCTGATCAGCTGTTGAAGGCATCGTTCCTGTGAGTGCTGTGACCTTCTCCATGCTTGCTAAGCACAGCGGCGTCCATTTTGTAGCGGCTGTGCTTGGTATTGCACTCAGCCCCTTAGAAGTGAATGGGGACGCTGTCGGCCATACCTGTAATTACACCTGCTCACCACTGCAATTTCTGCAGTGAGCAGGTTAACAGAGCAGAGAAGGCAGCACTTTTGAGTGCTGCCTTCTCTTCAAACAGTTGATCAGCAGGGTTCCAGGAGTCAGACCCCCACCTATGATATTGATGACCTATCCTAAGGTTAGGTCAAGAGTTAAAACCAGACAACCCCTATAATTTTTGAGTCAAACTCTGGTACACATATTAAGGGTGGCTCTGCACTGTAGATTTGTGCAAAAATTATCTGCATACTCTTATCGAGTTTTTGGTGGATTTTGTACAGATCTCAGCAGGATGACTTACACACTTGCAGTTCTGAGTGAAGTTAAATTCAGATTTGCCCTGTTCGGTCTTTGAATTGCATCTGCGTAGGTACTGTAAAATACATCCATGTTCCAGCTGTCTCTTGGGCCTTAGGCTACTTTGACACTAGTGTTTTTGCTGGAACCATCAGGGTTCTGCAGAAAATGCTTCAGTTACTGATAATACAACCGTCTGCATCCGTTATGAACGTATCCGGTTGTATTATCTTTAAATGGGTTGTCTGGGTTCAGAGCTGAACCCGGACATACCCTTTTTCATCCAGGCAGCCCACCTGAGGCTAGCATCGGAGCATCTCATGCTCCGGTGTGCTCCCTTGCCCTGCGCTAGATCGGGCACGGGCTCTTATGTTTATCATAACACACTGCCGGGCTGATGTCACCAGCTCTGATGGGCGGGCTTTAGTGCTGCCCTAGCTGTTTTACTGGCTAGGGCAGCGCTAAAGCCTGCCCATCAGTGCCGGTGACGTCACCAGGCTTCCTGGCAGCCCCATGGAGAGCCCCAGTATGTCACTGGAACTTCTAAAAATACCTTTGCACTGTATGAACTGCTCCGATGCTCAAGTCAGGGGTGCTGCCTGGGTGAAAATGGAGGCATGTCCGGGTTCAGTTCTGAACCCAGACAACCTCTTTAACATAGCAAGGATGGATCAGTTTTCTATTGTGGCAGAGAAAACTGATCTGTGCCCATTGACTTGCATTGGGGGTCATGCCGGTTCCGTATTGCTCCACATCCCAGGATGGAAAGCAAACTACATGTTTGGGTTTGCCCTCCGGTATGGGAACGCAACTAAATGGAACAGAATGCATTTTTCTTTTATTGAGATCCTATGACTTATCTCCATACCGGAAAACTAAAACGCTAGTGTGAAAGTAGCCTTAGACTATGTATCAGGTACTGTTCACCAAAGTACATAAGGGTGGATGCCAACTGTTGATGTGGGAACTTCTGAGTTGTGGAAATCGTGTAGTTCCTGCCTTAAAGGGAACCTGTCATTAACTTTATGCTGCCCATAGTAACCGCAGAATAAAATAGACTGCTGAAATCAAGTCACCTGTCATTTATAGTTTGGTGGAATTCTTGTTCTGCTGACAGTCTGTTGAGGCCCCCCCCCCCCCCCCCCCCCCCCCCTCCATTAACGTTTCAGTACCTTTTGTTTTAAAGCTAGCATAAAAAGCATACTGGAAAGTTTTTCTTTCTTTTTTACTCCTGGCTTCAAAACTGAATTAGGTCTTAGAATCCTTGCTAATAGAGGAACTACATCCACTGCTGCTGTACAGGCTCTGCAAGCTGTGTGAGCCCTTGTCCTGTGACCAATAAAAGTATGTGCAAATGTGGCATTTTCTTGCTTTTTTTAATCAAAATGTTTGTCAAGGAATGTGCATGCAGTGTCGGACTGGGGTGTCTAGGGCCCACCAGTAAAATTAATTCTAATGGCCACTCTGTACATAAAAGGCAGCAAGATGATTATAGGTGCCCCAGCAACATCTTCACGAATGTGGAGGAAAGGGTACTGGCTGAGCTGCATCTATACTAGAGATGAGTGAATCAAATCCCATGAAGTGGCATTCAATCCAAATTTCAGGATAATTTGTTTCGCCTTGAAGCAGAATTTCCTCGTGCTTCATGTTAGCGAATCAATTTAACCTGAAATAGTGTAAACAAAAAAAAAAATCATACTTGCCTATTTGCTCGCGATGGGCCGCCATCTTGATTTAAGATTTTGGCTGAAATCCCTGTGTGCAGTGATGTATGACGTCACCCCACTGGCTGGCATCATGATGTAATTTTGCGCCAGATCTTCAAGCCGGCCTGTTGTGAGCAAATGGAGGCAGTAAGTTTATAAAAATAAATGTATGTTAATTTTATACTCGGATACCGTGATAATGTATGAATGTGGCATTTGGGGGCACTATCGCAGCTCCCTGTCATTGCACCCGCTACTTACAAAAAAAGGGGCTTCGTCACAAAGGTTTTTTTTTTTGTCAAATTGGCCAAATGGAACTTTTAAAAAATTCGCTAATCTGTACCTGGAAGTCATCTCGGCTACCTGACGCATCTATAATAATAGACTGGGTGGTTTGTTAAAGGGGTTGACCCTACTGGGATATTGATGGCATATCATTCACTAGCATGTCAATGTCAGAAAAGTGCAGATCCCACCTCTGGCACCTATCGCCAAAACAGGGCCACTGAAGTGAACGCTCGTGCAGCCACCCTCTCCACTATGGGAGTTCCCAAAAATGGCCAAGCACTGGCTCTGCTATTCCCAGCAGTTGCAGAGCATTGAATGAAGAGCATGCTGAGTATAAGCAATGTGCTCTCCGTTACTTCCGTGGCCCTGTTCTGGAAATACGCATGGGTCCTAGAGGTGTGACTTGCACCTATCTGACATTGATGGCATAACCTAGCAATATGCCATTAATGTTTGAGATGGGCTAACACCTTTAAATAGGCTTCCTAATTTATATATAGATGTAGGCTAGTTGAAATTTTGTGATTGGGGGATTTATCTGTGGATAGATGTTACAGAATTTTCTGTGAATTATTTTTTTTTGCCATGGAACTTTTTCTACTGCATTTGCGTGGATATTTGCAAGCCAAGGGACAGTTGCAGAAATATTTTGCTGTGGTTTCCACCCTTGTAATTACATTGTGTGTTACATCAGAGTCTAGCCAGTTATGGTACATTTGAGAAGAATAGTGATGCATGTACCTGATTGGGGAAATATGTAATACTGTACAATGCCCAGTATGTACAGTCTAAGGAACGGTCTCTCAAAAACTACTGAAAAAAAAAACCTGCTTCCTCTATCCCCACCGATCACCTGTTATTACTGATGGAAGCCGCATCTCGCTATACATGGCATAGAATTGCGCACCATCTATTGCAAGAGTCTAGGGGGGGGGGGGGTCATCTATTAAAACCACAGTTTTAGACACCGGTCTTCATAACCCTATATCTGGTGGCGGATCCACCGAAGTTATGAAGAGGCGTCGGCATCTACATAACTTGTGCATCCAGCGCCAGTACGAAATGTAAGCCAGCTTCCTAGCTGTCTTACATTTAGACCATTTTCTACGCCTTAAACAGGCATACAAAATGATAAATGAGACTGGCCTCTGACCCTTCCACACAGGGCAATTGCTTCAGATCGCTGAATAGTCTGGATTCCCTGCTTCAAATAGCTGAATAGTCTGGACTCCAGACTGGGGGACAGACTTCCTGGATTAGGAGTCCCTGCTCTGACTGTATTGCTGTGTATTTAAAGAGGACCTTTCACTAGTTTAAAAATTAGGAGTCCCAGGCTATGAGCTGTGCGCTACGATTGGCCAGCGCTGCAGCAAGGGACAACCCTAATACAAAAACTCTGCCCAGTACAACAGAGGGAGCGCAGACACCGGAGCCTATACCGGGCGAAAATGTCTCTGTGGGGATTTCAAACTCATAACAATCTACATTAATGTCAAGAACCTTAACCACTGAGCTATAGAGCTGAAAAACCTCATAGAAGTGTCTCTTGCATTAGGTATTCATATACAGAAGTATTACATAAAATAAAATGATACTTCTGATATATAAATGCATAATGCGTGGGAAACTACTATGAGGGGTTCTAGCCATAACATAGTTACAGTAATTTAACATGGAGCTCTATAGCTCAGTGGTTAAAAAGGACCTTTCACCACTCCTGACATCCCTATTTTATTAGCTTCATGTATTCCCCATGTAATAACAATTCTGGAACATCTATTCTTATAGCTCTATGTTGTGCCGTTCCTTTCTTATTTCTACTAGAATTTATGAATGAATTGCTAGCAGTAAGGGAATTGCTAGTCTGCAGTAAGGGAACAGAGGGGTGGTACAAGTGATGCATGAAAACCAATGCACATGTACACAGCCCCATTGAAAAATAATGGGTGGGGGGGGGGGGCGTGGCCAACTTCCGGCATGAGCACACGCATCTGAGTGTAGCTCTGAGTCCCGTTAAGAATCTTGCTCCATCCTGATTAACCACCTCCGGACCGCTGTACGCACAGACGCGTCCTGGAGGTGGTTTTTTCATTCCGAGTGGACGCGCCGGGGCGTCCTCTCGCGAGATTTCGGTCACAGCCGGCCCGCGCATGCGCATCGCGGGCCGGCAAAAGTTTGAGGACAATTGCATCAGCAACCTGCCAGCCAATGATCGTCGCTGGCAGGTTGCTGATTTTTAAAAAATCGAATCACAAGCCATATAACAGATCATATTAGTAAATATGATCTGTTATATGGCTTCTCTGCTCCTCTGCTGGTCGTTTTCGTCGGTTGGATCCAGCAGAGGAGCAGACTTCACAGTGAGTACACCAAACACTACACCTTAGCCCCAGATCACCCCCCTGCACCCCAATTAACCCTTTGATCGCCCCTGTCAATCACTAGTGAAAGACAAAAAGTGATCAGTGTAAACTGTCACTTTTTTTTTTCACTAGTATTGGCTGCTAGGTTTTAGGGATAGTTTAGGCCCCTTGGTTAGGAAGTTAGCGTCAGTTAGCGCCCACTGCACCGCAGTCACTTTTATTCGCTGATTAGCGTATCGCTAATCAGCATTTGTACTTTTATAGTATCTGTAAGTGATCAAAACTGATCACGGTCAGATCTATAATTGTATTAGTGTCACCTTAGCTCGCCCTCCACCCAAAACGCAGTGTTTGCCCGATCAGGCCTGATCGGTCGCCCACACGTGCGTTCACCCACGCCCGCCCCACCGCAGTGACAAAAAATTATTATTTTTTGATCACTGCACATTCACTTTACACGCACTGCGGCGATAAAAAAAATCAGTTTTGATATTTTTTATCAACCGCAGCGGCCTCTGGTACTTCGCTAGCCTCCCCTTTGTAAGACAGGTTTGCTTTTTTTCTTGGGTAGTCTCAGGGAATACCCCTAAATTTAGTAGTCCAAAATGTCAAACAGGGGTATTCTTCTGAAGAGGCCTACAGGATTCTGACCCAGTCGGATGAGGAATGGGAACCCTCATCTGAGGAATCTAGCGGGTCAGAATATGAACCTGTGGAAAGCAGTGGCTCTCTGACCCAAAGTTTGGACGAGGAGGTGGAGGTCCCTGACAGCACCAGGCGTACCCGGCCCCGTGTCGCTAGACCACAGGTTACGCAGGATCCGCTTCAAGAGCAGCAGAGTGGGGCTGGCGCTGCCGGATCAAGTGGTGAGGCATACACCAGCAGCGCAGCCCTTCCTGGACCTAGTACCAGCACTGCCGTACAACCTGTTGAAGTAGCGAGCACCAGAAGGGCAGTTGAAGCTGGTACGGTGGCACGTGCAGTAGTTACCCCGTCGCAGCCACCGCACAGACAGGCCTGTAGAGCCCCTAGAATCCCTGAGGTGCTGGCAAACCCTGATTGGCAGTCACCAACTTCAGCCGCACCTGTAGTACCCCCTTTCACCGCCCAGTCTGGAGTTCGGGTTGAGACTGCTCAAATCGGTTTGGCCCTTGGATTTTTTGAGCTGTTCTTGACTGCGGAGCTCTTGGACTTAGTCGTGGCAGAGACAAACCGGTATGCCACACAATTTATAACCGCAAACCCGGGAAGCTATTATGCCCAGCCTTTCCGGTGGAAACCAGTCCAAGTTTCCGAACTTAAAATTTTTCTGGGCCTTCTCCTCAACATGGGTCTAACTAAAAAGCATGAATTGTGGTCATATTGGTCCACGAACCCAATTCATCACATGCCCATGTTCTCTGCTGCTATGTCCAGGACACGATTTGAGACCATCCTGCATTTTAGCGACAACACCACCTCCCGTCCCAGAGGCCACCCAGCTTTTGACCGGCTCCACAAAATTCGGCCCCTCATAGACCATTTCAACCAGAAATTTGCAGATTTGTATACCCCTGAGCAAAACATCTGTGTAGACGAGTCCCTAATACATTTTACCGGGCGCCTTGGCTTCAAACAATACATCCCAAGCAAGCGTGCCCGGTATGGGGTCAAATTGTATAAGCTCTGTGAAAGGGCCACAGGCTATACCCACAAATTTCGGAACTATGAGGGAAAAGATCAGACCCTGGAGCCGGTCGGTTGCCCTGACTACCTGGGGAGCAGTGGGAAGACAGTCTGGGACTTGGTGTCACCCTTATTCGGCAAGGGGTACCATCTTTATGTGGACAATTTTTACACAAGTGTGGCCCTCTTTAGGCATTTGTTTCTAGAATGGATTTGCGCCTGTGGCACCGCGCGAACTAGTCGCGTGGGCTTCCCCCAACGGCTCGTTACCACCCGTCTTGCATGGGGGGAGAGGGCTGCCTTGTGTAATGAAGAACTGCTCGCGGTGAAATGGAGAGACAAGCGTGACGTTTACATGCTCTCCTCCATTCACGCAGACACGACAATCCAAATTGAAAGGGCAACCCGTGTGATTGAAAAGCCCCTCTCAGTCCACGACTATAATGCGCTCATGGGAGGGGTGGACTTCAATGACCAGATGTTGGCTCCCTATTTAGTTTCCCGCAGAACCAGACGCTGGTATAAGAAGGTGTCTGTATATTTAATTCAATTGGCGCTGTACAATAGTTTTGTTCTCTACAGTAAGGCTGGGAGAACACGATCTTTCCTCAAATTCCAGGAAGAGATCATCGAGAACCTCCTTTACCCAGGAGGTTCCGTGGCCCCATCCACCAGTGTAGTTAGCCGTCTACACGAGCGACATTTCCCCAGTGTCGTTGCTGGTACCTCAACCCGACCGCCACCCCGAAAAAAATGTCGTGTCTGTAGCAGGAGTGGAATAAGGCGTGACACCCGCTATTTCTGTCCTGACTGCCCTGACCACCCTGCCCTATGCTTAGGAGAGTGTTTCCGGAAGTACCACACACAGGTACACCTAGCATAGGGATTGCATCTCACAGGACAGGCACACAGGGCTATTAGGGCCCTTTTACTCACAGCTGCTGCAAACTTCTCCTTTCACCTGGGATAAAGTGCATAACGTACTTCGCCACATCTTTGGGCGATTTGCGCTTTGCACATTGTCCCATGGGGAAGGAGAGGTTTGTTCTATAAAGGTAAAAAAAACGAAACAAAAAAAAAAATTACCGGTAAGTAAAAAAGTTAAAAAAAAGTTAATATGTTCTGTTCTGAAGTTAATAAATTTATTGCGTTGCGGCCTGTTTTTTTCTTTTTTGTTTTGTTTTTTTTACCTTCCAGGTGGACCAACCGATCGACTAGCTGCAGCACTGATGTGCATTCTGACAGAAGCATTGTCGGTGTATACTGCCCTGGCATTCTAGGGGCCCAAATGTGTGGTAAGGAGTTTGAAATCAAATTCTGTAAAAAATGACCAGTGAAATCCGAAAGGTGCTCTTTGGAATGTGGGCCCCTTTGCCCACCTAGGCTGCAAAAAAGTGTCACACATGTGGTATCTCCGTATTCAGGAGAAGTTGGGGAATGTGTTTTGGGGTGTCATTTTACATATACCCATGCTGGGCGAGATAAATATCTTGGTCAAATGCCAACTTTGTATAAAAAAATGGGAAAAGTTGTCTTTTGCCAAGATATTTCTCTCACCCAGCATGGGTATATGTAAAATGACACCCCAAAACACATTCCCCAACTTCTCCTGAATACGGAGATACCACATGTATGGCACTTTTTTGCAGCCTAGGTGGGCAAAGGGGCCCATATTCCAAAGAGCACCTTTCGGATTTCACTGGTCATTTTTTACAGAATTTGATTTCAAACTCCTTACCACCCATTTGGGCCCCTAGAATGCCAGGGCAGTATAACTACCCCACAAGTGACCCCATTTTGGAAAGAAGAGACCCCAAGGTATTCGCTGATGGGCATAGTGAGTTCATGGAAGTTTTTATTTTTTGTCACAAGTTAGTGGAATATGAGACTTTGTAAGAAAAAAAAAAATAAAAATCATCATTTTCCGCTAACTTGTGACAAAAAATAAAAAGTTCTATGAACTCACTATGCCCATCAGCGAATACCTTAGGGTGTGTACTTTCCGAAATGGGGTCATTTGTGGGGTGTTTGTACTGTCTGGCCATTGTAGAACCTCAGGTAACATGACAGGTGCTCAGAAAGTCAGAGCTGCTTCAAAAAGCGGAAATTCACATTTTTGTACCATAGTTTGTAAACGCTATAACTTTTACCCAAACCATTTTTTTATTTACCCAAAAAATTTTTTTTATCAAAGACATGTAGAACAATAAATTTAGAGCAAAATTTATATATGGATCTCGTTTTTTTTGCAAAATTTTACAACTGAAAGTGAAAAATGTCATTTTTTTACAAAAAAATCGTTAAATTTCGATTAATAACAAAAAAAGTAAAAATGCCAGCAGCAATGAAATACCACCAAATGAAAGCTCTATTAGTGAGAAGAAAAGAAGGTAAAATTCATTTGGGTGGTAAGTTGCATGACCGAGCAATAAACGGTGAAAGTAGTGTAGGTCAGAAGTGTAAAAAGTGGCCTGGTCTTTCAGGGTGTTTAAGCACTGGGGGCTGAGGTGGTTAAATAACAGCCGCAAAAATAGCGTGGCAGGTGCAGAAGAGGAGGGGAACCACCCGCAGGAGGAAGATGAGCCTAAGCAAGGCACAAGCCGCGGCGGATCGGCTCAAAGAATATGCCAGAGCCGAAAGCTAATATGGCGCCGCGACTCGTGGCAACCCGAACCTACAAGACCCTCCCAGCGAGGAAGAACCCGAACTCTCGCCTAAAGTAGCTCATGAGCAACTAATGGCTGCTATTTCTATGTGTCAGACCTCCCTCACGAGTAAAATCGAGGAGGTGAAGGTGGATGTTGGGCTCCTCAGACACGCTGTGCAGCAGCTGAGAGAGAGGGCGAGACAGATGGAGCACAGGGTATCTGAGCTGGAGGATATCACCCGACCAATGCAGGTTAAACTGTCGGATCTGGAGAAGAAAGTACATCTGTGGCAGCAGAAATGCGACGATCTGGAGAATAGATCCAGACGTAATAATGTCCGAATCCTAGGCTTTCCGGAAAGAGCAAAAGGATCGGATCTGGCGACCTTCATAGAAAAATGGTTCAAGACCACGTTCCCTCAGGCTGCGTTTTTGGCGATATACGCCGTGGAGAGGGCTCACAGAGACCCGGCAAGACCTCCTCCCCCAGGTGCTCCTTCCAGACCCCTGCTAGCCAGACTCCTGAACTGGAAGGATAGGGATCTGCTACTCAACCTGGCCAGATCCGTGCAGGACATATCTTACAATAACTCAAGGATATCACTGTTTCCCGACTTCTCGGCTGAGTTACAGAAAAAGAGATCCACCTTTGTTGCCGTCTAGAAAGCTCCGAGAGCTGAATATCCAGTACTCCATGTCGTATCCTGGCCGACTTCGGATTGGTGATGGCGGGAAATCCTTATTTTTCAATGATCCGAGGGAAGCTGACGAGTGGATAGCCAGCAGACCGGGACACTGATCCGAATTATTTTTTATTTTTTTGTATTGTTCGGGACACTCGGACTCTATCTCAACTACCTGCTCCATACTGACTTGAGGAGGACGCTTACCTGTTTAAAGATGGATCCGCTTACATATGCGTATCCTGGGTATCGTATGAATCCCATGGTCATTTAGCCGAGACATGCGGAGTACTCAGTTATTTGTAATGTTTCTATGCTGCATTCGTACTAGTTGATATATGGCTGTTTAATAGCACATGGCACCAGGACTCACCTGGCGAACACCTGCACTGGGATAACATCTAAATACACCGTGCAGGTGTATATGGCCATGATTGCTGTCCATGCAAACCTGCTAAAATGTGAGGTTTCACATATTGCGCCAAAATATTCGCATAATTAGTGCTGATTAGCGCAATCGCGAATATATGGGAGCACTCCAACTGCATCTAAAGCCATTTTTAATGTTCTGCCGTGCCAACCATTTCCTACAGTCTCAGGAAACTTCTAGCAGCTTGGAAAATGTAGCAAAAGTGACCCACGCCTGTATTTCGCGCGCATTACGCAAATATTACATTGCCGATTTTTCACAATCAAGAAAATAATCTTGAATTCACGAATATATGACGAATGTTTGTGAAATATCGCAAATTCGAATATAGCTCCTGCCGCTCATCTCAAGTGACATCACAGCCATAGGCCGAGAACAGCCGTGTAGATTGTGACATCATCACATGCTGCAAACTCAACACTAAATCCGATATTAGAAGGATAGGTTCACACTGAGGGTTTTGTCCAAGACAATATCCTCCACATATCCCACTGCTTTGTGCTGTGGGTTTTCATGCTGACCGACTCTAGGTTTAGCTCCATCGAATATGGAGGTACAGTAAAAGCTCAATAACTAAAAAGGGAACCCTACTACAGCTTTGTATTAAAAACCTGTAATAAGGCCGAGCGTATGAGCCCTTACACTGTGATCATTCAGCCTCACACTAGTGTTACTGTTGTTAATGTGGAAAGCAAAGAAATGGCCATCCATGCAATGCATGGGTGTGCCAGCTCTGCAACAGCCCCAACAGAGGAGAAAAAGGGTCTTCTAGGACATTTATATGCATTATAATGGAACATATGGACAAGGGTTGCCTGGATGGGACACCCCATGTAATTATAGTGGAAAATAGGTTTATGCAATTTAAAGGGGTTATCCAGTCTTTTTAGATTGATGGCCTATCCTCAGGAAAGGCCATCAATATCTGATCGCACCACAAATCAGTGTTGGAACTACAGCTCCATCCATTGAGTGTACTGGGCGGAGCTGGTTGCTGTAGTTCTGCTCCCGTTCACTTCATTGGGAGCTGCACTGCAGTAACCAGCTCTGTCCTCTACACACAAAGATGGAGAGATGTAGTACTAATGCCGATTTTTGGTGCTGGAGTTTCTGCAGAACAGCTTATCAGCAAGGGTTCAGGGTGTCGGATCCCCACAGATCAGATTTTGATGGCCTATCCCGAGGATAGGCCATATATATATAACAACACCGGAAAATCTCTTTAAGGCCTCATACACATGACCGTTGTTTTGGTCCGCATCCGAGCCACAGTTTTTGCTTCATTTACTTCAATGGGGCCGCAAAACATGCAGACAGCACTCCGTGTGCTGTCCGCATCCGTTCCGTGGTCCACCAAAAAAATATAACCTTTCCTATTCTTGTCCGTTTTGCGGACAAGTATAGGTAGTTATATCAATGGCTGTCCGTGCCATTCTGGAAATTGCGAAATGCACAAGGACGCCATCCGTGTTTTGCGGACAGCAAAACACAACGTTCGTGTGCATGAGGCCTAAGAGTGACAATCAAACAAATGCAGGTCTAAAGAAACAAGCTCATAATCATATTGGGGGAGATTTATCAAAACTGGTCTAAAGGAAAACCGGCTTAATGGCCCATGGCAACCAATCAGATGCCACCTTTTATTTTCCAAAGGAGCTCTGATAAATGAAAGGTGAAATCTGATTGTTTGCTGCTAACAACTAAGCCAATTTTCCTTTACACTTGTTTGCCCCCCTTTTTATTTGCCTTTTTCTTTTGTTACAAATATAAATTAGAAAATGATCAATGTTATAAGTATAGTAGAATTGCATGTCGATCAAGTCTTACCAATGTCTTCTAATCCAAGTTCTGCTAAGAAATATCTGTAAAATCACATGTATTCCTACTGTCATATATCTTCTATATAAAAAGAATCTTCATATAAAAGAGAGGATAAAAAAAATAAAACATAACAATTATATTATCCTTCAGGCGGACATAATCGCCTCTAAGTTCTTTTTATCAAGTATCTTAATTTGATTTGTGCAAGCAGTGAAACAAAGGGACAATTGTATATGCAAAAATATATAATCGTATACATATCATATAAAATCAATACAATTGCAAAATAAATGATGAAGTTACAAAATAATACCCAAAATGTACCACACGGTGGTGTGAACACACCCCTATCTGATCAGCACAGTATGATTTAGTGATTTATGACAACCAGTGTCATACTTTTAACAAACGGACTAATAAACCAAGAGAAACTTTAGGATCTTCTGTTTATACAGGCTATAGCAATAAAAACACGGATTATACAGGAAAATAACTGTTATCCCTTGACTCTGTTTTTCTATGACCAATCAAAAATATATGATATTAATATGATAAAATATTCAGCTTGGCAATCAGACTATGGAAAATAACTTTCCAAGGGTTTTAGTCCTCTTTTCAAATAATGTCAGATCTTCCATTAACAATATGCATCTTTGCTAAGAGAATAATCAGCATTATGGAGGCGCCTAACACTATATATTCCCACAGTATGGGAACTCTTGGCTATATACCGAGAGAAATATCTTATTAATATCACGAGTAGTAAACTAAAATATACGTTACCGGGTCAAAAGTAGACAGAGTTCAGATGGGACCAGTTCTGAAGAACTTTCCTAGTAATCCAAAAAATAATCCAGGTCTCTTTTGGTAAAGTTTTCTTTTTGATTTAATGGATGGATCTATGGCTTAATATGGATCTGTGTACCTCCCTTGCTGCTTCGCACACGAGTAATTATTCCCCCCCTTATGTAAGAATCATCCCCTTTAGATTAGGGATTCCCAATCAGGTAAGGTGGGTGTATTTGCATGCTAATAACATCATGATGTTATATTAACTCCTAATATGGCATAGAACAAATAATGAAATAATATAATATTGTCCATCTGCCTCCAGATGGCACTGCGGTACTGCAGATGAACATCACAACTTTTAAGCATTAAAATTAAATATCTAATAATACGTTCAACATGACCTCCTTGACCTTTTTAATATACATCATTGAGGAAGGTCTCTTCCTGACACCTTTAATTACCTATATCCTGGACTTGTTGGAGTTGGCTGTCTTCTCCTATCTTTTTGAAATATTAGTTGACTTGATGAAAATTTTATATAACGGCTTTGATGCTTGGCATCGGAATTTGTACATTTCACTTATCTACATCCATGAATAACTATTGTTTTGAAATAACATTTACTCTTCTCAGAAATCCAATTAACATAAACTTACTTCAATGTTTCTGTACCTTCTACAATACCTTCTAAATGATAAATACATGGTATAACATATATAAATCGATACATTGTTGCACATAGATAACACATTATATGAATTATTGATTAAAATATGTTATAAACTAAATATACCATACAGAGATATATATAATATAATTATGAATATATAAATTGAACCTCATACAGCAGGTGTGCCTCAAGGATATGAATCCTTAACACGTCATGGCTTATCCATGAAACAACCTTGTTCCCTCCAGACAGACATGTCTTAGGAAGTTGGTATACTCCCCATAGATAAAGCCATATTCTTAGCAATAACTTTTAAATACAATGTCCGTTTATGTTCACAATTATTTTTTTATAAACTGAACTTGCCATGAACTCATCTTGGCTTTCTCAGCCACATAATACAGGGTGGGCCATTTATATGGATACACCTTAATAAAATGGGAATGGTTGGTGATATTAACTTCCTGTTTGTGGCACATTAGTATATGTGAGGGGGGAAACTTTTCAAGATGGGTGGTGACCATGGCCGCCATTTTGAAGTCGGACATTTTGAATCCAACTTTTGTTTTTTCAATAGGAAGAGGGTCATTTGACACATCAAACTTATTGGGAATTTCACAAGAAAAACAATGGTGTGCTTGGTTTTAACGTAACTTTATTCTTTCATGAGTTATTTACAAGTTTCTGACCACTTACAAAATGTGTTCAATGTGCTGCCCATTGTGTTGGATTGTCAATGCAACCCTTTTCTCCCACTCTTCACACACTGATAGCAACACCGCAGGAGAAATGCTAGCACAGGCTTCCAGTATCCGTAGTTTCAGGTGCTGCACATCTCGTATCATCTGAAGGCAATCGTCTATGCTGTGAAGATACGAGATGTGCAGCACCTGAAACTATGGATACTGGAAGCCTGTGCTAGCATTTCTCCTGCAGTGTTGCTATCAGTGTGTGAAGAGTGGGAGAAGAGGGTTGCATTGACAATCCAACACAATGGGCAGCACATTGAACACATTTTGTAAGTGGTCAGAAACTTGTAAATAATTCATGAAAGAATAAAGTTACGTTAAAACCAAGCACACCATTGTTTTTCTTGTGAAATTCCCAATAAGTTTGATGTGTCAAATGACCCTCTTCCTATTGAAAAAACAAAAGTTGGATTCAAAATAGCCGACTTCAAAATGGCCGCCATGGTCACCACCCATCTTGAAAAGTTTCCCCCCTCACATATACTAATGTGCCACAAACAGGAAGTTAATATCACCAACCATTACCATTTTATTAAGGTGTATCCATATAAATGGCCCACCCTGTAGAACTTTGATTCAGGCTGATTTTATTCTTAAAGGCAATGAGATGAGCATTCATTTTGATTATAATGTCATTAGATAATATTGTATACGTATGAAAATGCACAACACTACCATCTTAATAATCACGGTAGTTATCTTCATTAGACACAGGTCTCAAAAAATAAATAGTCGTCCTTCTGTCTTCTTATACTGGGCTGAGTAAGAAGAATTTAATCTCTACTCCATTATTAATCCTCCTTGAGCTTTGTGCACCTTTTCCGAGACAGATTTTTCTTAAACAGATCCTTCACTTCATCTTCATTCTCAGTTGTCTACCCTGGCAGAGACTGGACCCGCATCAGTGCACTGAGGTTGACCTTTCTCTAATTAATAAGTCTGGCAGACAGGAGAGATGGACATTGTCACCTCACATGTAAATGACTTCCTGGAATAGCTGCTGTCTATCTGTCTTTACTGGTCTCAGGATATGGAAAATGGGAGGCGTTTCTCACGCCATTCTTAATAAGAAAGCTTGCTAGTGTACCATACGCCAAGAGATACAGGCCTTAAAGGGACACTGACAGGCCCAAAAAGCATATTTAGGTATATATATGACAGTACAGGTCTTATAAAGTGTATTAGAATCATCTAAGTATCCCCCCTGTCCACCTTATAAATACAGTAAAATGAAGTTTTATAACCCTCTTTGAATCGTCTTCAATCTGCCCAAGGGGCGGTGTTTCATCTCAACTTGCGCCCAGCCAGCCTCGCCACAACTGCCGTTTGAAGCGCCGCCCAGCTCATCAATATTCACTTCGCTGGGCGGCTACTAGTGTCCCCGGCCATCTTCAGCGCATGCGCCCGGCACCCTCACTGGCCGGGATCGCATCGCGCCTGCACACAGTCTGATTCTAAGAGGCTGCCTCTGAGAATCAGACTGTGCGCAGGCGCGATGCGATCCCGGCCAGTGAGGGTGCCGGGCGCATGCGCTGAAGATGGCCAGGGACACTAGTAGCCGCCCAGCGAAGTGAATATTGATGAGCTGGGCGGTGCTTCAAACGGCAGTTGTGGCGAGGCTGGCTGGGCGCAAGTTGAGATGAAACACCGCCCCTTGGGCAGATTGAAGACGATTCAAGCAGGTTATAAAACTTCACATTACTGTAGTTATAAGGTGGACAGGGGGGATACTTACATGATTCTTATACACTTTATAAGACCTGTACGGTCATATATATACCTAAATATGCTTTTTGGGCCTGTCAGTGTCCCTTTAATGTCTTAATATTAATAATTTATAAATGTACCGGTACTAATCTTAATATTTTCACCACTTCCTCAGGAGTTCCATGTGCCAGAACAGATCGCAGGTGTAATGTCCACCAGTTTACATATTGTTAGATGTGTTGTGCACAGCCCCCCCTCCCCCGCCTCGTCCATTTTTTGTAAAAATCATGAGGTCGTCGGAAAAAGGGCAAAAATCACAAATGTTCGCGGAAAACCAGACATTTATTTAATTTTTTATTTTACGCATTTATATGATGACTTTTCTATATTGCCCACGGTACATTACCCTGAATGTGCGTTTTGACCAATAAGACCATGATGATAAATGTTGCATATATAGGGGGACATTTATGAACACCAGCAATTTTGATGTTGGTCTTTATCCCTCTTGCGCTGGTAGTTCATCCACCTAAGGCTACTTTCACAATAGCATTTTGGCTTTCTGTTTGTGAGATCCGTTCAGGGCTCTCAAAAGTGGTCCAAAATGGATCAGTTTTGTCCTAATGCATTCTGAATGGAAAAGGATCCGCTCAGAATGCATCAGTTTGCCTCCGTTCAGTCACCATTCCGCTCTGGAGGCCGACACCAAAACGCTGCTTGCTGCGTTTTTCTGTCCGCCATGTGGTGCAGAGCAAGACGGATCCGTCCTGACACACAATGTAAGTCAATGGTGAAGGATCCGTTTTCTCTGACACAATCTGAAACAATAGAAAACGGATCCGTCCCCCATTGACTTCCAATGGTGTTCAAGACGGATCCGTCATGGCTATAGAAGACAATACAACCGGATCCGTTCATGACGGATGCATGCGGTTGTATTATTGTAACGGAAGCGTTTTTGCAGATCCATGACGGATCCGCAAAAAAAGCTAGTGTGAAAGTAGCCTAAATTATGTAGAGGCGCCGGTGGACATTAAACTTGTCTAAATCTACGCCAGCTCCGTTGCTAGTGTAGATTTAGACGATTTTCCACTCCTAAAACAGGCGTAGAAAATGATAAATGAGAAAGGCCTGCCGGCCACCCTTTTGCCCACCAACACCCCCCCCCCCCCCCTTTTTTTTTAGACACCCCCTGGAGGAACCTGGGCGAATCATACGTAGGGGTGTTCGATCATTCCCTGGGTTCTTGGTCTGTATCCACCATATTTTTGCTGTAATCATGTCAGTTTGCATATTCTTTTACTTTTAGGTATGCTGTCTTATTGCACCTTATATAATGTTTACTTGAATATGCATTTTTGATGGGAAGGTTGTGGCGCACAAGTGTTCCTCTAATCTGAGGATAAGCGGTATTATGCCGCCAATTTTATTTTGGCAACTATATATACAGGTCCTTCTCAAAAAATTTGCATATTGTGATAAAGTTCATTATTTTCTGTAATGTACTGATAAACATTAGACTTTCATATATTTTAGATTCATTACACATAACTGAAGTAGTTCAAGTAGTTTTCTTGTTTTAATATTGATGATTTTGGCATACAGCTCATGAAAACCCAAAATTCCTATCTCAAAAAATTAGCATATAGAAACATAGAAACATAGAATGTGTCGGCAGATAAGAGCCATTTGGCCCATCTAGTCTGCCCAATATACTGAATACTATAAATAGCCGCTGGCCCTATCTTATATGAAGGATGGCCTTATGCCTATCCCATGCATGCTTAAACTCCTTCACTGTATTTGCAGCTACCACTTCTGCAGGAAGGCTATTCCATGCATCCACTACTCTCTCAGTAAAGTAATACTTCCTGATATTACTTTTAAACCTTTGCCCCTCTAATTTAAAACTATGTCCTCTTGTAGCAGTTTTTTCTTCTTTTAAATATTTTCTCCTCTTTTAGGGTACTTTCACACTAGCGTTTTTCTTTTCCGGCGCAGAGTTCCATCTTAGGGGCTCAAATCCGGAAAATAACTGATCAGTTTTATCCTAATGCATTCAGAATGGAGAGTAATCTGTTCAGGATGCATCAGGGTGTCTTCAGTTCAGTCTTTTTGACTGATCAGGCTTTTCAGAAAACCGTAGCATGTTGTATTTTTTACCTCCGGCCAAAAATCCTGAACACTTTGACTGAACGCCAGATCCGGCCTTTTTCCCCATTGACTTGCATTAACGCCGGATCCGGCGCCGTGTGTTCCGTCAAACCGGATCCGGCTTTTGCATGTTAAACCAGAAAAATGTGAAAAAAAAGTTAAAGTCCATAAATGGCGGATCCGTTTTTTTCCAATGCATTTTTTCATTGTGATCAAAATCCTGATCAGGATTCAAATGTAATCCGTTTTCACACGTTTTTACGGATCCGACGGGCAGTTCCGGTGTCGGAATTGAACGCCGGATTTAAACAATGCTAGTGTGAAAGTAGCCTTACCTTGTTGATTCCCTTTATGTATTTAGAAGTTTCTATCATATCCCCTCTGTCTCGTCTTTCTTCCAAGCTATACATGTTAAGGTGTTTTAATCTTTCCTGGTAAGTTTTATCCTGCAATCCATGTACTAGTTTAGTAGCTCTTCTCTGAACTCTCTCTAGAGTATCTATATCCTTCTGGAGATAAGGTCTCCAGTACTGAGCACAATACTCCAGATGAGGTCTCACTAGTGCTCTGTAGAGCGGCATGAGCACCTCCCTCTTTCTACTGGTAATTCCTCTTGCTATACACCCAAGCATTCTGCTAGCATTTCCTGCTGCTCTATGACATTGTCTGCCTACCTTTAAGTCTTCTGAAATAATGACCCCTAAATCCCTTTCCTCAGATACTGAGGTTAGGACTTTATCACTGATTTTATATTCTGCTCTTGGGTTTTTACGCCCCAGGTGCATTATCTTCACTTATCAGCATTAAATTTTAGTTGCCAGATTTTTGACCATTCCTCTAGTTTTCCCAAATCCTTTTCCATTTGGTGTATCCCTCCAGGAACATCAACCCTGTTACAAATCTTTGTGTCATCAGCAAAAAGACACACCTTACCATCGAGGCCTTCTGCAATTTCGCTGATAAGGATATTAAACAATATGGGTCCCAGAACAGATTCATGAGGTACCCCACTGGTAACAAGACCATGGTCTGAATATACTCCATTGACTACAACCCTCTGTTGTCTGTCCCTCAGCCACTGCCTAATCCATGCAACACTATGGGAGTCTACGTACAGCCTTATTCTACATAAATTAAAAAACTAATCTTTATTTCATGATGAGATAACCTTTGGATTGTAATATATTTTCCTTAAAAAGCATTTTATATAAAAAAAATAGATTTAAAATAAATAAAAAAATCACTGGGAAATGTTGGGATGCAACATGGCAGCTTAATAGGCCTTTCACTTTTTTTTTCTATTGCTCTCTATTGCTTAACAGTGGTCAAAAAAAGAGCACCCTTTTAGTCTCCATCTGCTGCTGTGCCATTAAACTCAGGGAGCACCAGTAATGTCACTGGCCATACAGACAGAGGTGCAGGCCCATCACAGATGTAGATCTCTTAATTTCCCCCAATCTAGGGTGTCCCACAGATGTTGAAGTTTCTTTCCTATATAAACCAAAAAAAAATATTAAAAAAATTTATATAGTCAGGCTACCGTGCCGTCGGGTTCTCCATGTGGCACAATTGTGGCAAGTGCAGTCGAGCAGCAGAGGTTCACATTATATGGGCCTGGCCTATTCATACCGCCCTAGACAAACCTGTAGGCCTACGCAGCGTCTCAGAACTCCATTGGAAGAAATCTGATGCAAAGATCAAAACGTGATGTGAAAGGCCCCTTTGGAGCTCAGATGTACAGCCACATACACACGATTCCCAAGGCCAGCCGCCATATTGAGGCAGGGTCTACAGTGATGCAAGAACCCTCGAGGACACAGGTGGTGCGGTGTTAATAGGGACTCATAATGCCGCCGTGTGAATCTGGCTTTAGTGGAATTTCGTCTAATGTCACTAAGCCACCCGACCAGTCTGGAGACCTCAGAGGACAGACAATGCCCCATAAGTAAAGACCTGTATGACAGTTACCTTCAAAGTGAGTAACAGGAGCCTTACAAAACAAAGGTCTGCAACGGCAAACTTACACAAGGAAATATTATCCAAGACACCAACCACATCTCCACCGCAGCCGCACCTTAGAAGGCAGCCACTGCTCCCAACAATGGCACACTCATAGGTGAAAGCTACGCACCAGTCGCTGCAGCAAACCTTTCCATGATATATTCTGTCAAACTGGTCAGTAATGTTAGAGACAAGGACAATTCAAGCAACAGGAATGCAGTTACATCCTGCTTAGAGTCTAATGGGCAAGTGGGCCAACAACCCCCCCCCCCCAATCCTACACGTCCAGTCCTGTGGGCAGTGGGGGGCACCGGAATACAGGAAGCCCGAGTCTATACATCCAGGAGGGGTGGCCGCATGGGTTTTCACAGCTTTGTTTACATAAGAGAAAGGAATAGGCTGCAGGAGTAAGAGCAACTCCACCCAGAAGGACCATGATCCAAGCCACCAACAGGTGAGCCTCCTACAGGGGAAAGGGACCTGCACAATCATATGGTGTCGATGGGTCCGGTCCTTACGTTTTTCTGGCTAGGCAGAAGGTGTGCCAAGCAGATTGGTTTTCTCATGATGTTCGCGGCTTTAGCGTTTATTTTAGCCACATGTCATGCTCCATTTACATATATCAAGACCAAATGTGTGCACAGGCACAGAATGACTCAAATTGAGACAACGGCACAAGGAACTCCAAGGGCCCTTTGCACCAGGCATGCTCAACCCGCGGCCCTCCAGCTGCTGGAAAACCACAACTCCCATAATTCCCAGACAGCCTACAGAAGGGCATGGTGGGAGTTGTAGATTTACAACAGCTGGAGGACCGCAGGTCAAGCATCCCTGCTTTACACAAATAAATAATGGTTAAAAATAAATGTAAAATAAAGCAAAAGTGATGTTACGTGTAAAAGCACTGAACCATCGAACGACATGCTTTAATTTCTTAGTTTGTCGTTCTTGCGATCGCTGATTGCGACGTCGAAATCATCGTTCGACGCCCAGGGTTCCAAAAGCGGGTGAGGAATCGTTACGTCCCTCCGGTCAGGTTAATTCATCGGGGAAAACGTGCACAAAGCACAAAACTGAAATTTGTTTGCCGCTTCCAATTCTCTTCTATTGGTCAAGCTGAAGTGTGAGGAGACATCAGACGTTGGTTTTTAATTTTCCAGCTTCTGAAATCCAAATATTCACTCAAACATTGAACACTACGATCCCCCAGCGAGCTAACGTATTGAACACAAGAGTTATAGAAGAACACTCAACATTTTCCATCTTCTCGGAGGGAAGGCGGTCTTTGGTGGCGGGTCTTTACACACCTTTTTGACACTGTCAAAGGGATAACAAACACCACCTTTATAACACAATCCCTAACCCCCCCCCCCACACACACACACAGTTCCTACAGTTTTCAAACCATCACCTGGATCTGACCACTTTTACAATTGCATGTAATTAAAAATTCTGTATAGCCGCTGAGTTATTCTACAAATCTCTGTATAGCACCACCTTGTATTTGCTCTAATTTCTGTGTCCACCTCACTGAGGCGGACGCACATGCTCGGTTCCATCCTTCAACTGTCACCAGCTGCAAGAGGACAAGCCCCCCGAGAAAGAGCGCGCCCTCCTGAGCTGCCAGCTTGATATAAATCTTGCAGAGCAATGAATGGGGAGATCTCTTTGGAGATTGTCATGTCTTATATGTCGTCTGATTCTAATTTTTTTTAAATTAATCACAGGATAACCCTTTAAGGGAAACTGCTGCTACACAAGCTGGATATCTCCATGCAGAGGTTTAGGGCACCCTTGCTGGCAGGCCCCGGCTGTATTACAGTAAATGGTCTACAGAGCTGTCAGACACGTTACCTAAGCATAATAGGGTTACAGCACAAATCTCAACAAGCCGCCGTCTGTCAGAGAGCAGATCTTCAACGTCTGATCATCAGCGAGTCTTCAGGCACGAGATCCGACCACACTGAATAAGTCTATTGCAGCCCCGTCTGTGTACATTCCCTGAAGCAAGCGCTATGGCTTCTGGATATCAATCAGGGGTTGCTTTCTGACTGAGCACACTGGCCTGTGTCTGGGGAAGGGGGAGAAGCGAGGCGCAGAAGAGCTGCCGCGCAGGAAAGACTCAAAATAAAGCATTGTTCACCACAACCAGTTTTCCGCCTTCTATGTAATGTGCGCCAACGTCGGCCAGGCGGGACAGAGGAACGGCGTTTTATCAGGAAAGCTTCTGCAGGAGCCACCCAAGGCATACTGTGCACCTGAACAGAGGCTGCACACGAGCGCATGGCACGCTGCGGGCACCACGTGTGACAGCTTACAGTCATGGTCTCCTCAATAATATGGCATGAGGGTGAGCGAGCCCTCCATATAGGACTGGAGACCTAGTATGGACCCATGGCACACCGTACAAATGCCATATCACGGCTCCACGCCGCACAGCTCGAGACGTGGCAGAGCAGTTTCCCCATAGGAACCTGACTAACAGACAGAACCTTTGCATACCCCCCAAAACCTACGACACCCCAAGATAGATCCACAGATCTCACTAATGTGCGCTAATATTCTAGGGTAGAACAGGGGGTTTCCTCAAATGCAGCGTACTCAAGTTAGGTGTATAAATGTTCCTGGGTGTTGTAGTGCAATAGACACTAACCTGAGACGGCTGACTCTCTGCAAGGGCAGGTGATGATGAGAAATGTTCGTGACGCCAGTGCCAATTAAACGGTGGCACGCCGTTTGCTGATAGCAGGAATAACTGAGGAACCACGTGATGTTAAAACAGAATTCAAACTTTAGTAGTCATCATTTAGGGACATTGACGGAAGCGCAGTTCCTTTGAAGACAGTTGATTTTCAATACAGTTGATGCAGGCAATATATATATATATAGCAAGGTGACTTTAGAGTGTTAAACACAGGACTTGCAGTACAGGCAGCTTGCACTCTATTCCTGACTGATCCTGGAACATAGAAACTCTTCTCCAAGGTCCAATGCCCTAGCTCTGGCGTATATCCTTGGTTTTATCTCTATCAAGTACCTCCTCTGTAGTCTTGAGTACCTCTTGCTTTCCTTGACATGCCTCTGTCTCTCTCTCAGCTTCCTCAGGCTCTAGAAACTTCTGAACTCCCTTCCTGGCTAGGCCCTAGCCTATTTATACTGAACTGGGGGGCTCCCTCTGCTGGCTGGAATAAAGATTGCCTGCACCAGGCCTAACTGGCTTAAAGGGAAACACACATTACATTCTAGCAGTGTCGGGTAACCTACCCGTATGCTGCACACCCCCAGACTTTAACGTGAGTAAGGCCTCGTACTCACACACCTTCCTGAACCGGCATAACATGGTACATAACATATGCATTCCATTATAAATACAATAAATAATTACTTAACATTTGTAACTCAATGAACAAATGACACAAGGGAAAGGGGCGTCTTCTTGCTTCTTAGGCACGGCCGCTGACCTGGCACAGCGGACTTAGGGTGAACTAGGTTAGTCCATTGTCTTTGGTGACAGTATAATAACAGAACTACCCAGGAGTTTCTTGTGGGTGTATCACAGGCAAGGGCTCACGTGGAGGAGTCCATTCTTGCGCACAAATGTCCAGCAAGGCATTACCAGTAGCAACTGTTTGGGAGGAGACACCACCAGAATAGTCAAAGTCTCCTAAACGGACTGGCGGGCGTCCCCTGGTCATCCGGGTAGACCTTCTCAATATAGGGGTCTCTTCTTCCCTTAGCAACGAGGTAGAAGAGAGAGAAACAACAGGAGGGTCTCCATCAGTGAGACCTTGGTCAGGAACAACAGGAACAACTAGATCCACTAGAGGGGAAACTGGATCCGGGGCATCTTGAACCGGCTCTTCTGGAGGTGAAGATACAGTAGGTGCCGGAGCAGGCACCAGCAAGTTCAACCATGGTGTCAGAAGCCAATGCATGGGATCAGCGTCATACCTCAGATTACTGACAGCCTGCATAGGATCCTCGGGCGGTATTGATGACTCTGACACAGGGGATTCAGATCCAGAACTCTCGGCACTAGGTTCTGGTGTCAGGCAGAGCTTTAACCGGTTTCGGTGTACAATTTGGGATCCCTTGCCTTCCCGGGTGATCTCATAAGTGTGAGTTCCAACATTTGGGATTGCAGTGACAACATAGGGACTTCGCTCCCATTTACTGTCCAGTTTACTGGTACGGCGGTTATTTTTTAACCATACCACAGCCCCTATTGTCAAAGGTTCTGCATGGGCTGCTTGATCATAGTCTCTCTGCTGTCGGTCCCTAGCATAGTCCATACTTTCCTGAACAATGGCTTTGGCTGTATTCAATCGCCTTTGATGTTCAGCAACCCAGTCGGTGTTAGGTAATGGGTTAATGCAATCAGGTACGTGTATGTCCAATGAATGATCAGCAGGCAATGTCCCTTGGCGCCCAAACATCAAGTAAAAAGGGGTATACCCGGTGGAACAATGTATGGTATGATTGTATGTGAACATGAACTGTGGCAACAGATTAGGCCAATCTCCTCTGGTTTCAGGAGGCACGGCCCTCAGCATCTCTATCAAGGTCTGATTCATTTTTTCACATAATCCATTACCTTGAGGATGGTAGGCCGTTGTCCGGATCTTCTTACAGTTGTGTAAGCGGCACAGTTCATGGAACAGATGGGACTCAAAAGCAGGTCCTTGATCGGTGAGGATCTTTTCTGGACATCCGTAGGGCAGGAGGAAGTGCTTCCAGAACAGTTCGGCGGTAGTCTTGGCTGTCTGGTCTCTCACAGGCACTGCTACAACAAACTTAGTGAAATGGTCAATAATAGTCATGGCATAAGCATACCCTGAGCGACTAGGCTCCAGTTTCACATGGTCGATGGCGACAAGTTCAAGAGGACGAGTACTTACAATGGGTCTCAGCGGTGCCCTCTGATCATGGTGCTCACTTCGTTTTAAGGCACAGGCTACACACTCCCGACACCACTTCTCCATGTCTTCTCTCATGCCCACCCAGTAAAACCGCTGGCGGATAGTAGCCTCAGTCTTTTGGACCCCAAAGTGACCAGATTGATTGTGGTACATCTCCAACCCCATACCTGCATCTCGTCGGGGTATGAGAATCTGGTGCACTCTCTCGTTGGACACTGGGTCTAGGCTTCTCCGTAGTAACAGGCCCTTTTGTATGAAGAGTTGGTGGCGCTGTCTCCACAGTTTGATGAGCTCAGGATCTGCACTCTTACGCCGAATCCTCACAGGGGCTCTGCCACTAGTAATGAAGTCCAACAACTCACCCAGCACTCTACTTTCAGACTGTAGTTTCACCCACCTTTCTTCTTTAGGATCAGGCCTACTGGAGGGTGAAGGAACTGCAGCTCTGTCATTGGTAGCTCGAGCCTGATCCTGTTGAGCAAATTTGTTATAGAAAGCCGGCATCTCTACATCTTCCCAAGCATCTCGCACATCATCAGGAGCTGTCTCTGTGGGAAGCCTGGATAAAGCATCAGCATTATCATTAGTACGTCCAGCACAATATTTTACAGAGAAATCATAGTTGGCGAGGCGAGAGGCCCATCTCTGCTCCAAGGCCCCTAATTTAGCTGTATTTAGATGTGCCAGAGGGTTATTGTCAGTGAATGCAATGAACGGGGTGGCGGCTAGATAATCCTTGAATTTTTCTGTCACTGCCCACACTAATGCCAGGAACTCTAGTTTGAAGGAACTATAATTCTGGTCATTTTTCTCAGCTCCTTTCAGGGAGCGGCTTGCATAAGCTATCACTCTTTCTTTTCCCTCTTGGATCTGGGCTAACACAGCTCCCAGGCCTCGCTTGCTAGCATCAGTATACAGATGGAAGGGCTTGCTGTAGTCTGGATAACCTAACACAGGAGGCTCGGTCAGTTTCTTTTTTAGCAATTGGAACGCTATCTCTCTTTCCTCATTCCACTCAATGGGCACCGGAGTTCTAGGGCTTTTCTTGGGTTGCCCCCTCAAGAGCTCCTGGATAGGATCAGCTATTTGAGCAAAATGGGGGATAAAACGTCTATAGTAGCCGGCAAAACCAAGGAAACCCCTCACTTCCTTGACGGTAGTAGGAACCGGCCAATTACGGACAGCCTCTAGCTTATCAGGGTCAGGTTGCACGCCCTCTCCGCTGACCACATGCCCCAGGTATCTTACTGCAGGTTTGAGCAGGTGACACTTGGATGGCTTTACCTTCAAGCCATATTTGATAAGGATTTCAAATACTTCTGCCAAATGTTTCAGATGGTCTTCATATGTTTTTGAGTACACAATGACGTCATCTAGATACAGCAGCACTGTTTCGAAGTTTTTGTGACCCAAACACCGTTCCATTAGTCTCTGGAAAGTTCCTGGGGCATTACATAGCCCGAACGGCATACAATTGAATTCGAACAGGCCCATGGGAGTAGTGAAAGCAGTCTTTTCCCTATCTGCAGGGGCCATGGGTACTTGCCAGTAGCCACTGGTCAAGTCCAATGTGGAGAAATAGGCAGAGGAGCCCAGAGCCGTTAGTGACTCCTCAATGCGGGGCAGTGGGTATGCATCTTTGTGGGTTATCTGATTAATTTTCCTATAATCCACACAGAAACGGATACCACCGTCCTTCTTCTTTACAAGGACTAGGGGTGCAGCCCACGGACTACGGCTGTCCCGGATTACATTAGAGTCTTTCATCTCTTGGATCATTTCTTTTACAGTCTGATATGAAGTAGGTGGTAAAGGTCTGTATCTCTCCTTGATAGGAGGATGAGAGCCAGTAGGTATGGTGTGTTGTATGGCACTCACCTCTCCATAATCAGTAGCATGCTTACTGAAGGCCTGGTGGTACTCTTTGACAAGCTGTATAATCCCTTCTTGTTGTTGTTGGGGGGTAGTCTCGTCCCCCACATGGAGCTCTTCCCACCAGGGCACTTGTGGCTGGGTCACCGACGGACATCCGCTGACTGCAGCTGGCGGCTTTTCTGTCACTGGAAGACGAATGATGTCTTGGAAGGACACCTGGGACAGCTGGGCAACACGGCAATGCTTAGTAAGCGCAACAGGATGATCACTCAGGTTAATCAGACGGACAGGTACTTTACCTTGGGAGACGTTCACCAGGCACTTGGCAGCTCTCACATAAGGGTAATCCTCCATCTGGATTGGTTCCACCAGGGCTGGATAATCTCGGCCTTGGACTCCCAGGACAGCACGACACCATAAAAGAGTTTGAGAATTAGGAGGCAAAGTCACAGGCTTAATATCACTAATCCTGGCAGTACAAATTTCTCCTTTCCCATTAGCAAACCTCTGCTGGGCACTTAACACAGTAATAGTCTTTTGAATCACCCTCTTGGATGCAGAGGAAGCAGTGGGCAAAGTCTGGTGTAATACGGCAAGTATTTCTGAATAACAGTTTTTGAAGACATTGGTGCCTAGAATGACAGGATGTCCTCCTCTGTCGCCGGCCTGTACTACTATCACCCCCTGTTGCGGTAAGGTTACTTCTCCCACCTGCAGGGTGGGTTCCCAGTATCCATGAATCTTTACTGGTTTGCCATTGCTGGCGATAATCTCCACCCAGGATTCAGGCGGCTGGGTCAATTGGTTGGTGTCCCAGAATCTTTCAAAGGCGGGCAGCTGAATAGTAGTGACCTGAGACCCAGTGTCTAATAGGGCTTCAAAGGGGACCCCATTGATCTCTATATTGATTTTAGGATGGGATCCTACATAACGTGGCATCCAATTTGGATCCTCTGGACCTAGTGTTCTACCTCCCGAGGGGTGGTCCTCAGCCTCAGGGGTTGCCCGCTTAACTGCCAGCACGTGGATTCTGTGTGTCCCAGCTTTTTGCAGTATGTACACACGGGCCACTTGCGATCTCTATTACGCCTCCCAGGATCCCTGGGGTGAGTCTCTTGGTAAGGAGGTGGGAACGGCCTAGGAGGTGACAGGAATTCTTCTTCTGTCATTATGGGTTTTTCCCATTCCTCTATTTTTCTGCACAATTTCTCTAGACTTTTAGTGAGGTGATTTACTTGCTCTGTCAGCATGGCAATAGTATCGGTAGCTGACACTTGAACAGCTTGACCGGCCTGAGCTTGGTTAGTGATAAGCGGTTTTGGCCTGCAGGCTGATGACTCAGGTGGGGTGCTCAACTCCGTAGATACTGCTGACCCCAGAATTTTTATAGCCAGTTCTTTAAAGTCCAGAAAGGCACTGTTAGGGTGCTGGGCGGACAGCATCTTTAGTTAGGTCCTTATTTGCTCACTAGACACCCCGTTGATAAATTGTTCCCTCAAGGTCTGGTCCTGATTATCAGCCTCTTTGGGATCTATCTGGATTACAGCCCCTAAAGCCTCCTGAAGTGATAGGGCATAGTCACGGAGGGATTTACCGGGCTTCTGTTTCTTGCCAAAGAAGTGCATCTTTATCTCTGAGGCAGTCCTGGTTTCAAAAGTGGCCCTGAGGCGGGTGAATATCTGCTCTAGAGTACTCCGCTCAGTAGCAGGCCAGGATAATACCTCCCTGCGCTAGCAGGATTTCCATTTGCTGATCAGCATTTATGGGGTACAGTTTGAATAATGCCAGCAACTTTTCTTTAAAGTCTCTCAGGGTATGGGTCTCTCCTCTGTAGCGGGGAAACCATGGGGCCCCGAAATAGTAAGGCATGGTAAAGGGCATCATGCTGGGGGCGATGGGATGATTAGGAGCCGCAAGCTCTCCCGGGGCCGGCTGCTCGGGAACTCCCGGTTCTGACATGTTAGCTTATTGCGATGTGGCCGCTGGTGACTAAAGGGGCCGGAACACTCCCCTTCCCTCCGGTTACAAGTTCTTACCGGTATCGCCGGGCTTGCGCAGGCCAAGTCTCGAGAGATCCCGGACGTCCTGAGTACGCGATGACGTAGAAGAAGCAGGGCTGCGGCGGTGCGATGATGAAGAGGGGCGGGATTCTCTGTGTCTTGGAAGGGATCCACCCACGAAGGTCCTCAGCAGCGCGGGAAACTTTACTCCAGGCGGCCGGTGGCCATCTTTTAGCAAGAAACGCTGTCTATTCACTGACAGCAAGCAGGATGATAAAAAGTCCATAAAACCACACTCCGGTGTGGCGATTTCTTTCCTCTTGATAGCGCAACACTGCACAGCGCTTTTTGGAGGTTTTAGGCACACTTTGGGTATGTTTTTCGGTCCACAAAGTTCACTTTAATAAAACAGGCAATTTGTCACTTTGGTCACAGGGCAACTGTATAAGGCACAAAGTTCACGCTTCTTGCACTAGAAAGCGTGCGTATCCTGTTCGTGACGCCAAAAGAGAGGTGCAGCGTACTCAAGTTAGGTGTATAAATGTTCCTGGGTGTTGTAGTGCAATAGACACTAACCTGAGACGGCTGACTCTCTGCAAGGGCAGGTGATGATGAGAAATGTTCGTGACGCCAGTGCCAATTAAACGGTGGCACGCCGTTTGCTGATAGCAGGAATAACTGAGGAACCACGTGATGTTAAAACAGAATTCAAACTTTAGTAGTCATCATTTAGGGACATTGACGGAAGCGCAGTTCCTTTGAAGACAGTTGATTTTCAATACAGTTGATGCAGGCAATATATATATATATAGCAAGGTGACTTTAGAGTGTTAAACACAGGACTTGCAGTACAGGCAGCTTGCACTCTATTCCTGACTGATCCTGGAACATAGAAACTCTTCTCCAAGGTCCAATGCCCTAGCTCTGGCGTATATCCTTGGTTTTATCTCTATCAAGTACCTCCTCTGTAGTCTTGAGTACCTCTTGCTTTCCTTGACATGCCTCTGTCTCTCTCTCAGCTTCCTCAGGCTCTAGAAACTTCTGAACTCCCTTCCTGGCTAGGCCCTAGCCTATTTATACTGAACTGGGGGGCTCCCTCTGCTGGCTGGAATAAAGATTGCCTGCACCAGGCCTAACTGGCTTAAAGGGAAACACACATTACATTCTAGCAGTGTCGGGTAACCTACCCGTATACTGCACAAACACCTGCTACTAGAGCGTCACAGGTCATCACAGTGGTCAGGGGCGGCCGTGTACCCCCATCACAAGGTCTTGGCACACAGCACAGCCCATTGGGTCAGCCTGCCCTTGTCCAACACCATATACTGACATCAAATCAGATGGGGGCACCGTGAACAGCGGCGATCATGAGACAGTCATACCACAGGAAGCTCTCACCGGTTGCTATCGGCAACTGCCCACACAAGACGATGGCGGGCATAGCGCTCTGGTGCAAACATAGTGAATATTTTTTAGATCCAACTCCTGATATTTTAATTTTTACCACCATTTGGGATCCACAGCCAGGGAAGGCAACCCCATCACCTAGGACCCAATGTCAACACAGACATCGCTAGACGATCAAGTTCACCATGGCAGATTTGGCTATGGTTCTGACCAATGGAAATCCACTTTGGGAGGGCGATCCGGTGCACCCACATGGGCCCCTGCATTGCTCAGAGCCCACAGTCAAGGCATTGGTGGGCACCCCATGGCACCCTCTAAGCACCCAGTGCCCGCAGCATGCCCCAGCTCTTACCGCGTGTGTGTGCGCTGCTCCCCGGGCTGTACTCAGTCCTTAATCCCGTCTCCCTGGCGGTTGGAGGCCCGCGGTGTTGGGGCCGGTGCTGAGGAGGAGGAGGAGGGAGGGAAGGCCGCGAACTTGCGCATGGACCCAGCGGGGGCCGCGGCCTACCTCCCCCTCCTCCGGTAACCGGGGTGGAAGTGTGGGGGGGAGGGGATGGGAAACTAGCGAGAACCGATAGAACGAGGCGCGCATATCATGAAAAGGTTCTCTAAACGAGCTATTAACCTAATCATCTGAATCAACTAATTAACTCTAAACACCTGCAAAAGATTCCTGAGGCTTTTAAAAACTCCCAGCCTGGTTCATTACTCAAAACCACAATTATGGGTAAGACTGCCGACCTGACTGCTATCCAGAAGGCCATCATTGACACCCTCAAGCAAGAGGGTAAGACACAGAAAGAAATTTCTGAACGAATAGGCTGTTCCCAGAGTGCTGTATCAAGGCACCTCAGTGGGAAGTCTGTGGGAAGGAAAAAGTGTGGCAGAAAACGCTGCACAATGAGAAGAGGTGACCGGACCCTGAGGAAGATTGTGGAGAAGGACCGATTCCAGACCTTGGGGGACCTGCGGAAGCAGTGGACTGAGTCTAGAGTAGAAACATCCAGAGCCACCGTGTACAGGCGTGTGCAGGAAATGGGCTACAGGTGCCGCATTCCCCAGGTCAAGCCACTTTTGAACCAGAAACAGCGGCAGAAGCGCCTGACCGAGAAGCTTTTTTCGGATGAAAGCAAATTTTGCATGTCATTCGGAAATCAAGGTGGCAGAGTCTGGAGGAAGACTGTGGAGAGGGAAATGCCAAAATGCCTGAAGTCCAGTGTCAAGTACCCACAGTCAGTGATGGTCTGGGGTGCCATGTCAGCTGCTGGTGTTGGTCCACTGTGTTTTATCAAGGGCAGGGTCAATGCAGCTAGCTATCAGGAGATTTTGGAGCACTTCATGCTTCCATCTGCTGAAAAGCTTTATGGAGATGAAGATTTCATTTTTCAGCACGACCTGGCACCTGCTCACAGTGCCAAAACCCCTGGTAAATGGTTTACTGACCATGGTATTACTGTGCTCAATTGGCCTGCCAACTCTCCTGACCTGAACCCCATAGAGAATCTGTGGGATATTGGGAAGAGAAAGTTGAGAGACGCAAGACCCAACACTCTGGATGAGCTTAAGGCCGCTATCGAAGCATCCTGGGCCTCCATAACACCACAGGCTGATTGCCTCCATGCCACGCCGCATTGAAGCAGTCATTTCTGCAAAAGGATTCCCGACCAAGTATTGAGTGCATAACTGAACTTAATTATTTGAAGGTTGACTTTTTTTGTATTAAAAACACTTTTCTTTTATTGGTCGGATGAAATATGCAAATTTTTTGAGATAGGAATTTTGGGTTTTCATGAGCTGTATGCCAAAATCATCAATATTAAAACAAGAAAAGGCTTGAACTACTTCAGTTGTGTGTAATGAATCTAAAATATATGAAAGTCTAATGTTTATCAGTACATTACAGAAAATAATGAACTTTATCACAATATGCTAATTTTTTGAGAAGGACCTGTACACATACATGTCATCATTTGAGCTGTTTTTAGCTATTTGAGATTGGAACAAACTGTGGTCATCGTGTTGAGATTCTCACCCTTATCACAGCCCTCCCAGGTCTCGCAGGAGATGTTTTTTTATCCATACTGCATATTTTTTTTATGTTTTTATTATGATATTCTTACTACAATGAAATAAAGGAAGAATTTGTATTACATGTGTAGTTTTATATTTTCAGTGTATTGTGCAATTAATTTTGGCTTACCATTTTCTACTCTTCAAACAGGCGTAGAAAATAATAAATGAGACGGGCCTATCGGACCCCCGCCCGCATCACTCCCCCTTTTTTTTTTTTTAGATCAAGCGTGAGCGGCAGATAAGGGGAAAAGGCTCAGATTGTGGAGCAAATGTCCTTTGCACCACAATCTACAACAGATATGCATCAAAAAGTTATTCCCCATTGTGTCTTTTATCTAGGCCTCTAGGGAGACACTTGCTTCCTCCGGGTTTGAAGAAGCAGGTTGCCTCTTCCCTTTTCCCTACAGCTTAGGGTTTGCCCAGGGTGTATAGGTTTAGGCACGAGGGCATGTGCATATCCACCATTAGGGTATGCACATGGGCACAGCAGTTTAGGGAAAACTTTTAGAGATCGCTAGGAGGTGACCCTTTTCTTCCTAGCTTTTGGGCCTAGTCATTTGTTCTGTTTGTTTTCCTGTGTTTGGTTATTTCCCCGCTTACCTACCTATCGTGACAAGTGTTTCCCCCCCCCTCCCCAGTATTAAAATCTTTGGTGGCAGTGGCCACAGGGTCCCCTCCTCTCCTCCTCATTGGTGGTGCTGCAGCTTCTGATCGGAGCCCCAGCAGTGTAATCCTGGGGCTCCGATCGGTTACCATGGCAGCCAGGACACTACTGAAGCCCTGGCTGCCATGGTAAGCTCCCTGCTGCTGTGTGCACTATGCACAGGGCAGCAGGGAGAGTGTGAAGTCCTATTCACCCTAATAGAGCTCTATTAGGGTGAATAGGACAAGGGATCAAAAGATCCCAGGTTCTAGCCCCTAAGGGGGGAAATAGTTAATAAAGAAACAGTATAAAAATAAAATAAAGCTAAAAAAAACACACCAAAATATTAAGTATAAATCACCCCCTTTCCCAATTTTACATATAAAATATATGAACAATAAATAAACATATCACATATTGCCACGTCTGAAAAGTCCAAACTATTAAAATATATAAAACAATCTCCTATCCGGTAAACGCCAGAACAGAAAAAAAAAATAAAAATGCGCGATTCACCATTTTTTTGTCACCTTGTCCCCCCAAAACATAGGATCAGACTGTTCGATTATGAGCCGGACGTTCCATAAAATGCGGAATGCACGTGGCTTTTTTTGGTGTTTTATTTTTTTAGCGTGGTATCGAGTGGTATTGAGTATCGCAATACTTTTTTATGGTATCGAAACCAAATCAAAATTTTGGTATCGAAACAACCCTAACTGCACACGGCCGTGTTTTTTGGCCTGCAAATCAGAGCCACAAAACACCGGCTTAGTCCATGCAGCCATTTTTTTACGATACTGCAGAAATGTCCTAACCTTGTCTGCAAAATGGACAGGAATAGGACATGTTCTATTTTCTTGCAGGGCTGCTGAACGGACTTGCGGATGGCCGCATCTTTTGCAGCTCGATTGAGATGAAAAGGTCCGCATCCGATCCGCATTTTTTGCTGAAACTGAAACTACAGATGTGTGGATGAGCCCTTAAATTGAACTAATCATAACATGCACTAACCCTTTATGAAACCACTGCATTCAATGGAGAGAAAATGTAAGGCATAGGACATAATGTGATTAAAAGACAACCACAAAAACACCCTGTGTAAACACAGCCTAAGGGTCCATTCACACGTCCGTTTTTTCTTTCCTGATCTGTTCCGTTTTTTCAGGAACAGATCTGGACCAGATCTGGACCCATTCATTTTCAACGGGTCCTGAAAAAAATCAGACATTGAGCTGTCCGTTTTTTTCCAGGACCCATTGAAAATGAATGGGTCCAGATCTGGTCCAGATCTGTTCCTGAAAAAACGGAACAGATCAGGAAAGAAAAAACGGACGTGTGAATGGACCCTAACCCATACACACTCGATTGTTACAGTGCAGGAATGCTATTCTGTACATACTTAAATAAGGTCTGCCATTCATTCCAAATTTACCAAAAACCTCTCAATTACTTGTGACCTGCAATGTTGGTAGTTAAAGGGAATGTGCCACCAAAAATTGTTTCTGCCAGTCACAACCAGATAGTGACCAGATAGTAAGTTTTAAATTTACAGCCGCCATGGGCCATAGTCAGAAAAGACAAGATGGACTTCATGACTTCTATAAGACAGTTTTCAAGGCATGCTCTGTGATCTGTGCAGGGGTCATGAGTGAGTACATAAGCTGTTGCGTACCGCCAATAGAGGCAAACCAGATAGTCGCTATGAGGCCGCGAAGTTGGGGAGCATGAGCAACCTCACGTTTGCCTTTGAGGGGGCGGCAGTTTATGGTGGGACACACCTCACCGTTCAGCCTCATATGCCACTGGGCCTGAAGTCTGTGAGGCAGCAGAACAGTGCAGGAGATAGCGATGACATCACTGAGACCTCCTGCTCTGGGTCTCATGAGATGATGTCATGAAATTCGTGAAATCATCAAATCATCGTGCAGGATGGTACAGTGAGGTCATCGTGATCGCCTGCACTGGGGAAAGCAGATGATGGTGGAAAATGGAGCACAAGTGAGTATTTTTTTTTTTTATATATGTATACTGGCTGTACTGGGAGGGCATTATATTTACTACAGAGCGGGCCATTCTACAGAGGGGTCCATTCTATATACTAATGAGGGGATGAAGGCGGCGGACAGCCATTGAAATGTAGCGTGTCTATTTCTGTTTTTATTTATTGGTTTTAATAAATACTATTTTATAAGAAGTTCCTTATGCAGCGTGTAATTTTTCTCGGTGTCTATCTGATGACTCCTCTTCTCTGACATACTACAGGTCGGGATCATTCTACAGAGGGGGCCATTCTATATAATACAGAGAGGGTCATTCTATATACTACAGAGGGGCCATTCTATTATACACTGCTCAAAAAAATTAAGGGAACACAAAAATAACACATCCTAGATCTGAATTAATTAAATATTCTTCTGAAATACTTTGTTCTTTACATAGTTGAATGTGCTGACAACAAAATCACACACAAATTAAAAAATGGAAATCAAATTTTTCAACCCATGGAGGTCTGGATTTGGAGTCACCCTCAAAATTAAAGTGGAAAAACACACTACAGGCTGATCCAACTTTGATGTAATGTCCTTAAAACAAGTCAAAATGAAGCTCAGTAGTGTGTGTGGCCTCCACGTGCCTGTATGACCTCCCTACAACGCCTGTGCATGCTCCTGATGAGGTGGCGGATGGTTTTCTGAGGGATCTCTTCCCAGACCTGGACTAAAGCATCTGCCAACTCCTGGACAGTCTGTGGTGCAATGTGACGTTGGTGGATAGAGCGAGACATGATGTCCCAGATGTGCTCAATCGGATTCAGGTCTGGGGAACGGGCGGGCCAGTCCATAGCATCAATGCCTTCGTCTTGCAGGAACTGCTGACACACTCCAGCCACATGAGGTCTAGCATTGTCTTGCATTAGGAGGAACCCAGGGCCAACCGCACCAGCATATGGTCTCACAAGGGGTCTGAGGATCTCATCTCGGTACCTAATGGCAGTCAGGCTACCTCTGGCGAGCACATGGAGGGCTGTGCGGCCCTCCAAAGAAATGCCACCCCACACCATTACTGACCCAATGCCAATCCGGTCATGCTGAAGGATGTTGCAGGCAGCAGAACGTTCTCCACGGCGTCGCGTCTCAAGACTCTGTCACGTCTGTCACATGTGCTCAGTGTGAACCTGCTTTCATCTGTGAAGAGCACAGGGCGCCAGTGGCGAATTTGCCAATATTGGTGTTCTCTGGAAAATGCCAAACGTCCTGCACGGTGTTGGGCTGTAAGCACAACCCCCCACCTGTGGACGTCGGGCCCTCATATCACCCTCATGGAGTCTGTTTCTGACCGTTTGAGCAGACACATGCACATTTGTGGCCTGCTGGAGGTCATTTTGCAGGGCTCTGGCAGTGCTCCTCCTGTTCCTCCTTGCACAAAAGCGGAGGTAGCGGTCCTGCTGCTGGGTTGTTGCCGTCCTACGGCCTCCTCAACGTCTCCTGATGTACTAGCCTGTCTCCTGGTAGTGCCTCCATGCTCTGGACACTACGCTGACAGACACAGCAAACCTTCTTGCCACAGCTCGCATTGATGTGCCATCCTGGATAGGCTGCAGTACCTGAGCCACTTGTGTGGGTTGTAGACTCCGTCTCATGCTACCACTAGAGTGAAAGCACCGCCAGCATTCAAAAGTGACCAAAACATCAGCCAGGAAGCATAGGAACTGAGAAGTGGTCACCACCTGCAGAACCACTCCTTTATTGGGGGTGTCTTGCTAATTGCCTATAATTTCCACCTGTTGTCTATCCCATTTGCACAACAGCATGTGAAATTGATTGTCACTCAGTGTTGCTTCCTAAGTGGACAGTTTGATTTCACAGAAGTGTGATTGACTTGGAGTTACATTGTGTTGTTTAAGTGTTCCCTTTATTTTTTTGAGCAGTGTATATACTACAGATGGGCCATTCTATTATATATACTACAGAGGGAACTATTCTACAGAGAGGGTCATTCTATATACTATAGAGAAGACTATTCTACAGAGGGGGCATTCTATATACTACAGAGGTGCCATTCTATATATTACAAAGAGGGCCATTATATATACTGTCAATACAGAGGGGTCCTTATACTATAAGTGAGGGAATGAGGACATTATACATATGGACACTACAAGGGGCATTATACATATGGGTACTAAAGGGGGGTGCATTACAATACAGGGGGCCACTATAGGAGGCATTATAACTACTGGGGATACTATAGGGGGCTTTATTACTACTATGGACTCTATGGGGTTACCTTATAGATTGACCTTATTACTACCTTGGGTTCTAAAGGGCTGCTTTATAGAGGGACCTGGTTACTGCTGGGGGCACTATAGGAGTTTTTATTTCTTCTAGGGGCCCTATGAAGCATTATTAATATTAAGGGTACTTTGAGGGCATTATTATTTGGTATAATAATGGGGGGCATTACTACAATGGTGTTGCTATTGGGTACTGTACAGGGCACTATTACTGTTGGGGGCAGTCTGGGACCACTATTATTATGGGGGGGGATTATCTGTATGGTTTACAGTCTGAATGGTTACTGTCTGTTATACAGTATAGTATTGGCGGGCACTGTGGAGCACAGTGGGCATAGTATTGGGGGTAGCAGCAGGATGACAATGTTGGGGGACCAGGAGGGGAAGGATGATAAAAAAGTGAGGAATCTAAGATGTCTGTGTGTCAAACTCTACAGAGACGAGATGCAGCTGGAATAATTTGTCATAGCAGTCTGGACCGAATAGAGACAATGAGGAAAGAGGTCGTCTACATCAGAGGAGACATCATTGGATGTAAGAGGTATGTGGTGCCTCAGGAAGCAGAAACTGTAGAATCGGCCCTGACATTGCTAAGCAATTGCCTTGCACTAATAGTAAAGCAAGGACCATTATTTTTATATTTGTGCGGGGGGCCCAATACTCAGTCTTGCAGTGGGGTTACATGATTTCTACATACACCCCTGTGATATCACCTATTGTGAATGGTGGATCCTGTGTTATCTGCAGTAATTCAGAGTACATACAAAGAGCAGGAAACTCTATGGATTTGTATGCAGACTAAGGGCAGTATTATTAGAACTGGTGTGGTGTATAGGCCTTCAAGGCAAACTGAAGATTACGATATCAAGTTGGTTAATGACATTTCTCAAATGGCGTTAAAGGGAGATATTGTAGTTATGGGTGACTTCAACATGTCTGATGTAGATTGGAATATTTTTAGTGCTGCTACATGCAGGAGTAGGAATCTAATGGATGTTCTTATAGGAGCATCTTTGAAACAGCTTGTCAGATCACCAACTAGAGGAGGTAACATTCTAGATTTAGTATTCACTAATTGGGGTCTGGTGTCAAAGGTTAATGTGGAAGAAATTTGGGTTCCAGTGACCATCAATGTTTATGGTTTGTTAAAACAGACTGGGAACAATCTTACACTACAACCAAAGTATTAACTTCAAGGAATTGGGAAAGTGGGTGTTTAACCACCTCAGCCCCTATAGCTTAAACACCCTGAAAGACCAGGCCACTTTTTACACTTCTGACCTACACTACTTTCACCGTTTATTGCTCGGTCATGCAACTTACCACCCAAATGAATTTTACCTCCTTTTCTTCTCACTAATAGAGCTTTCATTTGGTGGTATTTCATTGCTGCTGACATTTTTACTTTTTTTGTTATTAATCGAAATTTAACGATTTTTTTGCAAAAAAATGACATTTTTCACTTTCAGTTGTAAAATTTTTCAAAAAAAACGACATCCATATATAAATTTTGCTCTAAATTTATTGTTCTACATGTCTTTGATAAAAAAAAAAATGTTTGGGTAAAAAAAATAAATGGTTTGGGTAAAAGTGTTTACAAACTATGGTACAAAAATGTGAATTTCCGCTTTTTGAAGCAGCTCTGACTTTCTGAGCACCTGTCATGTTTCCTGAGGTTCTACAATGGCCAGACAGTACAAACACCCCACAAATGACCCCATTTCGGAAAGTAGACACCCTAAGGTATTCGCTGATGGGCATAGTGAGTTCATAGAACTTTTTATTTTTTGTCACAAGTTAGCGGAAAATGATGATTTTTTTTTTTTCTTACAAAGTCTCATATTCCACTAACTTGTGACAAAAAATAAAAACTTCTATGAACTCACTATGCCCATCAGCGAATACTTTGGGGTGTCTTCTTTCCAAAATGGGGTCACTTGTGGGGTAGCTATACTGCCCTGGCATTCTAGGGGCCCAAATGTGTGGTAAGGAGTTTGAAATCAAATTCTGTAATAAATGGCCGGTGAAATCCGAAAGGTGCTCTTTGGAATGTGGGCCCCTTTGCCCACCTAGGCTGCAAAAAAGTGTCACACATGTGGTATCTCCGTATTCAGGAGAAGTTGGGGAATGTGTTTTGGGGTGTCATTTCACATATACCCATGCTGGGTGAGAGAAATATCTTGGCAAAAGACAACTTTGTATAAAAAAATGGGAAAAGTTGTCTTTTGCCAAGATATTTCTCTCACCCACCATGGGTATATGTAAAATGACACCCCAAAACACATTCCCCAACTTCTCCTGAATACGGAGATACCACATGTGTGACACTTTTTTGCAGCCTAGGTGGGCAAAGGGGCCCACATTCCAAAGAGCACCTTTCGGATTTCACTGGCCATTTTTTACAGAATTTGATTTCAAACTTCTTACCACACATTTGGGCCCCTAGAATGCCAGGGCAGTATAACTACCCCACAAGTGACCCCATTTTGGAAAGAAGACACCCCAAGGTATTCGCTGATGGGCATAGTGAGTTCATGGAAGTTTTTATTTTTTGTCACAAGTTAGTGGAATATGAGACTTTGTAAGAAAAAAAAAAAAATCATCATTTTCCACTAACTTGTGACAAAAAATAAACAATTCTAGGAATTCGCCATGCCCCTCACGGAATACCTTGGGGTGTCTTCTTTCCAAAATGGGGTCACTTGTGGGGTAGTTATACTGCCCTGGCATTCTAGGGGCCCAAATGTGTGGTAAGTAGTTTGAAATCAAATTCTGTAAAAAATGGCCAGTGAAATCCGAAAGGTGCTCTTTGGAATGTGGGCCCCTTTGCCCACCTAGGCTGCAAAAAAGTGTCACACATCTGGTATCTCCGTATTCAGGAGAAGTTGGGGAATGTGTTTTGGGGTGTCATTTTACATATACCCATGCTGGGTGAGATAAATATCTTGGTCAAATGCCAACTTTGTATAAAAAAATGGGAAAAGTTGTCTTTTGCCAAGATATTTCTCTCACCCAGCATGGGTATATGTAAAATGACACCCCAAAACACATTCCCCAACTTCTCCTGAGTACGGAGATACCAGATGTGTGACACTTTTATGCAGCCTAGGTGGGCAAAGGGGCCCATATTCCAAAGAGCACCTTTCGGATTTCACCGGTCATTTTTTACACATTTTGATTTCAAACTTCTTACCACACATTTGGGCCCCTAGAATGCCAGGGCAGTATAACTACCCCACAAGTGACCCCATTTTGGAAAGAAGACACCCCAAGGTATTTCGTGATGGGCATAGTGAGTTCATGGAAGTTTTTATTTTTTGTCACAAGTTAGTGGACTATGAGACTTTGTAAGGGAAAAAAAAAAAAAATCATCATTTTCCGCTAACTTGTGACAAAAAATATAAAATTCTAGGAACTCGCCATGCCCCTCACGGAATACCTTGTGGTGTCTTCTTTCCAAAATGGGGTCACTTGTGGGGTAGTTATACTGCCCTGGCATTTTCCAGGGGCCCTAATGTGTGGTAAGTAGGTAAATGACCTGTGAAATCCTAAAGGTGCTCTTTGGAATGTGGGCCCCTTTGCCCACCTAGGCTGCAAAAAAGTGTCACACATGTGGTATCGCCATATTCAGGAGAAGTTGGGGAATGTGTTTTGGGGTATCTTTTTACATATACTCATGCTGGGTGAGAGAAATATCTCGGCAAAAGACAACTTTTCCAATTTTTTTATAGAAAGTTGGCATTTGACCAAGATATTTATCTCACCCACCATGGGTATATGTAAAATGACACCCCAAAACACATTGCCCAACTTCTCCTGAGTACGGCGATACCACATGTGTGACACTTTTTTGCAGCCTAGATGCGCAAAGGGGCCCACATTCATTTTATGAGGGCATTTTTAGACATTTGGATCCCAGACTTCTTCTCACGCTTTAGGGCCCCTAGAATGCCAGGGCAGTATAAATACTCCACATGTGACCCCATTTTGGAAAGAAGACACCCCAAGGTATTCAATGAGGGGCATGGCGAGTTCATAGAATTTTTTTTTTTTTGGCACAAGTTAGCAGAAATTGATTATTTTTTTTTTTTTCTCACAAAGTCTCCCTTTCCGCTAACTTGGGACAAAAATTTCAATCTTTCATGGACTCAATATGCCCCTCACGGAATACCTTGGGGTGTCTTCTTTCCGAAATGGGGTAACATGTGGGGTATTTATACTGCCCTGGCATTCTAGGGGCCCTAAAGCGTGAGAAGAATTCTGGAATATAAATGTCAAAAATTTTTTACACATTTGGATTCCGTGAGGGGTATGGTGAGTTCATGTGAGATTTTATTTTTTGACACAAGTTAGTGGAATATGAGACTTTGTAAGAAAAAAATATATAATTTCCGCTAACTTGGGCCAAAAAAATTTAAGCACCCTGAAAGACCAGGCCACTTTTTACACTTCTGACCTACACTACTTTCACCGTTTATTGCTCGGTCATGCAACTTACCACCCAAATGAATTTTACCTCCTTTTCTTCTCACTAATAGAGCTTTCATTTGGTGGTATTTCATTGCTGCTGACATTTTTACTTTTTTTGTTATTAATCGAAATTTAACGATTTTTTTGCAAAAAAATGACATTTTTCACTTTCAGTTGTAAAATTTTTCAAAAAAAACGACATCCATATATAAATTTTGCTCTAAATTTATTGTTCTACATGTCTTTGATAAAAAAAAAATGTTTGGGTAAAAAAAAAAAATGGTTTGGGTAAAAGTTAAAGTGTTTACAAACTATGGTACAAAAATGTGAATTTCCGCTTTTTGAAGCAGCTCTGACTTTCTGAGCACCTGTCATGTTTCCTGAGGTTCTACAATGGCCAGACAGTACAAACACCCCACAAATGACCCCATTTCGGAAAGTAGACACCCTAAGGTATTCGCTGATGGGCATAGTGAGTTCATAGAACTTTTTATTTTTTGTCACAAGTTAGCGGAAAATGATGATTTTTTTTTTTCTTACAAAGTCTCATATTCCACTAACTTGTGACAAAAAATAAAAACTTCTATGAACTCACTATGCCCATCAGCGAATACCTTGGGGTGTCTTCTTTCCAAAATGGGGTCACTTGTGGGGTAGCTATACTGCCCTGGCATTCTAGGGGCCCAAATGTGTGGTAAGGAGTTTGAAATCAAATTCTGTAATAAATGGCCGGTGAAATCCGAAAGGTGCTCTTTGGAATGTGGGCCCCTTTGCCCACCTAGGCTGCAAAAAAGTGTCACACATGTGGTATCTCCGTATTCAGGAGAAGTTGGGGAATGTGTTTTGGGGTGTCATTTCACATATACCCATGCTGGGTGAGAGAAATATCTTGGCAAAAGACAACTTTGTATAAAAAAATGGGAAAAGTTGTCTTTTGCCAAGATATTTCTCTCACCCACCATGGGTATATGTAAAATGACACCCCAAAACACATTCCCCAACTTCTCCTGAATACGGAGATACCACATGTGTGACACTTTTTTGCAGCCTAGGTGGGCAAAGGGGCCCACATTCCAAAGAGCATCTTTCGGATTTCACTGGCCATTTTTTACAGAATTTGATTTCAAACTTCTTACCACACATTTGGGCCCCTAGAATGCCAGGGCAGTATAACTACCCCACAAGTGACCCCATTTTGGAAAGAAGACACCCCAAGGTATTCGCTGATGGGCATAGTGAGTTCATGGAAGTTTTTATTTTTTGTCACAAGTTAGTGGAATATGAGACTTTGTAAGAAAAAAAAAAAAAATCATCATTTTCCACTAACTTGTGACAAAAAATAAACAATTCTAGGAACTCGCCATGCCCCTCACGGAATACCTTGGGGTGTCTTCTTTCCAAAATGGGCTCACTTGTGGGGTAGTTATACTGCCCTGGCATTCTAGGGGCCCAAATGTGTGGTAAGTAGTTTGAAATCAAATTCTGTAAAAAATGGCCAGTGAAATCCGAAAGGTGCTCTTTGGAATGTGGGCCCCTTTGCCCACCTAGGCTGCAAAAAAGTGTCACACATCTGGTATCTCCGTATTCAGGAGAAGTTGGGGAATGTGTTTTGGGGTGTCATTTTACATATACCCATGCTGGGTGAGATAAATATCTTGGTCAAATGCCAACTTTGTATAAAAAAATGGGAAAAGTTGTCTTTTGCCAAGATATTTCTCTCACCCAGCATGGGTATATGTAAAATGACACCCCAAAACACATTCCCCAACTTCTCCTGAGTACGGAGATACCAGATGTGTGACACTTTTATGCAGCCTAGGTGGGCAAAGGGGCCCATATTCCAAAGAGCACCTTTCGGATTTCACCGGTCATTTTTTACACATTTTGATTTCAAACTTCTTACCACACATTTGGGCCCCTAGAATGCCAGGGCAGTATAACTACCCCACAAGTGACCCCATTTTGGAAAGAAGACACCCCAAGGTATTTCGTGATGGGCATAGTGAGTTCATGGAAGTTTTTATTTTTTGTCACAAGTTAGTGGACTATGAGACTTTGTAAGGGAAAAAAAAAAAAAATCATCATTTTCCGCTAACTTGTGACAAAAAATATAAAATTCTAGGAACTCGCCATGCCCCTCACGGAATACCTTGTGGTGTCTTCTTTCCAAAATGGGGTCACTTGTGGGGTAGTTATACTGCCCTGGCATTTTCCAGGGGCCCTAATGTGTGGTAAGTAGGTAAATGACCTGTGAAATCCTAAAGGTGCTCTTTGGAATGTGGGCCCCTTTGCCCACCTAGGCTGCAAAAAAGTGTCACACATGTGGTATCGCCATATTCAGGAGAAGTTGGGGAATGTGTTTTGGGGTGTCTTTTTACATATACTCATGCTGGGTGAGAGAAATATCTCGGCAAAAGACAACTTTTCCAATTTTTTTTATAGAAAGTTGGCATTTGACCAAGATATTTATCTCACCCAGCATGGGTATATGTAAAATGACACCCCAAAACACATTGCCCAACTTCTCCTGAGTACGGCGATACCACATGTGTGACACTTTTTTGCAGCCTAGATGCGCAAAGGGGCCCACATTCATTTTATGAGGGCATTTTTAGACATTTGGATCCCAGACTTCTTCTCACGCTTTAGGGCCCCTAGAATGCCAGGGCAGTATAAATACTCCACATGTGACCCCATTTTGGAAAGAAGACACCCCAAGGTATTCAATGAGGGGCATGGCGAGTTCATAGAATTTTTTTTTTTTTGGCACAAGTTAGCAGAAATTGATTATTTTTTTTTTTTTCTCACAAAGTCTCCCTTTCCGCTAACTTGGGACAAAAATTTCAATCTTTCATGGACTCAATATGCCCCTCACGGAATACCTTGGGGTGTCTTCTTTCCGAAATGGGGTCACATGTGGGGTATTTATACTGCCCTGGCATTCTAGGGGCCCTAAAGCGTGAGAAGAAGTCTGGAATATAAATGTCAAAAATTTTTTACACATTTGGATTCCGTGAGGGGTATGGTGAGTTCATGTGAGATTTTATTTTTTGACACAAGTTAGTGGAATATGAGACTTTGCAAGAAAAAAATATATAATTTCCGCTAACTTGGGCCAAAAAAATTTCTGAATGGAGCCTTACAGGGGGGTGATCAATGACAGGGGGGTGATCAATGACAGGGGGGTGATCAGAGAGTCTATATGGGGTGATCACCACAGTCATTGATCACGCCCCTGTAAGGCTCCATTCAGATGTCCGTATGCGTTTTGCGGATCCGATCCATCTATCAGTGGATCCGTAAAAATCATGCGGACGTCTGAATGGAGCTTTACAGGGGTGTGATCAATGACAGGGGGGTAATCAATGACAGGGGGGTGATCAGGGAGTCTATATGGGGTGATCACCACAGTCATTGATCACGCCCCTGTAAGGCTCCATTCAGACGTCCGTATGCGTTTTGCGGATCCGATCCATCTATCAGTGGATCCGTAAAAATCATGCGGACGTCTGAATGGAGCTTTACAGGGGTGTGATCAATGACAGGGGGGTAATCAATGACAGGGGGGTGATCAGGGAGTCTATATGGGGTGATCACCACAGTCATTGATCACGCCCCTGTAAGGCTCCATTCAGACGTCCGTATGCGTTTTGCGGATCCGATCCATCTATCAGTGGATCCGTAAAAATCATGCGGACGTCTGAATGGAGCTTTACAGGGGTGTGATCAATGACAGGGGGGTAATCAATGACAGGGGGGTGATCAGGGAGTCTATATGGGGTGATCACCACAGTCATTGATCACGCCCCTGTAAGGCTCCATTCAGACGTCCATATGCGTTTTGCGGATCCGATCCATCTATCAGTGGATCCGTAAAAATCATGCGGAACGTCTGAATGGAGCTTTACAGGGGTGTGATCAATGACAGGGGGGTAATCAATGACAGGGGGGTGATCAGGGAGTCTATATGGGGTGATCACCACAGTCATTGATCACGCCCCTGTAAGGCTCCATTCAGACGTCCGTATGCGTTTTGCGGATCCTATCCATCTATCAGTGGATCCGTAAAAATCATGCGGACGTCTGAATGGAGCTTTACAGGGGTGTGATCAATGACAGGGGGGTAATCAATGACAGGGGGGTGATCAGGGAGTCTATATGGGGTGATCACCACAGTCATTGATCACGCCCCTGTAAGGCTCCATTCAGACGTTTCTTATGCGTTTTGCGGATCCGATCCATCTATCAGTGGATCCGTAAAAATCATGCGGACGTCTGAATGGAGCTTTACAGGGGTGTGATCAATGACAGGGGGGTAATCAATGACAGGGGGGTGATCAGGGAGTCTATATGGGGTGATCACCACAGTCATTGATCACGCCCCTGTAAGGCTCCATTCAGACGTCCGTATGCATTTTGCGGATCCGATCCATCTATCAGTGGATCCGTAAAAATCATGCGGACGTCTGAATGGAGCTTTACAGGGGTGTGATCAATGACAGGGGGGTAATCAATGACAGGGGGGTGATCAGGGAGTCTATATGGGGTGATCACCACAGTCATTGATCACGCCCCTGTAAGGCTCCATTCAGACGTCCGTATGCGTTTTGCGGATCCGATCCATCTATCAGTGGATCCGTAAAAATCATGCGGACGTCTGAATGGAGCTTTACAGGGGTGTGATCAATGACAGGGGGGTAATCAATGACAGGGGGGTGATCAGGGAGTCTCTATGGGGTGATCACCACAGTCATTGATCACGCCCCTGTAAAGCTCCATTCAGACGTCCGTATGCGTTTTGCGGATCCGATCCATCTATCAGTGGATCCGTAAAAATCATGCGGACGTCTGAATGGAGCTTTACAGGGGTGTGATCAATGACAGGGGGGTAATCAATGACAGGGGGGTGATCAGGGAGTCTATATGGGGTAATCACCACAGTCATTGATCACGCCCCTGTAAGGCTCCATTCAGATGTCCGTATGCGTTTTGCGGATCCGATCCATCTATCAGTGGATCCGTAAAAATCATGCGGACGTCTAAATAGAGCTTTACAGGGGGGTGATCAATGACAGGGGGGTAATCAATGACAGGGGGTGATCAGGGAGTCTATATGGGGTGATCAGGGGTGATCAAGGGTGATCAAGAGGGAATAAGGGGTTAATAAGTGACGGGGGGGGGGGGGTGTAGTGTAGTGGTGCTTGGTGCAACATATCACTGAGCTACCTGTGTCCTCTGGTGGTCGATCCAAACAAAGGGGACCACCAGAGGACCAGGTAGCAGGTATATTAGACGCTGTTATCAATGACAGGGGGGTGTTATCAATGACAGGGGGGTGATCAGGGAGTCTATATGGGGTGATCACCACAGTCATTGATCACGCCCCTGTAAGGCTCCATTCAGACGTCCGTATGCGTTTTGCGGATCCGATCCATCTATCAGTGGATCCGTAAAAATCATGCGGACGTCTGAATGGAGCTTTACAGGGGTGTGATCAATGACAGGGGGGTAATCAATGACAGGGGGGTGATCAGGGAGTCTATATGGGGTGATCACCACAGTCATTGATCACGCCCCTGTAAGGCTCCATTCAGACGTCCGTATGCGTTTTGCGGATCCGATCCATCTATCAGTGGATCCGTAAAAATCATGCGGAACGTCTGAATGGAGCTTTACAGGGGTGTGATCAATGACAGGGGGGTAATCAATGACAGGGGGGTGATCAGGGAGTCTATATGGGGTGATCACCACAGTCATTGATCACGCCCCTGTAAGGCTCCATTCAGATGTCCGTATGCGTTTTGCGGATCCGATCCATCTATCAGTGGATCCGTAAAAATCATGCGGACGTCTAAATAGAGCTTTACAGGGGTGTGATCAATGACAGGGGGGTAATCAATGACAGGGGGGTGATCAGGGAGTCTATATGGGGTGATCACCACAGTCATTGATCACGCCCCTGTAAGGCTCCATTCAGACGTCCGTATGCGTTTTGCGGATCCGATCCATCTATCAGTGGATCCGTAAAAATCATGCGGACGTCTGAATGGAGCTTTACAGGGGTGTGATCAATGACAGGGGGGTAATCAATGACAGGGGGGTGATCAGGGAGTCTCTATGGGGTGATCACCACAGTCATTGATCACGCCCCTGTAAAGCTCCATTCAGACGTCCGTATGCGTTTTGCGGATCCGATCCATCTATCAGTGGATCCGTAAAAATCATGCGGACGTCTGAATGGAGCTTTACAGGGGTGTGATCAATGACAGGGGGGTAATCAATGACAGGGGGGTGATCAGGGAGTCTATATGGGGTGATCACCACAGTCATTGATCACGCCCCTGTAAGGCTCCATTCAGATGTCCGTATGCGTTTTGCGGATCCGATCCATCTATCAGTGGATCCGTAAAAATCATGCGGACGTCTAAATAGAGCTTTACAGGGGGGTGATCAATGACAGGGGGGTAATCAATGACAGGGGGTGATCAGGGAGTCTATATGGGGTGATCAGGGGTGATCAAGGGTGATCAAGAGGGAATAAGGGGTTAATAAGTGACGGGGGGGGGGGTGTAGTGTAGTGGTGCTTGGTGCAACATATCACTGAGCTACCTGTGTCCTCTGGTGGTCGATCCAAACAAAGGGGACCACCAGAGGACCAGGTAGCAGGTATATTAGACGCTGTTATCAATGACAGGGGGGTGTTATCAATGACAGGGGGGTGATCAGGGAGTCTATATGGGGTGATCACCACAGTCATTGATCACGCCCCTGTAAGGCTCCATTCAGACGTCCGTATGCGTTTTGCGGATCTGATCCATCTATCAGTGGATCCGTAAAAATCATGCGGACGTCTGAATGGAGCTTTACAGGGGTGTGATCAATGACAGGGGGGTAATCAATGACAGGGGGGTGATCAGGGAGTCTATATGGGGTGATCACCACAGTCATTGATCACGCCCCTGTAAGGCTCCATTCAGACGTCCGTATGCGTTTTGCGGATCCGATCCATCTATCAGTGGATCCGTAAAAATCATGCGGAACGTCTGAATGGAGCTTTACAGGGGTGTGATCAATGACAGGGGGGTAATCAATGACAGGGGGGTGATCAGGGAGTCTATATGGGGTGATCACCACAGTCATTGATCACGCCCCTGTAAGGCTCCATTCAGACGTCCGTATGCGTTTTGTGGATCCGATCCATCTATCAGTGGATCCGTAAAAATCATGCGGACGTCTAAATAGAGCTTTACAGGGGGGTGATCAATGACAGGGGGGTAATCAATGACAGGGGGTGATCAGGGAGTCTATATGGGGTGATCAGGGGTGATCAAGGGTGATCAAGGGTGAATAAGGGGTTAATAAGTGACGGGGGGGGGTGTAGTGTAGTGGTGCTTGGTGCAACATATTACTGAGCTACCTGTGTCCTCTGGTGGTCGATCCAAACAAAGGGGACCACCAGAGGACCAGGTAGCAGGTATATTAGACGCTGTTATCAAAACAGCGTCTAATATACCTGTTAGGGGTTAAAAAAATCACATCTCCAGCCTGCCAGTGAACGATCGCCGCTGGCAGGCTGGAGATCCACTCTCTTACCTTCCGTTCCTGTGAGCGCGCGCGCCTGTGTGCGCGCGTTCACAGGAAATCTCGCGTCTCGCGAGAGGACGAGCCGGCGCGTCCAGTCGGAATCAATCAACCACCTCCAGGACGCGTCGCTGCGTACGGCGGTCCGGAGGTGGTTAAAAAAGGAATTAGAAGGTTGGGATAATACAGCAAGAGCGAGCGCCCAGTGGCAGGGGCAGATTAAGTTCATGATGGGCCTGGGGCTGTCTACCCAACTCGGGCCCCTCCCTCCATTTTAGTTTAGTTTTTTTTCTATATGAAGAGGCTGTGGTGCTTCGTGTGCGCCACAGTCTCTTCCTAGGCCATATGACATCACATTCATCGTTACATAGCCTTGGTGCAGCTGAGTTCCATCAGAGTGATTGGGGCTGAGCTGGAATACCAAGCACAGTGCTATCAGATGACAACGATGAGCAAAAAGGCTGTGGCGCTTACTGGAACATCGCGGTCTCCTCAAACAGTTTATTGGCTAGGGTGCCAGGAGTCGGACCACCAACAATCTCACATTGATGACCTATCCTCAGGATAGGTCATCAATATATAAATCGCAGAAAACCCTTTTACCTTATGCTATCTGTAGTGTTACATAGGACTGCAAAAATATCCAGGAGCTAATGGCTCCTAAACTGAAAAATTTAGGAGCCAAATAAAATTTTTAGTTGCCAAATTTAAAACGCATACCGTATTTTTCGCTTTATAAGATGCACCTGAATGTAAGACGCACCCCAGGTTTAGAGGAGAAAAATAATAAAAAAATATTTTCAACCTAAAGGTGGGCTAAAACATGTGCAGTACATGGGTGCATACCTATGGATGAAGGGGGTTATAGTCATAATATAAACACTGTCCAGTGTGCCGTAATTCACCTGTGTTTTAACCCCCCTCATCAATAGGAATGCACCCATGTGCTTCAGTACATGGGTGTGTTCCTATAGATGAGGGGGCTTATGGTCAGTGATGGCCAGTTCGCAGTGTTCGCCGATGAACACATGCGATCTGCCATCTTTATTCCGAAGCCCAGCGATGCAGAGGTAAGTCCTTACCTGTGCCTGCCCCGCGAGCTGCTCTGAAACACATGCGGTCACCGGGAGCAGCCCGATGAAGGCTGTTCTCGGAACTGCCTGCTCCCAGTGACCGCATGTGTTTCAGAGCAGCTCGCGGCGCAGGCACAGGTAAGGACTTACCTCTGCATCGCTGGGCTTGGGAATAAAGATGGTAGATCGCATGTGTTCGTCGGCGAACACTGCGAACTGGCCTTCACTGCTTATGGTCACATTTAATATACACAGGTCAATTATGGTGCAATCCCTGGACAGTGGACATGCACTGCTGCACATGGGTGTATTCCTTTGAATGAGGGGGTTATAGTTACATTTAATGCAAACACAGGCCAATAATAGTACAGCTCCTGGACAGTGTTTATATTAAATGTGACTTTGACCCCCCTCATCTTAAGGGTCCATTCACACGTCCGTGGAATGGGTCTGCATCCGTTCCACAATATCCAGAACAGGAGCGGACCTATTCATTCTCAATGGGGCAGGAATGCATGCGGAGAGCACACTATGTGCTCTCTGCATCAGCCTTTCCGGAGCGCGGCCCCGATCTTCCGATCCGCAATTGCGGACAAGAATAGGCAGTTCTATGGGGGTGCCAGCCGGGTGTATTGCGGATCCACAATTTGCGGATCCGCAATACACTATGGACGTGTGAATGGACCCTAAAGGGTGCACCCATGTACTGCAGTACATGGGTGTATTCCTATAGTTGAGGAGAGGTTATAGCCATTTGTAATACGTATTTTTCCAGGTCGGCCCTTGAACTCCACTTCTTTATATCCAGGCTGACACTCACCAAGTCTCAGGTAGAGACAGCCCAGTAGTCCCAGGGGAAAGCAGTGCTGACTCGGGGTGCCGGAGGTTCAGTAGTGACGAGCAGTTGGTAGTGGTGAGCAGTTGGGCAACAGACTAAACTGATTGGTGGAGGCGGCAGAGCAGCAGTTTCCGCCGTGCTCACTACCAAGCAGCTCAACATACAGGGCAGCAGTGCCGAAGCGCGTCACAGTAGTGGAGGGAGGTGTGGTTTGGAGGACAGCACAGCGTCAGTGATGCTAAGCAACAGCAGACATAGCGCACACACGTCCTATTAAACATGCATGCTGGCGGCATTTAGCTTTAATGAACGCCGCCCGCCCCACACTTCCCCACACTGGAGGTGCGTCTCTAGATAACAGCCTGCAATGTGACAGACATATTTCTCGGCACATTCGCTTTATAAGACACATTAACTTCTCCCCTACATTTTTTGGGGAAAAAGTGCGTCTTATAAAGCGAAAAATACGGTAAATTATAATAAAAAAAAGACTTGGAGGAGAAGATGAGACGCAGCTCACAGTGGCGAGCCAGCTCTACATATAACATCCAATAAATACCCCAACCATGGGATGATTACTTCTTTAAGTAATGAAGCCTTTGGCATTACTAATACTAATACATAACCTACATAGAAAATGCCAGACCGCTAATACTGATGAATTTCTTTATTACAAAAAATCACATTAAATGAATCACAATTAAATACATATATGGTTAAAAGAATTGGTACAGGAGATAAAAAACAACATCACTGGAGGAAACATACAGTGGACGCAGGTCCCAGTTAATCCGACATGATTGTTCACATAAGTGCATACATAGGATTCAATTGAAAGCAGAACATAGGACAATTACCCATACTGTGTCTCCTCCAGGATGGCGCCAACCCCAACGCGCGTTTCGGCGTACCTTCGTCTGGGGGTAGCGTCATCACTGGGAGGCATAGCTTATATGTAAGTGTCGGCCAATCATCACATACCAGTAACCTGACGATTTGTTTGTCATCACGGAAGCGCCGGAACTGATCTGCAATATAGGATGCCGGCATCCAGAGAACCACGTGACCTGTTTGGATCACCTGATCCTCGTATAATCACGTGGTCCGGATGACGTCACTTGAAAACACAGGGGAAGAGGGGACATGGGAAGGGGAAATTGTGCAGGGAAAAGTTGGGGCAGGGGCCCATGGATAGGATCATGTTGGCCAACCTATTGCCAGTGTACATACTCCATAGGCCCATTTCCCACTCTACTCCTATTACATAATCGTGTTACCACATCGTGTCTCCCAATGCGCATGCACAAAGCATGCGGACTGAGAGTCACAAGATGGAACCTAAACCAAACCAGTGATGACCCTAGAGAAAAAAGGGGGTTGAAAATAGTTAAAACATATTAAAATACAAAATATATGAAAAAAAAAACTAATTTGGGTGTGGAGACCCATGTGATCCATTGACCTACAAAAATGAGGAGAAACCAGTGGACTCATTTAAGCCACCCGGGTGCAGTGTGTTCAATTTCCAAATCCACTTACACTCGAGTTGTCCCAATCTTTTTGTTATGTTACCGCCCCGATATTTTTCATGACACAATCAATCGCCTGCACCTTCAAATGCACGGGATTGCAGCCGTGATACGTTTTGAAATGTCTTGCAACCGGTTTTAAATTACATAGATCTTCCTCATCGGTTGCTGCCATTATATCTCTGACGTGTTCTCACACCCTCACCTTTAACTCCCTCGTGGTTAAACCCACATAAATTTTTGGGCAGGAACATTTTGCATAATACACGACTGCCGTACTCGCGCATGTAAGACATTGTGTTATTTTAAAGGTTCTTGTATTGGTTGTGTCATCAAAAGAGGTTGCCCTCTCCATATTAGGACATGCTATGCACTTCCCACATGGGACAAAGCCTCACTTGGGCTTTCCTATTCCTGGAAACAGAGGTTGATTTTGTTTTACAAACAGGCTACGTACAAGATGGTCTCTTAAGTTTTTGGATCGGATGGGATCAGTCAGCAAAATAGGCCACGATTTTCTCTGGGCATCTTTCATCTCCACCCATCTTTCATGGTATCCTGTAATATATCGTGTCCTGCTGTCGTTAATCCTTTGACCTCCAGAAAACAGTAAATCCTGTCTGGAACATGTCTTCGCTCTCCTGTAGGCCTTTTTAATTGCACGTTGACTATATCCACGGCTGGTAAATCTCTCCTTTAGCACCGCAGCTTGTTGTTCAAATATTTCGTCCGTAGAACATATTCTCCGGGCCCGTAAATATTGTCCAGTCGGAATCGAGTTAATCATCTGTGGGGGATGTGATGAAGAGGCATGTAAATATGAGTTCACCGCTGTTGGTTTCCTGAAGACGTTCGTCACTATACACCCATCAGTACCTTTTTCTAATTGTACATCCAGGAACTCAATGGGTTCCCTGCTACTTTTATATGTTAGTTTAATATTCTTGCAGTTGTTGTTCAATGCCTCAAAGAATTCCCCTAACTCCTCAGTGTTCCCCTGCCAGATCATGAATACATCGTTGATGTACCGTGCCCAAAAAATGGCGCGGTCCATTGACATGTATTGATCTGACAGGAACAGGTCCCTCTCCCACAGCCCCAGGAACAGATTTGCGTATGACGGCGCACAAGGTGCCCCCATCGCAGTCCCCTGGAGCTGCACGTAGAAGGACCCTCCAAAGGAGAAGAAGTTACAGTCTTGTGAAAAAATTAGGACACCCTTTGAAAGCATGTGGTTTTTTGTAACATTTTTAATAAATGGTTATTTCATCTCCGTTTCAACAATACAGAGAGATTAAAGTAATCCGACTAAACAAAGAAAACTGAAGAAAAGTCTTTTCAAGATCTTCTGTAAATGTCATTCTACAAAAATGCCTATTCTAACTGAGGAAAAAGATAGGACACCCTTGCCCCTAATAGCGAGTGTTACCTCCTTTGGCTGAAATAACTGCAGTGAGACGGTTCTTGTAGCCATCTACCAGTCTTCGACATCGGTCTGAGGAAATTTTACCCCACTCCTCAATGCAGAACTTTTTCAGCTGTGAGATGTTTGAGGGGTTTCTTGCACGTACAGCCCTTTTCAAGTCACCCCACAGCATCTCAATGGGATTCAAATCTGGACTTTGACTTGGCCATTCCAGGACTCTCCATTTCTTCTTTTTCAGCCAATCTTTGGTTGATTTACTAGTATGTTTTGGGTCATTGTCATGTTGCATGGTCCAGTTCCGCTTCAGCTTTAATTTTCTAACTGATGGTCTCACATGTTCTTCAAGCACCTTCTGATACACAGTAGAATTCATCGTGGATTCTATGATGGTGAGCTGACCAGGTCCTGCTGCAGCAAAGCAGCCCCAAACCATGACACTTCCACCTCCATGCTTCACAGTTGGTATGAGGTTCTTTTCTTGGAATGCTGTGTTTGGTTTACGCCAAACATGTCCTCTGCTGTTGTGTCCAAATAATTCAATTTTGGACTCATCTGTCCAAAGAACATTATTCCAGAAGTCCTGGTCTTTGTCAACTTTATCGCTGGCAAATGTCAGTCTGGCCTCGATGTTTCTCTTGGAAAGCAAAGGTTTCCTCCTTGCACACCTCCCATGCAAGTTAAACTTGTACAGTCTCTTTCTGATTGTAGAGGCATGTACTTCTACATCAACAGTAGCCAGAGCCTGCTGTAGTTCTCGAGATGACACTTTAGGGTTTTTGGATACCTCTTTTAGCATCTTGCGGTCTGCTCTTGGGGTGAACTTGCTGGGGCGACCAGTCCTGGGCATGTTGGCAGTTGTTTTGAAAGCCCTCCACTTGTAGACTATCTTCCGGACAGTGGAATGGCTGATTTCAAAATCTTTTGAGATCTTTTTAAATCCCTTCCCAGACTCATAGGCTGCTACAATCTTTTTTCTGAAGTCCTCTGACAGCTCTTTTGCTCTCACCATGGTGCTCACTCTCACTTCAACAGTCAGGAGCACACCAAACTAAATGTCTGAGGTTTAAATAGGGCAAGCCTCATTCAACATGCAGAGTAACGATCTACTAATTATGTGCACCTGGTGTGATATACCTGTGTGAGATCTGAGCCAATTTAAGAGGGAATACATGTGAGGGTGTCCTATCTTTTTCCTCAGTTAGAATAGGCATTTTTGTAGAATGACATTTACAGAAGATCTTGAAAAGACTTTTCTTCAGTTTTCTTTGTTTAGTTGGATTACTTTAATCTCTCTGTATTGTTGAAACGGAGATGAAATAACCATTTATTAAAAATGTTACAAAAAACCACATGCTTTCAAAGGGTGTCCTAATTTTTTCACATGACTGTATGTGTCAGGACAAAAGATAGAAGTTCCAGAAGGAACCCCCTACGATCGGCCTCCAAATTTCCTTGTGCAAGAAAGAAATCCACCGCCTGAATTCCATCCATCCGACAATTCTGTGCGCGTTCAAGTGACGTCATCCGGACCACGTGATTATACGAGGATCAGGTGATCCAAACAGGTCACGTGGTTCTCTGGATGCCGGCATCCTATATTGCAGATCAGTTCCGGCGCTTCCGTGATGACAAACAAATCGTCAGGTTACTGGTATGTGATGATTGGCCGACACTTATATATAAGCTATGCCTCCCAGTGATGACGCTACGCCCAGACGAAGGTACGCCGAAACGCGCGTTGGGGTTGGCGCCATCCTGGAGGAGACACAGTATGGGTAATTGTCCTATGTTCTGCTTTCAATTGAATCCTATGTATGCACTTATGTGAACAATCATGTCGGATTAACTGGGACCTGCGTCCACTGTATGTTTCCTCCAGTGATGTCGTTTTTTTATCTCCTGTACCAATTCTTTTAACCATGTATGTATTTAATTGTGATTCATTTAATGGGATTTTTTGTAATAAAGAAATTCATCAGTATTAGCGGTCTGGCATTTTCTATGTAGGTTATGTATGCAGCTCTACATATAATAGAATACAGCACCACATACCTCTTACTTCCAGTGACATCTCCTGTCATGTAGATCTTCTCTTTCCGCTTTTCCTCCGTTTGCCCCGGAACGCCATGACTAATTCTTTCAGCCGCATCTTGTCTCTATGGAGTTTGTTACACAGACATGTTAGATTTCTCATAATTGGGGTCATTTATCAAACTGGTGTAAAGTACAACTAGCTTAGGTGCCCATAGCAACTAATCAGATTCCACCTTTCATTTTCAAAAGGAGCTGTCTAAAATTAAAAGTGGAATCTGGTTGCTATGGGCAACTAAGCCAGTTCTACGTTACACCAGTTTGATAAATGACCCCTCAAATGTCCCTATAGTGTCTACAGCGATTATAATGTCCCCGAGAGTGCCCCCAGTAATAATAACATCCTATGTTGTGCTCCAGGTAATAATGCCTGTATAGTGTCCCTGAAAAATTATGTCCCTTAATATGTCCTTGTAATAGAAATGCCCCTATAGTTCCTACCCAATAGCAACATCCCCCACACAACCCCTACTGTATTAATTTGCCCCCACAGTATTAATTTCTCCACACTGCCCCACAGTATTCATTTCTCCACACTGCCGCCACAGTATTAATTCCCCCCACGGTAGTAATTTTCGCCCACACTGCCCCCACAGTATTAATTGCCCCCCACACTGCCCCCACAGTATTAATTTCCACCCACACTGCCCCCACAGTATTAATTTCCCCCACACTAGTAATTTTCCCCCACGTAGTAGTTTGCCCCCCCTATGTAGTAGTTTGCCCCCCCCCCACTGTCCCTTCAGTAATATTCTCCTGTGCCCCCCAGTAATGTCCCCCAAAGTTGGCACACAAAAAATAAAAAAAAATAAAAGCTAATACTTACCTGTGTCCCAGTCGGCGCTCACTCGTAGATGGTAGGCAGACGCGTTGTGCACACACGTTAGTGTGCTGCGTCTGGGCACAGGCACGCGATGACGTCATCACGCCCACCTGAGCTGAGATTTTACTACCGCATAGGCTTCAGGGCTACTAGGCCTGAAGCCTATAGCGGTGATCGGGGGACAGAGAACTATGCGCTCCCGTGCCCCTTCGTAGTTTGTTGGGCGTTTGGGTCGGCGTTGGGGCCCCCAGCGATGCTGGGGCAGGGGCTACAGACCCAAACGCCCCAATTATAATGCGCCACTGGGCGTAGCTAAAGACTCATGGGCCCTGGTTCAAGAGTTCAGCTTGGGCCCCCCTTTCCTCAGTGCTTTGTGGCCAGAAGCAGGAATACACATAGCCTTCATGCTGCCTAAGGCAAAAATTTAAATGGCACCCCCCCATGCCAAATTCTTGACCTAATTGAAGAAAAAACTGCCAAATCTATTAAGAAAGGAGATAAAAATGTGCTCAGGTATCAGGTTCAGCTAAGCACCTGAACTCCTGGAAATGGTCCAGGCAGAGACAGGGATGTACAATGTAGGTGTCACCTGTGTCTGCATAGTGGACAATGAAACTTTGGTAGCCTGTTTGCCATACTTGCATTCCCTCATGTAACCACTGCTCCCAACATCTTCTAACAACTAGTTAAGAATGGCCTTGATGAAGAGCAATTCATCGAAACAATCATCCTGCTTCTCTTAGACCAATGATGTGCTCCCTATCAATGTTTTATAAATGGGTGAAATGTATTTGAGTACATAGTAGACACATGTCTAGTAGTCAACGTTCTCTCACCAAGAGGTGCACTACCCAAAAGGAACCTCTGAGAGCCTTTTATGGGGCAGTGGGGGAAGCACTTTTATGCCCTTTTGTGGCAAGACCCGGTGTCTAATCAGACCACACCTGTAATCACTTACAAATCTGAGACATAAATGCATGCTGAGTTTTGCAGAAATCCAACATTTCCATCTGGGTGCAATATATTTTTGTCAATGAGTGTAAATCATCAAAGCCTCTGGGAAATTATATATGAAACAAACACAGAACATTTCATATGCGTCACTAATAATACAGTAAAATACAGGGAGTGGTACTGATCCATGCAGTATTATGGCTTTTGGCTCTGCCCTTACATGTAACGTGTGCTTTATGACATAATACATAAATGACCAGGCTGTGGCTCTGATGAATCACCCTGAACACATATTAATACACCTGCAATATCATTCCAGAATAAACAGGCTTAGCCCATGTTTAATAAAAGCTCACTATTTTATTTTGGCATATGTATATCATACTTGCTAACCAGGAGTGTAACGTGTAGCTCTGTGGCCACAATGCAAAATTATTAACAGAGCCTGCCACCTATCATGCTTCCAGAACTGGTCTCCTCCTATGGGGAAGAGAGACCCTCAAACTTCTGGGCCTGGTTGCAGCTGCACTCTCTGCACCTGCTGTAGTTACACCCCTCTTGCCAAATCTCCCAGTCTGGGAGGCTCCTGGAAGAAGGGGAGATCTCCTAGAAGGGTTGTTATGTGTCTTGGCAACCACCAAAAACTCCCAGAAGGGATATCTGCCGAAACCATCCCAATGCGAGATGCATCAGATCCGCCGCCTCATCAGGAGGAAGGACGTTTTGAGGGCAGTGCCATGCTTGGATAGAAGCCCAGCGGGAACACGTAAATGTCTGATTGCTAGAATGCAAGTCCGGGGGCTCCCAATTTCTTTGACGTCTGTAGTCAGTAAAACGTTTGAATGGAACAATTGTGCTGTTGCTCCATTCAAAGTCTATGGGAATGTATTTCTTATCCATTACAGATGACATATTATTGAGTGCTGTACAGAAAATGTACACTGAAGCATTTATTGGTTACCATATCTTTAGGACAGCTGCCCATACATGGATTTCTTCTTAGGTGACACATCCATATATTATGTTTCGGTGGGAGCAGTTGGATGGCATCATGTATTCAGTTCACCTTGTGCTCTTAGTGGTGACTCTCTGCAGAATAATTATTACATCAGTGACAGAGTCATTTATCAGGACTAATCACCTTCTGCTATTAGAATGTGGAGCATCTGGAATTCTGTGGCGGAATCATCCATGAACTTTGGCCCTCATAGCACACCTACAGAGACATCATGCTTCATGAGTTAGTAACAGTACTCTACTTTTAATAGCGATCTAATTTCTAAACCTCTATTTAATAGGGGTTGTCCCACAAAAAATATTCTACTTTTTTAAACCAGCAACTGGATCTGAATACTTTGTAATTGCATGTGATTAAAATGTAGTATAGTCAATAAAATGTATCTGTTTGCTCTTTGGCTTATTTCTGTGTCCTCCTCTGTAACATCGCTGAGGCCTAAGGCTGTGATGTCTTGTCCATTGGTGTAGCCCAGTCCCAATCAAGTAAATGGGATTGAGTTCCAATACCAAGCAGAGCCACTATACAATATAAGGCTCTGTGCTTGGTATACTTTGAAGAGGATGTAGCACTTGGATGACCTTTGTGGTCCTTAAAAACAGCTTTTTATTTTGATGACCTATCACTTAAATCGGAAGGAGTTGTCCCATTGAAATGGATGGGGATGGGAGAGCTGTACTTACACTGCTCACTGTTGCAATGTCGATGGCAAGCAGGTAAACAGTGAAAAGAAAGCAGTGCTCCTACTAATGCTGTGTTCTTTTAGAACAGCTGATCAGCAGGGGGAGCCAGACCCCCCCATCTCATATTAATGACCTATCCCGATGATGTCATCAATATAATAAAGCAGACGACCCCTTTAATTCCTGGAAAGTCCCTTTATGGATTTATTCTGCTTTATTCAAACAATCTAAAAAACTTGCCTCTAAATACAATGTGTCCGCGCAAGCCTTTTTCGCCCGTCAAAAAAAAAATAATGGATATCAGACAAAACTGACAAAAAAACTAATGCAAAATAAGTACAACACATGCTCAAAATAAAGGATCAGTTTTTTTTTCTGACAGATCAGAAGAATGGAAAATGTTGATGTTAACGTGGCCTCAGTGGAGTTTAGGGTGTCTGAACTCACTGGGGGTGGGAACCTAATGAGTGATGGCACATTTTCACGTGCTTCACTACCTTCCATATTGAGTGCACTCATCTCTTTTTACCTGGGCCTTCTGGATAAAAAGTTAAGGACTTTTTCATAATTTTGGCAAAATGTCCAGGATGTAATGGCACACATTGACTTGATTTATTTTTTGTCACTGTGTGTTCACTGTCCACATTTGTTTGTCACAAGGACTTTTTCATGATGCGGCACCCTTATTTGTTACCGCCTGAAGGTCTGGGGGGAAGGGGGGGGGGGGTTTGTGAGTGGCCATCAGGTTTCTCACCCCCTGCAACCAATTGGCTCTCCTTTCTGAGGGAGCCAGACCTTTGACTGAGGCTCCTAGCTGACACTTTGAGTGGCAGCTTAGGTGGAAGCTGGAGCATGAGGGGCTCTTCCTTGTCTTTGGCTGATAATGGCCACCTATCTCCAACCCTTGCAGAACCTTCTGGCTCTGAGAGATGGGGATTGGTTTATGGAGGCCCTTCTCTTACGGAGTAGGCTTATGATAGTCTACAACCATGCACACTTTTCTTTTGCACTTGGGTGAAGAAAGTCATGATCTCAAGCTTTCAATAAAAATATTAAGTTGTTGAACAGTAACCACTTGTTCTACCAACAAAAAGATTATTTGTAATATGAACCATGTGAGCTAAACAGTCTGGACTCCAGACTGATACATTGTACCTGTATTCAGGTCACAGAGCATTGCCTAGAGCAGTGATGGCGAACCTTTTACGGACCAGGTGCCCAGCCTAAAACCCACTTATTTATCGTAAAATATAGTATATCCTTCATGTACTTTATCATTTAGCTATAATATCTTGCCTACATTCAGTGCGCTGCTTGTTATGTTCATACTGCGTCCTGCGCTGATGAATGACAGGAAAAGTCTAAGGCATATTGGTACACCATAGACTTTTTCCATGGTGTGGGTTCCCACAGAGAGGGCTCTGAGTGCCGCCTCTGGCACCCGTGCCATAGGTTCGCCACCACTGGCCTAGAGTCTCGACTGAAGAAAACTGTATCCACTTCTCAGCTGTGAGTTGGACCAGGTTTGTATTGACTTAAGGCCTCGTTCACATCATCGTTTCTCCTTTCCGTTCTCCGGCTCCGTTGAGGAGCAGGAGAACGGAAAGGACGGATTCTGCAGATAACTGAGACCTAACTGAGCGTAACGGAGCCTAAAGACCCCATAGACTATAATCGGGTCCATTTGGTGTCCGCCCAAAAATGTCATACTATTAAAAAATTTGAAAAAATTATCCCATACGATAAATGATCTAATGGCTAAAAAAATATCTATAAACGAAAACAATAAAATGGAAAATCGCCATGTCAGGAAGGGGTTAATGAGTAGAAATGCCTGAAATACTAATACAACATGTTGAGGCTGGTGGTAAGTAGCTTGTACACCATGCAATATTTCACATGTCAAGAACAATATGTGCTATTTTCAAAGTCTGAAAATTGACATGAAATAGACCATTTTACTACAGTGAATCCATGCTATCCATAGAGATTGTACTTGATTGTATTGCAGTACCACCTGAAGGTGGCACTACAAGCACACGCTAGGCTCACCATAAGACATATATTCCTGTACATACAGCTGGGAGTGGTGCAAATATCTAGCAGCTAGTTAAATAAGATATCATATATTGTAAAGCCATTTCATATTGTAATACATGTGACATATACTGTACTGTATATGTACGTTATCAAATTATGAGAATAGGACATTTCCCTAATAATCCACGTAATTTTATTTCCAGCATCTTGTTTGAAGAGTAGAGTAATAATACTGACTCAACAAAAAATTATGCAGAATATAGAATTTATATTTAGTCATTTCTCACATAAATTTAATGTCAACGTTGGATCGCTTCAAAGCTTTTCATGAATTTATGATTTACGTGAAACCACATAACATGTTTAGGACCACAATTCACTTTTAAGTAATGAAGCAACAGTTGCATAACAACATGGGATGAACACATATGTACACAGAGTGGTAAATTCATCAAAGGATGTATGGCAGTTTTCTGGAGTACAAAAATCACAAATTGGTGACATTTTGTGCAAAAATGTGTGACCTTTATCATTTTATGCCACTGTTGCCATTTTCAAAAAGTGTGGATGGGGTTAGCAGAGGGATGTGTCCTCACACAGTCCTATAGATTCACTGTAATTTATGCCAGAAACTAGGTACATTATAGCTCAAATCTATGGTAGCTCATAACTTTTGTAGATTTTTATTTTCCGGCACATGAATTGCTAAAAGATGCACCAACTTTATTAAGAGGCATTCACCTACTGGTTTATTCACAGGCACAATATATACGATTATAAAGACACCAGTAACATGTATTAGCTTTCTAAGTATAGAAAACCAACTTTCTCAATATACAGTTGCAAGAAAAAGTATGTGAACCCTTTGGAATAATATGGATTTCTGCACAAATTGGTCATAAAATGTGATCTTATCTTCATCTAAGTCACAATAGACAATCACAGTCTGCTTAAACTAATAACACACAAATAATTAAATGTTACCATGTTTTTATTGAACACTCCATGTAAACATTCACAGTGCAGGTGGAAAAAGTATATGAACCCCTAGACTAATGACATCTCCAAGAGCTAATTGGAGTGAGGTGACGGCCAACTGGAGTCCAATCAATGAGATGAGATTGGAGGTGTTGGTTACAGCTGCCCTGCCCTATAAAAAACACACACCAGTTCTGGGTTTGCTTTTCACAAGAAGCATTGCCTGATGTGAATGATGCCTCGCACAAAAGAGCTCTCAGAAGACCTACGATTAAGAATTGTTGACTTGCATAAAGCTGGAAAGGGTTATAAAAGTATCTCCAAAAGCCTTGCTGTTCATCAGTCCACGGTAAGACAAATTGTCTATAAATGGAGAAAGTTCAGCACTGCTGCTACTCTACCTATGAGTGGCCGTCCTGTAAAGATGACTGCAAGAGTACAGCCCAGACTGCTCAATGAGGTGAAGAAGAATCCTAGAGTGTCAGCTAAAGACTTACAAAAGTCTCTGGCATATGCTAACATCCCTGATAGCGAATCTATGATACATAAAACACTAAACAAGAATGGATTTCATGGGAGGATACAACAGAGGAAGCCACTGCTGTCCAAAAAAAACATTGCTGCACGTTTACAGTTTGCACAAGAGCACCTGGATGTTCCACAGCAGTATTTTGCAAAATATTCTGTGGACAGATGAAACCAAAGTTGAGTTGTTTGGAAGAAACACAAATAGGCACAGCACACCAACATCAAAACCTCATCCCAACTGTGATGTATGGTGGTGGGGGCATCATGGTTTGGGGCTGCTTTGCTGCGTCAGGGCCTGGTCGGATTGCTATCATCGAAGGAAAAATGAATTCCCAAGTTTATCAAGACATTTTGCAGGAGAACTTAAGGCCATCTGTCCACGAGCTGAAGCTCAACAGAAGATGGGTGTTGCAACAGGACAATGATCCAAACCATAGAAGTAAATCAACAACAGAATGGCTTAAACTGAAGAAAATACGCCTTCTTGAGTGGCCCAGTCAGAGTCCTGACCTCAACCCGATTGAGATGCTGTGGCATATCCTCAAGAAAGTGATTCACACCAGACATCCCAAGAATATTGCTGAACTGAAACAGTTCTGTAAAGAGGAATGGTCAAGAATTACTCCTGACCGTTGTGCACGTCTGATCTGCAACTACAGGGAATGTTTGGTTGAAGTTATTGCTGCCAAAGGAGGTTCAACCAGTTATTAAATCCAAGGGTTCACATTCTTTTTCCACCCACACTGTGAATGTTTACATGGTGTGTTCAATAAAAACATGGTAACATGTAATTCTTTGTGTGTTATTAGTTTAAGCAGACTGTGATTGTCTATTGTTGTGACTTAGATGAAGATCAGATCACATTTTATGACCAATTTGTGCAGAAATCCATATCATTCCAAAGGGTTCACATACTTTTTCTTGCAACTGTAGTTAGGCTACTTTCACACTTGCGGCAGGACGGATCCGACATGCTGTTCACCATGTCGGATCTGTCCTGTGGCTATTTCGCCGTGCCGCCGGACCGCCGCTCCGTCCCTATTGACTATAATGGGGACGGGGGCGGAGCTCCAGCGCAGCACGGCGGTGCACGGCGAATGCCGCTGTACTAAAAAGCCTGACATGCAGTAATTTTAGTCCGGCGGCCCTTCGTCGTGCTGCGCCGGAGCTCCGCCCCCGTCCCAATTATAGTCAATGGGGATGGAGCGGCGGTCCGGCGGCACGGCGAAATAGCTGCAGGACGGATCTGACATGGTGAACAGCATGTCGGATCCGTCCTGCCGCAAGTGTGAAAGTACCCTAAGGCTATAGCTTTTAATTATGGTTTAAATGGAAAAAAATAACAGAAGAAAAAAATTCTTTCCTGGTGTTAGCCCAGCGGCCTGTGCCGGCGCCGCTGCCCCTATCAGCAGGCACCCTCTTTTCCCTCCTGCCGCCCATCTGACAAACACAGGCAGCAACTAACTTAACTCTGCTACATATGTTCCATGCCACAGTTTCCTTCCTGCTGGAGACTTGCATAAGTGTTGAAGCTTGCATGGGTGTGTCTCTCTTCACCTAAGAGGCAACACACACACGCCCTCTGTCTCAGCAGCCTATGTTTGGATTGCAGCAGGTATTTAAAGGCACTTCCTACTACAAGGAAGTTGCCTGAGAAATCTCAGTGTCTAGCCTGCCTAATCCCTGTGCAAAGGTGTTTATCTTGTCTGCCTTCCTGTGTACCTAATCCTGCTATTGTACTCCTGGACTTTGCTTTCTGCCGCCTGCCTCTGACCTCGGACTTCGTTTATGGACTTTGCCTGTTTGCCGCCTGCCCCTGACCTCGGATCTTGTTTGCTGACTTTGCTTGATTGCCGTCTGTCCTGACCCGTACCTCTAGGCCTTGTATGTCCCCTTGGTGCTTGCACCGAGCACTCTGACCCCCTGGTCAGCTGCCACTGACTTGGGGACTACTCTAGAGTGGCACCTGGCAGCTACCCTACGGCCCAAGCCTAGTGAATAACAGGTAGCTGCTTAGTTACACCCCTCCGGAGTATACCCAGTAAGTGGCGCAGTGGGTCCACACCCGCTTGCATAACAGTTTGCTCAGGCCATGGACCCCGCTGATCCGATCCCTCCCAGTAACATTGAGATACACCAGGAGTTGGCCCAGCAGCGTGAGCGTCAGGATCAAATATTGTCCTACCTACGCAATGTGAATATGCGTCTAAATGACCTGACATCTGCTAAACCAGAGTCATCAAGCTTCTCTGCCCAGGTTAATTTGGCTCCTGCTCCGTCCTCTTCCTACGTACCCGGATCTGGACCTCGTCTCTCTGCTCCTCCACATTTCAACGGTGACCCTAAGCAGTGCCGGGGGTTCATAAATCAATGTACACTTCATTTTGAACTTTTGCCTCATCAATTTGCCTCGGAACGAGCCAAAGTGGCTTTTCTTATGTCACACCTTACTGGGGAGGCCCTGGCCTGGATCAATCACCTCTGGGAAAGGAACGACCCAGTCATAATGAATCTACAGGCCTTCCGCCAGGTGTTCGATGAGCCCGGACGCACCTCCTCCGCCACATCCTCCCTACTGCGGTTGCGTCACGGGAACCAATCTGTGGGCCGGTATGCAGTCCTGTTCCGTACGCTAGCCTCTGAACTCGGCTGGAATAATGAGGCACTTGTGGCCACCTTTTGGGAGGGCCTCTGTGGGAAAATTAAAGATGAATTGGTCGTACGGGATGTTCCTTCCACCCTAGATGACCTCATCTCCCTAGCTAATCGAATTGATTTACAGTTCCAAGAACGTGCCAGAGAAGTGGCATGTGAGAAGAAGCCTTGTCATCTGGCATCTTCCCTTCTGCAAGCCTCTAACCCTCTGCCTTCCATGTTGTCTGCAGTTCCTGAACCTATGCAGGTCGACCAAGTTAGGCTATCTGAACAGGAACGTGATCACCGCCGTGCCAAAGGACTTTGTTTCTATTGTGGTGGTTCTGATCATGTGCTTCGTGCTTGTCCCCTGAAGCCGGGAAACTCCGGAGCCTAGGGTCCGTTGGAGAGGCGGCTCTAGGTGAAGATAATTCCTCTCCACCATTGACTCTGCCGGCAAACTTGTCGTTTGGAGATAATCGGTTCACGAAGACGGCTCTTCTGGATTCTGGATCAGCAGGAAACTTCCTGCAGCAGGCCATAATGGATCAATATCGTATTCCAGTCCGACGCCTGCAGAGACCATTGATGGTGTCATCCGTCGATGGAAGGGCTCTATATGAGTCCGTACAATTTTGTACTGAACCTGTAAGACTACAGGTGGGAGCTCTTCATACAGAAGAGATTTTGTTCCTGGTTCTTCGAAGTCTTTCTCACCCTCTCCTTTTGGGGCTTCCATGGCTCCGTACCCATGAACCTGTTCTTGATTGGAAGTCTGGAGAGGTGCTTTGTTGGGGACAGTACTGCCTTGGAAAGTGTCTTTCTCCTGTTCGGCCTACTCGGTTACCCCGGTTACCACCAAATCTTGAAAATCTGCCTGCAGCATACCATGTCTATGCCGACATCTTTGATAAGAAGGAGGCTGAGACGTTACCTCCACACAGGCCTTATGATTGTCCAATTGATCTAATTCCTGGTTCTTCACCTCCCCTTGGTCGCATTTATCCTCTGTCACCAGCTGAGAAACAAGCCATGTCTGAGTACATCAAAGAAAATCTTGACAGAAGATTTATCCGGAAATCATCTTCTCCGGCTGGCGCTGGCTTCTTTTTTGTAAAGAAAAAAGATGGTTCTCTCTGCCCATGCATCGATTATAGGGGCCTAAATAAAATCACTATCAAGAACAAATACCCCCTTCCCCTTATTCCAGAGTTGTTTGACCGCCTCAGAGGAGCTAAAATCTTCTCCAAATTAGATCTGCGTGGGGCCTACAACTTGATCCGAATTCGTCAGGACGAGTGGAAGACCGCCTTCAACACCCGTGACCATCACTATGAATATCTGGTGATGCCGTTTGGGATAAGCAATGCTCCTGCAGTGTTCCAAGAATTCGTTAATGATATTTTCAGAGACTTGTTATATTCTTGTGTTGTGGTTTATCTAGATGATATCCTTGTCTTTTCTCCAGATTTGGCTACTCGCCAGAGTCAGGTTTGCCTGGTCCTTCAAAGGATAAAAAAAAATTGTCTGTATGCTAAGTTTGAAAAATGTCTCTTCGAACAAACCTCGTATCCATTTTTGGGGTACATAATATGTGATACTGGCCTACAGATGGATCCTGAAAAGCTATCTGCAATTTTGAAGTGGCCCCGTCCTGGTTTAAAGGCTATTCAACGATTCCTGGGGTTCGCCAACTACTACCGCCAGTTCGTGCCACACTTCTCTTCTTTGACAGCCCCCATCTCAGCCTTGACACGTAAAGGGGCGAATCCCAAAAATTGGACTGCTGAGGATGAATCCATCTTCCAAGCCTTGAAACAGGCCTTCTCTGAGGCTCCAGTACTCCATCTTCCTGATGCCAGTAAGCAATTTTTCTTGGAGGTGGATGCATAGTCTATTGGAGCTGGGGCGGTGCTTTCACAAAGATCTCCCTCAGGTAAGATGACATCATGTGGCTTCTTCTCCAGGGCCTTCTCCGCTCCGGAGCGCAACTACTCGATCGGGGACAGAGAGTTGTTGGCCATAAAAATGGCATTGAAGGAATGGCGATTCTTTCTGGAGGGAGCCAGTCATCCGTAATGATCTATACGGACCACAAGAATTTCACCTATCTACAGTCTGCACAGAGCCTTAATCCACGCCAAGCTCGATGGTCCCTCTTCTTTGCTCGTTTTGATTTTGTTCTTTACTTTCGTGCTGCAGATAAGAACATCAAAGCAGATGCTCTTTCAAGATCCTTTGATTCCACTGACCAGGAGGAGGAGCCCCAATTCATCATTGATCCCACTAAAATCTCGGCCTGTCCAGTCAAGCTATCCGAAATTCCTCCTGGAAAAACCTTTGTTGCAGAATCTCTCAGAGAGCGAATCTTACTATGGGGCCATTCATCTAAAGTGGCGGGTCATGCTGGTCAGAGGAAGACCTTCAGGTTCATTGCACAGCGGTACTGGTGGCCAACCATGCGACAAATAGATGCAAAAAATCCGCAGCACTCGCCAGTGTGGAAAATCCAATGGTGGTTTTATTCAAAAAACAGCAAGGTGATGCAACGTTTCGACCTTCCTCTGTCTTTTTCAAGCAATACAATGAATTAACAAACATGTGCCTTATATAATGCCCAGTGGGTGGGATTAACCCTCCCCCAGGTGAAGTGATACACCCTTATTCATATATATTCATACGTCACCGTATACATTCATAGGTATGGATCGCTTCCGATCCAAATATAAAAAAACTTCCAGTGTATTATACAATCATATGAGTTAATATTACCTCTTATGTAGGGATGGCCTCCCCGGGGTGTTATACCATGTCCGCATAGTTTCTAAAAGTGCGCCGAACTCGGCGTCCCGGAAGCTACAATGCGCATGCGCCCTCACCCGTCATCAGCCAATAGGGAAAATTCCCCAAGTGACGTCAGCTGTTGCCGATGCCATGGAAGCAGATTATGCTCCACGGCACTGCAGCCGTGAGACAAATTATGCCCCAACTACGGTTTCAGATTATAGATGGGGTACCACCACTACGGAGGGGGGGAGATCGAGAAACTCTCCTTAAACAACTAGAGTTAAAGTGGATATACAGGCTTGATACATGTGAACCTAGGGGACTCAATAGGGACTTCAATCTGGGGGTCTTTCTATAAGGGGTCCAAATAGTGCCTCTCCTTCTTCAGTATAGACGAGTTATTTATTATTTTGTGTAACTAAGTATTGTGCCCAACAAAGCTATTGTTGTGATGATTTTAAGTTTATGGGTGTTCACTAAACACTAATTTTTACTATATTGAATTGTCTCTTTACAGGGATGACCTCACCGGGGCCTTCCATGATCCGCAACCTCTTCTTTGATGCATCCAATGTCATATAGCCTAGTGTCTAGTATCCGTGGTGTCCAGGCATGGCTAGTGGGGGGTGAGTCCCATTCTCTAGTCCTTTACCTCTAAAAGAAATATCAGTGTGTGAATGGACGGACGTGGTGTGTCACAGGAGCTGTTGTCATTATTTATGATCGGCCCGTGTGACACCCTTAACGCCCGTGAACCCCTATTAAGGATATCTGTCCCATCTGATGGCACAGAGGGGACAGGGTCACCATTTGAAGGGGTAGCATGCTTGGCTATGTGGTATCCTCATAGGGGTGTATGGCTGAAGGAAATCAGTGATCACCCTGGAGGAACCATATACAATGTCTAGGGTACATGGGGATTTGAACCCGTAACCTATGAGAGGGTACTGAAAATCACCCCATTCAAAATATCGGAGGTGTGATGACTTAGTTGATTGGACCTTCACCCACTAGGACCTATCCTGGAGCCAACTATAGTGTTGATGAAGTGAGGAGCCGTGTGACGCGGACGATCCATGACTTTGTTTTGTGGACGGCCGCGTCTCCATGGTAACCCTTGCGTCATCGATAAGCGACATGTTCGGTGTGCTGCAGTGCCGTGGAGCATAATCTGCTTCCATGGCATCGGCAACAGCTGACGTCACTTGGGGAATTTTCCCTATTGGCTGATGACGGGTGAGGGCGCATGCGCATTGTAGCTTCCGGGACGCCGAGTTCGGCGCACTTTTAGAAACTATGCGGACATGGTATAACACCCCGGAGATGCCATCCCTACATAAGAGGTAATATTAACTCATATGATTGTATAATACACTGGAAGTTTTTTTATATTTGGATCGGAAGCGATCCATACCTATGAATGTATACGGTGACGTATGAATATATATGAATAAGGGTGTATCACTTCACCTGGGGAGGGTTAATCCCACCCACTGGGCACTATATAAGGCACATGTTTGTTAATTCATTGTATTGCTTGAAAAAGACAGAGGAAGGTCGAAACGTTGCATCACCTTGCTGTTTTTTGAATAAAACCACCATTGGATTTTCCACACTGGCGAGTGCTGCGGATTTTTTGCATCTATTTGACGTTGGGATCACTAGCCAAGATCCTCATCTGCTTGCACCACCATCACCTTTAAGGTATTTTTATGGCTTTCCCTATTTTTTTTGGGCTCAGTAGTGCTGCCAAACCTCTGCGTATACCAACCATGCGACAAGACATCCTAGAATTTGTAGCTGCTTGTCCATCCTGCGTGCAAAATAAAACTTCCAAACAGCGTCCAGCCGGCCTTCTGCTTCCCCTTCCAGTTCCTGAGGTTCCCTGGCAGCAAATAGCCATGGACTTTATCACAGATCTACCCACGTCCTTCGGTTGTTCTGTAATTTGGGTAGTGGTTGACCGCTTCTCCAAAATGGCACATTTCGTCCCTCTGCCTGGTCTTCCTTCTGCTCCCCAACTGGCCAAGAAATTTATCGAACACATTTTTCGTCTCCATGGCTTTCCACTCCGTATTGTGTCCGATAGAGGCGTACAGTTCACGTCTAAATTCTGGAGAGATCTCTGCAAGCTATTAAATGTATCTCTGGACTTCTCGTCAGCATATCATCCTCAGTCCAACGGTCAGGTGGAGCGTGTTAACAAAATTCTGACAAACTTCTTGCGCCACTTCACTAACAGTCATCACGACAACTGGGTCGAACTATTGCCTTGGGCTGAGTTCTCATACAACAATTATGTCAGCGAGTCTTCCAAGAAGTCTCCATTTTTTGTTGTTTATGGCCAACAACCAAATATCTGTCACGACCATGGCTATGACCGTGACTCCTCAACCGCATGCGGTTGTCAGCGGTTTAGTTTGATTGTCAATCACAGGTGAGGGCTGTGGTATTTGCCTCACCTGTGGTTGCCGCTGGCAACGGTAGTATGTGGCAGCATAGCACTCTGAGCTGTATTGTGGCAGCTTGCTATGTTGTGCATGCGGTTGCACCTAGCAATCTTTCTGTTAGGTGTGTGTGTATGTATGTCTGTGTACACTCTGTGTTTTGTGTGGTGTGCACTTACATCTTCCCCTCACTGTGGTTGCCCGTGGCAATGTTTGGTCGTTGTGTGTACATGTGGTGGCAGTGTCCCGGCCTTCGGGCTGACTCCCCGGACATGAGTGCCACCCATGTCGTTGCCTGCGGCAACAGCCACAGTGTGTGTGTTGTTTGGACACTTCTCCTTTTAAGTGTGTGTTTCCCTTCTTTGGTGCTGGAAGGGTTAACTCCCTTCCCAGTGTGTTTGTGTTTCACTGGGTGTGTCCAACTGTGGGGTGTGGCTTCTTGGCCTATATAGCCTCACTGTTTTCCCAGGGCTGCAGGTTGCTTCAGCCATGCTTAGCTGAAGCAGCCTCCTGTGTTTACTACCTGCCAGTGAGAGCCACCCCTGTGGTCATAACCATAATGTCACATTTAAGTTTATGTCTAGTTATTTGTGATGTCTATTTGATGTTTCCTTGTGATTTTGTGCAGCTATGGATCTGGGTCCCTGTGTGGGGATGCGTTGTGATCTGCACCTTGCCAGCACAGGGATTCAGTCAGCAAGGCTGTGGCAGGTAGGTGGAACTCCTTGTTCGCCTGCCATATCCATAGAGCTGTTTATGTTCCCCCTTTTCCAGCAGCTTGGCCATTGAGACTCCTGCTCCTCCGTGCCTAGGAGGAGTGGGTTGTCTTACCCTGCTCCTTAGCCCAGGGACCGGACGGAGGGTAAGTCAGGGCTCCTAGGTTCCTGCACATGGGTCCTCCTACCTTTAAGGTCGGCCCATGCAGATAGGAGTTAGGGTCAGGTTAGGGATGCTGTAGGAGGTGACCTGCTCCCTAATCCTGTCTTCCTGACCAAGCAGCCTAACATCATCTGGCATCGCACGGCTGAGGATTTCCCCCATCCTCAGCCGTGACAATATCCCACTCCCAGTGTCTCCTTCTTCCGGTATCCCTGCTGCAGACGCTACCTCAAGAGAGTTCTCTAAAATCTGGGAGGAGACTAGGGGAGCTCTGAAAGAGGCTTCTGTGCTCATGAAAGAGTCCGCGGATAAAAAACTCAGAAATTCTCCAAAATTCCGTCCTGGTGATAAAGTCTGGCTCGCTTCCAAATACATCCGGCTGAAAATACCTTCCTACAAATTGGGTTCTCGCTTCATCGGTCCATTCGAAATTCTTGAACAAATCAATGATGTTTCCTACAAGCTTAAGCTACCAGCCTCCCTCCGGGTACCAAATTCCTTCCATGTCATCCTGAATCGTTTTTTTCAAGAAACCGGTCTCTGCTCCTGTTGCGGTCAGTGATGAGAACGTCTATGAAGTAAAGGCCATTCTGGGGATGAAGAAGAGTAGAGGGAAAACCCTCTTTCTGGTGGATTGGAAGGGGTTTGGCTCTGAGGAGAGATCTTGAGAACCCAGGGAGAACATCAATGCCCCTCTTCTGCTGAAAAAATTCTTGTCTAGGACCAGGCCTGAGGAGAGGGGGCATAAAGGGGGGGTGGGGAAGTACTGTTAGCCCAGCGGCCTGTGCCGGCGCCGTTGCCCTATCAGCAGGCACGGGCGCCGAGCTCCCTCTTTTCCCTCCTACCGCCCATCTGAAAAACACGGGCAGCAACTAACTTAACTCTGCTATATATGTTCCATGCCAGAGTTTCCTTCCTGCTGGAGACTTGCATTAGTGTTGAAGCTTGCATGGGTGTGTCTCTATACCGAATCCTGCTATTGTACTCCTGGACTTTGCTTTCTGCAGCCTGCCTCTGACCTCGGACTTTGTTTATGGACTTTGCCTACTTGCCGCCTGCCCCTGACCTCGGATCTTGTTTGCTGACTTTGCTTGATTGCCGCCTGTCCTGACCCGTACCTCTAGGCCTCGTATGTCCCCTTGGTGCTTGCACCGAGCACTCTGACCCCCTGGTCAGCTGCCACTGACTTGGGGACTACTCTGGTGTGGCACCTGGCAGCTACCCTACGGCCCAAGCATATCCCCACCATCAGGGGCTCTAGTGAATACCAGGTAGCTGCTTAGTTACGCCCCTCCGGAGTATACCTAGTAAGTGGCGCAGTGGGTCCATACCCGCTTGCATAACACCTGGTATTTGAACTTCAGATATTAAAATGCAAAGCTGACAACTTACCTCCAGGCTACTGACTTATTATATTGAGATGAGTGGTTTTCTATACTTAGAAAGCTTATACAGATATATCACTGGTTTCATATATTGTGCCTGTAAGGGCTCTTTCACACCTGCGTTATTGTCTTCCGGCATAGAGTTCCGTCGTCGGGGCTCTATGCCGGAAGAATCCTGATCAGGATTATCCTAATGCATTCTGAATGGAGAGTAATCCGTTCAGGATGCATCAGGATGTCTTCAGTTCCGGTACGGAACGTTTGTTGGCCGGAGAAAATACCGCAGCATGCTGCGCTTTTTGCTCCGGCCAAAAATCCGGAACACTTGCCGCAAGGCCGGATCCGGAATTAATGCCCATTGGAAGGCATTGATCCGGATCCGGCCTTAAGCTAAACGTCGTTTCGGCGCATTGCCGGAGCCGACATTTAGCTTTTTCAGAGTGGTTACCATGGCTGCCGGGACGCTAAAGTCCTGACAGCCATGGTAAGTGTAGCGGGGAGCGGGGGAGCAGTGTACTTACCGTCCGTGCGGCTCCCCGGGCGCTCCAGAGTGACGTCAGGGCGCCCCAAGCGCATGGATCACGTGATCGCATGGATCACGTCATCCATGCGCATGGGGCGCTCTGACGTCATTCTGGAGCGCCCCGGGAGCCGCACGGACTGTAAGTATACCGCTCCCCCGCTCCCCACTACTACTATGGCAACCAGGACTTTAATAGCGTCCTGGGTGCCATAGTAACACTGAAAGCATTTGGAAGACGGTTCCGTCTTCAAATGCTTTCAGTACACTTGCGTTTTTCCGGATCCGGAGTGTAATTCCGGCAAGTGGAGTACACGCCGGATCCGGACAACGCAAGTGTGAAAGAGGCCTTAATAAACCAGTAATATGTATTAGATTTCTAAGCATAGAAAACCTCTATTCTCAACATGGTAAGGCTATAGTAAGTAGTGTCTATGATACAGTATGTACATGCTAGGACGCAGCTCTGCCCTCAGTATGCTGATGTCTAGCCCTGTCAATCAAGGGGAGAGGAGTGTCTTCAGAACACAGGGGTGTTACAAAAACAGTGCTCCAAGGATTCAGCCCCACCCCCCCGGTGCTCCAATATTGTCATTTGCATATGAATAAAAATGCAGATATCTCTGCAGTTTGATATACAGACAAAACAAAGGTATCATTATTCAGCATGGTTAACCCTAGTAAGTAGCATGCCTGGTTTAATAGATTGATCATGCTGACAGAGGCTCTTTAAATACATGGATAGTGCTGGGGGAAAAACTGGAGATCTGATACCAAATATTCAGCTCAGAATAATATCTACAATATGTATTTTTCTGGTGTTCTAATCTTTAGCTTGTTTTTGGACAATCCTTGTGACTGCTGTTTCTGCTGATATCTACTCTCATGGTAGTCGACCCTGGCTTGTCTTTGGATTTAACCTCTTGTGTACTGCATTCATAGTGTTTGTCCTTCCTGGTTTTTGACCCTGTTGCTGACTCCTCTTTTCACCTTCCTGTTCATTCTGGAACGTCAGCTACTTTTGTGCCCACACCAGTATTCTGTTATTAGATCCACGATTTTATCCTGGGCACCTAGCAACCAAATCCTTCCTGCCTTGCAGCAGGCACTGGTGAACAACCTAGGGATAGCCTTAGTCTTATACCCCCAATAGTGGTTTTGGAAAGCTGGTAGCAGTTTTGGGGTACACTGGCTTGTAGCAGTTTTGGACGGAGACTTTAGTACCTCCTAACAGGTTGTCTCAAGAAAAATATTCTACATTTATCAAACCATTATCAAACCTGATTGGTCTGGCATCCTGGCTCCCTGATATGTTGAGCAGCTCCACTGTCATTGGGGCTGGTTGCCATAGCAATAGAGTGACACTGGCGACATATTGATAGGGGGAGGTGTGGGAGCGACGCTCTGTCCTGCTTCTGTTGGGAGGATGCCCATGGAGGAGGATGTGGAGGAAGCGGATAAGCGGCTAGTGTGGGAACCAGGCCAATACAAATGTGGAGGTGTCAATAAGAACTGGTCCTATTGCTGCAGTGCTCCCCTGCCGTGAAAAACATTGACCCAGTGGGACATGAAAGACATGTCCTGTCCCTGTACATAACAGCTCCACCAGGTGTCCACTGTGGTGTGCACCTTGCCATACACCTACAATTGCAAGGAGTGGCCCACGTTCTCCGCCACGTGAGAGCACAAGGCAGGGATGTTGTTGTTTTTTTTTAGAAATAATGGTGGCTAGATATCTTCCAGCAAGGCTGAGCACATGCCATCAGTTCACTAAAAGCAGCAGAATTCATTAACTTTTACGGCAGCGACTGCACCGCCAGCAATTTGGCCTGGTGGGAGTTAAACTTTCTCACCAGCATATTGCTGAGTGCATAGAGTTGTTTCCTGGCAACACATTTCGTTATTGATGGCTGTTGACGGAGCGGAGTAGGAGGAGGTGTAGTCAGAGCAGGTGAAGCAGTAACTGATGATGATGCTGACAAGGACACTGTACTGCCTGTGGATGTGGCCAGGAGAAGGAGGACACTCTTGTTGCACTAGGTGGCGACCATTTCTATTTTTCTATTTAATTCTCAGGAATTGGTACTGCAATAGAGCCGTGGTGCTCCGTTTGTGTTTCAATGCCTACGGCTTCTTTTAATACTGCAGATCTTGCACATGGCAATGCTTTTTTCTTATGGCACTGTGCAGAAAAACTGCCAGATGGGAGATACTTGCACAGAGCTAGCAGCAGCCAAGCTTGGTTTAATTCTGGTAAGTTTTGAGCCTGCTCCCATAGTATCAGTGTCATCACTAGTTCCCAAGCTGACAACAATAGAAGCAGATCTGGGAGGTTTTGGCTGTATATTGTTTCTGCTCTTTATTGCTGCCTCTGCCCCACCCTCCTCCTCTGATGGTACCTCCTTCTCAGCACCCGGTCCTGTCCAAAACACAATCATTATCATAGTGCTCACACTCACCACCAATTTTATCAGACTGTGATATGTCATTGTGGGCTCCTTGCCCCCCCCCCTTTTGATTGCCTGCTATATATTTGTCCCAAGGGCCACTGTTGCTACCACTGCCCCTACTGTCACATCCTTGACTACAAGAGCTAATACTAAAACTACCACCACCAACACAGCTATACATGGGGTCCCCTATCTCCCCCTAAACGTCCTCCTCATGGCATTCCAAATGCTGACTGTTCTCACACAAGTCACCCATATGGAGACTATCTTGAGTATCTTCCATAGCACATGGAATTTTGTTGTCTCTTCTTAGGAAAAAAAGTCTCATCACTAGGAGGGGACAGTGAAGACGAGAGGAGGCAACTGAAAAGGTACTCTAGGGTTGCAAGGAGGAGCAGGAGAAATGTTTAGATCCCTACCTCCTCCAAAGCAGTGTCAGACTTAGAGGTGACATCAACATCATCCTGTTGTGACTGAGAGGAGGGGTGAGCCATCCAGTCCATAATCTGATCCTGCCTGTCTTCAATAATAATGTGGCACCAATCGGAAGCCAGGGAAAATTGCGACCTACTACTACTGCTGGTGCTGCAACTGCTTTTTGCCCCACTACCCACATTCTGACTCTTGGATGAGGACACATGGGTCTTTTGTTTTCCATTATTCCATTTAGCAGACATTTTATTATGAGGCCTATAAATGAAAAGTCAGGGGTTTGGTACACAGATTATTAAACGGTGCTAGCAAAACAGCAAGTGTTTTTTTCCCCTGTAATTTAAAGACAGAGGTGCAATTAAATGTCTTTTCCCTTTCTACAAACACACTGCATACTGCTATTGAAAATTTATAATGGTAATAATGCAGTTTTTGCAGTAAAATGCATTTGCTGTAACTGAACGATATCTTGCAGTAATATGCAACGAGTTCAATGATACTGGTATAATAGCAGCATTATTTATTGCTTTTGCTATAACACTGAATGGTATCTTGCAGTAATATACAACGCTTCCAATAACACAAGTGTAATGCACTGAAATGCCCAGTCACAAACAGTACATAGGAACTGTTTTAGGGAAAAAAGGGGGAAATTCCTCAGTGTTTGCAGCAGAATGTATGCTGTTGGGGTGCTGGCAATAATCATAAACTATAGAAACTTTTTCACAAAAAAAGATGGCTTGTTAGCAAGCTGTGTAAAACAACTGAGACAGTGACCAGTCCCTCACTGACTCTCTATGCTAAGCTTTCCCTTAAAAACTCTAAAATCTACCCAATTCTCTCCATATAGTGTCTCTAGTAATTGGCTTGTGTCTGCAATAGTTTTTGGCAGGCACTGCCACAAGACTAGCTGGAAGCAGAAGGATCTGCCAGCATACTGCCCCCTGATTAGCTGACCAGGCTGCTTGTCAGCCTCTGAGCCAATCAAGGTAAACTTCTCCCCCACATCCTCCCAGTATCATGTGATCTTTCATCTTCCTCCTCCCTCCTGTTTTCCCCACCAATTTTTACAGTAAAATGGCGCTGGATGCCGTTTTTACATGATTCATTCAAAATGAATATTTGGCAGATATACTTTTGTGAAACTTGTAAAGAATTCGATTAGTTTAGAATTGATTTGCTCATCTCTACCCTAAACCCCAACTGCATGTTGGGGGTTTAGTGGCCCACACGAGGTAATACATTCCCTTTAACCCCTTGAATGCACCATACATGTACTGCACATGTTGTCTCTTTAAAGATGGCTCCTGCTCTGGAGCAGAGTGGGTGCCATAGCCGCCGAGTGCCTACTCTTTCACACAGCAGACACCCGGGGCTAATTTCTGCAATTGGCGATAATGTAAGCTATAGAGGAGAGGTCAATACTGTATAACTAAAGCCAGCTGCAAGAATATAACTACATTGAACAAAAATATAAACGCAACACTTTCGGTTTTACTCCCATTTTGCATGAGCTAAACTCAAAGATCTGAAACATTTTCTACATACACAAAAGACCCGTCACTCTCAAATATTGTTCACAAATCTGTCTAAATCTGTGTTAGTGAGCACTTCTCCTTTGCCGAGATAATCCATCCCACCTCACAGGTGTGGCATATCAAGGTGCTGATTAGACAGCATGAATATTGCAGAGGTGTGCCTTAGACTGCCCACAATAAAAGACCACTCTGAAATGTGCACAGTTTTGCCTTACTTAGGGGAGGGGGGGGGGGGGTCATAAAACCAGTCAGTATCTAGTGTGGCTACCATTTGCCTCACGCAGTACAACACATCTCCGTTGCATAGAGTTGATCAGGTTGTTGATTGTGGCCTGTGGAATGTTGGTCCACTTCTCTTCAATAGCTGTGCGAAGTTGCAGAATATTGGCAGGAACTGGAATACGCTGTCGTATACGCCGATCCAGAGCATCCCAAACATGCTCAATAGGTGACATGTCCGGTGAGTATGCTGGCCATCCAAGAACTGGGATGTTTTCAGCTTCCAGGAATTGTGTACAGATCCTTGCAATATGAGGCCGTGCATTATCATGCTGCAACATGAGGTGATGGTCGTGGATGAATGGCACAATGATAGGCCTCAGGATCCCGTCACGGTATCTGTGTGCATTCAAAATGCCTTAAATAAATGCACCTGTGTTCGTTGTCCATAACATACGCCTGCCCATACCATACCATAACATTCCAGCTACTTCTATCAATCTTAACCAGAGTTAACCAGAAAGTGCTAGAAAATCATAGGGAACAACCAATCAGATGTGTCCAGGCCATGTTCTAGAAGATTCTAGAACTGGCTGTTAATCATATAAAAGGCCAGAGTGTGAGAGCCAAAGGTCAACGGAGGACGGGGACTGGACAGCAAGGAAGGAAATGAGAAAAAAGCAGAGACAGAGGGGGCGGACATAGAAACTGGAAAGAGCAGAAGAAGGACTGATTGAGAGACCTAGACAGATCCATGTATGGTAATTACTGAAGAGTAAGAGTGATTTAGTTGTTTAGTTACCAAATGGTCTTGGGGATATCTTTATATTGTAATTTAGTAGTTTAAGCAATTGTAACTATTAATGTACAAGTCTCTCTGTATGTGATATATATTTATTTTTCTTCCTTTATACTTCCAAATCGATAATATTAAATGTAATTACAACATTTCCTCACTGTTAGGGTTGAGCGAACACTTGGAAGTTCGGGTTCGCCGGGTTCAGACGAACTTCGCCACAAAGTTCGGGTTTTGGACCGGAACTTGACCCCGAACTTGGACCCTATTGAAGTCAATAGGGACCCAAACTTTGGGGCACTAAAATGGCTCTAAAAAAGTCATAGGGCTAGAGGGCTGCAAAAGGAAGCAAAATAGGAGTAAGAGCAGGACAATTGCCCTGCAAACAAATGTGGATAGGGAAATGAATTAAAATAACAGAATGAAAAAAAAAAAAGTAAAAAATAATGATCTTGAACTAGGAGGTGGAGGTCAAAGTGGAGTAGGAGGTTGAGGAGGCGGTGGACGTGGCGGTGTAGGTGGAAGCGATGGTGGAGGAGGAGGAGGTAGCCAACACTATTTTTGTATTTTTTTTTTAATTTTATTTTTTTATAAATTTGGGTAGACCCTAAAACATTGGGGAATATAAAAAAGAAAACAAAGAGAAAATGCGCTAGAGTAAAACAATGGATAGGTGCGGCCAGTATACTTGTCTATTCTGCACAAGGTACGGACAAGTCCTGTGGCATCCATGCCTCGTTTAATGAACGTGAGCTTGTCCACATTGGCTGTGGACAGACGGCTGCGCTTGTCAGTGATCACCCCTCCCCCGTTCTGAACACACATTCGGACAATACACTGGCCACAGGGCAGGCCAGCACCTTCAAGGCATAAAGGGCAAGCTCAGGCCATGTGCCCAATTTGGAGACTCCTAAGTTGAATGGGGCAGTCCCATCAGTCAGTGTGTGTAGGCATGTGCACACGTACTGTTTCACCATGTTGCTGAAATGCTGCCTACTGCTAAGACGTTCCATGTCAGCTGGTGGTGCTGGTTGTTGTGACGTGCTGACAAAGCTTTTCCTTCTGAGGTGCTGGCAGTGCCCCAGCTGCGTCGGCGATCTCTTCCTCCTCCTCTGTCTTTGCCTTGTGCCTCCACTGAGCCCCCGGTGTCAGGTGGCAATGCCATCAGCAGCGTGTCTACCAGTGTGTGCTTGTACTCGCGCATCTTCCGATCACGCTCCAGTGACGGAATTAAGGACGGTACGTTGTCCTTGTAGCGGGGATCCAGCAGGGTGGCCACCCAGTAATCAGCACTGGTTAGAATGTGGGCAACTCGGCGGTCGTTGTGCAGGTACTGCAGCATGTAGTCGCTCATGTGTGCCAGGCTGCCCAGAGGCAGCGACAAGCTGTCCTCTGTGGGAGGTGTATTGTCTGTGTCCTCTGTATCCCCCCAGCCACGCGCCAGTGATGCCCATGAGCTGCTTTGGGTGCCACCCTGCTGTGAACACCATTCCTCCTCCTCCTTCTCATCCTCCAGAACTGTGCCGTGGCTGGACAATTGTGTACCTGGCCTCTGTTGGTGCAGGAGCCCACCCTTCGAGCCACTTGTGAATGACTGGCCTAATAACCGTGGAACATAATCCCTTTTCCTCCTCCTCTTCCTCCTGTGCCACATCCTCTTCCATTATCGTCCGAAGCGTTTTTTCAAGGAGACATAGAATTGGGATAGTAACGCTGAGGACTGCGTAATCGGCACTGGCACTGTAGGTGGAGTACTCAAAACTGCACACACGTCCCACATGGAGGCCCACTTGTTGGTGGTGAAGTGGTGCTGTTCCGCAGAGCGACTCAACTGTGCGTACTGCAGCTGAAACGCCACTATCGCCTGCTGCTGATCGCACAGTCTCTCCAGTATGTGCAAGGTGGAGTTCCACCTTGTGGGCAAATCACATATGAGGCGTTGAGCGGGAAGGCCGAAGTTACGCTGCAGCACAGACAGGCGAGCAGCTGCAGGTTTAGAACGCCGAAAGCGCGCACAGACGGACCGCACTTTCTGCAGCAGCTCTGACATATCGGGGTAATTTTTCAGGAACCTCTGAACCACCAAATTCAGCACATGCGCCAGGCAAGGGATGTGTGTCAAACCGGCTAAGCCCAGAGCTGCTACGAGATTTCACCGATTATCGCAAACCACCAGGCCGGGCTTGAGGCTCAGTGGCACCAACCACTCATCGGTCTGTTGTTCCATGCTCGTCCACAGCTCCTGCGCGGTGTGGGGTTTTTCCCCCAAACAGATGAGTTTCAAAACAGCCTGCTGTCGTTTCCCCCTGCCTGTGCTGAAGTTGGTGGTGAAGGTGTTACGCTGACCAGATGAGGAGACGGTAGAGAAGAAAGCGGAGTAGGAGGAGGAGGCAACAGGAGGCAACAGGAGGCAACAGGAGGCAAAGAGAAACGTCCTGGCGGAAGGACATGCGCCAAACTGCTATCCGCCTCAGGACCAGCCGCCACTGCATTTACCCAGTGTGCAGTTAGGGAGATATAACGTCCCTGCCCGTGCTTACTGGTCCACGTATCGGTGGTTATGTGGACCTTGCCACAGATGGCATTGCGCACCTAGTTTTGTTCGCTACTTGGTTGTGCAGGGCAGGGATGGCTTGCCTGGAAAAGTATTGGCGGCTGGGAACCACGTACTAAAAGTCTCCGTCTCCACCAGACGGAATGACAGCATTTCAAAGGCCAGGAATTTTGAAATGCTGGCATTCAGGCCCTGCCCTGTGAGAGGCCTGAGAAGATCTGACAGACTTGCTACACGTGAGTCTATCTGACAGATTGTTATTTTTCTCTTTGTTGTGGTTTTGGGCAGAATCCCACCTCCCCACAGGTTCTGCTCATTAGCTATTTTGTGGTGCTATTTATACCCACCTCTCACTATAGCCCTTGCTGTTTATATTTGCTTCTGGAGTTCTCAGCTGGTGTTTGGTGGATCTCCTGCTCCCCATCCGTCTTTAGCTAAGTCCTACTCCTTACCTTTTGTTGTGTGTTCTGGCTAGGCCTCATGAAGACGCTGGTTCCTGCACCTTGCGCTAGGAACTGGTTGTCTTATCTCCAGCTCCCTAGCTGAGGGTTTGTTTCAGTTTCAGCTAGGCTTAGGTTCCAGCGCATGAGCACTTCCACCTTAAGGATTTGCTCATGTTGTCAACAGTCAGGGAAAGGCTCAGGGATTGTCAGGTGGTGACCTTTCCCTGTTCCCTAGCTTTGGGGCCTAGCCTGGTGTTTTGTTGCTTTTGTTGTATTTAGTTTGCTTCCCTTCCCTCACCTACCGTGACACGTGGTGGCGTTGCTGCCACATCCTCTGTTTGCAGGGTGGCAGGTGCCACTGTCACTCCAGAGGGGGAGGAAGAGGCTGAGACTGCAGCAGAAGAGGGACCAGGAGGAGCCTGAGATCTTTCGTGGTTTTTGAGGTGTTTATTCCACTGCAGCTAGTGCTTTGCATTTTGATGCCTGGTCATGCAGGTGGTGCTCAGATTTAGAACATTTATGCCTCGCTTCAGGCTCTGATTGCACAGCGTGCAAACCACTTGTGTTTTGTCATCAGCACATTGTCTGAAGAACTGCCACGCCAGGGAACTCCTTGGAGCTGGCTTTGGTGTGCTCAGTCCCTGGGTGCGGTGGGCAGTTGCAGGCGTACTGGCTAGGGGACGGCCACTCTGCTTTTGCACACCAACACCTCTTCCTCCAAACTGCAAACGTCACTCGCATGACCTTGGTTCCATGTAGGGTCTAGGACCTCATCATCCTCCGCATCATCTTCCACCCACTCTTCACCCCTGCCCTCCTTGCGGGTCTGCACACTGCAGAAAGCCGCAGCAGTTGGCACCTGTGTTTCATCATCATCCGAGACGTGCTGCGGTGGTCCTCCCATGTACTCATCTTGAAACATAAGTGGTTGGGCATCGGCGCACTCAATCTCTTCCACTTCTTGGGCAGGACTATGTGGACGGCCCCTGGAAACCCTGCCAGCAGAGTCATCAAAAAGCATAAGAGACTGCTGCATGACTTGGGGCTCAGACTGCTTGGCTGATTTGCAAGTGGGTGAGGTGAAAGACAGATGCCCATGGGCTGCAGGTGCCAATTCTGCGCTTTCAGCAGGGGACTGGGTAGGAGACAATGTGACGGAACTGGAGGCACTGTCACCCACCCAATCTACTACCGCCTCTACTTGTTCTGGCCTCACCATTCGTACACCAGTATTTGGGCCTACAAAATAACGCTGAACGTTCTGTTGCCTACGTGCACCTGAGGAAGGTGTTTCATTTGGGCGTGTAGCTGGCACAAATCGACCACGTCCTCTGCCTGCAACAGGAGCCTCCACCAAACCCAGTAGCACCGCGACCAGGGCCACGTCCCTTATTTGTTGCTCTCCTCATTGTTTGAGGTCACCCACTGAACTAACAGACTATAAAAAAACTAACTGCAGTGCAGGTGTACTTCATGCAATAAATAGGTATATGAAGTGCACCTAACTAACAGACGGATTAACTATATCAATTTCCCTGTCACGTATGCAGTGCAGGTGTACTTCACGCAATAAATGGGTATATGACGTGCACCTAAATAACAGACGGATTAACTATTATATTTGTGTGTCAGGGGTACAAAGTACAATGTTGCATTACACCCACAAAAAAATCGCTGTAGGTCACCCACAGAATTAACAACCAGATTTATGGGTTAGCTTTCTGTGTCAGGGGTGCAAAGATGGTGTATTGCACCCACAAAAAAATCGCACTAACACTGTCCCTCACTTCAGCTGCCTGCTTTCTGTCCCTTCACTACTGAGAGCTGATGAGCGGCGCTACACGTGATCCAGCTTATATAGAGCCTGGGTCACATGCTGCACTGGCCAATCACAGCCATGCCATTAGTAGGCATTGCTGTGATGTCTTCTAAGGGCACACAGCTTAAAAGCTTGTTGATTGGCTGCCCTGCAGCCTTTCAACAAGCTTTATTAAATGCACGAACACCAAACTCAAACCCAAACTTTTCCGACAAAGTTCGAGTTCGGGTCCGGGTCCCGAAAATCATAAAGTTCGGTACTTTATAGTTTGGGTTCGCTCAACACTGCTCACTGTACAATATACGTATTTTATAATTTCACTCTTGTGTCTCATTTATTACACCCAACTTAAAGAATCAGACCCAGTAATAGGGTACAATATATATAATATATATATTTAGATATATAATAATTTCTTACACTTCCTAGTTTCTCCACAGATTACAGTTAATGACTGATATCCCAGCAGGGACTTCTTGTGATCTGCTAGTCATAAATGGACCCTTTTAACAAGTGCATTCTGTCCAAAGTGGGGAACCCCTTTAAAGTCCTTTTAATGATAACGTGTAATAAAGAACACAAAATTCTGTACCACTGGATGATGAGCAGTGTGCATCTCTACAGAAGGTCATATAGATGCTAATATAATATATAACCTGTTCTATCAGCACAAAGAACAAATAAAGCCAGTGTTTACTATATTATTATCCATAATGTTGGATAATGACAGAAAGTGCAAGATCATCCAGTGTTTCTGATACCTGGCACGTGTGAATCAGGCAGGCGATAGATGAGAAATGACAGGATCCATGCATAATAAATGCTCCATGCCTTTGCTCAGCATCCTTAGAGAAAGTCATATTTGAGTGCTGATGGGCAAATATTACAGCTTGATTTCCCAATACATTTATTTATTCCCATAAATTCTGCCTATTGAGGAAGTTTAGCCTTGTGTAGTCTCTTTGTATTTCATTATGATCCATTGCTTCTTGTACATATTACCCACTGTTTTCAGTGGATAGTTGTTCTGTACAGTAAAGATGGATATACACATTAGTCTTTTGTCACCTGAACTGGGTGAGGGTTTGGCTGACACTCTAATGTGTGTGGGGAGCTCCTCTTCTCCAACATATGAAGTCGGCGGAGACAAGGATCAGGCGAAATTAATATTTTTGCCAGATCCTATTGAGTGGTAGTGGTCCTGAAGAACTGCTGTGTCACGGTGTACTCCCTCAGGTTGTTGCTCCCTGGGGATCAGTGCAGTGGAAGAATGGGGCCAGAGTGGAATGTAACAAAATCTTTTTACTAAGTAAAACATAGAACTTGAAATACATACAGTAGCAGCAGACGTTTAGTGCAATTCTTCTCTGGCACCAGCTGCGGAGATATGATGGCAGATTGGTAGGTGACAATTCCGCACTTAGGTGATACCGGCCTAGTGGTTGTTTGGTGATGGTTGGCTTGGCTGTAGTCCCTCATCTTACAGCAGTGTCTGTAAATGCTAATGTAGCAGTTTACTCTGCTGTCTGCAATCTCAAGGCTTTACTTGAGGACAATTTAGAGTGGTTCTCTCTGAAGATTAGGTAACAGCAGTCCAGCAAGTTGCTTCCTCTCTTCTCTGTAGCTTCTGAGCAACTCTCCCTCCTGGCAGCAAGCAGGACCAGCCCACTCCTACCAAGAGGGGAGGAACAGGGTGATTAACTTTTTTTCTGCCAACCTTTGCTATCCTGCCTAGGCTAACATTTCTAACTATCAGGGGGACATATTGCTAGCTCCTGAGGGTTGCACCAGTCCATGATGGTGCATGAAGGAGTGCTAGCTACCCTAAAACTAGGCATAAAACAATCTCCAGCTGTGGGCCTCTAATGCATCAGAGTCCTGGTATCCACAGTTGGGTAACATTTTTGGGCCTGCGGCTCTTTTCCAGAGTCCAAGAAACACAGAACCCAAGCTCACCTCCGCTCAGGTGCATTTTAGTCCTGAAGATAATTGCAGAAACAGAATCCCTTACTTGCGGCTTTAGCAAAGAGTTCTGGAAGCACAGATGAGGGGCATCTGCCCGATTACCCTGAATACGCCAGTATAACTGGTGAAACATGTCGGGGGGCAGTGTTTGAGAGTTTTAACACAGATGCACATAGGTATCCATGGAGTATGTAGGATTTAGATAAGAAGTGTTACAGCACAGAAACACTTAGCAGTGAGCCGTTAATCAGCGTGCAGGTACCGGCTCCCTGCTCAACTAGCGAGCAGCACTGAGTAGCGGAAAAGCAACATGCATAAGAGATAAAGAAATATAAAAACCATGTGACACAGCTGATAGTTTTAAACACTTTTCATTTTTCTTTTGGGTATTTTTAATAATGGATCTATTAAATGTTATGTTTTAGTAACTGGCACGTGAAATAATAGGGCGTTATTGGTCTTATGGACCATTTGTAAATATATAAAGTTAAAAAGGAGCCTGCACATGTGCCAAGGGCCAGCATAGAAGTTGGTATTAGGAAAGAGGCCAAAATATAGGGCCCAATAACAGAAATAAACATGGACATGGACAGTAGCACAGGCTCATAGCTGTTAAGCAGGAGCGCCCTCTAGCTCCAGAAACGATGGCTGGGGCCTGCACTTAAAGTCTCTAAGGCTCCAATGGAGGCAGCAAACAGGCCTCAGGATGCAGCCAGGCTATATATTCCTGTTGGAACCAAGGTTGCTTCTCCAGTGTCAGCTTCCCCGGCAACACAGAGGTCCGTGAGGGCCCAAAGTTGATGGTAATCACTAGGTTGATGTTGATCACATTGGTTGCTGACAGAGGCTCTGGCAATCTTAGTACCAACAGCTCTGGCTTTGGTTGGAGCAGCGGCCCATAGCGGAGCGCCCCAACAGTAGACTCCAACTTTGCGAGACTTTGCGAGACGGGAAACCTCCCTCCAAGTATCTGTTGAAAGATTCCAAAATATTATAAAAGAGCGAAAACATAAACAATTTATTCAGGATCTTTCCGAGTTCAGAGAGAACCGGGCGTATGTCCAACTGTCCAATAAAAGTAAACCAGTAACATCCGAGATATCCACATCTGAGATAGATTCCTCTGATACTGAACTATCAACGGGTACATACAGAGGCAGGGGTGGTCCCCAAACCAAGATACTGTCACGAGGGTGTCGAGGACCACGCCTGACTCCGTTATACCCGGGGTCAGGAAGTCGCAGCGGTTGGCTGCACGCTCTATTTAAGATAGGGCTGTTTTCCTTATGGTAGCTTTCTGGGTTTGCTTAGCAAACCCTTTTGGCTCACTCAGGGATCCGTAGCTCCTTCTCCTCAGCTGTTCCTTGTCCAGCACTCCCAGACCTCCTTATATTTCTCTCTCACACTTCTCTGGTTGCCAGAGATAGAGCTTCCTGCCTGGACATCTATTCTGACCTTCTGGAGCTGTGTTGCTGCGTTCGCTGGTAGTTGGTCCAGTACGCTACCCTCCAGATCCCTGTTGGACCTTTTTGGTTTATTGTGGTCGCCCACCTGGGTGTATGTGTTTGTATGTTTTGTCTGTCCTCTCCCTGGTGTTTCCCTCTTAGTGATAGTGGTGTGGACTAGCGATCCCACCGGCCTGTTCACTATCCAGGGCTCATATTAGGGAAAGCCAGGGTTTAGGCACGCGATCGCCGCACGGGTGAGGAACCCGTCTAGGGACGTCAGGGCAGTCAGGTGCCAGCCGCAAGGTGAGTTAGGGGTCACCACCTTTCCCTCTCCCTTGGGCAGGGCTTTCCCTGTTTTCCTCCCTGTGCGTGTCGTCGGTCATTACAGATACGCGGTAGACTATGGCAGAAAGAGGGGGGAGGTGGTGGGAGGGGCCGGGCAGGGGGAATGGGTTACCCCGCTGGTCCATCATCTTTCTCTGCTGCTTCCTCCTCCAACAGCCTCTCTTCTCCACAACCATCTTTTTTAGAAAGAAGTCAGGCTCCGTACCAGCTTCGGGTCAGGGGCAGGACGGACAAGGTCTGAGAGGAGGTCTCCAGATCCTCAATTTGACGACATGTACACTGAGCACACTAGAACTGAATGTATTAAGCAAAGGGTTGTCATTTGTACCCACTACAAACTTCTGTCTATTTACTTGGATGAAAGATCTAAATCTCTTCAGCAGGCGCCTTAAATGGCACAAGTTTTTCAAAGACAGTAATAGACAAACCTGTGAAAGGCTTGGTCTGAGTGAGAGAGATTCCATGGTCTTGCATACACTATGTGAGCTAGGGGAGGAAGGTAACCGAAGACCGGGTCAGGGTCCATTCACCGACCTTAAACCTAAAAGTGGCAAGATGCCCCCACCCATGAATTATGAGTGTGTGGACATCTTCTTACAAATGGTGATCAATGACCTGGAACAACTCGGACACGTATCTCCCCGTCACTTTAATCTCTCTCAGGCAGAGATGCAAGCATTAATCTCGCTTGAGAATGATAAATCAATCATAATCAAACCCTCTGACAAAGGGGGCAATCTGGTTATCCTCGACCATACAGCCTACCAGAGTATGTGCCTTGATCTCCTCAAGGACAAGGAGGGCTATAGAATATTGCCTACTAATCCATCCACCTGCTTATATGACGATCTTAAAGACATTCTAACTGGAGCCCTGGTAGAAAGAGTCATCTCCCAGTATGAGTATGACTTTCTCCTCCCTGCTCATCCAACTGTAGCCACCTTTTACGGACTACCTAAGGTCCATAAGGGCATCACACCGCTTAAGGGTCGTCCGATCGTTTCTGGGGTGAATTCACTAACCCAGAATTGCGGTGTGTACATCGATCGGGTGCTGAGGCAGTTCGTCGTGTCCCTCCCGTCATACACGAGGGACACGATGGACTTCCTCAGCAAGATCGAAACTATCAACGTGGACCCGGGATGCCTATTGGCTAGTGTGGATGTCGAGTCTCTTTATAGCTCTATTCCACACATCAAGGGTATTTATGCGGTGGAGCATTTTTTAAAAACCAGGGACATCCACTGCAGAACCCACAATGCCTTCATCCTCAGACTTCTCGAGTTTGCTCTGACCCACAAATTCTTTTTATTTAACTCTCGCTTCTACCACCAGCTCACGGGGATGGCTATGGGGAGTCCGTGTGCCCCCACGTATGCAAACCTCTTCCTGGGCTGGTGGGAAGATGTATACGTGTTTCCAGATGTATTAACATGATGGTCCGAAAGGATCATTTTCTGGACACGAAACATTGACGATATCTTTGTCGTATGGAAGGGTGGGTCAGAGCAACTCAGAGCAACTCAGAGAATTTGTAGCGGCCCTTAACACCAATGACATTGGTCTGCGGTTTACATTTGAATTCGATTTACATCGTATCCCCTTCCTGGATGTGCTCGTTACAAAAGAAGGAGAGAGACTCAGTGCGGGCATATACAGAAAGGAGACTGCAACCAATTTGTTGCTTCATTGGGAAAGTCATCATCCCATACCACTCAAACGGGGTATACCAAGGGGCCAATACCTCCGCACACAGAGGAATTGTTCTGAGAATGAGACATTTCACGGTGAAGCCAAAAGACTTCAGACTAGATTTAAAGAAAGGGATTACCCCCAAACGATCCTTAAGGGGGCCTTTCAAAATGCCCTAGATAAGGACCGCACAGAACTCCTTGTCCCTAGACCTAAGACACAGAGCGGACAACAACTAGTACGCCTTATCTCGACCTTTGACGCAGCTAATACACAGGTTGTCTCTATTCTTAAAAGGTATTGGCCCATCTTACATATGGATCCCGATCTTAAGGATGTGCTTACTGCGCAACCCAGCATCACATATAGACGGGGGAGGAGCCTTAAAGACCGTTTGGTCCACAGCCACTACACGACACCAAGTGCAGTGGGGACGTGGCTCGACCGCAAACCTTGCGGTATGTATAGATGGGGCTCGTGTAAAGCATGTGCATTCATATCTACAGCTAAAATGATCACATGTTCGGTAACTGGACAAACCTTTAAGATTAGAGACTTCTATAACTGCAGGAGCAAAGGGGTGGTGTACATTTGCCAGTGTCCATGTCCTATGGATTACATAGGAAAAACCATCAGAGAGGTCAGGCGACGGATCTGCGAGCATGTGAACGACGTTGTTAAGAAAAACATCACTCCGGTTGCGTCACATTTTAATGACGTCCATGGCGGTAACCCCAAATGTCTGAAGTTCTCCATCTTGGATATGATCCCCCTATCCCCAAGGGGAGGTGACTGGGATCGCAAAATTCTCCAGAAAGAATGTGTGTGGATCCACCGATTTAAATCTCAGGTACCCCTTGGAATTAACGAGAGACTTACCTTCTCTTGTTTTTTATAGTTTTCTATAGCCTGTGGTGGATGTGCCCAGTCCGATCACTCTGATCATGATTAAACCTGCTCGGTATGATAAGTTTTGATAAATTGGCAGGATACGGGAAGTATCCGATTACTGACTGTTTTGCGTCTAATATCATACAGACGCCTGGTGCTGCCCATTATCTAGGGCTTGCACCCGGGTGAAATGTTGTGTAACATATCTGGTTTTTGATCTTTGTCCACACCGTTCTTCCCAGTCTACCCCCCTTTTCCACACCCCCTTTTACCCCCTTTTCCCATCCTGATAGCTGCAGTGCTGCCATTGGCACTCCAGCAGAATATGGGGGTATGTCAAGAAAAAAGTTGACTATACATACAGTCAATTACTAACATGTATCCTCTTGTTATATGAAGCGGTCCTGATATAGTGATTACTAATATTTTGGGGATTTATAATTGCATCGGATATCCTATAAACTATGTCAGTTTACTCCGATGTGTATGTTAAACCCCAAAACAATATATTCGGATTTACCCCTGAGCAACTGCACAGTGAAGGTTTAATATACCTTTTGAATCGATGTGATGTCAATAAGTAATGCGCCGGGTTTCCTAGCAATGAATATAAACAGTCCACGAACGCTGTGACCGATAAACCGGATATGACGGCCACATGCGTTCCAAAGACCAGATATGACACGCACCTGCGGTCCAAAGACCGGATGTGACGCACTAGGAAGCACCTCGCGACCAGAAGTGACTGTTTGGCGTTCCATACAGCGCCAATTTCAAACAGCTGGTATGGGGGTATTTAGGGAAACTCAAAACAACAGTGTGTGTGACTATCTGGAGGAACGGGACGATACCAGAGCGCAGGCGAGCGTCCGTACATGACCTTTTAACTGAACCTAGCAAGCTAGATTTCTGGTGCACATCAGAGCCTTATATACTATATACTATATGTTTTTACAGTTCTGGACACTTTATTGGTCCTCATCTGAATGGGCTCCTGATAATGATGACCATGTCTGATGCTAAGTAAGTGTTATGAACAGTAGGGGATATAAGTCCAAATAGGACTAAGGCTTTACCCTGATACATCTTTGCCTTCTATTTACAGGTGGGGTATATCTGACTGGTCCCCTTGAGTCCTTGCACCTATTATTATCTGGTTCCGTATCCTCCACGTGTATCATTTTTCTATTATAAGTGTATCACATTATATCATAATTATCTCTTACCAAGACGGTTTACCCATGACTGTTTATTTTTCCCCCTGATGAACCTGAAAACAGGGGAAACGCGTCGGGGATTATGCTTTAAAAAGCCTGGGAACATTTTTCTATCATTACGTTTCCAAGGGGCTTTTTTTCATGGTGATAGAGGTGGTATCCACACCTTTACACGATCTGTCTTTCCATCTACATGGGCTGTAATCTCGACAGGCGATAACTGACCTGTGAGATTAGCTATATCCGTCATTTATACAGGTTGCCAGATTATTGGTCATTTGAGAGGAGGGTATACGTAGGGCAGCCAGTCCAGGTTCGAGGACAGAGAGTCTCCACCATCAGGGGACGTCCCTGGGCTGAGGTATTACGGAGGGTGAGTGCAGGGATAGGATAGACACTCCAATACTCCCCATTTCTGCCCTGTGTACACCAACCTTCATAACCATATCAGTGGTGGGCGATTCTGGATAAGTATTTATCACTAATTTTTGATCATTATCTGTTTCACATATATTCACTGGTGAACCACGTATGTGGTATTATTTTATAATTAAGAACTAAGTAAAAGTTAAGTTTTAAGAGGGTCAATTTTGCTGGAACTTTACATATTTGATGATCCCATTATAATTTATTTAACAATTCAGCTGGACATTTAGACTCCAACAGGCCTCACTGTAAAGGTGGCCATTGAAGATCTTCCGGCCAGACTTTGGCTCCAACTAGTGGCTGTGGAAGGGAAATGGCAGGTACGGCCTCTGACCGAAAACTGAGTAGGATCTCTTGTTGGTCTCATCATCCAGCAGAAAGCTGAATCCCCTCTCCACTGAGAACCACTTGATGGTCCCCATGAACCAATCCGGAACGGAATCCCTGGGCCTTGGATGATCCAGCACGTGGATGACCAACTCCTCCATCTTCGAATTGCTCCGCAGGGGATCTGGCAGCCCTTCCTCCTCCGAAGATGCAGGGCTCCAGCCTATCACAGGGGAGACTCAAGACCATTGAGGATAGGTCATCAATATAGGAAACTGGCCATCCCCTTTAAGGAAGTCCCTGGTCATCACTCCTGACCCTAGGGTGGTCACCTGCTTGACACTCAAAAGCCGGACACACTAGCAACGCCCCTAGGTCCACTAAGCCATGCCCCCTAGACTGCTTAGCCACGCCTCTTGTTGCCAGCAAAGGGAAATAAAAAAGTCCTGGAAGACATTCAGATGAGCTGCGAGGGCCGGAGTCCTTGTCTCCCCCTCACAGAGTAGCTGGACTGCAAATTCTAATGGCTGACTGTGGGATGAGAAAACCCTGTCAGTCAGTCAGTTTGTAGCTGCAGCTCACGCTCAGACAGCACAATGCTACCCCCTGAACGTGAGCTACTGAAAAGAAGGACATCCCTGCGCCTGTCCAGGCCCTGCCCCAGATGGAGGACAGGGGGCTAAGAAACCGGACTGTCCGGCCTAAAATCCGATGTCTGGCCACCCTACCTGTTCCTCGCAAGGAAGGTTGGACTGGGATGAAGCAAATCCTCACAATAGCTGTCAGCTGGTGGGGGTGATGCAGATGATCAGTAGGAACTGACTGGGTACAGATCAGAAGTAGTCACCAGATAAACAGTTCAGGAATGTCATACTTGTTGCAAAAGGGCAATACAGGAGTAGGGGCCAGAGGCAGAACTGTAAGTTTCAGCAAAGTACCTAAAGGGCAATGCAGGATCTTAGTCTATAATAGCCAGGTTCAACAACCATGAGTAGAATTACAAGTCTCATTGAGGTAATGGAAGGCTAGACAAAGATGTCAAAAACAATCCAGGTCAAATAACAGGACAAACAGCGGTAATGCACACTGGGAAATGAGTAATCTCCAATACCTGGCACTGAAGTTAGTGTGTAGGTCAATTAAATAGTGCGCTTGGCCCTCTGATAGGCTGAGTTGGGCAAATTTATTACACTCTCCATCACAGAAAAGAGATTTGAAGACCCTCATTCTCACAGGGGTAGGACCACCACCTCTGATCTTTCTCATGAATGGGTCATACATGTAAAAAAGTGAGATGTTTTTTCAGCCTGAGTTACTGCAAATAGCAGAGAACCAGCTTTACGGCAACTACGGTCGTGCATTAGCTTGCAGTGCAGAAATAAAATCTGCATCTTGGCATCTCTATAGCATGAGTCAGTGTAAAAATGGAAGATGTTTAATATTGTGCTATCTTTTACATTTACTTGCCATCTCCACCCATTGCTTGTTGTGCCTTTGATAAATACAGTAATAGATAATGTATTTGATTACTGTGACTGTGTGCTGCTATGGCAAAGTCTCCTCTTTAATGTTAAGTTTAGCCGGACTAGGGCGCAGCTAAGGGTAGGCCAGCATGATTAGGTTTTGGTTGTAGGGTCTTGGTGGTTAAGGGGTTAAGGGATTTGAATTGAATGGTGGGGTGGGGGGCGTTGCTTTAGTGGGGAGGAGTCTGGGGGGCTATTTATGGGGGTGTAGTTAGGCGAGGGGTGCCATTTTGTGGAGAAGAAAAAACTCCCACCCACCCTCCCGTATATTGGTAGTAGTGGAGGGGGTGAGATAGGGGAGTGAATCAAGCCAGGTTTGTGGATGGTAAAAGGCGTTTTGGTTTGTTAACGAGGATATTAATTTTAATGGTTATAGGGCAATAAGAGGCGGTTATGGGGGTTGTTGTTTGATGGTGCGGGAAAAGTATGTCATGGCAGTCGAGGCGGTAGGAGGTACTGGAAGCTGGGACTACGGATCGGGATTTGAGGTTGAGAGGGGCCCTTATGGTGGGAGCTGGACTCTCATGGTGGGGTTTACCTGTTCGGTTTGGCGAGGCGTCCACCACCGGGTGTCTCCGAGCTTGTATACTGCGGCTGGAGGCAAGGTGCATTTGCCGTGTGGTTTGTAAGTGGACAATTTGGGGCTTCCAGGACCTCCTTCGTCTGCGGTTATGTTATTTATGTTATATATGTTATGTATTTATATTAATAATAAATGGCTGCTGTGGCCAATTAAATCCATTTGATGAGTGGTGTGGTTATTTTGGGGGGATAATGGTGGGTAGACGGGTATGGGAATGGTGGGGTTAAGAGATGGATGAGACCCGGAGTATCAACCAATACCTTAATCATGTCAAGGGAGCTATAAATGCTGCTGTGAGCCAGTGTAATTTTGCGTCATGAAGATGTTTAAGGGCTGTTTCACACGAGCGGATGCCATGCGTGACATCCGCTCCGTGAATGACAGCCAAGACCCGATGCAGACTGCAGAAGCACGGAGCATTAACATGACTGATAATGTTCCGTGCCTCTCTGTGATCTCTTTACTACGAAATCACAGTGAGATAAAGTTGTCACTGTGATTTCGCAGTAAAGAGATCACAGAGAGGCTCGGAGCATTATCAATCATGTTAATGCTCCGTGCTTCTGCATCGGGTCTTGGCTGTCATTCACGGAGCGGATGTCACGCACGGCATCCGCTCGTGTGAAACAGCCCTAACACTGACAGACAGACATAATGCACTGCATCACATAAGTAGTACAGTGTATTATGTAAGAGATCGCTGGTACAAATCTACTCGTGAGACATATAAATAACGTAGCATGTTTCCTTGCCCACATAGCTCTGTCAAAGAATTTTTTTTTTATTTTAATTCGCAGGCTGCGGGGTGCACATATTGGATACAGATAGGCAGTCGATTTCAAAGTGTGGTGAGTGCGAAGCAATATATTCTTCCCACAAGCAGTAAAGTGTTTTTGCTATAAACATGCAGTACCTTACTGCCTGAATCCAGCATGGACTTTGTAGTGGTTTTCAACCATCAAAAAAATGTTTGTTCTCTTTCTCTCAGGGGCAGTCTCTCAGCTAAGTTGTTCTCTTGCAGCTTTCAGCCTCAGGGATGAAGATTCCCTGGACCAGGCTTCTATCCAGGCCTACGTCTCAGAAGCCCGCATATGCACGTGTTGCTTCTAGCTGGTGTATTTATACTTATATTATGTGACATATTCAACTAATTATGTGTCGTCTGAAGTTAATTGGCTGGACCAGACCTTATTTAGCGGGTTCATAGCAAAGGCAGTGAATATATACAGTTGTGTTCAAAATAATAGCAGTGTGTTTAAAAAAGTGAATAAAGCTCAAAATCCTTCTAATAGCTTTTATTTCCATACACCCAAATGCATTGGGAACACTACACATTCTATTCCAATACAAAACATGAAGATAAATATATCAAATTTGTGTTGTTACTCTAAAAAAAAATAGAAGAAAATTGAATATTAGTCTGTTAGTCTGTTCAAAAAAATAGCAGTGTTTGTATATTTCTTTACAAACTCAAACATTAAAAATGTTTGAAGATTTTGCTTTCCTTTGAATCACTTAACTAATATTTAGTTGTATAACCACTGTTTCTGAGAACTGCTGTACATCTGTGTTGCATGGAGTCAACCAACTTCTGGCACGTGTGAACAGGTATTCCAGCCCAGGATGATTGGACTACATTCCACAGTTCTTCTCTATTTCTTGGTTTTGCCTCAGAATCTGCATTTTTAATGCCACCCCACAAGTTTTCTATTGGATTAAGATCCGGGGATTGGGCTGGCCACTCCATAACGTCAATCTTGTTGGTCTGGAACCAAGATGTTGCACGTTTACTGGTGTGTTTGGGGTCATTGTCTTGTTGGAACACCCATTTCAAGGGCATTTCCTCTTCAGGATAAGACAGCATGACCTCTTCAAGTATTCTGCTGTATTCAAACTGATCCATGATCCCTGGTATGCGATAAATAGGCCCAACACCGTAGTATGAGAAACATCCCCATATCAAGATGCTTGCACCACCATGCTTCACTGTCTTCACAGTGCACTGTGGCTTGGATTCAGTGTTTGGGGGTCGTCTGACAAACTGTCTCCGGCCACTAGACCCCAAAAAACCAATCTTACTTTTCATCAGTCCACAAAATGTTGCGCCATTTCTCTTTAGGCCAGTCAATGTGCTCTTTGGCAAATTGTAACCTCTTCAGCACATGTCTTTTTTTCAACAGTGGGACTTTGCGGGGGCTTCTTGCAGATAGCTTGGCTTCACATAGGTGTCTTCTAATTGTAACAGTACTCACAGGTAACTTTAGACCTTCTTTGATCTTCCTCGAGCTGATTGTTGGCTGAGTCCTTGCCATTTTGGCTATTCTTCTATCCATTCGAATGGTAGTTTTTCGCTTTCTTCCACGTCTTTCAGGTTTTGGTTGCCATTTTAAAGCATTTGTGATCATTTTAGCTGAGCAGCCTATCATTTACTGCACTTCTTTATATGTTTTCCCCTCTCCAATCAACTTTTTCATCAAGGTACACTGTTCTTCTGAACAATGTCTAGAACTACCCATCTTCCTCAGAATTTCAGAGAGAAATGCACTGTAACCAGCATGTACAACATTTGCTGCCTTCCTTCCTGAAATAAGGGCAATAATTGCCACCTGTTTTTCAAAGAATGAATGACCTCACTGATTGAACTCCACACTGCTATTATTTTGAACATGCCCCTTTCAATTATTGATTCAATTACACAGAATCTGCAGCATTCATGTCATGACTGTTGGGTATGTTGGATTTCTATTACTCTACTACATCTGCTAGTAAATTATTTGCCATGTAGAAATATAATTTCTACCAAAAACAGTGATTGATCAGGTTAGTGATGTCTGACTGCTATTATTTTGAACACAACTCTATGTACTCATAACTTTTTTTTAATTCCACTGTAACCAGTTTGAGTATTTTGTCAGGTCAATTACATAAAATCTAAATGGAGATCTGTTTTAATTCTAGGTTGCTTCCAGCTGTAGTATGCTTCCTGCAGATTTGATTACATTATCATGGGGACAGGTTATCTTTAAATTGTTATTGCACACGTTCCTTATGTAGGTAAACTGTGAATGTAACATATTTTTATTGAAGAAATAGAGGCATGATTGTCTTCTGTTAGTAAGGGTATCATGAACACTAGGACTCAGCCTTTGTGATATTCAGCCTTCATTTTCTGATATAATTGAATTGGTCTGCATCTAAAAATACAGATATTACGTAACAGCAACTCGTAATCTTATGATGGCGAGGCTTCGTTTCATTCCTTACCAATCGTTCAGTGCTCAAAGGGATTACATATCTAAAGGTAAATGTACAGATAATGTTCCTAATGATTCTATTTGTAATGACCTCTATTGATTACACAAGGCTTGATGGATCATCAGAAGGAACAGCCGCAGTGTGCTGGCGCCACACTCTTCCCCTAAGGGTTAAGTCTGCTAAACATCTCCAGTTTGGCTGGAGGAATCATCAGACTATACAGCAGTGTTCATATAATATCTGATCAAATCATAAGAGGCAATACTGATATTATCCAGTGATGACTGGTGGTTGTTGCTACTGTGATGCTGTGCCTGTGGGCTGATGGCACCAAGTTCCATGAGGCTGAGCCTGACAACAGTGGTGGTGTTGGGCTGCTGGATCTTGCTGCCTGTATGTGCTGTGTTGGGGTTGCCAAGTTGTGCTGCGCCAAATTAGGGTAGGAACCCACTTAACAGAGGACAACTGGACATGAGAGTGGGTCTATGCATTTTGATCAAAATGTGTATGAAAGGCCTCAATGTAGTTTTTTTTAAAATAAATTATGCATAGAGGCAATATGGATGTGTGACACATAGAAAAAAGAGGAAAATAAATTCACAATACCCAATCTGATTCACGCAAATCAATAAATTAACTAATTCAAAAGTCGTGAGCCCTAAAAAAAACACTTTATTGATAATCCTAAAAATAACATACTTCAAAAAAAGTAAGTAAATAAATAAATAACCAAAATTTGTTAGAATTGTATATCATCGCGTGTAATAGGAATAGGTCTACTGGATAAGTGGGTAATGGGATCAACTATCCCTAATTCACCCTATATATCCCTTAGCCCAGATATACCCCCAGATGGTAGGGGCTCCCTGTCCTCATGCCTATCCTAGATACGCCCTATTGATACCCTATATGATGTCAGAAATAAAGAACTAATGTCAGTTAGACATTCCCACACCCCAATGCATTTCCCCCAAAACACTGGGTTCATCAGGGGGATATAAAGGGAAAAACAACAAAGAAAAAGACATTGGATATAAAAATGTAGGGTAATTAAAATGGAGCTAGATAGATTGTATACTTGCCCCTTTGATTCAGCAAGATATGCCCATATGTATTGATAATACAACATCTACAGCAAGAGGAAAGAAAGTTCATTAGATACTTATAATCTCTTTCAAATTAAGCAAAGTCTCGCCCAAACAGCAGGTAAGTACATACATGGATAAACAAGGGGCTAGTAGGCTCCTGTACTGGCACAGATAATGCAGCAGTGAGGCGGGTACCCGCTCTCAAGCTTAAATAGTAGCACTGCATCGAGCTTCCGCCCGCCGGAGTAATCACTTCTGGTCAGGTGGAACGCATATTTGGAATGCAAGCACTCACTTCCTGTACATCAGCTATTCAAATCACTCAAATACCAGCGCAGTGGAATGCATGGAATGGACGATGCGTTCCACATATATAATCTGGCATTATAAACGGATCCAGACAATGTGGATCACATAGGCGCCTCCTACAGTTATTTATAGTGAAGCCTCATTATAATAGATACAAAAACAGCCGATAGTGAGAATCATAACCATAACCGCTCACTTGCCATTTCATATATCCAATTCAGACATATTGATGCCAACAATGATACCTGAAGACACCAGGGTTTCATCAACAACCACTGATGTAGTGGCCGATATCACCTCCATACATTATAAAGATGCTTCTCGCATCAAAGGCTAGCTACAGGTAGGATGCAAAAACTGAAAGCAGAGGCATTAAGAAAAAATATCACCCACTATTTAAATAAAGCACGTGAACGTCAATCTCTCGTTCAAACCCCCAGTGGATTGGGACCGAAAATGGTAGATCCATTCAGATTCCTTCTGGAGGATCTTACGGTCCCAATCCCCTTTCCTAGGGGGGAACAGTATTGCCACAAATTTTAGGACACGCTGGTTACCACCATGGACATCAATTACGTGATTTGCTACCAGTGTATTATTTTTCTTATTAATATCATTGATGTGTTCGCAAATCCTGCGCCTTAACTCTCTGAATGTCTTACCAAAGTAGTCCATTGGGCAAGTACACTGACAGATGTAAATCACTCCGTTACTTCTACAGTTTATGAAGTCTTTAATACCATAAATGTGATTTGTCACAGAACAAGTTACTGTTTTAGAAATACGTATAAAACTACATGCCTTGCAGAAACCACAACGGAACATGCCACATGGTTTCCTATCAAGCCATGTTCCTGCCCTTTTTGGGCCATTATAGTGACTATGAACCAACTGGTCACGTAGACTTCTACCCTTCCTATAGGTGATCTTGGGAAAGGGAGAATCTGCCTTAGTGAGATGGGGGTCCATAGACAATATTGGCCAATATTTATTCAAAATGCCTCTTTGCTGGCGACATCATAGGTAGACACAAGGAGGATGAGAGCCTTATCTGTATCATCCTTGGTCCTAGGGACGAGGAGGTCATTTCTCTCTCGCATCTGTGAATGTTTAAAAGCATCCCTGAGAATTGATTGGATATAACCCCTCTGTTGGAGTCTCTTTTACAGTTTCCTTGACTCCACATGAAAACTCTCACGGTCAGAGCAGTTCCTGCGCATGTGCAGGTACTGCCCCTTTGGGATGCCTCTTTTAAGGGCAGGCGGATGGTGACTGTTCCAGTGAAGGATATCATTGGTAGCAGTTGGTTTCCGAAAAACGGAAGTGACCAACTTGTCCTCCTGTCTCCTAACTACCACATCCAGAAAGGTTATACACTCCGTTTGTACCTCATATGTAAACCTAAGCCCAAACTCGTTATCATTCAAAGTTTCAATCAATTTACAAAAATCATCTTTAGGCCTCATTCACACGTCAGTGTTTTGGTCAGTGATTTCCATCAGTGATTGTGAGCCAAAACCAGGATTGGAGCCTCCACAGACATAAGGTATAAGGGAAAGGATCTGCTCCTGTTCTGTGTTTAGAGCCGCACCTGGTTTTGGCTCAAAATCACTGATGGAAATCACTGACCGAACACTGACGTGTAAATTAGGCATTACTCCCATTCCAGAAAAGGAATATATTTTCTATATAACGGGTCCAGAAAAAGATCTTATCATTCCACCAGACTTGATTGTCAGGGAAAACACTCTTGTCTTCCTACCAGCCCAGGAAGAGATTTGCATACATGGGGGCACAAGGGCTCCCCATCGCGGTCCCCCTGAGCTGGTGGTAGAAAAGCCCTTTAAACAGAAAAAAATTATGTGTGAGAATAAAGCAGAGGAGACTGAGAATGAACTGGTTTATTCAACTGCACCCCTCTTGTGCTTAGATAGTAAGAGATTGCTGCCATACCTATATCATGCGGGATTGATGTATAAAAAGATTCTACATCAATACTTGTAAGTAGACAAGTGGGGTCTACTGATAGGGTCTCAATCTTCCAAAGGAAGTCCATAGTGTCTCTTGTAAATGACGGAAGGGACTAGACAAACTGTCTCAATACCTTTGTCGAGATAGATGCCACAGTTCTGTGTCAAAGAATTGACACCTGAGACAATTGGATGACCCTTGAGAGGGGTAGCGAATATGGATGTGTGACCCATATCTTTATCTCCACAGTCCAATACTAAAATTGTACTGCATCACACTAAAACACATACCATTCATGCTATTTGCACATAAACCTAGGTACCACAAACAGAGAATACCAGTTAGGCTTTGTTCACATCTGTGTTGTATGGCCAACTTGAAGATCACTCATAAACTTCAACTTGTTGTTCAACAGGTATATCAGAAATGGTGGCTAATACAGTTCTAAGATTTTGCAAAAAGGCTTGAGACTTCAGCTATATTGCTGCCACTGTTTTAAATTATAATGCATACAAGACATTATTTTGGATTGAAATCTAAAATGCACATGCCTTTAAGTGCTCTGCAGTTCAACCCGCTAAAGTTAGCTGGATGCCATAATTTGGAAATTGTATTCTATATGAGTATGAAAATGTCTTATTGATCTATGACATCTTCCCTGTAGATGTAGGAGCTTTTATTATTATGTTTATGGCTTCTAAGCTCCACAGTCTGGCGATGATGCCCTTGCCCTGATTATATATTGTATGCACTCTAAATGGCTGGGATCTTTGATGACGATCACATCCAAGGGCAGACTGGAAACTTAAAGGGGACTTTTCACTGGTTTTGACATTACAATATTAGTACCTGGCAGTGTAGGGCATGATCAGTAGATGTCCGTGCACAATATATATTTTTTCAGATACACTGCTTCGTTCCCCTGCTGTGACCCTTGTTCTCTTTTGCCGCCCTGTATGCTAATTAATAGCATCGGTACAGGGAGGAGGAGACGGCCCTGTTTCTTAAGGGGCATCTCCTTCTTCCTGGCTGTGAGGTGCCCAATCGCAGCAGAGCGCGTCATGACCGGGGAGAAGTTGAGCTGTTTTTCACAAACAATTGAACCGGACCCGGCTAGAGAACTATAAGACTTGAGTTATTACAAGTAACCAGTCTAGCCACTATGGGGGTCATTTATCAATCTGAAATATGCTTAAATTTCAGGCGCAGATTGCGGCGCAACAGCAACATCTGCGACTTCTCCCCACTTACGCCAGGTCTAAAATTGTAGGCAGGGCGTGGGCGGGGCGTAGAAAAAGGTCTAAATTTAAGACAGCTCGGAAGCTGTCTTACATTTAGAAGTGGCGGAGGATCCACTGAAGTTATGACGAGGCCAGTGTCTTTTCATAACTTTGGCGGAACCACCGCCAGCGTCTAAAACGCCGGTCTTGATAAATGTGCCCCTATGTTTTTTTACTGCGTTACCCATTACCCACAGAATAATTTACCAGATAAACACCATGCACCAAAGTCCTGAGGCCAGCAGAGTACCAAGCAGAGAAGTGAATCAGATAAAGATGCAATTATAATTCTCTGTTATACTAAGTTTTTACGTAGCCTAATTATATAATGATAAACAGCAGTGGGGTGAAAGGAATCATACTATAACACTACCCTAAAATACTCTAATATATAATGTTAACCCCTTCAGGACCCTGCCATTTTTCACTTTGAGGACCAGGCCATTTTTTGCAAATCTGACATGTGTTGTGGTGATAACTTTAAAACGATTTTACTTATCCAAGCCATTCTGAGATTGTTTTCTCATCACATATTGTACTTCATGACAGTGGCAAATTTGAGTCAAAATATTTCATTTTTATTTATAAAAAAAATACCAAATTTTTCAAAAATTAGGCAAAATTCGCAATTCGCACCTAAGGTGCCCATACAGGGTGCCCGGCTGCAGCCATCTCCGTCTGGTGCCCAGCGCCGCCTTCCCACTAGAAATCACTGCCCTCACTTTCTATAGAGCCGCCTTCCTCACCTCAGCACCGCCTCCGAAATTGTCCGCTCCCTCATCCAGATCCCGTGCGGCTGTGAGAGGATGGCTGCAATAGGGCGGTCAAGGCAGGGTTGAGCGAAGTGCGCCGGCCGGCGCATGCGCACTTCGCTCAACGAGGCCGCTGCCAGGAGTCCGCACGGGCGCATCAAGTTATACCTAGTGCGCACGCGCGGGATCTGGCTGAGGGAGGCGGCGCTGAGGTGAGGAAGGTGGCTCTATAGAAAGGGAGGGCGGCGATTTCTAGTGGGAAGGCGGCGCTGGGCACCAGACGGAGATGGCTGCAGCCGGGCACCCTGTATGAAGCGACGTCCCCTTGGGCACCTTAGGTAGGTGAATGACAGGTTATAAAAACCTGTTTTATGTGCTAATAGAGCCACAGGCACATTTTTGGACAGTTTTGGATTCAGGTTATTAGTAGGGACCTGGCCATATGTTTAGGTTATAGGCCCTAAAATGTCATGACAGAATCCCTTTAAAGTTTTTAAGAAAATTTACAAAACCCAATTCTTAAGGACCAGTTCAGGTCTGAAGTCACTTTGTGAGGCTTACATAATAGAAACCACCCATAAATGGCCCCATTTCAGAAACTACACCCCTCAAGGTATTCAAAACTGATGTTACAAACTTTGTAAACCATTTAGGTTTTCCACAAGAATTAAATGAAAATGTAGATGAAATTTCAGAATTTCACTTTTTTCCATTTGAATCAATTTTTTCCAGTAGCAAAGCAAGGGTTAACAGCCAAACAAAACTCAATATTTATTGCCCTGATTCTTTAGTTTACAGAAACACCTCATATGTGGTCATAAACTGCTGTACAGGAACACGGCAGGGCGCAGAAGGAAAGGAACGCCATATGGTTTTTGGAAGGCAGATTTCACTGGAATAATTTTAAGTTGCCATGTCACATTTGAAGACCCCGAGGAAAAAAAGAGACAATGCAGCAGCACCCTGCAAATCAGTCGTGCACTCCTGATTAGCCTGTCTGCCCCATAGGTTGATTTTAATTAGTTTCAGTATAAAGCTGTAGCCTGCTCTCACTACATTCATTGGAAGCTGTCTGGCACAAGGAAAGGTATAGAGTGGGCTCGGCATGCATGTTAGTACCTGCATCCCTTGTAATGGAGGCCATTATGGCACCAAAAATGGTAAAAAGCAGAGTGGATCCAGCATGCATGTGGATCCAACACTTCCTGAACTTTATGACGGCCACTATGGCGCATAACAGGTAGTATTTAGTGTTAGGACCCGTCTAACAGAGATCGCCTTGACGTACGGCAGACGGGCTCAGATGGTTTTGTAAAAAATGCATTTGCCAAGCATCTCACTTTATAAATAAGCGTAGCATTAGCACTATAATTTTTGGCATTATTGTACTTTATCTGATTTGCAGGGTGCTGCTGCATTGTCTCTTTTTTTCCTCTAGGTCTTTGCCATGGCGGCGTGCACCTGCGCACTGGGAGGTGCTGACTAACCCCCTTTTTTTGCAGATTTACAATGCTGGAGATGTGGCACTCCAGCGAGTCGTGCACTCCTGATTAGCCTGTCTGCCCCATAGGTTGATTTTAATTAGTTTCAGTATAAAGCTGTAGCCTGCTCTCACTACATTACTTGGAAGCTGTCTGGCACAAGGAAAGGTATAGAGTGGGCTCGGCATGCATGTTGGTACCTGCATCCCTTGTAATGGAGGCCATTATGGCACCAAAAATGGTAAAAAGCAGAGTGGATCCAGCATGCATGTGGATCCAACACTCCCTGAACTTTATGGCGGCCATTATGGCGCATAACAGGTAGTATTTAGTGTTAGGACCCGTCTAACAGAGATCGCCTTGACGTACGGCAGACGGGCTCAAATGGTTTTGTACAAAATGCATTGGCCAAGCATCTCACTTTATAAATAAGCGTAGCATTAGCACTATAATTTTTGGCATTAGTGTACTTTATCTGATTTGCAGGGTGCTGCTGCATTGTCTCTTTTTTTCCTCTAGGTCTTTGCCATGGCGGCGTGCACTTGCGCACTGGGAGGTGCTGACTAACCCCCTTTTTTTGCACATTTGAAGACCCCCTGATGCACCCCTAGAGTAGAAACTCCAAAAAAGTTTAGAAACTACACCCTAAAGGTATTCAAAACTGATTTTACAAACTTTGTTAACCTTTTAGGTGTTCCACAAGAACTAATGGAAAATGTAGATGAAATTTCAGAATTTAACTTTTTTGGCAGATTTTCCATTTTAATCCATTTTTTTCCGCTAACAAAGCAAGGGTTAACAGCCAAACAAAACTCAATATTTATTACCCTGATTCTGTAGTTTACATTCGTGATCGAAAACTGCTGTACGGGCACATGGCAGGACGCAGAAGGAAAGGAGCACCATGTGGTTTTTGGAGGGCAGATTTCACTGGGATAATTTTAAGTTGCCATGTCACATTTGAAGACCCCCAGATGCACCCCTAGAGTAGAAACTCCAAAAAAGTGACCCCATTTTGGAAACTACGGGATAAGGGGGCAGTTTTTTTGGTACTATTTTAGGGTACATATGATTTTTGGTTGCTCTATATTACATTTTTTGTGAGGTAAGGTAACAAAACATAGCTGTTTTGACACCGTCTTTATTTTTAGTTTTTTACAGTGTTCATCTGACAGGTTAGATCATGTTCTATTTTTATACAGCAGGTTGTTACGGATGCCACAATACCAAATATGACTTTTTTTGGTTGTTTGTTTAAGTTTTGCATAATAAAGCATTTTTGAAAAATCCTGTATTGTAATACATTGCATGTCAGCTTGTATGCTGACAGCCTAGGCATCAGGCTTGCCTTCTCTGCCATTGGGTCCCCGCCACTGCAGCGCGGGGACCCGATGGAGATGTGGAGGGCACCCATACACTCCGCAAACCCTCTGCATGCTGCGGTCAGCTTTGGCCGTGGCATACAAGGGGTTAATACACCGGCATCGGTGTCTTCACTGTTGCTGGCGTATGCAGCAGGGGCCCGGCTGTCAGTGACTGCCGGGTCCGTGCCGCTGATCGGGCGGGTGCAGGCCATGTGCGGTGCGGGTCCTTAAGTGACATCCTCCAGCGCTGTACATGTACGGCGGGGGTCCTTAAGGGGTTAAAGGCGATGTATACCTTTGGAGTCATTTTTTATTATTAATTTACATGCATTTTAGGCTACTTTCACACTCACGTTTGGTGCGGATCCATCATGGATCTACACAAACGCATCCGTTCAGATAATACAACCACATGCATCCGTTCAGAACGTATCTGTTTGTATTATCTGTAACATAGCCAAAACGGATCCGTCTTGAACACCACTGAAAGTCAATGGGGGACGGATCCGTTTTCTATTGTGCCATATTGTGTCTGTGAAAATGGATCCGTCCCCATTGACTTACATTGTGTGCCAGGACGGATCCGTTTGGCTCAGTTTCGTCAGACGGACACCAAAATGCTGCAAGCAGCGTTTTGGTGTCCTCCTCCAAAGTGGAATGGAGGCGGAACGGAGCCAAACTGATGCATTCTGAGCAGATCCTTATCCATTCAGAATGCATTAAAGGCAAAACTGATCCGTTTTGGACCGTTTGTGAGATCCCTCAACGGATCTCACAAACGGAAACCAAAACACCAGTGAGAAAGTAGCCTTAGATTAAAATATTTTAATAAGTTTTTATTAAAAATGTTGCATGGTTTGGCTTTTGAGAGAGGGCTGGAGAACAAGAAATCAGACAGCCGGTCTGATTGGTTTATCAAAAATTGTCTTTCTGCAGCTGGCAATGTAGTGCAAAACATAAAAGCTGTAGAAGCCAAACACTGCAAAATATTTTATAAAAACCTATTTCTAATGTTTTAGCCCAGAATACAGATACATCAATAATACAAAATGGCTTCAAACATGTCCATACCTTTAACTTCTAATTTACTATAAAGAAGAAGAAATTCCACTAGGAACTCTTTATTCCTGATTGCTTCACTATGTCACTGTTAGGTCTACGGTCCATACCCACCACCTCCTGCTGTTCCCTGTGAGTGCAGACACCGCCCCACTTACCATGTCATCCGGTGTCCTATTCACAGACATACTCTCCATGATGCAGCCTCCTAGCTCCTGCCTGATGCTCCCTTAGAGCGTGGACTCTTAAAGGGCCAGTGCACATGCTCCCAAATCCTTTCCCTGTCAATGGATGTGCGTTCCTGGGTTTTGAAGGCACCCTCTCCAGCAGTTTTTGATTGTCTAATGCTATTTTTATTTACCTGCATTTATTCTGTATTATCTCCTGCCTGTATTCCTGACGTGTTTCAAGAGTGTGTCATTCTCCTGTGTGCCCCTGCACTTTCAAGTTCACTTCCAAGTTCCGTTTTCTGTTTAAGTTAACCCAGTCAGTCTACCCTCTCTGTGCTTCAGTCTAGTCCCCAGCCTGCCTGTCTTGTGTTTACCTGTTTACTACTCCATCCGCAAGCCTTTCCTGTGTCTGCATTAACTGTGCTGCCTGGATCTCTAAAAAAATGCATTCTAGTCTTGGTGACTGTTCGGACTATACCTGTGTTTTCAAACATTCTTGGTGCATTTTCTGTACCCTGAGCTTGTTGGGGCTTGAACCAGAGTCCCTGTGTCACAAGCAGGTAGGAATAAGTGCGGCCCTAACTCTACCCACACCTCTATCCCTACCTACTTGCAAGGTCCGTCCTAACCGATGGGGCACAACTGGGCGGCAGTCCCTAGCTTACGTACGTGCAGGGTCTTAAGGAAGGGGAGACACAACACAGGGAGGAAACTATACACAAAGACAGACAACACGGAAGTGAGAGCTTCCCAGGCCAGCACCAAAATAGCAATAGAATCAATGGAGCTGAGATCAAGAGCCAGGAGATCACGCAGGCACGAAGGGGTAATACAAGATCGAAGTCAAATACAAGCCGAAGTCAGGAGCCAAGATATCGCATCAGTACAAGGTGTAACACAAGGTCGAAGTCAAATACAAGCCGAGGTCAAACAAACCGAAGTCACACATGCAGGATACGCTTGTGAGGTAATAAGACCAATCACAGGCAACCTGTGGCCAGCAGGTTACCTGTTTAAATAGGTCCTCTTGATGGGTCACATGACGTGGCCAGCGTCACATGACCCATGTCTAGCATCTCTGTACACCTGCTTCACTAGCACCGGCGCTCAGTTCCCTACCTGCTCGTTGTCTAGGAGATGGATGACGCCGCCACGCTGAGGCCCCTTGTCACCATGGAGGCAAGGACGCCAGCCGCATCCTCGCTCCTCCTCACGAGCGGGATGCCGGTGGTGCTGAAGAGAGAAGGAGCGTGTCGCCGGCTCCCTGTTGCACCCTGACCACAGTGGGTCAGCTGCCAACTACACAGGGACTATCCCAGGAGTTAGCGGTTCGGTTGCTTCCCTGCAGCGAAGTCCAGATCCATATATAGGGGCTAAAGGATGAATACCAGGGGAGTGCCAGAATAACATCCTTAGGCTTCAGCCCAAAGCCAAACCAGTTAGTTGGCACAGTTGGTTCAGACTCACTGATTCGTAACAGTCACTCTTAATTTCTCTTTTTCACATTACTATGCTGTCTATTGGAAAAGTAGACAATCTAGCAAATGTAAGTATAAATCTAGTGCAATAATTGTTCAGCTCTCATGGGAGATGGCTATGCAACATATGGCTCATTTACTACAACAATACTTATTGAAAAAACACTAAAGTGCCTTCCTTTCTACTTTAAGTTCAGCTAAGTGGATCCATTGTATTTTATTTTCGACATGGGAACTTCCATGAGTTTCAGAAAGCTCTAATTAGAATTAAGTCATAGCCTATTAACCATTACCTATCCGCTTCACTTTAGTGTGAAATGACTAAAGTGGGAATAATATATTGTCTCCAGGGGAATATCCTTTAAAAGATGAGGCTCACCCCCAATATTTTAGTGAAGCGTGTTATAAATGGTGAGGTTCCTCTATAAAACTTTGGATCCTATAAAGAATAGCATACCTCCATAACATTGTAGCTCAATATCCTGCAAATGACAGGTTTTTACCATATTATTGTAGTGGAGTTCCTCCAAAAAGCATTAGATGAGAGGATCCTGTAAAAGGGCAGGTTTCTTCCTAATAATGTTATGGAGTATACTAGATTTGCAATGGAATCTGCAGCAAAATCTGCTGGTTTTACAGGAGCATTGTATTGTGGATTTGCATTGGATTCTTCATATGCATTGCAAATCTGCAGTAAAAATCTGCAAAATAGATTGACATGCTGATCAACTTCCACTCATTTTTCGTGCAGCTCGTGCACGAGATCTCATGCACTTTGTGGTTTTTCTGGCCCATGTGCACATACCCTAAAGGAGTCTCCATAAAACCGTAGATTAGGATTCTGTAAAATAGGAGGTTTCTTTATAATGCTGCTGTGAAGAATACTATAATGTATTTTTTTTCCATGATACTGTGGTTGAATGTCCTGTAAAGGAAAAAGGTTTTCCATAAAACTGTAGGAAAGTATCCTGTATTGGATTAGTATTTTTCCTTATTACTGCATTAGGGTATCCTGTAAAAGTGGTGTGACAGAGTATCATCAAAAGGAAAAGGTCCCTACGCAATACTATGGTGGATTATACCATATAGAATGAGGTTCAACCATATTATTGTAGTGGTGTATCCTGTAAATAAAGAGCTTTATCCACAATACTGTGGTGGATTATGATTTAAATAAGGAGGTTCCTCCATAACACTGTATGGAAGCATCCTATAGATATGGCTACATAGGTTCTTCGGTAATACGTTATGGTGTATAATAAACATGTTTTTTGGATCATTCTCACAGTAGTCTTTCTAAGCCTTCTCTAAGTCTTGTATGCCTGACAAATGGACAACCTTATAACTTTTCCTAGCCCTTTTTTCCACATCATGCTACTAGTCTATGCAAATGAGATAGAGGGACCTTTTGGGGCTTCTCAGGCTCCAATACCAGATGGTACTGCGACCTCTGTGCCACTGCTTAAAGGGAGTCTCTCACCAGGGAATTCATTGTTAAACTAGGCACAATGTCATGTAGGCCTACCTCAGCTGAATGCAATAATACCTTTCACTTAGCATTCATCTTGGAGAAAAAGTACCTTGAAAATCAATCGAGAAAGGGAGGGAGGGTCTGGAACAGGAAGCAGGAGGAGCCCTCAGTGCACTTAATTGCTCATTTGCATATGGAATAAAAGTGCTTTTTGTCTAGAATGCAGCAACAGATCAATTAAAGGGGTTGTCCGGGATCAAATATATTTTTTTTTTCAAAGTGTACTCACTATTAACAGTTGATTAAAGTCCCCCCCCCCCATATGTGTTGAGGTATTTTCGCCACTTCTACATGGCTCCGATGGTCTCCCACGCATTGTTTACATATATGTTTATCTTTGCCTAACTTCCTGCAGCACTGCACTGTGGGTTCCAGCGCAGCGCGGCATCACAAGGTTACAGCTAACTATCATCTCCGCCGTAACTCTGTCCCCTCATTAATATTCCGCCTCCTTCATTCATTAGAAAGTGCCATGCCTGGTGACGTCACCGGACCGAAGGGGCGTGGCTTAGCGCAATGTCTTCCAGTCTAGTCACCGCCCCTCCCTGCGATCTGCATAATTACTGAGGCTGATGGTGACGTCACCGGGCTGGAGGGGCGTGGCTTAGCGCAATGTCTTCCAGCCTAGTTACCGCCCCTCCCTGCGATCTGAATAATTACAGAGGCTGATGGTGATGTCACCAGGCTCCCTGCGAAGCGGAAGAAGAGGCTTCGCTCTGCAGCAAGGGACCCCGTACGTCACTGACTGAGAAAATAGGCACTTCCACCTGAAAATTTGCAATATGACAACGGGGCATCAGACATGTGTGGCAAACGTAGGATAGTCGTGTGTAATATTTGTTTTACTGTTGTACACTTAGAACAATGTCCCCAATCCTGGACAACCCCTTTAAAAAGATATTATTACATTCAGCTGAGCTAGCCCTACAAAGCATTGTACCTGCTTCCCTTTAAAGTGGTTGTCTCATCTGAGACCAATGTCAGATAGATGAATTTTCCGTTGTGCTTATAAATGGGTAAGAAAGGTGATCTTGCTCCATACAGATAGACAACATGTTGTTTCTTTGACCTTTGAGTTAAAGGGGTAGTCTCAAATGAAACATTGGTGGCCTATTGCTAGGAAACGCCACTAATGTCAGATAGGTGCGAGTTCCACCTCTGGGACCTGCACCTATCTCCAGAACAGGAACTCTGAAATGAGTGGAGAGCAGCCCGTCTGCGCCGCCACCCTACATTCATTCCTATGGGACTGCTAAAAATAGCCGGGCGCTGGCTTGGCTGTCTCCAGCATTCCCGTTGAAATAAATGGAGTGGTGCCCTGGAGATAGGTGAAGGACTCATAGTTGGGACTCACACATATCTGACTAGTGTTGATCGCGAATATTCTAATAGCGAATTTTTATCGCGAATATCGGCACTTTGAGAATTCACGAAGATGTAGAATATAGTGCTATATATTGGTAATCGTGAATATTCTAGATTTTTTTCCCATCAGTAACCTCCCCTTCTTGCTTGTGGGCCAATGAGAAGGCTGCAATATCTTTGTCAGAGCTTAGCAAAATCCCTAGCAACCAATAGGAAAGTTGCCTACCCCTCTACTATATAAGAACCTCCCCAGCAGCCATTTTCGGCAGGTTTTTTGCAGTTCTGAGAGAGAGAGCAGTGACATTGCTGTGCTCTGTGCTTTCATCTGGATCCTATTCCTTATCCAATTACATTGGATAGTTAGTTAGCTCATATATATAATACAGATAGTTAGTGGGAGATAGTCAGTGTAGGTTAGAGAGTGATATAGTGTAGTTGATGTTCCAGTGCAGGGTGTTAGGTAGTGTGATAGGGATTACTGTGTCTCTGCTGTCCATACATAAATGCTACAGACATAGTGCTGTGATGTCACAACAATACTTAGTGCACCAATCAGTAATACTGTATCTACTCACACCTGATAAAATGTGAAGTTGCATGTATTGCGCAAAAAATATGCGCATCATTAGTACCAATTTGCGCAATCGTGAAAATAATGAAGAGATCACGAATTCTAGAATTCGCGAATTTATTGCGAATATTATGCGAAAATTAGCGAAATATCGTGAAAACGAATATTGCCTATGCCGCTCATCACTATATCTGATATTGGTGGTATATCCTAGCAATATGCCACCAATGTCTCAAATGAGACAATCCTTTTAACTCAAAGGTCACAGAAACAACATGTTGTCTATCTTTATAGAGCAAGTCCACCTGCTTACCCATTTGTAAGCAGTACAGTCTAACAATTCTTAACATTTAAAGAACTAGTTAAACATTTAAAAAACAAAAACCCTTACCAAAAGTTTTACTCTTACCACCTTCAAACCAATGTATGAAAAAGGAAGTTTCTTAGGACTGCAAGATTAACTTCTAACGTTGGCATAGGCTTCTTAACTATCGTCATTCACAGTATAAGAAATAGTCTTTTCTACTTCTCTTCCTACAAGACAAAGCCACCAAATCACATTGGAACCCTCTAGTTTACAGGCTTTTTCCTTCACGTTATTAATTCACTGTGGCCACTGAGTGAGCACAAAAGGGGCCGCTCAGCACACAAGATTTCATTCACTGGGGAGACAAGCTTCAAGAGGATGAAGGATTTCTACTGTCTTCCAGTACATCCATAGAGTGTTCCCATCACTGTTTACTGGGGTCAGGCGAGAAATCCTGGCTCCGTTCTTGTACTTGGTCCTTCCTGAATTAGCACTGGGTCTTTGTTTCTGTCCTCAGCATCACTGCAAATAAATCTTCACAGGGTGCGTATTTGCAGAGGTCTTTAGATCTGCTACTCAGTGATCAGAGGTGGCAAAGTTTCCCGGCAACTGACACAATGCTTGCTCTTTTCTCTTCTCAGTTGTACCCTCATGCACCCATATATCTTACTATTACATTTTAATGGTAAGCTATGCCTTTCCACACGCCTCATTTACTTCGTCAACCCAAAACAGCAGTTATTTTAATTTGGTAATAAGCTGGCTCAAAAACATCAATAATTAAAAATGTCCTTACCATCAAGGGCATAGGTATTAGGGTGCAGAGAGGACAGTTTCACCTGACCCCGATGCCCTAGGGGGCCCAAAGTCCTCTCTGACACATAAGAAAACACCAGAATCATAAATTGAACATGGTAAGTTGTGCTCCCCATCTTAGTAGCTTTAGTTTAAGTCTCTACTTGTTATCCATTTCTATTTGCCATCTGGCCTCAGCAGTGGCAGTGGTCTCACTACAACTGCAAAAAAAAGGGGGTCAGTCAGCACTTCCCAATACGCAGGTGCACGCTGCCATAGCTAAAAACATACAGGAAACAAAGACAATGCAACAGCACTCTGCAAACACAAATAAAGTACAATAATGCCATAATTATAGAAAACATTCTGGTGCTAATGCTACGCTTATTTAGCAAATTTGAGATTCTTGGCAAATACAATTTGTACAAATTTATTTGGGCCCGTCTGCAAAACGTCAAGGCAATCTCTATAAGACAGGAACCTAACACTAAATACTAACTGTTATGTGCCATAATGGCCACCATAAAATTCAGGGAGTGCAGGTTCCACATGCATGTTGGGTCCACTCTGCTTTTTACCATTTTTGGTGCCATAACAGCCTCCATTAAATCCATGGATGCAGGTACCAACATGCATGCTGAGCCCACTCTACTTCTCCTGGTGCCAAATGGCTTCCAATAACTACAATGAGAGCAGGCTACAGCTTTATACTTACTCTAATTAAAATCAGCCTATGGGGCAGTCAAGCTAGTCAGGGGTGCAAGACCAACAGGAGTCAGCCACACCTCCAGTACAACTGCAAAAAAGGGGGTCAGTCAGCACATCCAAATGCGCAGGTGCATGCTGCCATGGCTAGAAACATGAAGAAAAAAAGACAATGCAACAGCACTCTGCAAACACAAATAAAGTACAATAATGCCATAATTATAGAAAACATTCTGGTGCTAATGCTATGCTTATTTTGCCACACCTGATCTGGAGGTGTGGCTGACTCGTGTTGGTCTTGCATCCCTTTTGAACAAAATGTTTATGTTTGTACATCATTTTGTACAAAATGTTTTTGCCAAGAATTTTTAAATTTGTAAAATAAGCGTAGCATTAGCACCAGAATGTTTTCTATAATTATGGCATTATTGTACTTTATTTGTGTCTGCAGAGTGCTGTGGCAGTGGTCTCACTACGTCCCTGCACATGTCACGTCTAAGGCCACTGATTAGTTATGCGGAAGAGTTGAACGGCACACCTCTAGAGTGAAGGCGGTGCTCAGTGGTAATTTAAGTCTTCAGAAATTCAGAATAAACCACGGCACTCTAAGTTCTGTTGCATGAACTTTTTATTTTGTTATAATTTGTAATCCATCCAGAAGAAGTCATCTTAAAGGGGTTCTGCAGTTTGTTTAAACTGATGATCTATCCTCTAGATAGATCATAAGCATCTGATTGGCGGGGGTCCGACACCTAGGTCCCCCGCCAATCAGCTGTTTGAGAAGGCAGCGACGCTGGCAGTAGCGCCGCTGCCTTCTCGCTGTTTACCACAGGCCCAGTGACGTCATGACTAGTATCACTGGCCTGGGCGGGGCTAAGCTCTGTTCACTTGAATGGAGCTTAGCCCCGCCCAGGCCATTGATACTAGTCGTGACGTCACTGGGCCTGCAGTAAACAGCAAGAAGGCCGCAGCACTACTGCCAGCGCCACTGCCTTTTCAAACAGCTGATTGGCGGGGGTCCCGGGTGTCGGACCCCCGCTGATCAGATGCTGATGATCTATTTACAGAATAGATCATCAGTTTAAAATAACTGCAGAACCCCTTTAAGTTACTGACCAACGTTTTGGTCCAACCTCTACCTTGTTCACGTCATGGTATAGATATAGACAAGAGTACAAATCATAAGTAAAGACTTTTTTCGAAAGACATATAGGGTGTATTAACAATGGATAATATAGAATGTTACATGATGCCATAGCGGAGAAAGTAACATAATCGTCTAAAGAGAAAAACTTTATTGTTGCAGAGAGGTAATACAGTAGTAATAGCAAATCTATTAGGATGTCCCAGAGTGGTAGGCAGGAGACCATCTTAGGGCAAGGTAATGAAGATCCCTGTGAATTCCAAATAGACATAGTCCATCCATGAGTAAGTATGATATAGTAAAGGATATAATAGAAGAAAGACACCTATATGCACTCAATGGGTTAATTCTCAGAGAGGTAGATCTCTATGTACAGTCGTGGCCAAAAGTTTTGAGAATTACATAAATATTGGAAATTGGAAAAGTTGCTGCTTAAGTTTTTATAATAGCAATTTGCATATACTCCAGAATGTTATGAAGAGTGATCAGATGAATTGCATAGTCCTTCTTTGCCATGAAAATTAACTTAATCCCAAAAAAAACTTTCCACTGCATTTCATTGCTGTCATTAAAGGACCTGCTGAGATCATTTCAGTAATCGTCTTGTTAACTCAGGTGAGAATGTTGACGAGCACAAGGCTGGAGATCATTATGTCAGGCTGATTGGGTTAAAATGGCTTGACATGTTAAAAGGAGGGTGGTGCTTGAAATTATTGTTCTTCCATTGTTAACCATGGTGACCTGCAAAGAAACGCGTGCAGCCATCATTGCGTTGCATAAAATGGCTTCACAGGCAAGGATATTATGGCTACTAAGATTGCACCTCAATCAACAATTTATAGGATCATCAAGAACTTCAAGGAAAGAGGTTCAATTCTTGTTAAGAAGGCTTCAGGGCGTCCAAGAAGGTCCAGCAAGCGCCAGGATCCTAAAGAGGATTCAGCTGCGGGATCGGAGTGCCACCATTGCAGAGCTTGCTCAGGAATGGCAGCAGGCAGGTGTGAGCGCATCTGCACGCACAGTGAGGTGAAGACTTTTGGAAGATGGCCTGGTGTCAAGAAGGGCAGCAAAGAAGCCACTTCTCTCCAAAAAAAAATATCAGGGACAGATTAATCTTCTGCAGAAAGTATGGTGAATGGACTGCTGAGGACTGGGGCAAAGTCATATTCTCCGATGAAGCCTCTTTCCGATTGTTTGGGGGATCTGGAAAAAGGCTTGTCCGGAGAAGAAAAGGTGAGCGCTACCATCAGTCCTGTGTCATGCCAACAGTAAAGCATCCTGAGACCATTCATGTGTGGGGTTGCTTTTCATTCAAGGGAGTGGGCTCACTCACAATTTTGCCCAAAAACACAACCATGAATAAAGAATGGTACCAAAACACCCTCCAACAGCAACTTCTTCCAACAATCCAACAACAGTTTGGTGAAGAACAATGCATTTTCCAGCACTATGGAGCACCGTGCCATAAGGCAAAAGTGATAACTAAGTGGCTCGGGGACCAAAACGTTGACATTTTGGGTCCATGGCCTGGAAACTCCCCAGATCTTAATCCCATTGAGAACTTGTGGTCAATCCTCAAGAGGCGGGTGGACAAACAAAAACCCACTAATTCTGACAAACTCCAAGAAGTGATTATGAAAGAATAGGTTGCTATCAGTCAGGAATTGGCCCAGAAGTTGATTGAGAGCATGCCCAGTCGAATTGCAGAGGTCCTGAAAAAGAAGGGCCAACACTGCAAATACTGACTCTTTGCATAAATGTCATGTAATTGTCGATAAAAGCCTTTGAAACGTATGAAGTGCGTGTAATTATATTTCACTACATCACAGAAACAACTGAAACAAAGATCTAAAAGCAGTTTAGCAGCAAACTTTGTGAAAAATAATATTTTTGTCATTTTCAAAACTTTTGGCCACGACTGTACAGTACATCCATTCTCTAACCCAGCATAAGTGAGAGCGTGCCAGTTCCCTGACTGCGCTCCACAACACTAGTGCGCATGTGCCCGCCCCGGATGATGCCAGATGCCGGGCGGTGCGCGCCAATCCGCTTCTCTTATTTAACCCAAGCAGGGTGTAAAGGTCGCACGTAGTGATGAGCGAGCACCAAAGTATTCAGTTGTTCGGCCGAGCACCCGAGTATAATGGAAGTCAATGGGAGACAACCAGGCACCCCCTGCTCGGAAGAGGGGAGGGTGCCTGGTCCATAAAAAAAGATAGAAATTGATGGAAACCCCATCAAAATGGTTTGGAAACAGCATTAAGAGGATAGCTGGATGCATCTTAGACTCCTATTATGTATGAAATACAATAGACAACCACACAAAGGCTGTATGCCAAAAGCCAGGTATGTGCAAGCCATCAATCTATCCATGAGACAGATGACAGGCTTAGTCAGCATACCTTACAATGGCAGCCTTGTGCACTATGGGATATTCCAAACCAGCTCTCATCTGACTGAGAACCAGTAAACCTCAAAGTTATTTTGCATCTGTTGGATGGCTTGGGTGGACCTGCACACCTAGATCAATATCATTAGGGTGACAAAAAGTTTTCCGATTGTCCTAACATAATATTCAATAACCTTTCCATACAGTTTTGTCATGTAAAAACTCATTTGCATGAACATGGGCATATGGGAAAGACATGCAAATGAGCAGAATCTGCCTTGTTTTTCAGCTGTCATAAGATTATTAAAACCAATAGAGGGCGCTATTGAGTTATGAACAGCGCCCTCTATTGGTTTCACAGTTTTATGACAAGACAAATATTCTTGTCAGAAGACTATGAAACCAATAGAGGGCGCTATTGAGTTATGATTATGAACAGCTCCCTCTATTGGTTTCACAGTCTTATGCCAAGACAAATATTTTAAGACTCAGTCTAATATTCTTGACAGAAGAATATGAAACCAATAGAGGGCGCTATTGAGTTATGAACAGCGCCCTCTATTGGTTTCATAATCTTCTGACAAGAATATTTGTCTTGTCATAAGACTGTGAAACCAATAGAGGGCGCTGTTCATAATCATAACTCAATAGCGCCCTCTATTGGTTTCATAGTCTTATGACAAGAATATTTGTCTTGTCATAAGACTGTGAAACCAATAGAGGGCGCTGTTCATATTCATAACTCAATAGCGCCCTCTATTGGTTTCATAGTCTTCTGACAAGAATATTAGACTGAGTCTTATGACAAGCTTATTAGTGTAGCCTTTTGCATGGAAAATTCGCGATTAGAATATTCGCGTTTAGAATATTCTCGATCTACACTAGGATGATATCTGACACTGGGAAAGCTGGGTAATAACTCAGTGATAAAATCTGACACTGGGAAAGCTGGGTAATAACTTGCGATCTACACTGAGTTATTACCCAGCTTTTCCAGTGTCAGATATTATCACTGAGTTACTACATAATTATTACATAATATTTGCTATATTGCTATATATTTGTTTTTTAGAATATTACGAATATAACTCAGTGTAGCTTGCGAGTTATTACCCAGCTTTCCCAGTGTCAGATATCATCCTAGTGTAGATCGCGAATATTCTAATCGCGCATTTTCCATGCAAAAGGCTACACTAATAAGCTTGTCATAAGACTCAGTCTAATATTCTTGTCAGAAGACTATGAAACCAATAGAGGGCGCTATTGAGTTATGAACAGTGCCCTCTATTGGTTTCATAGTCTTCTGACAAGAATATTTGTCTTGTCATAAGACTGTGAAACCAATAGAAAGCGCTGTTCATAATTATAACTAAATAGCACCCTCTATTGGTTTCATAGTCTTCTGACAAGAATATTTGTCTTGTCATAAGACTGTGAAACCAATAGAGGGCGCTGTTCATAACTCAATAGCGCCATCTATTGGTTTTCATAGTCTTAAAACAAGGCAGATTCTGCTAATTTGCATGTCTTTTCCATATGCCCATGTTCATGCAAATGAGTTTTTACATGACAAAACTGTATAGAAAGGTTATTGAATATTATGTTAGACAATCGGAAAACTTTTTGTCGCCCTAATGATATTGATCTAGGTGTGCAGGTCCACCCAAGCCATCCAACAGATGCAAAATAACTTTAAGGTTTACTGGTTCTCAGTCAGTTGAGAGCTGGTTTGGAATATCTCATAGTGCACAAGGCTGCCGTTTTAAGGTATGCTGGTTGTTATCTGTCTCATGGATAGATGGATGGCTTGTACATACCTGGCTTTTGGCATATAGCTTTTGTGTGGTTGTCTATTGTAGGTCGTATATAATAGGAGTCTAAGATGCATCCAGCTATCCTCTTAATGCTGTTTCTAAACCTTTTTGATGGAGTTTCCATCAATTTCTAACCTTTTTTTAATGAACGAGACACCCTCTTCTCTTCCAAGCAGGGGTGCCTGGTTGTCTCCCATTGACTTCCCCTGTAATAAATTGTATTCGAGCACCTGAATCTGCTGAGCATAGCGACGCTCGAGCCGAACAGCAGTTCGGCCGAGCATGCTCGCTCATCACTAGTCACACGCCATCCTGCATACTCCTTCCTACAAATGTCCAAAGTATGTAACCACTGACCACCAATGCATCTACAAACAACCACAACTTGTTCCTTATACCAGCGCTACTGATATTCTACTGAAATCTGCGCCCTTGTATATGATAATTCTCTGCTATCTCCTATATTTTTATTGCTCTCCATATCTTCTATTGCTCTCTCCATGAGTGACATGTAACTACCTCCCAGGGTCTTACATATCTCTTTTTATACTGCACTCTCCCTCCTAATACAACTATCCTAACCCATATACATAGTGCCCACACAGACATATTACCTACCTTAGGGAATCATTTTTATAAGGGTACAAATGCCTATAGAAATGCTTATGGTAAGTCATTCGCTACATGAGTACGACTATATGTGTATGGCGATATTATACTCATTTTTAGAGAGAAGGGTTTTTATAAAGAATTAAAATGCAAAATAAATAGAGATCTGCCTCTCTGAGAATTAACCCATTGAGTGCATATAGGTGTCTTTCTTCCATTACATGCTTTACTATATCATACTTACTCATGCATGGACTATGTCTATTTGGAATTCACAGGGATCTTCATTACCTTGCCCTAAGATGGTCTTCTGCCTACCACTCTGGGACATCCTAATAGATTTGCTACTACTACTGTATTACCTTTCTGCAACAATAAAGTTTTTCTCTTTAGACGATTATGTTACTTTCTCCGCTATGGCGTCATGTAACATTCTATATTATCCATTGTTAATACACCCTATATGTCTTTCGAAAAAAATCTTTACTTATGATTTGTACTCTTGTCTATATCTTTACCAGGCCGTGAAAAAGGTAGAGGTTGGACTGAAACGTTGGCCAGTGACTTAATATTACTTCTGGAAGATTAAAAATTGTAACGAAATAAAATAAAAAGTTCATGCCACAGAACTTAGAGTGCCGTGGTGTCACAAATCCTCCCGTGACAGAAGTTAGAAGATCTGAGAGACTGGATGCATATGAGGTTATCTGACAGCCTCTCGATTTTCACTTGTTGCAGTGTTGTTGTTGGTAATGACCGCACCTCTTGTCTCAGGTGTAGTTTGTGGTCATTACTGCTCCTCTATTTAGTCTGGACTCACACTTCTTACCATGCGGTTGATATTATCTGCCTGGAGTTGGAAGAGCTGGTGTGTGGTCCTCATCTGAGTTCCTGCTCATCCATTTTCTATTGAAGATAAGTGTACTTCTCTTTGTATTTAGTTGTTCCCATTTGCTCGTTGTTTACTAGGCCTCAGGGAGATGCCGGTTCGTTCATCTGGGAAGGAACCAGTAGTCTCAGACCCTGTCACTACTCCTAGGGCTATTTAGGGTTACTAGGGCCTAGATTTACGGTGTATGAATATTTCCTACCTTCAGGGTCTATTCATAAAGACAGGAGTCAGGACTAGGTTTAGGGTTTCCTAGGTGGTTACCGTTTCCCTTTCCCTAGGCTTAAGGCCTAGTTCCTGGTCATTTTCCTTCTGTTGTCATTTTGGTGTTCCTCCCCTTCCCCTACATTGTGACACGTGGTTTCTTCTGAATTTATGAGGCCACTGATTCACCAGCAGTGGTGACGTGCATGTAGAACACTTGTCACACTTCTGGTTCAGCAGGAATCGGTAATAGAGAAGAAGGGAGCTCAGTGCTTGAACCAGAGCGCCGATGACAGGGAGTCTTTTTTCAACCTCTATACCATCTAAAAAGGGGTTTCTGGTCTTGGAAAGCCCCTTTCAAGACTCTCTTGTAGAGGAATATGCAATGAGTAAGCAGATTACACTTCCTACATTGTACCATCTTACATCACTGTGGGGCAATAAAAATGGACACAATATCAATCAGTTTCTACGGAGAAACTAAATCATACCATGGGAATATCTGTTTTTGGATGCCACTTTCAAAAATAATCAAGATAGCCTTTCATATCATATATTTATCTATGTGGTCAGCTTTTGGTCACACACAGATGTCTCACCATTAATGGCTGTCAGTGAAACATAGGCCCTGCTGTGCTGGTCACACTGGTAGTGTACAAGGGTATCACACCGAGATTTACAAAAAACTTTTAAACAATGACTACTGACTAAAATAGTTAAAAACGTACATTCTTGGTCCCCTGCTTGGCCCAATTATCGACTTAATCATTGTATCAGGCAGTTATGAAGACTGTGTAAATTGATGTTGTGTAATGTGGTCAAATTTAGAGTTTTGCTACTTGATTGACAAATGATAAGAACATTAGCAGCCTTCCATTTGTGTTGCTCAGAACTGACTGTCTGATGTATTTAGTCTAGAAATTAATAAAGCAAACTCATCTTGGCCCACTTTTGGCAGTATGCCCGGGTGTTGCCAGTGCAGAGACATATTATTGCTGAGAATGAATCAGCATCCTGAAAATCTACCCATAATCCTTTAGGAGTGCTTTCTGCAAATCATCTTAACCCTTACTGGAAAAAAAATATTCTGCATTGTGGTCATATATTGTAAGCATGGCAGGAAGAGACGACATCAAAGTGACCAACATCTAGATAATTACATATTTCCTTTCCATTACTGTAAAATAACTAGCGCTAGTTTTTAATTGCCATTTTTCATTCTAAAATGAGTAACTTCAAAATGTAGCGACAGTCAAGTTTGCTCATCATTAAAGGGAACGTCCAGGCACACTCTCCCTCTTGATCTGACATCAAGTATAGAGAGGCGGTCAAGCTGTTGCACAATTGTCCAACATCCAGCGAGTACCATGCACGAGTTCAGTTAGTAGCACACTGTTGCTCAGTTCTTACTGGGGATCAGATGGTTGCCTCGAAAAAACGTGACCATGGTTCATCTTTGTGAGCACAGAAGTTATACCCAGATGCTAGTGAGCTAGTGTTAGGGTCCTGAGTATCTGAGTAATATCTTAGCATAGCACACAAATTATTAGCAATACAGAAACTAGATAGAAAGTGGCACACAACACCCAGAAAATAGTTTTATGCACAGTCCAGAGAAATAGTTTTAGGGTGTGTTCACACATAGCAGATAAACAGCAAATTTGCATGCAGAAAACCACCAGCATTTTACATTACTAGCAAAGTGGATGAGACTTTACTCTCCTCCACACATTGTGGAAAATATCTGCTTCAAAACTTGACCTACGGTGCAGATTTTAAATCAATTTATGCAGTGGATTTCCACAGCGGATATCACCCTTTGCAATGCATAGGTGTTGTACAGTAGTGAAGGAAATGATGGTTGCATTCCTGGTGGTTTAGGAAAGTGAAGGGGTCAATGTTAGCACCCCTGGTGGTCTTGGACAAAGAGATTGCATGGAAGCATATATTTATTTATGAATTTATTAAAAAAAATTTTTTTTACACATATATCTTCATTGACCTAAGGTAAAATATAATGAAATCAGTAGAAAAGTCATATTTAGAAAAATATCAGCAAATTACGGTTAGACCAGCCTGCATTTTGTGATAGTGCTGCTGGCCATCACTGATATTTGGAAAAGCTATTAAAGCTAATTTTCTTTTCAGGGAAGACAGAACTGAATATTTTATATTAGAAAGTGTAGACCAAAACAGTCAACAACAAATAAGTCATATGCTTTCCAGTAACACCATCGAAGGCTAAAACTTGTAAATTTTTCCTGTATTCTGGGGTTCAGAGAGATACTAGTGAGATAGCTGTAGGTCTGTGACAATGTAATGGCAGTGTGTAACTGCAGAAGCAAACCAAACAGTAGTATGCCTGTCATTGTAATACCATTTTTAACATAACGCAATAAAGGATAAAAAAAGAACTCAAGTAATGTTATATATGGCTGTATAAATACAGATGTCCAACCTACAATTATAGGCAGTGAAACAAAAGACTTTCCTCAACCCCCTAAAGGGTCCAGTTACACTGGCAGATAATCAATCCTAAACAAACAAATTTAAATATAGCAGAGGATTGTACCATATGGATGCAAAGGATTGTTTGCCGATTGCTATTGCTAGGCTGACAGTAATTTTCCAAAATTCCATATTATAATATAGACTAAATGTGCATTTAGCACCAGATTGTTGGGAAGAAAGTGTTCCTTCCCAACAGTTGGCTGCTTGTTAAGTGGAGGTGAAGCTCTGCAGTCTGCATTTACATGTAGCGATCACCGCCACAGTATGAGGATGAGCAATAACTGCTGCTATTGCTCGTCCCCATACAGAATCATTGATCCTGGGCAGTAGAGCGCTGCTTAGACAGCACAATCTGCTGCCTGGGTACGGTGATTAAGGTTTCCATATCTCCGATCATTTCAACCGATGAACAAGTGTTTCGCCCGTTCATCAGTTGGTCTGCGGCACCTTTAGATGGGCAGTTTATTGGGAACGAGCGTTCGTAGGAATGTTCATTCTTGATAATCAGCCTGAATATTGGGCCGTCTAAATCCAGCTTAAGTTTTAACAGGGATGTTAGTCTACTTTCACATATGCTTTTTGGTTTCAAGTTTTGAGATCCGGCAGAGGATCTCACAACCGGACCAAAATGGTGTTTCATTTAACACATCAGGATGCATCCATTCTGTTATAATGCATCGGTGTTAAATCGAAACAGAACAAACCGGATCCAGATCCGTCACCATTGACTTACATTGTTTTAAGTGACGGATCCAGTTTGCTCCATTTCGATGACCGGACACAAAACTGCAGCTTGCATCTGTTTTGTGTCTGGTCACAAAATGGAATGCTGCCGGAATGGAAGACATCCTGATGCATCCTGAACGGATCTCTTTCCATTCAGACTGTATGGGGACAAAACTAAACCATTTTGGTCCTGTTTTCAGATCCTCTGCCGGATCTCAAAACTGGACAGCCAAAACGCAAGTGTGAAAGTAGCCTTATTTCTACACAGGGATCGCTTATCTTGGAGGATCAGTTAGATAAAAATCCAATCTATTGTAGCACATTTTGACTGTCCCCATTGACAAAATTTTTTGCAGATCCCATTGAAATTGGTTGGATCCACCAAGAATATTAGATTTTCCTCCATTTTTAAGAGATCTGAAGAGGCTGAATGAATGGCTATGTACTGTGTTTCTACTATAGACCAAGGGATCTGTATGCAAACTGTAGCTGGCCACCGGGACATAAAAGAACACTTTGCACGTCTGTCCATTACACTTATATGACTTGCTTTGTTTGTGCGTTGTGCAATGGGAATGAGCTATGCAAATGTTTTTTGGAAGATGCTGGAAGGCTACTTGCACACGTTTTTCTGCACTGATTCTTGTGCGCAAAAACCACAGCATAATACAGAACCAGCAAAGTGTATGAGTTTAGATAAATCTCATGTACACTTTCCTTTTTTTCTTTTTTCGTGCGGAAATTGCACATTTAGAAATCCGTATCATGTGAATTGTTTGTGGAATGTATGGTGTGGATTTGACCCTTTTCCATGGAAAGGTGAGATCTGCAACAAAACTGCATTAAATCTGCAAACAAAATCTGCAAGTAACATGTGGATTTTAGTGCGGGTTTGGTGCGTAAACACACAGGAATCCGCACTGAAATTCATGCACAATTGTGCAAGTCTTGCCCACACCTGTGTGCAGGTAGCCTAACTACAACAGACAAGCTTATTTTAGGCAAATGTACAGTAGATAGCAGGTTAACGGGATATTCCTGATAGTACAGAGAAAGTTTTTTGGTGGGATAAATAAAAAATGGTAACATAAAATGAGTATAAATACAGTATATAAAATTATGGGGCACATTTATTAAGACCTACGTTTTAGACGCTGGTCTTAATAAAGTCCTAAGCTGGTGATGGATCCGCCGAAGTTATGAAGAGGCCAGTTCTAAATGTAAGACAGCTTCCTAGCTGTCTTACATTTAGACCATTTTCTACGCCTAAACCAGGCGTAGAAAATGGTGAATTAGACGGGCCTGCGCCCTTCCTTGCTCGCACTATTTCCACGATTTTAAATCTGGCGTGAGTGGGGAGAGGTCGCAAATAGCGGCGCAACTAACCATTGCGCCTCCATCTGTGCCTGAAATGTAGTAGTATTTTTTATATTCTATATTTTTTTTGTTATAGCAGTGTCCAATGCACTAAACTGTTCCGCCACAAAATAATGTAATCATTGTCTAACAAATTCCTTATTTCATTCAATGTAGTTCTATGCAGAATGAAGATTCAGATATCACAGAGGTCTATACTAGTGACAGTGACCCCTTTTATCCCACTCCTCTCATTAACAAGCACAGCTGGTACAGCTCCCTGCTCTCCCCTTTTTTGGTTTCAGGCTTCTGATCAATGGCCATTTAGCAGGGTGACAGATGTGCTCCGTGCCATTAGTAAGCTCCCAGGAGGAATCTATGAGGAAAGAATCACTTATGTGATGGCCAAAATGCCATTGAAGAAAAATGGTTAATTTTAAGATGGTGTTTTTATGTTACATAGAATACTACAATATAACCTTGAAACCAAAGGAGAGTAGCAAAACATCAAATGAAATAAATGGATGGAGCTTTTGGCAAATTAATTGTCTGTAATGTTTTTGATATGAAATTTCAAGTGTAATATTAAATGTGAAGATGCAGTTAAGGTTTCTTGCACACAGAGTCTGAACAGCGGCGGGTCCCAATGTCTCTGCAGCACAAAGCCATAATAACCTTATAATAGAAATATTCTCCTCTCTAATCCATACCCAATAATATGCCATCTGATGGAGCATGAAGAATCTTGTGTATGCCCCCACCTCTGTGGATTCTAAAGGCAAGACAAGATAATAGCTTTAAAAAATCATATAATTGAGGACAAGTGATCAATTGCCGAGTAGGGTAAAAGCATTGAACTATCGAACGACTAGCGATTATTGTTTAGTTTGTTGTTCTTGGAATTGCTGATGTAGACACCGAAATTATAGTTTGTCATCCAGAATTCCACAAGTGTAAACTGGTATCCTTGACAGCACAGACAATTCCACAGAGGGTGTGGAATCGTTACACCACTCATGTCATGTTAATTACTTCAGCCGGAAATACATGCGTAAACCACAAAAGGGTGCGGATTCTAAATTTGTTCACTCCTTCAAGTGTGCTCTTATTGGACAAATAAAAGTGGGAGTTGCACCAAATTAACTAAAGGGACACACATATAAAATAATAACAAATTTTATTGAGTAATTGACATTACAAAAAACATAATGAAGAAATAATGTTAGCAGCAGCAATGCAGGCTAGCGCTGCGACAAGCAGCTCATTTGCCGGACAAAGAGTATACCTGATCCCAATGCAGGGGAAACTCCAAAAAACATAAATGCTGCATAAGGCAGGCAATATTCGAACAACCCCCAATAAGATGTGAGAACCCTACTCAAGGTATACAGAAACTACACTAATATGAGCCAATATGAGGGCCAAATACAAAGCACCTCAAAGGAAAAGCCCATAGGCAGTAATGGAGACAACAGTAATAGTAATGACTAAAATAGTAATAACTAAAACATATTACCTAAAGTTAGTAGGACCACAAGAAGGATCGGACCCTGGACCGGCAAAGAGCGCACCCCGATGCGCGTTTCGCTCCGCTTGAAAAAACACACAGCCAATAATCTCTAAACCACTGGCAACAAAAGTGAGTACACCCCTAAGTGAAAATGGCCAAATTGTGACCAATTAGCCATTTTCCCTCCCCAAGGTGTCAGGTGTGAATAGGGAGCAGGTGTGTTACATCTGGTGTTATCGCTCTCACACTCTCTCACTGGTCACTGGAAGTTCAACATGACACCTCATGGCAAAGAACTCTCCGAGGATCTGAAAAAAAGAATTGTTGCTTTACATAAAGATGGCCTAGGCTATAAGAAGATTGCCAACACCCTAAAACTGAGCTGCAGCACGGTGGCCAAGACCATATGGTGGTTTAACAAGACAGGTTCCACTTAGAACAGGCCTCGCCATGGTCGACCAAAGACGTGAAGTACACATGTACAGTGTCATATGCAGAGGTTGACTTGTCAAAATAGATGTATGAGTGCTGCCAGCATTGCTGCAGAGGTTAAAGGGGTGGGGAGTCAGCCTGTCAGTGCTCAGAACATACGCCACACACTACATCAAATTGGTCTCCATGGCTTTCATCTCAGAAGGAAGCCTTTTCTATGTTGCACAAGAAAGCCTGCAAACAGTTTTCTGAAAACAAGCAGACTAAGGACATGGATTACTGGATCCATGTCCTGTGGTCTGATGAGACCAAGATAAACTTATTTGGTTCAGATGGTGTCAAGCGTGTGGGGCAACAACCAGGTGAGGAGTATAAAGACAAATGTATGTTGCCTACAGTCAAGCATGGTGGTGGAAGTATCAAGGTTTGGGGCTGCATGAGTGCTGCTGGCTGTGGGGAGCTACAGTTCATTAAGGGAACCATGAATGCCAACATGTACTGTTACATACTGAATCAGAGAATGATCCCCTCCGTTCAGAAACTGACCCGCAGGGCAGTATTCCAACATGATAACGAAGCTAAACACCTCCAAGACGACCACTGCCTTGCTAAAGAAACTGAGGGTAAAGGTGCTGAACTAGCCAAGCATGTCTCCAGACGTAAACCCTATTCAGCATCTGTGGGGCATCCTCAACTGGAAGGTGGAGGAGTGCAAGGTCTCTAACATCCAACAGTGGAAGAAGATTCCAGTGGCAACTTGCAAACCTCTAGTGAACTCCATGCCCAATAGAGTTAAGGCAGTGCTGGAAAATAATGGTGGAACAATTTGGCCATTTTCACTTTTTTTCTGCCAGTGGTTTAGACATTGATGGCTGTTTGATTAATTATTTTGAGGGCACACCAAATTTACACTGTTATACAAGATGTACACTGACTACTTTACATTGTATCAAAGTGTTATATCTTCAGTGATGAAAAGATCTAACAAAATATTTCCAAAAATGTGAGGGTGTACTCACTTCTGTGAGATACTGTAAGTAATGATTTACATTTGATGTTTTGTTCGGATTTGATCTTTGTTCCAAAAAGGGTTTTTCCAGGAAATAGGGGAGAATATCTCAGCCTCCACATGGATCCAAAGTTGTGCTGTTAAAGGTTTGCGTATTACCAGAAGCTGAGCTAATCTAGCCAATCTATATTATTTGATAAAGTTCAGGAAGGATAGGTTCCCAATTCTCTTAGGCTCCATTCATGCGTCCGCAAGTGTGGTCCGCATCCGTTCCACAATTGTGCCGAACGGGTGCGGACCCATTCATTCTCAATGAGGACGGAATGAATGCAGAGAGCACACTATGTGCTCTCCGCATCCGCATTTCCGGAGCGCGGCCCCGATCTGCAGGTCCGCAGCTCCGCAAGAAAATAGAGCATGTCCTATTCTTGTCCGCAGCTGCGGACAAGAATAGGACTTCTCTTTTTTAGCACCGGCCATGTGCGGCCCGGTGTATTGCGGATCCGCAATACACCATGGACGTGTGAATGGACCCTTAGGCAGAACATGATGGAGTTTTTAATCGGGGAACATCTCTCTAACTAGATAGAATTAGTGAGATCTTAACAAGCTTTCCAAGTTTGGATAGGGGAACTGGAATCGGTAGTGAAGAAATACAGTCAGTTCCATAAATATTGGGACAATGACACAATTGTAACATTTTTGACTCTATACACCACCACAATGGATTTGAAATGAAACAAACAAGATGTGCTTTAACTGCAGACTGTCAGCTTTAATTTGAGGGTATTTACATCAAAATCAGGTGAACGGTGTAGGAATTACAACAGTTTGCATATGTGCCTCCCACTTGTTAAGGAACCAAAAGTAATGGGACAATTGGCTTCTCAGCTGTTCCATGGCCAGGTGTGTGTTATTCCCTCATTATCCCAATTACAATGAGCAGATAAAAGGTCCAGAGTTAATTTCAAGTGTGCTATTTGCATTTGGAATCTGTTGCTGTTAACTCTCAAGATGAGATGTCACTATCAGTGAAGCAAGCCATCATTAGGTTGAAAAAACAAAACAAACCCATCAGAGAGATAGCAAAAACATTAGGCGTGGCCAAAACAACTGTTTGGAACATTCTTTAAAAGAAGGAACGCACCGGTGAGCTCAGCAACACCAAAAGACCCGGAAGACCACGGAAAACAACTGTGGTGGATGGGGAAGAATTCTTTCCCTGGTGAAGAAAACACCCTTCACAACAGTTGGCCAGATTAAGAACACTCTCCAGGAGGTAGGTGTATGTGTGTCAAAGCCAACAATCAAGAGAAGACTTGACCAGAGTGAATACAGAGGGTTCACCACAAGATGTAAACCATTGGTGAGCCTCAAAAACAGGAAGGCCAGATTAGAGTTTGTCAAACGACATCTAAAATAGCCTTCACAGTTCTGGAACAACATCTTATGGACAGATGAGACCAAGATCAACTTGAACCAGAGTGATGGGAAGAGAAGAGTATGGAGAAGGAAAGGAACTGCTCATGATCCTAAGCATACCACCTCATCAGTGAAGCATGGTGGTGGTAGTGTCATGGCGTGGGCATGTATGGCTGCCAATGGAACTGGTTCTCTTGTATTTATTGATGATGTGACTGCTGAAAAAAGCAGCAGGATGAATTCTGAAGTGTTTCGGTCAATATTATCTGCTCATATTCAGCCAAATGCTTCAGAACTCATTGGACGGCGCTTCACAGTGCAGATGGACAATGACCCGAAGCATACTGCAAAAGCAACCAAAGAGTTTTTTAAGGGAAAGAAGTGGAATGTTAAGCAATGGCCGAGTCAATCACCTGACCTGAATCCGATTGAGCATGCATTTCACTTGCTGAAGACAAAACTGAAGGGAAAATGCCCCAAGAACAAGCAGGAACTGAAGACAGTTGCAGTAGAGGCCTGGCAAAGCATCACCAGGGATGAAACCCAGCATCTGGTGATGTCTATGCGTTCCAGACTTCAGGATGTAATTGACTGCAAAGGATTTGCAACCAAGTATTAAAAAGTGAAAGTTTGATTTATGATTATTATTCTGTCCCATTACTTTTGGTTCCGTAACAAGTGGGAGGCACATATGCAAACTGTTGTAATTCCTACACCGTTCACCTGATTTGGATGTAAATACCCTCAAATTAAAGCTGACAGTCTGCAGTTAAAGCACATCTGGTTTGTTTCATTTCAAATCCATTGTGGTGGTGTATAGAGTCAAAAATGTTAGAATTGTCTCGATGTCCCAATATTTATGGACCTGACTGTAAGTAGAGTAGGTGAGGAAGGACCACTATTTTTATAGCATGGATTCAAACTATCCATGATAGAAGGGCGAGTCCAATTTCTTCAGGTTGTCTGTAATGGACTTTAACATTGGAGGTTTGTTAGTCTTGTAGAGACTGTCTATAGGTGCTGTTATGGCAAATTCAAAATATAACAGGGGACAAAAGGCATAACAAAAATTCAATGGGTTTTTGTGAGCATTGGAGGAAAATTACTGACAATATTTGGTGCTATTGATATTTAGAACCTGAAACGCTGGAAAACTATTCCAGTAATCTAATAATGTTTGGGACAGCAGTACCGGTAAGTGATTTAATGAGAGATTACATTAGGTCGTCAACAAATAGGCTGACTTTGTATTCTTCGTACCCAATGTGAGCACTGGAGATAATGAACATACTTTTTACAAGACATCATTCATTATTTTTTAATTCCCACTGATGCAAAGAAATTGTACATAAAATGCAATGAATAATGTAGACATATATATTATGAAGTTAAGGACATTAAATGAAGGACATTAAATGAGTTATCCCTTCCTGATAACACCTTTCTTTTAGAAGGTCCTTCTCCAAAGCATCACTGTAAATGACAATTGATGCGTAAGATATCAGTTTTCTTTTGACAAAATAAGATTTAGCGAAATGATTTAGTCACTTTAAGGAGTATTAAAATACATATACATAGATGTAAAGTAATTTTAACCCCCCCCCCTCCCCCAGCCATCGTAGAAATAAAGGCCAAAAGGCAGCATTATTAGTTCCTATTTTTTGGTTTACTAAAAGGGGGTTCTTTAAAGGGACCCTGTGACCTACAGTATGCTGCCCTGCCTGAGGGCAGCATATTGTAGTGACAGACCCGCTAATTTCAGTGGTCTGTCATTGCAGTGAGGGCAGTCAATACTTTTAGAGTGCTGACCTGCCAACCCCAATAGCGAGCGCCATCTGGTCAAATGCTGCTTGCTGGTCCGCCCTCCCCCACCTCCGGAGTATGACTGACAGATTTCTCTCCTATGCACAACCTATACTCCCTCTATAAGGGTCCATTCAGACTTCCGTAAGTGTTTTGCAATCCGCAAAACCCGGATACCGGCCGCGTGCGTTCTGCAGTTTGCAGACCGCACATGGCTGACCCTATTATAGAAATGCCTATTCTTGTCTACGATTGCAGACAAGAATAGGACATTCTCTATATTTTTTGTGGGGCTGCAGAACGGAACTATGGATGCGGACAGCACACGGTGTGCTGTCCACATTTTTTGCGGCCCCATTGAAATGAATGAGTCTGCACCTGTTCCGCAAAATAGCGGAACGGTTGCGGAGCCAGAATTAGGGACGTGTAAATGGTCCCTAATTAGAACGGGAAGCTCCCATATATAAGTCACTTCTCCCCCTGTAAACGGAAGGGGGGGGGGCTGAGTGGGTGTTCTTGTTAGTCATATTTGGGGGTAATGTCAGTTATTTCATACACAGCTCTCTGACCCATTCATCTTCCTAGCCCTTCTGCCTAATTATAAAACATAATTAATATTAGCTAATACACAAGCTTATTTGCTCTTTCAAAGCTCAAAATGGAATATGAATTTAGGATTTTAATTATTGGCATTTTTTTAGTTTGTTGCTGGAAGTTTATGTTTTATGATGTGTAAAAGTGGATGTATTGCAATTGGTTCAAAGATCAATGCGAGGGGGTGGAATAAATAGCAGAGTCTAACAGGAAGGGATATGGTCCATTACCAGTAAGCAGCAGCTGTCTGTGCCTCTCCATTAGCTGTAATTGCAATGGTCTGGCATGGATGTTCCCAGAGGAGGATGTAATGCATTTATTCTGGCATCAGTTTAGCCATTTTTCTTCTCCTCTTTTATTCTTTTCTTTGAGCCAGCTCCTCTACTAATATCTGTTCCCTGATAGAAATGACATAGTAATAAATGTCCAATAATCTTATCCAAGTAATGGTTTTAAACGAGGCACCTGTCTATTATGCAATCTAATCCTACATTCTCTATCGATATCCACAGCTCCTTTCAAAATTCTGCTGGTTCATTGACTGGAAAAGTCAGGCACATGGTGATCCTTTTATTTAATTTTTTTTTAAACAAACAGCTGTCCTTATGATACAAACCCATTCATCCTTTTATACCAAAAATCCAGAAAGGCAGCTGTTTTAGTAATTTTTCAATGTTTCTTGCATAAAAACAGTATTTCTTCTCATAATTTTATATTTCCATGTGTCTATCTTGATGCTGTTGCTGGAGGGCTCTGGGCAGAATCAGTCTCCTTCCTCCTCTGACAGCTGACAATATTTTGCTGAAGGAGCTTTTAACAACAAATGGCGGGATTGCCCACTCCAACCAATCAGATGACTTATTTCATTTTATAACATGTGCTGGAAATATGACGTTCGAGTGACTCATAAGGATATTCTGCAGAGAATATCTGGAATCAGCCTTTATTACAAGGGGACCAATGGGCGTGTAGTTTCCCTTCCCCAGCCCAGTAAAATACCCATACCATAGGGGAAGCTGGTCTTTGTAGCAGCTCTGTAGCCTAGTAAACAAAGGGGATCCTTACTGGGGTACTACCCTCTATTACAGCCATATGCTCTAAGGTTGACCACAACTTAAAATAAAATACAATTTAGCACAACGTTTACAGTCAGATGTGAACATGGACCGGCACAGGCTGTGAATTTTACAAGTAGTCACCAGTAATGCTTAGTATAGAGTGTTCCATTAACATCCTACATCCTACAACGTGAACAGGATTTATCTTCATGGTGCAGTGCTCTGTTTACTGTTCCTTACGTATTGTAAGACTACAGTCCCCAGCATGTCTTGATGATGTTAGAACATGCTGGACATAGTAGTTGTAGAACTTTTGTATCTTCTTAGGCGGTAAAGGGGTACTTGGGCACCCTCAGACACTGGGACATGGGTATGACTGCTCCCTGTACCCTCATAGCTACATGTTGGACTAAAAAAATATACTTGTTTGCAAATCTAAGTACGTATGACTATGAAATAGTTCACTTAGGGTACTTTCACACTTGCGGAGGAGGATTCCGGCAGGCAGTTCCGTCGCCTGAACTGCCTGCCGGATCCGGCAATCCGGACGCAAACTGATGGCATTTGTCAGACGGATCCGGATATGTCTGACAAATGCATTGCAATACAGTATCAGTCTCTCCAGTGTCATCTGGAAAAACGGATCCGGTATAAATTTTGTTTTGCATTTTTAAAGGTCTGCGCCAGATCCGTTTTGCTGGAACACTGAATGCCATATCCGGCACTAATACACTTCAATGTAAATTAATGCCGGATCCGGCATTCCGGCAAGTGTTCAGTATTTTTGGCCGGAGATAAAACTGCAGCATGCTGCGGTATTTTCTCCGTCCAAAAAACGTAAATGGGACTGAACTGATGCATCCTGAACGGAATGCTCTCCATTCAGAATGCATTAGGACAAAACTGATCAGTTATTTTCCGGTATTGAGCTCCTGTGACAGAACTCAATACCGGAAAACAAAAACGCTAGTGTGAAAGTACCCTTTTATGACTGAAAAAAATCTGGTGCTGGATTTTTAAATTGCAACCATTCTGATTATTCCGAAACAATTTAAATTAGATTTGATTCTCTTTATATCTAAAGAATGCTTTATAAAGTGACAGCACTTGTGTAGTTTTGACACAAGTGCTTTTTAAGGACTGCTGGATGACAAACAAAGCAGCTGCAGTCCCTGGACTGGAGTTGCGTAGTAGTCTGCATTTACCATGTTGACCACAGGTCATCAATATCAGATGGGTGGGGGTCAGAATCCCTCTCCCATCCCCTATCCAACCGGCTGTTTGAAGAGTCTGAAAATGGGATGAGCAGTTGTAATTACACTGCATTGCCGCTAAAAGCTAGACGGTGCAGTTAAATAATGGAAGAGTATGAGCGAGCAGCCTCTTTAAACAGAGGGAGTCGGGAGTCGAACCCATGCAGATCTTATATTGGTGACTTAGGGCTCATGCACACGACCGTATTTTCTTTCTGTGTCTGTTCCGTTTTTTTTGCAGCCCGTGTGTGGAACCATTTACTTCAATGGGTCCGCAAAAAAACCTGAAATGACTCCGTGTGCATTCTGTTTCCATATGTCCGCAAGTCCGTTCCGCAAAAAAATAGAACATGTCCTATTCTTGTCGTTTTGCGGACAAGGATAGGCATTGTTACAATGGATCCCCCAAAAAACGGATGTCATGTTTTTTTTTTTGCGGATCCGTGTTTTGCGGACTGCGAAATACATACGGTCGTGTGCATGAGCCCTTAGACCCCTTACAGACGAGCGTGTCCGGATTATGTCTGGATGCGTTGCGGATGCATTCAGTGACAACTGTGCGATTTCGCAAACAAAGCCATTCAGTTTTGTTTGCGATCGCGTTCAGTTGTTCAGTTTTTATCGCGCGGGTGCAATGCGATTTACTGCGTTTTGCACGCGCGTGACAAAAACTGAATGTTTGCAAACAACATCTCTTAGCAACCATCCATGAAAATCACATCGCATCCGCACTTGCTTGTGGATGCGATGCGATTTTCACGCAATCCCATTCACGTCTATGGAGCCATTGTTGCGTGTAAATCGCAGAATATAGAACATGCTGCGATTTTCACGAAACGCAAAAGTGATGCGTGAAAACCACCACTCATGTACACAGACCCATTTAAATGAATGGGTCTGGATTCTGTGCGGGCGCAATGTGTTCGCATCACGGATTGCACCCGCACGGAAATCTCGCTTTTGTGAAAGGGGCCTTATACTGAGGATAAGTGATCAATATACTAGCACTGCGCAACTCCTTTAACCTTTTAAGGACACAGGGTGTACCTGTACGTCCTGTGTAGTTCCGATCACCGCCGCGCGGTGGGCGGTGATCGGAACTGGGTGCCTGCTCATATCATTGAGCAGACACCCGGGGACAATGCGCCTGGGGGGTCCTGTGACCCCCTGTGTCGGCGATCGCAGCAAACCGCAGGTTAGTTCAGACCTGCAGTTTGTTGCGTTTCCGGGTTATTCGGGTCTCTGGGGACCCGATAACCCGGAACAGGATGGTGATCGGTGGTGTGATAATACACCACCAATCACCATCCTGCGATCCTGAGAGGTGATGGTGACATCACCTCTCAGGGTCGGCTCTGATTAGTTGCAGGGGCGGGCGGGCGGGCGCTTCAAATTATTGCAGCGCTCCTCTCCTCCTCCTTTTGTGTCCGGGAGCTGAGGAGAGAGGAGCTGCACGGATCTCCAGAGCCAGCACCCCAGCACCCCCATCTGTGCCCCAGCACCCCCTTCTGACCTTCCACAGTAAAATATATTTAGGTAAAGGTTAGGTTAGGCAGGGATATTCAGGGAAAGTTAGTGTGAAGAAAAAAAAAAAAAAGTTTTTGATTGCATCACCCTAAATCGGGTGTCTGGGGTCCACAGCAAAGCTGTGTGACCCTAGACCCCCCTCCCCCAGGGGTGCTGCAGCTTTCCCCCCTGCCCCCACAGCGTACGCTGACTGTGGCCAGCACTCTTAGCGTCCGGCCACTGTTAGCGCATCGCACACCCCACCGCTGATCAGCTTCGGACGGCTGATCAGCGAGTTTGAATATTTTATTTTATTTTTTCAAATTTTTCGGCCTTTATTTATTTATTGTTTGTTAGGTTTAGGGTAAGTACGTGAACACCCGTGCCCCCACACACACCAAATAAAGTTTATCACGCACGCACAAACACACACACACACACACACTCCCCTATGACCCGCCGAATGTTCTCGGCCGAGGAGGCATACGCCCAGCTTGCCTCCGACTCCGAGAGCCCCAGTGAGGACGAGGATGACCCCACTTTCCTTTTGTCATCCTCGTCCTCCTCATCATTTAGCGATGATGATGAGCCCCCAAGGCGGCGGAGACCCCGCCAGGCGGAGCAAGGGGACCGCCATGCTAGGGACTCTGCGGCCCACACTAGTACAAGCAGCTCTGGGGCTCGTACTAGTTTTCCGGCCCACCAGATAAGTCCACCTGAGCCCCCTACTGGTGAACTTGTCTGGTATACCCCAGAGCATTTTGAGCCTGCGATTCCTGATTTTGTTGGTCAACCAGGAATCCAGATTTCCACAGTGGGCTTCACTGAATATGACTATTTTAGTCTTTTTTTCAGTGACCGCTTTGTATATCTGATGGTGGAGCAAACGAACCTGTACGCCCAACAGTTCATTGCTCAACACCGGGGCTCCTTTTTGGCTAGGGCCGGTGGCTGGACTCCAGTCAGAGCATCCGAGATGAGGACGTTTTGGGGCCTCGTGCTGCACATGGGCCTAGTCAAAAAACCTAGTGTCAGGCATTACTGGAGTGGGGACGTCCTCTACCAGACCCCACTTTACAGTATGGCCATGACACGTACCCGGTTAGAGGCCATCCGGAAATGCCTGCATTATGCAGATAATGCAGCATGTCCCCCCCAAGGTGATCCTGCCTATAAACGCCTGTACAAAATCAGGCCGGTCATCGATCACTTTGGGGCCAAATTTGTGCAGGCCTATGTACCTGGAAGGAAGGTCGCGGTTGATTAGTCTCTCATTGCTTTCAAGGGGAGACTAATTTTCCACCAGTATGTTCCCTCTAAGCGGGCGAGCTATGGTGTGAAGCTGTACAAGCTGTGTTTTTTTGCATGCGCTGACTGTGGCCGGCACTCTTAGCGTCCGGCCACTGTTATAGCATCGCCCACCACACCACTGATCAGCTTCGTACCGCTGATCACGCACACACACACACACACACACACACTCCCCTATGGCCCGCCAGACGTTCTCGGCCGAGGAGGCATACGCCCTGCTTGCCTCCGAATCCGAGAGTCCCAATGAGGACGAGGATGACCCCACTTTCCTCTTGTCATCCGCGTCCTCCTCATGCTGCCAGGTGGAGCAAGGGGACCGCCATGCCAGGGACCCTGTGGCTCACACTAGTACGAGCAGCTCTGGGGCTTGTACTAGTTCTCCGGCCCACCAGATAAGTCCACCTGAGCCCCCTACCGGTGAACTAGTCTGGTGTACCCCAGAGCATTTTGAGCCTATGATACATTTTGTTGGCCAAGCAGGAATCCAGATTCCCACAGTGGGCTTCACTGAATATGACTATTTTTGCATTTTTTTCAGTGACCACTTTGTGGAGAAAACGAACCTGTACGCCTAACAGTTCATTGCTCAATATCCTTTTTGGCTATGGCCGGTGGCTGGACTCCGGTCAGTGCAGCCGAGATGAGGACTTTTTGGGGCCTCGTGCTGCACATGGGCCTAGTCAAAAAACCCAGTGTCAGGCATTACTGGAGTGGGGACATCCTCTACCAGACCCCACTTTACAGTACAGCCATGACACGTACCTGGTTTGAGGCCATCCGGAAACTCCTGCATTATGCAGATAATGCAGCATGTCCCCCCCAAGGTGTTCCTGCCTATGACCGCCTGTACAAAATCATTAATCACTTTGGGGCCAAATTTTTTGAGGCCTATGTACCTGGAAGGGAGGTCGCGATTGATGAGTCTCTCATTGCTTTCAAGGGGAGACTCATTTTACGCCAGTATGTTCCCTCTAAGCGGGCGAGGTATGGCGTGAAGCTGTACAAACTTTGTGAGAGTACCTCAGGGTACACTTACAAGTTTTGTGTGTACAAGGGGCGAGATTCCCGTATTGAACCCCCAGAATTTCCCCCCACTCTGGGTGTTAGCGGGAAACTTGTGTGGGACCTTATGCACCCAATGCTAGATAAGGGTTACCACCTGTACGTGGATAACTTTTATACTAGTATCCCCTTGTTCCAGTCCCTCACCACCAGATCCACATCCACTTGTGGGACCGGGCGGAAAAAAATCAACTCTGCCTCCCTACCCACCCCCTCCAGGTACCTATCCCCAGGGGTGCGACCCAGGCCCTCACCAGTGGAAACCTGTTGCTGGTCAGATATAAGGACAAAAGTCCTTGTGCTGTCCACAATTCACAGTAACGGCATCACCCCTGTCCCTGTGCGAGGTACCGCGGGAACGGTCCTCAAGCCCGATTGTATCATCGACTACAATCGGTATATGGGAGGAGTTGATCTCTCTGATCAAGTCCTCAAGCCATATAATGCCATGCGCAAAACCCGGGCATGGTACAAAAAAGTTGCGGTCTACTTGGTACAGGTTGCCTTGTACAACTCTTTTGTCCTGTCTTAGAGCGCTGGCAACACAGGGAAATTCCTGCAGTTCTATGAGGCAGTCCTCAAGGCCCTGATCTTTTCTGACCAGGAAAGAGCAGGCCAGAGTACCTCGGGAAGTGGAGGCGCCCGGATCGTCCCTGGCCAACACTTTCCAGGTATGGTCCCTCATACTGAAAAGAAGGGACAGACCCCAAAAAAGTGCAGAGTGTGTCACAGGAGGTGGATACGGAAGGACACCACCACTCAGTGTGACACGTGCCCCGATCATCCGGGCCTCTGCATTGACAGTTGTTTCAGGGAGTACCACACTAAATTTATAATCCCCTTCCCCAATTTTAGCCACTGACAATCGGAAAAAACTATGGTTCTCAGACTTGAGACACTAAAACTAAAAAATGTAGACATATTAGGTATCGCTGCCTCCGTAAGAATCTTCTCTATAAAAATACCCCATGACCTAACCCCTCAGATGAACACGGTCAAAAAAATAAAATAAAAACGGTGCAAAAAAAAGGTATTTTTTTGTCACCTTACATCACAAAAATTGTAATAAGAAGCGATCAAAAAGTCATATGCCCCCCAAAATAGTGCCAATAAAACCGCCCTCTCATCGCGCAAAAAATGAGCCCCTACTTAAGATAATCGGCTAAAAACTTTAAAAAAACGGACTCTTAGACTATGGAGATACTAAAATGTTTTTTTTTGTTTATAAAAAGATAATATAGTGTAAAATATAAATAAATAAAAAAAAAGTAGACATATTAGGTATCGCCGCATCCGTAAGAATCTTCTCTATAAAAATACCCCATGACCTAACCCCTCAGATGAATACGGTCAATTTTTTTTATAAAAACGGTGCCAAAGCAGAAATTTGTTGGCAAATTTTCCATTTTAATCCGGTTTTTTTCAGTTACAAAGCAAGGGTTAACAGCCAAACAAAACTTAATGTTTATTACCCTGATTCTGCAGTTTACAGAAACACCCCATATGTGGTCGTAAACTGCTGTATGACCAAACGGCAGGGCGCAGAAGGAAAGGAACGCCGTATGGTTTCTGGAAGGCAGATTTTGATGGCCCCCCTGATGCACCCCTAGAGTAGAAACTCCATAAAAGTGACCCGATCTAAGAAACTACACCCATCAAGGTATAAACTGATTTTACAAACTTTATTAACCCTTTAGGTGTTCCTTAACATTTATAAGGCAAGAAATCCTACTTATTAAACATGACAGGGCACACCTGTGAAGTGAAAACTATTTCAGGGGACTACCTCTTGAAGCTCATCAAGAGAATGCCAAGAGTGTGCAAAGCAGTAATCCAAGCAAAAGGTGGCTACTTTGAAGAACCTAGAATATGACATATTTTCAGTTGTTTCACATTCGTTTGTTATGTATATAATTCCACATGTGTTAATTCATAGTTTTGATGCCTTCAGTGTGAATCTACAATTTTCATAGTCATGAAAATAAAGAAAACTCTTTGAATGAGAAGGTGTGTCCACCTGGTCTGTACTGTATATCTTGCGGTATTGATGCGATTATTTGCCTCATAGGTGCGATTTTTCCAAAAGTGCGTTTTGTTTCGCTTCACTGCTGGACGAATAATGTAAGTAGATTCCATGTACTGTAATGTTAAAAATCTCAATATATGGTATTTGTTTTTTGTATTTTAGCAGACACTTTTAGAAAACAGCACCCTAGGCAAAATGTCCATCCTATTTAGCGAGCAATGGATAAACCAATATACACTGCTCAAAAAAATAAAGGGAACACATAAATAACACATCCTAGATCTGAATTAATTAAATATTCTTCTGAAATACTTTGTTCTTTACATAGTTGAATGTGCTGACAACAAAATCACACAAAAACAAAAAATGGAAATCAAATTTTTTAACCCATGGAGGTCTGGATTTGGAGTCACCCTCAAAATTAAAGTGGAAAAACACACTACAGGCTGATCCAACTTTGATGTAATGTCCTTAAAACAAGTCAAAATGAGGCTCAGTAGTGTGTGTGGCCTCAACGTGCCTGTATGACCTCCCTACAACGCCTGTGCATGCTCCTGATGAGGTGGCGGACGGTCTCCTGAGGGATCTCCTCCCAGACCTGGACTAAAGCATCTGCCAACTCCTGGACAGTCTGTGGTGCAACGTGAGGTTGGTGGATAGAGCGAGACGTGATGTCCCAGATGTGCTCAATTGGATTCAGGTCTGGGGAACGGGCGGGCCAGTCCATAGCATCAATGCCTTCGTCTTGCAGGAACTGCTGACACACTCCAGACTTATGAGGTCTAGCATTGTCTTGCATTAAGAGGAACCCAGGGCAAACTGCACCAGCATATGGTCTCACAAGGGGTCTGAGGATCTCATCTCGGTACCTAATGGCAGTCAGGCTACCTCTGGCGAGCACATGGAGGGCTGTGCGGCCCTCCAAAGAAATGCCATCCCACACCATTACTAACCTAATGCCAAACCGGTCATGCTGGAGGATGTTGCAGGCAGCAGAACGTTCTCCACTGCGTCTCCAGACTCTATCACGTCTGTCACATGTGCTCAGTATGAACCTGCTTTCATCTGTGAAGAGCACAGGGCGCCAGTGGCGAATTTGACAATCTTGGTGTTTTCTGGCAAATGCCAAACGTCCTGCACGGTGTTGGGCTGTAAGCACAACCCCCACCTGTGGACGTCGGGCCCTCATATCACCCTCATGGAGTCTGTTTCTGACCGTTTGAGCAGACACATGCACATTTGTGGCCTGCTGGAGGTCATTTTGCAGGGCTCTGGCAGTGCTCCTCCTGTTCCTCCTTGCACAAAGGCGGAGGTAGCGGTCCTGCTGCTGGGTTGTTGCCCTCCTACGGCCTCCTCCACGGCTCCTGATGTACTGGCCTGTCTCCTGGTAGCGCCTCCATGCTCTGGACACTACGCTGACAGACACAGCAAACCTTCTTGCCACAGCTCGCATTGATGTGCCATCCTGGATAAGCTGCACTACCTGAGCCACTTGTGTGGGTTGTAGACTCAGTCTCATGCTACCACTAGAGTGAAAGCACCGGCAGCATTCAAAAGTGACCAAAACATCAGCCAGGAAGCATAGGAACTGAGAAGTGGTCAGGTCACCACCTGCAGAACCACTCCTTTATTGGGGGTGTCTTGCTAATTGCCTATAATTTCCACCTGTTGTCTATCCCATTTGCACAACAGCATGTGAAATTGATTGACACTCAATGTTGCTTCCTAAGTGGACCGTTTGATTTCACAGAAGTGTGATTGACTTGGAGTTACATTGTGTTGTTTAAGTGTTCCCTTTATTTTTTTGAGCAGTGTATTTATCTCAATTGTTGGAGGCTATAATAGGCATTTCTTCGTTGATACAGTCAAATAATGTCTGCAGTTATTTTGTATATCTGCTCTAAAGTGAGATCTGATGTATGAAGGATGTAGAATATATATAAATTTTAGAAAAATCTAATGATCTAAATAGAAAATAAGATTAAAAATATGATTAAAAATAGGGTATCTCTCGCGTTAATTGAAGCTTGATTCGTGGTGTAACTGATAGAAAGAGAATGGGTGGAGGCCATCTATCAGTTACACCACAAATGGAGATTTTGCCTAGGGTGCTGTTTTCCAAAAGTGTCTGCTAAAATGCAAAAAACAAATACCATATATTGAGATTTTTAACAATACAGTACATGGAATCTACTTACCTTATTCGTCCAGCAGTGAAGCGAAACAAAACGCACTTTTGGAAAAATCGCACCTATGAGGCAAATAATCGCATCAATACCGCATGATATACCTGATGGCGATATATGATAAAATTTAACAGTTTATGTTGGAGCAAAACCTATAATATAACACCTGTCAGAATAGATATGCAATTATATACGATTTTATTTGTCTTACTTTGTATTTTGACTTTTACTTTCCAATGAATCCATGTCTGAGTTTACCTTCAACCTGAATCCTCTCACGGATGAAGTTGCAGATAGCTGGAACTTATAAAAAAACGACCGACTGGCTTGATCCCAAACTAAGGAGCATATGGGTGAGCCCTTTAAAACCCTAAGAGCTCTCCCTGACTGCTATGCACATGCAAGGGTCTCAATGGTAGACGATTGCATGCCCACATACCTAAGACTGTGTGACACCTGAAAACCCATCTTGTTTGTTTCATTTCAAATCCATTGTGGTGGTGTATAGAGCCAAAAATGTTAGAATTGTGTCGGTGTCCGAATATTTATGGACCTGGCTGTATATGTATTTATTCCAGCACTGCTATGCATGATTTTATATTTTAGATCTTATATATCTCACTGGATTTTATGCAATATATGTGAATTATTTAATAATAAACTACCCAGGTGTTTTACTACTACATTGTCGTCTATGGCCCAGGTGGTGAGTGCTCAGCCTTAATCAATAACTAAAATGGAAAATTTGCCCAAAAATTTAAATTTTTAGTTTACGGCCACATATGGGGTGTTTATGCAAACTACAGAATCGGGGCAATAAATATAGCATTTTGTTTGGCTGTTAACCCTTGCTTTGTTACTGGAAAAAATGGATTAAAATGGAAAATTTGCCAAAGAATTTAAATTCTCAAATTACATCTCCATTTGCCAATAACTCTTGTGCAACACCTAAAGGGTTAACAAAGTTTGTAAAATCTGTTTTGAATACCTTGAGGGGTGTAGTTTCTTAGATGGGGTCACTTTTATGTAGTTTCTACTAAAGGGGGGCATCAGGGGGGCTTCAAATGGGACATGGTGTAAATAAACCAGTCCAGCAAAATCTGCCTACCAAAAAACACACGGCGCACCATTCCCTCTACGCCCTACTGTGTGCCCGTACAGTAGTTTACGGCCACATATGGGGTGTTTCTGCAAACTACAGAATCGGGGCAATAAATATAGCATTTTGTTTGGCTGTTAACCCTTGCTTTTTTACCAGGGTCATGAAGTACATGTGACGAAAAAACTATCTCAGAATGGCCTGGATAAGTAAAAGCATTTTAAAGTTATTCACACATAAAGTGACACTGGTCAGATTTGCAAAAAATGGCATGGTCCTTAAGGTGAAATATGGCCGTGTCCTTAAGGGGTTAAATTAAAATGATGCTCGATAACAATTATGCAGCCTGGAATATATTTTTGCACCATCATTTTGGCTCCCTTAAACGTACAGTACAGACCAAAAGTTTGGACACACCTTCTCATTCAAAGAGTTTTCTTTATTTTCATGACTATGAAGGCATCAAAACTATGAATTAACACATGTGGAATTATATACATAACAAACAAGTGTGAAACAACTGAAAATATGTCATATTCTAGGTTCTTCAAAGTAGCCACCTGTACATATTAAGGGGGGACATTTATGAAGGCTGTTACTCCAGTTTTGTGGCATTAAATTGTCATGTTTTAGCTGACGCAACAATTGGCTTCCCATGTCACTTTCAGTAGTGGAGTAAAAAGTTGGTCTGTTTCGGAATATAGATCACATTTAAGGTGCATTTATGATGTGCGGCACTGATAAATGTCCCACAAAATGTCGCAGCCTGGCAACCCCCTGGCATACAATCACTTAAATATGAGAAACCACATTGCATGTGCGCCGAAATTATAAAACCGTTGCACCATCTCATCAATTTGGCACAGCACAAGAAACCAAAGGCAGACTTAAAATTAACAGAAAAAATAGTGCAATTTATAAATGCCCCCTATGTGTATAGATTGGAACTTTTCATGTTTCAATGTGAACAAAATAGATTATAAGCTACTGAAGATTTGCCGCATCTGACCCAAAACTAAACAAATCTGTTCCGATATTTTTATTACTGCGGGACATTTTGGTTTCCTTACAATTAATATTTAGAGATGTAAAGTGCTGGTCTTCAAAAACCACTTTCTAAATTTATTGCAGGATGTTATATGAAGATGCAGAAATCTGCAACATCATCGGCTACTTTCCTGTAAAATGGCTTGAACAAAGTCCCAAAGTTGCATCTCAGCAGCACTGGCAAGCAGAATGTGCAGAGATGCCAGTAGCAGACAGTGTGGGTGTGGTGGGATGGAGAAGCAGGCCCCCTCCTCCCTGAGGCCAGGATAATAGATCCATGTGGTCCCACAGGGAGGGGCACAATGATGCTTCCAGCAGTCTTATAAAGCAGCCTGCTTGAGACACAGACTCTCTTCACAGCTTCTCAGCAGACCAAGTGTACAGCATCGCTGAAGCAACTTGGAGCAGCAATATCTCACTCATCATCATGAGTCACTCTGGAATAAGGAACACTTCTACTTCTTACAGACGCACTTTTGGGGCTCCTCTTCTATCCCCAATGTCTTACTCCTCTTCTTCTAGATTTTCAACCTCAAGGCACTTGGGGAGCCCCTCCCCAGGCCCTTCCAGTCGTTCCTCATCAGCCTACAGGGTGAGGTCCAGCACCCCAATCCGGGTCACAGACAGGGTGGACTTCTCAGTGGCTGAGGCCCTCAACCAGGAGTTCCTGACCACACGCAGTAATGAAAAGGCAGAAATGCAAGAACTCAATGATCGCTTTGCCAGTTTCATTGAGAAAGTCCGTTATTTGGAGCAGCAAAATGCTGTGCTGGTGACTGAGATCAATCAAGCCAGGTCTAAGGAGCCCACAAGGGCTGCAGACCTGTGCCAACAAGAGTTGAGAGAATTGAGAAGACAGCTGGATGCCCTGGGCAAGGACAGGGACCATATCCAGGTAGAAAGAGACAACTTGGCTGAGGATCTCAGTTTTCTCAAGCAGAGGTGAGAGGCTGGGGACAGGGGTGGCAAGAATCTCAGCAAGAGCTACAAAAATATTCATATCATAAAATTTGTACTCAACATATGGAGGATGGGGAACATTGGTAGAGTGATGGTATTAAAAACTCAGTGATGACATACTGTAGCTTGAAGCATAAAAGTGATATGTGTCATGTCACCTAGTTGTAATACATTCTGCAAAACATTCATGTGTTTTGCCATGCGGCAAAGACATTTTTCAAACATTTTTTTTATGTCATGGACACAAAACTTTATATACACGAAACCAGTTGAATTACTGATATTGGCTAATCACTTATTCTAATAGACTCTGTAATATGTAGACTGCATAAAACAGCATGAATATTTCTTAAGATACATCATACCACAGACGGATGAGCGTTGCCAACAGGTAACAATATCTAGAACACATGGGGTGTGGTTCTCCGTAAAGATGGAAATACAGCATTAGACCTGTCTGTCAGCCCATCCAGTATAGTTTGTATTCTAGCAACTAGGGAATAAAAATATAGAATAGAATAAAAAAATATATACCTAATAGTATATGTATTACCACAGAGGGATGAGCGCTGCCAACAGGTAGCCATTGCTAGGACACATGGGGTGTGGTTCTCTGTAAAGATGGAAATGTAGCATTTGACCTGTCTATCAGCCCCTCCAGTTAAGTTTGTATTCTAGAAACTAGGGAATAAGAATATAAAATAGAATAAAATATAGAATACATTTTCTTATATTCCTAACAGGTAGGCATCCCTAGAACACACGGGGTGTGGTTCTCCGTAAAGATGGAAATTTAGCATTAGACCTATCTATCAGCCCCTCCAGTATAGTTTATATTCTAACAACTAAGGAATAAAAAAATAGAATAAAATAAAATATAGAATAAAATAAAATATCCCTAATAGTATAGGTACGGCCCATTAGAGTTGTTTGTGCAGTTATTATAGATGTTTTGACATGATTTTACTCAAGTTTATTTTGTTCTTAATTTAATTTTTGCCTTAGTGTCAGATTCTAATAACTTTTTGAGTCGTATATTTTCCTAGTAAGTTCCAATTAGAGTTCTTAAGAATGTAGCCTGAAGGTGTATTCATTAATAGGGAATAACTGATGTGGAAACATTGATTTGTTAAAGATGTACCATACTTTTGCTGTCTCAGGTATTCATACTTGTCAATGTATTACCATAACATTAAGGAAGCATTTGTGCTTTTGTTCTCTTACTTTTCCCATGGAATATCTCACCAGCCAGGTCACTGAGAAGAAAGAGACATGTTTAGTATGCACTTTAGTAAAAGCTGACCCCACGACATAGGTCTGCCATTATTGATGCCATGGAGATTGGTATTTTTCCCACTGAATTAAGTAAGAAAGCTGATTTATCATTTTAGCCTCTCATGGGGCACTAAACCTTCAGTCTACCTTTTCTCTGCAGTTGAGAGTTAGTATTTTCTGCCTAGACCAACCACTTAGGCTGAAGAGCTTCTTAAAGCTTGCTTAAAGGGGTATTCCTATCTCAGACACTGATGTCATATGACTAGTATATACTATCAATGTCAGATAGGTGGGTTTTCCACCTCTGGGACCCGTTCCTATATCCAAAACGGCCCCCCAAAGTAATGGAGACGCACTGACTTGGCTATTTCCGGTAGTCCCATGGGACTTAAAAACGCCTTTTGCAAGAAAATGGGGTGGGGTGGGGATGCCATCCAGAACCTTCACCACTCCTGAAAACGAGACTGTCCTCTAATTATTTTTAGTATAGTAGTGACTGTGCATGAGCTGTTATTAAAGTCAGATTACCCCTTTATAGTGCTAGATCTGGTTAGTATTATTAATTACTGTTGTATAATAACCTACTGCAGTACAGTATACGCCATGTTTTATATTATATGGTGCATCATATATACTGATGCCAGGGGCGTAGCTATAGGGGAAGAAGGGAAAGCGGCTGCTTTGGGGCCGGAACTCAGAAGGGACACACCCAGGAAGAGAACTAAAAGATTTTATTGTCAAGACCCCCACTACAATATTATAAAATTACATTATATGCCGAGACACTGTAGGAAACGGACAGAGCGGCTGCCAAGCCTCCTCTGAGAGAGCGATCTTGACTAGCCGCAGGAGTGGGGGTTGCACGGGAGGAGAGGGGTTGCAAACAAGTTGATGGGGAGGGGTCCAATTCAAGAATTTGCTGTGGCCCAGTCATTTCTCGTTACGCCACTGACTAATGCTTTGTATTGGCCAAAAGGACTTAATTTATGCAAGATGGCATGCAGACCCGTCAGACAGCAGACAGAAGAAAAGCCTCAACACGACGTCACCTAACATGACACAATGTCACCTAATCATAATAATTATTTAAGTTAGTAATGAGAGATCTCTTAAAGGGGACCTTTCACCACTCCTTACGTGTGTCTGTTTTCCTAAATAATTTTATTTCCCATGAAATAATGATTCTGGGACATTTTTTTTCACATAACTAGTAGTCCTGTTCCTCTGTTATTGCTACTAGAAGTTTATTAATGAATTTGAAAACAAGTGTTACTAGTTGGGATGTGTCCCTGCATGGTCTGACACTGATTGGACGATGTAATGCTGTGCAGGGACACCCCCCCCCCCCCCCCCCCCCCAATGGGTAACATCCTGTGACAGATTCATTAATAAACTTCTAGTAGCTAAGAAATGAAACATAGAGTTATATGAAAAATGCTCCAGAATTATTGCACAGCGAATACAATTATTTAGTGAAACAGACATGCTGGAAGAGGTGACAGGGCCTGTCTAAAGGGAATGTGGCAATGAATATTTATTCCCTTAGTTAAAGGGAATTTTGTAATTCTACTTTCTGAACATGATTATGGGGGCGGCATCTTGCCTGAGATGCTCTTTACAGCATTTAGACATATGCTTTACAGCAGCCACCACTGGCCATAGACACAATGGAGGAGATTTATAAAAAAACTGGTGCAAAGGAAAACTGCCTTAGTTTCCCATAGCAACCAATCAGAGTCCACCTTTCATTTTTCAGAGTTCCTATGGAAAATGAAAGGTGAAGTCTGATTGGTTACTATGGGCAACTAAGCAAGTTTTCCTTTGCAACAGTTTTGATAAATCTCCCCCAATGTCTTATTTTCAAAATCGCAGCATGCTGGAGCTATTGGTGTTTTGTCATATCACATCACCTTCTCTATAGGGGAAAAATGGCATTCAAAATTCATGTGTATAAGGACCTTAAAACACTTAATAAATGTGCCTCATGGTATGTGTTCCAGAATTCTGACTTAATTTGAACCTGAATTCTGGAGCATTTTGCCCCATTTTGTTTGCACCATTGTGTTGAGTCAATCAACTGTAAAAACTAGTGGTCTATACTGTAGTATGACAGTCAGTAACCAGTCTGACCAGTGACATAGCATGGTGTGCTCATCTATCGCTGCATTTTGTCTTTTTTTATGGGCAGATTGATCATTACTGATTACAGGGTGTGGCAGAGGGTTTCTCCTTGAAGATCTGGCAGATGTCCAGCCAGACTGTCTGTGCTAGACATAATAGTTGGACAAAGGACCATTAGCATATAAGATAAAAATTAGATATATACATTTCTCACTGTCCATTTACATTTTCTGTAGACTAGATGAAGAAGTCCACAAGAGAGAAGATGCTGAGAACAATTTAGTTCTGTTCAGGAAGGTAAGTGATCATCGGTGCAAAAATCCCAAATGAGCCTTCCAATAATGACTGTATTATCGATACATATTTTATCATGTATTTACTGAAGTCACTGATGATATACCGCTCAAACAAGCTCCCATGTTCTTCCATTTAATTACCATAAACATAACGATTGTCATAGACAATTAATTTAGTAATGAAGGGATTTAAAGGGCTTCTGTCACCCCACTAAAGTAATTTATTTATTTTTGGCTAGTTAAATTCCTTATACTGCGATATATGAATATATAATGCTCTTACTCACTTTCCTTCAGCAGTTTCTTCAAAAAACGGACTTTTATAATATGTAAATTACCTCTCTACCAGCAAGTAGGGCGGCTACTTGCTGGTAGCAGCCGCATCCTCCTTTCATAATGACGCCCCCTCCTCATGTTGATTGACAGGGCCAGCGAACGTGCTCGTCCTCTGGCTGGCCCTGTCTGCGTTCAAAATCTGGCGCCTGTGCCGTACCAGTCTTCAGTCGGCGCAGGTGCACTGAGAGGAGGACGCTCGCTCGGCCGCTCCTTCCTTAATGTGCCTGCGCCATTGACGTCACATCTACACCCGGCGTAGGCGCACTGAGGAAGGAGCGGCCGAGCGAGCATCCTCCTCTCAGTGCACCTGCGCCGACTGAAGACAGGTACGGCGCAGGCGCCAGATTTTGAACGCAGACAGGGCCAGCCAGAGGACGAGCACGTTCGCTGGCCCTGTCAATCAACATGAGGAGGGGGCGTCATTATGAAAGGAGGATGCGGCTGCTACCAGCAAGTAGCCGCCCTACTTGCTGGTAGAGAGCTCATTTACATATTATAAAAGTCCGTTTTTTGAAGAAACTGCTGAAGGAAAGTGAGTAAGAGCATTATATATTTATATATCGCAGTATAAGGAATTTAACTAGCCCAAAAAAATATATGACTTTAGTGGGGTGACAGAAGCCCTTTTAAGCATTTTGAATCCAGTAATATTAAAGGGGTTGTCCAAGTTACATTGATTGATGACCTATCTTCAGGATAGGTCATCAATATCAGATCGGCTGGGGTCCGACACCCGTTACCCCCGCCGATCAGCTGTTTGAAGAGAAGGCGCATGCCGTGCCAGCGCTGCCTCCCCTTCACTGTTTACCTTCTCGCCGTTGCATCTGCAGCGGTGAGCAGATGTAATTACACCCAAGCCGTCCCATTCATTTCAATGGTACGGATCACTCCTCTACAAGTGTATGGAAACGATCCGTCCCATTGAAATGAATGGGACGGTTAGGTGTAATTACACCTGCTCACCGCTGCAGATGCAACGGCGAGCAGGTAAACAATGAAGGGGAGGGAGCGCTGGCACGTTGCACGCCTTCTCTTCAAACAGCTGATCGGCGGGGGTGCTGGGTGTCGGACCCCAGCCGATCTGATATTGATGACCTATCCTGAGGATAGGTCATCAATAAATATAACTTGGACAACCTCTTTAAGCATACATGATGATTATAAAGCTCTTTTTCCTTCTATTTCTGGTGCATGTTTGACATATACACAGTATATGCCAAATGTGTAGGTGTTACATACGGCTGAACACATTGCGCATTGACCCCATAATGCTTGCTATAGTTTTTTGGGTGGATTCTCTTGTATCAGAAAACATAGTTGTCTATGCCCCACCATACAGTGAGATAAAAGCTGTGTGTGTTTATCTTCCCTTTTAGCCTGAGTTCACCATATCCAGCATATTTGGATACTGCCATTCACCATTGAGTATAATGAGATTTGGACAGTTTTTGGCATGAGTGCCGGGTTTCAGCCAGACACAATCTAGTGCATGCACTGTTTTTTGTCCGCCCAAAACCCAGCACTCATACCGGAAACTGGCCAGATCCCATTATGGACAATGGGGTCTGGTGGTGAGTGGCAGTATCCAGCTATGTCGAATACGATGAACTCCAACTGATAAATCCCACCTGGACCTTCATTGCAAACTGCTAAAAATTCATTCTTAACTTCTAGTAGCAATAATAACGTAAAGCCACATTAGCGAGTTATAAGAATAGATACTTTAAAATTATTATTACATGGGGTGATGCAAGTAGGGTCCTCTTTATTTAAATTCCTTTTTTTTCCTGACAATACTTAGTGGACTTGTTTGATTTTGTGTAATTGCTTGGAATTTGTCCATGTCCATCAGCATCTCTCCCATAGGGCATGTGTGCTTTCTCCGCTCCGCACGTACACAGACTAATCTATCCCCAGCCTATTACAATGTTTCCCTGAGGTATATATGGTACTTCTATGCGGGGGGAGGGTGCCTGAGCAATAAGCTTCCTACTTTGGTTCCTGCAAAAGTTAGCGTACACCTTTGCAGGAACTAGACAAGCTAGGATTCTAATTGCTCAGGCACCTACTCCTCCATGTAACGGCCTGGTGGCTCCTGCAGTGAGCCCCCGATACCTGTACGGGGGTAAAAGGGTGAACACTAGTGGACCACTTGGTTAACCCCTCAGGAGTCAAATCTGTTTAGAGCACAGTGGATCCACAGCCACTTTGTTACATTTTGTCAATGCCTTGTTATTTATGGCTCCTCGCTTTGCAGGACCAATTTATAAATTCTCCATGTTCTCTACAGTATAGATCAAGGTTAAATAAACAACCCATTTTAGAACTGGAAAGTATGTGGCCACAGTGACAGTGTAATACATTCTCATTCAATATATTTCTAATTACTAATTCCCCTATTATCTGGCAGGATGTAGATGATGCAACCCTCTCCCGCTTGGAGCTTGAAAGAAAGATTGAATCTCTGATGGATGAAATAGAATTCCTAAAGAAACTTCATGATGAGGTATACGGTATCTGTAACACTCATAGTCACCCAATTATTAGTTTTGCTACAGCTCTGTCTTGCAAAAGTTGCTGCAATATCATGGCCAATGGTCTTTCAATATCGTGGTCTTGCACTAATAAAAAAAAAAACATCAACTTCATGTAGTTAAAAAGTTCTGGACATGGCTGTCTCCTTCAGTTGCTTATAATTTAAATGAAGCGGCAGCAAGTATGTTCAAATTCCATTCAAATATCATCTACTCTGTGGACAGGTGAATATTTGTTCCAGGGAATCTCATTTAAACTCCAGATCCCGTGCTTTGACATAGCATTGAAGAGGTACTCCATCAAACTTTTTGCCTGCCCTGACCTCGGACTATTTACTGGTGTTCACAAACTCTGTCTGCCCTGACCTTGGCTTGTCCCTGACTACAGTTTTGCCTCATCATCCCAGTGGGTCAGCAGTCACTTGAACAGAGACTACTTCAAGATAATGACCTGGTGGTTCTCCTGCTACCAAGACCAGATCACTGTATAGGGGTTAAAGGGTGAAGACCTGGGGGGTGCACTTGGAAGTAACTCTGTGCCAAATCTGTTTGTGACAAAGTGGGTCCACACCCACTGTATTACATTTGCAACCATACATTTTAATCCCTTTCATTATGGGCAGTTGTGTCTTGCGATCCCCAGTCTGACTTCCAGTCCAGTGCACGCTCTCCTATGTAGACAGCAGGTCAGTCTCCCCTGTGTGGCTGACTTCCTGTGAACTACAGGATTACATCTTACTTCCTGTGAACTACAGGATTACATCTTAATCTATGAAATCCCTTCTTGCCTCTCTGAGGCACCTCCTCTCCTACCCAAATGCCACACTTCTTGTTCCTCTGTACATCTGCCTAGACTGCTGCATTTAAACCTTATCTAGGGCACTAGAAGTGCAGTGGTATGGTAGGTTATAAGTTGCATTTTTTACCCCAACATGTAAACGCACAGCCTGAGGGTATTTATACCTAAAGGGCTTTTAGACAAGCTGATGCTCAGACAATTATTATGATAAAAATAAACGCTCCTGATCATTTCCATGATTGTATAGGGATAAATGATCATTGTTTATCTCCATACGAAGTGGCTGTGCATGCCCAGCTGTCAGGGCCGCAAGAGTACCGGAGGATCCTTCAGTGGGCCCAAACTCAAATACCATAGCTCTAATACTAAAGTGGGCCTCAAAGGTCCAGGAAAAAAACAAAACATTTCTTTGGAGTCACTTGTCTCTAGAGTCGATTTCTTTGACTTAAAATCTATTAGACTTTATTGATAATAAAGGGGTTGGGCCACGAGAATAATTTCCTCTTGTTGGCCCAAGGAACCTCAGTCTGACACTGGCTCCAATCACTTTAGTAGAGCTTCTGAAAAGAGATGGGCTGACTAGAAGTGAATTTAAAGAGCCACAGCCATGGATAACCACATCTCCATTGCCAGCCGGATGCGTCAGGGCCCTGTTCTGGAGATAGGAGAAGGTCCCAGTGGATATGTCATAATGGGGAATTTCAATCTAGGACATTTAAGTGGTGAGAAGGTGAGAAGTTGCACATGTAATCGCCTTCTGCATATAACCAGACCACTTCTCTGCTCCATGACTCAAATGTTCACTGGCATCTTGAGATTTTTAAATCCTCATTTATAGTTTTTCTAAAAAAATATGTGCAAGTAGGCATACATTGGATGATTGAAGTCTGCACAACTTTTTATTTTTATTTTAGAGGGTGTTGTGCAAATTTATTTATTTATTATTTATTTTATGCACTTTTATAGCGCTACTATATTCCGCAGCGCTTTACAACTGTCCCCAGTGGGGCTAACAATCTAAGGTCCCTATCAGTATGTCTTTGGAGTGTGGGAGGAAACCGCAGAACCCGGAGGAAATCCACGCAAACACGGGGAGAACATACAAACTCCATGCAGATGTTGTCCTTGGTTGGATTCGAACCCAGGACCCCAGCGCTGCAAGGCACCTGTGCTAACCACTGAGCCACCGTGCTGCCCTTCTATGAATTTTTATGCGTTTTTTTTTTTTTTTTTAACAAATTGTGTGCGCTGTTTGGCATATACTATTAGTATACTGAAGTTTGTAATGTCATCCCAACACAGGAACTCCAAGATGTGCAAGTATCTGTAAATGTACAAACCATTCATACAGAAATTGAAGCAGCCAAGCAACCTGACTTGACTTCTGCTCTTCGAGATATTCGCAGCCAATATGAGACCATTGCTGCCAAGAATATGCAAGAGTCTGAGGAGTGGTATAAATCCAAGGTAAATGGAAAATGTGGACAAGCTATTCTAATAGCCTATTAATAGACCAAGTATCTGTCTTTATCTGGGGAATGGGGGGGGGGGGGGGGTAAATGTGATTTAAACTGATGTGATACCATTCATGGTAATGTCACTTACAACACTACCTTTTAATTTTTAATAATCTCAGTCAGCCTAATGTATAAGCTATGATGTAATATACGGTAGAGAAGTAAGTTATCGATGGGCATTACATATACAAAAGTAATTTCTTCTGTATTCTGTCGTATAGTTTGCTGACTTGTCTGATGCTGCAAACCGCAATAATGAGGCATTGCGTCAAGCCAAGCAGGAGATGAACGAATCCCGACGACAGATCCACAGCTTGACCAGTGAAATTGATGGACTTAAAGGAACAGTGAGTATTTTCTTCTCATCACGCCTACTTTTATGTATTTCTGCCTCTATACCCATTGTTCTGAGTTTTCAAGCAATTAGCAGACAGTGGTCCTGACAACTAATGTAAAAAGCTACCCCCAAATCTTTATAATAGAAAAGCAAACCATAGTCCTACTGACATGCAGTAGATACAGAATCTACATAGTATACATCACATCTTTCAGCTTATTTTCCTGAACTCCTGTTCCTGAAATGAAAACAAAGGATTTTCATACAGCTGCCATTAGGGGGAGTTCAGTGCAAAGAGATTTTTTAAAGCTTCAGTTGCATGGTAACTGTGAATTCCAATGCACTGAGCTCCCCCTAGTGGTGGCAGCAGGCAGCCGGATTTCTAATACGTGGGAAGCAGGAGAGTTATCAGTGTGTTTATGCCAGTCCTCTTGCAGTTCTCCAGTACATTGAGAAATATGCTGTTCAGAATGAGGACGATATTTATAAAGCACCTGTTCCAATGTTTCTAACATAGACGTTAATTAAAGTGGGTGAGGCGGAGGACATGTTTTTCTTATTACAAATTTTCTTCCACTTGATAGAAAAATCAATTAATCAGAAATCTGGCTATTCACACTTTGCATTTCACCTTGCCTGACAGTGTTTGATGCACGCCTACTGGGAAACTAGGTGGGGCAAGGGGGGACCAATCTTCTGTGGTGTGCCATACAGAGGCATCTAGTAATAAAACCTATAACTGCACAGTATGCATTTGTGACTATGGCAGCCTATTGGCAAAATATGCCATTGTATGTCATATGTTTATGTGGAGGCCTGTTTTATTGTCCTGTATAGAATGAAGGTCTGATCCGTCAGATGAAGGAGATGGAAGAACAATTTGGGTTAGAAGCATCGAATTATCATGATACCATTGGACGTCTGGAACAGGAAGTGCACCATATGAAAGACGAAATGGCTCGTCACTTGAGAGAATACCAAGACCTCCTCAATGTCAAGATGGCATTGGATATTGAGATTGCAACTTACAGGAAACTCCTGGAAGGTGAAGAAAGCAGGTAAAGATTGACAAGTTGGTGCAAGATAGTCTATGTTAACAATGTAGCATAATATAACAATGTATACATGCATACTGTGCATATATACGGATATGCGGAATGTATCTTGTTATGTCAGAGGACAAGGAATGCAGCTGTATCTGTAACTTAAAGGGGTTCTCTGGAGCTTTACCTAAATTCTCTGTTTGAGCTAACTTGTGGAAGGAACAGAGTTTCAACAGTACTTACCCTTCTGTCATGACACCAAATTCGTGATTTAGGATGTGATCACGTGACTGCCAGACTGACTGCAGGTTCTTCATTGAAGTCCTGATCAGATGTGATTGTTTCTTCCTGTTGAGCCACATGTACATTACACAGCTAATCAGGAAGACATAGGAGGACTTCCGGTTAGTACTTGAGAGGAAGAGCCTGCAGCCATTCAGGTGGTCACGTGATCACATCGGAGATTGCAGAATCATCAATGTGACAGAAGGGTAAAGGTCCCTTTACACGGGACGATATTACTGCTGATATTATCTGCTGATCACAAGCGGAGGAGACCGCTGAATTTACATGCCGTCGCTCTTCCCCATAAGGACTTGTTGTTTGTCGGCAGGAGATCTGCTGCCGGTAAACATTAATTTTTCCGTGCGCACAAACTATCAGATTACACCACATTAAATTTACACGATCATCGCTAACGATAGTTACTATGATTCTCAGCCCGTGTAAGGGGCCCTTAAAGGGGTTGTCTCATCATGGACAATGGGGGCATATTGGTAGGATATGCCCCCATTGTCTTATAGGTGCGGGTCCCACCACTGGGACCCACACCTATATCGAGAACGAAGCCCGGCAAGGTAGTGGCTGGAGGACTCTGGTCCGAGCCGGCTCCCCATAGAAGTGAATGGGGCTCCGTTCTAGATATAGGTGAAGGTCCCAGTGGTGGGCCCCCACCTATAAGACAACGGGGGCATATCCTAGCAATGTGCCTCCATTGTCCATGATGAGTCAACCCCTTTAAGTAATGCTGAAACTCTCTTCCTTTCACAGGTTAGCTGAAAGAGAGAATTTGAGTAAAAAAAAAAATGTGTGTCCAGAGCACAGCAGTTGTAGATTTTAATATTTTTAATATTACATAGAATTATTGTTATCTGAATAATATCATGTAATGAGGGTAAATAATTAAAGTCCTACTCAAGTTTTCTAGTGGGTAGATGTCTAAAATTTTCCCATTTTGGGCCAAAATTTGCAACTTTCCCCCCTTTTTACGGCACATTCTCCACTTTTCTAAAAGGTGGCCAGAGTATGGGTGGAAAAGGCAGGTAGTGGGTGGGACCTATATGGCCAGACACATTTAACATGGTGGTGTACATTGCATCAGAAATCTACATAAGCTCTTTGCTAGTGCAGATTTCATTGTCTGGCACACGTGCCTCCCGAAGATGTGCCAAAATTATCAAATGGTATGTGCCCTTTAATAAATTTGAAACATCATACACTAGCGTATCTTTCTATTAAGACTGGTGTAAAAAGTGCCAGGCCTAATTAATTCTCCCTAGTGTTTCTCTACAATAAGGTGATTTATACCATTGTTATCCAATATCCAATATTATACATAAAATCATCCCTCAAATTACAATATTAGCTGGTTCTAGGACAATTATTATATGCAAAAAATGTTGTAAATTGAGACCATATCTCTATTGAAAACTAGTAATTTCAAAAAAAGGTAAAATGAAAATGTAGGAAAAAGACCTCATGCACACGACCGTGGTGTGTTTTGCGATCCGTAAAACACGGATGGCATCCGTGCGCGTTCTGCAATTTGCGGAACGGCACGGACAGCCTTCAATATAAATGCCTAGTCTTGTCCGCAAAGCGCGGACAAGAATAGGACATGTTATATTTTTTTAGCGGGGCCACGGAACAGAGCAAACGGATGCGGACAGCACACGGAGTGCTGTCCGCATCTTTTGCGGCCCCATGGAAGTGAATGGGTCCACATCCGAGCCTCCAAAACGGCGGCTCGGATGCGGACCTAAACAACGGCCGTGTGCATGAGGCCAAAGTAAGCAGAAAAACAATGCATTTAATGAAAGCCCTTGCATACAGTATAAAATAAAAAGACAGGAGCTTCCTTTGAGTCTTGTACAGTACACAAAGTGTACCAGGGGTAACATGGAGCCGCCTCTACCAGGTGCCCGAAATGTAAGCACCCTAAAAAGTTCTGTACTTTTTGGGGACATAGGGGACACGTCGGTCTCAAGTTCCTCTGCACTGCTTGAGAAAGCACAGGCCTCTACATGAGTTGGGCTCTTCATCGATGTGCAACAGATTTAACTCTACTCCAACCCTCTTACTGACATAGATTTAAAGGGTTACTGTCATGTTTTCATCAAAAAATCAATTTTACCATATGTTACTGCTGCAGCAACATTATGCATAAAGCAATCTTTAGTTTCTTCACATACCACTTTTTTCCTTGAGTTTTTCCCTTAGTTACGGCTGTTTAAGCATTTACAATATGAGGACCTTCTCAAGATAGCTCCTCTGCCAGTTCTCTGAGGCCAAAACTGCTTTCCCTCACTTCCCATACACACTTGCTGTAGCCAGCAGCTCCCTGCCAGCCAATCAGATTGGATTACTGAGAGACGCGCCTCCTTACTCTGAAGCCTAATGCAGGCATGCAGTGTGAAGGACCGCCCCTCCGTCTTCCTGTCTTCTAACCAGAGACTGAAAAGCCATAGAAACTTTTAAGAGAGCAGCGGAAAGGGACAGAGGACATTAATGAAAGCCATTTACTACACAAATGGCGTGCAACAAAATTACCAACCTATTTACGCCACAAGAGTGATGTAAATAGACAAGTAAATGCCTCCTATATATTTTTTTTAATCTGATTTCTCATGCAAGCTTTGTTCTTTTTCAGGATTGTTGTACCGATTCATTCCATGACCTCTTTCAGTATCAAAAGCCCAGGTAGGTGATTCTCCTCCACAGTTGTACTTCAAAGCCATATTGTAAAAGGTACAGAACACTGTACAGAACACTGGTGAGACCTCACTTGGAGTATTGTGCGCAGTACTGGAGGCCATATCTCTAGAAGGATATAGATACTCTAGAGAGAGTTCAGAGAAGAGCTACTAAACTAGTACATGGATTGCAGGATAAAACTTACCAGGAAAGGTTAAAAGGACCTTAATATGTATAGCTTGGGAGAAAGACGAGACAGAGGGGATATGATAGAAACTTTTAAATACATAAAGGGAATCAACTCGGTAAAGGAAGAGAGCATATTTAAAAGAAGAAAAACTACCACAAGAGGACATAGTTTTAAATTAGAGGGGCAAAGGTTTAAAAGTAATATAAGGAAGTATTACTTTACTGAGAGAGTAGTGGATGCATGGAATAGCCTTCCTGCAGAAGTGGTAGCTGCAAATACAGTGAAGGGGTTTAAGCATGCATGGGATAGGCATAAGGCCATCCTTCATATAAGATAGGGCCGGGGGCTATCCATAGTATTCAGCATATTGGGCAGACTAGATGGGCCAAATGGTTCTTATCTGCCGACACATTCTATGTTTCTATGTTTCTATGTAACACCTTATGGAGAATGAAACAGCGTTCACCTCAATATATCTCATAAATCTAAAAAACAAATCTGTGTTTTACTGTGTTCCTAAGGGCGTTATTCTGGAACCCTGGTTTTCACCCTCTAACCTCTATACAGGGATCTAGACTTCACTGCAGGGGAACAACCAGGCCGCCAACTCCTAGAGTAGTCTCTGTGTGATTGACAGCTGACACATGGGGTCAAGAGACACTGGTGCAAAGCACAGAGGGATCCGGCTGAACTGTAGTCAGTCTGAGATCAGGGCAGGCAGTGAAGGTTCAATACAGAGGTCAGGCACAGGTCAGGTTAGGCAGCAGAGGGTCAGAATCCAGTAAATGGGCCTATCGTAAAGGGAGCAGCGGAAGGCCGGTACTCATGCCCACCTGGGAGAGTGGACCGGCAACAGGCACAGGCTACCGATATAACACTGTGGTTAATATATTCATATTCTTGCTTTGAAGTTTACTCATTCTGTAAAGATAATTCAGTACAGAGGGTAAGAGTTCACCAGTATATGGGAAGTGGTTATAAGCCGTGTGGTATTGAAGGTGTCCCGCAACCATTTACAATACAGACTGACTAAACATTGCGGCTAAACTGCAAGTATCACACGACCATGCCGTGTGGTCATACCTTAAAGCCACATGCGATTTGGCCGACCAGTCGTTTAGTCGTGAGTTTATTCGTACAAAAGATCCCGCCAGCAACAGGAGAGACTAAACTGGCCAATTAGGGAGCCAGCTTCAGTCACACAACATAATCATAACAATACTAATGTAATAAAAGTAGTCCCTATTCTTATGTACAGTATTTCTTTAGCTAGTCATGCAAATCAAATAGAAATAGGCCAAAATCATAGATTTCAATTGAATCAGCCAACTATTTTTTTAAACTGAGTGTGCTATATCAGAAAATATCAATTGTGGCCCTAAAGTAAAAAAAGGGGGTAATAATAGGCCTGAATGCAAGCCTAACAGGTACATATTGAAATAAAAGTTACAGCCAACAACGTAGATATCATGGGAGAGAAGGACTGATTTCCGCAGAAGATACTAAAAGGGTCTTGCAGCTCTCCTTCTCTCATGTCAAAGGCGAAAATTGCCCCATATAAAGGTACCACCGATCACCCAATTAGCAGGCCAAACAATTGTTCATCAGGTGAATTGCTTATGCAGCACATTAAGTCATCATTTCTGGGCAGCAAATCATAGCAAATAAATAGCAATCTGCTACCCAGAAACAATTATTCTGTATGAGTACGAGTGATTGCAGTATCCATCACTTGTCACCATACAGTGGAGGTGATTGATGCATGTAAATGCCGCTCTTACCACCAATGACGAGCAGACAGCTATGCCCTGATAACTGCCTATTCAGTCGGCACGTGTAAATGCGCCCTGAGGTAGGTTCACTTCTGCAACACGAACAGAGTAGTGGAACTTACAGTGTCCGCCATAGCCAGATACTGCTGCACACCACTGGATCCCCACTGACTGTGGGATTTCGGCAGGATAAATACTGCACCATGCTGTGGTATTTCTCCTACTGAATGCTGCCATTTATGCCGGAAAGCTGCCAGATCCCTGGGGATCCAGCGATACCATAAACTTCAGTAGTCCGTTCCTCTGCCAGAACAGACTACCACAGTTTGTGCCGGATATGTGGACATGGCCATAACTGATCTTCTAAGTACTTTTTTTTGTTGGTTCTCAACCATGTTACTACTAAAATGAATCATGCTTTCATGTTATCTTTCAGCAGCTCCTGAAATAGATCATAGCTCTGAAGTTCACACCAGGAAAACTGTTGTGATTAAAACTATAGAGACTCGAGATGGAGAGGTGAGCTCTAATGTCTACATGTCAATGCCAAAATAATGTGTTTATTAAAGGGAACCTGTCACCAGGATTTTGTGTATAGAGCTGAGGACATGGGTTGCTAGATGGCCGCTAGCACATCCGCAATACCCAGTCCCCATAGCTCTGTGTGCTTTTATTGTGTAAAAAAACCCGATTTGATACATATGCAAATTAACCTGAGATGTGTCCTGTATGTGACTCATCTCAGGGACAGGACTCATCTCAGGGTAATTTGCATATGTATCAAATCAGTTTTTTTTACACAATAAAAGCACACAGAGCTATGGGGACTGGGTATTGCGGATGTGCTAGCGGCCATCTAGCAACCCATGTCCTCAGCTCTATACACAAAATCCCGGTGACAGGTTCCCTTTAAAGGTGTTGTCCAACATGCCATAAAGTTCCTTAGCGGTTTTTCAAATGTAAATTAATGAAAATTAATACTATTCTCAGATAGAAATGTTGGGTTGCTGAAAAACTAGGCGTACAGTTCTTGCAAATATGTAAATGATTACATATGAGGTCTGATTAGACACTGGGTGTAAAAGCACTTTTCCCACTCTCCTAGAGGAACTCTCTCGGAGGCTACTTTTGGGTAGTGTACCTCTTGGTGAGAGATCATTGTCTACTAGACATGGCTCCATGATGCACTTAAAGACATTTTGCCCAGTTGACTTTGAGAGGGGGTGTATGATTGGACTGAGAGAAGCAAAATGGTCATTTTGACGAACTGCCTGCTATCTAGGACGTTCTGACCTAGCTGTTGGGAAGTGTTGGGAGCAGTGACTGGACCCGCCGGGAAGAAGGCAACAGGAGGTGAGGCTGGGCCATGAGGGGAGAAAAGTGTTGCAGAGATGGCTAACAGCCGCCACTGTAATAACAGATTGCAGAAGAAGCTTCAATTCTGGGACCATTGAATGGGGACTGAAATTATGTCATCTGTAAAGTTTTCAGAATTAAAGGCGTTATCTGCCTTTTTCTTACTAATGATCTATCCTTTGGATGGGTCATCAGCATCTGATCAGCGGGGGGCCAACCCCCAGGACCCCCGCCGATCAGCTGTTTGAGAAGGCAGCGGCACTCGCAATTGAAGTGAATGGGGCTTAGCTGCGCACAAGCCATGTGACCTATAGTCGTGACATCACTGGCCTGCAGGAAGCAGCGAAAAGGCTGCGGCGTTACTGGAGGTGCAGGTGCCTTCTCAAGCTGCTGATCTGCAGGAGTCAGATGCTGATGACCTATCCAAAGGATAGATCATCAGTAAGAAAAAGGTGGATAACCTCCTTAAAGTGTATTAGTACATTTTATTTGAGAAACTACTCAGGAACTTTTTGTGTCATTGTATAACCCCTTTAATGTCATAATTTCAGAAAGTGGCCTAATTTAGATTACTAGAAGCAGTGCTGTTTATTTTGCCCAATTTTGGAGAATTTTTGGATTAATTGCATATTATGGAAAGTTTTAGAACACTTTCTTTTACAACATTCTATGGCCTTAATGCATAGGATGAAGGCACCTGCCAACTAGCTGGTCACTGCAGTACAGGTCTCTAAGGCCCAGAAAATGTTGTATTACATTGCACTTATTGGATCACCATGTAGCACTTACTGTATTTGCATTGAGTTGCTTTTTGCAGCAGATGTCCACTTTGCCTCGTAATATGAGGGGTTGATGTCCATATGCTTTTCATAAGAACTTTAAGGCATCTTTTCTTATAACTCTGCATAAATTGATATGTTATAAAACAATATTTCATCTGTCTTTGCATCTAGCAGGTTGTGACTGAATCCAGGAAGGAGAAGTCTACTGAAGGGGAGAAGTAAAATACCCATGTAACACCCCTAAATAGTCCACGGAGCAGCTTGTGCTACACTAAATTAGAGACCTTTTTAATTTTGAATGTCATTTATGTGGCATTCTGGTGTTACCAATATTTGTTTCGGTCATGGTAAAACATCTCTAAAGTGCCTATGTTCCCATAATTGTGTATGTCTATATAGTCTAATGATTTCTCAGACTATGAATATATGTACATGTGTTTTCCCATTCATCTTCTCACCTCCTGAGAACATTTCACCAAGTTTTAAATGTAACTGTTATTTAATACATGGGTGTACAGTGGACGCAAATACTGGTCATATTACATTAGTGTATTCTATGAGAGGAAGGTAAATATCACAGCTATAGCAGTATGGCCTCACTGACCTGACTAGTTGATTTTGAGCTGCTTTCAATGGGACAGCATCTCATTCAGACCGGAGTGAGACACTGCCACAGATATGTGCGGACTGAAAACTTGAAGTACCCATGGAAAATTAAACTAAAAAGTGGCCCCTTGTTGTAGATGGGCCCAAATTGACAGAAGACGGAGCAAATCAAGTAGGCAAAGCCAGCAATACCGTAGTGCAGAACAATATACCACTCCAGCAGAACCAAATGCCACAGTATAGCACAAAATACTGCCACTTGTGCTACAGTATTCAACCTTATTGCCATCCTGAGGACAGTAATACAGTTGAATTCAGGAGAGCACCTGCTGCTGTTGGCTAGGTGTATAGGAGAGAATCAGATCGTTATGTACCCGGCTGGCAGCACTCTAGGCAACAGGGAAATTTCCTTGTGGGATCTATGGCCAGCCTGCCTTTGGCCACAGAACTCTTCTGTGCGGTGGTGTCTCTCTTTGGTCTCAGGAAGACACTGTCCTGTTGGAAACTATGATGCAGCCTGGTCTCGTGGGAAGTCTAAGTTCTTGCGAGATCACGCTGCAACAGGAGTCACTTCAGATTAACATAAGTGGCAACAGAAGTCTCGGGGGACATTACTCCAAAACAGGTGTGATGGGATGCATATTCATAAGTGAAAGTATGCCATGCTCAGGGAAGCATGGCCAACTAGAAAATACAAATAGCTCCCTTTTTTGGATTGGTGATAGGTCCTGTTTAAATACAGCTGTAAAGCAACTTTGGTGCTATATATTTCCTTCCTGTCTGTACTGAATGGGACACTACCCTTTAGCATTATAGTAATGTGCATTACATGTGCCATGTCTGCTTAACCAGCTAATAAAACATTTGCAGCAACTAAGCACAAGGAGTCAAATCACTTTATTTTTCTGGATGTCTGTATGTTGTCCTGAAAGTTTTTTTTATATTCAGGTGAAGCAAAATAGGGTTTAGGGTTTATGCTAACCAGCGATCCATACATTTAGTGGGGAAATTATAGAAGAAACTTTCCTCCATCTGCCGTGATTAATAAAACTAAAAATATAACCCTATTGTAAGTTAAATGGTATATGGCATTCATACTTTTACATGTATGACAATATTGCACAAAAACGTATGCCAAAATGTTTTACAATGCGATCCTTCATGGACATGTTCATATATATATATATTGTGTCTTTATTTTAACAAAAACAAACGTAGTGTAAAGGGGGACAAATACTGTTTTTAATACATTTATATAAGGGATTTACCAATATTTTTACATTGATGACTTATCCTTAGCATAGGTCATCAATATCTGATTGGCAGCGATCGAACACCCCACATCCCCACCAATCAACTGTTGTACAGTAGCTTTGCTAATAAATTCACTTGAATGGATACAGAGCAGCAGTAACCGCCTCTGTCCGCTGTACAAAGGATGGAGCTTGTGTAGTTCCAGCCCCGAACCTATTCCCACACAGCTGGATGATGGGGGTGGGGTACTGGAAAAACTACTGGAAAACTCCTTTAAATAAATCTAATGATGCCACTGTGTCCATTAACATCCGGCAACATTTCAGGGTTTATTATATGCAACATATACATTTTTTAAATGGAAGCCAAAAGACATATGAAGACATATGTGCCGTGAGCCTCTGTGGGAGCTGGTGTAGAGGATAAGAGTGGTAGCGGCCCTGATGTGCGGTTGTTGTGTTATGGTGTCCTACCTCCGGCCGTCGCTCCCTGGGGTCTATTGCAGTAAAAGTTATAGTACTGAAAAATGAGGCCAGAGTTAAACGTAACAAGGTCCTTTTTACTAAGCGCAACGTAGAACTTAAGACACATAAGGTAGCAGCAGGCATTACTGCAATTCTTCTCTGGCACCAGCCGAGGTATGGTGGCAGGTTGGAAGGCTTCAGTTCTGCATTTAGATGATACTGGACTAGTGGTTGCTTGGTGATGAGTGGCGAGTTGTATTCCCTCACTTCACAGCAGTATCTTCAGTATGAGTCTGGAGAGTGGGTGCTCCACAAATTGCTTCCCAACTCTCCAAAAGGTATTTGAGAATGGATGTTCTACAAGCTACATCCAAACTCTCTGGCAGGAGATCCTGGCCCCCGTATATGGTTCCTAGGAGTTGGTGCTCTATGAGCTACTTCCCAACTGCCCCACTATCAGGATAGGACCTCCCACATCCTCTCTCCGCCTTGCACTCCTCTAGACTGACCCACTGCTCTCTAGACTTCCCTACTGGCAGGAAGTCAGACCAGCCTACTATCCCAGGAGGGGTGGAGGAGGGAGGTTAGCCCTGTTACAGCCAGCCATTGACAACCAGTACCTCCCCTGCTGAATAAAATGACATGATACAAATCATATTACATTGCATTGAAATACATATAAGAATGCAGCAATGCAGACCCCTAGTCTGGTGTACTACATATGTGTATTTCTTAACATAGGTCAATGTTCCCAGCTGTGAACTCTTAATCTTAAATTAATAAAGAAGGTAGAATAAGAGCTCATGCACATGACTGTATGCCCTCCGAGACATACGGCCCTTGAACGGGCCATATGTCCCGGAGCGGTATACATCGTGAGCACGGGAGTGCACAGCATCATAGGTTACTATGATGCTGTGTGCATCGGTCCGCCCGCACTCATATGATCTTATGAGATGCGCACAGCATCATAATAACCTATGATGCTGTGCGCTACCGTGCGCATGATGTATGCCGCTCTGGGGCATATGGCCCGCATGTCTCAGAGGGCATACGGTCGTGTGCATGAGCCCTAAGGCTAGGTTACATGGTGAGTTTGGCTGTGACAAGTGTTGCACCACCAAAAAACGCTGCCACAACCGAAACCTCAGAATCCCCCCAAAAAACCAGCAGTGTATATTTAGGTGATATGTTTTTAACCACACAGTCAAAACTGAATTAAAAAGGTGTTTAAAACCGCACTCAGTTCCCAGGTTTGCTGCAGTTTTGTATTCTGGTTATTTGACATGCATTTTTTCCAGGTTAAAAATATAAGATAAAAGATTTCACTTATATAAACTGCATGGCCAATAACCACATCACAGAACCACTGTATTTACGGTGAAACCAAGTGAGTTTTCAACAGCATTTTTTACTGCATGGTCAAAATAATTTTATTTTGCCACAATCAATAGGCAGCTTTAGCCAAACTAATAGGGGGTGTGAGCATTAAAGGTGTTGTCCGAGTTATGAAAAAAAATATATATAGCACTGTAAATCTGATGGGCAGAAATATCTAACTAAGCTAAGCAAGTTTTAGGCAAAAAAATATACATTTCCTCATTTCCCTGGTTCTCTTCTGGCCGTTTGTTTAACTGCAATAACAACAATCTCTGCCCCTCCCCCTGCTCTGCAAAGGGAGTGGATAAGTCTGCCCTGAGTGACATGTCTGCCTGTTGGCATACTCAGCAGCATGTTGTATTTGTAGGACTACAAGTCCCAGCTGTACAATGACATTGTGTACAATGACAATTGTGCAATGCTCTGCAGAACTGTCAGCTCCTGTCATGTGCCCAGCATTTGTCTTCTCACTGCCTGCAGCTACTCAGTAAAGCCTTCAGCCCTGAGTCTATGCAGCTGAAGTGGGTTAATGTTTTTCCTTAAGAATCCAGGGAGAGAGCGGCAGTGCAGAGGGGCGTGGCCAGCACAGTGACTTCTCCTGTACAGACACACATCTGCTCTTTTAGGCTTGTGCAGGAAACATCATCAGAGCAGGTAGAGAGGCTGACATCACAGGTCATGTGACCCTCAGTGAAATCTGAGAAAGCAGCAACTGGAGATAAAGTAAGTGAATTGTAAAGTCCTTACATTTGCCTAGTTAGAAACATACAAAGGACAAAAAAATAACTTAGACAACCCCTTTAAAGGGCATCTGTCAGCAGATTTGTACCTATGAACCTGGCTGACCTGTTACATGTGCGCTTGGCAGCTGAAGACATCTGTGTTGGTCCCATGTTCATATGCGCCCGCATTGCTGAGAAAAATGATGTTTTAATATATGCAAATGAGCCTCTAGGAGCAATGGGGGTGTTGCCATTACACCGAGAGGCTCTGCTCTCTCAGCAACTGCTGCGCTCTCTGCACTTTGATTGACAGGGCCAGGCAGGTGTGATCACATTTAAACTGCCTGGTCCTGTCAATTAAAATGGGGAGGTTGCAGCAGTTGCCGAGAATGCTGGGCCTCTAGGTGTAATGGCAACAAGATATTGCATACCTAGTATTATAAAATCCCCCATTAATCCCCACAGTGCAGATCAGAAAAAAAATAAAAAATACTCACTTCATCAACCTGAACGCATGGGGACACTTGCTCCTCACTGGATGCTGCAGGACCTGCACTCCCAGGTGGTCATGTGACCTCACAGCGCAGCTCCTGCTCAGGGTTGCCAATCAGATTTGTTTCCTTTTTCTGGACAACTTATCCGAAAATCACTGACAGACAACATTTTTTACAGACAAAATGGAAAACCATAATGAATGATAACGATTCTAAGTAACCCATGTCTATAGCTCAATATACAGATAAACCTCATCACCATAATTTACTGTGAGCTGAAAAATTATGAGAATTACCACCAAAATAATCTAGTCAAATACCACCAGCATCAGACACCTCTTTTTTTTTCATGGAAATAGGAAAAAAGTCACCTATTTTTACGGACTGTCCAGAAATTTCTGGACGGTTGGCAACCCTGGTCCTGCTGCAACCAGTGAGGAGCGAGGGTTCGAGGAGCAAGTGTTCCCGTGTGTTCAATGGATGAGGTTAAAGTTTTGTTTTTTTTTACTCTTGAAAGTATGCCTCCCAAGTGTCCCTCTTTTGGAGGGACAGTCCCTCTTTTTCACCGAAGTCCCTCTGTCCTTCTTTGATCATTAAAAAGGACCTTTCATGGGTCCAAAGAATATGAACTAAGTAGCAGGCTACATAGTGCGGCGCCCAGGGATCTAAGTGCACTTACTATTATTCTTGGGCACCGCTCCGTTCGCCTGCTGTGGCCCCCGGTAATTTCAACATTCGGTGCAAGTAGTAGACGCCAGTGTCTCTCCTCCCTGACGGCAGCGCTGTCCAATCACAGCGCAGAGCTCAGAGCCATAGAGAAAAAAAAAACTCCCTGGCTCTGAGCTCTGCACTGCGATTGGACAGCGCTGCTGTCACGGAGAAGGAGAGACACTGGCATCTCCTCCTATTTGCACCGAATGTTGAAAAATTACCAGGGGCCACAGCGGGCGAATGGAGTGGCGCCCAGGATTAAAATTAAATAAAAATACACATCATGGGTGTCACGATGTGATAAAACGCCCATAGTATAAAAATATATTTCCCATATGGCAAACAGCAAAATGTAAAAAGCGTCCAAATGGCAGATTCACAGTTTTTGGTCGCTTCATTTTCTACAAAAAAAATTAATAAAAAAGTGATCAAAAAGTCATACACACCCCAGAATGGTATCAATTAGTGATGATCGAGCACCCCGATGCTCGGGTGCTCTGCCCGAGCACACCGGGATGCTCGGGTGCTCTACCGAGCACTCGAGCCCTATAGAAGTCAATGGGAGGACCCAAACATTAAACCAGGCACCCCCTGCTCTGAAGAGGGGAGGGTGCCTGGTTCATAGGAAAAGGTCAGAAATTGATGGAAACACCACCGAAATGGGTCGGGGACAGCATGGGGAGGATGTCTGGATGCATCTTGGACTACAATGTCGCTGCTGGTAACGATGTTGCCCGAGTTGTACGCCACTTTTACAGACTGACCATAAAACTCACAAAACCGAAGATAAAAGCGATTTTAGATGAAAAATTGTTAGGAAACATTCTTTCCTGTATATTTACTTTTATATAAAGAGCAAGTTCAGGCAAAAATTTTCGTGATTTTCGGAACTGGGGCCATGACTAAGAGGGATGGCCGGTGGTTTCGATTGTGTTGACCGGACTCTTGGATGATCAAACTGAACTCATTGGAAGAGGAACGGCCAGTGGCATCCGTATTGTACCTGTAAAGGTGAAATTCTTGTACCGGCGCGAGCCGAACCACAGCCGAAACCTTTGTTGCCACGAACGTTTTCATTAATCAACAACTTAAGTTGGAGGTTCGAAGACGATCCCCGGCAGCGTTATTCCCATTTCCCGCCAAGCATTTTCTGGGAAACTAAAGTCTTTGGTTTCCGGGGGGAGTATGGTTACAAAGCTGAAACTTAAACTAATTGATGGAAGGGAGCCTGCGGTTTAATTTGACTACGCACGGGAAGCCTCACCCGGCCCGGACACAGAAAGGATTGACAGATTGATACCTATTTCGCGATTCTGTGGGTGGTGGTGCATGGCTGTTTTGAGCGTGTGGATCGAGTCGATTTGAGTGGTTCATTCCGATAACCAAAGACACTCCTCAGTGCTAATTAGGTACGTGACCTCCGCTGATTACGATTGTGTTGATCAGACTATCATCTGATGATAATGAACTTGGAAGAGGAACAGACGTTGAGCTGACAGTGTAAAAAATTGTAGGTGGGGGCCTGCTGACGCTTTGTTAACTCTAGATAACTTCTAAGCTGATCGCACCTCCCCGTGATGTTGACGATCTATTCGGATGTCTGCTCTATCAACTTTCGATGTTCTTTTTTGCGCCTACCATGGTGACCACGGGTAATGGGGAATCAGGGTTTGCTTCCGGAGAGGGAGCCTGAGGGATGGCCACGGCTACCACTTCCAAGAAAGGCAGACGGGGGCGCGCAAATTTCCCAGTACCGACTCAGGGAGGTAGTGACGATAAATAACAATACAGGACTCTTAAGAGAGCCTGTCATTGGAACGAGTACAAAAAAATTACAGGGAATGTCATAGGTATTTAGGATGAGGAAATGTTATACAGGAGAGGTAAAGTATGATTGATGGCCTGCTGGTGACCCACTAAAACATTAGGGTTGAGGGTCTTCAGCTGAGCTGACCATCTAAAACATTATGGGTGAGGGCCTGCTGGTGAGCTGACCATCTAAAACATTATGGGTGAGGGCCTGCTGGTGAGCTGACCATCTAAAACATTATGGGCGAGGGCCTGCTGGTGAGCTGACCATCTAAAATATTATGGGTGAGGGCCTGCTGGTGAGCTGACCATCCGAAAAAGAAGGCATATACGTGATGGACGAGGAGGAGGAGGAGGAGAAAAGGAAGATTCAACCATATACCCTTTTTTGTGGCGGAAGGGGTGCATGGGAATACAGAGTATTCAGTACATTCTAAACAACACATTTAAAGTGCCTTTATGTTCAGTCATGGCTTTCCTCTGGTGGAGTGGAGAAGTCAGGGGCAATCCAGGCCTTGTTCATTTTTATAAGAGTCAACCTGTCAGCATTTTCAGTGGACAGCAGGATACGTTTATCTGTTATAATGCCACCAGCAGCACTAAATACCCGCTCAGACAAAACGCTGGTGGCAGGGCAGGCCAGCACCTCCAAGGCCTAGAGCGCCAGTTCGTGCCACGTGTCCAGCTTGGACACCCAGTAGTTGTAAGGCACTGAGGGATCACTGAGGACGCTGACACGTCTTCCAAAACTTTTCCCTCCTTGTGACACTAGGACATGCATCATGTTGAGGGTGCTGGCGGGGTGTCATAAAACTGTCCCAGGCCTTGGAGAGTGTTGCCCTGCCTTTGCTGGAAGTGCTGTGTGTTCCCCTTGTCTCCTGACCTCGGTTGCCCAAGGAAGTACGGACTCTGCTGCCAGCGCTGTCAGATGGAAATTTTTGCAGCAATCTGTCAACAAGGAACTTCTAGTATAGCACCATTTTGCTTGTCCTCTGCACCGGAGGAATGAGAGATGAGAAGTTTTCTTTGTAGCGGGGGTCCAGAAGGGTGAACACCCAGTAATCCCTGTTATCTAAAAAGCGTATAACACGGGGGTCACGGGAAAGGCAGCCTAACATGAAGTCAGCCATGTGTGCCAGAGTACCAGTAGGCAAGACTGCGCCGTCGTCATCAGGAGGATGACTGTCCATCACCTCATCCTCCTCTTCTGTCCACCCACGCTGAACAGATGGAATTAAAGTTCCATGGCTACTACCCTGTGTAGCGGAGGCAGCCGTCCCCACCTCCTCCTCCAATACGCGCTGAGAAGACAAACTGAGTGTGTTCTGGCTATCAACCAGGGTCATGTCTTCTTCCCCCACTTCCAACTCTTCCCCACGAACAGCGTCGGCATTAATTGTGAGCAGCGAGCGTTTGAGTAGACACAGAAGTGGGATGGTTACACTGACAATAGCATTATCGCCGCTCACATCTGTGTCGATTCCTCAAAGTTTCTTAACACCTCACAGAGGTCAGACATCCATGCCCACTCCTCACTTGTGAAGAGCGGAAGCTGACTGGAAAGGCGATGACCGTGCTGCAGCTGGTATTCCATTACTGCCCTTTGCTGCTCACAAAGCCTGGCCAACATGTGTAACGTGGAGTTCCAACAGCCGGTGAGCTGGCAATTTCAAGCGCTGTTGCAGCGACAACAGACTGGGTGAAGCTGTTGATGACTTGCAGAAATGTGCACACAAGCGGCGCACCTTCGCCAGTAGCTCGGGCAAATTGGGGTAGGTTTTCAGAAACCGCTAAACCACTAAGTTAAAGACGTGGGCTAGGCATGGGATGTGTGCAAGCTTGCCGAGCTCCAAAGCCGCCACCAAGTTACGCCCATTATCACACACAACCATGCCTGGTTGCAGGTTGAGTGGTGAGAGCCACAGCTCAGTCTGGTCTCTTATCCCCTGACACAGCTCTGCGGCGGTGTGCTTTTTGTCCCCTAAGCATATAATCTTCAGCACGGCCTGTTGACGCATCCCCACAGCAGTGCTACACTGCTTCCAGCTGACTGGTGCTGCACGTGGAGAATTCGGAGGTGCAAGTGGAGGAGCCACTTACATAGGTGCTGGCAGTAACCCTGATGGAAGTAGGGCCCGCAATCCTGGGCGTCGGTAGCACCTGTGCCATGCCAGGGTACAAGTCGCTCCCAGCCTCCACTACGTTCACCCAGTGTGCCATCAGGGAAATGTAGCGTCCCTGGCCACAAGCACTTGTCCATGTGTCAGTCGTTAGGTAAACCTTAGCAGTAACTGCGTTGGTCAGGGCACGGGTGATGTTAGCAGACACATGCTGGTGTAAGGCGGGGACGGCACATCGGGAAAAATAGTGTCGGCTGGGGACTGAGTACCAAGGGACGGCCGGCGACATCAGGCCGTGAAAGGCCTCGGTGTCCACAAGCCTAAATGGCAACATTTCAACCGCCAGTAACTTAGAAAGTTGGGCGGTTAGTGCCATGGCGTGTGGGTGGGTGAGTGGCTGGGTATTTTTGCTTGCGTTCAAATGCCTGGGGTAAAGACATTTGGACGCTGCGCTGGGACAGGGAAGTGGTTGTGGTCGCTGATGGTGCTTGCGACTGTACAGGTGCAGCACGGGAGGCATCCGGGCCTGCGCCTTCGACAGGGGAAGAGGAGGCAGTGGTGTGACCCGCGGACACAGATTGTGGACCCAGGCATTCCTCCCACTTATTGCGGTGCTTGGCTGCCATGTGGCAGATCATGCTGGTGGTGGCGAGGTTGCTACTGTTCACACCTCGGCTCATTTTGGTGTGGCACAGGTTGCAAACTACTATTCTTTTGTCGTCTGCGCTTTCCGCAAAAAAGTGCCATACCTTGGAACACCTACCCCTTGGCAAGGGAGATTTCCGCAAGGGGGTACTCCGTGGAACACTTGCAGACTTGTTTGGCGTGGCCCGCCTTCTCCCTGTTGCCACCCCACTGCCTCTTCCAGCCTGTTGCGGTGCTGCAGATCGCTCCCCCTCAGGACTGCTGTCCTCGCTCGCGTTTCCGCCTTTCCATGTTGGGTCAGTAACCTCATCGTCCACCAAGTCCTCTTCAACTTCCCCACTCCGATCATCCTCCTCATTTGCTGACCCCAACACAACTTCAATTGATTGACACCGGTATATCATCCTCTTCATCAACCTCTGCAGACAGTAATTGTGGTTGACTTTATGGCAACTGTGTCTCGTCATCATCCACCTCCTTAAACACATCATCTTGTGAGTGTGAAGGCTCTAGAGGTTGAGAATCAGGGCACAAGATCTCATGTCCCTCTTCAAGAGTGCTTGGGGAGAGGGCCAAATTAAGTGATGGGGATGAAAATAGCTCCTTGGAACATCCGAGTACTGGATCGCTTGTTTGGCCAGACTCTACATGGTGGGAGGAAGGATGATCAGGGTGAGGATTGTGTTGTTGACCAGACTGTTGGCTACTGAGACTGGACTTAGTGTAAAACAGGGTGGTGCTTAACCCAGTGGAAGCATTATCTGCTGCAATCCAACCGACCACCTGGTCGCACTGGTCTGACTTCAAGAGTGTTGTCTTGCGACGCCCTGCAAACTGGGACATGAAGCTAGGTATCGTGGATGACTGTTTTCCTTGTGCTCTGGCAGCAGGCACAGTTGCAACGCGCCCTGAGCCACGGCCTCTGCGTGAACCATCAGAATGACGTCCACTTCTCCGTCCCTTAATACTCGCCTTCTTCATATTGACACTGGATGTCACTGATATTTGGATTAAATATAGGCCTCACACACTGTCTAGAAATAAGTGTAGATTTGCTTCTCACTGGTCACAGCAAGCAGAGTTTGAACAATACAGAAACTGACTAACTGACTAACTGCTATTTGGATTAAATATAGGCGTCACACACGGCCTAGATATCAGTGCTGATTTGCTTCTCACTGGTCACAGCAAGCAGAGTTTGTATAATACAGAAACTGACTGTAACTGCAATTTAGCACCTGATGACATATTCTGGCCAGCCAATCACTGTAATGCCAGTAGAAAACATGTCTAATGGCATTACAGTGATGGCAATACTTACTAGCATGTTTATTGGCTGCTTAGAAGGCGCCAAACGTCCGGGGAGGAGACTCGAGCATGGCGCTCGAGCACATGTGGTACTCGGCAGATCTGCCGAGCATAGCGATGCTCGAACCGGTACTCGGCCGAGCATGCTTGATCATCACTAGTATCAATGTAAAGTTCAGATCGCCCCGCAAAAAATGAGCCCCCATACAGCTCCGTACACATAATTCCCAAAAGGTTATAGGGGTCACAATATGAAAACAAAAAAATCAAACTGATTTCTTTTTTCCACTTTTAATTTTTTTTTAGCACTATCAAAACGCAAGAAAAACGATACATATAAAGTATCGCCAGATTCGTACCGACCTGTAGAATAAAAGTAACTTGCAGCGTTTTGGTGTCCGTCTGATGAAACTGAGCCAAACGGATCCGTCCTGGCACACAATGCAAGTCAATGGGGACGGATCCGTTTTCACTGACACAACAGAAAACAGATCCGTCCTCCATTGACTTTCAATGGTGTTCAAGACAGATCCGTCTTGGCTATGTTAAAGATAATACAAACGGATCCGTTCTGAACGGATGCAGACTGTTGTATTATCTGAACAGATCCGTCTGTGCAGATCCATTACGGATCCGCACCAAACGCGAGTGTGGAAGTAGCCTTAAAGGGTTAAAACAGCTGTGTGAATGGGGGCTTAGCCTAGGACAGCATGAACTATACAGCTCTGCTTGCATGTATGTAAGATTACTGTCTAGGGCATTTTGCTAAACGTACATAAAAAGTGGCCAACCTCTTTACGTTCATTAAATACATATCTTAAAATAATTTTTTATATATATATATATAATGAAAAAAAGGGCAACAAAGCCTCAAAGTGGTAATGGGTGCACGGCCCACTGGGAAAAGTCAATCCCACAACGATAGGTAGGAAAAATGCAGCACTCCAAGAAAATAAAAAAAAAACACTTTATTCACCTCAGTGGCAATGGCGACGTTTCAGCTCTATATCCGAGCCTGCCACTGAGGTGAATAAAGTGTTTCTTTTTTTTCTTAGAGTGCTGCATTTTTCCTACCTATATATATATATATATATATATATATTTATATACATACAAACACAAATCGTGCTGCAAATAGTGAGAAATTTAAGTACAAAGTCGGCTACAAATTCTTCATTTTTTTAAAGGAACACGCCACACAAATACATGTGCTCGACTATATAAAAAAAACGGAAAGTCCAAAACTTTATTGAAAACCACGCGGAGAAACACAGGAAGTACTACGCAGCGCTATTATTTCTTACGCACAATCCTGAGGAGAGTTGGAGTACAGTCATGTCGTCCCTCGGCTTCACAATTTACACTGCGCCTGCGTAAACCGCCCAGCACTGCCTGACTGTAACGGTTTTCAGAGTGATCTGTTTTTCCCAGGCAGCGGCCAATAAACATGTGGTCACGTGATCTACGTACGCCCTTCGTCACAAGTCTTTTCTGGATGTCGATTGGTCGTAAGCGGACGTGACGATATAAAGTTTTTATTTTTTTTATTTCTTCAACCAATCAGAGAGCGCAGCTTTTTACAAATTGTGAGACGTGCTGTGGATCTGAGTTCTGAGACTCGGCGTACGGCAGGGCCGGTACCGATGCTGGAGCCAGTTGGTGCCCACAGGAGAGGCGGTTGGATTAGGTTTGTATGAACGTTAGTGGGTTTTCTTCTGCCTTGTGCACGTCCCATATAGTGATCATCAGTCGTATATAGTCACCCCCCCCTTTTAAATGCCCAGCTGGTGCCATCTGAACTGACCCCCCACACATGAGAGAGAATGGCAGCAGCTCTTGCTGTGAATGACCCAGAACCTGTGGTGCCCTTGTATAGTGCACGGTCATAGCATTGGGGGTCCTCGCATGTAATTCATGTGTGTAGAGGGCACTTGTGTTGTGCATGTGGGTCCTATGGGTATGCTGCATGCATAACCAGTGTCCTATGTCGGAAGTGTGTGTTGCAGGTATGCATTGGGGAGTTCTTCCTAGTGAAAGCAAATGGCATTGATCATCAGCTTTTACTAATGTATTGTGATTTTCCATATTGCCTCCTTTGCTGGCTGGGTTTATTTTTCCATTGCATTATACATATGCTGCTTGTTTCCAGTGGTTATGACCACACTACAGTGCAGTAGCGGTGGATGTGCTTGCACACTATAGTGATTGGACTATGTGCACTCCTGGCCATCGCATTTTCTTATAGTGCACAAGCATGGCCACTGCTGCTGGATTGCAGGGTGGTAGTAACCATGGAAACGAGCCGTGTATAATATGATGGAAAAATGAATCCAGCCAGCAAAGGAGGCAATATGGACAGTCACAATACAGTAGTAAGTGGCTTGTATTAACTTTCTCTACATGATAAATGCCACTTGCTGAAGTGAGACAAAGGAGTTGTTAACCCCTGGGGGACTCTCAGGCAGACCACCTAACATGGCTGATCCTGCAGAGGGAATCCTACTTACCCGATCCCCACTTCTGGGTTCCCGATCTCTGGCTCTCCCAAGGCTGCTGCAGCCCTCAGGTCTCCCTGCATCACCTGGTTTTACTCGAGTCACATGGCCAGTTATTGGCTGCAGCAGTGACTGGGTCATATTACCCAGGGCCATTCTGCTTGTGAGAGACGTCACCACTGCAGCCAATGATTGGACATGTCGAACTGGATGTTGTGGGGAGAGCTGCAGCAGCAGGTTTAGCATGCTGGGTGGTCTGCCTGGGAGGCCCACAGGGTTGAAGGACCCCTTTTAAATATGATTTTTAACAGGATAGGCTATAACTGTATGACAGATCCATGTCCCATGTCTTGGCAAAGTGACCGTTGCTTCCTGGCGGAGAAGTAATTGGAGAGGCAGCCATGCAGTTGTGCGGGTCTCTCCATTCACTTCTATTGGAGTGAGCTGAGCATGTGTGCTTGGCTTCCATGACTCCCATAGAAGTGACTGTAGTGAGCAGTGCTCTGCCACCCCTCCACTCGGCCTCTACGCAGTGGCTAGCAGCTGTCAGGAAACCCACTCACCACCTTTCCAATCACAGCGGCTGCAAGCCAGGGCCTCCTTCTTGAGAGCATTTGTGGTGTATCCTGTTGGTATGCCATAACTGTACAGATGGAAATAACCTGTTAAAGGGGTTGTCTCGCTTCAGGATATGCCAATAATGTTTGATAGGTGCGGGTCCCACCTCTGAGCTCCCGCTCCTATCTCCAAAACAGGACTCCCAAAGTGAAGTGAGGGCAGTTGCGCATGCTCGGCTGTCCTCCATTCATTCATTTCTATGGGAATTCTGAAAACTGCTCAGCTATTTGTGGTAGTCCCACAGAGTTGGGTGGAAGGGCATGTGCGGTGGGCTCTTCATTCATTTAAGTACCTTACAAAGGAAAGGGTTTGTCCCTGTTTTCACCCAGGCAGGCCATCTGATATGAGCATCAAGTATTTCATGCTCCGATGCTCTCCTTTGCCCTGTGCTGTATCGTGCATGGCAAGGGCTTTTTTGTTTACTTTTCACTGCTAGGTGGAGGCTTCCCCCTAGCATTGTTTTCCGGTGACATCACCGGTACTGATGGGTGGGGGCGGGGCTTTAGTGCTTCCCTAGCCAGCCTAGGGCAGTGCTGAAGCCCGCCCATTAGTTCCGGTGAGGTCACTGGGCTCACTGCTTGGCAGAAGCCTCCACCTAGCTTACCCATGGAGAGCCTGGTACGTTACCGGAACGCCAGAAAAAGCTCTTGGCTGCTTATAGCTCTAGTAGTACTAATGCCAAAAAATAACAGATCCTGATCAGGGAATGATATTCAGAGGGGGAAATATCAAAAATTTCACAGAACTAAGGGTACTTTAACACTTTTTTTTTTTTTTTTTCTGGCATAGTTCCGTCCTGGGGGCTCAATACCAGAAAAGAACTGATCAGTTTTATCCCCATGCATTTTGAATGGAGAGCAATCTATTCAGGATGCATCAGGATGTCTTCAGTTCAGTCGTTTTGACTGATCAGGCAAAAGATAAAACCGCAGAATGCTACGGTTTTATCTCCGGCCCAAAAAAACACTGAAGACTTGCCTGAATGCCTTGCCTGAATTTTTTTTTCTATAGGAATGTATTAGTGCCGGATCCGGCATTCAAAATACCAGAATGCCGGATCCGTCCTTCCGGTCTGCGCATGCACAGACTAAAAAAAAAGGTGAAAAAATAAATGCCGGATCCATTTTGCCGGATGACAACGGAAAGACGGATCCAGCATTTCAATCAGGGCTGTGGAGTCGGTAGATAAATGTTCCGACTCCGACTCTCCGACTCCTCTATATTAATATGTGAATGTATTTTATACATTCCTTGAGGGAAAGAAACGCAACCTACCACAGGACTACTGGCTGGGAAGCCAACAGTCTACTGTATTGCACAGTTTAAGCAAAAGACAAACACAATGAAAACAAAGGAGGATCCAGGAAGGGGCATTTAGTCTAAAACATGATTTTCCTAGGAGAATCCCATAGTCATATTTAAAGTTTAAGCTAACAATCGGAGTTTACAAGTTTTTATAGCCTTAGCTAAATGACAGCAGTTTTTCCAATGGTTTACAGCTTCAGTCTTGAACTATTGGCCCTCCATTCCCTTCACTTATACAAGTGTCTCACTCTCTAGTCCTGCAAAAAACATATTTATTTAATCCCTTATCAGTGAGAGGCGAGGTTACACATGGACGCTGCGTTCCCTGTAAAAGCAGAACACAACACTATGGAAAGTAGAAGTATTGCAGCTCCTAATTGTGCGTTGCGTGCCATATAGTGAAGCACATGAAAAGCATGCTTCTTCACGGTCACTTAACGTGTTTGTTTTGCGGTTACGTGAGGCACTGCATGCATTGGTCTTTATTCTTACAGTAGAGAAGTCATTAATTATAACTTTTTGTGAATTGGGACATTTAAAGGGTTTCTATCACTTCATATCACATATTTAGGTGTCAGACACTAGCGATCCGCTAGTGTCTGCTCTACCGAACCATCCTAATATGATAGGTTTTGGGGCAGCCGTTTTGCTAAAATAACAACTTATATCTATATGCTAATGAGCCTCTAGGTGCTATGGGGGCGTCATTACCACCTAGAGGCTCCGTCTACCTTCATAAACTGCCGCCGCCCAGCGCGTCCCTCCAGCCCGCCCATCTCCTGCTGAATGCGATCCTCTCCGTGCGCGTCTGTTCTGCGCATGCGCAGTGAATGTCTGACCGCTTCTTTGCTCAGACATCTCCACTGCGCCTGCACCGATGACATCATAGTGCTTCGAGGAACAGGCGCAGTGGAGATGTCTGAGCAGGGAAGCGGTCAGACATTCACTGCGCATGGCTGATCGCATACATGTGCCGTGGGTCTCTGCTATTTAAAATAGCAGAAACCCGGTGGCTATGGCGCCCGCTGAACGTGCGAGCGGGCGCCATGTTTGGGGACCGGACTTCCGCCGTGCATGTACAGCGGAGGTCCTTAAAGGGTTAAGGGAAATTATAGTGAGTGTAGGGCTGTAGGCAGTGGGATTGCACCAGGGGAAAAAGAAACCAATTGGGTTATAGGGCTCATCCTAGACCAGGAAATCTAAAATGCAGGATGATGTGCTCCACTGATGGAGTATACGAAATACTTGGGTGGCTAATTGGAGTATCACCAAAACTACACCCCTGGATAAGTCAGATGTACAACCATTAGTACCTACTGGTACTCTGTGTTAATGAAATCCACTCTCAATTTTTTTTAAATGTACACATAATGGCCGGGCTATGCTCTGAAGTATATTTTGAGGCAGCACTATGCGCTTATTTCATACTTTCATTAGCGCATCAGGTATTTTATTAATTCTTTGTTTATGAACATTTTTTTTTCTTTATCCTCAGATATTTTGCAGGTTGATTTGAGCCTTCATGTAAAAAGTACATGAGGTGTCACTGTCTACAGGTTGGAAATGCAATCCTACAATGAAGCTACACTGGGTATTGACTGGACGTCCTGTGTTCTTCAGAAAAACACCAGGATGAAAGGAAAGGAAAATGGTTTAAACGCCCCAACATGTCTACAGCCGGGTATACAAAAACCAACAGCGGAGAAGCTTGTGCCGCAGGACCCTTTGAAAAGCAGACTGCCACTTCTCTCAAAATCCAAGAACCCACCAGATTTCCAAAAGCTGCATCAGTCCTGGCAGGACCAGTTTCAGAAGGTATGAAAGGGCAACACTAAAATTTTAAGTCTTTTAATTGTCTCTTCCCTACTAATCTCCACAACAGCACCCGCTGAGATTGCCCCATCTGGTAGGGACAGGAAAAACAAAAGCAAAGGCATTAAAAAGCTCCTCATCACTCCAAAAAAGAGGATCCTGTTGGAGATTCTGGGCGAAAAACAGGAAGTTGGTAGCTCCCTACCCTCTTCATGGAGCTTTGTTTTAGGACTGCAATACTTCTGCTGCGGTGCTCCAGAGGGGTTTGGTGTAGTTAGGTCTCGGAATGTAGCTTTCTGGTTGGCTTCAGTGGAGCATATCTAATCCTGGCCTGTTGTAAGATGTTTGAGTTTAGCATTTTATTCTGTGAAGGTTTGCTCTGGTGGATACCCATGAGTCAGATTATACCTGTATATGGGACCACACCCATGGCTGCAAGTTGTTAAAGCAGTTGTCCTGTTTCCATTACTGATTACCTGTCCACAGGCATGAGTCCGGCTCTCAGTTCTTTGAAGAGAAAGCAGTGCTTATATGAGCTCTGCGTTCTTTTCACCGTTAGGCTACTTTCACACTACCGTTCAGAGCGGGTCCATCTGATGTCTGCACAGACGGATCCGCTCCTATAATGCAGACGTTTGGATCCGTTCAGAACGGATCCGTCTGCATTATAGTTTAAAAAAAATTCTAAGTGTGAAAGTAGCCTGAACGGATTCGTCCAGACTTTACATTGAAAGTCAATGGGGGACGGATCCGTTTGAAGATTGAGCTATATTGTGTCATCTTCAAACGGATTTATCCCCATTGACTTGCATTGTAAGTCTGGACGGATCCGCTTGCCTCCGCACGGCCAGGCGGACAACCGAACGCTGCAAGCAGTGTTAAGGTGTCCGCTTGCTGAGCGGAGGCTGAACGCTGCCAGACTGATGCATTCTGAGCGGATCCGCGTCCACTCAGAATGCATTAGGGCAGTATGGATGCGTTCGGGGCCGCTTGTGAGCCCCTTCAAACGGAGCTCACAAGCAGACACCTGAACGCAGGTGTGAAAGTAGCCTTACCTGGGGCTGAGGTCTACTAAACTGTTGGGGGATAAAGCTTATATTACACCTGCTGATCTTCAAGCTTCCTTCCCGGCAATAGCGGAGGAGACCACTGCTGTTACATGCATCGATCTCCTCAGTATGGGGACGACAACAAGTGATCACTTATGCCATCGCTTGTCTTCATATTGAATCACTGTTTTCCAGCAGCAGATTGTCATTAGGCAGCACGATCTGCTGCCGGCAAACGATTATTTTTAAACCTGCTGAAAGATTCCAAATACCTGCTGAATGAGCATTTGCTCGTTCATCAGGCAATCTGCAGCAGTATTACACTGCCAGATCATCGCTAAAGAGCGTTCGTCCAAAAATGAGAGTATTTAGTGGAGTTCTTCAGCTAGCCTTTGCTAAGATCCTTATGCTGCATTGTTTGATCAATGTGAGTGAGCTTCCTCAGGGCTCCAGATGGCGACCAAAACGGTCGCCAATGCGCCTTAAAATTTGCAGATGGCGACAAGACTTTTTAGTCTTGTCGCCATTTGCGACTGTACCGCCGCGATCCTGCGCAGCCTAAGTTCTCTCTTGAGTAGCACACCGCACAGTGGAGAAGGAAGGAGTCCCTCCCTCTCCACTGACGCGGCCGCCACTACCACCAATGGGGATATAGCAGGGAGGAGCTGTCGCCACTGCGCCACCAATGAATGTAAAACATAAGTGTCGGCAGCGGAATCACAGACCCGGCACCCGGCCTCAATAACAGGGCAGGCGATCCGCGGCCATTAACCCCTCAGGTGCCCCAGATCGCATGCCCTGTTATTGAGGCTGGGTCTGTGATACCGCTGCAGACAATTGTATGAAGGAGTTAAAGAAGACCTTTCGTGGGTCCAAAGAATATGAACTTATCAGCAGGCTGCATAGAGCAGCGCCCAGGGATATAAGTGCACTTACTATTATTCCTGGGCGCCGCTCCGTTCGTCCGCTGTGGCCCCTGGTATTTTCAGCATTCAAAGGAAGGAGGAGGAGACGCCAGTGTGTCTCCGTCTCCATAACAGCAGCGCTGTCCAATCACAGCACAGAACTCAGAGCCAGGGAGAAAAAAAACCTCCCTGGCTCTGCGCTGTGATTGGACAGCGCTGCTGTCGGGGAGAAGGAGAGACACTGGCGTCTCCTCCTCCTTCCTCTGAATGCTGAAAATACCGGGGGCCACAGCGGATGAACGGAGCGGCGCCCAGGAATAATAGTAAGTGCACTTAGATCCCTGGGCGCCGCTCTATGCAGCCTGCTAAGTTCATATTCTTTGGACCCACGAAAGGTCCTCTTTAGACATTCATTGGTGGTGCACTGCGCTCTCCCAAAGCCTCTTCCCCCCCCCCCCCCATTGTTATATGGTGGCCACAGGGTCCCATCCCCTTCATTAGTGGCAGATTACACTGCTGGGGCTCAGATCGTTACCATGGCAGCCAGGACGCTACTGAAGCCCTGGCTGCCATAGTCAGCTCCATGCTGCTGTGTGCACAGAGCACAGGGCAGCAGGGAGAGTGTGAGCTCCTATTCACCCTGATAGATCTCTATCAGGGTGAATAGGACAAGGGATGAAAAGATCCAGGTTCTAGCCCCTAAGGGAAGAAATGGGTATTAAATAAAAAGTAAAAAAAAACACCAAAGTACTAAAAGTTTAAATGGCCCCCTTCCCAGTTTTACATATAAAATTTACAAACCATAAAAAATAAACATATTACATATCGCCACGTCCCAAAAAGTGTGAGATATTAAATATTTCCGCTCGGTGAAGGCTGTAACAGAAAAAAAAAAAACTCTAAACCATGCAATTCGCCATTTTTAGTCACCTTGTCCCCCAGAAAATGTCCCTGGATGTGAGGTATGTGGTGCTGTTTTCTCCTATATGTAGTGCACCTGCGTCTCATCTACTCAGTCCTTTTTTTTTAATTATATGCATTTTAAATTTGGCGACTAAAAAATGTAATTTGGCTCCTAAATCTTTTAGTTTAGGAGCCAATGGCTCCTGTTTTTTTTTTTTTTTTTTTTTGTCTGGAGCACTGTTCCTTCAGCATTGCTCAAGATTGTGGCTAGCTGGTGATAACAGGACTTTGCATAGACTCAATTGACTGTGCCGCTGTAGAGGCAGCATTGCCAGATTTGGAATAGATTCATGGAGTGCTTAAGGGGTGTTTTACATGAGCGTGTGCAGTCTGGAAATCTTGCTCTGTGTGAGCGAGATCCTCCATTCTGGACACTGCTCGTCTTGCAGAAGAGCACAGCTTTATACTGACTTATAATGCTATGTGCCTCTGCACAACCTTACACCTAGAGAATCGTAGTGACAGCTTTGTCACTATGATTCTGTAGAGGCTCTGTTCTCCCACCTTTTGTCGCCTCCCTCCAAGTCCTGATTGACAGGGCCAGGCAGTGCTTGCATCTGTCTGCCAGCCCTGTGCTCTGGTGGAATCTCGGCGCGGTGAGGGGAAGATGCTCGCAGGTTGCCAGCTTCCTCACTGCGCCTGCGCTAAATACTAAACGGCGCAAGATTTCACCAGAGCACAGGGCCGGCAGACAGAGCACAGACTGGCCCTGTCAATCAGGACTTGGAGGGAGGCAACAAAGGTGGGAGAACAGAGCCTCTAGGAGCAGGAACAACGCCCCCCCCCGCTCCTAGAGGCTAATTAGCATATTATAAAAGTTAGCTTTCTGGCGTAACAGGGGCACTGATAAAAGTAGGAATAGGCTAGTTGGGTTTAGCTGACATTAGCGATGTGCTAATGTCAGCTGGCTTAATGGGGTTAAATCTGGTGACAGAATCCCTTTTAAAGGAAGATACAAGCTTTAAATTAGTATGCCTTAGGCCTCATGCACACGATAGTTGTTTTTCTCGGCCTAGTTCATCCGTTTGTGTTCCGCGTCTGTTGTCCGTGTCCCTTCAGCAAAAAAAATAGTGCATGTCCTACTTCTTTCACATTTGCGGACAAGGATAGGCATTTATTACAAGGGATCTGTGGAAAAACAGATCCTCCCAAAAAACGGATGCCGCATTGTGTGTTTTTTTTTTTTTTTTGCAGACTCAAACTGTCGTGTGCATGAGGCCTTAGACAGACTCTGGGGAAGCGGGGACAGCGGAAGTATCACTGATTTTGTTCCAGTTGATAAGCAACCCAGATTGGCTACCAAACTCAGAAATTATGGATATAATGGGCCCAATTGAGGCTAGATCACCCACATACAACAACATATCGTCTGTGTTGTTGAGATTTGTTCCTCCACCTCGCCTCTTCTGAACCCCTGCATGAGCGGCGTGGGTCTTAACAAGCATGCCAGGGGCTCTATAGCCAGGGTAAACAGACAGAAGAAACAGAGGGCACCCTTGTCTCGTCCCATCTCTCCAAGGCTATTGCCGGGGACAGTCCTCCATTAACCCGAATTTTAGCCCTGGGCCCATTGTACAGCAATTTCACCCATCCCTAGAACCCCAAGCCAAACCCTATCTTAGTCATGACCGCCCACAAGTATTCCCACTCAATGCTGTCAAAAGCTTTGGCAGCATCGAGCGAGAGCACAGCACTGCACCCATGTTCCCCACCCCCTCCCAACTGAAGGTTAAGAAATAAGTGGAATATAATAACGGATGCTACAGATAATGGGCACGTAGTAATTAAATTAAAGTAAGTGAGGAAGAGAAGTGAACGTGCTTTCTAAAATTACCTTTATATATTATGGGTAACAGGACAAACCTGATAATCAAGATGTGAAAAATTGGCACTCTCCTAACAATAATGTATGGAACAGATAGACTAACAGGGATGGGGTGACAGAGGTTGGGAGGCTGGGTAGATAGAAAATCTATCCCTATCTGACCCTAATGGTAAACTCTGCCCAGGGATGCCCCCTGATGGTGGAGGCACCCTGTCCTAGTTCCTGGACTCTGGAAAAACACCCTGTTAAAGAGGACCTTTCACCGATTATTACACTATGAACTAAGTATACAGACATGTGGAGCGGCGCCCGGGGATCTCACTGCACTTACTATTATCCCCGGACGCCGCTCCGTTCTCCCGTTATGTCCTCTGGTATCTCCGTTCACTAAGTTATGGTAGGCGGAGATTCCAGTCACTAAGTTATGGTAGGCGGAGTCTGCCTTTGTTCTGCCCTAGCGCTGGCCAATCGCAGCCCAGAGCTCACAGCCTGGGAGGTTATTTTCTCCCAGGCTGTGAGCTCTGCAATGCGATTGGCCAGCGCTTCAGAAGAACAAGGGCAGACTCCGCCTACCATAACTTAGTGAACGGAGATACCGGAGGACATAGCAGGAGAACGGAGCGGCGCCCGGGGATAATAGTAAGTGCAGTGAGATCCCCGGGCGCCGCTCTACATGTCTGTATAGTTAGTTCATAGAGTAATAATCGGTGAAAGGTCCTCTTTAAGACCGTACATGCCCAATGTGTATATACTACATAACCAAGTGTATTTAAATATACAGATAATCTGGGATATAATGACCCGACGCGGTTTATCAGGGGGTGATCAATAAAGAAATTCGTAGGGATAAAGCAATAGATGAGGTTAAAATATTTAGCTCTCTGGAGTCACTTGTGGGGTTAAGATGAACACCATGTCAGTGGATACACATAGCTGAAAAAATACATTTAGAGATGTCGCCATCTAATTATATGGTGTAACAAAAGAATTGTACATGGCTATACTCACTGGCATGGGTAACCCACAGCGCCTGGCACACCGATATTCGGGGGAGCTATTGTAGATAGTGACGGACACCGGCGCTAGAAATGTAAGCGCAGGCGCAACTAGTAACTTCCAGAGGAAGAACTTCCGGCCAATGGAGCGTATACGGTAGGTGAAGCGCAAACATGTGACTTTTGGTACTCGGAACGCACGTGTGGAATGCAAAGCTCCGATTAGGGAGAAAAAGAAGCGCAAAGGTTGGAAAATGAGGGCCAATGGGAGTATATACTATACGCCCCCAGAAGCTACTTATAATTGATCCCAGAAGTATTTTTGTGTGTATTTAGTAGTTATGATTGGTGTATACAAATTATCACTAACTACCTATTATTGAAAGGGGATAAACAAATACTGGCGAAAGTGAGGGACCTCACACTGGTGGGGTATCACCAGTCACTAACAGACAGATAAGGGGACCCAGATAAAGAGGGTCACCATAAATAATTCAGGTGCTTCTTGCACCAAAATGGACCAGATGGGGACAATGATAATATTCCTTGACGCAGAGCCCATGGGGCAGGAGGAACCGTTCAAATAAAACACTTATAAGTCAATCTCTCATTGAGTCTGCCCGGTGACTGGGAACGGAAGCAGTATATCCATTCAGTTTCCTTCTGGAGAATCTTCCGATCCCAGTCACCCTTTCTTGGAGACAATGGAACAACCTCAAGTGCTGAAAAAAATGATGGAATTAAGGTTACCACCATGATGATTAATATGATTAGCAATGGGGGTATCTTTACATTTAATAATGTCATTAGTATGTTCACATGCTCCGTCTGAATTCTCTAAAGTCTTCACGTTATAGTCCTGGGGCAGGAGCATTGGCATATGTAGACAACTCCTTTTAGGGTACTTTCACGCTAGAGTTTTTCTTTTCTGGCATAGAGATCCATTACAGGGGCTCTATACTGGAAAATAACTGATCGGGCATATCCCCATGCATTCTGAATGGAGAGTAATCCGTTCAGGATGTCTTCAGTTCAGTCATTTTGACTGATCAAGCAAAAGATAAAACCGTAGCATGCTACGGTTTTAATCTTTGGCAAAAAAAAAACTGAAGACATGCAGGATCTGGCATTTTTCCCCATAGGAATGTATTAGTGCCAGATCCGGCATTCAAAATACCGGAATTCCGGATCCGTCCTTCTGGTCTGCGCATGCGCAGACTGGTAAAAACGTTAAAAAAGATACAAGACTGATCTGTCCGCATGACAAGCGGCGAGACTGATCCGTTCTTGCAATGCATTTGTGAGACGGATCCGCATCCGGATATCTCTCAAATGCTTTGTCACATCCAGATCGGCGGATCCGGCGGGCAGTTCCGGCGATGGAACTGCCCGCCGGATCACACTGCTGCAAGTTCGAAAATAGCCTTAGGGTACTTTCACACTAGCATTTTTCTTTTCTGGCGCTGAGTTCCGTCCTAGGGGCTCAAATCCGGAAAAGAACTGATCAGTTTTATCCCCTTGCATTCTGAATGGAGAGTTATCTGTTCAGGATGTCTTCAGTTCAGTCTTTTTGACTGATCAGGCTTTTCAGAAAACCGTAGCATGTTGTATTTTTACATCCGGCCAAAAATCCAGAACACTTTGACTGACCGCCGGATCCGGCCTCTTTCCCATTAACTTGCATTAACGCCGTATCCGGCGCCGTGTGTTCCGTCAAACCGAATCCGGCTTTTGCATGTTAAACCCGAAAAATGTAAAAAAAAGTTAGTCAATAAATGGCGGATCTGTTTTTTCCAATGCATTTTTTTTCATTGTGATCAAAATCCTGATCAGGATTCAAATGTAATCTGTTTTTCCGGATCCGGCGGGCAGTTCCGGTGACAGAATTGAACGCCGGATTCAAACAACGCTAGTGTGAAAATAGCCTTAGTCTTGCAATTTAAAAAAATATCTAATTGTATGAATATAATTAGTTACTAGTGAACAGGTTATAGTTTTTGATGTTCGTTTGAACTTGCAAGTGCCACATCTGAAGACTCCTATTGGTCTTCTATCGAGCCAAGTACCCTGATGTTTTGGGCCAGTATAATGACTGTGTACCAAACGGTCCTTAAGGCTGGGTTCACATGGGCAAGATTTCTGCGCGGGTGCAATGCGTGAGGTCGGCACCCACACTGAATCCGGACCCATTCATTTCTATGGGGCTGTGCACATGAGCAGTGATTTTCACGCATCACTTGTGCGTTGTGTGAAAAACGCAGCATGCTCTATATTGTGCGTTTTTTCATGCAACGCAGGCCCCATAGAAGTGAATGGGGCTGCGTGAAAATCTCAAGCATCCGCAAGCAAGTGCAGATGCAGTGCGATTTTTCACGCATGGTTGCTAAGATGAGTCTATTCACTGTATTATTTTCCCTTATAACATGGTTATAAGGGAAAATGGCATTCTTTAATACAGAATGCTTAGGTCAATTGAGGGTTAAAAAATATTTTTAAAATAATTAACTCCTCCTCCAATTGAACGCATAGCTGCCGGTCTCCTGTTCTTTCTTCAGGACCTGTCAAAGGACCTGTGGTGACATCACAGATCATCACATGGTCCATCACCATGGTGATGGACCATGTGATGTGGCGTCACCACAGGTCCTTTAGCCGGAAGCTCATGATTAAAGAAGTAAGAGACCGGCAGCTACGCGATCAAGAGGAGGAGTTAATTTTTATTTTTAACCCTCAATTGACCTATGCATTCTGTATTAAAGAATGCTATTTTCCCTTATAACCATGTTATAAGGGGAAATAATACAATCTACACTACAACTAACCCAAACGTTCAGAAGTTCGGGTCTGGGTACCAGATTCAGTATTTTTATCACGCGCGTGCAAAACACATTGCACCCGCGCAATAAGAACGGAACGCAATCGCAGTCAAATAGAGGTGTGTCTGTGTGTCCCAAATAAAGTGAAAAAAATGGTGGATCTTTTATTCCCCTCTGCAAGGTTTCAACCGCTCAATGCGGTCTTTCTCAAGCATGCATCAATGTAGCACGTCCAGGAAAGGATCTTATTGCTCCACCAGCCATCACGGCCTGGGAAAACGTATTTGTTTTCCCACCAGCCCAGGAGGAGATTTGCATAAGTGGGGGGCACAGGGGCTCCCCATAGCTGTCCCCCCTGAGCTGGTGGTAAAAAGATCCATAAAAAAAAAGAAATTATGGGTGAGTGTATTCTAGGAGGCATATAATAAATTGATTATGGTTCTCAAAATGAGTACCTCTGGTCAAGAGATACCTTTAAATACCTGCACCATCCCTGTTAGTTTCTGTTCCATACATTTTTTTTATTTTTATTGTTAGAGTGCCAATTTTTCACATCTTGGTTATCAGGTTTGTCCTGTTACCCATAATATATAAATAAAGGTAATTTTAGAAGCACGTTTACTTCTCTTCCTCACTTGCGTTAAGAAATAGGCGCCTGAGATTTAGAGACGTGGATTTGCCGGGCATAAAGCCAGACTGATCTTCATGAAGAATAACAGTATGAATTACCTTCGCCTTCTCATTAGGGAGGGATTTCGACGCTATTTCTAGTTCTTCTAATGAGATTGTCTCATCAAGTAGCTGGCCATGTTCCATGGAAAGGGTAGGCATTGATATGTCTAGTAAGTAGTTGGTTCTATCTCGGTAACCTTCATCCTAGATTGATATACCGTACATCTTTAAAATATCCTCTCTCGTAACCAAGTTTTCGTGCACATCCCTAATAGAGGTCACACAAGAGGGACCAGTCTGGGCCTTGTTAATAGTGGCCAGTAAATGGCCTGCGCGTCCCCATCTGTAAAGAACTTTTGGGTTCTAAAAAAAACTGCTTATCCCCAGCCCTAACTTGTAGATGGTCCTTCAACAGTCCTTGGGTTCCTTCCAATTAGCTGAGTTTTCTAGTGAGTTTTCTTATTATTTTTAGATTCTGTATACAAAACTGATTTTTTATTTTTTGGTCAGAGCCCTACTTTTTGTCTTATGCACATTAATGTTTTTAATATAAAGCCCTCTAACATACGCCTTCCTTGCATCCCATACCATGGCCGACAAAGCAGATCCCACGTTATGATCAAAGTCTCCTATGGCTCTGGAAGTCACAGTACTTGTATCCACTAGATTAAGCCAGAACGGGTTCAGACGCCATATAGGCCTTGACGTATGTGCTACGTTCCCAATTTCAGCTGTACCAAAAGTGGAGAATGGTCGGAAATACTCCGGGGGAGATGGGAGACCTCCTGAGTCACAGCCAGTAAAGACTTAGACCCAATCGTCAAATCTATCCTGGATAATGAGTTGTGTGAGGAGGAGTAGCAAGAGTATTGCTGCTCTCCTGGTTGCTGGGTCCTCCAAAGGTCACATGGGTGGACCTACAAGGACAATCTAGCCATGGAAGTTGGGGAACTACTCGTTTCGGTGGCATCTGCATGAAACTTATTGAGGGCTCCGTTTAAGTGCATATTGAAATCTCCCATCATCAAAGTGGGGGTACCAGGGAATTTGGCAGTAAATGTTAGGATTATTTTCAGAATTTCACTTTTTAATATGTTGGGGGGATGTATACTGCGACTAGTATCAATCTAAAATTATATATGGAGCAGTCAATACATATAAACCGTCCTTTGCTATCAATGCATGTGTCCCTAGCTGTAAAGGGAAGGGTTCTGTGTACCAGGATACTAACTCCTCGTGCATGTGTGGAATAGGTAGAGTGAAACTCGTGCGCCATCCACTCCCTATGGATAAGATGTGTTTCGGAGAGGCAAAGGATTGCTGGATGATGTATTTGCAGAGTATGGAAGCAGGGTGGGCTTGATTTAAATCATAGTTTTCTACATAAAGACTAATTCTTGCTGGTATAACTTATAATATGCAAGTAGATGAAGATTTAAACAACTTTTCATATTAGTTTGATTAGGTTGATTCTGCATTCATAGGTTTGTAGAAGTTAGGATTAAGGTATTTTTCTCAACTCTGTTCATGTTATAACATTTTTGCTGTGAAGAGGCATGTGATCTCTGCTGAGTCAAATTCAGTTTTGAGAACTGCAAAGGTAAACCAAGCATCTGTGATAATATCTTGTAGGCAGAGAAACTGCCCAATAATCTTACAAAAACCTCTGGAAGAGCATGACATTGTGAATGGATTAATGGAATTTATTTGCCCAAAAAATTACACATATAGAAACATAGAATGTGTCGGCAGATAAGAACCATTTGGCCCATCTAGTCTGCCCAATATACTGAATACTATGAATAGCCCCTGGCCCTATCTTATATGAAGGATGGCCTTATGCCTATCCCATGCATGCTTAAACTCCTTCACTGTATTTGCAGCTACCACTTCTGCAGGAAGGCTATTCCATGCATCCACTACACTCTCAGTAAAGTAATACTTCCTGATATTATTTTTAAACCTTTGCCCCTCTAATTTAAAACTATGTCCTCTTGTAGCAGTTTTTCTTCTTTTAAATATTCTCTCTTTTACCTTGTTGGTTCCCTTTATGTATTTAGCAGTTTCTCTCATATCCCCTCTGTCTCGTCTTTCTTCCAAGCTATACATGTTAAGGTCCTTTAATCTTTCCTGGTAAGTTTTTGTCCTGCAATCCATGTACTAGTTTAGTAGCTCTTCTCTGAACTCTCTCCAAAGTATCAATATTCTTCTGGAGATATGGTCTCCAGTACTGAGCACAATACTCCAAATGAGGTCTCACTAGTGCTCTGTAGAGCGGCATGAGCACCTCCCTCTTTCTACTAGTAATGCCTCTCCCTATACACCCAAGCATTCTGCTAGCATTTCCTGCTGCTCTATGACATTGTCTGCCTACCTTTAAAGGGACTCTGTCACCACTTTCTAACCCCCCCTTTTAAAAGTATTGTTCTCTCCATGGCGCCCTTGTGATTACAAAGGTGTTGTTATAACATAAATTCGCCGTCTCGTTTTGATAATACCTTTTATCTAACCTGTCAATCTTGTGGATAAGGTGCCCAGGGCGTGTCTGAAGCTGCCGCCCGCCGCCGTTTGTGCCCAGCTCCTCCCCTGATCCTTTCAGCGCCGCCTGAATGTAAAGAAATCCGCCTCCGGCTCTCGCTCAGTGCCCCCTCCTCCTTTTCAAAGATCCCGCGCGTGCGCACAGGCCTGTGCCTGATGCGCCCGTGCGGACATTTAGAATCAGCCTCATTGAGCGAAGTGCGCATGTGCGCACTTCGCTCAACCTCCTCATAAGACGAGCACTGCAGCCAGCCACTCAGAGCCTGCCAAGCGCTATATGGAGCCGCAGGCTCTGAGTGGCTGGCTGCAGTGCTCGTCTTATGAGGAGGTTGAGCGAAGTGCGCGCATGCGCACTTCGCTCAATGAGGCTGATTCTAAATGTCCGCACGGGCGCATCAGGCACAGGCCTGTGCGCACGCGCGGGATCTTTGAAAAGGAGGAGGGGGCACTGAGCGAGAGCCGGAGGCGGATTTCTTTACATTCAGGCGGCGCTGAAAGGATCAGGGGAGGAGCTGGGCACCGGCGGCGGCGGGCGGCAGCTTCAGACCTTCAGAAACTCCCTGGGCACCTTATCCACAAGATTGACAGGTTAGATAAAAGGTATTTTTATCAAAACGAGACGGCGAATTTATGTTATAACAACACCTTTGTAATCACAAGGGCGCCATGGAGAGAACAATACTTTTAAAAGGGGGGGTTAGAAAGTGGTGACAGAGTCCCTTTAAGTCTTCTGAAATAATGACCCCTAAATCCCTTTCTTCAGATACTGAGGTTAGGACTGTATCACTGATTTTATATTCTGCTCTTGGGTTTTTATGCCCCAGGTGCATTATCTTGCACTTATCAACATTAAATTTTAGTTGCCAGATTTTTGACCATTCCTCTAGTTTTCCTAAGTCCTTTTCCATTTGGTGTATCCCTCCAGGAACATCAACCCTGTTACAAATCTTTGTATCATCAGAAAAAAGACACGCCTTACCATCGAGGTCTTCTGCAATATATATTAAACAATATGGGTCCCAGAACAGATCCCTGAGGTACCCCACTGGTAACAAGACCATGGTCTGAATTAGGGTTGTTGCGGGTATCGAAATTTCGATACCCAATCGATACTTTTGTCCCGGTATCGATACGATACCGGGATTTCCGTTTTTTCGATACTGGGCTGCGCTTCTGCGCAGTCTAGTATCTCTGAACATGAGCGCGCTGCTATCGGCACGCTCATGTTCTCTCTCAGCAGCACGGGGAGAAGGAAGCTGTCCTCCCTCCCCCTGTGCTGCTGCCGCTGCCACCAATGAGAAGAGAGGGGCGGAGGAGGGGCGGCAATGAGAAGAGAGGGGCGGAGGAGGGGCGGCAATGAGAAGAGAGGGGGTGGAGGAGGGGCGGCAATGAGAAGAGAGGGGGTGGAGGAGGGGCGGGCGCACTGCGCCACCAATGATAGGATTACTATCGGAGCGATGGGAGGAGACATCAGCTTCACTAGTGGGCGTTCCTTTTCCCTGCGCTGCGATTGGACAGCGCTACAGCCAGGGAGAAGGAACGCCCACTAGTGAAGCTGATGTCTCCTCCCATCGCTCCGATAGGAATCAGCAGCATGTGGAGCAGGAGAGGAGACAGTAATGGGGCACTGCTAGGGTTGCCACCCGTCGGGGATTGACCCGGACAGTCCGGGTTTGCAATCCTGTGCCCGGGTACAAGCCTTTCTTAGACCCGGACACAGGATTATTCTATTCTATTCATTGAAACTGCAGACAGTCAGTGTGGAGTCCGTCCGATCGCATATTTAAGCTGCTGCTGTCTGAGTGCACTGCACTGTCACTGATGATCAGCTGAGCGGAGCGCTCCCTCCCCCAGTCCCCCTCCTCCTCCAGTCTACAATCACTACAGTGATGCGGCTGCCAGGCAGGCAGCGCAGCCGCAGCAGCTCACTCACTGTTTAGTAGTCTCCAGTCTCCTCGCTCCTCCTCTGCCTCTCAGTCCCTCCCTCCTTCTCTCTGATAAGGAACTAAGTCAAGTCCACAGGAAGTGACATCAGAGAGAGAGGCAGGGAGGGAGATTTGAAATCATTCTTCCAGCAGCTCCAGGCTCCAGCAGCCTGCCCAACTAGTGCCCAGCCCAGACTGTGCCCGCTGTGCCCTGCTAGTTTTTCAACATGACCAAGACTGAGTCTGACTGTGACACTAGGTAATCACTTACTTTACTTCTAAAAAGGTATAAATATAAAACATTTGAAGCATGTTTGTAACAGTGTTTAAACAGCCTCAGGTTTCTGAATCTGTCAATCAGAAAAAACATTTATGTTATGTAGCTGATTGACATTAGCGATGGGCTGATGTCAGCAGTGCATAACAGTGTGTTTTATAACTCCCTGCCTGCTGCCGTTCTCTTAAAGGGCTTCTGTCACCCCACTAAAGTGTTGTTTTTTTTTGGGGCCAGTTAAATTAGTTATTGCGATATATGAAAATATAATGGTGTTACTTACTTTGATCCAGCAGTTTATTCAAAAAATGAAGTTTTATCATATGTAAATTCGGTCTCTACCAGCAAGTAGGGCGGCTACTTGCTGGTAGCTGCTGCAGAAATCCGCCCCCTCGTCGTGTTGATTGACAGGGCCAGCCGGGATCTCCTCCTCCGGCCAGCCCTGTCGGCATTTCAAAAATCGCGCGCCTGTGTTGATTCGGCGCAGGCGCTCTGAGATGAGGAGGCTCGTCTCCTCAGAACTCCCTCAGTGCGCTTGCGCCGATGACATCACCAAAATAGAAGACGTCATCGGCGCAGGCGCACTGAGGGAGTTCTGAGGAGACGAGCCTCCTCATCTCAGAGCGCCTGCGCCGAATCCACACAGGCGCGCGATTTTTGAAATGCCGGCTGGCCCTGTCAATCAACACGACGAGGGGGCAGATTTCTGCAGCAGCTACCAGCAAGTAGCCGCCCTACTTGCTGGTAGAGACCGAATTTACATATTATAAAACTTCATTTTTTTTAATAAACTGCTGGATCAAAGTAAGTAACACCATTATATTTTCATATATCGCAATATAACTAATTTAACTAGCCCCAAAAAAAAAAATCACTTTAGTGGGGTGACAGAAGCCCTTTAAAATAAAGACATGATATGCTAATGAGCCTCTAGGTGCTATGAGGGCGTTGCTGCAGCACCTAGAGGCTCCGTCCATTCACCTTTGGCAGTGGCACGCCCATGTTTAGTTGATTGACGTCCGAGTTCTCCTCTTCGTCCCGTAAATCCTGCGTCTGCGTCGAATACTAAACAGTACGGCGCAGGCGTGGGATCAGGGGCGTAACGATTGCGGTGCGACAGCAATCAGGGGTGGAGGTGGGACATGGGCGTGGTTGGAGGTGGGGCATGGGCGTGGCTGGAGGTGGGACATGGGTGGGGCCTGGAAAGGGCCCTCCCTCCCTTCTGTTCGGGTTTGGCTTGAAGAAAAGGTGGCAACCCTAGGCACTGCGGGCGAACGGAGCGGCGCCCAGGACTAAATGGTGAGTGCTGAGACATCGCTGGGCGCCGCTCTGTGTGGCCTAATAGTGAAAGTCTGGACTCATATACAGTAGTCAGTCTTTAACACATACAGGAGGCGGGTGCCGGCAGCAGAATCGCATTGCCGGCACCCTGCCCCTGACAGGGAGCTGCGATCAGCGGTGGTCCAAAATCATTGGTGGTGCAGTGTGCCCCCCATCCCATTAAAATCATTGGTGGCACAGTGCGCCGGCCCCTCTCAACCCTCTAGTATTAAAATCATTGGTGGCAGTGGCCACAGGGACCTCTCCACTCCCCCTCATTGGTGGTGCAGTGGCAGCTTCTGATCGGAGCCCCAGCTGTGTAAGCCTGGGGCTCCGATCGGTTACCATGGCAGCCAGGACGCTACAGAAGCCCTGGTTGCCATGGTAACATCCCACAAAGCACAGAGCAGCAGGGACAGTGTGGAGTCCTATTCACCCTGATAGAGATCTATCAGGGTGAATAGGAAAAGGGATGAAAGATCCCAGGTTCTCGCCCCTAAGGGGGGAAATAGTTATTAAATAAAAAGTGAAAAAAAACAAACACTAAAATATGAAGTATAAATCACCCCCCTTTTCCCAATTTCACATATAAAATATATAAATAAACATATTACATCGCCACGTCAGAAAAGTCCAAACTATTAAAATATAAAAAAAAAATCTAGGTGGTGAATGCCGGAACAGAAAAAATAAAATAAAAACTGCGCGATTCGCCATTTTTAAAAATGAGGAATGCACGTGGCTTTTTTTGTTTATTTTTTTCGCATGGTATCGAGTATCGCAATACTTTTTCATGGTATCGAAACCGAATCAAAAATTTGGTATCGCAACAACTCTAGTCTGAATATACAACCCTCTGTTGTCTGCCCCTCGGCCACTGCCTAATCCATTCAACAATATGGGAGTTTACGTACAGCCTTATTCTACATAATTAAAAAACTAATCTTTATTTCATGATGGAATAACCTTTTGGATGGTAATACATTTTCCTCAAAGCATTTTATATTAAAAAAATATCCCTTTTTTGGGATTTTTAAAAAAAATAAATTTCTATACTTTTTTTTTTTTTTTTTTTTTATCCACCCTGTATGGAAGACAGCATGCAGTTTAGGAAAATAAGACAAGTATGGCACACAAGATATCAGTGACCCTCGCAGGGGCCATTCAGAAGTGCAGATACAATGCTTATTAGGGGCAAGATAACATGCAGCTGGAGTCGCATATGTATGATTTACATAATAGTTGTACAGGTGATGCATTTATAGAACATAACTATACAGGTACATGACATACTCAAATGGTCATTTAAGTGTAAGTTTACGCAGGACTACCCATTAAACCCCACCCCGTATGTCAAAAGGACTCCTAAGGGTCGCTGGCCGCCGAGTGCAGGCGCAAATCATGCATAGTAAGTGGAGATGAACACCGATCACCCCAGACCCTATCGAATTTCTCCATGGAAACCGCGCTGTTCACTAAAGAGAGCCATTGTCCCTTTGTGGGGGGAGTATCTCCCATCCATTGCAGGGCGATCGCCTTTCTGGCCATAAACAGTGTTCTTTCTAAGAAAATTCTGTGGTAATGTGACCAAGACTCTTCATCCACTATGCCTAGGATGCACATCTTGGGGCACAGTTGCAATGTCGGAGGTACCAGGGCCTTGAGAATCTCCAATACCGATACCCAATATTGATGAATAGTTGGGCAGTCCCATATCATATGCCAAAAGTTGGTTGCCCTCCGCACTGCATCTGTGACACCTGGAGTGATCAATCCTGCCCATCTTATGAAGTCTAGTGGGAGTTAGATAGCTGTAATGCAGAATAAAGAGCTGAATCATTCTGTTAATAGAAGGGGAAACTCTAGTTGGAGCTATGCCGATCAGCTGTTTAAGGGAGGCAGCGGCGCTCCAGCAGTGCCGCGGCCCTCTCACTGTTTACCGCAGGCCCAGTGACGTCACGACTAGTATCACTGGCCTGGGCGCAGCTAAGCTCCGTTTCTTTGAATGGATCTTCGCCTTGCCCAGGCCAGTTAAGTCTTGACATCACTCGGCCAGCGGTGAACAGTGAGAAGGCCGCGGCGCTACTGGAGCGCAGCTGCCTCCTCAAACAGCTGATCGGCGGGGGTCCCAGGTTTTAGAACACCTTTAACAGAAACATTTGTCTTGACGGTGCTAGGGCCTGGCGCTTCATAATACTGTAGCCCGCTACATTTCAGAACAACCTGGTAACTGAAAAAAAAGATGAGAAAAAAAGTTCTCCCCTGGAACATGGCAGTTAATCAGAGTCCAGTAAAGAGTTAACATATAATTGGCTTAACTGGCAAAATACTGGATGCGTCTACCGTTTGCACAGACTGATCCATTCAGATAATACAGATCCATGACTGATCTGCACCAAACGGGAGTGTGAAAGTAGCATAAGGCAGTTGTAAAGCGGTTGAGAGCTTTACAACTGCCTTAACATCCAGGAAACGCGCTCTCCGTTTTTGGACTTCTGCTGAGAAATCCAGAAATAAGAATCCTCTCTTCCCGTTTATACTTAAGTCTGCACAATCTCTTGCACCTTTCAGGATGGCATCTCAATCTCTGAAGTGTAGCACTTTGATCAGGAGGGGTCTCGGGGGCGCCCCTGGAGGTGGAGAGCGGAATGGCACACGATGCGTCCTTTAAATTGCAAAAAGTGGAGGCAGGTTCTCTCTCCCAATTTTATCAGCAAGCCATTTTTCCACAAATGCAACAGCATCAGTAGTTCCTTCAGGATGCTCGGGCACAACAATTATGCGGACATTATTATGTCTCAGATGGTTTTCAAGGTCATCAGACTTAGAAATGAGCAGTGAGACATTGATTACATGTTGCCGATCGCTTTTTACTGGCGGTACCTGGTCTTCCACTGCTCAGATGACCCTCTAACTCGCTAACTCTTTGACTTGCCTCATATCTTGTCTTATGAGAGATCTTCTTTCAGTCCCCCCCATATGTGTATTTAGTGAGGCCAGCGCCACCCCACACTGCTACCGCTTTATACACATCCTTAGGCCTCTTTCACAAGGGCGAGATTTCCACGTGGGTGCAATGTGTGAAGTGAACGCATTGCACCCGCACTGAATCTGGACCCATTCATTTCTATGGGGCTGTGCACATAAGCGGTGATTTTCATGCATCGTTGCTAGGAGACTATCGGGATGGGGACTCTATCTTTATTATTTTCCCTTATAACATGGTTAAAGGGAAAATAGCATTAATACAGAATGCTAGGTAAAATAGGGCTGGAGGGGTTTAAAAAAAATTAAATAAATTTAACTCTCCTTAATCCACTTGTTCGTGCAGCCCAGCTTCTCTTCTGTCTTCTTCTTTGCTGTCCAGGAGGAAAAGGACCTGTGGTGACATCACTGCGCTCATCACATGATCCATATATTATATTCTGCTCAAAAAAATAAAGGAACACAAAAATAACACATACTAGATCTGAATTAATTAAAAATTCTTCTGAAATACTTTGTTCTTTACATAGTTGAATGTGCTGACAACAAAATCGCACAAAAATAAAAAATAGAAATCAAAATTTTCAACCCATGGAGGTCTGGATTTGGAGTCACACAAAATTAAAGTGGAAACACACTACAGGCTGATCCAACTTTGATGTAATGTCCTTAAAACAAGTCAAAATGATGCTCAGTAGTGTGTGGCCTCCACGCGCCTGTATGACCTTCCTACAACGCCTGTGCATGCTCCTGATGAGGTGGCGGACTGTCTCCTGAGGGATCTCCTTTCAGACCCGGACTAAAGCATCTGCCAACTCCTGGACAGTCTGTGGTGCAACATGACGTTGGTGGATAGAGCGAAACATGATGTCCTAGATGTGCTCAATTGGATTCAGGTCTGGGGAACGGGCGGGCCTGTACATAGCATCAATGCCTTCGTCTTGCAGGAACTGCTGACACACTCCAGCCACATGAGGTCTAGCATTGTCTTGCATTAGGAGGAACCCAGGGCCAACCGCACCAGCATATGGTCTCACAAGGGGTCTGAGGTTCTCATCTTGGTACCTAATGGCAGTCAGGCTACCTCTGGCGAGCACATGGAGGGCTGTGCGGCCCTCCAAAGAAATGCCACCCCACACCATTACTGACCCAATGCCAAACCGGTCATGCTGGAGGATGTTGCAGGCAGCAGAACGTTCTCCACGGCGTCTCCAGACTCTGTCACGTCTGTCACATGTGCTCAGTGTGAACCTGCTTTCATCTGTGAAGAGCACAGGGTGCCAGTGGCGAATTTGCCAATCTTGGTGTTCTCTGGCAAATGCCAAACGTCCTGCACGGTGTTGGGCTGTAAACACAACCCCCACCTGTGGACGTCGGGCCCTCATATTACCCTCATGGAGTCTGTTTCTGACCGTTTGAGCAGACACATGCGCATTTGTGGCCTGCTGGAGGTCATTTTGCAGGGCTCTGGCAGTGCCCCTCCTGTTCCTCCTTGCACAAAGGCGGAGGTAGCGGTCCTGCTGCTGGGTTGTTGGCCTCCTCCACGTCTCCTGATGTACTGGCCTGTCTCCTGGTAGTGCCTCCATGCTCTGGACACTACGCTGACGGACACAGCAAACCTTCTTGCCACAGCTCGCATTGATGTGCCATCCTGGATAAGCTGCACTACCTGAGCCACTTGTGTGGGTTGTTTTGGTCACTTTTGAATGCTGGCGGTGCTTTCACTCTAGTGGTAGTATGAGACGGAGTGTCTCATACTACCACTAGAGTGAAAGCACCGCCAGCATTCAAAAGTGACCAAAACATCAGCCAGGAAGCATAGGAACTGAGAAGTGGTCACCACCTGCAGAACCACTCCTTTATTGGGGGTGTCTTGCTAATTGCCTATAATTTCCACCTGTTGTCTATCCCATTTGCACAACAGCATGTGAAATTGATTGTCACTCAGTGTTGCTTCCTAAGTGGACAGTGTGATTGACTTGGAGTTACATTGTGGTGTTTAAGTGTTCCCTTTATTTTTTTGAGCAGTGTATTATATTTTTCCTCATTTCCCTGGTTCTTTTCTGGCCCTTTGTTTACCTTCAATAAAAACAATCTCTGCCCCTCCCCCTGCTCTGCAAAGGGAGTGAATACAAGAGCTGCCCTGAGTGACATGTCTGCCTGCTGGGAGAATCAGCAGCATGTTGTATTCACTCCCTTAGCAGTGTCATTGTACAGCTGGGACTTGTAGTCCTACAGATACAAGAGCTGCCCTGAGTGCTGGGAGAATCAACAGCAACTTGAATGTGTGGAACTACATGTTCCAGCTGTATGACACTGCTAATACACACAGGATCTTCCCCCTACTTTCTTGTGCAATGCTCTCTAGTCTGTCAGCTCGTGTGCCCAGAATTGTCACTGCAGCTACCCAGTCTGTGCAGCTGAAGGGGTTAAGAATCCTAGGAGAGAGCAGATGGCAGTGAAGGGGGTGTGGCCAGCACAGTGACTTCTTGTTTACAGGCTTGTAAACAAACTTTATCAGAGCAGGGAGAGAAGCTGATATCACAGGTCATGTGACCCTCAGTCAAATCTGAGAAACCAGCCACTGGAGATAGTGAGTTAATTGGAAAGCTGTTACATTTGCCTAGTTACATAGAACAAAAAAATAACTGACAACCCCTTTAATGGTGGGTTCTATATCAGAGCTGGCTCCAGTATGGCACTGACCTCCTTCTCAACAGGTGTTGAAGAGCACTCCATAGTGTGCTGCTTGTTCAGTATCCATTGCTGGGAGACTTGTGGTTGGTGCCGATGTGCGGGCGAACTTTTGCAGCCATCTCCAGACATTTTAGCGGCGTGCACGGCGCCATGTTGCTTAAGCGGCTTGGAGAGACCACACTCCTTCTCCTTAGCTTTCTGGCGCGTCATAGGGCCGTCAAAGGGTGCTAGACAGCGGGGGAATCCGGTCCATACAAGCTGCCTCCAAGGTGTTTGGCGATGTAGCGGGCAAACAGAGTATTTTAAGGTGACTTGGCCAGGAGCTCCACAGCATGCGTCTGCCTACATGCCTGCTCAGGCCATGCTCCCCGGGAGTTTTAGTTTTAAAACTGCTGGAGAGCCGCAGGTTGGCCCTCCCTGAATAATGGAATTATAAATCAGTATAATCCCCTTTAAGAACAGCTCGGGCAAGATGGCTGCCTCCATAAACATGTTCAGGAAATGGAATAAAAAAAAACCTTTTTTCAGATTACAGATTATTAGTTATCTGATTTTAACTGGCAGATAAAAATTTGGGTGACTTATTTCCCTTAACCGCTTTACGTCCGCCCATAGGATATAAACGTCCTATGGGTGGACGTCTATTTCTGAAAGCACGTTTTAGAACGTCCTTTCAGAAATGGCAGCTGCATGCTAATCGTGCAGCTGCTGATCGGGTTACCCGCTGTCAGTGACAGCAGGGCAACCCTTAGACAAGGCAGGGACAGTGCCCAGGTGTCCCTGCCTTCTAGATCGCTGCAGACACAGCGCTCACCGAGCGCTGTGTCTGCAGAGAGGGAAACGCTGTGCGCTTCCTGTTCCGGCCCGGCGGTCATGTGACCGGAGAGTGCAGGGGCTGTGTGAGGTCTCTCAGAGACCTCGATCAGCCCTGCTGTGAGGCTGTACAGCGCTGGTCTTGTATGACCTTATGGGGGACGAAAAGTGTAAAATAAAAAATAAAAGGTTAAAAATAAAAAAAAGTTTCACATGTAAGGAATGAAAAAAAGTTAAATAGAAAAAATAAAAAGTATACATATTGGGTATTGCCGCGTCCGTAAAAACCAGCTCTATAAAAATATCACATGACCTAACCCCTCAGGTGAACACCGTAAAAAAAACAAAAAAAAAAAACTGTCAAAACAAGCAATTTTTGTCACCTTGCATCACAAAAGGTGCAACACCAAGTGATCAAAAACACGTATGTCCCACAAAATAGTACCAATAAAACCGTCACCTCATCCTGCAAATAATGAGCCCCTACATAAGAAAATCTCTAAAAAAATAAAAAAAACTATAGCTCTCAGAACATGGACACATTAAAACATAATTTTTTTTGTTTCAAAAATGCTATTGTGTAAAACTTTAATAAATGAGAAAAAGTATACATATTAGGTATTGCCACGTCCGTAACGATCTGCTCTATAAAAATGTCACTTGACTGAACCCCTCAGGTGAACGCTGTAAAAAGAAATAAATAGAAACTGTGCTAAAACAACCAATTTTTTTGGTCACCTTGCCCCATGAAGTGTTATAATGAATGATCAAAAAATCATATGTACCCAAAAATAGTACTAATAAAACTGGCACCTTATCCCCTAGTTTCCAAAATGGGGTCACTTCTTGGGAGTTTCTACTGTAAGGGTGCATCAGGGGGCTTCAAATGGGACATGGCATCTAAAAACCATGTGGCGCTCCTTTTCTTCTGCGCCCTGCCGTGTGCCCATACAGCAGTTTATGACCACATGTGGGGTGTTTCTGTAAACCGCAGAATCTGGGTAATAAATATTGAGTTTTGTTTGGCTGTTAACCATCGATGTGTTAAAGAAAAAAATTGATTAAAATGGAAAATCTGCCAAAAAAGTGAAATTTAAAAATTTGATCTCCATTTTCCTTTAATTCTTGTGGAACGCCTAAAGGGTTAACAAAGTTTGTAAAATCGGTTTTGAATACCTTGAGGGGTGTAGTTTCTACAATGGGGTCATTTATGGGGGTATCCACTATGTAGGCCCCACAAAGTGACTTCAGACCTGAACTGGTCCTTATAAAGTGGGTTTTGGCAATTTTCTTATAAATTTGAAGAATTGCTTCTAAACTTCTAAGCCTTCTAACGTCCTAAAAAAATAAAATGACATTTCCAAAATGATGCCAACATAAAGTAGACATATGGGGAATGTTAAATAAAAAATATTTTGAGGTATCACTTTCTGTTTTAAAAGCAGAGAAATTGAAATTTAGAAAATTGCGAATTTTTCAAATTTTCTGGTAAATTTGGGATTTTTTTTCATAAATAAAGGTGAAATATTTTGACTCAAATTTATGATTATCATAAAGTACAATGTGTCACGAGAAAACAATCTCTGAATGACTTGGATAAATAAAGGCGTTCCAAAGTTATTACCACATAAAGTGAGATGTCAGTTTTGCAAAATTTGGCCTGGTCAGGAAGGGGGCAAATGGCCCAGATGGCAAGTGGTTAAAGGGGTATTCCGGGTTTAGAATGCGCACTACTGCGCTATTCATCTCAATGTAACCTGGCAGTAGCAGAGTGCTTGTACTTGGCTGTGGTCAGCAGTCTTTTATAGTGATGAATGGAGCAGCATTGCACATGCTCAACTGCTGCACCTCTCACTTTGTGGGCCCTGCGGGGTACAGAGCCGCCATTCTTACAACTGGCAGTGGTCCCCACCAATCTAACATGAAGTTACTGGAATAGCCCTTTTAATGTGTAAAAATTATACAGTAAAATGGTATTCATAAATGCCCATGGGCTTTACATCCGCCATGATGCCAAGCACTTGTCGACACTGGTACTTGCTCTTTCAACCAATCCTAAAAGGCGATGAATAAATGCAAAGTTTATTTATTAATAACTATAAAAAAATTAATTACTATGTATAAATATATCAGGGGGCAGTACAGATCTTTCCCATCGATTTATCCCCAGAACTGATGAGGAGACATCCTCTGCGTCTGGAGGAAAGGTTTGTACACCCAGGCAGAGTATTCTTTACTGTAAGAGCAGTGTTACTATGGAACTGAAATATTACAAGTTATAATAACTCAATTACTGGGGGTGTGATGCTTATCCAGATTTGGAAAGGATTTTTTTTATTTTATATAATTTTTTTTTTCTAAGTCAGTTTCTTCCGCATAGGGGTGTTTCCCTCTATATCAGCGTTGAAGTATAATGGGCAAGATGGACTTATGTCTGGTTTTAGCCTAACAAACTGTTCTGCTTGCCTAACTGTATTTTAAAGGGTGTTTTTTCAGGAGTAAAATATTAATGTCCTTGCCTCAGGATAGGCTGTCGGTATCTGATCAGCTTTTTAGGTAGCCGCAACGCTCTGCAACCTCTTCCTGGGCCACTGAGGTAATGTTCATTGGTCACATGGCCTAGGCGCAGCTCAGCCCTGTCCGCAGCTGCTATACATTGTACAGCGCTGTGCATGATGTAAGGAGGCTGCAGCACTCATCCTGCAAACAGCTGATCGTCAGGGGTCCAGGAGTCAGACCCCCAGCAAACTGACCGAGTATAGGTCATCAATATTGTGCTCCCAGAAATCTCCTTTAGGCACATGCTCACAACCATATATATATTTTGCTGTCCACAAAACATGGATCTGCAAAAACACAGATGACATGCATTCCATATTTTGCGGAACGGAACAGTACTATCCTTGTCCATAATGCGGACAATAATAGGACATGATATATATTATATAATATTTTGTGCGGACGCATTGAAATGAATGGTTCTGCAAAAAAAACTCGAACGGCCACAGAAAGAATGCGTTTATGTGCATGAGCCATTAAAGTGCTCATACACATTTGGGAGTTTTTGCTTTTGTCCTGGTTGCAGTTTTTGGTCTGGTGTCTGGCAGTAGAAAACTTACAATATATAGTAAGGCCACATGCATGGGGCCAAATTACATCTTGTATTTTGTATACAACCATAATAGGGTCCTGTTCTATTGCATGGGGGTCTCTACTGTGCTCCAATTTTAGAGTGGGATTCCTCATGACGCTTACTGGATCTGTACATGTGGCTCTATATACTAATGAGCCTTATGGCCTTGGGGACATGGCACTACACATTGACCGTTTGTACCTTTCCCAGTACCCTGGGCATAAAGGTTTTTTGACAGCCCCCCCCCCTTGCTAGATACAGTTAATAAGTTACATCATTCATATACATTACATTATCTCCTGTTACTTTCTTTTTAGGGTAAAGCGGTGAAAAAAAAATCTTGCACTCGTCCCCAGCCTTTCAACTTTTCTCAGAGGAGAGATCGGTCTCAAGTAACTACAGATATAGGACACTCTGGGAATCCTCCAGAAAGTTACAGAAGAAGGGATCCATTAGCGGAGGTCACTGTTACTCAGAAAAATCAAGAGTCCAAGGATGCTGACGGCAAAGGTAATTAGAATCGCTCGTTCATTGACTAGTGGCAGAAATGTATAGCATCTGTTATTAATAATTGTGTTTTTTTTTTTGTTTTTTTTTCCTAGGTGGCTCTGAGGAGTTTAAAGCCGATCCAGCAGCCTTGGACAGTATTCTGTCTAATGTTGGGGTACCAGTTGCTACTGGTAAAGTAAGCTTGGCTCAGAGGGTGCCCATGAGAGTGTCATCAATTGCTCAATCAACCAATAGCTGCAAAAACATGGTAAATGTGAATAGATATGTCTGCTTTATTTGGCTGCACATTGTTTTACCCACATGGCAAGGCATTTTATTGAAGGCCTTTACCAAGCTATGTAATGTTAAAGGGGTTGTCTGAGTGCTCTGGAAAGGTCATTAAAGGGGTATTATGGTTACGTTATGCCTTATCCACATGATAGGAGAAAACTGAGATTGTGGGTGTCCTACCGCTGGGACCCCAACTGATCATGAAAATGGGAGCCTCTTATCCCACGGCAGCCCCCTGGAATTACCAGAGCGGCCAGTTGGGCATGCCTATGGCCGCTCCATTCATCTCTGGGAATTCCGGAGATAGTGGAGTACTTTACTCTATCTCTGAAACTCCCCTAGAACTGAATAGCGGGCCACATGCATGTGTGAGTGGCGGCTCCGTTCTTTTCAGAGGGGAGGCAGGAGGTACGGGGCCACCGTTCTCGTAATCAATAGGGGGTCCCAGCGGTAAGACCCCCCACCAATCTGATAGCTATACTTCTATCCTGTGGGGGTCACACTCGTGGCTCCCCAACCAATCGTTTCTTTGAAGAGATTGCAGTTCTTTGGTGGTCTTCCTGACCTGTGACGTCATGTAACCTAGATGAAACCCAGTCACACAAGTAAATGGGGCTAAGCTGCAATGCCAAGTACTTGGTAATCTGTGAGGAACCTCCTCAATCAGCTGATCGGCAGGGGGTTGGGAATCTGGCCCCTGCCGATCTGATTATTCTATCCTGAGGATAGGTCACAGAATCTCAAAGCACCTTTTAAAGGTTTGACTTGTTGGACTAATACACCATAAATTTTTCACGAGACAAATCTGTTGAGGATGAGAAGAGAATCTATAACCTAGGTAGATCCCATAGACCAGGAACTACTGATTGTGAACCACTCAAAGGCCACAGGTTTATCAGTAGATCCTGATCTATGGGGTTCACAATGTCCTACAATAGTGATTCCAGCTTTCTGAACAACTAGTCTTTTCATGGTGGTTCTGAAAGACTCCATGACAATTTGACCAGAGCTTTTCCTTGATCTCTATCTGCTGCAAATCTCTTCCTAGGCACAAACAAGTTATATGTATTACTGTGTTAGAAGGACTGCGTGTGACAATGACTGAAAAAGTCTAAGATCATATTTTTCAGATCTGTGTTGTGGTCTGTCTAGCACAGTCTATAGTGTCATGTAAAAAAAATGGTGAACGGCACAGAGGTCGAAATCTATCATTATGAATAACAGATTCCACGTATAGGACTAGCCTTAGTTCAGCTATGAGGATTTACCGCTGACCTTCTTATTTCTTCTTCCTTCTTCCTCCTTTCTTCTTCCCTTTTTTTTTGTAATATATATTTGCGAAAAATAAGAAATTCCCCATGTGAGTCATTGTTTCTTGTGCTGTGGGACCTAAACCTTTTCGCTTTTGTATTTTATCTTGAAAGATCTTTGTAACCTCTATTACAGTAGGTCTCTACCTTTCTAAAGTTGGCTACTGCTGATCTAGAAGATGCTCTTTAAAAGTGATCGGTGCACATGGCACAAATTGGGCTGGGAGGTACCAGATTATAGTACAGCACCTGCCACCTCAAGACATATATATCTTTTAGTAATTGCTTGCATCCCCCCTGTAACAATTCTGGTGCATCTTTTCTTTTTTCTGTGCGGTACCATTCCTTTATTACTCCTTCTTGAAGTTATGAATGAATTTTTAGCAGTTTGCTTTAATGGTCCAGATGGGTGTTACCAGTTGGGGTTGTCCATGCACAATCTGACGCAGGCAGCACTGATTGGATTATGTCAGACTGTGCAAGGACACCACTGGTAGCACCCATCTAGATTTGCTAGTATAAATAATTAAAGGAATGGCACATCATGGAGTCATGAGAATATATACCGTACTCCAGAAACAATAGGTTCCCTTTTTTTTTTTTTTTTTATGTAGATAAGTATATTTTGATGCCCGGGATGCACTGCTAATAGCCCCTGATCTTTTTCTTTCTTTAATTTAGCTTTCTTTTTTTTCTCCATGTCTTGTGTGTACTGACAATGGACAAAAATTAAAGGGGTTTTCCAGGGCTTGGGTACTGATGAGCTATCCTCTTGGTAGGTAATCAATATTAGGTTGACCACCTGGCACCCCATTGATCAGATGCCGGAAGCTATACAATAGACAGATGCAGAAGGCTCCATCCGCTTTCTATTTGCCAGCATACTACATCCCAGCTCCCGTTCACTTGAATGGTTGCTGAGGCACTGCCAACACAGTGGATGGGGTCTGGCTGCCCAAATGGATGATTGTTATGGTTGTGGGGTGCTGGAAATCGGACCCTCACTCATCTCCTATTGGTCAATATCAATTAGTCCTGGAAAACTCTATTATCTAATATATATTATACACTGTCTTGCATTTTTATTTGTGTTTCTTATTGTGTTTATTTTTTTCTTTTGAAGATGGTTAGAAGTTCAATGTATGCTGTACTAAGAAGCCAGTCGGCATCCTCCAATTTAGACAGGATGTCTTGTTTCTCCAAGATGCAGACTAAAGGTATAATGCCAGCACTGTCTTTTTAAAATAACTATAGCTTTTTGGTGTCTTAACTGACCCCATTCATGTTTTTTCACTTGGTAATAGTTTTGGAACGGAGCTCCTGAATATGGATATTGAGCACTACGGCTGCATGCTTTTCTGCACCTGTAGAGGGTGGCATAAAAACATTGAAAAGTCAGAATTTGGTTAATCATATATTATTTTTTTTTGCCTCTACCTCCATGAAAGCACTTGCGCTGAGATGACGACAAGAAGAATAAATTTGACCCTCCTCTCGCTCCTCCTCAGTGTCACCCTGTCCCTTTCAGGTGGGAAGAGGTTCTCCTAGTTCCACAAGCATTTGCTGTGGCTCCGTTCATGTGAAGGCGGACAGGTTTGGTGTTTGCCTACCATTTGTGAGGATGACAGGAGGAAGCTTGTAGTGCGCCTTCCTGGAGGTTAACTGTGGTGGTGACTTCAGGATGCCCAGACCTGAATGCTGGTGTTACGGAGTCTCCTCTTCAGCCCACCATTGCTTTAGGCAGTGGGTGGTGCATGGTGACCGGACACTCATGGACTCCTTCCGGTCTTCTCAAACTGCCACCTTTTGATATGTCTGGATGACTTCAAAGGGGGGCTTGAGCGGAGTAGCTGTGTGAGTACTTGGTGCATGCATGGCTTTGGCTTTCAGATTTGGTCCTAAGAATCAAAGTGGATTTGGTAATAAACATGAAGGGGGTCAATGTATGTAAGCCTAGAAACTGCTTGGGCCTGTGGAACTGAGTCATTGTTCAGTAAATGTTAGTTGGGTTTACAGACTATTGTGAACCTTTACTGTGTTTTTACTCCTTTCCTGTGTAGTAGGGTGACGGGCAGTTCGTAGTAAACTATAGTCATCAAAAACGGGAGGATGTATCTAATCCAGGACTGTTGTGGGATGCTTGAGGTGAGCAGTTTTTATTCTGGGGATCACCATATGAGTTGGGCTGCTGATAAGGAATAGAACTGAATGAGGGAGGAAATAATTATTCCTCCCCCTTCCAGTTTACATCAGCCTATGTAATCAGGCCAATGGATGTGTTCTTGTGCTATGGCGCTTGCTCTGGCCGCACATCAGTCAGTGTAATATAGCCTTTAGACCTAACATGGGACCACACCCATGCCGTTAAGGGCTCATGCACATGACCGTTGGATGTTTTGCAGTCTGCAAATTGAGGATATGCAAAACGTGGATACTGGCCATGTGCGTTCTGCCCCTAATAGAACCGTCCTATTGTCCATAATGTGGTTCCGCAAACGAAAGGGACAAATGAAGAAAAATCATGTGTGCATGAGCCCTAAGGGTGCATTTCCTTGCTCTGAAGATTGGTTAGACTAGGGATCAGCACCCTTCAGCAATCCATCTGTGGTGAAACTATGACTCCCAGCATGCGTACTTCCTTAGCGGTTTTCAGACCTCCCATAAAAGTGATTGGAGCATGCTGGGAGTTGTAGTTTCACCACATCTGGAGTGCTGAAGGTTTCTGACCACTAGGTTAGACCTTTCTTGGCTTTTCCCCAGTGTCTACTTGGCTATGGGATGTTTGTATGACATGGTTAAGTTTTTGTTTAATGTGGTAGCCTGTTATTCTTGGACATGTGATTTAGTTTGGCACTGTCTGCCTCCTGGCTTGCCTGGTCATGGCTTGGGTGGCTGACGCACAGATTGGTAATGTTGCTTCTCATGTCAGAAGCAGTAAGCCATACAAATGTAATGCTTGCTGCTGGTGTGATTTGGTCAAAAATGCTAATCTGCCCAAATTGTATTCTGAGAGGTATGGTAATAAATGCCTTGGCTCATGCGTAGAATTCTGCTGGGGTTCGGAGGGGAGAGGGAAATTGCACTCTGTTCTGCCAGAAGGGTCTTTCTACCTGGGCCGTGTCGGCTTCTTCGGCTGAGCATGTTTCCACGGAACAGATTTGTAAGGCTGCATCTGATATATTTCATACATAACACTTATGTCTACTACATTTTGTTATTGGATAGTCATGAATGTGAAGCAGGATTTCTTTTAGTGAAAAGGTCTTGCAAGCTGTGGTCCCACCCTAGATGATTTTAATCTGGTAGACGTCCGCATATTGCCGTCGTGGAGGACTACAGGGGAAAAACTGGATTACACTTACCAGTAATTCCCTTTTCAGGAGTCCTTCACAATGGCATGGCCTATATCCCACCCTAAAAAATTACAAAATGTGAAAATAAAAAAAAAATTGGGTTAGGTGTGTGGTACTGTGGGCTCTCGTAAGCTGTCCTGTTCCATTAAGACACTGAGGAGTGTCAAATGTATTCTCCCTGTCGCTATCTGCTTGAAGGAGGGTCATCTCAACACAAGTGCGGTTGTGGAGGACTCCTGAAAGGAGTTACCGGTAAGTGCAATTTTATTTTTTTCTAACATTTAAAGGGAATATCTCAAGTGTTTAGTTTTAGTTCCCTTTATTAGATTTAAAAGGGTTTTATAAAATTTAAATACTGATGCCCTATCCTCTGGATAGGCTAAGTATTTGATCAGTGGGGGACCGACAACTGGGACCCCCGTCGATCAGATGTTTGAGAAGGAAATGTTTTTCTCTGTGCTCACCAGGTAGCACCATACATTGTAAAGCGCCTGTGCTTGGTATTGCAACTCGGCCCCATTCACTTCAATGGGGCTGAGCTATGCCTAGGCCATGTGACCAATAAACATGTCACTCGGCCTAGGAAAAGCTGAGAGAAGGCCACGGCAGTACTGTGAGTGCCTTCTCAAACAGCTAATCGGCACGGGGGTCCCTCACCAGACCCCTTTAAGTCTGTAGAAGGGAAATTATGTGTTTGTTCTAATTTTATAATGGCTGTGGGCAGTAGGATTTAAAGGCTGTGGACACCTTTTGCGCTGATTCTTCATAGTTGCTTCCTAAATGAAAAACTAAATTACTAAAAATTGTCTACAGTTTTCTGCAAAGTGTGTGGAAGCTCCTCATCTAGCTGCTGCTGAATCTGGCATAAATCTGTTAGAACTGTGTTTCTGACGCCAGCTTACAGCACTGGGGCTACTGCAGATCAGCAGGGTTAAAGGATGTTGGACAACCACCGGCCACATGTTGATGGCCTACCCTGAAGACAGACCATCAATAGTAAAATCCTGGATAACCCTTCAAAAGGTTATTCCAGCAAAATAAATTAAAGACTTGCAGTGGGATTTTGTCGTTAACAAATATACTAGCATATACTCGTCTCCCTGATCCCCCACCATTGCCATTCTAAACCCTGTATTACATTGCAGAATCTAGCAGGAGATTGTCAGGCGAGAAGCACTCCTTCCTGGCAATTGCCTGCTTGTTAGTGGAGGTGACCGCTGCTATTATATGCAGCAATCTCCTCCACAGCATGGGGATGAGTGATCGCTATGCCATCGCTCGTCCCCATGCTGTCTAGTTGTTTGCCGGTAGCAGATCGCTATTAGATAGGTCTGCCGCCAGCAACCAAGGATTTTTAAGCAAGCTGAAAGATTCCGATTGCCCGATGAAACGCTCGTGCTGGGGTCCTTGTTGCACTCGTTCTGCTCCTACCTTGTCAGAACAGGAGCAGAAAGTGCAGCACTACGAGGACCCCGGCAGATGTGGGCGATTGGGGAGGCGAGTGTAAGCTGGTTCATTTTCTGCAATTTTAGGATTTATATTTTGCAGGAATACCTCTTTAAATGTCATAAATCACTTGCGTACAGCCCCCCTCTTCTGAAGGCCATGGAGTGACAAGAAAATGCATGCATCTTCCTTATCGGTGTCTTTAGTATATTGTATGGTGTAATTATCTTATCTGGGCCTCCAGCAGTATGGCAGAGCTGTCGTTTAACCCTTTAGCTGCCATAAGTGTTTGGACATCTTGCACCTCTGGTAGCCGGGACTGTTTTTGACATGTGCAAGTTAAACCTAAATTATGAAATCAAATCGTACAAGCCCCCACCCCAATACTCGTATATTTTCTGAATGTAAGACATCCTCCACCTTGTCAAAATGCTGCTCAGCACGTTATACACGCAGAGACCTTCATGAAATTTTGCATCATAATTTTTATTTATAGAATTTGCATAAAAGTTTATTAATGGATGAAAATAACTACAAATAAAAGCTCAACATGTGCATATCTCCATAAAATCACATTTATTGAATTTTTTTATTTCTTCCCTCCCCTTGATTTGCCCCCTCCATGGTGGCACTATAACCCCCGCTCTGTTCTGGCATCTAAAATGCTAATGGTAAAGATACAGGGAGGAGGAGACCTCGGCTCTCCTTCTCCCTGCCTGGACACTGTCCAATCGCTGTGTACATGGTACTCGCTTACATGGCCTTTTCTTGTAAGTTATACCAGATCTTATGAGAACAGCTTGTCTTTTCCCCGACTGTAAAGTGGTCCAATGCGTTTAGACAGCGTCACAGCCAGGGAGAAGGAAACTCCCTCTGAGGAGAGCTCTCCTCCTCCCTGTACCTTTGCCACTTGTTGGCATTATTAGGCACCAGAAGGGGGGGGGGGGGGGGGGCTTAGTGCTGCAACGCAGGGGACAAAGCAAACCAATGGCATCTGCTGGAGGAGGACTACAGTTGAAGGTATTAGTTTTAGAAAACAATCCGCTGAGGTCTTCTTTAAAGGGAATCTGTCACCTGCTTTTACCATTTTAAGCTGGCACCATCGCTATGTTGACTAAAGTACCTTATTTCCAGCAGTTTTCTTTTTACTTTATTTCGTTTTGTAGTTTTGATATAAAAGCGCTTTTTCTGTTATGCTAATTAGGGTCCAAGGAGCCCAGAGGGTTTTTTTTTCTTAACTCTCCGGAGCCCAGTGACGCCCCCCTTAATTAGAATTCTAAGGACGACTCCTGATCATCAAATAACCTCCCACAGCCCTGGCAAACGGTTCCGCCCCCTCCCCACGTCATAGTCTACCTTATAGAAATGCCCCGTCCTTCCTGTCTGCGGCCAGAAAACTCGCGCAGGCGCAGTACTGCCAGCGGCCTGCGCAATCATCAACCTCCTGAGGGCAACAGCCTCAAAAGTCTCACTGGGCATGCGCCGAGCCCAGTGATGTGACCTGAGCGCTGTTGCCCTCAGGAGGTTGATGATCGCGCAGGCCGCTGGCAGTACTGTGCCTGCGAGTTTTCTGGCCGCAGACAGGAAGGACGGGGCATTTCTATAAGGTAGACTATGACGTGGGGAGGGGGTGGAACCGTTTGCCGGGGCTGTGGGAGGTTATTTGATCAGGAGGCGTCCTTGGAATTCAAATTAAGGCGGGCTGGGCACTGCAGGGGGGCGTCACTGGGCTCCGGAGAGAAAAAAAACACCCTCTGGGCTCCTTGGACCCTAATTAGCATAACATAAAAAGCACTTTTATATCAAAACTACAAAACGAAATAAAGTAAAAAGAAGACTGCTGGAAATAAGGGACTTTAGTCAACATAGCGATGGTGCCAGCTTAAAATGGTAAAAGCAGGTGACAGATTCCCTTTAAGCTGATGATAAAAAAAATAAAAATAAAAACTATAAAATTAAAGGGATTGCACTCCTTAAAAAGTGAACCCCCAAAACCTATGTTTTTCCTAAAATACAGACTGATTGCAGTTGCCTTGACGGACTGTTGATAACTGTGTCCACCTTCATGTAACTGACAAACAGGAATTGCTTACTTACATGATTACACAGGTTGAAAAAAAGACTTGGGTCCATCAACTTGAACCTTTTTTTAAAAAAAAAGCATCAAAACAAACCTTGCCCCTAAAATTCACATTTTAAGCAGAGGTTTACCCACAAAACCAATGTAAAAATATCAGTGTGCCAAAGCTCAAATATACCAGAAGTGCATGGCTCAACAAGAGCCTGTACTCTTAAAACGTGAAAAACGACTGCCATGTTGCCAAAATCAAAATTTTCTGAGTACACTGCATACAGAGTTATTAAACGGGAACCTAACACCTCTACTATGCTGCCCTCGCTGTGGGCAGCGTGATATATTGACGGACCAGAATTCAGCAGGCTGTCACTTCTGGGCTAGAATTCAATACTTACAGTTCTAACAGGACAATCCCCGCCGCGAGCTCCAGCGCTGCAATGGGGAGGAGTCCGATGAGAGTTGTAGGCCTGAACTCCCCCAGCCTCCAGCCTGTGACTGGCAGGGGTTTTCTTGTTGCGCATAGGAAAGAAACTTGCCAGTCTGGGGCAGGAAGCTGAGGAGAGCGGGCTTCAAGTCTCATTGGACTAGTCTCTCTCTCGCAGTACTGTAAAAGTAGCCAATACTAGCCCAGAAGTGACAGCCCGCTGAAATCGGCAGGCTGTCGCTATGCTATGCTGCCCGCAGCAAGGTAGAGGTGACTGATTCCCTTTTATATAAATGAAATATAATCTGCAAAACTGTAAGATGTGAGCAGTTCATACATGACACACATCTACATTTAATGCTGTTTGTTAAAGAAATGCATAAACCGCAGCAATGTAGAAACTTTTTCTTGGCAGTATTGTAAATTAAATGGTGTATAATTTTCCATCCCTGATACAAACATTAAAGGGGTTTTCCAGGTTCAGCGCTGAACCTGGACATACCTATAATTTCACCCAGGCAGCCCCACTGACGAGAGCATTAGGCTTTTTTATTTACCATAAAACACCGCTAGGTGGAAGCTTCCGCCCAGCAGTGTATTCGGTAATATCACTGGCTCTGATGGGCTGGCTTTAGTGCTGCCCTAGCCGTTTTACTGGCTAGGGCAGCGCTGAAGCCTGCCCGTCAGTGGTGGTGACTTCATCGGGCATACTGCTAGGCAGAAGCCTCTGCCTGGCAGCCCTAAGCAGAGCCCTGTACGTCACTGGATCACCTGAAAATGCCTTTGTCCTGCTCCAATGTTCAAGTCAGGGGGGCTGCCTGGATGAAAATGGGGATATGTCCGGGTTCAGCTCTGAACCAGGACAACCCCTTTTAACGAAGGCCTCTTTCAGCCAGGTATAATATGGGTCTTTATAGTTCCAGTATTATAAAATATCTGAACCGCCTGTAGTTCATCAGAAAATGTGCTGTGGCCTTCTCACAGCTTTCCCTAGGCCATTGACTACTTGTTCAACAGTCACGTGCCCTGGATGCTGCTTGGCCACATAGAAGTGAATGGGGCAATACGTGATAACAAGTACAGCCACTATACAATGTATGGCGCTGGTTGTTCTTGGTAAGCACGGAACAAGAGCGCTTTCTTAAACAGCGGATTGGTTGGGGTCCTGGGTTTCAGACCCCCACCCATCAGATACTGATGTATCCAGAGGTTAGGTCATCAGTTAGTCTCGGAAAACCCCTTTTAAAGCTTAGCTTATCTGCTTGAAAACTAGATTTGGGTTACAGCTCTAGCTGCTGCACAGTTTGAGATCCAGCTATGAATGACATCCGATACGCCCTTGGCAGGGAAAGGGTTAGCTCTCTGACCACTAGCTTGCCAGTCAAATTCAGGCAAGCTTCAGAATATAGGAATTCTCATTGTTTGATGTGAGAATCTCAGTATTTTATTTTTCAAATAGACCTACTTTAAAAAAAAAAAAGTTATAAACATCTTTACTGGATTTTCATATTCTACATTCTCTCATCTGTACCATGTATAAGGTCTCTTTATTTTCTCTTTCCTACTTTAGCGACTGATCAAAAACCAGTGTTTAATCAAAATCCGCTTTTGAAGAGCTGTGTCCCTGACAGTTGCTTGGAGGGATTTGTAGCTTCCAACCTGGGTGATAAGCTCCAGTCACAGGTTAGCAGTAAGTCTAACATCTCATTGTTAAAAATATCTGGAAATATGAAATTACATGGTTGGTTTTTTTTTTTGTCTTTTTATAATGGTTTGTGTAGGAGAATCCAGTATTACAGCAGATGAATCAAGCTTCCCACACACAAGTCTCCAGTGTGACTTCACTACCTCTCAAGAGTCAGGAGGTCACCACTGTGAAGTCCACTTCAGTGCCTCCAGTCACTGAAGATGCAGAAGGCTCTGTATTGCCAGAGGAGAAGTATGTATTTTAGTTTACAGGATTTTTTAATTTTTTTTTTTTTTTTTTGTGGAAACTGCATGACATGCAGACCTAGAGCTTCTGCTGTTTTTGGAAAGGGCCATTTGTCAGTGTAGGGGGAGGGGAGAAACACAAGAATGACAAGAGAAGGAAAATGACCAGGAATTAGGCCTCAAGGCTAGGGAAAGGAAAATAGTTACCACCTACAGATACCCTAAACCTAGCCCTGACTCCTGTCAATATGAATAGACCCTGAAGGTGGGAATATTCATACACTGGAAACCTAGACCCTAGAAACCCTGAAAATCCCTAGGATTAGTAACTGGGTCTGAGACTACTGGTTCCTTCCCAGATGAACGAACCAGCATTTTCCTGAGGCCTAGTAAAAACAAGCAAATGGGAGCAACAAAATACCAAGAGAAGTACACTCCAATAGAAAATGGATGAGCAGGAACTGATAACACACCAGCTCTTCCAACTCCAGGCAGAGAATATCAACCGCATGGTATGAAGTGAGTCAAGACTAAATAGAGAGCAGTGATGACCACCAGCTGCACCTGGTATAAGAGGTGTGGTCATTACTAACACTGCAATAAGTGAAAGCAGAGAGACACTCAGATCTTTTGGGTTGACCAATGCTCCTGTGGTTTTTCAACATTTCACCAATGACCTCTTTAATCATGTAGTGGGCTGGTTTCTTGTGGTGTATCTGGATGATATTCTAATTTATTCTCCTGACATGGAGACTCATCAGGATCACGTGAGAAAAGTGTTACAGATCCTAAGAGAATAAACTGTATGCCAAGATGGAGAAGTGTGTATTTGCAGTTCCAGATGTGCAATTCCTGGGTTACCTACTCATCTTCAGGTTTTCTTATGGATCCTGAAGAGGTCCGTGCTGTGTTGGACTTGGATCAACACGCAAATCTGAAAGCGCTTATGTGATTTTTGGGGTTCACTAACTACCGTAAACTTTTTTTTTTTTTTTTTTAAAACAATTTTTATTTCGGAAAAGAATAGGCAGTATACAGATACAAAAAAAGAAAATTGCAATGAATATTCATGCACGCAGGCATGTGTACATTATACATTTCGTCATGCAAGATCATAAACATGTTAGACAGCAGCAGTTCATTAGCATATGCCTTTTCTGAATTTTTTATTTTTATCCCCCCCTAAACAAATCCTCCCCCGCCCTCCCAACTGTTTCCCAACTCCCAATGCCATGATAATATTTCAAATTGAGACTTCCGGACAAAGCACTTCATATTCGTATGCAATAAGCGTATCACATATTAATATTTTCTCCCTCTAGACCACCTCTAATTTATCTAATGTACCCTTCAGTTTCCCTTCGAGATACCACCTAGTATGTATGAAAGGCATAACAACTTCCGTTATTTCTGCTGATGTCAATGAATGAACAATAAATCTTCCCCAGGTGTGAAAAAACTGTTTTGCAGACTTCTCTTTGCTACGCTCTACATCTAGCCTATCCAAATACATGACATACTTCATCACCCCCAATGCTTCTTGGAAAGTAGGAACTGTGGGATATATCCAGTGTCTGAGTATGGTCTTTACCACTGCTAAGAGGAACAAGTAATTATTTACCCTTTAATATGGGTAGAATGGGATATTTCTCCCTTTTCGTCCAGTGGTATATAGTGAAAAATGCAATGCATAGGTGACAGTTGTGGTCTTATTCCCCATACCTGCTGGATATACTCGACAGCTTCCTCCCACAAGGACTTCAAATTGGGACAATGCCATAGCCCATGTAGTAAGTTAGCCTTTTGCTGTAAACATTTAGGGCACCATCTCAAATAATGCGCAGGCGCGTCTCTATAAGATAGGTCAAAGGCGTACGTAGCTTTATGAAGGATCCTAAAATGCATCTCCCTCCATGTTTCACTTGCAATCGCCTGTTTCACTTTCTCCATCCCTTCCCTCAATTTAGGAGTGACTGTGTCTTCCCCTAGTTCTTCTTCCCACCTCTTATACATTTTGTCTCCTAATGGGGTAGAAAGAATATTCTGCATTCTCCTATACAGGTCAGATAATGAGTAATCTTGGGTTCCCACCAGGGCCCCAAACCAGTTCAGTCTCTCAGGGTCTCCTAGTTTTACTGATTGAGCCCCGCCGTATGAGTGTAGCTGCTTATATGATAGAAAATGGGAAGCTGGGATCTGATATTTGGATTGAACCTCATGCCATGTTAGAAGCTCAGTTCCTCCCTCACTCAGTAATTGTTGCAATGTAAGAATCCCTTTACTCTTCCACACTCTGAAAAGACCGGATTGCCTACCCTCCGGAAATGCTGGGAGATTCCACAAAGGCATATAGGGAGTAATGTACATGGGTAATTTATATAATTTACGTATACCCCGCCATGCAGCCAGAGTATCCCTCAGGACTACATAATCTTTGAACGGCTTAGGGAGATCTCAGACTCGTGTGTAGTAGGGCTACTAGATCCCAAGGTGCGACCAGTTCCCTTTCTAGAGGGGTATTTGAGAAGTACGAGGAGCCTTTTAGCCAATCCCTAGCATGTCTAAATAGAGAGGCCAAGTTATATCTTCTGATGGATGGCATCTGGAGTCCTCCCTCCCACTTAGTGAGGCAAAGTTTGTCATATGCTATTCTAGGCCGTTTTCCCTGCCAAAGGAACCGTACAAACACTCTTTGGATCCTATTGACATCAATATGTGTCAGCAGAAGGGGTATGGTCTGAATAGGATATAGCAATCTCGCAAAACTTACCATTTTTAAGAGGTAAGCTCTCCCAAAAAGTGAAAGCGGTAGTTTAGTCCATTTGTCTAACTCAGTTTCTATTTTCCTGATTAGGGGATCATAATTTATACAGTGAGGATGGGTGACGTCCTACTTTGATACCTAGATAGGTTAGATACTGTGGCACCACTTCAACATTACAAAGGTCTCGTTCCAGTTGGGCTTGAGACCCCCCTTTAGCCAAGAATAATAATTGGCTCTTAGTTAGGTTTATTTTATATCCCGTAGTTCCCCCAAAATACTCAAAGGTGTCCAATATCTTTTTAAGGCATAGGTGCGGGGAGTTTATAAATAGCAATATATCGTCTGCAAAGCAAACCAGTTTAAGTTCTTTCTTACCTATCCGGATCCCTTTAAAAATATCTGACTGAATCAGGTGTTGTACCAGTGGTTCTAGAGCCAGATTGAACAGGAGAGGAGACAAAGGGCAGCCCTGCCTTGTACCTCTGCCGAGCCGGAAAGGGGCCGACAAAAAGCCGGGCAAGCTAACCTGAGCCTGCGGGCTCCGATAGATGTTCTCAACCAAAGATTTGAAAGATCCCTCTACTCCGAAAGCAGTCATAGATCTCCACAACCACTTCCAGTTTACAGTGTCGAAAGCTTTCTCCGCATCGACTGACAACAAGGCAGGGCTCCCTCCCACACCTCCAGGGCCACTATGAACATAGTCCTGCGCCACCAAAACCGATCTGATGTTAGTCACCGCTGCTCTATTTTTTTATAAAACCTACCTGGTGCGCCCCTATAAGATATGGCATATGTTGTGCCAATCTATTAGTTAATAATTTGGTCAGTACTTGATTAATTAAAGAGATTGGTCGGTATGAGGCAGGCTGTTCCGTATCTTTGCCTGGTTTGGGGATGAGTTTGATATGCGCCATGTTCCCAGATTGCATGATACCCTGACCCCCTAGGCAACTATTGAAAAGCAATGTTAAAAAAGGGGTAATTTCTTCTGTGAGACCTTTATAAAAGTCTGCTCCAAATCCGTCCGGGCCCGGAGCTTTCCTGCTTACAAGGGATTTAATGGTAGATTTGACCTCATCTTCCGTGATCTGCTCATTAAGATGGGCGCGCATTTCCTCTGTAAGCCGTGGTAACGAGATCTTAGATATGAGTTCCTCTGCTAATTTAGCATCATATTCTGCTTGACCATATAAAGCAGCATAGAATTGCCCAAAGCAGTCTACTATACCTTTTCGGGTCTGTGACCCTATGCCCTGACGTATTTATTAGGCTTTTAATAATGGTGTTAGGCGCATAAGGCCTGGCTAGGTTGGACAGCATCTTCCCTGCCTGATTTCCATATTTGAATAGATGCGACTTTTTATAATCCCCAGTCAGTTTTGTATTTTGTTCAACATAAAAATCATAATTGTGCTTAGCCGTGACCCATTGGGTTTTATTAACATCTGTTGGATTATTTAGGAAAGCCGTATATTTACGTCTCACCTCCTCTGTTGCTACATTCATTTTCTGGGCCAGTCTTTTCTTTTTAGCTGCGGCGTATGAAATTATTCGCCCCCTAATCACTGCCTTAGCTGTGTCCCAGAATAGGGTATAATTATCTGTGTTCTCTGTTAGGCTGGGTTCACACGAGCGTGTCCGGATTAGTTCCGGATGCGTCCCGGTGTGTTGCGGCAAACCCGCGCGAGTAGGAATGCAATTGCAGTCAGTTTTGACTGCGATTGCGTTCCGATGTTCAGTTTTTATCGCGCGTGTGCAATGTGTTTTGCACGCGCGTGATAAAAAAACTACTGTGGTACCCAGACCCGAACTTCTTCACTGAAGTTCAGGTTTGGGTTCGGTGTTGTGTAGATGTTATTTTCCCTTATAACATGGTTATAAGGGAAAATAATAGCATTCTGAATACAGAATGCTTAGTAGGTGATCAATTGAGGGTTAAAAAATAAAAAAAAAATTAACTCACCTTGTTCGCGTAGTTCTCCCGGTCTTTAGTTCTTTAAAAAGATGAACTATGGGCTAAAGGACCTTTGGTGACGTCGGATCACATGCTCCAATCACATGGTACATCACCGCGGTGATGTACCATGTGATTGGAGCATGTGATCTGACGTCACCAAAGGTCCTTTAGCCCATAGTTCATCTTTTTAAAGAACTAAAGACCGGGAGAACTACGCGAACAAGAGGACAAGGTGAGTTAATTTTTTATTTTTTTTTAACCCTCAATTGATCACCTACTAAGCATTCTGTATTCAGAATGCTATTTTCCCTTATAACCATGTTATAAGGGAAAATAATAGTGTATAGACAGTCACCTAGCAACCGTGTGTGAAAATCGCACCGCATCCGCACTTGCTTGCGGATGCATGCGATTTTCACGCAACCCCATTCACTTCTATGGGGCCTGCGTTGCGTGAAAAACGCAGAATATAGAGCATGCTGCGATTTTCACGCAACGCATAAGTGATGCGTGAAAATCATCGCTCATCTGAACAGCCCCATTGAAATGAATGGGTCCAGATTCAGTGCGGGTGCAATGCGTTCACCTACCGCATTGCACCCGTGCGGAAATCTCGCCCGTGTGAACGCAGCCTTAGTGTCTGTAAATTCCCACCACCACCCTTTCAGCTGTAGGAGAAAATCTTCATCTGTGGCCAAATAACTGGGCATGCGCCATATATAATCTGTACCTCTGGGTACATTTTCCGAAAGGGATACTGGGGCATGATCAGATATTAGAATATCCAGTATCTCTGCTCCCTTCACCTTCCTCATCAGTCCTGGTGAAATAAGTGCATAATCTATTCTGGACCATGACTGATGAGCGGGTGAGAAATGTGTAAACTCACGCTCCGTTGGGTTTAGGTGCCTCCAAACATCTTTCAGGGCAGTAGATTGCAAAAAGGAGTCAAGTGTCAGTCTCTGAACAGCAGTTCCTCGTCTCTGCATATCCACTGCCCCTACCTTCCTACAGTCTTCCTGAATGTTATGAACTACATTAAGGTCGCCCATTACTATCATACTATCACAACTTTCCTGCGCCACCTTCAGTTCCAATTCTGAGAAAAAACTAGCTTGCATAGCATTAGGCCCATATACATTAAACAATGTTAACCCGCCTACATCGGTGTCTAGGTCAAGCTTCAAAAATCTACCTTTATCATCCCCAACCATCGATAAAACCTCGCATCTAAGCTTCTTATGGATTAACACCATCACACCTGCTTTTCTTCCGTCTGAGGGAGATCCATATACTTGTCCCACCCACATGCGCTTCATCCGCCAAAAATCAGCCTCCCCAAGGTGCGTCTCCTGGATCAAGGCTATATCAGCCTGTAATCTCAAGGTGGCGTAGGACCATTATTCTTTTATGAGGAGACCTCAGCCCTCTGACATTCCAGGATACCAATTTAATCATTTGAGCTGGATATATGGTATTAGTAAAGTAGAAGCACCTCTGGGAGGCCGGTTCCCGGCGAACAACCCCCCATAAAGCCCGTTAGTGAAATTGCAATTCAAGTTATTAGATGGCATAATAAACATAATCTCCCCTCCCAACATAACCCCGGTAAACATGTAGACACTCTCTCCCCTGAGAACTTTGAGAGCGCTTAAACAGAGCAGCAAATTTTCTGTAGACTCCTCTTTTTTCGCACCGACCTGGGTTAGACTGCTGCGTACTTCCAGCCCAGAGTCCATTTCTTAAGACCACTTCTTCCAATTCCGACCTCCTCCCCCCAGACATAATGCAAACATGGTATTAAACTTGCCTACTAACCTCCCTTCCGCTAGACTTGATCAACACATGAAAAAAAACAAAAAAAAAAAACATATATTTCTTACTGAGTTCTTTACAAACGTGAGTCGCCAACCACTGCATTGGTTTGGGGCTCCCCGCTAACTAAATGAAACTTAGTGCGGTTATCCCCAGTCCGGGCTGGAAGCAGGGTTTCTTTTTAGTCTCTGAGATGTCCCAGGTAAAGCTCTTGCCTTATCGAAATGACCCTCTCTTGGCGAATCAGTTCCCCTATTAGGCGATCTTGTGGCTAGGTCTCTTGGTATGTTGCAGTCCTCCAGGGCATCTGCTGCATCCGAAGGTGAAAGGTAAGTGTCCACTCCTCCATCCGTCCTGAACACTCTCAGAACCGCCGGGTAAATCAGGGCAAACTTTACTTTCTTATTTACTAGCTGGGTGCATATTTGTGAAAAGGCTCTCCTTTTCTTGGAGACCTCCATGGAGTAGTCCCCGAAAATTAAAATCTGATGGCCGCGTAATTTGAGCGGTTGCTTGAGCTTTCTATATTTGGACAGGATGGCCTCCTTATCTGTGTACTTCAGGTACTTTACTATGGTCGTTCTGGGCCTCCTCTGCGGTTCTGACTCGCCAGTATCTTGCGGTGGGCCGACTCTGTGCGCCCTCTCGACCGTTGCTGGGGCCTGGAGTCCCAACGCCTGTGGTAGCTCGTCTGAGCAGATCCAAAATAGCTGATGCGCTGGGATGTTCTCCGGTAAACCGAGAATACGCAGATTGCTTCTGCGGGACCTGTTTTCTAAGTCCTCAACTTTGTCTCGGAGTGCCTTTTTAGACTGTGTAACGTCCCTGAGCTGGGTATGGACTCTCTCCAGCTTGTCTTCCACAATGCCCATTCTCTGCTCAAGTTCTTGCACTTGCTCCGAGTGCTGATTCACTGTGGCCTGCAGCTGCTTTAAAGAAGTTGAGATCGTAGCTTCCAGAGTGGCTTTTATGTCTGGCGCCAATAATTTTGCTACCTCTATGGCCACTTCTCTGCAGGAAGATTCTAAATCGCCAGTCTGAGCCCCTTCCAGCTGTGTGAGTATTAGCTCCTCCGCTTCTTGTGGCTGAGAAGTTTGTGAGGACGAGCGGGTAATCATTTTCCTAGCGTCCGCCATCTTGCCTTTCTGGAGTTCAGCTAGGTCGCGCGGCGGGAGAGGCGAGCTGGTTAGCGGGGTGCCATTGCGCACAAACTTCTCCATTTTCCTCCCTCTGTCGGGGAGATGTATAGTCGGGGTGATGAAGCCCCAGGTCTCAGCAACACCCGCTATTAGTGTCTGGGGTGACGGAGCTCTCTCTGCTCACCTCCTTACATGTGCGCGCCGGAACCGGAAGTCGTCCGTAAATTTATTTTGAACTACTCTACTGTTAAACTGTTAACAGACATGACTAGGAAAGGTTCAGATCTATGTCTGGTCTGATGAGGCTTTACAAGCCTTTTCAGCTGTGAAGGAGCGTTTTGCTTCTGCTCTTATACTGGTACAACCTGATGTGTCACAGCTATTTATTGTGGAAGTTGACACATCAGAGGTAGGGGTAGGAGCAGTCTTGTTCCAGGGTCCTTCACCTAGTAAATGGCGCCCATGTGCTTTCTTCTCTAAAAAGCTCTCAACTGCTGAAATAAATTATGACATAGGTAATGGAGTTGCTGGCCATTAGGTTGGCTTTTGAGGAATGGTGTTATTAGTTGGAAGGAGCGATTCATCCTATTGCAGTAATTACCGATCACAAGAATCTAGTTTACCTGGAGTCTGCTAAACATCTGAACCCAAGGCAGGCCAGATGGTCGTAGTTTACCAAATTTAATTTCGTTGTCACCTATCGCCCTGGGGTTAAGAACGTCAAGGCAGATGCTTTGTGATGTACCTTTCTTGGGGGAAGGTCATTCTCAAAATGACTTTCAGGGGTATTAAAGGATGTCTTCCATTTGTCCCCCTCCTTGATCCTTACCAGATGATATGCCCCCCTCAAATTGAACTTGGAGAACATCTTGGTACCGACAATCTGATTGAGCAAATCTTGGATCAAAGGAAGGGGATAAGGATCACAGACATTTAATGCGATTTAAGCTCTCGGAAGTCCAAACATGGCCTAAGAGTTCCGTCCTTTTTCTTAACAAAGTAGAACCCTGCATCCACTGGGGATTTGGATGGTCTAATATGAGATTTAGCAAAACTCTCGGTGATTTATTCTCGCATGGCTATTCTTTGGGTTCAGAAAGATTATACAACCTAGACTTGGGCAATCTAGCTCTGGGAATAAGGTTGACAAGGCAATCATACTCCCTATGTGGAGGTAACTCCTGGTCTCCACTTTCAGAGAATACATTAGAAAAATCTTAACTAAACAAAGGTACAACTTCAGTGGTTGCAACAGAAAGCGATGTGGTAAGACAGTTGTCTATGCAATAATCACTTCAATCAAGAATCTGTCTCTTGCCAATCGATGGTAGGATTATGTTTGCTTAACCATGTTAAACCTAGCATCAAAGGAGCAAGCAGACCCTCCAGCACAAAACTAAATTGATTCTTGATGAAAATCACCCACCTTTTAAACAAATGTCCTGCACCATGTGTGGAGCGGAATCAATTGCAAACACCGAAATATTTTTGTCTAATGCACTTGTCAACCCATGCATATGAACTGACCAACTAGGTTAATCCCTGCCCCACTGTCAAACACTTCAATTCCCTCAGTTTTGGAGTCTAGCGCCACCTTGGCAGGCAGGAGAAATCTGGTACTACTGGCAAATGTTAAAAGTAATTTCTCAGATTCCCCACCCACACCACCAAGAGTAAGATGATGACTAAACTTTTCTTTTTTTTTTTTTCTTTCACCTTGATGCTTAACATAAGGACATGCGTTAATAAAATGTCCCCTTTTCCACAGAAATGGCAGAGTCTCTTATTCCTAAAGTTCTTATCACTCGGTCCAGGGGTAGCGCTCCTCCCCCCCCCCCCCCCCCCCCCCCCCCCCCCCCCCTTCCCCCATAGGATGTCCTGAGCGTGAGGAACCTTAGATCTCTCCCTCAGGCATCTTATCAATACGTACAGCAAGAGACATGGCCGCTTTCAATGACTCAGGATATTCATGAAACGCCAATGCGTCCTTCAGGCTCTTGGGTAACCCTTGACAGAATTGACTACGGAGAGCTGGGTCATTCCACTCCGTATCCGATCTCCTAAATTCAGAGCAATAGGTCTCCGCAGAACGCTCTCCCTGCCGTCAGCCACGCGACTTGGTCTCGGCCAGGGAGATCCGATCTGGGTCATTGTAGATGAGACCTAGAGCTCCGAAAAAGTCTACCGACCGGAGGGATTGTTATCTGATCGGCAACGAAAAATCCCAAGACTGAGTCACTTTTTTACTTTTTTAAAAATTTTTTTTATTTTTTTTATCAAATTGTTTTTATTAAGATTTTTCCGGATAAGTACATTTTATAGATCCAGCATAAGTACATTTCTGTAAACAGGTACAAATCCAATTTGGATACATTAATAAACAATCTTGAACATACAAGAATGAAGAACCCTCCCCTAACCTGCACCATGCCGTATTGTCATTTTGCTTGACTATCTCTCTCTGTACCTATGACGTTGCATCCCTTGTTCTACTATATCATGACTTTCAATAAAGTTATTGTTTTTACTTCTTTTCGACACTTTCTAGCATTTCGCCCCAATTGTAGAGCCAGGAGACGTCCAGAGGGTAGTCCTGGCGTTCGCAGCTATGGTCCCCATATAGACTCAAGCTTCTTAATCGTTCCCCTTTTTAAGATGCACCCACCTTTCCAATCCAATTATAACATTCATGCGCGCAATGTATTCCTCTTTGGCCGGTACAGCAGTGCTTATCCAATACTTGACTAGCCTGATACAGTGATCTACTTATGCCAATATTAAGATCTGTTGTGGAATCCCCTTGCAACAGGCCCAGCACACATCAGTGGTTCGGCTGGTAATCTGATCCCAAACACCTTAAAAATGATGTCAAATACTATATTCCAAAAAGGGCCTATGGCAGTGCATTCCCAAAACATGTGTAATATATGTGCCCCTGGAATATTGCATTTGGGGCAGTTAGATGTGTCACGTATACACCTATCTCATGTCGGAACTCAGGTGTTCTGTATACCCTATGTATCGGGTATAACTGTGAAAGTCTGTGCGTTTCACAGAGTGATAGCAAGGGGCTCTTAGACGGGCGGATCACAGAACCAAGCTCCAATATATATCCAGGTGTTCTCCCTCCCACCAAATAAGACATCGCATAAATGGAGTCTGAGGTACCCATAGTGCTACAGGATTTGCATTGCTGAGCCTGTGCTGCTAGAAAGTGCAACCATGGGTTGGGGATCACCAGTCAGCCACTATCCTTCTCCCTCTGTAAGGTCTCTAAGCGAATTCTTGGGGACTGTTTTTTTTCCATATTAGGGCCCTGAATACTCCCTGTATTTTGTAGAAGTATCTCATTGGTATCCACACTAGGCTATTATGCAAATTTATAGAAATTGCGGCATCAGCACCATTTTAACTAAGTTTGCTCTTCCAATGACAGATAGTTGCAGCTTACACCAGCTATCAACCTTTTGGGCACTACTGTTTAACAATGGGTTCAAGTTTAAGTCTATATACTCCTGTGATCTACAGGTTACCTGTATCCTTAAGTATTTAAACGTATTGGACACTTGTAAGGCGGCTATTTTATCCTGGAGTTATCTCGACACTGAATCCAAAGGAATCCATAACCGATTTGTCCCAATTAATGGTTAGACCTGAATATGTACCATAATCCTCAATAAGCTTCATTACACGGGGTATAGAATGGTTGATATCTAAAAAGAGCCGCATATCAGCATAAAGTGCAATTTTATTTCCCTCTATGCCTCCATATGTCAAACCCGTCACTTTGGGATCTGTGTGTATTATCTGTGCCAGAGGTTCTATAGCCAAGGCAAAGGGCATCGGCGATGGAGGACAGCCCTGACGTGTACCCCTTTCCAGAGTAAACGCATCGGATATCGCCCCATTGGTCTGTATTCTGTCTGTCTTCTATAATTTACCCAGGACACAAATTTGGGTCTGAACCCCATAGTTTCCATTACTCTCCATAGGAACTTCCACTCGACGCTGTCGAAAGCCTTCGCAGCATCCCCGCTTGTCCCTCAGATATCTGCAAGTTGAGAAATAATCGCCTGATATTGATGGCCGTAGATTTACCTGGCATAAAGCCAGTTTGGTCCCTGTGTATCGAGCTAAGAATCACCTTTGGCCAGCAGCTTGACATCAGTGCATAGTAGGGAGATAGGTCTGTATGACCCTGGACATGTGGGATCTTTACCCGGCTTAGGCAGAACTATTATTATGGCTTCTTCCATGGAGTCAGGCAATCTACCTAATATATTCGCCTGTTCAAAAACCGCTAAAGGTTCCGGTAACGTGTAAAATCTTTATTTTTTCAGTAGTTCCCCAGGTATTCCGTCAGACCCTGGCACCTTCTCATTAGGAATTTCCCCCACTGCCTCCTCCAGACTAAGCGGATCCTCAAGGCTCTCTATTTGTTCCGCTGGCAGCCTAACAGAAGCGAGAAATTCCTGGGTTTCACCATCTCTACGTTGTGATCTAGTGGAGTATAATTGCTTATAGTAATCGCTAAATATTGCCATAATATCTGTGCCTTCCATTGTTAAAATACCTGTTGCACCTCGCATACACCCTACAAATGAGGGTTCCTGCTGAGCTTTAATGACAGTGGCCAGCATATGTCCCACACTTTCGCCCTCCTCAAAGTATTTCTGCTTCCAAAAAAGCCTTATTTGCTAGCTCTATTTGATGGTCCTTATACATCTGCGCTTCTATCCAATTAGACCAGGTTTCCTCACTGGGGTTATCAATGTATTTAGTACACTCCGTATCTGTGACTCTAGACTGTAATGCTTGTGTCAATTGTCTGTTTCTAGCTTTATATCTTTGGATGCACTTGATGAGTATTCCCCTAACAGATGCCTTGAAGGAGTCCCACACTACCCCGATCGGTGCTGATCCAATGTTAATTGACATGAATTCCTGCATCTCTGCCAGTATACCCACTTCGTCCTGTAATATGGTCAGCCAAAAAGGATTTAATTTCCATAGACCTCTGTCTCTCAGGCGCCAAATCCAAGTTCAGTTCTACTCTGATGGGGGGAATGATCTGAAAGACTTCTGGGCAGATATTCCACTGTCCGCACAAGTCTTAGTACATGTTGGTTGCCTATTGCTAGATCAATTCGTGATAATGAATTATGAGAACTAGAATGACAGGAGAACTGTCGAGAGTGAGGGTTACGGATTCTCCAAATGTCACTAAAATCTGCCTTTACCATTACCTTTGCTATGTTGGACAGATGTGTTTTCACTAGGGGTACTTGTCCCGTAATGGCTATCTATACGATAATCAAGAATCATGTTAAAATCTCCGACTAAGTGTAGGGACATCAGGGGACGCAGCCACAAACGCTAGTACATGTTTAAACCCCTCACCTGTGTATGGAGGTGGGACATATATTGCCACTACTATACATGTAGTTTGGTATATCGTGCACAGTAGGCATACATATCTACCATTGGGATCTATATTTGATTTGACTCAGTGAAACGGAATCTGTTTGTGTACAAGTACACTGACCCCTCTAGCATGACTAGAGTATGTCGAGTGATACACATGTCCAATCCATGCACAGCCTACATTGGCTACAGATTCTGCCATCAGATGCGATTCTGAGAGGCATATGATAGCAGGTTGGAACTGTCTAAGGGAGTTCAGCACTGCGTATCTTTTGGCTGCGTCACCGAGACCCCTAACATTCCATGCTAACACGTTAACCACCATCATCAAACCCCACAAATATCACTCTCCGGACGTCCCTCCTATTCCATCTATCGTCCATCTTTTCTACCTTCCTTTCACCTAGAGTGCTAGTAGTACAGAGACATATAATGTTTTGGTCATGGTGCGGTTCCCCAGAACTGACAAACATAGTAAGTACATTGATACAAAAACATTCCCCTTTGAAACGCGGGGATATAAACTATTAACCAAAATATACCCAGCTACTATGGGCAATGTGATTGTGTATTCTGTCTGAGGTATGGAATCAGAATTCCTGAATTTCATGGTCTGTTATGGCACCCAAAAGGTGAGTTTAGTGTTAGGACCCGTCTTATAGAGATCACCTTGGCGTGCGGCAGACTGGCTCAAATGATTTTGTACAAAATGTATTTGCTAAGCATCTCTAATTTATTAGCATAGCATTGGCAATACAATATACCTTTGTACCATAGCAACGTGCACCTGCGCATTGGGATGTGCTGAACCCACCCCCTCTTTGTTTTGAGGGATGAATCAGACTATACCCCCCTCTGACTACTCTAGCTCTTAATTCGCCCTCCTCCAGGACATATACATAATAAACAAATATGCATCCTATTGTGCTTAATGTAGTGCAATTAGTTATATCACCAAATAGTTCTACTAAGTACATTACTGTGCTCACAAAGACTCTTTTTAACTAATATAACAAAACTCAGAGTCCCATGGTGCCCTGATACCCTTCAAATCAATGCGCTGCCCCCTGCATATACTAATCGTCCAAAGAATCTGCGCAGCTGACGTCCAAGCTGGTACTTTACAACCCTCCGTCGTCCATAGATCATCCCGAAGATGGCTCAGGGTGTCCTGGTAAATTGTCAGCCTCCAGCCATTGTACCACCGCACTCGCTGTTTCAAAGATATGGACTTTTCCTTCAGCCGCCACTCGTAGCCTGGATGGATATAAAATGGAGTACGGTACTTGATGGTCTCTCAAGTGACGTTTACATCCGCATATTTCGCCCTCTTCTGTACCTCTGCAGAAAAATCGGGAATATGAGCACTTTCCTGTCGTTTATCTGCAAGTCTTCATGATCCCTTGCCTTCCTTAAGATGGTGTCTCCGTCTTTGAAGTGTAGGAGTTCATCAGGATGGGTCTCGAGGGGCCCCTGGTGGTGGAGAGTGGAAAGGCACTCTGTGCGCTCGTTCTATAGCAAACATATTTGATAAGGAGTCGTTCACAAATTTCTCAGTCAGCCACTGCTCAAAGAAACCTGCAGCATTCGCGCCTTCTACACCCACAAGCCGCAAATTATTCCTGCGAGCTCTGTTCTCCAAATCGTCCGCCTTTTTCAGCAGATATCAGACATCATGAGTGATTTTACCCAGGTCTTGTCTTAAAGGAGACACTGTCTTCCAAGCAACTGACCCGTTCTTCCACTTCTTCTTTAATTCTCTGTGACCTTCCTGAGGTCTTGTCTAATAAGACACATATTTTCTTGCAGGCTCCCAATTTGTGTATTCAGGGTTATCAGCGCGGTGCTGCAGTTTGTAACTGCTTTAAACACATCTGATCATTGTTGGTTCAGTGGGGCAACTGTGCAGACTTTCCAGCATTTACATCCTCTCCAGTTGTCTCTCACCACCTCCTCACCCTCTCGTTTCTCCATGCTGCCAGTACTACCTGTAGTCGCACCAAGAGGTGAGTACACCCAGGTCCTCAGCGCCTTTCACTAGGCTCATCCACCAGTGATCTGGCGTCATGAGGGGATTCGGTCTGGCAAACTTTCACAGCCGTGCTGCGATCTCTGCAGCCTTCTCTCCTACTCGGTGCCATCTTGTCTAGAGTGCACTGCTGGCCCGCTCATCTTCTCCTCCCTCTCCTTCCTGCTGTTCCGCTTCCATAGCACCGGCGGTCGATGCACTCGGACTCTGGTGTCAGTTAGCGCTGCTGTGAGTGGCTTTTTTAATCACTTATATCGTGGATGCCGATGGATTTACAGGATGTTCGTCCCGGAGCGAAGAGTTCAGCGTCTAGTCACATGCCTCCTAGGCCATGCCACCCAGCGTCACCTTCAAGTAACTAAATGATTATACCCACTCTTTGACTCTCTCTTCCCCAGAATAGTTAGGACATAAAAAATTCTTTGCACGACTCCATGAACAGGGTAAAGTTGTCACTTCCCCCGGAAATTCTATCCGGGAGAGCGACCTTAGGTTCAGGACAGGCCTGGTTCCCTCTGCCGGAACCTGCCGCCTGTGGTCTCTGTATCTGTGAGACAGTTGTGCGGAGGTCAGGTACCTCCAAAGACGGTCCATGCAGTTGTCTGACCAGTGCAGAAATAGTATTATTGCTGCACTGACACAAAAAAAATGACAGTTGATAATGCCACTGTAGGGGATGGGGAGGACACAAGAATGACAAGAGAAGGAAATGACCAGAACTAGGCCTCAAGGCTAGGGAAAGGGAAATAGTGACCACCTATGGAAACCCTAAAACTAGCCCTGACTCCTGTCAGTATGAAATAGACCCTGAAGGTGGGAATATTCATACACTGGAAACCTAGGCCCTAGAAACCCCGAAAAGCCCTAGGATTAGTGACTGGATCTGAGACTACTGGTTCCTTCCTAGATATGAACCAGCGTCTCCCTGAGGCCTAGTAAAAATGAGCAAATGGGAATAACAAAATACCAAGAGAAGTACACTCAGCTTCAATAGAAAATGGATGTACAGGAACTCAGAGGAGAACACACCAGCTCTTCCAACTCCAGGCAGAGAATCTCAACCGCATGGTAATGAAGTGTGAGTCCAGACTAGATGGAGAGCAGTAATGACCACCAGCTGCACCTGGAATAAGAGTTGTGGTCATACTAACGACAACCCTGCAATAAATGAAAGCAGAGAGACTGTCAGAACCTTGCATGCTGCCAGTCTATCAGATCTTCTAATCTCGGTCATGGGAGGGACTGCGACAGCTATGTTGTGACAGTCATCTTGCATTGGTTGAGTTGTCTTTGGCTCTAACGTCATTGCTTATTTTTTGATTTGGAATGCAATACACAGTGGATAGTAGTCAGCCAACTGTTTGGTCAAGAGCTATCGCTACTCTCTCCCCCATACATGATGTCCCACTTGCCCAAACATGCATTTGTTCATAAATGGGGAGAGGTTTGTAAGCAGTAAGCCACTGTCAGATTATTGGGCATGTTGAAATCCAACAGTCTGATCCTTCTTTCCCCCAATGGTTACGGTTGGAGGAGAGTCGGGAAGTCCCATACACCTAAGGGGGTTGGCTGACCTACATCTAATGCAGGGATGCTCAACCTGTGGCCCTCCAGCTGTTGCAAAACTACAGCTCCTAGCATGCCCTAATGGCTGTAGGCTATCCATGCATGCTGGGAGTTCTAGTTTTTCAACAGCTAGAGGGCCGCAGGTTGGGCATCCCAGATCTAATGTATTTAGCCGGGTTTAGCTTTGGCTATAAGTTAGGTTTGATTGTAAGAAGTGTAACTATAATAGGGCAGTATAAAACTTTGACACATTCCCTATGTGAACTGATGCAGTAATTTTACTAAAATCTGTATTGAACCGTCCCCAGCATGAGCTGAGCACTAGTCTGCTCAATACAATGCACAAGCTCAGGAGTCTTCAGATTTCATGAGCCCCCAGATTGAATTGTCCACTCCCCCTGACACCCCATGCAAATGATTGACAGCTTTCTTCCTATAGCGGTAGAGCAATTTTGGGTTAATGATTACTAATTTCCAGTTCTGCATACCGACACACCATGCAAGAATGACAAACTAAACCGTTCTCTATTGTGCGGTCGATCAGTTTTATACTACTCTATAATTGTATGCTTGACTTTACTATTTTATTTTTTATTTTTATCTACTCATGTAAAGGGACCTTTTTAGACTGCAAAGTTCATGTGGAGTATGGCTATGTCTTTGCAATCACTGGCCTCTGTGGAGATGATTACATGAGACCGCTGAGATCGGTGATTGGATGCAGTGGTCACTTAATGTGTGTGACATCACTTCAGGATAAGTAAACAAAAATTACCGTATCTTTCGCCCTACAAGATGCACCTAGGTGTTAGAGGAGAAAAATGAGGAGAAAAATATTTCAGACCCCCAATGTTAATCGGACCTCAAATGAGACTTCAGATCAGGCAAAAAAAACAACTCTCTGCTCCCATTATGGAGAGGCGCTCTTTCTGCCTCCTACATCCTCACACTTTGAACAGGTCTCACCACAGAAGACTAGGAAGTGGTGAGTACAGAGCTTGCACAGGGAGCGCTGTATTCACTGCTCCCCGGTCCTCCTGTACTAATGAGCCTTTCCATAATGGAAGTGCTCTTTAATAAGCCCTATGACACACCTACATTTCCCACCCCCACTTGAGGAAAAAATAGGGTGTTTTTAATGGGGTGAAAAATTGTTGTTTACATTTTCAGTGTATTTTTTAGGTGTGAAAAGAATACATCAGAAGTGGAATCTTCTGCAGGGAAAAGAGATCCCATGAAAAATGCAGGTGAGTAGTATTCATCTGTGTGCCTTCTAGAGGGTGTTTTTTTTTTTTTTTTTTTTAATCCTAGGATTTGGGATTTATAGTATTGTATTTGTATTTCAGGAACTTCTGTAGAATTTGTTGCAGATCCACAGGCATTATCCAGCATACTGTCTCACACGGGAGTGACCATTGGGAATTGTAGCAAACTGAGCTTGGCACGGAGGGTCCCTGTACAGGCTAAAAATGTTTCGTCAAAAAGTGGCATGGTAAGCTGATTTTTTGCTAAGAGGAAACTTAAAGGGAATCTTTTGATCTTGCAAAACTGACAGCGCTGGGGAGAGAAGGACAAGTCTACCTTTTAAGGAAGCTTTTATCATTAGTTTGAATAAGAACTTTTATTCTGCTAGGTGTGGCTCCTGCAAGTGTGCTGGAGGCAGAGCTTTACTGTGAAGTGCTTTCTGCTTTGATCCGCTTTGCAGCCCCTCCCCTCTGAGTGACAACTGTAGCAACCAACCTGGAGACCACTACTGCTGTCACTCAGACGAGGGGAGGGGCTGTGAGGCAGCCCAATGCAGAGAGCACTTCAATGTGGCACCGCCTCCATGACGCTTGCAGGAACAGTGCCTAGCAGAATAAAGGTTCATAGTCACACTACGAATAATAAAATCACTGCAAAGGTTAATTTTGTACTGCTGCCCCTACTTGGCACTATCGGTAGTTTTGTATGGTCACAACTGCTGACAGATTCCCTCTAAAAAGGTTGGTTTAATTATTTATTTTATAATGTAAACCAGTGTAGGTTAATAATGCTACTTACTAATATAGATTTAAGTTGTTGTGTCCTATTTCTGAGGATACGCCTTCTTGTTCTGCGTTGGAGGGGCATGTGACCAGACCCAGGCTGAATGACTGGTTGTAAATGGGAGCACGGTTTGTGCAGGACAGTAAGACGGCCGACCAAAGGCCTGTGGTTTCAGTAACATAGAAAACTGGACACCACTTCTAAAACATGTTGTTTTGTTAGTAAGCAGTATATAATTTACCATGCATTGATTCGCTTTAGCATAATCCTAAAAGTACACAACATATATCATTCTGTGAGAAGGTGTCCCTCCTGAATTTTCTGTATACCTTTAATCAAAATGACTGCTTCTGAATATCTATTAGGGGTTCTCACTGTTTTGGAATACATGGTTTAGCAGCTTCCACTACAAGGGGTTGTTCACCTTTAGGATGTTCTTTACAGATCCCACAGCATGGCTGAACCTGCGGTGGTGGTAATATTTACCTGATCCCCCTCTGCTGGGTTTTTGCTCCATCTCTACCCCACCGGGTCTGCAGGTCCTAGGTCTCCCCACCTCCACATCCTGATTTGACATGGGGCACGTGACCACTGCTGCCAATCACTGAATGCAGTTGGTCTTTCATCCATGTGGCACATGGCTAGTTTATGTTCCCCGCATGTAACCAGATGATGGCCCATGGAGCCAGATATGATCACCACTGTGGGTTCGGGCACGTTGCCGGAGTCTGTTTAAGGAAAATAAAATCATAAAGGGGAACAACCCCTTTAATTAGAACGCTTAAGGCCTCTTTCACACGGGCGAGATTTCCGCGCGGGCGCAATGCGTGAGTTGAACTCATTGCACCCGCACTGAATGCGGACCCATTCACTTCTATGGGGCTGTGTACATGAGCGGTGATTTTCACGCATCACTTTTGCGTTACGTGAAAATCGCAGCATGTTCTATATTGTGTGTTTTTCACGCAACGCAGATGCGGTGCGATTTTCACGCACTGTTGCTAGGAGACTATCGGGATGGGGACCCGAAATTTATTTTCCCTTATAATATGGTTATAAGGGAAAATGGCATTCTGAATACAGAATTCATAGTACAATAGGGCTGGAGGGGTTAAAAAATAAATAAAAATTTAACTCTCCTTAATCCACTTGTTCGGCATCTCTTCTGTTGTCGTCTTTGAAGAATAGGACCTTTTGATGTCACTGCGCTCATCACATGGTCCGTCACATGATCCATCCCCATGGTAAAAAAAGGATCATGTGATGGACCATGTGATGAGCACAGTGACGTCATCAAAGGTCCTATTCCTCAAAGAACAAGACAGAAGAGATGCCGGCTGCGCTAACAAGTAGATTAAGGTGAGTTAAATTATTGATATCTTTTTTTTTTTTTAACCCCTCCAGCCCTATTGTACTATGCATTCTGTATTCAGAATGTATTTCCCCTCATAACATGGTTATAAGGGAAAATAATAGCAATCTACACAACCTTGAACCCAAACCTGAACTTCTGTGAAGAAGTTTGGGTACCATGTTCAGTTTTTATCGCACGGGTGCAATGTGTTTTGCACGACACGTGATAAAAAAACAGAACGCAATCGCAGTCAAAACTGACTGCAATTGGGTACCTACTCGCGCGGGTTTGCCGCAACGCACCCGGACCTTATCCGGACACGCTCGTGTGAAAGAGGCCTCATACAGCAACAGATTCTCAAACGAATTTTCTGGACTATTTATAAGTAGATATTCATTTATTTTCAGACCTCCTCGGGTCCTGTCGCAATGCAGGCTACTACACCAAAGCCTTGCTTTGGGCGCATTTCTACCATGGCAATTCCAATTAAAGGTATTTTTCTTCTTTACGTGTAGGATTTTATTTTCAGTTTGCCAATACTTGAGGGTTTTAAATAACATGCATCTGTATTGTTAGCAGCTAAGAGATTTTTTGGGTAGACTGATATATCAGGGCACTTAAACGGAGTCTGTCAGCAGTTGTGTTAATGCAGAGCTGCTGACAGACAGGTAAAACCTACTACTGTACATGCATTTAATCACCATAGTGCTGAAAATTTGAAGTTTGAATGCATCAGGGGCAGGCCCTTAGGTTGTGGTGCATCAGGCCGCCCAGTGGATGAGCAGTCCCATAGCCCCTCCTCTCTGCCGTGAGTGACGGCTATAGCATCCAACCAGGAGATCACTACAGCCGTCGCTCGCAGCTCCTGGTGCGCTTGCAGGAGCAGCAAAGACAGAGGTATGTATTAACTACTGTACCCTACCCCTGCTTATGTCTGTTAGCAGTTTTGCATCAACAAAACTGCTGACAGACTCCCATTAAAAGTAATAGAGCGGGGAAAGCAAACCTCAATAAGCAAGAGCAGAAAGCTGCTGTGAAGAGCAGTTATCACTCTGCAGGGCTCGGCTCTGTTGAAATCTATTGACGATGCATTAGTTTTAATAGGATGCCATGTAACACTGCTTGTACCATTTCACTGATGCTGGTCCTGAGGGTAGGTCGCCAATATCTAGAATCCATACAACACTCTTAATAGTTCACTTATTCGTTTAATAGCTGTCACATCTGCTTTCAGCGGGGAGAAATCTAAAAAGTAAGGTGGAGCAATTCAGAATATTAAGGCCTTATTCACACGTCCGTTGTTTCTTTCCTGATCTGTTCCGTTTTTTGCGGAACAGATCTGGACCAGATCTGGACCCATTCATTTTCAATGGGTCCTGGAAAAAAAACGGACAGCTCAATGTCTGATTTTTTTTTTTTATTTATTTTTTTTTTTTTTTCAGGACCCATTGAAAATGAATGGGTCCAGATCTGTTCCGCAAAAAACTGAACATATCAGGAAAGAAACAACGGACGTGTGAATAAGGCCTAAAGGGGTCATCCAGGAATTGATATTCATGACCTGTCCTCAGGATAGGACATCATTATCACATCAGCAGAGATTAGAGTCCCAGATCACCTGACTATAAGCTGTTCCAAGATGCCCCAGTGAGTGGGCTGTCTCCCGGCAACTCACCAAGCACTGTACCATACGTAGCGGCTGTGCTCGGTATTGCAGTTTAACTCCATTCATTTTATATGGGGCCGAGATGGAACTAGGCTGTGACCAATGTACGGTGACGTCACTTGACCTAGCAAGAGGCTGCAGTGCTCATGGAGCACCCGACCCCTCCTAATAACTGATCGGCGAGGGTCCCGGTTGTCAGACCCATGCCGATTTTGATATTGATGACCTATCTCAATATTTCTAGGATAACTCATTTTCTCGCCCATTTTCCTTGGGGAACACAGAAGACCTTGGGTATAGCTCAGCTCCTTAGGAGGCGTGACACGAAGTAAAAACTGTTAAGCCCCTCCTCCATCAGCTATACCCTCAGCCTGGAGAGAGAGACTACCAGTATTTGCTTAGTGTCCAAGGAGGCAAGACACTCCCTGCTCTGCAGGGCTGTTTTCTCCTTGTTTAATTTTAGATTTTTACTTTTTTCTTTTTCTTCCAGACCATCAGGGACAACAGACTCAATAGACCTCTCTGTTTCTCCTGGGGTTGAGCTGCGCCAGTGCCGGTCACCCGCACTGCTGCCTCCCCCACAGAAGGCATGGTGGACCAGGGCAGCCTAGCTCTGCATCCCGCCAGCGCAAGGGTCGCCCGCACGCCAAGTCCCTCTTCCAGCGTCCTGCCAGTAGCTGAAGGGGCGATCCTGCTGGAATGGACCGAGGGTGAAGACGGCTGATGGTGAGAGAGTGCCTTCTCCAGCCCTATGTCTCCCCCCTCCCACGTCTCCTGCGTGCCTGACCCCATACTGGTGCCCTGGACCCTTCTGTCCCTGCTGGACCTAGGCTGGCCCCTGGGGTGCCGCAGGGCAGCAATCTGCTCCCTCTCCTCCTGGCCTCCTTAGGACATGCAGCTGGCTGTCTCCCCACCGTTAGCTGCAGAATAGGTTCAGCCGCATTGCCTCCCTTCTGGCATATTATCCCCTTAGCTAACACTGCACGGGCACCCGGTCTCAGGGTCCCCCCCCCCCCCCCCAATCCCCTCACCGGTGCGCTGCTCAGGGCCAGGGGCCCGCTCCTGACGACCGAGGCGTAAGGCCTCACCTCTGGCCCGCGGGGTGGGCACCCGCGACCGGCATGGACTTAGCGCGATGTTCCAACAGGCCCCGGCCGACCGTCGGTGCATTCTGGTCGGCCGGGCACCGCAAATTTTGACCCAGGCTTCGCAACTCCGGCGCTCCTTCCCGGCCCCCTGACCCTTCCGGCCCACGGGGTGGACACCCGCGGCCGGTATGTACACGCGCCACTCCAGTTCAGGTCCCGGCCGCTACCTCAGACACTGTGCGGCCCCGGTCGGCCGGGCACCGCAAAAATTTTGGCCCAGGCTTCGTGGCCTACTGGGTCGCTAAATTCCGGCCTCAGTTGGGCTTCCTCATGGGCCTGTATGGCTGGCCCCTTTCCTGCCTCTAAGAGAGGCTGTGCCCCTGTATGGTGGCCCCCTTCCTGCCTCAGAGGCTGTGTTATTAAAAATAAATAAATAAAAAATAACGGATTTCTTGTGGTTGCGCAGGACGCTGCAGCCTGATCTCAGTAGTGCTGGCCTTACGCATGCCCCCCTTCCATAGGCGTCATGTCTCGCTCCCCAGCTAGCCGGCGCTGGCCAGGTGCCATGTTCCCCTTTCTAGGCGGTTTCTTGCCCTCTCCCGGGATACGGCCGCTTGGCCAAGTATATGCCGCCCTTTCTATAAGGCAGATTTCATCACCCACTCCAGTTATGGTGCTGGCCTTGTGCATGACCCCCTTCCATAGGCGGAACGCCTGCACTCTCGCTGGATTCGCTGCCGGCCATACGCATGACCCCCCTTCCGTAGGCAGAATTCTGCACTCACTGGATTCGCTGCTGGCCATGTGCATGACCTCCTTCCAAAGGCGGAATGCTGCACTCACTGGATTCGCTGCCGGCTTTGGGCATGCCTCCTTCCCTCAGGCAGCATACATACTCACTGACTGGGGTTGTTCTCTCGCCGGTAAGTTGCTGGCCATGTGCATGACCCCCTTCCAGGCGGGGTGCTTGCACTCTCACTGGATTCGCTGCCGACCATGGGCATGCCTTCTTTCCTCAGGCGGCATACATACACTCTCACTGACTGTGGCTGTTCTCTCGCTAGTACGTTGCTGGCCATGTGCATGACCCCCATCCATGCCGGGGTGCTTTCGCTCTCACCGGATACGTTGGATACGGGTGGAATGCTTGTACTCCCATTGGATACGGTGCTGGCCTTGTGCATGACTACCCCTCATTCCATGGGTGGAATTTTGCACGCTCACGAGATTCACAGCTGTCCTTGTATATGCTGTGCTGGACTTGTACATGTCCCCCTTCATTGGCGGAGTAGTTGCACTCTCACGAAATTCGGTGTTGGGTGGATTATTGCACAATCACTTAATGCTAGGATAACCCTGTGCATGTCCCCCTTTTCACTAGGTGGACCTCCTGCATTCCTGCTGGATACTGTGCGGCCATGTGCATGGCCCCCTTCTGGGCGGAATATGGTATGTCTTACTTCTCTGAAGTTGGTACTGGCCTTGGGCATCACCCTCTTTTGGGGCGGGCCTTTGCACTCTTGCCGACTGCAGTGTTTGCCAGGTGCATTTCCCCCCTTTCTGGGTGGACTGCTTGCGTTCCATCGCATGCCGTACTAGTCTTGTGCATAAACTCCCTTTCAGGCTGCACTTTGCACTTCTGTAGATACTGTGGGACTCTGTGGCTGGCCCCCTTCTCTGAATGACTATTTTGCAGTGAGCGGATGTTCTTGTGCGTTGTTTGGGCCGTGTATGCCTTCTCCTCCCGTAGGTGGGTTGGCCTTCCTCACTGCTTACGGGGCTGCTCATACGTATGCCTCCCTTCCTCCTTGCGACATACTTGTTTCTCTTGGGATGCTTGCCGCAAGCCTTGCACTCTTCTCTGAAGAGATCTTTCTGTCCACCTGACCCGGGACGGGCTCTACTTGCTTTCTACTGCACCGAGTTAGGTGGTACTCCTTCTCGGGTTTGGGATTGTATATTGCGGTTCCGTTGTGATGGTATCCACCATGTTCGTTGGCCCTTCCACCTGGGGAGTGTTCGTGGTTCCTAGATGCGTACCCATTCGTCTCCTGCGGCATTGCTTCCCTGCGCATGCCGTGTCACATGGACGAGAGTGCTGTCTGCAGCGCCCTCGAATTCTACGTTTGGCTCTGGCGGGGACTACGGTTCCCTCGCCTACTACAATTTCCTCCTCTTCGGTGCAGCCGTGGTAGGAGTCCTTCCTATTGGCTCCCTCTGCGCTTCAGTTCTGCTCTGCTACCAGGTTCGGGCCCGCTCTTCTCGGAAGGGTCACCCAACTTCTCTTGGGTGCTCGATTATCCATGTCCGGGGGACCTCACTTTGGGTTCTTCAGGGTATTCACCTTCTGTGAGGCGGTGAGCCGGGCGTCTCAGAGTAGCAGGTGTTCTGCTTTTGGGCTGTCTACTATGACTTCCCTGTTGCCCACTCCGCCTTTCGGTTGGAGGGTGTTATGCTGGCCTCTGTCTCGACTGCCTTTTCCTCGCCGCTCTGTTTTTGGCTCCCCGCTCGGGGCATATCTCTGTTAGTGGTTTTCTTCAGGCAGGTTTATGCTGGTATAAGATGAGGCATCAGACCTCCAACCATGAATATATCCCTGTGCAATGAATATCCGGTTTGCTTCTGATCAGGAGATAAATAACCACCGGGAAGTCAACATAGGTTGTTAAATATCTGACATCTTTAATTTTTCAGCACAATACTTATAGGGCTATTTTGGGGGTGGGCGCATATTGTCTCTCAAGATCCGATTGGAACAATCCTGGCATTTCTCAAGAGGCCTTGGGGAAACATGTGGTTGTCAAAATACAGCTGAAACTTTGTTGAACAATGCTTGGTATCTGCTATATACAATACTTGCAAAAGAGCTATTTTATATTGAACAGGTTTTCCTCTATATGCTAATAAGTTGAATAGTGTTATCTCAGTTCGTTTTCATTGTATGTGAGGTGAGATGTTAAATAGCTCCTTTGTTCAGGGATGGCCGCCATTGTGTCAGCACTGGCAGGGTGTGTGATATGTGCCAATTCGAGGTACTGCATTTCCACAAGAGATGAGGCCTGTATAATATATGTCTAATCTGTGATGTATCAAAAGTAGATTATGAAAATCCCTTTCAATCCAACCATTGATCCCAACTTTTATAATAGATTATATATATATTTATATATATATATATATATTCTCTCTCATCTCTCTCTTCTCTCTCTCTCTCTCTCCTCTCTCTCTCTCTCTCTCCTCTCTCTCTCTCTCTCTCTCTCTCTCCTCTCTCTCTCTCTCTCTCTCTCTCTCTCTCTCTCTCTCTCTCCTCTCTCTCTCTCTCTCTCTCTCACTGTATGTTTTCCTCCATCTAAGGCGTGTGTGGTGTGACACATGAAGACACCAAAGACTATGAAGGAGATAAAAAAAAAAAACTTCTGTGTAATTGGCGCACAGTAGAAAAAATCTCCTGCATAGTGAAGAGACAGAAAGAAAAGTAAGAAAGAAGATGAGGCATGCAAGCTCCTACAAATAGGATATTCGGGTTAGATCGTTTACTGGGCTAACCCCGCCTCCATGGCACATGGCTGCCCAGTAATGTTACAGATAGGCAGGTACATTCCACCTCATGCTTTGACAATCGAAATACCTTTTAAAGACCTGGAAGGTACACTTCGCACATTTCCCGAGAGTGGCGGTGGGTTGGCGCTCAAACACTCACCATCCACTACACACACCAGAACATGCGCAAATGCTCCCAAGTGAATCGGGCCCTTCTTTTAAACAAATGTGGCCCTAATCGGACAACATCTATTTAATCTGGTACAAATATGCTACTGACCCACAGTGAATCTCTGTTAGACATGGTTCCAAAAGGGGGGATCAGTCCCTGAGGAAGGTCTTTTAAAACAGGGTTGACCAAGAAAGGTGATATAGCATTCACATGGACACCAGTCCCACCAACCAATGTTCCATGTTGGGGCGCCCATGGTCCAGTGAGACCGGCATCAGTGTGCCATACCCCACCGTTGCTGATGAGGACCCGCTGGTAGCCTTCACTAAGAACATTGCTCTCAGAGCCAGCAGCCATTGGATCCCTCTCAAACCAACGGTGGCGGCTTTCACATGGGAAGTAGGGACCAGAGTGCTGATTTATAGAATTTCCCTCGCAACGACCTGACCCAGATCACGCTCTCATAACTGTAATCAGGTCAGACCTTACACAGGGAGGCATATAGAAAATAAACCTACCTACCATTCCTAAGCCAAAAAAAAGTCTACTATAGTCATCCTATGCTTAATAAAACTTTCCACGACAGTTCCCTCCTCTCTCTAATATGTCCCCTGTGTTCTTTGAGTCTCTTGCTGAAGCTTTGGTTTCCTCAGCTTGCCCTCGTCGATTGTGGTGCTCCTTGGGTGTTATTGCCTCCATGATGATGCTCCATCCTTCGGTTCGATTCTTTGGGGAGTTGACTCTGAGGCAGGTCCTGATGTGGTAAGGTGTGGCGTGGTGATGGACGTTTAGTTGGACATCCTTTCCATCAAAGACATAGGTTGATCCATGGTGTATCTGGGAGCTGCGATTAGGATGTGATTATCTGCACGTGACTGGGAGATCCGATCGATCAAACAGCAGGAGCATCTCACCAGGATATCTATGATAAAGAGAAAAAAACATGAGTGTGTATATATATATATATATATATATATATATATATATATATATATATACACACACACACACACACACACACACACACACACACACACACACACACACACACACACACACACTTCCTTCAACCAGTTACCTATGGAAAACAGGAAATCTCCAAAACCACCCAAAGCTGCGAAAGGATTCTATCCCTCAGTAATAGCCCTATCTCAATGGGGGTTTTACTTTGCTGTCTTGTATTTGAACTGCACAAGTCAGTCCAAAACTTTTGCACAGATAGCCATGCTTGGCCACAAGTTTTTTTTATATACATTTTATTCCAGTGAGGGTCTCTTTTGTACCATGGAAAAGTGTCTGTCATTAAGACATAGGCTCTTGATCATGGCCATATGAAAGTCTGAAAAAGACCCTCCTTTTGCTAACTGGTCAGTACATTTCATTCCTTCTGTCCATTTACACACATTATCAACCCAAGGATCAGTATAAAATGGACCTAAACGCCTCTGGACAAACATTTTTGGACTTCCCCCAATTCATTTTTAGGAGACAGTTTTACCATAGAGTGATTCGCAGCAGACTTGGGGACATGATTTTCAGTTCTAAATTTAAAATTCAATTTCTTTTTGGGATCCTCCTTACCATAAGAATTGCCCATTTTTACTTAGCTAAAATATACAGTGAGATCAGCTGAATTTGGAGGTTTATCAAAGGATGTTTGTGTTCAGTGCAAAAATACTTACTGATAAACCTTATGCTTATCAGTTTATGTGGGTTTTTATCCTATTTCTTCTAATTCAGGTTCATAACTACTCCTGAATTTATGGCAGATTTTAAACTATTGATGGCCAATTTTATACCTTCAATTTCAGCATGAACTCGCATACAGTCTATACAGTAAAATTCGATGGATATCTCTCGACTAAAAATGCTTAAGCAACTATACAGGTTTTAGCAAAGGATATTCGTTGCACACAATACTGTTTTTCAGATTAGGGGACTACAGACCCCATTTTTTCATCAGGAATATCAGATTCTTTCCGATGTGGCTTCTGCCCGGCCAGGCTTCGGGGGCTGTTCCTTCACTGCCCTCCCCTCTGGGGAGAGCATGGTTGTTCACTTGGATGGTTCTGGTGTTCCTTGTGACCTCGTTCACACTGGCTGTACTAGCTGTGTGCCTATTTACCGGGTCTACCGTGTTCTGTCCTCCAGCTGGGTGCAGATTGCGTTTTCCATTCTAGGCAATGGTCCTGCTGTGGACTTACCTTCTCGGTAACTTGGGGGAACTACCCTTCGGTCAAGATTGTCCTTAGATCTCAAACACGGGACTGTAGAACCCCTTCCTGTGGTGGCAACATAGACGTGGACTTAATCTGTCTTGTCCTGGCATCTGTTGGATGCTGGGCAGACCCTTTCGGTTCCTCCCGTATGTCCTTCTGCTCCCCCACTCCGGGTGGATACGGGACGACGTTGCTCGGGGGCCGACGGGACCAGTTTTGCTGACTCTTCTGCCCGTGTTACTGGTCTGCGCCTGATCACATTGGGTTTTCTCCCGCTTGCCCAGGCGATTCCAGCGGGCACGCTAGTGTTCGCTCCCGGCCGTGCTTCGTCCAGGATCTATTGTCGGACTTAGAGTTCTTACCTGGGGTTCTGTGGGAAGCTGGAACATTGCCCAACTCTGCCTTTCTCTCCCCATGGTTCTGTCTTTGTCCAGTCCGGCCTGGACGTGGGACTGGGACCCTGTTCCTTGAAGTGTCAAGTGTCGGCGCTGTCCATCCTCTTCCAGCATTCCCTGGACCCTCTTGGGACTGTCAAGACTTTCTTCCATGGAGTGGCTCTTTGGTTCCTCTGTACCGTCCCCCGGTACCGCCCTGGGAACTACATACTGAGCTCTCGGTGCTCCAAGCGTTCCCTTGGAGCCGTTACAGAAGTTCTCTCTACTCCTTTCTGTCCTGTACGGTTGAGTTTCTGTAGCCATCGTGTCTCTCAGACGGGTGTCTGAATGGCGGCCCTTCTTGTTCCAAGCCTTCTGTCATTCCCCAGGACAGGGCTGTTCTCCATCCCGTCCCTTCCTTCTGAGGTGGTATCTGCCTTTCATCTCAACGAGACTATCGTCCCCACCCCCGGGAACGGACACTTCACCAATTGGACGTTGTTTGGGTCTTGCAGTTTTACTTGGAGATCTCAGACTCTTGTCGACGCTCGGTCTCTTGTGGTTCCTGGAGGTCCGCGCAAGGGTTTGACGGCCTCCAGGGTGACTTTCCTCCGCTTCATCAGAATGGCTATTGCTGAGGTTACTGCACCAAGGGTAGGGTTCCGCCTTTTGGTGTCACCATTCATTTCACCAGAGCGGTCGGTGCCTCCTGGGCCGGAGGCATTGGGCTTCGGCTGTGCAATTGTGCAAGGCGGCCACGGTCTTCCTTGCACGCCTTACCAAGTTCTACAGGGTGCATACTCGGGCTTCGGCGGATGCTGACTTGGGCCGCCTGGGTTTACAGGCGGCGGTTCCTTGATGCCTTCGGGTGCTTCGCCTTTGAGCTGTGGTCCCCCCCCCGCCCTCTTGGACTGCTCTCGGACGTCCCAAGGTGTTCTGTGTCCCCCAAGGAAAATGGGCGAGAAAACGAGATTTTTGTATAACTTGCCAGTAAAATCTTTCTCGCTCTTCCTTGGGGGACACAGCACCCACCTATTAATTTTTTTTTTCTACACTGTTTCTGGATTTGGTTTTCCCCTGTCGGGTAGTTGGCTTGTTAGTTCCACTCGTTGGACATTTCCTTTACTCACTACTTGGACACGCAACTTGCAGTCTCTCGCTCCAGGCTGAGGGTATAGCTGTTGGAGGAGGGGCTTAACAGTTTTCACTTAGTGTCATGCCTCCTAGCTATACCCAAAGTCTTCTGTGTCCCCCCAAGGAAGAGCGAGAAAGAGATTTTACTGGTAAGTTATACAAAAATCTCGTTTTAAAGGGTTGGTGTCTGAACTTGTTGCCCATTCAAATAATCCCAAGAACTAGGGTCTTGTTCCCCCTTATGAATGGAGCAGAAGGTTCTTCGTGTGCGATTTAGTTGGTTGTTTTTTTTTTTTGTTTTTTTTTTCACCAGTTGCAGCAAATCTATCCCAATGTACATCGGTAAACTTGTTTTATCATGACTGCTGCCTGTTAAGCTTAGATGTATTAATTAATGCAAGTGTCTAATGTATTCCAGAATATGATTTGACCTTGTTTTTCATTTACCAGATATAGCATTCAGCCCTTGTCGAGTTCCTAAGACACTGCTGTCTGACATGTCCCCTAGTGGATCGGCTAAGAGAGTACATCAGTTAAACTCTTCTGCCATGGTTTGTATTGTATCAGTGTCAATTTTTTTTTTTTTTTTTTACATCCTTAAATTGTGTGTGTATAGTGCTGCCTTTCCCTACCTCGGTTCCTAACAGGGCAGTAGAGGTGTCATTAATTCCCCAGCCCTCAAATAAGATGACTCTGGTTAATCTGTCCTAGTCTATACGGCATAGTAACAGCTGAGCTGCCAAAAGGTGTTTTTCCTCATCTGCAATATATCAGGACCGGAATAAAAAACAGAATAAAATACTATTTGTTAATTTTATAAATTCCCTGCCTGTGGCTCGATATTACATTTGAATAGAACTCAGTTTTCAGAAAACTTGTGATTATTTTAGAGCAGGGTCGGCAACCTCTGGCACTCCAGCTGTTCAGAAACTACAACACTCAGAATGCTTCATTCACTTCTATGGGAGTTAGAAGAACAGCAGAGCATGTTTGCATGCTGAGAGTTGTAGTTTCACAGCAGCTGAAGTGCCAGAGGTGGCTGATCAATGTGTTAGACATATCAGAGAGCTGAGACCTCTACTGATCCCTAAAATAAAGAGAAGTGCTTACATTCCTCCCCACTACAGACTGAAGTGCGCTGAGCCCATAGGATTTCTTTTGAATGTGCATCGCTTGCTCTCCTGCAGCAGAGAGCGTGATATGTCGTTTCTCTTCTCATTCTAGAAATCGGTGGGGGTGTCAGCACTCAGACCCCCACTGATCTAAACTTTTGGTATGCCTGACATATCAAAAGTTTTCTGAAAACTCAGTGACCCTTTATGTAGATTGTATGACACAGGCATTTAAAGGGAATGTATACTAAGAAAATGACATTCTACTGTAGAAAGGAAGCATTACATTTGGTAAATTTCCCATTTGTCACTGTGCATAAAACTGCCCATAATTGCCATATTGACTGTGGTGGGGTCCATCACTTTGGACGTTGAAGGATCATAAGAAAACCAACATAAGTTTTATGTTTTTGTTTTTTGTCCACCCCTAAATAACCAGGATACAACCTAAAGAGAGGTATGACTACCAACACAAAATGATCACCAATCAAACAAATGCCTCAATACAATTAAACTTTATTAAATTCATAATTACATCTACAGGTATCAACATGGTAGCAATGAGCACATGGAGCGCGCTGCCCTTTCAGTCGTGTATAACTTCCAGATGTACAAAAATCTAATGTATTAAACTACACCCAACACTAGTAGACATATGAAATAATTCACCCAAAAGGGAGGCAACTAGTATATCATATAGTAGATATCATATTGTTGGGATAGTAAGAATCATTAAACTCAACCTATGCGAATTACCGACCGTCAGGGCAGTGTCCTCCTCCCAACGCTGTTTTGCCCACACGTTATTTTATATGCAGTAGCCACTGCATAGTGAATTTAAAGAGGACCTTTCACCGATTCTTACCCTATGAACTAACTATACAGACATGTAGAGCGGCGCCCGGGGATCTCACTGCACTTACTATTATCCCCGGGCGCCGCTCCGTTCTCCTGCTATGTCCTCCGGTATCTCCGTTCCCTAAGTTATGGTAGGCGGAGTCTGCCCTTGTTCTTCTGTATCGCTGGCCAATCGCATTGCAGAGCTCACAGCCTGGGAGAAAATAACCTCCCAGGCTCTGAGCTCTGCGCTGCGATTGGCCAGCGCTAGAGCAGACTCTGCCTACCATAACTTAGTAGGCGGAGATTCCAGTCCCTATCACTTAGTGAGCGGAGATACCGGAGGGCATAACTGGAGAACGGAGCGGCGCCCGGGGATAATAAGTGCAGTGATATCCCCGGGAGCCGCTCCACATGTCTGTATACTTAGTTCATAGGGTAAGAATCGGTGAAAGGTCCTCTTTAAATTGAGGTAGAAATCAGGACTTTGGGTGCCAGTTTCTTTAGTAAGAAGCCAAAATTGGCTAAAGTAGATTAGAAAAATTAATTTTTTTTTGTGCATTTGGGACGTAAAAGTTAAATGTTTACTTTTTAAAGGGGTTTTCCCATCTCAGACAATGGAGGCATATTGCTTGGATATGCCCCATTGTCTGATAGGTGCAGGTACCACCTATGGGACCCGCACCTACACTGAGAACTGAGCCCTGAAAGTTATGGAGGGTGCATGCGCAGCCACCTTCCATTCATTTCTATGGGGCCGTCAAAAATGGCAGAGCGCTGGCTCCGCTATTTCCGTCGACCCCATAGAAATGAATGGGAGTGGTGGCTGTGCAAGCGTGGTGCGCTCCCATTCATTACTACAGGGAGAGCGCTTGGTGGTGGCTGGCCCCTGGGGTCCTCCACCCACCACCTTCCCCACTCAGTTCTTGGTGTAGGTGTAGGTCCCTGATGGTGGGATCCACACCTATCAGACAATGGGGGCATATCATAGCGATATAACCCTATTATCTCAGATGTGAATACCCTTTTAACGTACACGTGAACATACGGTTTTCATATACCTGTAGATTTCTAATTGTACACACTATAGTTAGTTAGTTTAGTGAATAAATCACAAGATAATGCAAAGGATCAATGCTGCAATATAACATTTAAATAGAAACATAAATGCTGAAGTTTTATGCTCCTTTGCCCTTTTCCTAAGTGTATAATGAAAGTTTTGGATTGTGAGCCATGTGTTAATTTTCAGAGTTCCTCTAAAGACTAATTAAAACCTAATTAGTAAATAATTATTCATCACCTTTAATCAATATGAAGTTAAGCCTCTGACAGGGCCTGAAGGTCTTCTATGTTTTCTACTGTGACGCCACTGCTGGCTTGCAGCTGCTGTGTGCTTTGGATTTTTGTCCTGTTCAAAGACTAAACTGCCTCAGCAGTTTAAGAAGGCAAAAGGGTTGTAGGTTTCTAAGACTTTTCAGAACTGTGCACTGTTCATCTTATTCTCTTTGCGTTCCTCACAAATTTGCCTTTAGAAAAATCTGATTTTACAGTCAGGTCCATAAATATTGGGACACCGACACAATTCTAACATTTTTGGCTCTATACACCACCACAATGGATTTGAAACGAACAAGATGTGCTTTAACTGCAGACTGTCAGCTTTAATTTGAGGGTATTTACATCCAAATAAGGTGAACTGTGTAGGAATTACAACAGTTTGCATATGTGCCTCCCACTTGTTAAGGGGCCAAAAGTAATGGGGCATAATAATAATCATAAATCAAACTTACTTTTTTAATACTTGATTGCAAATCCTTTGCAGTCAATTACAGCCTGAAGTCTGGAACACATAGACATCACCAGACGCTGGGTTTCATCCCTGGTGATGCTCTGCCAGGCCTCTACTGCAACTGTCTTTAGTTCCTGCTTGTTCTTGGGGGTTTTTCCTTCAGTTTTGTCTTCAGCAAGTGAAATGCATGCTCAATCGGATTCAGGTCAAGTGATTGACTTGGCCATTGCATAACATTCCACCTCTTTCCCTTAAAAAACCTCTTTGGTTTCTTTTGCAGTATGCTTTGGGCCATTGTCTATCTGCACTGTGAAGCGCCGTCCAATGAGTTCTGAAGCATTCGGCTCAATATGAGCAGATAATATTGCCCGAAACACTTCAGAACAGGGTGGATAAAAATCAATGATTTAAAAAAAAAAATCGGATTTTTTTGATTTAAATCAGATTTGTTTTAAATATAAAATGCTTTTTGAGGAAAATATATATTACCATCCAAAGGTTATTCCATCATGAAATTAAAGTTTTAGTTTTTTAATTATGTAGAATAAAGCTGTACGTAGACTCCCATATTGTTGAATGGATTAGGCAGTGGCTGAGGGACAGACAACAGGGTTGAAGTCAATGGAGTATATTCAGACCATGGTCTTGTTACTAGTGGGGTAACTCGGGGATCTGTTCTGGGACTCATATTGTTTAATATATATTGCAGAAGGCCTCGATGGTAAGGTGTGTCTCTTTTTTCTGATGACACAAAGATTTGTAACAGGGTTGATGTTCCTGGAGGAATACACCAAATGGAAAAGTATTTAGGAAAACTAGAAGAATGGTCAAAAATCTGGCAACTAAACTTTAATGTGGATAAGTGCAAGATAATGCACCTGGGGCATAAAAACCCAAGAGCAGAATATAAAATCAGTGATACAGTCCTAACCTCAGTATCTGAGGAAAGGGATTTGGGGGTCATTATTTCAGAAGACTTAAAGGTAGGCAGACCATGTTATAGAGCAGCAGGAAATGCTAGCAGAATGCTTGGGTGTATAGGGAGAGCCATTACCAGTAGAAAGAGGGAGGTGCTCATGCCGCTCTACAGAGCACTAGTGAGACCTCATTTGGAGTATTGTGCGCAGTACTGGAGACCATATCTCCAGAAGGATATTGATACTTTGGAGAGAGTTCAGAGAAGAGCTACTAAACTGGTACATGGATTGCAGGATAAAACTTACCAGGAAAGATTAAAGGACCTTAACATGTATAGCTTGGAAGAAAGACGAGACAGAGGGGATATGATAGAAACTTTTAAATACATAAAGGGAATCAACAAGGTAAAAGAGGAGAGAATATTTAAAAGAAGAAAAACTGCTACAAGAGGACATAGTTTTAAATTAGAGGGGCAAAGGTTTAAAAGTAATATCAGGAAGTATTACTTACTGAGAGAGTAGTGGATGCATGGAATAGCCTTCCTGCAGAAGTGGTAGCTGCAAATACAGTGAAGGAGTTTAAGCATGCATGGGATAGGCATAAGGCCATCCTTCATATAAGATAGGGCCATAGTATTCAGTATATTGGGCAGACTAGATGGGCTGAATGGTTCTTATCTGCCGACACATTCTATGTTTTTATATGTGTAATTCTTTTGGTAAATAAATTCCATTAATCCATTCACAATGTCATGCTCTTCCAGAGGTAATTGTAAGATTATTGGGCAGTTTCTCTGCCTACAAGATATCACAGATGCTTGGTTTACTTTTGCAGTTCTCAAAACTGAATTTGACTCAGCAGAGATCACATGCCTCTTCACAGCAAAAATGTTATAACATGAACAGAGTTGAGTAAAAGACCTTAATCCTAACTTCTACAAACCTATGAATGCAGAATCAACCTAATCAAACTAATATGAAAAGTTGTTTAAAAATCTTCATCTACTTGCATATTATAAGTTATACCAGCAAGAATTAATCTTTATGTAGAAAACCTATGATTTAAATCAAGCCTTACTGACTAGTGATTTAAATCATTTTGATTTGCATCAAATCCACCCTGCTTCAGAATTCATCCTGCTGCTTTTGTCAGCAGTCACATCAATAAATACAAGAGAAACAGTTCTATTGGCAGCCATACATGCCCACGCCATGACCCTACCACCAGCATGCATCACTGATGAGGTGGTATGCTTAGGATCATGAGCAGTTCCTTTCCTTCTCCATACTCTTCTCTTCCCATCACAATGGTACAAGTTGATCTTGGTCTCATCTGTCCATAGGATGTTCTAGAACTGTGAAGGCTTTTTTATCTGTCGTTTGGCAAACGCTAATCTGGCCCTCCTGTTTTTGAGGCTCACCAATGGTTTACATCTTGTGGTGAACCCTCTGTATTCACTCTGGTGAAGTCTTCTCTTGATTGTTGACTTTGACACACACACCTACCTCCTGGAGAGTGTTCTTGATCTGGCCAACTGTTGTGAAGGGTGTTTTCTTCACCAGGGAAATAATTCTTCGGTCATCCACCACAGTTGTTTTCTGTGGTCTTCCGGATCTTTTAGTATTGCTGAGCTCACCAGTGCGTTCCTTCTTTTTAAGAATGTTCCAGACTGTTTTGGCCACGCCTAATGTTTTTGCTATCTCTCTGATGGGTTTGTTTTGTTTTTACAGCCTAATAATGGCTTGCTTCACTGATGGTGACAGCTCTTTGGATCTCATCTTGAGAGTTGACATCAACAGGTTTCAGATGCAAATAACACACTTGAGATGAACTCTGGAACTTTTATCTGCTCATTGTAATTGGGATAATGAGGGAATAACACACACCTGGCCATGGGACAGCTGAGAAACAAACCAATTGTCCCATTACTCTTGGTTCCTTAACGAGTGGGAGGCACATATGAAAACTGTAATTCCTACACCGTTCACCTGATTTGGATGTAAATACCCTCAAATTAAAGCTGACAGTCAACGCTGAATCCCTTTGCGTTTCATCAGGTGGCAAATACTGCCAGTCCACTTGTCTCTGGTTTGTTGAACGCAGTCCCTGTACTTAGTCCACTGGCATAACAAAGGAGCCACACGTGCCTCCCACAGACAGTACCAGGGAGTGCAGCTGCAGGAACGCTTCTCTCCTCTTACTGTCGCCAAAATATTTCTGCTAGTTAAAACAAGACAGTAACACATCTCCTGTTTTTTTTTATTTTTGGATTGTAGATTATTATTATTATTATTATTATTATTATTATTATTACACTATTATGGGGCGGCCATTTTGCCTGAGTTGTTAACCGCACTTACAAATAATAAAAAAAAAAAATGCTTTAAGGCAGGCCCATAGGCCATAGACACAATGGACAGTAGGGGGACCTCATTGATTTCTATGAGCGACTTTTCCAGGCGTGCTCTGACCAGTGCAGAGGTAATTGTACAGGGAAAGAATGGATAAGCTATGACAGTCGCCTATAGTTCTGTTTTACTGATTGTATTTTTATATATTTATTATTTTTATTTTCTCCCTTTGTAGAAGTCCTCCCAGCGATACTTTTCCATGTCAAAACAGACATTCCTCTCAAAAACACCCCGTGCCTTGGCACTTGAGATGGCAAATAAGAAACTAGAGGCTAAGCTTTCAGATACCCAGGTATGTGACAGCATTACAATTTTATTAGGTGTAAGTCGTTATTGGGCTACTTTCACACTAGCGGCAGGACAGATCCGACAGGCTGTTCACCCTGTCGGATCAGTCCTGCCGCTATTTCGCCATGCCACCGGACTACCGCTCCATCCCCTTGACTATAATCAGGGTGGAGCTCTTGCGCAGCATGGCAGTTCGCGGTGAGAGGCTGTCGGACATGCAGTACTTTTAGTCCGCCGGCCTTTCACCGTGCTGCGATGGAGCCCCGCCCCCATTATAGTCAATGGGGACAGAGCGGCGGCACGGCGAAATAGCGGCAGATCGGATCCGACAGGGTGGACAGCCTGTCGGATCCGTCCTGCCGCTAGTGTGAAAATAGCCTTATACTAACCGTTCTCCTACAAACTACCTGATTTGTTGTTTTATTTTTCTTTAACTTAGCCTTCAGGAAGGTCAACGGTGAAGTGGGCTGATGAGCTATCCCCTTCTGTGTCCGAGGCTCTCTGTGAAAATGAGCTCAACATAGTAAGTATAATAGTGAAAATTGTGGTGTTTGCGGTGCGGAGGCACAGAGACACCACATTGAAGAACTCCGTAGTGCTTCCGTGGGGTTCCATTCCGGATTGTGGATCCATTCAAGTGAATGGGTTTGCATCCGAGATGCAGTGCAAAAACGGCCGGGGCCCATATATTGCGGGCCCGGCTGGCACGTGTTTGTGTGCATTAGCCCTTAGGTGTGAGCAACCACCCTAGCCACACAGTGGACAGAGCCTTTTTATGGTGTCGGAGCTCCTGCAGAACAGCTGAAAAAAGGTGCCAGGTGTCAGACCCCTGCCAATCTGATGGTGATCTCTTATCCTAAGGATAGGTCATCAATAAGTAAAGGTTATCGTTAAATCGCGAGAAAGTGTAAGGCTACTTTCACACTGGCGTTTTGGCTTTCCGTTTGAGATCCGTTCAGGGCTCTCACAAGCGGTCCAAAATGGATCAGTTTTGCCCTAATGCATTCTGAATGGAAAAGGATCCGCTCAGAATGCATCAGTTCAGTCTCTATTCCGCTTTGGAGGCGGACACAAACGCTGCTTGCAGTGTTTTGGTGTCCGTCTGACGAAACTGAGCCAAACGGATCTGTCCTGACACACAATGTAAGTCAAGGGGGATGGCTCTGTTTTCGATGACACAATCTGGCACAATAGAAAACTGATCCGTCCTACATTGACTTTCAATGGTGTTCAAGACAGATCCGTCTTGGCTATGGTAAAGATGATACTAATGGATCGGATCTGAACAGATGCAAACAGTTGTATTATTTGAACGGATCCGTCTGTGCAGATCCATGACGGATCTGCACCAAAGGAGAGTGTGAAAGTGGCCTAAAAGCAATTAACTATAGTGTGACAACAGACCATCCGATTTCTCATTGGTTCGATTGTTTGTGTGGGCACAAAATCATCGTTGGACGGTAACTATTTCATATATGTAAACGTAAATCGTTTACTACACGCAGGATTACACCGTGGGTGTGTTTAAGCATGCAACTCAAATGATTGCTTTGTGTAAATGCAACTGTCTGCTTTACAGACGATGGAATATGCAATCGAAATTACGATTTTTGTGAACGATAATCGGCTCATCTACAGGGTCATTCTTAAAACCTAGACAACCCCTATCATTTAAGTGATTTTTCACAGGTAGCCATCTCTACCCGGCAGACCCAGCTTGGGGTCCTTTCACAGGTCCGCAAGTGTCGCTGTCCATAAATTGTGGATCCGCAAAACACTGACACTGGCCATGTGCGTTCAACAACTTACGGACCGCGCATGGCCAGCACTATGATAGAAATTCCTATTCTTGTCCATGGCTGCAGACGAGAATAGGACATGCTCTATCTTTTTTGCGGGGCCGCGGAACAGAAGTACGTATGTGGACATCTTTTGCGGCCCTTTTAAAATGAATGGGTCCACACCCGTTCTGCATAATTGCAGAACTGATGCGGACCCATTCATGCTGACGTGTGAATGGACCCTTACTCTGTTCCTCTTTGCAGGCTGCAGCTTGCTTGCCAGCAAGGCCCTTTCCTCCTACTGTAAGGCGTGTGCACACTTCACCTCTCAAAGGGCCAGCACACACCCCAATTTTTCCCCACCCAGTGGCTGGCAACCTGGGGTTCTCTTAGACTTTTTTTTCTGCCGTGAAAAGGTGCCTGAGCAACAGTTTTCCTAGCTTGCTAGTGTCCTGCGAAGGGGTACGGTTTGCTCATGTACCGACTTTCTGGCGGTTTACTGGATTATGACCCTCCGCTGCCTAAGTTATGACTAACTTCAAACTCATTTAGATTGCTAATACTCTTCCTTGACTTTGCCTTGTCGTTTGACTATGGTTTTGTCTGATCATTCAGTACTGCATCGGTGTCTCTGACCTTCCGTAGGTCTGCTGTCAATTATACAGATGATACTCCAGGAGGTAGTGTCTGGTTGTTCCCCTGCCGCAAAGTCCAGATCCCTGTGCAGGGGTTAAAGGGTGAAAACCAGCTGACTGTCAAGATAACAGTTAGGAGTAGCCCAAAGCCAAATCTAAAATATATATCTATCTATATCTTCGCACGGGTATATTTCATCTATTTCCTTCTGCAGTGGCTGCCCTTTTAGCAGTGATCGCCCGTTTAGCACTAAGATTTGCAGGCTTGTATTGGCTAATGTGGGTAATTTTTGGGGAATATCTCAGGAACGGTACGTCCTAGAGAGACGAGACTCGGTCTAAAACCTTCCTGGACACCTGATGTACCTGTGTGCCAAATTTGGTGAAGATTGGTCCAGTCGTTTGATCGCGCATAAAGAACATCTAGACAGACAAACTCATTTTTATATAGATGAGAGAATATCTATCTATCTTCAAGAAAATAGGACTGCACTCCAGATTAAAAGTGAAAATAGTGAGCTTTTATTCACCCATAGTATGGCAACCTTGCGACGTTTCGGCTCACAAGAGCCTTCTTCCAGCATAGAAACAGTGAAAATGAGAACATATAAAGGCATATTTCAAGTGACTAAGGCTACTTTCACACTTGCGGCAGCGAGATCCGGCAAGCAGTTCCGTCGCCGGAACTGCCTGCCGGATCAGGCAAAATGTATGCTAACTGATGGCATTAGTAAGACTGATCAGGATCCTGATCAGTCTTAAAAATGCCTGATCAGTCGAAAAAATGCATTGAAATGCCGGATCCGTCTTTCCGGTGTCATCCGTCAAAAACGGATCCGGCATTTATTTTTTCACCTTTTTTTCAGTCTGCGCATGCGCATACCGGAAGGACGGATCCGGCATTCCGGTATTCTGAATGCCGGATCCGGCACTAATACATTCCTATGGGAAAAAATGCCTGATCCGGCATTCAGGCAAGTCTTCAGTTTTTTTAGCCGGAGATAAAACCGTAGCATGCTACGGTTTTCTCTTTTGCCTGATCAGTCAAAACGACTGAACTGAAGACATCCTGATGCAAACTGAACGGATTACTCTCCATTCAGAATGCATGGGGACATACCTGATCAGTTCTTTTCCGGTATAGAGCCCCTGTGACGGAACTCTATGCCGGAAAAGAACAACGCAAGTGTGAAAGTAGCCTAACCAATCGCGGTGTGATTACAATCATGAATAAATTGAATACATCTGATACATATACAAAAAATAAACAAAGTGCATGTGCATAAAGTGACATGTGCTAAGAGATCCACAATACAAGAACGATGTCCCTGTTCATTTATCACATAGATATATAATATAAGTAATTTCCAAATACATGTATATAACATCCTTGATAAAGTGAATGTGTTAGAAGGAGATCATAGAAATTGCGCCCGCATACACCATCATGCTTCATTGAGCGTCTCCATTCATTCACTGCGCATGTCCAGATCCGCGTCATCCTGTCTGTCATATCGCTTTCATGTGACGCATGCGCTTCATCATAGTCACACTGAAGGCGCCATTTTGCTAAAGGGCAACATTGCCCTACAATTTAATGAATGTAACTCATGTATACCTTGAGTGTGCAAGGCACTTTCCTATACAGCGTATTTAGCCGCGGTAGGTGCATCCTACATAATCCAGCATGTGGGGAAGGTTCCAGCTCTGCCGAGATGGATCCAACCCACTAGGTCGCATGTGTCAGAGGGGGACACACCAATGTACCCCGCTGTCACCGCCAACCTCATGGCCGGCAATAACGCAGCCGTAAGAAGGATTCTCAAAGGAAAGCATAACACAAAAATACTAAAATTTCATATCTGGAAATACGCAGCGGGAAGACTTAATGTTGTTGCTCAGCACCATCACCATCAAAGAGTTCAGGGATCCCCATCCAATCTTTTAAAATTCAAAATTGTTCTAAAAGGCAAAGAAAAATTAACAAATTAATTAATATATTTCATATGGATTACAAATTTGTATTATCACCATTTCAAGGCACTTTTATACAAGACCGAGACAGAACAACCGCCCATGCAAGGAAAATCTAGTTAAGCCCCAAATCCAGATCTCTCATCTGAATTCTACATTAAGCCCCCTAGGATGCAAACTATCCAGAGTGTATATCCATCGCAATTCTTTCTTTTTCAAAATTGCCAAACGGTCGCCACCTCTCCTGGGCATCGCAACATGGTCAATAATCCAGCATCTTAGATCCCGTTCAGAGTGATGAAGGGCTCCAACATGTCTGGAGACCGGTAAATCAGTGCGTTTTTTTCCTAATTGAGTTTCTATGATTGTTTAACCTCCATTTCAATTCCGTTGATGTTTCCCCTACGTATATTAAATTGCATGGACATGCTAGAACATAAATAACGTATGATGAAGAACATGTAAGATGGAATCTAATGGGGTATTCTTTTCCTGTAAATGGATGTGCAAAAGATTTAGATTTACAAATATAGCGACAGTTGATGCAATTGAGACACTGGAAACATCCCAGTCCCGCCTGCGTCAACGGTCGCTGGATGGTATTTCTTTTAGAACCAACATCTGCTTTAACCAGATCTCTTATGTTTTTGTTTTTTCGATAAGATAGCAAAGGAGGATTTTTAAATTCAGGGACATCTTTAATTCCTCTACTAAGAATATTCCAATTATTTTTTAAGATCTGTCCTATCTCTACACTATAGTCAGAGTATGTAGACATAAACGGTAACCTTTGAATTTTTTGAGGAGTGAGTTGTACACATTCTCTATTAGTATGGAGGATTCTGCTTTTCTGTTCATTTAACGGTTTACGAGGATAGTCACGTTCTCTGAATTTACCTGCCATCATATCCAATGTGGCCGGCAATTCAGTATGGTCAGATACAATGCGTTTTGCCCTCAAGAATTTAGACTGAGGGAGATGTTTGATCAAACTACGTGGGTGATTGCTTTCAAATCGTAAAATTGTGTTTCTGTCCGTCGGTTTGACGAACAGACCCGTACTGATTAAACAATCAACCAATTTCACATTAGTATCAAGAAATGGCAAGTTGGTTTTGGAGTAGGATATAGTATACTGAAGATCGACATCCACACTATTAAGATAGTCATGGAATTCAACCAACTGTGTTTCAGTACCGGTCCACAGGAGGAAGACGTCATCTATGTATCTCCACCACCTCAAAACATGTTGAAAGTGGTGGGATACATAGATAAGGTACTCCTCCATGGTGTGTATGTATATGTGTGTGTATATATGTATGTGTGTGTAATATAAATATATATATATATACACAAAAAGTATGGTAAGCACAGATACAAAGTTAAACTTATAGGAGGATATTTATCAACCTGGTGTAAAGTAGAACTGGCTTAGTTGTCCATAGCAACCAATCAGATTCCGCCTTTTATTTTTCACAGCTTCTTTGGAAAATGAAAGGTGGAATCTTAGTTGCTATGCCCAACTAAGCCAGTTTTACTTTACATAAATTTGATAAATCTCCCCCATAAATAAAAGGAGCCAGTGTTGGTGTATGACCATTTGGGTTGCTTACAGTTGATTCTGGTAGTTTTTATTGCTTGTAAGATAAATGACACTTGCTTTCAAACGCTATAAAGTTGATTGTTTTGATGTCCCTTAAAAGACCTATTTTCACTCAAAATTAAATTTTTATATTTGTTGCTGCTGTGGTGATAATCAAAATCACTAATTATTGTGTTCACATGCCACTGTTTAATAAGATTCTTGTCCATGGCAACCGCTCCTCACAAGACTTTTCTGACTATCTTCTCAAGATGGCCACCAATGCCCTTACCCTGAGGCTAAGACCTGCCTCCCTAACTACCCAGAATTTATTCGGCGCATCTCGGGAACTTGCAGCCTCACCCCAACCAATCGGCTTTTTCCAGACTTGAATATGCCACTACCTCCTGAGTAATTTTTTTAGTACGAATATTCTAATCGCTAATTTTTTATCGCGAATATCGGCACTATCCCGGCCCGATGGAGCACGCAGCGTTCGGGACTGCCCACTTACTATGTCCTCTGTCTTATGTATATAGGACACCTAGCGACGCTCTTTTAGCTGCACCACTGAAATGCCTGGGGAGGAAAGAAGATGCTGCTATTACTAGGTAATTCAACGCCTATACAAAAGTATTGACTAGGGAACTAAGGTAAACTTAGACCAATCCAATTGCATAAATTTTTTTTAAAAGTTACCTTCAAATACTCTACAAAGAGTGGCAAGCAGTGGATCCTTTTATTGTCCATCTATTTTATTTTTTTATAGAAAGAGTAGCAGTCCGGTTGTTCTTGATGGTGAATGTCCAGAAGCAGACAAGAAAAAGGTGGGTCATCGTGTGTGTGTGTGGTGTGTGTGTGTGTGTGTTTTTTTTTTTTTTTCTCACTACAAATTTCTTGCAGACTTTTATGGGGTCATTTATCAAACTGGTGTAAAGTAGAACTCTCTCCTAGCATCATAAATCAATATAATGCTATGGGATCCCCGGCAATGCTGGGAGGTCACGCTGGGAGCTGCTGACTCGCAGCGTGACAAATCCTCGTCTGCAAGGGGCCTAAGCATCACAGAAGCGGCATAAAGGACATTATGGAGAAGTACTGAGTTGTAGTAGTGTGACTAAAGCACATGGGGTGAACTATAATACTTCCTATTAGCTGTTGAATCTCTGCTTGTTTTTCTCTGCACTTCCTCTTCCACTCCCAATAGATTTCTATGGGATGATGTAATCTAATCCTTCATTGAGCAGGCAGTCTGTCTTGGTTTTAACAAGATGGATTTATCACAAATTTGAGTGTTCACTTAATAAGGGGGTGTAGAAAAGAGCTGATAACTGGAGAGAGTTGTTTTTCTCTGGTAAGATGTATTACAGTATTTCTTATTTTAACTTGTACTACTAATTTTATGTGAAATGACAGTGACCATTTAAAGAAAATACGTTTTGGGCTGCTTGCCTTCAAGCAGAGAACGGTGTTGCACTGAACTCCATAATAAACTTGCTGCAGGTGTTCTCTCTGCACACAGCCTGAACTTGGCCTTTTATGAACGTACTATGTATGTGTTTTCTGAGCAGGGGGAAGCTGAAGAATCTGAACTCTTAAAGGGTCCTGAAAAGCTGACAACCAGTGTTCAAAGAGACCTGAGACCACACTGCCTGACAACTCTAAGAATGCTGATGTAGCTGCACCTGCTGGGGTGTCACAGGACTTACCAGTACATACAAACGCGCACCTTCCTGCACCGTCATCGCTCACTAATACCGCTGACCCTCCTGTGCAGTATCCCAGTATTCTGTCTGGTATGAAGACCTCTCTGCCACTCTCCTTTCTCTCCCATCCAGCTGTACAAGCTCTGCAGTCTCGCACTTTGGGTAAGTTTAAGGTCCTAGAGCATAGCTTCATGTGATTTGTTTTCTCTCTTAGGCTAAGTTTAGACAGGCAACTGATTGGCTGCAGTGGTCATGTTGGTATACAGGTATGTCACTGCTGCAGCCAAGTGAACAGACTGGGGGGGGAGGGGGAAATAGCTGGCCGGAATCGTGTTCTTAACCGGTTTTTGCCTGTAAAATATTTTTGAATGCGCAGCACACACGTCAGTGTGTAAAGTGCTAGTAAAATAATTGTGGAAGCATCATGTATCCTCCATTTGTGATGGTAGTTAGTCCACCTATTGTGGACCTGTCTGGTAATACTTTCTGTATTGTTGCCTTGTCCAAAGATGACGCAATGACTCTGCATTAAGACTTGTCATATGATTTTATTTCAATGTTGTGATACAATATGAGCAGCTCTCTGAATGCTGCCTTCAGTGCCTGTTTTTTATTGGAAATTTTTGTCTTTAATCAGGTCCTTACTCTTTGCCTGAAATTGCACGATTAAGAATACAAGCTGCTGTGTCAGCAAAACAAAGGTTTTGGGAGACCTGTCTTGATGAGGAATGTGCTTTCTATACATCTCGAGAGACTGGCAGCTCTTATAGGGACTGCATTGATCCTGTATCCAGTTTCCTGGAGAGACAGGAAAATCTGGTAAGTCTAATGTATCATACCATAAAGGGTTCTCCAGAAATGACTTAAAATGGCTGCCAGCAACCTGTCCTAGAATGTGAATAGTACTTGTTGCCTCCACTTGCAGGGCTGCCTATGGAGGTGAGAGGGGCCTTACTACACTCTGGCACTTGGATATGCTTCATATTGACGAGTGTTCCTGTTGGGCTGCTCAGCCATGATGACATATCATAGGCAGGATGACATAATTACCATCTATTGTAGAGCAATGTAATGAGGCCCTCGCCCTCTCCCACTAGGCATCTGCTCACATTCTAGGACAGGTTACTGGCGACCATTTTAAATAATTCCTGGAGAACCCCTTTAAGGATAAAAAGTTCTTTTTATTTTCATTCCACTAATGAAGACAGTAAAAATTAAAGTGACACTCCAGTCCAAACTGACCCATGTGCTGGGCCCCTCGCAGGTAATATACTTACCCCGCCTCCTGCACTGCTCTTGGTTCCTGCACCTTCTCCTGCTGGCGGGGGTGGATAACCCCTTTTACTATATCTCACATGTGTATTGTCGGCATACCTGGTGTCCCTGTTCTCATGCTGCCTCAATCTCCTGTGTGGTTATCCATTGGATCCTTTAAGATAGCTGCCACTATCTTGGACTTTCCATGAAGTTTAAAGGCCGTTCTCCACTGCCTGTTTTGTCAGGCAAATTATTGGACGAACATTTCAAAAAACGCCTGTTCCGATAATCTGCACGGTAAAGGTGCCACCAATCCCCTGATAAATTAGTGAATCGCTTGTTCGTCGGGGTAAAGTACTTTCACACTAGCGTTTTTCTTTTCGGCATAGAGTTCCGTCCTAGAGGCTCATACCGGGAACTGATCAGTTTTATCCTAATGCAGTCTGAATGGAGAGCAATCCGTTCATGATGCATCAGGATGTCTTCAGTTCAGTCTCTTTAACTGTTCAGGACGGAGGTAACTACTGCAGCATGCTGCGGTTTTATCTCCGTCCAAAATTCGGAACACTTGGCGGAATGCCGGATCAGCTTTAATTTACATTGAAATGTATTAGTGCCGGATCTGGCATTAAAAATACAGCAATGCCGGATCCGTCCTTCCGGTCTGCGCATGTGCAGGCCTTTTTAAAGATGGGGAAAAAAAAATATATATAAACGGATCCGTTTGTCCGTATGACAGACTGATCCGTTCTTGCAATGCATTTGTGAGACTGATCCGGATCCATCTACAAATGCTGTCCATTTGCATACAGAACTGCTTACCGGATCACTCTGCCGCAAGTGTGAAAGTAGCCTAATACACTGCCCGATAATGTTCCAGTGAATGCTTGTTCCCAACAATCTGCCTGTTTATTGGGTGATTGTCTTTCATGCAGGCGCACCAATTATTTCTGGGCAGCAGATCATGCCATCTAAACAGCGATCTGCTGCCCACAAACAATGATTCTGTATGAGGACGAGGGATCGCTATACCAATCCCTTATACCGTGAAGGAGATTGCTCCATGTAAATGCAGCGGTCTCCTTCACCTAACTTGCAGCCAACTGTCGGTAAGGAACGCTTCCTTCCCGACAATCTGCTTTTACATCGTGCATTGTAAACCCGCCTTTAATCATTTCTGGGAAGCAGATCGTGCTGTTTGAATGGCCTCTGCTGTCCAAAAAACGATTCTGTATGGAGATGAGTTATGGCATTAGCGATTTCTCATCCCTGTACTGTGGAGGAGATCACTGCATGTAAAATGCAGCACTCTCCTCCCACTGACGAGCAGGCAGTTGTGTGGAAGGAACGATTACTTCTCGACAATCGCCTGCTCCATCAAGCAGTGTAAAGGGGCCTTAAGACATGCCAGTTCATCCAGATAAACAGTTTCTTAAAGAGGACCTTTCATGGGTCTGAACATTGTAAGATAACTATCTGGACATGTAGAGCGGCGCCCCGGGATCTCACTGCTCTTACAATTATCCCTGGCCGCCGCTCCGTTCGCCTGCTGTGCACCGGTTACCTTCTCCCGCGCTGTATGGTAATTGCTAGAATATTGAACCTTTTCACAAAATTCTAATTTTAAGCTGCATTAATGCAATTCCTTTTAATTTGCATTACTGAAATAAATGGACTTTTGCACGATATTCTAATTTTTCGAGTTTCATCTGTACATCCTTAGCAGTAAAAAAGGTTACGATACTTATGTGGTTTTTGTTAATTCTAAACCCAGTACATGCCTCTGAAATTCTTGCATATGTAATAGGCTCATTATTATTTGTAATGGGCAGGGCTGTGACAACCTATGTGAATGCTCCTAATTAGAGGGCATTTGTCCAGGAGATCTGTACCTATGAGACTGGCTGACCTGTTCCATGTGCACTTGGCAGCTGAAGACCTCTGTGTTGGTCCCATGTACATATGTCCACATTGCTGGAAAAAAGTTTTAATATATGCAAATGAGCCTCTTGGAGCAACAGGGGCGTTACCATTACTCCTAGAGGCTCTGCTCTCTAACTGCCGCGCCCTCTGGACTTTCAATGACAGGGCCAGGCTGTGTTATCACTTTTACACAGCCTGGCCATGTCGTAGTGGAGAGGGCGCAGCAGTTACAGAGAGAGCAGAGCCTCTAGGTGTAATGGCACAGCCCCCGTTCCTCTCAGAGGCTCATTTGTCATTTGCATATATTAAAACATACTTTTTCGCAGCAATGCGGGGACATATGGACATGGACCAACACAGATGTCTTCAGCTGCCAAAGCGCCCATGTAACAGGTCAGCCAGTGTCATAGGTACCAATCTGCTGCCAGTTGCCCTTTTTAACCTCCTCAGGACCGCCGTACGCAGGATTGCGGTCTTTGCGGCGGCCTGCTCTTCTGGGTGGACGCGCCGGTGCGTCCTCTCGCGAGACGCGAGATTTCCTGTGAACGCGCGCACACAGGCGTGCGCGTTCACAGGATCGGAAGGTAAGCGAGTGGAATCTCCAGCCTGCCAGCGGCGATCGTTCGCTGGCAGGCTGGAGATGTGATTTTTTTTAACCCCTAACAGGTATATTAGACGCTGTTTTGATAACAGCGTCTAATATACCTGCTACCTGGTCCTCTGGTGGTCCCTTTTGTTTGGATCGACCACCAGAGGACACAGATAGCTCAGCAATATGTAGCACCAAGCACCACACTACACTACACCCCCCCCTGTCACTTATTAACCCCTTATTAGCCCCTGATCACCCCATATAGACTCCCTGATCACCCCCCTGTCATTGATCACCCCCCTGTAAAGCTCCATTCAGACGTCCGCATGATTTTTACGGATCCACTGATAGATGGATCGGATCCGCAAAACGCATACGGATGTCTGAATGGAGCCTTACAGGGGCGTGATCAATGACTGTGGTGATCACCCCATATAGACTCCCTGATCACCCCATATAGACTCCCTGATCACCCCCCTGTCATTGATCACCCCCCTGTAAGGCTGCATTCAGATGTCCGTATGTTTTTTACGGATCCACGGATACATGGATCGGATCCGCAAAACACATACGGACATCTGAATGGAGCCTTATAGGGGGGTGATCAATGACAGGGGGGTGATCACCCCATAGAGACTCATTGATCACCCCCCTGTCATTGATCACCCCCCTGTAAGGCTCCATTCAGACATTTTTTGGGCCCAAGTTAGCGGAAATTATTATTTTTTTTCTTACAAAGTCTCATATTCCACTAACTTGTGTCAAAAAATAAAATCTCACATGAACTCACCATACCCCTCACGGAATCCAAAAGCGTAAAAATTTTTAGACATTTATATTCCAGACTTCTTCTCACGCTTTAGGGCCCCTAGAATGCCAGGGCAGTATAAATACCCCACATGTGACCCCATTTCGGAAAGAAGACACCCCCAGGTATTCCGTGAGGGGCATATTGAGTCCATGAAAGATTGACATTTTTGTCCCAAGTTAGCGGAAAGGGAGACTTTGTGAGAAAAAAACAAAAAAAATCAATTTCCGCTAACTTGTGCCAAAAAAAAAAAAATTCTATGAACTCGCCATGCCCCTCATTGAATACCTTGGGGTGTCTTATTTCCAAAATGGGGTCATATGTGGGGTATTTATACTGCCCTGGCATTCTAGGGGCCCTAAAGCGTGAGAAGATGTCTGGGATCCAAATGTCTAAAAATGCCCTCATAAAAGGAATGTGGGCCCCTTTGCGCATCTAGGCTGCAAAAAAGTGTCATACATCTGGTATCACCGTACTCAGGAGAAGTTGGGTAATGTGTTTTGGGGTGTCATTTTACATATACCCATGCTGGGTGAGATAAATATCTTGGTCAAATGCCAACTTTGTATAAAAAAAATGGGAAAAGTTGTCTTTTGCCAAGATATTTCTCTCACCCAGCATGGGTATATGTAAAATGACACCCCAAAACACATTGCCCAACTTCTCCTGAGTACGGAGATACCACATGTGACACTTTTTTGCAGCCTAGGTGGGCAAAGGGGCCCACATTCCAAAGAGCACCTTTTGGATTTCACCGGTCATTTTTTACAGATTTTGATTTCAAACTACTTACCACACATTTGGGCCCCTAGAATGCCAGGGCAGTATAACTACCCCACAAGTGACCCCATTTTGGAAAGAAGACACCCCAAGGTATTCACTGATGGGCATAGTGAGTTCATAGAAGTTTTTATTTTTTGTCACAAGTTAGTGGAATATGAGACTTTGTAAGAAAAGAAAAAAAAAAAATCATCATTTTCCGCTAACTTGTGACAAAAAATAAAAAGTTCTATGAACTCACTATGCCCATCAGCGAATACCTTAGGGTGTCTACTTTCCGAAATGGGGTCATTTGTGGGGTGTTTGTACTGTCTGGCCATTGTAGAACCTCAGGAAACATGACAGGTGCTCAGAAAGTCAGAGCTGCTTCAAAAAGCGGAAATTCACATTTTTGTACCATAGTTTGTAAACGCTATAACTTTTACCCAAACCATTTTTCTTTTACCCAAACATTTTTTTTTTTTTATCAAAGACATGTAGAACAATAAATTTAGAGAAATTTATATATGGATGTCGTTTTGTTTGCAAAATTTTACAACTGAAAGTGAAAAATTTCATTTTTTTGCAAAAAAATCGTTAAATTTCGATTAATAACAAAAAAAGTAAAAATGTCAGCAGCAATGAAATACCACCAAATGAAAGCTCTATTAGTGAGAAGAAAAGGAGGTAAAATTCATTTGGGTGGTAAGTTGCATGACCGAGCAATAAACTGTGAAAGTAGGGTAGGTCAGAAGTGTAAAAAGTGGCTTGGTCTTTAAGGGTGTTTAAGCTATGGGGGCTGAGGTGGTTAAGCAGCTTTTGTTTATGTGCTATAAATCATTTGACATCCTGTTTCTTTTCCCTTTCAGCACTTTACCCCTATTCCTGGAGAACCCTGATGGCTTGAAGTGATCTTTTTATCGGAGGTTTTTGTATGTTTGCATCCTGTTTGCCTGTACATCGCTTCTCCACAGAGCAAGCAATGGCGTCCCCTGCGGTCATGTGCCATATTCAAACATGCCTATACATTTGGACTTACCAGTTGCACAGTTTGTGGCGCTGTCAGCACTGGTGTTTGAGGGTTTTCTCGACCATCCTCTGTTGCGGAGTGTAGGTATCAAACTATGCTAGTCTTCTCTAGGAAGGAAAGCTAGAAGTGTAGGGGGTCGCTGTTCTCAAAGGTGCAGCAGAAGTCTCGTCCATTTGCCAGTTCCTGCTCGGAGATGAAAACTGCGAAGGATGCATGTCCTCTCTGATCTTATCTGTTTTACCATTTAAAGGGAACCGGGCACATTGAACATTCATTCCTATCTGCAGGCATTATGCTGTGGAGCAGGAGGAGCTGAGCAGATTGATATATGGTTTTATGGGAAAGATCCACTATAACTTGTGTTTTATGCATTTGAATCTTTGCCGTTTCCACATCATAATCTGACCCTTCATATGCCCTACCAGGAATAAATGTGGATGTGCGGCACACAGTCCAACAATCCCATAGAGGCTCTGTTGTCTAGTAGAATAGTAGTATGAGACGGCATCCATCCAGCTGTTAGAATTTCCAAGGCGCTTTATTAATCCAGCATAAAATTTGTGAGAAGCTCGATACACGCAGATGTCTTTTTCACGCCTGAGAGAGGTCCTTGCATGGGTCGAAACGTCATATCCTTTTCAATGAGCTCTAAAAATCTAGAGCAAAAATGATAACCCTTGCATAGATGCTGTATACTGTCTATGTTGAGCACTCCAGTGGGTGGTCCTCTGTATGATGGAGCTCTATGCACACTCATAAAAGGAAGACTGCCAATTGCTGAATAGGACCTCTCTCTGCACTCCGAAACCTAGAAAGAGCAGGGACTGAAATAATAAATGCGCCCCATAGTATAGTTTATTTTATTTAAGACCGGCGTTTTAGATGCCGGTCTTAATAAACAGCTAAACTGGTAGTGGTTCCGCTGAAGTTAGGAAAAGGCACCAGCCTCTTCATAACTTTGCCGGATCTTCCACCAGGTCTAAATGTAAGACCGCTTCCTACACCTGAAACGGGCGGAGAACATAGTAAATGAGACAAGCCTGCCCGCCCGCCCATCCCCTTCAAACTTCTCAGCTTCTCCTGCTTTGTGGACTTTCCCACGAACCCTAGAGCTAGATGTGTATATATTATTTTTTTCTCATTTCATTTTTGTATGAATGTAAAGGTAAATAAAACACTATTTATATTGATATTGTGATGAAATGTGTATTCCATCTCTAATTACAAATTGACGGATTCCTTCACCTAATTAGTAGTTTTCCAATATGGACAAAACCTTTCACTAAATCTGCATGTCTCATATGGTGATTCTGAGGCAGAATTGCAGCGAATTTCACTAGTTGCATTGAAAAGGCAGAAATCTTGTGCTTCAAAATCTGATGAAGGCTATTCAGATTTTATTTTGCCATAGATTAATTAATTCATAGTGGAAAATTATGTATGAAGGATATTTTTAGGGCTACCACTTGCAGTCCAAGCCTCTAGTACATGTATGCTGCAAAGTTTAGCCCATTATGCGATCTTGCATACAGGTGAACATGACTAGCCATATGGGTCTGTTTGGTACACATGTATATCAATAATGTGACACATTTCTATGGGCTACAACTTTTAATATATATATATATATATATATATATATATATATATACACACACACAAATTATAGTAATAGGCGAGCACACTTCATTTGGCATGTGAATAAAATTTAATTAAATCACTCAATAGCTGTACACGTGTATATGCTGGGAAATAAAACAATGATAAAATATTGTTAAAATAGATAGAAGACCAAATGTAGGGTATAAGCTTCAAAGCTATAGAGTCCAGCAAAGTCCACAAATATTGCAATACCTAAAAATAGTTCACACTATACACAGTGTTGAACTCCAATTGGTGGTATTAGTTGTGATCCCTTAGGGATAAGTCCTTAGGTGTATATATGGATCTGTATCCAATTGATTGCTGTGCAAATATTGGAGGACTCAAATATTCCCGGAGTAGTTTGGGAAATCCACTTTGTAATTAAAATGTTCCAATAGACATCAGAGAATCAGGCCTTCGTGTATCTGTAGCTTGTAATATCAGCTTAGACGTTCTTACCTTCCTCTGTGTGTCTAGCGAGGATCCAGGACGCTGGTGTTTGTTAGCGTCTTCCTCCTTGCCTCTCTAGCCGGCTTACCCGAAGTATCGCGGGAGTTTGAGCGTGACTTGCAACTTAGTCCGTGCTTGTAGCTGTTCCGGCTTGTTACAGAGGGAGGAATCTTACGGTCCTTGGCTCTTTGATGCCGATATTAGTTCGACTGTCCTGGCGATTCAATTTTCATAGCGTGGCCACGCTTATGACTGCGGAGGTACTGTTCCCAGGTATCTGATCCGGCCCAGACGCGTTTCGGGAATAAGCTTTCCCTTCATCAGTGGTGACAGATCACCTGACAGCCTCCGCCTTTTATATCCAAATAGGCACTTAAACTATGGAGATCTGGATTTTCATATGGAACAAGCGATTCTTTGTATGCGGTTTTCGTGCGTTTTTTTTTAAACGCATATGCGTTTTTTTCTGCTGGATATTGCCTTTAACCTTTTAGAGGCTTGTGGTATAAACGGATTTGATATTTAAAGTTGCTTTACAGAGTTATATCATTATAAAGTTTCATACATATACTCACATGCCTATAACCTGAAACTTCATGACAATATGATGTCTGGTCACTATGTCTTCATAAATAATATATCAATAAACATGTTAAAATAGATAAAAAGGTAAAAAGGATAAATATGATACATAATAATTTAAAATTTATTAATATAAATTTGGGACTTAAAATTGAGGTATCCATTATTCAACTCCAATATCCTACTCATGTGTTTCCATGATTCCATTTTCATGGATCATCTATGGATATATGGACCAAAATTGTAGTAAGACACCTGAGAAATTTGCATAATATATCCGCTATGAATTTACCTCAATTTTAAGTCCCAAATTTATATCAATAAATTTTAAATTATTATGTATCATATTTATCCTTTTTACCTTTTTATCTATTTTAACATGTTTATTGATATTGATATATTATTTATGAAGACATAGTGACCAGACATCATATTGTCATGAAGTTTCAGGTTATAGGCATGTGAGTACATGTATGAAACTTTATAATGATATAAGTCTGTAAAGCAACTTTAAATATCAAATCCGTTTATACCACAAGCCTCTAAAGGTTAAAGGCAATATCCAGCAGAAAAAACGCATATGCGTTTTTAAAAAAACGCACGAAAACCGCATACAAAGAATCTCTTGTTCCATATGAAAATCCAGATCTCCATAGTTTGAGTGCCTATTTGGATATAAAAGGCGGAGGCTGCCAGGTGATCTGTCACCACTGATGAAGGGAAAGCTTATTCCTGAAACGCGTCTGGACCGGATCAGATACCTGGGAACAGTACCTCCGCAGTCATAAGCGTGGCCACGCTATGAAAATTGAATCGCCAGGACAGTCGAACTAATATCGGCATCAAAGAGCCAAGGACCGTAAGATTCCTCCCTCTGTACCAAGCCGGAACAGCTACAAGCACGGACTAAGTTGCAAGTCACGCTCAAACTCCCGCGATACTTCGGGTAAGCCGGCTAGAGAGGCAAGGAGGAAGACGCTAACAAACACCAGCGTCCCGGATCCTCGCTAGACACACAGAGGAAGGTAAGAACGTCTAAGCTTATATTACAAGCTACAGATACATGAAGGCCTGATTCTCTGATGTCTATTGGAACATTTTAATTACAAAGTGGATTTCCCAAACTACTCCGGGAATATTTGAGTCCTCCAATATTTGCACAGCAATCAATTGGATACAGATCCATATATACACCTAAGGACTTATCCCTAAGGGATCACAACTAATACCACCAATTGGAGTTCAACACTGTGTGTAGTGTGAATTATTTTTAGGTATTGCAATATTTGTGGACTTTGCTGGACTCTATAGCTTTGAAGCTTATACCCTACATTTGGTCTTCTATCTATTTTAACATTATTTTATCATTGTTTTATTTCCCAGCATATACACGTGTACAGCTATTGAGTGATTTAATTAAATTTTATTCACATGCCAAATGAAGTGTGCTCGTCTATTACTATAATTTGCATTTCCTTGTTTTGAGAGGGTGGGTGTCCCTCTAACTAGGCTAGCAGCACCTGTTCCTAATAAAAATATCTATCTATCTATCTCACCTAAAGAATTATTAGGAACACCTGTTCTATTTCTCATTAATGCACTTATCTAGTCAACCAATCACATGGCAGTTGCTTCAATGCATTTAGGGGGGTGGTCCTGGTCAAGACAATCTCCTGAACTCCAAACTGAATGTCAGAATGGGAAAGAAAGGTGATTTAAGCAATTTTGAGCGTGGCATGGTTGTTGGTGCCAGACGGGCCGGTCTGAGTATTTCTCAATCTGCTCAGTTACTGGGATTTTCACGCACAACCATTTCTAGGGTTTACAAAGAATGGTGTGAAAAGGGAAAAACATCCAGTATGCGGCAGTCCTGTGGGCAAAAATGCCTTGTGGATGCTAGAGGTCAAAGGAGAATGGGCTGACTGATTCAAGCTGATAGAAGAGCAACGTTGACTGAAATAACCACTCGTTACAACCGAGGTATGCAGCAAAGCATTTGTGAAGCCACAACACGCACAACCTTGAGGCGGATGGGCTACAACAGCAGAAGACTCCACCGGGTACCACTCATCTCCACTGCAAATAGGAAAAAGAGGCTACAATTTGCATGAGCTCACCAAAATTGGACTGTTGAAGACTGGAAAAATGTTGCCTGGTCTGATGAGTCTCAATTTTCTGTTGAGACATTCAAATGGTAGAGTCTAAATTTGGTGTAAACAGAATGAGAACAGGTATCCATCATGCCTTGTTACCACTGTGCAGGCTGGTGGTGGTGGTGTAATGGTGTGGGGGATGGTTTCTGGGCACACTTTAGGCCCTTTAGTGCCAATTGGGCATCGTTTAAATGCCACGGGCTACCTGAGCATCGTTTCTGACCATGTCCATACCTTCATGACCACCATGTACCCATCCTCTGATGGCCACTTCCAGCAGGATAATGCACCATGTCACAAAGCTCGCATCATTTCAAATTGGTTTCTTGAACAGGACAATGAGTTCACTGTACTAAAATGGCCCCCACAGTCAACAGATCTCAACCCAATAGAGCATCTTTGGGATGTGGTGGAACGGGAGCTTCGTGCCCTGGATGTGCATCCTTCAAATCTCCAACTGCAAGATGCTATCCTATCAATATGGGCCAACATGTCTAAAGAATGCTATCAGCACCTTGTTGAATCAATGCCACGTAGAATTAAGGCAGTTCTGAAGGCAAAAGGGGTCCAACACCATATTAGTATGGTGTTCCTAATAATTCTTTAGGTGAGTGTATATACACTGCTCAAAAAAAATAAAGGGAACACAAAAATAACACATCCTAGATCTGAGTTAATTAAATATCCTTCTGAAATACTTTGTTTTTTACATAGTTGAATGTGCTGACAACAAAATCATACAAAAATAAAAAAAGGAAATCAAATTTTTCAACCCATGGAGGTCTGGATTTGGAGTCACACTCAAAATTAAAGTGGAAAAACACACTACAGGCTGATCCAACTTTGATGTAATGTCCTTAAAACAAGTCAAAATGAGGCTCAGTAGTGTGTGTGGCCTCCACGTGCCTGTATGACCTCCCTGCAACGCCTGTGCATGCTCCTGATGAGGTGGCGGACGGTCTCCTGAGGGATCTCCTCCCAGACATGGACTAAAGCATCTGCCAACTCCTGGACAGTCAGTGGTGCAACGTGACGTTTGTGGATAGAGCGAGACATGATGTCCCAGATGTGCTCAATTGGATTCAGGTCTGGGGAACGGGCGGGCCAGTCCATAGCATCAATGCCTTTGTCTTGCAGGAACTGCTGACACACTCCAGCCACATGAAGTCTAGCATTGTCTTGCATTAGGAGGAACCCAGCTCCAACCGCACCAGCATATGGTCTCACAAGGGGTCTGAGGATCTCATCTCGGTACCTAATGGCAGTCAGGCTACCTCTGGTGAGCACATGGAGGGCTGTGTGGCCCTCCAAAGAAATGCCACCCCACACCATTACTGACCCAATGCCAAACCGGTCATGCTGGAGGATGTTGCAGGCAGCAGAACGTTCTGCACGGCGTCTCAAGACTCTGTCACGTCTGTCACATGTGCTCAGTGTGAACCTGCTTTCATCTGTGAAGAGCACAGGGCGCCAGTGGCAAATTTGCCAATCTTGGTGTTCTCTGGCAAATGCCAAACGTCCTGCACGGTGTTTGGCTGTAAGCACAACCCCCACCTGTGGACGTCGGGCCCTCATGGAGTCTGTTTCTGACCGTTTGAGCAGACACATGCCCATTTGTGGCCTGCTGGAGGTCATTTTGCAGGGCTCTGGCAGTGCTCCTCCTGTTCCTCCTTGCACAAAGGCGGAGGTAGCGGTCCTGCTGCTGGGTTGTTGCCCTCCTACGGCCTCCTCCACGTCTCCTGATGTACTGGCCTGTCTCCTGGTAGCGCCTCATGCTCTGGACACTACGCTGACAGACACAGCAAACCTTCTTGCCACAGCTCGCATTGATGTGCCATCCTGGATAAGCTGCACTACCTGAGCCACTTGTGTGGGTTGTAGACTCCGTCTCATGCTACCACTAGAGTGAAAGCACCGCCAGCATTCAAAAGTGACCAAAACATCAGCCAGGAAGCATAGGAACTGAGAAGTGGTCACCACCTGCAGAACCACTCATTTATTGGGGGTGTCTTGCTAATTGCCTATAATTTCCACCTGTTGTCTATCCCATTTGCACAACAGCATGTGAAATTGTCACTCAGTGTTGCTTCCTAAGTGGACAGTTTGATTTCACAGAAGTGTGATTGACTTGGAGTTACATTGTGTTTAAGTGTTCCCTTTATTTTTTTTGGGCAGTGTGTGTGTATATATGTGTGCATGTATGTATGTGTATGTGTGTGTATATATATATATTATATATTATGTATGTGTGTGTGTGTGTATGTGTATAATATATATTACACATATACATATACACACACACAAATAGTGCAGCAGCACAGTCAGATACGATGTACCGGGTGCAAATTCCCCACAGAGGTCGGCTCTTCCTCCACGAAATATATCAAACGAATGATGAGGCAGCACTTCCAGTATAGAGTGAACGGGTGAGGACCCCAAACTTTATTCAAGCGACATTTCGGCCTGCTCAATGAGCTTGAGAAAGGCCTCATTGAGCAGGCCGAAACATCGCTTGAATGAAGTTTGGGGTCCTCACCCGTTCACTCTATACTGGAAGTGCTGCCTCATCATTCGTTTGATATATTTCGTGGAGGAAGAGCCGACCTCTGTGGGGAATTTGCACCCGGTACATCGTATCTGACTGTGCTGCTGCACTATTTGTGTGTGTGTATATGTATGTATGTATATAATATATAAATATATATATATATATATATATATATATATATATATATATATATATAAAAATTATTCTCCCAGTCTTTCATTTTTCTGTTCACATAACAGTTAGAGGGCTTGCTTTATTTTTGGGATGAGTTGTACTTTCTAATGACACCATTTACTGTTGCATACATTGTAGTGGGAAGCTGAAAAAAATAATTACAAATGGGTTAGAATCGAGAAATGCAATTTTGCCACCATTATGTGTTTTGTCATTACAGCGTTCCCTTTGCTGTAAAACTGACCTGTGTCCTTGGTTTTCTGGGTCAGTACGGTTACAATACCAAATTTGTATAGATTTTCATACTTTATGTATACTTTCAACTCTTTATACTTTAAAGAGCTGTGTGAGGCTCCATAATTTTTTTCTTTTTTTTTTCTTATACATGTGCTCATCAGATCACTTCTGTCACAGACTAACGCATTAGCACTGAAGTCTATCCGAAATTTTCTATGTTCCATGGGTCCTTGCTAAAGGCACGGTCACTAGGAACGTAGCTGTGGCAGCCTCGGATCCTTCAGGGGGACCAAGGCGGCCTCTCGAATGAATGTCTTCCCCGAGCACCGCTGAGGGGAGCTGTTCCAGCACCTAGAGCGCAGCACTCAGCTTTTCATTTGACCACAGCATTTGAGGGATTAAATGTTTTAACGACTGTTGCAGACATTAGCCCCAGATGTCTGCTGTGATACAACAGGCACACAGTGCTCTCTGACTGACATACAACGGATGGTATCAAAGTTTTAACAAGTACCATAAAAGCTGACAATCAAGACAAGAGGATTCATGTTTGTACAAGTGCTCATGTAGAAGTAGGGGTTTTCCTATTTTTATTTTTTATTTTTTTATTCAATTTGCTGCCCAGACAGCAGTAACGCTGGAAAAATTTGTATTCGCCTGCTCCCCATCACTCTATTCGAGCTCCCTAGCATTCTTCACAGGTCTTCAAATCCTTACCTGTAAACTAATGGATGGGTAGTCAGCCACTGACTAGCCTCAGCAGTAATGTGACCAAGCTGTGAAGTGCACATCAACACTGCCAATCATTGTCTGCAGTGACACACTCATCCCTGTCTGTCAACTTCTGCATAGACAGGTCAAAAGTCCAGTGAAGAGAGCCAGGGAGCTGGAATGGAGCGGTGGAGAGCAGGTGAGTAAGTATTTTCCCCTTGCCCATGACTGCACCCATGCGAGAAAGACCTCTCATCCCTGAGAAGATGGAAAGGTCTACATCTCCAAACCTCAGTTCAATTTTCCTGTCCAGAGCCACTTATCTAAATCTGGCTCTCCTTCACTCTCCTCCCCAGTCCCTCACCATTTTTGGTGGGAGCTGCGGTGGCTCCAGTCTAGTTCTGCTCACAGGCCTGGCTTCTGTTGCTTGGGGCTGTGGTTCCAGGGTCAGGGCAATGCTGGGATGGATTGGGGAACTTGATCCTTTCTGGCCTGTTTGGAGCCTTTGCTGATGATTAGGGGGCGCTGGGTGTGTTGTAATTTGGCGGTGGAGGGAGTTAGGCAGGCTTTTAATTTTATTTTTTTGACTTTTTTTTGGTACATTTTTATGGGGAAGAAAAGTCAGATAAAAACTTGGTTCACAGTGTTATTTAGGAAAAAAACAAATTACAAACCATGTGATATGGAAAAAACATGAGCAGTTTCTATGGACAGAGCAGATTTTTGTGTAGGAGACCTAAAGGTGGGTATCCATGCATATGTTACCACGATTGTGGTTTTATAGGTGAAATGTTGAATCTGTGTTTAACCTGCAAAAACTACATAACCAATTAGCACATTGCAAAACTGTGTGTGTGTGTGTGTGTGTATTTTTGTCAGAAAAAACTGTGCAAACCTGGCCTAAAAATCCTTCTTTATGCCTCATTCACACATCCGTGTTTGATTAAGGTTTTGCACTAGTGATTGTTATCCAAAATCAGGTTTGGTTAAAAAAGTAAATCTTTCTATTTATACATTATCTATGTGTAGGCTTCTAGTCACTGATCAAATACTGACTATGAGGCATAAACAGTATTAATGCATGTGTAATTAATATGCAGTCCAGCAGGGGGCAGTTGTGTATTGGTAACCAAAACGAGCAGTAAGAGTCAGTTGCAGATTTCAGTATCCGTGAGTGGTATAAGAATGGCTAGTGGGTAATCAAGCAGCCTAATGATATCAGCTAATTGCTTATAACAAGCTTTCAACAGTTCAACTACAGGAAGTGTTGTAGAACCCAGACAGTATGGACAGATGTGTCTTACTTTTTTGAACAAATGATTATATAAAAGATATAGAATATAAATATATATAATATTTTCAACAGTCATGGCAGAGATCATAATACCAGTCATACTGATGCAGTTGGAGTTATGGAAACAGCCAAGTGGGTTGTGCTACACTGGAACTCCCATATCCCATAGAAGTAAATGGAGTTATAGTAGTGCAATATCCCAGAACAGGGGGCATCTGCAATTGTACATAGTTATGTTTTGTACTTTATTGCTTTGGCTGTTTGTTCCAACAAGCGGAACATATGGTTTGCAAGTTTTGAGAATCATACAAATATTAGTTTTCACAAAGTTTGCTGCTAAAATGCTTTTAGATCTTTGTTTCAGTTGTTTCTGTGATGTAGTGAAATATAATTACACGCACTTCATACGTTTCAAAGGCTTTTATCGACAATTACATGACATTTATGCAAAGAGTCAGTATTTGCAGTGTTGGCCCTTCTTTTTCAGGACCTCTGCAATTCGACTGGGCAATTTAGGGTGACCACGTGTCCCGGTTTGCCCGGGATCGTCCAGTAATTTACGTTTTTGTCCCGTGTCCCGGGAGCCTTCAAACCGGGACAATAGAGAGTCCCGGAATCAACTGCCTGCCAGTCTGCAACATTCACTGCCGCTGCTGCCGCAGTGCTGTTGTAATTAAGTCATCCTAAATCACTGGTTGCTACGGCTGCCCTGCTTGGCGTGTAGCAACCAGTGACGTCACCATGTCCCGCTCTCTCTGCGGCTCCGACTCCACACCCTGCACACTGCACGCAGCTGCCCCAGCAAGTGAGAAGAAGAAAACCCTGCGCCGCCCCCGCCGCCTCCTCCTTCACTCCCCAGAGACGTCACGTGGTGTCCCCAAAGCCAATAGGCGGCCGCCGTCGCTCAGGTACAAGATTCAAACTGTGCCCGTCTCCTGGAGACACAGCAACACCGGGGAGAGGCGACCGGGCCGGGGACATGGAGCACCGCATCATAGGCCCGGGCCCCTACAGAGCTACCAAGCTGGTGAGAGCTACCTACCTCTGCGCTGCACTGATGCAACATAGGTAGTCAGGGCGCTGCATGGGAATTTCTATAGTCTGCGGTGGTATGACGTCAGAGGTGCTTTATATACAGGGGGATTTCTATAGTCTGCGGTGGTATGACGTCAGAGGTCCTGTATATACATGGTTGCAAATCTACTAAGCTATGCTCAGTCCTAGATATGGGGAATACTATGCAAAACTTTAGACTTGAGCAGTGGCTGATCTGATCCGTTCTGTAGATTGCAGTCAGTGTGTGCATTATGTGCCAGGGTTGTGCAGTTTTTATTTCTGATGTCACGTGACTTGTACTGCCAGGTAGTCACCCACACCGTGGGGTGCACGCGTTACAAGCCTATAGAGTGCCGCTACCTGGCACATCACGGGTCACATCTCTGATCGCTTACTAAAGTGTTGGTCAGCTCCTTGGTGCAGTCGCACACCTGCCCTTTGAGGGTACTTTCACACTAGCGTTATTCTTTTCCGGCACTGAGTTCCGTCCTAGGGGCTCTATACCGGAAAAGAACTGATCAGTTTTATCCCCATGCATTCTGAATGGAGAGAAATCCATTTAGGATGTCTTCAGTTACTGAACGGCGTTTTGGACGGAGGAAATGCTCTGGTATTATCTCCGTCCAAAATTTCGGATCAGATGCCGGATACGGCATTCATTTATATTGAAATGTATTAGTGCCGGATCTGGCATTAAAAATACTGCAATGCCGGTGTGCGCATGCGCAGACCTTTAAAAATGTGAAAAAAAAAAATAGAAACGGATCAGTTTATCCGTATGACAGATGGATCCGTTCTTGCAATGTAATTGTGAGATGGATCCTCATCCGGATCCCTTTACAAATGCTGTCCATTTGCATGCAGATTGCCGGATCCGGCAGGAAGTTCCGACGACAGAACTGCTTGCCGGATCCCTCTGCCGCAAGTGTGAAAGTAGCCTAAGCTTTTGTGCCACTTCAGCCCCCAGCCTGGATGGGAGAAGGCCGCTGAAAGTACCTGTATGACAGGAAATAATCTACGACTCTGTTCACTATGACGCTTTTTTCTCTGTTCTGATGCATGGTTTTTCACCAATGTTACAGATTTCACACAATGCATTGCAAAAGAGCGAAACCTGAGCACCTGTGGCAATTTTGCAACATAGGGGGAGATTTATTAAAACTGGTGCAAAGTAGAACTGGCTTAGTTGCCCCTAGCAACCAATCAGATGCCACCTTTCATTTTTCAGAGCTCCTTTGGAAAATGAAAGGTGGAATCTGGTTGCTATGGGCAACTAAGCCGGTGCCCTGAATTCTGTGCAGATCTCTCCTCTGCTCGTGAATGGTGTTTCCTATTCCCCGTGCGCTATGCAGTACGGGGAGGAGCAGAGCATTTTATTTTCATTTCCGTTCTGGTATGGGGGACAGAAAATAAATAAATTTGAAAGTGCCAAATCCAGCATGTGCTGGGCACCAAGACTCCCAACTGGACCTTTGAACCAAAAAGGCGATTGTCTGCTTTCCATAAGGCCTGTTTCACACTTGCGTTTGGGTTTCCGGTTTTGAGTTCAGGCAGAGGATCTCAAAGCCGGACCAAAACGGTTCAGTTTGATGTTAATACATTCGGACGTGTCCATTCCGTTGCGATGCGTTTATGTTACACTGAAATGGAACAAACGGGACCCAGGACTATACTCATTGTAAGTCAATGGGTGACAGATCATCTTCTTCCGTTTTTTTTTTTCAGATCCAAAAAAAAAAAAAGATCTGGCATCATTGGCTTACATTGATTTTGCTGCTGGATCCGGTTTGTTCCGATTCGCAGACCGGACCCAAAACCGCAGCGGGTTTTGTGTCCAGTCAAAAAAAACTTAACAAAATGGAACGGAAGGCATACTGGTCAGTTTTGTCCTCATTCTTTGTCAATGGGGACAATACAGAACCGTTTTGGCCCAGTTTTGAGATCCTCTGCCGGATCTGATGACCGGAATGCCAGAACGCAAGTGTGAAACAGGCCTAAGCGGCAGAAAATCTGCAAGAAATCTGCACTGAAATTGCACATAGGGCCTCTTGCACACGAACGTTGTGCATCTGTTCCATGCATTGGGGACCGCAATTTGCGGTCCCCCCCTGGGATGGATCAAGACCTATTCAACTTGAATGGGACTGTGATCCATCCACACCGCAAAAAATAGAACAAGTTCTATTTTTTTTTGCGGTGCAGAGGCACCGACAGAAACGCCACTGAAACGCTCCGTAATGCTTCTGTGGGGTTCCGATCTGTGCTTTCGTTCCGCATCTCCGCGATTACGGACCCGTTCAAGTGAATGGGTCTGCATTAGGGTGACCACGTGTCCCACCGGCTGCCAGACGCCAGTGCCTCCTCGAGTCCTGACTGGAAGAACACCGGCGCAAGACTGCCCTGCCCTGCTCCATCACCACCAGTGACCAGACGAGGAGACAGTCACTCCATCTCCATTATATGACTCCAAAAGGTGAGCAAATAGGGGCAATTGACACTGGGTGGCAGCATCTGATGGGGCACAGTAGCGACAATCTATGGGCACACTGGCATTTGATGGCGCACAGTAGCGACAATTTATGGGCACACTGGCATTTGATGGGGCACAATAGCGACAATTCATGGGCACACTGGCAGCATCTGATGGGGGCACAGTAGCGACAATTCATGGGCACACTGGCATTTGATGGACTGTGCCCCATCAAATGCCAGTGTGCCCATGAATTGTCGCTACTGTGCCCCCCATCAGATGCTGCCAGTGTGCTAATGAATTGTCGCTACTGTGCCCCCATCAGATGCTGCCAGTGTTCCCATGAATTGTCGCTACTGTGCCCCATCAAATGCCAGTGTGCACGTAAATTGTCGCTACTGTGCCCCATCAAATGCCAGTGTGCACGTAAATTGTCACTACTGTGCCCCATCAAATGCCAGTGTGCCCATGAATTGTTGCTACTGTGCCTAGCAACAATTTATGGGCACACTGGCATTTGATGGGGCACAGTAGCGACAATTCATGGGCACACTGGCAGCATCTGATGGGGGCACAGTAGCGACAATTCATTAGCACACTGGCAGCATTTGATGGGGCACAGTAGTGACAATTAATTGACACACTAGCAGCATCTGATCTGATGGGCACAGTAGCGGCAATTGATAGGCACACTGGCAGCATCTGATGAGGCACAGTTTGCGACAATTCATGGGCACACTGGCAGCATCTGATGGGGCACAGTAGCATCAATTGATCGGCACACTGGCAGCATCTGATGGGGCACAGTAGCATCAATTGATCGGCACACTGGCAGCATCTGATGGGGCACAGTAGCATCAACTGATTGGCACACTGGCAGCATCTGATGGGGCACAGTAGCATCAACTGATCACTAAGTGACTTAATTTTTTTAAAAAAGTATCAAAAATCATATTTTTTGGGGAGTGGACATGGGTGCGGGGGGGGCCGGGGCGGGTGTCCCTGAATGGCAGTTTGGAAATGTGGTCACCCTACTGGGCATGCTCTCAATCAACTTCTGGGCCAATTCCTGACTGATAGCAACCCATTCTTTCATAATCACTTCTTGGAGTTTGTCAGAATTAGTGGGTTTTTGTTTGACCACCCGCCTCTTGAGGATTGACCACCCGCCTCTTGAGGATTGACCACAAGTTCTCAATGGGATTAAGATCTCTCAGAGCGCCGAATGACCGGTACGGCGCAGGCGCGGGATTTGAGGCTGCAGGCAGGGCCAGCGATCAATCAAGTGGAGGAGGCGGTGTTTTTTCAAACAGAGGATGCGGCGGCTACCAGCAAGTCCGCCCAACTTGCTGGTAGTGAAGAAATTTACATATAATAAAAGTAAATTTTTTACTGTAATTACTGCACAGCCCGAGGTAAGAGGGGCATATATGGAATCTGCTTACATTAACAAATATAATAAGTCAAAAACTGAAAATTGGGGGTTAGGTGGGTGACAGAAGCCCTTTTAAGAGTCCTAAATCATTTCAGGGCAATGCATAGCTTTGGAGGCTGTTGCATTATAGTTTGTGGTCACACTTTCCATGTTGTTTTAAAGGGGTATTCTCACTATAGTAAGTGATACCATATGGAGAGGGAATGCCACCTCTGATCACTGGGGATTTGACTGCCAGGACCTATCCTCATGTGTGGCTGCTCTTTATAAAGGGGTTATCCAAGACCTATAATGCTGCCCCATATGCCCAGGTCCCTCCCATAGATTGTACTTTCCTCACTCCCCAGCACCTGAGTCGCTGGTATAGCTGCCGCTGCATCTCCCCGTTGCGCAGACTAAAACATCGGGTGTGGGAGTGCGGCAGCCAATAGCAGGCCGTGACTGAAACGAGCCTCCCTAGTGTCACCCGCGATGGTAGGGAAGCTCGTCCCTGTCGTGGCCTGCTAGATGCAGCGGCGCCGGGGAGCAAGGTAAGTACAATCTGTGTGAGGGGCCTGGGCATTATAGGTCTTGGATAACCCCTTTTAAAGATGTAGCCCCATTATTCAAGTCTGACATGGGTGAATTTTAAATTTTTTGTGACATAGTACTCAGGCCTCCTGCACACCACCGTAGGTGTCCCATTGCCGTATTGCAGACCGCATTTGCGGATCCGCAATACACGGGCACCGTTCTGTGATGCAGAATGCACACGGATGTGGACCCATTCACTTCAATGGGTCCGGAGATGCGGAACGGAAGCACTACGGAGTGCTTCCGTGGGGTTTCGTCCCGTACTTCCGTTCCGCAAAAAGATCGAACATGTCCTATCTTTTTGCGGAACATTAAAGTGAATGGGTCCGCGATCTGCTGCGGCTGCCCCACGGACGGTGTTCGTACATTGCGGGCCGCAGCACGGCCACGGATCGCACAAGTTCGTGTGCAGGAGGCCTTAGTGGTAAACCCTGGTCTGTGTGTGTGTGTGTGTGTGTGTGTGTGTGTTTGTTTTTTTTTTTTTTTGTGACCTTGCTTCAGGATAGATCATTAATACAGTATCCGAGTGTCTAAGGTTCACTAGACATAAAATTATATGTAAACTTTTTTTTTTTCTGCAGGTCCGTAAGATTAGTGATCATGTTTTTATTCCTTTTTCACTATGAAATAACTTTTTAAAATAAGTAGTTTTATCTTTTATAAAATGATTATACTGAAGTTTGTTTACTTTTTTCCATTTTTAGGAGGCATGGTAACCAAAAAAACAGCAGTTCCAGTATTTATTTTTATTTTTTAATGGCATTCATGTTCAGGATAAGTAACAAGATCATGTTATAGCACAAGATGTTACAGACGGCTGGATTTCTTGTGACTGCCGCGGCGATCCTAATCATTTCTATGGGATCTCCACTTCTCAGCGACCCTGGCTGCGACCAGTTTCGGCGCATAGCCCTAGCCTAAATATATGGGAAAGTGTGCGAGGCCGTTAAAGGGGATTTTCCAGGATGTAATACTGATATCAGTTAGGATAGATCCTCAATATCAGATCGGTGGGATCTGGTCTCTAATTTCACCACAATCGGCTGTTTGGACTGCTGTGTTCCTGGTATTGACTGTAAGTGGTCACAGACTGTTATAGGGCTGAGATTCAGTCATGTTTTAATATTTAAATTAGACACATGGATGAGTAACATCACACTGCCATTGGGGGGAGGCAGGTGTTAATACACCTAGCCACTGGGGCATTCCCCGGGCAGACTAGCTTTTTTTTTTTTTTTTTTTATATATATAATAATATAATAGCCATGTACACCTGCGGCATTCATTATCATATCGTGCAGGTTGTTCTATAAAAAATAAAAAAAAATCTGATTTGTATCACTAACCTGATCAATCACTGTTTTTGGTAGAAATTATATTTCTACATGGCAAATAATTTTCTAGCAGGTGTAGTAGAGTAATGGCTATCCAACAGTCATGACATGCATGCTGCTGATTCTGTGTAATTGAATCACTAATTGAAAGGGGCATGTTCAAAATAATAGTGTGGAGTTCAATGAGTGAGGTCATTCATTCTTTGAAAAACAGGCACTTATTGCCCTTATTTAAGGAAGGAAGGCAGCAAATGTTGTACATGCTGGTTATAGTACATTTATCTCTGAAATTCTGAGGAAAATGGGTAGTTCCAGACATTGTTCAGAAGTTCAGCGTACCTTGATTAAAAAGTTGATTGGAGAGGGGAAAACATATAAAGAAGTGCAGAAAATGATAGGCTGCTCAGCTAAAATGATCGCAAATGCTTTAAAATGGCAACCAACACCTGAAAGACGTGGAAGCAAGCAAAAAACTACCATTCAAATGGATTGAAGAATAGCCAAAATGTCAAGCACTCCGCCAACAATCCGCTCCAGGAAGATCAAAGAAGGTCTAAAGTTACCTGTGAGTACTGTTACAATTAGAAGATGCCTATGTGAAGCCAAGCTATCTGCAAGAAGTCCCCGCAAAGTCCCACTGTTGAAAAAGACATGTGCTAAAGAGGTTACAATTTGCCAAAGAGCACATTGACTGACCTAAAGAGACATTTTGTGGACTGATGAAAGTAAGATTGTTCTTTTTGGGTCTAGTGGCTGGAGACAGTTTGTCAGACGACCCCCAAACACTGAATTCAAGCCACAGTACACTGTGAAGACAGTGAAGAATGGTGGAGCAAGCATCATGATATGGGGATGTTTCTCATACTACGGTGTTGGGCCTATTTATTGCATACCAGGGATCATGGATCAGTTTGAATACATCAGAATACTTGAAGAGGTCATGCTGCCTTATGCTGAAGAGGAAATGCCCTTGAAATGGGTGTTCCAACAAGACAACGACCCCAAACAAAGCAGTAAACGTGCAACATCTTGGTTCCAGACCAACAAGATTGACGTTATGGAGTGGTCAGCCCAATCCCTGGATCTTAATCCAATAGAAAACTTGTGGGGTGACATCAAAGATGCAGTTTCTGAAGCAAAACCAAGAAATAGAGAAGAACTGTGGAAAGTAGTCCAATCATCCTGTGCTGGATTTTGAGCTTTATTCACTTTTTTAAACACACGTCTATTATTTTGAACACAACTGTATATCTTAAAGTACAGGAGATCTTAATCTCTACTAGTATCGCAGCTGGGTGAGGGGTACTAGCGCCATTGCAGAATATACTGATATAGACCTAAACTGGCTGTTATTGTTGCTTGTAGCCATTGTTATCATAAGCTTATGATTCTGTATACCACACAGTCATCCATCCCATGGTGGTCTTGTGTTAAAGGGCAGATGTTGTATTTAATATAGATTCTTTAGGAGCAGTATTGTAACCTTTATAGCCACCCCTTCTATAGTTGTACACAGATATCACACGCTGTTGGCAGCATATTCTGTATCTAAAGCCTCATTCTCATGGGGTCTTCGGGTCTTGTCTGACCCTCCCTTCCCTGCTTCCATTTAATCCTCACTCTGTACACTTTCAGATCAATGCTCTGGATGGAAGGATAAGAGCAGAGCCCAGGATTTATGGAGGGGATTGCTGGGACTCCTCAGGGAGAAGATCCAGGCCGAGGATGCTTCCCCCCTCATTCCCCACCCTGTGTCTGGTTCACTTTCGGTCTGGTGTGAGGAGCTGACAGCGCCTAGTGCCTTTCGCATTACTCACTGAGCTGGCGTTGTTAGCCATGGTGTGTGTGTGTGTGCGCACTTTAATAAGCTCCCAGGATAAAACCTCCTTCATTACTCCATGCAAAAGGCTATGCTCAGGACATGGACAGCTGAGTCTAGAGCAGGGAGGTAGACATGGTTAATGGTAGCTAGCAGGGCATTCATTATGTATTAACATACCGCAGCCTTAGATTTCTATGTTTTTCCACATACATAACTTGCAAATGTGTCAAAAGCTCGTATTGTCTTCTTCGCCTAGGCCAGTTGTAAGATCTAATGTATACAGCGGCTTGTGTATTTCTACATACAGCCAGAGTGTTGTGTTAGTTATATAAGCCTAGAGTTCTAGGGCCGCATTTAGCATGGGTTTTGCCATCTTTGGCTATAAAGTGTTAATAACAGAGAAGTCCAGCATTTTTTTTTTTTCCTGTTCAGACAATTCCCTATGGAGATAAAGGGAGGGCTCCGAACCTGACTGAATGTTGTTTTTTTTTTTTTTTAAACTTCTACCTGAGCAATGATGTGAGAAAAAAAATGAGGGGGGAGAATACAGAGAGGTTGAAACATATTCATAGACACGGAGTCACCTCTGGCTAGAATGAAGGAACGTACAAGAGTCTGCTGACCACCGCTTGTGTATAAATTGTTTTGTGTGATCAGCTTCAGACATTATATATACAGTACGAATTTCCTGTAGAAGAAACATCAGGAGACATGGTCTGTTGTAGGTCTTTGAGGACTTGATTGGGATTTCTCTTTTATGTTGAGGTGCCTTTTAAAAAGTGTACCACCAGTTTTGCCTGTCAAGTAGAAGTAGATAATGAGGTTCCATCTCTTCAATATAGACTGAGCTTTGGTTTGGCCTACCTGCTTTGCAATGCTCAAAATGGTGGTGACTCTTCCTGCATGATCCATGCTTATGCTGTGATACAGTCATAAGTTTTTACAAAGCTGTGAAAAATGTGCCAAAAACTCTACAGGCCTTTCTGTATGGACTGTATACAATATAAATGTTCCTGGTGAAGCTATTTGATAGGGAAACGTGGCAAGATGCAGGAAAACAAAAAGAAAAACATTTCTATCAGACCTCAGAACAGACCCCCTAATCTTCATCAGAACCCCAAACTAGACCTTCAATCTTAATCAGACTTTAGATCAGACCCCATCAGAGATAAAATGAAATATTAACTTACCTCTCCTGCTCTATCGTCACTCTGCAGATCTGGTGGTCTCTCCTGGACTCACTGTCTTTGAGAGAAGACCACCCACTGCACAGACTCCTCAGCCTCAGTGATAGGATAAAAGAGAAGAGATCTTTCATGGTCTGTAGCAGGAACAAGTCAGTCCAGGAATACATGAGAACTAGTGAAGATAGCAGCATCCTGGTTACACATACCTCACATTCAGCATTTATCACTGAAAGGATGACGTCCATACACCAAAAGTCTGTAACTTGGAGCAGGTTGTGAACTGCATCAGGTGTTCTGAAAATGAATGCAATTTTTTTATTTTTTTTATTTTTTAATCTCAGTAACCGCAAGCATATGCATTTTTTATTTATTTTTGTCAAGTGTCTATAAACCATAAAGCCACTAACATAGATATGAACCAAGGCTGCCTGCATGCCTCCAGAATAGTGTTGTATAGATATTCTCTGTGCCAAGATGTTTATGAGTATTGTGTGTTTGTAGAAATAATATGATAGCTTTGTCGGTAATAAAGTAATCTGCATTTAAAAATTATAATAAAACAAAAAAAAAGCTGGATTTGTATTTTTCATTGTGCTGTTTTTTTTTGTTTAAGTTAGTGCCTGGGAGACCATGAACTGCTACTAGATATTTCCTTTTTTTTTTTTTTTTTTTTTTTTAAATCTGTCACGCTGAACCATTTACCATAACTGTATCATTATTATATATTACAAAATGTGTCCCTTTGTTGCCAATGAAGATTGAATACTCACCTACCTCTAGGCTTAGCCTCGGGCGTTCTGAGCTCATAATGCCCATTGCATAAAGAGAGCCTTGAGCAAGTCCTGAGGCTCTCTCACTTCAAGTGTAATGGTATCCTGCCTTCAAGACAGCACACTGACACATATTATACACAACAACCACTGAATGGGTTCGCTTTTGTCATTTCCTGGTCTTAATGGATCAGTCTTTTTTTCAAAAGAGTTTTGTTTTACAGCAATGTGGTGAGAAGTGGTTTGTTTAATGTCTGCATCTGTTATTTAAAGAGGAAGATGCAGTAAACTGAGCGTTTGCTATAGTCTAATTCATGGCTACCTATACATAAAAGCATAGCCAAATGAATGAACTAGCAGTAGAAAATACACAATATAGTCCTTCTGTAGCAGTAATCTCTAAGAAATTAGTTCTCAATGGTAAAGCAACTTCAGTTTGACTCCTGCACAGGGAGATATGTCTGCAAGGTGCTCCTTATTAGTATAGTAGGACTAGGATGACTTACAGCTCTATTGTTCTCTTGATAGGCCTAGCATAATGTGAGGTGTCCTGACCAACCACAAAGTGTGAAGCTCTAACTGAGTCACCACTCACTCCTCCCTGGTCTGACTGATTTGATAGAGTGTTAAATGACATTATTTGCCATGCTAAAAGTCCTGACAAAGAAGAAGTAGAATATATGGAATGACTTCATCTCTTATAATGGGGAGTATCTGTTGCATAATGGATCCTGTATAATGTTGTTTCCTCCATTAGAACTGGAAGTCACAATGCAGATGTGAATACAGCCTAAGGCCTCATGCACACGGCCGTGCTGTTTTTTGCGTTCCGCAAAAAAACGGAAGCCATCTGTGTTGCCTTCTGCAATTTGCGGAACAGAACGGGCGCCGGCAATATAAATGCCTATTATCCGCAAAGCGCGAACAAGAATAGGACATGTTATATATTTTTTCTTTTTAACAGGGGCCGCGGATGCGGACAGCACTGTCCGCATCTTTTGCAGCCCCATTGAAGTGAATAGGTCTGCATCTGAGCCGCCAAAACGGCGGCTCGGATGCAGACCCAAACAACGGTTGTGTGCATGAGGCCTAACTCTAACACATGCCTACCACTCCTAAAAAAAAAAAAAGCCCTTATTTATGAAGGCTAGTGTGTGCTATGTTGGCTTTGATAAGGCATACATTGCTGGAGGAAGAATGTCATTTATGATGAGGCACAGGTCTGGTCATACATTTCCTGCCTCCTCTGGCTCTCTGTACCCTGAAATGAAAGCTATTTTAGATTTCAGTCATTATTTACTCCAGTTTCTGGAGTAAATAATGATGAATTAGCTGGGCTGATAGCCCCTTCCTTGCCATTCCCGCACTCTGCCCTCGCCACACCACCTTTTCGTAGACTTGGAACAGGTTGCGACTTTAAATGTCGCAAATTAATTGAAAAGTCACAAATGCAGTGAATTTGTGACTATTCTATGCCAAAAGAGACATAAAGCAAATGATAAATTTCCCCCTAAGTCTACAAAAGTATCAGCTTACTGGATTACTACGATATATTGGATGACCGTTTTCTGTAGATCAAGAATTCTCACCTGATTCAAGGACTGGAAGCACATAATTCTACATAGCTCAGAGGCAGAGCTAGGCTTTTCTTCACCTAGTGTTAGGAGGATACAATTCACCATAGCCCTATATCTAACCACCATGGCTCACCAAGGTATAGTAGCCCTATATAAACTCTATGGCCCACCAAGGTGAAGTGACTTGTAGGTATACCCTTGGCACCCAGTCCCTAGATACCATGTCTCACCAGCATTATTACCGGTTGCCAGTACGTCTTTGGTTGTTTTTTTACTAGATAACAAGCAAGATCTAATAATACTGGTTGTAACCCTCAAGGTTGTATAGGCCATATCCCATTTAAAAAAAAGTGTCAAGTCTTTCATATATCCTAGCACCCTTCTTTTACTAACACAAATCAATACAGCCTTTTGTGTCTGTACAAGTGTTGGGGGTGGAGGAGCTGATGACGAGTTGGTGAAAATGTAATTATTTGTGATGCAAGTACCCCAGAAAATTGGCATGATTGCTTGGATAAATGTCCCAAGATGGATGGATAGATATTCCCTGATGGCAGGAGAAGACTTATCAGTAATTTCTAATATTGGTAAGGCTAGCATTAGGAGACACCAGTGTTAGGAGACATCCAGCAGGCTGTACCAGGGGTTCTCTGGATCTGGCATAGTCGGATGGTGCTGCCTACCTGTTAGACCCCTTTATAGTCAATGGGATCCGGTGGGTATACTGCACTTTCTGGATTGAGAGGACTGTGGCAATCTGTTCTCTACTGAACAGCCTGCTGGAGGTCTCCTAACACTGGTGTGAAATGAGCCTACTGTTAGCGCTGTGATTGAAATGTTGTTGTTTTTTAGGCACAATAGTTCTATTGGATAACTTTTAACTTTATAGATTTTAATCATAAGAATATATACAATTGTTATTGGAATGATCAGGAAATGAAAAGATGCAAAGTAACTGCTTGAAGCACAGCACTAACACATTGCTTTGTTGATTGTTTTCCCAAATGTCCATATTTCAGAAAATTCACACAAAATATGAAAGTGTTTGTAAGGTTTTGGCAAGACATCTACTGCAAATGTCTAATAAACCCTATGTGAATTATACTGAAGGTGAGATTCTATACATAGCAAAGCGTTCACAGTTATTATGATAGGAACGAACGGAGATAAATATATAAAATCTACGCTTTCTATATACATTAACCAGTTCAAGACCAACCCCCATCCCAGGAGCATTTTCTAATATTTTTTTTTTATACATACATTCCTTGAAAACGATGACTTTTTATTCCATTTGGTTATGTAAATAACTTTTTCGAAATAGCACAAAGTACAATAAATTATTTTTCCGAATTATATCTGCTTTCCATAATGGTCACTTTGATATTAGGATATATAGTTTATGATTGTGGGGGTGGGGCTAGATGCTGAAGTGTGCTTTGTGCCTTTGCTTGTGTGTATGCAATACTAGAGAAGGCAAGGACGGTAAATAATGTATCTGGTTTCTCTATGGGGAGCCGTGTTGTCACTCACAGCAGGGTCCCCACTCCCACAGCTGCATGATCTCCCTGCCGGTGCTAACTCTGCAAGAACGTTCAGGAACATGCTTTCAGAGGTAAATACAGTCCACTTGGATGTTTACAGTCAATGGGCGGTCCGCAAGTGATTAAAAATGTTAATATCTACAACAGAAATCCATTCTGTCCTTTTACTATGAAAATAGTGCACTTCAACCCTTGCAGATCCGCCGTACATATACGTGGAGAAATCTGGTCTGTAAAGGTGGTGCCCGCTCCCGAGCACCGTAACTGCTAGGATTCTGTTGTGCCAATTTAAACAGCAGAGACCAGGAGGCTAATGTCTGCGATCGTGTATTCTGTACTGGATAGAAATCCATTACAGAATACAAGTGGCCATCTAATAATTGCATGTTATGTTCACCTAGGGCAGTGATGGCTAACCTCCGGCACTCCAGCTGTGGTGAAACTACGACTCCTAGCATGCTCCATTCATTTCTGTGGAGTTCTGAGAACAGCCAAGCAAGTGTACATCTTGGGAGGTGTCGTTTTTACCACAGCTGGAGTGGCGGAGGTTAGCCATTACAGACCTAGGATAAATAAAATTCTAAAAAACCTGTAAAAATATTTTAAAAAAGCATAATTCAAATCATCCCTTTTCCCTAGAATAATAATAAAAAAAAATACAAAAAGAAAAACATCATGGTCGCCACCACATCTGAAAAACTCCCGTGCTACCAATCTCAAACCAACTAAGCTGGTATTGTTAAAGATGCCCTCAATCAGGGCTAATTACGTTTGTTCTACTGCTCCAAATTAGTAGTAATCCCAGCATTCTACATGCATGGAAGAACCTACACTGACACCAGGCAAGGGTCAAAGCAGTTCTCATTTATTCAAGGAAGTTAGGCAGTTTTTATATATATCAGAGAGGGCATCTTCCCTGAGGCTCGTGGCATTGTTCCATTGGCTAGAATACAAAAATAAGAAAAGAGATAACACTTTGCATCTGCGCATTGTGCATTGTTTTACTAGCTTTGGTGTGTGAACATCTAAGTGCAAGCACCATATTGTAATGGCTTCACACTTGGGGAAGGGGCAGCTGTGTTGGGGAAGAAGATGGCTAGAAGGTTGGAGGAGTGTTTAAACTAGGGACTGGGGGGGAGGGTAATTACACTATAGAAGGGGAAGATAGTGCAGATAGAGACCGGGGGCAAGCTAGTGGGACTGGGGGAGAAATGGAAGGAGGGACAAGAACAGTTCAGAAGGAAAGGTGTAGGGTAAAAAATATACATAAACCTCTCATATGTATGTATACTAATGCCAGAAGCCTGACTAATAAAACTGGTGAACTGGAATTAGTGATGTGTAAGGAGGACTATGACATAGTGGGAATAACTGAGACATGGCTGGATGATAGCTATGACTGGGCAGTTAATGTACAAGGTTACAGTCTGTTCAGAAAGGATCGTCAAAACCGGAGAGGTGGAGGGGTCTGCCTTTATGTAAAGTCTTGTCTAAAGCCCACACTCCGTGAAGATATAAGTGAGGGACATAAACATGTGGAGTCACTGTGGGTAGAGATACATGGAGCTAAAAACAACAATAAATTACTAATAGGAGTCTACTATAAACCACCTAATATACCAGAGTCCTACAGAAAATCTACTACTAAACGAGATAGACAAGGCGGCAAATCATAATGAGGTGGTTATTATGGGGGACTTCAACTACCCAGATATAGATTGGGAAACTGAAACTTGTATATCTCATAAAGGAAACAGATTCTTGGCAATAACCAAAGACAATTATCTCTCCCAACTGGTTCAGGACCCGACTAGAGGGACGGCCATACTGGACTTAATATTAACCAATAGACCTGACAGAACAACAGACGTGCAGGTTGGGGGACACCTGGGAAATAGTGACCATAAAGTAATAACCTTCCAATTATCATTCAAAAGAGCGTTTCTACAGGGAGGAACAAAAATACCAAACTTCAAAAAAGCTAAATTTAGCCAACTAAGAGAGGCCATAGGCCTAACTAACTGGGACAAAGTCCTCAAAAATAAAAATACAGCCAAAAAATGGGATATCTTTAAAAACATCCTAAAATCTCATTGTGAGAGGTACATACCGTATGGGAATAAAAGGTTAAGGAACAAAAAGAAACCAATGTGGATAAATAGAACTGTAAAGAAAGCAATAAATGACAAAAAGAAAGCATATAAAACACTAAAACAGGAGGGTAGCACGGAAGCACTGAAAAACTATAAGGAAAAAAACAGAACATGTAAAAAACAAATAAAAGCGGCCAAACTAGAGACCGAGAGATTAATTGCCAAAGAGAGTAAAACTAACCCTAAAATGTTCTTCAATTATATAAATGTTAAAAAGTATAAATCTGAAGGTGTCGGCCCTTTAAAGAGTAATGAGGGGGGAGTCGCAGAGAGCGACGAGGAGAAAGCAAAGCTGTTAAATATTTTTTTCTCCAATGTATTCACTGAGGAAAATAAACTGTCAGATGAAATGCTGAATGCTGAAATAAATTCGCCATTAAAAGTGTCCTGTCTGACCCAGGAAGAAGTACAACAGCGACTTAAAAAGATCAAAATAGACAAATCGCCAGGACCGGATGGCATACACCCCCGTATCCTAAGGGAATTAAGTAATGTCATAGCCAGACCCTTATTTCTGATATTTGCGGACTCTGTACTGACAGGGAATGTCCCACAGGATTGGCGCATGGCAAATGTGGTGCCAATATTCAAAAAGGGTCCAAAAACAGAGCCTGGAAACTATAGGCCGGTAAGTTTAACATCTGTTGTGGGTAAACTGTTTGAAGGTTTTCTGAGAGATGCTATGTTAGAGCATCTTAACGGAAATAAGCAAATAACGCCATATCAGCATGGCTTCGTGAGGGATCGGTCATGTCAAACTAATTTAATCAGTTTCTATGAGGAGGTAAGTACTAGACTTGACAGCGGCGAATCAATGGATGTCGTGTATCTGGACTTCTCCAAAGCATTTGACACTGTACCTCATAAAAGGTTAGTATATAAAATGAGAATGCTCGGACTCGGAGAAAACGTCTGTAAGTGGGTAAGTAACTGGCTCAATGATAGAAAACAGAGGGTGGTTATTAACGGTACATACTCAGATTGGGTCACTGTCACTAGTGGAGTACCTCAGGGGTCAGTATTGGGCCCTATTCTCTTCAATATATTTATTAATGATCTTGTAGAAGGCTTGCATAGTAAAATATCAATTTTCGCAGATGACACTAAACTGTGTAAAGTAATTAACACTGAAGAGGACAGTATACTACTACAGAGGGATCTGGATAGATTGGAGGCTTGGGCAGATAAGTGGCAGATGAGGTTTAACACTGACAAATGTAAAGTTATGCACATGGGAAGGAATAATGCAAGTCACCCGTACATACTAAATGGTAAAACACTCGGTAACACTGACATGGAAAAGGATCTAGGAATTTTAATAAACAGCAAACTAAGCTGCAAAAAACAGTGCCAGGCAGCTGTTGCCAAGGCTAATAAGATAATGGGTTGCATCAAAAGGGGCATAGATGCCCGTGATGAGAACATATTCCTACTACTTTACAAATCACTGGTCAGACCACACATGGAGTACTGTGTACAGTTCTGGGCTCCTGTAAACAAGGCAGACATAGCAGAGCTGGAGAGGGTCCAGAGGAGGGCAACTAAAGTAATAACTGGAATGGGGCAACTACAGTACCCTGAAAGATTATCAAAATTAGGGTTATTCACGTTAGAAAAAAGACGACTGAGGGGAGATCTAATTACTATGTATAAATATATCAGGGGGCAGTACAGAGATCTATCCCATCATCTATTTATTCCCAGGACTGTGACTGTGACGAGGGGACATCCTCTGCGTTTGGAGGAAAGAAGGTTTGTACACAAACATAGAAAAGGGTTCTTTACGGTAAGAGCAGTGAGACTATGGAACTCTCTGCCTGAGGAGGTGGTGATGGTGAGTACAATAAAGGAATTCAAGAGGGGCCTGGATGTATTTCTGGAGTGTAATAATATTACAGGCTATAGCTACTAGAGAGGGGTCGTTGATCCAGGGAGTTATTCTGATTGCCTGATTGGAGTCGGGAAGGAATTTTTATTCCCCTAAAGTAAGGAAAATTGGCTTCTACCTCACAGGGTTTTTTTTGCCTTCCTCTGGATCAACTTGTAGGATGACAGGCCGAACTGGATGGACAAATGTCTTTTTTCGGCCTTATGTACTATGTTACTATGTTACACTAATAGCAGTACAGCATACGTCATATATGACAGATCAGGGAGGAGGGTCCTCTTGGAACTTGAGTGAATAAGGCGTTAGCTGAGAGCTGGAGGATATGGGGGCCATCTTAGTTGACCAAGAATGATATCCACATCACTATCAGTCCCCACTTTGAAGCCATTTCAACCGGCCGGATGCTGTCCCTAATCTAAGTAGGTTCTACAATCTGTCCCATTGTACCTGTTGGTTGTTTCACCACTTTCGAGACAACCTATCCCTATTGGATAGACTCCCTCATAATGGACTTATACAATGGGAAGTCAGATTCTCACCTATCCCTAATACAGAATATACGGGGGCGATGTTGAGTGGTGGATGCTTAGTTGGGTTTCAGTCTTCAACTTCTCGATTATTGTGAATATAAAAACTATTAGTACTGAGAATCTTTAGGCAATACTATCCATGGGTCATTGGGCTGGAAGTATCGGGCTGTAACAGCTTTAGTCTCCTTTTACACAACTTTTTCATGGCAGAGAAACCCATTTTTACTATCATTTAAAATCCATATTTTTTGAGTCAGGATCAGCAGTCACGCAAGGGGAACAAGAAACACTTTTTCTTGCAATGACTGGCGTAGATCCAATTTAAGCTTTCCTTTGAGCTTAACTGATGTGCTTGTGGTCAACAACACTTGGAATGGACAATCAAAACAGGGTTTGATGACATGACTTTTATAATGTGTCTTTTTTACCAGCACCCAATCTCCAGACACATGTGGGTTCCTGGTACTTTATTAAGATCTGGAAGTGAAGCAAAAACTCGAGACTGTATTTTAGTCAAATGCTTGTGCAAACTGATCACATAATATGTCAGACAACCATGTTGCATCTGGTGCTGCTGTGGGAAATACAATCCTGTCCTAGGGGCTGACCCAAAAAGGACCTTATAGGGACTAAGGCCTGTCTTACGGTTAGGGGTATATCTTACAGAAAAGATGGCTACCAGCAGGGCTTTTTAAATCTTTAACTTTAGTGTCCCGTTCAGTTCTTTTTTTCATACCCTACCGCTGCTTTGTGGATGGTACGAAGCATGTAAGGCCTGTTCTACACCTAAAACCTTCATCATCTCCTGCATCATTTCACCTGTGAAGTGAACACCTCTGTCACTTTCAATGGTCTCAGGTACCCCATACCTGCATACAACTTCGGCCATAATCTTCTACCTGGTATGCTTCTGGCCATCCTGGAAGCAAGTCATAATACACCAATACATACTCATACACGCCCACCTTGAGAAGCTACAGTGCTAAACCCTGGGGTGTACCATGTTCTATATCACACAAAGCAGTTTTTTGACTGGTGCGTCACCCCATGGGTTGCCTGTGCCATTGTGGGTTAGAGGGACCTGGGAAGGCAGAGTTTCCCTTGGAACTGTATTAGGCCTTCCTCATTTGCAGTCCCCCTTTTTTCATCCACTAGTTCCTTTCCTCCTTCCCTGCCTGGTTCTGTAAGGTCTTAAGAACTTCCAGGGAGACAGGAGGAGTTATTTCAGGGACCTGAGCTGTGTCCACTAAGGCAGCGGTCTACCTAGGCAATTTGGCGGCTATTGCTGCCACCTGATCTCCCTTGGCTTTTCCCTTTGCCTCCTCTGAGTCTGTTTTACAGTGACCTTTGTTTTTATCACAGCCACTCAAGTTGGTGACATATGGGGTTCCATCAGAGACCTCACTGCTTCCCCATTTTTATGGGTTTACCTGAAACGGTCAGGAAGTCTCTAGCTTCCAAATGGGTCCATAGTCATGGGCTATACCTGGAATCAGCTTAAATGTTGGCTGTTTTTCCATCTGCATCTCTGCAAACCATCTCCAGAGCCCTTAGCTCTGCTTCTTGGGCAGACATGTGTGGTGTTAAGGACTCTGCTTTTTAGTGTCATGTTTAGTCACCACTGCCCAACCTGTGTAGTACCTGCCATCCTGGCCATACCTCGATCCATACACAAAGAGCACATAATCTGGATTATCTAATGGCTGATTTAGCATCCCGCTGCCTCTCGTGACATATGCAAGCCTCTTCCTCTGGATCTGGAAGAAAAGTTTACGTGCCCTAACTTCCCTCCCCTCCTGCTCCAGAGGCAACAGGGTGGCTGGATTCAAAGTATTACACCTTTGGACAGTAACATTGTCAGGCAACAAAATGGAACACTGCATTCTCAAAAAGATTTTTGGGTTGTACGTGCATGAAGATAGATGTAGTATCATGAGGAGCAAGCACTGTCACTTTGTGGTTCAGGACTATCTCAGAGCTTTTATCAAGCATGGCTTGTACAACTACTATAGCTCTGATGCAGAAAGGGGCACCTCTGGCCACGTGTCAAGTCTGGCTGAATAATATGCTACAGGGCATTGTTGCTGCCCATGCAGTTGGGTGAGGACAGCTAAGGCATGGCCATTTACTTCTGTGCAATACAATTTAAATGTAATATATTTTGATAGGCCTAGTGTGGGGAGCACAAAATTGCCAGGGGGGAGGGGGGCATGTCTACACCTTTCATTAGCTTGCTGATGTCCTTCACTACCTGTCTACATTCTTTCTTCCTTACTACCTTAGCATTCTTCAGCAACATCATTTGAAAGACAGAAAAAACAAAATTTGTCTGGCCTTAAAGCTACAGTTTACCACAGTTGAGACCATTTCCATCCCAATCCCCTCCTTTTGTGATTCTAGCATATGGGCAGGACCCCCATGGGCCCGAGTACTTCACTTGACCTGGAGTCCTGGACACCTGCATCAACCACAACAGCCTGTTATGAATCGAGATGAAATTGCCTCCAAGTGCTGACTTAATCCTAGTAGAGGAAGCAAAAACATAGAGGTTAAGGCATTTCATCGAATTAAACAACCAATACTACCAGTAATACCTTCACTTAATCCATCTTGGAGGGTAGTATCAGCGGCATGTAAAAATAATTACTTGTCCGTTAATCATACATTTCTGTCCAGCCTAATTTCTTATACTTAATTATTTTCACGTTGATGCTTACATTGTTTTTCATAATATCTAGAATAGAAAGTTTGAAATTCAAGGCCGAATGTCCTGTGTTCACTCCTGTGAGAAACTTTGTAATAATTTCACTCCTTATTGGCCTAAAGCCAGAGCACATACCTCCCTATGTCTCTGTGATGATCCTTCCCCCCCCCCTCCCTCAATTTAACATCATAATCATCATTAGAGGTGATTTTGCTCACTGTAAACTTGGCTGTGTGACACGAGGTCAGATTCCTGGTCCACACAAACATAACAAGTATATGTAGAACAGACATAGAAACAGATAGACATAAAGAAACATTCCCATACTGTACATTAACACACACAAGTCTTTGAACTTATTAACAAATAAAATTTTCTGGTACTTCATACACGCACACTCAGTACCTCACACACATTGCCTTGTTATTATCTCTTGCAGACATTGTACTCGCTATCACACATTCCAATGACGTCACGCCCCTTGCAGCTGCGGCCCCCGCTGTCTCCCTTCATACACCTCAGCCACCAGCTGTGGGGATGTATATTCACCGGGCAACAGAGACACGGCACCTTCCATGGTACACAGACAGACAAGACACGAAACTCCCTGAGGACTCCACTCCCACAACCGGACTCCACTCTTGACAGTACTTCTACACAATGAGCTTAACCACTCAATCACAAACCAGACAAAAACAACCGGCACCTTCCCCTTTTTACCATCAAGCAGAGCTCACCCCTGTGCAGTATATGTGCTCCGGCTCCCACGTCTGGTCTGCCAGCCGGGACTAATCCACCTGCCGCCTCCTCTGGTCTGCCAGTCCAGGTCTCGCAGGAATCCACCTGCCGCCTCCTCTGGTCTGCCAGTTCAGGTCCCACAGGAATCCACCTGCCGCCTCCTCTGATCTTGCCAGTCCATGTCTCACAGGAATTTACTGTAGCCCCCTCCCTGCCAGGGGAAATCTCTTGCTCCGCTTAATTGTTAGCTGAGGAGGCGCCGGACACAAAAATACACAGAAAAGAAGTACCCACAGTAGAGCAAATCTTTTTTCTCTTTCAATCTATGGTTCTAGGGACTCGGGATTTCAACATCAGCCGTAGCTGCTACTCACAGGATAATGTAACATCAACCAGCAGAATAGTTCACCACAGCACGGTGGGGTACAAGAGGCAGATAAGATTATCTATTTTCTTACCTTGTCTCTGGGGCTGCAGTCCCCATCCTCAAGGGACATCCACCGTGCTCTGGAAAGCCAGACCTTCAGCTATTGATGCTACCTTTTTCCGAGATCCCACGTTGGGCACCAAACTGTTAAAGGTGCCCTCGAACAGGGCCAATTACGTTTGCTCTACTCCTCCAAATTAGTAGTAATCCCAGGATTCTACATGCATGGAAGAACCCACACTGACACCAGGCAAGGGTCAAAGCAGTTCTTATTTATTCAAGGAAGTTAAGCAGTTTTTATATACATCAGAGGGGGCTTCCCCTCTGAGGCTCGTGACAGTGTTCTATTGGCTAGAATACAACAATAAGAAAAGAGATAACACTTGGCATTTGCGCATTGTGCATTGTTTTACTAACTTTGGTATGCAAACTATGTAAACATCTAAGTGCAAGCGCCATATTGTAATGGCTTCACACCAACAGCAGTACAGCATACGTCCTATATGACAGATCAGGGAGGAGGGTCCTCTTGGAATTTGAGTGAATAAGGCATTAGCTGAGAACTGGAGGATATGGGGGCCATCTTAGTTGATCAAGAATGATATCCACCTCTCTATCAATATCAATCAAGAGTACCAGTTGCTTCACAAATAATGATTCCTCACACAGCTCTGTAGACCTAACTATAAAAAAGTTTTTATTTTTTTCAGTATTAAAGCACAAGAAAAGCTATAATAATGTAGTATTGTTGCAATCATACTGAACCATAGAATGAAGAGCACGGGTCAGTTTTACTGTATAGGGGATGCTATAAAAACAAAACCCATAAAACTGGCAGAATTCCTTTTTTTATTTTTTATTTTTTTCTATTTCACCCCATTTGTCATTTATTCCAACTTCCCACTACATTTTATGCAACAGTATAGAGTTCCATTAAAAAGTACAATTTGTCCCGCAGAAAGCAAGCCCTCATAATGGAAAAATAAAAAAGCTAACCACTTCACATCCACCCATAGGATATAAACGTCCTTTGGGTGGATGTTTATCTCTGAATGGACGTTCTGGAACGTCCATTCAGAGATGGAAGCTGCACGCTAATCGTGCAGCTGCCGAGCGGGGGGCCCTCTTTCAGTGACAGAAGGGAAACCCAGAGAGAAGGCAGGGACAGTTCCCAGGTGTCCCTGCCTAGATCGCTGTATAACCAGCACTCAGCGAGCACTGTGCATACAGATCAGGAAGCGCTATGCCCTTCCTGTCCCGTCACGGCCCGGCGGTCTTCCATAGACCTCGATTAGCCCTGCACTGAGGCTGTACAGCGTTGTATTATGCTGTACAGCCTCTCTGGGGGCTTTATTTCCCCTGTAACTGGGGCTACTATGTCAGCCCCAGTTACAGGAGCAATCAAATCAATAGTGGAAAAAATAAAAAGTGAAGTTAAATGAACCCCAGAGGTCTTGTATGACCTTATGGGAGATGCAAAGTGTAAAACAAAAAAATAAAAAAAAGTTTCACATATAAAAAAATATATAAAATCCCCCAATTAAGTAATTTAAAAAAAGTTAAAAATATATATATTTTTTTTATAAAATACATATTTGGTATTTCCGCATCCGTAACGACCGGCTCAATAAATATATCACATGATCCACCCCATCCGATAAACACCATAAAAAAAAAAAGTTGAATAAAAAAAAAAGATATATTTGGTATTGCTGCATCCGCAACAACCAGCTCTTTAATAATATCACATGATCTAACCCCTCAGGTGAGCACCATAAAAAAAAAAAAAAAAAAAATAAAAACTTTTTGTCACCTAACATCACAAAGTGCAACACCAAGCGATTAAAAAGGCGTATGCCCCCCAAAATAGTACCAATCAAACGGTCACCTCATCCTGCAAAAAATGAGACTCTAACTAAGAAAATCGGTGAAAACATAAAAAAAAATCTATGTCTCTCAGGCTATGGCGACACTAAAGACAAATTTTTGGGGTTTTAAAAATGCTATTATTGTGTAAAATAGGAAAAACATATAAAAATTAGGTATTGCCAAGTCTTTAACGATCTGCTCTATAAAAATGTCACATGAGCTAACCCCTCAGGTGAACTCTGTAAAAATAAATAAATAAAAACTGTGCTAAAACAATACATTTTTTGGTCACCTTGCCCCATAAAGTATAATAATCAATGATACAAAAAAAATCATATTTACCCAAAAATGGTACCAATAAAAATTTCACAAGAGGATTGGCAGAAAAATTTAAAAAAATATGAAGTTCAGAAAATGGAGACACAAAAACATTTTTTTCCCAAAAATGCTTTATTATGTAAAACTGAAACAAACAAACAAAGTAGACATATTTGATATAATTGCGTCTGGAACAACCTGCTCTATAAAAATATCACATGATCTACCCTGTCAGATAAATGTTTTAAAAAATAAAAAATTAAAACGGTGCCAAAAAAACATATGTACCCCAAAATAGTACCAACAAAACTGGCACCTTATCCCCTAGTTTCCAAAATGAGGTCACTTCTGGGGATTTTCTACTGTAAGGGTGCATCAGGGGGGCTTCAAATGGGAAATGGCATCTAAAAACCAGTTCAGCAAAATCGGCCTTCCAAAAACCATATGGCGCTCCTTTTCTTCTGCGCCCTGTCGTGTGCCCTTACATCAGTTTACGACCACATGTGGGGTGTTTCTGTAAACCGCAGAATCAGGGTAATAAATATTGAGTTTTGTTTGGCTGTTAACACTTGATGTGTTAAAGAAAAAAATTGATTAAAATGGAATATCTGCCAAAAAAGTGAAATTTAGAAATGTCATCTCTATTTTCCTTTAATTCTTAAAGGGTTAACAAAGTTTGTAAAATCAGTTTTGAGTAACTTGAGGGGTGTAATTTCTACAATGGGGTCATTTATGGGGGGTTTCCACTATGTAAGCCCCACAAAGTGACTTCAGATCTGAACTGGTCCTTAAAAAGTGGGTTTTGAAAATTTTCGGAAGAATTGGTTCTAAACTTCTAAGCCTTTTAATGTCCCCCAAAAAAATAAAATGACATTTACAAAATGATGCCAACATAAAGTAGACATATGGGGAGTGTTGAGTAATAAATATTTTATGGAGGTATCACTTTCTGTTTTAAAAGCGGAGAAATAGAAATCTTGAAAATTGCACATTTTTTAAAATTTGGGGTATTTTTGGGATTATTTTATAAATAAAGGTGAAATACTCAAATTTACCACTGTCATGAAGTACAATGTGTCACGAGATAATAATCTCTGAATGGCTTGTTGTAGCAAATATTGTCTGAAATAGAAATATTAATATTCAAAATCTGCTCTCCAATGTCTTTGTGTAAGGAGAGGTAAAAATCTCAACCGCAGTCAGCCAAAGGTGTTCTCATGTTAAGCATCTGAGGTAAAAATCTCAACCGCAGTCAGCCAAAGGTGTTCTCTGCTAAGCATCTGCCCCGCCCTGCTCAGTCTGCTCACTTTTATTTACTAACAAAAGGTGTAAAAAGGGGCTGGCCCAAGACAAGGATACAGGAAGTGATGACATAGGAAGACAAGACACCATCATTTAGAATAACCTAGCTAGCTAACAAACACATGTATACTATAACCTACCATTACCACTGGAGCTAATTTTATCCAGCCTTGCTCATTGATCAATGCCAGATAAAATTACTATGATCCTCATGCATGTTTATTTACAGGACAACGTCATTATCTCCAGCGGCTGATCAGGCGCACTAGAGACAACAAACGCACGTTCCTTTCGTTATACAGGGAGTGCAGAATTATTAGGCAAGTTGTATTTTTGAGGATTAATTTTATTATTGAACAACAACCATGTTCTCAATGAACCCAAACTCATTAATATCAAAGCTGAATATTTTTGGAAGTAGTTTTTAGTTTGTTTTTAGTTTTAGCTATTTTAGGGGGATATCTGTGTGTGCAGGTGACTATTACTGTGCATAATTATTAGGCAACTTAACAAAAAACAAATATATACCTATTTCAATTATTTATTTTTACCAGTGAAACCAATATAACATCTCAACATTCACAAATATACATTTCTGACATTCAAAAACAAAACAAAAACAAATCAGTGACCAATGTAGCCACCTTTCTTTGCAAGGACACTCAAAAGCCTGCCATCCATGGATTCTGTCAGTGTTTTGATCTGTTCACCATCAACATTGCGTGCAGCAGCAACCACAGCCTCCCAGACACTGTTCAGAGAGGTGTACTGTTTTCCCTCCTTGTAAATCTCACATTTGATGATGGACCACAGGTTCTCAATGGAGTTCAGATCAGGTGAACAAGGAGGCCATGTCATTAGATTTTCTTCTTTTATACCCTTTCTTGCCAGCCACGCTGTGGAGTACTTGGACGCGTGTGATGGAGCATTGTCCTGCATGAAAATCATGTTTTTCTTGAAGGATGCAGACTTCTTCCTGTACCACTGCTTGAAGAAGGTGTCTTCCAGAAACTGGCAGTAGGACTGGGAGATGAGCTTGACTCCATCCTCAACCCGAAAAGGCCCCACAAGCTCATCTTTGATGATACCAGCGCAAACCAGTACTCCACCTCCACCTTGCTGGCGTCTGAGTCGGACTGGAGCTCTCTGCCCTTTACCAATCCAGCCACGGGCCCATCCATCTGGCCCATCAAGACTCACTCTCATTTCATCAGTCCATAAAACCTTAGAAAAATCAGTCTTGAGATATTTCTTGGCCCAGTCTTGACGTTTCAGCTTGTGTGTCTTGTTCAGTGGTGGTCGTCTTTCAGCCTTTCTTACCTTGGCCATGTCTCTGAGTATTGCACACCTTGTGCTTTTGGGCACTCCAGTGATGTTGCAGCTCTGAAATATGGCCAAACTGGTGGCAAGTGGCATCTTGGCAGCTGCACGCTTGACTTTTCTCAGTTCATGGGCAGTTATTTTGCGCCTTGGTTTTTCCACACGCTTCTTGCGACCCTGTTGACTATTTTGAATGAAACGCTTGATTGTCCGATGATCACGCTTCAGAAGCTTTGCAATTTTAAGAGTGCTGCATCCCCCTGGAAGATATCTCACTATTTTTTACTTTTCTGAGCCTGTCAAGTCCTTCTTTTGACCCATTTTGCCAAAGGAAAGGAAGTTGCCTAATAATTATGCACACCTAATATAGGGTGTTGATGTCATTAGACCACACCCCTTCTCATTACAGAGATGCACATCACCTAATATGCTTAATTGGTAGTAGGCTTTCGAGCCTATACAGCTTGGAGTAAGACAACATGCATAAAGAGGATGATGTGGTCAAAATACTCATTTGCCTAATAATTCTGCACGCAGTGTATTGTTCTCTTAACAAATGCACCCACGCCAAGCCAATAAATCCGCGTCTTGCGCGGGGGCCCTAGCTGGCGTCCATACATCAGCCAACAAAACACTGCTCTGCTGAACACATCAGTCTCCCCGGCCCACAGCCCAGTGCTTAGCACATGGACCATTCGCCGACGGAGACCCCTGCGCCCAGCAGCTGTGACAGGACATACACGGGAAGATATCCACTCCAATGGTTTACCCTGACACTGAGAGACATGATGACAATACACAATATATTAAATACACATCCTAATAAAATTTCCACAACAGTCCCTCCTCTTTGTCATATGCTCCCCAGTGTCTCTCGACGAATCTCAATCTTCTTCTTTGAAAAAAACAGTCTTGTCTACGAAAAGTCCTGAACCCATAAATGATGGAAAACAGAAAGTCAATCTTGACACGTAGCTTAAAACAAATCATGACTTTGAGATTCTTTTCTTCGAGAGCTGACTCAGGAGGTGGTGTTTCGCGCTGGTCGCCGGCTGGTTTGTGGAATCCTCTGCATCTGGTCCTTGGTCTTCAGGGTATCTTGTCTGTTCGGGATTAGACATCAGGAACATCTCACTCCAGCGTATAGAAGGAATGGAAACAAAAAAACATAAGTACATATCCTATTTCCTTTCGCCCGGATCCAATGGAAAATTAGTGAGCCCCAAGACCTCCCAAAACTTTAAAAAGGATTCCAACTCTCCCTAGTCATAGCTCCGTCTCTGATCCTGTCAGTATGGGCCTGACCCTTGTCAATGGTGTCTGCAAGCCAGGCATAACAGTCATCTAATTCACAGAAACCCTCCTCTGGACGCTCTACTGATGTTTCTCGGTGATCTCTCTCACGGCCTCAACGGTTTCTTTGAACATCTCATCCACTATGGACGAGAAATTGTTCAATCGCTTCATAAGTCCAACTCCCCATCCCGTCCAGCCAGAAAACAAATCCCTTCCAGCTCTCCCTGTCCTTCTTACCTCCTTCCACACCATCAGTTTCTCCCAATCGGCTGCAACGTAAGATACAGGGACAAGCTTCACCAGGACACATGAACCTCTGGCATTAGGGAAAATTACCTTATAAGCGGCTAAACCGCATAGGAAATAGTACGGACCCGTCAACTCCACACAAGAACTTCTGACGGTCACGGGCTTCCAGTAATAACTGAATAGACTGAGGGATCGCTCCCTGAGTCTGAACGTCACACCCTTCTTTCCAGCAGATATAATCTGGTCTATGGGTGTTATGGTAGAGATCGGGGGTTTCATTAGTAAGGTTGACCGTTATACCTTCCTCACAACTGGACGATTCCACAAACTTATGCCCTTTACCACATCTACGGGCCGCCTAGCTGCCTGGACACCCATACAGGATTAACAAGCGAGGAGCAGGAGCCAGAGCTATTATTAAACCTATAGCTGATATTACCCTATAGGAATGTAAAACCAGTGCTATCAACAAACATTAAACTAAACAAATAAACAAAAGTGATACTTGTCACGACCACCCCCGTGTAAATCAGACTTCTGACCGCCAGGACGCCCCAGCGTGGAGAAAAGCCCAACCGAGGGTGGACCGCGACAGGGGGGAGATTCAGAATTACCCAAACAGTCAATCCTGCACCCCCCTTATTTTCTGCTGCCACCACATTCGTGAGTGAACGACTCTATAATTGTGGGGATAGGGGTTCGGACCACTCACAGATCAGCCCCACTATCACGCTACAAGCTAACCCAATCGAGTCATAAAACAGTTATGTCTCTAATATCAGTCTACTATAAACAGGTAGGTCTCTTCAGGGCGTACGAGTGCTTTGTTGCAGTGGGGCTTAGAGCAATAAGAGAGAGACAATTTAAAAGATATGAAAATATCTTTTACTATAAGTAACACAGAAGTGAAACAAACAATGCATGCAAAAATTTACAGAAAAATATTAGAATAGCAAGCTGGAATCATGTGGAAAATAAACAGGGATAAAAAGAGAAATACTATCTTGGATTTTGCCTATGCAAAATCCAGGCACAAACTTACGTTCCAACGGACAGCCTATCGGCGATGTGACCACAGGGCAAAAAGCTTCCCTCTCCCCTTGCGCACTGACCTTTATGCCCCATTCTGTGGGAGGGTAAGGGGGGTTGGCCCAGCCAATCGCTGGCCAAGGGCTGCACGGTGGGTGTTCCTGAAGGAGGGTTTTGGGAAGGCTTGTTCGCCCCTCCCTGCTGCCGGCCAGGCCACTTTTCCCTAATTTTACAAAAGAGGCCCATAACTTTGCCGGCGTAAGAAATATGAAAAACCGGGCACTTGTGCGGGGTCCACCATGAATTTATGGACGATTCTATGGGTGACACCCCACCTCTCTCCCCTCCAGGTGACTAGTAACCCATTTCCCAGTCTGGGAAGACCCCAGAGCTGCCAAGTTTGGACTCTCCTGGTTCCTCTGGGCGAGAGGTGCACTTTGAGGGTACCTACATTTTTGGGTCATAACTCCATATAGCCCCAATATGCTTTTTGGGGTTCTCAGAGCACGGTTCACATGTCTCTCCTAGGCGCTCCCCCCTCCCAGCTATCTCTGCTTCTGATGTGTAAATTGAGCAGGCTGCAAGGAAGGGCCAACTAGCATGTGTTTAGCTTTCATGGTTTCAAAGGTGGGCAGGAGACGCATGGGCTGGGGTCTGTCCTTAGAAGCTTTCCAAGGTGTGAGGTGATCTCAGCAGGGGGTGATTAGAGTCTGTGGTCTCCAAAGGGCCACAGGAACGACCATATATGGACGTCCTGTTCCCAGATTAGATGTGGTTAATTTTTCTAAACTGACAGTCATTTTTTAATAAGATCCGGACAGGGACGTGACATCACGTCACAATACTCTTTATTCTTTGACGTAGTTGAGCAGCTTCTTGCAGTGACCCGTGTGGACCCAGTTGTCTCGTCCCTCGAACTTCAGAGAGGTTGGCGTCATCAGCAGCACCTGGAATGGCCCAAGATATCTCGGCTCTAGTCCCGTCCTCGGATGTTTCTTTAGCATGACCCAATCACCTGGTTGACTAGAATGAACACTGGTTATTGAGTCTGGGTCCGGGAGAGAGTCCCGAACCCGGTGGTGGACATCGGGTGATAACCCGTGGGGCTGCCTGTGGGCATACCTGATGGAATAAAGGGTTACAGCTAAACATTCTGGCCATGGATCGGCCATGATTTTTACCTTCTTTGCAAAAATCTGACCCAAGTACCGTCAAAGAAAAGGCAGTTGTGATGGTTCTCGACGTAATTCTCTACTAGGTTAGAAAAATGATTGACATTTGAGAGGTTGGAATGGTTAGTAAAAAGTTTGAAGATCGTTGTTTTCTGCACCACTTTCCCCCCTTCTCATCGTCCTTAAAACCAGGATGAAGAGAAGCTGGATTAAACATGGTGCATCGTCTCAAGGTTAGATAGAGGGATGAGGGAGGGATGAGAGAGAGAGAGATAGAGAAAGAGAAAAGCAACCCTTTCAGTAGTGGAGGTGGAAGTGACAGTTAAGGACTCACTTACCTCGGGTACTGGTTGTTTCAGTAGGCCCGGGTTTAGTGGATCCGGCCTATTTCAGCAAAGTCAGCCCAGATAGAGCCTCCTCTGCTTCCTGCATCGGATCCCTAAACTCAGTTTACCCCTCAGGCCAGGCCGTACATCACTCGGTTCTTCCGGATTAAAACTGGGTTTTGTATGCCCTGCTTAATTACCATGATTGACTTTTGCAGCCACAATTGCGCTACCTAACTTCCAGAGGGATACTCCAATTAGTTCCCTTGGACCACCTACTCCATTCTTTAAGGGGCTTTGTGGCCTTCACCCCATAACTAGATCTCATGTACTGAGCAGCCGTCTGACCCCATGAGGGGAACTATGTTTTCCCCCTCGAAAATGGATCTACCACAACCCATCCTTGGTTAACCAAGCCTTACCAGTGTTGCCTGCGTCCAGGGACACGCTTTTGACCGTACATGGAGGGTACCGCCCGGCTCATTCTTACGGTACGTCTGTCCAACCCCGACTTTTACACAGTCTATGTCGGACAGCTAGAAATCTCTTGCACTGAGGGCGGCCTATTGCTACTCTCAATGCTATTTCCACTTCCACAGGGCATTTAAGCCAAAGCTCCTTTTGCTGGATTCCCAGTATGCCTCCTAAAGGGCTATACACACAGCTGAGCTACGCCTGCGTTTGGTCAGCAACGACTAGCCAATAATTGAGACCCGCTTTTCTCCAGCTCAATGTGGCTCCTCCAGTCAATCTCCTGCTGATAAAGTAAAAATAAATACGGGGTTAACCTCTGGTTGTTAAAGAGAGAAGAGTCCTGGAGTGTAGAACCGTCACTTGGAAAAGAGTAATAGAAGGAAAAAGATTGAATATAGAACTGCAGAAACTGAAAAAAACTTGATTACATCAATAAAAACCTAAAAAATTAAAATGGATTAAAAAGGAAAAAATTAATAATAGACTAGAAATAAAAATGGGTTGGTAAATAAGGAAAAACTGAAAGAAACTTCAATAAAAACCTAAAAAATAAAAATGGATCAGTAAAAGAAGAAAAATGAAAATTAATCAAAGAAATACCCAAACGAAAATAGACAAAAATAACTGAAAAATAAAAATGGATTCGTAGAAGAAGACCTGTAAACAGGAGAGAAAAACAAACATAGCAAACTTCAGTTACAGACAGTCCTGCTACATACATGGAGATTCAGTAAAAAGTTAATTTTAAATTAAAACCCAAAACTCATACAAAAACTAAACCCTTAGGAACACATACAATTGTGTAGGACTGAATTAACAAATCAATGTCTTGGAGGGTTCCCCTGAAACCGTACAGGAGAATTTCTATCCACCCAGTCATTGAAATGTTAATTTGTCCAGCCCCAAACAGCTTCAGATTCATTTTTCCAGAGAAGCAGGATTTAACATTTCAATGTCCCAAAACCGTTTTTTCCTAGGGGAAAGGGGTTCTATTCAAAATTCCAAGAACCGATCTCTTTCCTCTCTGAGCTTCACAATTTTCACATTTTAACCGTTCATATTGTGATTTAAAATCCGCTTCATTGATCAATGACCTTGGCTGTCTCTGGGTTCTCTGCCTTTGCAAAGAGGCATGTCTGGGACCATTACCCCACCTTGCTGAATAAACTACTTCACTTCTAGGTGGGGTTCTGGGGTACTTAACATACCTGTGTCTGTTGCCATTAGCAACGTCACAATAGCGTGCAATGTGCCCGTATTCCCTGCATGCAAAACAAAGGATAGCTCGCCTCCCTGCATAATACCTTGTCTGGGCACATGGCGATTTGACTTGGTGCACATTAACCATCCCAGCATGACTAGACCCCCCACTACTCTCTGTATTGAGTCCACTTACCACGGACTCATCTGAGGAATCTTCTGGCCTTGTGTTAATGCTTCCAACTCCAGGGTCAGACACATTGTCCATCTCCATTCCTGAGTCGGTTCCACTATCTGAACCACAATCCTCAGACTTCTCCATGCTTACAGCCCATACATTGCCTCTAATCCCAGACACATTACTCTCCAACGGTTGTTTCAATAACTCTGGCAATTCCCTTACAGCACCTTGTGCATGCATCAGGCTTTCAGATAAACTTTTCATTTTCCTTGCGCAGCTCAGTATTACACCTCACAGTACATTCATAATTAGCGCTAGCTTCAGCTGCCTGCTGGACAAGAGTTCTCAATTTAACAATTTCCACTTTTAAATCTTCCACTTCTCCTTCCAAACTCAGCTTCAGCCTACAAGACTCCTGATATTTATCCGCTATCCACCCAGCAGCAAAAATCAGAGCATACTTGCCTTTCCTTTTGCGCCATTTTTTGTTACCGATCAGGTTTGCTACACAATTCTGGGCCTGCAGCCATGGATCAGTAGATCCCTGCATAGCCTGAAGAATGGCCGCCGTGTCCTTCAACTTTGCTACTTCTTTAAAAATACTTTCCATTGCACAAAAAACAAACACCACAATGGTTGCTACAAAAAACAAAACACTAGTACCAATTTCTAGGAGTTGTCCCAATACTTTTGGCACAGAACCTTTCTACACTGTAGTACCCATATTAATTATGCCAAACAGGTCTACAATTCAGTGTAACAGCCACAGATATACAAACATTAAGCAGAATCATCAATTATAGGACAATTTCACCACTAAACTGCCACTAATGCTCACACAATGATTCCTGTATCAGACTGGTCACTGCGCTATACCATAACTGAACACTCAACTGATATCCAGCACAAAACTTATCAAAACAAAATCAAACTGTACATAGAAAGGTTACAAAAAGATAAGATAACTATTCGACAAAACTAACATTTCAGGCAAAAACAATCCGATCGCTTTCCATAGTAAACTGACTAAGATGGCCGACAAGCACATGGTAAAGATGGCCGACAAGCACATGGTCATAAAGATGGCCGACAAGCACATGGTCATCACACAGAGGAAATCAAGATAGTGTCTACAAAATCCAGCAATAAAAACAGTTTCTATATTTCCTGTTCCCTACCCCTTGAAACCAGAGCAAAACCTCCACTCTGTGGGTGATTTACAGGTTAACAATATAAAAATACTCTCTAAATGCTGTCTCTAATGTACAAACACTAAAACCAATTGCTGCCTCTATAAACCTCTATAAAATTGCCTCTTACAAAATTATTATTATTATTATTATTATTATTATTTATTATTAAAGCGCCATTCATTCCATAGCGCTGTACATATGATGAGCGGTGCACATACATAATACAGACAATTGCACTAATCATAAACAAGACAAGTTACAAACTGGTACAGAAGGAGAGAGGGCCCTGCCCGTGAGGGCTTACAATCTATATGGTATGGGTGAAGGACACAGTAGGTGCGAGTTAAGTTGGTCATGGCGGTATAGAGGCAGCGGGGTCACTGGTTGTAGGCTTGTCTGAAGAGGTGGGTTTTCAGGTTTCTTTTGAAGGATTCCAATGTAGGTGAGAGTCTGATATGTTGGGGTAGCGAGTTCCAGAGTATGGGGGATGCACGGGAGAAATCTTGGAGTCGATTGTGGGAAGAGGCAATAGGAGGAGAGGAGAGAAGGAGGTCTTGTGAGGATCGAAGAGTGCGTGTGGGGATGTATCTGGAAAGTAGCTCAGAGATGTATCAAAGTAACTAAAAATCAAAGTAACATAAAAGTTAAGAAGTTACAAAAAGCACAATACCCTGTACTACTCAGCACACAATCTCATCATACAATCTCTGTACAATCAACTCAGATCCATCAAAAATTACACAAGAGAAAAGATTCCCACCTTATCCTTACATAAATAGAGCGAAAAATGTTCTTTTAACAAGCAGAAATTTTCTCTGACACAGCAGACAAAACTACAGTTTACTATTCCCCTCCCTTTTACCTGTTGTGCAGAGAAAAAAATCAGTTGAATCCTTCCTAGCTCACCATCTCACACATAAAGGGATACATGTCAAATTTGCAAAATTAGGCTCTGTCAGGAATGGGGTAAATGGTCCGGATGTGAAGTGGTTAAGTTAAAAAATAAAAATGCACAGACTGAAAATTGCAAAGTCATGAAACATTGTTAAACTCTGAAACACCACATACTACAATGTTTTCCATAAGTTGTATAATCTTGTTTTCTTAATTGTCTTCAATGCAAAGTTAGGCTATATTCATATTACATTTGCAGTGAACGTTAGTGGTGTATCCATGGGTCACTAGTTATGACATATGTCAAAAGAGTGGATTTTTTTGAATCTGTTCAGGGGTGTACTAACTTTTGCAACTGTAGTGAGAAGTGTAGTCAGCTATTTACTTTACAGTGCAGAGGTTTCCCACAAAGAAAGTTATCACATGATATAATTTTCTTCTGCATGGAAACCCAAGTAAACCAGCCAAAAATGTTATAAAGTTAGACAAAAGGGTTTAGCCATGCACCAAATCTAATATATAAAGCTGAATGTATGTGTGTATGTCCGCAAAAGGATTCCATACCGTCGCACTTACAATCACAAAATTTGGCACACGTACATCAGGTGTCCGAGAAGGTTTTAGACCGGATCTCAGCTCTCTAGCACGTACCGTTCCTGAGATATTCCAAAAAAAATGCATTAGCCAATAGCAGCCTGCCATACACATGGTCACATGTCCCTTATCAGCCAATATAAGCTCACAGGTCCTTACTCTTCACATACACACAGTTTTACACCAGGTTTCCAAAACAACCCAGCCATTTTTTCTTCACTGCTGTAGGTCAGCTTTAAAGGGGCAGGGCCCTGTGGATAACACTGTTAATGGAGCGGTGTGCTATGCAGATCACAGTCAAGGGGGCAGGTAGGGTGGCCATTCAGGCCACCCTCAAAAGAGGGACTTAAAAACCCCACCCCCAAACCCAGATAAGCCACATCCGCCCACTCTGCAGCCGACAGGGATTGAAAAAATGAACGTAAAAATCCACTTCTGTCAGCTGCAGGGATGGGAGGGAGGGGGACTTTCTCCCTGCAGCTCATGCTCAGACAGCACAGTGCTGCTGTCTAAAAGTGAGCTGTTCAAAAGGACATCCCTGTGTCCGCCCAGTCCCTGCGCCAGACGGAGTCTGAAAGCTGGACTGTCTGGCCTAAAACCAGACCTCTGGCCACCCTAGGGGCAGGCTGCTGTGGAGGTCACAGTTAAGAGGATGGTCCACTATGGAGGTCAGTGTTAAGGGGCAGATTGCTGTAGAGGCCAATGTTAAGGGGGTGGGGTGTTGTGGAAATCACCATTAAGGAGATGGGGTTCTGTGGAGGTCACTGTTAAAAGGCTGGGCTGCTGTGGAGGTCACTGTTAAGGGGGCGGGATGCTGTGGACGTCACTGTTAAAGGGGCGGGCACTGTGGAGGTCTCTGTTAAGGGGGCAGGGAACAGTAGAGGTCACAGTAATGGGGATGGTCCACTATGGAGGTCAGTGTTAAGGGGCGGGGTTCTCTAGAGGCGACTGTTAAGGGGCGGGGTGTTGTGGAGGTCATATTTTAAGGGAACGGAGCTCTGTGGAGGTCACTGTTAAAGGGGCAGGTTATTGTGGAAATCACTGTTAAGGAGACAGGGTATTGTGGAGATATATATATATACATATACACACACATACATGCATACCATATTTTTCGCTTTATAAGAAGCAGTTTTTTCCCCCAAAAGTGGGGAGAAAGTGGCCGTACGTCTTATAAAGCGAATAGAGCAGTATTACATGGCCAGCACATCGCAGGCCGTGCTGTGCTGCAATGGCATAGTGGCCTGCGATGTGCCAGTGACATGCAAACAGGGGCGCTATCAGGGTAGTAGCGGGGCCCGGCACAGTCACTGAACTTCATTAAGTAGGGGGCTTAATGATGTTCGGTTCCAAGGTACCACTTGGAACAGAATCCAGTTTGGGAAATGTTTTTTTTACAGTAGAAATGAATTTATGAAGTTATTATGCAGTCTCACAAGACTTCGCAAAGTAATAACTTTGGCTCATCAGATCCAATACATTCTAATACTGTACGGAGCGCTCTCTCGCAAACAAAGTATTATGCGAATCGACTTCGGATATTTCATCCGAAGTCGCTTCGCTCATCCCTAATTATCATCTTTATCCTCCTCCATGGGACTTTCTCCTTGTGGCCCCCAAACAGCTACAGGGCAGCCAGCAACATGCATAAGCTGTTCTTCTTTTGCCGTCATCCATTGTTACATCAGTGTGAGAGTCTGTTCTAAAATAAATATCAGGGAAATCACAGTTTCTGCAACAGTTGTCCTTACTGACAAATTTTGTGGTTTCTTCGAGGGGTTCAGCATGCGAGAGGTAGTGTCTCTGATGAGCTGCCACTACCTGAACTTGAAACAACACGTTCCCTGCTGAGGTGGTCTGGTGCATGATAAAATTATTCACCACTTTCCACTGTTCGTTCAGACACTCTAGCATCTGCAAAGTGGAATTCCAGCCAGTTGGAATGTTACAAATTAAGTGGTGTAATGGCAGACAGTACTGTCGCTGTAAGTCCAGGAAGGTGTTCCTTACCATTTAAGAATGGTTGAAATGCGACCTCAGCCGTGTTAGCCCCCCATATTAAAATTTTTTAACAAAACATATGCAGTTGGTTAGATCTTTGTTAGATCAGGTTAGATCAATTGTTGTTTGCGTTAGATCTCACACAGAAGTAGAGATATTAACAGTTATTTGCAGGGGGGGGCTAACCCGTCATCAGCCCCCCCCCTTATCAAAAAATTTACCAAACAATTAGCTATTTTGGAAGATATTTGTTAGATCCGGTATGATCAACTAGTTGTTTTGTTAGATCTCACATAATTAGACTTATTAAGTGATTAATGAGGGGGTGCTAGCCCCCCCCACATGCAATTTTCAGGTAAAATTTGATGCAGACTAATAGGCCTTCGTTAGATCCGGTAAGATCAAGTGGTTTCAACGTTAGATCTCATATAATTACAGAGATATTTCACATGAAAACACAGATATTAGGTAGTATTAAATAGGGGGGCTGGCCCCCCCCCCCCCCACATGCAATTTTCTGGAAAAATTTCATTCAGGCTAATAGTTCTGCATTAGATCCGCTAAGATCAAGTGGTTTCAACGTTAGATCTCATATAATTAGAGGTATTATGGATATTTGGTATTACATAAGGGGGTGCTAGCCCCCCACATATAATTTTCGGGTACAATTTCATTCAGGCTAATAGGCCTTCGTTAGATCCGGTAAGATCAAGTGGTTTCAACGTTAGATCTCATATAATTACAGAGATATTATGAATATTTGGTATTACATAAGGGGGGGCTAGCCCCTCCCCCACATGCAATTTTCAGGCCTATTAGCCTGAATTAAATTTTACCCAAAAATTGCATGTGGGGGGGCTAGCCCCCCTTATGTAATACCAAATATTCATAATATCTCTGTAATTATATGAGATCTAACGTTGAAACCACTTGATCTTACCGGATCTAACGAAGGCCTATTAGCCTGAATGAAATTTTACCAGAAAATTGCATGTGGGGGGGCTAGCCCCACCTTATGTTATACAAAATATTCATAATATCTTTGTAATTATATGAGATCTAACGTTGAAACCACTTGATCTTACCAGATCTAATGCAGATCTATTAGCCTGAATTAAATTTTACCAGAAAATAGCATGTGGTGGGGCTAGCCACCCTAGTTAATACTCTACCTAATATCTGTGTTTTCATGTGAAATATCTCTGTAATTATATGAAATCTAACGTTGAAACCACTTGATCTTACCGGATCTAACGAAGGCCTATTAGTCTGCATCAAATCCCACCTGAAAATTGCATGTGGGGGGGCTAATCATTTAAAAAGTCTGTAATTATGTGAGATCTAACAAAACAACTAGTTGATCATACCGGATCTAACAAATATCTTCCAAAATAGCTAATTGTTTGGTAAATTTTTTGATAAGGGGGGGCTGATGACGGGTTAGCCCCCCCTGCAAATAACTGTTAATATCTCTACTTCTGTGTGAGATCTAACGCAAACAACAATTGAGTGGAACCTATACTTTCTGAATTGTATGTTAGCCGCCATGGCACATAACAGGTATATAGTGTTAGGAACCCGTCTAACTAGAGATTGCCTTGACGTTCGGCAGACGGGCTCAAATAATTTTGTACAAAACGATTTGCCAAGTATCTCTAACTTGCTAGTATAGCATTTGCAATAATGTGGTGCTTTGGGATGTGCTGACTGACCCCCTTTTTTACTTAACAATTGATCTAACCTGATCTAACAAAGATCTAACCAACTGCATATGTTTTGTTCACAAATATTGATATGGGGGGCTAACACGGCTGAGGTTGAAATGCGAGGGCCAGCACCTTCTGCAAGCCAGTGTACTTAAAAAAAAAAAAAAATGCATTTTATGAATAGGTTTATCACATGCGCCATGCAGCGCGGCCTCGATGTTTTGCGGCTATTGTTGCTGACCACCTTGCTCAGTTGGAGTTGGCAGGGAGACAACCAGCGGGATGTTTGCTGCTTGATGCACGTTAGCAAGTGATCACCTGTGTGGCTACTAACATCACATGGCAACCCTTCACTTCATGTTATAAGATGGAAGGGGAGTGGGAGCAATGCTTGCCCTGCTACTGTTGGGGATGGGAGGATGTAAATGGATGAGGAGTGGAATTAGTGGCTGGTATGGGAGCCAGACTGACACAAACGTGGAGATACCAATAGGACCTGGCCTTGTTGCTGCTGTGCCGCCTCACCATGGAGAACTTTGACTCAGTGGGCTGTGAAAGACATGTACTGTCCCAGTTGCTATGGAGCCCCTAGCGGAAGGTGAAAGGCCCCGCCACCTAATTACATTTAATACAGGCTCCCTTCCATAGTCCCTGACATCAGGGCAGTTCAGAGGCTCATAAAGCTAAAGGACCTGTGATGACATCACAGGTCCTGCACCATCTAGTAAAGGAACTGCACAGAGAATTGTGTAGTTCCTAGGTTAGGAAGGCACAGTTGCCAAGATCTGTGATGATATCATCATTATCAGGTCCTGCACCATCTAGTAAAGGAAATGCACAGTTTTTCTCTGCTTTTAGTTTAGAAGGTGCAGCTGCCAGGACATTTGATGACATCACAGGTCCTTCAACCCCTGATGGCATGGAGAAGAATCGCAAGAGAAGCTTTCTATTGAGTCTTAAATGGAGTGGGTAAAAAGAGGTCCTCCCCTAATCTCATGTGCCCCGATTCCCTTTTTTTTTTATCTGAAGAAGTGACACATTATACATAATATCTGAGAAGTACCTGTTACAGTATCTCACTCATATATAATACTACAGACAACTACAACCCTTATTACCTCATGTACTTCGCAGAGTGACCATAATATATAACTAACCACATACAGGTGAAACTCAAAAAATTTGAATATCGTGCAAAAGTCCATTTATTTCAGTAATGCAAATTAAAAGAAATTGCATTAATGCAGCTTAAAATTAGAATTTTGTGAAAAGGGTTAATATTCTAGGCTCAAAGTGTCACACTCTAGTCAGCTAATTAATCCATACCCCCTGAGCAAAGGGTACCTCAAAATTGTGACTTTGGGGTTTCATAAGCTGTAAGCCATAATCATCCAAATTATAACAAATAAAGGCTTGGAATATCTCGCTTTGCATGTAATGAGTCTATCTCATATATTAGTTTTACCTTTTAAGTTGCATTACTGAAATAAATGAACTTTGCACGATATTCTAATTTTTCGAGTTTCACCTGTATATCTGTACCAGTGGCATAGCTTCGGGGGGGCCAAAATTTTAGGGGGCGCCAGCAGGGCCACACCGCCAATTTGGCAAAGTGAGGCAATCGCCCCAGGCGGCGCAGCCCTGCTCACAAGTGGGGGGCAGTGGTAGGGCACAGGGAGATGAGCTCTTTCGTTGTGGAAGCGCTCATCCTCATAGCCATCTGTATTGCCGTCCTCAGGACAGCGATACAGATGGATGCTGCGGGGCAGGGGAGAGGTGTCTCCCTTCCCCATTCCTCTGAGGCTGCAGGCCTAATGTCTGCAGCCTTTCAGAGGCCGGTGCAGGCGGCACGATGGTGTCATCGCGCCGCCTGAGCTGTACAGCGAGGGACACAGGCCAGAGTGTGCCATGGAGGTAAGTATAAGTGTTTATTTTTTTTATATACTGTAGTACAATACTTGTTACTGGCACATGATTAGAGGCCATCTATGGGGGGCACTTGTTACTGGCACATGATTGGGGGGCACTTCTTACTGGCACATGATTGGGGGGCATCTATGGAGGCACTTCTTACTGGCACTTCTTACTGGCACATTATTGGGGGCATCTACTGAGGCCACAAAGAAGGGGTATTTTATACGGAGGGCACTATGGGCGAGGGGGAACACTATGGGGGCTTCTACTGATACCACAAAGAAGGGGTATTTTATATGGGGGCTCTGTATGGGGGCATTTTATACTGGGACACATTGTGGTGGGTACTATGGGGAAGTGGGGAGAGGAGTACTATGGGGTCATCTACGGGGGCACTAAAAAGGAGTATTTTATACTTGCAAATTATGGGGGACACTGAGGCCATCTACTGGGGCACTATATGTGGGGCATTTTATACTGGTACATTATGGGGGCATTTACTGGAGGCACTATATTGGGGTATTTTATACTGGCACATTATGGGGGCACTATGGGGACATTAGCTCAACTGGGGGCATTAAAAGGGGGTATTATTTTGCACTGGCACACATTATAAGGAGGCATTTTTTGTACTGTCACATAAGGAGAATTATTACTACTGGGGGCATTATGGTGGGCTTTATTACTACTGGGGGTCTATGGGGAACATGATTACTAGTATGGGCACTATGGGAGCATTATTACTTCTGGGTCACAGTGGGGACATGTTTGGGGCACTGTAGGAGCACTATTATTACTACTATGTATGCTCTAGCAGAGAATTATTCCTATTGGTGGGACTTTTGGGGGCACCTTGGCACAATATCAGCTTACCACAATTATTTTTGGGGGACGTTATGTTTACACTATTAGTGTCAGGGGCACTATTTGCTGGGCGCAGTTATTTTAGGGCACTGTGTGCCAATAATAATTGAAGGGGGCATTATCTGCATGGTACTAGTATTTTCAGCGGTTTTATCTGTTTCTGCAGTATAATATTGGGGAGCACAGCGGCACAGTATTGGGGGTGGTAGGATGATTTATCCAGAAGATGGGAGAATGATGTAAAAGTAGTAAACTACTTTTTTTTTTTTTGTCAAACTGCAGAGACGAGAAATGGCTGAAAAATGGTGGTCTGGTCGGAAGGTCTGAAAGGAGAAGATGAGGAAAGAGAACATCTACATCAAAGAGACGTCACTGGATGTAAGAGCTATGGGGCGCTGTATTACCATGTATGTTCTGTAGTGATGGGAGGGTGAATATAGAATTTGGCCCACCCTGCCGCATCCTGGCCCCAGACTTCAGGTCACACTGTGCGTGTTCTGAATTCATGGGGCTCACACCCATGACCCATCTACTACATTATCTGTACTCAGAGAGTTATCACTGTGTTATCTGTGATATTACGTATGACTTCAAGTGATATCTACAGCATTATCTGTAAAAAAAAAAGGGGCGTGACCACAGGTTGGGGGGGGGGGCAATACTTGCCTTGCCCTTGGTGCTGGCAACCCACGCTACGCCACTGATCTGTACACACACTGCATCTATTATACCTTGTACCTCACATATCAGTACTCTGCTGTCTATACTATATACCTGTACACACTTCTTCTATTATACCTTTTACCTCTCACATTAGTACTCTGCTGTATAATATATATATTAAAAGGTATAATAGATAGTGTGTACAGATATATAGTATATAGGCCAGTGTACTGATATGTAAGGTACAAGTTGTAATTTATTCCTTGTACCTCACATACCTCACAGAATACCATTGTATATACTGTATATCTGTACACATTGCATATATTATACCTCTTACTATATGACCTGTAACGTCACACCTCCTTTTACCCACTGCATTCTACCTTCTACCAGAAGGCTTTCTCCATCCAACTCCAGCCTCACTCCTCCTGTCCTGCAAGTCCCAGAGGTGAGACATTTAAATGGGGACAATGCTGCTGCCAGTGGGGGAAGGGTTGTCATGAGACAGTAAAGCAAAATTCACCTCCACTGTATGCATTGCATAGCTTTTATTTCTATGCAATATCATATGTGGCTGGTGGGGTTTGTGTGCCAGAGCTGTATTGTAATCCCAGTGTGGCCCTGATGGCACACTACATAACACGCAGTAGAAAGTCCAGTTAATTGAGTAAAGGGAGTGACCAGATCTTGGTTAAAGGAGGGGCCAGGAATGGGTAGTGGGAGGGACTATGGATGGTGCATGGTGGCCTAATTCAGATTTTTGCTATGGGGCCCAATGATCTCTATGTTCGCCCCTGCATGCTCTGCTACTTAGGCCTCTTTCACACGGGCGTCATGTTTTTTGCCCGGATAAGATGCGGGTGCGTTGCGGGAAAATGCGCGATTTTTCCGCGCGAGTGCAAAACATTGTAATGCGTTTTGCACGCGCGTGAGAAAAATCGGCATGTTTGGTACCCAAACCCGAACTTCTTCACAGAAGTTCGGGTTTGGGTTAGGGCCCTTTCACACTTGCGTTGTCCGGATCCGGCGTGTACTCCATTTGCCGGAATTACACGCCGGATCCGAAAAAACGCAAGTGAACTGAAAGCATTTGAAGACGGATCCGTCTTCAAAATGCGTTCAGTGTTACTATGGCACCCAGGACGCTATTAAAGTCCTGGTTGCCATAGTAGTAGTGGGGAGCAGGGGAGCAGTATACTTACAGTCCGTGCGGCTCCCGGGGGGCGCTCCAGAATGACGTCAGAGCGCCCCATGCGCATGGATGACGTGATCCATGCGACACGTCATCCATGAGCGTGGGGGCGCCCTGACGTCACTCTGGAGCGCCCGGGGAGCCGCACGGACGGTAAGTATACTGCTCCCCCGCTCCCCACTACACTTTACCATGGCTGCCAGGACTTTAGCGTCTTGGCAGCCATGGTAACCATTCAGAAAAAGCTAAACGTCGGATCCGGCAATGCGCCGAAACAACGTTTAGCTTAAGGCCGGATCCGGATTAATGCCTTTCAATGGGCATTAATTCCGGATCCGGCCTTGCGGCAAGTGTTCAGGATTTTTGGCCGGAGCAAAAAGCGCAGCATGCTGCGGTATTTTCTCCGGCCAAAAAACGTTCCGTTCCGGAACTGAAGACATCCTGATGCATCCTGAACGGATTTCTCTCCATTCAGAATGCATTAGGATAAAACTGATCAGGATTCTTCCGGCATAGAGCCCCGACGACGGAACTCTATGCCGGAAGAAAAGAACGCAAGTGTGAAAGAGCCCTTAGGTGTTCTGTAGATTGTATTATTTTCCCTTATAACATGGTTATAAGGGAAAATAATAGCATTCTTAATACAGAATGCTTAGTAAAATTGGGCTGGAGGGGTTAAAAAAATAAAATAAAAAATGTAACTCACCTTAATCCACTTGATCACGCAGCCGGAATCTCTTCTGTCTTTTTCTTTGCTGTGCACAGGTATAGGACCTTTGATGGCAATAAATATAAATAGAAGCAGCACTGTGCGATCCTTCGTCGATGTGTAAAAACAATGCAGCAGCCTCACCGTTGACCCTTGATCCAACAGGCCATATAGTAAATGTAGAACAAATGGCACCGGCGGCATCTCACATCTTCCAATCTTTTATTACGACCCCCAGACAAGTAAAAACACCAACGTTTCGGCTGAAACTCAGCCTTTGTCAAGGCTTGACAAAGGCTGAGTTTCAGCCGAAACGTTGCTGTTCTTACTTGTCTGGGGGTCGTAATAAAAGATTGGAAGATGTGAGATGATGCCGATGCCATTTTTTCTACAGGACCTTTGATGGCGTCACTGTGCTCATCACATGGTCCAATCACATGGTTCATCACCATGGTGAGGGACCATGTGATTGGATCATGTGATGTGACATCACCACAAGTCCTTAGCCGGCACCTCAACATTACAGAAGAAGACAGAGATCCGCAACTACGCGATCAAGTGGACTCGGTGAGTTAATTTTTTTTTACTTTTTAACCCCTCCATCACTATTTTACTTTGCATTCTGTTTTCAGAATGCTATTATTTTCCCTTATAACCATGTTATAAGAGAAAATAATACAGATCGGGTCCCCAGCCCGATCGTCACCTAGCAACCATGCGTGAAAATCGCACCGCATCCGCACTTGCTTGCGGATGCTTGCGATATTCACGCGGCCCCATTCACTTCTATGGGGCCTGCGTTGAGTGAAAAACGCAGAATATAGAGCTTGCTGCGATTTTCACGCAACGCACAAGTGATGCGTGAAAATCACAGCTCATGTGCACAGCCCCATAGAAATGAATGGGTCAGGATTCAGTGCGGGTGCAATGCGTTCACCTCCCGCATTGCACCCGCGCGGAAAACTCGCCCGTGTGAAAAGGGCCTTACAGTAACACTGCATGCGTGAGACCCACATAGTCTCTTGTTACTTGCAGCCATCTTTATGCGGCCTCAGTGGAGCCCGTACAATATATGTACAGCGATCGGAACCTTATTCTATTTTAAAAATTTATCTCAGAGATTTGGATTTATCCAAAGCAGAACAAATCTGAATCTGCCAACACTAATTTATAGGCCTCATAATAAAATATCTGTTATGAAATACAGAGCTCACTACATAGCTTCCATACTCAAACCCAACTGTTGTCGGATCCCAAACAGAACCTGCATTCGTTGCTAAAGATGATACAGTTCCAGTCCATGGCAGTCCTGGTTATTTGTTCATGACACCACTGCAAATGAAGGCAACGGGGGCCTGCTGTCCATGGCAGGACAAATAATAGGCACCGTGACAACAAACCTACATCATTACATTTTTGTATCAGGCCCACAGTCACTGGGCGAACCCCGGACCTGATGTTCCTGCCTTGATAACGTTCAACCATACTGACTGCTCCTACTTTTCCTTCCTTTATCTTCTGTCGATGGTAAGCTTATGCTCTTCTTGCCTACCCTCACAGGTATTAGAGTTGCTCCCCTAGTCTATAACAGTTGTCTGCTATGGTATGCATATGCTATGATATACTGTTTCTTGATTGTAATTACCGTATATAAACTATTCCTTAAGTGCATCAAAATTTGAAGAGTGCAGTGGGTCTTCTATCAATCCTTTGAACTATTCACATACAGAGTACATGCCCTGCACTGTATCTACCATTCTTTACAGTGCATGCTCTTTTACAGTCCTCTAGTCAGGAGTTTGGAGGATATATTCAGTGCAGTAGCAATTTATTGCTTACTTTTAGCTATCTAATACTCAAATGTGATGCCATTATTGTTTTGACGGTGGTCTATGCCCACTATTGCTCCTCCCCTGATGGTGGGCATGGCCGCCGCTTTGCTCACGCGCTCCTTAGTTGCAGGGCTTGGGGAGCTTGGTCTCGCTGGCATTTTCCTCATCCTGCCCGGTGGTCACAGCAGCAAAGCCTTTCTGCCATAAACAAGCAAATACCATGCTGTCTGAAGCTTGCATGGCCTGGATGGTTCTGGAGATCTAAGTTCTAAGATGATTAGTCTCTTGCTCTAAGGGGTCCTCTGGGAACAGAGTTGCTTCTTTGGCAGTTGAAGTCTTAGAGACAGATGTTCTCTGAACTTGGGCCTATCTCTCAGCTTACACATGTAGGTATTATCCTTTGTTCTGCTAAACTAACACTCACTCTACTAACTAGCCAGGGGACAGACCAGGTCCATCACCCTGGTAACCTAAATAGTCTGCCAAGTTGTTAACTATTTGGTTGCCTCATACAGTGCTATTGAGTACATAAATATAATAGGTGACAACATATAGATAGATAGATTGTTGGTGTATTACTTTTGGCAGGTTCATTTAGAAGCTAGTACCCAGTTCACAACAATGAAAACATTTGCAAGGTTTTGAGCATCAAGTTATGCCATAACTATTTTAACATTTTCAGTGTGACATTATGTGGTAGCAAACCAATAAAGAATGTGATAATGATAGAAAAGGGAAGTGTGAAGTTTGGCTATGGCATCACAGCTGAAAAGCACATACTTTGATCCTCTGTCAGGCAGCATTCAGCTTCATGCTTGTCTAGGAATTAGGTCCGGGAGGGGCTGGAAACTAGCAGAAGAGGCACATAGGGAAATGAATTAAATCATTAGTTAGAGGAGAAAGGCGTTTGTTCCCAGACAGGACCTCTCACCTTGGTTCCCGTCAGTGCTTATTAAAGATACCCAGCACCACCAATTAGCAGCACTTCCAGTCTGCCTGGCAGGTGACAGGAGGAGGAGCAGGGGAGGGTCATTAGGAAAATATAAGAGCAATTAACTTTTGCTGGTAGGGGGTGGGCAGGAGTTCAGCATTGAGACTATTACCAGAGTAATCGATTTTCAGCAAGAATACATGCTAATGAGTGACAATAACATGAATACGCTTATTATTTTCAATGTATGGAAGATATAATTATAATGAAGTTGGAGTGAATCCACTGTGTCACTTGAACAAATTTGTCTTTGGTTAATCTTAAGGGCATTATCCTGACAGTCCCCTGGTTTTCACCCTTTAGCCCCTATACAGGGATCTGAACTTTGTGCAGGGGATCCACCGGACCGCTTAGAGTAGTCTTGGTTCAAGGGACTGCTGACCCACATGGGCCAACAGGCACCTGTGCAGGGCACTGAGGGATCAGGCAACAACCGTAGTCAGGAACAGGCTGAGGGCTAGGCAGGCAGAGTACATGCAATCAGATAAACAGGTGGTGGGGAGCTCAGGGTCAGGACAGAGAACAGGCGGAGGTAAGGTAAACAGAACAGAGAAACCAAAACGGCACGCCGTAGCTGGGAACTGGCAAACTACAACCTATTACTCAGACACCTTTCCTCAGTGGAAAGGTGCTTAAAGTACCCCAAGGTAACCAGCCAATGGCTGGGGAAGAGTAGGGTGTGTGTGTGTGCTAGCAATCCGATAAACATGCAATCCAATAAACAGGTGGTGGGGAGCTCAGGGTCAGGACAGAGAACAGGAGGAGGTCAGGTATAATGAACAGACAAGCCAACACCGCACACCTTAGCAGGAAACTGGCCAATTAGAACCTATTGCTCAGGCACCTTTCCTCAGTGGAAAGGTGTTTAAAGTACCCTAAGGTAACCAGCCATAGTGTTGATCACGAATATTCGAATTTCGAATTTTTATCGCGAATATAGGTACTTCGAAAATTCGCGAATATTTCGAATATAGTTATATATATTTGTAATTTCAAATATTCGATTTTTTTTTCCTTTTTTTTTTTTTAATCAGTACACATGATCCCTCCCTGCTTCTAGCTTGTGGGCCAATAAGAAGGCTGCAATATACTTGACTTTAGGAGTAGTAGTGTTTGCGAATTTTGCTCTATATTCGTTTTTTCGAATATTCGCTATATTGCTATATATTCTTGTTTTAGAATATTACGAATATTCGAAAAAACTAAGTTATAGCAATATAGCAAATATTCGAAAAAAATCTAATATAGAGCAATTTAGCTAATATAGTGCCATAATCTTATTTGTCTAATAGTTGTAAGTTGAAAAATTCGCAATACAAAATTCGAATCCGAAAATACGAATTACGAAAATTCTCATATTACACAATCATTACCTTGCCGTTTTTTTTGAGTAAAAAAAATTGCGAATATTCGATGACTATTCTACAAAATATTCGTGAAATATTGCGAATTCGAATATGACCCCTGCCGCTCATCACTAACCAGCCAATGGCTGGGAAAGAGTAGGGTGTGTGGGCTAGCCCTTTCAAGGGATTCCATCACCCTTATTTTTGGCTATTATCTATATTAATACATGCGTAGTACTGCAGATAAGGAGTCAAGATCAGGGAGTTCTACAGCTACCATCATTGTTGTTACCTCTACAATACTACTAAGAGAAGATTGCATGTTTATATTCTTTTGAACAGTGCCTTTGATGCTGTATGCTGCTCCCAGGCAGGAGCTCCAATACCAGAGTGTGCCCCGAGGGAAGAAAGGGTGCACCCTCCATTCACTGTGCATAGCCCAGAGAGTGCCAAACTGAAGATTGCGTTCATTTTCTTTTATTGTGTCCATACACTTTCAATATCTGTCAAGAAACTGCTCATTATGCTTACAACTATCTCTCCTGACTCCCCCATACACATATACACTCACCTAAAGAATTATTAGGAACACCATACTAATACGGTGTTGGACCCCCTTTTGCCTTCAGAACTGCCTTAATTCTACGTGGCATTGATTCAACAAGGTGCTGATAGCATTCTTTAGAAATGTTGGCCCATATTGATAGGATAGCATCTTGCAGGTGATGGAGATTTGAGGGATGCACATCCAGGGCACGAAGCTCCCGTTCCACCACATCCCAAAGATGCTCTATTGGGTTGAGATCTGGTGACTGTGGGGGCCATTTTAGTACAGTGAACTCATTGTCATGTTCAAGAAACCAATTTGAAATGATTCAAACTTTGTGACATGGTGCATTATCCTGCTGGAAGTAGCCATCAGAGGATGGATACATGTTCTCATTCTGTTTACGCCAAATTCGGACTCTACCAATTGAATGTCTCAACAGAAATCGAGACTCAGACCAGGCAACATTTTTCCAGTCTTCAACAGTCCAATTTTGGTGAGCTCGTGCAAATTGTAGCCTCTTTTTCCTATTTGTAGTGGAGATGAGTGGTACCCGGTGTGGTCTTCTGCTGTTGTAGCCCATCCGCCTTAAGGTTGTGCGTGTTGTGGCTTCACAAATGCTTTGCTGCATACCTCGGTTGTAACGAGTGGTTATTTCAGTCAACGTTCCTCTTCTATTAGCTTGAATCAGTCGGTCCATTCTCCTCTGACCTCTAGCATCCACAAGGCATTTTTGCCCACAGGACTGCCGCATACTGGATGTTTTTCCCTTTTCACACCATTCTTTGTAAACCCTAGAAATGGCTGTGCGTGAAAATCCCAGTAACTGAGCAGATTGTGAAATACTCAGACCGGCCCGTCTGGCACCAACAACCATGCCACGCTCAAAATTGCTTAAATCACCTTTCTTTCCCATTCTGACATTCAGTTTGGAGTTCAGGAGATTGTCTTGACCAGGACCACACCCCTAAATGCATTGAAGCAACCGCCATGTGATTGGATGACTAGATAATTGCATTAATGAGAAATAGAACAAGTGTTCCTAATAATTCTTTAGGTGAGTGTACATATATGTGTTTTTAATGGAGATAAAGACATCTCCCAAGAGAATTATATGATTGGGCAATAAAATTCAACACTCTCGATCCTCCTGACACACCTGCAATATCATCTGTCGGGGAAAAGTCAAGAGCTTCACAAACACATTATATTATCGTGGTAGGTTCTACCAAAAGTACTCTAATGTGTATGGGGGCCTTTAGAAATGAATGGACTAATTGCCTCCCAGGATGCACGTGTGGGTTTTCTAGTGAGCAAATAAAATAGGTATAGAAAGCATAGGGAATAAGCTGTGAGGGGCAGGGAGAAAAAGGTGAATAAGGAAACATCTGTTTCTTTGCATGCAAGGTATATTTCATGTGAGATCATGTTTCCACTCTGACACTGTCCCTGCTGATTATACAGTGTCAGAATAATGAAGATGACTACCTCAAGTGAAGACTCATTATAGCTGCCCCTTGACAAAACCCTAACAAATTACATATAGGGCACTAGAGGTAATGGAGACAATATTACAAGATTGTGGGAGAGGATGGGCAGATAATTTCGAGTGTAGTTTGTGGTTCTGGTTTTTGGACTACCATCTGCTCAGCTAACAATGGATAGAAATAGCACTATTATATTTGCTGAAAAAGGCCGCATAACTGACAGGGTTCTTTCATAGCTACATAGGTTGAAAATAGACATGGGTCCATGGGTCCATGAGCAACCTTTCCCAATTAATAATACAACAATAATTGTTAGACTAATTATAACCATCACTGAAATTTGCTATTAGATAAGCTGGTATAGTATCTGCCATTACTTCCTCTTAAGATAGAACTTTTCATGGTTTGACTGCTGTAGCTGTAAAGAACCTGTCACAGTGTAGGGGGAGGGGAGGAACACCAGAATGACAACAGAAGAAAAATGACCAGGAACTAGGCCTCAAGGCTTGCGAAAGGGAAAAGGTAACCACCTATGAAAACCCTAAACCTAGCCCTGACACCTGTCAGTATGAATAGACCATGAAGGTGGGAATAGTCATAAACCGTAAACCTAGTAACCCTGAAAATCCCTAGGAGTAGTGACAGGGTCTGAGACTACTGGTTCCTTCCCAGATGAACGAACCAGTGTCTCCCTGAGGCCTAGTAAACAACAAGCAAATGGGAACAACAAAATACAAAGAGAGGTACACTTATCTTCAATAGAAAATGGAAGAGCAGGAACTCAGATGAGGACCACACACCAGCTCTTCCAACTCCAGGCAGAGAATATCAATCGCATGTAAATAGAGGAGCAGTAATGACCACAAGCTGCACCTGAGACAAAAGGTGTGGTCATTACCAACAACAACACTGCAACACGTGAAAACAGAGAGACTGTCACATAACCTCACGTGCAGCCAGTCTCTCAGATCTTCTAACCTGGGAGGGACCGTGACGTACCTCCCCCTTCTACTGGTGACCTCCGGACTCCCAGGACCGACCTTATCCGGATGATCCCTGTGAAAGGCTTTCACAAGGCGACTAGAATTAACGTCGGCCGCTGGAACACACATTCTCTCCTCTGGACTGTAACCCTTCCAGTGAACGAGATACTGAAGGGATCTACGGAGAATTTGTGAGTCCACTACCCTGGCGATCTGAAATTCAAGATTACCGTCCACCATGACAGGAGCGGGAGGCAATTAGACGGTTCAGCAGGTTCGACATATCTCTTCAGCATTGATTTGTGGAAAACATAATGAATTTTTAAAGTCTGCAGAAGTTCAAGATGAAAGGCTACCGGGTTAATAATGGCAGAGATCTTATATGGACCAATAAACCTTGGACCCAGAGTCCAAGAAGGTACCTTCAACCTTCAACTTAATGTTTCTTGTAGACAGCCACACAGAATCACCCACTCTCAGGTCCGGACCACTCATACGTCTCTTGTCAGCCATACATTTATACTTGTTGCCGATTTTTTTAAAATTATTTTGAATTTTCCGCCAAATAGATGACAAAGAAGATCTTACCACTTCAGGTATACCAGAAGTCTCAGTACCAGAAAATGTGCCAAACGGCGGATGGAACCCATATGCCCCAATAAACAGCGACTTATCAGTGGATTCCTGCATATGGTTATTTATGGCAAACTCGGCCAAATACAAAAATGAAGACCACTCCTCCTGATTCTCCGAGACAAAACATGTCAAATAAGTCTCCAGATCCTGGTTAGTGCATTCAGTCTGCCCGGTCGACTGAGGGTGAAAGGCTGAAGAGAAGGACAATTGTACCCCCAGGCGAGTACAGAACGCCTTCCAGAATCTGGAAACAAACTGAGTCCCCATATCAGACACCACATCAGAGGGAATACCATGTAGCTTCATGATGTTATCGACAAACACTTGTGCGAGAGTTTTAGCATTAGGTAGACCTGATAATGCTATAAAGTGCGACATCTTGCTGAAGCGATCAACAACCACCAGAATCACAGCAAATCTGTGATAAAGTCCATTGATAAATGAGTCCAAGGTCAGGACAGGATAGACAACAGAAGTAGAGATCCTGAAGGCCGAGTATGTGTCACCTTGGCATGTGCACAAGTCTCATAAGCTGACACATAGCTCTCAACACATTTACACAACCCCGGACACCAGAAACTACGAGAAGTGATATTGACCGTGGATCTGCTCCCAGGGTGTCCTGTAAGAACTGTACGGTGATGTTCCTCAAACACCTTGTGCCATAATTCAGAAGGAACAAACAACTTCCCTGGAGGAGAGGAATCCGGTGCTACTCCCTGGGCCTCCAACACCTCTGCCTCAAGTTCGGGATAAAGGGTGGATATTACCAACCTTTCAGCTAATACCGGACCAGGATCACCCCCCAGGAAAGCTACGCCACAAAGCATCCGCCTTGACGTTCTTAACCCCAGGGCGATAGGTGACAACTAAATTAAATCTGGTTTAAAACAATGACCATCTGGCCTGCCTTGGGTTCAGACATTTAGCTGACTCCAGGTAAGACAGATTTTTATGATCAGTAATTACCGTAATGGGATGAATCACTCCTTCCAACCAATGACTCCATTCCTCAAAAGCCAACTTAATGGCAAGCAACTCTCTATTACCTATGTCATAATTTTTTTTCAGCAGTTAAGAGCTTCTTAGAGAAGAAAGCATATGGGCGCCAATTACTAGGTGAAGGACCCTGCAACAAGATTGCTTCTACCCCCACCTCGGATGTGTCAACTTCCACAATAAATGGCTGTGACACATCAGGTTGCACCAGTATAGGAGCAGAAGCAAAACATTTCTTCACATCTGAAAAGGCTTGTAATGCCTCATCAGACCAGACAGATATCCGAACCTTTCCTAGTCATGTCCGTTAAAGGTTCAACAACAGTAGAGTAGTTAAAAATAAATTTACGGTAGTAGTTGGTGAACCCAAAAAAAAAAAAAAAACGCATAAGCGCTTTCAGATTTTCGGGTTGATCTCAGTCCAATAGAGCCTGAACCTTTTCAGGATCCATACGAAAACCTGAAGATGAGAGTAGGTAACCCAGGAATTGCACTTCCGGAACTGCAAATAAACGCTTCTCCATCTTAGCATACAGTTTATTCTCTCTTAGGATCTGTAACACTTGTCTCACGGGATCCTGATGCGTCTCCATGTCAGGAGAATAAATTAGAATATCATCCAGATACACAACATACCTGCCCACCAGATGATGAAAGATGTAATTGATGAAATGTTGAAAAACAGCAGGAGCATTGGTCAACCCAAAAGGCATGACCATATTCTCAAAATGACCTTCAGGGGTATGAAAGGCCATCTTCCATTCGTCCCCTCCTTGATCCTTACAAGGTTATATGCCCCCTCAAATCCAACTTAGAGAATACCTTGGCACCGACAATCTGAACAAATCCAGGATCAAAGGAAGGGGATAAGGATCACGAACAGTAATGCGATTAAGTTCATGGAAGTCTAAACATGGCCTAAGAGTTACGTCCTTTTTCTTAACAAAGAAGAACCCTGCATCCACTGGGGATTTGGATGATCTAATATGACCTTTAGCCAAACTCTCGGTGATATATTCTCACATGGCTGCTCTTTCAGGTTCACAAAGATTATACAACCGAGACTTGGGCAACCGAGCTCCGGGAATAAGGTTGACGAGGCAATCATACTCCCGATGTGGAGGTAACTCCTGGTCTCCACTTTCAGAAAAATCTGAAATAAACGAAGGTACAACTTTAGTGGTTACAACAGAAAGCGACGTGCTAAGACAGTTGTCTATGCAATAATCTCTCCAATCAAGAATCTGTCTCGCTTGCCAATCGATGGTAGGATTATGTTTGCTTAACCATGCTAAACCAAGCACCAAGAGAGCAGGCAGACCCTCCAGCACAAAACACGAAAAGGATTCTTGATGAAAATCACACAACTTTAAACGAATGTCCTGCACCATTTGTGACAAACATTTCTGTGAGTGGAGTGGAATCAATTGCAAACACCAAAATATTTTTGTCTAATGCACTTGTTGTCAACCCATGCATAAGGACGAACTGACTATCAACTAGGTTAACCCCTGCCCCACTGTCAATAAACACTTCAATTCCCACAGTTTTGGAATCTAGTGCCAGGCTAGACAGGAGAAATCGGGTTTTACCGGCAAATCACAAAAGTAAATTCTCAGATTCCCCACCCCCACCAAGATGAGGACTAAAGATCTTTTTTTTCTTTTTCACCTTGACGCTGGACATAAGGACATATGTTAACAAAATGTCCCCTTTTTCCACAGAAAAAGCAGAGTCTCTTCTTAAGCCTAAATTTCTTATCACCAGGTCCAGGGGTAGCTCCCCCCAGCTGCATTGGCTTGTCACCAGACATGAGCTCAAGTGTCTCTCTACCTAAAGTGTCGGAGGAGGCCGCCACCCCATATAATAGTACGTCCTGAGTGTGAGGAACCTTAGATCTCTCTCAGCCGTCTATCAATACATACAGCAAGAGACGGCTGCTTCCAATGACTCAGAATATACGTGAAACGCCAACGTGTCCTTCAGGCTCTCGGATAACCCTTGACAGAATTGACTACGGAGAGCTGGGTCATTCCACTCCGTATCTAATCTCCTAAATTGAGAGCAATAGGTCTCCCTGCCATAGGCCACGCAACTTAGTCTCGGCCAGGGAGATCCGATTTGGGTGATCATAGATGAGACCTAGAGTTTTGAAAAATTTATCTACCGACCGAAGGGACTGTGATCCGGGTTGGCAACGAAAAAGCCCAAGGCTGAGAGTCACCTTTAAGTAACAAAATGATTATACCCACTCTTTGACTCTCGTCCCCAGAAGAGTTAGGAAGTAGTTTAAAATATAATTTGCACGACTCCCTGAACCGAATAAAGTTGTCACTTCCCCTGGAAAATCTATCAGGGAGAGCGACCTTAGGTTCAGGACAGGCCTGGTTCCCGCTGCCGGAACCAGACGTCTGTGGTCTCTAGATCTGTTAGACGGTCGTGCGGAGGTCAGCTACCTCCAAAGGCAGCCCCTGCAGTTGTCCGACCAATGCATAAATAGTATCCATCGCTGCACTGACACAAACAAAATGGCATTTTTTTGGGCAGTTGATAATGTCACAGTGTAGGGGGAGGGGAGGAGCACCAGAATGACAACAGAAGGAAAATGACCAGGAACTAGGCCTCAAAGCTAAGGAAAGGGAAAAGGTAACAACCTATGAAAACCCTAAACCTAGCCCTGACACCTGTCAGTATGAATAGACCCTGAAGGTGGAAATATTCATACACTGTAAACCTAGGCCCTAGTAACCATGAAAATCCCTAGGAGTAGTGACAGGGTCTGAGACTACTGGTTTCTTCCCAGACGAACGAACCAGCATCTCCCTGAGGCCTAGTAAACAACAAGCAAAGGGGAACAAAATACAAAGAGAAGTACACTTATCTTCAATAGAAAATGGAAGAGCAGGAACTCAGATGAGGACCACACACCAGCTCTTTCAACTCCAGGCAGAGAATATCAACCGCATGCTATAAAGTGTGAGTACAGACTAAATAGAGGAGCAATAATGACCACAAGCTGCACCTGAGACAAGAGGTGTGTTCATTACCAACAACAAGACTGCAACAAGTGAAAACAGAGAGAGACTGTCAGATATCCTCAGCCAGTCTCTCAGATCTTCTAACCTCTGTCATGGGAGGGAGCGTGACAGAACCCTTTCTTGTATTGATGGCTAAATCACCTCCTCTTCTCCACATGTTCTCCATCCATATTTCAGTGCCAACCAAACTGATATCTATCATGTGCTGTACATATAACTGATTTTAGATGCACAATGATCATTTTATTGTGTAGATGATTGACCACATGTCCAGTTTAGTGGCTATAGACTTTTCAGTAAATTTGTTTTGAATGTTAAAAAACCCAAGCCTCGTAATGTGGAAAAATAGTTCAGGAAAATAACATGGGGGCAAGATGTCCTGTCCTGGGTGGGTATGAGTTGATGATGTAGAGCAGTACTTGAAAGTCATATCATTTTGAGCTTTGCTATTGGGCTTCGTGTCCTCAGTGTAAGCCACCTGTAAAGCATTGTGTAACATTGGAAGGCAGTAGACCCCATACTATTACAACACAACAGACTTATGCTTAATCTTCCTCTTGTTAGGCTTGTCTGAATCTCTTTTCATCCTCTACTTTATGTGTGGTGGTCACTCTTATCTGTCACTGTCTTTTTTATGCACGCTGCATTGAAAGACTGTGACTTTGCAGTGACATAGCCCTCAGATCAGAGAAGTGTTCCTGCATTTCTTATCCGTAATCAACATGCGCATATTGAGTTACAGACTCGTTGTTTCAGATAGCAGAGCAGCCACAGTGAATCTCCCCATTATACAATATCCTTCTTCCCAGTCTCCAATTATTCAATCCTTTGTTGTGGCTAAAGGGTTAAGAGCTCCTGTTATGTTAAATATATTAATGGAGGTCATGTCTTTTCTTTGGCGTGACTTATTCTGTACATTTTCTTTCATGGACCAATTGATCTTCATTACCCATTGATTTTTATAAATCAATGCATTATAAAGCAATGCATGCTCATACAGCTTTACTATGGAACAAGAGTCTGGAAAATCCTCAGGTTGCAACCTGTCCTAATAACCTGGATATTTTCTTTGCTGGCTTGAATATTGTTGGTAGGGAATGAACAAGATTTTTTATCCCAGTCACAGTTTTCACTAAGCCTTTGTTGCTGTTTTAAAATCATTGCAGGAAAAAAAATTTGAATTAATAATTAGACACAATTCTTGCGGACTAAGCTTTTCAGTTTCATTGGTGCAGAAATGCTATTTTTTAGAATGTTTGTTCCTGGCCTGACCCAAAATATCAGCATCATCAGAAAAAGTTTCACTAACTGTTTTTCTTTAGGGTCAAACTGGCTTTACTGTACTGTCACGGGGTTCCGAAGGTGCACTCGGTCCCCCATTGCCCGCAGAACTGTTGCTTAGCTTTTGGAATGAGGTTCTGTGTTTGACCTCATTCCCAGGGCGGCTTTACTAGCTGGGTGGCTCCTTGCTCCTAAGTCTGCCTTGAGCGCCGAGCTGATCACTCGGTGCTCGACTGGCTGGTCTGTCGGTCATGTGACGCTGGCCACGTCACATGACCCTCACTCCCCACTATAAATACAGGCAGCCTGCTGGCTACAGGTTGCCTGTTAATTTCTAGGTTCCTGGTATTTGTTGGACTGCTGAATACTTACCTGATCCTGTTCCTTGACCATCCTTTTGCCTGATCCTCCTGTACTGCGCATCCGTCCTGGTATTGTGACCTCGGCTCCCACCTGACTACTCTCTTACGACTCCTCTTGTACTTCTCTGCTCTCCTGGTATTTATGACCCCGGCTTCTCCTGACAATTCTCTGCTTGCTCCATTTGTACTTTGCAGCTTTCCTGGTATTGACTCGGTCCGTTCACTTCCTGTTGTTTGTCTGTCTGTCATCCCTGCACTTACTCCAAGTTAGGGATTGCCGTCCAGTTGTCCCCTGTCATTAGGACTCGCGAGGCAAGTAGGCAGGGCCAGGGGTAAGGGTGGAGCGCAGTGGTCACTTCCCTTCCCCCTGTGTGCGTGTGTACGCGACCGTTACAGATTAACAGGCCCAATAACCACTGTATTATGAATCCTCTGGTGACCCTGACTGACTATGTCTCTAATCTGACGCAGATGGTGCAGGAGTTAGGGGAAAAACTCAGCTCTTTTGAGTTAGGGCAAGGCTCTTCCACTCCTCAGGCCTCCAGTCCGCATTTTGAGCCCCAGATTAAGCTCCCAGAAACCTTTTCTGGAGACCGGAAGAAGTTTCTCTCTTTTAAGGAGAGTTGTAAACTTTACTTCCGTTTGCGCCCCGTGTCCTCTGGCCCCGAGAGTCAACGCGTGGGCATTATCATTTCCCGATTACAGGGTGATCCCCAGGACTGGGCGTTCTCTTTACCTGCTGGCGCCAGTTGTTTATATTCTGTGGAGGGGTTCTTTCAGACCCTAGGTACCCTCTATGATGAACCAGACAGGGCTCTAGTAGCCGAGACGGCTCTAAAGGCACTGGTTCAGGGCAATTTACCAGCGGAGGATTATTGCACCCAATTCAGAAGGTGGTGTGTCCCCTCAGGATGGAACGAACCAGCCCTGAAGAGTCAGTTCAGGTCAGGTCTGTCTGATAAATTAAAGGATCTTCTGGTCAGTTATCAACTTCCAGAGACCTTAGAGGAGATGATGACCCTTGTTGTCCGACTTGACCGACGGGTTAGAGAGAGACGACAGGAACAACAGTTCTCTTCCCAGATGGTGGTCCAGCCAGAGGCCTATCCCAGAGACAATGCTGAGGTCTCCACCGAGGAACCCATGCAGGTTGGCATGACCCGAGGGAATCTTCGCCGCAGACGTGGAGAATGCTTTTACTGTGGAGATTCTGACCATTGGATCAACCAGTGTCCTAAGAAGGTCCTCTCTGTCAAGTCTCCTAAGGCAAGGCAACCTAAAGACCAGGTACACCCTGAATTTTCTAAATGTAAGCTTTCGGTACCCATTACGATTTCTCTGGGAGTAGATAAATGGGCGGGTAAGGCCTTTATTGATTCTGGCTCAGCGGCTAGCTTTATTGACTCTGAGTATGCTGTTAGATTGGGTATTCCTATGTTTGCCTTACCAACTCCTATCCATGTCATGGCTATTGATGCTACTCCTCTTATTGGTGGTACGGTGAGCTTATGTACCTCAGAGATTTCTCTAACCGTGGGTGTGTGCCACTCAGAGAGATGTTCGCTTCTAGTCCTGGAGAACCTACCTGCTGAGGTGGTACTAGGGTTGCCTTGGCTCCGACTACATAACCCCACTATAGATTGGTCCAATGGGGAGTTGGTGAGATGGGGGCCTAAGTGTGACTCGTGCCTGTCCGTGGTACAGGCTGGGGTCTCAGTAAAGTCTGATACTTTACCCTCTGTTGTTAGAGAATATTCTGATGTATTCTCATCACCAACCCCAGAGGTTCTACCCCCCCATAGACCTTATGATTGTACCATAGAGCTAGTAGAGGGGGCCAAGTTTCCTAAAGGACGAATTTATAATCTTTCTATGCCCGAACGCAAGGCCATGGAAGATTATATTAAGGAGAGCCTTGGTAAAGGGCATATTAGACCTTCTGTCTCTCCTATGGGGGCGGGGTTTTTCTTTGTTAAGAAAAAAGATGGTGGTCTTAGGCCATGTATCGATTACCGGAGATTAAATAAAATCACTGTCCAGAATAGATACTCCCTCCCATTGATTCCGGATTTATTTAACCAGGTCCTGGGGGCAACCTGGTTTTCCAAAATTGACCTGAAAGGGGCATACAATCTAATCCGAATCAAGGAGGGAGACGAATGGAAGACGGCGTTCAATACTCCGGTAGGACACTTTGAATATCAGGTGATGCCTTTTGGACTCAGCAATGCCCCAGCTGTGTTCTAAAACTTCATGAATGACATTCTTAGGGAATTATTAGGTAAATTTGTTATTGTCTATCTTGACGACATTTTGATATTCTCTCCTGACTTCGAATCCCATGTGTCTCATGTTAGACAAGTATTAGAGGTGTTGAGGGAGAATCAGCTATCCGCTAAACAAGAGAAATGTGTCTTTGGTGTGCAGGAGATTCTGTTTCTAGGGCATGTTCTGACTCCTCACGCCTTCAAGATGGATCCTGGTAAGGTACTAGCAATTAAGGAATGGGTAAGACCTTCATCCTTAAAGGCCTTACAACGGTTCTTAGGTTTCGCCAATTACTATCGTAAATTTCTTATGAATTTTTCCGTAATTGCTAAACCGTTGACCGACCTTACTAAGAAAGGGGCGGATTTGGAGAATTGGTCTACTGAGGCCATTTCTTCATTTGAAAAATTAAAAAAGGCATTCAGGACTTCCGGTTCCGGCGCGCACATGTGAGGACGTGAGGTGGAGGAGCTCCGCATACCCTGCTACATATCGGGGGCTTACCGGGATCGGAAGCAAGATCGGTGTCTCTAAATGTGAGTTGGGAGACACATGGACAAATACCTAATACGTACCGGCCCCCCGCAGACGAACTCTCCACTTCCGAAGCGGCACTCAGCGCAGCCGCGACTGGACAAGATGGCGGAGGGTAAGCGGAGAAATACCCGCTCCTCCTCACAGCCCCCTTTGCTATCTGAGGCAGACAACTCTGGGGGAGAAACACCTCCACACTCGCAGCAGATGCTGCAGCTTCAGGAATTAGAGCTCCCCAGTAAAGAGATAGCGATGGCGGTAGCGCAGATACTGGCTCCAGACATTAAGGCCACGCTGGAATCTACTATTGCGGGGACAATGAAGCAACTGCAGCAAGACATTGCGCAGAATTCATCCCATATACGGGAACTGGAACAAACAGGAGTCCTGGAAGATGAATTAAATAGAACCCAGACACAAGTTAGAGAAATAGTACGCATTAACCAGGCTCTGCAAGACAAAGTAGAAGATCTGGAGAACCGTTCTAGGAGGAGCAATATTCGTATTATAGGTCTCCCTGAGGACATTCCAACACATCAATTGGCGCGATTCTGCTCCTCAGAACTTCCTAGGGCGATGGGCTTTGAAATGCCACTCACGGTTGAAAGAGCTCATAGAATAGGCCCCCCCAGAGAACCGCGCCTTGAGGGCCAAGCTTCCAGACCGAGACCTGTTATAGCCAAATTTCTTAATTATGCAGATAAGGAAGCTATTTTGCTGAAATACCGACGCCTGAATCAACCCCTTAGGGTAAGGGAAAGCAAGCTTTTATTGTTTGGCGACTATTCGATGGAGGTTGCTAAAAGAAGGAGAGCCTTTTCTCAGATTTGCACACAGCTAGTGCAGAAGAAAATCCGCTTTGCACTAGTTTATCCGGCTGTCCTGCGTGTTTTCAAGCAGAATTGAGAGACAGACACGTTTTTATCACCTAGGGAAGCGACAGAGGCCTTAGAATATGGCGACTCCTCTGAAAGTCCAAGATCAGGCTCAGCGTCTAGAGGACGTTCTTCTCCCAGATGAGGCCGGTCAAACGGCCATTTGGATCCCAGGCCCTGTGATGCTTATCCACGTGGGTCTGGAGAAGCTGCCAGCCGAGTATCTAGTCAGGACTGGGACTGATCTCTGCAGCGTAAAATGGCAAAAATTGAAAGTTGCATTCATGAAACTTATCTGATGCCAATTTTATTGATGGTAATATGATGTTTAACTCTATAGGGACACTGTGGGGAAGTTTAATGATAGTTCTTTAAGCAGGATAGGAAAGGGTGGATAAGTAAAAGTGGAGATAAACCTGTGCTGAATATCCATGGGTAATGGAGAGATTAGCAAGATGCGTATATGTTGGTGGGAATCTGGCGAGACAGAGTCCGCATGTACTCGCCAGTTCAGTGCGAAAAAAGAGAAGTCTAAAGTGGCCTTTGGCGGATTGTTGAAGTCTTTATATGTAAAGCAATATGTTATTGTTATTGTTAATAGGTTGGGGGAAATGTTTTTTTGCCATTTATATAGTCATGCTCCATGGAAGTTTAACACAAGCTGCATTTGAGGTTCCTGTCTGGGGGAGGCCTCCTCCGGGTGCCGCTCTCTATATATCTATATTACTACTCATTTTATGAAAATAGTGTCATGGAATGTAAAAGGCCTTAGAGCCCCGCAAAAAAGATTAATGGTTCTTAACCCCTTAAGGACTCTGCCCTATTTCACCTTAAGGACTTGGCCATTTTTTGCAAATCTGACCAGTGCCACTTTAAGTGCTGATAACTTTAAAACGCTTTGACTTATCCAGGCCGTTCTGAGATTGTTTTTTCGTCACATACTGTACTTCATGACACTGCTAAAATTGGGTCAAAAAAGTTAATTTTTTTGCATAAAAAAATACCATATTTACCAAAAAATTTGAAAAATTTGCAAATTTCAAAGTTTCAGTTTCTCTACTTCTGTAATACATAGTAATACCCCCAAAAATTTTGATGACTTTACATTCCCCATATGTCTACTTCATGTTTGTAGCATTTTGGGATTGATATTTTATTTTTTGGGGATGTTACAAGGCTTAGAAGTTTAGAAGCAAATCTTGAAATTTTTCAGAAATTTACAAAAACCAAATTTTTAGGGACCACTACAGGTCTGAAGTCACTTTGCGAGGCTTACATAATAGAAACCGCCCAAAAATGACCCCATTCTATAAACTACACTCCTCAAGGTATTCAAAACTGATTTTACAAGCTTTGTTAACCCTTTAGGTATTGCACAAGAGTTATTGGCAAATGGGGATGAAATTTGAGAATTTCATTTTTTTGCCTAATTTTCCATTTTAACCCATTTTTTCCACTAACAAAGCAAGGGTTAACAGCTAAACAAGACTGTATCTTTATTGCCCTGACTGTCGTTTACAGAAACACCCCATATGTGGTCGTAAACTACTGTACAGGCACACAGTAGGGCGTAGAGGGAAAGGTGTGCCGTTTGGTTTCTGGAAGGCTGATTTTGCTGGACTGTTTTTTTGACACCATGTCCCATTTGAAGCCCCCTGATGCACCCCTAGAGTAGAAACTCCATAAAAGTGACCCCATCTAAGAAACTACACCCCTCAAGGTATTCAAAACTGATTTTACAAACTTTGTTAACCCTTTAGGTGTTGCACAAGAGTTATTGGCAAATGGGGATGAAATTTGAGAATTTCATTTTTTTGCCTAATTTTCCATTTTAACCCATTTTTTCCACTAACAAAGCAAGGGTTAACAGCCAAACAAGACTGTATCTTTATTGCCCTGACTCTGCCGTTTACAGAAACACCCCATATGTGGCCGTAAACTACTGTACGGGCACACAGCGGGGCGTAGAGTGAAAGGTGCGCCGTATGTTTTTTGGAAGCCAGATTTTGCTGGACTGTTTTTTTGACACCATGTCCCATTTGAAGCCCCCCTGATGCACCCCTAGAGTAGAAACTCCATAAAAGTGACCCCATCTAAGAAACTACACCCCTCAAGGTATTCAAAACTGATTTTACAAACTTTGTTAACCCTTTAGGTGTTGCACAAGATTTAATGGAAAATAGAGATACAATTTCAAAATTTCACTTTTTTGGCAGATTTTCCATTTTAATATTTTTTTTCCAGTAACAAAGCAAGGGTTAACAGCCAAACAAAACTCATTATTTATGGCCCTGATTCTGTAGTTTACAGAAACACCTAATATGTGTTCGTAAACCGCTGTACGGGCACGCGGCAGGGTGCAGAAGGAAAGGAATGCCATACGGTTTTTGGAAGGCAGGTTTTGCTGGACTGGTTTTTTTGACACCATGTCCCATTTGAAGCCCCCCTGATGCACCCCTAGAGTAGAAACTCCAAAAAAGTGACCCCATTTTAGAAAGTACGGAATAAGGTGGCAGCTTTGTTGGTACTAGTTTAGGGTACATATGATTTTTGGTTGCTCTATATTACACTTTTTGTGCGGCAAGGTAACAAGAAATAGCTTTTTTGGCACGTTTTTTTTTTTTTTGTTATTTACAACATTCATCTGACAGGTTAGATCATGTGGTAATTTTATAGAGCAGGTTGTCACGGACGCGGCGATACCTAATATGTATACCTTTTTTTTATTTATGTAAGTTTTATACAATAACTTCATTTTTAAAACCAAAAAAAGTTTTAGTGTCTCCATAGTCTAAGAGCCATAGTTTATACAGTTTTTGGGCGATTATCTTGAGTAGGGTCTCATTTTTTGCGGGATGAGATGACTGTTTAATTGGCACTATTTTGGGGTGCATATGACTTTTTGATCGCTTGTTATTACACTTTTTGTGACGTAAGATGACAAAAAATGGCTTTTTTTACACCGCTTTTATTTTTTATTTTTTACGGTGGTCACCTGAGGGGTTAGATCATGTGATATTCTTATAGAGCCGGTCAATACGGACGCGGCGATACCTAATATGTATACTTTATTTTTATTTATGTAAGTTTTACACAATGATTTCATTTTTGAAACAAAAGAAATCATGTTTTAGTGTTTCTTTAGTCTGAGAGCCATAGTTTTTTCAGTTTTTGGGCGATTATCTTGAGTAGGGTCTCATTTTTTGCGGGATGAGATGACGGTTTAATTGGCACTATTTTGGGGTGCATATGACTTTTTGATCGCTTGTTATCACACTTTTTGTGACGTAAGATGACAAAAAATTGCTTTTTTTACACCGTTTTTATTTTTTATTTTTTACGGTGGTCACCTGAGGGGTTAGATCATGTGATATTCTTATAGAGCCGGTCGATACGGATGCGGCGATACCTAATATGTATACTTTATTTTTATTTATGTAAGTTTTACACAATGATTTCATTTTTGAAACAAAAGAAATCATGTTTTAGTGTTTCTTTAGTCTGAGAGCCATAGTTTTTTCAGTTTTTGGGCGATTATCTTGGGTAAGGTATGATTTTTGCGGGATGAGATGACGGTTTTATTGGTACTATTTTGGCGTACATGTGACTTTTTTGATCACTTTTATTACCTTTTTTGGGAAGTAAGGTGGGCAAAATTTCAATTTTCTCATAGTTTTTATTTTTTTATTTTTATGGTGTTCACCGTGCGGGGAAAGTAACATGACCGTTTTATAGATCAGGTCGTTACGGACGCGGCGATACCTAATATGTGTAGTGTATTTTATTTTTTTAATTTTTATTCAGTGATGAATGTTTTTTTTTTTTCTTAACTTTTTTCACTTTTTTAAACTTTTTTTTTGACCCAGACCCACTTGGTTCTGGAAGATCCAGTGGGTCTGATGTCTGTATAATACAGTACAGTACAATATATATTGTTCTGTACTGTATTTTACTTACACTGAACAGATCTATGCTTTCAGCATAGATCTGTTCAGCACCATGGACAGCAGTCCTGTTGCCATGGGAACCCTCCCCGTCTGCTCAGAACTTCGCAGACGGGGAAGGGTAAGCACAGGGCTGAGGGGGGCTCTCTGGGGGCTCTCTCCCTCTCCATCGGGGGGCTGCAAAGGCACAGCAGCCCCCCGATGGAGAGGGAGGGAGCTCCCTGACCGACGACAGTTAACTTTTTCCATACAGCGGTCCGTACGGACCGCGGTATGGAAAGGGTTAAACGGCTGACATCTGCACAGATGTCAGCCGTTTATACCAGGGTGCCAGCAATGTGCTGGCACCCTGGTATAACCACTAGAAGCCAACGATCATTCATGGGGAGGCGGGCGGGGGATCGCGATCCCGCCTGCCGCACCGCCCGCCTCCCGCACCGCCCCCACCGCATGCGACACCCCCCCCGCACCACCCGCCGGCATAAAATCGTGCAGGGGTGCATGGGGGGGGTGAAAAATATTGATTATAGGCACTCAAAAGTTTCTGATCCCCGCGGTCGGGGACCGCGGGCATCAGAAACTGCAAAAAGCGCAGCAAACCGCAGGTCTGAATTGACCTGCGGTTTGCTGCGATCGCCGACACGGGGCGGTCACATGACCCCCCCCTGGCGTTGTCACAGGATGCCGGCTGAAGGATTTCAGCCGAAATTCCGTTCCGTTTAACCCCTCGGGCGCCGGAATACTGATTTCAAGTTAGGACGTACCGGTACGCCCTGAGTCCTTAAGGACTCGGGAAATAGGGCGTACCGATACGCCCTGCGTCCTTAAGGGGTTAAACACCTCAGGAAATTGAACGCAGATATTGCACTGCTTCAGGAGACGCACCTGGAGGAGGTTGACTTCTGGCGTATGAAACGTCTCTGGGTAGGTACTGTCCTAGGTTCACCGTCCAAAAATAAGAAAGCAGGGGTAATTGTTCTAATCCACAAAAGACTAAGCCATGATATGGTATTGACTGAATATGATGCAGAGGGTAGGATTATACATCTCAAAATATCCACTGCTGCAGGTCCTATGGATATATTCAATGTATATGGCCCTAATGCTGGTCAGGCCTCCTTTTTCAGAAATTTGGAGAGCAGGATTTCGCAAGAGGCTGGGAATCAGATATTAGTCATGGGAGACCTTAACGCGGTACATAATCCAGTGGAAGATCGAAAGCAAACTCAGCCCACTCATCAGCCCGTCCAGCCTACTAGAGGGGGGGGATATTCCCTGGAGTCTTTTATTAAATCCACAGGCATGGTAGATATATGGAGGTTTCTGAATCCAGTGGAAAGGGAATTCACACACTTTTCTCATGTACACCGGTCGTGGTCTAGGATTGACTATGCCCTGACCTCATCACAACTTTCAAAAAAGGTTCTAATAGCCGAGATCACTGACATGGTGGTGTCTGACCACGCCCCGGTTTGCATTACTATTGCTGAAGCCACTCCCAGAGGTACGGATAGAGTGTGGCGCCTCCCTAGCTACCTCATGACAGATGAGGATTTTCTAGATAAATTAAAAGGCTGGTGGTGGGAGTTTTTAGATAATAATTCCAATCATAGGGACAATTATTCTCTACTTTGGGATACAGCAAAAGCAGTAATCCGTGGGAATATTATATCTTATGCAACAGCTAGGAGGAAGAAGGTATGGCTTAAACTCCAACAAGCCACAGATGATACACCTCTTATCTAATAAGCCCTACGGATATTAACAGGGTTAAATGGGTAACAGCAAAGCACAACTATGATCATAAATTAGAACAGCAAATTAAACTGCATAGGGATTATCATTCAGCTAAACTGTTTAAATATGGCAATAAAGCAGGTAAAATGTTGGCCAACTTGATTAACACACAACGCTATAGTCCTGCCATTAGATCTATATTAGATGACGCAGGAAAGAAGCACACAAATCCGAAGGATATTGTGGAATGCTTCCGGAAATACTTTGAGGTGCTTTACTCCAAAGATGACTACAACCAAGCGAAAGCTGAAGAACTATTAGCTAAAGTCTCTCTACCCAAACTCACGGAAGATAATTTGAATAGCCTTAATAAACCAATCTCGATTGAAGAGGTCCAATCTACCATTAAATCTCTTAATAATGGGAAGGCACCGGGTCCAGATGGGTTCCCAGCGGAGTTTTTTGAAGCTCTTATCCTTCAGGATTTATTCAACTCTTGTCTACAAGGAGGGGACATTATGTCAACAGGGAAACTAGCGCACATTAAACTTATCCCCAAGCCGGGCAAGGATATTGCTCAGATGGGCTCGTATCGCCCAATCTCATTGATAAACCAGGACTTAAAAATTATGACAAAGCTAATGACAAACAGGTTAGCCGAAATCATGCCAACTTTGATAGGCCCCCATCAGGTAGGGTTTGTTAAAGGAAGGGCTGCGGTCACAAACATTAGGACGGTTCTAACAATACAGGATTATTTGTTCCATAATCAAGACACACTTGGTTGCCCTGCTCTGCTATCTGTGGATGCGGAAAAGGCTTTCGACAATGTGAATTGGAATTGGTTGGGAAAATCCTTGGAGGCTTTTGGTTTTGTGGGGTCTTTTCGGACGTTTCTTAATACCTTATATGATAGTCCAATGGCACAGATCCATTTGCCGGGTTTTTTGTCGACGCCTTTCCGCCTCCACAGAGGTACGAGACAGGGATGCCCTCTGTCTCCACCCCTTTTTAATTTGGCCCTTGAACCCCTAGTTAGATTCTTGATACAATCAGACTTGTTTCAGGGGATTAGAGTAGGGACTAAAGAAGTCAAACTCACCTGTTTTGCAGATGACATACTACTCTTTCTTAAATCCCCGGAGACAGAATTAAGAATCGTTTTAAACTCCTTGCAGTACTTTGGGGATATGACAGGTTATCGAGTTAATGTAAATAAGAGCCAATTGTTATTCTTAAAAGGTTATACCAGAGATCGTAATGCACCAATTGAGCTTCAGGATGTGGAGGTGGTCCCTCAATATCTGACATACCTGGGTATTAAAGTAGGTAGGAGTCCATTGTCTCTATATAAATTAAACTACGAGCCGCTGATTAAAAAAATAGTGGAAGAACTTGAGAAATGGTTAAATTTGCTGTTGTCACTATTTGGGAGAGCACATCTATTAAAGATGGTTAGCTTTGCTAGACTACTATATCCCATGCAGACCATTCCCCTACTCTTAAAACATGTAGATATTGCTAGGATCCAAAAAGCCTTCTCGCGCTTTCTTTGGCGTGGAAGGAGACCAAGGATTGCTTATGCGAAATTATGCCTGCTGAAATGGGAGGGTGGCTTACAAATGCCTAATATTAGAAACTATAACTTGGCATCCCTCTGGAGACATATTAAAGACTGGCTGAAGGGTACCTCAAATTTCTCCAATACCCCGTTGGAGAAGGAATTGTCCGCTCCATGGGATTTGGGGGCTATATTACACACTAAACTTCGAGATATTCCTCTCACGCTGAAAAAATATACACTACTAAAGGATACTCTAGCTACATGGAAAGGGATACGCAAATTATACAGATTACCTATGTATCTCTCGCCATATATGCCATTATGGACCCTTCCGGCTTTTTCAGCAGGGAGACAGTCAGTAATGTTTACACTATGGAAAGAGAAAGGCATTATATCCCTGAAGCAGCTACTTAACCCTGCAGGAAGTGAATTATTACCATGGACAACTATCCAGTCTCAGTTCCGGTTGCCTCCCTCGCACTTTCTCCCCTATAGTCAATTAAGATCGTTTTGTCAAGCTCAATCATTAAATATGGGAGATCAGGAAAGAAGAGTTTGGTTTGATTCTCTGATGGGAAGTCAAAATTGTTCTTTGTCAGACCTGTATCGTAAAATCCAGAATACTCACTCGATTCCTCTAGAAGCAAAAGTATTCCAGAAATGGGAAAGTGAACTTAGTGATGTGACAATAGCTCCAAAGCTAAGAGAGGGAATGGAGCGTGTGAGACAGGCGACCGGTAACGAGATATGGAGGGAGATGCACTTTAGGATTTTGCACAAAGCAACATATGCATTTGATTTATCATACAGAGATGCCCCAGCACATTATCTCAGATGGTGCCCAAAGTGCAAATTACAAAAAGCTAATCTATTACATGGGTTGCTGGAGTGCCCCTCTCTAATCCCCCTATGGAAGGGAGCATTAGAACTCATTAAGCAGATCTGGGGAGTTGAGGTACAACTAAATCCTCTACACTGTGTATTTCATTACATTCCTTGGGATTCTAGAGGAGAAGTAACTCATTCCACGTTTGTTAAAAGGTATCCACTTATTTTTATTAGCTGTTAAAAAAACAATACTGAGACATTGGATATTTCCTTCTATCCCCACACTTGATGAAGCCATAGGAATCATGAGTCGCATCCTTTACATGGAGAAGTTGGAAGCAGAAAACCATAAAGAAAAATCTGCGAAACTTTTCTTTGGAAAGTGGAGGAAATACATTAGCCATATTCTGACTCCTATTGAAATTCAAGAAGTAATGAAACCTTTCCGTCATACTAAATGGTACCTGGAAGAGCAGATAAAGGGGACACTAGCTAAGCTGGGGGAGTAATATGCTTGTAGGTAATTAGACCAGGATAAGATTGAATACTTCCTGATTAGAGGCGGAGAAATTAAACATTGTGATGTTATTGGTGTAAGACTTCTTTTATGGAGATTTATTTTCTAGACTGACGGTTTAGCAATAAGTTTCTGGTAATAAAAGGTTTGCGGGAGGGGGGGGGGGGAGAAAATTTGAAAAAAGGGAAACTTGTTTGTATTATGTCTGATATGGCACCTTAATGTAAACATGGTTGGAATGATATCATTGTATATTGAGTGTCAATATTGCCTCTGTATAATGCATATTAATGTTTCCCGAAATAAAAGTGTTTTTAAAAAAAAAAAAAAAAAAAAGGCATTCAGTAGCGCTCCCATTCTGATCCAGCCTGATCAGGAGAAACCTTTTATTGTGGAGGTGGATGCGTCCGAGGACGGCGCAGGAGCAGTCCTTTCACAAGGTCCTGCCAGCCTCACTAATCTGAGACCATGTGCCTTCTTCTCCAGGAAATTCTCTCCCACGGAGAGAAACTACGACATAGGGAATAGGGAGCTGCTGGCCATTAAATGGGCATTTGAGGAGTGGAGGCATTTTCTGGAGGGGGCAAGGCATTGTGTAACTGTTGTCACTGACCATAAAAACCTTATGTTTCTCGAGTCTGCTAAGAGGTTGAATCCCCGTCAAGCCAGATGGGCTCTGTTTTTTACTCGTTTTGATTTTTCCATCACGTTCAGGCCGGGAAGTAAAAATGTGAAGGCGGACGCATTATCTCGGAGCTTCCAGGCTTTTCAACCTACTGAGGTACCACCTGAATCCATCCTACCAGCAAAAATCTTCTTAGCAGCTCTTACCCAGGATATCTCGGCTCGCATTAGGTCGGAACAACATCTGGCACCGGTATCCACCCCAACAGATAAGTTGTTTGTTCCCGTACAATTTCGTCTCCAGCTGTTGGGTGAGTGTCACGATTCTGCCTTTTGTGGACATCCGGGTGTTGAGGGCACTAAGGATCTGGTTTCTAGATCTTATTGGTGGCCCACTCTAACTAGGGATGTTAAGTCCTATGTGTCAGCCTGTGAGGTTTGTGCCAGGTCCAAGAGCCCTAGGACTCGCCCTGCTGGTAACCTACGACCCCTACCCATTCCCAGTAGACCCTGGTCCCATATCTCGATGGACTTTATAACTGACCTACCGCTGGCGGAGGGTAAGACTGTAGTGTGGGTAGTGGTGGATAGGTTTAGCAAGATGGTCCATTTCATTCCCCTGTCTAAACTCCCGAATGCCAAAACCCTGGCGTCTATTTTTGTGAAAGAAATTGTTCGATTGCATGGTATCCCGGAAAATATTGTTTCGGACAGGGGTGTGCAGTTTGTGTCCAAATTCTGGAGAGCCTTCTGTCAAAGATGTAAAATTTCGTTGTCTTTTTCTTCCGCCTACCATCCTGAGAGTAATGGGCAGACTGAACGCCTTAATCAGTCTGTGGAACAATTCCTGAGGTTGTATGTTGCTGATGACCAGCAATTATGGGTCAAATTCCTTCCATTGGCTGAATTTGCTCTGAATAACCGTGTCAATTCTTCTGCTGGGGTCTCCCCTTTCTTTTGTAACCATGATTTTCATCCGCGTTTTCATTCTGGGTCGTCCGTCTCCTCCTCTAACCCTGAAGCTGATAAACTCTCCTCCGAACTGTGCACAGTTTGGGCCCGGGTTCAATCGAACCTAGAAAAGGCTCAATGTTCTCAAAAACTCAAGGCCGATAGGAGACGTTCAAGGGGGGTAAACTTTCAGGTTGGGGATAAAGTATGGTTGTCCTCCAAGAATCTATCTCTCAAGGTAACTTCTAAAAAATTTGCTCCTCGTTTTATTGGACCATATAAGATCACGGAAGTGATTAACCCGGTATCTTTTAGGTTGGAGCTGCCTGAGTCATTCCACATTCATAATGTGTTCCATAAATCTCTGCTTAAAAAATATTTTGAACCGGTAGTACCATCAAAAGCCTCGCCTCCGCCAGTTCTTGTTAATGATGCTGTCGAGTATGTGGTGTCTAAAATAGTGGATGTCAGGAAGGTGTGTAATTCCTTGCAGTACCTGATTCACTGGAAGGGGTATGGACCTGAAGAGAGATCTTGGGTACCTGCCAGGGAGGTTCATGCTCCTAGACTTGTTCGTAAATTTCATTTAGAACACCCTGAAAAGCCATCGCCTGAAGTCTTGGGTCCGGTGGCCCCTCGTAAAAGGGGGGCTACTGTCACGGGGTTCCGAAGGTGCACTCGGTCCCCCATTGCCCGCAGAACTGTTGCTTAGCTTTTGGAATGAGGTTCTGTGTTTGACCTCATTCCCAGGGCGGCTTTACTAGCTAGGTGGCTCCTTGCTCCTAAGTCTGCCTTGAGCGCCGAGCTGATCACTCGGTGCTCAACTGGTAGGTCTGTCGGTCATGTGACGCTGGCCACGTCACATGACCCTCACTCCCCACTATAAATACAGGCAGCCTGCTGGCTACAGGTTGCCTGTTAATTTCTAGGTTCCTGGTATTTGTTGGACTGCTGAATACTTACCTGATCCTGTTCCTTGACCATCCTTTTGCCTGATCCTCCTGTACTGCGCATCCGTCCTGGTATTGTGACCTCGGCTCCCACCTGACTACTCTCTTACGACTCCTCTTGTACTTCTCTGCTCTCCTGGTATTTATGACCCCGGCTTCTCCTGACAATTCTCTGCTTGCTCCATTTGTACTTTGCAGCTTTCCTGGTATTGACTCGGTCCGTTCACGTCCTGTTGTTTGTCTGTCTGTCATCCCTGCACTTACTCCAAGTTAGGGATTGCCGTCCAGTTGTCCCCTGTCATTAGGACTCGCGAGGCAAGTAGGCAGGGCCAGGGGTAAGGGTGGAGCGCAGTGGTCACTTCCCTTCCCCCTGTGTGTGTGTGTACGCGACCGTTACATGTACATGGAAGGATTTGCGTTTTCTATATTCACTTCTATAGTATGGTTAGAAAAATCACAGAAAATAATGCACTAATACAATGGATGAAAACACTATAAATGGACTAAGCCCTGACTCTGATTTGATAAAATCTGAGACTCAGCCAATTTATTTTGATCAAAACACATCTGTGCCCGCCTACCAGCACCAAGGTGGTCTCAGTCAGGCAGGTCTTACTCTAAACCTATCTATATCTACATTCAGAAGAGCAGACCCTGCAGCACACTATATATCTCAGTCCTACCTGACTGAGACCACCTTGGTGCTGGTAGGTGGGCACAAAATATTTCGGCTGAGAGTCTCAGATTTTATCATATCAGAATTAGGGCTTAGTCCATTTATAATGTTTGCATCTATTGTGTTAGTGCATTATTTTCTGTGATTTTTCTTATATAAATGTAGCCATGCACATTCACATATTAATTTATAAAAATTTTGATCAAAATTGTATCTGACCCATCTACCAATGGCAAGGTGACTTCTGTAGATGGGACCTACACTAACAGACTTGCCTCTGCTGGGCCTAGGCTGAGATACAAAAGCAAATAAACACTATATAAACCAGCAGCTGCCTCTCTGTACAAGGCTTTTTATTTTTCCATTGATAGACCCCAGCTCCTGCTTCTGATCTTATGGGTTTAGTGGTAGTAGCTGTGAGATCACCATGACATACAGATCGGTCATGTGGCAGAAAAAGCAGACCTTGCTCATGACCATATATATATATATACACTCACCTAAAAAATTATTAGGAACACCTGTTCTATTTCTCATTAATGCAATTATCTAGTCAACCAATCACAGGGCAGTTGCTTCAATGCATTTAGGGGGGTGCTCCTGGTCAAGACAATCTCCTGAACTCCAAACTGAATGTCAGAATGGGAAACAAAGGTGATTTAAGCAATTTTGAGCGTGGCATGGTTGTTGGTGCCAGACGGGCCGGTCTGAGTATTTCACAATCTGCTCAGTTACTGGGATTTTCACGCACAGCCATTTCTAGGGTTTACAAAGAATGGTGTGAAACTGGAAAAACATCCAGTATGCGGCAGTCCTGTGGGCAAAAATGCCTTGTGGATGCTAGAGGTCAGAGGAGAATCGGCCGACTGATTCAAGCTGATAGAAGAGCAACGTTGACTGAAATAACCACTCGTTACAACCGAGGTATGCAGCAAAGCATTTGTGAAGCCACAACACGCACAACCTTGAGGCGGATGGGCTACAACAGCAGAAGACCCCACCAGGTACCACTCATCTCCACTACAAATAGGAAAAAGAGGCTACAATTTGCACAAGCTCACCAAAATTGGACTGTTGAAGACTGGAAAAATGTTGCCTGGTCTGATGAGTCTCGATTTCTGTTGAGACATTCAAATGGTAGAGTCCGAATTTGGCGTAAACAGAATGAGAGCATGTATCCATCCTCTGATGGCTACTTCCAGCAGGATAATGCACCATGTCACAAAGCTCCAATCATTTCACATTGGTTTCTTGAACATGACAATGAGTTCACTGTAGTAAAATGGCCCCCACAGTCACCAGATCTAAACCCAATAGAGCATCTTTGGGATGTGGTGGAACGGGAGCTTCGTGCCCTGGATGTGCATCCCTCAAATCTCCATCAACTGCAAGATGCTATCCTATCAATATGGGCCAACATTTCTAAAGAATGCTATCAGCACCTTGTGGAATCAATGCCACGTAGAATTAAGGCAGTTCTGAAGGCAAAAGGGGGTCCAACACCGTATTAGTATGGTGTTCCTAATAATTCTTTAGGTGAGTGTGTGTGTATATATATATATATATATATATATATATATGTCATGGAGTGTGAAGGCTTTAATAGAAGGGTCCCCCTACAGTAAGGCGTTTGCACTGGTGCCCCTTTGCTGGGTTTCTGGACAAGTTCAGTGTATGTGCTGGAAGTAACTACCAGTGCATTCACATTCAATGTGCACACCAAACGCAGTATGAACATAGCCTTATAGAGTATTTGAAAATAGTCGTTCTAAACCAGAGATTTATAAATATGGTTTGGCGTTTATCCAATGCGATCAGTTTTTTAAATTTGGGGGCAAATGAAACCATAAATTATTATAATTTTTTTTTGCCTTCATCAACAAGGGTTAACAAGGATTCTTTTTTTCTGTAACACCCTTCCCCAGTCCTGACTGAATGCGAGGAACATGTGTTTTTTTTTTTTCATTTTATCTGTCATGCCATCTGTCAGGACAATATTACACTGCCGTATACAGCCCCTTCAATCAATTAGTTTTCACATACTGTCAGATAATGTGTGTATTTAGTTGATGTTATCCAGAAGTAAGTAACACTGCGGCTATTTATTGCTCTATAAGGCATTGTGTCACAGTCAAGCAAATAACAAATGGTTCCTTTTTTAATGGAAGAATTCTATTTTAACAAAAGTTTTTTCTCCATATAGTGCAATAGTGATAGAGAGGAGGAAGAGAGTGGTCGTAGTGGCAAGTCTTAACCATGGTGGAAATCTTACCCATGGGGGTGGCAGTACCTCTCCAACACCATTCTGGGGCCTTACAGTGAAGAGGGAGTGTACCTGTCTCCCCTGGGGCACACCCTGGTTTGGGAGTCACCTGCCTGTTGGGAGGTGGTGTGCTCTTGATGTAGCATGTTGGTGAGATGCTAGGCAGGAAATGACCGAAGATAGAAATGGAAAATGGAGGGTCAAGCAAATTGTGCAATTCAACAGTTTTTTTTTACAGAAGAAACAGCAATTTTCCACATATATTCTCTTTTAAATAGGCACACTTCTTAAACATTGACAATCAATTACTAGGTGAATCTAGAGAATTAGTTCCATATACCTCATCCAGATTCATTTTCTTTTATAAAGCTATGCTGCACTCTAGTCCAGTCTGGAAGTGCAATGCTCACAAAAAATTTGGTTTCTACAATGCCCAGTGTAGATCCTAAAACAGACCTGTAACCTGTCTTCCTGATATAACTGGGGACCTGAGACTGTTAAAACCCAGCCAAGAAGCTGTGGAGTCTAATAGCAAACACACAAGCGTTACCTCCACAGTCTGTTCCCTCGCACCTTCCAATTTGGCTGCATAGCCTTCAGAATAATAATCCTTTTCTTCACTCAGTCTGGTAGGTTTGTGGAGCTCCTCTCTGAGTCACAAAATCTGACTGTAGATGCTCACAGGCTGCTCACATCCACTAACTACAGACTCTCTGCTTACACACACACACACACACACACACACACAAGAAGCAGCCAATTCCAGGGGGTCGGGTCCACCCCTGCCAGGTGATAGTTACCAAGGGTCTGGATCTGGAGTTAACTTTCTGTTTCAGCCATGACTTAAATAACATTGCAATAACATAGTGGTATACCTAACCATAAATTAGAAAACATTTGCAAAACTCTTATTGCCAGTGGACTCTGGGCCACTGCAAGAGTAATATAAAGCAAAAGTTTCAACATTTCTTGAAATTCCCCGAACATGTAAAGTGTTACTGCAACAAGTCTCAGTGTAGTCCAATTCCAGAAATCGAGAATAGAGATACCTATGTTATGTACTTTTATGCATAGTAACCTTTAGATAAGGGGATGCTTGTCACCAGCACTTCCAGTGCACTCCATATAATTTAGGGTATACTGACTTCTTCTTAGAGTAACTGTCAGTCTTTCTGGCAGGACTGGTACTGTCATCCTATGCTCAGTGTTTAGAGAGACACACTTCAGTGCTTCTTTCTGTTGCAGCAGACAAAAGTGAAATCTCAAATAAGAAATGTTAGTCACCTGCCTACAAGCACCCGGCATGGAAGAATGGGGATGTAGGGATAGGAAAATTGTCAGGCTAGTTGTGAGTAACGGCCAGACATTAAGTCTTGCACCCCTTACCAGCCTGTCTGTCCCATAGTCTGATTTTAATTAGTGTAAGTATAAAGCTGTAGCCTGCTCTCCCTGCATTCACTGGAAGCCTTTTAGCACCAGGAGAGGTATAGAGTGGGCTCTCATTGCCTTCATTGGAAGCCGTCTGGCATCAGGAGAGGCATAGAGTGGGCTCAGCATGCATGTTGGTACCTGCATCCCTTGAATTTAATGGAGGCCATTTTGGCACCAAAAATGATAAAAAGTAGAGTGGACCCAGCGTGCATGTGGAACCTGCACTCCCTGAATTTTATGGTGGTCGTTATGGCACATAACAGGTAGCATTTAGGGTTAGGTTCCCGTCTTACAGAGATCGCCTTGACGTGTGGCAGACGGGTCCAAATAATTTTGTACAAAATGTATTTGCCAAGAATCTCAAATTTACAAAATAAGCGTACCATTAGCACCAGAATATATTTTTATTACTATGGCATTATTGTACTTTATTTGGTTTGCAGAGTGCTGTTGCTATGTCATAATAGCTGAGGGTAAACATGACTGAAGAGAAAATCCAAAATGGTGCCATGACTTTCCTCTAGGGCAGGTACTCCAAAAAATTAGAAGCGGCCATGAGGCTAGGGCTGCATGGCCAGGGACAGACTGGCCGTAGACCCTACAGGGAATTTTTTCTCCTCACTGCCACTGGCTAGGTTCAGTACATACTATTGGGGGCACTATAGGGGTCATTATTAGAGGAAATCCAGGCAGCATGTAAAAGTAGGGCTGGCTTAGTACTGTGGAACATATCTTACCTCCTAGGCCCCCTGCTCCATAACTTAGGAGGAGGAGGAGGGGGACAGAATGTGGCAGCTATTAATGACCACCACATAGGGACAAGCTTCTGGGGAGGGATTTTATGCTGTACTGTGGTATTTGGTTCTTTAGGATGGTATTCTGTGCTGCACTATGCTATTGCTGACCCAGCCAACTTGCATTGGCCCGATTTACTTGTGTTGCCCCGCCAGCCAATTTGGATGCACCTACAACATTTGGGCCACTTTAGGTTTTTTCTAGGGCCACTTTAGGTTTTTTCTAGGGCCACTTTATGTTCCCAGTCGGCCCTTGTGTATGGCAACTCTGGGCACATGTTGCTATGCCACAAGTAGACAAGCCTGGAACATGCAAGTCAACAGAAAGACATATCTGCTGGATTTGAAACATCGATTACAAGGAAACGAAAACCAAATATGACGTATAATGGTGCAATAGTAAGTTCCAACAATAAAATCGATCAAGACATCAATCCCTAAAACAGGTCATGTAAGAATATAGTAAAACATATAGAAGGTATTGCTCCATCAGGGCATTACCTTTTCATATGTCTTGTCAAAGGGGTATTCCCATCTTATACATTGGGGGCATATAGCTAGGATATGCCCATAATGACTGATGGATGCGGGTCTCCCATTCATGCTTGGATATTTCTGGAAGTCCAATTAAAATTAATGGGTAGCACACCGCACAAGCAAGGCCCTGCTACTTTGGCTTCTGTGGGGCCTATTGAAATAGCTGAGCCAGCGCTTGGCTATTCTTGGCAGTCCCATAGAAATGAATTGAGGGCGGCCCTGCATGCGCAATGCGTCCTCCGGCACTTTGTGGACTCCTAGTGATATATCCCCAGTGTCCAAGATGGGAATACCCCTTTAAGACTTATCTACAGCTTGTGTTCAAACACGAGACACACTGCAAAGATTGAATCCTGTTCTGATGAACTCGACACAACCATGTTAGAGATGCCGGACCAATGACCATTCATTGTCCAACTTCATTGTAAGAAACAAAATCATATTGTACTATAATATACTGTATAGGCAACCAGTCCAGTGACGTGGAGGTATTGGAGTAGTGGCTAGACAGATAGGAGAGATTGAAGAGGGGAGAGTTTAGTGAGGGGGAGACCTATTAACAATGACTAGTCAAGATGAGAACAGGTCAGGAAAACAGAGTTTTTGCTGTTTCCACAGTAAGAAAAGGATGAATTCTAGAGCTGTTTTTGAGGTGTAGGCGGCATGAGTGGGCAAGCAATTAAAAAATGGTGGTGAAGGAAAGACCAATGTCAAACATGACACAGACAGCTGGTGTGCTGCCCGGGAGTTATGGTAGTGCCACACACACACTGAGAGGGGGTTATTAGGTTTAGGTAAGTTAGTAGATGGAACAAACACAAGTAGTTCAGTTTTACAAAGATTCGGTTTCAGATCGAGAAAGGACATGATATTAGAGACATGTGCAGCAAGGCAATAAAGGCCAATAAAAGCAAGGGAGATCAAAACATTCATTACCAGGTGGCTTTCCTAGAATTCTTCCAAAAACCACCAGACTTCTCAGTTTTGGTTTTAAATTGGTAACTCATGGCATGTTTCAATAAAAAAATCCTCCAGACGACCGGTCTGATCAGATTAGATCCAGCTCTGACTGCCTTTAGAATCATTTTATTATATTAGATATTACAAAGGATTTCTGTTGGGAATTCAGAGACTTTCATGCAGGAGTAGAACAAACAAACAAGTTGATATTCATTTTATATACAGTCTTCTTTTGCGTTTGTTTTTGTGAATTTATGATGTACCTCAGGAGATTTAATTATTATAAGTACAACAATTTATTAACCTGTAGCTTTTCACAGTTCATAGGAACAGATTATATCTAACTTTTAAAAATCAGTATTTGGAATTTTCCAGAAAAAGTAGCTAACTATCATGTTTATATAATATAACAAAAACAAAGACAGGTGCACTCTGCTGTCTTACTAAGACCTCAAACTGGTGTTAAAATTGAGAGATTAGCCAACATGTCCTACGTGACTATCATGTTTACATGTACAGTACAGACCAAAAGTTTGGACACACCTTCTCATTCAAAGAGTTTTCTTTATTTTCATGACTATGAAGGCATCAAAACTATGAATTAACACATGTGGAATTATATACATAACAAACAAGTGTGAAACAACTGAAAATATGTAATATTCTAGGTTCTTCAAAGTAGCCACCTTTTGCTTTGATTACTGCTTTGCACACTCTTGGCATTCTCTTGATGAGCTTCAAGAGGTAGTCCTCTGAAATGGTCTTCCAACAGTCTTGAAGGAGTTCCCAGAGATGCTTAGCACTTGTTGGCCCTTTTGCCTTCACTCTGCGGTCCAGCTCACCCCAAACCATCTCGATTGGGTTCAGGTCCGGTGACTGTGGAGGCCGGGTCATCTGGCGCAGCACCCCATCACTCTCCTTCATGGTCAAATAGCCCTTACTTTCAAAGTTTTCCCAATTTTTCGGCTGACTGACTGACCTTAATTTCTTAAAGTAATGATGTCCACTCGTTTTTCTTTACTTAGCTGCTTTTTTCTTGCCATAATACAAATTCTAACAGTCTATTCAGTAGGACTATCAGTTGTGTATCCACCTGACTTCTCCTCAACGCAACTGATGGTCCCAACCCCATTTATAAGGCAAGAAATCCCACTTATTAAACCTGACAGGGCACACCTGTGAAGTGAAAACCATTTCAGGGGACTACCTCTTGAATCTCATCAAGAGAATGCCAAGAGTGTGCAAAGCAGTAATCAAAGCAAAAGGTGGCTACTTTGAAGAACCTAGAATATGACATATTTTCAGTTGTTTCACACTTGTTTGTTATGTATACACTGCGTGCAGAATTATTAGGCAAATGAGTATTTTGACCACATCATCCTCTTTATGCATGTTGTCTTACTCCAAGCTGTATAGGCTTGAAAGCCTACTACCAATTAAGCATATTAGGTGATGTGCATCTCTGTAATGAGAAGGGGTGTGGTCTAATGACATCAACACCCTATATTAGGTGTGCATAATTATTAGGCAACTTCCTTTCCTTTGGCAAAATGGGTCAAAAGAAGGACTTGACAGGCTCAGAAAAGTCAAAAATAGTGAGATATCTTGCAGAGGGATGCAGCACTCTTAAAATTGCAAAGCTTCTGAAGCATGATCATCGAACAATCAAGCGTTTCATTCAAAATAGTCAACAGGGTCGCAAGAAGCGTGTGGAAAAACCAAGGCGCAAAATAACTGAACCATGAACTGAGAAAAGTCAAGCGTGCAGCTGCCAAGATGCCACTTGCCACCAGTTTGGCCATATTTCAGAGCTGCAACATCACTGGAGTGCCCAAAAGCACAAGGTGTGCAATACTCAGAGACATGGCCAAGGTAAGAAAGGCTGAAAGACGACCACCACTGAACAAGACACACAAGCTGAAACGTCAAGACTGGGCCAAGAAATATCTCAAGACTGATTTTTCTAAGGTTTTATGGACTGATGAAATGAGAGTGAGTCTTGATGGGCCAGATGGATGGGCCCGTGGCTGGATTGGTAAAGGGCAGAGAGCTCCAGTCCGACTCAGACGCCAGCAAGATGGAGGTGGAGTACTGGTTTGCGCTGGTATCATCAAAGATGAGCTTGTGGGGCCTTTTCGGGTTGAGGATGGAGTCAAGCTCAACTCCCAGTCCTACTGACAGTTTCTGGAAGACACCTTCTTCAAGCAGTGGTACAGGAAGAAGTCTGCATCCTTCAAGAAAAACATGATTTTCATGCAGGACAATGCTCCATCACACGCGTCCAAGTACTCCACAGCGTGGCTGGCAAGAAAGGGTATAAAAGAAGAAAATCTAATGACATGGCCTCCTTGTTCACCTGATCTGAACCCCATTGAGAACCTGTGGTCCATCATCAAATGTGAGATTTACAAGGAGGGAAAACAGTACACCTCTCTGAACAGTGTCTGGGAGGCTGTGGTTGCTGCTGCACGCAATGTTGATGGTGAACAGATCAAAACACTGACAGAATCCATGGATGGCAGGCTTTTGAGTGTCCTTGCAAAGAAAGGTGGCTATATTGGTCACTGATTTGTTTTTGTTTTGTTTTTGAATGTCAGAAATGTATATTTGTGAATGTTGAGATGTTATATTGGTTTCACTGGTAAAAATAAATAATTGAAATGGGTATATATTTGTTTTTTGTTAAGTTGCCTAATAATTATGCACAGTAATAGTCACCTGCACACACAGATATCCCCCTAAAATAGCTAAAACTAAAAACAAACTAAAAACTACTTCCAAAAATATTCAGCTTTGATATTAATGAGTTTTTTGGGTTCATTGAGAACATGGTTGTTGTTCAATAATAAAATTAATCCTCAAAAATACAACTTGCCTAATAATTCTGCACTCCCTGTATAATTCCACATGTGTTAATTCAAAGTTTTGATGCCTTCAGTGTGAATCTACAATTTTCATAGTCATGAAAATAAAGAAAACTCTTTGAATGAGAAGGTGTGTCCAAACTTTTGGTCTGTACTGTACATATGTGCTCTGGACTAGATATATACCTATAGTCAAAGTAGGCCTGTGCCTATAGGCAAAACTATGGGGGGTGCCAGCTGAAGATATGAATAAACTAAACAATGTGTGTTCATGTGAAAATATGTATTATGTGTTATATATTGTTGTACTGCAGCGATCTGGCTGCAGGGGTGCACGTGAGTGTGGGTGACCGGATGGGTGTAGTAGTCGTACGGTTCTTTAAGCTCCTGGGCTGGCGTGCAGTGATGGTTCTGGGGTTCTCCTGCCTGATGGTGGTTGAGGTGCCCTTGATGTTGCTGTTTGTAATGACTGGGTGAGGCAGGGTCACGGGGTGAGGCAGGGTCCAGGTTGTAATGACTCCAGCACCTTGCAATGTAAATGTAGTGTGGTATAATTATAAGACTGGTGTTGGTGTAACAAAGGTTGTATATGTAGGATAACTTCTCTCTCTCTCTCTCTCTCTCTCTCTCTCTCTCTCTCTCTCTCTCTCTCTCTCTCTCAGACTGATCAATCTCTTGTTTTCCTGGCCTAAAGGAATGCATTTTCTCTATCATTATATATATATATATTGTGGGGGGTTAGCTCTTCTGCGGGGGTCATTCACACAAGTATCTTCGCCAGACACCAAGTTTAAGGTTCAAGCATCGCCCAGTGTCTCACAGTCGCCTGGCTGTACAGAGCCCTGTTCACACACAGTCTCACATTCAGTACCTTTATTGGGGAGTGTGGCCCAGTAGTCCCTCCGACTCCGGCCTCGTGATGTCACGGCCATGGCTATGACCGTGACTCCTGAACCGCATGCGGTTGTCAGCGGTTTTCTTTGGTGTTCAATCACAGGTGAGGGCTGTGGTATTTGCCTCACCTGTGGTTGCCGCTGGCAACGGTGTGTATGTGGCAGCGTAGCAGGCTGAGCTGTGCCATTGCAGCTCGCTACGTTGTGCATGCGGTTTTGTGTTATGTGTGCACTTCCTTTTTATGTTATTGTGTGCACGTCTCCTTTAAGTGGTGTTTTCCCTTCCCTGGTGTTGGAGGGGTTAATCTCCTTCCTAGTGTGTGTGTGCACTGGGTGTGTCCGACTGTGGGGTGTGGCTTCTTGGCCTATAAAGCCTCACTGCTTTTGCAGGCCTGCTGGTTGCTTCAGCCATGCTTAGCTGAGAGCAGCCTCTTGTCTTTATTACCTGCCAGTAAGAGCCACCCCTGTGGTCATAACCATAATGTCGCTTTAAGTTATTTCTAGTTATGTGTGATGTCCGTGTGATGTTTTATATGTGATTTTGTGCAGCTATGGATCTGGGTCCCTGTGTGGGGATGCGTTTGTGATCTGCACCCTGCTAACACAGGGATCCAGTCAGCAAGGCTGTGGCAGGTAGGTGGAACTCTTTGTTCACCTGCCATATCCATAGAGCTGTTTATGTCTCCCCTTTTCCTGCAGCTTGGCCGTTGAGACTCCTGCTCCTCCGTGTCTAGGAGGAGTGGGCTTGTCTTACTCAGCTCCTAGGTGAGGGTCATCTTGAGGGCTAGCAGGGACTTTTAGGTTCCGGAGCATGGGCCCTCCTACCATCAAGGTTGGCTCATGTAGCTAGGAGCCAGGGTCAGGTTAGGGATGCGTTTAGGAGGTGACCTGCTCCCTAATCCTGTCTTCATGGCCAAGCAGCCGTAACATCACCGGGTTCCACACGGCTGAGGATTTCCCCCATCCTCAGCCGTGACAGTATGACCACAGTCGCTTCTTACGTGGCGCTCCCTCGAAAGAGGGTAAAGCATGCACTGCTGTCTACGGATGGGGTGCATGCGCGTTCTCCGGAGGGAGAGCGTTATGGGGCTTTCACCATTTACGGCGCGGTGAGTGGCATTCCCAGCTCACCGTTGTCCGTGTTGGTGTCCCCTTTTTGTTTGTCTTTCCCCTCCCCCCCTCCCATTGTTTCTTATGCCTCACCAACTTTCCCCTTTTGTTGTTGGGAGGGGCTTTGAGGGGTGGGAGTATGCATCCCTCGAAAGAGGGTGAAGCATGTACCGCCCTCTGCGGAAGGGTTACATGCGTGCTCTTCGGAGGGAGAGCGTTCTGGGGGTTTCGCCTCTGACGGCGCGGTGAGTGGCGTTTCCCCGCCTTCCCTTCACCGTTGCCTCGTTTGGCGTCCCCCTGATTTTATAGCACTAGGGTGTTTGTTTGGTGTGCGAGTTGCACACCTTCGAAAGAGGGTGCAGCATGCAGTGCCATATCCTTGTGGCCTGCATGCGCGTTCTCCGGAGGGAGAGCGTTCTTGGGGGTTCTCCGTTAACGGCACGGTTGGTGGCTTATTCCCCGCCACCTTACCTTCCGTGTCCGTGTTGGGGATCCCTCGTCCCTCTCCATGTTCCCATCTCTGGTCGTCTGCTGGCAGCACTCCGTAAGTGGTCCGGCTGCGTGCTGGTTAGGAGTGTCTGCTGGCAGCGACTGGAGTGGGGACGTGAGTGGAGAGTCCCCTCGTCCACTCTCAGTGGTTCCATTTCCGTGTCGCTGGTGCGGGCTGCAGGCCTCGTCGGACTGGCTGTGTTGTGTGCTGGGAGAGGATGCAGCTGACAGCGACTTTCTGGGAACCATGTCCTGAGAGTGGACGTCCCCTTCTCTCATCCCCTTGTGTGAGTCCCTCACGTGTCTTTTTTTTGGTGGGGGGGCTTTGAGGGGTGGGAGTGTCACGGCCATGGCTATGACCGTGACTCCTGAACCGCATGCGGTTGTCAGCGGTTTTCTTTGGTGTTCAATCACAGGTGAGGGCTGTGGTATTTGCCTCACCTGTGGTTGCCGCTGGCAACGGTGTGTATGTGGCAGCGTAGCAGGCTGAGCTGTGCCATTGCAGCTCGCTACGTTGTGCATGCGGTTTTGTGTTATGTGTGCACTTCCTTTTTATGTTATTGTGTGCACGTCTCCTTTAAGTGGTGTTTTCCCTTCCCTGGTGTTGGAGGGGTTAATCTCCTTCCTAGTGTGTGTGTGCACTGGGTGTGTCCGACTGTGGGGTGTGGCTTCTTGGCCTATAAAGCCTCACTGCTTTTGCAGGCCTGCTGGTTGCTTCAGCCATGCTTAGCTGAGAGCAGCCTCTTGTCTTTATTACCTGCCAGTAAGAGCCACCCCTGTGGTCATAACCATAATGTCGCTTTAAGTTATTTCTAGTTATGTGTGATGTCCGTGTGATGTTTTATATGTGATTTTGTGCAGCTATGGATCTGGGTCCCTGTGTGGGGATGCGTTTGTGATCTGCACCCTGCTAACACAGGGATCCAGTCAGCAAGGCTGTGGCAGGTAGGTGGAACTCTTTGTTCACCTGCCATATCCATAGAGCTGTTTATGTCTCCCCTTTTCCTGCAGCTTGGCCGTTGAGACTCCTGCTCCTCCGTGTCTAGGAGGAGTGGGCTTGTCTTACTCAGCTCCTAGGTGAGGGTCATCTTGAGGGCTAGCAGGGACTTTTAGGTTCCGGAGCATGGGCCCTCCTACCATCAAGGTTGGCTCATGTAGCTAGGAGCCAGGGTCAGGTTAGGGATGCGTTTAGGAGGTGACCTGCTCCCTAATCCTGTCTTCATGGCCAAGCAGCCGTAACATCACCGGGCTCCACACGGCTGAGGCTTTCCCCCATCCTCAGCCGTGACACGTGACCATTGTGCCCAGGCGTCACGGTGTCCCCCAATGCTCCGGCTAGCAACGAGCCCCGTGGTCCCTCAGCCAGCCCGGCTGAGACCACTAATATAGAGCCTCCAGCAGGACCCTGTTGAACAATGAATCTCCTTCCCCTTGACCGACACCCTGGGAGGTGCTTTATGCAAGCCCCAGCACCTCCAGCTGGTCTCACCTGTGGTGGAATAGGGGATGTGGACAGCACTATCCACCCCTTCCTTGCCTCTCAGCTCTGTGAGATCTGTCACTATCTCACATACCCCCCCCCCCTTTGTTCAAGCCAGTAGGGGTGAACACTAGCATCAAATACAGATGCTCGTGAACGGGCATCGACCTGGCCTACAGTCTTCCCCTTATTCTGCCAGACCCAGGACAACAGCGCTTGGTTTGTCACCCTCATGAGTTTATTACAGAGCTGACAAGGGCTCTGGGATTTTCTTGCCCATCTCATGAGCAGGTACTCTCTTTTTATATTTCCTGGCTTCTGCACATGCCCCTCACGTCCTTTCTTGGACTGCGGCAACTCTTGACTGAACTGGTCCCAGTCATGGTCATGTCCCGACCCTTTCTCTTTTGCTTTGGGGGCTCTTTAAGCAGAGCAGGTTTCTTACGACTCGCTCCTTTTCCACGCATCTGGACCACTTTCCCATTATTCTTAGCAGGGGTTTCTTCAGGGTTTGGGGCCAGCTTCAGAGTCTTCTGCGTCTTTAGTGGCTTTTCCCACTACGGCAGTCGCTCCTTTCGCCCTAACCTTGGTTTCTGGAACATCCAAGGATTTCTCCCATTTTTAAGACCTCGGCCTTAGCTTCTTCGACCTCTATTTCTTTGGAGTCTCCATTTACTTTATTAGCCTTTTCATCCTTCACGGACATGGCATCATATCCTTGCCTTCTTAACTCCTCCTCCTCCTTCTCATCAAGGTTGGAGGCACTGGGGACATCAGGATCTTCACCAGACTCGTTGTCTTCTGGCAAACCTTCCAGAGGTTCCCCCACAATATTGTTCCCTAATCGTTTAGGCTCTAGGAGAGCCATCTCACAGTAGTAGACACCATCTGCATGCTGGTCATCTGTCTCCTGGTATTTCTTCTCCAGCAGACCGCTGTCTTTCTGTAAGGCACTAACAGCAGAGGGAACATCTTTCATGACCAGGTCCTGGCTACTCATTGCCATAAGTTTCTTGGCCTCTGCATTCACATCAGCCCTATCAGTGGGCTCAGCAGAAAGATCTTCCATCTTCTCCGCCTCGGTCGGCACCACCATCTCCAGACCTATTCTTAACAGGCTCTGGCTTAGACTTCTTCAACTCATAGACGTTCTTCCCGACATCATCTTTTGAGCTCATGAGATCTTCCATCCCTGCTCCGAGTTGCTTGTTCAGCCTCTCATATTCATCTAGCTGCTCAAGCGCTTCTTCAAGGGATCGAGCCAAGGAGAGGGCCTCCTGTTCCAGATGCTCTTCACTCTGCTCCGCTGCAGCCGATGTAGGAGTATCACCATTCTCTTTTGGCCGCCCTGTGGGGGTTCCAACCCGGGTCCCTTAAAGCACTTTGTGTCTACTGCAGTCTTCTTCGGTGACTGTGAAGACAGCTAGTCCCTTCTCTATCATATCTAGGGACCGTGTGGAGAGAGAAAAATCTTCAGGATTTCAGCTGTACTGACGTGTCAGGTCATCTATTCCTGCCTGGGTATGTGTCTCTGACACTAGGCTGCCGTCTCCCCACTCAGCTCTCGTCACGTCATGTATAACTGTCGTCTGGTCGCTACTAGTGACCGCCTGAATTTCGCAATACCTTGACCTGGTAGCTTCCCTCTCGGAGTTGCTAATGGTCACAGCACATACATCGCCTATGTCACTCATGTCATTATTGACGCTGACCTATAGGGGCACTGCCAAGTTAATTCCTACCTGGGACATTACTTTATTGACCATAAAACACTATGGAGACTCTGGTACGTGTGATACACCCTCTAGGACTGCTACCCCTTCTTGCACGTTCACCAGAATAGGATTGCTCTACTTAGTGCTCACAACATTTATCTGCACTTCTGCATCCTTCACATGTTTTCCACCCGGGGGCGCTATTCCCCTGACCATATCCTGCAACGGAAAATGCATGTCATCTTCACATATGTCCCCTGTCATCACCTTTTCATTATGCCTTTCCGCAAACTTGGCACAATCGCTTTGCACCTTATCAGCACCATTGTTTTCAATAGGCAATATTCTTTCCCAATGGTGATCAATGTGCAACTCCCTCAGACTTTCATTTAAATGGGCAAGTACAGGTTCTGCAGGAGTTTCGTCACTATCTGCAGAAGTGTCTACCTTACCCCACAACAACGAAACAATATTACAGCCCAACATCACATCATATATGAACAGATTTGTAACAACAGGTCCACAAGACCCAGTTCTCACTGGAGACTCCCCCTCAGTGAGAACCACCTGAACTTGCTCAGGCTCTCTTTCAGGTGCCTGGTTCACATTATAGGTCACACCACTTTCATCTATCTTGCACCCGAGCTCACTAACCATAGAACCCTGTGGAAACTGCTTATCTGAACCTAGTACATGTGGTACCCCTTCTAGCATTGCCTCATTTTCCTGTACGTTTATCACAGGGGGTGCCTTGACCATCAATCAACATCCCTACCACATATACAATTAAACCAGCAGGGGTAGCTTTTTTCCTGATCACAGCCTGCAAAGGAAAAGGAGTGTCATCCTTATCACCTAGGTTACATAACTTCACATTTTCATTAGGCAATGCAGGTAACTTGGCAACATTGGTTCTAGTTGTCACCATAGTCTCACGTCCGGTGGGAACTATCTGACAGTCCTTTTTCATCACATGTCTGTCCAGCATATTTACCATTATTCCAGTCTTAGTTTTCAGCATCGTGCTACTCCTTACCCGGATTAGCATAGGGTCTCTAACTTTCACGACCCCAAGCCTGCGGATTTCCGCGAGGGAGCAACCGCAACAGGCTTACCCGCCTGTTCAGACGCTGCGGTTTCCACAGAGACACATCCCCTTGTGACAGTTCCTTGCCTCTGGTACTTACCACTTGCCGGCCCAGCAGTTAGCAACTGTCGTCGGCGTACTGTCCCGGGGTCTGCCAGCCCAATAACTACAGGAACGTTCTTACCGCATGACGTCGCGGATTCGGCAGTCTCTGGAGATGAAGATATTCCAAGATCACCTCTACCGAGATCTCCAGCCTTCTCTGGGTTCCTGGTACCACGTCCACTGGCAGACTCCTCACTGCAACCATTGCTACCGGAAACCACATGGCCTGGAGTCCGGACCTCTCCCAGATGGTCACTCCAGGCGCACCCTTTAGGACAGGCACTCCTAAGAGCCGCACCACTCCCCACCTCTTTATCTTCCCGACGGTTGCCGTTGGGTTGGCAACAGCATATATCCACTTTTCCTCCGGCACTCCACTCTCAGCCCAGTTCAGAGCAGCCTCTCCAAGTACCGCACTCGGCTTCCTCAACAAAGGAATTAGTTTCCCGCACCAGCTGCACTATTACTTCCTTTGTGGCCTTGGTTGTCACCAAACCAGGCCACCTTTCACCCCGGTCACCATTTTGACCAAGAAAAATTCCACAGGTCAGTCTCTTTTACTCGGCTACTGGCCCTTAAAATCCTGCATCGTTTGCACCACAGGAAAAAAAAAAAAATCCAGATTATCACCAGCAGGCTCCTGTGTGCAGTCATTGCTCTCAGCAACCACTTTGCCTCTTTTCAGCCGGGACTCTTGTCCAATTGTGGGGGGTTAGCTCTTCTCCGGGGGTCATTCACACAAGTATCTTCGCCAGACGCCAAGTTTAAGGTCCAAACATCTCTTTTACAACAGTATCTCTGATAAAACGCATAAAACAATGGTATGCACGCTTCGGTATGCCCCGAACCAGGTCACGCTTCGTCAGGAGGAATGCAATTTCCCTACAGGAGCTGCTCGGAGGTGTTCACTCCTCAACAGTCAGCCATTAACTCCAGAATCTTCCTACTAAAGAGGAAGGATGGAGCCATGGGACCTCCCACTCCCTATTCAACCTTATAGGATTTATAGTACATGCACATAATACATGAAATACAATGAGATTAACACTTTCAATGCTTTGCAGTGTATGTTATGATGCTGCAACAGTAGTATAGGATATACGATACGCTCATGTAGTTAGTCACTTCCTGTACATTTTCCCTATGCTTTTCTGTCAATGTGGACTCTCCTAACCCATTTTCACCATGTTAACCAATCACTGTGGTTTGATTCCATCCTGTATGTAGCACTTCCTGTTGCTGTATCCAACCAATCCCATAGTGCATTTTTCCTTTCTCTGCTGATTTATAGCTCCTCCCACCCAGCTAGTTACAAAGACACTCCCCTATCACTGGCCCTATCTATGCCCAGCTAGTTTATAGCCCCTCCCACACAGCTAGTTACATAGTCATTCACCTCTGTTGCTCTTTTGGGACATAACATCACAAGAAATAAGAAAGAGCTGTATGGACATGGTCCTGAGACCAAAAAGATAGGAGCAATAAAGTAAAAAACAAAACAAAAAAACATTACAAAATGATAGCTACCCTTATAAAAGATTATTATAAAGGACATTGATGCAAACTGGAGTTGTGACCTACTTGATGGGTGGAGACTAGGACACCTATAGATCCTTGATATGTAAATCTGGTACAGGATGTGGTTGACTTGCAGTCTTCCACATGAGCTGTACTGTGATCAGTCCCAGTGTCCACTGGGGCTCATAATACAGTATAAATTCCTAATTAACCTATCAGTATGATATTTGGACCCCAGTGCTGCTAGAACTGTTCTAACCACTAAGCCGGCATGCTGCCTAGATTGTAGATGTAAACAAAGACTGCTGCCCCTACAGTCACTGTCCCTAAAAGTTATTTGCAGTCTGTATGAGGGATTCATGTGATCATTACAGGGGTTGTCCACTATTTTCATGTTGAGGACCTCTCCTCAGGATAGGCCACCAATATTAGATCAGTGGTGGCAGACACCAAGCACTCCACCTATCAGAAGTCCCTGAGCAGCTCCAGCATGACCTTATCATTTACAACCATTGTGCAGTAGATTTAGCCAGTTCCTATTCACTTAAATGGGAGCAGTGCTGCAGTAACCATTTCCGACCACTACACAGTGGGTGTAGCTGTGTAGAGCTTATCCTAAGGATAGGGCATCAATATCAAAATATTGTAAAACTCCTTTAACCCTTAGGATACCAGAGGCTTTTTTGTTTTTTTGTTTTCATTTTTCGTTCCTATCTTCCTTGAGCCATAACTTTTATTTATATTTTCGTTCACATAGCTGTATGATGGCTTATTTTTTGCGGGACAATTTCTACTTTCTAATGCCTTCATTTATTATGGCATACAATGTAGTGGGAAGCGGTAAAAAAATTCCAAATGGGGTTTCCTTCACCGTTTTACGAGTTTGGTTCCCACGGAGTTACGTTTGTGGGAAAAAATGACCCATGACCCTCCTTCTCTAGGTCAGTATAATTAAAACAATATTCCATATGTATAGTTTTTTTTTATGTCTAAATAGTGTAAAAATAAATGTAAACCATATTCTGACCCCCATAACTATTTTATAGTAATATCTACTGAGTTGTGTGGGGCTCATTTTATGCGGGACAAACTGTCGTTTTTATTGATACCATTTTGGAGTGTGTGTGACTTTTTGATCACATTTTTTAACATTTTTTTGGGTAAGAGAAGCAATAAAGAAAAAAATGGCTAATTGACCATTTTGACACTTTTTTCTGTTACGCCATTCACCACATTGGAAAAATATTTGTATATTTTAATAGTATGGGCGTTTCTAGTCACATGGATACCCATGATGTTTATATTTTTTGTTATTTATGTATTAATTTTTTTATTATACGGAAAGGGGGGGTGATTTAAACTTATATTTTTTACATTTTTTATATTCTTTAAATTTTTTTTTACTTTCTTGTTATTATTTTGAAGCTTGTATTTGAGCGTACAAAATCCAATTTTTATTTTTTAATTCTGAACAATCTTGGATTTTTAAAATCCAGTTATTATTGCTTATTTCTTATGTTGGCCTGCTACCTGGTGGGCAAAATAAGAATTGCAGCTTTAATGCCTAAGCCAGGCATCCTCAGACTGCGGCCCTCCAGCTGTTGTAAAACTACAACTCCCACAATGCCCTGCTGTAGGATGATACCTGTAGGCTGTTCGGGCATGCTGGGAGTTGTAGTTTTGCAACAGCTGGAGGGCCTCAGTTTGAGGATGCCTGTCCTAAGCCTCTTCAGGAAGGCTGAGTGTATTAAAATCAATTACCGGCATCCTCAATGACCTCAGAGGATGCCGGTAAGAAGCCTAGAAGTGCGAGCTTCCGGGTTTTTCATTCTTTAGATCACTTGATCACGGGATCTAAAGGCTTTAATTACCGCAATCGGCATTATTGCTGGTTGCGGTAATTAGCCGCGGGTCTCAGCAGAGACCCGCTGGCCATGACGCCCACTGCACGTGCAAGTGGGTGCCATGTTTACCCATCGCTCCAGCGCTGTACATGTACAGTGCTGGTAGCGGAAGGGCTATGAGTAATTAATAGCCCTAATTATAAAAGAAAAAAATGTAAAAAAAAAAATTGGCAAAAGTAGAAAGTTATGACAAAAAGAAAAACTGACATTTGTTGACTTTTAATTCAACCAGTATTTTATTGCAGTCTCTCTCTTATCCCAAGGCACCTAAGTCTGAAAACTCTTTTCAGATTTTTCATATACTTACTGTTTGTACTTCCATGTATATGTTCTGCTTATGTTAGTTATTACATTTCTAAATCCTAGTATTGTACAGTAATATTTGAGTGCTTTTGTTCTTCCTTGTGGGTGTAGTGATATATAAATGCTCAGTTCACTTTTTAGAACAGCTTTTTTTTTTTTTAACTGTAAATCATATGTTTTAAATTATAATTGTACAGATTTTTAATAACCTGTGGTTAACTTGGTCACTGGCAGATCACTGGTCTGGTTTATGGAAATGTGACCACTGGAAGTTATTAAATCATAAGCAAAAACACTTTGTCCCAGATTTTCTAATGTGCCTGTGCCTAAAATCAATCTAAAAAGTGGCTCAATTTGCTGTGACAAGGGTTTCTACGTTTTTTTTCAGACTTGCACGACGAGGATGGGCCTTAGCAAAAAGGGGTCAGAGTGTCATGGAAGAGGGGGTGTAATCTAAGATGCAACATTTTGTGCCAAAATTGTGCCACAACTCAAATTCTGTCTCAGAGTAAGCCAGCCAATGGTTTGTATAGAGTTAGACAAAAATGTTTATCCCTGCCTGACTCACTGTAATAAATCTGGTGCAGGTCTAGACAGTCTGTGTAAGTTTATGACATCTACAAGCTTAGTAAATCTGTGCTACCAAATTGAAAAGTCCTACTTATAATGTTCCTCACAAGAATTTAAATGGAGTCATATATAGCGAGGTATTTTAATGGTTCTTTCCCCTTTAATTCCTTGTAATGTAGTTGGTTAGTGGTGCTTGGTACCTTGCCATGTTCCTAAAGTCTGAAGCAACTGTACATGATTACTGTCATGGTCTTACCTTCTTGCTGTTCTCCTTCGTTTGACATGTGCTGGCGGCCATCTTGGTTTCTGGGTTTCTTGTAGCCTTCCACCCTGCGGCTCCTCCTTCCCACTGGGAGGAGCTGGATGCCTAGCTCATATATATAGGAGGTCTGTGGCTTCAGTTCCTCGCTTGGTCCTCTTGTGTTCACATGCTTCTAAGACTGCTGCTGCTTCTGGTTCCTGATCCTGGCTTCGTCTGACTACCCTGCTGGTTCCTGATCCTGGCTTCGTCTGACTACCCTGCTGGTTCCTGATCCTGGCTTCGTCTGACTACCCTTCTGGTTCCTGACCTCTGGCTTCGCAAAGACTCTGCTCGGTTTCACCATCCGTTTGGACTTTTGCTTTACAGCTTTATTTTCAATAAAGCCTTCTTATTTTCACTTATCCTTGTTGTACGTCTGGTTCATGGTTCCGTGACATTAGGACCAAGCCATGAATTCTGACGGTACAGGGCCATCCTCGCTACCCATGCTGGTTGCCAGACTTGATCAGCAGGATCACCTGTTGGGTCGGTTCGCTGTGGCGTTGCAAACCCTGCTTGAACGCACGGCTCATTTCGCTCCCGTTGCCGATGGGTCGGTTGTCGCTCCTGGGCTCGCTCCTACTGCCGCTCCGGTTGTTGCGCCAGAGTCTACCCCGACACCTGTTGTTGCGCCTGCGGTGTTTCGGGGTATGACCGGTTCTGCCCCTCTTCCACAGCGCTTTGGGGGAGAGCCAACTCAGTGCCGAGGTTTCCTTAACCAGGTGGGCATTTATTTCGAGTTGCTGCCACATGCCTTTCCCACTGAGAGATCAAAGGTGGGCTTCTTGATCTCGCTGCTCTCGGACAAGGCCTTGGCCTGGGCCAGCCCTTTATGGGAGAACAACAATCCGGTGGTTGCCGAGTTTTCCGGTTTTGTTGCTTCTCTTCGGAAGGTATTCGATGTGCCGGCTCGTGCCGCCTCTGCTGCGAAGCTCCTTATGTCCATCAGACAGGGTTCACGATCCGTAGCTGAATACGCCATTGAGTTTCGTACCCTGGCAGCAGAGGTGGGCTGGAATAATGAGGCTCTGGTCGCTGCTTTCTCTCATGGTCTCTCGGATGCCTTGAAGGATGAGGTTGCAGCTAAGGACCTACCAGTTGAGCTCGAGTCTCTTATTTCTTTCCTGATTTTGATTGACACCAGACTCAGGGAGAGACCTTCCTTTAAGGAGAACCTGCGGAGGTCTTCTAACAGATTGGTGCCTACGTTTGCTGTCCCACCCGTGCCTCCCTCTCCTCCCACGCCTCCTGGGGATGACTTGTCTGGGGGTGAACCCATGCAGCTGGGGTTTGCTCGCCTGTCCGAGGGGGAGAGGGCACTCCGGAGACGCGAGGGCCGATGCATGTACTGTGGTCTCGGTGGGCATTTTCGGTTGGCATGTCCGAACCGTCCGGGAAAACGCTCGTACCTGAGATCCTGTCGGGGGCAGATCTTGGGTGGAGTCTCCTCGTCCCCGGTTTCCCGTGTTGACAAACCACTGATCACTGTTGTCCTCTCCTGGGTCGGGGGCTCGGTGACGACCCAGGCGTTGGTGGACTCTGGTGCTGGTGGTTTGTTCATTGATAGTGTGTTCGCTGCCGCCAATTCCATTCCTCTGCAGGCTCGAGGTTCCCCACTGGCTCTTGAGGCGATAGACGGCAGACCCCTTCTGCCGCCACACGTGACTCATGAGACCCTTCCAGTGGGGATAGCCATTGGTGCCGTTCACAGAGAGTCGGTCTGCCTCCAGGTTATTTCGTCTCCACACTACTCGGTGGTCTTGGGGTACCCCTGGCTCCAGAAGCATAATCCGACTTTCGACTGGAGATCGGTCGAGATCCTCTCGTGGTCACCGCAGTGTGGGGCTAGTTGCATCCATGGGTCTGTCAAGTTGCTGTGTACTTCCTCGGACTCTCTGTTGCCTCCTGAATACGAGGAGTACCGGGATGTATTCGATAAGGTGCGCGCGGTTGCCCTACCTCCGCACCGCCCATACGATTGTGCCATAGAGTTACAATCTGGTGCCGTTCCTCCTCGTGGCAAAGTCTATCCACTGTCGGTAGCGGAGAATGAGGCCATGGAGGAGTATGTGAGGGAGGCGCTTTCACGCGGACACATTCGCAAATCTTCGTCCCCGGCAGGGGCTGGATTTTTCTTTGTGAAAAAGAAGGGCGGTGAGTTGAGGCCTTGCATCGATTACAGGGGTCTCAATCGCATCACGATCAAGAACGCTTACCCGATACCCTTGATTTCCGAGCTGTTCGATCGCCTTAAAGGGGCCACGGTCTTTACCAAACTCGACCTGAGGGCGGCATATAACCTGGTAAGGATCAAGGCGGGCGATGAGTGGAAGACCGCGTTTAACACCAGGACCGGTCATTACGAATCCTTGGTTATGCCCTTTGGGTTGTGCAATGCGCCCGCAGTCTTTCAGGAATTCATCAACGATGTTTTCCGTGACCTGTTGCAGCAGTGTGTGGTGGTCTATTTGGATGACATCTTGGTATATTCTAAATCCATGGAGGCCCACATTCTGGATGTCAGACGAGTGTTGCAACGGTTACGAGAGAACAAGCTGTTCGGTAAGCTTAATAATTAATGCGAATTTCACCGATCCCAGGTAACCTTCTTAGGTTACATCATTTCCGCTGAGGGGTTCTCCATGGATCCTGAGAAGGTTTCGGCTGTCTTACAGTGGCCCCAGCCCAGTGGTCTTCGTTCCCTGCAGCGCTTTTTGGGCTTCGCCAATTATTATCGGAAGTTCATCAGGGACTTTTCCATGCTGGCCAAGCCTCTCACGGATCTGACCAGGAAGGGCAGTAATTCCCAGGTCTGGCCGCTCGAGGCCATCCGAGCTTTTGAGGCCCTAAAGTCCGCCTTTGTGTCGGCTCCGATTCTGTCGCATCCCAACCCTGGGTTGCCCTTTGTCCTCGAGGTGGACGCGTCTGAGACGGGAGTAGGCGCCCTTCTGTCTCAGCGTAGAACACCAGAGGGTCCTCTGCTTCCTTGTGGGTTTTACTCCCGGAAACTGTCTTCCGCGGAGTGCAACTATCAGATTGGTGACAGGGAGTTATTGGCCATCGTGCAGGCCCTTAAAGAATGGAGGCACTTGCTCGAGGGTTCGGTGGTTCCGGTTCTCATCCTGACGGACCACAAGAATCTGACCTACCTTTCTGAGGCCAAGAGATTGACACCACGTCAGGCCAGATGGGCTCTGTTCTTGTCACGTTTTAATTACGTGGTCTCCTACCTACCCGGTTCCAAGAACATCAGGGCGGATGCCTTATCACGGCAGTACTCCGAGCTGTCCAGGGAGGAGTCGATTCCGACTTCGGTCATACCTCCGAATCAGATCCTGGCCGCCATTCGCACCAGCCTGACCTCTCCCCTGGGTGAGCAGATTTTGGCGGCTCAATCTGGTGCTCCCTCTGGGAGACCCAACGGCAGATGTTTTGTGCCTGAGGAGTTGCGCACTCGGTTGTTGCGAACATACCATAACTCCAAGACCGCGGGGCATCCTGGAAAGAATCAGCTGTCCTGGGCTGTTTCACGTCTGTTCTGGTGGCCTTCCCTACGTTCCGACATCGCCGCATATGTAGCGGCATGCTCCGTTTGTGCCCAGAGTAAGTCCCCTCGGCACCTTCCGTTGGGCCTTCTGCAACCCATAGCCACCGGGGAGCGCCCATGGTCACACCTGGGGATGGATTTCATTGTGGACCTCCCTGCATCCCGAGGTCATACGGTCATTCTCATGATTGTGGATCGGTTTTCCAAAATGTGCCACTGTGTTCCTCTCAAGAAGTTACCCTCTGCACAAGAGTTGGCCACGATTTTTGCCAGGGAGGTCTTCCGGTTGCACGGTTTGCCCAAGGAGATTGTGTCGGATCGGGGGAGTCAGTTTGTGTCCAGGTTCTGGCGCGCCTTTTGCTCCCAGTTGGGAATTCATCTCTCCTTCTCCTCGGCCTACCACCCGCAGTCCAATGGGGCCGCAGAACGATCCAATCAGGCCTTGGAGCAATTCCTTCGTTGCTATGTCTCCGATCACCAAGACAATTGGGTTGACCTCCTGCCTTGGGCTGAGTTTGCCAGGAACACGGCGGTGAACTCTTCCTCTGGGACGTCTCCCTTCATGGCCAATTATGGGTTCCAACCTGCCGTGTTACCGGAGGTATTCTCTCCCCAGGATATTCCGGCTGTGGAGGATCACCTTTCCGTCCTACGTGCTTCTTGGGTACAGATCCAGAAGTCCCTTGAGGTCTCTGCGCAGCGCCAGAGACTCCAGGCTGATCGCAGACGAGCGCCTGCTCCTTCCTACCAGGTCGGAGACCGTGTATGGTTGTCCACCCGCAACCTCAACCTTCGAGTGCCCACTCCCAAGCTGGCGCCTCGCTTTGTTGGTCCCTTCCGAGTGCTTCGCAGGGTAAACCCGGTAGCCTATGCCCTTGCGCTTCCTCCTGGCATGCGGATCTCCAACGTGTTTCATGTCTCCCTGTTGAAGCCACTGGTGTGTAATCGTTTCACTTCCTCGGTTCCTCGGCCTCGTCCGGTCCAAGTGGGCAATCGTGAGGAATATGAGGTGAGCAATATCCTGGACTCACGCCTGGTCCGCGCTCGGTTGCAGTTTTTGGTCCATTGGCGTGGTTATGGTCCAGAGGAGCGTTCCTGGGTTCCCTCCGCAGATGTCCATGCTCCTGCCTTGCTCCGAGCCTTCCACGCACGCTTCCCTCAGAAACCGTTTTGTGCTCCGCGGAGGAGGGGCCCTTGAGGGGGAGGTACTGTCATGGTCTTACCTTCTTGCTGTTCTCCTTCGTTTGACATGTGCTGGCGGCCATCTTGGTTTCTGGGTTTCTTGTAGCCTTCCACCCTGCGGCTCCTCCTTCCCACTGGGAGGAGCTGGATGCCTAGCTCATATATATAGGAGGTCTGTGGCTTCAGTTCCTCGCTTGGTCCTCTTGTGTTCACATGCTTCTAAGACTGCTGCTGCTTCTGGTTCCTGATCCTGGCTTCGTCTGACTACCCTGCTGGTTCCTGATCCTGGCTTCGTCTGACTACCCTGCTGGTTCCTGATCCTGGCTTCGTCTGACTACCCTTCTGGTTCCTGACCTCTGGCTTCGCAAAGACTCTGCTCGGTTTCACCATCCGTTTGGACTTTTGCTTTACAGCTTTATTTTCAATAAAGCCTTCTTATTTTCACTTATCCTTGTTGTACGTCTGGTTCATGGTTCCGTGACAATTACTGCACAATGAAGACCTTTAGGAGGGGCCAGGAGGCTAGAAAATATCTAGCTATGTAACAAAGAGCTTAGCTCCATTAAGGACATCATCATGTTTCTTTATTCCACTACCTCTCTTTCTGTCTTATGGAACTAGTTTATAAGAGCTTGTTCATTTGTTTACGGCTTTGGTGACAGTTATTTAGTTTACCCTGTTGTTATCCTTTATATTAGTGATGAGCGTTTTGTCCAGCTTTGACAAACCCAGTTCTTTCATCTACATCACTGATAAGCATGCCGATTAGCTCCGTACATAGCTTAAGGCTAGGTTCACACTTGAGCGTATTTGATACGCGCGTTTTTGTCGGACGTTTTCGGGGCGTATTTAACGCGTTTTTGGAAATAGGAAACGAGAGTCGTACGCGCGTTCTTTTTGTTTGACCACAGAGGCGTCCAATGAAAAACACTGAGGTGTCCAATGACAGAAGCAATTTTCTGTGTGTTTATGTACAGAGGAGAGTGTGTTGGTTGCAGTCTGTTAAACCATGGATCTCTGCAAACAACGGCGAACTGCAGCAATAGTTGCAGCAGTGCATATAATGCGTTTGAGGAGAAGGAGACTGAGCAGGTGGCGGTTCTGGGTCCATCCTGTGATTGCGAACCGACAGCAAAGAGGACAGTTCTGGGCCATGTACGATAACCTACGTGCACACGAGGAGAATTTTTTTTCGTACACACGGATGTCCATAAACAGGTTAGTACATATACAATGCTTATTGTTGTGGTGTCCCTTATGATGGTAGCATCATAGATTAGATTTTTAAGCAGACGGTATAGCAAGATAGAAAACAAAGGTCGTATTTTATCAACAGGTTTCTAATGTATGTATATGTGAGTAAAATGTTTTTCTTTTTTTTTTTTTTAAAAACAGTTTTTTATTTCATGTATTACATGGCCCATATGCTCTTTTCACGCACCATGTCATTGCTTAATTGCCAGTATTGTTAACCCTCACCGATTTTATTTTCAACAGCTTTGATGAGCTCCTGGAGTTGATGTCCATCCCTTTGCAACGGCAGGAGACATTCAGGAGGGGCAGCATAGCATAAGTGGAAAGACTGATCATAACTTTGCGGTAAGTAGACTAATCACTGCACAAATAATCCTTTGCCTTGTGCTGTGACTGTATATTTAGTGTGCCCCAGTGTCTGTGGGTTGTGCTGCTGCAGGTTGTGACCTATGTGTGTTTGTGCAGGGGGTATGGCATGTGTGACTGTCCTAAATATGTGTAGCACAACCATACCTAGTTAAACCACATTTAAATAAACTACAAACCCCCCAAAATAGAACCAAAAAGACACAAACACTTGAGAGTTAAATAGTAATAACATTTTAGAATTATAAATAACAGTAAAAACGGTGCAAGAAACAAGTGCTATATAAAAAGGGGATTAAGACAAGTCAACGTGCGCTGCATTTTGCCTCCTCAACATGGTTAAACACCCTGGAGGCAAAAATTAAAAAGGTGCCTAGAGTGACAGATAAAACTACGAAACTACTTGGGCCAAATTCACAAATCTTGGTATTGGGGAGCGCAAAGTCAGGCTCGTCCTCCTGCATTCCCTCCCTCATTCCACGTGTGTGAACGCCAACCTGCATTTGGCTGCTGGGGGTGGTGCTGTGCTGGTGGAGGGATAGCCATAGGGTGAATGTGTGCATTGGTTCCATGTGTTGTGATGATGGTGCATGGGTGGTTGTGGGTAGGTTTGGGACGTGTGTGTGTGTGAATGGGTGTTGCATGGAGAGGTGCAATTGTCTGGTGTGTGGTGCGATCAGGTGGAATGAAGGAGTCAATACACCTGGTTATTGCGTCCCGTAGTTCTGTCTGTCGACTACTGGGCACTTTTTTCATTTTGTCCTCCAAGCTGAGGAGGAAATGGGCCTCGCACGAGGGCTTGGGGACCGGATGGGCCATGGCATCAAGGCAATCAATGAGCCTGTCCTCTTTGCGTTCAGGCCTCTTTCTTCTGGGACGAATAATTGTCCTACTGAAGGCAGGTTCCAGGGCAGGTGGGGCAGTAGGTGTGGGGGTTGCTGATGGTGGGGTGGGATTGGGTGGGGGTGGACTTGGGGGCCCAGTAGAGCCGCAGGCATCACTTTCCCGGTTGGCCTCCTCCTCTTCCTCCTCCTGCCTCTGAGTAGCCTCCCAGCTACTGTCGGTGCTGTTAACAGGAAAGTATACATAAGTATCTGCAATATATGAATGTGAATGAATGTAATGTTACACATGACCCTCGCAAACATTAGTATTGACTTGACTAACCTACGCATTTCTGTGCAGGGAATTAGGAATGCCAATTGTTCTGCATGAACATAGCTGGATGGGGCACTTGCAGCTGCTCCGCTCCTGTATTCAGGCTCCTTGCGTATGTGCCGCATGAAGGCATCCTTGAGGCTCTTCCACTTACATTTGAGGATATTGACTGTTGAAAAGAAATATAAACATCAACTAATGTAATTGTTCTTTCCTTTTCCATATCTTAGGTATTTAGCAACTGGACAGTCATTGGTCAGTCTGCACTATGCCTTCATGATTGGGAAATCGACAGCAAGCAACATCATTCAGGAAACATGCTGTGCCATATGGGATGTCCTTCATGCTGTTGTGATGTCCAAACCCAACAAGGAGGAGTGGCTGAAAATTGCGCAAACATTTGACAAAACATGCAATTTTCCCAACTGTGTGGGAGCGCTAGACGGAAAGCATATCCGCGTGATCAAACCCAAGAGGAGTGGCAGTCCATTTTTTAATTATAAGAAATTATTTTCGGTTGTCCTTTTTGCCGTATCTGATGCCAACTACTGCTTCAGATACATAGATGTTGAATCGTATGGAAGCAGCTCAGACTCGGCGGTATTCGCCCATTCAGAGTTTGGACAAATGCTGAATCACGATGCTCTGGACCTTCCGGGGAACACCACGCTGCCTGGCACTGCTGATCCTGCTATGCCTTTCGTCTTTGTAGGAGACGAGCCATTTTGTCTGGGTGAGCATCTTATGAGGCCCTACTCAAGCCGTGGACTGTGCCTTGAGAGGAGAGTCTTTAATTATAGACTAACCCGAGCATGCAGGGTGGTGGAGTGCACATTTGGCATACTGTCTAACAAATGGCGCTTTCTGCACTCTCCAATCAACCTGAAATTGGAGAACGCCATCTCAGAGGTTAAGGCAGCTTGTGCCCTTCACAATTTCGTACGCCAGAGGGATGGATTCAATTTTGAGGATTCATTGGTGCATTCCTTGGAGAGTACAAATTTGCGCGGCGTCCGTGGTAACACACATAGAGCCACCATTAGGGACAAGTTTGCGGCCTATTTCATGTCACCGGAGGGGGAGGTTTAAATAAGTTTGTACCACTGGTAAATAAAGGTTGAATAATAAGCTACATCGGTGTGCTGTTTCTGAAAAACTTATTTAAAGCTATAATTTCACTCCGCGGGTGGAAGGAGGTTAACAGGAGACGAGCACCCACAAAAGCCGCTTAATTTAGACGTGTGCTGAGGTGTCACTACAACCGGAGGGGGAGGTGCCATGGCAATTGCAAGCTGTACCATAATTATTATAATACCCCTAAAGACTTCTTGCCTTTTATTCACTTTGTTCTGTGTTGCATTTGGAGTTGTTGTTCTGACCCTTATTTTTTTTTTAGATTAACAATTTGCACGTTGAAATTATGCGCACACCCGCTCTCACAACACACAATGGTAACTGGTGGTGGCATCTGCATTCTGTGTTCTACTCATGTTGAGATAGAAATCACAGAATACCTAAGTCAGGGTTTGGGAACCTGCTGCATGCAATAGCTGTTCATATACTATAACATACAGTTGGCACACATGTGCACACGTGGAGGAATATATTGAACCATTTCAATAACCTTACGTATGGTAGGTAACACATGACACTGCACACGTCTCTACCTTTTGCTTATTTGACTTGCTTTCCCATACTCTCCCAATCTGGCCAGATATTTTTGCCAATATCCTCCCATGCCTGCTGCCTGCTTCACCGATTCTTATATTTTGCATCCTGCATGTCGTAGAGGCAGCGCTTCTCCTGCACCAACCGAATCAGTGATTCACTGTCAATGCCACATACATTAGAATCCTCCATCTTGTCGGGCGAGAAATGTGGCTGAGGTCACCTGGGTGTGGTCTGTGTGCCTATTGCCATGTGCGAAACGTGCGTCCATACGCGCGTTTTTTAAGACGGAAAACATGCAAACGTTCATTTTGCCGCGTTCCCGTTGAAGTCTATGGGCGCGAACGCTCGACAATACGCCCCAAAGATGCTCCTGTACTTCTTTGGGCGTTTTACAGTGTGTTCGTACGCGCTGTAAAACGTGCAGGTGAGAACCATGCCCATAGGGAATCATGGGTTTTTGCCTGTTGAGCGTTTTACAGCGCGTAGGAACGCGCTGTAAAACGCTCAGGTGTGAACCAAGCCTAAAATGTATGGCCTATGATGGGGCCCCTTTATTATGGCAGCCGTTAACATGAGACTTCAGTAGTCTCGTGCATGTGCCATTACTGTAAATAGCCGTGCATGCATTAATGTATTACATTACGAATCCGAACCCGTATTCGTGGTGTGCGCCATGATCATTAATAGAGATGAGCGAATTTTAAAAAAAATCAGTATGACATGAGTCAGTATGACATGCAGATGACAGGCAACGCTCTTAGAATCACTGCACACTTCACTTATTTGGGCAGTCACGGGGCCAAAACTGACCAAATAACTCAGTCTTACAGGTCGATGTTAGCGCCAAGAAGAAGCGCACTCCTTTTACATCATCAGCTGATTCCACATAGATGTCTACAGAACCTGTTCTATTAAACGCTTATAAAAGTAGAGCCCCCAGACAGAGCGGAGGGGGTGTCAGCAGTAAGTTTGTGTTGACGTCACTGATTATTTTGCCTTTCCTCTGATCCGTCAGAACAATAACCCCAAAAAACTGATCCTGTCTGTTGAGCATCCACCTTCACTTGGTCAGCATTTGGTCAGTAATCCATCAGTATTACTAATGCCAAAAAAACAGGAGTGGATCCAAAAAAGAGATGACATGTGAATAGAATACTTCTGTGTTTTGTACCCACTCCTGCTTTTGGCTACCAAATCACAAGCCAATTCTGATGGGTCCATACAGGCCTTACAGCTGCTACACAGACAGGATCTGTTGTGCGTCTCATTTTTCCTTCCTTCTGACAGATCAGAAGAAGGGTCAAATAATTGATTATGTCAGCCAGGCCGAAAGGCAAAATAGTGATCCAGTCATGAAGTGGGGAGGGTGGGAACAGCATGAGAAGTCCACAGAGTGGCCCTATGACATAGTGGTGAGGTGGAAGCAGCATGAGACCACAGAGTGGCCCAATGACAGAGTCTGGAGGTGGAAGCAGCATCAGGAGGAGGGCACAGAGTGGCACAATGACAGTGTGGAGGTGGCGGCAGCATCAGGAGGCCACAGAGTGGTAAGGTGACATTATTGTGGAGGTGACATCAGCATCAGGAAGCCACAGAGAGGCACAATGACAGCCTGTGGAGGTGGTGGCAGCAGCAGCATCAGGGGGAGGCCACAGAGTGGCACAATAACAGTGTGGAGGTGGCAGCAGCATCAGAAGACCACAGAGTGGCAAGGTGACATAGTGTGGAGGTGACATCAGCATCAGGAGACCACAGAGTGGCAAGGTGACATAGTGTGGAGGTGTCAGCAGCATCAGGAGACCACAGAGTGACTCGGTGACATAGTGTGGTGGTGACAACAGGATCAGGAGACCACAGAGTGGCAAGGTGACATAGTGGGGAGGTGACAGCAGCATCCGGAGACCACAGAGTGGCAAGGTGACATAGTGTGGAGGTAGCAGCAACATCAGGAGACCACAGAGTGACCTGGTGACAGGGTGGGGAGGTGGCAGCAGCATCAGGAGACCACAGAGTGACCCGGTTACAGAGTGGGGAGGGGAGTGGCAATACGAGTACCAGCTGAGGATGGTGGGTCAAAGGAGCACTTGGCATCAGATGTGTGGCATCAGGTGGGTGGCAGCATCAGAATAGTAGCTAAGACAGGTAGCCAGAAGAAACCGGTCTCTTTTGTCAAAATGTTGGTGTGGCACCATGGATGATCTAGTCTGATGCATCAGGCATTGGTGGGTGGAAACCCTGGCTGATCCATACCTGATTCATCTTGACAAAAGTCAGTCTCTCCACATTTTGGGTGAACAGGCGAGTTTTTCTATGGCCCCCGCCGCACTAAACACCTGCTCTGATGCCACACTACTGGCCGGGCAGGACAGCTTTTCCAGGGCAAACTCTGCTAGTTGCGGCCACAAATCCAGTTTGGCTGCCCTGTAGTTCCGAAGATCTAAAATGTGGGGTGGCAGGGTACTGTCCAAGTATGCCACCACCTGTTGGTTCAGGTCCTGATCCAGGTCTAGCTGCTGCTGCTGGTGAGTAGTTTCTTCACTAGGGGGGTGAAGAAAGCTGCTCATCAGCGACTCTAGACTCAAGTTTCTGCTTATGGAGCTGGAACTGCTCCTACCCCCCCCCACCCTGCCACAGCAGCCATGGCAGAGGAACGTGAGTGCAGAGGGCCCCCCGGTAAGACCTGCGAGAGGATGGACGATGATGCAGATAGGCAGCGGCCAACTGACTACATAGGATGTCTCTATAGCAGTTGAGTTTGTCCTCCCTCTCAGCGGGTGTAAAAAAGGCCGTCATTTTGGACCGGTAGCGAGGGTCCAACAAGGTGGAGAGCCAGAAGTCATCCCTCTGCCGAATGGTGACAATTCGGCTGTCACTAAGCAAGCAAGTGAGCATGCATCGAGCCATTTATGCAAGTGTCTCGGAGGGACTCCCTGCCTCCATCTCCACTGCATACTGCCATGGTGTGTCTGGGTCCTCTGACTCGTCTTCCTCATCACCCTGTAGCTCCTCCTCCTCCAGTTCAGCCCCCACAGGGCTCATGTGGCCGAGAGATCTAGGTGCCAGATTTACCAGCATCTGTTCCAGGACATGAAGCATTGGAATTATGTTGCTCATCCCATAGTCCTGGCGACTGACAAATAGCGTTGCCTCTTCAAAGGGCCTAAGCAAACGGCAGGTTTCACGAGTGATCTGCCACTGGCTGACATCGAAGTTACACAGAAAAGTACTCCTGCCCACTTGGATCATAAGGAAATTGTTTATGGCTTTTCTCTGTTTGTATAGTCGGTCCAACATATGGAGGGTGGAATACCAACGGGTGAAAACATTGCATATCAGCCTATGTTGGGTGATACCGTTCTGCCGCTGCAGCTCAACAAGGGTGTGCTTTGTGGTGTACGAGTGCCTGAAGTGCATGCAAAGTTTCCTGGCCATTTTTAGGATGTCTTGCAGATGGATGGAAGACTTCAGGAACCGCTTGACAACCAGATTGAACACGTGTGCCATGCAGGGCGCATGGCTCAGCCCTCCTTGACACAGTGCCGACACCATGTTCTTCCCATTGTCGGTCACCATGGTTCAGATTTTGAGTTGTCATGGAGAACACGGAGCAGCTCCTCTCCTGTGTGACTAATTTCACCCAGGCAAACCAGGTGCAGAACAGCGTGACACCGCTGTGCACTGCACATGTGGTATGCTGGAGGGGAACTGTGAAATGTCCCTGCAGTGGAGGCTCAGGACACGGTGGAGGATGAGGAGGCAGAGGCGGACATTGTCGCAGGACCAAAGGCGTGACAACGTAGAGGCGGAAGTGGCGTCACCTGGCCAAGTTGCTGGTGTGGCTATGCAGGAACCACATTCACCCAGTGGGCCATAAAGGACATGTATTGTCCCTGACCGTAGATACAGCTCCACACGTCGACGGGCTCAAGGACTGGCCCACCTTCTGTTCTACATGTGTGTGCAGGGCTGGTACTGCCTTTTGGCAAAGAAAGGACGGCTTGGATCTCTCCACCTCGGCTCAGCACAAGCCATCAGTTCTCTGAAAGGTGCAGAGTCCACCACTTGGAAAGGGAGGAACTGTAGCTCCAGGAACTTGGACAGGAGCACGTTCAGCTTTTGCACTGTTGGATGAGTGCATGCATACTGTTGTCTCTTGGCAATCTCTTTGGTGATCAATTGCTGACGGAATGAATGACCAGGAGTAGGAGGAGGAGGAGCAGGATCATCAAGACCAGCAGATGATGGTAAGGACAGACAGCTCCCTTCGGCTGAGGTGGTGGAGCCTTGACTGCCTGAAACTGGGTGCGTGCCACTGGGTGATGCAGCGGTTGCTGCGGCAGGCTGAACCACCACATCGAAGCCACGGTTCTCCGAGGCCACTTTATGGTTACGCTGCATATGTTGACGCAGGGCCGTGTTGCCAACATTGGCACCCTGGCCACGCTTCACCTTCTGCCCACAGATTCTACATATGGCCATGTTCACCTCCTCCGGCGGCTTAACAGAAAACACTGCAGAGTAGGTGAATTTACCCCCAACATTACGCACTGACTGACTGCTACCGCCGCTGCTTACGTGACCCTGTGCACCACTACTTTCTGGGCAGGTAGGCTCCTGCGTAGCGGGTGGTCTACCCCGGGCATGTTTGGCTACCGACCTCCCACTGCTGCCACGCTGCTGACTCCCCGCCACGCTAGCATAGCAAGTTGCTGGCTCCGCCGCTGCCTCACAGGCAAGCTGCCACCCTCTTCTCCCGATGATGATGAAGCCCTTAATTCACCCGGCTCCCAAGTGCGATCAGTTACATCATCATCATCGAGTACTGTCTGCACATCACTGATGTCCTCCTCAACGGTCTCTGGGTCAGGAGCCTCACCGCTCGCAACCCCAGCTCCCACGCCACTCTCCTTATCACTACTTGCCCGCCTAGAGGAGGAAGCGGCGGATGTCTCCTCCACATCTTGGCTGGCCAGTAGCTGCTGACTGTCCTCTAGTATCTCGTCCTCACTGTATAGTGGGGATGAGCCCACAGCATATAATACTTCTCTGGCTAAGGGAACAGACAAGGAAAGAGGCAAGTTGAGGACAGTTGAGGGCACAGGGACTGCTCCCGGGCCATGCCAACTAAGGGTTGTGTCTGACGAACCCACGACTCTTGGCTGGGGGTGTCTAATGTCACTTGGGACGAAGTGGATGACCGAGTCAACCATTCAAGAACCGCTGGGATGCTGGTCAAGAGTCAAGACACGACCACTAGATGACACCGGGAAAACGGCAAATATATTTTTTATTTTTTCCACTTATACACTCCACAAAATGCTTTAGAACAAATAACTGCACTGCTGAACGGCAAATATATTTTTCATTTTTTCACTTATACACTCCACAAAAGGGTTTTAGACTTTTTGTGTGCCACTAATACACGCAAAAAAGGTCTTTAGAACATATAACTGCACTGCTGAACGGCAAATATATATTTCTTTTTTTCACTTATACACTCCACAAAAGGGTTTTAGATTTTTTGTGTGCCACTAATACACGTAAAAAAGGGCTTTAGAACATATAACTGCACCGCTGAACAGCAAATATATTTTTCTTTTGCCACTAATACATGACAAAAAGGGCTTTAGAACACATAACTGCACCTCTGAATGGCAAATAGGCCCTTATTTTTTTCCACTTATACACGACACAAAAGGCTTTAGAACATATAACTGCACCGCTGAATGGCAAATAGGCCCTTATTTTTTCCACTTATACATGACACAAAAGGCTTTAGAATATATAACTGCACCGCTGAACGGCAAATATATTATTCTTTTTTCCACTTATATACTGCACAAAAGGCTTTAGAATATATAACTGCATCGCTGAACGGCAAATATATTTTTCTTTTGCCACTAATACACAACAAAAAGGGCTTTAGAATATATAACTTCACCGCTGAATGACAATAAAAAAAATTTTTGTTTCAGTAATACACGCCAAAAATGGCTGCAATTTTCACACTTCGCCACACAACGGCTAATAAGCCCTTTTTTCCCACACTAATACAAGCCAAAAAATGCTTTAAAACATATAACTGCACCACCGTCACGGTCCCTCATGTAACTGATGTCAGGAAATCAAGGAGATTGGCTGAGTGTGGAGGAATCTAACAGCCTCCTTGATTTCTCTTGATTCAGTGTTGATAGGGTTAATGACCACTTCCCTTTTCTCAGATGTTGCTCAGTGGTCATCACTTCTACCCTTTACAGTCTCACCCCACCCTTCTGACTATGCGGTGGATAGCTTCATTTGGGTTTGGCTGAGCTGGTGTAAGATCCTCTCTGGTGTTCCTGTTCTTCCATCTCTACAGTTAAGTGTTGCGTTTTTTTGTATTTGTTATACTCCCTGTTGTTGTATCTGGGCCTGAGACAGAGACTTTCATTCGTCCATCTGGGGAGGAATGGGTTGCCTCTGGTCCTATATTTATTCCAGGGCCTTATAGGGAAATCAGGGCCTAGGTATCCTGCTTATGAATATTCCTATCTTCAAGGTCTATTCATATTGATAGGTAGTCAGGGCCCGGATTAGGGTTGTCTAGGAGGTGACCTGTTTCTTCCCTAGTTTCCAGGCCCAGCTACTGTTCCCCTTCCCTCCTGTGTTCAGTGTAGTTTCCCCCCACACTGATCGTCACAACTGCACTAAGGGCAAATAAGACATAGAAATATTTTCTTTGCAATAAACCCCGTTAATGGCTGTATCAAACAGCACTTGCACCACAATAACAAGAATGGTCTGCTGGAGTTACAGAGCTTTATAATGGCAATTTGGATCCCCAGTCAGTGCAGCAAGGTGTAATAGGATTGTTCCTATTATCCGGGCTGTAACCTCCCCTACTGAACCCTGTTCTACATAAATGCTGTGGAATGATTCCTCCCTATCCTTTCCCTACACCTTGAATAATCTTTACTAGCACAATGAATTCTTTCCTAGCACTGTCCCTAGCGCCTGCTGACGTCTCTCACTGCACTAAGTACACTGGAGAATGGCAGAATCCAAGATGGCTGAGACTATTTATAGGGCTGTGACATCACAGGGCTGGTTTGCTGCTGATTGGCTGCATGCATGGCATTGTGGGTGATTCCGCGTTCTCAGAGTTCCTTGCTCCATGTCCTCACAAGTGCAGCAGCCATTTTAGGAAAAAAATGTGATTCGTTACCATGAAGCGTGAGGAAATTCGGATTCAGGGCGAATCGAATTTTTTCTGAAATGCCGATCATATTCCACTTTGTCAACTTCAATTTGCTCATCTTTAATTGAGGGCACTATGGGGGGTTGGGGGCTTATTATTACAGGGACATTACAGGGGGGTGGCGGGCAGAGCTTGGCAAACACAAATCTGCCCCTGTATACATTATTATTATACATTACATTCCATGATTAAATTACAAAGAGTAGAAGATTTTACTATCCAATGGCAGCCTCGTCAATGCCTATGTCTATTCCCTGTAATAAATAGAAGGAATGGAAAGAAGAACCAGAGGACAACAACAATTGTACAGGACCAATGTATTTGGAGACATTTCTTCTGGTAAGGTTCCAATTTGACAAATTCTGCTAAAGAGCTCTATAGCTGAGCACAAATAAAGATAGGCGGATAGTTACAAGATGGATCTCTGGGTTTAGTAATTCCTTAGCTATATCCACCTAATATACTCGGTTTACACACACAAAATGCTCATTATTTCCAGCTATTTCCTTTATTCAGCATTACACAACCATTTTTTTTATCTACAGTATCTAGTGTTGTGCTTCACGCCTTCATTTTTATTCAATTTTTTTTTTCTCGCCTGGCTATTTTTCAGACTTGTATAATGAAGTCACCTCATTACCATACTCTCTGAGACATTTGCATATTTCACACAATTTTTGTCTACACTTTGTGCTTCTTGTACTGAAAGATTCCAATGGGAACCTAACTGTTTAGCTCATGAATACATTTAGATGTGTCTTTATCTTTACCTGTCTGTGTATTTGCCTTTCAGTCCAATAGATAGTAATTTTATATTGTTATGGGACTTTTGGGGGTTTTCATTTTTATTCATTTTAACATAAAATATAGTATTATGTTTATTTGGTGAGCAGTCAAATATCTCGTCAAATATTGCTGTGTTGCTTTGTGTGAGTTCTGGTTTCCGTTTGTGACTGAGGGTACAATCTTGCCTGGGATATTGGGTTAAGGACCAATTTATGTTGTACGTTATAGCACTGTATATGTATTATTATATATTCGGGTAAGGAACACAAGAAATTCATTGAGTATGCTTGTTTCATCCCTTACACTTACCTTTACCCACAGACTGAAGGAGTTAAGCAATGAAGCAGGCAGAGCATATTGAACCCATAGGCCTATTAAGATGGCTCTCTTGGGGGAACATTGCAGACAATGTCTTTGTTTAGTGGCAGCTACTAGAGAGAGAGTTACATTGAGAAGCAGCCGCGCTAATCCTCAAACACTCTGATCTTAGCCGCTCCGTCCTATATTGATCCACAGGGTTTTATGGACGATGCGGCGTGTGGTGAAAATATTACAGATGATTAAAGAGTGTTGACTTGTAAACAATTCAACCCTTTCCCTTCTGCAGGCCAGAAAATTACCAAGACCATTGATTTCTCACTTATGCACATCCTACCAGCCCGATAGAGTGTTTGTACATATTCCTAGTTAGCTGTAAGTGAGAAGTGAAGCAAAATTGATTAAAAGAGAATGAAAACCAATTTTATTGTACCATCTTACGGTCAGGTAGCATGACTTCCTCCTGAGAGATACAACCTGTCTCAACCATTTGCGTCTGTTGTGCAGCAGGAGTCATAAATGTAAAAGAGCAGTGAATGTTATTTATTAGCCTCCATTATGTGTATAGCATTGATGTATACCACACACATACTGGTCCTGGAACATAGTAACATAGGGGGTCATTTATGAAACAGAAATACACTTATATTAGGTGTATTTATGGTGCAGATTGCAGAGCAAAGGTCTTTTGCGCTGCAATCTGCGACTTTTACCCGCTCACGCCAGGTCTAAAAAGTGGGCTGGGAGGCCCGTCTAAATTACCATTTTCTACGCCTGTTTTAGACATTTAGAAGTGGTGGAGGATACGCGAAGTTATGTACAGGCACCGGTGTAGGAATAAAAAAATCCTCAAATATGGCAGTCAGAATAACTCCCAGGATTAACAACCATCTATAGAAATCTAATAACTATAGCCTGTAATATTATTACACTCCAGAAATACATCCAGGCCCCTCTTGAACTCTTTTAGTGAATTCACCATCACCACCTCCTCAGGCAGAGAGTTCCATAGTCTCACTGCTCTTACCGTAAAGAATCCTTTTCTATGTTGGTGTAGAAACCTTCTTTCCTCTAGACATACACATAGAGCCGTGATCTCCAACCAATGGCTCAACAGATGTAACAAAACTACAACTCCCTTCATGCCATGATGGCCATGTTACCCAGTGTTTCATAATTTAGTATGTACTGGTGACTTGTATTTTCCTTTCCCATGTGCGTAACCTTACATTTATCAGTGTAATGCTGCATCAACACTACCATGTGCCCCTGTTGTGGATGGCCATGTGTACTCCGCAACACGGTGTGGACCTATTGACTTCAATGGGTCCGCAATCCACAAGATGCAGTGAAAGATAACACATGTTCTATCTTTGGCATGTACCCGGAAGCAAACGGAAGGGCCATGTTCCCAGGTCCATGCCTCCACATCGCAAAAGATGAAACATGTCCTATCTTTTGCAGAATCTTTCAGATCGTGGACGATTGAAACAGTAGCAGTTTATCTGTTGATTCCACTTTACTTGAAAATATCTTGCAAACTCCAATCACTATTATTTTGTCTTCCTCCTTATCTATCCATGGGGACTCCACATTTTCATTTTCCTGACATAATGACTCTTAGGGTGGCCTTTAAACAGGACTTTAATGGAATGTTCATCAATCTTGTGTGTAAGCATATTTTCTATCCTTTCCACCAGCTCACCATATTTTCATTAGTATGCCCCAGTAATCGCAAGTAATGCTCCTCTTCAAACAGCTGATTGCCGGGATTGCCGGGAGTCGGACTCCCGCAGATCAGATGTTAATAACCTATCCTAAGTATAGGTCATAAATAGGGATGAGCGAATAGGCTTCAGATGAAGTCGATTCGCATAAAACTTTGTTCTAACACTGTACGGAGCAGGAGCTCCATACAGTATTAGAATGTATTGGCTCCGATGAGCCGAAGTTATTGCTTTGCGAAGTCTCGCGAGACTTCACGCAATAACTTCATAAATTTATTTATACTGTAAAAAAACATTTCCCGAACTCAGGTTCGGTTCAAGTGGTACCTTGAATACTGAACGGCACAGCACAGGCGCAAGATTTACCATGCACTTAGGGCTGGCAGGAGGATGCAGACGCTGATTGGCCCTGTAAATCATGACTTGGAGGGCGGTGACAGGTGGGAGAACAGAGACTCTAAGAGCAGGAGCAACACCCCCTCCCCCGCTCCTAGAGGCTAATTTGCATATTATAAAAGTTACATTTATGGAGTAACGGGGACATGGATAAAACTAGGAATAGGCTAGTTAGGTTCAGCTGACATTAGCACATTGCTAATGTCAGCCAGTTTAATTTAGGTATTTCTAGTGAAAGAAACCCTTTAAAGTTTGATATTTTGCATGGCGTCTGAAAATGTACACATGAAAAGAACAGAATGAACATTATTAAACAGCAATGCAGATTAACTAGAAGGACACTCAAATATTGTTATGTTGAGTTTAAAGGGAACCTGTCAGGTTGAACATGGTGTTTGACTTGCAGGCAGCATGTTATAGAGCAGGAGGAGCTGAACGGATTGATGTATCATTTTGTGGGAAAAGTAACTCGTATTTCATTCATTTACATTCCTGCTCATTCTGGGCTTTGATGTCCAGGAGGCGGTCCTATCAGTGATTGAGAGCTATCTCTGTATACACAGTCATAGAGAGAAGGCTGTCAATCACTGATAAGACCGCCTCCTGGACTTCAAAGCCCAGAATGAGCATAGCTATAAACGGATATCTATCTAGTTTTTCTGATATTTCCTCATAAAATTACATACCAATCTTCTCAGCTCCTCCTGCTCTATACCATGTTGCCTGCAGCATGCATTGCATTGTCATGGTAATAGGTTCCCTTTAATAGAATTAATAAATTGAAACTTTAATTTATGCCATGTATAAAAACCCATAGGCCAACATTTTCATCATGCTGATTCTGGAAAAAAAAGGTTAGATTACAAATGTTCCAAAATATAATTTTGCACATAAACAGTAATGTACAATGTTTTTGCGTTTTGTTTCTTTTTTTTGTTTTGCTAGTATTGCTGTTATTTCATATGGCGCTGCCAGAAACAAGCAAATTCTTGACGATAAAGCTGTAGACAGAAGATACGCAACATCCCACCACTGATGTTACAAGATCTTCTCACTCTGACACTTTCTACCAGGATGATGAACTGTTACTGTAGAGACTCGTGCTGTCATTCCTTAAAGCCGTTTTTCCAAAGTCATGTACATTTTTCAGCATCAGTGGAGAAAACCACTTAAGGTTTAAACCAAGTCTAGGAAGGGTTTGCCTACAGCATCATTCTGTCTTGAGTAGCCAGGCTTATGCTACAGTAGTTGCTGATTGTCTTGTTGAACATGACCACAGTATCCCCATCTGTAGGGCAATAAACAGTCACAAGAGGCTACGGCCTCCTCATCAAACTGAATTCCTCCAGGCAGTTCTTATGTATGACTAATGTATACTAATATGTTTCAGGGGCCATTTTCCAGTTTTCTAGTTTTATATAAGCTGGAAGGCTTTAGTCCTCTGGAATCAAGAAATTCCTGGTGTATAGCCAGAGCATGCTACATAGTGTACAGAAGTATTATGTAGAATAGGGAAACGCAGCAAGTGGGCTAATCTCAGCTGCATTTCCCAGTTGTCCCCATTGTGTCATAGACAATAAATTCACAATTTCCACGTTGTTGGAATGGAGATAACAATTTAAAACCACATCTTGTGCTTGACTTAAAACCTCTCCGTTGTATTATGTGGCACACAAGCATGTTATTTTTCTCCTTACTTCAACTCCCTTTGCGACAGTCGTCTGGATTTCTCCAAGCTAGCACTGATGTCAGTCAAGAGGTACATGACGTCTTGGAAGAGCCTTTAGACTAAGAATATTACACTGTGAATGGCAGTTATGCAGCTTGTGAAAGAGATATATGCCTGTGTGAAAATCTTACAAATTAAAGGGTAACATTTATGATGTTCTGTGCAATTTGTGTAATTTACTTCAAATAATGCAGTTAATTATAAATTCTTATCTTATTTTCATCTAAGAATACTTTCACACTAGCGTTTTTCTTTTCCGGTGTTGAGTTCCGTCACAGGAGCTCAATACCGGAAAAAAACTGATCAGTTTTATCTTAATGCATTCTGAATGGAGAGCATTCTGTTCAGTATGCATCAGGATGCATCAGTTCAGTCCCTCTTACGTTTTTTGGCCGGAGAAAACTTGCCGGAATGCCGGATCCGGCATTAATTTCCTGTGAAATGTATTAGATCCGGCATTAAGTGTTCCAGCAAAACGGATCCGGTTTTCCGGTCTGCGCATGTGCAGACCTTTAAAAATGAAAAAAAAAAAAATAAAATGCCTGATCCGTTTTTTCCAGATGACACCGGAGAGACTGATCCGGTATTTTAATGCATTTGTCAGACGGATCTGCATCCTGATCCGTCTGACAAATGCCATCCGTTTGCATCAGGATTGCCGAATTCGGCAGGCAGTTCTGGCAATGGAACTGCCTGCCGGATTCCTCTGCCGCAAGTGTGAAAGTACCCTAACACAGCAAGCTATGCACAAGCTATGAACATACAATAATATATCTTTATTTCCATTAATGCTTTTTAATTTTTACTTATTCGCTTATATCACAAATTACTTAGTACTGTACTTTCTCAGTGATGCAGTGGGTATTTGACCAGCCTGAACATTTGATCTCATGGACCAAACCACTTCCTGGTTCTGCTGGGACCGGAAGTGACGGGGAACAGGACATAAGCGTGGGCCAAGGGACCATGGACAGGTGAGTGTAGGACTATTGGGGTGGTTGGGTCCTAGGTAATGTGTAATTTATACCATGTTCTAATATATCTTTATCTCCTTTCATGCCTTTTTTTTTAGTTATTCACTTATATCGTTATCAAATCACTTAGTACTGTACTTTCTCAGTGATGCAGTGGGTATTTGACTGGTCTGAACATCTGATCTCTTTCTCTGCTCACTTGGTAACTCTGTATTCTCACATGGGTCTTTTTTCAGGATAAGTATTTTTCAGATATTTATTTTGGATAGTAAGGCCCCGTTTACGAGGTTGATTTTGCAATGCCAAATTTTGCCAACATTCCACAGAGGAAACTGCCACAGTTTCTGACATAATTTTTCAATTTTAATGTCAATTTTGGGACCGCTTGTATTTAGCCCCATTAAATGGAGCTAAACTGTAAACGGACCTCCCCATTATTATTTAAAGTTGGGTCTATTGCCTGAGAAGTGTTTTCAACTTTTTGTTATTGGAGACTTTCTCATTAGGTGTGGTTATTTCTAATACATGGTGGACTTGACAGTATCACTTGATCTGGGATGCATTAGTTTAGGTGTTAATAGTTTTTCCTTCCTGGAAACACCTAAAATGTTTCAATATTGTGGAAAAGCATTTTCATTTGCAATGTTCCATTTATAGTATTGGTGACCTAACATAAGAAATCATGAAAAGGGGACCTCAACAAGAGCCTGTCATCTTTCCATAAACCATTATTCCTACTAGAACTTTATGACTGAATTGTCTAAAGTCTGCAATAAGTTCAAGTGGGTGTTCCCTGCATAGTCTAGGGCAGTGATGACTAACCTCCGGCACTCCAGCTGTGGTGAAACTACTGTACAACTCCCATTCATTTCTATGGAGTTCTGAGAACAGCCAAGCAAGGCGGCATTTTGGGAGTTGCTGGAGTGCCGGAAGTTAGCCATCCCGGGTCTAGGGCTATCAAATATGTGCAGAAACACCCCCCAACTGGCAATACCCAGCTGGCCCTATTGCAGACCTTTGGTAATTCATTCATACACCTCTACTAAGTATAATACAGGAATGGCACAACACAGAGTCATAAGAACAGATGCTCCAGAATGGTTATTACATGGGGAATGGAAGTAGTTGCTAAAACAGTCAGGAGAGGTGACATCTCCTTTTTAAACCCCTTTAGTACTGAACATAAATTTTTGTTCCTGAAAATCTGACACAACAATCTATGGCCTCTAAAAAAATGGAAGTTAGTTTAGGATGTGAGGCCAGAAATCTATGAAAAGCAACAAAAGAGTTCAAGCAATATATGAAGCTGTCTCTTTCTGGAAATCACTTCTAAACAAAAATCATTTACTTCATCATTGCAAACTTCTGACATCTTAGATATATCAGAAAATGTTTTTGACACTTTTTTTCCTTGTGGTACCACTAACATGCACAATGACACTCCACTTCCACGAATACAGAGAGAGAGAGAGAGCGCTATGTAGGTGTTTTTGGTATACTACAGAAGTGGAATGCTTCTATATACTGTGTAAATTAGTTTTTGGCCGAAGTAGCGCAACACTTGAATTAATTCAATAATCATTTCTGCATCTTTAAAAACATTTTAAAATAGCAATCCGAAGTGAGGTTTGGTACCGAGGTACCAACCGGTATGAAACCCGACTAAGAATTCAGAATTTTAAATGTTTTTAAGGCCTCGTTCACATTTCCGTGTCAGTGTCACGTCTGTAAAAAAAAGCGTAAGCGTTTCATCCGTCAAGATGTCAGTGAAGGATCTGTGGTTGGTCTGTGTGTCTGTTTTTACCATCCGTGTGTCATCCGTAATTCACTGACGTTGCTCAGCTGAAAATTAATTTCCAAAGAATCTCCTATTAGTCTTCAGTGAAAAATGGACACAACACGGACACAACACAGAAGTCATCCGTGTTGTGTCAGTGATTTTCACTGACCCATAGACTTTAATAAGCGTAGTAAGGCCTCATGCACACGACTGTATTTTTTCACGGTCCGCAAAACGGGGTTCCGTTGGTCCGTGATCCGTGACCGTTTTTTCGTCTGTGGGTCTTCCTTCATTTTTGGAGGATCCACGGACATGAAAAAAAAGTCGTTTTGGTGTCCGCCTGGCCGTGCGGAGCCAAACGGATCCGTCCTGAATTACAATGCAAGTCAATGGGGACGGATCCGTTTGACGTTGACACAATATGGTGCAATTTCAAACGGATCCGTCCCCCATTGGCTTTCAATGTAAAGTCAGGAGTTAATATACCATAGGATCGGAGTTTTCTCCAATCCGATGGTATATTTTAACTTGAAGCGTCCCCATCACCATGGGAACGCCTCTATGTTAGAATATACTGTCGGATATGAGTTAGATCGTGAAACTCATATCCGACAGTATATTCTAACACAGAGGCGTTCCCATAGTGATGGGGACGCTTCTAGTTAGAATATACTACGAACTGTGTACATGACTGCCCCCTGCTGCCTGGCAGCACCCGATCTCTTACAGGGGGCTGTGATCTGCACAATTAACCCCTCAGGTGCTGCATCTCTAATGTCCCCCACCCGCGGCCCCCCCCTCCCTCCCTCTATTGTATTATCATTGGTGGCCAGTGTGCGGCCTCCCCCGGCCCCCCCTCCCTCCCTCTATTGTAATATCATTGGTGGCCAGTGTGCGGCCTCCCCCGGCCCCCCCTCCCTCCCTTTATTGTATTATCATTGGTGGCCAGTGTGCGGCCCCCTCGGCCCCCCCTCTATTGTAATATCATTGGTGGCCAGTGTGCGGCCTCCCCTCTCGCCCCCGATCATTGGTGGCAGCGGAGAGTTCCGATCGGAGTCCAAGTTTAATCGCTGGGGCTCCGATCGGTAACCATGGCAACCAGGGCGCTACTGCAGGCCCGGTTGCCATAGTTACTTAGCAATATTACAATATTAGAAGCATCATAATTACCTGCTGCGGTGTCTGTGACCGGCCGGGAGCTCCTCCTACTGGTAAGTGACAGGTCTGTGCGGCGCATTGCTTAATGATCTGTCACTTACCAGTAGGAGGAGCTCCCGGCCGGTCACAGACAGCGCAGCAGGTAAGTATGATGCTTCTAATATTGTAATATTGCTAAGTAACCATGGCAACCGGTCCTGCAGTAGCGTCCTGGTTGCCATGGTTACCGATCGGAGCCCCAGCGATTAAACTGGGACTCCGATCGGAACTCTCCGCTGCCACCAATGATCGGGGGGGTGGAGAGGGGAGGCCGCACACTGGCCACCAATGATATTAATACAATAGAGGGGGGGCCGGGGGGGGCTGCACACTGGCCACCAATGATAATACAATAGAGGGAGGGAGGGGCGGCCAGGAGAGGCCGCACACTGGCCACCAATGATAATACAATAGAGGGAGGGAGGGGGCCGCACACTGGCCACCAATGATAATTCAATAAAGGGAGGGAGGGAGGGGGGGCCGGGGGAGGCCGCACACTGGCCACCAATAATATTACAATAGAGGGAGGGGGGGCCGGGGGGGGGCGCACTGCCACCAATGAAATTTAAACTGGGGAGGAAGGGGGGTCTGCCCCCTGCTGCCTGGCAGCCCCTGATCTCTTATAGGGGGCTATGATATGCACAATTAACCCCTCAGGTGCAGCACCTGAGGGGTTAATTGTGCAGATCACAGCCCCCTGTAAGAGATCGGGTGCTGCCAGGCAGCAGGGGGCAGTCATGTACACAGTTCGTAGTATATTCTAACTAGAAGCGTCCCCATCACTATGGGAACGCCTCTGTGTTAGAATATACTGTCGGATATGAGTTTTCACGAAGTGAAAGCTCATCTCTGAAAAAGCTTTTATGCAGACGGATCTTCGGCTCCGTCTGTATGAAAGTAACCTACGGATCACGGACGCGGATGCCAATCTTGTGTGCATCCGTGTTCTTTCACGGACCCATTGACTTGAATGGGTCCGTGAACCGCTGTCCGTCAAAAAAATAGGACAGGTCTTATTTTTTTGACGGACATGAAACACGCATCACGGATGCGGCTGCAAAACGGTGCATTTTCCGATTTTTCCACGGACCCATTGAAAGTCAATGGGTCCGCGAAAAAAAACGGAAAATGGCACAACGGCCACGGATGCCCACAACGGTCGTGTGCATAAGGGCCTTAGTCAGTAAAAAAATACTGAAATGTCAACAGACGTTACTCAGACGTGATGACGTAGACTGGGCGCGTCACGCCCTCACCTCCTGCCTCGCTCCACCGCTTTATCACATCTCCTGTTCCGCTTGCTCCATGGTGTTGTGAGCTGCTCCCGAGCCCTGGAGCCCTCTGGTCTTGGTCGGAACCTCTCTCCGATGTGGCGCTGCTCCGTCTGACTGCGGGGGCCTGGTATGGATAATACTGGCTGAACTTGGCATCCCTTGCTGCCTATGTGATTCCTCTGCCGGTTTCTCTCCTCCGCCCTTGCTGCTCTCCTTTTAGAGTTTGTTTGTCCTGCCGAATTTCATTGTTTTTCCTTGAGAAGATCCTTCCGTTTTAGATTGGAGTTTTGTGCTCTTTTTGTTTATGAACTCAACAAACTAACAATTTACAATTAATAACGTATAACAACTTACAACAAATTAATTGACTAACATATAAGTGGGCTGTTTGGTACTGTTTTATACCACTGTTTGTCTACTGTGGCCGCGGCTTTTCTAGCCCTGCTTGTTTTTCCACGTGGAGCCCTTTTGCCTTCTATTTCATCTTGGTTTGCTGGTAGCCTCTCAAATTAACTGATTAATACATAAACAGCTTATTTAGGGGGAAGAAGGAAAGAAAGAAGGAAGAGAAAAAAAAAAGGCCCTGAGCAAAATAGGCGCTCAGTAGATTTTTCTAGGGTAAAATCAGTCCCCAGATCTCTTGAAGTGGCAAAAATAGACCAGTTCTTAAAGTCGGCAAAGATTACTACGAGAGCAGGACAAAAAGGGTTGCAGGACACTAGCTCCAAACGAAATAATAATTCTGCGGTTATGGAGGAGGAAGTAATAAAAGAAACTGCTCAACCTCAGGAGATAGAGAGGGTGGAGGATGGAGAATTATCTAATGTTGATTCATCTCCGTAAAAGAAATATTGCTGGCAGTAAAGCAAAATGTGGAATTAATACAGGACACCTCAATCCAGCTTGTATCAATTCAGACTGATGTAGTTCTGATAAGGGAGGACGTATCTAAGATTCGAGATAGCGTTAATATTGTGGAGAACTCCCTGGGTGTTCTACAGAATGAATTTAAGATAGCTACTAGTGTTGAATTCGAATAGCGAATATTAATCGCGAATATTGCAACTTAGCTAATTCGCAAATATTTCTAATATAGTGCTATATATTCGCTATTTCGAATATTCATAATTTTTTAACATCTGAAAACTTGATTCCTCCCTGCTTCTTTCTTGTGGGTCAATGAGTCATTGGCTCACAAGCAACTTAAGCAGGAAGGAATCATGTTTTCATATGGAAAAAAAATGACGAATATTCTAAAAAACTAATATATAGCAATATAGGGAATATATTCGTTATTTAGAATATTCACATTATTTTTTCCTATCTGTACAGTTGTTCGCATACTCCTCCCCGACAAGCGTCCCCGTCACCTTGGGAACGCCTGTGGGTTAGAAAATACCATCGGATCGGAGTTTTCCCTGAGATCGTGAAAACTCAGATCCGATGGTATATTCTAGCCCACAGGCGTTCCCATGGTGACGGGGACGCTTGTCGGGGAGCAGTATGCCAAAGTGGAATAACAGTACACATTGAAAAAAAAAAAGACGAATATTCTAAAAAACGAATATATTCGCTATATTGCTATAACTTTGTTTTTTAGAATATTCGTCATATTCGTCATATTCTAAAAAACGAAGTTATAGCACTATAGCGAATATTCGTAAAATACACATATAGACTGTAATTTAGCTAATATAGTGCTATAATCTTTTTTTTATAGTCTAATTTTTTTGTCTCTTCTGAACTTCAGTTTTGGAAAAAATTTACACTATTAAAAAAAAAAATACTATAGCACTATATTAGCTAAATTGCAGTTTATATGTGTATTTTACGAATATTCGCTATATTGCTATAACTTCGTTTTTTAAGAATATTCATCATATTCGTAATATTCTAAAAAACGAAGTTATAGCAATATAGCGAATATTCGTAAAATACACATATAGATTGCAATTTAGCTAATATAGTGCTATAGTATTTTTTTTAATAGTGTAAATTTTTTCCAAAACTGAAGTTCAGAAGAGACAAAAAAAAGATTATAGCACTATGTTAGCTAAATTACAGTCTATATGTGTATTTTACGAATATTCACTATATTGCTATAACTACGAATATTCTAAAAAACAAAGTTATAGCAATATAGCGAATATTCGTAAAATACACATATTAGCCATAGCCATAGCCAACCAATAGGAAAGTTGCCTTATACAGTTAAAAGAAAATCGCAATACGCAAATAATTAAATCGCATATTATTCGCGATAAATAGAATAATGATGAACATTCGATTTCGACGAATATCGCAAAATATTGCGAAATCGAATATGGCACCTTCCGCTCATCACTAATAGCTACCCTAAAGATGGATTTTAACACCCTTAGAAAAAAAGTGGTGGACCTGGAGGACAGGTCAAGGAAATGCAATGTGAGAATGTTAGGGCTACCTGAGGGTGCCTTGGATAAAAATCTTACTCAATTTCTACAAATGTTGATTTTGGAGAAGTTTGGAAGAAAACATTTTTCTTCATTGTTTCTAGTGGAAAGGGCTCACCGGGTCCCCGGAGGTAAACCAATCCCTAGGAGACAGCCATGGACACTTCTGATTAACCAGTTTTTTTTTTTCTTTTCTTGTTTGGTAGTAATGGTGGGGATGGGTAGCTGTGAGAGGGGGAGGGGCAGTCATAGTTGAGAGATCTGTTGCAGAATGTGGTGGATCAATTGGATTGGGGATGGTGGGTTGTGATGCGTCTCATAGGATAGGGGGAAGGAGGAAGGGTTTGTTAAAAATTTCCATAGGTAGGGAGTTTTGTTTTTTGATTTGATGTTGATTAGAATTCTTACTTGGAATGTTCGGTGGTTGGGGGATAGGCTAAAGAGACAAGAAGTCTTTGACCTTGTGCAGAGACATCTACCAGCGATTGTCTGTCTGGTGAAAACCCATCTGTCTGAGGATACTCCCCTGCGAGTTGCCAGGGGGTGGGCTGCGCAGACGTATCACTCCACGTTTACTAGTCATTCTAGAGGAGTGACAGTCTTTCTTCATAGGGCGTTTGATTTCGTCTGCGAGGCATACTCTGTTGATGAGCAGGGGAGATTTGTTTTCCTATATTGTAAACTTGGCGGAAAGTTGTATGTATCCTAGCATTTGTTTATATTCCACCTCCGTTCTCTCTTTATGTGCTTAACTCCTTGCTATCTTTTATGGATCAATGGCCTGCATGTCCTTCATTAGTTATTGGGGATTTTAATTGTGTTATCAATCCTACTATAGACAGGGTTTCTATGGGTGACGGGGACGGTCATACTTCTGTTCAAGGGTCTCCCTTGGCACGCTTTTGCCAGGAAGCTGGTTATGAGGATGTTTGGGGACGTTTAGGGCATGGGAGAAGAGCATACTCATGTATAAGTAAATTTGGTAAATCTATGTCTAGGATAGATCTTGTCCTAATGAACATAAAATATATGACTTATGTAAAACGGATGAAAAATGAGACAAGGTCGCTCTCGGACCATGTGCCTATATCCCTTGAACTTTGTCTGGCCTATGATAAGAATATAGGAAGACCCCATTAAATCCCCATTGGATGTCAGTAATGGAGAATCATGAAATAATACAACAGGAGATTGAGCGCTTTTGGGATATTAATTATAATTCAGCTAAAATTCAGGTAGTGTGGGATGCCTTTAAGGCCTTCATGAGGGGAATTTGTGTCAGTTATATTGCTAATTTAAGGAAGAGGTATGGCATCAGTGAGAAAAAGTTAAAAGAATTAGCACAATTAGCTACACAATCCTTCTATAGTAAGAAGACAGAAGAAAATAGGAAAGTTATGCAGAAGGCTAGTCAAGCCTATTCTGACTTTTTATTGGAGAAGGCTCAACAGAGGTTTATTCTTTAAGGGTCAAAAATATTTCACAGAATCAGGGCATCCCGGAAAACTGTTATCCAGAGTGATTTTCAACCAAGAGCAAAAAATATATATAGATAATATTCGTCTAATTAATGGCAAAATAGTTAATGGACAGGATCTTATAGAGAGAAGCTTTTTGGATCATTTCACCAAATTATATAAAGCAGATACTAATATTATGGATGAAATAATTGATTCCTATTTGGATGCCATCTCCTTCCCAGTTATTACTGATGTCCAAAGGGAAGCGCTTGAGGTGGATTTTTCTATCCAGGAATTGGAAGCGGCTATTAAAGCATGTTCTGGTAATTCCTCTCCTGGATTAGATCGATTCCCATATTAATTTTTTCGTAAATATAGGGAAACTACTCTTCCTAGGCTTTTGAGGGTATTTGCTGAATCGCTGGAGGATGGGAGTCTACCAGAATCAATGACAGAAGCTGTAATAATATTAATCCTGAAAAAATGTAAGGACCCCTTAGATTTGGGGTCATATAGACCTACAGTCAGGTCCATAAATATTGTGACATCAACACAATTCTAAGATTTTCGGCTCTATACACCACCACAATGGATTTGAAATGAGATGAACAAGATGTGCTTTAACTGCAGACTGTCAGCTTTAATTTGAGGGTATTTACATCCAAATCAGGTGAACGGTGTAGGTTTGCATATATGCCTCCCACTTGTTAAGGGACCAGAAGTAATGGGACAATTGGCTTCTCAGCTGTTACATGGCCAGATGTGTTCCAATTACAATGAGCAGATAAAAGGTCCAGAATTCATTTCAAGTGTGCTATTTGCATTTGGAATCTGTTGCTGTCAACTCTCAAGATGAGAACCAAAGAGCTGTCACTATCAGACAAACCCATCAGAGAGATAGCAAAAACATTAGGCATGGCCAAAACAACTGTTTGGAACATTCTTAAAAAGAAGGAATGCACCGGTGAGCTCAGCAACACCAAAAGACCCGGAAGACCACGGAAAACAACTGTGGTGGATGACCGAAGAATTCTTTCCCTGGTGAAGAAAACACCCTTCACAACAGTTGGCCAGATCAAGAACACTCTCCAGGAGGTAGGTGTATGTGTGTCAAAGTCAACAATCAAGAGAAGACTTCACCAGAGTGAATACAGAGGGTTCACCACAAGATGTAAACCATTGGTGAGCCTCGAAAACAGGAAGGCCATATTAGAGTTTGCCAAACGACATCTAAAAAAGCCTTCACAGTTCTGGAACAACATCCTATGGACAGATGAGACCAAGATCAACTTGTACCAGAGTGATGGGAAGAGAAGAGTATGGAGAAGGAAAGGAACTGCTCATGATCCTAAGCATACCACCTCATCAGTGAAGCATGGTGGTGGTAGTGTCTAGAGATGTCGTGAACATAAAATTTTCCGTTCGCGAATGGCGAACGCAAATTTTTGCAAATGTTCACGAACGGGCGAACTGGGCGCACCGCCATAGACTTCAATAGGCAGGCGAATTTTAAAACCCACAGGGACTCTTTCTGGCCACAATAGTGATGGAAAAGTTGTTTGAAGGGGACTAACACCTGGACTGTGGCATGCTGGAGGGGGATCCATGGCAAAACTCCCATGGAAAATTGCGTAGTTGACGCAGAGTCGGGTTTTAATCCATAAAGGGCATAAATCACCTAACATCCCTAAATTGTTTGGAATAACGTGCTTTAAAACATCAGGTATGATGTTGTATCGATCAGGTAGTGTAAGGGTTACGCCCGCTTCACAGTGACAGACCAAACTCCCCGTTTAACGCACCGCAAACAGTCCATTTGCACAACCGCAAATCCCCATTTGCACAAGGTTGGATACAAAGCTAGCCATGTCCCGTTCCTTGTCCTCACTGACGTCATTGAAGGTCTCTTCCTCCACCCAGCCACGTACAACACCAAGGGTCCCCAAAAGGTGACAACAAGCCCCCTGGGACGCCTGCTGTGATCCAGCACTCTTTGCAGGGCACGCTCCAGAAAAAACGCATATGGGATGAGGTCGATGATGTTGCCTTGGGTTTGACTGACCAGGTTTGTCACCTCCGCAAAAGGACGCATGAGCCTTCAGCCATTGTGCATGAGCGTTCAGTAACGCGGCCAAAAAATACCCAGCTCCGCAGAGGCTGTCCTCTTTTTTTAAATAAAAAAAAAATGTTCTTAACAGTTTCATCTCTGTTTTGTCCCCTATCAGGGGCCGGTGTATGGAATAGATTTTAGGACCCGGGAGATGGAAAAAGATGCTTGGTCGGTCATCTTACTTCCAATTTGGGGCACTGCGTGTGCGCCGTGCAATGCACTGTGCCACCAGATATGAGTGGTGTGTTTAAGTAGTACTATTCCTATCAGTTTAATCTCCGTACGTCCCCTATCAGGGGACGTGTATGGAATAGATTTTAGGAACCGGGAGATGGAAAAAGATGCTTGGTCGGTCCTCCTACTTCCAATTTGGGGCACTGCGCGTGCGCTGTGCAATGTACTGTGCCACCAGATATGAGTGGTGTGTTAAGTAGTACTATTCCTATCAGTTTAATCCCTGTTACGTTCCCTATTATTATTATTATTATTATTATAATTAGGTGTGTTAAGTAGTACTATTCCTATCAGTTTAATCCCTGTTACGTCCCCTATCAGGGGCCGGTGTATGAAATAGATTTTAGGAACCGGGAGATGGAAAAAGATGCTTGGTTGGTCCTCCTACTTCCAATTTGGGGCACTGCGTGTGCGCCGTGCAATGTACTGTGCCACCAGATATGAGTGGTTTGTTAAGTAGTACTATTCCTATCAGTTTAATCCCTGTTGCGTCCCCTATCAGGGGACGTGTATGGAATAGATTTTAGACAACCGCAAAGAGTTGTCAATAGTTGACACACTCGTGACATAAATTTTATTCCTCTAATCTTGGTGTAGTGATGACTGTGCTCGTGCGCACGTTTGGGAGATTGCAGGCGATGGGGTTTTTTCAAAGTCTATGGTCGTGCTGACTGAGGTAGTTCAGTGACAGTTAAGTGACCCAGAAAACAATGATTCTGCAGTGTGGGCCTATTGTTGGCCTAGTAGGCTTTAATGATCACCTTAGATCACAAAGAAAATTAATGTTTTTTCGATGCAAAATTATCCAGCCGATCGCTTTTGGTCTGTTCACAATGAAGCAACGACCTTATCTGGGGTGTGCCAACATTGCCATTGCCAACACACTCATAGAGGTGGTTTCTTCATTGTGATACGCAAGCCTCTTCACCACAACAAGGTAACGATCACAAAGGGGAATTGACACATGTATGTGCCTTTTTTTTTGTTTTGTTTTTGCAGCCACAATGCAGCACCAGAGGCCAGAAAAATTAGGCATGTACACATGCCAGAAAAATTAGGTATTGTTGCAGCTGCTGCTGTAGCAGCGGCCAGAAAAATTGATGTTTTCCAGGCAGAAAGTACACTAAAACATTTTGGCTTGAACCCTAGTTGGCGGCAGATAAGTCACGCAAGTTATCCGGCATGCGGAGATAAAATACAGCAGCGTGTGGACCATTTTTAGCCCAAGGTTAGCTCATCTCATCACCAGGCCTTTATTAGTCAAATGTATCGCCCACTGTCAGTCCCTTCGGGATCCATGCCTCATTCATCTTAATAAAGGTGAGGTAATCTAGACTTTTTTGACCTAGGCGACTTATCTTCTCAGTGACAATACCTCCTGCTGCACTGAAGGTCCTTTCTGACAGGACACTTGAAGTGGGGCAGGCCAGAAGTTCTATCGCAAATTGGGATAGCTCAGGCCAAAGGTCAAGCCTGCACACCCAGTAGTCAAGGGGTTCATCGCTCCTCAGAGTGTCGATATCTGCAGTTAAGGCGAGGTAGTCTGCTACCTGTCGGTCGAGTCGTTCTCTGAGGGTGGACCCCGAAGGGCTGTGGCGATGCATAGGACTTAAAAAGCTCTGCATGTCCTCCATCAACATCACATCTGTAAAGCGTCCTGTCATTGCCGGCATGGTCGTGGTAACATAGTAACATAGTAACATAGTATATAAGGCCGAAAAAAGACATTTGTCCATCCAGTTCGGCCTGTTATCCTGCAAGTTGATCCAGAGGAAGGCAAAAAAAACCCTGTGAGGTAGAAGCTAATTTTCCTCACTTTAGGGGAATAAAAAATTCCTTCCCGATTCCAATCAGGCAATCAGAATAACTCCCTGGATCAACGACCCCTCTCTAGTAGCTATAGCCTGTAATATTATTACGCTCCAGAAATACATCCAGACCCCTCTTGAATTCCTTTATTGTACTCACCATCACCACCTCCTCAGGCAGAGAGTTCCATAGTCTCACTGCTCTTACCGTAAAGAATCCTTTTCTATGTTTGTATACAAACCTTCTTTCCTCCAAACACAGAGGATGTCCCCTCGTCACAGTCACAGTCCTGGGGATAAATAGATGATGGGATAGATCTCTGTACTGACCCCTGATATATTTATACATAGTAATTAGATCTCCCCTCAGTCGTCTTTTTTCTAACGTGAATAACCCTAATTTTGATAATCTTTCAGGGTACTGTAGTTGCCCCATTCCAGTTATTACTTTAGTTGCCCTCCTCTGGACCCTCTCCAGCTCTGCTATGTCTGCCTTGTTCACTGGAGCCCAGAACTGTACACAGTACTCCATGTGTGGTCTGACTAATGATTTATAAAGTAGTAGGAATATGTTCTCATCACGGGCATCTATGCCCCTTTTGATGCAACCCATTATCTTATTGGCCTTGGCAGCAGCTGCCTGACACTGTTTTTTGCAGCTTAGTTTGCTGTTTATTAAAATTCCTAGATCCTTTTCCATGTCAGTGTTACCGAGTGTTTTACCATTTAGTATGTACGGGTGACTTGCATTATTCCTTCCCATGTGCATAACTTTACATTTGTCAGTGTTAAACCTCATCTGCCACTTATTTGCCCAAGCCTCCAGTCTATCCAGATCCCTCTGTAGCAGTATACTGTCCTCTTCAGTGTTAATTACTTTACACAGTTTAGTGTCATCTGCGAAAATTGATATTTTACTATGCAAGCCTTCTACAAGATCATTAATAAATATATTGAAGAGAATAGGCCCCAATACTGACCCCTGAGGTACTCCACTAGTGACAGTGACCCAATCTGAGTATGTACCGTTAATAACCACCCTCTGTTTTCTATCATTGAGCCAGTTACTTACCCACTTACAGGGAGGATTACTTTCACCTGTTCCCCTGTTAGATTCCCGTTGTGCTGTGACATCACCCTTATACGCTGTGTAAAGCATATTTTTAAATTTATTTTGGAACTGCTGCATCCTTTCCGGTAATTCGGTAACATTTTAGGCACTTTCTGCTTATACCGGGGGTCTAGTAGCGTGGCCACCCAGTACAGGTCGTTCTCCTTCAGCCTTTTTATACGAGGGTCCCTCAACAGGCACGACAGCATGAAAGACCCCATTTGCACAAGGTTGGATGCCGAGCTACTCATGTCTCGTTCCTCGTCCTCAGTGATCTCACTGAAAGTCTGTTCTTCCCCCCAGCCACGTACAACAGCACGGGTACCAGATAGGTGACAATGAGCACCCTGGGATGCCTGCTGTGGTTGGTCTTCCTCCTCCTCCTCAAAGCCACATTCCTCCTCTGACTCCTCTTCCTCACACTCCTCTTCCAGCGTTGCCGCAGGTCCAGCAAGCGATGCTGATAAGGCTGTTTCTGGTGGTGATGGTGACCACAACTCTTCCTCTTCACGCTCATCTACGGCCTGATCCAGCACTCTTCGCAGGGCACGCTACAGGAAGAAAACAAATGGGATGATGTCGCTGATGGTGCCTTCGGTGCGACTGACTAGGTTTGTCACCTCCTCAAAAGGACGCATGAGCCTACAGGCATTGCGCATGAGCGTCCAGTAACGTGGCAAAAAAATTCCCAGCTCCGCAGAGGCTGTCCTAGCACCCTGGTCATACAAATACTCGTTGATGGCTTTTTTTTGTTGGAGCAGGTGGTCGAACATTAGGAGTGTTGAATTCCAACGTGTCGGGCTGTCGCAAATCAAGCGCCTCACTGGCATGCTGTTTCGCCGCTGGATATCTGAAAAGTGCGCCATTGTCATGGTCTTACCTTCTTGCTGTTCTCCTTCGTTTGACATGTGCTGGCGGCCATCTTGGTTTCTGGGTTTCTTGTAGCCTCCCACCCTGCGGCTCCTCCTTCCCACTGGGAGGAGCTGGATGCCTAGCTCATATATATAGGAGGTCTGTGGCTTCAGTTCCTTGCTTGGTCCTCCTGTGTTCACATGCTTCTAGACTGCTGCTGCTTCTGGTTCCTGATCCTGGTTTCGTCCGACTACCCTGCTGGTTCCTGATCCTGGCTTCGTCCGACTACCCTGCTGGTTCCTGATCCTGGCTTCGTCTGACTACCCTGCTGGTTCCTGATCCTGGCTTCGTCTGACTACCCTTCTGGTTCCTGACCTCTAGCTTCGCAAAGACTCTGCTTCGGTTTCGCCATCCGTTTGGACTTTTGCTTTACAGCTTTATTTTCAATAAAGCCTTCTTCTTTTTCACTTATCTCTTGTTGTACGTCTGGTTCATGGTTCCGTGACATTAGGACCAAGCCATGAATTCTGACGGTACAGGGCCATCCTCGCTACCCACGCTGGTTGCCAGACTTGATCAGCAGGATCACCTGTTGGGTCGGTTCGCTGTGGCGTTGCAAACCCTGCTTGAACGCACGGCTCATTTCGCTCCCGTTGCCGATGGGTCGGTTGTCGCTCCTGGGCTCGCTCCTACTGCCGCTCCGGTTGTTGCGCCAGAGTCTACCCCGACACCTGTTGTTGCACCTGCGGTGTTTCGGGGTATGACCGGTTCTGCCCCTCTTCCACAGCGCTTTGGGGGAGAGCCAACTCAGTGCCGAGGTTTCCTTAACCAGGTGGGCATTTATTTCGAGTTGCTGCCACATGCCTTTCCTACTGAGAGATCAAAGGTGGGCTTCTTGATCTCGCTGCTCTCGGACAAGGCCTTGGCCTGGGCCAGCCCTTTATGGGAGAACAACAATCCGGTGGTTGCCGAGTTTTCCGGTTTTGTTGCTTCTCTTCGGAAGGTATTCGATGTGCCGGCTCGTGCTGCCTCTGCTGCGAAGCTCCTTATGTCCATCAGACAGGGTTCACGATCCGTAGCTGAATACGCCATTGAGTTTCGTACCCTGGCAGCAGAGGTGGGCTGGAATAATGAGGCTCTGGTCGCTGCTTTCTCTCATGGTCTCTCGGATGCCTTGAAGGATGAGGTTGCAGCTAAGGACCTACCAGTGGAGCTCGAGTCTCTTATTTCTTTCCTGATTTTGATTGACACCAGACTCAGGGAGAGACCTTCCTTTAAGGAGAGCCTGCGGAGGTTTTCTAACAGATTGGCGCCTACGTTTGCTGTCCCACCCGTGCCTCCCTCTCCTCCCACGCCTGGGGATGACTTGTCTGGGGGTGAACCCATGCAGCTGGGGTTTGCTCGCCTGTCCGAGGGGGAGAGGGTACTCCGGAGACGCGAGGGCCGATGCATGTACTGTGGTCTCGGTGGGCATTTTCGGTTGGCATGTCCGAACCGTCCGGGAAACGCTCGCACCTGAGATCCTGTCGGGGGCAGATCTTGGGTGGAGTCTCCTCGTCCCCGGTTTCCCGTGGTGACAAACCACTGATCACTGTTGTCCTCTCCTGGGTCGGGGGCTCGGTGACGACCCAGGCGTTGGTGGACTCTGGTGCTGGTGGTTTGTTCATTGATAATGTGTTCGCTGCCGCCAATTCCATTCCTCTGCAGGCTCGAGGTTCCCCACTGGCTCTTGAGGCGATAGACGGCAGACCCCTTCTGCCGCCACACGTGACTCATGAGACCCTTCCAGTGGGGATAGCCATTGGTGCCGTTCACAGAGAGTCGGTCTGCCTCCAGGTTATTTCGTCTCCACACTACTCGGTGGTCTTGGGGTACCCCTGGCTCCGGAAGCATAATCCGACTTTCGATTGGAGATCGGCCGAGATCCTCTCGTGGTCACCGCAGTGTGGGGCTAGTTGCATCCATGGGTCTGTCAAGTTGCTGTGTACTTCCTCGGACTCTCTGTTGCCTCCTGAATACGAGGAGTACCGGGATGTATTCGATAAGGTGTGCGCGGTTGCCCTACCTCCGCACCGCCCATACGATTGTGCCATAGAGTTACAATCTGGTGCCGTTCCTCCTCGTGGCAAAGTCTATCCACTGTCGGTAGCGGAGAATGAGGCCATGGAGGAGTACGTGAGGGAGGCGCTTTCACGCGGACACATTCGCAAATCCTCGTCCCCGGCAGGGGCTGGATTTTTCTTTGTGAAAAAGAAGGGCGGTGAGTTGAGGCCTTGCATCGATTACAGGGGTCTCAATCGCATCACGATCAAGAACGCTTACCCGATACCCTTGGTTTCCGAGCTGTTCGATCGCCTTAAAGGGGCCACGGTCTTTACCAAACTCGACCTGAGGGCAGGATATAACCTGGTAAGGATCAAGGCGGGCGATGAGTGGAAGACCGCGTTTAACACCAGGACCGGTCATTATGAATCCTTGGTTATGCCCTTTGGGTTGTGCAATGCGCCCGCAGTCTTTCAGGAATTCATCAACGATGTTTTCCGTGACCTGTTGCAGCAGTGTGTGGTGGTCTATTTGGATGACATCTTGGTATATTCTGAATCCATGGAGGCCCACATTCTGGATGTCAGACGAGTGTTGCAACGGTTACGAGAGAACAAGCTGTTCGGTAAGCTTGAGAAATGCGAATTTCACCGATCCCAGGTAACCTTCTTAGGTTACATCATTTCCGCTGAGGGGTTCTCCATGGATCCTGAGAAGGTTTCGGCTGTCTTACAGTGGCCCCAGCCCAGTGGTCTTCGTTCCCTGCAGCGCTTTTTGGGCTTCGCCAATTATTATCGGAAGTTCATCAGGGACTTTTCCATGCTAGCCAAGCCTCTCACGGATCTGACCAGGAAGGGCAGTAATTCCCAGGTCTGGCCGCTCGAGGCCATCCGAGCTTTTGAGGCTCTAAAGTCCGCCTTTGTGTCGGCTCCGATTCTGTCGCATCCCAACCCTGGGTTGCCCTTTGTCCTCGAGGTGGACGCGTCTGAGACGGGAGTAGGCGCCCTTCTGTCTCAGCGTAGAACACCAGAGGGTCCTCTGCTTCCTTGTGGGTTTTACTCCCGGAAACTGTCTTCCGCGGAGTGCAACTATCAGATTGGTGACAGGGAGTTATTGGCCATCGTGCAGGCCCTTAAAGAATGGAGGCACTTGCTCGAGGGTTCGGTGGTTCCGGTCCTCATCCTGACGGACCACAAGAATCTGACCTACCTTTCTGAAGCCAAGAGATTGACACCACGTCAGGCCAGATGGGCTCTGTTTTTGTCACGTTTTAATTACGTGGTCTCCTACCTACCCGGTTCCAAGAACATCAGGGCGGATGCCTTATCACGGCAGTACTCCGAGCTGTCCAGGGAGGAGTCGATTCCGACTTCGGTCATACCTCCGAATCAGATCTTGGCCGCCATTCGCATCAGCCTGACCTCTCCCCTGGGTGAGCAGATTTTGGCGGCTCAATCTGGTGCTCCCTCTGGGAGACCCAACGGCAGATGTTTTGTGCCTGAGGAGTTGCGCACTCGGTTGTTGCGAACCTACCATAACTCCAAGACCGCGGGGCATCCTGGAAAGAATCAGCTGTCCTGGGCTGTTTCACGTCTGTTCTGGTGGCCTTCCCTACGTTCCGACATCGCCGCATATGTAGCGGCATGCTCCGTTTGTGCCCAGAGTAAGTCCCCTCGGCACCTTCCGTTGGGCCTTCTGCAACCCATAGCCACCGGGGAGCGCCCATGGTCACACCTGGGGATGGATTTCATTGTGGACCTCCCTGCATCCCGAGGCCATACGGTCATTCTCATGATTGTGGATCGGTTTTCCAAAATGTGCCACTGTGTTCCTCTCAAGAAGTTACCCTCTGCACAAGAGTTGGCCACGATTTTTGCCAGGGAGGTCTTCCGGTTGCACGGTTTGCCCAAGGAGATTGTGTCGGATCGGGGGAGTCAGTTTGTGTCCAGGTTCTGGCGCGCCTTTTGCTCCCAGTTGGGGATTCATCTCTCCTTCTCCTCGGCCTACCACCCTCAGTCCAATGGGGCCGCAGAACGATCCAATCAGGCCTTGGAGCAATTCCTTCGTTGCTATGTCTCCGATCACCAAGACAATTGGGTTGACCTCCTGCCTTGGGCTGAGTTTGCCAGGAACACGGCGGTGAACTCTTCCTCTGGGACGTCTCCCTTCATGGCCAATTATGGGTTCCAACCTGCCGTGTTACCGGAGGTATTCTCTCCCCAGGATATTCCGGCTGTGGAGGATCACCTTTCCGTCCTACGTGCTTCTTGGGTACTGATCCAGAAGTCCCTTGAGGTCTCTGCGCAGCGCCAGAGACTCCAGGCTGATCGCAGACGAGCGCCTGCTCCTTCCTACCAGGTCGGAGACCGTGTATGGTTGTCCACCCGCAACCTCAACCTTCGAGTGCCCACTCCCAAGCTGGCGCCTCGCTTTGTTGGTCCCTTCCGGGTGCTTCGCAGGGTAAACCCGGTAGCCTATGCCCTTGCGCTTCCTCCTGGCATGCGGATCTCCAACGTGTTTCATGTCTCCCTGTTGAAGCCACTGGTGTGTAATCGTTTCACTTCCTCGGTTCCTCGGCCTCGTCCGGTCCAAGTGGGCAATCGTGAGGAGTATGAGGTGAGCAATATCCTGGACTCACGCCTGGTCCGCGGTCGGGTGCAGTTTTTGGTCCATTGGCGTGGTTATGGTCCAGAGGAGCGTTCCTGGGTTCCCTCCGCAGATGTCCATGCTCCTGCCTTGCTCCGAGCCTTCCATGCACGCTTCCCTCAGAAACCGTTTTGTGCTCCGCGGAGGAGGGGCCCTTGAGGGGGAGGTACTGTCATGGTCTTACCTTCTTGCTGTTCTCCTTCGTTTGACATGTGCTGGCGGCCATCTTGGTTTCTGGGTTTCTTGTAGCCTCCCACCCTGCGGCTCCTCCTTCCCACTGGGAGGAGCTGGATGCCTAGCTCATATATATAGGAGGTCTGTGGCTTCAGTTCCTTGCTTGGTCCTCCTGTGTTCACATGCTTCTAGACTGCTGCTGCTTCTGGTTCCTGATCCTGGTTTCGTCCGACTACCCTGCTGCTTCCTGATCCTGGTTTCGTCCGACTACCCTGCTGGTTCCTGATCCTGGCTTCGTCTGACTACCCTGTTGGTTCCTGATCCTGGCTTCGTCTGACTACCCTTCTGGTTCCTGACCTCTGGCTTCGCAAAGACTCTGCTTCGGTTTCGCCATCCGTTTGGACTTTTGCTTTACAGCTTTATTTTCAATAAAGCCTTCTTCTTTTTCACTTATCTCTTGTTGTACGTCTGGTTCATGGTTCCGTGACAGCCATGGCCGTTTAGGAATGCCTGAAATGGCCACACACCTTCCTGGCCTGCTTGAGGACGTCCTGTAAGCCTGGGTACTTATGCACAAAGCATTGTACATTCAGATTCAACACATGTGCCATGCACGGCACATGTGTCAACTTGCCCAAATTCAATGCCGCCAACAAATTGCTTCCGTTGTCACACACCACTTTGCCGATCTCCAGTTGGTGCGGAGTCAGCCACTGATCCACCTGTGCGTTCAGGGCGGACAGGAGTGCTGGTCCGGTGTGACTCTCTGCTTTCAGGCAAGACGGCGTGACACTGTCGTATCCGGGATGTGGAATAGCCCCTGGGGAGCTGGGGGGGTGCAGTTGATGTGGAGCAAGACGCAGCAGCAGAAGAGGACTCAGCCGAGGAGGTTATGGAAGAGGATGGAGTAGGAGGAGTAGAGGAGGTGGCAGCAGGCCTGCCTGCAAGTCGTGGCGGTGTCACCAACTCCTCTGCAGAGCCACACATTAAATGCTTGCCAGCTGTTAGCAGGTTTACCCAATGCGCAGTGTACCTGCCCTGACCGTGCTTTGCAGACCAGGTATCAGTGGTCAGATGGACCCTTGCCCCAACACTGTATGCCAGACATGCCATCACTTCCTTTTGCACAATTGAGTACAGGTTGGGGATTGCCTTTTGTGCAAAGAAATTTCGGCCGGGTACCTTCCACTGCGGTGTCCCAATAGCTACAAATTTTTTGAAGGCCTCAGACTCCACCAGCTTGTATGGTAAAAGCTGGCGGGCTAAGAGTTCCGACAAGCCAGCTGTCAGACGCCGGGCAAGGGGGTGACTTTGTGACATTGGCTTCTTACGCTCAAACATGTCCTTGACAGACACCTGACTGTGGGCAGATGAGCAGGAACTGCTCAAGGCGAGAGACGGAGTGGCGGATGGTTGAGAGGGGGCAAGGAGGACAGCAGTGGTTGACGTGGCTGAAGATGCTGGATCAGGAGGAGGATGGCGGCTTTGAGTTTGTGTGCTGCTTGTACTCATGTGTTGATCCCATAGGCGTTTGTGATTTGAGATCATGTGCCTTCGCAAAGCAGTTGTACCTAGGTGGGTGTTGGACTTCCCACGACTCAGTTTCTTTTGGCACAGGTTGCAAATGGCATCGCTGTTGTCAGAGGCAGACACACAAAAAAAATGCCACACTGATGATCTCTGCAATGACGGCATTCTGGTGGTGGCAACAGCATGCGTTGATTGGCGTGCTGTCTGGCTGACCCCGGGTGCCGATGCATGCTGTCTGACTGTGCCACTAGCTCCTTGCGATGACCTCCCCCTGCTTCCAACTCGTCTCCTCCTCTCTGTCTCCCCATCAGAACTTTCCCCCTGTTCTTCTTCTCTTCGAGCGGGCACCCACGTGACATCCACGGACACATCGTCATCATCAACCGCTTCACTTGTATCTGACAACTCAGCAAAGGAAGCAGCAGCGGGTACAACATCATCATCATAACACCATACGTCCATGTGTGTAATGCTGCCTGACTGAGACATATCCCTGTTATCTACAGCCTCTGGCAATAATGGTTGCGCATCACTCATTTCTTTCAACTGATGTGTAAATAACTCCTCTGACATATCAAGTGAAGCAGCTGTGGTGCTAGTGTTGGTGGTGGCGGCAGGCGGGCGAGTGGTAACTTGAGAGGTGCCCGAAGCTGAGCTGGAGGAGGATGGTGCATCAAGGTTCCGAGCGGAAGCTGTAGAAGATTGGGTGTCCTGTGTTAGCCAGTCAACTATGTCCTCAGAACTTTTCGAGTTCAGGGTACGTGGCCTCTGAACACTGGGCATTATTCTAGGGCCAAAGGGAATCACAGCACCACGACCACGACGGCCCCTGCGGGGTGGCCTGCCTCTGCCTGTCATTTTTTTTTTATTTGTTTGGTTGTACTATGCGTGCAAGCTACTGTGACACCAGATATGAGTTGCGCTGGTGACACTATGCACTTGCAGGGCACGAAACACACGTGAAGGCAACTGAGTGCTATTTATTCACAGTCAAAATTGTTTTTTTTTAAATATAATCTACTGTGACACCAGATTTGAGTTGCGCTGGTGACACTATGCACTTGCAGGGCATGAAACACACACGAGCGTGCAGGCAACTGACTGCTATTATATTACAGTCCAAAAAGTTTTTTTTTTTTTATGCAAGCTACTGTGACACCAGATATGAGTGGTGGCACTGGGCAAGTGGGCACAGTATACGCTGTGAGACTGACACACACGCTGGCAGGAAACTGCAATTAGATTACACAGGAAAAAAAAAAAGCAGACTGATGTTCTAGCCCTTACAGCAGAGATCAGATGAGTCTTTCAGGACTGTAGTGGACACTGAATACACTAGCCTAGCTATCGATTTCCCTATTAAATCAGCAGCAGCTACACTGTCCCTCCTCTCACTCTGAATGCAGCTTCCGAATTAATCTAAAATGGATGCTGTCCAGGAGGTGGGAGGGTCTGGGAGGGAGGGTATGATGCTGATTGGCTGGAATGTGTCTGCTGACTGTGAGGTACAGGGTCAAAGTTTACTCAATGATGATGAATAGGGGGCGGACCGAACATCGCATATGTTCGCCTGCCGCAGCAAACGCGAACAAGCTATGTTCGCCGGCGAATAGTTCGGGACATCTCTAGTAGTGTCATGGCGTGGGCATGTATGGCTGCCAATGGAACTGGTTCTCTTGTATTTATTAATGATGTGACTGCTGACAAAAGCAGCAGGATGAATTCTGAAGTGTTTCGGGCAATATTATCTGCTCATATTCAGCCAAATGCTTCAGAACTCATTGGATGGCGATTCACAGTGCATATGGACAATGACCCAAAGCATACTGCAAAATGATGAGGTGAAAGCAGCATGAGGAGACCACAGAGTGGCCCAATGATAGTGTGGAGGTGGCAGCAACAGCATCAAGAGGCTACAGAGTGGCACAATGACAGAATGTGGAGGTGACGGCAGTAACAGCATCAGGAGGAGGCCACAGGGTGGCACAATGACAGTGTGGAGGTGGCCGTAGCAGCATCAGGAGGAGGCCACAGGATGGCACAAAGACAGTGTGGAGGTGACAGCAGCATGAGGAGACCACAGAGTGGCACAATAACAGAGTGTGGAGGTGGCAGCAGCAGCATCAGGAGACCACTGAGTGGCAAGGTGACATAGTGTGGAGGTGGTAGCAACATCAGGAGACCACAGAGGGGCAAGGTCACATAGTGTAGAGGTGGCAGCAGCATCAGGAGACCACAGAGTGACAAGGTGACATAGTGTGGATATGGCAGCAGCATCAGGAGACCACATAGTGGCAAGGTGACATAGTGTGGAGGTAGCAGCAGCATCAGGAGACAACAGAGTTATCCGGTGACAGAGTAGGGAGGTGGGTGGCAACACCAGTACCAGCAGAAGATGGTGGGTGAAAGAAGGAGCACTTGGCATCAGATGTCTAGCATCAGGCGGGTGGCAGCATCAGAATAGCATCTGAGGCAGGTAGCCAAAAGAAACCGGTCTCTTTTGTCAAAGTGTTGGTGTGGCACCGTAGATGATCTAGTCTGATCAGGCATTGGTGGGTGGAAATCCTGACTGATCCACGCCTAATTCATCTTGACAAAAATCAGTCTCTCCACACTTGGGGTAACCATGGCCCCCGCCGCACTAAACACCAGCTCTGATGCCACACTACAGGCCGGGCAGGACAGCTTTTCCAGGGAAAACTCTGCCAGTTGCCGCAACCAATCCAGTTTGGCTGCCCAGTAGTCCAGCGGATCTTCAATGTGGGGTGGCAGGGTCCAAGTATGCCACCACCTGCTGGTTCAGGTCCTGCTCCAGGTCTAGCTGCTGGGTGAAGAAAGCTACTCATCAGCGACTCTAGACTCAAGTTGCTGCTGATAGAGCTGGAACTGCTCCTAAACCCCCCCCTTCCCCGCCACAGCGGACATGGCAGAGGAAGGTGAGAGCAGAGGGGCCCCCCCTGTCAGACTTGCGAGAGGATGGACGATGACGCAGATAGGCAGCGGCCAACTGACTACATAGGATGTCTCTATAGTAGTTCAGTTTTTTCTTCCTCTCAGCGTGTGTAAAAAAGGCCACCATTTTTGATCGGTAGTGATGGTCCAAGGTGGAGAGCCAGAAGTCATCCCTATGCCGAATGCTGACAATTCGTCTGTCACTACGCAAGCAAGTGAGCATACATTGGGCCATTTGTGCAATTGACTCTGAGGGACTCCCTGCCTCCATCTCCACTGCATACTGCCGTGGTGTGTCTAGGTCCTCTGCCTCGTCTTCCTCATCGCCCTGTAGCTCCTCTGTCTGCTCCTGCTCCTCTTCTCCTGTCACCTGTGTAGAAAAACACCCATTTCGCTACACATTGCCTGTGCTCCAATGTCCTCCTCCTCCTCCTCCTCCGCCAGTTCAACTCCCACAGGGCTCATGTGGCCATGAGATCTAGGCGCCACGTCTCCAGTCCCCTGACCAGCCAGATTTACCAGCATCTGTTCCAGGACATGAAGCAGTGGAATGACGTTGTTCATTCTGTAGTCCTCGCGATTGACAAATAACTTGGACTCCTCAAAGGGCCTGAGCAAACGGCAGGTGTCACTCATGAGCTGCCACTGGCTGACATCAAAGTTACACAGGGGAGTCCGCTTGTCCGCTTGGATCATTAAGAAATCGTTTATGTCCTTTCTCTGTTCCTATAGTCGGTCCAACATATAGAGGGTGGAATTCCAACTGGTGGAAACGTCGCATATCAGCCTATGTTGGGGATGCCATTCTGCCAGTGCAGCTCAAGGAGGGTGTGCTTTGCAGTGTACGAGTGGCTGAAGTGCATGCAAAGTTTCCTGGCCAATTTTAGGATGCGTTGTCGCGAGAGAAAGCCAGTATTTGATTTCTTGATGAAGGACACGTAGCAGTTCTTCCCCTGTGTGACTCAGTTCGCCCAGGCAAACGAGGTGCAGAACAGCGTGACACCTCCGTGCAATGCACATGTGGTATGCTGGAGGGGCACTGTGAATTGTCCCTGCAGTGGAGGCTGAGGACACAGTGGAGGATGAGGAGGCAGAGGCGAACATTGTCGCAGGACCCGCAGCGTGACAACGTGGAGGCGGAAGCGGTGTAACCTGGCCAAATTGCTGTTGTGGCTGTGCAGGAACCACATTCACACAGTGGGCCGTAAAGGACATGTATTGTCCCTGACCGTAATTACAGCTCCACACGTCAGCACTGCTGTGCACTTTGGCAGACACGACAGGCTCAAGTACTGGCCCACCTTCTGTTCTACATGTGTGTGCAGGCCTGGTACTGCCTTTTTGGCAAATAAATTATGGCTTGGGACTCTCCACCTCTGCTTGGCACAAGCCATCAGTTATCTGAAAGGTGCAGAGTCCATCACTTGGAAAGGGAGGGACTGCAGCACCAGCAACTTGGACAGGAGCACATTTAGCTTCTGCGCCTTTGGATGAGTGCACGCATACTGTTGTCTCTTGGCAATCGCTTTGGTGATCGATTGCTGACGGAATGACTGACGAGTAGGAGTAGGAGGAGCAGGAGCATCAAGACCAGCAGATGATGGGAAGAACAGACAGCTCCCTTCGGCTGAGGTGGTGGAGCCTTGACTGGCTGAAACCGGGTGCGTGCCACTGGGTGATGCGGCAGGCTGGACCACCACTTCGGAGCCACGGTTCTCCCAGGCACCTTTATGGTGACGCTGCATATGTTGACGCAGGACCATGGTGCCAACATTGGCACCCTGGCCATGCTTCACCTTCTGCCCACAGATTCTACATATGGCCATGTTCACCTTCTCCGGCAGCTTAACAAAAAACTGCCACACCGCTGAGTAGGTGATTTTACCCCCAACACTCCACACCAACTGACTGCTAACTCTGCTGCTTCTGTGAACCCCTGCACCACTACTTTCTGGGCAGGTAGGCTCCTGCAAAGCGGGTGCTGTACCCCAGGCACGTTTGGCTACCGACCTCCCACTGTTGCCACCCTACTGACTCATGGCCACACTAGTGACTTGCTGGCTCCGACGCTACCTCATGGGCAAGCTACCACCCTCTTCTCTCGATGATTGCAAATATGCTCGGACTGGGAGAAAATGTCTGTATTGGGTAAGTAACTGGCTGAGTGATAGAAAACAGAGGGTGGTTATTAACGGTACACACTCAGATTGGGTCACTGTCACTGGTGGGGTACCTCAGGGTCAGTATTGGGCCCTATTCTCTTCAATATATTTATTAATGATCTTAATGATAAGAACATAGTCCTACCACTTTACAAATCGCTAGTCAGACCACACATGGAGTACTGTGTACAGTTCTGGGCTCCTGTGAACAAGGCAGACATAGCAGAGCTGGAGTGGGTCCAGAGGAGGGCAACTTAAAGTAATAACTGGAATGGGGCAACTATAGTACCATGAAAGATTTTCAAAATTACGGTTATTCACTTTAGAAAAAAGACAACTGAGGGGAGATCTAATTACTATGTATAAATATATCAGGGGTCAGTGCAGAGATCTATCCCATCATCTATTTATCCCCAGGACTGTGACTGTGACAAGGGGACATCCTCTGTGTCTGGAGGAAAGACGGTTTGTACACAAACATAGAAGAGGATTCTTTACGGTAAGAGCAGTAAAACTATGGAACTCTCTGCCTGAGGAGGTGGTGATGGTGAGTACAATAAAGGAATTCAAGAGGGGCCTGGATGTATTTCTGGAGTGTAATAGTATTACAGGCTATAGCTACTAGAGAGGAGTCGTTGATCCAGGGAGTTATTCTGATTGCCTGATTGGAGTCAGGAAGGAATTTTTTATTCCCCTAAAGTGGGGAAAATTGGCTTCTACCTCACAGTTTTTTTTTTGCCTTCCTCTGGATCAACTTTCAGGATGACAGGCCGAACTGGATTAGACAAATGTCTTTTTTCGGCCTTATGTACTATGTTACTATGTCACTTATACACGCCACAAAAAGATTCAGGACATATAACTGCACTGCTGAACTGCAAATAGGCCCTTACTTTTTTCCACTTAAACACTCCAAAAAAGGCTTTAGAACATATAACTGCACCGCAGAACGGCAAATAATGTATATTTTTTTGCCACTAATACACACCAAAAAGGGCTTTAGAATATATAACTGCACCGCTGAATAGCAAATAGGCCCTTACCTTTTTCCACTTATACACGCCACAAAAGGCTTTAGAACATATAACTGCACCGCTGAACATCAAAATAGGCCCTTACTTTTTTCCACTTATACACGCCACAAAAGGCTTTTGAAGCATAACTGCACTGCAGAATGGCAAATAATATATATTTTTTGCCACTAATACACGCCAAAAAGGGCTTTAGAACATATAACTGCACCGCTGAACGACAAATAGGTCCTTACTTTTTCCACTTATACATGCCGCAAAAAGCTTTAGAACATATAACTGCATCACTGAACAGCAAATAGGCCCTTACTTTTTTCCACTTATACACGCCACAAAAGGCTTTTGAACACATAACTGCACTGCAGAATGGCAAATAATATATATTTTTTGCCACTAATACTCGCCACAAAGGGCTTTAGAACATATAACTGCACCGCTGAACGGCAAATGGGCCCTTACTTTTTTCCACTTATACATGCCGCAAAAAGCTTTAGAACATATAACTGCACCACTGAACGGCAAATATATATTTTTTGCCACTGATACACTCCAAAAAGGGCTGTAATTTTCTCACTTCTTCACGCAGCGGCAAATACTTTTTTTTTGTGCCACTAATACACGCCAAAAGGGGATTTAGAACATATAACTGCACCGCTGAACGGCAAATATATATTTTTTGCCACTAATACAAGCCAAAAAGGGCTTTAGAACATATAACTGCACTGCTGAACAGCAAATAAAATATTTTTTTGTGCCACTAGTACCCGCCAAAAAGGGCTGTAATTTTCTCACTTCACCAGACAACGGCTAATAAGACCTTTTGTTCCCACAAATACAAGCCAAAAAATGCTTTAGAACATATAACTGCACCGCACAAGGGCAAATAAGACAGTATAAGTAGAAATATTTCCTTGTAATAAACCTTGTTAATGGCTATATCAAACAGCACTTGCACCCCAATAACAAGAATGGTCTGCTGGAATTGCAGAGCTGTATAATGGCAATTTGGATCCCCAGTCAGTGCAGCAAGGTGTAATAGGATTTATCCTATTAACCAGGCTGTAAACTCCCCTACTGAACCCCGTTCTGCCTTAATACTATGGAATGATTCTACCACTGTCCCTAGTGCCTGCTGATGTCTCTCCCTGCACTAAGTACGCTGGAAAATGACTGAATCCAAGATGGCTGAGGCTATTTATAGGTCTGTGACATCACAGGGCTGGCTGGCTGGCTGCTGATTAGCTGCATGCATGGCATTGTGTGTGATCCCTATGTTTCCAGAGTTCATTGCTCCATGTCCAAACACGTGCAACAGCCATTTTAGGAAAAAATGTTATTCGTTACCATGAAGCGTGAGGAAATTCGGATTCGGTGCGAATTGAATTTTTCCTGAAATTCGGATCGAATTCTACTTCATCAACTTCGATATGCTCATCTTTAGATACCATCATAGAAACATAGAAAAATTGTCTTACCTGTAATTTTCCTTTCTTTGAGTCGGAAGGCAGCACATACATATAATGTTCTGTGCTGCCTGAGGACGATGAGAAAATATATAATTCCTGTGTTGTAAGTGTCATAGACACCTGCAAGATTTTTCTGCCACAATCAGAACAGTTGCTTTGTTTTGTCTCGCCATGATTGAGGTAAAATACAAAAATCAGATAACACATAGAACATGACAATTTCTTTCTAATAAAGTTAGAACTCACATGGATCCAGCAATCTCCCCATTCATCGCTTCAATTGTTCTGCTAGATTTATTTCAGGCTGGCAGTTTAGGGACATGTCCTTTCTTGGGGGGGGGGGGGGGGGAGAAAGGGACGTGTCCTTTCTGCTGAAGCTCTCTATCACAGCTCAGGGGTGTATCCTTTCTACTGTATCTCTCTCCCTGTAACTGCCACAGCTTCAAACAGAAGGTATGAAGATTCAGACCGATTTTGTGAGGTGAATGGAGAGATAAGGAAAAGAACAAACAGCAAGTATAGCTATACAGATACATGTTATGGAATAGCTTTGTGGCTCTACAAATTTTTATTTACATGCCATTAAAAAAGCATTACGATCCAGGTGCTGGTTTGAAAAATGTAAAATATTTTTAATGGCATAAACCCTTTAAAAATTCCACACAAAGCAAAATAAAAGCCCATAAACAACAACAAAAAAAGGTCTACAGGGGTCACCACTACTCAAACATTGATGGCATATCCCAATGTTCTAGTCCCAGAGAAGTCATTTAACATACAATATATAAAAACTAACACGTTAACATGTTCCTAAGACATCATAGACAACATATAGTTGTGTATAGGAGACATCTGTTCATTGACATAATGGTAAACACATATTACAGGTAGAAACAATTACAGAAAACTGTGACTACCGAGCATATATATATACAGTACAGACCAAAAGTTTGGACACACCTTCTCATTCAAAGAGTTTTCTTTATTTTCATGACTATGAAGGCATCAAAACTATGAATTAACACATGTGGAATTATATAGATAACAAACAAGTGTGAAACAACGGAAAATATGTCATGTTCTAGGTTCTTCAAAGTAGCCACCTTTTGCTTTGATTACTGCTTTGCACACTCTTGGCATTCTTTTGATGAGCTTCAAGAGGTAGTCCCCTGAAATGGTCTTCCAACAGTCTTGAAGGAGTTCCCAGAGATGCTTAGCACTTGTTGGCCCTTTTGCCTTCACTCTGCGGTCCAGCTCACCCCAAACCATCTCGATTGGGTTCAGGTCCGGTGACTGTGGAGGCCAGGTCATCTGGCGCAGCACCCCATCACTCTCCTTCATGGTCAAATAGCCCTTACTTTCAAAGTTTTCCCAATTTTTCGGCTGACTGACCTTCATTTCTTAAAGTAATGATGGCCACTCGTTTTTCTTTACTTGGCTGCTTTTTTCTTGCCATAATACAAATTCTAACAGTCTATTCAGTAGCACTCTCAGCTGTGTATCCACCTGACTTCTCCTCAACGCAACTGATGGTCCCAACCCCATTTATAAGGCAAGAAATCCCACTTATTAAACCTGACAGGGCACACCTGTGAAGTGAAAACCATTTCAGGGGACTACCTCTTGAAGCTCATCAAGAGAATGCCAAGAGTGTGCAAAGCAGTAATCAAAGCAAAAGGTGGCTACTTTGAAGAAACTAGAATATGACATATTTTCAGTTGTTTCACACTTGTTTATTATGTATATAATCCCACATGTGTTCATTCATAGTTTTGATGCCTTCAGTGTGAATCTACAATTTTCATAGTCATGAAAATAAACTCTTTGAATGAGAAGGTGTGTCCAAACTTTTGGTCTGTACTGTATATATATATATATATATATATATACTATATACTATGTTAAAGAAAGACGGCAGCTCTCCAGAATTGTGATGAAAAAATGAGTGGATGGTTTATTAACCCAGCTAACAGCAACGTTTCAGCTCCCTTTTCAGCTCCCTTTGTCCAGCTGAATAACATGTGCACAGTGTCATACATAAATAGTGCAAGCAATTTACACGATAAAATTCCATGATTAATTAATAAAGTGCTATATAAATATAAAAATGACCTTAAAAGATATAATTCATCTATCAAAACATAATACTATCATGATTCTTCAATCATAATAATACATATAAAGTGCATATAGTGTAAAAATAATAATAGTGTTGATACATATACATAATTATCATTAAATATATAAAATAGTGCTCAGTGAATATCAATCAAAACTTAATTAGAACCTTAAAAGCATATGGAATCGTCACAAATGGTCTTGATGGCATGTTGGAACCAGCTTGGCGTCCGGAAAAGCGGCTTTGTGGCTCTATATTCCTTTTAAGGTTCTAATTAAGTTTTGATTGATATTCACTGGGCACTATTTTATATATTTATTGATAATTACTGTATTTTTTGCCCTATAAGACGCACTTTCCCCCCCCAAAAGTGGGAAAAATAGCAGTGCGTCTTACGGGGCGAATGCTGCAACCATCGGGTGTATCGGCTGAGAGGGAGGAGGAGCTGGGGGCCAACATCTGTTTCTGTAATGGCAGCGGGGCCCTGTGCAGTCACTGTATTCTACTACACCAGGCCCCGCTCACTGTAGTATAATCATATCTAACTTGTGGGTATTGTTAAAGTATTCAAATCATCTGAAATCCAGCGCTTGTACTACTTACTACTAACTTCTTGGCAGTCAGGAGGCCGGGCGGGCGCTCAATCGCAGTGTAGCTCACTACATCACGCGCCTGCTCCGCCCATTTTTTGAATGAAGGCGGCGCAGGTGTATGATGTAGTGAGCGCCCGCCCGGCCTCCTGCCTGCTACGAAGTTAGAAGTAAGTAGTACAAGCGCTGGATTTAAGATGATTTGAATACTTTAACAATACCCACAAGTTAGATATGATTATACTACAGTGAGCGGGCCCGGTGTAGTAGAATACAGTGACTGCACTGGGCCCCGCTGCCATTATAAAACCAGATGCCGGCCCCCATTCACTACACAGGGACACTGTTATGGGGGATATGTGGATGACACATTAGATAAGATGCTATATATGTGTCATCCACAGATGCCCCCAAACCAGTGCAATCCACAGATGCCCCCACAATGATCCCCCATAACAGTGCCATCCACATATGCCCCCATAACGGTGCCATCCACATATGCCCCCATAACAGTGCCATCCACATATGCCCCCATAACAGTGCCATCCACAGATGCCCCCATAACAGTGCCATCCACAGATGCCCCCATAACAGTGCTATCCACAGATGCCCCCATAACAGTGCCATACACAGATCCACCATAATAGTGTCATCCAAAGACTACCATTAGTTCAAAACCCACCAAAAGCACACCTTTTGGTTAAAAAAATGTATTTTCTTATTTTCCTCCTCAAAAACCTAGGTGCGTCTTATGGGCTGGTGCGTCTTATAGGGCGAAAAATACGGGTATGTATATGTATCAACACTATCATTATTTTTTACACTATATGCACTTTATATGTATTATTATGATTGAAGAATCATGATAGTATTATGTTTTGATAGATGAATTATATCTTTTAGGGTCCATTCACACGTCCGTTGTTTCTTTCCTGATCTGTTCCGTTTTTTGCGGAACAGATCTGGACCAGATCTGGACCCATTCATTTTCAATGGGTCCTGAAAAAAAATCAGACATTGAGCTGTCCGATTTTTTTCAGGACCCATTGAAAATGAATGGGTCCAGATCTGGTCCAGATCTGTTCCGCAAAAAACGGAACAGATCAGGAAAGAAACAACGGACGTGTGAATAAGGCCTTAAGGTCATTTTTATATTTATATAGCACTTTATTAATTAATCATGGAATTTTATTGTGTAAATTGCTTACACTATTTATGTATGACACTGTGCACATGTTATTCAGCTGGACAAAGGCTCTATTGAGAGAGCTGAAACATTGCTTTTAGATGGGTTAATAAACCATCCACTCATTTTTTCATCACAATTCTGGAGTGCTGCCGTCTTTCTTTAACATATTTATATGGGACCTTGGTCACAGGTCCTTGAAAGGATTTGTACCCGTTTTTAATCTGTGCTGCTTTTTTTATTTTATTTTCTATTTATTGGACCATAAAAAGCTTAGCACCTGAAACATGGCTCATACAAATGGACGTGTTAACCCGGATGTGTTTTCCTACACGTTAGAGGATGAGGAGCGAATACTGCAAAATGCGAGAGATGTGACTTGTTTATCCACATTTTCTATTACTGATATTAAAAGGATATTTGAAAATGAATCTAAACTTTTAATCAGTTTGGAATTACATCTTGCCACTTTGAGCGAATACCATCTCTCACACAGGATACGGAGAGGGATGCGCTCTCATTTAAGCCCGGATCTATTCCTCAATAATACTGACTTTTGTGCAAGATTCATCCAAATATCGAATGAATATGCCTTTGATATTATTCTGCTGAATGTGGAATTTTTACAAAAAGAAAAGGCATTAGTACAGGCCAACATTGGCGACATCACAGAAAAGTTGAAAAATTTGCTATCTGTTAAGGACTTTGAGACCTATACACTTGTTTGTCCCATCTAGATAAATTTAAAAGTGATCTACAGAGCAAGAAACTACGTAAATGGATGAGAGACATGGATTATTATACTACTGGCTATGTATACAACTGACCTGAGGAGAAACCGGTAGACAGGGGGAGACAAACATGGATCTTCAACTCCTTCTACACCAAAGAAATCCCAAGGCCGCTTCCAAAGAGAGACTGCTACAGTTTCCAGAGAGGACTCAAACCCCACTATGGTATCAGCAGCTTTTTTAGGGAGAGACCCCGACTTGGCAGAACTCGTCGAGGGGGCAAACGACAGCACAAATGGAGGAAAAGGGAAAAACATGAAGCCCCAAAGTGGCAGGACTTTGAGACGCAAGACATAGTGGTAAATATTTCCTCTGTTGACCTTAATGCTGCTCAGATGTCTGTGTTGAATAAGGGTCTGTCCTACTGTCCCGTAACCGCAACTAGGTGGTTTGATCTGGAAATGGACCTTCAGCGATTCCTACGTTCAATTAAATTGAAAATTTGGTTTGCGGAACAGCAGGAAAGACCACAATCTGAGATTGTCCAAACTAGTGAATTAAGTTTGAAAGATACAGGTTTATTCTTAAAAAGTGAGTTTTCCCCAGTTATAAATCATCCTGCTATTGAGGCTTTCAGCATCGCGGTCAAACGCGATATCGAAAAACTCAAACAGGAGACATTGAACCAACCACTCGAATTTGCAAACATGACATCAGTAGAAACTGAAGCACTTAAGGATCTGGCTTCGGACCACAGCCTCACCATCAAGTAAGCTGACAAAGGTGGTGGGGTTGTGGTCATGGACACCAGATCCTACGTGGAAGAGATCAGACTCCAGCTAGCAGACACCAAAGTGTATGAAAGAATTTATAATGATCCAAAATTCATGTTACTTAGAGAGCTAAAAGATACAGTCAGGTCCATAAATATTGGGACATCAACAGAATTCTAACATTTTTGGCCCTATACACCACCACAATGGATTTGAAATGAAACTAACAAGATGTGCTTTAACTGCAGACTGTCAGCTTTAATTTGAGGGTATTTACATCCAAATCAGGTGAACGGTGTAAGAATTACAACAGTTTGCATATGTGCCTCCTACTTGTTAAGGAACCAAAAGTAATGGGACAGAATAATAATCATAAATCAAACTTTCACTTTTTAATACTTGGTTGCAAATCCTTTGTAGTCAATTACAGCCTGAAGTCTGGAACGCATAGACATCACCAGACGCTGGGTTTCATCCCTGGTAATGCTCTGCCAGGCCTCTACTGCAACTGTCTTTAGTTCCTGCTTGTTCTTGGGGCATTTTCCCTTCAGTTTTGTCTTCAGCAAGTGAAATGCATGCTCAATCGGATTCAGGTCAGGTGATTGACTTGGCCTTTGCATAACATTCCACTTCTTTCCCTTAAAAAACTCTTTGGTTGCTTTTGCAGTATGCTTTGGGTCATTGTCCATCTGCACTGTGAAGCGCCGTCCAATGAGCTCTGAAGTATTTAGCTGAATATGAGCAGATAATATTGCCCGAAATACTTCATAATTCATCCTGCTGCTTTTGTCAGCAGTCACATCCTCAATAAATACAAGAGAACCAGTTCCATTGGCAGCCATACATGCCCACGCCATGACACTACCACCACCATGCTTCACTGATGAGGTGGTATGCTTAGGATCATGAGCAGTTCCTTTCCTTCTCCATACTCTTCTCATCCCATCACTCTGGTACAAGTTGATCTTGGTCTCATCTGTCCATAGTATGTTGTTCCAGAACTGTGAAGGCTTGTTTAGATGTCGTTTGGCAAACTCTAATCTGGCCTTCCTGTTTTTGAGGCTCACCAATGGTTTACATCTTGTGGTGAACCCTCTGTATTCACTCTGGTGAAGTCTTCTCTTGATTGTTGACTTTGACACACATACACCTACCTCCTGGAGAGTGTTCTTGATCTGGCCAACTGTTGTGAAGGGTGTTTTTTTCACCAGGGAAAGAATTCTTCGGTTATCCACCACAGTTGTTTTCCGTGGTCTTTTGGTGTTGCTGAGCTCACCGGTGCATTCCTTCTTTTTTAAGAATGTTCCAAACAGTTGTTTTGGCAACGCCTAATGTTTTTGCTATCTCTCTGATGTTTTTTTTTTTTTTTTCAGCCTAATGATGGCTTGCTTCACTGATAGTGACAGCTCTTTGGATCTCATTGTGGTGGTGGTGTATAGAGCCAAAAATGTTACAATTGTGTCGATGTGCCAATATTTATGGACCTGACTGTATATTGAACAAAGCTAGAGATGGGGGTATTATCGATGACAAATGATTTGCTTTTCTATCTTGTGATAAACCAGTTACACCTATATTATACACCCTGCCAAAAAGCCATCACCCTAGACCCATGATCAGATCTTTACCTTTTAGCCAGATGTTGCGGGTTAAAAGGATTGTTCAGGACACAGCTCTGGTATAAACCAGATTACATGAAATGGGGTCCAAATTTCAGACAAGAGGATATCCCAAAAAACTTATCCTAGAAAATCTAGAAAAAAACTAAATCTTTGAGCAAAGAAGAAATCATGAATGGGTCAGGTGGCTCTAAACAACCGAAAGTGAGAATTCCCTTTGTGTCAGACTACAATACAAATAGTGGCAATATTTCTGCCATTTTGAAAAAGCACTGAAGAATACTTACCAGAAATTTTGAGAATGTTGAAGAGTTTAAAGCTCCACCTCTGTGTTCATATCGCAGAAATCGTAATTTGGGCGACAGACTTGTGAAATCCGACATAGGATCTTCCAAAGTAACCTGTGACACATATTTCGGATCTACCCCACGAGGTTGCTATCCGTGCAATAATTGTGTCAATTGTACCCTCATGTTACGAGGTGACTCATTTGTTCACCCCGTTTCGGGTAAGACGATAAAAATCTAACAATACCTAACATATGATTAGGCCTATGTGATTTATCTATTGATTTGCCCCTGCCTTCTACATTATGTGGGTGAAACCACTTGGGATTTAAAAACCCGGTTAAATCAACACAGATACTCCATCAGGAAGCAAAAATTAGATCTACCAGTATCAAAACATTTCACTGAGGCCAAACATTCCGAACGAGATCTACGGTTTAGAATTTTAGAACAAATACCCAGTTTGAGACGCGGGGGTGACAGGACCGCATTACTGAAGAGAAGAGAGCTTTATTGGAATTATACATTAGAAATAGTGATGGACGAACATCTGCCGGGACGGTTCGCGAACGCGAACGCGATCGCGCGAACACAATCAAATGTTTGCGAACCGCAAGTTCGCGGCGGGTCCCATTCATTTTAATGGCAGGCGAACCTGAAAAACCTTCAGCTCATATTTGCAGCCAAGAAATAATTACTAGAAGTACACAAATAGTCCCACAACATGGACAGTGACATACCAGATGTATTATTCGAATTTGCGATCTCCATTTATTTTTTTTTTTCAATGCGAAATATCGGCAATATTTTTTTCGCGTACGCGCAAATGCACTATACAGTACCCAAATGCACTATAAAGAAAGTATATTGGTATATAACACCCCGCTTCAATCAATTTTTTGGGGGGACAACTGGTATATCACACCAGTAGAAATTGTTTGTTCCAATAACGCTTGCCCCTCTATATACCTGCAGTGTCGCAGCAGAACCGCACACAACTGTCGCACAATACAAATGCACTATGATATACTTTCTAACATAGAAAGTATATTATAACATTGTACAAGGAAGGCAATCCATTAGAATATACATAAAGATAAAATGTAACCTTTAATAATTTTACTATGAGGGTTCATTCACACGTCCGTAAGAGTTTTGCGGATCTGCAAAACACGGACACCGGCAATGTGCATTCCGCACATCGCTGGCACTATAATAGAAAATGCCTAATCTTGTCTGCAATTGCGGACAAGAATAGGACATGTTCTATTTTTTTGCGGAAACGGAAGCACAGATGCGGAAGTGCGGATCCGCAAATGCGGATGCGGACAGCACATTCCGGCCCCATTCAACATGAATGGGTCTGCACTCGTTCCGCAAAATTGCGGAACGGATGCGGACCCATTTTGCGGACGTGTGAATGGAAAAGATATCCCTCAAAATGAAAATAAATTAAATTATGAAAGTTAAAGGGGTTCTGCACTTTGTTTTAACTGATGATCTATCCTCTGGATAGATCATCAGCATCTGATCAGCGGGGGTCCGACACCCAGGACCCCCGCGATTAGCTGTTTGAGAAGGCAGCGGCGCTCCAGCAGCGGCGCGGCCTTCTCACTGTTTACCGCTAGCCCAGTGATGTCACGACTAGTATCAACTAGTGTGGGCGGGGCTAAGCTCCATTCAAGGGAACAGAGCTTAGCCCCACCCACTCTAGTTGATACTAGTCGTGACGTCTCTGGGCCAGCGGTAAACAGCGAGAAGGCCGCGGCGCTGCTGAAGCGCCGCTGCCTTCTCAAACAGCTGATCGGCGGGGGTCCCGGGTGTCGGACCCCTGACGATCAGATGCTGATGATCATCAGTTAAAACAAAGTGCAGAACCCCTTTAAGCAAAAAGCATAGATGTGGTAGGCAATAACAAGTGCTCGGCGGCACTAAATCAGGTGCTTGGCGGCACCAAATCAGAAACCATATGTCCTACCACAATCCGGGGGGTTCCAGTGCACATCCATGAATCCCGGAGGGAAAGCAAAAACCATCTATCCCTGGGCTAGATGATGATGTGGTATTGAAGGACAGGGTGGGCAAAGAACTGTCCCTGATATTGCCCTACAGGGGGGTGCTATTCTGGCCCTGATAGCCTAACCACAGACCACCTGCCCTGATAAGAGCGACCCCGTCCGGAACCTTACCCTATTTAAAAATGGCCCTAGTAGGCCCCTAGGCCCCTGACTTCCAGGTGATCACTATATAGCTCTATGTGTTTTTGACTCATTCTAAAAGTATAAGTACACTATATCGCACCCCTCTGTGTATCACACCTATCGATAGCACACCTATACTAGTGCTTAAAATGACTTTTGTGGCCCTATTAGCTAGCGTTTGGTGTCCCTAACAGCCTGTCCCTGCTCCACACAGCAACCTCTCCCTACACTGGCAAAACACTGAATGTAAAATGGCGGCCAGATCAGGTTTATTTATAAGGTAGGCGGTATGTCCATGTGCTGAAATGTCTCAATTGGCTGTCCTGTACCACCTGATGGATGTGTCATGGCTCAAAGTTCTTCATAATGTAAAATAATATGGCGGGCGCGAATTTTTCCATATGTTCGCATGTTCGGCGAATCGCGAACACGCAAAGTTCACCGCGAAACGACCGCAAGGCCATCTCTAATTAGAAACACTGAAACCTAAGGGCCTAAACGTGGAATTTAAGGTCATTTAGATAATCTCCACCACTGATGTATGTGTTTTATTCTGTAACTCTAATATGTGGGAAACAACATGTGCCATCTTTATAATTCTTTTTTTTCCCCTGTCTTTTACAGGACAGGATTGAATGGTTGTACACCTGGAACAGTCACGCTCGGGGTTAAATAGAGGGACCATGCAGGCGATCTATGAATATACTATATAAAAAATGTTTTTTTTTATCAAATGGTTGGGAAGCCACATGAATTGGGACCGCTTTGATTGTTCGTACGCCATTGTCTTTTGACTCCGTCGCTCCTCTGCCCCCCTCGTTTTTCTGGGACATGGGAGAGACGGACTCGTGACACTGTCGTCCATCAAATAAGTTATTACTAAGTAGTTTTTTATTGTGCTCCGAATATGAGATTTGACCTATGCTCCACCTTGAATTGGGCGGGTACTCGGGATCACACAAAGGTGACACCTTAGTTCCTAGCCCTAATTGGTTCCAGGGACACCTTCAAGTAGCTTCTTGGGTGTTCCCTGTATACCCCTAGGATGCTAGCATAGGTATAGTTATGCTGGAAGGGCTATAAAGGGTATGCACTGTCGGCCACAGCTCTAATACGTGGAGACACAGGGACCGGTGATCACTCACGGGTTCACTGTGGTCCCGCCAGCTGAACTTAGTGTGAAGTGCGGGGCTACGAGCTATTAAGTTCATTTTAGTTCATTTGTATATTCCTACAATGCTCACACGGAGGACAAGGTGCGTGCTGGCCAGTATGGGCATGAGCATGATCCTTGAACACAGTCGAGCGAGCGGCCATCTTTAATGTGGTTCCTATTCCTTCGGACATAATCTCGTGTCTCGCAAGAGCACGAGCAGTGGCGCATGCGCAAGCCGCTTTTCCGGACGCCAAGCTGGTTCCAACATGCCATCAAGACCATGCGTGACGATTCCATATGCTTTTAAGGTTCTAATTAAGTTTTGATTGATATTCACTGAGCACTATTTTATATATTTATTGATAATTATGTATATGTATCAACACTATTATTATTTTTACACTATATGCACTTTATATGTATTATTATGATTGAAGAATCATGATAGTATTATGTTTTGATAGATGAATTATATCTTTTAAGGTCATTTTTATATTTATATAGCACTTTATTAATTAATCATGGAATTTTATTGTGTAAATTGCTTGCACTATTTATGTATGACACTGTGCACATGTTATTCAGCTGGATAAAGGTTCCATTGAGGGAGCTGAAACGTTGCTGTTAGATGGGTTAATAAACCATCCACTCATTTTTTCATCACAATTCTGGAGTGCTGCCGTCTTTCTTTAACATATTTATATGGGACCTTGGTCACCTTGAAAGGATTTGCACCCGTTTTTAATGTGTTCTGCTTTTTTTCTTTTCTTTTCTATACTATATATATAATATATAAAGCTGAGTGTATGTGTGTATGTCCACTAAAGGAGTCCGCACTGTCGCACTTACAATCACGAAATTTGGCATACAGGTACATCAGGTGTCCGGAAAGGTTTTAGACCGGGTCTCAGCTCTCTAGCACATACCGTTCCTGAGATATTACAAAAAAATGTATTAGCCAATAGAAGCCTGGTCACATGACCATTATCAGCCAATAGTAGCTCGCAGGCCCTTAGTCTCCACATACACACAGTTGTACACCAGGTTTCCATAACAACCCAGCCATTTTTCTTCACTGCTGTAGGTCAGCTTTAAAGGGGCAGGGCGCTGTGGATGACATTGTTAAGGGAGCAGAGTGCTGTGGAGGTCACAGTTCAGGGGGCAAAAGACTGATTTAAAAACCCTGCCCCCAGGTCTCACTGAGCCACGCCCCCAATCATGTTAGATCACGCCCCCTCCAATTCAGCAGCCAACACGGATTGAAAAAATAAAGGTAAAAATCAACTTCTGTCATCTGCAGGGGAGGGAGGGACAGTGACTTTCTCCCTGCAGCTCATGCTTAGACAGCACAGTGCTGCTGTCTGAGAGTGAGCTGTTTAAAAGGACATATCTGTGTCCGTCCAGGCCCTGCGCCGGACAGAGGAAAGGGAGTCTGGCCACTCTAGGGGAAGGCTGCTGTGGAGGTCACAGTTAAAGGGACGATCTGCTATGGAGGTCAGTGTTAAGGGGCAGATTGCTGTAGAGGCCACTGTTAAAGGGACGGGGTGTTGTGGAAATCACTGTTAAAGGGATTCTGTCACCAAGTTTTGGGCTATAGAGCTGCGGACATGCACGGCTAGATCGCCGCTAGCATGTCTGCAATATACCTGTCCTATAGGGCTGTGTGCTTTTATTTTCTTTAAAAAAGGATTTTAGAGATATGTAAATTAGTCTTGTATGTGTCCAAGGGGCTGTACGAACCTTCCTGGAGCCCAGCCACGCCCGCCTGTGAAGGAGCCCAGCACCGCCTATGTCCTCCGAATCTCCTCCTTTCATCAACGATAGATTGCCGTAATCTCGCGATGCGCGAGCTCGTGCATGTGCAGTGCCGGTATAGTGTTCCTTCCCTGTGCTGGCATCTGCCTCAGGGAATTAACTGCACATGCGCGAGCTCGCGCATCGCGAGATTACGGCAATCTATCGTTGATGAAAAGAGGAGATTCGGAGGACATAGGCGTGGCTGGGCTCCTTCACAGACGGGCGTGGCTGGGCTCCAGGAAGGTTCGTACAGCCCCTTGGACACATACAAGACTAATTTACATATCTCTAAAATCCTTTTTTAAAGAAAATAAAAGCACACAGCCCTATAGGACTGGTATATTGCGGACATGCTAGCGGCGATCTAGCCGTGCATGTCCGCAGCTCTATAGCCCAAAACTTGGTGACAGAATCCCTTTAACCACCTGCCATCTGGGCCATTTGCCCCCTTCCTGACCAGGCCAAATTTAGCAAAACTGACATATCTCACTTTATGTGGTAATAACTTTGGAACGCCTTTATTTATCCAAGTCATTCAGAGATTGTTTTCTCGTGACACATTGTACTTCATGATAGTCATAAATTTGAGTCAAAATATTTCACCTTTATTTATGAAAAAATCCCAAATTTACCCAAAAATTTGAAAAATTCGCAATTTTCTAAATTTCAATTTCTCTGCTTTTAAAGCAGAAAGTGATACCTCATAAAATATTTATTACTTAACATTCCCCATATGTCTACTTTATGTTGGCATCATTTTGGAAATGTCATTCTATTTTTTTAGGACGTTAGAAGGCTTAGAAGTTTAGAAGCAATTCTTCAAATTTTTAAGAAAATTGCCAAAACCCACTTTTTAAGGACCAGTTCAGGTCTGAAGTAACTTTGTGGGGCCTAGATAGTGGATACCCCCATAAATGACCCCATTGTAGAAACTACACCCCTCAAGGTATTCAAAACCGATTTTACAAACTTTGTTAACCCTTTAGGCGTTCCACAAGAATTAAAGGAAAATGGAGATCAAATTTTTAAATTTCACTTTTTTGGCAGATTTTCCATTTTAATCAATATTTTTCTTTAACACATCGATGGTTAACAGCCAAACAAAACTCAATATTTATTACCCAGATTCTGCGGTTTACAGAAACACCCCACATGTGGTGATAAACTGCTGTATGGGCACACGGCAGGCGCAGAAGAAAAGGAACTCCACATGGTTTTTAGATGCCATGTCCCATTTAAAGCCCCCTGATGCACCCTTACAGTAGAAACTCCCAAGAAGTGACCCCATTTTGGAAACTAGGGGATAAGGTGCCAGTTTTATTAGTACTATTTTTGGGTACATATGATTTTTTGATCATTCATTATAACACTTTATGGGGCAAGGTGACCAAAAAATTGGTTGTTTTAGCACAGTTTCTATTTATTTATTTTTACAGCGTTCACCTGAGGGGTTCAGTCAAGTGACATTTTTATAGAGCAGATTGTTACGGACGTGGCGATACCTAATATGTATACTTTTCTCATTTATTAAAGTTTTACACAATAATAGCATTTTTGAAACATAAAAATTATGTTTTAATGTGTCCATGTTCTGAGAGCTATAGATTTTTTATTTTTTGAGAGATTTTCTTATGTAGGGGCTCATTTTTTGCGGGATGAGGTGACGGTTTTATTGGTACTATTTTGTGGGACATACGCGTTTTTGATCACTTGGTGTTGCACCTTTTGTGATGCAAGGTGACAAAAATTGCTTGTATTGACACAGTTTTTTTTTAGTTTTTTTTACGATGTTCATCCGAGGGGTTAGGTCATGTGATATTTTTATAGAGCTGGTTTTTACGGACGCTGCAATACCTAATATGTATACTTTTTTTTATTTGTTTCACTTTAACACAATAATAGCATTTTTGAAACCAAAAAAATGATGTTTTAGTGTCTCCATGTTCTAAGAGCTATATTTTTTTTATTTTTTTAGAGATTTTCTTATGTAGGGGCTCATTTTTTGCGAGATGAGGTGACGGTTTTATTGGTACCATTTTGTGGGACATACGCGTTTTTGATCACTTGGTGTTGCACCTTTTGTGATGCAAGGTGACAAAAATTGCTTGTTTTGACACTTTTTTTTTTTTTTTTACGGTGTTCACCCGAGGGGTTAGGTCATGTGATATTTTTATAGAGCTGGTTTTTACGGACGCGGCAATACCAAATATGTCTATTTTATTTTATTTTTTCTATTTTTAACATTTTTTTTTCATTCCTAACTTGGGAACTTTTTTTTTTTACATGTGAAACTTTTTTTTATTTTTTTATTTTAAACCTTTTATTTTTATTTTCTTTATTTTACACTTTTCGTCCCCCATAAGGTCATACAAGACCTCTGGGGGACATTTACTTCACTTTATTTTTTTTTTCACTGTTGATTTCTCCTGTAACTGGGGCTGACATAGTAGCCCCAGTTACAGAAGAAATGCACCCCTAGAGAGGCTGTACAGCAGCAATCCAGCGCTGTACAGCCTCAGAGCAAGGCTGATCGAGGTCTCTGAGAGACCTCACACAGCCCCTGCACTCTCCGGTCCCGGCGGTCACATGACCGCCGGGCCGGAACAGGAAGTGCACAGTCTGCAGCGATCCTGAAGGCAGGGACACCTGGGAACTGTCCCTGCCTCCTCTCTGGGTTGCCCTGCTGTCACTGACAGCGGGCAACCTGATCAGCAGCTGCACGATTAGCGTGCAGCTGCTATTTCTGAAAGGACGTTTTAAAACGTGCTTTCAGAAATAGAGGTCCACCCATAGGACGTTTATATCCTATGGGCGGACGGAAAGTGGTTAAGGAGATGGGGTACTGTGGAGGTCACTAATAAAGCAGCGGCCGCTGTGGAAGTCACTGTTAAAGGGGGCAGGGAACGGTGGAGGTCATAGTTAAGGGGATGGTCCGCTATGGAGGTCAGTGTTAAGGGGCGGGGTGCTGTGGAGGTCACTGTTAAGGGGTCAGGTTGTGTGGAGGTCACATTTTAAGGGAACGGAGCTCTGTGGAGGTCACTGTTAAGGGGGCGAGTTATTGTGGAAATCACTGTTAACAAGACGGGGTACTGTGGAGGTCACTAACAAAGGGGCGGCCGCTGTGGAGGTCACTGTTAAAGGGGAGGGCACTGTGGATGTTACTGTTAAGAGGGCAGGGGACTGTGGAGGCCACTGTTAAAGGGGCGGGTACTGTAGATGTCACTGTTATGGTGGACACTGTCGATATCTTTTATCGACACACAGAAACATTAAATGAAATACATGAAATATACACGTGCGAAGCCTGGTCCTTCTGCTAGCAAATATAGAAATTCAACATGAGAGGATCCAGATGTTCTTACAGATATTGAAGACATTTCACGATGGAGATGACCACTGTATGTGAAGCAGTACATTTTGATTCTGTCAAACCATCTGGCTTCCTGCGTGTACTTTGTGACGTGTCATATTGTTATCACGAAAGACGACTATTTCTCCAAGAATGTAGCATTGGTTGAAGAGCATCATTGAGGACTGTAGATTATCTCTTCCAAGAAAATTAAGCAAATCCAAAAAAAGGACAAAGCCCATCATGCCTCTCCAAAAATAAAAAATTATTGAAATAAAACTTCTGGATCTAAATCTAGATCCAAACAGGGTTTTCATTATTATTTTTTTTCTGGTTGACAGTGCACATACCATCACACCACAAAAAATAACTCATCAACCCAAATAAATGTGGTAACTCGGAACTGAAGCCAAGTTCGGAAGTTTTAAAGTGGTTTTCCACTTTAAAGATCAAATACCGAAGTCAGGGGCGTACTGGGAACTTGGTGGCCCTGAAAAAAAAAAACTAAAAGTGGCCCCATTTTGTAGGCAGGCTTAAATTAACAGAAGGCAGGACAACACAAGTAGGCAGGGTCAACAATACCATAGTGCAAAATACCATCCCATAAGAACCAAATAACAGTGTAGCACAATATACTGCCCCAAAAGCTGGCCTTCTGTGGTGGCCATCAATAGCTACTATCTTCTTCCTCCTCCAGTTGTCTATGGAGCAGGGGCTTAGGAGGTGAGGTGTGGGTCACAGCAGTTAAATTCAGGAGGGCATGTGCTGTTGCTGGCTCGGTACATGAGGCCATGAGGCCATAGATCTCCGTACAGCATTAATCCAAAGTTTTGAACAAAGCGACTTCGGACCTAAGATCTGAAGAGTACTTTGCTCTTCACTAGTTATCATTATCACATCAACGTGGGTCCAAGTCCCGGCACCTCCCCCAATCAGCTGTTTCAGGGAGCCGCTGTGCTAACCAGAGCAATGTAAGGACAGTATCATACATCATATAGTGGCTGTGTCCTTTCACGTGAATGTGGCTGAAGAGCAACTAGGCCATGTCACTGATGAGATGAACAGTGATGTCACTGACCTAGGAAGAGGCTGTGGCGCTCAAGGCCTCTTCTAACAGCTGATCAGCGGGGGTCCTGGTTGTCGCTCTTTCGCAGATCTTATCCTGATGACCTCTCCTGAGGATGTCATAAATATCTTTTCCTAGATAACCCCTTTAAATATTGTAACAATGCAATTAAAAATAATCCATATATTCAATGCATGTAGAGTTCTGATGTATCTTTTGTGCTTGTACTTAGTTCACTACTCACATATGCATGCTTCTTGTTTCCTGATGTCATACCTTCTCTAACCTATTTTAAAGATGACAAGATCCATTTTTCATTAGAGGACCCCTTAAAGGGGTATGTCATGAAACATATTCTACATTTTTCAAACCAGCCCCTGGATCTGAATACTTTTGTAATTGCATTTAATTAAAAATGTAGTATAGCCAGTGAGCTATTCAACAAAATGTATCTGTACGGCGCCACTTGCTGTTTGTTCTTTACCTTGTCTCAGTGAGCTGGTCAAACGTGCTCAGTTTAAATCTTCAACTGCCAGCACCAGGACACGCCCCCTGAGCTATCAGGCTGAATATAATCTAGCAGAGCAATTGGAGCAGTGAATGGGGAGATCTCGACCAATGGGCAGGACAGGGCTGGTTCTAGCTGTTAGAAAGGTATTGTCATGTACTATATGTTGCCAGATTTTAATTTTTACATCAATCGTCTCATAACTCCTTTAACTAATAAAGTGCTGACTGCAGAAAGTTGGACACATTGAAAGGAATGAAAGGTAAACAGGTTAATTTATTATTTTATATTATCTTTCTTAATTTGTGGTTGATACATTGCACACTTTTGAGCTTAGACACATTAATGCCTCATAGATGGTTTGGGATCACATGTGTTTTATTCTTATTAGTACAAAACACTCCAATATTTCACGCTGCACAACACAGAGACATAGGACAGAGAGGTGGAAGCTTGAACCCAGCAGCATGCACAGCCAGAGCACTACCTTCAAGGCCAGAGTCAATACAACACTTGGTGCATACCCCTTCACTATCTCACTCATTAGGAGTGGGACTGGGTGCTCAAGCTCCACTGTGTGCATTACACGCAACCATTTATTCCCAAACACCATATATACAGCAAATATACAACAAACGTAATTTATGTAATTCATGTAGCGTATTTGGACTTTCGATACCAAGGCTCAGGTTTACAAATGGATCTGTGCCAAAATTTTGGCTAAAAAAGTGGCATAAATTAGCACAAGGTTTCAACTCTTTCTTTCCAACATGCTCCACAAGGATTATCAGAAAGTCATGGGGCTTCAATGGAAAGGGGTGGGGACAAAGATGCAACATTTTGTGCCAAGATTTTGGCAAAATTCTGGCATAAAAATATGTCTCAAAGTAAGCCTTAGGCCACCAATAGTTGGGATAGTCAGAGAAAATTGTCTATCCCTGCACCAGATTTTTCATTCAGCCTGAGCCACTGTGATAAACCTGGTTCAGGTCTAGATCTAGGCACCTTGTCTAAGCTGACACCATCTTTATGATTAGTAAATCTTGCCTAAGTATGACCACACTGTCAGGTTTTTGCATGCATTTTTGGTAGTCAAAACCAGGAGTGAATTTAAAAAAGGAGAAGTTGTATCTATTATTTATACTTTATCTTATTTTATAATCCACTCCTGCCTTCCAAAGCTTCATCAGGAAACCCAACCTTTCTATTGTGTTGAAGAAGTGCACACAGATTGAGTTTAATGAGAAATCACACTTCAAAACGAGCTACTGTATGTTGCTTTAGTACCCCTGCAATAACTTGTCTTTGGCACATTGATGGTCACATGTTGAATACTTTGGCTCATGTAACAAGCCAAGAAGAAGATGAAGTTAGTGTTTCTCCTTACAAATATACAACCTTGAAGTCGTATTGTGGACAAACTAATAACTTTTGGATTGTAAGGATTTAGATATTTGTACAGAATGAATTCCCTCAAGAGCTATGACAATATCTACCAGTCAACTTGAAACGTGGAAAAATGTATTGGTCTTTAAGGTTTTAAGCGAAATATACTACATCAGCTCATAACTGCTACATTGTGTCACATAAAGGGTCTATCAGTCATATGTTTATGATTATGGTTTCTGCATATTGATAAATGATGGCACACAATTAAATACACACACTATTCACCTTAGGCTACTTTCACACTGCTGTCTTGGCTTTCCATTTGGGAGATCCGTTCAGGGCTCTCACAAGTGGTCCAAAACAGATCAGTTTTGCCCTAATGCATTCTGAATGGATAAGGATCCGCTCAGAATGCATCAGTTTGCATCAGTTCAGTCTCCATTGCGCTTTGGAGGCGAACACCAAAACGCTGCTTGCAGCGTTTTGGTGTCCGTCTGATGAAACTGAGCCAAACAGATCCGTCCTGGCACACAATGTAAATAAATGGGGACGGATCCGTTTTCACTGACACAATCTGGCACAATAGAAAACGGATCTGTCCTCCATTGACTTTCAATAGTGTTCAAAACGGATCCGTCTTGGCTATGTTAAAGATAATACAAACGGATCCGTTCTGAACGGATGCAGACGGTTGTATTATCTGAACGCATCTGTCTGTGCAGATCCATGACGGATCCCCACCAAACACAAGTATAAAAGTAGCCTTATTCATATGTGATATTTGCCCCGGGTTTAGTCCCCCATGCTCCCATATCCTGCAAAGACAACAAAAGATGGGACACTCTTTATGATCTCCAACATGAAAAGCTGATAACCAGCAAATATAAATAGGTTCTGCAGACAAAAAAAAAAAAAAAAGCCCTGATCTCTGGCCACCTGTGGTAGAATTTTCTGTGGTCACTCAGATGAAGGGAAATAATTTTTTTAACCTCTCCTTTGCTAGATTATTTACCAGTGTCACTGGGCATAATAGCCATTTCTAGCAGAAAAGGGTTTAACATATATCCATACTGTATGTCCTGCAGTTCCCCACTGAGGAAAGTAATATGGAGCAACACTGTAAGTCTTGCAAGTGAAGGGTTACTGTAGCAATGCTCTGCAAGTTTCTGGCAAGGAAAGGGTTCATGAATATATTGTCTGAAGCACTTCCTATTCCTCAGTCAGGATAGATAATAAATCCAGAGAAGGTACTGTATTTGTTTGTGTTTCCACCATGAACTTTCCCACCATCCAACTTTACGTAGACTTCATCCCCCACATCTAAATGAAGTATGACGCTGTTGCTGGCATAGTCATAGTTCTGATCTGCATCCTGAGCGATGGCACTGGCTCGAACCTACAGGAGATGAATGAAAAGAAGAACAATCATAATCCGAAATAGAAACCATATTAGACTCTGCAAGATATTAGGAATGTATGCAATAAAACCTGAACATATGGCAGCGCGTCTGGTTCTAGGTGGTAGCATATACACTACTCACAAAAAGTTAAGGATATTTGGCTTGTGAGTGAAATTTCAGGATGAACCTAAAATGCACTCCTAACCTTTACAGGTGAACTCAAAGTCACCTTCTCTAAACTTGCACATGTCCAACTGTTCAATGTTTCAGTACTTTTTGCACAACTTGCTGTTCTCTAACAAGGAGCTTAACAGCAAAATTCCCAACAGGTGTTTGATCCATGAATCACCCAATACATTTTATGTTTCAATTAAAATTGGTATTTAAATGGCCCTCCTCATCATGCTGTTCACATTTTGATATCATGAGACCAAGATGACACTTAAGTACCTCGCCATTGCTAGGCTTCAAGCAGGATGTTTTCAGATAGAAGTGACCACTGACCTTAGAGTGTCACAGATTGTCATCAGCAGGTTTCAACAGAGATACAGAGAGACTGGAAGAGTCACAGAAAGGCATAGAAGTGGATGTCCTTTGGCCACATCCCAATCTGCTTGATTGTGAGCAATGCTCTGCGCAACCAGATGATGAATGCCACACAACTCCAGGCATTCGATACCGTTTACATCAGCGTGGTCTGCATGCTAGATGACCTGAAAAGGTACCTAACCACACCACCAGGCACAGGCGTCATCGTCTTGCATGGGTCAGAAGGCATCGGCGCTGGTCGAGGGACCAGTTGGCCTCAGTGCTGTTCATTGATGAAAGTCGATTAATGCTGAGCAGAAATGATGGCCGCCAATGATGTTGGAGACGTCAAGGAGAGCACTATTCATTAGCCACTGTTGTCACCAGACAAGCCTTTGGTGGTGGTGGTGGTGTTACAGTGTGAGCAGGTGTGTGTGGTCAATACAGAACTGCCCTACACTTTGTGAATGGTGCAGTGACAAGCCTATACTACTTGAATAACATCATTAATCCAGTCATTGGGCCTCTGCATGAACAACACAGGCCTAATTTCATCTTCATGTACGACAATGTGCCAGCCCTTCGTGGTCGCATCATTAGGGAACTGCTGCTGGAGACTGGATAATTTCAGGATAAACTCGATTCGCCTCGAAGCCGAATTTCCTCGTGCTTCGTGTCTGCGAATCGATTTAACCTCAAATAGTGTAAAAAACAAAAAAATTCTAACTTACCTCCTCCATTTGCTTGCGACGGGCCACCAGCCTCCATCTTGATTGAAGATCTCGGCTGAAATCCAGTGCGTGGTGATGCATGACGCCACCACGCCGGCCTGCGTGATGACGTAATCTTACGCCGCGCGAGATTTCGCTGCAGATCTTCAAGCAAGATGGCGGCGGCAGGCCTGTCGCGAGCAAATGGAGGCGGTAAGTTTGATTTAATTTTTTTTTATTGTTAGCTTTACATACAGTACAGACCAAAAGTTTGGACACACCTTCTCATTCAAAGAGTTTTCTTTATTTTCATGACTATGAAAATTGTAGATTCACACTGAAGTCATCAAAACTATGAATTAACACATCCGGAATTATATACATAACAAACAAGTGTGAAACAACTGAAAATATGTCATATTCTAGGTTCTTCAAAGTAGCCACCTTTTGCTTTGATTACTACTTTGCACACTCCTGGCATTCTCTTGATGAGCTTCAAGAGGTAGTCCCCTGAAATGGTTTTCACTTCACAGGTGTGCCCTCTCAAGTTTAATAAGTGGGATTTCTTGCCTTATAAATGGGGTTGGGACCATCAGTGGCGTTGAGGAGAAGTCAGGTAGATACACAGCTGATAGTCCTACTGAATAGACTGTTAGAATTTGTATTATGGCAAGAAAAAAGCAGCTAAGTAAAGAAAAACGAGTGGCCATCATTACTTTAAGAAATGAAGGTCAGTCAGTCAGCCGAAAAATTGGGAAAACTTTGAAAGTAAGGGCTATTTGACCATGAAGGAGAGTGATGGGGTGCTGCGCCAGATGACCTGGCCTCCACAGTCACCGGACCTGAACCCAATCGAGATGGTTTGGGGTGAGCTGGACCGCAGAGTGAAGGCAAAAGGGCCAACAAGTGCTAAGCATCTCTGGGAACTCCTTCAAGACTGTTGGAAGACCATTTCAGGGGACTACCTCTTGAAGCTCATCAAGAGAATGCCAAGAGTGTACAAAGCAGTAATCAAAGCAAAAGGTGGCTACTTTGAAGAACCTAGAATATGACATATTTCCAGTTGTTTTTACACTTGTTTGTTATGTATATAATTCCACATGTGTTAATTCATAGTTTTGATGCCTTCATAGTCATGAAAATAAAGAAAACTCTTTGAATGAGAAGGTGTGTCCAAACTTTTGGTCTGTACTGTATGTATGAACGTGGCATCTGAGGGGTACAATGACCCGCTACTTACAAATAAAAAATGCCCTTAGTGACTGACTAAGTAATACATCACGAAGCAAATTTTTTTGTAAAATTTGCTGAATCAAACTTTTCAATTATTCGCTCATATCTATCAATAACCTGAGGCAGGGGCGTAGCTAAAAGCTCATGGGCCCTGGTGCAAGAGTTCAGCTTGGGATCCCGTCCCTCAGTGCTTGTTGGCAAGGGGCAGGGGAGCACATATCCTTCTTGCTGCCTGAGGCAAACATTGAAAGGGCACCCGCTCATGCCAAATTCTTAACCTAACCCCTTCCCTCCAGCCATAGGTGTAAATTGACCAGTATGCACTTTCTATAATGCCAGTGTCTTATGTGGCACAAGGGTCTTTGGACCCCCTCAGGCTCCTGGGCCCGGTAGCGACTGCTACCTCTGCAGCCCCTATAGCTACGTCCCTGACCTGAAGGCTGCCCTTCAAGAAGAGTGGGATGCCATGCCTCAGCAGATAATAAGTTGAATTGTGAACAGCATGAGACATCCTTGTCAAGCTATAATTGAAGCTCAAGACCACATGACAAGTTATTGAGACATTGACATTTTTTGTGAGGGTATACCCACCACTGTTGTTGGCTTTTGTTTCAATAAATTGTTTTAGATGAGGAAATCACCATTGCATGCTTCTACTTAAATGCCCAACTTTCATGATATAATATCACTGTAGCGTGAACATTTTCCATAAATTTCTCCCGAAAGCCAAATGTCCCGAACTTTTTCTGAGTAGTGGTGACCACAACTTAGTTATTACAGATAAAGAAGTGGTTACCAGAAAGTAGGTGTCTTGTAAAATGCAGTTCCCCACTATTTATCACAGAATAATGGCAAGGACCTTCAAAAAGAGAAGATACTGAAAAAAAGTATCTGAGAAGATGACAATGATGCTCTTAGGAGTACACTGTTGAACAGTGATGGTCAGTTCGCAGTGTTCGCCAGCGAACACATGCGGGCTGCCATCTTTAGTAAGGTAGACTCACCCGTCCGGCGATGCACAGGTAAGCCCTTACCTGTGCCGGGAGCCGGTCTGAAATCAAATGCAGTCACCGGGAGCAGGCAGTTCCGAGAACAGCCCGATGAAGGCCCCCGGCGGTTGTTCTCGGAACTGCCTGCTCCCGGTGACTGCATTTGATTTCAGACCGGGCTCCCGGTGACTGCATTTGATTTCAGACCGGCTCCCGCCACAGGCACAGGTGAGGGCTTACCTGTGCATCGCCGGATGGGTGAGTCTAAATTACTAAAGATGGCAGCCCGCATGTGTTCGCTGGCGAACACTGCAAACTGACCATCACTGCTGTTGAATATTAAATGTTTTTTTTTCCTATTTACTAAAGACTTTTAAGTGTATATTAAAGGGAACCTGTCACCATGAAAACGCAAAGAAATCTGCAGGAAGCATGTGATATAGCAGGAGGAGCTGAGCAGAGTTATATAGTTTTATGGGTAAAGATTCAGTAAAATTATATTTCATTCATTTAAATCCCTGCTCATTCTGGTCTTTGAAGTCAACAAAGTGGTCCTATCAGTGACTGATAGCCTGACCTTGAATTTAGATAGGTTAAATACAAGTGATACTGAATCTTTCCCCCATAAAGCTATATATCAATCTGCTCAGCTCCTCCTGCTCTATAATTTAATGCCTGCAGCTCACAAGCCATGTTCAATGTGTCAGATTCCCTTTAAAAACCTAGAACTTTATTTTTTTAAAAATCTGTATGCTGAAAATATATATTGATAACCTATTGTCAGGATAGGTCATCAATAGTGTTGAGTGAAGCAAAGCATCCAAAATGGAATTTGATCCAAAGTTTAGGAGAAATTCGATTTGCAAAGAATCCGATTTTCTTTGTGATTCGTGGTAACAAATCATTTTTTTCTTAAAATGGCGGCTACATGTGTTACAAAGTGAAAGTAAGAAGCCGGGGAATGAAAGATCACCCATAATGCCGTGCAGGCAGCTAATAAGCAGCCAGTCAGCCCCTGTGATGTCACAGCCTTTTAAAAGATTCACAGCTTAAGCTGAACATAGGGAGAAACATGACAAGCGCTAGGGACAGTGTTCAAGAAAGCCTATAATTGGAGAATATTGGATAGGGAGACTGCAGGGACAGTGCAGGGGACAGTGTAGGAAGATCATAGGGAGAGTTTTCAAACACTGTAGGGAGAGTATAGGGAGACTACAAGGACATGGCAGGGATAGTGCATGGACTGTAATCTGAAGCTGAAGGGATCCATAGGAGGCAGAACAGTTTGGATCAATCCCTGTGTAGGGCACAGAGCTATCTAACTGAATGATGTCCACCTTGTTTAATAGATCAGCAATTTAATTCTCAAATTGGGGTGAATAACCTGTCTTATTCTACTGTTATGGAGTGTCCACCTTTTTTAATAGATAAACAATTCTATTACGCCTTGATTCTCAAATTGGGGTGATTAACCTGTCTAATTCTACGGTTATTGAGGTGTCCACCTTGTTTAATAGATAAACAATTCCATTAGGCCTTGATTTTCAAATTAGGGTGATTTACCTGTGTTGTTTTACTGTTATTGGGGTGTCCACCTTGTTTAATAGATAAACAATTGTATTATGCCTTGACTCTAAAATTGGGGTGAATAACCTTTCTTGTTCTACTGTTATTGGGGTGTCCACATTGACACATCGACATTGACAGACTTATTTTACATATGCAAAAATGTTGCTGTAGCTGACATAAGTAGCAGCAGAAGAACGGGGGGAGGGCAGCAGCAGCTGCAGCAACAGGCCAGAGCTGCCACTGTCATCCAGCGGTTGTGTTTTGACAACCAATCCCATTGTCCTTGAATGGTTGACTTGGTCTTCATCTCAACTGACATCAGACACAAACGCAGCCAGGAGTTGGTGGGTTGCTCTGACACCACACTTAGTTGGCATGGCCCAGGAACAAACTCTGTGCCCTCACCTGTCCTGAACCTGCCTGTTTCCTTTGCTGCTCCTTCTGCCAGGCAAGTAATGCATGCTGCAGGCTCTGCTCCGCTTTTCAGCAAGGACGAGCTTATTGACAGTATTGACATTCAGCAGCTACTGGTCAGCCCAGATTTGGAGGACAGGTCTGCTGCTTCCTCCTGTAGGCATGCAAGTAGCGACAATGAGAGTCGCGTGGGAGCAAGTGAGGCGAGTGGTCAGGAACTAAGCCATAAGTGACAAACAGATAGTAGTGGATGATGATCACACATGGGAGCAGGTTAAAGAGGGAGCTTGCCTGTGAGACAGTGGCAGGATGACAGCATGCTGCTGAGCCAGCAGGGTGCAAACATTGCTGTGAGCCAGCAGGGTGGCAGTAGTGTGAGATCTGGAGCCAAATGTTCTGGGGCTGGACGTGTACTACTCAGGAACCTACCTCTCTGGAAACATCTAGTCGTGCACGGCTTCATGGAGGCAGCGGCAGGCAGTCATCATGGAGTGGTTGGGGTAAAATACCATAATAATTTTTCATTAAGTCGCCGGAGGATATCAGTGTGTCCATATGTAGGATCTGTGGGCAGAAGGTGAAGTGCGGCCAGGGTGCCAATGTTGGTACCATGGCCCTGCGTCAACAAATGGAGTGTCACCATAAAATGACCTGTAAAAACCATAGCGCTAATGTAGTGGTACAACCTGACATCTCCCAGTGGCTCACCCACCTCTCCAACAGTCAAGCCTACACCACCTCAGCAGAAGTGAGCTGTGTTTCCTTCCCATTGTCTATTGGTCCCGATGCTTCTCCTCCTGATCCTTCTCCTAGTCAGGCTTTTGACCAGCAGTTGATCACCCAGGCGATTGCAAAGAAACAACAGTATGCGTTCACTCATCCATCGAAGCAGAGGCTGAACATGTTCCTGGCCAAGTTGCTGGTACTACAGTCACTCCCTTTCCATTTGGTTGACTTTACACATTTCAGAGAACTGATGTCTTGTGCCGAGCCAAGGTGGAGAGTCCCAAGCCGTCACTACTTCTCTAAAAAAGCTGTACCAGCCCTGCATACGTATGTACAGCAGAAGGTTGGTCAGTCCTTGATCCTGTTGGTGTCTGATACAGTTCATGGCAGCGCAGACGTGTACAGCTATAACTAGGGTCAAGGAAAATATATGTCCTTTACGGCCCACCGGGTAAATGTGGTTCCTGCTCATGCACACCAGCAACTTGGCCAGGTAATGACAATGCCAGTTCCGCATTCTCATGTTGTGATTCCGGCACCATTGTCCTCCTCTGCCTCATCCTCCACCTTGTCCTCAATTTCCATTGTAGGCACAGTTCTGAGTGGTCCTCCAGCATACCACCTTTTTGGAGCACTGCGATGTCACACTGTTCTACACCTGGAGAGCCTGGGCACACAGATTCATACTGGGGAGGAACTGCTCTTCATTCTTCATCAAGAAATTGAATGCTGGCTGTCTCCTTGCCAACTGAAGATTGGAATTATGGTCACCGATAACGGGAAGAACATTCTGCCGATGCAGCATCAAGGAGGGCTAACCCATGCGCCTTGCATGTTTAATATGGTTGTAACTCGGTTCCTGAAGCCTTTCACCCAACTGCAGGACGTCTTAAGAGTGGCCAGGAAACTGTGCATGCACTTCAGCCACTCTTACCGAGCAAAACATGCCCTCCTTGAGCTGCAAAGGCAGAATTGTGTTCCCCAACATCTCCTCATATGTGACGCTTCCACACATTGGAACTCCACATATTGCACTGACTATATAAGCAGAGGAAGGCCGTGAACGATTTCTTGATGAAGTAGGCAGACAGGAGTACTCCCGTGTGCAACTTCAATGTTAGCCAGCACCAGCTCATGCGTGACACCTGCCATTTGCTCAAACCCATTGAGGAGGCCAATTTATTTGTCAGTCACCAGAATTATGGGATAAATGATGTGATTTCACGTGACTCCTTCACGTTCTAAAATTTGACTGGCCAGGGTAAAGGAGACATTGCGCATACATCTCTCGGCCACCTGAGCCCTGTGGGGGCTGAACTGACTGAGCAGGAGGATAAGGATGAGGAGGAGGACATTACTGCCCAGGAATTGTATACAGAAATATGTGGTTTATTTGCCCAAGCAACAGGAGAGGAACAGGAGGATCAGGGGGGAGCATGAGGACTGGAGCTGGAGGGCGATGAGGAAGACCAGGCAGATGACCTTGACAGACCATGGCAGTATGCACTGGAGATGGAGGCTGGGATTCCCTTGCGCAAATGGCCAGATGCATGCTGATTTGCTTGTGTAATGACAGCCTCATTATCACCATTTGGGAGAGCGATGACTTCTGGCTCTCCACGATGTTAAACCCTCACTACTGGGCCAAAATGGGCACCTTTTTTACACCTGCTGAGGGAGATAATAAACTTAACTACAATCAAGACATCCTATGTAGTCAGTTGGGCTGTCACACCGGTGACAGGTTTTAGAAGGTCTGAAAGATTATCTGCACATTAGTGATCTGACAGCCTCTTTTGGTTTTGGTTTCACTTTGTCTGTGTGTTGCTTGTATGTCCACCCCTCCTGTTCAGGTGTGGATCATGTGACCTTTACCTCCCCCTATTTAGTCTGACTTTACCCATCACTCCTTGCTCTGGATAGCTTCATTTGGTTTTTGGAAGAGCTGGAGTGTGGTTCTAGTTGAAGTCCTGTTCATCCATCATCCATCAGCCTCAGAAGTTAAGTGTTCCGTTTGTTGTATTTTGTATTCCCTCCCACCTTTGTTGTTTACTAGGCCTCAGTGAGACTCTGGTTCCTTCACCAGGGAAGGAGCGGGTAGTCTCTGCTTTGTCATTACCATTAGGGCATCCAAGGGCCACCAGGGTTTTCTAGGTTCCTGTGTATGGGCATCTCTACCATCGAGAGGTGCCCATACGGATAGGAGTTAGGGCCAGTAGCAGGGTTTTATAGGTGGTGACCCTTTTCCTTCCCTAGCGGTCAGGCCTAGTGTCTTTTACCTTCCTTCTTGTTGTCTTTTGGTGTTCTCCCCTACTACATCCGTGACATTATCCAGAGCCCATACCGCCATTTTTTATTCTGATCTGTGCAGCTATGGATGCTATGACTGCACTGGTCAAACAGCTGCAGAATCTGACTTTGGAGGTAGCAGACCTCCGTGTGATGGTTTTGCAGATTCAGAGTCCACAGGCTGCTGGTTCCGGTGGTGGGTTCCAGGCCTGCCCTGAACCAAAGGTAGCTCTCCCGGACAGGTTTTCCGGGGGTAGTGACAATTTAATCCGGTTCAGGGAGCCATGTAAATTATACTTTAGGCTGCGTCCATACTCTTCTGGTGATGAGTGTCAACGTGTGGGTATGATTATTTCATTGCTTAAAGAGGACGCCCAATCTTGGGCTTTTTCTCTGCCGACCGGATCACCGTCCCTCCGGTCGGTAGATGAATTCTTTAGAGCCTTCGGTCTTATCTATGATGACCCGGATTGGAACTCTCAGGCCGAGACCAAGTTACGGGGTTTGCGGCAGGGAGAATGTTCTGCGGAGACCTAATGCTCTGAATTTAGGAGATGGGCTACATATACAGAGTGGAACGATTCTGCTCTCCGTAGCCAATTCTGCCAGGGTCTCTCTGAGAGACTGCAGGACGCTTTGGCTTTTCATGAAAATCCTCTGATGAAGGTGGCTGAAAGAAGGAGCACTTGGCATCAGATGTGTATCATCAGCCGGGTGGCAGCATTAGAGTAGTAGCTGAGGCAGGTAGTCAGAAGAAACCAGTCTCTTTTATCAAAGTGTTGGTGTGGCACCATGGATGATCTAGTCTGATGCATCAGGAATTGGTGGTTGGAAATCTTGGCTGATCCACACCTGATTCATCGTGACAAAGGTCAGTCTCTCCACATTTTGGGTGGACAGGTGAGTTCTCCTTGGGGTAACTATGGACCCCGCCACACTAAAAACCCGCTCTAATGCCACACTACTGGCTGGGCAGGACAGCTTTTCCAGGGCAAACTCTGCTAGTTTGCATCCACAAATCCAGTTTGGCTGCCCAGTAGTCCAGCAGATCTTCAATTGGGGTTGGCAGGGTGCTGTCCAAGTATGCCACCACCTGCTGGTTCAGGTCCTGCTCCAGGTCTACCTGCTGCTGGTTAGTAGTTTCTTCACTATGCGGGTGAAGAAAGCTACTCATCAGCGACTGTAGACTCACACTGCTGCTGATGGAGCTGGTACTGCTCCTGCCACCCACCCCTCCCCAGCAGCCATGGCAGTGGAACGTGAGCGCAGAGGGCCCCCCCGGTCAGACCTGCGAGAGGATGGACGATGGCGCAGATAGGCAGTGGCCAACTGACTACATAGGATGTCTCTGTAGTAGTTCAGTTTGTCCTCCCTCTCAGTAGGTGTAAAAAAGGCACCAATTCTGGATCGGTAGAGAGGGTCCAACAAGGTGGAGAGCCAGAAGTCATCTCTCTGCCAAATGGTGACAATTTGACTGTCAGTACCCAAGCAAGTGAGCATGCATCGGGCCATTTGAGCAAGTGACTCGAAGGGACTCCCTGCCTCCATCTCTACTGCATACTGCCACGGTGTGTCTAGGTCCTCTGTCTCATCTTCCTCATTGCCCTGGGGCTCCTCTGGCTGCTCCTGCTCCTCCTCTCCTGTCACCTTAGTAGAAAAACCACCCATTTGGCTACACATTGCCTGTCCTCCAATGTCCTCCTCCACCTCCTCTTCCAGTTTAGCCCCCACAGGGCTCATGCGGCCCTGATCTCTAGTCCCCAGACCAGTCATTGTTACCAGCATCTGTTCCAGGACATGAAGCAGGGGAATGACGTTGTTCAGTCCGTAGTCCTGGCGACTGACAAATAACGTGGCATCCTCAAAGGGCCTGAGCAAATGACAGGTGTCACGCATGAGCTGCCAATGGCTGGCATCGAAGTTAGACAGGGGAGTACTCCTATCCGCTTGCATCATCAATAATTTGTATAGTTGGTCCAACATATGGAGGGTGGACACGGAGCAGTTCCTCCAATGTGTGAATCAGTTTGCCCAAGGACACCGCCGTGCCCTGAACATGTGGTATGCTGGAGGGTCACTGTGACTTGTCCCTGCAGTGGAGGCTGAGGACATGGTGGAGGATGAGGAGGCAGAGGCGGACATTGTCGCAGGACCAACTGTGTGACAAAGTGGAAGCGGAAGCAGCGTCACCTGGCCAAGTTGCTGGTGTGGCTGTGCAGGAACCACATTCACCCAGTGGGCCGTAAAGGACATGTACTGTCCCTGACCGTAGTTACAGCTCCACACGTTGACGATACTGTGCACTTTGGCAGGCACCGATAGGCTCAAGGCCTGGCCCACCTTCTGTTCTACATATTTGTGTAGGGCTGGTACTGCCTTTTTTGCAAAGAAATGACAGCTTGGGACTCTCCACCTCGGCTTGGCACAAGCCATCAGTTCTCTGAAAGGTGCAGAGTCCACCACTTCGAAAGGGAGGGACTGCAGCACCAACAACTTCGACAGGAGTACGTTCAGCTTCTGCACCGTTGTATGCGTGCACGCATACTGCTGTCTCTTTGCAATCGCTTTGGTGATCGATTGCTGGCGGAATGACTGACGAGGAGTAGGAGCAGGAGCATCTGGACAAGCAGAAGATGGGAATGACAGACAGCTTCCTTCGGCTGAGGTGGTGGAGCCTTGACTGGCTGAAACCGGGTGCGTGCCACTGGGTGATTAGTGATGGACGAACATCAGCCGGGACGATTCGCGAACGCACGTTCACAATGAAATGTTCGCGAACCGCTTGTTCGCAGCAGGCCCTATTCACTTTAATGGCAGGCGAACCTGATAAACCTTCAGGCCATATTTGCAGCCAGCAAACACTTACTAGAAGTACACAAATAGTCCCACAACATGGACAGTGATATACCAGAGGGGGATCATTGGCAAAAATCCCCACAAAAAATATGTATTTTAATGAGGGGCCATTTTTATGCGTCTTAAAGGGAAACTCTCAAAAATGTGCCCTGCTGGAGCCTAGAAAGATTTTATATACAAATGTGCAGCACTCTATGTTTTTGTATCCTGCAGAGTCTATTAAAAAAATGCATACGTTAATGTAAATTTTTCTCTACCATGGAACTGTATGGTGAACGGACGCCATTGTACGGCATCAGTCTGAGGCATCTGTTAACGCATAAATTTTTGGTATGCATTAAATGGATGGCAAAAATAGGATGTAAACCCAGCCCTAGTGTCAGAATAAGCACCAGTACACAGCGGAGCAGCGTGGCGGTGAGGGGAGGGTGCCATGTACTGACAGAGCGCTACCTGGTCCTGGTGGTCAGGGATGAGGACTGTGTTTCCCAAGGATCATTTTCTACTGGGAAATACAGGGCACAGTATAATACACTAGAATCTATATAATATAAAGATATTAGCCCTACCCCCGAATAATAATACAATTAGGTGGTCATTTATTATATACACTGCTCAAAAAAATAAAGGGAACACAAAAATAACACATCCTAGATCTGAGTTAATTAAATATTCTTCTGAAATACTTTGTTCTTTACATAGTTGAATGTGCTGACAACAAAATCATACAAAAATAAAAAAATGGAAATCAAATTTTTCAACCCATGGAGGTCTGGATTTGGAGTCACACTACAGGCTGATCCAACTTTGATGTAATGTCCTTAAAACAAGTCAAAATGAGGCTCAGTAGTGTGTGTGGCCTCCACGTGCCTGTATGACCTCCCTACAACGCCTGTGCATGCTCCTGATGAGGTGGCGGACGGTCTCCTGAGGGATCTCCTCCCAGACCTGGACTAAAGCATCTGCCAACTCCTGGACAGTCAGTGGTGCAACGTGACGTTGGTGGATAGAGAGAGACATGATGTCCCAGATGTGCTCAATTGGATTCAGGTCTGGGGAACGGGCGGGCCAGTCCATAGCATCAATGCCTTCATCTTGCTGGAACTGCTGACACACTCCAGCCACATGAGGTCTAGCATTGTCTTGCATTAGGAGGAACCCAGGGCCAACCACACCAGCATATGGTCTCACAAGGGGTCTGAGGATCTCATCTCGGTACCTAATGGCAGTCAGGCTACCTCTGGCGAGCACATGGAGGGCTGTGCGGCCCTCCAAAGAAATGCCACCCTACACCATTACTGACCCAATGCCAAACCGGTCATGCTGGAGGATGTTGCAGGCAGCAGAACGTTCTCCGCGGCGTCTCAAGACTCTGTCACGTCTGTCACATGTGCTCAGTGTGAACCTGCTTTCATCTGTGAAGAGCACAGGGCGCCAGTGGCGAATTTGCCAATCTTGGTGTTCTCTGGTAAATGCCAAACGTCCTGCACGGTGTTGGGCTGTAAGCACAACCCCCACCTGTGGACGTCGGGCCCTCATATCACCCTCATGGAGTCTGTTTCTGACCGTTTGAGCAGACACATGCAAATTTGTGGCCTGCTGGAGGTCATTTTGCAGGGCTCTGGCAGTGCTCCTCCTGTTCCTCCTTGCACAAAGGCGGAGGTAGCGGTCCTGCTGCTGGGTTGTTGCCCTCCTACGGCCTCCTCCACGTCTCCTGATGTACTGACCTGTCTCCTGGTAGCGCCTCCATGCTCTGGACACTATGCTGACAGACACAGCAAACCTTCTTACCACAGCTCGCATTGATGTGCCATCCTGGATAAGCTGCACTACCTGAGCCACTTGTGTGGGTTGTAGACTCCGTCTCATGCTACCACTAGAGTGAAAGCACCGCCAGCATTCAAAAGTGACCAAAACATCAGCCAGGAAGCATAGGAACTGAGAAGTTGTCTGTTGTCACCACCTGCAGAACCACTCCTTTATTGGGGGTGTCTTGCTAATTGCCTATAATTTCCACCTGTTGTCTATCCCATTTGCACAACAGCATGTGAAATTGATTGTCACTCAGTGTTGCTTCCTAAGTGGACAGTTTGATTTCACAGAAGTATGATTGACTTGGAGTTACATTGTGTTGTTTAAGTGTTCCCTTTATTTTTTTGAGCAGTGTACAGTCGTGGCCAAAAGTTTTAAGAATGACACAAATATTAGTTTTCACAAAGTTTGCTGCTAAACTGCTTTTAGATCTTTGTTTCAGTTGTTTCTGTGATGTAGTGAAATATAATTACACGCACTTCATACGTTTCAAAGGCTTTTATCGACAATTACATGACATTTATGCAAAGAGTCAGTATTTGCAGTGTTGGCCCTTCTTTTTCAGGACCTCTGCAATTCGACTGGGCATGCTCTCAATCAACTTCTGGGCCAATTCCTGACTAATAGCAAGCCATTGTTTCATAATCACTTCTTGGAGTTTGTCAGAATTAGTGGGTTTTTGTTTTTCCACCCGCCTCTTGAGGATTGACCACAAGTTCTCAATGGGATTAAGATCTGGGGAGTTTCCAGGCCATGGAACCAAAATGTCAACGTTTTGGTCCCCGGGCCACTAAGTTATCACTTTTGTCTTATGGCACGGTGCTCCATCGTGCTGGAAAATGCATTGTTCTTCACCAAACTGTTGTTGGATTGTTGGAAGAAGTTGCTGTTGGAGGGTGTTTTGGTACCATTCTTTATTCATGGCTGTGTTTTTGGGCAAAATTGTGAGTGAGCCCACTCCCTTGGATGAGAAGCAACCCCACACATGAATGGTCTCAGGATGCTTTACTGTTGGCATGACACAGGAATGATGGTAGCGCTCACCTTTTCTTCTCCGGACAAGCCTTTTTCCAGATGCCCCAAACAATCGGAAAGAGGCTTCATCGGAGAATATGACTTTGCCCCAGTCCTCAGCAGTCCATTCACCATACTTTCTGCAGAAGATCAATCTGTCCCTGATGGTTTTTTTTGGAGAGAAGTGGCTTCTTTGCTGCCATCTTCCAAAAGTCTTCACCTCACTGTGCGTGCAGATGAGCTCACACCTGCCTGCTGCCATTCCTGAGCAAGCTCTGCACTGGTGGCACTCCGATCCCGCAGATGAATCCTCTTTAGGAGACGATCCTGGCGCTTGCTGGACTTTCTTGGATGCCCTGAAGCCTTCTTAACAAGAATTGAACCTCTTTCCTTGAAGTTCTTGATGATCCTATAAATTGTTGATTGAGGTGCAATCTTAGTAGCCGCAATATCCTTTCCTGTGAAACCATTTTTATGCAACGCAATGATGGCTGCACGCGTTTCTTTGCAGGTCACCATGGTTAACAATGGAAGAACAATGATTTCAAGCATCACCCTCCTTTTAACATGTCAAGTCTGCCATTTTAACCCAATCAGCCTGACATAATGATCTCCAGCCTTGTGCTCGTCAACATTCTCACCTGAGTTAACAAGACAATTACTGAAATGATCTCAGCAGGTCCTTTAATGACAGCAATGAAATGCAGTGGAAAGGTTTTTTTGGGATTAACTTAATTTTCATGGCAAAGAAGGACTATGCAATTCATCTGATCACTCTTCATAACATTCTGGAGTATATGCAAATTGCTATTATAAAAACTTAAGCAGCAACTTTTCCAATTTCCAATATTTATGTAATTCTCAAAACTTTTGGCCACGACTGTAGATATACATCTATGTTAGGCGAATTTCTGATACAGATTGTGGGCAAAGGTCCTTAGCACCGCAATCTGCATATTTTTCCCGCCCATACCAGGCCTAAAAAAGGATGACGTTGGCAGGGAAAGGGATACAGTTATGGCCATCCAGTTATTGGATACCACCGCCATACATTGACCAGATAACACCTCTGTACAGTGACCGGATAACACCGCCTTAACGTGACCAGATAAAAGGGTATGAGATGGCACAGAACAGGAAATGACTAGGGGCACTGAACAGGGTATGGTAAGAGGGCACAATGCAGGGTATGAGGGGGCACAGTATGGGGTGAGGGGCACAGTCACATGACCCTGTGACATTAGAAGGTCCTTATGCTGAATGCGGTTCATACGCCACCATAATGAGAGGCAGAGGAGTGAGACAAGGGTGTGACAGAATAAATATGTAACTGTCGGCCAGTACAGGCCCCAAAAAATAGGCAATAGGCATTCACCTCACAGCAAAGAACTTTGGATTCTTTGGCTGGAGGTACATTAGGCGGTCATAGAGTAAAAATGTAACTGTCGGCCAGTGCAGGCCCCAAAAATTAGGCAATAGGCATTCACCTGACAGCAAAGAACTTTGGATTCTGTGGCTGGAGGTACATTAGGAGGTCACAGGATAAATATGTAACTGTCGGCCAGTATAGGCCCCAAAAATTAGGCAATAGGCAAAGGCATTCACCTGACAGCAACGAACTTTGGATTCTGTGGCTGGAGGTACATTAGGCGGTCACAGGATAAAAATTTAACTGTCGTGCAGTACAGTCCCCAAAAATTAGGCAATAGGCATTCACCCGACAGCAAAGAACTTTGGATTCTGTGGCTGGAGGTACATTAGCCGGTCACAGGATAAAAATGTAACTGTCGGCCAGTACAGGCCCCAAATATAGGCATTCACCTGACATAAAAGGCCTTTTATGCCACTGTATATACATAAGGCAAGGATCATTCTTTGTTCTGTGTGGTGGCGGATATGTGTCGGCTGGTATGAGGAAATTCAATTACACGTGGTCATCACAGGTGTTGAATTCCTCCGCGATCCATGCCTCTTTCATTATTAAAAATGTGAGGTAGTCCACACTGTCGTGAGCTAGGCGAGTGCGCTTATCTGTCACGATCCCCCCTGCTACGCTGAACGTCCTTTCGGACAGGACACTCGACGAGGGGCAAGTCAAGAGTTCCATGGCAAATTGTGCCAGCTATGGCCACAGGTCAAGCCTGCACACCCAGTAGTCAAGGGATCCCTTGCTTCTCAGAGCATCCACATTGGCCATTAACCCGATGTAGTCGAACACCTGTCGGTCTAGGCGTTCCCTGAGGCTGGATACGGAGGGCGGCTGTCGAGAGTTTGGCTGCAAGAATGATCTCATATCCGAAGTGACTAACCGCTCTCTTTTTGCAGGCGCGGTAGGATTGGTACCTGCACCTGTTTCGCTGTGGGTGGAAATTCCTCTGCCAGTGCCACAACAGCAGAATGCAGCATCTGTCGCAACAAGGCCTGCAAATGCTGCATTCTGACAGCCCTCTGTGATGCTGGTAACATGTCCGCCATTTTGTGTTTGTATCGGGGGTCTTAGTACGTTGCCACCCAGTATAGGTCCTTGACCTTTATGCTTTTTATAAAGGGGTCCCTCTTCAAACACTGGAGCATAAAGGCCCCCTTTTGCACTAAATTGGAAGCAGTGGAGCGCCCTGGCTCCTGCTCATCGCCCAGAAGAATGTCGTCCTCGGTCTCCTCTCCCCATCCACGGACAACACCAGCGATCCCCGAAAAGTTTAAAGCCTGCTGTTCTTGCTCCTCCTCCTCCTCCCCCCAGGCACCATCCTCCTCTGACTCCTCTTCAGACTCCTGCTGACTTATCTCAGATGGAGTAGCCCCCCTGGGAATTCATTCAGCCTTGCGACTTCTTCATCTTCCAGCTCCTGCTCCTCGACGGCTTGATCAATGACATGACGTAATGCACACTCCAGAAAGAAGGCGTAAGGTACGATGTCACTGATGGCGCCCTGGCTGCGACTGACCAGTTTGGTGATCTCATTAACTGGCCGCAGCAGTCTGCATGCGTCGCGCATGAGCAGCCACTGGCGTGGCAAAAAGAAACCAAGCTCCCCAGAACCTGTCCTGCCGCAGAGTTTGTACAGGTAGTCGTTAACGGCATGTTTCTGCTGGAGCAGCCTATCAAGCATATACAAGGTGGAGTTCCAGCGCGTCGGGCAGTCACAAATTAGACATCTGACGGGCAAGTGGTGTCGCCGCTGAATGTCAGCAAGGCGAGCCATCACCGTGTAAGATCTTCTAAAATGGCCAGAATTTTTCCTGGCCTGCCGCAAGACATCCTGGACCCCGGGGTATTTGGCAACAAATTGCTCCACGACTAAGTTCAGGACGTGTGCCATGCATGGCACGTGTGTCATTTTGCCCTGTTTCAGCACGCTCATCAGATTGGCACACCACTTTACCAACTATCTAATTGATAGGGGTTAGCCACTGATCGGCCTGTGACTGCAGAGCTGAAAGCAGTGCAGGACCAGTGTGGCTCTTGGCTTCCAGGCACAACAGCCGGAGCACAGCATGGCAACGTCTCACCTAGCACGTCGAATAGGTTCTGGGGAGCTTGGGGGGTGCAGCGGAAGAGGCAGTAGCAGTGGAAAAGGAGGAGTCAGCCAAGGAGGAGGCGGAGGATGGAGTAGGAAGAGGAGAAGAAGAGGCAGGCCTGCATGCAATCTGTGGCGATAACATCAAATCCAGACGGGTGCCACGGGTTACATGCTTGATGGCCGTCAGAAGTTTCACCCAGTGGGCAGTAAAAGTTATGTACCTTTCCTTCCAAGGACCTTCCATTGTGGTGTGCCAAAGGCCACAATTTTTCAAAAGGCCTCTGAGTCCACCAATTTATATGGTAATAGTTGGCGGGCTAGCAGTTCCGACAAGCCAGCGGTCAGGCGTTGGGCAAGAGGATTATCCGGCGTCATAATTTTTTACACTCGAACATTTGTCCATGGAAGTCTGCCTTGTGCCAGATGAACGCGACGACGGCATGGTGGAAGGTGGATTGGAGGACAAATGGGAGGAGAGAGGAGAAGGAGAAGATGCAAGACGTGGAGCGTCGGGAGTATGGCTTTGTGGGTTCTGTCGGCGTTGCTCCCACTGGGCTCGGTGATGGGAGGACACGTGCCTTCTTAAGGCGGTCGTCCCTAGGTGAGTGTTGGGCTTACCGCGACTTATGCACTGACAGCAGCTTACTAACAACTGATTGAGGCCTTCCATATATCAGCTTCCACAAAAAAGTGATAGAGGTTTTCCATATACCTGCGTCCACAAAATACAGATTGCGGGTTTTGATATACATGCTTCAACTAACAACTGTTTGAGGCCTGACATATCAGCTAACACACAATAGTGATAGAGGTTTTCTATATACCTGCATCCACAAAATTACTGCTTGAGGGTGATATAGCAGCTTCAACCAACAACTGATTGAGGACTGCCATATATCAGCTTCCACAACATAGTGATAGAGGTTTTCCATATACCTGCATCCACAAAATTACTGCTTGAGGGTGATATATCAGCTTCAACTAACAACTGATTGAGGCTTTCCACATATCAGCTTCCACAAAATATTGATAGAGGTTTTCCATATACCTGCGTCCACAAAATACAGATTGCGGGTTTTGATAGACCTGCTTCAACTAACAACTGATTGAGGCCTGCCATATATCAGCTCCCACAAAATAGAAATATTACTATTTTGTGGGAGATGATATATGGAAGGCTTCAATCAGTTGTTAGTTGAAGCTGGTATATCACCCTCAAGCAATAATTTTGTGGACAGAGGTATATGGAAAACCTCTATCACTATTTTGTGGAAGTTGATATATGGCAGGCCTCAATCAGTTTATAGTTAAAGCAGGTCTATCAAAACCCACAATCTGTATTTTGTGGACGCAGATTTATGGAAAACCTCTATCACTATTTTGTGGAAGCTGACATGTGGAAAGCCTCAATCAGTTGTTAGTTGAAGCTGGTATATCACCCTCAAGCAGTAATTTTGTGGACGCAGGTATATGGAAAACCTCTATTACTATTTTGTGGGAGCTGATATATGGCAAGCCTCAATCAGTTGTTAGTTGAAGCTGGTATATCACCCTCAAGCAGTAATTTTGTGGACGCAGGTATATGGAAAACCTCTATCACTAATTTGTGGAAGCTGATATATGGCAGGCCTCAATCAGTTGTTAGTTGAAGCTGGTATATGACCCTCAAGCAATAATTTTGTGGACACAGGTATATTGAAAACTTCTATCACTATTTTGTGGAAGCTGCTATATGGCAAGTGTTATGCAAGCGGGTTTGGCCCCACTGCGCCACTGACTGGGTATACTCCAGAGGGGCGTAACTAAGCAGCTACCTGGTATTCACTAGAGCCCCTGATGGTGGGGACAGGCTTGGGCTGTAGGGTAGCTGCCAGGTGCCACTCCAGAGTAGTCCCCAAGTCAGTGGCAGCTGACCAGGGGGTCAGAGTGCTCGGTGAAAGCACCGAGGGGACTTACGAGGCCTGGAGGTGCGGGTCAGGACAGGCGGCAATCAAGCAAAGTCAGCAAACAAAATCCGAGGTCAGGGGCAGGCAGCAAACAGGCAAAGTCCATAAACGAAGTCCGAGGTCAGAGGCAGGTGGCAGAAAGCAAAGTCCAGGAGTACAATAGCAGGATTCGGTACACAGGAAGGCAGACAAGATAAACACCTTTGCACAGGAACTAGACAAGCTAGACACTGAGGTTTCTCAGGCAACTTCCTGTAGTAGGAAGTGCCTTTAAATACCTGCTGCAATCCGGCCATTGGCTGCTGAGACAGAGGGCGTGTATGTGTTGCCGCATATTAAAGAGAGACACACCCACGCCAGTTTCAGCACCAGTGCAAGTCTCCAGCAGCAAGGAAACACTGGCATGGATCACATGTAGCAGAGTTAAGTTAGTTGCTGCACATTTTTGTCAGCTGGGCAGCAGGAGGGAAAAGAGGGAGCTGATATATGGCAGGCCTCAATCAGTTTTTAGTTGAAGCAGGTCTATCAAAACCCACAATCTGTATTTTGTGGATGCGGGTATATGGAAAACCTCTATCACTATTTTGTGGAAGCTGATATGTGGAAAGCCTCAATCAGTTGTTAGTTGAAGCTGGTATATCACCCTCAAGCAATAATTGTTTGGACGCAGGTATATGGAAAACCTCTATTACTATTTTGTGGGAGCTGATATATGGCAGGCCTCAATCAGTTGTTAGTTAAAGCTGGTATATCACCCTCAAGCAGTAATTTTGTGGACGTAGGTATATGGAAAACTTCTATTACTATTTTGTGGGAACTGATATATGGCAGACCTCAATCAGTTGTTAGTTGAAGCAGGTATATCAAAACCCGCAATCTGTGTTTTGTGGATGTAGGTTTATGAAGACCTCCATCACTATTTTGTGTTAGCTGATATATGGAATACCTCAATCAGTTGTTAGTTGAAGCTGGAATATCACCCTCAAGCAGTAATTTTGTGGACGCAGGTATATGGAAAACCTCTATCACTATTTTGTGGAAGTTGATATATGGAAAGCCTCAATCAGTTGTTAGTTGAAGCTGGTATATCACCCTCAAGCTGCGATTTTGTAGACGCAGGTATATGGAAAACCTCTATCACTATTTTGTGGAAGCTGATATATGTCAGGCCTCAATCAGTTGTTAGTTGAAGCTGGTGTATCAAAACCCACAACCTGTATTTTGTGGACACAGGTATATGGAAAACCTCTATAACTATTTTGTGGAAGCTGATATGTGGAAAGCCTTAATCAGTTGTTAGTTGAAGCTGGTATATCACCCTCAAGCAGTAATTCTGTGGACACAGGTATATGTAAAACCTCTATCACTATTTTGTGGAAGCTGATATGTGGAAAGCCTCAATCAGTTGTTAGTTGAAGCTGGTATATCACCCTCAAGCAGTAATTTTGTAGACGCAGGTATAAGGAAAACCTCTATTACTATTTTGTGGAAGCTGATATATGGCAGGCCTCAATCAGTTGTTAGTTGAAGCTGGTATATCACCCTCAAGCAGTAATTTTGCGGACGCAGGTATATGGAAAACCTCTATCACTTTTTTGTGGAAGCTGATATATGGCAGGCCTCAATCAGATGTTAGTTGAAGCAGGTATATCAAGACCCGCAATCTGTATTTTGTGGACGCAGGTATATGGAAAACCTCTATCACTATTTTGTGGAAGCTGATATATGGAAGGCCTCAATCAGTTGTTAGTTGATTCTGGTATATCACCCTCAAGCAATAATTTTGTGGACACAGGTATATGGAAAACCTCTAGCACTATTTTGTGGAAGCTGATATATGGCAGGCCTCAATCAGTTGTTAGTTAAAGCAGGTATATCAAAACCCGCAATCTGTATTTTGTGGACGCAGGTATATGGAAAACCTCTATCACTATTTTGTGGAAGCTGATATATGGAAGGCCTCAATCAGTAGTTAGTTGAATCTGGTATATCACCCACAAGCAGTAATTTTGTGGACGCAGGTATATGGAAAACCTCTATCACTATTTTGTGGAAGCTGATATATGGAAGGTCTTAATCAGTAGTTAGCTGAATCTGGTATATCACCCACAAGCAGTAATTTTGTGGACGCAGGTAATATGGAAAACCTCTATTACTAAGTTATATAGGAGAGAAAGAGAGACAGGAGGCAGCGCCTCGTGTGTATTTCCATTTGCTACAAGATCGCAATAGATAATATATTGCGCTTACCATATGATGTTGTGATGAGTCACAACACCTTTATTTTGCCTTGCTGGTATTTTCCCGTCCAGCTTGCGGGGAATCTACTCTGCTGCCAAGGTCTTTGCCCTTACCGCTGTAGCGGTTTTCAGGAATGAGAAACAGTAGTAAAAAGGAAGAAACACAGGACCTTTTCACGGTGCTGATGCAGAAGACGTGGGACCAGAAGGGTATCAGTAAAACAGTAACAATTCTTTATTCCAGGTCTATGCGATTCAGGGGCGAACAGCCCCCTTCATCAGGGCAATAAAACATTTACAGTGTGTATAATGGTGTGTGTTTACTTATACTTTGTTTGGGCGCGCTATTATCGGGAAGCCAGCGGGAGTGAGAGTGAAGGGGGAGGGGGAGGAGAGGATGTTTGTGGGCTGTGTTTTCCCTGAGAGACAGCGCTGCTACATCGTAGTGGGCGCAGGCTGTGGGCGGAGTGCCGGCTGTATAGTCACTTGATGGATGGTAAACAAGAATGCTGGTGAGTAATGGTTTACCTGAATGTCAGTGCTCACTGTGTGGTTAAACGGGAGCGATTAGGGGTGAAACAACTGCCCCGATTACTCTAAAGGTTAATAGTGTGGAGAGTTTGGCAGTAGGCGGGGTCAAGGTCCAGATGTCAGACGGAGCTTTGTCTGGGCTCTGAGTTCTTCTATGGACCATCCCTGCAGGTAGTATATCAGCTGGACTGGAGCTTGCTATGTGGTGGGAGTGAGTGAATTATTACTAATATGTCAGCGCTCCGTGTGCAGCTGAGAGGGAGCAATCACGGGCGGATGTTTTTCCAGAGTGTTTTATGTAGAGTTATATGGAGTTATATATGGGTTATGCAGAGGTACCTGTGGCAAGCTGGACCATCATCTGAGCCACGGTTCTCCCAGGCCACTTTATGGCGACGCTGCATATGTTGACGCAGGGCCGTAGTGCCAACATTGGCAGCCTGGCCACGCTTCACCTTCTGCCCACATATTCTACATATGGCCGCGTTAACCTCTTCTGGCAGCTTAATAAAACCGCTGAGTAGCTGATTTCCCCCCCAACAGTCCCCACTGACTGACTGCTACTGCCGCTACCACCGTGAACCCATGCACCACTACTTCCCGGGCAGGTAGGCTGCTGCGAAGCAGGTGGTCTACCCCATGCACTTTTTGCTCCCGACCTCCCACTGCTGCCACCCTACTGACTCTCAGCCATGCTACCACCCTTCTGGCTCAGCCTCTGCCTCACGGGCAAGCTGCCACCCTCTTCTCCTGATGATGACGAAGCCCCTTCTGCACTAGCTCCCAAGTGCGATCGGCTTTATTATCATTGAGTAGTGTCTGCACATCACTGATGTTCTCCTCAACGGTCTCTGGGTTAGAAGCCTGACTGCTCACAACACCACCTCCCATGCCTCTCTCCTCATCACTACTTGCCCTCCTAGCGGAGGAAGCGGCGGATGTCTCCTCCAGATCTTGGCTGGGCATTAGCTGCTGACTGTCCTCTAGTAGCTCGTCCTCGCTGTATAGTGGAGCAGAGCCCACAGCATACATAACTTCTCTGGCTGAGGCAACAGAAAAGAACAGAGGCAAGTTGAGGACAGGTGACGAACCCACCGACTGTTGGCTGGGGGTGTGTCTGATGTCACTTGGGATGAAGTGGATGACCGAGTTAACCAATCAAGAACTGCTGGGTTGCTGGTCAAGACATGACTGCTAGATGACACCGGGAGCTCAGGCATCTCGATGCGACTACTTCTGCCACACCCCCTTACTCTGCTGCCACCTCTGCCTGCTCCAGAAACATTTAGGCCTCTTCCCCTCCTCTGTGCATGGCCTGGCACTTCTCTGTCTGACATACTTTTAGCTGAACTAAATAAATTAAAAGCAAATTAAAACACCCCTAAAAGCGACGAATATATTTAGGCCACTAAACTCTTTTGCCGCAAATAACTGCAACAGTGAACTGAGAATATATTTTTCTTTGTGTACTGAAATAGGCCACTAAACGCTTTTAGCAGAAATAAATGCACCAGTGAGGTGTGTATATATTTTATTTTCTGTACTAAAATAGGCCACTAAATGCTTTTGCCACAAATGAGTGCACCAGTGGTGCTTATATTTTTTCTTTCTATAATGAAATAGGCCACTAAATACTTTTGACACAAATAAGTGCACCAGTATATGTTTTTCTTTCTGTACTGAAATAGGACAGTAAATGCTTTCAACACATATATAACTGCAGAAGTGAACTGACAATATATTTTTCTTTTTGTACTGAAATTGGCAAATAAACGCTTTTAGCAGAAATAAATGCGCAAGAGAAGTGTGTATGTATTTTTCTTTCTGTACTGAAATAGGCCGATAAACGCTTTTGCCACAAATAACTGCACCAGTGAAGTGCCTATATATTTTTCTTTCTGTACTGAAATAGGCCACTAAACGTTTTTACCAGAAATAAATGCACCAGTGAAGTGCGTATATATTTTTCTTTCTGTACTGAAATAGGCTACTAAACGCTTTTTACACATATAACTGCAGAAGTGAAATGAGAATATATTTTTCCTTTTGCACTGAAATAGGCCACTAAACGCTTTTATCACAAATAACTGCACCAGTAAAGTGCGTATATATTTTTCTTTCTGTACTGAAATAGGCCACTAAACGCTTTTACCAGAAATAACTGCACCAGTGAAGTGCGTATATATTTTTCTTTCTGTACTGAAATAGGCCAGTAAACTCTCACAAATATATGCAACAGTGAAGTGCATATATTTTTTTCCTTTTTGTACTGAAATAGGACCCTGAACCCTTTCACCACATATAACTGCAGAAGTGAAATGCGTATACATTTTTCCTTTTTGTACTTAAATAGGCCTCTAAACTCTTTCACAAATAAATGCAACAGTAAAGTACGTGCGTATATATTTTTCTTTCTGTACTGAAATAGGCCACTAAACGCTTTTACCAGAAATAAGTGCACCAGTGAAGTGTGTATATTTTTTTCCTTTTTGTATTGAAATAGGACACTGAACGCTTTCACCACATATAACTGCAGAAGTGAAATGCATATATATTTTTCCTTTTTGTACTTAAATAGGCCACTAAACTCTTTCACAAATAAATGCCACAGTTAAGTGCGTATATTTTTTTCCTTTTTGTACTGAAAAAGGATACTGAACGCTTTCACTACAAATAACTGCAGAAGTGAAATGCATATATATTTTTTATTTTTGTACTGAGATAGGCCACTAAACTCTTTCACAAATAAATGCAACAGTGAAGTGCGTATATTTTTTTCTTTTTTTTACTGAAATAGGACACTGAACCCTTTCACCACATATAACTGCAGAAGGGAAATGCGTATATATTTTTCCTTTTGCACTGAAATAGGCCACTAAACGCTTTTATCACAAATAACTGCACCAGTAAAGTGCGTATATATTTTTCTTTCTGTACTGAAATAGGCCACTAAATGCTTTTACCAGAAATAACTGCACCAGTGAAGTGCGTATATATTTTTCTTTCTGTACTGAAATAGGCCAGTAAACTTTTTCACAAATATATGCAACAGTGAAGTGCGTATATTTTTTTCCTTTTTGTACTGAAATAGGACCCTGAACCCTGTCACCACATATAACTGCAGAAGTGAAATGCGTATACATTTTTCCTTTTTGTACTTAAATAGGCCTCTAAACTCTTTCACAAATAAATGCAACAGTAAAGTACGTGCGTATATATTTTTCTTTCTGTACTGAAATAGGCCACTAAACGCTTTTACCAGAAATAACTGCACCAGTGAAGTGCGTATATATTTTTCTTTCTGTAATGAAATAGGCCAGTAAACGCTTTTAGCAGAAATAAATGCACCAGTGAAGTGTGTATATTTTTTTCTTTTTTGTATTGAAATAGGACACTGAACGCTTTCACCACATATAACTGCAGAAGTGAAATGCATATATATTTTTCCTTTTTGTACTTAAATAGGCCACTAAACTCTTTCACAAATAAATGCAACAGTGAAGTGCGTATATTTTTTTTCCTTTTTGTACTGAAATAGGACACTGAACCCTTTCACCACAGATAACTGCAGAAGTGAAATGCGTATATTTTTCCTTTTTGTACTTAAATAGACCACTAAACTCTTTCACAAATAAATGCCACAGTTAAGTGCGTATATTTTTTTCCTTTTTGTACTGAAAAAGGATACTGAACGCTTTCACTACAAATAACTGCAGAAGTGAAATGCGTATATATTTTTTCTTTTTGTACTGAGATAGGCCACTAAACTCTTTCACAAATAAATGCAATAGTGAAGTGCGTTTTTTTCTTTTTTTTACTGAAATAGGACACTGAACCCTTTCACCACATATAACTGCAGAAGGGAAATGCGTATATATTTTTCCTTTTGCACTGAAATAGGCCACTAAACGCTTTTATCACAAATAACTGCACCAGTAAAGGGCGTATATATTTTTCTTTCTGTACTGAAATAGGCCACTAAATGCTTTTACCAGAAATAACTGCACCAGTGAAGTGCGTATATATTTTTCTTTCTGTACTGAAATAGGCCAGTAAACTTTTTCACAAATATATGCAACAGTGAAGTGCGTATATTTTTTTCCTTTTTGTACTGAAATAGGACCCTGAACCCTGTCACCACATATAACTGCAGAAGTGAAATGCGTATACATTTTTCCTTTTTGTACTTAAATAGGCCTCTAAACTCTTTCACAAATAAATGCAACAGTGAAGTGCGTATATTTTTTTTCCTTTTTGTACTGAAATAGGACACTGAACCCTTTCACCACATATAACTGCAGAAGGGAAATGCGTATATATTTTTCCTTTTGCACTGAAATAGGCCACTAAACGCTTTTATCACAAATAACTGCACCAGTAAAGGGCGTATATATTTTTCTTTCTGTACTGAAATAGGCCACTAAATGCTTTTACCAGAAATAACTGCACCAGTGAAGTGCGTATATATTTTTCTTTCTGTAATGAAATAGGCCAGTAAACGCTTTTAGCAGAAATAAATGCACCAGTGAAGTGTGTATATTTTTTTCTTTTTTGTATTGAAATAGGACACTGAACGCTTTCACCACATATAACTGCAGAAGTGAAATGCATATATATTTTTCCTTTTTGTACTTAAATAGGCCACTAAACTCTTTCACAAATAAATGCAACAGTGAAGTGCGTATATTTTTTTTCCTTTTTGTACTGAAATAGGACACTGAACCCTTTCACCACATATAACTGCAGAAGTGAAATGCGTATATTTTTCCTTTTTGTACTTAAATAGACCACTAAACTCTTTCACAAATAAATGCCACAGTTAAGTGCGTATATTTTTTTCCTTTTTGTACTGAAAAAGGATACTGAACGCTTTCACTACAAATAACTGCAGAAGTGAAATGCGTATATATTTTTTCTTTTTGTACTGAGATAGGCCACTAAACTCTTTCACAAATAAATGCAATAGTGAAGTGCGTTTTTTTCTTTTTTTTACTGAAATAGGACACTGAACCCTTTCACCACATATAACTGCAGAAGGGAAATGCGTATATATTTTTCCTTTTGCACTGAAATAGGCCACTAAACGCTTTTATCACAAATAACTGCACCAGTAAAGGGCGTATATATTTTTCTTTCTGTACTGAAATAGGCCACTAAATGCTTTTACCAGAAATAACTGCACCAGTGAAGTGCGTATATATTTTTCTTTCTGTACTGAAATAGGCCAGTAAACTTTTTCACAAATATATGCAACAGTGAAGTGCGTATATTTTTTTCCTTTTTGTACTGAAATAGGACCCTGAACCCTGTCACCACATATAACTGCAGAAGTAAAATGCGTATACATTTTTCCTTTTTGTACTTAAATAGGCCTCTAAACTCTTTCACAAATAAATGCAACAGTAAAGTACGTGCGTATATATTTTTCTTTCTGTACTGAAATAGGCCACTAAACGCTTTTACCAGAAATAACTGCACCAGTGAAGTGCGTATATATTTTTCTTTCTGTAATGAAATAGGCCAGTAAACGCTTTTAGCAGAAATAAATGCACCAGTGAAGTGTGTATATTTTTTTCTTTTTTGTATTGAAATAGGACACTGAACGCTTTCACCACATATAACTGCAGAAGTGAAATGCATATATATTTTTCCTTTTTGTACTTAAATAGGCCACTAAACTCTTTCACAAATAAATGCAACAGTGAAGTGCGTATATTTTTTTTCCTTTTTGTACTGAAATAGGACACTGAACCCTTTCACCACATATAACTGCAGAAGTGAAATGCGTATATTTTTCCTTTTTGTACTTAAATAGACCACTAAACTCTTTCACAAATAAATGCCACAGTTAAGTGCGTATATTTTTTTCCTTTTTGTACTGAAAAAGGATACTGAACGCTTTCACTACAAATAACTGCAGAAGTGAAATGCGTATATATTTTTTCTTTTTGTACTGAGATAGGCCACTAAACTCTTTCACAAATAAATGCAATAGTGAAGTGCGTTTTTTTCTTTTTTTTACTGAAATAGGACACTGAACCCTTTCACCACATATAACTGCAGAAGGGAAATGCGTATATATTTTTCCTTTTTGTACTTAAATAGACCACTAAACTCTTTCACAAATAAATGCACCAGTGAAGTGCGTATATATTTTTCTTTCTGTACTGAAATCGGCCACTAAACTCTTTCACAAATATATGCAACAGTGAAGTGCGTATATTTTTTCCTTTTTGTACTGAAATAGGACCCTGAACCCTTTCACCACATATAACTGCAGAAGTTAAATGCATATACATTTTTCCTTTTTGTACTTAAATAGGCCACTAAACTCTTTCACAAATAAATGCAACAGTGAAGTGCGTATATATTTTTCTTTCTGTACTGAAATTGGCCACTAAACGCTTTTACCAGAAATAACTGCACCCGTGAAGTCCGTATATATTTTTCTTTCTGTACTGAAATAGGACACTGAACGCTTTTAGCAGAAATAAATGCAGAAGTGAAAAGCGTATATATTTTTCCTTTTTGTACTAAAATAGGACCCTGAACCTTTTCACCACATTTAACTGCAGACATGAAATGCGTTAATATTTTTCCTTTTTGTACTTAAATAGGCCACTAAACTCTATCACAAATAACTGCACCAGTGAAGTCCGTATATATTTTTCTTTCTGTACTGAAATAGGACACTGAACGCTTTTAGCAGAAATAAATGCAGAAGTGAAAAGCGTATATATTTTTCCTTTTTGTACTAAAATAGGACCCTGAACCTTTTCACCACATTTAACTGCAGACATGAAATGCGTTAATATTTTTCCTTTTTGTACTTAAATAGGCCACTAAACTCTATCACAAATAAATGCAACAGTGAAGTGCTTCTATTTTTTTCCTTTGAAATAAGACACTGAATACTTTCACCACATATAACTGCAGAAGTGAAATGCATATATATTTTTCCTTTTTGTAGTGAAATAGGCCACTAAACTCTTTCAACATAAATAACTGCAGAAGTGAAATGCGTATATATTATATATATGCGTATAAATTTCCACAGATATAAGCCACTAAAGGCTTTTCAACATAGCACTTGCACCCCAATAACAAGAACAAATTGCTAGAATGCCAGAGCTGAATAATGGCTATTTAGATCACCAAATAATGTTTCTCTGCACTTGTAAATCGCTTTTTATTTTCACAATTAGGTTTTTGTAGCACTGTCCCAAAGCGACTTCAGACATCTCTCCCTGCACTAAGATGCTGTGAAATGATTCCTCCCTATCCTTTCCCTGCCCTTGTAAATCGATTTTCTGGCACTGTCCCTAGCGCCTTCTGACGTCTCTCCCTGCAGTAAGATGCTGTGAAATGATTCCTCCCTATCCTTTCCCTGCACTTATAAATAGAAACATAGAAACATAGAATGTGTCGGCAGATAAGAACCATTTGGCCCATCTAGTCTGCCCAATATATCTGAATCCTATTAATAGTCCCTGGCCCTATCTTATATGAAGGATAGCCTTATGCCTATCCCATGCATGCTTAAACTCCTTCACTGTATTTGCAGCTACCACTTCTGCAGGAAGGCTATTCCATGCATCCACTACTCTCTCAGTAAAGTAATACTTCCTTATATTACTTTTTAACCTATGCCCCTCTAATTTAAAACTGTGTCCTCTTGTGGTAGTTTTTCTTCTTTTAAATATGCTCTCCTCCTTTACCGAGTTGATTCCCTTTATGTATTTAAAAGTTTCATTCATCTCCCCTCTGTCTCTATACATATTAAGGTCCTTTAACCTTTCCTGGTAAGTTTTATCCTGGTAATAGTTTTTTCAGTTTTTTTTTTCACAATGAGGTTTTTCCTATTGCAGTCTCTAGCACCTTCTCACGTCTGTCCCTGCACTCTGAACGCAGGAGAATGTCTGACTCTAAGATGGCCGCCGTGTTTATAGGGCTGTGACATCACAGGGCTGGCTGCTGATTGGCTGCATGCATGGCATTATGGGTCAGCCCGCCTTCCCAGAGTTCCTTGCCCCATGTCCTCACATATGTAGCCGCCATTGTAGCTACCTTTTTAGGAAAAATTGCGATTCGTTACCATGAAGCGCGAGGAAATTCCCATTTGTTGCAAATCGAATTATTCCAGAAATTCGGATCGAATTCCACTTTGTCAGCTTTGGTTTGCTTATCTCTACCTGTTACTGCTGGCCACGTGCTTCAGCCACTATTCTTATGTTGCCACCCACCTGATTCCACACACTTGCTGCTTCTGCTGCCATCTTCAACTACTGCCACTATCTTGTGCTGTTACTGCTTCTGCTGTTGTCCCCCCCCACTCTGTGACTAGGCCACTATGTTGACTCCTCATGCTGTTGCCACCCTCACCACTCTGTTCTGGGGCCACTAGTGTCCCTATTTGGCCCTGTTGACATCACGTGTATTTCACCCTTCTTCTGGTCTGTCAAAAGAACTGAAAAATGGAAAACACTACAGATCCTGTCCTTGGATTATCCATAAGGCCTCGAACACATGGTCAGTATTTTGCATCAGAATTTCAACATGATTTGGAAGCAAAAATTAGGAGAGGGTCGAAAACACAGAAGACATGCAAATATTTCCATTACATGTCATCTCTGTTTTGGGCCCACTCCTGATCAATTACTAACCAAATGCTGACTATGTGAAGGCGGATGCTCAAAATACAGGTTTTGCTGCGTTGGCGACCTCTTCCTAGTCCTCTGCCTTCGCCTTGTGCTTTCACTGTGCCCCCGCTGTCAGGTGTGAATGCCACCAGCAGCGCGTCTACCAGCGTGCGCTTGTACTCGCGTATCTTACGATCACGCTCCAGTGATGGAATTAAGGACGGTACGCTGTCCTTGTAATGGTGATCCAGCAGCGTGGCCACCCAGTAATCAGCATACTCAGCACAAGTTAGAATGTGGGCAACTCGGAGGTCGTTGTGGAGACACTGCAGCATGTAATCGCTCATGTGTGCCAGGCTGCGCAGAGGCAACGACAACCTGTCCTCTGTGGGAGGTGTATCGTCTGTGTCCTTTATCCCGCCAGCCATGCACCAGTGATGGCCATGAGCTGGTTTGGGTGCCACCCTGCTGTGAACACAGTTCCTCCTCCTCCATCTCCTCCTCCTCATCCTCCACCTCGTCATCCTCCAGAAATGTGCCCTGGCTGGACAATTGTGTACCTGGCGTTTATGGGTGCAGGAACCCACCCTCGGAGCCACTTGTGAATGACTGGCCTGAAACCCTATGAAATTATCTCTCTTCCTCCTCCTCCTCCTCCTCCTCCTGTGCCACATCCTCTTCCATCATCGCCCGAATCTTTTTTTCAAGGAGGCATAGAAGTGGGATAGTAATGCTGAGAATGGCGTCATCGGCACTGGCCATGTTTATGTAGTACTCGAAACAGCGCAACAAGGCACACAGGTCTCGCATGGAGGCCCACTCATTGGTGGTGAAGTGGTGCTGTTCCGCAGAGCGAGTCACCCGTGCATGCTACAGCTGAAACTCTATTATTGCCTGCTGCTGCTCGCACAGTCTGGCCAGCATGTGCAAGGTGGAGTTCCACCTTGTGGGCACGTCGCATATGAGGCGGTGAGCGGGAAGGCCGAAGTTACACTGCAGCGCTGACAGGCGAGCAGCAGAAGGGTGGGAAGCCGAAAGCGCGCACAGAAGGCCCGCACTCTCTGCAGAAGCTCTGACATATCGGGGTAATTTTTAAGGAATCTCTGCACCACCAAATTCAGCACATGTGCCAGGCAAGGATGTGTGTCAAACCGGCTAGTCCCAGAGCTGCTACGAGATTATCGCACAGCACCAGGCCGGGCTTGAGGCTCACTGGCACCAACCACTCATCAGTCTGTTGTTCCAGGCCCGTCCACAGCTCCTGCGTGGTGTGGGGTTTGTCCCCCAAACAGATACGTTTTAAAAATGCCTGCTGTCGTTTACCCCTGGCTGTGCTGAAGTTGGTGGTCAAGGTGTTACGCTGACCGGATGAGGAGGCGGTAGAGGATGAGGAAGTGGAGTAGGAGGAGGAAGCAACAGGAGGCAAACTGAAGCGCCCTGCAATCCTCGGTGGTGGAAGGACATGCCCAAACTGCTATCCGCCTCAGGCCCAGCCGCCACTGCATTTACCCAGTGTGCTGTTAGGAGATATAATGTCCCTGACAGTCCTAACTGGTCCAAGTGTCCGTAGTTAGGTGGACCTTGCCACAGATGGCGTTGCGCAGTGCACACCTGATTTTGTCCCCCACTTGGTTGTGCAGGGAAGGGATGGCTCGCCTGGGAAAGCAGTGGAGGCTGGGCACGACGTACTGTGGGACAGCCACCACCATAAGCCTTTTAAAGCTCTCCGTCTCCACCAGACGGAATGACAGCATTTAAAAGCCATGAATTTTGAAATGCTGGCATTCAGGGCCAGGGATCGCGGGTGGGTAGGGGGGTACTTCCTCTTCTGCTCCAGTGTTTGGGAGATGGAGAGATGAATGCTTCCGTGGGACATTGTGGAGATGCTTGGTGACCCAGGTGGTGGTGTTGCTGGCAGATCCTGTTTGCGGGGTGGCAGGTGCCACTGTCACTCCAGAGGGGGATGAAGAGGCTGAGACTGCAGCAGAAGAGGAAGCAGGAGGAGCCAGAGACCTTTCTTGGTTTTTGAGGTGTCTACTCCACTGCAGCTCGTGCTTTGCACTTAGATGCCTGGTCATGCAAGTTGTGCTCAGGTTGAGAACGTTTATGCCTCGCTTCAGGCTCTGATTGCACAGCGTGCAAACCACTCGTGCCTTGTTGTCAGCACATTGTCTGAAGAACTACCATGCCAGGGTACTCCTTGGAGCTGACTTTGGTGTGCTTGGTCCCTTGATGCGTTGGGCAGTAGCAGGCGTACTGTCTAGGGGATGGGCGCTCCGCTTTTGCACCCTTCTCCCTCTTCTGCTGTGTAGGTGTCTCTGTGCGACCACCGCCTCTTCCTCTGAACTACACAGGTCACTCGCATGACCTTGATTCCATGTGGGGTCGAGGACCTCATTATCCTCCACATCATCTTCCACCCAGTCTTCACCCCCGTCTTCCTTGTCGGTCTGCACACCGCAGAAAGCCACAACATTTGGCACCTGTTTTTCGTCATCATCCGAGACGTGCTGCGGTGGTCCTTCCATGTATTCATCTTGAAACCTAAGTGGTTGGGCATCGGTGCACTCAATCTCTTCTACTTCTAGAGCAGGGCTATGTGGATGGCCCTGGGAAACCCTGCTAGCAGAGTCAACAAAAAGCAGAAGAGACTGCTGCATGACTTGGGGCTCAGACTGCTTGGCTGATTTGCAAGGGGGTGAGATGAAAGACTGTTGGACATCGGCTGCAGGTGCTAACTCTGATCTTTCAGCAGGAGACTGGGTGGGAAACAATGTGAAAGAACTGGAGGCACTGTCAGCAACCCAATCTACTATCGCCTATACTTGTTCTGGCCTCACCATTCGTAGAGCCGCATTAGGCCCGACCAAATAACGCTGAAGGTTCTGTCACCTACTTGCACCTGAGGGAGGTGTTTCACTTGTGCGTGTAGCTGGCACAGTTCGACCATGTCCTCTCCCTGCAACAGGAGCTCCACCAGCAGCATCACGACCGGGGCCATGTCCCTTATTCAACGCTCTCCTCATTCTCCGCAAATTTTGGATCTTGCCCAAAATGGGTGTTTTTTTAATAACAGAATAGAACACCAGTATCTAACGCGTGTATTTCACACAGACAAATGCAGCCAAGGCCGCAAATTTGGTATTTGGCCCAAAATGTTTTTTTTTTTTTTTTAAATAACAGAATAGAACAACAGTATCTAACGCGTGTATTTCACACTGACAGATGCAGCCAAGGCCGCAAATTTAGTATTTGGCCCAAAATGGATGTTTTTTTAATGACAGAATAGAACACCAGTATCTAACGCGTGTATTTCACACAGACAGATGCAGCCAAGGCCGCAAATTTGGTATTTGGCCCAAAATGGGTGTTTTTTTAAATAACAGAATAGAACAACAGTATCTAACGCATGTATTTCACACTGACAGATGCAGCCAAGGCCGCAAATTTGGTATTTGGCCCAAAATGGATGTTTTTTAATAACAGATGACAACACCAGTATCTAACGTGTGTATTTCACACAGACAGATGCAGCCAAGGCCGCAAATTTAGTATTTGGCCCAAAATGGGTGTTTTTTTAATAACAAAATAGAACACCAGTATCTAACGCGTGTATTTCACACAGACAGATGCAGCCAAGGCCGCAAATTTAGTATTTGGACCAAAATGGGTGTTTTTTTTATAACAGAATAGAACAGTATCTAACGCATGTATTTCACACTGACAGATGCAGCCAAGGCCGCAAATTTAGTATTTAGCCCAAAATGGGTGTTTTTTTAATAACAGAATAGAACAACAATATCTAACGCATGTATTTCACACTGACAGATGTAGCCATGGCCGCAAATTTAGTATTTGGCCCAAAATGGGTGTTTTTTAAAATAACAGAATAGAACAACAGTATGTAACGCGTGTATTTCACACTGACAGATGCAGCCAAGGCCGCAAATTTAGTATTTTGACCAAAATGGGTGTTTTTTTAATAACAGAATATGACAGTGTATCTAACACTTGTATTTCACACTGACAGATGCAGCAAGGGCTGTAAAATGTAGTCTTTTGCCCAAAAAGGGTGTTTTTTAAAAACAAGAAAATTATTGCAATATTTCAAGCTTAAATTTCACACTGACTAATGCTGCATAGGCCCCAGATGGAGGGTATTGCCAAAAAGGAGTGCTTTTTTAAACCCAGAAAATTATTGCTGCATTTCAAGCTTGTATGTAACAATGACAGATGCAGCAAACAACACAAATTTAGTATTTTGCCTAAAAAGGGTGTTTTTTAAAACTCAGAAAATTATTGCTGTATTTCAAGCTTGTATTTAACAATGACAGATGCAGCAAATGATGCAAAATTAGGATTTTGCCCTAAATGGGTGTTTTTTTTAAATAACAGAATATGACAGCAGTATATAACACTTGTATTTCACACTGACAGATGCAGTAAGGGCTGTAAAATTTAGTATTTTGCCCAAAAAGGGTGTTTTTTAAAACTCAGAAAATTATTGCTGTATTTCAAGCTTAAATTGCACACTGACAAATGCGGGATAGGCCCCAGATGGAGAGTATTGCCAAAAATGGGTGTTTTTTAAAACCCAGAAAATTGTTGCAGTATTTTAAGCTTAAATTGCACACTGACAAATGCAGCTTAGGCCCCAGATGGAGGTTATTGCCAAAAAATTGTGTTTTTTAAAACCCAGAAAATTATTGCAGTATTTCAAGCTTAAATTGCACATAGACAAATGCTGCAAAGGCTACAGGTGTAGGTTCTTGCCAAAAAAGGGTGATTTTTTTAAACCCAGAATATAATTGTAGTATTTCAAGCTTCTATTTGACTGTCACAAATGTACATGTGCTGTGCTGTCGCACAGAACTTGCATAAATTGGCTGCTGCCGCCCACCTAACTAACAGACGGATTAAAGTTATTTTTCTGGATCACTGGGCTCAGGGCAGGGTAAAAAGATTGTGCACTGCACCCACAGAACTCAGGTAGATCGCTGAGTTAACAAGCACTTCAGATTAAAGATTCTGTCCTATTCTCTCCTTCACAGCAGCAGCATCCTATCCCTACACTAATCAGAGCAGAGTGACGTGCAGTGCTACGTGACTCCAGCTTATATAGCGGCTGGGTCACATGCTGCACTGGCCAATCACAGCTATGCCATTAGTAGGTATGGCTGTGATGGCTTCTAAGGGCACACAAGTTAAACGCTTGTTGGTTGGCTGCTCTGCAGCCTTTCAAAATGCGCCATTAACTCGCCGAACACCGAACCCAAACTTTTACTGAAAAGTTCTGGTTCGGGGTCCAAAATACCAAAGTTCGGTACGAACCCGAACTTTACAGTTCGGGTTCGCTCAACCCTACATATGACATCTCTATACTAAAAAAAATACCCCAAATTACCCGAAATTGGTTCCTAAACTGAAAAATTTGGTCGCCAAGTTTAAAATACATATAATTATAATAAAAAAGACTTGGAGGAAAATACAGTACCACATACCAGACTGTCATGACAATTTTTTTCAGCCACATCTCGTCTCTACAGAGTTTGTAACACAGACACGTTAGATTTCTCTATTTTTCGATCAACCTCCCCATCCTGGTGTCCCGACAGTGTCATCCTGCTGCCACTCCCAATACTGTACCCGTTATGCTCCCCAATGTCCCAATAGTTACTATACTGCTGAAAAAATAGTGACCCTAATAGACATAATTGGGGTCATTTATCAAACTGGTGTAAAGTAGAACTGAATTTCCAAAAGAGCTGTCAAAAATGAAAGGTGGAATCTGATTGGCTGCTATTGGCAACTAAGCCACTTCTACTTTACACCAGTTTGATAAATTACCCCAAATGTCCCTATAGTGTCCACAGCAGTTATAATGTCTCCTAGAGTGCCCCCAGTAATAATAACACCCTATATTGTGCTCCAGGTAATAATCCCTGTATAGTGTCCCAAAAAATAACAGAATTGCCCCTACAGTGCCTCCCCAATAGCAACACCCCCCACGTTGCCCCAATATAATAATTTACCCCACACTGCCCACACATAGTAATCCCCCTTAGTAATTTCCCCACCACACAGTAATTTCCCCCACATAGTAATTTGCCCCACACTGCCCCATATAGTAATTTCCCCTACATAGTGATTTCCCCCACACTGCCCCACACAGTAATTCCCCCCACACTGCCCCCACACAGTAATTCCCCCCACACTACCCCCACATATTAATTTGCCCCACACTGCCCCCACATAGTAATTTAGTAATTTCCCCCACACTGCCCCCACACAGTAATTTCCCCCACACTGCCCCCACACAGTAATTTCCCCCACACAGTAATTTCCCCCACACTGTCACCACACAGTAGTTTTCCCCACACTGCCCCCACACAGTAATTTCCCCCACACTGCCCCCACACAGTAATTCCCCCCACACTGCCCCCACACAGTAATTTCCCCCACATTGCCCCCACACAGTAATTTCCCCCACACTGCCCCCAGACAGTAATTTCCCCCACACTGCCCGCACACAGTAATTTCCCCCACACAGTAGTTTTCCGCACACTGCCCCCACACAGTAGTTTCCCCCACACTGCCCCCACACAGTAGTTTCCCCCACACTGCCCCATATAGTAATTTGCCCCCACACAGTAATTTCACCCACACTACCCCCACACACAGTGGCGTACATAGAGAAGTAAGGGCCCCATAGCAAGAATCAAACCAGACCCCGCACACAGGACAGAAGGGTTTCCACCTAAACCCCTTTCAATGACACTTGGGCCATTTTTTCCACTGCTTCATTTGGTAAACGTTTTTCCTTTACAGGGTAGAGTCCTGACCAAGTTTTCACCTCCAATAGAAGAGGGGATGATCCCAACTGGGCCCCCTCTTGCCCTGGGCCCCATAGCAGTCGTATGGTCTGCCGCTATGGTAGTTACGCCCCTGCCCACACAGTAGTTTCCCCCACACTGCCCAATATAGTAATTTCCCCCCAAACAGTAATTTCCCCCACACTGCCCCCACACAGTAATTTACCCCACACTGCCCCCATACTGCAATTCCCCTTCTGATGTACTGTCTCTTCACATGTCTTTCTGTGTGTTCCCCCATGTTCCCCAAAGTTGGCACATAAATAAATAAAAAAAAATAAAAAAACACGCACACACGCCTGCGGATTTCACTATCGCATAGGCCTCAGGCCTGCTAGGCCTGAATCCTATGGCGGTGATTGGTGGTGGGGCAGGGAACTATGCGCTCCCATGCCCCACCTCAGTATTTGGGCGTTTGGGTCAGTGTTGGGCCCCCCAGCGATGCTGGGCCCGGGGCTGCTGACCCAAACGCCTCTATTGTAGTCCGCCATTGGCCTCAGATGATTATATTTCACATTTTAAATGTGAAATAAAAAGCCTTTCGGATTTTTTAAGGTTGTACTCTGTTATAAATTTTATTGAAGCTTCAACATGAGTCTTAACTGTCTACTAAAATATATAGCAAAATGAAAATGATTAACACACATACACACAGAAAAAAATCTGTGAAATGTAATGTGTAAAATTCTAAACTGACAAAAAACATCACAGCAACCTCTGGATTATATAAGCCTTTCATTCAGTGTGCTAACATATAGCTTGTAATTGCAAACAATTTAGCCATTACAAGCTTGACTAACAGTGACTATAGAACAAGTGGGAGCTGTCGTACAGTATATTAATTATCAGGGCCTCGGTGTATGCCAACTGTAGCCTAATGACTGTCTGATGGTAATCAGTGGCACAATTAATTAAAATATGTCTTCATTTTATCTTGAACATTAATTCATATTGTAAATGATAATTAAGATTTTACCAGCATCATAAATATTAGATTGCTTTGATTTTATCTCATTGCTTTATTCATGGTTTGCATATAGGTTGGCAGTGTGTGTGATAGTGGGGAGGCATGTATAACAGGAGTATTTGGTATACTTTTTTTGAGTGTTCACTTGCATTGCAATTTGGACACTAATGGGAAAATGCACCACAAAAATATAACTTAAATGCCATTCTTAAAGAATGATCTGATTAATCAAAAATGTTGTAAGTGCAATTAAAAATTCATTAATTTTAATGTATACTTTTCCGTTTTCCTATATATACCAACTTATCATTTTTTTCAGATTATAAGATGCACCAGACTATAAGACACACCCCATACACAGCAGTGTATGGATTGAAAAGCTGTATAGGCACCTGAATTTCAAGTGCTGATTTTGTATAGAAAACATAAAAAAATTAAGTATATTAGAAAAATTCATCTTAGAATATGTTATAATAAAGGTGATTCTAAAGTTTAGTTACACCTTAAAGGAAAATTATTTTAAACTTGTAAAATATTTTCTGGATAGTCTTGCCTACTTTGTGAAAAGCTTGTTGGTATACAATATACATCAGAAAACAAAATGGTAGATTTCAATAAAACCAAACTCTTCTGTACAAACAACATAATACAGTGTGGATGGTATATGATGGTTTGAATTGGCTCTGCAAAGTCAAGACATAGGCCTCATGCACATGGCCGTTGCCTGGCCCCGCAAGCAGCGGGTCTCTAATATGCGGGCATCGGCTGTGTGCTCCCCGCATCACGGATGTGGACCCATCCAGAGCTGCGGTGCGGAACGGAGGCACGGAACCCCACGGAAGCCCTACGGAGTGCTTCCGTGGTGTTTCTGTCCGTGCCTCCGCACTGCAAAAAAATAGGACATGTTCTATTTTTTTGCGGTGCGGACGGATCACAGACCCATTCAAGTTGAAAAGGTCACGATCCGTTCCAGCCGCCGCACGGATGTTGCCCGTGCATTGGGGACCGCAAATTGCGGTCCCCAATGCATGGAACGGCCGCACAACGGCCGTGTGCATGAAACCTTAATCTCCATGTTATATCTTACAAGTCAACAAAAAATGCAATATACAGGTGTCTGTCCATGAACTGAAGCTTAGCAGAATGTAGGTCATGTAACATGACAGTGATCCTAAAGACATAATTTTTCTGAGTGACAAGAGCACAAAAAATATGTTCTTTTGTGAAATTGAAAACTTACTGTCTCGACCTGATCTGACGGAATCTGAGGGAGGTTTCAAATATGACCTAAAGTCAGCAATTCATAAAGCATTCGTAAAATATCAATATGTTGCTATTAAGAACTGACGAATCAATGCAGAAATGATGGTGAAGTTGATAAATCCCTTGACACTACAGGGGTCTCAGCTGGTGTTTGTTGATTTTCCTGTGTTACATACCATACACCACTGCAGCCAATTACTGGTCTCAGTAGCCTTGTACAATACCATACATGCCAGCATCATCGCTGCATGTACCATATGTCAACAAAGACAGATGAGGTCTACCGGAATAGTGGGGCTGGAGTGGTGGAGAATTTATCATGTAAGTACCGTATTTTTCACTTTATAAGACGCACCTGATTATAAGACGCACCTAGGTTTTTGTGGAGGAAAATAAGAATGTTATGGAGGATCTGTGGCTGATGCACTGTTATGGGGGATCTGTGGCTGACGTACTGTTATGGGGGATCTGTGGGTGACACACTGTTATGGGGAGATCTGTGGGTGACACACTGTTATGGGGAGATCTGTGGCTGACGCACTGTTATGGGGGATCTGTGGCTGACGCACTGTTATGGGGGATCTGTGGCTGATGCACTATTATGGGGGACCTGTGGATGACATACTGTTATGGGGATCTGTGGATGACACACTGTTATGGGGGATCTATGGATGATGCACTGTTATGGGGGATGTGTGCTGTGACACAAAGGGCAATGAGAGGGACCAGCATAAGATGCTATATGTGTGGATGACACACATATAGCATCTTATGCTGGTCCCCCTCATGGCCCTATGTTTCACAGCATTACTTTATTAATATGTGTCCCATTACACTCTGCGCACAGCAGTTACAGTTATGCGGGGTGGGAGGAGGGGCTGGAGGCTGGCAACTCGTGGCAGGGCCCGGTGCAGTCACTGTATTACACCAGGCCCCATGCACAACAGTCTCTTTGTATGTAAAGTCTATTTCTTTAATGCTGAAGCAATCGCTCTCCTTTGATAAACTAGCCTAATCGCCTGAAACAGTACTCACTCTATGAATGCACCGGTCCAGCCGGCGCGTGACGTCACTCAGTCGGTCACGCTCCTCCCACTTCATTAAACACCCTCCTCCCACACCGCATAACTGTAACTGATGTATCGCCGGCCGCGCTGTGCAGCATACCAGCCCGCGATACATCAGTGTCAGCCATGTAAAAATGATACCTTCGCTTTATAAGATGCACTGCCATTTCCCTCCCACTTTTGAGGGGGGAAAAGTGCGTCTTATAAAGTGAAAAATACGGTAATTACTCTTTTTGTACCTTATGACATTTCCTTTAGCTTATTTTTTTTTTATCCTGGAAAACACAATTTAACCAGTGTCTAAATGGGGTTGTATTGGCAGCAAGCACATGGATTTCTGCAAGCCACAAGAGTGAGAAAAAAGAAGATAAAACCCCTTGACCTATTAGTTTAAAGGGATAATTTGTCGGCTCCAAAACAGCTCCCAAACTAAAGTAAGCAATGTATAGTGTAAGTAACGCTGAGTCTGGTTATGTAATTTTTATCTTCATACCCTGCTCTCAAAAACCAGCAGAAGATGCATAGGGAGGACTCCTCTTTGATTCTTCTCCATTATGTGCGTGAGCGGAGGAGTCCTCTCAATGCATTTTACTGCTGGTTTGTTGGAACAGAGTGTTAGAATACAAGTGAAAGTGAATATGAAGATAACAATTACATAACCGAACTTGGCGTACCTTACACTATTCACCACTTACTCTTGTCTGGGAGGTGTTTGGGAGCTGAAAGATTTTCTAAGCTCCATTCAAGTGAACAGAGCTTAGCCCAGCCCAGGCCAATGATACTAGTGGTGATGTCACTGGGCCTCAGGGAAACAGAAAGAGAAGGCTGCGGTGCTCCTGGAGCACCACCGTCTTCTCAAATAACTGATTGGCAGAGGTCCTGGGTGTCGGAACCCCGCCAATCAGATGCTGATGATCTATCCAGTGGTAGATCATCAGTAAAATAGCACTGCAGAACCCCTTTAAAGGGAACCTGTCACAGGGGTTTTGTGTATAGAGCTGAGGAGGACAGGACTCATCTCAGGTTAATTTGCATATGTATAAAATCGTTTTTTTTACACAATAAAAGCACACAGAGCTATGGGGACTAGGTATTGCGGATGTGCTAGCGGCCATGTCCTCAGCTCTATACACAAAATCCCGGTGACAGGTTCCCTTTAAGTTCAAAAGAGCAATGGAAAGATTGTGTACTGCCACACGGGCAGAAATTAAGCTACAGATTCTTCTGCAAATTTTTAATGTAATATTGCAAAGGGTGAAATCGACTGTGGATATTTTGGAGCATGTGTAAGAGATTTCTAAAATCTCATCCATTTTGCTGGTACTGTAAAGTGCTACAGATTTGCCATACGCAAATCCGTGGTATATCCAACTAAAACTGAACTACAGATAACATCTTGGAAATGTTCCACAAGTAACTGTGGAATTTTTCCTTAATATGTCTTTATGTCGTGTATCTATTATTAATGACAGTGAAAATAGATTTTTTTTTATTTCTGCATCTAAAAATAATAATACATTCAATAATACTAGAGTGCAGTGGTCCCTCAGGTTATTCTGAACTTGGTATGATACAGGCAGTGCCAATCTGTTGGGCAAGCATTTGGCAGGAAAATCTAGCCAGTCAGTTCAGTCAGTTCAGTGGAGACTAATCACGGTTGTGTGCATGAACCTTTAGTAGTGCACATTTCACCAGTAGAATTCTTGAGATTATCCACAGTTAATATCACATTGAGGACAAGTACAACCAAATGGTAGATGCCATGAAATTCTACAGCCTATTGCAGCTCTTTCTGACTTACATGTTTGCTTTTTATTTGTTTTAGTTGTTTACATATGTTCTTTGTTAATGTTTTAATGTTTCTTATATTGGGTTGAAATTTTGAGGTCTTTAAAACCAATTACTAGTTTTTTTTGTACAGATCTGGTGTCAATGTTACAATACCTTTAAAGGGAACCTGTCATCAACGTTATGCTGACCTCACTGAGGGCAGCATAAAATAGTGACAGAAATGCTGATCTCAGCGGTGTGTCACTCATGAGCTAATAGTAAGAGGTTGCTGAGAACCAGCATCATAATCATTGCAGCACAGGCTTTGAAAAGAGTCAAATCTACTTGAGAAGAGTCATGGTTATTCATATCTCCTGCTCTCTCACCCATCTGCTGATGATTGGCCTTTCTCTCCTAGAGAGAAAGAGAGAAAACTAGGTAGGAGACTGTCAGTCATCAGCAGGTGGGCAGGAGAGCAGGACTTCATGAATAACCAGGACTCTTCTCAGGTGGCCGGGACTCTTTTCCAGGCCCAGTCTGCAAGGATTGTGAAGTTGGTTCTTGGCAACCACTTACATTTAACTTTTAAATGACCGACCGCTGAAATCAACTCACCTGTCTCTACTTTATGCTGCCGTTAGTATGGGCAGCACAAAGTTGATGACAGGGTGCCTTTAAGTGACAATGGTCATCCTACATCAAATTTATATTACTACTTGAAGTAGCACTGTGTGTATAGTCTTGTAGTATTATTTGTCTGTGTGCTGAAGTATTACAGCTTTAACCTTGTCTTAAAGATATTCCAGATATCTTGCACCTGACAAATAAACATTATGAAGAATTATGAAGGTTTTTAACATATTTGCCTTTCGCATATAAATTACTTTGAATAGCCAAGGCCTATCTTATTTTACTCACTTTAATACTATTGCTTCTGTAGTTGGTAATTTTTTTTTTACCAAATAAAAATAGTATTATTGTATGTACTCATATGATGTTTGTTCCTAAGACCATAATATCAAAGCTTTTAACATATGTAAAGGATAACTGTAATTTTATTTATTTATTTGCAAGTTTATTATAACTAGGCATGTATACCTGAGTTAGTGTGTAAATGATTGCTAAAAGATCTTTAATTACCTTATAATAACAGCTTTCATTAATGTCTCCTGTCCCTTTCCACTGCTCCCCTAAAAGACCGTTGCTAGGGCTCATCTGTCTCCCAACTTAATGTAAACAGAAGAAAGAGAGGCGGTCCTTCCCACTGTATGCCTGAATTAGGCTTCAGAGTGCGGAGGCGTGTCTTTCAGTAATCCAATCTGATTGGCTGGCAGGAAGCTGCTGGCTACAGCAAGTGTGTATGGGAAGTAAGGGAAGGCAGTTTTGGCCTCAGAGAACTGGCAGAGGAGCCATTTTGAGAAGATCCTCATATAGGATTCAAGACAGCCGTAACTAAGGGGAAAACTCAAGGAAAACGGTGGTATGTGAAGTAACTAAAGATTGCTTTATGCATAATGCTGCTGCAGCAGTAACATATGCTAAAATAGTTTTTTTTTTAATGAAAACATGACAGTTATCCTATAAGTATTAATTGATCAGTCAGTGACAGGTATATTTTAACTTTAGTTCATGGAATAAATGTAAAAAATTATATTTACACAGTTAAATAGGTTTAAAAAAAGACACATCCATCAAGTTCAACCTTTCTCAGACCAAGCTTTTAAACCAGCAGAAGGCAAAAGAAAACCCTATAGGCTACTTGAACCAATATTGTCACATGAGTGAAACAAATTCCACCCTGACTCCACATTGATCCCTGGATCAATTTAAAGGGGATCTGTCACCAGTTTTCACAATATAATATGCACACGTTATTACTGTAGATACATATCTAATGAGGCTGTGTACTTACTATGAAAATCCATTGCAGAATAGTTATATAGTGTGGTCCAAGTGTGTTCACAGGCTAAACGTAATCTCTACCCACCTACCCTGATTGACAAACTGCAGCTTGTACTAGGCAGTATGCTATTTCAACAGCAGCAGGAAAGGAGATTCACTAAAAGAAGCTTGTCAATCAGGTTAGGTCAGAAAAGATTGATTTTAGCTTCTGAATACACTAGTCTGACTCTTTTGATGGACTCATAAAGTACTGATTTTATTATCAGATGGGAAAAAGGGACACTTCCATCAAATAATTTTTTATCACAAAGTGTTTACAACCTATATGTGTGTTACAATGGGGGTTGCTTGTTGCCATTGATCTGTGCACACTAGTGCCAGCTTCTTGTCGGTTTGAATTTGGACCATTGTGTTACAATGGTGATTCATGGTTGCCACTGTTCCACATGTACTTGCTTTGTCTTGGTGTGATTTGTGTCCACTGTGCCTCTACCTAGGTACTGCTAGGGTTAACTTTCCCTGGCTTGTTGTGTGCACCCGTTTGACTAATGGGTTTGTTAAGCCTTCTAGATATTATGTTCTGTGTGTCCCGCCACTGGCCTGTGCAACATATTCTGTTTGGTTCTGGTCTTGTTCCATGCTTGATCTGTGAAGGAGCTTCTGATCTGTTTGCCTGTCCATCTGCTTGGCCTATTGTCATGGTCTGTTCATTTGCCTGTGTTCTTTCTTCTGCCTGTTGTCTAAATTCTGACCTAGTTATGTCTGCCATGTCCCTGTGTTTGTTCCGTGAATTCACATTGCCTGTCTGACCTCTGCCTGATTCTGTCCATGTTTTGTCTTGAATCTGCATATGTTCTGCCAGCCTGACTCTGCCTGGTTCTATCTGTGCTTTTCCTGAGTGTCAGCTGGAAAAGGAGACTATTCCAAAAGATATTGGCCTTGTGGTCTCCACCCCCCCTGCATAGGGGTTAAAGGGTGAAAACCAGTGGACCACCAGGACAATGCTCTCAGCACTAGCTCAAAGTCAAGCTGGTTAGTTGGCACAGTGGTTCCACAACTTCTGTTTGTAACAATGTGAGTATTCTATGTATTTTATAATTTAAAAAAAACAGGGTATGGTTTCTATATATTATTTTTTAATTAGTAATCGACTTCCTGTCCTAGCTCTTTATAACCTCCTCTTTGTTTGGACTTCTAGCACGGCAAACAGTCTTGCTTGGCTTTTTCAGCTAGTCCATTATTTCAGCCAGAGAGAGACCACCTGTAGGTGGTTCATCACACATTGCAATAATAGAAGCAATGTTTTTCTTTGGGCATCTTTATCTAGGCCTATCAAAAGAACAAAAAAGCTGTCATACTTTAAGCACAATTCTACATCTACTATTATCATGAGAATTGACAATGTATTACCTACCTATATAGGAGGCTTCACAATTTGTTTACTGCTACAAAGGGCAATATTTTGTATTTAGTAATCAGTAGCATAATACTACTGAAACGTCTGATTATGTCAGACACTATGATTTTCCAAAGGAGCTGTCAAAAATGAAAAGTGGAATCTGATTGGTTGCTATGGGCAACTAAGCCAGTTCTACTTTACACTAGTTTGATAAATGACCCCCTATATTCACAAATCTTAAGTATATGTACACATTCCAAAGGTGGGGGTAAAACTCACTGGGTGAGAGGCTATAGATTAGACAAGATGAGGAATGTTTGGGTAATGGATAGCAGATGTTGGCTAAAAAGAACATGAAGCAAGCACGCATTGTCCATGCATGGATATAACCAATGGCGTGGCAGAGGGAGTTTAACCCATCTAATTAGGATTAAACATGTATATATGGTTTAGGATCGTCATGTAGAAGATGGACCTCTCCCCCTTTGATCATTTTCCTTTGTGTGATGGAAATTGTTAATACTCCCGGCTAGTCGTTATAAACCTTATTTTTCCTGAAGATCGCATTTTCTGAGTGGTATTCCACAACACTACCAAAATAAAACAGAAAAACCGCCAATTCTAAAACATGTTTTCTATGAATATTGAGTTTTAACCCCTCAGATGCCAATGTGACTACAGCATCTAAGAAGTGCACCACACTCCCAGGGCCTTAATGGCAACTCTGCGCAGAAATTGAGGGAGTCATGTGGTTGAAATTGCAGACTTGGGCCTTCTGAAGGCTCCAAGGCCTGTCATAGTGATGTTCATATGGAGCCCTGCCATAATGAATCTCCCATAGGCTGCAATGTTAAATCATTGCAGTCTATGGGAGGAGCGATCAGAGAATTGCATGGTAAAGCCTCCAAGAGGGACTTCCTTTCCCCATATTAAATATAAAAATAAAGAATTAAGGGGTGTGGTCTGCTGCCGCGCGTCATGGCCGCTTAGAGAAACAGCTCCACACCAACAGCAGCGACTATACAGGGAGTGCAGAATTATTAGGCAAGTTGTATTTTTGAGGATTAATTTTATTATTGAACAACAACTATGTTCTCAATGAACCCAAAAAACTCCTTAATATCAAAGCTGAATATTTTTGGAAGTAGTTTTTAGTTTGTTTTTAGTTTTAGCTATTTTAGGGGGATATCTGTGTGTGCAGGTGACTATTACTGTGCATAATTATTAGGCAACTTAACAAAAAACAAATATATACCCATTTCAATTATTTATTTTTACCAGTGAAACCAATATAACATCTCAACATTCACAAATATAAATTTCTGACATTCAAAAACAAAACAAAAACAAATCAGTGACCAATATAGCCACCTTTCTTTGCAAGGACACTCAAAAGCCTGCCATCCATGGATTCTGTCAGTGTTTTGATCTGTTCACCATCAACATTGCGCGCAGCAGCAACCACAGCCTCCCAGACACTGTTCAGAGAGGTGTACTGTTTTCCCTCTTTGTAAATCTCACATTTGATGATGGACCACAGGTTCTCAATGGGGTTCAGATCAGGTGAACAAGGAGGCCATGTCATTAGATTTTCTTCTTTTATACCCTTTCTTGCCAGCCACGCTGTGGAGTACTTGGACGCGTGTGATGGAGCATTGTCCTGCATGAAAATCATGTTTTTCTTGAAGGATGCAGACTTCTTCCTGTACCACTGCTTGAAGAAGGTGTCTTCCAGAAACTGGCAGTAGGACTGGGAGTTGAGCTTGACTCCATCCTCAACCCAAAAAGGCCCCACAAGCTCATCTTTGATGATACCAGCCCAAACCAGTACTCCACCTCCACCTTGCTGGCGTCTGAGTCGGACTGGAGCTCTCTGCCCTTTACCAATCCAGCCACGGGCCCATCCATCTGGCCCATCAAGACTCACTCTCATTTCATCAGTCCATAAAACCTTAGAAAAATCAGTCTTGAGATATTTCTTGGCCCAGTCTTGACGTTTCAGCTTGTGTGTCTTGTTCAGTGGTGGTCGTCTTTCAGCCTTTCTTACCTTGGCCATGTCTCTGAGTATTGCACACCCTTGTGCTTTTGGGCACTCCAGTGATGTTGCAGCTCTGAAATATGGCCAAACTGGTGGCAAGTGGCATCTTGGCAGCTGCACGCTTGACTTTTCTCAGTTCATGGGCAGTTATTTTGCGCCTTGGTTTTTCCACACGCTTCTTGCGACCCTGTTGACTATTTTGAATGAAACGCTTGATTGTTCGATGATCACGCTTCAGAAGCTTTGCAATCTTAAGAGTGCTGCATCCCTCTGCAAGATATCTCACTATTTTTGACTTTTCTGAGCCTGTCAAGTCCTTCTTTTGACCCATTTTGCCAAAGGAAAGGAAGTTGCCTAATAATTATGCACACCTAATATAGGGTGTTGAGGTCATTAGACCACACCCCTTCTCATTACAGAGATGCACATCACCTAATATGCTTAATTGGTAGTAGGCTTTCGAGCCTATACAGCTTGGAGTAAGACAACATGCATAAAGAGGATGATGTGGTCAAAATACTAATTTGCCTAATAATTCTGCACGCAGTGTATAGTAACTTGACAGCAGAGAGTAATCATTTCCCCACTACAACCATGTCTCATGCAGCCAAGATGATGAGGGGCAAAAGATCTATTAAAGCCAGGGGGAAATCAACTTCTTTCTGGAGAAAGAGCACGCGCAGGATGGCGGAGGCAGCGCTCCCTCCTCACCTACAAGATGCGATGCGCATTCACCCGACATAGAGGCTCAGAGAGCAGGTACAGTCCCTCATCCACGATCCCCTCCTCTCACAGCAAAACTTTTGAGCAGTGCTGGCTCCTCTCCAGCTCCCCTGCTTCACAACAGCCTTGGGGGAAGCTCCAGCATCAAAGACCACGTGCACAGGCTGTTCGCTGAACCTGGCAGTCATCACCATAATTCTCAGCTCCCCCTGCAAGAGCCACATACCGCCCCTACTGGCTCTCCCCCTCCTCCTATATTTAATCTGGGAGACAATTGTCTTACACTGCAAGATTTCCCTACTACAAATGTGCCAGTCTCAGAGTCACTCTTAAAGGACATGTTGTTAGCACTAAGCAGATCTCTGCAGGATAATATTGCCTTACTCATTATCCCTTTGCAGACCTCCATATCGGATTTAGAGGGTAGAATGTCACATGCTGAAACAAAAATGGGAGAATTTGCTTCCTCACATAACCAACTTATTGATGCCCATAATGACCTCACAGAAGAAATTGAGATAATAAAGCACAAGCTAGTGGACCTTGAGGACAGGTCACGCCAAAATAATGTCAAAATCAGAGGAATTCCTGAAGAAGTCCAGGTGCAAGAACTGCAATCCTATTTACAGGGATTAATGCAAGCTCTGATTCCTTCAATCTCTGAATGGGACCTTCTAATCGATAGAATACACAGAGTAGCACGTCCCAGACATCTCCCCCTACAGTACCTAGAGACGTTCTAGCTCGGATCCACTTCTTTCAGATCAAAGAAGCTCTACTTCAGGCTAGCAGGAAAAGAAACACCCTGCCTACTCCTTATGATGAGATCAAACTATTCGCTGACCTATCTGCAGCCACCTTGCAGCAAAGAAGAATACTAGCTCCCCCCATAACCGCAGCCCTGTGAGACCATGCCATGCCTTACATATGGGGTTTTCCCACGAAGATTCTAATCCAGCATGGAGGCACCTTACAATCAATCTCTACTCTTGAAGAAGAAAAGTTATTGCTGCAACAATGGAACATTACAATTTCAGAAACTTTCCAGAACCCAAAGTCAGCACCAACCCATCTATGCCAAGAGTGGCAAGTAGTCTCCTCCAAACGCAAGTCCAAAAATCGTAATCCCGACTAGCTGTACAAGACGGAGCTCTAAGCTGGACTGTTCTACCCGGTTCCTAACTGTGAGTTTTCTGGTTTTCCCCAGACACAAGTGTCAGCCTACAATATGCTGACAGCGCATCTATGTTTTATAAATGTTTATGTTTTGTTAATTGTTTTTATGAGTGCACATTTACCTAGGTACAGTAGGTTTATATTTGAATTGCCTATACATACAGACACTAAATACCATATAGTAAGGATCCCCAGGAGAATTATGATCCCAATATATTATACGTACATTCCCAGTAGAAAAGATCAAGACCCCCCTGGCATGCCCCCACTGAAGAGGGCTGGTTTCCTGGGCATTCTGAGCATTTTACACTTACCTATCAATGGTGCTTAAATTAGCATCGCTCAATGTTAAGGGGCTAAATAGCCCTCACAAAAGAGCAAATATGTGGAGAGAGATTATGGGCCTTCAGTGTGACGTTTTCAGTGTACAGGAATCACACCTTAAATCCGCGGACGCTAGCCGGATTCATCACCGCTCCTTTCCGGTTATTTACCAATCTCACTTTCATAAAAAACAAAGAGGGGTTATCTTGGGAATCAGGGATACAGTAGCATTCCATCTCTCCAAAATGATTTGAGACCCAAATGGTAGATACATTATTGTAGTGGGATCTCTGAACAATGTCACGTATACCTTAGTGGCAGTATATGCCCCAAACAGACACCAACCCACATTCCTCAACAGACTCTCCAGGAAGGTGGAAAAAGTTAGGCAAGGACAAACATTATGGTTTGGAGATTTCAATGGTGTGGTGGATCCTTTCTTAGACTCCACCTCCTCCGCAAACAAGACATCCTGGATGAGAGAATTTCTCTTATCAAACGACCTACTGTATATGATATTTGGAGAATTCGTCATGATAGTGAAAGGGACTACTCTTTCTTCTCTACAGCACACAATTCTTATTCAAGAATAGACTTATTCGTTCTAAATAGATAGCTGATCCATGCCGCGATAGCGTCCTCGGTAGAAGTGATCACATGGTCAGACCATGCAGCCATCACACTTACCCTACAAGATATGTGCCCTCCTGGACACAGTTTTTCCTGTCGCCTAAACCCCTTTCTTTTAGAGCATACCACCTAAAAAGAAGAAATCAATGCCGCTATTCGGGAATACTTTAAATTCAATGAAGGTTCAGTTTCTAACCCCTTTTCCCTGTGGAATGCTCACAAAGCCTACATAAGGGGAATCATCATGGAAATTGGGAGCAAATCAAAAAAAGAAAGGGAGAGGAAGTTCTTGGAAATAATTTCCAAAATCAAACCCCTAGAAACTCTTAATAAAAGAAACCACTCCCCTACACACACCTCACAACTGAAAACCCTGAGACTTCAACTTAAAGAACTCTTATTATACAAATACGAACAAAATCTTAGGAAGACCAAGGCGACATATTACTCGCAAGACAATGAAGCAGGCAAGCTACTTGCACATAAGATTAAAAAGAAAGCAATAAAATCTAAAATTCCCTTCATCAAAAACCAATCCACTGGAGCTCAATTATATGACCCAGATAAAATCGCTAATGAATTCAAAGCTTATTATGCATCACTATATAATCTAGAGGGAGACAATCCCTCCATCCAACCACATCAGACACCAATAGATGAATATTTAGAGCCCCTCCATCTCCCTAAATTGAGCAAATCCCAAATGGAATCTCTAAACTCACCGCTAGACCAAAAAGAAGTCCTAGCAACCATCCGATCCTTACCCTTATACAAGGCTCCAGGACCAGACGGGATATCAAATGCATATAATAAGTCATACAGAGACATTTTGACTCCTTACCTAACCCGTACGTTCCAACAAGCCACAGAGGAAGGAAAACTCTCAAAAGAAATGCTAGAAGTCACCATTGTAACTATACCCAAACCAGGCAAAACCCCTGAAGTCCCTCAAAACTTTAGGCCAATTTCCCTGCTGAATTCAGATGTAGAAATATATACCAAAATCCTTGCTAACTTCCTGGCAGTACTGGTTCCACATCTTACATCCCCTGACCAAACAGGTTTTATAAAAGGCCGACCGATTCATGAAAACACTAGGAGAATTGTTAACATAATAGATACCTTGGAGAGACAAAAATCCCCAGCGGTATTGGTGACGCTAGACGCGGAAAAGGCATTTGGCCGCGCGAATTGGACATTCGTTTTCTCTGTCCTGAGACACATGGGATTTGAGATAGAGTGTTTTAAGGCCATTACAGCACCCTATTCGACCCCCTCTGCCAGAGTACTAGCTAATTCTACATTATCAGACCCCATTATCATAACAAATGGAGCAAAACAGGGGTGCCCCCTATCCCCCATTATATTTGTGCTATTGATTAAACTACTGGCTCATGCTATCAGAACACATCCGGACATATACGGAGTGATCATAGGTAATCGTACACATCACATTTCACTATAAGTGGATGACATAATTTTATCTTTCACTTATTCTAAAAAAATCTCTGAGCATGGCCTTATTATACCTTGACCTGGGGCAACATCCCCTGCAGAAGTAGAGGAATCTTAGCACCCTTATTTTTAGACACAAAATTGGCGATTACTTCAAACTGGAAGAGTGACATTACTCCTTCATTGTCTGACATAACGTAAAGACTCAACTCCACGTATACATATGAGAAAACACTCTTATTCTTATGCAAACATCATAAGAGATTCTTAGATGTATGGGAACACTGGTCCAAATCTAAGTATTGTTCTTTTATATAAAAACTGTATGTAAATATGCATAAAAGAAATACAAATATTGTAATTAAAAACATGAAACAGTATCTTTTATTGTAATCTCATATGTTTGTTTATTTGTTCAATTTAAACATTGTATAAATACATGCTGGTACTGTGTTACCGATAATGCATACCGAAATCTTTCAGAAAAACATTATAAAGCGTTATAAAAAAAAAAAAATTTAAAACTAAAGATCATGGGCATTGCCATGTCCAAAAATGTCTGTACTATTAAGATATAAATGTATTTATCCCATACGGTGAATGCCATAGTAGAAAAAATCTAAATGGCTGATTTGCCTTTTTTGTCTCTTCACCTCTCAAAATAAAATGTGATCAAATAGTCAAACAAACTACAAAATCAATCAATAAAAACGACAAATTTCCCCACAAAAAAAGCAATGAAAAAAATTGTTTTCTTCAAAGCTTTTTTTAAGCATTACAAGAAAAATACAAGAAAAACTATATAATTGTGGTATAGTAGTAATCATACTGACCCAGATAATCAAGGATAACAGGTCAGTTTTACCACGTAAGGAACATCACAAAAATAAACCCCATAAAATTATGATGGAATTGCATTATTTTTTTCAATTTCACCCATTGGAATTTTTTTCCAGCTTCCCACTTCATCGTATGCAATATTAGATAGTGCCATTAAAAAGTAAATTTGTCCCATAAAAAGCAAGCTCTCAGACAGCTATGTAAATGGAAAAGATAAAAAAGTTATGACTCTGGGACAGGGAGTAAAAAACAAAAAGCAAGAAAGGAAAATCATGGCTCCTTAAGGGGTTAAAAATTAAACGTAGATTTTCAAAGTAAGTACACAAGCTTCATCAAGTCTAAGATATCTATTTAATAATGTATGCAATTTGTATTGGAAATTTGGTGACAGATCCGCTTTAACATAAATTTCCCGTTATTAATTACTACTCAGAAAACCATCAGTCATGGGACAATTGCACTTACTATCACCATGAAAACATAAGTACTAGAAATGAGCAAATCAATTTTACCGATTCAGAATTCATCCCAAGTAAAAAAAAAAAAGTTTAGATACTAAGAAGCCAAAATTTCTTGTGAGTCTTTTCAGACAAATCATAGAGAGACAGAGATACTCACATGTAATACTCTACTAGAAGCAAGATATGCAAGCCAGTTCTTCCAAAAGGACACGAGAATTGTGTCTCCCGCTATTACAGTTCTCCTTCCAAAAGGACAAGTAATGGGTGTCTCAAGAGAAAATTGGCCTGGTTAGCTGAGGGTCCTTGGGGGTATTCTTGGGGATGCTCTTTCTCATTAGGGAAACCAACAAGTATGCATGAGTACAGATGGCCTTGCGGTTCGCCCGGGCTGTCGTTTCGCGGCAAACTTTGCTCGTTCGTGATTTGCCGAACATGCGAACATATGGCGGTATTCGCCCGCGCTATATTTAGCGCCGAACTTTGACCCATGACACATCCATCAGGTGGGACAGGACAGCCAATTGAGACGTTTCAGGTCATGGACACACCCCCAACCCTATAACAGAACCCGATCTGGCAGCCATTTTACATTATGTGTTTTGCCAGTGTAGAAAGAGGTTTCATTTTGGAGCAGGGACAGTTATTGACACCAAACGCTAGCTAATAGGGCCACAAAAATCCTTTTAAGTACTGGTATAGGTGTACTATCGATAGGTGTGATATAGAGGGGTGTGATATACTTATAATTAAGGATGGACGAACATCGGCTGGGACGATTCGCGGATGTGATCGCGATCAAATGTTCGCGAACTGCAAGCTCGCGGCGGGCCCCATTCACTTTTATGGCAGGCAAACCTGAATAACCTTCAGGTCATTATTGCAGCCACCTGATACCTACAAGAAGTGCACAAATCATCCCACAACATGGACAGTGACATACCAGAGGGGGATCAATGGCAAAAATTCCCACAAAAAATATGTATTTTAATCAGGGGCCACTTTTATGCATCTTAAAGAGAAACTGTCAAAAATGTGTCCTGCTATAAAAAAAATTTTTAGGCCACGGGAGTACAGGCCCCAAACATTAGGCATTCACCGGACAGAAAACATCAAGTGATTATGTGACTGGAGGTATATTAGACGGTCATTGGATATCAATTTTACTGCAGGCCAGTACAAATAAATGTCAAATACATATGTTTAAAAGAACTAAAAATATAAAATTTGATTAAAACCATGGCTAACGAAATCCCTCCTCTTGAATAAACCCCAAATGGTAATAGGTGAAATTCGATAACACGTGGTCATCACAGGTGTCGAATTCCTCCGAGGCCCCAACAATTAGGCATTCACCGTACAGAAAAGATCAAGTGATTACGTGGCTGGAGGTATATTAGATGGTCATTGGATATCGATTTTACTGCAGGCCAGTACAAATAAATCTCAAATACATATGTTTAAAAGAACTAAAAATATAAAATTTGATTAAAAACATGGCTAACGAAATCCCTCCTCTTGAATAACCCCAAATGGTAATAGGGTGAAATTCGATAACACGTGGTCATCACAGGTGTCGAATTCCTCGAGGCCCCAACATTTAGGCATTCATCGTACAGAAAAGATCAAGTGATTACGTGGCTGGAGGTATATTAGTTGGTCAATGGATATCAATTTTACTGCAGGCCAGTGGACTACAGGCCCCAAAAATTATTATTTCACTGTAAAGAAAATAGCAATTGATAATGTGGCTGGAGGTACATTAGGCGGTCACCATATAACAATTTTACTGTTGGCCAGTTAGATTACAGGCCCCAAAAACTATGCATTCACCGTACATAAAAGATCAAGGGATTATGTGGCTGGAGGTATATTAGACGGTCAATGGATATCAATTTTACTGCAGGCCAGTGGACCTACAGGCCCCCAAAAAAATATTCATTCACCGTACAGAAAAGAACAATTGATAATGTGGCTGGAGCTACAATAGGCGGTCATCATATAACAATTTTACTGTTGGCCAGTTAGATTACAGGCCCCAAAAATAATGCATTCACACGTACATAAAAGATCAAGTGATTATGTGGCTGGAGGTATATAAGACGGTCAATAGATAATCAATTTTACAGCAGGCCAATGGACTACTAGGCCCAAAAATTATCATTCACCGGACAGAAAACATCAAGTGATTATATGGCTGGAGGTATATTAGACGATCATTGGATATAAATTTTACTGCAGGCGAGTAGACTACAGGCCCCAAAAATTATGCATTTACCGTACATAAAAGATCAAGTGATTATGTGGCTGAAGGTATATTAGATGGTCAATGGATAGCAATTTTACTGTAGGCCAGTGGACTACAGGCCCCAAAGATTATTCATTCACCGGACAGAAAACATCAAGTGATTATGTGGCTGGAGGTATATTAGACGGTCATTGGATATCAATTTTACTGCAGGCCAGTAGACTACAGGCCCCCAAAAATTATGCATTCACTGTACATAAAAGATCAAGTCATTATGTGGCTGGAGGTATATTAGACGGTCAATGGATAACAATTTTACTGCAGGCCAGTGGACTACAGGCCCTAAAAACTATTCATTCACCGGACAGAAAACATCAAGTGATTATGTGGCTCGAGGTATATTAGATGGTCATTGGACATAAATTTTACTGCAGGCCACTACAAATACATGTCAAATACATACAGTATGTTGAAAAAAAAATAAATATATAAAATTGGATTAAAAACTTGGCTAACGAAATCTCCCCTCTTGAAAAAAAAACCCCAAATGATAATAGTTGCTATTCAATAACACGTGGCCATCACAGGTGTCGAATTCCTCCGAGGTCGCAAACATAGATTCACATAAAAGGCCTTTTATTCCGCTGTATTTACATAAGACAGGGACCACTATTTGTTCTGTGTGGTGGCGGATATGTGTTGGCTGGTATGAGGAAAATCTATTTATACTTGATCGTCACAGGTGTTGCATTCCTCCGAGAACCATGCCTCATTCATTTTTAGAAATGTGAGGTAGTTCACACTGTCTTGAGCTAGGCGAGTGCGTAGTTTCGGACAGGACAATTGACGGGGGGCAAGCCAAGAGTTCCATGGCAAATTGTGCCAGCTCAGGCCACAAGTCAAGCCTGCACACCCAGTAGTCAAGGGGTTTCTTGCTTCTCAGAGAGTCCACATCGGCCGTTACCCGATGTAGTTGGACAACTGTCAGTCTAGGCGTTCCCTGAGGCTGGATCCGGAGGGCGGCTGTCGATGGGTTAGATGCAAGAATGATCTCATATCCGAAGTAACCAACGCATCTTCAAACCATCATCTTCTTGCATGCACTGTAGAATTGGTACTCGCAACTGTTTTTCTGTGGGTGTAAATTTCTCTGCCAGCGCCCACAACAGCAGAATGCAGCATCTCTCGAAGCAAGGCCTGGAAATGCTGCATTCTGACACCCCTCTGTGATGCTGGTAACATGCCCGCCATTTTGTGTTTGTAACGGGGGTCTAAGTACATTGCCACAAAGTACTGGTCCTTGCCCTTTATGCTTTTTATACGGGGGTCCCTCTTCAAACACTGGAGCATGAAGGCACTCATTTGCACTAAATTGGAAGCGGTGGAGCACCCTGGCTCTTGCTCATCGCCCAGGAGAATGTCGTCCTCGGTCTCCTCCCCCCATCCACAGACAACACCATGGATCCCAGAAAAGTTTAAAGCCTGCTCTTCTTGCTCCTCCTCCCCTCCCCCCAGGCACCATCCTCCTCTGACTCCTCTTCAGACTCCTGCTGACTTGTCTCGAATGGAGTAGCAACCACTGGGAATTTATTCGGCATTGCAACTTCCTCATCTTCCTGCTCCTGCTCCTCGACGACTTGATCAATGACACAACGCAATGAATGCTCCAGAAAGAAGGCATAAGGTACAATGTCACTGATGGAGCCCTGGCTGTGACTGACCAGTTTGATCTCATCAAATGTCCGCAGCAGTCTGCATGTGTCGCCCATGAGCAGCCACTGGCGTGGTGAAAAGAAACCAAGCTCTCCAGAACCTGTCCTGCCGCAGAGTTCGTACAGGTAGTCGTTAATGTCACATTTTTGCTGGAGCAACCTATCAAGCATATACAAGGTGGAGTTCCAGCGCGTCAGGCAGTCACAAATCAGACGTCTGACGGGCAAATGGTGTTGCCGCTGAACGTGAGCAAGGCGAGCCATGGCCGTGTAAGATCTTCTAAAATGGCCAGAGATTTTCTTGGCCTGCCGCAAGACGTCCTGGACCCCGGGGTATTTGGCAACGAATCTCTGCACGACTAAGTTCATGACGTGTGCCATGCACAGCACGTGTGTCATTTTGCCCTGTTTCAGCGCGCAGATTGGCACCGTTGTCGCACACCACTTTACCAACTGTCAAATTGAGTGGGATTAGCCACTGATCGGCCTGTAACCGTAGAGCTGAAAGCAGTGCAGGACTGGTGTGGCTCTTGGCTTCCAGGCACAACAGCCGCAGCACATCATGGCAACGTCTCGTCTCAACTGGCACATCGAATAGGTTCTGAGAAGCTGGGGGGGTGCAGTGGAAGAGGCGTTAGCCATGGAAAGGAGGAGTCAGCCGAGGAGGAGACAGAGAAAGGGAGTAGGAGGAGGAGGCCCTGCATGGCAATCCCGTGGTGGTAACACCAAATCCACACGGGTGCCACGGGTTACATGCTTGACAGCCATCTGAAGGTTTAGCCAGTTGGGCAGTAAAAGTTATGTACCTTCCCAGCCCGTGTTTGGCTAGACCAGGTGTCTGTGGTCAGATGTATCTTGGAAACCGACACTGTGTGCCAGAGATACAATCACTTGCCACTGATCATGGCCATATAGCTCTGGGATGCCCTTCTGGGAGAAAATTTCCTTCCGGCGGGGGACTATCCATTGCGGTGTGCCAATGGCCACAAATTTTCTAAAGGCCTCCGACTCCACCAGTTTTTATAGCAGTAGTTGGCAGGCTAGCAGTTCCGACAAGCCAGCGGTCAGCCATTGGGCACGAGGGTTATCAACTTTTTACTTTTGAACATTTGGGCAATGGAAGCCTGCCTTTTGCCAGATGAAAGTAACAATGGCATGGTGGAAGGTGGAGTGGAGGACAAATGGGAGGAGAGAGGAGAAGCGGCAGGACGTGGGGCGCCGGAGGTGTGGCTTTGTGGGTTTTGACGGCGTTGCTCCCACTGGGCTCGGTAATGGGATGCCAGGTGACTTCTTAGGGCGGTCTTCTTAGGTGAGTGTTAGGCTTACGCGACCTTATGCATTGACAGCACAGGACACCCATGTGACGTCCATCGACACGTCATCATCGTCACCTTCACCACAACTGACATTAGAGATCTCGGAGTAGGCAGCAACAGCGGGGGACCACCCTCCTTGGGCATGATCTGGGTACAGTCCGTCAGACCGCTGGGTGGCGGCCGTTGCTATCTCCTCTTCCTCATTTGATGCCAAGAACGGCTGCGCATTAGTATGGTCTGAGAATGGATGGCAAAATTATTCCTCTGACTCGAGTGGAGGGGCTGTGGTGGTGGTGTTGGTGGTGTCTTTGGGGGTGCGCACAGCAGAGAGTGAGGAGGGTGCTGATACAGAGGATGAGGAGGGTGCAGAAGTGGAAGGCTGAGTGAGCCACTCAACCAACTCTGGTGCGTCCTTTGACGTAATTGCATGCACCTTCTCCAAGTTCCCACTTAGGCTCCGGCCTGGTGCACCTGCCTGACCCCTATCACCCTGCGGAAAGGCCTGCCTCTTCCTTTGCCTGTCATTTTCAAAAATGACCATGTGAAAAAGTCACTATAGAAGAGGAGTATTTGCTGGAAGCAGGCATATCAAACCCCTTAATCAGTTTATTTGGGGGCAACTGGTATATCACACCAGTTGCAATTAGTTGTTCCAATAGCGTTGGACCCTCTGTATAGCTGCGGTATTTCAGTAGAACGGCACACAAATGCTGCACTATACAAATGCACTATATACAAATTATATTATAGGTATATCGCACCGCTGCCTCAATCAGTTTTTTTGGGGGGCAACTAGTATATCACACCAGTTGCAAGTAGTGGTTCCAATAGTGTTTGTCCCTCTGTATAGATGCAGTATCTCAGCGGAACTGCACACAAATGCTGCACAATACAAATGCAAACGGAAAATGCAAATGTGATCGCACTCTACATCCAGCACTCTGCCCTGCCTCCATGCTGGATGAGACATTGGTGTACATTTTGGCCAAAGCGTAATAAGCCACTCACCGCGTCAAGGTCGTCTCATTTGAGTGGTCCCTAACACTAGTTCCTACCTGTTTATGGGCCATGACAGCCACACAAAGTCCAGGGAATGCAGGTCAGCATGCAAGCCAAGCACACTCTGCTTTTAACCCCGTCCGGTGCCATTACAGCTTCATCGGATCCAGGGATGCAAGTACCAACATGCATGCTGAGCCCACCATATACTTCTCCTGGAGCCAAATGGCTACTGGTAGGTTCTATATAAGCAGACTCAGTTTTATACTGACTTTAAAACCAGCCTCCAGGACAGATTGACTGGTCAGGTGTGCATGACTCAAAGGAGATCGCCACGCCTCCAATATATAGTACAAATAAAAAATGTGGGGGATTGGGTCAGCACAACCCGTATGTAGGTGCATATCACTATGGCGAAATACATATACAAACGGAAAATGCAAATGTGATCGCACTCTACATCCAGCACTCTGCCCTGCCTCCATGCTGGATGAGACATTGGTGTACATTTTGGCCAAAGCGTAATAAGCCACTCAACGCGTCAAGGTCGTCTCATTTGAGTGGTCCCTAACACTAGTTCCTACCTGTTTATGGGCCATGACAGCCACACAAAGTCCAGGGAATGCAGGTCAGCATGCAAGCCAAGCACACTCTGCTTTTAACCCCGTCCGGTGCCATTACAGCTTTCATCGGATCCAGGGATGCAAGTACCAACATGCATGCTAAGCCCACCATATACTTCTCCTGGAGCCAAATGGCTACTGGTAGGTTCTATATAAGCAGACTCAGTTTTATACTGACTTTAAAACCAGCCTCCAGGACAGATTGACTGGTCAGGTGTGCATGACTCAAAGGAGATCGCCACGCCTCCAATATATAGTACAAATAAAAAATGTGGGGGATTGGGTCAGCACAACCCGTATGTAGGAGCATATCACTATGGCGAAATACATATACAAACGGAAAATGCAAATGTGATCGCACTCTACATCCAGCACTCTGCCCTGCCTCCATGCTGAATGTGACATTGGTGTACATTTTGGCCAAAGCGTAATAAGCCACTCACCGCGTCAAGGTCGTCTCATTTGAGGGGTCCGTAACACTAGTTCCTACCTGTTTATGGGCCATGACAGCCACACAAAGTCCAGGGAATGCAGGTCAGCATGCAAGCCAAGCACACTCTGCTTTTATGTAAAATGTAGAGCAGATAACCAGTGGCACTACACCAAACCTAAAATTGTCAGGATGCGACAAAGCGTCAAGGTCGTAATAAGCCACTCACCGCGTCAAGGTCGTAATGCACTATATAGAAATTATATTATAGGTATATCACACCCCTCCCTCAATCAGATTTTTTGGAGGGCAACTGGTATATCACACCAGTTGAAATTAGTTGTTCCAATAGCGTTGGTCCCTCTTTATAGCTGCGGTATCTCAGCAGAACTGCACACAAATGTTGCACAATACAAATGCACTATATAGGAAGTATATTATAGGTATATAACACCCCTGCCTCAATCAGTTTTTTGGGGGGCAACTGGTATATCACATTAGTTGCAATTAGTTGTTCCAATAGTGTTTGTCCCTCTGTATAGCTGCGGTATCTCAGCAGAACCACACAGAAATGCTGCACAATACAAATGCACTATATATGAAGTATATTATAGGTATATCACACCCCTGCCTCAATCAGTTTTTTTGGGGGGCAACTGGTATATTACACCAGTTGCAATTAGTTGCTCCAATATTGTTTGTCCCTTTGTATAGCTGCGGTATCTCAGCAGAACCGCACACAAATGCTGCACAATACAAATGCACTCTATAGAAATCATATTATAGGTATATCACACCCGTGCCTCAATCAGTTTTTTTGGGGGGCAACTGGTATATCACACCAGTTGCAATTAGTTGTTCGAATCGTGTTTGTCACTCTGTATAGCTGCGGTATCTCAGGAGAACCGCACACAATTGTTGCACAATACAAATGCAATATATAGAAATTATATTATAGGTATATCACACCCCTGCCTCAATCAGTTTTTTGGGGGGGGAACTGGTATATCACACCAGTTGCAATTAGTTGTTCCAATAGCGTTTGTCCCTCTGTATAGCTGCGGTAACTCAGCAGAAACACACACAAATGCTGCACAATACAATTGCACTATATAGAAATTATATTATAGGTAGATCACACCCCTGCCTCAATCAGTTTTTTTGGGGGGCAACTAGTTATCACACCAGTTGCAATAAGTTGTTCCAATAGCGTCTGTCCCTCTGTGTAGCTGCGGTATCTCAGCAGAACCGCACAGAAATGCTGCACAATACAAATGCACTATATATGAAGTATATTATAGGTATATCACACCCCTGCCTCAATCATTTTTTTTGGGGGGCAACTGGTATATTACACCAGTTGCAATTAGTTGTTCCAATAGCGTTTGTCCCTCTGTATAGCTGCGGTAACTCAGCAGAAACACACACAAATGCTGCACAATACAAATGCACTATATAGAAATTATATTATAGGTATATTAAACCCCTGCCTCAATCAGTTTATTTGGGGGGCTACTGGTAATCGCACCAGTTGCAATTAGTTGTTCCAATAGCATTTGTCCCTCTTTATAGCTTCGATATCTCAGTAGAACCGCACACAAATGCTGCACAATACAAATGCACTATATAGAAATTATATTATAGGTATATCAAACCCCTGCCTCAATCAGTTTATTTGGGGGGCTACTGGTAATCACACCAGTTGCAATTCGTTTTTCCAATAGCGTTTGTCTATCTATATAGCTGCAGTATCTCAGCAGAACCACACACAAATGCTGCACAATACAAATGCACTATATAGAAATTATATTATATTTATATCACATCCCTGCCTCAATTCGATTTTTTGGGGAGCAACTGGTATATCACACCAGTTGCAATTAGTTGTTCCAATGGCGTTTGTCCCTCTTTATACCTGCGGTATCTCAGCAGAACCGCACACAAATGCTGCACAATACAAATGCACTATATAGAAATTATATTATAGGTAGATCACACCCCTGCCTTAATCAGTTTTTTTTGGGGGCAACTGGTTATCACACGAGTTGCAATTAGTTGTTCCAATAGTGTTTTACCCTCTGTATAGCTGCAGTATCTCAGCAGAACCGCACACAAATACTGCACAATACAAATGCACTATATAGAAATCATATTATAGGTATCTCACACTCCTGCCTCTATCGGTTTTTTTTGGGGGGGGGGGGGGAAACTGGTATATCACACCAGTTCCAATTAGTTTTTTCAATAGCGTTGATCCCTCTGTATAGCTGCGGTATCTCAGCAGAAACACACACAAATGCTGCACAATACAAATGCACTATATAGAAATTATATTATAGGTAGATCACACCCCTGCATCAATCAGTTTTATTGGGGGGGGGCAACTGGTATATCATACCAGTTGCAATTAGTTTTTCCAATAGCGTTTGTCCCTCTGTATAGCTGGGGTATCTCAGCAGAACCGCACACAAATGCTGCACAATACAAATGCACTATATAGAAATTATATTATAGGTATATCACACCCCTGCCTCAATCAGTTTTTTTGGGGGGCAACTGATATTTCACAGCAGTTGCAATTAGTTGTTCCAATATTGTTTGTCCCTTTGTATAGCTGCAGTATTTCAGCAGAACCGCACACAAATGTTGCACAATACAAATGCACTATATAGAAATTATATTATAGGTATATAACACCCCTGCCTCAATCAGTTTTTTTGGGGGGCAACTGGTAATCACACCAGTTGCAATTAGTTGTTCCAATAGCATTTGTCCCTCTGTATAGCTGTGGTATCTCAGGAGAACCGCACACAAATGCTGCACAATACAAATGCACTATATAGAAATTATATTATAGGTATATAACACCCCTGCCTCAATCATTTTTTTTGGGGGCAACTGGTATATCACACCAGTTGCAATTAGTTGTTCCAATAGCGTTTGTCCCTCTTTATACCTGCGGTATCTCAGCAGAACCGCACACAAATGCTGCACAATACAAATGCACTATATAGAAAGTATATTATAGGTATATCACATCCCTGCCTCAATCAGATTTTGGGGGGCAACTAGTATATCACACCAGTTGAAATTAGTTGTTCCAATAGTGTTTTTCCCTCTGTATAGCTGCAGTATCTCAGCAGAACCGCACACAAATGCTGCACAATACAAATGCACTATATAGAAATCATATTCTAGGTATATCACACCCCTGCCTCAATCAGTTTTTTTTGGGGGGGGGGGGGCAACTGGTATATCACACCAGTTGCAATTAGTTTTTCCAATAGCGTTGATCCCTCTGTATAGCTGCGGTATCTCAGCAGAAACACAGAAATGTTGCACAATACAAATGCAATATTTAGAAATGATATTATAGGTAGATCACACCCCTGCATCAATCAGTTTTATTGGGGGGCAACTGGTATATCATACCAGTTGCAATTAGTTGTTCCAATAGCGTTTGTCCCTCTGTATAGCTGCGGTATCTCAGAAGAACCGCACACAAATGCTGCACAATACAAATGCACTATATAGAAATTATATTATAGGTATATCACACCCCTGCCTCAATCAGTTTTTTGGGGGGGCAACTGGTATTTCACAGCAGTTGCAATTAGTTGTTCCAATATTGTTTGTCCCTCTTTATAGCTGCGGTTTTTCAGTAGAACCGCACACAAATGCTGCACAATACAAATGCACTATATAGAAATTATATTGTAGGTATATCACACCCCTGCCTCAATCAGTTTTTTTGGGGGGCAACTGGTATATCACACCAGTTGCAATTAGTTTTTCCAATAGCGTTTGTCTATCTGTATAGCTGCAGTATCTCAGCAGAACCACACACAAATGCTGCACAATACAAATGCACTATATAGAAATTATATTATAGTTATATCACATCCCTGCCTCAATCAGATTTTTGGGGGCAACTAGTATATCACACCAGTTGCAATTAGTTGTTCCAATAGCGTTTGTCTCTCAGTATAGCTGCAGTATCTAAGCAGAACCGCACACAACTGCTGCACAATACAAATGCACTATATAGAAAGTATATTATAGGTATATCACACCCCTGCCTCAATCAGTTTTTTCGGGGGGCAACTGGTATATCACACCAGTTGCAATTAGTTGTTCCAATAGTGTTTTTCCCTCTGTATAGCTGCAGTATCTCAGCAGAACCGCACACAAATGCTGCACAATACAAATGCACTATATAGAAATCATAGTCTAGGTATATCACACCCCTGCCTCAATCAGTTTTTTTGGGGGGTCAACTGGTATATCACACCAGTTGCAATTAGTTTTTTCAATAGTGTTGATCCCTCTGTATAGCTGCGGTATATCAGCAGAAACACACACAAATGCTGCACAATACAAATACACTATACAGAAATTATATTATAGGTAGATCACACCCCTGCATCAATCAGTTTTATTGGGGGGGCAACTGGTATATCATACCAGTTGCAATTAGTGTTCCAATAGCATTTGTCCCTCTGTATAGCTGCGGTATCTCAGCAGAACCGCACACAAATGCTGCACAATAGAAATGCACTGTATAGAAATTATAATATAGGTATATCACACCCCTGCCGTAATCATTTTTTTTTGAGGGGCTATTGGTATATCACCAGTTGCAATTAGTTGTTCCAATAGCGTTTGTCCCTCTGTATAGCTGCGGTATATCAGCTGAATCGCACACAAATGCTGCACAATACAAATGCACTATTTAGAAATTATATTATAGGTATATAACACCCCTGCCTCAATCAGTTTTTTTTGGGGGGCAACTGGTATATTACACAGCAGTTGCAATTAGTTGCTCCAATAGAGTTTGTCCCTCTGTATAGCTGCGGTATCTCAGCTGAACCGCACACAAATGCTGCACTATACAATTGCACTATATAGAAACTATATTATAGGTATATCACATTCCTGCCTCAGTCTGTTTTTTTGGGGGGTCAACTGGTATATCACACCAGTTGCAATTAGTTTTTCCAATAGCGTTGATCCCTCTGTATAGCTGCGGTATCTCAGCAGAAACACACACAAATGCTGCACAATACAAATGCACGATACAGAAATTATATTATAGGTAGATCACACCCCTGCATCAATCAGTTTTATTGGGGGGGGGGGCAACTGGTATATCATACCAGTTGCAATTAGTTGTTCCAATAGCATTTGTCCCTCTGTATAGCTGCGGTATCTCAGCAGAACCGCACACAAATGCTGCACAATAGAAATGCACTATATAGAAATCATATTATAGGTATATCACACCCCTGCCTTAATCATTTTTTTTGAGGGGCTATTGGTATATCACCAGTTGCAATTAGTTGTTCCAATAGCGTTTGTCCCTCTGTATAGCTGCGGTATCTCAGCTGAATCGCACACAAATGCTGCACAATACAAATGCACTATTTAGAAATTATATTATAGGTATATAACACCCCTGCCTCAATCATTTTTTTTTGGGGGGCAACTGGTATATTACACAGCAGTTGCAATTAGTTGCTCCAATAGAGTTTGTCCCTCTGTATAGCTGCGGTATCTCAGCTGAACCGCACACAAATGCTGCACTATGCAAATGCACTATATAGAAACTATATTATAGGTATATCACATTCCTGCCTCAGTCAGTTTTTTTGTGTGGCAACTGGTATATCACAGCAGTTGCAATTAGTTGTTCCAATAGCGTTTGTCTCTCTGTATAGCTGCGGTATCTCAGAAGCACCGCAGACAAATGCTGCACAATACAAATGCACTATATAGGAAGTACAGTCAGGTTCATAAATATTGGGACATCGACACAATTCTAACATTTCTGGCTCTATACATCACCACAATGGATTTGAAATGAAATGAACAAGATGTGCTTTAACTGCAGACTGTCAGCTTTAATTTTAAGGTATTTACATCCAAATCAGGTGAACGGTGTAGGAATTACAACAGTTTGCATATGTGCCTCCCACTTATTAACCACCTCAGGACCGCCGAACTCAGGATTGCGTCCTGGCGGCGGCAGGGTTATTCCTCCTGGACGCATCGGTGCGTCATCTCACGAGACGCGAGATTTTCTGTGAACGCGCGCATACAGGAGCACGCGTTCATAGGATCGGGAGGTAAACGAGTGGATCTACAGCCTGCCAGCGGCGATCATTCGCTGGCAGACTGTAGATGCGATTTTTTTAACCCCAAAAAGGTATATTATACGCTGTTTTGTTAACAGCGTCTAATATACCTGCTACCTGGTCCTCTGGTGGTCCCTTTTGCTTGGATCGACCACCAGAGGACACAGGCAGCTCTGTAAGTAGCACCAAACACCACTACACTACACCCCCCCTGTCACTTATCCCCCCTTATTAACCCCTGATCACCCCATATTAGACTCCCTGATCACCCCCGTCTTTGATCACCCCCCTGTAAGGCTCCATTCAGACGTTCGTATGTGTTTTGCGGATCTGCGGATCCACGGATCCGCAAAACACATACGGACGTCTGAATGGAGCCTTACAGGGGGGTGATCACCCCATATAGACTCCCTGATCACCCCCCTGTCATTGATCACCCACCTGTAACGCTCCATTCAGACGTCCGTATGTGTTTTGCGGATCCGCGGATCCACGGAACCGCTAAACACATACGGACGTCTGAATGGAGCCTTACAGGGGAGTGATCAATGACAGGGTGGTGATCACCCCTTATAGACTCCCTGATCACCCCCCTGTCATTGATCACCCCCCTGTAAGTCTCCATTCAGACGTCCGTATGTGTTTTGCGGATCCGTGGATCCGCAAAACATGGACACCGGCAATGTGCTTTCCGCATTTTGCGGATCCGCACATTGCCAGAACTATATAGAAAATGCCTTTTCTTGTCCGCAATTGCGGACAAGAATAGGACATGTTCTATAGGCTCTACAAAAAACGCAGTGTTCGCCCGATCAGGCCTGATCTTGTGCGCACACTTGCGTTCAGTCCGCCCCACCGCAGTGACAGAATATTTTTTTTTCTGATCACTGCAAAAACACCGTAAAATCGCTGCGGCGCTATAAAGATCACTTTTGAGGGGCATGGCGAGTTCATAGAAGATGAACTTTTTTGGCACAAGTTAGCGGAAATATTTTTTTTTTTTTTTTTACAAAGTCTCATATTCCACTAACTTGTGACAAAAAATAAAATCTCACATGAACTCACCATACTCCTCACGGAATCCAAATGCGTAAAAATTTTTGGACATTTATATTCCAGACTTCTTCTCACGCTTTAGGGCCCCTAAGGTGCCAGGGCAGTATAAATACCCCACATGTGACCCCATTTTGGAAAGAAGACACCCCAAGGTATTTCGTGAGGGGCATGGCGAGTTCATGTAAAAAAAATTTTTTTGTCACAAGTTAGTGGAATATGAGAAAAAAATAAATAAATAATCACGGAATACCTTGGGGTGTCTTCTTTTTAAAATGGGGTCACTTGTGGGGTATTTATACCGCCCTGGCATTTTAGGGGACCTAAAGCGTGAGAAGTAGTTTGGAATCCAAATGCGTAAAAAATGCCCTGTGAAATCGTAAAGATTCTCATTGGAATTTGGGCCCCTTTGCGCACCTAGGCTTCAAAAAAGTGTCACACATGTGGTTTCGCCGTACTCAGGAGAAGTAGGGCAATGTGTTTTGGGGTGTCTTTTTACATATACCCATACTATGTGTGAGAAATATCTCTGTAAATGACAACTTTTTAAAATTTGTTATACAAAGTTGTCAATTTACAGAGATATTTATCTCACTCAGCATGGGTATATGTAAAAATACACCCCAAAACACATTGCCCTACTTCTCCTGAGTACGGCGATACCACATGTGTGACACTTTTTTGCAGCCTAGGTGCGCAAAGGGGTCTAAATTCCAAAGAGTATCTTTACGATTTCACAGGGCATTTTTTACGCATTTGGATTCCAGACTTCTTCTCACGCTTTAGGGCCCCTACAATGCCAGGGCAGTATAAATACCCCACAAGTGACCCCATTTTGGAAAGAAGACACCCCAAGGTGTTTCGTGAGGGGTATGGTGAGTTCATGTAAAATTTTATTTTTGTATCACAAGTTAGTGGAATATGAGACTTTGTAAGAAAAAATAAATAAATAAATAAAATTTTCCGCTAACTTGTGCCAAAAAAAATATTCTAGGAACTCGCCATGCCCCTCACGGAATATCTTGGGGTGTCTTCTTTCCAAAATGGGGTCACTTGTGGGGTATTTATACTGCCCTCACATTTTAGGGGCCCTAAAGCGTGAGAAGTAGTTTGGAATCCAAATGCGTATAAAATGCCCTGGGAAATCGTAAAGATTCTCATTGGAATTTGGGCCCCTTTGCGCACCTAGGCTGCAAAAAAGTGTCACATATGTGGTATTGCCGTACTCAGGAGAAGTAGGGCAATGTGTTTTGGTGTGTCTTTTTACATATACCCATGGTGGGTGAGAGAAATATCTCTGTAAAATAACAACTTTGTATAAAAAAATGGGAAAAGTTGTCTTTTACAGAGATATTTATCTCACCTAGCATGGTTATATGTAAAAAAGACACCCCAAAACACATTGCCCTACTTCTCCTGAGTACGGCGATACCACATGTGTGACACTTTTTTGTAGCCTAGGTGCGCAAAGGGGCCCAAATTCCAAAGAGTATCTTTACGATTTCACAGGGCATTTTTTACGCATTTGGATTCCAAACTACTTCTCACGCTTTAGGTCCCCTAAAATGCCAGGGCAGTATAAATACCCCAATAGTGACCCCATTTTGGAAAGAAGACACCCCAAGGTATTCCGTGAGGGGTATGGTGAGTTCATGTAAAATTTTATTTTTTGTCACAAGTTAGTGGAATATGAGACTTTGTAAGAAAAAAATAAAAATAAAAATAAATAAATAATTTTCTGCTAACTTGTGACAAAAAATAAAAACTTCCATGAACTCACTATGCCCATCAGCGAATACCTTAGGGTGTCTACTTTCCGAAATGGGGTCATTTGTGGGGTGTTTCTACTGTCTGGCCATTGTAGAACCTCAGGAAACATGACAGGTGCTCAGAAAGTCAGAGCTGCTTCAAAATGCGGAAATTCACATTTTTGTACCATAGTTTGCAAACGCTATAACCTTTGCGCAAACCAATAAATATACACTTATTGCATTTTTTTAAATCAAAGACATGTAGAACAATAAATTTAGAGCAAAAATTTTGATTAATAACAAAAAAAGTAAAAATGTCAGCAGCAATGAAATACCACCAAATGAAAGCTCTATTAGTGAGAAGAAAAAGAGGTAAAATTCATTTGGGTGGTAATTTGTATGACCGAGCAATAAACCGTGAAAGTAGTGTAGTGCAGAATTGTAAAAAGTGGTCTGGTCATTAAGGGGGTTTAAGCTAGGGGAGCTGAGGTGGTTAAGGAACCAAAGGTAATGGGACAGAATAATAATTATAAATTAAACTTTCACTTTATAATACTTGGTTGCAAATCCTTTGCAGTCAATCACAGCCTGAAGTCTGGAACGCATAGACATCACCAGACGCTGAGTTTCACCCCTGGCTCTGCCAGGCCTCTACTGCAACTGTCTTCAGTTCCTGCTAGTTCTTGTGACATTTTGCCTTCAGTTTTGTCTTCAGCAAGTGAAATGCATGCTCAATCGGATTCAGGTCAGATGACTGACTTGGCTATTGCATAACATTCCACTTCTTTCCCTTAAAAAACTCTTTGGTTGCTTTTGCAGTATGCTTTGGGTCATTGTCCATCTGAACTGTAAAGAGCCGTCCAATGAGTTCTGAAGCATTTGGCTGAATATGAGCAGATAATATTGCCCGAAACACTTCAGAATTCATCCTGCTGCTTTTGTCAGCAGTCACATCATCAAAAAAAACAAGAGAACCAGTTCCATTGGCAGCCATACATGCCCACACCATGACACTACCACCACCATGCTTCACTGATGAGGTGGTATGCTTAGGATCATGAGCAGTTCCTTTCCTTCTCAATAACTCTTCTCTTCCCATCACTCTGGTACAAGTTGATCTTGGTCTTATCTGTCCATAGGATGTTGTTCCAGAACTGTGAAGGCTTTTTTTGGCAAACTCTAATCTGGCCTTCCTGTTTTTGAGGCTCACCAATAGTTTACATCTTGTGGTGAACCCTCTGTATTCACTCTGGTGAAGTCTTCTCTTGATTGTTGACTTTGACAGACATACACCTACCTCCTGGAGAGTGTTCTTGATCTGGCCAACTGTTGTCAAGGGTGTTTTCTTCACCAGGGAAAGAATTCTTCGGTTATCCACCACAGTTGTTTTCCGTGGTCTTCTGGGTCTTTTGGTGTTGCTGAGCTCACCGGTGCGTTCCTACTTTTAAAGGATGTTCCAAACAGTTGTTTTGGCCACGCCTAATGTTTTTGCTATCTCTCTGATGGGTTTGTTTTGTTTTATCAGCCTAATGATGGCTTGCTTCACTGATAGTGACAGCTCTTTGGATCTCATCTTGAGAGTTGACGGCAATAGATTCCAAATGCAAATAGCACACTTAAAATGAACTCTAGACCATTTATCTGCTCATTGTAATTGGGATAATGAGGGAATAACACACACATGGAACAGCTGAGAAGCCAATTGTCCTATTACTTTTGGTCCCTTAACAAGTGGGAGGCGCATATACAAACTGTTGTAATTCCTACACCGTTCACCTGATTTGGATGTAAATACCCTCAAATTAAAGCTGACATTCTGCAGTTAAAGAACATCTTGTTTCGTTTCATTTCAAATCCATTGTGGTGATGTATAGAGCCAAAAATGTTAGAATTGTGTAGATGTCCCAATATTTATGGACCTGACTGTATGTTATAGGTATATCACACCCCTGCCTCAATCAGTTTTTTTGGGGGGCAACTGGTATATCGCACCAGTTGCAATTAGTTGTTCCAATCCCTCTGTATAGCTGCAGTATCGCAGCAGAACCTCACACAACTGTTGCACAATACAAATGCACTATAATATACTTTCTATGTTAGAAAATATTGTCACGGACGTTCCTGTGGCAGGAACCAGGAGATCGGAGAGACTGGCAACTCGTGGATTAAATTGACAAGTTCACTGTGGATCTTATTGTGTCTGTGTTTTGGTGAATGCCACACACCTTGCTTTATGTTTGCTTGTTGATAATTTACTTTTCCCATAAGTAGCCGCCTCTCACTCTTACAGGTGCAGTTTATAGATTTTCTTCTTGCCTTCTAACTAGCTGGTCGGTTGTACTCTGTGGTGCTTCTGGAGTTGCCAGTTTTCTACTTTCAGATAAGTCTTGTCTTTTCTTATTGTTTGGTTTTTGTTATATTCCCTGTTGTTTGTATCTGGGCCTGAGACAGAGACTTCTATTCATTCATCTGGGGAGGAATGGGTTGCCTCTGGTCCTTACCTCATTCCAGGGCCTTATAGGTATATAAGGGCCTAAGTATACTGCATGTAAATATTCCTACCTTCAAGGTCTATTCATATTGATCGGTAGTTGGGCCCGGATTAGGGTTGTTTACGAGGTGACCTGTTCCTTCCCTAGTTTCCAGGCCCAGTTACTGTTCCCCTTCTCTCCTGTGTTCAGTATGGAGTTTCCCCCACCACACTGATCGTGACAAGTATATTATAAGTATATCACACCCCTCAGTATGTCACACCTATCGATAGCACACCTATACCAGTCTTTAAAAGGACTTTTGAGGCACTATTATCTAGCGCAGGCGTGGCCAACCTGCGGCTCTCCAGCTGTTGTAAAACTACAACTCCCACTATGCCCTGCTGTAGGCTGATAGCTGTAGACTGTCTGGGCATGATGGGAGTTGTAGTTTTGCAACATCTGGAGAGCCTCAGGTTGGCCATCCCTGATCTAGCGTTTGGTGTCTTTAACAGTCTGTCCCTGCTCCATACAACAACCTCCCACTACACTGGCAAAAGACTGAATGTAAAATGGCGGCCAGATCAGGTTTATTTATAGGGTAGGGGGTGTGTCCATGTGCTGAAATGTCTCAATTGGCTGTCCTGTCCCACCTAATGGATGTGTCAAGGGTCAAAGTTCGGCACAAGGCAAAAGACTATGGCGCCGGCAGACATTGCCATATGTTCGCCTGTTCGGCGAACCGCGAACAAGCAAAGTTCGCCGCGAAACAAGCGCCGGGCAAACCACAAGGCCATCTCTACTTATAATATGCTTTCTAATTTCATTGAAATTATATTATAGTGTATTTGTATTGTGCAGCAGCTGTGTTCGGATCTGTTGCGATACCGCAGCTAGATAGAGGGACAAACGCTATTGGAGTAACTAATTGCAACGGGTGTGATATACCTGTTGCCCCAAAAAAAACTTCTTGAAAGCTGCGATATACTTTTTTCCACAAAATCCTGATTGAGGGGTGCTATATACCTGTTTCTGCCTAATACTGATTGAGGGGTGCTATATACCTTCTTGAACCAAATTCTGATTGAGGGGTGCCATACACCTTCTTCCACAAAATACTGATTGAGGGCTGCGATACACCTGTTTTCACAAAATACTGATTGAGGGGTGCCATATACCTGTTTCAGCCAAATCCTGATTGAGGGGTGCTATATACCTGTTTTTGCCAAATACTGATTGAGGGGTGCTATATACCTGTTTACACCAAATACTGATTGAGGGGTGCTATATACCTTCTTCCACAAAATGCTGATTGAGTGGTGCTATTGCTATATACCTTCTTCCACCAAATACTGATTGAGGGCTGCGATACACCTGCTTCCACAAAATACTGATTGAGGGGTGCCATATACCTGTTTCCGCCAAATACTGATTGAGGGGTGCTATATACCCGTTTCCGCCAAATAATAATTAAGGGGTGCTATATACCTTCTTCCACAAAATACTGATTGAGGGCTGCGATACACCTGCTTTCACAAAATACTGATTTAGGGCTGCGATACACCTGCTTCCACAAAATACTGATTGAGGGGTGCTATATACCTGTTTACACCAAATACTGATTGAGGGGTGCTATATACCTTCTTCCACAAAATACTGATTGAGGGGTGCTATTGCTATATACCTTCTTCCACAAAATACTGATTGAGGGCTGCGATACACCTGCTTCCACAAAATACTTATTGAGGGGTGCTATATACCTGTTTCCACCAAATACTGATTGAGGGGTGTTATATACCTGTCACGGATGGTGTACAGGAAACAAGACAATGCAATACAATAATGACTCACTGGATCCACAACTAAGGAACAAAAGGGAGACCCCTACATGAGACCTGCCACTCTCCCTAATTGCTCAGCCTATGCGAACACCCCAAAGGTGGATGGGCGCATATCCACGTACCTCGGCTATCTAATACCTGAAGTCCCTACAATAGTGAGGGGACACGACCACCGGCTCCCTACACTAGACACGGAGGGAGTCAGGGTCACCTGAAAATCCAGCAGACAGAAAATCACAAATAAAGGAACAGCACTTATCTTGCAGAGGACTGGGAAATAGAAACAGCAAGCACACACACTCCAGGAAGTTGTATAAGCCGCAACCTAATGCATCATGGGGAGGAACTTAAAGGGAAGCAATCAGTCCAACTGCATGACAGCTGAGATAGACTAACGAGATGAGGAACTTAACCAAAACAAAGAAACTCAAGGAGGAGGATCTGGAAAGCTCCTGTCAGAGCTTCTCAACTGTCTGGTTGTGACAATACCTGTTTCCACCAAATACTGATTGAGGGGTGCTATACACCTGTTTACACCAAATACTGATTGAGGGGTGCTATATACCTTCTTCCACAAAATACTGATTGAGGGGTGCTATTGCTATATACCTTTTTTCATCAAATACTGATTGAGGGCTGTGATATATCTTCTTCCACAAATACTGCTCTTCTCTACGGACTTAGGCACAGGGTCATTTAGAAAATGACAGGCAGAGGAAGAGGCAGACCGTTCCGGGGTCGGGCAGTTGCACCAGGCCAGAGCCTAAGTGGGAAGTTGGAGAAGGCGCGTGCGATAACTTCAAAGCCTTCCGCTTCTGCACCCTCCTCATCCTCTGTATCTGCACCATCCTCTCTGCACCATACTCTCTGCTGTGTGCACCCCCAAAGACACCACCACCACGATAGCCCCTCCACTCGAGTCAGAGGAATTATTTTCTCATCCACTCCCAGATCTTACCGATGCACAGCCATTCTTGGCATCGGTTGAGGAAGAGGAGGTAGCAACGGCCGCCACCCAACGATCTGACGACAGTACCCAGATCAGCCCAAGGAGGGTGGTCCCCACTGTTGCTGCCTACTCCGAGATCTCTAATGTCAGTTGTGGTGAAGGTGACGATAATGATGTGTCAATGGATGTCACGTGGGTGCCCACAAGAGAGAAAGAGGAGGGGAGTTCAGAGGGAGAGACGGAGCAGCAGATATGGAGGAGAAGGAGGAGAAGCAGGCAGAACTCGCAGTGCACAGGAGGCAAAAGCAGACTGCAAATGTATCTGGAGCAAGCCATCCACCATGCATGGTCACTTCTTGCGCTCCCAGGACGCCGGAACATGGCTCCGCAGTGTGGGAGCTTTTTTACTGTCAGCTGCTGATAATAGTGTTGTCATCTGCAACCTGTGCTGTCAACGCATAAGTCGCGGTAAGCCCAACACTCACCTAGGGACAACCGCCTTAAGAAGGCACCTGGCCTCCCATCACCTAGCCCAGTGGGAGCAACGCCGTCAGAATCTGCAAAGCCACACTCCCGGCGCTCCACGTCCTGCCTCTTCTCCTTCTCCTCTCTCCTCCCATTTGTCCTCTACTCCACCTCCTACCGTGCTGTCGTCGCGGTCATCTAGCACAAGGCAGTCTTCCGTGGCCCAAATGTTCGAGCGTAAAAAAATGATGACGCCGGATAATCCTCTTGCCCAACGGTTGACCGCTGGCTTGTTTGAACTGCTAGCCCGCCAACTACTGCCATATAAACTGGTGGACTCGGAGGCCTTTAGAAAATTTGTGGCCATTGGCACACCGCAATGGAAAGTCCCCGGAAGGAAATATTTCTCCCAGAAGGGCATCCCAGAGCTATATAGCCATGTTCAGCGGCAAGTGAATGTATCTCTGGCACACAGTGTCGGTGCCAAGATACATCTGACCACAGACATGTGGTCTAGCAAACACGGGCAGGGAAGGTACATAACTTTTACTGCTCACTGGGTGAACCTTCTGATGGCCATCAAGCATTTAACCCGTGGCACCCGTTTGGATGTGGTGTTACTGCCACGGATTGCATGCAGGCCTGCCTCTTCTTCTCCTCCTCCTCCTACTCCATCCTCTGTCTCCTCCTCGGCTGACTTCTCCTTTTCCACTGCTACCGCCTCTTCCGCTGCAGCCCCCAAGCTCCCCGGAACCTATTCGACCAGGTGAGACGTTGCCATGCTGTGCTGCGGCTGTTGTGCCTGGAAGCCAAGAGCCACATCGGTCCAGCACTGCTTCCAGCTCTGCGGTCACAGGCTGATCAGTGGCTAACCCCTCTCAATTTGACAGTTGGTAAAGTGGTGTGCGACAACGGTGCCAATCTGCTGAGCGTGCTGAAGCAGGGCAAAATGACACACGTGCCTTGCATGGCACTTGTCATGAACTTAGTAGTGCAGTGATTCGTTGCCAAATCCCCCTGGGTCCAAGACGTCTTGTGGCAGGCCAGGAAAATCTCTGGCCATTTAGAAGATCTTACACGGCATGGCTCGCCTTGCTGATGTTCAGCGGCGGCACCACTTGCCCATCAGACATCTGATTTGTGACTCCCCGACGTGCTGGAACTCTACCTTGTATATGCTTGATAGACTGCTGCAGCAGAAACGTGCCATTAAAGACTACCTGTACGAACTCTGCGGCAGGACAGGTTCTGAGGAGCTTGGTTTCTTTTCACTGCACCAGTGGCTGCTCATGCGCAACACATGCAGACTTCTGTGGCCATTTGATGAGATCACCAAACTGGTCAGTCGCAGCCAGGGGCGCCATCAGTGACATTGTACCTATAAGCCTTTTTTCTGGGGTGTACATTACATTGTGTCATTGATCAAGCCGTCGAGGAGCAGGAGCTGGAAGATGAGGAAGTTGCAATGCTGAATGAATTCCCAGGGGGGGTTACTTCATCTGAGACAAGTCAGTAGGAGTCTGAAGAGTCCGTGGCTGGGGGGAGGAGACAGAGGACGACATTCTCCTGGGCGATGAGCAGGAGCCAGGGCGCTCCACCACCTCCAATTTAGTGCAAATGGGGGCCTTTATGCTCCAGTGTTTGAAGAGTGACCCCAGTATAAAAAGCATAAAGGTCAAGGAACTGTACTGGGTGGCAACGTACGTAATTTCCACCCACAGCGAAACAGTTGGGGGTACCAATCCTACTGCGCCTGCAAAAAAGAAGGCGGTCTGAAGATGTGTTGGTCACTTTGGATATGAGATAATTTTCAGAGCCAACCCATCGACAGCCGCCCTCCGGATCCAGCCTCAGGGAACGCCTAGACCGACGGGTGTCTGACTACATTGGGTTAGCGGCCAATGTGGATGCTCTGAGAGGCGAGGAACCCCTTGACTACTGGGTGTGCACGCTTGACCTGTGGCCAGAGCTGGCACAATTTGCCATGGAACTCTTGGCTTGCCCCTCGTCGAGTGTCCTGTTCGAAAGGATGTTCAGCGCAGCAGGTGGGATCGTGACCGATAAGCGCACTCGCCTAGCTCACGACAGTGTGGACTACTTCACATTTTTAAAAATAAATGAGGCATGGATCTCGGAGGAATTCAACACCTGTGATGACCACGTGTAATTGAATTTCCTCATGCCAGCCCACACATAGTTAGCAGCCAATTTAGGGACGTCAGGGCAGCCAGGCGCCAGTGCTAGGTGAGTTAGGGTCCATTCACACGTCCGCTGAATGGGTCCGCATCCATTCCGCAAATTGCGGAACGGGTGCGGACCCATTAATTCTTTATGGTGCAGGAATGGATGCGGACAGCACACAGTGTGCTGTCCGTATCCGCATTTCCGGAGCATGCCACCGATCTTCCGGACAAGAATAGACAGTTCTATGGGGGTGCCGGCCGGGTGTATTGCGGATTCGCAATACACTACGGACGTGTGAATGGACCTGCAGGGTCACCACTACTTTCTCCCCCTAGTGAAAGGGTACTCACCTTCCCTCCCCTCTGCGCTGCATGTCTGTTACCTGCCATATCAGACGAGATATAACCCCTTTAATGTTTGCAATTCAGAGTTCTGTTGGCTTCTTTTTCTAGCTTTAATGAAGCTAATATCTGGGTCATAAAAAAGATTAAAAGTTTATATCTGTATGTAGAGCATCCACAGCTCTTTTTTTTTTTTTTTTTGCATGTAGACTTTAAAGAATCAGTAGTCTAGCAGTGTAATTTGCTTGATCTCAGCTCAGCTGTATCCATACATTTTGAATCCTTAAATTTTAGGCAGCTGTGTCTTTTGATCCCCAGTCTGACCACCAGTCCAGAGCTTGCTGTCCTGTGTAGACAGAGATCAGTCTCTGCTGCTACGTATCTACAGCATATATCAAATCCCTGACAGCTCTCAGACAACTCCCACCACCAAGCTATACCCTCCATGTTTCTTTCAAACATAGTCCCTTCATACATAGTGTGCTTCTAACGATATCATTTGTGCCTTACCTAAGGGGCCAGAAGTTAAACTATCCTGGCTAACACTGTCTATACTATCTCTGTTTGATCTAGGTGGACTCTCCACTGTAAGTCTATATCACAGTGAGGTTCACTGTGACAGTTGTGGTTGTGTAGGCTGGCTGCATGCCCTCTCGTGTACTGGCTGCAGGCTGACCCCTGTGCAGGCTGGTTGCTTGGAGCTGCATGCTGGCTGTCGTGTAGTGTGGGAACTATGCCTTTAAATGTGTGTACTCCCTGTGTCTGCATCTCAGTGCACTTCTTGTCACTGTTGCCTTGCAGGCTGGCTTCATGTTCTCTTGTGTCCTGGCTGCAGGCTTTCTCCTGTGTATGCTGGTTACTTGGGAATGTGTGCTGGCTGCGGTCTTTAGTGTGTGAACGGTGCCTGAGTAGGTGGATGCTCTATTACTTTTTGGTGTCTGGTTCTGGTGGGGTTAACATTCCCTAGTCTGTTCCTATCTGTGAGCTGTGGGGGCTTGTGGTCAGTCTGTCTTGGGCCTTGCTTGGTGAAGCCCCTTTCTGCTGACCCAGGGGGTTTTGCCATCTGCCCTTCTGTGTGGTGTCTGTTCCATGTCTTGTCTGGCAGTGTAACTGCTTCTGATCCTGTCTTGTCTGTACCCTAGCAGTATTTACTGCTTCTGATCCTATCTGTTTCATGTATAGCCTGGAAGGGCTCCACTGCATCTGATCCTGTTTGTTTTATGTAGAGCCTGGCAGTGCTCCACTGCTTATGATCCTGTCTGTTTCATGTATAGCCTGGCAGTTCTCCACTGCTTCTTATACTGTCTGTTTCATGTATAGTCTGGCAGTGCTCCACTGCTTCTGATCTTGTCTGTTTCATGTATAGTCTGGCAGTGCTCCACTACTTCTGATCCTGTCCTGTGTATGTCCTGCCTTCATGAGAGGGCTCCTGGGTTCTCTGGAGGGAGGACACCTAGTCTGTGTACAGCTCTGTCTGTGACCGCCATGCTTCCGTTCTGCATGGGGTCCAGGCATCTGCTTGTGTGCTGGTTCCCATTTAGCTTGTCTGATCCATGTCCTGAGTTTGTTTGGATTCCAGTCCTTCTGTTGTCTGTTCCACTGGTGCTTGCACCAGAGTGGTTCTTTGCAGGTAGTGGCCAAGTGTACAGGGACCATCCTGGAGGTGCGACCAGTGAGCCCTCAGCCAATTTCCTCCCCACTACCAGGGGCTCTGTGAAGAATGGGGCTCACTGGCTCTTCACCCTCTGGGGTTTGCCAGTGGTCTACTGGTGCACTTGGTTCAGTGGTAGTGCTACAACTATTGCTTAAGCTGCTTGTTCTGCACTACTGTCATGCTCCTTTATTACATGTGTAATTAAGTACTCTGTTGGTTCTTGGTCTGTAATCTGTCAGTGTCCTGTTTGAAAGACATTCTGGAGGTTTGCCCTGTCCTCCGGAATGTGACATTCTATATGATATAGCTTCATACTTCTCTACCCTGCCTCCTGCTTGCAAAATATGACAGGGAGAAGCCTATCAAAAGCAGAAGGCTGGAGAGACAGGCTAAAACTACATCACATAGGAATTCACTGAGACTGAGGGGTGAATTAGGGGCTATCAGTTTTATTTCACTCAGAGCAGAGGACTCAGAGATCAAGTGCAAGTCCAGAGCCATGACAAGGACTGTAGGCTGCAGGAGAAACATAGAGTGGGAAGAAGGAACCAAGATGGAAGGAGACCCAAAATATGTTTATTTTTTCTAGCTTATTTATTTTATATGTAAAATTGGCAGAGGGTAATTAGAATATTTTTGTATATTTTTTTTAAACTTTTTCAAAAAATGTTTACTGTACTTTTTAGTCTCCTTAGGGGACTTGAGCATGTGCTCTTCTGATTGCTGGTCCCATAGAATGCAATAGAATACTATTGCAGTCTATAGGATTTTCACTGGTTGTCTATCAGGCAGCTAGCTTTTTAGACGGCTTACTATAACTGCACTGGGAGCCTTCACAAGGCCCCAGGTTGTCATAGCAAGGGATTGAAGCCTCACAATTCTAGCATGAGCCTCCTCCATCTATCTATCTCACAGATGCCATAGTTGCTATTGACAGCAGACGCCTGCCACATAATTAGCAAGCTCCATGTGTGAGCATACTCTGTAAACCCCTTCATGCTCATGATTTATAGGTATGTCATAGTGGGTTGAGGAATAGAAGGCCTGGGACCTATTAGAGTCTAATTTTCACAACACATGTTTGTGGAAGTGTATCATGTCAAACAAAGGAGATCACTGAGCACCTCAACAGAAGAGTTTTCTATGCTTATCAGGATGAAAAAGGTTACAAAACCATCTCTAAAGAGTTTGGACTCCACCAATCCATAGACAGGTACAGTCATGTGAAAAAATTAGGACACCCTTTGAAAGCATGTGTTTTTTTGTAACATTTTTAATAAATGGTTATTTCATCTCCGTTTCAACAATACAGAGAGATTAAAGTAATCCAACTAAACAAAGAAAACTGAAGAAAAGTCTTTTCAAGATCTTCTGTAAATGTCATTCTACAAAAATGCCTATTCTAACTGAGGAAAAAGATAGGACACCCTCACATGTATTCCCTCTTAAATTGGCTCAGATCTCACACAGGTATATCACACCAGGTGCACATAATTAGTAGATCGTTACTCTGCATGTTGAATGAGGCTTGCCCTATTTAAACCTCAGACATTTAGTTTGGTGTGCTCCTGACTGTTGAAGTGAGAGTGAGCACCATGGTGAGAGCAAAAGAGCTGTCAGAGGACTTCAGAAAAAAGATTGTAGCAGCCTATGAGTCTGGGAAGGGATTTAAAAAGATCTCAAAAGATTTTGAAATCAGCCATTCCACTGTCCGGAAGATAGTCTACAAGTGGAGGGCTTTCAAAACAACTGCCAACATGCCCAGGACTGGTCGCCCCAGCAAGTTCACCCCAAGAGCAGACCGCAAGATGCTAAAAGAGGTATCCAAAAACCCTAAAGTGTCATCTCGAGAACTACAGCAGGCTCTGGCTACTGTTGATGTAGAAGTACATGCCTCTACAATCAGAAAGAGACTGTACAAGTTTAACTTGCATGGGAGGTGTGCAAGGAGGAAACCTTTGCTTTCCAAGAGAAACATCGAGGCCAGACTGACATTTGCCAGCGATAAAGTTGACAAAGACCAGGACTTCTGGAATAATGTTCTTTGGACAGATGAGTCCAAAATTGAATTATTTGGACACAACAGCAGAGGACATGTTTGGTGTAAACCAAACACAGCATTCCAAGAAAAGAACCTCATACCAACTGTGAAGCATGGAGGTGGAAGTGTCATGGTTTGGGGCTGCTTTGCTGCAGCAGGACCTGGTCAGCTCACCATCATAGAATCCACAATGAATTCTACTGTGTATCAGAAGGTGCTTGAAGAACATGTGAGACCATCAGTTAGAAAATTAAAGCTGAAGCGGAACTGGACCATGCAACATGACAATGACCCAAAACATACTAGTAAATCAACCAAAGATTGGCTGAAAAAGAAGAAATGGAGAGTCCTGAAATGGCCAAGTCAAAGTCCAGATTTGAATCCCATTGAGATGCTGTGGGGTGACTTGAAAAGGGCTGTACGTGCAAGAAACCCCTCAAACATCTCACAGCTGAAAAAGTTCTGCATTGAGGAGTGGGGTAAAATTTCCTCAGACCGATGTCGAAGACTGGTAGATGGCTACAAGAACCGTCTCACTGCAGTTATTTCAGCCAAAGGAGGTAACACTCGCTATTAGGGGCAAGGGTGTCCTATCTTTTTCCTCAGTTAGAATAGGCATTTTTGTAGAATGACATTTACAGAAGATCTTGAAAAGACTTTTCTTCAGTTTTCTTTGTTTAGTCGGATTACTTTAATCTCTCTGTATTGTTGAAACGGAGATGAAATAACCATTTATTAAAAATGTTACAAAAAACCACATGCTTTCAAAGGGTGTCCTAATTTTTTCACATGACTGTACATATGGAGGAAATTCAAGACAATTATTACCCTCCCTACGAGTGGTCAACCAACAGAGATCACGCTAAGTGAAAGGTGTGTAATAGTCCGCAAGGTCACAAAGGAACCCAAGGTAACCTCTAAGCATGGTGTGCATGACAGGATTGCAAGGATAAAGCCACTGCTCTTCAAAAATAACATTGCTGCCCCTCTGCAGTTTGCTAAAGATCACCTGGACAAGCCTGAAGGCTTTTGGAACAATGTTTGGTGGACTGATGAGAGCAAAATAGAACATTTTGGCTTAAATAAGAAGCATTATGTTTGGACAAGGGAAAACACTCCATTCCAGCATGAAAACCTCATCTGACCTGTGAAACACAGAGGTGGTAGTGTCATAGTTTAAGTCTGTTTTGCTGCATCTGGGCTAGTGCTGCTTGCCATCACTGATGGAACTATTAGTTCTGAATTATAAATTCTAAAGGATAATGTCAGGACATCTGTCCATGAGCTGGACCTCATGAGAATGTGGGTCATGTAGCAATACAATGATCCTAAGCACAAACCTTGTTCTACCAAAAAATATTTAAAGCGGTTGTCTCACTTCAGCAACTGGCATTTATCACATAGACAAACTTATTACAAGGCACTTACTAATGTATTTTGATTGTCCATATTGCCTCCTTTGCTGGCTTGATTCCTTTTTCCATAGCAATATAAGTTGTTTGTATCCAGGGGTTACAACCACTCTGCAATCCAGCAGCAGTGGCCATGCTTGTACACTGTAGGAACAGGCATCGGCCTGTCTGGTGGCCGGGACCATGGGAGAGCGCATAGGCCAGCACTTTTTCCTATAGTGTGCAAGCATGGTGTCACAGGGCGCCGGCGACGCGATCTTCCTGCACTGCGCCGCCGGCGTCCTGCCTCTCTCCCTGAGCGACGACGCACGCGGCGTCCCCGTCTCCCAGGTAACAGGGGGCGGAGCGGACCCGACCGCACTCCTGCTGTCTGTGTGGTCGGTGTTCTCCGTTCCCCTGGCAACAGTATCAGGCTGAGCACCGAGCTGGCCACTCGGTGCTCGGCTTCTGTGTCTGAGCGGGTCATGTGACGCTGGCCATGTCACATGACCTTAGCCTTTCACTATTTATACAGGCAGCCTTCTGGCCACAGGTTGCCTGCGATTTTGGTCCTGTGCCTAACTGCTACTACTCAGTGCTTCTGCTACTCTGGATTTTGACCCTTGGCTTTTGTTCCTGACCCGACCTCGCCTGCCTTTGTGTACTGACGTGACCTTCAGGTTTGACCCTCGGCTTGTACTCTGACCCGTCCTTGCTATTCCTTGTGTACTTACGTGACATTCTGATTTGACCGTAGGCGTGTTGGTTACCGTCCTTGTTACCCCTGTTCACCTACGTTAGTGTTTATCTCTGGCATTTCAGTATTTCTCCCGACACTCTACGTGACTTCGGATCCATCTGCAGGGTTCCCTCCTACTGCCTCTGCCTGGCTATATTCTGTCTCTGTCCGCTCTGCCTTTCTGCACTTATAGAGGTTAGGCACCGTCGCCCAGTTATGCCCCGTCGCTTAGGACGGGTAGTGTAAGTAGGCAGGGACAGAGGCGTGGGTGGCAGCTAGTGGGGTCACTTCCTCTACCCACACCCTAGTTCATGACACACAGCCTTTTCTGCTGGAATGCAGGGGGGATGTAACCCATGGATACAAGTAGTGTATAATGTGATGGAAAAATGAATCAAGCCAACAAAGGAGGCAATATGGACAATCACAATATATTAGTAAGTGCCATGTATTAACTTTGTCTACATCAGAGATGCCCAACCTGCGGCCTTCCAGCTGTCGCAAAACTACAACTCCCTGTATGCCTGGACAGTCTACAACTATTAGGGCATGCTGGGAGTTAAAGGGGTGCAGGTTGGACATGATAAAGGCCATTTGCTAAAGTGAGAGAAACCCTTTAAAAGAATAATAAAATTGAAGTTTTGGAATGACCAAGTCAAAATCCTGTCCTTAATATGGACCCGACGTGAAAAGCTTTGATTGTTTTGATTGCTGGGCTCTATTTGGATATTAATGACTCACGGGACAGTAAACATGCTGAAACAGAAACCGCATTTACAGTTACACTGTACAAAAGAAAAATGGAATGAAATAAGTAAAAAACGTAGCAGAGGTAGCAAGCAAGCATCGGTAGTAGAAACATCATTGAAATTGTATCATAGAGCTTATTTAACTCCAAGTAGAATAGCCAGGATTTATAATACAAATAATGATAAATGTTATAGAGCAGTGTTCCTCAACTCCAGTCCGCAGGGCCCACCTACCGGTCATGATTTGAGAATATCCCACAGAATGAATACCTGTGGTAAGTCCTGATGCGCTGACACTAATTATTTCACCTACTGAATGCAATTCTGAAAACATGACCGGCAAGTGGGTCCTGAAGACCGGAGTTGAGGAACCCTGTTATAGAGGGTGAAGTGAGAAAGGAGTGTTAAAGCACATGTGGTGGGATTGTGGTATAGTAGGTAGGTTCTGGAAAGATATTTTCTGGAAAGATGCTGTATAAGATAGTAGGAATACTTGTCCCTTGAAGTTACCTTGTCCCTTGAAGTTTATCTATTGGGAATGGACTTTGATAGGGTTCCCAAGAAAACTAATATTTTGATACCGCATATACTGGCAGCGAGTAAAACATCCTTGGCGAGGAATTGGAAGAGTTCTGTTCTTAAATTAGAGGATTTGATAGAGAGGATAAAATTAATTAAATGTGGGAAAGATTACATGCAGTTAGATAGGATAAATTGGCAAGATTTGAAGAAATATGGGGAATGTGGGACATATTATTGATAAATGAACAGGTTTAGGTTCCAATGTAATTGACAAGAGGAATGAGAGAGATTATTAAATTATTAAAGTATTTAATTAGGAATTTTTTTTTAGGTGGGGGGAGACACCATTTGCATAGTCATATTTATTTATGATAATGTTAGAAGATTTTCTGTTTACTTTTCATTTGTCTTTTTAAATAAAAAATTATATGGAAAAATTTATCCAATGTTGTCGAAAAACCTGAATCAAGCAGTCCATGGGAGGAAACCCACCAATATAACAGTTGAAGCTGTTTTGTACTGAGGAATTCCTCCAAGCCGATGAACTGTACTATTTACTGGAAATGTCACACCAGATACTGAGAGGAAAATGTATACTTTTACCATTCACATCTAATATTTTTGACTCATTTGTTTGACTTGTATGGAAATCTGATAATAGTTTTAGGTCAAATTTATGCAGAAATATCGAAAATTCTAAAGGGTTCACAAACTTTCAAGCACCACTATATTTTATAATAATTAAATACACAATTGTCTCACCAAGAAAATGTAGCATATCACAAAACCAAATCTAGTTGCTCTTTTTTTGGTTTTAAATTTTCATTGCTTTTATAGGACCAACATATACTGCAGCGCTGTACAGAAATTGGCACCATTTACACCATTCTCACAATCTAATTTATCAGACACACAGATACTAAAACCAATTTTATAGAAAACCAATCAACCTCAAAATATTATTGGAGGGTGGGAGGAAATTGGAGATCCAAAAGAACCCACACAAGTACTGGCAGAACTCCATGGAGATGCTTCAAGGCCAGGACCTCAGTGCTGCATTTCGTCAATATATATTACTTGGAATTGAGAATTATTACGGATATCTCCACTTAATGATGTCACTAATGAATTATAATGCAATTATTTAACAAAGGATCATTTATTCTAGAAATTGCAACACTTTTGCATTATGATACAAGTTTCCCTATGTGTTAGAGAGCAAAATCCTGAATAATTTTCTGCTGCACCTGGCTAGTTATTCTCGACTGCCTATTATTCTCTACTAAAAAGTCCATATTTAATAACCGCAAGATTTTATCAGCCTTTCCTTTGTTATGAGACTTCATAAGCAGACTTGCTGGTTTTAATATGCAGACACTGATCCTCCACAAGTCTACCTTTCAGAGAATGTCCTCAGGGATGGCACCAGAAGTGAACCTTTAACCTGGTCTACAAGCAGACTTGATGCATGTAAAGGAGGAGGTATCCCACTGCTGACACTCCTCCCCTTTCCCTGGACAACAAGGGTGTGTTGCCCTGGTAACGGGACCACTGGGATGGTTACGGTGTGTGCCCTGCCAGATGGTCAGTTGAGAGAATGTGCAGCCTGCACTGTCTATATGACAACCGCATCTCCAGCTAATCTCCTAGTGTAAGCTTCCTGCCTCTAGACCTTTTGTTCCCTCCATGTATTATAAAACAAAGCTATTCATCACAGGACACATTTCTTGTAATAGTCAGTAATTAGTTATCATGATTAAGAAACTAATTAGGGGAGACATTTATAATAAAGTCAAAGCATTAATTAAAAAATGTGTCTTAAAAGAATAAGAAAAGCAAGTAGAAGTTTTAGAAATGTTTGTAGCTTATGGTATTACAAATTTCTTGTACAGTAGCCCAATAACTTGCCACTCAAAAGTAAGGAATTGTGGTAATCATATGTAAAAAGCGACCCCTTCACATATATCAGGTGATCCGGTTTCAGTTTGAAAAATGCTGGAGGGACACCGAAGACACATCTGGTGGCTCAGTGGTTAGCACTGGTGACTTGCAGTTCTGGGGTCCTACGTTCAAATCCGACCAAGGACAACATCTGCGTGGAGTTTGCATGTTCTCCCCGTGTTTGCGTGAGCTTCCTCCAGGTACTATGGTTTCCTCCCACACATTCTGATAGGGAACTTAGATTGTGAGCCCCAATGGGGACAGCAAGTGAAGATTATATCTGTAAAGCGCTGCAGAATATGTCAGCTTTATATAAGTGTGTAAAATAAATTGATCCTAAAGTTTTCTATGGGTTCGTTCTCATACATTCAGTGCATCAGTTGTGAAGCTGGATGTCAAATAGTGCCAGACAATAAAAAGCTACCTGCTCAGCTTTTCTGTATGGCGCTATCATTGTATAGACACTGGATCTGTGCACTGACATGCACAGACATCCCAACCTGCAAAATCTCATTTCAGGGAGGTGCACTTCTGATTTCAGGGAGGTTTTCTTTTTTTTTCTTTCACAAACTTTTTATTACATTTTCCAAACATATGCAGTATCTGCACACTTTGCTCTATGGTGTGGAGGACTGGGCTCATTACCCTGCCCCAAATTATCATATTTATGTATATGATTAAAGGAATTCTGTCACCACCTATAAGCCCTGTGAGCTAAACATATGCTCATGTCCAGGGTAGCATTCTGATTTCTAAGGTGGCCTTAAAAAAGCTATTTGTGGCTTTATTCTGCGGAAAAACAGGTTTTACTAACCTGTCAATCATTGAATTAAGGTGCCCAAGCAGGGGAGGTCTGTGGATGCATGGTGCCCGGCCGCACGCATCGTCGTTCGTGCCCAGCGCCGCCTTCTACTCCTCAGTGCCGCCTCTCCCTCCCCCTCCTCCCGCTTTGAGATCCCACACTGCTACAGGTTGCCGGAAAGGTTTACTGCGAGTAAACTAGAGATGGGAAGTTCGGATCTTTCACATGAATCGGTTCATTTGAATCAGTTGATTCAAATGATCCGATTCATGAATCGAATCTTCGGTTCATTCGCTGAGCTGACAAGAAGCAAGTGAACCGAAGCTTGGGTTGCGCAATGCGCATACGCGGATGCTTCGATTCACTTGCTGAGTCGGCTCTTGGTCTGAGTCAGGAAGTTTATTCTTTAAAACCCTGTGTGTAATTATCTACCCCACTGTAGGAAAAAAACAAGCATCCAGGGGGTGTGAATTTAACACTGGGGTAAATAATATTATTAATAATGGAGGGTTAAATGTGTAAATGTATTTTAAAAAAATACATCTCTCTCAATAGTTATATAGCTACTGAATGAGACAGAAGAAGGGATGCCTTTAACATATACACTCACCTAAAGAATTATTAGGAACACCATACTAATACGGTGTTGGACCCCCTTTTGCCTTCAGAACTGCCTTAATTCTACGTGGCATTGATTCAACAAGGTGCTGATAGCATTCTTTAGAAATGTTGGCCCATATTGATAGGATAGCATCTTGCAGTTGATGGAGATTTGAGGGATGCAAATCCAGGGCACGAAGCTCCCGTTCCACCACATCCCAAAGATGCTCTATTGGGTTGAGGTCTAGTGACTGTGGGGGCCATTTTAGTACAGTGAACTTATTGTCATGTTCAAGAAACCAATTTGAAATTATTCGAGCTTTGTGACATGGTGCATTATCCTGCTGGAAGTAGCCATCAGAGGATGGATACATGTTCTCATTCTGTTTACGCCAAATTCGGACTCTACCATTTGAATGTCTCAACAGAAATCAAGACTCATCAGACCAGGCAACATTTTTCCAGTCTTCAACAGTCCAATTTTGGTGAGCTCGTGCAAATTGTAGCCTCTTTTTCCTATTTGTAGTGGAGATGAGTGGTACCCGGTGGGGTCTTCTGCTGTTGTAGCCCATCCGCCTCAAGGTTGTGCGTGTTGTGGCTTCACAAATGCTTCGCTGCATACCTCGGTTGTAACGAGTGGTTATTTCTGTCAACGTTGCTCTTCTATCAGCTTGAATCAGTCGGCCCATTCTCCTCTGACCTCTAGCATCCACAAGGCATTTTTGCCCACAGGACTGCCGCATACTGGATGTTTTTCCCTTTTCACACCATTCTTTGTAAACCCTAGAAATGGTTGTGCGTGAAAATCCCAGTAACTGAGCAGATTGTGAAATACTCAGACCGGCCCGTCTGGCACCAACAACCATGCCACGCTCAAAATTGCTTAAATCACCTTTCTTTCCCATTCTGACATTCAGTTTGGAGTTCAGGAGATTGTCTTGACCAGGACCACACCCCTAAAAGCATTGAAGCAACTGCCATGTGATTGGTTGACTAGATAATTGCATTAATGAGAAATAGAACAGGTGTTCCTAATAATTCTTTAGGTGAGTGTATATCTCCTTGAGAAGCCAATTTGACCCTAAAGGGTTAATTCAACCTGTAATCTAAACTCTGTCCTGTCACTTCTCTTATCTCTCTGCTGACTGCAGTCTGTCCCTTAACCTTATCACGGCTGCAGCCTGGTCATCAGCCTCAGTGTAAACTGTTCTAGTGACTCACGGTTCTTTTAACTCAAAGAATCGAATGAGTCTCTAACTAAGTCGGATCTTTAGATTCTTTTAACCTGTGACTCATCCGATTCTTAGACTCCCTCCTGTACAGTGTGTGACTCAGAGCTGCTTGCCTGAGCTCTGATTGGTTGCAGGCCGGGGTGGGCGGAGAGGGGCGGGGCTGGCTTCCACTCTAGGATCAGATTACGCTCCTCCCTCCCTGCTGCCAGTCTCTCTGCTCTGCTATCTGACTGAGCGGCTTCACACGGATCAGCTCAGTCAGAGGAATCGACTCCTCCGCTTCAGTGAACTGAATCCATTCAAAAGAACGATTCGTTCATGAACCGAACATCACTAGAGTAAACCTTTCCGGGATATATTGTTTCACATGCGGGCGTCAGGGAGCCGCTAGCTAATAGCGGGAGACTCCCTGAACGTCCGGGAGACTTGAGATCCCTGCATGCAGTACGTATATATCAGTTGTGTCTGGCTCCCACCCTGAAACAAGTGGCCAGACACAACTGATATGCAGTATCTCACAAAAGTGAGTACACCTCTCACAATTTTGTAAATATTTTATTATGTCTTTTCATGGGACAACACTGAAGATAAGATACTTTGATACAATATAAAGTAGTCAGTGTACAGCTTGTATAACAGTGTAAATTTGGTGCACCCTCAAAACAACTCAACACACAGCCATTAATGTCTAAACCGCTGGCAACAAAAGTGAGTACACCCCTAAGTGAAAATGGCCAAATTGTGCCCAATTAGTGTCATGTGACTCATTACTGCTACACGGTCTCAGGTGTGAATGGGGAGCAGGTGTGTTAAATTTACAGGTGTGTTATCACTCTCACACTCTCTCATACTGCTCAATGGAAGTTCAACATGGCACCTCATGGCAAAGAACTCTCCGAGGATCTGAAAAAAGAATTGTTGCTCTACATAAAGTAGGCCTAGGCTATAAGAAGATTGCCAACACCCTGAAACTGAGCTGCAGCATGGTGGCCGAGACCATACAGCGGTTTATCAAGTCAGGTTCTACTCAGAACTCGCCTCACCATGGTCGACCAAAGAAGTTGAGTGCATGTTATCAACGTCAATGTGATTGTTCATATTGCCTCCTTTGCTGGCTTGATTTATTTTTCCCTCACATTATACACTGCTCGTTTCCATGGTTACAACCACCCTGAAATTCAGCAGTGGTGGCTGCACTTGCACACTATTGGAAAAGGTTCTGGACTCTCTGGTGGTCGGGACTGCGGGAATGTGAGAGTCCAGCACCTTTTCAAATAATGTGCAAGCACAGCCACTGCTAGATTGCAGGGTGGTCGTAATCATGGTGGAAATGAGCAGTGTATAATGTGATGGAAAAATAAATCAAGCCAGCAAAGGAGGCAATAAGTACCTTGTATTAACTTTGTCTACATAATAAATGCAATTTGCTGAAGTGAGACAACCCCTTCTTGTTCTTCTCATCAGACAAGCCAAGTTCCCAATACATAATTACAGCATCCTAAAGGTTATTATTATTATGTACTGTGCCATCTATAAATAAAAAGCATACCATGCCAATATAACTACTGCTAGATACACCCTTTTGGGTGCACATACCATATTTTGAGACCTTAGTTTATTGTGTAGCTATTATGGACAGAGAGGGGGTATAAAAAAGATAGACTGTTACTCAAACCACCAATCACAGGATGTTGTGCTGCCATTATTGCATAATTTCACAAGCTACATTCTCTATTTTGCTGATATTACTGCACCTGTGGAGACCACATCCATGTACCGGCTCTCACCACCAGGGGCGTAGCTAAAGGCTCATGGACCCTGGTGCAAGAGTTCAGCTTGGGCCCCCCTTCCCTCAGTGCTTTGTGGCAATGGGCAGGGATGCACCTAGCCTTTCTGCTACCTAAGGCAAAAATTTAAACAACATCCCTCACATGCCAAATCCTCAACCTAACCCCTTCTCTCCAACCCTACAGTTGAAGACATACATGGAAAACATTACATACAGCACTACAAAACATACAGGGTAATATAACACCACATACTGTACCTCTTACATCATGTAAGCTGATACTGTGCCAGGGTGCCCACCACAGTAATAGTATTCCCCACTCTGCCAGACTGCACAGCATTTCCAGTTCCCCTAATAGTAATAATGCTCTCATTGTGCCCATACTAGTAATCATGTTCCCCATAGCCCCCCAGTAGTAATAATTATAATGTGTGCCAGTACAAAAATACCCCCTTATAATGTGTGCCAGTACAAAATACCCTTTTATAATGTGCACCTGTACAAAAATACCCCCTTACATACCTCATTACATTTCAGATCAGACCCCCATATCACACCATAGATCAGAGCCCCATATCAGACCCCCATATCAAACCTCGAATGAGACCTCCATTTTAGACCCCCCATATCAGACCTTAGATCAGACCCCCTTTAGACCTCCATGTCAGACCCCTATATCAGTCCTCAGATCAGACCCCCATCAGACCTCAGAGCAGACCCCCAAAAAAATGTACTTACCTTTCCTCCCCTGCCGCTACTCTGCAGATCCGGCGTCATTCTCTCTGCAGTTATACTTCCGGGCTCACGCTGCACTGTGACCTGTCTGGCGGCCCAGAGAAGACCAGGTAGGGATGAGTACAGTCACGAATAAACTCAACCCCAATCAAAAGTGCTCAGATTGTCATGAAAAGTGCTCGGGGGACACAGCAGATGTCAGTCTGGCCTGTTTAATAACACACACAAACACATTGCACTGTCTGATTTTATTTTTAACTTAAAAAAATGGTCCACAAATTATCTGTTTTTGGTGGCAGATGCTTTCTTTTCTGTCTTCTGATCTGTAAAATGGTGGCCGCCATTTTGAAAGATTCATCAGAATCAATTCCCAAAAGATCTGGTTTCGACTGTGTGACGGACTGAACTGTCACTGGGGCTGCTGGAGAAGCCTGAGGGCCAGCCTCCTTCCTACAGACTATGGACCGAGAACTATGGAGACCCCCTAAGACCTTTTGGGGTTACAAGGAACTATGAACTCTGATTTATGTGTGTAATTTATATGCCACATATTTCCTATTGCCCATTAAAAAGACATGGTGTGGATTCAGCAACACGAAAAGGGTTAACTCTGCACTGAGACTCCCTCTGATTGTGTTAGTGATGGGATTAAGATAGTTGATTATAATAGCAGCCGACTCCTAAATGAGTAGATCACCCTATGATACACTCAGGAGATAATCCCATCACATGTGTCTCCACTGTCCCTATTCATTCATTATGGAGGGGGTGAAGATGTCTGTTTGCAGGTTGTTCATTGTTGATTGCGTCAAAGACAATGCCATTGTGTTTGTTGAATAGGGTTAGTTTTTGTGTTTAAACTGTAAAGGATTGGCTGCTATGTCATGCCCTCAGTTCCCAACCAGGTCCACGGGGTGGTACCCTTGTTGGAAAATGTGTATATAAGTCAATGCTTGCGTGTTTAATAAAGAGTTCCTGTTTTACCCTTCATCATGTTGAGGCTGGTGTTTGGGTAACTGATCGACACTGGGGATTGCTATATGCTGAAGATTTGCTATACTCCCCTGGCTATAAATACTAGCTCTTGTAAGAGCTGTTCCTGTTCCTTGTTCCTGTCATGGCTTTGGTATAGAGCGGAGTGCTTGGAGTCCTCGGGAAGCACTAGGAGCATCCATCAACAGAGGTACCCGGTCGGGGTGCCAGGAGATCCGTTACAGTGGTGACAGCAGTGGCATTGTGTCCTAGTGTGAGGAGAAGCAGCTCGGAGACACAGTTCATGGAGCATATTGAGGGCAACGCTAGTATCCGTACAGTGCCCCTGGCTACAGCAGGGTGGAATCGGCTAGTCTTCGGACAGCGTTACACTACGATGAGGAGGATTACATGGACTGGAGGGATGCAGTCCGGAAAGGCGTCTGGCATGAGGCCCTGGAAGATGTACAGCGTCGGCGGGGCGAGAGTCGTCCCAGTGAGGAGCAGCGGTTGCAGATGCGAGTGGCCCTGCGAATGCCCCTTCTGGGAGAGCATCCAGAGTGGGTGACAGAACTCGAGAGCCTGGTATGGAAGGAGCTTTGGCTAGACCACGCCTACCAGGCACTCTGGTGGTATGCGATTCGGCACTCCCCCTGGATGGCTGAGCACGACAGACCCGAGGGGGAGGATTATGATGGCCCTGGCCTGTTGTTTGAGTCTTTTGCCGAATCGGAGTTTGGAGATGCTGGAGAGTCCCGGTTCTGGGATATCTATGACTACTTGGAGGCTATGCATGTTTGGGCTACAGCGAGAGAGGTGAGATAAGACCTGGCATCTCTAGTGACAATGGAGTGGGAGCTGGAGCATGATTATCAATACTTCCTCAGCTCAATTCGACCCCAATATAAACGGCCGGAGAGCTGGGTGGCAGTCTCAGACCTACAGCCCTACAGCTGGGAAGACCCGACTGAAGTATCCTCAGCTTCAGTGCCAGCTGCGGAGGTAGGGAACCTCATGTACTGATCCTGGGGCGAACCCCATATGGCAGGTGAAGATGGGACCGAGATCTCTCCACTGGCCCTACAGGGATGCTGGGAGGTCGGCCCAGATCCCCAACGGCAGCTGGAGTTTCAGGGAGTAGGGACAGCCTGCTCCCCAGCGGCAGTTTACCTTGAAGGGAGAGGAGACAGTCGGTCTCTCTCCCCGGCCACAGGGGGACAGCACCCCTGGCTCCGATGGTGCAGATGGGACCGCGGTCTCTGCACCAGACCTACAGGAATGCTGGACGGCCAGTGCAGATCCCCCACCAGCCCCGCAGGAATGCCAGGAGGAGGATTTACGCAATCTCTCCTTTCCACAGCTGATCCGCTACAAGGCCCTGGGGGTAGGATTGCCTGACCCCATCCCAGCGGAAGAGCTGGCATCTGGGCAGAGTGCAGTCGGCCTCTGCCCTCCCCTATCCTCTTGTCCAGAGGCTGACTCCCCACGGGCTACCCCAGCGAAAGAGCTGGCATCTGGGCAGAGCGCAGTTGGCCTCTGCCCTCCCCTATCCTCTTGTCCAGAGGCTGACTCCCCACAGGCTACCCCAACGGAGGAGCTGGCATCTGGGCAGAGCGCAGTTGGCCTCTGCCCTTCCCTATCCTCTTGTCCAGAGGCTGACTCCCCACAGGCTACCCCAGCGGAAGAGCTGCCATCTGGCCAGAGCACAGTTGGCCTCTGCCCTCCCCTATCCTCTTGTCCAGAGGCTGACTCCCCACAGGCTACCCCAGCGGAAGAGCTGGCATCCGGGCAGAGCGCAGTCGGCCTCTGCCCTCCCCATCCTCTTCTTCAGAGCCTGACTCCCCACAGGTTACCCCAGCGTAAGAGCTGGCATCTGGGCAGAGCGCAGTCGGCCTCTGCCCACCAAGTACCCACAGCTCCAAGCTAGAAAACAACAATGAAGCAAGGAGTAGCAGATGCCCACTCAACAGCTGGGGACATACAGAACAGAGCCAGGCCCCAGAGTTCAACAGGACCAGTGTTTGTTTATGGGTGGGCTACTCGACTAACTCAGGCACCGACCGACAGGAGGTCAGGTACCTGGTTAGCCTACTGTTGGGAGGGGAGAAATGTGATGGACTGAACTGTCACTGGGGCTGCTTGAGAAGCCTGAGGGCCAGCCTCCTTCCTACAGACTATGGACCGAGAACTATGGAGACCCCCTAAGACCTTTTGGGGTTACAAGGAACTATGAACCCTGATTTATGTGTGTAATTTATATTCCACATATTTCCTATTGCCCATTAAAAAGGCATGGTGTAGATTCAGCAACACAAAAAGGGTTAACTCTGCACTGAGACTCCCACTGATTGTGTTAGTGATGGGATTAAGATAGTTGATTATAATAGCAGCCGACTCCTAGATGAGTAGATCACCCTATGATACACTCAGGAGATAATCCATCACATATGTCTCCACTGTTCCTATTCATTCATTATGGAGGGGGTGAAGATGTCTGTTTGCAGGTTGTTCATTGTTGATTGCGTCAAAGACAATACCATTGTGTTTGTTGAATAGGGTTAGTTTTTGTGCCTAAACTGTAAAGGATTGGCTGCTATGTCATGTCCTCAGTTCCCAACCAGGTCCACGGGGGTGGTACCCTTGTTGGAAAATGTGTATATAAGTCAATGCTTGTGTGTTCAATAAAGAGTTCCTGTTTTACCCTTCATCATGTTGAGGCTGGTGTTTGGGTAACTGATCGACACTGGGGATTGCTATACGCTGAAGATTTGCTATACTCCCCTGGCTATAACTACTAGCTCTTGTAAGAGCTGTTCCTGTTCCTTGTTCCTGTGGTGGTTTTGGTGTAGAGCGGAGTGCTTGGAATCCTCGGGAAGCACTAGGAGCATCCATCAACGGAGGTACCTGGTCGGGGTGCCAGGAGATCCGTTACAGGCTGGAATCTGAATTTTTGGCAAATTCGAGACAGGTTTGATTACTTTAGAATTGATTTCCTCTGGATTTGGCTGGAATCTGAATTTTTACTTTAGAACTGATTTGCTCATCTCTAATTATATTCCCTCTCTACCATTCTAATATTTAAGGATATATAGTTATGTGGAAAATTCTATGGCACTTCAAATTATTTTAAATGCTTTTAATCCAGAAATTTACACAATTAGTTCATATCCAAAAATTTCAAATAATCATCAGGCCTTTTGTATTGTCCCAACGTTTTGGTCTAGAAAGACCCTTGTCAAGGGATTTATCTCCGAGATCTACAGTTTACATTGCTTGGTGTGGTTAAATCCCTTGACAAAGGTCTTTCTAGACCGAAACGTTGGGACAAGACAAACAGCCTGATGATTATTTGAAATTTCTGGATATTAACTAATTGTGCAAATTTCTGGTTTAAAAGCATTTACAATAATTTGGAGTGCCATAGAATTTTCTACATATTCTATATGACATTTTTCCTCTATGAGCACCCAAAACTGATACGTACGGAGTGCAGATCTCATAATCTTCACTATTCCTTATAGTTAAACAGGTATTCACATTTGGACTTTTATGACATACCCACAGTATATGGGTCCCGTCGTTACCTCGAGAACAGGGCCCCATCGGCTAGCAGCACTGTATGGAAAGGTGGACGCACATGTTTGGCTCTTTCCATTCACTTCTATGGGAGTTACGAGGACCGCCAAGCCAAGCACAATTCTATCGCTGGGTTCACACCTGAGCGTACCGAAGGAGCGCTCTGTATGCACGATTTTATCGGGCGTACAGACGCGGCTCCGGCAAAAAGCAAACGCCAATTGTCGCGCGTTCCCGGAAGTCTATGTACGGGAACGCGCGACCATACGCCCCAAAGAAGCTCCTGTACTTCTTGGGGCGTAGGGCATTTTACAGCGTGTTCGTACGCTCATAGTGGATCATTGGTTCTTGCCTGTTGAGCGTTTTACAGCGCGTAGGAATGCGCTGTAAAACGCTCAGGTGTGATCCCATCCTTAATCTTCTGTATAGCTTAGCCTCTTCATTACAGGGGTTTTCCAGTAATAATTTTTTTATAAATTGCCCACAGCATGCCCCCTAACACAGAAGATTCATACTTCATACTTTGTGCTGCCTCTGCTGTCTCCATCTTCTGGTCCCTGTGCTGTTGACATCCTGCTGGCCATGAGCTCCAGCCAATGTTTGGCTTCAGTGGTGATGGTCTGCTTGTGCCAGACAGATGTAAAAAATGCAGGGACTGGAAGATGGAGACCACAGTGGCAGTGCAGAGTATCAAGTAGGAATCTTCTAGGTGGCATGCTGTGGGCACTTGATAAAAAAATAATTATTACTTGAAAACCTGTTTGAGAGGACTGCCCCTCCAGAAAACCATTTATCATTGCAATTTTGAGTGGTTGTCTCAAAGAGGTTTCACTGTATACAGAAAATAGGGGAATCGGCAATCCTGCACAGGCAAGTCAGATGTAGATTGCATGGGTCTTCTCAAAGATGTAGTCTTTTAGAGAGATTTCACTGTAATTATAAGAAACTTTGCCATATATGTAATAGGGATTTCCTTAGCATTTAAGCTACCCATAAATGCTCAGAAGTCCATCTAGTGTAAAATAGTAAATAAAAGACAGGGAATATGTGGACTCAGCTTCAGTCCCTCCCACTCAGTGTTTCCATGAAATAGCATGAGAGCAAGGTAGCAAAATTGCTATGTATAAACATGGGCTAACTGTATGACAGGCTTTGAAATGAAGGACCAAACAGGCAGATGTCTTTGACTTCCTCAGTAGCCAAAGGGATATACTGCACTCTCTAGCAATGTAACTAGCATCATACACTGATACCTAAGGTCGCACTATTTAGGTATCATACACGGAGAATGAGTGGATTAGCGGAGTAATATTTTTTAATTTATGACACTTGAAAATAGCTAGCAAATCAAAGGGGTTTTGCCACCCTAGTAAGTAATTTTACACCACTGGATATGCCAGAAGTGGGACCCACACCTATCTGACATTGCTGGCATATACTAGCGATATATGCCCCCAATGTATGAGATGAGACAAGCCCTGTAAAGGAGACGTGTGCACTTTTTTCTGTTTGTTTATTTAATATTTATTTTAATTTCTATTTATTTTTTACATTTATTTTTATTTCTTTTACATTTTACTGTATTATTTAGTAAATTATTTTGTATTTACTGTATATAAGTTATTTTTTACTATGCAGAATACTGTAGGTTAGCAGGAAACATGTTATCTATGTGTTCCCTGCTGTCTCCATATACAGATCACTGTAAACAGCTGCTAACAGCCCATAAATAATAGTTACCAGTGCTCTGTATACATAACCATGCAGAGAAGACATAGATCATATCTTCTCTGCATGCCTCTGAGCCAGTGGTGTAACTAGAGTTCTATGGGCCCCAGGGCAAACTTTGAATCCCCTCCCCCCACTATAGGTTTGAATGCGTTGTAGTACAATATTAAATAGAAGAGGTATGTGTTTTTTGCCCATCTCTGTATATATTTCATGATTTTGCCCCTCTCTATATATTTCATGATTTTGCCCCTCTCTGTATATATTTCATGATTTTGCCCCTCTCTGTATATATTTCATGATTTTGCCCCTCTCTGTATATATTTCATGATTTTGCCCCTCTCTGTATATATTTCAATGTTTGCCCCTCTCTGTATATATTTCATTTTTTGCCCCCTCTGTATATATTTCATTTTTTTGCCCCTCTCTGTATATATTTCATTTTTTTGCCCCTCTCTGTAAATATTTAATTTTTTTGCCCCTCTCTGTATATATTTCATTTTTTGCCCCTCTCTGTATATATTTCATGATTTTGCCCCTCTCTGTATATATTTCATGATGATGGAGGATTTGCTGCCAGTGGGCCTGCCCTCATATGGCCGGCGCGGGCTCCCCTTTCTGAATTCAAGGGGATTCCCCACGTATGAAGCATGGATGTGTGGGCATACATAAAAAAAAAAAATACTTACCTACTCTGCTCCTCTCCGGCAGTCTGTCCGTACAATCCCGCCATACCCTCTGCGGCGCCGCATGATCCCGCGAGACCTGTGACCTCAGCGCCGGGTCTCGCGCTGTCACAGCTGGTGGCTCAGCACTGTAGAGGGTATGGGTAGGTGGGTATGGGTTATTTAATGTGCGCACTGCGCAGGTAGCACAGCCGGCCAGCAGCTCTGAAGGCATAAAAATAAATTGCACAGAGAGGCCCGAGCACAGTACAGGATTGAGCTGTCAGTATGATATCCTGATCCTGACAATGGCATTGCATACAGGAGTGCAGAGTGTCATCAAACACAGCATGTAAATTAATCGGCTGCCAGCATCAGGACTATGCCATTAGACCATTAATTTACATGGGATCATTCAGAAGGGACTAATAGTAGCCATATCTGCCCCCTCAACATCACAGGTAGGAACCCATAATCGAGGAGAAAAGGACTTCTCCAAATATGTAAAAGTTGTTCAAAATGGCCCTCGGCATCCTGCCATATTCTTACATGGCATGGTTAGGAATGGAAAAAGGAATTCTCTAGTAATGATAAAAAAGATTGTTCCAAGCAATCCATCCTACAATTTGACTAGGACAGGATGCCTACACTTGCAGAGCTTCCTAGGAGGTGAGGGGAGTTTGACCTCACTAAACAGTTCACGCCTCTGCCTGCATATACTCCACATTGGTGAGTGTTCCTGTCAGGCTACTCAACCTGACCGCATACTGCATACAGGATCACTCCAATACTAGCTGTTGTACTGTAAAGCCAAAACTCTGCTCTACAGTAGATAGTAATGTTGCTATCCTGTGTGTGATATGCCATCATGGCTGAGCAGGCTGACAGGAATGTGGAGGAGGGATGGTTGGCCTAAAGTTTTAATCATATACAGCAGGCATGCTCAACCTGCGACCCTCCAGCTGTTGTAAAACTACAACTCCCACAATGCCCTGCTGTAGGCTGATAGCTGTTGGCTGTTCAGGCATGCTGGGAGTTGTAGTTTTGCAACAGCTGGAGGGCCGCAGGTTGAGCATGCCTGATCTACAGTATATTTTTCATTCTCCAAACTGTGCCACTAGACCCACATTTATTAAAACTTCGTATCTAAAATTGTTTCACTGGCTTGTTTTAAATTTACTCAAAGGCGCATAAATAAATTTGGTGCATTTGGGACTGACTGAAAGTCAGAAAATAATGAAATCCATGCCTGTTATGAGCAGACAACTTAATTAATTTGTACTCTGTACTGATGAAAGCCAAAAACCCTGAAACATTGCTTCAGAGATTATAAATAAACCTTATACAGTATATTGGTTCCTATGGGGCCAGAGGTTATGCCCTGGAAGAAGCTCCACTGAAGGAAAAGGCTGAGTTTAGAAAGCATTTGATTTAAATGCTACGTACATGTATCAATTTTATTGCTGCTTATGAGTATGAATACACACCTTTACACATCCTTTTCATCAGTTGGTAGTTCTTTACACCATGATTGCCTGCTTGTCTTTCTCCCAAACAGGAAAAATGATGTGTTGAATTTTATTGCAGAGGTGAGGTGCTTAAATGGTCCCCGAGTTTTCAAAGACTTCTAGCAATCGCTAGAATGAGGAGAGAGATGCATTCACATTCCATGCTCTGTCTCCTCGCTGCAGGAGATGGAATTGAGATGGGTCCATAAACTTCCTATTGAGTCTGTATCTCTTCCTCTCCTGCTGCAAAGAGTCCGTCATAAGAGTTTTTCTCTATCCTCATTCTAGCAATCGGTGCACCTCGGCAGGTGGACCTCAGCACTCAGACCACCACTGATCAAAACTGCTGATATGTACAGTTTCTGAAAACTCAGTTAGCCTATAAAACTGGAATTGGCTGGTGTGAATTGTCAACTATGCTTGTAGATCAGACGGAAGAGGTAGTTCCTCATTGATTTACTCTACAGTATATATGGATCCTTATGATGATGCAGAAAAATTGTTGGTCAACTTGTTGACTTAAGACACGTTTACTTATTATTTGTTTCATGTGAATAGACTCAGCCCTACTCACTCTGTAACTTGTCTTAGCCATGGAGACCACATCCACTCTATAGTGACCACGGTCACTTTTTCTACTTTCAGTCTGAGTGACTTGGGCAATTGTGGCGCGGATTTTGTTACATTGATAAACGCTGGCCATAGTTCCTTGTTCTCATAAACACAGCAATGTGGAAGGACATTGTCTCCTGCTTCTATGGATATACTTATTTATCTTCTGCTGCTATACACACCAATGTTTGTAACTTCATCATATTGCCAAAAATCTTTACAGATTCTGCTCCCTCCACTCCTCACGTCTGTTGCCCCATGAAGAAATGAAGTTTCCAGTTCCAACTTTTTATACCTTTAACTCACTAATCATCAGATAGCTGGCATATCATAATAATGCTATTAGTGTCTGATATGTGGGTGTCTGACTGCTGGGACCACTGCAATGGACACTAAAACGTGGGGTTCATTTCCTCTTAGACCTTTCTTTTAAGTTAGTCCAATGAAACATAAAATCATAATGTAACTTTTGGGGCCACTGTATTTGAAGAAATCTGATATCTTGCAGTTTTCACACTGGTCGCTGAGGCTCACAATAGGCCGACACTTCCTGTTCTCCACAAATCACTTTGCAGCAGTAATTTCATTATCATCACTGGCAGGATTATAATGAAAGGTAATACCTCTATTATAGAGCTGGAGGCAGATAACACCATAGATCCACCATATAGGCAATGGTTGATGGACACATCCTGCCTTATTCCCCTTTCCTAACCGAGGATTCTTATGTCCAAAACTGTTTTATAAAGTCAGTCTTACTGTTGTTCACAGACCGAAGTAGCAGCTCAGACAAGATAACAGGTCCTATAATCATGTACATAAAACTGAATAAAAAATGCACAGTGTATAGTTTCACATTCTAATATTCTATATATCTAATATATAAAGCTGAGTGTATGTATGTGTGTATGTTCGCTAAAGGAATTTAGCTCTCTAGCACGCACTGTTCCTGAGATATTCCCCAAAAATGCATTAGCCAATAGAAGCCTGGTTACATGACCCTTATCAGCCAATAGAAGCTTGCAGGCCCTTAGTCTCCACATACACACAGTTTTACACCAGGTTTCCATAACAACCCAGCCATTTTTATTCACTGCTGTAGGTCAGCTTGAAAGGGGAAGGGCGCTGTGGATGACTCTGTTAAGGAAGCGGAGTGCTGTGGAGGTCACAGTTCAGGGGCAGGTAGGGTGGCCATTCACCCTTGGTAAAGCCATGCCCCCTTCCACTCCTGAGCCGACAGGGATTGAAAAAAATGAAGGTAAAAATCAACTTCTGTCAGCTGCAGGGGTGGGAGGGTGACTTTCTCAATGCAGCTCACGCTCAAACAGCACGGTGCTGCTGTCTGAGAGTGAGCTGTTCAAAAGGACATCCCTGTGTCCTTCAAGGCCCTGCGCCAGACGGAGGAAAGGGAGTCTGAAAGCTGGACTGTCCGGCCTAAAACTGGACCTCTGGCCACCCTAGGGGCAGGCTGCTGTGGAGGTCACAGTTAAAGGCATGGTCCGCTATGGAGGTCAGTGTTAAGGGACAGAGTGCTGTAGAGGCCACTGTTAAGGGGACAGGGTGTTGTGGAGGTGACTGTTAAAGGTGAGGGCTTCTGTGGAGGTCACTGTTAAGGGGACAGGGTGTTGTGGAGGTCACTGTTAAAGGGGAGGGCTGCTGTGGAGGTCACTGTTAAGGGAGCTGGTTATTGTGTAAATCACTGTTAATGAGACGGGGTACTGTGGAGGTCACTAATAAAGGGAGGGCCGCGTGGAGGTCACTGTAAAAGGGGAGGGCGCTGTGAATGTTACTGTTAAGGGGGCAGACCCCTGAGAAGGTCACTGTTAAAGGGGCGGGGTACTGTAGATGTCACTGTTATAGTGGATACTGTGGATATCTTTTAACGACACACACAAACAGTAAATCAAATAGATGAAATATATCCGTGCAAAGCCGGGTCCTTCTCTTAGTATAAATATATACACAAACATTTTTTAATACAGAGCTAACCTTACTACTATACTATGTATCACTCCCTTGTATGCATTAAATCTTTACTACTCATTTTAGTTTATTGTTCTTTAAGTGTTTGCCTCATTATTTCAATGCATCTGTCCTTTTTATGTCTCTTTTGTTTTCCTCCACGCTCCTGTAATGTAATGGTTTCCAGGATTTATTGCTCCTCACCTTGTCATATCCTTTTGGCATTGATATAAACACTGGAAGGCAGAATGCCAACACCTTAACCATCTGTATCTCGCCTAGTAATAACAGCATACACTGTTGATAGGAAGGGACAGATTAAACCGTCGCCAAGCCAGACATTGCAACACTACAGCAAGGGATTGGAAACGGAAGGTAGACTAGCTATAGGGGAAGCAACATTGTAGTAAACCAGAGGCTACAGAGACTTCTTGCCTCCACTGTGCTGCATATAACATGTTCAACTATAAAATATAGGACAATTCAAAAACAATACAATTCAACAGAAATTGCAACACACCTGCAAACATGTGTTCTATTAGGTAAAGTCTAACAAACATGTGGTATCATAGAGATGTCTTGGGACTGGCAAGAAATGAAAGGCTATAATTCCTAGCTAGAAAAGTTGTAAGAGTGCATTTGCCTCACCATTATAGTCAAACCATTGCACAATTGTACACCATACTCTTGGACATGTTTGGAGATCTACAGGCGAGCATGCCTTTACTGCACCACTCTTGCAATGTGGAATTTTAAAGGGACACTTCCATCAAAAGAATTATTTTTAAAGAATATTTGGCTGTTTTTATTTTACATTTTGGCAGTACTATTAGATCTGTGGTCCATGTCCATCACTCTCCCGCTGTCCTCTGTGGGCGCAGATGCCGAGCCATTCGCCATGCCATAAGGCGTGCTCGTCGCCGATGCCCTCTCCATGTTATTGCCTGATGCTTCCAAATCCTTCCCCAGAAAATGGCTGAAGGTCCCTGGGTATTTACGGCTCCCTCTCCAGGGAGAAGGTGCCTGAGCTTTATGTTCCCTGGTAACCAACAAATGTGTTTGATAGTCTAGTGCTATTGTGATTTACCCGCATTTATCCTGTGTTATTCCTCCCTGTGTTCCTGCTAATAGTCCGGTACCCATCCTGCCTATGTGCTCCTACACTTTTGTTCAGTTCATTTCTGTTTGTGCTTCAGTTCTATAGCCAGTCTGTCTACCCATTCTGTGCTTAAGTCTATTTTCCAGCCTGCCTACCTGGTGTGTGCTTCACCACTATCCAGTCCACAAGTCTATCCTGTGTCTAACCTAAACCACGTTAACCACATGTTCTGCCTGGATCTCAAAAAACAACTGTGGCGAATCCAACCTCACCACTGGGTTTTGGAGAGGCCTGTTTACCAGCCTCTTGCCTCAGGATTATGGCCCATACTAACTTTAAAGGAGCAGACAGACCGGCCGCACAGCTTAAATCTGTCTTTGCAATTGTATTTTGTTATGTGAGGGTACCCAGATAGCTAATTTTATTGTATTTGTGTATTCTGAGTGCCATTCACCTAATGATATGCACTCAGACTTGAGCTATCTGGGAATATGTTAAATGTCTGTGTTTGCTGTGGGGGTGTGACATTGTGTGTTTGGGTGGTGATTTCTGTCCTGTTGTCCCCACATGTGTATTGGCGATTTCCCTTTGTCTTGAGAGATAATTGGATTACTCCTCGGGTGTCTCCAGGGCAGAGAGGAGGAAACCATGATGCATTGTGGGGATGTATTGTGTCTGTGTATCCTGCAGTTCTGCATATCTGTCCTGTGTCACAGTCTTCATTCTGGTCCCCAGGGGTGTGTCCACCAGATGGGGACCTGCATAAATATGGGCGGGTAGCCCTCAATAAAGTGTTCCTGTTTTACCCTTTATCATGTTGAGGCTGATGTTTGGGTAACTGATCGACGCTGGGATTGCTATACGCTGGGAGATTTGCTATACTCCCGTGGCTATAACTACTAGCTCTTTTAAGAGCTGTTCCTGCTCTCTGGTTTTAGGAGAGGTTCACCCACTGGAGCCTGGAGCCTTGTCGTAGGTCCAGGGTGGGTAGGAGACGGTGAGACCTCAACCAAGCTTCGGCGGTTCGTGGGGTCTGCAGTGCGTACGGTGTCAAGTCTATCAACGGAGGTACCCGGTCGGGGTGCTAGGAGATCCGTTACATTTGGTGGCAAGCAGTAGGATGGCGTCCTAGTGTGAGGAGAGGCAGCTCGGAGACACCGTTCGTGGAGTATATTGAGGGCAACGCTAGTATGCGTACAGCGGCCCTGGCTACAGCAGGATGGAATCGGCTAGTCTTCGGACAGCGTTCTATGACGAGGAGGAGGAGGCAGCCACAGACTACAGGGATGCAGACAGAAAGGAAGTCTGGTATGATGCCCTGGAAAATGCCGAGCGGCGAGAGTCTCCCCAGTTATGAGCAGCGGCTACAGAAGCGTGTGGCGATAAAGGATGGGTCTCTTGGGAGAGCAGCCCTTGGATGACTGGGTAACAGAGCTCCAGAACCTGGTATGTAAGGAGCTTTGGCTAGAGGACGCTTACCAGGCCCTAAGGTGGCATGTCATTCAACATTCCCCCTGGATGGCTGAGCACGACAGACCCGAGGGTGAGGATTATGATGGACCTGGGCTACTATGGGATGCCTTGGAGGAGGACATTGATCTTGGCAGCACGGTGGAGTCTAGGTTTTGGGACATCTACGACTACCAGATGGGCATGCATGTTTATGCTGACGGAAGGGAGGTGAGCAAAGACATGACCCACCTGGTAACAAGGGAGTGGGAGCTGGAGCAGACCTACCAACACCTGCTCAGCTCCATTCATCCCCAACCTACTCGACAAGCAGAGCCAGATCTGCCCTCCTACAACTGGGAAGACTTGCCGTCGATACCACCTGCTTCCCTACCAACTCCCGATGGCAGGTGGAGATGAGACCGAGGTCTCTGCACCAGGCCTACCAGGATGCTGGACGGCCGGTTCAGATCCCCCACCAACCCTGCAGGAATGCCAGGAGGAGGAGGTAAGCGATTCCTCCTCGCCACAGCCGATCTGCAACAAGGTCCTGGGGATAGGATTCCCTGACCACAGCCCAGCGGAAGAGTTGGCATCTGGGCAGAGCGCAGTCGGCCTCTGCCCTCCCCTATCCTCTTCTCCAGAGCCGGACATCCCACAGGCTTCCCCAGCAGAAGAGCTGGCATCTGGGCAGAGCGCAGTCAGCCTCTGCCCTCCCCTATCCTCTTCTCCAGAGCCGGACATCCCACAGGCTACCCCAGCGGAAGAGCTGGCATCTGGGCAGAGCGCAGTTGGCCTCTGCCCTCCTCTATCCTCTTCTCCAGAGGCTGAATTTCCACAGACTACCCCAGCGGAAGCGCTGGCATCTGGGCAGAGCGCAGTCAGCCTCTGCCCTCCCCTATCCTCTTCTCCACAGCCGATCTGCAACATGGTCCTGGGGATAGGATTCCCTGACCACATCCCAGCGGAAGAGCTGGCATCTGGGCAGAGCGCAGTCGGCCTCTGCCCTCCCCTATCCTCTTATCCAGAGCCTGACTCCCCACAGGCTACCCCAGCAGAAGAGCTGGCATCTGGGCAGAGCGCAGTCAGCCTCTGCCCTCCCCTATCCTCTTCTCCAGAGCCGGACATCCCACAGGCTACCCCAGCGGAAGCGCTGGCATCTGGGCAGAGTGAAGTTGGCCTCTGCCCTCCTCTATCCTTTTCTCCAGAGCCAGACTTCCCACAGGCTACCCCAGCGGAAGAGCTGGCATCGGGGCAGAGCGCAGTCGGCCTCTGCCCACCAAGTACCTACAGCTCCAAGCTAGAGAGCAACAAGGAAGCAAGGAGTAGCAGATGCCCACTCAACAGCTGGGGACATACAGAACAGAGCCAGGCCCCAAGATTCAACAGGTCCCGTATTGGGTTGTGGTTGGACTGCCAGACTAACTCAGGTACTGACCGTGAGGTCAGGTATCTGGTTAGTCTTCCCTGGGAGGGGGAGATGTGTGGCGAAACCAACCTCGCCACTGGGTTTTGGAGAGGCCTGTTTACCAGCCTCTTGCCTCAGGATTATGGCCCATACTAACTTTAAAGGAGCCGACAGACCGGCCGCACAGCTTAAATCTGCATTTGCAATTGTATTTTGTTATGTGAGGGTACCCAGATAGCTAATTTTATTGTATTTGTGTATTCTGAGTGCCATTCACCTAATAATATGCACTCAGACTTGAGCTATCTGGGAATATGTTAAATGTCTGTGTTTGCTGTGGGGGTGTGACATTGTGTGTTTGGGTGGTGATTTCTGTCCTGTTGTCCCCACATGTGTATTGGCGATTTCCCTTTGTCTTGAGAGATAATTGGATTACTCCTCGGGTGTCTCCAGGGCAGAGAGGAGGAAACCATGATGCATTGTGGGGATGTATTGTGTCTGTGTATCCTGCAGTGCTGCATATCTGTCCTGTGTCACAGTCTTCATTCTGGTCCCCTAGGGGCGTGTCCACCAGATGGGGACCTGCATAAATATGGGCGGGTAGCCCTCAATAAAGTGTGCCTGTTTTATCCTTCATCATGTTGAGGCTGGTGTTTGGGTAACTGATCAACACTGGGGGATTGCTATACGCTGGGAGATTTGCTATACTCCCCTGGCTATAACTACTAGCTCTTTTAAGAGCTGTTCCTGCTCTCTGGTTTTAGGAGAGGTTCACCCACTGGAGCCTGGAGCCTTGTCGTAGGTCCAGGGTGGGTAGGAGACGGTGAGACCTCAACCAAGCTTCGGCGGTTCGTGGGGTCTGCAGTGCGTACGGTGTCAAGTGGAGTGCTTGGAGTCCTCGGAAAGCACTAGGAGCATCTATCAATGGAGGTACCCGGTCGGGGTGCTAGGAGATCCGTTACAACAACTTTGAAGCCTTAGTGACTGTTCAGACTGTACCTGCTGTTTTCCTGAGTTTCTGGTGTGTTTTCTATATCCTGAGCTTCTGGTGCTTGCATCGGAGTCCCTGACCGCAGTGGGTCAGCTGCCAACTACACTGGGACTATCCCAGCAGGTAATGTATCCCTGTATAGGGATTAAAGAGTGAATACAGGGAAAGCGCCAGAATAACATCCTTATAGTTAGTCCGATGTCCACACTCACTGATCCATAACAAGTACTATACCATTGAAAATTAAATACAAAATATTGTCTTTCTGTAGCAGTCAGCAAAGAGAGACAAAACTCCTATATACAGTAGATAGGAAAGCCATTGTCAGTTTACCGCTGCTGTGAGGGAAAGATGTTATCTGCTAGTATAACAGTAAATCAGAATTGGGATGACAGTATACCTGCTCTATTGTTTTCTTTATAGGCCTAGATAAAGATGCCCACGAAAGAGCATTGTACTTATCAGTATAATGTGTTATACTGTAATTCTGTCACTCATCCCTTCCCTCTCTGACTGCAGAGAATAGTCTGAGTGAGAAAGTCAAGCGAGGCTGTTTGCCCTGCTAAAAGTCAAACAAAAGAAGGAGTTAAAGATCCAGAAAAGGAAGCAAAATACATGGAGTGACTTAAAAAATATATATAAATGCAGGAAACCATCCCCATGTTTTGTATAAAAAAATGCATAGAATATTCAGATTTAGTTTGTTAATATGTGATAAAAAAAATTGGATTGTAGCGTCCCTTTAAACACAAAGCTTCTGGTCTTTGGACATTATGGAAAACGTCAAGGATTCAAGTCCATTGTCAATCACTGGGCACTAAGCACTTATAATCAATTCTAGTCACCAAAGAGGCCAGACACAGAATATATCATCGATTTCCACTATAACATATATCACATACCTGAAGAATCAAAGTAAAAATGGGGGAGGGTGAGGAGTAAAGCATAGCATTCCATGTGTTCTGAACATTGGTATATTAAACTATTTATAAACGAATACATTCATATTACTACATGTGTCACTTACACTATACCGCGCTTCCTATAATTTAGGGGGTGTTTCAGAGCTGACATATTCTCTTTAACCCGCAGGATACCAGCGCCGTACATGTGGCACCCTGAAACCAATCCATCAAAATCTGCATTGGAAAAGCCATATGGTGCTCCTTCCGTTCTGAATCCTGCCATGTGCCGCCCCCAGCAGTTTACCACCACATATGGGGTGTTGCTGTATTCAGGAGAAAGTGGGTAACAAATTATGGGGTGCTTTTTCTCCTGTTACCCCCTGTGAAAATAAAAAAATTGGGTCAGAAGCAACATTTTATTTAAACTTTTCCTTTTCACAGCCAAGTGTTTCCAAATTCTGTAAAACGCTTAGGGGGTCAAAGTGCTCAGTACCCCCTTTTATATATTCTTTAAGGGGTGTAGTTTCCAAAATGGGGTCACTTTTTGAGGGTTTCCACTGTAACGGTACGTCAGGGTCTCTTCAAATACAAAATGGTGCCTAAAAACCATTCTAGCAAAATCTGCCTCCAAAATCCATATGGCACTCCTTCTGACTACTGGCACGTGCCCATAGAGCAGTTTACCGCCATATATGGGGTATTTTTGTAAACTGCAGAATCAGAGTAATGTATATTGAGGTTTATTTTGCTGTTAACCCTTGCTGTGTTGCAAAAAAATTTTTACATAATAAATCTACCAAAATCTCAATTTTCCTTTAATTCTTGTGGAACACCTCAAGGGTTAACAAAGTTTGTAACATCAGTTTTGAATAATTTGAGGGGTGTAGTTTCTAAAATGGGGTCATCGGGTCTTCTACAGACCTCGATCAGACCTGCACTGAGACTGTTCAGCACAGTACTCTGCTGTACAGCCTCTCTGGGGGCTGTATTTCCCCTGCATCTGGGGCTACTATGTCAGCCCCAGTTACAGGAGAAATCAATGGTGAAAAAAAATAAAAAGTGAAAGTAAATGTCCCCCAGAGGTCTTGTATGACCTTATGGGGGATGCAAAGTGTAAAATAAGAAATAAAAAAAATAAAACAATAAAGTGTTTATAAAAAAATGAAAAAAAAAGTTTTCACATGTAAAAAAAAAATTCTACAGTTAAGTAATTAATTTGTTTTTAAAAAATTACAATAAAATAGACATATTTGGTATTGCCGCGTCCGTAACAACCAGCTCTATAAAAATGTCACATGACCTAACCCCTCAGGTGAACACCATCATTTTTTTTAAATAAAAACAGTGCCAAAAAAAGCAACCGGCTTTATAAATATATCACATGTTCCAACCTGTCCGATAAACACCATAAAAAAAAAAAAATGTGTCAAAAAAAGCCATTTTTGTCATCTTACATCACAAAAAGTGCAACTCCAAGTGATCAAAAAGGCATATGTTCCACAAAATTGTACCAATAAAACCGTCACCTCGTCCTGAAAAAAATGAGCCCCTACATAAGAAAATCGTTTAAAAAATAAAAAAAAATATAGCTCTCAGAATATGGAGACATTAAAACATAATTTTTTTGTTTCAAAAATGCTATTATTGTGTTAAAGTGAAATAAATAAAAAACGTATACATATTAGGTATCGCCATGTCCGTAACAACCAGCTCTATAAAAATGTCACATGACCTAACCCCTCAGGTGAACACCATAAATTTTTTTAAATAAAAACAGTGCCAAAAAAGCTATTTTTTGTCACCTAACATCACATAAAGTGCAACACCAAGCGATCAAAAAGGCGTATGCCCCTCCAAAAGCAATCAAACCGTCACCTCATCCTGCAAAAAATTAGATCCTAACTAAAACAATTGGTCAAAAAATAAAAAAGCTATGGCTCTCAGACTTTGGAGACACTAAAACATCATTTTTTTGGTTTTAAAAATGCTATTATTGTGTAAAACTTAAATAAATAAGAAAAAGTATACATATTAGGTATTGCCACATCCGTAACGATCTGCTCTATAAAAATGTCACATGACCTAATCCCTCAGATGAACGCTGTAAAAATAAATAAATAAAAACTGTGCTAAAACAACCAATTTTTTGGTCACCTTGCCCCATAAAGTGAAATAATGAATGATAAATGAAATCATATGTACCCAAAAATGGTACCAATAAAAACATCAACTCTTCCTGCAAAAAACGAGCCGCTGCACCAGACGATCAGCAGAAAAATAAAAAAAATATGGCATTCAGAAAGTGGAGACACAAAAACATAATTCTTTTTCTTCAAAAAAGCTTTATTCTGTAAAACTGAAACAAATAAACAAAGAAAGAAGACATATTTGATATCATTGCGTCCGTAACTACTTGGTCTATAAAAATAGCACATGATCTACCCTGTCAGATGAATGATGTAAAAAATAAAAACAGTGCCATTTTTTGGGTTACCTTGCCTCACAAAAAATGTGATATAGAGCAATTAAAAATGATATGTACCCCAAAATAGTACCAATAAAACTGGCACCTTATCCCCTAGTTTCCAAAATGGGGTCACTTTTTGGGAGTTTCTACTGTAAGGGTGCATCAGGGGGCTTTAAATGGGACATGGCATCTAAAAACCAGTTAAGGTAAATCTGCTTTCCAAAAACCATACGGCGCTCATTTTGTTCTGCGCCCTGCCGTGTGCCATTACATCAGTTTATGACCACATGTGGGGTGTTTCTGTAAACTGCAGAATTTGGGTAATAAATATTGAGTTTTGTTTGGCTGTTAACCCTCGATGTGCTAAAGAAAAAAATTGATTAAAATGGAAAATCTGCCAAAAAAGCAAAATTTTGAAATGTCATCTCCATTTTCCTTTAATTCTTGTGGAACATCTAAAGGGTTGACAAAGTTTGTAAAATCAGTAACTTGAGGGGTGTAGTTTCTACAATGGGGTCATTTATGGGGGGTTTCCACTATGTAAGCCCCACAAAGTGACTTCAGACCTGAACTGGTCCTTAAAAAGTGGATTTTGGAACTTTTCCTAAAAAGTTTAAGAATTGCTTCCACAATTCTAAGCCTTCTAACGTCCTAAAAAAATAAAATTACATTTCCAAAATGATGCCAACCTAAAGTAGACATATGGGGAATGTTAAGTAATAAATATTTTATGAGGTATCACTTTCTGTTTTAAAAGCAGAGAAATTGAAATTTGAAAATTGCGAATACTTTAAAATTTTTAGTAAATTTTTAATAATTTTATAAATAAAGGTGAAATATATAGACTCAAATTTACCACTGTCATGAAGTACAATGTGTCACGAGAAAACAATCTCAGAATGGCTTGGATAAGTAAAAGCGTTCCAAAGTTATTACCACATAACGTGACATATGTCAGATTTGCAAAATTAGGCTCTGTCAGGAAGGGGAAAATGGCCCGGATGTGAGGTGGTTAAAAAAATGGTTTTGGAAATTTTGTAAAAAATTTGAAAAATAGCTTCTAAACTTCTAAGCCTTCTAATGTCCTAAAAAAATAAAATTATATTTACAAAATGATGCCAACATAAAGTAGACATATGGGGAACGTTAAATTATTACCACATAAAAGTGACGCATGTCAGATTTGCAAAAATCAGCCTGGGATTTAAGGTGAAATGTGGCTCGGTACTGAAGGGGTTAAAAACAGAAACCTGGGACAATAGGCTTGTTACCAGGCAGGTTATATGGAGCAAAATTACTTTTAATAGTAGCTAATCAAGAATGGTTCTCCAAATAGAGATCTACAGAAGGGGTTTACTGGTTTTATAGAACCTAGTTTTTTTTAGAGCCATAAAGAGTATATGTTCCTGACTAGGCTTGAGCAAAACGAACTTCAGATCATAGATTCGAAGTCGATTCGTTCAAAACCTTCATTTTTAATGCTGTTTCTGTAAAGCTTTTAAATGTATTGGCTACGTGTAGGCAAAGTTCTTATCGCCCAAAGTCGCGAGAGACTTTGGTGAATTATTACTGTATTCATATCTACATATTTTAAAACAGTTTAAAATAGAAATCCGAAGTGGGCTTTGGTTCTGGCTGGTACGAAAGCCCACTTTTTTTTATGTTTTAAAATACAGTACGCAGAAATGAATACAGTAGTAATTCACCGAAATCTCACGTGACTTTGGGTGATACGAACCTTGCCTACACTGAGCCAATACATTTTAATGCTTACAGAAACAGAATTTAAAACAAAGGTTTTGAACGAATCGACTTCGGATCTATGATCTGAAGGTCGATTCGCTCAAGCCTATTTCTGACCATTAATTTATTCCCCAGTGGAAATTCCCTGTCTTTCTCACACCTATGCATGCTGAGAAAATTTTTAGAAATGATAGGCTGAGCAAAAATATATTTACAGACTTTAGGGAAAAAACTGAGGTTCTAAAAAGATACTGTCACCGCCAGCTCTCTGAGAAGGTCTTGCAGACGTTCTTCTCTACCTCTTGCATGATGTTCTTTGTTTTGGTTTCACTTTGTCATCTCCTTTCCTTCTGCCAGCTGTCACCTATTTACACTAATTGCCTCCCTTTATATTCCCTCCCATACTGCCTCACTTTGCGGTTTATACTACTTCCTGGATTGAAGTGATCACTGCTGGAGATTTCTGTTGCTGCTTGTTCAGATAAGTCCTTTCATGTATTGTGTTCCCTTGCTGGCTTGATTCTAGGTGACCCTGACTCCCTCCGTATTAAGTGCAGGGAGCCGGTGGTCGTGTCCCCTCACTATTATAGGGTTTTCAGGTGTCACACAGTCTAGGTACGAGGGCATGCAATCGTCTACCTCTGAGACCCTTGTATGTGCTTAGCAGTCAGGGTGAGCTCTTAGGGTTTTATAGGGGTCACCTTTATGCTCCTTAGTTTGGGATCAAGCCAGTCGGATGTTTATCCATAACTTCCAGCTATCTGCAACATCATCCGTGACATTATAAACCGCCCTTACCGTCTTAAGCATGGATCCGGTTTCAGCCTTGATTGACCGCATGCAAGGTCTTTCACTGGAGGTAGCAGATCTCCGTAAAACTGTGTCTCAGTTTCAGGTGACCGGTTCTGCTTGCGTTCATGGAGTTTGTTCCGAGCCTAAGATCTCGCTTCCGGATACGTTCTCCGGGGGTAGTGAGAATTTTGTTCGCTTTAGAGAGGCTTGCAAACTCCATTTTCGCCTACTTCCCCATTCCTCTGGTGATGAGGAGCAGAGGGTGGGGATCATAATCTCGCTGCTCAGGGATAACGCTCAGTCTTGGGCCTTTTCGCTGACGGTGGGGGCACGGCCCCTCCGATCGGTGGATGAATTTTTTGTAGCCCTAGGGCAGATATATGATGACCCGGATCATATTTCTCTGGCTGAATCTAAACTGCGTCTTTTATGCCAGGGTAAACAGTCCGCAGAGATATATTGTTCTGAATTTCGGAGATGGGCAGCTGATACTGGTTGGAACGATGCTGCACTCCGAAGTCAATTTTGCCATGGTCTTTCGGAGGGATTAAAAGATGCATTTGCTTTTCATGAGAGACCTGCCTTGTTGGAGTCTGCCATTTCTCTAGCTGTTCGTATTGACAGGCGTCTTAGAGAGAGAGGAGAGACCACTCCTTCCTGTTATATTCAGTCCAAGGACAGTGGGGCGGTCTCATTCAGTGTGCAGGGGCCTCAGTCTCTCTCAATCCCCTCTGAGCAGGAGGCCATGCAGCTGGGTTTGCTTGCCTCTGATAGTAGAGGATTCAGCTCTCAGAGGAGGGTTTGTTTCTGTTGTGGGGGTATAAATCATTTGGCTAATGTTTGCCCCTCTAGGAGATTCAGGGAGTTTTATGAGGGTAATAAAGAAACAAAAAGAAAAAAAACCCTCTAAAAACTGTCCATTTGCTACTATTAGCAAGGTTGATGCAGAAATTGAAGGTTTGCCGTTTGCTTGTAGTTCCTGTTTTCTCCTACCTGCCAGGGTGGCGCTAGACAGCAAGAACATTGTTTGTGAGATTTTTGTAGATAGTGGAGCAGCTGTCAATCTCATTGATAATCAATTTTTTATAACACATGGTTTCCAGGTATGCACTTTGGAAAAGGATATACCTGTTTTTGCTATCGATTCCGCTCCACTTTCTCAAAAATCGCTAAAGGGCATAGTTCACAATATCCGTTTGACTGTGGGTGATGCTCATGTTGAGGATATGTCATGTTTCGTCCTAAGCGGATTACCTACTCCTCTAGTGTTGGGGCTATCCTGGCTCACTAAACATAACCCCATCATTGATTGGCAAGCAAGGCAAATAAATGGTTGGAGTGACTTTTGCAGAGAGAATTGCCTCACGGCGTCTCTTTCAGAGGTTTCTACCAAGACTGTACCATCTTTTCTCTCTGAATTTTCGGATGTGTTTTCCGAGAGTGGTGTCCAGGAGCTGCCCCCTCACTGGGAGTACGATTGCCCTATTAATCTTATCCCAGGCGCCAAGCTGCCAAAATCACGTTTATACAATCTCTCCCAACCTGAAAGAGTCGCTATGCGTACTTATATCTCTGAGAGCCTGAGAAAGGGAAACATCCGACCCTCGAAGTCACCTGTTGCCGCTGTTTTTTTTTGTTAAGAAAAAAGATGCTTCTTTAAGACCTTGTCTGGATTTCAGGGAGCTGAACTGTATCACTATTCGTGACCCATATCCGCTTCCTCTGATCCCGGACCTGTTTAACCAGATTGTTGGGGCTAAAGTTTTTTCTAAGTTGGATTTAAGAGGAGCATACAACATAGTCAGGGTCAGGGAAGGGGACGAATGGAAGACGGCCTTCAATACCCCTGAGGGTCATTTCGAGAATTTGGTTATGCCCTTGGGTTTGATGAATGCTCCGGCCGTCTTCCAACATTTTGTGAACAGCATTTTTTATATTTAATGGGGAAATTTGTACTGGTGTATCTAGATGACATTTTGATTTTTTCTCCTGATTTCAAAACTCATAAGGACCACCTACTTCACGTCTTGCTCATTTTGCGGGAGAATAAATTGTACGCTAAGGCCTCTTTCACACTTGCGTTGTTGGGATCCGGCATGCACTTCCGTTGCCGGAGGTGCCTGCCGGATCCGTAACAACGCAAGTGTACTGAAAGCATTTGAAGACGGAACCGTCTTCCAAATGCTTTCAGTGTTACTATGGCACCCAGGACGCTATTAAAGTCCTGGTTGCCATAGTAGTAGTGGGGAGCGGGGGAGCGGTATACTTACAGTCCGTGCGGCTCCCCGGGCGCTCCAGAATGACGTCAGAGCGCCCCATGCGCATGGATGACGTGATCCATGTGATCACGTGATCCATGCGCTTGGGGCGCCCTGACGTCACTCTGGAGCGCCCGGGGAGCCGCACGGACGGTAAGTATGCTGCTCCCCTGCTCCCCGCTACACTTACCATGGCTGTCAGGACTTTAGCGTCCCGGCAGCCATGGTAACTATTCAGAAAAAGCTAAACGTCGGGTCCGGCAATGCGCCGAAACGACGTTTAGCTTAAGGCCGGATCCGGATCAATGCCTTTCAATGGGCATTGATCCCGGATCCGGCCTTGCGGCAAGTCTTCAGGATTTTTGGCCGGAGCAAAAAGCGCAGCATGCTGCGGTATTTTCTCCGGCCAAAAAACGTTCCGTACCGGAACTGAAGACATCCTGATGCATCCTGAACGGATTACTCTCCATTCAGAATGCATTAGGATAATCCTGATCAGTATTCTTCCGGCATAGAGTCCCGACGACGGAACTCTATGCCGGAAGACAATAACGCAAGTGTGAAAGAGCCCTAAACTGGAAAAATGTGTGTTTGCCGTTCCGGAGATTCAATTTCTTGGTTTTTTTCTCGCTTCTGGTTTTCGCATTGACCCTGAGTAGGTCCGCGCTGTGCTTGATTAGGAGCTTCCTGAGAATCAGAAGGCGCTGATGCGGTTTTTGGGTTTTGCCAATTATTACAGAAAGTTCATTTTGAATTATTACTCTGTTGTTAAGCCACTCACTAATGTGACTAAAAAGGGGGTAGATTTTTCCTCCTGGTCGGTAGATGCGCTTAAGGCCTTTTCTAGTATCAAAGAGTTTTGCTTCCGCTCCCACTTTGGTACAACCTGATGTCTCTCTACCTTTCATTGTTGAGGTGGATGCTTCTGAGGTGGGTGTGGTTGCGGTCTTATCTCAGGGTCCCTCTCCTGCCAAATGGCGACCGTGTGCCTTTTTCTCAAGGAAACTCTCCTCCGCAGAGAGAAATTACGATGTGGGAGATAGGGAGTTGTTGGCCATCAAATTAGCTTTTGAGGAATGGCGCCATTGGCTAGTGGGAGCCAGACACCCTATTACCGTGTTTAACGACCATAAGAATCTGGCCTACTTGGAATCAGCCAAGCGTCTGAACCCAAGACAGGCCAGATGGTCTTTATTCTTTTCTAGGTTTAATTTTGTTGTCACGTTCCGCCCTGGGGTTAAAAATGTGAAGGCTGATGCCCTGTCACGTTGTTTTCCTTGAGGGGAGAACTTTGAAGACCCGGGTCCCATTTTGGCTGAAGGGGTGGTCGTCTCTGCTCTTTATCCTGATTTGGAGGCAGAGGTTCAGGCAGCCCAGGCAGAGGCTCCTGATCTTTTTCCTCCTGGGAGGTTGTTTGTGCCTCTCGCTTTACGACACAAGGTTTTTAAGGAGCACCACGATACTGTCCTTGCTGGGCACCCGCACTACTTGCCTCCCTTTATATTCCCTCCCATACTGCCTCACTTTGCGGTTTATACTACTTCCTGGATTGAAGTGATCACTGCTGGAGATTTCTGTTGCTGCTTGTTCAGATAAGTCCTTTCATGTATTGTGTTCCCTTGCTGGCTTGATTCTAGGTGACCCTGACTCCCTCTGTATTAAGTGCAGGGAGCCGGTGGTCGTGTCCCCTCACTATTATAGGGTTTTCAGGTGTCACACAGTCTAGGTACGAGGGCATGCAATCGTCTACCTCTGAGACCCTTGTATGTGCTCAGCAGTCAGGGTGAGCGCTTAGGGTTTTATAGGGGTCACCTTTATGCTCCTTAGTGTGGGATCAAGCCAGTCGGATGTCCATAACTTCCAGCTATCTGCAACATCATCCGTGACAGATACTCATGTAAGCACGGGGGTTTAAACATCTCCGAAAAATATTACAAAAATTTGCATGAAGGTTTCAGACCCTTCCAAAAGCAGTAAGCTGTCTATGAATTCTCTAGTTGGGCATATGATGTGGGTAATCTTCCAAACATTCACTGTCAAGAGGGACTGAGGATTAAAACCTCCAGCCTAATGTTGTGTAGCTTTCCCTCATGCCACCAAAACAGCTATGATCCATCTAGGCATGGACCTCGATGGGTCCTCAAAATGTTAGGTGCAGATCCTTTAAGCCCTGTAAGTTGGGAGTTGGGTCCCCCATAGATCAGATGTTTTTTCACCACATCCCACAGATTAAGCTCTATCAGATTAAGATTTGGGAATTTTGGAGGCCAAGTCAACACTTGAATGTTGTGTCATGTTCTTGAAACCATTCTTGAGCAATTTCAGAAATGTGGCAACTGGCAGGTGCGTTATTGTACAGAAAGAGGCCACTGCCATTAGGGAATACTGTTTCCATAAGCTGTGTACTTGTTCTATAAATGTTAAGGTAGGATATGTCAAAGTAAGGCTAGTTTTAAACTGTGTTTTAGCCCTCTGCTGGGAGAATACGCGTGAATACTCAAAAACGGTATTCAAACTTATACCGCAGTGGATCGATTCAATTTAGTGAGGCAAACTGAGTCCAAAGGATTCATTTTCGGTCTCTGTTTGACCTGCTTTCCATCCATTTCCTTGTCTTTTTTTTGAGGGACAGAATAGAATGGTAGACTACATTCTACTTTGTCCAGCAAAAAAGACAGATATGAATGGAAAACAGGTCAAACAAGTACAAAAATGCCTCACTGTAGCGAATGGATCTTTTGTGGCATGGGTTTGCATACTGTTTTTGGGTGTTCAATCATATACCTTCGATGAAAAGCTTGAACCCAGAGTTCTTGTCAATCTGTTCTACAGTGGCTCTTTAGTATGATTGGACCAGAGGGCTAGCCTTGTATCATTGAGCTTAGACAACCATGTTCCTGTCACTGGGTCACCCAGTGTCCTTCCATGTACCATATTTGGTAGGTTCTAATGACTACATTCCATTGAAATCTACGGCAGCTATGGGCTGGTGTAGATTTAAGATATTATTTACTATAAATGCGATTTACACAAAAATATGCAACGTTTTGCAGTGACCAGCCTGGGGAGTGCTGTGAGGAGGACTGTAGTGGTGGTGATGGAGAGGATGGGTGCAGCAGTTCCCAGTGGCGTTCCCCACATTGGTGCTCCCTGGGTCCGTGCAGTGGTTGGAGGAGCATAACCTTTCTTCCCCTCTGGGTACACCCTAAACTTGGAGCTCCTGCCTGTTGGTGTGCCGTGGTGCCCCTGATGTTGGTTTTGTGGGTAACTCGGTACAAGACAGCATGATAGCTAGGGGCTGGCAGATGGATGGTGGAGTCAATAACCAGGTCGTTTTGTTGCAATAGTTTCTCTTTACTGAATAAATTATGGGAGTAGTAGTACATATAGCAGCAAAAGGCACAGTTCTGAGATATATTACAGAGTATAATCTTCACTATAGTTGTATATACTCTCTTTTTATTTGGTGCTCTTTTTCAAGCTGGTCCGATTTGCGGCCATTAGTCTGGTGAGCAAGATGCACATGGCCGTACATCGGAGCGGCTTGATAAAGGGCACCAAATAAAAAGGGCCTGAAACGTTGCACTGATGTATATTTGATACTACTGGTGTTGAAAAATATCTGAAATAAATTAAATAAAAGAAGCAATCAAAAACTGATTGGTGTGCTGTCTCCTCCACTGGGTGCTGATGTGCAATAATTAGGGAGGCCCTCACTCCAACAGTCTAAGAAAAACAGATGTAGCCATCACCATTTCACCATTTTGTATGTTATTGTTGGTTAAAAAAAAATAGAATTTGAACGTTGATGTTGTAGATTTCTGGAATATCCTGAGTTACAATCTGTAACACAATTAAGCGCTGGATTATCTTTTTTTTTAGGTTTCAGACCTGAAATCCACCAGCACCTTCTGCCTATTCAATGTCTTCACAGAACTTGCTCTGTTGATTTGCATTCTGGTACGTGTCACTTATCCATCAATCATTGTACAATGACTAAAGACAAACTGTTCCACAGGATTACAGAAGCTCAGGTAAACTGTTAGATGGGTGTGCAATATGATGACAATGGGTTAATAAGTAGTGATGAGCGGCATAGGCAATATTCGAATTTGCGATATTTAGCGAATATATGGCAGAATATTCGCCATAAATTCGAGAATTCGTGACCTCCAGTCATTATTTACTTGATTGCGAAAATCGGCAATGTATTATATTCGCGATAAAAAATTTGCGATTAGAGTATTCGCGATCAACACTAAGAGGTAGGCAACTTTCCTATTGGTTGCTAGGTATGTTGCTAAGTGCCGATATTCTCAATAAATTCATGATAAATTCGCTATTAGAATATTCGCGATCAATACTATTCGCGAATACGAATATATAGCACTATATTCTAAATATTAGCGAATTCTCGAAGTGGCAATATTCGCAATAAAAATTTGCGATTCGAATATTCGCACTCAACACTATTAATAAGGTGTCTGGCAACCAACAAAATTGTAAATGTAGCTTTTAGCTATAAGTTACTGTAGGTAGTACAGTGGATCAGCACAACATAAGTAATGCAATATATTTGCAAAGTTACTCAACTTTTTTTTTAGGTTATATGTATAAATTAAATGTAACACAGAAAACAAAGTTGAATATACACTAAAAGTAAAAACAGAAAACTGACTGAAATAAGATCAACCAATTAATTATTTAGGAAGAAATTGCAAACCGAAGTAAATAATAATACATGGTATTAAAGATGTGAAATACCATTAGATTCCATTCCAATTTGATGTACCTAGAAAATAATGAGTACCTCCTTAAAGGGGTTGTCTCACTTCAGACATTCCAATTAGATGTACCTAGATAATAATGAGTATCTCCTTAAAGGGGTTGTCTCACTTCAGCAAATAGCATTTATTATTTAGAGGAAGTTAATACAAGCCACTTACGGTCCCGGCCACCAGAGAGCTTTTTCCTATAATTTGAAAGCATGACCCACCACTGCTGGATTGCAGGGTGGTCATAACTAGAGATGTCACGAACATAAAATTTTCTGTTCGCGAACGGCAAACGCGGATTTTTGCAAATGTTCGCGAACGGGCGAAACGGGCGAACTGCTATTGACTTCAATGGGCAAGCGAATTTTAAAACCCACAGGGACTCTTTCTGGCCACAATAGTGATGGAAAAGTTGTTTCAAGGGGACTAACACCTGGACTGTGGCATGCCGGAGGGGGATCCATGGCAAAACTCCCATGGAAAATTACGTAGTTGACGCAGAGTCGGGTTTTAATCCATAAAGGGCATAAATCACCTAACATTCCTAAATTGTTTGGAATAACTTGCTTTAAAACATCAGGTATGATGTTGTATCGATCAGGTAGTGTAACGGTTACGCCCGCTTCACAGTGACAGACCAAACTCCCTGTTTAACGCACCGCAAACAACCGCAAACAGTCCATTTGCACAACCGCAAATACCCATTTACACAAGGTTGGATACCAAGCTAGCCATGTCCCGTTCCTTGTCCTCACTGACGTCATTGAAGGTCTCTTCCTCCACCCAGCCACGTACAACACCAAGGGTCCCCGAAAGGTGACAACAAGCCCCCTGGGACGCCTGCTGTGGTTGGTCTTCCACCTCCTCAAAGCCACCTTCCTTCTCTGACTCCTCTTCTTCAGACTCCTCTCTCTGCGTTGCCTCTCTCTGCGTTATTATAAGGTATGTTAAGTAGTACTATTCCTATCAGTTTAATCCCTGTTACGTCCCCTATCAGGGGACGTGTATATGGCATCGATTTTAGGAACGGGGAGATGGAAAAAGATGCTTGGTCGGTCCTCCTACTTCAAATTTGGGGCACTGCGCGTGCAATCTAATGTGCCGCCAGATAGTTGTGGTGTGTTATGTTGTTCTATTCTTATCAGTTTAATCCCTGTTACGTCCCCCTGGAACGCCTCAGACTCCACCAGCTTGTATGGTAAAAGCTGGCGGGCTAAGAGTTCAGACAAGCCAGCTGTCAGACGCCGGGCAAGGGGGTGACTTTGTGACATTGGCTTCTTACGCTCAAACATGTCCTTGACAGACCCTTGACTGTGGACAGATGAGCAGGAACTGCTCAAGGCGAGAGACAGAGTGGCGGATTGTTGAGAGGGGGCAAGGAGGACAGCAGTGGTTGATGTGGCTGAAGATGCTGGACCAGGAGGAGGATGGCGGCTTTGAGTTTGTGTGCTGCTTGTACTCATGTGTTGATCCCATAGCTGTTTGTGATGTGCGTTCATGTGCCTTCGCAAAGCAGTTGTGCCTAGGTGGGTGTTGGACTTCCCGCGACTCAGTTTCTGTTGGCACAGGTTGCAAATGGCATCGCTGTTGTCAGAGGCAGACACACCAAAAAAATGCCACACTGCTGAGCTCTGCAATGACGGCATTCTGGTGGTGGCAACAGCATGTGTTGATTGGCGTGCTGTCTGGCTGACCCCGGGTGCCGATGCATGCTGTCTGACTGTGCCACTAGCTCCTTGCGACGACCTCCCCCTGCTTCCAACTCGTCTCCTCCTCCTCCTCTCTGTCTCCCCATCAGAACTTTCCCCCTGTTCTTCTTCTCTTCGAGCGGGCACCCACGTGACATCCACGGACACATCGTCATCATCAACCGCTTCACTTGTATCTGACAACTCAGCAAAGGAAGCAGCAGCGGGTACAACATCATCATCATCACACCGTACGTCCATGTGTGTAATGCTGCCTGACTGAGACATATCCCTGTTATCTACATCCTCTGGCAATAATAGTTGCGCATCACTCATTTCTTCCAACTGATGTGTAAATAACTCCTCTGACAGATCAAGTGAAGCGGCTGTGGTGCTAGTGTTGGTGGTGGCAGCAGGTGGGCGAGTGGTAACTTGAGAGGTGCCCAAAGCTGAGCTGGAGGAGGATGGTGCATTAAGGTTCCGAGCGGAAGCTGTAGAAGATTGGGTGTCCTGTGTTAGCCAGTCAACTATGTCCTCAGAACTTTTCGAGTTCAGGGTACGTGGCCTCTGAACACTGGGCATTAGTCTAGGGCCAAAGGGAATCACAGCACCACGACGGCCCCTGCGGGGTGGCCTGTCTCTGCCTGTATTTTTTTTTAGATTAGTTAAGTTGTACTATGCATGCAAGCTACTGTGACACCAGATATGAGTTGCGCTGAAGTGACACTATGCACTGCACTGGGCCTTAAACACACAAACACGTGTGTAACTGACTGCTATTTATTCAGCCAAAATTGTTTTTTATTCTTTAAATGGAATCGAATGTGACACCAGATATAAATGGCGCTGAAGTGACACTATGCACTGCACTCGGCCTTAAACACACAAACACGTGTGTAACTGACTGCTATTTATTCAGCCAAAATAGTTATTTTTATTTAAATGGAATCTAATGTGACACCAGATATGAATGGCGCTGAAGTGACACTATGCACTGCACTGGGCCTTAAACACACAAACACGTGTGTGTAACTGACTGCTATTTATTCAGCCAAAATTGTTTTTTATTCTTTAAATGGAATCGAATGTGACACCAGATATGAATGGCGCTGAAGTGACACTATGCACTGCACTGGGCCTTAAACACACAAACACGTGTGTAACTGACTGCTATTTATTCAGCCAAAATTTTAGTTTTTCTTTAAATGGAATCGAATGTGACACCAGATATGAATGGCGCTGAAGTGACACTATGCACTGCACTGGGCCTTAAACACACAAACACGTGTGTGTAACTGACTGCTATTTATTCAGCCAAAATATTTTTTTTTTCTTTAAATGGAATCGAATGTGACACCAGATATGAATGGCGCTGAAGTGACACTATGCACTGCACTGGGCCTTAAACACACAAACACGTGTGTAACTGACTGCTATTTATTCAGCCAAAATAGTTTTTATTTATTTAAATGGAATCGAATGTGACACCAGATTTGAATGCCGCTGAAGTGACACTATGCACTGCACTGGGCCTTAAACACACAAACACGTGTGTAAAAGACTGCTATTTATTCAGTCAAAATTGTTTTTTTTTCTTTAAATGGAATCGAATGTGACACCAGATATGAATGGCGCTGAAGTGACACTATGCACTGCACTGGGCCTTAAACACACAAACACGTGTGTAAAAGACTTCTATTTATTCAGTCAAAATTGTTTTTTTTCTTTACATGGAATCAAATATGACACCAGATATGAATGGCGCTGAAGTGACACTATGCACTGCACTGGGCCTTAAACACACAAATACGTGTGTAACTGACTGCTATTTATTCAGCCAAAATTTTAGTTTTTCTTTAAATGGAATCGAATGTGACACCAGATATGAATGGCGCTGAAGTGACACTTATGCACTGCACTGGGCCTTAAACACACAAACACGTGTGTAACTGACTGCTATTTATTCAGCCAAAATAGTTTTTATTTATTTAAATGGAATCGAATGTGACACCAGATATGAATGCCGCTGAAGTGACACTATGCACTGCACTGGGCCTTAAACACACAAACACGTGTGTGTAACTGACTGCTATTTATTCAGCCAAAATAGTTTTTTTTTCTTTAAATGGAATCGAATGTGACACCAGATATGAATGGCGCTGAAGTGACACTTATGCACTGCACTGGGCCTTAAACACACAAACACGTGTGTAACTGACTGCTATTTATTCAGCCAAAATAGTTTTTATTTATTTAAATGGAATCGAATGTGACACCAGATATGAATGCCGCTGAAGTGACACTATGCACTGCACTGGGCCTTAAACACACAAACACGTGTGTAAAAGACTGCTATTTATTCAGTCAAAATAGTTTTTTTTCTTTAAATGGAATCGAATGTGACACCAGATATGAATGGCGCTAAAGTGACACTATGCACTGCACTGGGCCTTAAACACACAAACACGTGTGTAAAAGACTTCAATTTATTCAGTCAAAATTTTTTTTTTTCTTTACATGGAATCAAATGTGACACCAGATATGAATGGCGCTGAAGTGACACTATGCACTGCACTGGGCCTTAAACACACAAATACGTGTGTAACTGACTGCTATTTATTCAGCCAAAATAGTTTTTTTTTCTTTAAATGGAATCGAATGTGACACCAGATATGAATGGCGCTGAAGTGACACTATGCACTGCACTGGGCCTTAAACACACAAACACGTGTGTAAAAGACTTCTATTTATTCAGTCAAAATTGTTTTTTTTCTTTACATGGAATCAAATGTGACACCAGATATGAATGGCGCTGAAGCGACACTATGCACTGCACTAGGCCTTAAACACACATACACGTGTGTAACTGACTACTATTTATTCAGTCAAAATTGTTGTTTTTCTTTAAATGTAATCGAATGTGACACCAGATATGAGTTGCGCTGGTGACACTATGCACTTGCAGGGCTGTGAGCCTGACACACACGCTGGCAGGCAGGCAACTGCAATTTGATTACACAGGAAAAAAATAAAAAAAAGCAGACTGATGTTCTAGCCCTAAAAAGGGCTTTTTGGGATGCTGTCCCTACAGCAGAGATCAGATGAGTCCTTCAGGACTGCAGTGGACACTGAATACACTTGCCTAGCTATCGATTTCCCTATTAAATCAGCAGCAGCTACACTGTCCCTCCTCTCACTAAGAATGCAGCTTCTGAATGAATCTAAAATGGATGCTGTCCAGGAGGTGGGAGGGTCTGGGAGGGAGGGTCTGCTGCTGATTGGCTGGAATGTGTCTGCTGACTGTGAGGTACAGGGTCAAAGTTTACTCAATGATGATGTATAGGGGGCGGACCGAACATCGCATATGTTCGCCCGCCGCAGCGAACGCGAACAAGCTATGTTCGCCGGGAACTATTCGCCGGCGAACTATTCGGGACATCTCTAGTCATAACCCCTGGATATTAGCAGTGTATAATGTGATGGAAAAATGAATCCAGCCAGCAAAGGAGGCAATATGGACAATCACAATATATTAGGAAGTGCCTTGTTGAGCGAAGCAAAGCATTCAAAGCGGAATTCGGTCTGAAATTTACGAAAACTTCGATTCACAACGAAGCCAAATTTCCCCGCGCTTCGTGGTCACGTATCAGGTTTTCCTAAAATGGCGGCTGCACGTGTTACAAAGTGATAGTAAGAAGCCCAGGAACGCAAGATCACCCATAATGCCGTGCAGCTGGTCATTCCCTGTGATATCGCAGCCCTATGAATGCATCATGCCGCACGGCCTCCACCATTATCCTGTGAGCTGAGCACAGGGAGAGACGTGACAAGCGCTCAAGCGCTATTTTTAAAAGCAAATTACCATTAAGTTCATAGTAGGGAGGGATCCTGGACCCTATGGAGGGATCCACATGGGATTATGGTCTTCCCTGTTGTGAATCCCTCAATTTTATTGCTTTGAGGAAGGTTTTCCCACCTAAATGCTGTGTTCCATCTCTGGTACCATCACACAGGAGGAGCGGGGCTGCTGCATACACGCTCCGGCTCTCCCGATCCCCGCCGGGGGAGCCGGAGCACACCCAGATGACCACGGCATTTAAAGTGTTAAAGGTCTGCAAACCTGCAATACCGTCAGTCATGGACATTAGTGCCAGATGTCTGCTTTTTTAATTTTTTTATTTATTTATTTTTATTTATTTTTTCATCATAATAGAAAACAACACACATTATAATAGAAAAAACAGCCAATACAAAGAAGCCACTATACAAAAACAGCTATCCTATAACGATTAGCAAAATCCTACAAAAGTTATAAATAGGGCTGCAAATTCATATTTACTACATATAAAAAACCATGAGCACCCATCCCTTCCTCCCTATTGGCTGTCGTCACTACCAGCTCTAGTAAAAACCAACACAGTTTCACCAGTAGCTATGTCTGAACAGTCTTACTTTCCGCTCTCCGTTTCCTTTCCATATCCTCATACACTTTGATTTGTTGAAGGTACAGAATCCATTCATTTATCGAGGGTGGAGAAACAGAACCCCAAACCCCTCATCCAGATCTGTCTAACCCAGGCCGGGACTTCCATATCTAACGCATAATCTCCCAGCAGCACTGTCACCATCCCAGGGCTGTACCTCGAGGAGGACTCCTTTTGTAGTGCTTTAAAAACTTGTTCCCAGTACCTTTTTATTTTACTACATTCCCAGAGTAAATGCCTGAAATCCGCGTTCACATACCCACATTTCGGACAGCAGCAGTCTCGGCCTTGAGTTTTTGCTTGAGTTTTTGGTGTATAGTACAACCGGTGGAGGATCTTAAATTGGATTAATCTATGGGCATTAGAAAATGTAGCCTTTCTTACATTCCTGTAAATACTAGACTATTGTAATGGTGAGCAATGCAACTCTTGCTTCCATTTATTTGAGCTTTTATATAAAGTTACAGTTGCTAATGCTGTTCGAAATTTACTATATAGGCTAGCTATCTTAACCCTCTCATCTCTCTGGGCTTAACAATAATCAAAAAATACATTCTCCCGTGGACAAATATAACCTTTGTTCCTAGAGGCCTCATAAGCGTGTTTTAAACGTGAATACATAAACACATCTAATAATGTATTATCCGTGAAGTTATAATCAGAGAAGGATTTAAAGTGTTCAGGTACAAAAAGATGACACATATTAACCACCAGCGTGACCAGTAAGCAAAATCTGTGATTTTAAAGAATTCCGTCAAATTCCTGTTCTCCCACACAGGGGTAAAGGCAAAAGAGTCAGAGACTTTTAAAATCCTCTTAAGCTTATTCCAAACCATTTGTAGGGACCAAGGGATCAATAGAGACTTCCTCACCCCCAAATAACCAGACTCCAAACATGTAAAAATATTCTCTATTGTTTTCCCCAGAACCTGCATCAAATATTGTGCTAATAAACTATCAGTGAATCTACAACACCACTGAACCTGTGCACATAAATAATATCGCTGAAAGAAAGGGAATGATAGCCCACCATCTAATTCCGATAACCATAGATATTTTTGTTTTATTCTCACCCTCTTTCTTCCCCATATTAGATCGTTAATAAGGGTCTCCAATCTATAAAAGAAGATATCATCGATCCAAACTGGGGAAGCACACCACAATAGGAAGGATAATCATCTTAATCAACGCTATTCGATCCGTCTGGGCCAGAATCAGTTTCTGCTAAGCGCATATTTTAGACTTTACTTTGTTTAGGACCGGAGCTAAATTAAGCTCATAAAACCTCTTTATTGGAAGACCAATCTTAATCCCCAAATAATCCAGGGTATCATTCGGAGCAAGGACTCTTACTCCACTCCCCTCATCTACGGCCTTGCAGTTAAGCAGGAGGAGCGATGACTTGGACCAGTTGATCAAATAGCCCGAGAATCTACCAAAGTCCTCTATTACTGCCATCACATAAGGGAGGATTTTCCATCCCCAGTCCAGAAACAAAACGTCATCGGCATAGAGGCTTATTTTATCGCTCACTCCTGCCCCCCCAAAGCCGTCTATACTATTATCTAAACGGATCTTACAGGCTAATGGTTCAATAAATAAGGCAAAGAGAAGGGGAGAGAGAGGGCATCCCTGTCTCATCCCACACCGCATCATAATGGGGGAGGAACAGATACCATTGATATTTAACCGGGCTGACGGCTGTTCATATAGCATTTGAGTCATCTCTATAAATACGGTCCCCAATCCAAAATGAGACATAGTAGCCCACAGAAAAGACCGTCTTTAGATGCCGCAAAGGCGTTTGACAGGATGGAGTGGTCTACATTACCCCCAACCGAGAGTTTCAGATACACCCTATAGAGACTCATCTGTATTTGTCGGCCGGGAATGAATCCCGTCTGATTATTATTTACCAGAGAGGCTATGACCCTTTTCAGGCGACTAGCCAATATTTTGGCAAAGATCTTATAATCTGTATTTAAGAGCGATATGGGTCTATATGATCCCATATCGCATCTATCTTTATCCTTTTTCAACACCAAGGTAATCACTGCCTCTCTAAATGATGGGGGCAAAGCGCCAGATACACAGGATTCATTCAGGACCCGCAAAAGAATTGGAAGGAGCGATTTAGCATGGTACCTGTAGAGTTCAAACAGCAAGCCGTCAGGGCCAGGGGATGAATTATATTTCAGTAGTGGAAGAGTCGATCGCAACTCCTCCAGGTCAATAGGGCGATCCAACATTTCCCTATCCTGTAGTTCTAACTGGGGAAGTCCTAATTGTTGTAAATATTGCTCCATATCGTCCCATCTAAACGTAATATCTGACTGGTAGAGCAAAGAGTAATATTTCACAAATTCCTCCCTAATCAGCGCTGAGGATCTCACCCTATTACCTTTTGAATTCCTGATCTCACTTATACTAGTAGCCTCTCTCTGATTAGCAATCAACCGCGCCAAGAAGCCCTGTTTTACCCGATTCGCAAAAGCGATTCTGACCCTGGAAAAGAAGCTTATGTTGAACTTTGCTATATAAAAGTATCTTAAACTGTGCATTGGCCTCTTTTAACTGGGTTATGTTTTGCTCATTATAGTTAGCAATCAATACACCCTGTAATCTCCTAATTGTCTCTGTCAACTGTTGTTCCCTTTGACGAAGTTCAGATCTATACCGGTTAATTTAAAAAAAATATATACCCCTTATATGGGCCTTCAATGCATCCCACACATAATGAATATGTGTCGAGCCTTCATTGAAGCCCCAGAATTCCTGTATATCATGATCTACCTGACCTGCTCTCCTATCACATCCAGCGCAAATTCAATTTAAAGGTTCTGCCTGAGGCTGGAGGATCCACCCTTCTGAGCGAGATCAGGACTGGAGAATGATCTGATATTCCGTGAGGTTCATATTTCATTTTCACAATTTGATGACACAAATCACGACTTGCAAAAGCCAGATCAATACGGGACATTGACCCATAAGACTGGCTAAAGCAAGAATAAATTCTCTTGTTGCCATAGAGGTGGCGCCAGATATCCACCAGCGCCAGCTCCTGGCAAACCAAGCTCAAAGTAGATCCAGTCCGGCCTCGCCCAGAAGACAGGGCTGGCGCCACCCATAAGCAGAGTCGGCCACCGCGTAGAGCGCACTCTGCCTGGGGGCGCCGACACTCTGAAGTCCAAATCTCAAGCAGTAGCACCCGGCCGCCGCCTGCACCCTGCCCGCCTGCTGACATCATCTCCTTCTGTTCCTGTACTTGCCGGCCAGATGCACTGCGAGTGCATGAGTTTGTTCAGAGCGAACGGCACGCAGCTGACACACAGCTACGAGACCCTGGTGTATTTAAATCTCATTTAGGCTGTCTTTCAGAAAAGTTTCTCCTGGGATTCAAACTCACAACCTTTCATATCAGAGACAAAGCATTTACCCACACAGATATGTATAGCCAGTTACTTAAAAAAAAATATATATATAAGACTTCTACTGTAGGTAACTTTGATACCTAGTGTACATCCATACACATGACAGCTGCCCCAACACACCCAGCTCTGCTACATCCATACACAATGTACTGGGGCAGCTGTCATGTGTATGGATGTACACTAGGTATCAAAGTTACCTACAGTAGAAGTCTTATATTATTTGTTTTTAAGTAATTGCCTATATAGCTTTCATAGCTGTGTGGGTAAATGCCTCACCTCTCATGTGAAAGCTTGTGAGTTCAAATCCCAGGAGAAACTTTTCTGAAAGTGTTTTTTTTTATTTATTTTTAAATACCGGACTGTTACTTTACTGCCATGGGGGAGGGGGGACTATTGGCGCCATGATACTGGCACATGGAGGGGGGAGGAGAGAGGCACTTGATACTGGCACATTAGGGGGCAGGGGGAGAGGATGGCACTATGATATTAGCACATGGGGGGGCAAGAAATGGACATGAATCATGAGGGGCAGAAATACCGCGAGACCAGTGGGTCTTGCGGGATCACGTGCCGGAGACACATGATCTTTGCAAGAGCCAAGGCAATGTGGACCTGGAGCACAGCGAGGAGCAGAACCTGGTGAGCACCCCTGGCAACCGCACTCTGACAACCTGCACTAGGGTGTCAGAGGCTGCAGGACAGTGACTGGCAGCAGGGTGGCATACACTTGTGTACAGGGGTCAGGGCACACCTGCTGCTTGACTAGGGGCCATAGATTCTGACTGGCACAGGGTGCCCAGCAGTGGCAGATGGAGCCTAATAGGTGGCACAGACTGTCTAAAGGGCTATGAATGGTACAGGGTGCAGGACAGTGCCAGACTGGCAGAGGGCACAAGGCAGCATACTGTTTTATGTTGCCCTGGTGGCACAGGATTTCAGACAGTGGCTGAATGGTGCCTGGCAGTGAATAGGTGGCACTACTCGTGTTTGGTGTGCCAACCTGCTGAACAGCGCAGAGTGATTGGCATCACTGGGATGGTACTAGGTGGCAGACAATGGCTGGATATTATATATACATGACCATAGTCATACTGGCACAGGGTACACGACCATAGTTAAATGTTGCATGCAATAGGTGGCTGAAAAAGGGGCGGGTAAAGGGTGTGGTCAATGGGCGGAGTCAAGGGGGCAGCAAAATTAGCTTTTGCCTAGGGTGGCAAAAATCCTTGCACCAGCCCTGCCAAAAGAGGTAGAGAAACGATCCAACCCAGGATCGAGTACAGAATTAAAATCTCTGGCTACTAATAACGAACAGGGTTTTTTTGTGGCCAGATATTTAGTTAATAGAGAGAAAACTGTTGATTTATATGGTGGAGGAATATAGATGAACGCCATTATAATCTCCTGCCCTTTCCAATACCCATGTAAGAACACAAATCTCCCTTCTTTATCAATCATGCTATCCACCGGTAGAAATTCCATACCACCATGGATATAAACACTAACCCCTCTTGAATAAGAGGAGAACTAAGCATGATATTCAAAAGCAGCCCATTTTCTTTTCAATGTATAGAGCCTGTCCACTATTGCATGGGTTTCTAACAATACAACAATTGCCGGCAAATGACGGGCGACCTGGTCAAACACCACCGTCCTCTTCACCCTATCTCCCAACCCTCTCACATTCCAGAATATAATGTTACCTGACATACACAGCAAATAACTGATAATTCTGATCTCCCATCTAGGAGAGAGACACACAAGGCTACAAAGCGAGTGACGACAGCCAATCCCTCCCCTATACCCACCGTCAAGATACCCCCTCCATGGTTGATAAGGAGAGGTACATTACCCATCAACCTCTTCCAATCCACCAAACCTCCCCCCAAACCACTTTTCCCCCTAATCTCCCTCCTCCCACAACCTTATTTTCTTTATAGCCCTGCCGTGTCCAGCCATTGAACAGCCTCCGCCTGTGTGGAGAAAAAACGAACCATATCATTATGTACGACCCTCAATTTGGCTGGATACATCATTGAGTACTTAATATTAGCTGCAGCTAATCTTTTTTTAACCTCCAGAAAGGATCTTCTTTTAATTTGGGTCTCTCGTGAGAAGTCTGGATATATTGATATCAAATTACAATCAAAGTGTGTCTCTAATACTTCTCTTTTACGCCTAAGTACCCAATCCCGGTCTTTTGAGCAAACTAGTTTCGCCAGGATTGCCCTAGGGGGAGCCCCTGGTGGGGGCTTCTTGAAGGGGATTCTGTGGGCCCTTTCCACACAGAAAGTAGATGCATCATGATCCGGCCCCAAGTTATCCACCAACCATTTTTGGATGAAGTTTGCAGGGTTGTCCCGTTCTGTCCCTTCTGGAAAACCTACTAGTCGCAAGTTATATCTGCGGGACCTATCCTCCAAATCTATCAGTTTCCCTCTAAGCCAGGATCGGTCTACATCTACCTCTTCCAGTCTCTTTTTTAATAGACTGTTCTCTGAAGTGGCAAAATCCACTGCAGATTCCAGCTCCTTCACCTTCACTCTTAGTTTAGCCATCTCATCTCTAATTATCGTGACATCACCTTGTACTGCTGAGAGGGACAAGGCCATCTCTGCGACGGAGGTGTTAGTGACATTTACTACTCCCAGAATATCAGAGAGTTTTTTTCGCTCTGGGATATGTTAACCTTTATAGTGCCTAGCTCTGGCCGGTCGTACCACCCACACCCTGCTCAACCTGTAGAGCAGATCTCTGTGTACCTCCCCTAGTTTTAGGTGGAGGGGACTTCAAAAATTTGTCTAAGCAAGCCTGGGGGCTTCCCCCCTGACCACCTTTCGGCGAGGCCATCCCTCCTGATTTACGGTACTTAGGCGGCATTTTAGAGGGACAATTCACACGGGAAAAAAACAATATTAAGACCTGGAAATATAGCACGCAGAGGGATTTCCAATACCAGATCCACCAGTAGTCCGGATCGGGAAAGGGAGATACCCGTCATCAACTATAAGACCCAGAGAGCCTACTTCACAGTCATAAAAACACTAATGACCCACACTTAGATTAAATACAGGTGAATATGGCGCCTGGCTACAGAGAGAGAGCTGAATACCTATAGAGGGAAGGCATAGAGACAGGGTACATGTTAACTAAGACAAAGAAATGCAGATATTCCGCAGTATACGGACACCCTCCCACCGCTATACCAACTTAGAGGCGCACTATACAGGCGAGGGGCTCCTTTAACTCTAGATAACAGTATGATTCAAATAGTCCAGAGGGCATCAGACAAAGTCACTGTGGGCCTGGAGAACCCACTACATAAGAGTCTTATAAGAGTGAAATAATTTAACACATAGGTCATCTATAGTGGATCAAGCAGATGCCTCCTCAGACCACACGATCCTGCCCGACCAATAGAGCCCCCAGATAGGCCTGGTCCAACCAGCAGACAAACAGACAAAATTGTCAAGTTGCCCAGCCGGAATCCTCCCGGCGCCTGGTATTTATTCAAAGGGAAAGACCAACCAGGTATACCCACAAATACACCTGAAAGTCACAGGTGGCACAGCAGGTCGCAGCAGGACTTCAACCGTGGTCTCAACCCCTTGCAAGCACACTGCACAGCGTATCCGGGGGGACCCCCGCCTCCGCAGACCAACAAAATCCAGCCTCTACTCAAGGCTCCACCGTCGTCCACGTCCAGGTGCCACCGCTTGCCAGCATCCACCGCAAGATCAAAAAGGAAAGAAGCGCAGCGGCGCCTGCACGCTGTTCACCAGCATCCACCGCAGGGTCAGCAGGGCCAGGAAGGGAGGAAGCGCAGAGCATCCACTTCAGGGTCAGCAGGGCCAGGAAGGCAAGAAGCGCAGAGCATCCACCGCAGGGTCAGCAGGGCCAGGATGGGATGAAGCGCAGCAGCGCCCACTCGCCAGCTCCACAGGGATCCCACCAACTCCCGGCACCCACCCAAGGCAAGCAATTGTACCTCAGCCGGTCCAAACCGCGGGATCTGTCGCTTTACAGCTAGGTAGGAAAATATGCCCACGACCGTTAGGAAGGTTAGGGCATCGTCCCCAGGGCCCACGCCGGCTCCAGCTTCAACATCAGCGCCACCACGCTCCACACAAGGCAGCTCCCGGCTTAACACAGGCGCACGCTCCCGGCAGTGCACAAACAGGGCTCCGCATACCACATCAGAGCGGGAGGCAGGGAGAGAGGGGGAGGTGGCGAAGGGAGGAACGCGGCACGCACCCCTACGTCATGCCGCCTCACACACTGAGCTGAGATGTCTGCTCTTTAAAGCAGCAGACACCCAGTGGCCATGGCGTCCGCTGCTTGCACCAGTGGGCGCCATTTTTAAATGTCTGCCTGCCAACATAAATTTACAGTCAGTGGTTTGGAAATGGTTAGCTTCCAAGTCTTCACACTGAGATTGGGCTACCAAGTGGGAAGAATATGATTAGGCAGAGTGGCCTGGGTATACCTGATTCATAGCGATTCGTCTATCGCTGCTGCAAATGCATTTGTCATAGCTTACAATAGTTAAAACACTTATCATTATTTGAAGCACTAAGGAAGTGATGAAATACTGTATGAACTATATTCATTTTGTATTTTGAAATCTGCATAAACTGGTGTTGAACAAGGTGCCACCTAAACCTCCCAGCACCTCACAGCTCTAACAGTGAGTAGACTCAGCCCCAGCATCCATACATACAGTGTGGGTGCAGTAAGGGTCACAAAAAGAGGTGCATAGTATATAACAAAGAGAAGTGGTCTTTGAGGCCAGAAAAAAATTCTTCAGTGCGCTTTTCATGTTGCACTCGCCAACCTCCCGGATCCCAACTCTGAATAGTTGGCAAGCCTCATAATGTGAGGCCATGTAGGCGCTAATGCTATTGTCTCCATTTTGATGCCAGCATTGATATCTCAAGAATAAGGTGGGGAAGGGGATTAAATAGGGAACAGTCAGATTAGGAAATTTGAAAAGCCTGTGTTTTAAGGAATATATTTAAAGCTAAGGAAGTTGGGAATTAACCTGATTGTCTGGAATAATGCATTCCAGAGAGCTGGTGTACTGTCCTGCTCATCGTTATTGGCACCCATGAAGTTTAAGTACTGTATGGATTTGCTCTGGTAGGCAGGGTAAGCGGACGCAATACAGAGGCAAAACCACGGTTGAAAAGCAAAAGTCAGTGTTTATTCACACAAAAAGGCAGAAAAGACAGACAATACTTGGCAGGGTCCTGGTGTTAATTCCCACCGCAAGAATCCTGGTGTTAATTCACACAGTAAGAGTCCACAGAACAAAACATGTCACCTGGCAGTCCACAGCAGGCTTTAGGGCGCCTGGCTTCCAGCTGGCAGCTCTCATGCGGCTCTCAGCCTTGCAGAATGGCAGTACTCCTCAGCTCCCAAAACACAGAGCTCCACTATCATCTGGAGGTTCATTCCACACCGAGCTGAGCTGCTGGCTGGGTTTTTAAAACCCAACCCAAAACCTGGCCTGGAACGTGGGGTACAGCCACCCACCCTGCTCTTTCGCTGCTCCCAATAAGAACTGGCCCGGATCGGCTTTTCAGCCACACTAAGAAAAAAACTGTGTCAGCGAGCACTAGCTGCCACTCACACACAAAATAACCGGTTCCTATCTCACCGAGGCCAGGAACCTCGGTGAAACGTATCTTCCATCAATGACTGACCCTTGCGCCTTCCTACAGTACATAATGTGGAATATCTCCTGAAAAAAATGAATCAAGTGAAACAGCTTTTTTGCATAGAGCACTCATGTTAAATACAAAAGAGCAAATGATAAACAACAATTTAAAACAAAAAACTATGGGAGGGAAAATGAGAAAAACCTAAAGCTTGATGTGACACTGTTATTGGCACCCTTTACATTTAATTAGTATGGAAACACATTTTGAATTGCCTGTGGTAAATCACAAATGAGAATCACCTGTGATAAATTGTCTGTGCCCATGTGACATGAATTAGCCAATGAATGATGACCTCAATGTTTAAAAAAACCCACATGTTAGGGGATGTTCCTTTGTCACAATGGTAAAGAAAAATATGCTGTCAGAGGACATCAGAACTGCTATTATTAGCAAAAGACTTCCAAAGGGTATAAGCCATCTTCAAAGACCTTGTTATCCCAGTTTCAACAGTGCACTATGTTATTAAGAAGTTTGCCAAGCATGGAAACGTCAAGAACCTACCTGGACATGGGGAAAGAGGAAAATTGACAATAGATGTCTTCGAAGGTTGGTGTGAATGGTGGAAAAACACCACGTCAAACATCCAATGACCTGAAGGCCAAACTGGAACACTCTGGGTTCATGGTTTCAACAAGTACCATACGCCACATGCAGCGTCCCACTCAGGATACGTGGGAACTGCAAAATAACTTTAAAACTGTATTATCATCTTGCATGTCATTTTGTACTACAACACCTGTTGTATCCCTGTTCATAGGCTGGTCTGGTGTAATTTATACATCCCTAGATGGGGATAGTCCCTAGGTCATATAAATACTTAGGTCAGGCCTAGTGGAGGGGAGGAGAAGAAGGAGGTTGGGGAGTAGTCAGTTGGTAGTTGAAGGAAATTGAGAGAGTAGCAGAGTCAGTGGTACTCTGAGGCTACACACCACACATTAGTGGGTGAAGACATAAGCAGAAATGAGGTAGAGCCAAGGTATGAGGCGCAGGAGAGCGTTTGCCTCTTGTGACCTTCTTAGATCCTAGATCCTGAAACCAGAGGATAGCGTTTTCGTCCCTGGAAGAAGTTAACCAAGCTAAGGAGAGACATTGGTGATAACAGCCGTTACTAAAGGCTTAATGGACACCTTTGCACATGGTGGAGGACAATCTAGCTACAGGCAGCCTCACCATACTTGGAAGAGTACAGATTAGCTAACTGGTAAAGGGCTTGGAAGTTACAGAAACAGAAAGGACTAAGCATACCAAATCGGTATTAAAGGCAACCTCCCCAAATTACACTGATACAGAACCTTCAAGCTAAGCTAAACCCAGCAAAATCTATTAACAGTGGATCAACAGGATTCCTTTAAATTACCAAGGACTGTATTCTATCTGATGTACATGCTACAACTGGACCCATCATCAGTAAAAGCTGTGAGTTGTATCCTACCACTGTCTACTTCGTTCTTACAATTGGTTGTACCACCATTAACGGTACTGGCGTCACGACAAATACCATCAAGGGACTTAGCCGCAACAAGCACCCTAAGCACCCCTGACATCAAGGGCACCTCAACCACCATCTTGGCTGATGCTTCCCTACCACAGAGCGTGCCCCGGAGGATTTTGTTCTGTCCACTCCAACACTGTGCTGCCAGCCCAGGGAGGCTTTCTGCTAACCGTGAGTAAACTGATGAACTGTGTTGTTATTTGGCCCCTCATTGGTCCACCGTGCACCTTACGTGTTGCCCCTGCGGAACTGGCTGGCTGCATATCTTTTCTTGGCGTCACGAACAGGATATTAACCCTTGCGCCATATTTGAGAGATTGTCGCATGTGAATAAGCCCCTTTACTTGATTGAGAGACTTTTGCTTATTGTGCACTGTATTGGGCTACAGAACTGTTTAAACTGTTTTGAAATTGCATGGAAGTGCTATACTAGTCACCAGCATAAAATTCTCAGAAAAACAGACATTTGTGTGTTACTAAAACGGCTTGCTGTCATTGAATAGACTGTTTCTATGTACTTAAGATGGCCGCCGGAGTTCATGTTTGAAAAAAAATACTGCGCCATCACTGTGGATAAGTTAGCGACACCCTCTGAAGAGCGGGAAAATCTAGTGCCGCCCGTTTATGCAAAATTGTCTGGTCAAACCCATCCTACCTTTGCTGTGTCAATTCTGAGAGGCCGAACCCTGTATGCAAACGCAGCGCCCCCTCCTCTGCCCTATGAAAGGTCCTGCCGCAGAGCGGAATGGGTGGAACCATGTGTTGAATATCGATGTGCCCACCTATTGGATGTTGTGACAAAGACATAGCCACCTATGAGTATATTCATACACCAAAGACTGCTCCATTATTGTGTGCCCCCACACCATCCAACCCAATTGGAGTACTGGCCGTTGTTGCTCCGAACGCCCAATTCACTGAGACCGCCCCTTGTGCGGTGGATGATGGTTGCGCCGCTCCTGTCACTCAGACAGACCTGGGAGGCGGGGATAGCACTCAGGAAGAGCGTGACATGCGTGCGCATGTTAGAAGGAGAGACGCTGATTGCTGTATGGAGAGAGTAGTGTATTGCCGAAGCAGCATGGCAGAAAAGCAAGAGAGCTTTGCGCCAGAGATTGAATCCGGACGGGACCCTGTCGCCGCTCTGACTTGGACCCCTACACATATGACTCCAGAACTGCAGGTTCGTGTACAAGACTTGTGGGACCTCCACTGGAGGGAACGTAGGTCAGAACGCAGTCGCGATGCCGCGACACCAGCTTCCAAAATTTGCCGAAAGGTCCGGTCTGGTTGCTGATGCCCCCAGCATAGCGTGGCGCACCACGGAACAGACAGCACTTTGGGCTAAGTTGTCCGCGGAGATTAAGTCCGCTCGACTCCCGGGCACCCACGCTTGCAAGAAATATAATAAGGGTCTAACCCGTAAATTACTGGAGGAACCTGTAAAGGACTTCCCGGTTCCAGTACGGAAACTGGGCTGAGGGCTGGACTTTTGCAAACAACGGGGATTTGGATTCATCCGCGATATGGAGACCAATCGTGATTACTATGTAAATTCGCCGGTGTGTGAAGAGGAAGGAGCTCCCTGCTTGGCTACATAGCCTATATGTTAATGAGGTGGTTGAGTTCACCCCTGCAGAGGGTACACGTGGACCTTATGCTACCGCAGTACGTCGACCAGGACAGCCCACGGAGACCCAGGAGCTCACTAAAGACTCTGGGCCAGATTTATCATTAGCTCAGGTCAAAATAATGGAGTGAAAAAGTCCCCAAAAAAGTCCCAAACGCTAAAACTGCGCACAAATTTGCGACTTTTTTCTGCTCTGCACTATGCTCGCCAGTTTTCTGAAAGTGGGCGTGTTTTCTTATGTAAATGAATCTCTAGACAGATTTACTATTGGGACTATTTAAAAAGTCGCAAAAAAGTCGCAATTTCACTCCAGTGAGGACCATGCTTATCTTATGAGACTTTTTAATAGAACATGCGACTTTTTCATAAAAACGTGCAACTTTTTCGTAAAGATGTGCGACTTTTGTAAAGCTGCTTACTGACGGATAAACTGCTACCGTCAAACCACATTTATTACAGTCTTAAAGGGCCGATCATAAATCTGACTTGGCTAAAACTGACTTTAGCCATATGTTAAAGTGGAGTGAGCTGTCAGAGTAATGATAAATCTGACCCCCTGACGAAGGCACGCCGAAACGCGCGTTGGGGTAGCACCACCCTGGGTCTCTTTACACACGGTCTGTTCAGGTGAGCTCCGGTCTCCTGCTGCCCCCCTCTGGCTGTGTGATCCTTCGGTCCACTTGCACTTTGCCTTTCTCAATGCAACATACTTCCATCTCTCATGTGTTTGCATTCTGCCATTGGGGGTGTATGAGATGACCTTGCTCTACCTGGCATTTTATGGTTTGATCATCTTCTTACTTATTTCATGGGTTGGGCACTGTACCCAGTACTTTCTGTTCCCATGCTATACATCATTTCATTACCATATTCCTCCATCTTCTTATCCGTGTGCTTTTCTCCCCAGGGTGGCGCTCTTTCTTGTTCTCCGCTCTCATCACCTTGTTTTACGGCATCTTATGTACTATTTTTCATTTATTTTCTGTCATTTTTTTTTTCTCTTTTTCTTTTTTTTCTTTTCCTCTTTTTTAAATATTTTATTGTTATAATACAAAAATTTAAATCCATATTACATATTAATATTATTAATTCCATACATCCACCAATTCTAATCTGTGTCCATAGTTGACAATAATTTCATGCAAATATCCATAATAATGTCAATATTTGAAAATCAAAAGGAGGTCTCCTACTGGGGAGGGTAACAGGACTCACCCGACATCCAAAGCCTAACAAAGCAGATGGACAAAGCAACCCATTCAGCCCAGGTTCTCCATAAACTGCAGGGACAAGAGGCCTGAAATCCCGACAGCCGCCCAGCAGCGAGCGCCACCCGCGCACACCCTCCCCCAGACACGGGCAAGTACGAACGGAAGGATTGGCACTCATGTGGCCGATCGCTTAATGCTCACATACTGCCTAAAGGCAAGCTTGCATCGATCTTTAATCACAAGCATTTGATAAACGAAAAACCGGAGAGGGGGGTCCAGCAGTCCTTTACCGCAGTGATAGAAACCCACTCGTATATTTTACTGCCTCATCCCCATATGATTAAATCAACTATCCGTAACATGATTCGCCGTACTTCACATTTATTCACATTGATATTTCGTGCGGCAGAGAACTCGAAACGAGTGTCACTCGGCAGTTAAAGAGGATATAAACAAAAAACAGAGCCAGAGACCTGCTCTGTCTCTTTAAAGGAGCACATAGTAGCGCGCCCACCGCGTGTGTCACCTCCCTGCCCGCAATCGAACCTCGTGTCTGACGGGAAGAGCCGTACCCCGAGCTGCGCCCGATACCCGGGCACCCCCGGGTTCCGAGCCACGGTCCCCTACCCATGTACCGCTCGATATTATAAATGGTTAAAAATTTCCACCATTATTTAGTACCGGGAAGTCCCCCCTCCACCAGTCCTAGAGACCCTCCTGTGCTCCAATGTACCTTCACATTCTTCATCAATATGATACATACAGAAAAGCCGGACAACTAGAATTTTCCCCAACTCACCCCATTTTTAACATGCTTCAATAAAATTTATATATATTTTTGGTACTATGAGCTCTCTTTCTATTTGTTTCTGCTGTTTCACTCGGGAGCTTTTACCGAGTTATACTTTAGGTGTATCCCCTGTGGCTATACTGGGTGGGCACTGTTCCTTACCCGTCCCGGGGATACCCTGGGTCATTTTTGTTTATCTGGCCCTCTGAGTCTGAGGAGGATCTAGAACAGGAACTTTCTACAGCCCCCGTGCAGCCTGCTGCAAAGTATGTGCCGCCTAGTACTCAGAACTAGAGTTGAGCGAACCCGAACTGTAAAGTTCGGGTTCGTACCGAACTTTAGGGTTTTCAGCACCCGGACCCGAACCCGAACATTTGCGTCAAAGTTCGGGTTCGGTGTTCGGCGATTTTTATGGCGCTTTTTGAAAGGCTGCACAGCAGCCAATCAACAAGCGTCATACTACTTGCCCCAAAAGGCCATTACAGCCATGCCTACTATTGGCATGGCTGTGATTGGCCAACTGCAGCATGTGACCCAGCCTCTATTTAAGCTGGAGTCACGTAGCACCGCCCGTCACTCTGCTCGGATTAGTGTAGGGATAGGCTGCAGCTGCTGTGAGGGAGAGATCAGGGAGAAATCTTATCAAGAACTGTTTTTTGTACTCAGCGATCTACAGCAAAAGTGTTTTGTGGGTGCAATGCAGAATTTTTTTAAGCCTGCACTGAGCCAACTACTGCTGAAAACAAACTTTTTTTTCTTCAGTTAGTCAATATCAATACATGATCGGCAGCCATTTTATGCAACAATAGTGCACCAGCACAGGCTATCTGCATGTCTGCAAGTCCAGAAATACAGCTTTTTGCTTACTGTGGTTAAAAATACATCTGTTAAATATAGTGCACATCTGGGATTACACGTGCATAAGTGACTGTCACATTTAGGCCATAAATACGGCTTTGGCATACTGGGGTGAAAAAAGCCTCTGATATACTGCACATCTGGGACTACACGTGCATAAGTGACTGTCACATTTAGGCCAGAAATACGGCTTTTTGGTTACTGGGGTGAAAAAACCCTCTAATATACTGCACATCTGGGATTACACGCGCATAAGTGACTGTCACATTTAGGCCACAAATAAGGCTTTTAGGATACTGTGGGGGAAAAAAACTTTTTTTTCATATATTGCACATCTGTGATTACACTTGCATAGGTGACTGTCACATTTAGGCCACATATAAGGCTTTTAGGATACTGTGGTGAAAAAAAATCTTTTTTTCATATACTGCACATCTGTGATCACACTTGCATAGGTGACTGTCACATTTAGGCCACAAATACCACTGTCATATAGAGTTTAAAAAATACCCTACATCAGGGTTTTTATTGGCGGTTAATTATTTTTAACAGACTTAACCACTTTTTACTTTGCTTTGTGAACGCTAACTATGAGGCAAACATCTAATAAGGGACGCGGTCATGGACGTGGTGGTGGTGTTGGTGGAGCCTCTGGTGCAGGGAGAGGACGTGGCCGTTCTGCCACAGCTACACGTCCTACTGAACCTACTACCTCAGGTCCCAGTAGCCGACAGAATCTACAGCGATATTTGGTCAGGCTTAATGCCGTTCTAAGGATGGTAAGGCCTGAGCAAGTACAGGAGCTAGTCAATTGGGTGGCCGACAGTGGATCCAGCACGTTCACATTATCTTCGACCTAGTCTTCTGCAGAAAGCGCACAGATGGCGCCTGAAACCCATGCCCATCAGTCTGTCACATCACCCCCAAGCATATCGGGGAACCTGTCTGAGCCTCAAGTCATGCAGCAGTCTCTTATGCTGTTTGAAGACTCTGCTGGCAGGGTTTCCCAAGGGCATCCACCTAGCCCTTCCCCAGGGGTGGAAGACATAGAATGCACTGACGCACAACCACTTATGTTTCCTGATTAGGACATGGGAATACCACCTCAGCACGCCTCTGATGATGACAAAACACAGGTGCCAACTGCTGCGTCTTTCTGCAGTGTGCAGACCGAAAAGGAGGTCAGGGAGTAAGACTGGGTGTAAGACGATGCAGGGGACGATGAGGTCCTAGACCCCACATGGAATGAAGGTCGTGCCACTGACTTTCAGAGTTCGGAGGAAGAGGCAGTGGTGAGACCGAGCCAACAGCGTAGCAAAAGCGGGAGCAGGGTGCAAAAGCAGAGCAGCCGTCGCCAAAACAGTTCGCCTGCTACTGGCCACCGTCAACAGGGACCGAGCACACCAAAGGCAGCTTCAAAGAGTTCCCTGGCATGGCACTTCTTCACACAATGTGCTGACGACAAGACCCAAGTGGTTTGCACGCTGTGCCATCAGAGCCTGAAGCGAGGCATTAACGTTCTGAACCTTAGCACAACCTGCATGACCAGGCATCTACATGCGAGATACGGACCCACGCCTGTATTGCATGTGCAATATGCGCATATTACATTGCCGATTTTCACAATCAAGAAAATAATGGCGAATTCTCGAATTCGCAAATTTATGATAAATATTTGCCTAAATATTCGCGAAATATCACAAATTCGAATATTGCCCCTGCCTCTTATCACTATTAATGATTCATGATTTCCGTGTGCCAGTAAGCTGCAGATCTAGCCTCTCTAATTACATAGTGATCACAATTACAGTGTGTGCAGCCTGTCATGTCCCTTTGTATAAAGAACAAATGTCATAATAACATTTATTTTCAAAAATGTCACAGATCTTATGAGTCTCTTCATATCAGAAAAAGAGAAATATAAATGAAATAGAATAGTATACAGTCTCATTACCATGACTGCACAGACTGAAAAGTCCATCAAGATCAACCTTCTGTGTATGTTAATGTCTTCATCCTGATACAGTTAGGGTCCATTCAGACGTGCGTAGTGCATTGCGGATCCGCAAATTGCGGATCCGCAATACACCCGGCCGGCACCCCCATAGAACTGCCTATTCTCTAGGACATGTTCTATTTTTTTCCAGAGCCGCGAACCGAAAGATCGGGGGCACGCTCCAGAAATGCGGATGCTCTCCGCATCCATTCCGTCCCCATAGAGAATGAATGGGTCCGCACCTGTTCCGCAATTTGCGGAACTGATGCGGACCCATTATACGGACGTGTGAATGGAGCCTTAATGGGGTTGTGCCAAGTTTGAAAGTTATCATCTACCCAAAGGACAGGGGATAAGTAAGGTCCCGTTCACAGTTATATTTGAATTCCAGTATCCTGATCCGGCAGAAGATCAGGCTACCGAAGCTCACCATGGCCGGCGTTGCCGGATATGACCATGTACCGCCGGATACCCATTGACTATAATGGGATCCAGATGTGATGTAGCCTAACTGACCAGTGAGGAACGCACAGGAAGCCTCACACAGGAAGCCTCAAGAAACCATATACTGTCTTTTAGCACATTTTTAGTGGGGTTTTTATTGCATTTTTTTAAATAGGAAAGTAGGTGCCTCCTATAATGTCACTTAATCTGTAGAGCTCTATGGGGAAAAAAGCATTGGCAAAAAAAAAAAAAAAAGCCAGGCAAAAACGCTTGTAAAACACACACTGAACACACATTGCACACACATTGCTTGTGCATTAAAAAAAAATAATAATAATAATAAATAAATATTGGAGGTGTATGGGAGAAAAACACCAGGCAATGAGGGAAAAATTCCAGCGACAGAGCAAGCTTTGATTTGAAAAATAAAAATAGAAAAATCGCACAGCCCCAATAAAGACACCTCAAGGATGAAAAAAAAATGCCACGACAGAAAACAATCGTTTGTCCTGCATTTAATATTTCCAATTTCCGTGCAACATCTAGTACTGGCATCTTTTTTACTGCAGAAATTGCCAGTGAAAACAAAACAATAAAAACCACAAAATACCTCAAAAACACCAGAAAAAAACAATGTATGACACTTGCCCTGGGATCTGATGCTTTTTTTAATTGACTCCTTCTCAGGATGAGACCTATGGAAAGCCCTGATGAGACGAGTGGCCTTAATGTCCGCCACTGGGACCCACATCCTCTCCTCAGGACAATAACCCTCCCAATGAACGAGGAACTGAAGAGAACCGCGGATAATGCGGGAATCCACAATCCTAGAGACCTGAAATTCAAGATTACCATCAACAATAATCGGAGGAGGCGGCAAAGAGGAGGGTACAGAGGGTTGGACATAAGGTTTTAATAGGGACTTGTGAAAAACATTATGGATCTTCCAAGTCTGAGGAAGATCAAGACGGAAGGCAACGGGATTGATGAGGGACAAGATTTTGTAAGGCCCAATAAACTTAGGACCCAACTTCCAGGAGGGAACCTTCAGTTTGATATTCTTTGTAGACAACCACACCAGATCACCAACATTCAGGTCCGGACCAGGCACACGTCTCTTATCCGCCTCACGCTTATATCTCTCACTCATCCTCTTCAGATTACCCTGAATCTTTTGCCAAATAAATGACAAAGACGAGGAAAATCTCTCCTCATCAGGTAAACCAGAAGTCCCCTCTCCAGAGAATGTCCCAAACTGCGGATGAAACCCATATGCCCCAAAAAATGGTGACTTATCAGAGGACTCCTGGCGACGGTTATTTAAAGCAAACTCAGAAAGGGACAAAAAAGAATACCAATCCTCCTAATTCTCCGCCACAAAACAGCGCAGATATGTCTCCAGATTCTGATTGACACGTTCGGTCTGACCATTCGACTGCGGGTGAAAAGCAGAAGAGAACGACAACCAAGCGAGAACAGAAGGCCTTCCAGAATCTGCAAACAAATTGCGTGCCCCTATTAGAAACGATGTCTGAAGGAATTTAACAATATGATCAACAAACGCTTGCACCAGCGTCTTAGCATTGGGTAACCCAGGAAAGGGAATGAAATGTGCCATTTTGCTAAAACGGTCCACTACCACCAGAATCACAGTCTTCCCCGAGGAACGAGGCAGGTCCGTAATGAAGTCCATGAACAGATGCGTCCAAGGACGGGAAGGAATAAGTAACGGGAGGAGAGAACCCGATGGCCGTGAATGAGGGACCTTGGCACGAGCGCAGGTCTCGCAGGCTGCCACAAAACCCTCAACTGTCTTATGAAGAGCCGGCCACCAGAATCTCTGAGCAATGAAATCCACTGTGGCTCTACTCCCCGGGTGCCCAGCAAGGACAGTATCGTGGTGCTCCTTAAAAACCTTGTGTCGTAAAGCGAGAGGCACAAACAACCTCCCAGGAGGACAAAGATCAGGAGCCTCTGCCTGGGCTGCCTGAACCTCTGCCTCCAAATCAGGATAAAGAGCAGAGACGACCACCCCTTCAGCCAAAATGGGACCCGGGTCTTCAAAGTTCCCCCCTCCCAGAAAACAACATGACAGGGCATCCACCTTCACATTTTTAACCCCAGGGCGGAACGTAACAACAAAATTAAACCTAGAAAAGAACAAAGACCATCTGGCCTGTCTCGGGTTCAGACGCTTGGCCGATTCCAAGTAGGCCAGATTCTTATGGTCGGTAAACACGGTAATAGGGTGTCTAGCTCCCTCTAACCAATGGCGCCATTCCTCAAAAGCTAATTTGATGGCCAACAACTAACTATCTCCCACATCATAATTTCTCTCTGCAGAGGAGAGTTTCCTTGAGAAAAAGGCACACGGTCGCCATTTGGCAGGAGAGGGACCCTGAGATAAAACCGCACCCACACCCACCTCAGAAGCATCCACCTCAACAATAAAAGGTAGAGAGACATCAGGTTGTACCAAAATGGGAGCGGAAGCAAAACTCTCTTTAATACTAGAAAAGGCTTTAAGTGCATCTACCGACCACGAGGAAAAATCCACCACCTTTTTAGTCATATCAGTGAGTGGCTTAACAACAGAGGAATAATTCAAAATGAACTTTCTGTAATAATTGGCAAAACCTAAAAACCGCATCAGCGCCTTCTGATTCTCAGGAAGCTCCCAATCAAGCACAGCGCGGACTTTCTCAGGGTCCATCCGAAAACCAGAAGCGGAGAGAAGAAAACCAAGAAATTGAATCTCCGGAACCGCAAACACACATTTTTCCAGTTTAGCGTATAATTTATTCTCCCGCAGAATCAGCAAGACCTGACATAGGTGGTCCCGATGAGTCTTGAAATCAGGAGAAAAAATCTAAATGTCATCTAGATACACCAGTACAAATTTCCCCATTAAATGATAAAAAATGCTGTTCACAAAATGTTGAAAGACAAAATGTTCATCAAACCAAAGGGCATAACAAAATTCTCGAAATGACCCTCAGGGATATTGAAGGCCATCTTCCATTCGTCCCCTTCCCTGACCCTGACTAGGTTGTATACCCCACTTAAATCCAACTTAGAAAAAACTTTATCCCCAACAATCTGGTTAAGCAGTACCGGGATCATAGGAAGCGGATATGGGTCACGAATCGTGCTACGGTTCAGCTCCCTGAAATCCAGACAAGGTCTTAAAGAAGCATCTTTTTTCTTAAAAAAAAACAAACTGCGGCAACAGGTGACTTCGAGGGTCGGATGTGACCCTTTCTCAGTCTCTCAGAGATATAAGTACGCATAGAGACTCTTTCAGGTTGGGAGAGATTGTATAGTCGTGATTTTGGCAGCTTGGCGCCTGGGATGAGATTAATAGGGCAGTTGTACTCACGGTGAGGGGGCAACTCTTGGACACCACTCTCGGAAAACACATGTGAAAATTCAAAGAGAACACACAGTCTTGGTAGAAACCTCTGAAAGAGGCGCCGTGAGGCAATTCTCTCTGCAAAAGTCACTCCAACCATTTATTTGCCTTGCTTGCCAATCAATGGTGGGGTTATGTTTAGTGAGCCAGGGTAGCCCCAACACTAGAGGAGTAGGTAATCCGCTTAAGACAAAACATGACATATCCTCAACATGAGCGTCACCCACAGTCAAACGGATATTGTGAACTATGCCCTTTAACGATCTTTGAGAAAGTGGAGCGGAATCGATAGCAAAAACAGGTATATCCTTTTCCAAAGTGCATACCTGGAAACCATGCGTTGTTGCAAATTGATTATCAATGAGATTGACAGCTGCTCCACTATCTACAAAAATCTCACAAACAATGTTCTTGCTGTCTAGCGCCACCCTGGCAGGTAGGAGAAAACGGGAACTACAAGCAAACGGCACGCCTTCAATTTTTGAATCAACCTTGCCAATAGTAGCAAATGGAAAGTTTTTAGAGGGGTTTTTTGTTTTGTTTTTATTACCCTCAGAAAAGGCCATGAATCTCCTAGAGGGACAAAGCTTAGCCAAATGATTTATACCCCCACAACAGAAACAAACCCTCCTCTGAGAGCTGAATCCTCTACTATCAGAGGCAAGCAAACCCAGCTGCATGGCCTCCTCCTCAGAGGCGATTGAGACAGACTGAGACCCCTACGCACTGAATGAGACAGCCCCACTGTCCTTGGGCTGAATATGACAGGAAAGAGTAAGCTCCTCTCTCTCTCTAAGACGCCTGTCAATACGAACAGCTAGAGACATGGCTGACTCTAACGACGCTGGTCTCTCATGAAAAACAAATGCATCTTTCAATCTTTCCGAAAGACCATGGCAAAATTGACTTCGGAGTGCAGCATCATTCCAACCAGTATCAGCTGCCCATCTCCGAAATTCAGAACAATATATCTCTGCGGACTGTTTACCCTGGCATAAAAGACGCAGTTTAGATTCAGCCAGAGCAATACGATCCGGGTCATCATATATCTGCCCCAGGGCTACAAAAAATTCATCCACCGATTGGAGGGGCCGTGCCCCCACCGGCAATGAAAGGGCCCAAGACTGAGCGTTATCCCTGAGCAGCGAGGTGATGATCCCCACCCTCTGATCCTCATCACCAGAGGAATGGGGAAGTAGGCGAAAATGGAGTTTGCAAGCCTCTCTAAAGCAAACAAAATTCTCACTACCCCCGGAGAACGTATCCGGGAGTGAGATCTTAGGCTCGGAACAAACTCCATGAACACCAGCGGAACCGGTCACCTGAAACTGAGACACAGTTTTACAGAGATCTGCTACCTCCAGCGAAAGACCTTGCATGCGGTCAATCAAGGCTGAAACCGGATCCATGCTTAAGACGGTTATGGCGGTTTATAATGTCAGGGATGAAGTTAGCAGATAGCTGGAACATATAAATAAACGAGCGACTGGCTTGATCCCAAACTAAGGAGCTTATAGGTGAGCCCTATAAAACCCTAAGAGCTCTCCCTGACTGCTATGCACATGCATGCGTCTGTATGGTAGACGATTGCATGCCCGCGTACCTAATACTGTGTGACACCTGAAAACCCAATAATAGTGAGGGGACACGACCACCGGCTCCCTGCACTTAATACGGACGGAGTCAGGGTCACCTAGAATCCAGCCAGCAAGGAAACACAATAAAGTATAAGAGTTATCTGTACAAACAACAGAAGCAGCCTCCAGCAGTGAACACCTCATACAGGAAGTAGTATAAACCGCAAAGTTAGGCAGTATGGGAGGGATTATAAAGGAAGACGATTAGTCAAAATAAGTGACACCTGGCAGAAGGAAGGAGATGAGAAAGTGAAACCACAAACAAAGAACATCATACAAGAGGTAGAGAAAAACATCTGCAAGTTCTTCTCACAGAACTGGCGGTGGACAGGTGGTGGCTGGAGGACTCCGGTCCAGCCACCACCAAGCCGGCTCCCCATAGAAGTGAATGGGAGCGTACCGCGCATGACCAGCCATCGTTCCCATTCATTTCTATGGGGCCGACGGAAATAGCCGAGCCAGCGCTCGGCTATTTTTGCCGGCCCCATAGAAATGAATGGAGGGAAGCTGAGCATGCGCAGTGTGCCCTCCTTCACCTTGCGGGGCTCCGTTCTCGATATAGGTGTGGTCCCAGCGTGGGACCTGCACCTATAAGAGAATGGGGGCAAATCCTAGCAATATGCCTCCATTGTCCATGATCAGACAACCCCTTTAAAGGGAACCTGTCACCTGGATTTTGGATATAGAGCTGAGGACATGGGTTGCTAGATGGCCGCTAGCACATCTGCAATACCCAGTCCCCATAGCTCTGTGTGCTTTTATTGTGTAAAGAACCCGATTTGATATATATGCAAATGAACCTGAGATGAGTCCTGTACTTGAGATGAGTCAGGGACAGGACTCCTCTCAGGTTAATTTGCAAATGTATCAAATCGTTTTTTTTACACAATAATAGCAAAGAGAGCTATGGGGACTGGGTATTGCGGTTGTGCTCAGCTATATACACAAAATCCCGGTGACAGGTTCCCTTTAACCCTAAATTCACTAATACAAATGCTGTAACACATGATAATATCAAAAAATTACTATAACGGTATGCTAAGTCTTAGGTTGGGCTCACATACTGTATATCACTTGTGTCCTGATAGTTGCCTTATGCTGCGAGACAGACACAACTGACATATGTACAGTATATGTTCATTTTGGTCACCAGTCTGGCATTCAAGACCGTGAAAGGGCCCTTAAAGAAGACCTGTACCTTTGCTCGACTTTTAGTAAGTACAAGCATGTGCCTTGCAAAAAGAGTTCTGGAGCATCTACTCTCATGACTCCATATTCTACCATTGCTTTATTATTCCTTCTAGAAGTTATGAATGAATTGCTAGCAGTCTAAAATGAAGGTCCAGATGGGTGTTATCAGTTGAGGGTGTGTCCATGCACAGTCTGACCCTAGCAGCACCAATTGGACAGTGTCAGACAATGCAGGGACACTCCCCAACTGGTAACACCCATCTGGACCTTCATTGCAGACTGCTAGCAATTCATTAAATACTTCTAGCAGGAATACTAAAGGAGTGGCACAACACAGTCATAAGAATGGATGCTCCAGAGTTGTTGTTACATGGGGGAACACCAGCAGTTACTAAACTCAACTCTTTGATGTTTCTCACATAGAAATGTTGACTAAGATTATCAAGTACAAGTTAGGGTACTTTCACACATGCGGCAGAGGATTCCGGCAATCCTCACGCAAACGGATGGCATTTGTCAGACGGATCCGGATGCGGATCCGTCTGACAAATGCATTGAAATACCGGATCCGTCTCTCCAGTGTCATCATCCGGAAAATCGGATCCGGTATTTATTTATTTTTGCATTTTTAAAGGTCTGCGCATACGTAGACCGGAAAACCGGATCCGTTTTGCCGGAACACTTAATGCCGGATCCGGCACTAATACATTTTATACATACCGATGGCATTCAGCAAGTGTTCAGGATTTTTGGCCGGAGAGAAAACTGCAGCATGCTGCGGTATTTTCTCCGGCCAAAAAACTTAAAAGGGACTGAACTGATGCATCCTGAACGGATTACTCTCCATTCAGGATGCATTAGGATAAAACTGATCAGTTTTTTTCAGGTATTGAGCTCCTGTGACAGAACTCAACACCGGAAAAGAAAAACGCTAGTGTGAAACCAATTTGATAAACACTAAAAGTGAAAATGACTTCAGTTGATCACATTTCCTTCTTTTAGATTCTTAGATTAAATATTATTTTTATTATTATTATTAGCAGCATCTTATTGAAAGTTTAAACCAGTTGCCCAAGAAAGTTTAAACCAGTTGCCCAAGAAAGTAATCTTCCAGTCATGAGTTCCTTGTAAAAATATTTACTCCGTTGGTGTTTTGTTGCATTACAACCTGGAAGTAAAATTGATTTTGGGGGGATTGTGCCATATGATTTACACACCATGCCTACCACTTTGAAGGTGCAAAAGATTTTTTACTGTGCAATAAAAAATAATTAAGATAAAAAACCAAAAAAATAACTTTAATGTGCCTAAGTATTCACATGCTGAAAGTCAGTACTTCCAGTGTAATTAGAGATGCAAGTCTCTTGGGGAATGTCTCTAATAGCATATCCAGACACTGGGACTTTTGCCCTTTCTTCCAGGCAAAACTGCTCCAACTCCTTCAAATTAGATGGGTTGTGTTGGTGTACAATAGTCTTCAAGTCATGCCACAGATTCTTAGTTAGGCCATTCCAAAACAGTTCAATGTTTCCCCTTAAAGGGAACCTGTCATCAATTTTACGCTGACCTCACTGAGGGCAGCACAAAATAGTGACAGAAATGCTGATGTCAGCGGTGTGTCACTTATGAGCCAATAGTAAGTGGTTGCTGAGAACCGGCATCATAATCATTGCAGCCCGGGCCTTGAGAAGAGTCAGATCTTCCTGAGAAGAGTCATGGTTATTCATAATCTCCTGCTCTCTTACCCATCTGCGGATGATTGGCAGTTCTCTCCTAGACAGAAAGAGAGAAAACTAAGTAGAAGACTGTTAGTCATCAGCAGGTGGGCCGGGGGAGCAGGAATTCATGAATAACCAGGACTCTTCTCAGGTGGCCGGGACTCTTCTCCAGGCCCAGTCTGCAATGATTGTGATGTTGGTTCTCGGCAACCACTTACTTTTAACGTATAAATGACAGACCGCCGAAATCAACTCACCTGTCTCTACTTTATACTACTGTTAGTATGGGCAGCATAAAGTTGATGACAGGCTCCCTTTAAACCTCCTCAGTGAAGCTTTAGCAGTATGTTTGTGTTAGGGGAAACTCCATCCCAGTCTCAAATCTCTTGAGAGACTGAAATAATTATACTCAAGAACTGTCCTGTATTTACTGCCATGCATCTTTGCTTCAATCTTCAGCATTTTTTCAGTTCTTGCCAATGAAAATCATCCCACAATATGATGCTGCCATGCCCATGCTTTACTGTGGGAATGATGTTCTTCAGGTGTTAGATAGTGTTGGGTTTACACCACACATAGCTTTTCCCATCATGGTCTCATCTGACCAGAGAACCTTAGTAAGTCTGCCTCATGCTGTTTGACAAACTCCAAACCTGTTTTCTTATGTTTTCCTTTAAGCAATGGCTTTTATTCTGACGTCTTGCCCATAATGCCTCACTCTTGACTCTGGAATGTTCGGCTTCTAGTGGTCCTGTGGAAAGATACTTCCATCTCTGCTTTGGATCTTTGGAGCTTCTTCTGTGTTATGGATTGTGGCCTTCCTTGCCCGGTCTGTGAGTTTTGGTGGGTGACCTTCACTTGTCAGGTGTGTAGTTGCACCATTTTCTTTCTATGTTGTCATAATAGATATAATGGTGCTCCATGGAATGTTCAAAGTTTAGGATTTTTTTTGTAACCGAACTCTGATCTCTACTTCTCCCTAACGTTGTCTCTGACCTATTTGAAGAGCTCCTCGGTCTTTACGTTACTCGCTTCGTAGTGCTGCAGACTGAGGGACCTTTCAGAACAGGTGTATTTATACTCACATCATGTGACAGATCATGTGATACTTTGTAAGCAGGTGGGGCTTATTCTACTAATTATGCTTCTTTGGAAGTTAACTGGTTGGATCAGACTTTATTTTTAGCTTTCATAGCAAAGGGGGTGAATATATATGCACTCACAACATTTCAATGTTTATTTATTTGTTTATGTATTTATTTATTTATTTACAAAGTATCTTTTAATTTCACTGAAACAATTTGGATTAATCTTAAAGGGGTTGTGCCAAGTTTATAAATTATCCCCTATCCAATGCACTGTATTTGACTATATCCAGCACTTCCATAGAGAATGAATAGAGCCGTAGTGTGCATGTACGACCTGCTGCTCCATTAGAACAGGGTAACGGGATCTCTGTTCTCAAAATCGCTGGGGTCCCTGCAGTTGGACCTCCAACAATCAGCTAGATATCCTCTATCCTGTGGATAGAGATTAATATAGAAACTTGGCACAACCCCTTTAATTAAAATCAATTTAAGTTCCAGGTTGAAATAATTTTTCAGGTAATTTTTTGAAACCAAAAGCCTGATATGGAGGTGTATTGTATCTAAACAGAAATGCAAGAGATATGGTGGTATGCCCCTAGCATTTGGTGATATGCCTGGCTACAGTCAAGTACTCCTGGTCACCACTAGATGCGTGCTTCGTGTTTATCTAGAATTTTCGTATTTTAAAAATGTATATTGGTGCAATTTAAGCAAAGCGATGTACATATTTATAAGGAGCCTTCCCACTGCTACCTGTTACATTATAGAGCCCAATTACTGTAAGACCAATAACAGCTGATTTTAAGAAGCCAGGACGGTGTTTCCTGTTAATTATGTCTGTCTTGTATGGGGATTAAAATACAAATAATAATAATAATAATAATAATAATGATACACAAACATATGTTTTAATTATCTTCTTAAAAAAATAAAATATTACAATTCTGCTGTGATTTTGCAGATTGCTACATGATACTTTGTACATTATTGCTCAGGCTGTCTGCTAGTCTCTGCCCTGCAGTCATTTTGCCTTATCTTGTATAATTACCCAGTCACTAGTGTACCTGTGTGTATTTTTCTATATTAATATTCATAAACGTAAAATGCTATATTATAGCTGAGGTTTATTTGTCAGATATACTTTAGATTAGACAGTTTTATGTCAGGCTGTTATGTCCCAGTAGCATCTCTTCCCTAACTTTCAATCCTAATAACAGTGTCATATTTCAGCTTTTTCCTGCTGATTGTGGAGTCCACAGATTCCTGCGCAGCAGCACATACAAGACTGCTATGACTGCACAGGATTGTCTCAATTAGTGGAGCTGCTTTGTTGTAGGCATTCCGACTGGAGCTGAAAATGCAGACAAGAAAATCAAGTGGATTGTCCTTCTTTTGTCATGGGTAACCCATGGGCTCCTTGATAAATGATCCCCACGCTTGAGCTTCCCAGTCCTCCACCTGCTGAGCTGACCTCCCAGGCTGCAGTACCATTAACCCTCTGGCTGCTGGCTCATTTTCAGCCAGGATCTTTCATCATGTCATGGTTTACCTTATACATTTGAGTTCACCTGCTGTGATACTGAGCTGTGGAGAAGCCATTCTTTAAATGGGCATAGACATTTAACACAACCTGTTCAGCTCTACAGCTAAACCAACTATTGGTCTATCTATCTATCTATCTATCTATCTATCTATCTATCTATCTATCTATCTATTTATTATATTAAAAAAGGAAGAAGGCGGCGGCACTGGAAACAAGCAAAAATGGGTGCTATGTCCAGGGATATTGCTGCTTACCCCAGATGAACAAAAACGAAAAAAGGACAGCACTCCAAGTAAAAATATGATGGTCTTTAATCACCCATGTAGATGGCAACGTTTCAGCTCCAAACAAGAGCCTTTCTCAAGCAATGAACACACTATATGCTGGGGTATATATAGTCCAACCCCCATTACAACATAATACAATCAATCAACAATAAAATATATAATTAACAGTGCAAAAGTGTATAAATAATATCCATACTTAAATACAATTGTGTAATATCCTTGAATAGGAGATGCCATAATAATGCATCCAAAATATAATAAATAGTGTACATATTATAACCTAAAAGGAAGTAATTGGTGATAAGGAACAGGTGTATATATTAGTGCAGAAATTAGGAACGATGATGCTGCAAAGAAAGAAGGAAAAGTGTTAACATACCCAGCGCCGTCCATCGCACCAAACATGTCACATGTCGATCAAACCGGCGTCCGGAAATAGGTAGTGCGCAGACGCCAACCGCGTCCTGTCACGGCGTGACGTCACCAGCATTGGTTGCAAAGACACGCGCACAGACATGCGCATTACCGCCGAGAAGCTCAGTCGGCCATACTACGAAAGGTCATTGCGCCCCACATGTCCATGTGTATGCGCATGTCCATGTATGTGTAGACAGGACAGCGCAGCACGGGAATACAAGCCGTGTTATACAATATGTATATACAGGGGGGGGGGGGGGGGGGCGGGGGGGGGCAGGGCAGGATGCTGTATCACAAAGTAGCACAGATCCCACCAACTAAGGGAGAACAGCGGAGACCACAACATCAATGTCGCGATCCTCACCAAGATCACCCATAGATCTCCCACAAACCAAACATGTATCGATATACCGCAGTGTAGACTGACACAGAATATAAATAATAGTGAGTTAGCCAGATCGAAATTACACATCATAATAAGGGCACTCTTATAGATAAATAAGGACATGTGGATACAATGTACGTGCACCAGGTACGTCACAAATCCTGTTTCTGCAGCATCATTAGAATCTGTGAATATAAAAAAATTTTGGGGGGCTGCCATAGTGAGATCCAGGAATTCAGATCTCCCCCCCTATTCTCTTATTGTAGGTCTAGAAGCCTACGGGATCAACTAGTCAGAGCGGATATTGGCCCTAAATCTAGGTCGGTACAAACTGCACTAACTACATTGGGCAAGGGTAGTTTTCCCTGCCTGTGCTGCACTGATTGTAAATATATGGGTAAAGGCAGTGCTTTCATTCATCCTGTCACCGGAGTTGTACACCCTATTCGTTTTCACCTTACATGCAATTCCTGTTACGTGGTTTATGTCTTGATCTGTCCATGTAAGTTATTGTATGTGGGTGAAACCTCAACTGATCTTAAGACGCGGCTCAACAATCACCGCTTGTCCATTCGTAAAAAGAGAAAGGACCTCCCAGTTGCCAAACATTTCACAGAATTTAAACACTCTGAAAAAGATCTGAAATGTTGGGCCATTGATCATGTACCCATGCCCAGACGTGGGGGGAACAGGGTACGGATTCTCAAAAAGAGAGAGCTCCTCTGGATCTATACTCTTAACAGTTTGAGACCCAATGGACTCAATGTGGATTACAATCCGGGGATTTATGTTTAAATGAGTTGTTTGCCCTCTTTATGTGATATGCGCCGTCTTCTCTTGTGCTACATAGTGTATTTTTGAACACTACTAAGCCATGTTTCTAATTCTTTTTCTTTTTTATATTCACAGATTCTAATGATGCTGCAGAAACAGGATTTGTGACGTACCTGGTGCACGTACATTGTATCCACATGTCCTTATTTATCTATAAGAGTGCCCTTATTATGATGTGTAATTTCGATCTGGCTAACTCACTATTATTTATATTCTGTGTCAGTCTACACTGCGGTATATCGATACATGTTTGGTTTGTGGGAGATCTATGGGTGATCTTGGTGAGGATCGCGACATTGTTGTTGTGGTCTCCGCTGTTCTCCCTTAGTTGGTGGGATCTGTGCTACTTTGTGATACAGCATCCTGCCCTGCCCCCCCCCCCCCCCCCCCCCCCCCCCCCCCCCCCCTGTATATACATATTGTATAACACGGCTTGTATTCCCGTGCTGCGCTGTCCTGTCTACACATACATGGACATGCGCATACACATGGACATGTGGGGCGCAATGACCTTTCGTAGTATGGCCGACTGAGCTTCTCGGCGGTAATGCGCATGTCTGTGCGCGTGTCTTTGCAACCAATGCTGGTGACGTCACGCCGTGACAGGACGCGGTTGGCGTCTGCGCACTACCTATTTCCGGACGCCGGTTTGATCGACATGTGACATGTTTGGTGCGATGGACGGCGCTGGGTATGTTAACACTTTTCCTTCTTTCTTTGCAGCATCATCGTTCCTAATTTCTGCACTAATATATACACCTGTTCCTTATCACCAATTACTTCCTTTTAGGTTATAATATGTACACTATTTATTATATTTTGGATGCATTATTATGGCATCTCCTATTCAAGGATATTACACAATTGTATTTAAGTATGGATATTATTTATACACTTTTGCACTGTTAATTATATATTTTATTGTTGATTGATTGTATTATGTTGTAATGGGGGTTGGACTATATATACCCCAGCATATAGTGTGTTCATTGCTTGAGAAAGGCTCTTGTTTGGAGCTGAAACGTTGCCATCTACATGGGTGATTAAAGACCATCATATTTTTACTTGGAGTGCTGTCCTTTTTTCGTTTTTTTTTTTTTTTTATTTATTATATTATATAGTACTATATTGGAAGAAAGGTTGCCTACCTTTTCAGAGGATTTCCACCCTAACTACGTTTTTTTCACTGTGCTGCTGTTGCTTTTTTGGTTTTTATTATCTATCTAATTATCTATCAAACCCCTGTGCAAAAAAAAAATATGGACATCTTTTATGTTAGTTTGTTGAGAGCGAGGTGCTCATCTTGGGGCTTCTTTCAACCAAGCTATTTAGTGGTGCACCTACTTCTCCACCAATAACAGCTATGACTATTGTTAATTTACATACTATGAAGTAGACATTAGGATGCATTGGGGTTTTCTTGACAAAATTCTGGGTTCTGTGCAGCTACATAGGTAGCATATAGGATATGTCCACCCTTGATCTTATTCCAAAGTCAGCTCTAAACAAAACTGTCTTCTTAGGGGCCCTGTTCAATTAGAAGTCCTTTACTGTGTCAGAGCTTGCACCCACCAGAGGATACTAAGGTACTAAGGTGCGCGAGTCTGACCTTGCTCTATATCTATCTCATATCTATCTATCTATCTATCTATCTATCTATCTATCTCATATATATCAATCAATCTATCTATAACACCAGACAGTAGCATTCAGAATATAACTAGCAAACAAAAATCTGTTAAAACTGAATGACTTCCATTGGATCTAAAATCTTTAAAAAGTTAGTCACCATAGACTGATGATGGGAGTCTGGTTCTGAAGGCTATATGAGGTGGAGAATGATAATATAGATCACCTTCTGTGCTCTCTATAAAATATTCACCAGCTCCAACTGCAGGACAAACATTTCCCTGTAATCTGTGTTGATGCTCCTGTGCTGCACAACATGCCATTCATTGTCCACACACCCAACCTTGTTGTCACTTCACTTGAAGACTCCTCTCCTGCCTGGGGATGTTACAGAGACATGAAGGTGAGGCTGGCACAATGCAGGAGCAGAGGGCACTTTTACTAGGACCTAGACTAGGAAAGCTTATGAAGTGGGGAGCAGCACAGACCATGTCAATGTAGACATGAAGCTTAAGCAAATAACAGGAGTAAAATATGCAATTTAATGAGCACCAGGGGACAGGCAGCAGCTGGTGCCCCCTCCCTAATGTCACACAGCTCATGCCTAGTATCACAAGAGCAGCACATGTCAGAAGAAGGACACTTTTATAATAAACATCAATATTATGGTATTTAATTGGTATGGAAATCCTAGGATAGATAAGACAGACATGATAGATAGATAGATAGATAGATAGATAGATAGATAGATAGATAGATAGATAGATAGAAGGTAGATAGATAGATAGATAGATAGATAGAAGGTAGATAGATAGAGAGATAGATAGAAGGTAGGTAGATAGTTAGTAGATAGCTAGATTGATAATAGATAGATAGAAGATAGATAGATAGATAGATAGATAGATAGATAGATAGATAGATAGATAGATAGATAGATAGATAGTAGATAGCTAGATTGATAATAGATAGATAGAAGATAGATAGATAGATAGATAGTAGATAGCTAGATTGATAATAGATAGATAGAAGATAGATAGATAGATAGATAGATAGATAGATAGATAGATAGACAGATAGAGAGATAGATAGGAGGTAGATAGATAGTAGATAGCTAGATTGATAATAGATAGATAGAAGGTAGATAGATAGATAGATAGATAGATAGATAGATAGAAGGTAGATAGATATTCTAAAATAGAAAGGTAATATCATATTTAACACGTGCTCTGTACCTCATCCAGGTGTAATATATTGGTGGCAAACTTTTATAAACCAGTAATAAAATGCCCCTTGTCACAGGCACATCTAGTCCTTTGGTGTAGTTTAAGGAAAACAGAAGACATTGGGAAAGTAATTTGGATTCATAGGAATGGTCCTGGTAAGTTGGGGACATCACATGAGATCAATCAGAATGGTTATTCGTTAGATTGTAAGCAGAGGGGCATGTCAGTGTGACTTTTAGGTCAGTGATCCCCATCTAATAAGTCTCCATGTAATGTTAGTGCATAGTAATGTACTGATGTATGTGCAGCAGGGAGGACCCTTTACCCCCTGACATATCGTTATCCTATTAGTTACATTGTAGTGAGTTATGTCCTAATGAAACGAATTTAAACGACTGACTGCTTACAACGGGGTCCCCGGGGGGCAGTAATCCCATATCCTCCAAGGACCTGCCCGCAGGGGGTGGTTATTCTCCAGACACTGTCTGCAGCAAGAATTTGAGACAATTGATGGAAATGGCCCCTTCACAAACTCCTATGTTGTGATATAATTGGCACTGCCCAAATCCCTCTGTAGAAGACAGATAAATGGCAGATATAGGGACACCCACCCCTGTATATATGTGATGTACACCATTAAAGTACAGGCAGGAACAGACAAGTCACATCTGTGGCATAAGGAGTGAGGTTAGTTGGTCCTTATAACCTGCTTATACCATTACTGTATCTGTGGCTGTAATTAATACTGAAATAAGCTTTTTTCAAGCTTCATATGGATAATAGATTAATGTTAATTAAATAGGGAGAGATAGATAAATAGACAGATATAAAATAGATAATAGATAGATAATAGCTAGATAGATAGAAGATAGATTGATAGATATGAGAGAGATAGATATGCGATAGATAGATAGATGATAGATTGATAGATATGAGAGAGAGAGAGAGAGAGAGAGAGAGAAAGAGAGAGAGAGAGATGAAATAGACAGATATAGCAGATAGATAGATATAAAATATATACAGAGAGTACAGTTAAATAAACAATTGGATTATAAAGATATTAGATACAAGTAAATAGTAGGACAGATAGATGGATAGATAGATAGATACAAGACAGTAAATAGATAGATAAAAGATGTATTGATTATGGAAATACAGATAGATCGATAGACGTTTTATCTAGAAAGTTCATTTGATATAATTTATGTAATATATATAATACAGAGTGGAATACACTCATCATCCACCTGTTGCCAGTACATTACACTGTGCTTAGTTATTACCCATTTCTTACAGAATAAAGTACTATATAAATGAACCTTACAGTTCTCTATAATACTTCATGTCACTATATTACTAGTAAATGAGTAATATCACATATTTCTGAACTTGCCCACCGGGCACCGCATGCAGACATTACTTCTTCAGGTACCTGCTGGAGACCCGGCGCTGCCGGAATGTGATTGTTGAAAAGGTTGGCATTTATTCTTTGGCAGTGATGGTACCACAAACAAGCTGGGGGGGCATACATGGCATATATACATATATAAGTGGGATAGGTGTGTATATATATATATATATATATATATATATATATTTTGCTGGTTTCTTCTCACCTGTGTGTTTTTCATCAGGTCTGCCCACATGCTGGTGCCATCCCCCCCTCTCATCAGCACGTGGTAGGCGAAGAAATAGATGCCAGGCAGGGGGCAGGTGAACTTGCCGGTGGAGGGCTCGTAGTAGTTCCCCACATTGGTGACGACGTCGTCGAAGCGCAGGACCTCGTAGCCTTCATGTGGCTTCCTCAGCCCGGCATAGAAGGCGATCTTTGGGCTGTAATAGGACGAGACATAGCCTCCTGGGCCGGGTCCTGGAGGTCCCGGTCGCCCTGGCTCCCCGGGAGGTCCTTTAGGACCAGGTGGCCCAGGAGGTCCCGGTAATCCTCGGAGCCCTGATTTCCCCTTCTTTGCCCCTTGGTCCAGTTTGCCCCCTTGTAGGTGGGGTGGGGGGGAGATGAGCCCATACTCCTGGCTGGACTCGACAGAGGACGCCCCATGTGTCTGGGGGGTGTAGGGGTCACATACCATCCTGCAGCTGCCCAGCATCTCATAGTGGCTGCTGGTCTTAGAGCTACTGACCAGTAAAGGGATGGCTACGAGAAGGATAAGAACCATGGCCACCCCTATGGCCACACCAATCACCCTCTTCCTGCGGCTCAGCCTGGATGCAGCCAGGGCTAGGAAGTCTTCTTCACTTTTTGAAGTAATGGTGAAAAATTCTTAAAGACAAACCCAGAGAGAAAAGCCAAGCTCCAGTGCCAACTTCACTATGACGCTCCCTTAGACAGTTCCACCTGTTGCCAACCTAACAGGTCCTGGTCCCTCCTGTGTCACTTCTCCTAGAGTTCACTGGGTTCCTAGGATGATCTGAGGAAGCCAAAACTTTTTCTGCCTTGGATCGTCTTCTTTTGCTGTAGTCTAGATTGTAGATGCGTTGCTCCAAGGCATCTATCTTTATGCCAGTTCATATGGGCATGATGTGTGCATCACCTCCTAGCTTCTGTGAAACTCTGCTCAGATGCAAGTGATAAGGGATGTCTGTGAAGGCAAAGATGTGTGAACTGTCTTTAAGAAAATAAGAGCGACCTCTGGTGCCATGAGGAGGAGGAGAAGCTGAGAGCTGAGCTGCCTGCAGGCTCAATGTCTGATCCCATCCCATCCTCTGCAAACCAGCTCTCTCCTCATTTACATGAGAAAAAAGCAGATTGGCACAGACAGGGTACCTTTCAGGGCACAGAGAAGGTGGGGCTGTATCCTCTCTATTATGTTACAAGGGAAACCACTATATGTTAACATCCTGATGATATCCTCAGTGCCTTCAGAGTCTGTATTTCATCCCTAGGGTTGTTCTTTATTTTATCATCTGGTTATTGGGATTTGGGAGACAGAAGCCTGCCAGCAGCAGATCTACAGCATTGTTTAAGAATGTGTTTTATATGCTGAGCTGGTATCATCCTAGAGCAATTAAGTACTTTCCCTATGTCTCCCTGTCTCTCTTTCCCTGTAGAGATTGATTAAGAGCTGACAAATCCAGCAGGAATCACCTAGGGGTGCAGCAAAAGATCATAAACCCCATCTCATTGCAGCCCAATCAGCAATTAATCAATTAAAACGCCTTCTCTGGACAGATGTGACTTCAAGGGTTGCATACAAAAAGGTCAGAGGCCCTTCAGTCACTGCCCAATAGAAAATGCTTTTATAGAGAGATAAATACATATATACACACTATGTGTGTGTGTGTATATATATATATATATATATATATATATATAAAAATGTAGAATGTATATACATTATATATATATATATATATAAATAATAATATATATATATACAGTATATGCATATATTTTATTATTATTATTTAAATTTTTTTAATTCAGACATTGCTAGGATATGCCATCAATGTCAGATAGCTGTGGTTCCCTATGGGCCTCCCAAAGTGAAAGAAAGTGCACTATGTCAGCACTGGCTCAGCTATTTCTGGTGGTCGGTTCCACAGAGGTGAATAGAGAGGTGTCTGTACATGTGCGGTGCGCTCTCCATTCACTGCTTTGGGACTTCTGAAAATAGCAGTCAGTGTGGCCCTGTTCTGGTGAAAAGACATATCCTAGCAATGTGCCTTCAATATCTAAGATGAGTCCTAGAACTGGAAAAAGTACCAAGGAGAGCAACTAAACTGATAAGGGGCATGGAGGGTCTTAGTCATGAGGGAAAATTTAAAAAATATGTTTACTTAGTCTTGAGAAGTAGGGTCTAAGGGGGTAGGGACATGATTAATCTATACAAATATATAAATGGGCCATGCCAAAAATATGGTGTAAAGCTGTTCCATGTAAAACTCCCTCAAAAGACAAGGTGGCACTGCCTTCATCTGTAGAAAAAGTTCAGTCTCCAGAGGCATCAAGGCTACCTCCGGACATAGTCACAGCAGGAACAGTGGACGGTTTTAAAAAAGACTTGAATGACTTGATGAATTCTTAAAACTAAATAATGTTAATTCTTATGAAAATGTTTTTGGGTCTCACTCTTCTTTTCTAAAATTTACATCCCTATCAATCCCTTGAAGTTAAACTTGATGGATGTATGTCCTTTTTTAACTGTGTTAACCATGTAATAGTGTTGAGCGAGCATGCTCGGCAGAACACCATGTGTGCTCGAGTAAGTGTATTTAAATGTAATTTAACATAAATTTCTGAAAAGATTCTGCCAGGATTTGAACTCACAACCCCTTGTACAGTAGAGGTAAGGACCTTATCCACTCAGCTATAAAGCTGAATGCTAAACTAGCTTAGAAAAACCTCATAGTAGTTTCTGATTTAGTGAGTATTCCTATTCAGCAGAAGACTTATTTTATATTTCTGTGCAGGTTAACATATAGTTGTATAGTGTAGTGGTTAATGTCCTTGCTTCTAATGTATGAGCTTGAGAGTTTAAATCCTGGCAGAAACATATTTTATATATGTTTTTAGTCATAAAATATTTACATATATTATTAATATATTTAGAATATATAATAAATTATAATATATGTAAATATATTATGGCTAAAAACATCAGTAGTATATATTATTATTTATTAAAGCGCCATTCATTCCATAGCGCTGTACAAGAGGGGGGCCTGGATGTATTCTTTTCATTATATATATATTTATTAATGATCTTGTAGAAGGCTTGCATAGTAAAGTATCAATTTTCGCAGATGACACTAAACTGTGTAAAGTAATTTACACTGAAGAGGACAGTATACTACTACAGAGGGATCTGGATAGATTGGAGGCTTGGGCAGATAAGTGGCAGATGCGGTTTAACACTGACAAATGTAAAGTTATGCACATGGGAAGGAATAATGCAAGTCACCCGTACATACTAAATGATAAAACACTCGGTAACACTGACATGGAAAAGGATCTAGGAATTTTAATAAACAGCAAACTAAGCTGCAAAAGCCAGTGTCAGGCAGCTGCTGCCAAGGCCAATAAGATAATGGGTTGCATCAGAAGGGGCATAGTTGCCCGTGATAAGAACATAGTCCTACCACTTTACAAATCGCTAGTCAGACCACACATAGAGTACTGTGTACAGTTCTGGGCTCCTGTAAACAAGGCAGACATAGCAGAGCTGGAGAAGGTCCAGAGGAGGGCAACTAAAGTAATAACTGGAATAGGGCAATTACAGTACCCTGAAAGATTATCAAAATTAGAGTTATTCACTTTAGAAAAAAGACGACTGAGGGGAGATCTAATTAATATGTATAAATATATCAGGGGTCAGTACAGAGATCTATCCCATCATCTATTTATCCCCAGGACTGTGACTGTGACGAGGGGACATCCTCTGCGTCTGGAGGAAAGAAAGTTTGTACACAAACATAGAAAAGTATTCTTTACGGTAAGAGCAGTGAGACTATGGAACTCTCTGCCTGAGGAGGTGGTGATGGTGAGTACAATAAAGGAATTCAAGAGGGGCCTGGATGTATTTCTGGAGCGTAATAATATTACAGGCTATAGCTACTAGAGAGGGGTCGTTGATCCAGTGAGTTATTCTGAATGCCTGATTGGAGTCGGGAAGGAATTTTTTATTCCCCTAAAGTGGGGAAAATTGGCTTCTACCTCAAAGGTTTTTTTTTTTTTGCCTTCCTCTGGATCAACTTGCAGGATAACAGGCCGAACTGGATGGACAAATGTCTTTTTTCGGCCTTATGTACTATGTTACTATATGAGAAGAGGTATACATACATAGGTGTAACTACCGGGGAAGCTACTGCTTCAGGGCCCGGGCTGACAAGGGGCCCGGCACCCGGCAGCGTGTTCTGTCTATCCCTGCAGAGCTGAGGCACACACTCTGAGCTACGAGAGCCTTGTATTTAAATCTCATTTAGCTTGTCTTTCAGAAAAGTTTCTCCTGGGATTCGAACTCTCAACCTTTCACATCAGAGGCAAGGCATTTACCCATACAGCTATGACAGCTGTACTACCAGTTACTTAAAAAAAATAAAAAATAAAAAATAAAAAATAAAATAAAAATAAGACTTCTACTGTAGGTAACTTTGATACCTAGTGTACATACACATGACAGCTGCCCCAGTACACTGTGTATGGATGTAGTAGAGCTGGGTGTGTTGGGGCAACTGTCATGTGTATGGTTGTATATTAGGTATCAAAGTTATCTACAGTAGAATTCTTATATGTTTTTTTTTTTTTTTAAGTAACTGTACAGCTGTCATAGCTGTGTGGTTAGGTGCTTTACCTTTGGTTCAGAAGGTCATGGGTTCGACTCCCATCTTAAACTTTTCTGAAAGACAGGCTAAATAGGAACACGAGCACCAAATCTTCAACACTAGAGGCTGCTGGGAACACAGGAAGAGGAAGAGGCCTGCATCGCATCGCTGACATGGAGGTAAGTAGAAAAGTATTATTATTTTTTTAAATGCCGGACTGTTACTTTCTTTACTGCCACGGGGTGGGGGGGTTATTAGCGCCATGATACTGGCACATGGAGGGGGGAGGAGAGAGGCACTTGATACTGGCACATTAGTGGGCAGGGGGAGAGGATGGCACTATGATACTGGCACATGGAGGGGGGAGGAGAGAGGCACTTGATACTGGCACATTAGTGGGCAGGGGGAGAGGATGGCACTATGATACTGGCACATGGAGGGGGGAGGAGAGAGGCACTTGATACTGGCACATTAGTGGGCAGGGGGAGAGGATAGCACTATGATACTGGCACATGGAGGAGGTAGGAGAGAGGCACTTGATACTGGCACATTAGGGGGCAGGGGGAGAGGATAGCACTATGATATTGGCACATGGGGGGGAGAGGGGCACTTGATACTGGACATTAGGGGGCAGGGGGAGAGGATGGCACTATGATATTGGCACATGGTGGGGGGGGGAGAGAGGCACTTGATACTGGCACATTAGGGGCAGAGGGAGAGGATGGCACTATGATACTGGCACATGGAGGGGGAAGGAGAGAGGTACTTGATACTGGCACATTAGGGGGCAGGGGGAGAGTATGGCACTATGATATTGGCACATGGGGGGGGGGGCAAGAAATGGACATGAATCATGAGGGGCAGAAATGTGAAATTTGGGGAAGGGGGGCAAAATGTAGATTCGCTACCGGCCCTGGATAGGTGTATAGTGTGAATCCAGCACAGTAGTGTGTGTGGTGTATGTAGCAGAGCTGTATGCGACACAGGGATGTATAATGTGCACAGCACAGCTGTGTATGTAAAATGTGTAACAGTGATATATAATGTGCCACTCAGAGCTGTGTGTGTAGCAGGGCTGTGTATGTAAAATGTGTAACCGTGATATATAATGTGCCACTCAGAGCTGTGTGTGTAAAATGTGCAACACAGTGATATATAATGTGCCACTCAGAGCTGTGTGTGTAGCAGAGCTGTGTATGTAAAATGTGTAACACAGTGATATATAATGTGCCACTCAGAGCTGTGTGTGTAGCAGAGCTGTGTATGTAAAATGTGTAACACAGTGATATATAATGTGCCACTCAGAGCTGTGTGTATAGCAGAGCTGTGTATGTAAAATGTGTAACACAGTGATATATAATGTGCCACTCAGAGCTGTGTGTGTAGCAGAGCTGTGTATGTAAAATGTGTAACACAGTGATATATAATGTGCCACTCAGAGCTGTGTGTGTAGCAGAGCTGTGTATGTAAAATGTGTAACACAGTGATATATAATGTGCCACTCAGAGCTGTGTGTGTAGCAGAGCAGTGTATGTAAAATGTGTAACACAGTGATATATAATGTGCCACTCAGAGCTGTGTGTGTAGCAGAGCTGTGTATGTAAAATGTGTAACACAGTGATATATAATGTGCCACTCAGAGCTGTGTGTGTAGCAGAGCTGTGTATGTAAAATGTGTAACACAGTGATATATAATGTGCCACTCAGAGCTGTGTGTGTAGTAGAGCTGTGTATGTAAAATGTGCAAAAACCCTGATGCTCTCAAAAAGAGAGATAAAAAGGAAAAAAAAATCACCAAATGGCGCCTATCTGCTAGTACAATGTAGGGGTTACATAAACCCCTTCCTCAGGAGCAGAGTAAGTGATAGGCGTATAAGCCTATCACTTACTCTGCTCCTGAGGAAGGGGTTTATGTAACCCCGAAACGCGTTGAGCCCACCTGATTTATTTACTATTAAAGGGATTATACCAGAAGACCCCTGGTGTGGACTACTGTATTTTCCTATCATTCTACAAGCGAACCAGGCGAGGGAGGTGGTTGTATTGGGTGTCTTGAGCTTTATCCCTTTACACCCTTCCCTGGTGAAGTGAGTTTCGGTGGTATTCCACCTTTTACTTTATGTTTTTATATACGTTACTGAATACAGACTAGCTGCTCCTTGCAGCTCCATTTTTCTAGACGTAGTATTGTTACGTTCCGCTCCTATATCCTTATAAGGGGCTTATATTTATTATATATATCAGTTTTTAGACATTATATATATATATATATATATATATATATATATATTTATCTATCTCCAAACTCTTTTTTTGGGATACATTTTACTCTAGCATCTACTATATTGTACTAAGAATTTTACTCTAGCATCTACTACATTGTACTAGCGGATAGGCGCCATTTGGTGATTTTTTTCCTTTTTATCTCTCTCCTGCTTTAATATATTGCTTCTCTGCATATAGTTCATCACCTAGGCTGCCCTGCTTTTTGGTTCTTTACCTCCCTGTTTAACATTATCTGGACTTGACTACGTATTTTTTTCCCACTCCACTGTGTTCTCCACCTCTGGCGCCCTGTGTGTTCTTCCCATATCTCCTACCTTAGGAGTACAGGATTAACCCTCTCTTTTTTCTCCCTACCTCGGCTCTCAAAAAGAGCAAGCAATATAAAACATTGTAGTTTGATACCTTTTACCCCTTAAAGACCGGGCCCATTTTCATTTTTACATTAACCATAACCTTTTTATTTTTGCATTCACATAGTCATATGAGGGCTTTTTTTGTGTGGGACAAGATGCATTTTTTAAATGTCGCCACTTAATTTACCATGTCTTGTATCAGAAATCAGGAAAAAAATTAATTCTTTGTGGGTTAAAAAAACAAACAAAAAAAACACACAATTCCGCCAAGGTTTTTGAGGTTTTGACATCACGGCGTTCACTAAAAATGACGTCTTTATTCTGCGGCTCAATACGATACAAAACTTGTATAGTTTTTATTTGGTTTAATTACTTAAAAAAATTACTTTTCTATATTTCGGTCTATGTGAGGGCTTGTTTTTGTGTAACGATCAGTAGTTTTTTTGGGGTGCAATTGTAAAAGAAAACTGCAGCACTCTCCAGCCTTGGTCTTTTCAAACTTTATTCACCAATTCAATGCGACGTTTCGATCTGTGTGATCTTTCTCAAGCAATTTAACAATGTGAAATAAAATCGGATACATATACCCTACTAACCCTTCGTACCAATGATCATAGACTGATTTGCTCCTGACAGTGGGCGGAATATACAGGGAGTGCAGAATTATTAGGCAAGTTGTATTTTTGAGGATTAATTTTATTATTGAACAACAACCATGTTCTCAATGAACCCAAAAAACTCATTAATATCAAAGCTGAATATTTTTGGAAGTAGTTTTTAGTTTGTTTTTAGTTTTAGCTATTTTAGGGGGATATCTGTGTGTGCAGGTGACTATTACTGTGCATAATTATTAGGCAACTTAACAAAAAACAAATATATACCCATTTCAATTATTTATTTTTACCAGTGAAACCAATATAACATCTCAACATTCACAAATATACATTTCTGACATTCAAAAACAAAACAAAAACAAATCGGTGACCAATATAGCCACCTTTCTTTGCAAGGACACTCAAAAGCCTGCCATCCATGGATTCTGTCAGTGTTTTGATCTGTTCACCATCAACATTGCGTGCAGCAGCAACCACAGCCTCCCAGACACTGTTCAGAGAGGTGTACTGTTTTCCCTCCTTGTAAATCTCACATTTGATGATGGACCACAGGTTCTCAATGGGGTTCAGATCAGGTGAACAAGGAGGCCATGTCATTAGATTTTCTTCTTTTATACCCTTTCTTGCCAGCCACGCTGTGGAGTACTTGGACGCGTGTGATGGAGCATTGTCCTGCATGAAAATCATGTTTTTCTTGAAGGATGCAGACTTTTTCCTGTACCACTGCTTGAAGAAGGTGTCTTCCAGAAACTGGCAGTAGGACTGGGAGTTGAGCTTGACTCCATCCTCAACCCGAAAAGGCCCCACAAGCTCATCTTTGATGATACCAGCCCAAACCAGTACTCCACCTCCACCTTGCTGGCGTCTGAGTCGGACTGGAGCTCTCTGCCCTTTACCAATCCAGCCACGGGCCCATCCATCTGGCCCATCAAGACTCACTCTCATTTCATCAGTCCATAAAACCTTAGAAAAATCAGTCTTGAGATATTTCTTGGCCCAGTCTTGACGTTTCAGCTTGTGTGTCTTGTTCAGTGGTGGTCGTCTTTCAGCCTTTCTTACCTTGGCCATGTCTCTGAGTATTGCACACCTTGTGCTTTTGGGCACTCCAGTGATGTTGCAGCTCTGAAATATGGCCAAACTGGTGGCAAGTGGCATCTTGGCAGCTGCACGCTTGACTTTTCTCAGTTCATGGGCAGTTATTTTGCGCCTTGGTTTTTCCACACGCTTCTTGCGACCCTGTTGACTATTTTGAATGAAACGCTTGATTGTTCGATGATCACGCTTCAGAAGCTTTGCAATTTTAAGAGTGCTGCATCCCTCTGCAAGATATCTCACTATTTTTGACTTTTCTGAGCCTGTCAAGTCCTTCTTTTGACCCATTTTGCCAAAGGAAAGGAAGTTGCCTAATAATTATGCACACCTAATATAGGGTGTTGATGTCATTAGACCACACCCCTTCTCATTACAGAGATGCACATCACCTAATATGCTTAATTGGTAGTAGGCTTTCGAGCCTATACAGCTTGGAGTAAGACAACATGCATAAAGAGGATGATGTGGTCAAAATACTCATTTGCCTAATAATTCTGCACGCAGTGTATATAAATGTATAGAAGCCTTTACCATAGGTTTCGTTCAGAAGAGGACTGTATATATGGTTACCATGACACCAGCCGTAAGGGCGCTGCACGATGACGGGAGGCCCGACGCCGGATCCTATCACTATGTGCGTTGGACGCGCATGCGCGCTTTGCGCTAGTGGTGACGTGGATGGGCGGCGTCCGGTTTCCATGGCACCGGTGGAGCGTACTATGCAGCGGCATATGGCTGATGTCATGGAGGGAACACGCAGGTGCATTTGACATAGAGGAACGCCGAGGGAAGCGAGGCAATCGGCCGTATATGTTGATGGAGTTTGGTCCTCCTGAGCGGTGTTTTCCCCAGGTCTACATTATGCATCGCAGTAAGTGGACAGAGTCATATTTTTATTTATGCACAATATGGGATGATTGAGAATAACATGTTAAACTAATCCTATAATAGGGTGTACACGGAAAGGGGCGGTACTCAAATTTTTTGTAAATTGTTTATTAACATAATTGATTGCGTCATGTGACCAGCTTAGTAGGGTATATGTATCCGGTTTTATTTCACATTGTTAAATTGCTTGAGAAAGATCACACAGATCGAAACGTCGCATTGAATTGGTGAATAAAGTTTGAAAAGACCAAGGCTGGAGAGTGCTGCAGTTTTCTTTTACAATTGCATCTGGAATTGGGGAAGCTCAAGACTGGCTTCTGACACAGCGGGCACCACCACAGTAAGGAACATTATATAATTTTTGTTGTGCTGCTACATTTTTCTCTAGTTTACTTGGGGGGGGAGGGGGCCCCATACAAAAATTTGCTGTGGGGCCCAGTCACTTCTAGTTACGCCCCCTGCATACATAATACAGACAATTGCACTAATCATAGACAAGACGAGTTACAAACTGGTACAGAAGGAGAGAGGGCTCTGCCCGTGAGGGCTTACAATCTACATGATATGGGAGAAGGACACAGTAGGTGCGGGTGAAGTTGGTCAAGTATGATTTTATTTATATATATATATATATATATTATTTTTTTTGTAATTACACATTTATTTTGTGCCATACATTTTTTACAATTACAAAAAAATATATAAATTTTATGTCTATTTCTGAAATGTTTCTGCCAGGTTTCAAACTCTCAAGCTTGTATATTAAAGGCAAGGACGTTAACCACTATACTATACAGCTACATCTTAACCTACACAGAAATATAAAATAAGTCTTCTGCTGAATACGAATACTCATTAAATCAGAAACTATTATGAGGTTTTTCTGACACAGTTTAGCGTTGTGGATAAGGTCCTTGCTTTTAATGTACAATGTTGGGAGTTCAAATACCAGCAGAAAATTTAAGAAATTAGATTTAAATACACTAAGGTGTCTCCACTCACTGACTCCATAAATGGATATAGCTATATATGGAGTCAGAGCAGGGACTCCTAAGCCGAACTAGAGTCCTGACACCCTCTCCCTCTTCAGAGCAGGGGGTGCCTGGGGTCCTCCCATTGACTTCCATTGTGCTCGGGTGCTCAGTAGAACACCCGAGCATCGCAAAGTGTTCTACTCAAGCACTTTGGTGCTCGCTCAACACTACCATATAACACTTATGTATCTCAATAAATATATATTACAAGTAATCCCACCTTGAGTATGCAATAGACAAATAGACACGTCATAATGTATCATTCATATTAAGAAATAATGTTGTGCAATAATATTCCATCAGAAATAATGTAGCATCAAACAAGTCAAAAAGTATGAGCCAATCAAAAACAAGGTAAACATTTGTAAATTAGGCAAAAAGTCGTCTGGAGTTGCCTCTGGAGGTTACTATGTGGGTATGAGAGACCTGTTCTGTACATGGCTGTGATAGATAGTGTGGGGCGCGAATATTTAGAATATATTAGTATTTTTTTTTTCATCTGAACCCATGATCCCTAGCAACCAATAGGAAAGTTGCCTACCCCTTACTATATAAGAACCTCGGCAGCAGACATTTTCTACAGTTTTTTCTAAGTTTTGAGAGAGACAGCGGTGTCATTGCTGTGCTCTGTGCTTTCCACTCATTACATTAGATAGATAGATACCTTATATATATATTAGATCCTGATATGTCCTGATCCTGATATATAGGTTAGATCCTGATATAGTGTAGCTGTTGCAGTGCAGTGTGTTAGGTAGTGCGATAGGTTCTGCTGTCCATACATACATGCAGACCTGCTAAAATGTGAAGTTTCACGTATTGCGCCCAAATATTCACATCATTAGTGTCGATTAGCGCAATCGCGAATATATTGGAGCACTCTATCTGCATAAAAAGCTATTTTTAATGTTCTGCCGTGCTAACCATTTTCTCTAGTCTCAGGAAACTTCTAGCAGCTTGGAAAATGTAGCAAAAGTGACCCACGCCTGTATTGCGCGCGCATTAAGCGAATAATACATTCTTGCAATCAAGAAAATAATCACAAATTCTCAAATGAAAAATATTTTACTAAATATTCGTGAAATATCGCGAATTCAAATATTGCCCCTGCTGCTCATCACTAGTGATAGAGGGTGGGGTCCAGATCCCAGAGATGTAATGGGGACCTTTACCAACTGTAATCTGGTTCTGACTCTAGACAGATCGACTGCATCTGAAACCTACATTCTATTAAATCTACATCTTCATGAGAAAAGATGTTGAGGGTAAAGTGGCAAACACCTCTCTAAATACAAAGAAAACTCATAACTTTATTTCTTAGTACAGTAAATCCCAGGGAGCCCTGCAGAATAATTAAGAGTTCACACACACATTCTATGTGTTGAATGCTGCAGATGCCAAGCTAAGAGCAAATGACAAGTGGAGAGATGTGTGGAGGATATGAATATGTGAAAATTCATAGAACCTTCCTTTAAGCCTGCTTTATTCAGAGATAAGCATACATTTCCTCACAGGCAACCATTAAGATGCTCAGGCCAGGGACATGTACAATTTGGTTATGACTTGATATACTGTATGTATATATATATATATATATATATAACTATGATATAAATCCATAGAAGAACAATGCTGCTAGAACTACTGGCCCTTCAGCACTTGGACAGCTACCAACAGGCAGAAGACTGTTCTGTAGTCACCAGAATGCTTTACACTGATTTCTTAGGTCACAAGACCATGGACCACTGACTTGCAAGCACTAATAATCTAATATCCAGGGATGGGATTCCCAATCTGAAACAAATATTTACTCCAATACATGTAGACAACTAGCTATTAATGCAGAGTGCGATAACTGCTGCTTCTAAATTCATTTTGCAGAAGCGGAGGTATTATTTTAAGTAATGACTGGGATTATGCACTTTTGTCAAAGCAATTATACAAAACGACAGTGAACGTGATTGATTTAGAAATTAAATTGTGATGTCCTATTAGCCCTGTTATGACAACAGCGGAGCTCTAGTATGTATAATGCAGGAGCATCAGACGGTAGAGAAGGTGGAGGAGGAGGAGGGGGAAGGAGGTCTACAGTCTCCCAACTAGACAAGACCTCTGATTAAAATATTACAAGGAACTCTTCCATTGCCCTGCTAAACACTTAAAATCATGTTGGGAAAACCCCGGTCTGCCTATCACGCATATTATTTGCTATAGTAATACAGCTAAAATACTGTACATAGTATACAGTGCATACAGTATGGTGAAAAGCAGTAACAGACTCTTCCAAAATCCACTTGTCTTTATGTTCTTTTGTCTGGAAATGTGCAGTCGTAAAGGGGTTGCACAGTCTTTGGGACTTTTTTTTTAACTGTGTTGCACCTGTTGATAAAACAAATCACACCAACCTGCTCTCAGCCTCTCCATTCCAACTACCCGGCTTAGTTCAGTGATCTTCTGGTCCTCTGTAAATTTATGGATAGATGGGATCACGTGCGCCACTGCACCTAGTGGTGACATTTCCCCAAGTGGTACATGACTCAGCAGTGACGTGCCACTTTGGCCAGTCATTGGCTGCTGCAGCACGTATGACCCCATCAATATGAAAGTTTACAGGCCAGAAGATTGCTGAACGGAGCCAGGGGGCCAAAAACAGTGCTGAGCAGTTGAGAGTTATTTTATCAACAGATACAGCATACTGCTGGGTATAGTTAAAGGGGATACCCATCTCAGACATTGGTGGCATATTGATAGGATATGTCATAAATGTCAGATAGGTGTGGGTCCGAACTCTACGACCTGCTCTGAACAAGAATGGGCCCCCAAAATGAACAGAGAGCAGCCGCGCATTCACAGCCACCCTCCATTCACTGCTATGTAAGTTCTGAAAAAAGCAGAGTGCTGGCTCGGCTACTTCTAGTAATCCCATAGCAGTGATGTGTTTGTGTGGTACGCTCTCTATTCTCCGCTATTGGACTTCCAAAGATAGCATGCCTGCTCAGCAATTTTTGTAATTCCCATAGCAATGAATGAAGAGTACGCGATACATGCGCACGGCCGTGTGTGTTCCGCATTTTGCGGAACAGAACATCCTGCCCTCTGTAGAACTGTCTTATCCTTGTCCATAAAACAGACAAGAATAGGACATTTAGGACAATAGGACATTCTATTTTTTTTGCGGGGCCATGGAACGGACATATAGACATGCCTTATTGAAAGGCAGTAAAAGAAGCGCTGTGAGCATGTGCGTCCTACATTACACTGTAGTACATAACCAACAGCAATGGAATTTCAAAACAGATTTGGCACAGGGTGCAATGGTGATTAATAACCTTAGAATGAGACAGTTTTGATCAATGGGGTAATTGAGGAAGTGATATAGCAGCTATATCTGTTAGCTGGGATACATTTATATTAGTGGTACAACCCCTTTAATTATTTTCTAATTTTTCTGGTAAACATTTTGTGAGATTATATAGACGTGGGAGTCTGTCAGCAGTTTAGACAATTCTGGTGAGAGCAGTACAAACATTTGTGGAACGTTTCTCATCATGGGTAGTGTGAATATGAACTTTTATTCTGCCAAATTCAATTATCCTGCAATTTCAAGTTCTCAGGAGTGCTAAGTGCATTTTGCTCTCTATATTGAGCTGCTTCACAGCTATTAAAAAGAAATGGCACCCTTTTGACTTGCATCTAAAAAAATGAAGAGGGGAATTAATATTTTGCAGTCATGTGATTCAGACACTTTTTTGATCAGGTAAATTAATATTTTGCAGTCATGTGATTTAGCCACTTTTTCTTTAAATTCCAAGGACACATTTTTGTGTGATTGTAAACGTGGAATATAACAAGGCACATACAGCACTTACTTATTGAACTATAACTTTTTGTGTATTATGAAATCCTGGAAATACTTTGCTTGTCAGGGGCTTCAACCTTCCCACCTGGAGGAATTAATGTGCACACTGTAAATCTAATAAATAACCCTAATCAGTCTTCAATAGTATCCCATCTGTAAGTATGTTCTTGCTCTGCAGCCCTGTGTTCTCTCACCGTAGGGCACATTTATCAAGCTCAGTTAAGGATAACACAAGGCGTTTGGCTGTACTGTATATACCATTAACGTGAATGGGAGTTACAGCCAGAACGGCCTCGTTATCCCTAACACAGCTTGATTAATCGCCCCCTCTGTTTGCTCTTGTCTCTCCTTCTGCATCTATATCACTTGGTCCTGCTTTCTCTCTCCATGTATATCTCTCTATTAAAACCAAGTCAAATCAAATCAAGGTTTATTGACGTGACAGGACATTTTCCATCTTAGGTAAAGAAAGAAGATGCCGGCCTTGGTAATATGTCTAGAAATACGGGGAAGAAATCAAAGCGAAATGTGCAAGGTGGAGGCAATAATTCTCAACGGAGATTTGAAGTTCATTGAAAAAGATGCAGTACTTTTATTTAAATGTGAAAGGAGGCCATTTACTATGATGAATGAAAGCACCGTGCAAAAACGTACTCAGAAGAGGGGCATATTAATATTAGGAATAGAGGTAATTTCTTAGCCTATGCCTAGCCCCATGTATAAGGCTGTTTTACCTGCTACATAAGAGAACGGCAGCACTGTAGGTAGACAGAACTAAAATGCCATAGTTCACCAAGCTTAGGCTACTTTCCCACTAGCGGCACGGACCTCAGGCAGGCTGCTTCGTCGGGTGAACAGCCTGTCGGATCCGTCCTGCTGCTAGTGAATGTGTGCCCCCGGACTGCCGCTCCGTCCCCATTGACTATAATAGGGGCGGGGCGGAGGCACGGCAGCGCACGGCGAAAGGCTGCCGGAATAAATGTCGGACATGTCGTAGTTTTATTCTGGCAGCCTCTCGACGTACGCTGCCGTGCCTCCGCTGGAACTCCGCCCCCATTATAGTCAATGGGGACGGAGCGGCAGTCCGGGGGCACACGTTCATTAGCGGCAGGACGGATCCAACAGGCTGTTCACCCGACGGAAAGTAGCCTTACTTGGTAGAAAAAAATACACTATAGAACTGAACGCTTTATATAGATAATGTATTTTATCAAGCATTGTGTCATTATATATGGCAGAACGTGACAAATTTCAGGATTCTATAGTAATAGCACAAGGACCTGTGGGTTTCTTTATAGGTTCTTCAAGAAGACTGTTGGCCATATGATGATTTTAGATGTCTTGAATGGGTTTCCCTGTATTCCATAGTGAGACTTCTGTATTCAATTTTGAAAGCCAAAACCAGGAGTGACGTCAAAAAAGAGAAGTCATATCTGTCTTTTATACTTTCTCTCCTTTTATGATCCACTCCTGATTTTAGCTTCAAAAACTGCAGGCAGAAACCTGACCATGTGGCCAGACCCTTAGAATACAGGGAGTACCTAGAACTTTTTTTATTTTATTTTTAGTCTGCATGGGGTTTTTAGCACCCTACTTGCTAATGATTATATTAAAGGGATTGTCTATCCATTCAGATACAGTATTTGTAAAAAAAATAATAAAATGTGGGGAATGCTCTTGCGTCTTATGGGGCGAATACTAATGAGTGCTTTCATTATGGAAGCGCTAATCAGTACCGGAGGACCAGGAAGCGGTGAAGGCTCTGTACTCATCACTTCCTGGTCCTCGGCTGTTGGCTGCGAAGGCTGCACACAGCGTGAGGGCGCTCTGTGACCTCACGCTGTGCGCGCCGGTTCACAGCACAGCCGACTGCAGGAGGAAGAAGATCACGGGCGGTGAGGAGGGGCGGCATCCAGAAGCAGGAGAGGTAAGTGGGTTTTTTATTTTGTGATCTGAGGCTGCTGGGGGCTGCTGGGGGCTGCTCACATATGGCTGGGGGCTGCTCACATATGGCTGGGGGCTGAGTACATATGGCTGGGGGCTGATCACATATGGCTGGGGGCTGCTCACATATGGCTGGGGGCTGCTCACATATGGCTGGGGGCTGCTCACATATGGCTGGGGGCTGAGTACATATGGCTGGGGGCTGATCACATATGGCTGGGGGCTGATCACATATGGCTGGGGGCTGATCACATATGGCTGGGGGCTGATCATATATGGCTGGGGGCTATGAGGCATGGGGTCTCATCTGAGGTCTGATTGGGGGTCTTCTTTATATTGGGCTCTGATCTGAGATCTGATTGGGGGTCATTCACATTGGGGTCTAATCTGAGAATCTTATTAACATTGGGGATCTGATTGGGGCTGTGAGCTGAGGTCTGATTAACATTGGTGGTCTAATTGCTGATCTGAGGTGTAATGAAAAATATTTTTTTCTTATTGTCCTCCTCTAAAACCTAGGTGCGTCTTATAGGGCGAAAAATATGGGTAAAATAAGTCAATACTTACCTTACAGTGATGGAATTCACACAACACAAATTTTCATAGCGAATCACACTTCTTAAATAGTTACGTGAAAGCAACTTGCACATATTTTTGTGTCACATGACTTTTCTGCAACTTGGAGTTGCATGACACATGTTGCCGTGCAGCCGGATCCTAAGCCCCATTGTCAGTTCATAAGACTAATCGTCTGTGTTTCTGTCTCAAATAGAAAGCATGCTACTTATCTCTACACCCGTTTTTTACCACTACACAGAAAAAAATCTGCATGGAAATTGCATGTGAATGAGATTACAAAAACTGCATTCACATGCATAGAATGCTGATTGTGGTAGGATATTGTGTTCCGAAATCTGTACTAAATTCAAGATGTGTGAACATAGCCTACTGCATGAAGGGGATGGATTCTCCAGAATGAGAGCCAGTATTGGTAATTTGTCTCTGTAGTAGCTAATAGATGACGGTCCTGAACAGAGAACCCAAACTGAGAATCCCCAGTGTATTTTCTATACCAAGCAAATGGAGTAGTAAATAGGTACAGTAGAAAAGAGACTGTGCTATTAAAAGAAAAAATGCTGTAAGGGCCACCATCTTATATTCCTGCAGTGGACATCTGACTAGAAATATAGAGGGAGATTTATCAAAACTGGTGCCAAGGAAAACTGGCTTAGTTGCCTATAGCAACCAATCAGATTCCACCTTTCATTTTTCAGAGCTTCTCTTGAAAATGAAAGGTGGAATCTGATTGGTTGCTATGGGCAACCAGGACAGTTTTCCTTGGCACCAGTTTTGATAAATTTTCCCCATAGAGTTCAGTGTTCAATGGAACCATGTGCTATCCATGCAGAACACGGATGTGAATTACTGACATGTGAATAAACCCTAAAACATTCATTTTTTCTCCGTAAATCAGTGGCAGCTAAATGTAGCATTTTCACAGATGCAGATAGGCAGCTGCACAGTACTTGGCATTGAGCGTGCTAATACAAGGGAGAACTATCTATCTCCTTAATTGGTGTAGAAGACCTCATAACAATTTTAAAACTCTTTTCCTTGACCCTGGGGATTCTGGGTACCCCGAGCCATGTTGTTAAGCAGTGGTAATAGACACTATTAAATGGATGTTAATCTATCAGGATTGTTACGCGGGCAGATTTATGGCAGTTTTATGTTCCAGATCAATGCAATTCTGCAAAACCAAGTGATGTTTCTTCTCCAATTGTTCCCACCTATTGTATCGATGACAGCAAAATAAATTGCCCCCTCTCTCATTCGTTTTCACCCTCTCATTCCCAAATTCCCAAAACATGAAGGGGGAGAAAAAAAAAATCTTCTAATCAAGGGCTGATTTCTGGAAAAAAGATTTCTGGAGTAAGCTTTCAACCACTAGGTTGTAGGCTAGGCATAACGGAGTAACCCCTTGTATTCCTTATATCTGATTATACAAACTACTGGAATAAGTGACCTTATAGAGATGAGGCTAATTCCTTACTACTTACAACAATTTTACAATTTTAAAGAACAGCTCTAATCCCCGGCTGTATAGTGTATACTTGCTGGGAATTATAGTGCAGAGAAATAAGCTATCCCTAGGAGTAGATGAGACCTGATGAGCCAGGTTTATTCTTCTAGGTAATGTCTCTATTATGGTATGTTCCCACGATACTGAGATTTTCTGCGGCTGGGTTACAGCCTTTTTCAAGCATTATAGGGGCAGTTTAGGGACAGGGTTTAGGAATGCAATGAAAAAAATGTATTTTGGCCTGAACAATATTTTGACATAATAGAAATTTTATATTCTGTAGAGGTAATTAAAGTAATGTTTTAGATAAAAATGCCATCTGCACAAAGCTATACTATGGATGTATGTTGTATGGAACCATATCAAGCTGCATCTACAACTTTGATTTTACCTGCAGGCATATAGAGGTTTATTTCTCACAAACTATGAGAACCCTCATGAATAAATGTTTGAAACTCAATGAAAAGAATAATGTATATATATATATATATATATATATATATTAAAAATTGTTGCATGTTTTATCTCTTGCGGTGTTTTTTTGCACAGCATTTGGAAAAACACTTGGTTCTCATAGTGTTTTTCCTGGTGTTTTTTCATTTTTTCCTGGCCAAAATCATTGTGGCCAGATGTCGGAAATCTACAGTGAAATATAAAACAAACTATAGAACAAGTATTTTTTATTTGCAGCATTTTTCTGTCCTTTTGCTAATAATTTTGATTTCTTGCCATTCTTTTCAAGGCACAGTATACTTCTAGGTAACACTGTCTTTTTTTCTAGCATTTTTCCCATAGGATCCTCTATAAGACTTGAAAAACATAATACAACATAATATTGGTATATAAAAATAAATTACGTAAAATATCATTTCAACAATATATAAAAAAAATATAATGAATAAAATGCTTGTAAAAGAGAATTAAAACTTGAAATTCATGGCATTTTGTATTCTGGCTAATAGAAGGTAGGGCTGAAGAAAGGACCCCCTCCCCTCCATTGCATCTTTGAGGCCGATATGACTCTATAAAGCATATGGAAAGCGGTTGTTTAACTTGTTCTCAAATTTCTTTACTATTAAAGTCCGTAATTTTTCCTGATCATGTCCCACAATTCTCTTTGTGGGAGAGGATCATAGGATTTTACCCCTAAAATAACACCTCATCAACTGTGTTTCATTAACCCTTCACGTGTGTTGATGTCACAGGCTTCTTTCTCTTCCCTTTGCTTGTGCCTTAAAGTGTTAGCCAGGAAGGAGGGGTAAACTGACAGTTTGATATGCCAAGAGGCTGACACCAGGACGCTTTCGGAATATCATTTATCATTTATACTGCAGGAAAACCAGACAAGGAAGATAAAGGCGGGTAGGATTAGGTAAGATTAGGGATATAATATTAGCACGATAATAAGAAGATTTAGGGTCGGGGATACTATTAGGTGGAATGCTAAGATGTCTTGGGTAAAAGATATTGTGTAAGAGGATCTTCGAAATATTAGGTAAAAAACCAAGGTTATGGAGAGGGCTGGTAGTGGCCGGACAAGATTGTGAATACTGATGTGAGATGCTAACAGTGAATGCAATGCAGAGGGGCCATTTTCTGAAGCCAGTCAAGCAGTGCAGTTGCGAAAGCCAGGACAAAAAATGTGAAACATTCACAAGGAAGCCCCTTCTTTACTACAAAATGCATGTATTTTAGGTCTTGCAAAATATATTACAAGAGGAGTAAATGTATTGACAATTTGCCAACATAATACGCGACATCATGTGCAATAAAATACAAAACGCACAGTGTCTGTACAGAAGTTTTCTGTGAGAACATGCAAGAGATAATGCAGATGAAGCCTAGGATGCACTTTCTAAGTCCAGAGGACCATTCCATCAGAATTGGGTGAGATGGCCACTGTTCCCCTTAAAGGGGTTTTCCCATGACTAATGTAAAAAATGAAAATCAGACATCATATATTACATGACAATCTCTTTCTAACAAAGCTAGAACCAGCCCTGTACCTCACATGGATCCAGAGATCTCCCCATTCATTGCTCTGCTAGATTTATTTCAAGCTGAAAGCTTAATAGGGAGTGTCTTTTCTGCTGCCGTTGAGGGGGCGTGTCCATGCTCTCCCTATCACAGCTCAGGAGGCCGTTGAAGGGTGAAACTGAGCATGTGCATCCTTCTCAGTGAGCAGGTCAAAGAACTAAAATAAAATAAAAACTGCAGGTGGCGCTATACAGATACATTTTATTGAATAACTCAGTGGCTATGCAAAATTTTTAATTACATGCAATTACAAAAGTATTCAGATCCAGGTGCTGGCTTTTCGTGGGACAACCCCTTTAACTTGCGAGGTTGTGCTGCCACGTAGCGTCTATAGTGTTCCTGCTCAAGGCCCCTGCAGGCGTACTCACTGCCACAGCCCACAGCCATAGACTTCAAATCACACTGTGTCTGTTCTGAATTCTAGGACTACCCACGCCAGCAAAGCACACAATTTTCACTGTGTACATTGCCAGGGTGGGCAGCCCCAGATCTCGGAATAAACACAATCTATGCTACCCAAAATGCCCACAGTGTTCCCTAATGTCCTGACGCAGCTAGGACATTCTGTGATGGACCTTGCTGCTGCTACCAGAAGATCAGAAGGATAGAACTGCAGCGTGGCAAGAAGAAGGAGGTGGCTCCAGCATGTATTCTCATGGAGGAGGCACAGGGATCAAGTCATCTTTTGTATTGAATCTTTGATTGCTGCATTTTACTATATATGCAATGATATGTATTATGTATTTTTCATGCTATGTCATTTTATCCAGCAGGGGAGGTAATGGTTGGCAATGGTTGGCTATAACACGGTTAACCACCCTGTTCCTCCCCTCTTGGTACGAATGGGCTGGTCCGACTTCCTGCCAGAAGAGATAAGTCCCGAGTAGTGAGTGAGTGCTAGGAGGAGAGGGGACGTGAGAGGTCCTGTCCTGGTAGTGGGAGAGTTGGGAAACAGCTCGTAGAGTACCCAGTCCGATGAACCGTATCTTTTCCCCTGTAAAGGAAGTTCAGGAACCAGATACCCTTCTCCTGCCACAATGACAGCTAAAGATAGCCTCCAGTAAAGCCTTGATATTCCAGAAAGCAGAGTGATTGGCGAAATACAGTTCTAAAGACACTGTTGCAAAGTGAGGGACAACAATTAAGCCACACATCACCAAACAACCATTAAACCAGTATCACCTAAGTACTTATAGTATTAACTGCAACCAACCAACCTGCCTCTATATCCTTGCTGGTGCCATAGAAGAATTGCACGAAACGCCTGCTGCTACTGTATGTATTTAAAGTTCTACGTTGCACTTAGTAAAAAAGACTTTGTTACATTTAACTGTGGTCTTATTCTTCAGTACTATATTTTCACTTCATTGAACCGCAGAGAGCGATGGCCTGAGGTAGGACACTGTGACACAACAACATCTTCATCAGTGCCACTACCACTCCCAACTAGAGATGAGCGAATTTCGTAAAAGTTCGATTCGGCTGATTCGCCGAATTTCACAAAAAAATTCGCTTTGCAACGTATTACATGATTCGCTACGCCGCACATAGATTTCGTCCGAGATCTTCAAGCAAGATGGAGGATGGCGGCCCGTCGCGAGCAAATGGAGGAGATAAGTTTGATTTTTTTTGTTTTTTATACTATTTCAGGTTAAATCGAGTCGCTGACATGAAGCACGAGGAAATTCATCTTCTTGGCGAATCAAATGTATCCTGAAATTCAGATCGAATTCCACTTCATGGAATTCGATTCGCTCATCTCTACTCCCAACCATCTTAATCAGCTCTCACGGGGGCTTGCTGCACATAGGACTGCAGAAATCATCTAAAAATTATCTGTGCTTTTACTGTGTTATCTGTGGTGTTACATAGGACTGCAGATAAGACTTTTATGGCATATATATCCCCCTGTCTGGGGGCTGCAAAGGCACAGCAGCCCCCCGGTGAGAGAGGGGGGGAGCTCCCGACTGTTAACCTCTGCTCTTCCATACCGCGGTCTGTACGGACCGCGGTATGGAAAGGGTTAAACGGCTGACATCACAGCACAGATGTCAGCCGTTTATACCAGAGTGTCAGCAATGTGCTGACACTCTGGTATACCCACTGGCCACCAATGATTATTTAAGAGGAGGCGGGCGGGGGATCGCGATCCCGCCTGCCGCACCGCCCGCCTCCCGCACCGCCCGCAACACCCCCCCCTGCACCACCCGCCGCCATTAAATCACTCAGGGGTGCAGGGGGGGTGAAAATCTATATTTTGAGCATGTTAAAGTTTCTGATCCCTGCGGTCAGGGACCACGGGGATCAGAAACTGCAGAAAGCGCAACAAACCGCAGGTCTGAATTGACCTGCGGTTTGCTGCGATCGCCGACACGGGGGGTCACGGGAGCCCCCTGCGCATTTAACCGAGGTGCCTGCTCAATGATTTGAGCAGGCACCTTGTTCCGATCACCGCCCGCCGGGCGGCAGTGATCGGAACAACACATGACGTACCGGTACGTCATGTGTCCTTAAGGGGTTAAATAACAAACTTAGAAGCAGATACCTCCCTTTACTGGGTTCTGCACATGCTTTTTTGCTTTCATATACTTTGCTGGTACTGCACAACACTGCGGATTTGCTGCGCATAAATCTGCGACAGCAAATCTGCAGCTATTTAGTCACTTGTACTTGTGCACCTGGCCTTAGAGGGAATATTGGAGGTGGCTTTCTGTGCTTGCCAAAATATACTGCAGCAGTATTCCAATCTGCACAAAAACACCTTTTCAGACCATGCTGCTCCCCCTAAGGACGCGCACACTCAGCAGGCACACATACACACGAACGCGCTGTCATCTGCTGAAGTACACAGTTCAACACCTGAAGAACAAATGCATCATGGCTGCCACCAGAGAGGTAAATGGTCAGGGCCCATTGTTCCTGGATGCTGAGGGGCACCATTGTTATACAAGCAGTGGTCCATCTATGTAGATTCTCATAGGGGCTGCCATACTGATTTTCTACAGACTGACACTGTAATTTGCACTTGGACAGACCTGTCATTCCAATGAATCAGTGCTATGGTGAAAGGTTGGAATACAACAGCAGAAGCCAGTAAGGAGTTACCCTAGTCTGCATACATCTTTTCTTTCAGCTGCACTGGAGAAGTGGGCTGGAATCTGCTTTCAGAAACCTGGACCAGGTAGGGGGGTGCAGCAGTTTGGTGGACGCGCAGAACCAGCACAACACGTGGATGAAGCAGGCCTATTCTCCATCTCAATGGCACAAAAATCTAGAACATATGACATTCCATGGAAGCGAGGGGCAGCACACACACGAACCTGCAACACAGTGGCCAAGAAGCAACACATTCCCCACCAGCGGTGACCACTCTATCGCTCCCTTGAAACAAAGAGGGCGGTGGGGTTTTTGGGGGGGAGGGGGGGTCATCCTGTCAGAAACAGGTGAGGTGGTTAGTCTGTCTGTTATGGCTGCCGCCAGGGTCCTTTATGATGTCATTGTCCCTGGATGCTGAGGGGGCCCCATTATGACATGAGCAGTGTTCCGTATATGCAAACTTTTATGGGGCTGTGATTCAGATTTTCTAAAGATTGCCTATTTGATTTGCACTTGGAAATATCTTTCAATCCGATGAATTTGCACTGTGCTGAATGGGTTGGATTGCAAACAGTGTATGCCAGCAAGGAGGCACCCTAGTCTGCTTTCAGAAACCTAAACCAAGTAGGGCAGGTGCAGTGGTCCTGGGAAAGGGCAGTACCAGCAAAGCACATGGGTCATTCAGACCGATTCTTCATCTCCCTGGCCCAAAAATTCATAAACGTATGGCATCCCATGGAAGAATGAGCAGTGTAAACACTAAAATGATGTAAACCTGCAACGCGGGCCAATAAAAAAACAAACAGAAATGGTCCCCCACTCTAGCTCTCCCTTTGAACCAAAGAGGGGTGCATCAATGTACTATCCAAGTCCAAAAGCCATCCCATCAGAAACAGGTGAGATGGCTTCTCTGTCCTGTGCTTTCCAAAATACGCTGCAGTAGTATTTCAATCTGCACAAAAGCACTTTTTAAGACCATGCCACTCCTCCTATGGATGTGCACCCTCAGCAGACACACACAAACACGCCGTCGCTTGCTGATGTACACGGTGGCATACCTGACCAACGAATGAATCTATCATGGTTGCCGCCAGGAAGGTAAATGGCCAGAGCCAGCCAGGAGGCACCCTGGTCTCCATGCACGATTTCTTACAGCTGCACTGGAGATATGGACTAGATCATGATTTCAGAAGCCTGGATCAGGTAGGGTGGGTGCAGTGATCAGGTAGGGTGGGTGCAGTGATCAGGTAGGGTGGGTGCAGCGGTTCTGGGGAAGTGCAGTACAAGCACAGCACGTAGATGAAGCAGACCCTTTCGCCTGACCCAAAAATATAGAATGTAAGGCATTCCACAGAAGGCAGTGTAAATTGTTGTGAACAGTGTCAGACTGGGGTACCAAGGGCCCACCAGTAGAAGTGACTGTAGGGGCCCACCCTATAGTTTTGTGCAAATATTGATACTTAAGGAGGTTTTCCAATTTTTATCAGCACCCTTTAAAATAATCCTTTATATAGGAAGCTGTAGTGTAATAGCGCAAATGACTGCTGCAGCTAATCACTGGCCTTGGTGCTGTACACCATTGAGATCACTGATTAGTTACAGCAGTCAAGTACAGTACACAGACATTTTTCCGCGACAGTCAAGCAAAATATTATGTCCCAGCTGCAGCTTGGCGGAGAGAACAGAGTAGTGTTTTTTTTTATTTTAACAGCCTCCCTGTAGTTTGGCCTCAAAAATTTGAACTTAGGCACCCGCTTCAAGCTCAGTACTTAGATACCATAACAATACCAAGGTCTGTACTTAGATAAAGTAACAGAACTAAGCTCTGTGCATAGAAACAGCAACAGAAACATGCTACAGGCATAGATACAGTAACATAACCACGCTACGTGCATACATACAGTAACAGAACCAAGCTGTGTGCATACATACAGTAACAGAACCAAGCTGTGTGCATAGATACAGTAACATAACCAAGCTGTGTGCATAAATACAGTAACAGAACCAAGCTGTGTGCATAGATACAGTAACATAACCGAGCTGTATGCATAGATACAGTAACAGAACCAAGCTGTGTGTATAGATACAGTAACAGAACCAAGCTGTGTGCATAAATACAGTAACAGAACCAAGCTGTGTGTATAGATACTGTATCTATACACACAGCTTGGTTCTGTTACTGTATCTATACACACAGCTTGGTTCTGTTACTGTATTTATGCACACAGCTTGGTTCTGTTACTGTATCTATGCACGCAGCTTGATTCTGTTACTGTATCTATGCATACAGCTTAGTTCTGTTACTGTATGTATGCATGCAGCTTGGTTCTGTTACTGTATTTATGCACGTAGCGTGGTTATGTTACTGTATCTATGCACGCAGCTTGGTTCTGTTACTGTATCTATGCACGCAGCTTGGTTCTGTTACTGTATCTATGCACGCAGCTTGGTTCTGTTACTGTATCTATGCACGCAGCTTGGTTCTGTTACTGTATCTATGCACGCAGCTTGGTTCTGTTACTGTGTCTATACACACAGCTTGGTTCTGTTACTGTGTCTATACACACAGCTTGGTTCTGTTACTGTATCTATGCACGCAGCTTGGTTCTGTTACTGTATCTATGCACGCAGCTTGGTTCTGTTACTGTATTTATGCACACAGCTTGGTTCTGTTACTGTATTTATGCACACAGCTTGGTTCTGTTACTGCATCTATACACACAGCTTGGTTCTGTTACTGTATCTATACACATAGCTTGATTCTGTTACTGTATATATGCACGCAGCTTGGTTCTGTAACTGTATGTATGCATACAGCGTGTGCATAGATACAGTAACAGAACCAAGCTACGTGCATAAATACAGTAACAGAACCAAGCTGTGTGCATAGATACAGTAACAGAACCAAGCTGTGTGTATAGATACAGTAACAGAACCAAGCTGTGTGTATAGATGCAGTAACAGAACCAAGCTGTATGCATACATACAGTAACAGAACCAAGCTGCATGCATAGATACAGTAACATAACCAAGCTGCGTGTATGGATACAGTAACAGAACCAAGCTGCGTGCATATATACAGTAACAGAATCAAGCTGTGTGTATAGATGCAGTAACAGAACCAAGCTGCGTGTATAGATACAGTAACAGAACCAAGCTGTGTGCATAAATACAGTAACAGAACCAAGCTGCGTGCATACATACAGTAACAGAATCAAGCTGTGTGCATACATACAGTAACATAACCAAGCTGCGTGCATAGAAACAGCAGCAGAACCAAGCTGCACGCATAGATACAGTAACAGATCCAAGCTGTGTGCATACATACAGTAACAGAACCGAGCTACGTGCATAGATACAGTAACAGAACCAAGCTGTGTGCATAGATACAGTAACAGAACCAAACTGTGTATAGATACAGTAACAGAACCAAATTGTGTGTAGATACAGTAACAGAACCAAGCTGCGTGTATAGATACAGTAACAGAACCAAACTGTGTATAGATACAGTAACAGAACCAAATTGTGTGTAGATACAGTAACAGAACCAAGCTGTGTGCATAGATACAGTAACAGAACCAAGCTGTGTGCATAGATACAGTAACAGAACCAAGCTATGTGTATAGATACAGTAACAGAACCGAGCTGTGTGTAGATACAGTGACAGAACCAAGCTGTGTGCATAGATACAGTAACAGAACCAAGCTGCACGCATAGATACAGTAACAGATCCAAGCTGTGTGCATACATACAGTAACAGAACCAAGCTGTGTGCATAGATACAGTAACAGGCTACGTGCATAAATACAGTAACAGAACCAAGCTGTGTGCATAGATACAGTAACAGAACCAAGCTACGTGCATAAATACAGTAACAGAACCAAGCTGTGTGTATAGATACAGTAACAGAACCAAGCTGTGTGTATAGATGCAGTAACAGAACCAAGCTGTATGCATACATACAGTAACAGAACCAAGCTGCATGCATAGATACAGTAACATAACCAAGCTGCGTGTATGGATACAGTAACAGAACCAAGCTGCGTGCATATATACAGTAACAGAATCAAGCTGTGTGTATAGATGCAGTAACAGAACCAAGCTGCGTGTATAGATACAGTAATAGAACCAAGCTGTGTGCATAAATACAGTAACAGAACCAAGCTGCGTGCATACATACAGTAACAGAATCAAGCTGTGTGCATACATACAGTAACATAACCAAGCTGCGTGCATAGAAACAGCAGCAGAACCAAGCTGCACGCATAGATACAGTAACAGATCCAAGCTGTGTGCATACATACAGTAACAGAACCGAGCTACGTGCATAGATACAGTAACAGAACCAAGCTGTGTGCATAGATACAGTAACAGAACCAAACTGTGTATAGATACAGTAACAAAACCAAATTGTGTGTAGATACAGTAACAGAACCAAGCTGTGTGTATAGATACAGTAACAGAACCAAACTGTGTATAGATACAGTAACAGAACCAAATTGTGTGTAGATACAGTAACAGAACCAAGCTGTGTGTATAGATACAGTAACAGAACCAAGCTGTGTGCATAGATACAGTAACAGAACCAAGCTATGTGTATAGATACAGTAACAGAACCGAGCTGTGTGTAGATACAGTGACAGAACCAAGCTGTGTGCATAGATACAGTGACAGAACCAAGCTGCGTGTATAGATACAGTAACAGAACCAAACTGTGTATAGATACAGTAACAGAACCAAACTGTGTGTAGATACAGTAACAGAACCAAGCTGTGTGCATAGATACAGTAACAGAACCAAGCTGTGTGCATAGATACAGTAACAGAACCAAGCTGTGTGCATAGAAACAGCAGCAGAACCAAGCTGTGTGTATAGATACAGTAACAGAACCAAGCTGTGTGCATAGATACAGTAACATAACCACGCTACGTGCATAAATACAGTAACAGAACCAAGCTGTGTGCATAGATACAGTAACAGAACCAAGCTGCGTGCATACATACAGTAACAGAACCAAGCTGTGTGCATAGAAACAGCAGCAGAACCATGCTACATGCATAGATACAGTAACATAACCACGCTACGTGCATATATACAGTAACAGAACCAAGCTGCGTGTATAGATACAGTAACAGAACCAAGCTGCGTGTATATATACAGTAACAGAACCAAACTGCGTGTATAGATACAGTAAAAGAACCAAGCTGCGTTTATAGATACAGTAACAGAACCAAGCTGCATGTATAGATACAGTAACAGAACCAAGCTGCGTGCATACATACAGTAACATAACCAAGCTGTGTGCATAGATACAGTAACAGAACCAAGCTGCGTGTATAGATACAGTAACAGAACCAAGCTGCGTGTATAGATACAGTAACAGAACCAAGCTGTGTGCATAGATACAGTAACAGAACCAAGCTGTGTGCATAGATACAGTAACAGAACCAAGCTGTGTGCATAGATACAGTAACAGAACCAAGCTGCGTGCATAGATACAGTAACAGAACCAAGCTGCGTGCATAGAAACAGCAGCAGAACCAAGCTGTGTGTATAGATACAGTAACAGAACCAAGCTGCGTGCATAGAAACAGCAGCAGAACCAAGCTGTGTGCATAGATACAGTAACAGAACCAAGCTGTGTGCATAGAAACAGCAGCAGAACCAAGCTGTGTGTATAGATACAGTAACAGAACCAAGCTGTGTGTATAGATACAGTAACAGAACCAAGCTGTGTGCATAAATACAGTAACAGAACCAAGCTGCGTGCATAGATACAGTAACAGAACCAAGCTGTGTGCATAGAAACAGCAGCAGAACCAAGCTGTGTGCATACATACAGTAACAGAATCAAGCTGTGTGCATAGATACAGTAACAGATCCAAGCTGTGTGCATACATACAGTAACAGAACCGAGCTACGTGCATAAATACAGTAACAGAACCAAGCTGCGTGCATAGATACAGTAACAGAACCAAGCTGTGTGTATAGATACAGTAACAGAACCAAACTGTGTATAGATACAGTAACAGAACCAAATTGTGTGTAGATACAGTAACAGAACCAAGCTGTGTGCATAGATACAGTAACAGAACCAAGCTGCGTGCATAGAAACAGCAGCAGAACCAAGCTGTGTGTATAGATACAGTAACAGAACCAAGCTGCGTGCATAGAAACAGCAGCAGAACCAAGCTGTGTGCATAGATACAGTAACAGAACCAAGCTGTGTGCATAGAAACAGCAGCAGAACCAAGCTGTGTGTATAGATACAGTAACAGAACCAAGCTGCGTGTATAGATACAGTAACAGAACCAAGCTGTGTGCATAAATACAGTAACAGAACCAAGCTGCGTGCATAGATACAGTAACAGAACCAAGCTGTGTGCATAGAAACAGCAGCAGAACCAAGCTGTGTGCATACATACAGTAACAGAACCAAGCTACGTGCATAGATATAGTAACAGAACCAAGCTACGTGCATAAATACAGTAACAGAACCAAGCTGTGTGCATAGATACAGTAACAGAACCAAGCTGTGTGCATAGATACAGTAACAGAACCAAGCTGCGTGCATAGAAACAGCAGCAGAACCAAGCTGTGTGTATAGATACAGTAACAGAACCAAGCTGCGTGCATAGAAACAGCAGCAGAACCAAGCTGTGTGTATAGATACAGTAACAGAACCAAGCTGCGTGTATAGATACAGTAACAGAACCAAGCTGTGTGCATAAATACAGTAACAGAACCAAGCTGCGTGCATAGATACAGTAACAGAACCAAGCTGTGTGCATAGAAACAGCAGCAGAACCAAGCTGTGTGCATACATACAGTAACAGAACCAAGCTGCGTGCATACATACAGTAACAGAATCAAGCTGTGTGCATAGATACAGTAACAGATCCAAGCTGTGTGCATACATACAGTAACAGAACCGAGCTACGTGCATAAATACAGTAACAGAACCAAGCTGCGTGCATAGATACAGTAACAGAACCAAGCTGTGTGTATAGATACAGTAACAGAACCAAACTGTGTATAGATACAGTAACAGAACCAAATTGTGTGTAGATACAGTAACAGAACCAAGCTGTGTGCATAGATACAGTAACAGAACCAAGCTGTGTGCATAGATACAGTAACAGAACCAAGCTATGTGTATAGATACAGTAACAGAACCGAGCTGTGTGCATAGATACAGTAACAGAACCAAGCTGTGTGCATATATACAGTAACAGAACCAAGCTGTGTGTATAGATACAGTAACAGAACCAAGCTGTGTGCATATATACAGTAACAGAACCAAGCTGCGTGTATATATACAGTAACAGAACCAAACTGTGTGTATAGATATAGTAACATAACCAAGCTGTGTGCATAGAAACAGCAGCAGAACCAAGCTGTGTGCATACATACAGTAACAGAACCAAGCTGTGTGCATAGAAACAGCAGCAGAACCAAGCTGTGTGCATAAATACAGTAACAGAACCAAGCTGCGTGCATCGATACAGTAACAGAACCAAACTGTGTGTATAGATACAGTAACATAACCAAGCTGCGTGTATAGATACATTACCAGAACCAAGCTGTGTGCATACATACAGTAACAGAACCAAACTGCGTGTATAGATACAGTAACAGAACCAAGCTGTGTGCATATATACAGTGACAGAACCAAACTGTGTGTAGATACAGTAACAGAACCGAGCTATGTGTATAGATACAGTAACAGAACCAAGCTGTGTGTATAGATACAGTAACAGAACCAAGCTGCGTGCATCGATACAGTAACAGAACCAAACTGTGTGTATAGATACAGTAACATAACCAAGCTGCGTGTATAGATACATTACCAGAACCAAGCTGTGTGAATACATACAGTAACAGAACCAAACTGCGTGTATAGATACAGTAACAGAACCAAGCTGTGTGCATAAATACAGTAACAGAACCAAGCTGCGTGCATCGATACAGTAACAGAACCAAACTGTGTGTATAGATACAGTAACATAACCAAGCTGCGTGTATAGATACATTACCAGAACCAAGCTGTGTGCATACATACAGTAACAGAACCAAACTGCGTGTATAGATACAGTAACAGAACCAAGCTGTGTGCATATATACAGTGACAGAACCAAACTGTGTGTAGATACAGTAACAGAACCGAGCTATGTGTATAGATACAGTAACAGAACCAAGCTGTGTGCATAGATACAGTAACAGAACCAAGCTGTGTGCATAGATACAGTAACAGAACCAAGCTATGTGTATAGATACAGTAACAGAACCGAGCTGTGTGCATAGATACAGTAACAGAACCAAGCTGTGTGCATATATACAGTAACAGAACCAAGCTGTGTGTATAGATACAGTAACAGAACCAAGCTGTGTGCATATATACAGTAACAGAACCAAGCTGCGTGTATATATACAGTAACAGAACCAAACTGTGTGTATAGATATAGTAACATAACCAAGCTGCGTGCATAGAAACAGCAGCAGAACCAAGCTGTGTGCATACATACAGTAACAGAACCAAGCTGTGTGCATAGAAACAGCAGCAGAACCAAGCTGTGTGCATAAATACAGTAACAGAACCAAGCTGCGTGCATCGATACAGTAACAGAACCAAACTGTGTGTATAGATACAGTAACATAACCAAGCTGCGTGTATAGATACATTACCAGAACCAAGCTGTGTGCATACATACAGTAACAGAACCAAACTGCGTGTATAGATACAGTAACAGAACCAAGCTGTGTGCATATATACAGTGACAGAACCAAACTGTGTGTAGATACAGTAACAGAACCGAGCTATGTGTATAGATACAGTAACAGAACCAAGCTGTGTGTATAGATACAGTAACAGAACCAAGCTGCGTGCATCGATACAGTAACAGAACCAAACTGTGTGTATAGATACAGTAACATAACCAAGCTGCGTGTATAGATACATTACCAGAACCAAGCTGTGTGAATACATACAGTAACAGAACCAAACTGCGTGTATAGATACAGTAACAGAACCAAGCTGTGTGCATAAATACAGTAACAGAACCAAGCTGCGTGCATCGATACAGTAACAGAACCAAACTGTGTGTATAGATACAGTAACATAACCAAGCTGCGTGTATAGATACATTACCAGAACCAAGCTGTGTGCATACATACAGTAACAGAACCAAACTGCGTGTATAGATACAGTAACAGAACCAAGCTGTGTGCATATATACAGTGACAGAACCAAACTGTGTGTAGATACAGTAACAGAACCGAGCTATGTGTATAGATACAGTAACAGAACCAAGCTGTGTGTATAGATACAGTAACAGAACCAAGCTGCGTGTATAGATACAGTAACAGAACAGAGCTGTGTGTATAGATACAGTAACAGAACCAAGCTGTGTGTATAGATACAGTAACAGAACCAAGCTGTGTGCATAAATACAGTAACAGAACCAAGCTGTGTGTATAGATACAGTAACAGAACCAAGCTGTGTGTATAGATACAGTAACAGAACCAAGCTGCGTGTATAGATACAGTAACAGAACCAAGCTGTGTGTATAGATACAGTAACAGAACCAAGCTGCGTGCATAAATACAGTAACAGAACCAAGCTGTGTGTATAGATACAGTAACAGAACCAAGCTGTGTGCATAGATACAGTAACAGAACCAAGCTGCGTGCATAGATACAGTAACAGAACCAAGCTGCGTGCATAGATACAGTAACAGAACCAAGCTGTGTGCATAGATACAGTAACAGAACCAAGCTGCGTGTATAGATACAGTAACAGAACAAAGCTGCGTGCATAGATACAGTAACGGAACAAAACTGTGTGTATAGATACAGTATCAGAACCAAGCTGTGTGTATAGATACATGCACTTCTACACATGCCGACACTCTTTTACACGCCTACTTCTATACATGATGGCACGCTTTTACACACACACTTCCACACATGCCAACACTCTTTTACACGCACACTTCTACACATACACATGCTGACACTCTTTTACATGCACACTTCTAAACATGCCGCCACTCTTTTACACATATACTTCTACACATGCCAGTGCTCTTTTACATGCCTACTACTATACGATAGTACTCTTTTACACACTCCTACACATGCCAGCAAGTTTTTACACGCCCACTTTTACACATGCCGACACTCTTTTACACGCATACTTCTACGCATGCTGGCACACTTTTACACGCACACTTCTACACATGCCTGCACTCTTTTACACGCACACTTCTACACATGCCGACACTCTTTTACACGCATATTTCTACACATGTCTGCACTCTTTTACACGCACACTTCTACACATGCCGGCACACTTTTACACACACACTTCTACTCACGCCGGCACTCTTTTACACGCGCAGTTCTACACATGCCAGCACTCTTTTACACGCATACTTCTACACATACTGACACTGTTTTACACGCATACTTCTACACATGCCGGCATTCTTTTAGGCCTTCTGCACTCAACTGTATCCGTTTTGTTGTATGCACAATCTTTCACATGCTCTGTGGGTTGCAACTAGGCTAAGATCACATTTACAATGTACAGCACATAATCCCGGAAGACCAAGGAGCGCTGGCCCAGTAAGCAATATTTAATAAGTGCCAATGAAAAAGTTGTTACTCTAATCAAGACCCCTATAAGGCTGGACCCCTATAAGGCTGGACAGTGATTTTGGCCCGCAATGTGCCATACAACCAAGGATCACAGCGGCACGCTGGTAAATTGCAGTGAGTTAAAATGTAAGGTGTCATATAGGTGCGACCTGTCAGTTTCTTACAATCACAATCTGAAAGTCGCAAGAAATCCAGTAGGTTGCATTTTGTGTGGCTGTTCACGACCCCATTTTCTTTTTACTAGTTGCGATGCAGTATAGCGTTGCTGCAGTCTTTGACTTCACAACATGTGTTGCCGCCACAGCCACCTTGTAGTACCAGCTCAACACATACTGTATTTCATGCAGGCATACACACACTTGTATACATGCATGTACTGTTACATACACACACTTTCATACATGCATGTACTCATACATAGACACACTTTCATACATGCAAGCACTCTTAGGGTACTTTCACACTTGCTGCAGAGGATTCCGGCAGGCAGTTCGGTTGATCCGGCAATCTGGACGCAAACAAATGCATTTATGAGATGGATCCGGATGCATTGAAATACCATATCCGTATTTCCGGAAAAACGGATCCGGTATTTTTTTTTCTTTTGCATTTATAAAGGTCTGCGCATGCGCAGACTGGAACTCTTAATGCCGGATCCGGCACTAATACATTTCAACGGAAATGAATGCCGGATCCGGCATTCCGGCAAGTGTTCAGGATTTTTGGCCGGAGAGAAAACTACAGCATGCTGCGGTATTTCCTCCGGCCAAAAAACATAAGAGGGACTGAACTGATGCAATATAATTATAGCAAAGACAGGTGCACTCTGCAGACTTACTAAGCCCTCAAACTGATGATAAAATTGAGAGATTAGCCAACATGTCCTACTAGGAGGACATGTCTGAGCCCAAGCACCGCGCCAAGGTTTCTCAAGTAGCTCGGGTCCTAACACTCACCTACCTGAGCCGTATGGGCAATACCAGGAGCCAGTGGGCAAATTACAGGAGCGTAAAGGTCCGACTCACAGACAACTCACCAGTTACCTCCAGCATGTAACCATGCTATCAATGGGAGGAGGGAGGAGTCTGCGAGTCCCACTCAAGACTGGCTGATAAGGCCCAGGCCTCACAGGTGCACCTAAATGTAGCCTGTGGATGGAAAACAGGCTCACTTAAATTGGAGTTTATACACCTCCAGGTATCTCTATATGCAAACAAATGAAAAAAAATGGTGTGGTGTTAAACAGGCAGGACGTGCTCAAACCCATATGCAGTTGTGCATATATATAGGGGAGCAAATCCTGCACTTCATGCTGGAGGTAACTGGTGAGTTGTCTGTGAGTCGGACGTTTATGCTTCTGTAATTTGCCCACTGGATCCTGGTATTGCCCATACGGCTCAGGTAGGTGAGTGTTAGGACCCGAGCTACTTGAGAAACCTTGGCGCGGTGCTTGGGCTCAGACATGTCCTCCTAGTAGGACATGTTGGCCAATCTCTCAATTTTATCATCAGTTTGAGGGCTTAGTAAGTCTGCAGAGTGCACCTGTCTTTGCTATTATTATATTGCTATATTGGTCATCACATCCACATAATTGCTATATTGTGTAGGATGTCTATTGTGGTACTTGTGGTCCGCCGCAGGCATCCTCCACTGTATGCATTTTTGCTGGGGATTGCCATTAGCAACGGGCCACAAGTGCAGGATTTGCTCCCCTATATATATGCACAACTGCATATGGGTTTGAGCACTTCCTGCCTGTTTAACACCACCATTTTTTTCATTGTTTGCATACTGAACTAATTCATCCTGAACGGATTGCTCTCCATTCAGGATGCATTAGGAGAAAACTGATCAGTTTTTTTCTGGTATTGAGCTCCTGTGACGGAACTCAAGACCGGAAAAGAAAAACACTAGTGTGAAAGTACCCTACATACATGCAGGCACTCTTACATACACACACACTGTTATAAATGCATGTACTCTTACATACACACACTGTTATACATACATGTACTCTTACATACACACACTGTCATACATGCAGGTACTCCTACATACACACACTGTTATACATGCATGCACTCTTACATACACACACTGTTATATATGCATGAACTCTTACATACACACACTGTCATACATGCATGTACTCTTACATACACACACTGTTATACATGCAGGCACTCTTACATACACACACTGTTATACATGCATGTACTCTTACATATATACGCTTTCATACATGCAGGCACTCTTACATACACACACTGTCATAAATGCATGTACTCTTACATACACACACACTGTTATACATGCATGTACTCTTACATACACACACTGTTATATATGCATGCACTCTTACATACACACACTGTCATACATGCATGTACTCTTACATACACACACTGTTATACATGCATGCACTCTTACATACACACACTGTTATACATGCATGTACTCTTACATATATACGCTTTCATACATGCATGTACTCTTACATACACACACTGTCATACATGCATGTACTCCTACATACACACACTGTTATACATGCATGTACTCTTACATACTTACACTGTCATACATGCAGGCACTCTTACATATACACATGCAGGTACTCTTACATACACACACTGTCATACATGCAGGTACTCTTACATACACACACTGTCATACATGCATGCACTCTTACATACACACACTGTCATACATGCAGGCACTCTTACATATACACACTTGTACACATGCAGGTACTCTTACATACACACACTGTCATACATGCAGGCACTCTTACATACACACACTGTCATACATGCAGGCACTCTTACATATACACACTTGTACACATGCAGGTACTCTTACATACACACACTGTCATACATGCAGGTACTCTTACATACACACACTGTCATACATGCAGGTACTCTTACATACACACACTGTCATACATGCAGGCACTCTTACATATACACACTTGTACACATGCAGGCACTCTTACATACACACACTGTCATACATGCAGGCACTCTTACATACACACACTGTCATACATGCAGGCACTCTTACATATACACACTTGTACACATGCAGGTACTCTTACATACACACACTGTCATACATGCAGGCACTCTTACATACACACACTGTCATACATGCAGGCACTCTTACATATACACACTTGTACACATGCAGGTACTCTTACATACACACACTGTCATACATGCATGCACTCTTACATACACACACTGTTATACATGCATGTACTCTTACATATATACGCTTTCATACATGCATGTACTCTTACATACACACACTGTCATACATGCAGGCACTCTTACATACACACACTGTCATACATGCAGGCACTCTTACACACACACACACACACACACACACACACACACACTGTCATACATGCAGGCACTATTACATACACACACTGTCATACATGCAGGCACTCTTTTAGACCAATTACAATACATGTAGATTCCTTCCTCACTAGGGATGTCCGGTTCATGATTGAATCGTTCTTTTGAATTGATTCTTTTCACTGAACTGCAGGAGTCGATTCATCTGATCCGTGTGAAACAGCTCGGTCAGACTCAGTACACAGCAGAGACTGTAGCAGCAGGTCTTGTGTAATATGATCCTAGAGTGGAAGCAAGGCTTCTGCCAGCCCATCCCCTTCCCGCCCTGCAGCCAATCAGATCTGTGAAGCACAAGCACTGAGTCGTACACTGAGTCTAAGAATGGAATGAGTCTGCTTCGTTATAGACTCATTCAATTCTTTGAGTTAAAAGAATCGTGTGTCACCAGAACAATACACTGAGTCTAATGACCAGGTTGCAGCAGTATAATGCCCCTAAGCGCCCCTCCATACAATAGCACGCCTCCAGAAGTGCCCCCTACTCAGTATAATGCCCCTAAGCACCCCTCCATATAATAGAACGCCTCCAGAAGTGCCCCCTACTCAGTATAATGCCCAAATCAGTGCCCCCAGCTCCCCCTTCCTGTTCTAGCCGTCAGTCAGGTCACCACTGATGTAACACTTATTACCTATCCGGCTCCTGAGCTTCGGTTCACTTGCTTATCAGCCCGAGTCATCCGAGAGCCGACTCAGCAAGTGAATCAAAGATTCCATCAACTGCGCATACGCATTGCGCACCACCTGAGTCAGCCAACTCAGCAAGTGAATGGAAGATTCGATTCATGAATTGGTTCTTTTGAATGAACCGATTCATGTAAAAGATTCAAACTTCCCATCTCCATTCCTCACCTCATGGCCCTCTGTATTGCTAGTTGTGTCCCCAGGTCCTGAGCCAGGCTCCTCCCCCTCGCAGCAGCAGGGCTCGGCTCCAGACTGATCACACAGGCAGCAGTCCTTCTAGCAGAGCTGCCTCATTGGAGGAGAGGCTGTCAGTGCTATTGACTGACAGGTTTTAGTCCAATCAGCACTCCTGGTCACAGTAAGGCTGTTTCCACATGATCTAATTTACATAAAATTACCGCAAATAACACAGCATTTTATGAAAATCAGATTACTGACCAGAAGCACTGATTACACAAAAACTTGTCAGTTCCCATGAATCAGCACTGGTATGGAGCCTTTCCTTCTCATTTAGGATGAATCGCAGGCAGCATGCATCCTACAGGGGGGCGGGGATTATCACAGACAGCTTCTAAGCAAGGAAGCTCACTTGCTGGTTCAGGGCCCACCGAGGATTTCCCTGGAGGGCCAGTCCGAGCCTGCTTGTCAACCTGCAACACAGTGGTCAAGAAGCACCAGATTCCCCATCGGCAGTGGCACAAGGGTGGGGAGTGCACCAATTCACTTTCATAGTCCAAAAGGCCATCCGATCATAAACGTGCCTGTTCTGCACTTGCCACCATATACTGTAACAGCATTGCAAACTGCACAGAAGTACATTTTTGGGCCTTACCCCTCCCCCTATGGACGCACACGCTCAGTTGACATGCACACTTGACCGACTAATGAATCCATCATGGCTATCACCATTGAGGTAAACAGCTGTGGCCTTTTGTGATGTCATCCTCCTTGGATGCCTAGGGGCCCATTGTGACATGCACATTGTTCCATCTATTTACATTTTTTATAAATGATGCCTTACTGATTTTCGCGAGACTGACTTTTATTTGCACTTGGAAAGACCTATGAATCCAATGAATGAGCGCTATCCTTAAAATATATGACTTTCCATGGAATGAGGAGCAGTACAGACATTTAACTGATGTAAACCTGCAAGTAAAGTTCAACAACCAGTAATGGCTCCGCACTGGCGGTGTCCAGGCTCCTTTGAAGTGATGGGGTAAATGGTGGTGCAGTTTTGGACGGGGGTTCCTAGGGTCCTTTAGAAGAAATTTACTTGAGGCCAAACCCTTATATCATCGATCCCTGGTATTCTGGTGGGCTAGTCCAACCCTGGCCTGAAACATTGTTTTCACAGTACCTAGCTCACACTGCCTATATCTGTGTCTCTGTGTGCAGAATTGTCTGTGTATTCTATGAAATGCAACTTCACACTGCTCTCCCCTGCTTCTTGCTAAAGATTGATACTTTTCTTCCTGTCAGCTCTCAAAGCAAGAAGCAGGGGAGAGCAGTGTGAAGTTGTGTCTCATAGGAATACACTGGACCAGGGGCGTAGCTATAGGGGGTGCAAAGTTAGCAGTCGGGCCCAGGAACCTGAGAGGGCCTAAAGACCCTTGTGCTGCATAAGAAGAAACCAGTATTATAGAAAGTGCATGCACCTCTGGCTGGAGGGAAGAGGTTAGGTCAAGAATTTGGAATGGGGGAAGGGTTGCCATTTCTATTTTTGCCTCAGGCTGCAAGAATGCAATGTTCTTCCCTGTCCCTTGTCATAAAGTACTGAGAGAAGGGGGGCCCAAGCTGAACTCTTGTACCAGGGCCCATGAGCCTTTAGCTACGCCCCTGCACTGGAGACTTTGTAACATGTCACATATCCACTGGCGTACATACTTTACAGGGGTCGCAGTTGCGACCGGGCTTGGCACTCCCCCCCAGGCCGCCCTAAAGCATGTTAAAAATGGCCGCTAACAGTGGCCCCGCTGTACTCACATGTAATGGAGTGCTCTGATGGGGCCCAGCAAGTACGGTGGCAATTTCGGGCCCCATCAGAGCGCTCCATGCCTCCATTACATGTATAATATGGGGGGGGGGGGGGGGAGCGCGCACTCACTCACACGCACCCTGCCAGGCAGTTCGTTTCCATAGTGAAGCAGGGAAACCTCTCAGCTCCCTGCTTCACTGATCTTCAGAGCTCAGGAGCTCCCCCTGCTGTCCCCACATCGCGCTGCTGGCTGTGGGAGGAGAGCTGAAAGCCCGGGAATCTGCCTTCAGCCCAGACAGCAGTGCGATGAGTTTGAGAGCCTGTCATCAGGGAAGAAGGTAAGTATGTGGCTTTTTTTCTAATGTTGCAGACTGGGGGCAAGGGGGGGTTTGATGGGCACAACCAACTAGAGTGAGGGGGCACAAAAGTGGGCATCTCTACTGAGGGGCACCTAATCTGCCATAACTAATTTGAGAGGGCACCTAATCTGGTCCCATGGATCAGTTTCGCACCAGGGCCCCATGGATTGTGTGTACGCCACTGCACATATTACTGAGCTTTATTACTACTGTAGTGGCTCTTAGATAGGATTGAAGAGAGCAAGTACAGTGTTATAAGACTATGTCCTCTCTGCCTTTGAAATGCCAGTGGCTGCACATGAGGGGAACCACATCAGACTGGAAGAAAGAACTAAGATGGCAGTCTGCTTCTAAATTGCACTTCAACTAAAACAGGTACAGTCAGGTCCATAAATATTGGGACATCGACACAATTCTAACATTTTTGGCTCTATACACCACCACAATGGATTTGAAATGAAACAAACAAGATGTGCTTTAACTGCAAACTGTCAGCTTTAATTTGAGGGTATTTACATCTAAATCAGGTGAACGGTGTAGGAATTACAACAGTTTGCATATGTGCCTCCCACTTGTTACCAAAAGTAATGGGACATAATAATCATAAATCAAAACTTTCACTTTTTAATACAAAATCCTTTGCAGTCAATTACAGCCTGAGGTCTAGAACGCATCGACATCACCAGATGCTGGGTTTCATCCCTGGTGATGCTCTGCTAGGCCTCTACTGCAACTGTCTTCAGTTCCTGCTTGTTCTTGGGGCATTTTCCCTTCAGTTTTGTCTTCAACAAGTGAAATGCATGCTCAATCGGATTCAGGTCAGGTGATTGAATTGGCCATTGCATAACATTCCACTTCTTTCCCTTAAAAAACTCTTTGGTTGCTTTTGCAGTATGCTTTGGGTCATTGTCCATCTGCACTGTAAAGCACCGTCCAATGAGCTCTGAAGCATTTGGCTGAATATGAGCAGATAATATTGCCTGAAACACTTCAGCATTCATCCTGCTGCTTTTGTCAGCAGTCACATCATCAATAAATACAAGAGAACCAGTTCCATTGGCAGCCATACATGCCCACGCCATGACACTACCACCACCATGCTTCACTGATGAGGTGCAAGGGTGGCAGCCAACTTGCGCTACTTGGACTCCAGTCACCACCACTGTCGGCGCCTACTGTCAGACACAAGGGGATTTTCCTCTCTAGATCCTTTAATGTCCGAATAAACTTCCTCCTTTTTTCCTTCTTCTGCCCATTCACTGATGAGGTGGTATGCTTAGGATCATGAGCAGTTCCTTTCCTTCTCCATACTCTTCTCTTCCCATCACTCTGGTACAAGTTGATCTTGGTCTCATCTGTCCATAGGATGTTGTTCCAGAACTGTGAAGGCTTTTTTAGATCTTGTTTGGCAAACTCTAATCTGTCCTTCCTGTTTTTGAGGCTTACCAATGGTTTACATCTTGTGGTGAACCCTCTGTATTCACTCTGGTGAAGTCTTCTCTTGATTGTTGACTTTGACACACATACACCTACCTCCTGGAGAGTGTTCTTGATCTGGCCAACTGTTGTGAAGGGTGTTTTCTTCACCAGGGAAAGAATTCTTCGGTCATCCAGCACAGTTGTTTTCCGTGGTCTTCCGGGTCTTTTGGTGTTGCTGAGCTCACCAGTGCGTTCCTTCTTTTTAAGAATGTTCCAAACTGTTGTTTTGGCCACGCCTAATGTTTTTGCTATCTCTCTGATGGGTTTGTTTTGTTTTTTCAGCCTAATGATGGCTTGCTTCACTGATAGTGACAGCTCTTTGGATCTCATCTTGAGAGTTGACAGCAACAGATTCCAAATGCAAATAGCACACTTGAAATGAACTCTGGACCTTTTATCTGCTCATTGTAATTGGGATAATGAGGGAATAACACACACCTGGCCATGGAACAGCTGAGAAGCCAATTGTCCCATTACTTTTGGTCCCTTAACAAGTAGGAGGCACATATGCAAACTGTTGTAATTCCTACACCGTTCACCTGATTTGGATGTAAATACCCTCAAATTAAAGCTGACAGTCTGCAGTTAAAGCACATCTTGTTTGTTTCATTTCAAATCCATTGTGGTGGTGTATAGAGCCAAACTGCTTAGCATTGTGTCGATGTCCCAATGTTTATGGACCTGACTGTATATGCAAGGCATAAAAGCCTTCATAAGAGCCTGTACATTGTGCTTTAATAATAGCCTTTGCTGCATTACATACTGTATGCAAAAAATGCTGGAGTTCTTCTGTAAACAATTACAGAGAAAAACAATTGTAGATGATGTGATGTAAAGTATGAAGCTGAACATATGACAAGATTTAGAAGTGGTGCTGGGTGCACTGAAGTTATGTAGAGGCCGGTCTTAATAAATTACCCCCCATAATTTTAAAAGCAAGCATCAGAGGTCCCTTTCCATCTCCTTCCCTCCTTTATGCTGGCTGAATGTCGATATTGTGAATTTGCTTCTATTCGGACTCGCATTTACTTACTCTCTTTTGGTACTTCTCCACAATAAGATAATAAGAGCAACAAATCTTATGTCGCCGGAAAAGTTAATGCTTTAAAGAGGTTTTCCCACGACAAAAATGTATCAATAAATGTATGATTGTTTGATGTCTGACCACTGAGCCCCCTGTACTGGAAAATTCTGAATTGAGTCGGGGTCACGCATGTGTCCTGCTGTTCCATTCAATGTCAGTGGGACTGATGGAGATAGCCAAGTACTGTCCTTGGCTATCTTTGTTTGTCCCACAGACTTTGAATAGAACAGAATGGTATACACATAGCAACTGGTCCTTTAAAATGCTTCCAGATCGGAGGTGCTCAGGACCCCCATTCTAGTAATTGGTGGCGTCCCACTGGTTGTACAGTAATCATAATTATATCACCTATCCTGTGGATTCCTGATAAATGTTTGTCATGGGATAATACCTTTAAAGGAGTTAGATCATGAAAAGTACTGTATTTATCACTTATCCACAGGATAGGTGAAAAATCTCCGATCATTAGGATCCAGACTCTATTAACTATGTCATGAACCTAATATTTATCTTACAGCAGACGCTCACACTGAGAAAGTCCTATGGAGCATGAGGAGGATGAGGAGCTACCACTGGAGAAGGAGGAGAAGTGGGTGGTGTAGAAAGAGCAGGATTCGGCTGAGGATGACGATCATGACATCTAAACATCATAGTGGTGGTGGAGCCCGAAAGAACTGGCTTCTCATGCACGCTGGTTAGAATGGCAAGCTGTATGCTTGCTTGCTTGCATAATGACAGCAGTATCCTTACCATCAAGCATCCATGATTACTGGATAGCCATGCTTTTAGACCCTCACTATTAAAGGGGTTGTCTCACTTCATTAAGTGACATTTAAAGTTAATACAAGCCACTTACTAATATATTGCTATTATCCATATTGCTTCCTTTGCTGACTGGATTCATTTTTCTATCACATCATACGTTGCTCGTTTCCATGGTTACCCTGCAATCCATCAGTGGTGGTCGTAATAGTAAGTGGCTTATATTAACTTCCTCTACATGATAAATGCAACTTACTGAAGTGAGACAACCCCTTTAAAGCAGAATGGGGGAATATTTTTGTTGTTGCTGAAAGGGAGGCCAAATTGCTTTATTACCAGGAAACACTGTGTAAGCAGCTTGCAGCAATTTTTGGTGGGCAGACAGACGCCTGCCACCTGTGTGTCTGAGGCCCCACTCTGCTTCCCGCAGAGTCACTAATTTGCTGCCATCTCCACTACCACAAGCAGCAGAATTTGCAGCAGCGAGTTAAGTATCATCAACATAATGGAACAATTTTTTCATTTGCTGTGCCAGGCTGGCGTAAATCATCAAACGGAGATGTACCATATCAACACCTAGATTCAGTCCTACCTGGACTCTGGCTTTTCTCTGGCGCATAGACTTCTTGGTAGGCAGACTGGAACAGTGGCCTGAACAGGTCCAGTATGCTCTCTCTATATTCTGTCCTGCCCAGCCTCCAGTGTCATCTCAGAGAGGGTTTTTTAGCACTGCAGGGGAATTGTGGCAGATACAACCGACTAAGTTGTCCTCCGCCAGTGTACTAAACATAACTTCCCTCAAAATGAACTAGGAATAGATCAGTGAGGATTTTCACTCTCCTTCGGCTGAGGCCAATGAATAGATCTGCCCTTTGCAGCTGCCGCCATCATGCCACTGCTGCTGTCTACCTGCTTGCCTGCATGCTTACCATCATGTTTGGTACTGTATGGCTGCTGCCTCCATGCCACTGCAGCTGTCTGCCTGCCTACCATTGAGTTCTGTACAGTATAGCTGTCGCTGCTGCCACTGCAGCAGCTGATGCTCCCTGCTGCTATTCCTCCTACACTTTTATTACCCCTATTGCCAATACTATTACTGCTACACAGCCACCACTACTAATACTACTACCCCTTAAAGCCACACACAAATCTACTGTCTTGTCTGTCTCATTCTATGCTGCTATTGCTGCCACTACTATTGCAGACATATGCCACTATTACCCTACCCTTGTCACATCCACACTGTACTGCTGCTGCCACCAATTAAAAGTGATAATTATTCCAGGCTCTTTCAGAACAAATCCCACTTTCTTCTGAAAATTAATACTTCTGCGTGTAGAAATACAGGCAAGCATTCTGCCCCCATTTATTTTTGGATACTTGACCAGATAGAGCCGCTCTTTCTTCTAAAAATTAACACTTGTACATGAATAAATAAGGGCAGGTATTCTGCCCCTGTTGAGGCATCATTTTTGGATACTTGGTCCTAATAAACCACTTTTTTCCTCATAACAACGTGTGTGTTTGTGGTCATTGACCTGTAGCTCCTGATAGCTATGGACATGTTGTGTTAGACAACTGTTCACATGGTGCAGTACTGCGTGGTGGCCTTTGTTTTTGTGGTGCTGTACTGGTGGGTTGGTGGGACCCAGTGCCATGGGTGGCATTGTCAGACAGCAGGGTTGCTGTTTGACTTCTAGGTCCCGCCGCCTACTAGGGCAGTGCCGCTTTGTCAACACATTGTGCTGCGCCTTTTTGTCAGAGTAGGTCCCACTCAAAGAGGCGACCTTGGTCTGGTGAGTGGGCTTATGCCTTTTGATCAAAATGTACACTTATGCCTCTTGTACAGCATGCAGTATGGGGGGCTATACACTTCAACATGGCGCTGAGAGGCGAGTTTGATTAGATCAAAGCATAGCATTGTGGATGTGCGATTCAGTTCTGTTTTTCTCCCCCTGGCATATGCCACTATTACCCTACCCTTGTCACATCCACACTGTACTGCTGCTGCCACCAATTAAAAGAGATAATTATTTCAGGCTCTTTCAGAACAAACCCCACTTTCTTCTGATAATTAATACTTCTGCATGTAGAAATACAGGCAAGCATTCTGCCCCCATAAATTTTTGGATACTTGACCAGATAGAGCCGCTCTTTCTTCTAAAAATTAACACTTGTACATGAATAAATAAGGGCAGGTATTCTGCCCCTGTTGAGGCATAATTTTTGGATACTTGGTCCTAATAAACCACTTTTTTCCTCATAACAATGTGTGTGTTTGAAGAAAATTTAGACTAGAACCTTCAGAATCACAGGTGCATATCCATGAAGCAAACATAATTACAAAAAACAAAATGGCTGCACACCGTTATCTAGAATGACCCCCATTTCTTAGCTCTATTGTTTGTATATATAATAACAGTGTGCATACATTTTGTTTTTTGTAACGTGTGTGTTTAAACACCATCTGCTCCCAATAAGGGACAATTTTTGGAAGCTTTGTAATATGAAAAAGCATAACACATGCAATGGCGCAGTGTGTTTTTAAGCAGGCTATTAGTTAAAACTAAAATTTATCACATAACCGGAATGTATACTAGTCAATAATTGTCATATTACCGCACCCAATAATTAACTGTGAAAAATAACTTGAAATAAAGGGGTAACCTTAAAACATAACTTTTAATAGTCAATCCAAATATAGTAGGCCTATAGCATATAAACAAGTTAAAACATGCATGCATCAGTGACCACTGACCATTGTGATAAGGTCAACAGAAATGTGTATGGTAAAGTTCTGGAAGGGGTGTGTATCCCACCCAGCTTCCTCAACTGGGTGAGGTAAATAAAACCCAGAAGATTAAAATGGTCTCAGCAATGTGTAGGAAGCTGAGACAGTTTCGTTAAGTTTATGGGCTGGATTTTATTGGACTGGGAGAAGGTAGGATTGGTAGAGGGACCTCCCCAGTCCACCCCATTCCGGGATAGGTTTTCCCCTAGCCTGAGGGATCCCTAGCTGAAGCCAGCAGGGATTGTCAAGGGGAAATAAAGCACAGTCCAGGCTGTCAGTCTGGGGAGAGTAATGCCTGGAGAAAGTCTGGGAAGATGGCTGCCCCGCTGGCTAGAGAAGCCAAATTATCTGTGTGACCTGTGTTTAATAGGTGAGCTAGGATCTTCACTGTATTAGCCAGAGCCCAGACGGGCAGGTATTTTATTTTGGTTCGGTTTATGTTTTGTGGTGCTGGACCTTCACCTTACCCAGTGAATTATAACTGGGGTGCCTGTATTGCCGGAGTGTTACAAATAAAGCAACGTTTGGACTTTAACCCTGTGGTCTGCAAGAGATTCTGTCACCACCGCCCTGCCTGAGAGTGTAACCGCTTACAATTGGTGTTGGATGTGGGCAGGCACCCCTGCTGAAAAAAAGGCAATAGTAGGTTGCTAAGGGCATCGGCGAGACAGTTGATGATTTAATGTCCTGGGTAAAAGCTGCAACTACAATGCAAAGTGCATCAAGTGCCATGGAGGAAATGATGAAGCAGCTGGTGCAGGCTAAACTAAGGCAACAACAGGCCATGGAGCAACAGCAGAGGTTGCATGCAGAGGATAAGAAGCCTTACGTGTCCAACAACAGGCTACTGCGCAGCAACTACAGGCCTTATATGCCCAACAGCAGGCTCAGGCGGAGGCCAAGGCTCGGCAACAGGAAACAAATCGTTTGCTGATGGAGCATATTGCTGCAATAAGAGAGACTGCTGTAACTCCAGCCTCACAAGTGGAGGTAAGCCCCCAGAGACTTTGAATGTGAGGAGGGCTGTGCAGCAGGCCTTGCAAAAACTGAAACTTGATGATGATATCGAGGCCTACCTGACCGTATTTGAGAGAGTGGCGGAAAGAGAAAAGCTGCCAATAGCAGAGTGGGTAGAGGTCCTGGCGCCCTTTTTGTCCGGCGAACCACAAAAGGCCTACTATGACCTCAGGGGGCAGGATGTCCGGGACTATGTCAAATAAAAAATGGAGATCCTGGCTCGTTTGGGCGTTACACCAGCGGTTCGTGCCCGGAGGGTCCACACGTGGAGCTACACCATGGACAAGCCTTCCTGATCTCAGATGTTTGACCTCCTCCATCTTGTACGGAAGTGGCTGGAACCTGAGTCTTCTACACCGGACCAGATCGTGGAGAAAGTAGTGGTGGATCACTACTTCAGAGCCCTCCCGGCGGAGCTACAACGGTGGGTTGGACATGGAGACCCCAAAACTGTGGATCAGCTCGTGAACATGGTGGAAAGGTTCCTGGCGACTGAGGACTACCTCCGTGATGTCCCTACCGTAACAACACCTCCCCAGAGTGCCCGACCCGTGTAATCTGTGGGTAAGAGAGTTCTGGCTCTTGGGGGTGTGTGGAGGGGTGCAAGGGGGAATAAGGCTCTAGAGGTTGGGCGTGGGCATAATGCTGAGTCTCCCGGGCAGTCCGGACCCGGAGAGGTCTTCTCACCTAGAAGACCCGGGGCGCCCCAGTGCTGGAGGTGCCGTGAGTGGGGACACATTGCTGCCTATTGCCCTCTGACCTCAGAGCCCATGGAGTGTGTCGGGAGTCGGAGACAGTCGCTGTATGCGGTGCCAGTGTGTGCGGCCTCCCCAGGACTAGAGACTGAGCCGCAGATGTGTACCCTGGTGATAAATGACTGCTCTGTCAGGGCTCTGTTGGATTCCGGTAGTCTGGTCACCCTAGTGCATGCCAGCTTCGTGGCTGGGAATTATCTGCTGGACAAAAGAGTAAATGTGCTGTGCATCCATGGAGATGCAAAGTCATACACGGTGGCTTGCGTTAAGCTGGAGACTCCGGCCGGGACTGTATCCTATGAAGTCGGGGTCGTAAAAAGACTTATGCATGATTTGATATTGGGCTGGGACTCCCCCTTGTTTTGCAAGTTGTGGAAGGAAGAGAAACATTCCTGCAGAATCTGTGCCTTCTCCTTTAAATAACTATTGCTATGAGGGGCCCATTGAATCCAATGGTTTAAAGGAAGAGACCATTGAAAACAATGGTGCCAATAAGGTGCAAAATGAAGATGTCATGTTAACTGAAATGTCTGATGAAAATATGGGGTTATGTGACGTACCTGATAATGACACTTTTCCATTGCAGGTGTTAGCTGGTGAAGATGAAGCTTCCCCAACTGGGGAAAATGTGTTGGACTTAGGGGTGTCTCGGGGTAACTTTGGTACAGAGCAATTGAGAGACCCCACTCTCATGAGTGCTCACGGAAATGTTACTGTGATAGATGGTGTACCACAGGTACCAGAAGCTGACCAAACATTTCCGCATTTTGCCATGAATGGAAACCTGCTGCATCGAGTTAATAAATGCAACAATGAAATTGTGGAGCAGCTTCTGGTGCCAAAACCCTATAGATGTATGGTACTAGATCTCGCACATAACCACGTATTTGGGGGTCATTTGGGTGTTAGCAAAACACAGGAGAGGGTACTACAAAGATTTTTCTGGCCTGGAGTATACAAGGAAGTGGAAATATACTGCGAGTCCTGCCCAACCTGCCAGATAAGTGCCCCGACCTCACATTTCCGGAGTCTCTTGGTGCCTCTTCCCATCATTGAGGTACCTTTTGTTTTGAAAGAATTGCCATGGACTTGGTGGGTCCCATTGTTAAGTCAGCTAGGGGGTACCAGTATATCTTGGTTGTGTTGGACTATGCCACATGATACCCGGAAGCGGTACCCTTGCGAAACATGGCGTCCAAAAATATTGCCCGGGAATTATTTTTCATGTTCTCCCGCATGGGGATCCCTAAAGAAATTCTCACGGACCAGGCTACCCCATTTATGTCGAGGTCATGAAAGGGTTGTGCAAGTTGTTCAAAATCACCCAGATACGTACCTCGGTGTACCACCCACAGACAGATGGTTTGGTCGAGAGGTTTAACAAGACGCTGAAACAGATGTTAAAAAAGGTGTTAGAAAAGGATGGTCAGGACTGGGACTGCCTCCTACCATACCTTATGTTCTTTATTAGGGAGGTGCCTCAGGCTTCTGCAGAGTTCTAACCATTTGAGTTACTATATGGCCGTCACCCAATGGGTTTACTTGATGTAGGTAAAGAAACCTGGGAGGCTGAGGCTACTCCCTATAAGAGCATCATCGAACATGTGGCTGACATGCAAGACAGGATAGCGACTGTGATGCCCATTGTTAAAGAACATCTGCAAAGTGCTCAGGAGGCTCAAAGCAGAATTTATAACAGGTCTGCCAAGGCAAGGGACTTTAATCCTGGGGACAGGGTCCTGATACTAGTTCCCACTGTAGAAAGTAAGTTTCTGGCAAAGTGGCAGGGTCCCTATGAGGTTGTGGATAAAGTGGATGAGGTGAACTATAAGGTGCACCAACCAGGAAGGAGAAGACCATACCAGATTTACCACGTAAATCTGATTAAGCTATGGAAAGATCGGGAGTCATTGTTGGCTTCACAGACCATGAGTAAGGAGGTGTCGCCACCAATTCCTCCGGTAAAAATTTGTGAGGCATTGTCAGTACCCCAGAAACAAGAAGTAAAGGAGTTTCTACAGAAAAATAGAGGAAGGTTTTTCTGACCTACCAGGTCGTACCCACCTGATAAAACATCCCGTGAGAACTGAGCCCCACAGTAAGGTGAATCTAAAGCCCTACCGGATACCATAAGCACGCAGAAAAGCGGTATCCTCTGAGGTCAGGCGCATGCTTGAGTTAGGGGTCATTGAGGAATCTACCAGTGAGTGGTCAAGCCCTATTGTTTTAATACCAAAGCCTAATGGGACTTGGAGATTTTGTAATGATTTCCAGAAGCTAAATGATGTGTCAAAATTCGATGCGTACCCCATGCCCAGAGTAGATGAACTAATTGAGAGGCTTGGGAAAGCAAAGTACATCACGACCCTCGACCTTTCAAAAGGGTATTGGCAGATACCATTGTCAGATGATGCAAAAGGAAAGATGGCATTCTCCACTCCAGAGGGGCTGTTCCAGTACACAGTGATGCCGTTCAGGTTACATGGAGCCCCTGCTACATTTCAGAGGTTGATGGACCTGATCTTAAAGCCACATCGTGACTATGCTGCCGCTTACCTTGATGACGTAGTCATTTTTTCATCTGATTGGAGAAGTTACCTCTGGAGGGTACAGGCCGTTATAGACTCCATTAGTGATGCTGGCCTAACCATAAACCCTGATAAATGTGCAGTGGGTCTAGAGGAAGCAAAATATCTGGGTTACATTATTGGTAACGGGCTGGTTAAACCCTAGATCAATAAAGTAGAGGCGATACAAGACTGGCCTAGACCCTTAACAAAAAAACAAGTCAGGGCCTTCCTTGGCCTAACAGGGTACTACCGCCAATGCGTACCGAATTTTACCTCGATGGCAGCACCATTGACTGACTTAACAAAAGGCCCTAAGTCAGTAATGGTGAAGTGGACCCCAGAGGCAGAAAAGGCCTTTCAGAGCCTAAAGCAGGTGTTTTATTTTGGTTCGGTTTATGTTTTGTGGTGCTGGACCTTCACCTTACCCAGTGAATTATAACTGGGGTGCCTGTATTGCCGGAGTGTTACAAATAAAGCAACGTTTGAACTTTAACCCTGTGGTCTGCAAGAGAATCTGTCACCGCCGCCCTGCCTGAGAGTGTAACCCCTTACACCATGCATAAACCGAATGGTGAAAGTATAAGCAAGTGTGCAGTTATACAATAATGCTCAGAGGGCGAGTTAGAAAAACAGGAATATAAATTAAGGGAAAGACAGATACCGGGTCTCTTCCCCTATAAATCCCTGTATCTAACTCTAATTTCAATCCTCTTTGCATGTCCATGGGTGTCCCTTTTCGTCAGGGAAAACACACAGCAGGGGTACATGCATATGATTCCAAAGTCTCGTCCCAACATGTTTCAATGGCACTCAGCCAAATCATCAGGGAACAGATATATCCACAAACAACAACAGTAGCCAAGTAATCAAGGGTTGAGGTCGCTTATTGGCTTAATAAGACAACCAAACACACAAAATAGCAGTAATGAATCGCTTCCAACAAAATACTTAGCTCTCCATGTGCTGATATCCATGGCCCAGCTACAGTCCCATTCTGCATGTGGCAGTGACAAGGTAGATGCCCATACTGGCGTTATTTAAGCCAGGCCGGGTTAATTATTAGTCTGCTCTCAATTGCCATGTGATCAATCACGTGGGTAGTGACATAGTTAGTCACATGATACACCATGTCACCGAGAGTATCCACATAATCGGCACAGCCAGCAAAGGAGGCGCGCCTGCATCGCCCGCACGTACCTCCCACAATCGGAGGGAAAAAACTTTATCACAGTGACAGGCCAGGGGGGCGGAGCTGAGGGGAGATAGGAAAGAATAAGAATGGGCAACTATAACCCTCCTAAATCTCTGCTGAATTATTAAGGTATAGTACTGATAATATGCGCAAATTCTGAGTTGTCAGATATAGCGCAGTTAGGGTATTTAAGCAGCAGAATAACAAACCGTAAACTAGTGGGAGAAGTGTAGTAAGACTCCCCAAGACCTGAGGGTCAGAATGTTATAATTACATTTGCCTGTATCAGGGCATTGGTAAGCCCAAAGTAAGCATACATATATTGCATCTTTGATGGAAGGGTTTAAAGTTGACCCTTAATATGTCATTATAACTAACAGCTTTTCCAAAGAGGGTTTCAACGTAACCTGAAATGACGTTGTTTCTTAAATATACCAGCCAAATAATAACTGCTCATCCCCTGGGTTGGACAGTTTTTAATTCAAATATCCACGATGCCTCCCTCTGCAATATCTTTCTGTCCCAGTCCCCTCCTCTCTTAAGAGGGGACACCAGTTCAATGGCCATGAATGTCATTCCTGAGTAGTCACCATTGTGGCTCAGTTCAATGTGTTTGGCTAAGGGAGTATCCCTGCCATATCTCATGTCAGCAAGGTATTCCCCACGTATTCAAGGCCACATTGACAAGTTGCTTTACAAATAACTCCTTTTGATCGGCAGTTAGGAAAGCACCTAATAGTATACATCTTGCCAGTGACATTACTCACAAAGTCACGGCCCTTGGTGACAAAGGGACATGCAACACAACCACTACAATGATAACATCCTACCACCGGTTGAAGCCACGTTCCTATTCTGTCTGTGCTTTCACAAAAATGACTGTGAACCAGGCGATCCTGCAAGCCAAGGCCTCTCCGGTAGGTGATCTGTGGGGTTTCTACAATAGATTGTTTAATGTCTGGATCAAGTTGTAGGGTTCCCCAAAATTTAGATATCACCTTCCTCACCTCCTTTGCGGCACCATCAAATGTAGCTATCAGCCGTATGGGATTGGTTGCATTTTATTCTTTCTTTTTTTTACCGCTATTTTGTGTGTTTGGTTGTCTTATTAAGCCAATAAGCGACCCGAACCCTTGATTACTTGGCTACTGTTGTTGTTTGTGGATATATCTGTCCCCTGATGATTTGACTGAGTGCCATTGAAACGCGTTGGAACGAGCCTTTGGAATTATATGTGTGTACCCTTGCTGTGTGTTTTCCCTGACGAAGCTGGGCAGTCATCGCCGCAATAAAAATGGACACCCAGGGACATGCAGAGAGGGTTGAAATTAGAGTTAGATACAGGGATTTATAGGGGAAAAGACCCAGTATCTGTCTCCCTCTTAATTTATATTCCTGTTTTTCTAACTCGCCCTCTGAGCATTATTGTATAACTGCACACTTGCTTATACTTTCACAATTCGGTTTATGCATGGTCACTGATGCATGAATGTTTTTTTTTTTAAATTGTGAAGCAAACAACAAATAGGACAACATAACAGAAGAGGTCAATGTGCATAACTATTCACCCCCCTAAAGTCAATACTTTGTAAAGCCACCTTTTGCGGCAATCACAGCTCCAAGTCGCTTTGGATAAGTCTCTATGAGCTTGCCACATCTTACCACTGGGATTTTTGCCCATACCTCCTTGCAGAACTGCTCCAGCTCCTTCAAGTTGGATGGTTTGCGCTTGTGAACAGCAATCTTTAAGTCTGACCACAGGTTTTCTATTGGGTTGAGATCTGGGATTTGACTAGGCCATTCCAACACATTTACATGTTTCCCCTTAAACCACTCAAGTGTGTTTGGGGTCATTGTCCTGCTGGAAGGTGAACCTCCATCCTAGCCTCAATTCACGCACAGAGTGGTGCAGGTTTTGCTCAAGAATATCCCTATATTTAGCACCATCCATCTTTCCCTTAACTCTGACCAGTTTCCCAGTCTAATCCCCACAGCATGATGCTGCCACCACCATGTTTCACTGTGGGGATGGTGTTCTTTGGGTGATGTGATGTGTTAGGTTTGCGCCAGACATAGCGCTTTCTTTGATGGCCGAAAAGTTCAATTTTAGTCTCATCAGACCAGAGCACCTTCATCCATTCATTTGGGAGTCTCCCACATGCCTTTTCACAAACTTACAACGTGCCTTTTTGTTTTTTGCTGAAAGCAATGGCTTTCTTCTGGCCACTCTGCCATAAATCCCAACTCTATGGAGCGTATGGCTTATTGTCATCCTATGTACAGATACTCCAGTCTCTGCTGTGGAACTCTGCAGCTCCGCAAGGGTTACCTTAGGTCTCTGTGCTGCCTCTCTGATTAATGCCCTCCTTGCCCGGTCCGTGAGTTTTGGTGGGCGGCCGTCTCTTGGCAGGTTTGCTGTTGTGCCATGTTCTTTCCATTTGGCTATGATAGATTTGATGGTGCTCCTGGAGATCATCAAAGATTTGGATATTTTTTTTATAACCTAACCCTGACTTGCACTTCTCAACAACATTGTCCTTTACTTGTTTGGAGAGTTCCTTGGTCTTCATGGCAGTGTTTGGTTAGTGATGCCTCTTGCTTAAGTGTTGCAGCCTCTGGGGCCTTTTAAAAAAGGTGTGTATATGTAATGACAGATCATGTGACACTTAGATTGCACACAGGTGGACATCATTTCACTAATTATGTGACTTCTGAAGGTAATTGGTTGCACCAGAGCTTTTTATGGGCTTCCTAACAAAGGGGGTGAATACATACGCACATGCCAATTTTCTGTTTCTAAACAATAGCTTTATTTATATATTTTTCTCATTTCAATTCACCAACTTAGACTATTGTGTTCTGATCCATCACATAAAGTTCAGATTAACAAAACACTGAACCTAAGGCTGTAATGTAACAAAACACGAAAAAAGTCAAGTGGGGGTGAATACTTTTGCAAGGCACTGTATATGCTATGGGCCTACTATATTAGGATTGACTATTAAAAGTTAAGTTTTAAGGTTACCCCTTTATTTAAAGTTATTTTTCATATTTGTTAAAAACCAACAAACGTGTGTTTACCTATAGCTGTATATGTCAGTGTCACCCTGACCTTACTTGCTATTGCTGTCATTGTGTTCAAGAGCGTAAAGGGGGGGGGGGGGGGGGGGGGAGAGAAAAGAAAGAAACAAAAATAGATATTTTCATTAACAAAATCAGTCTTATGAGACTAAAGGGTGTTATATACCAATTTTCAGGGCAATTGGAACAACTTCAGTTCATGATGAATTGATTCTGGCACAAATCAAACTTTTTGAAAAGTTTGCCGAATCAGACATGAAGTGAATTTGAAGTTCACTCATCTGTAGAGGAGAGTTTGTCACAGGAAGACCATGACAACAGAGCTTTTCACAAAGTACATAAATTCAACTGCTTGGACCGCTGTCAATCATGAGAATGGGGGCCTGTGCAATTTGGATGGAGCGGTGAACACGCATGCATGCTGCTACTCCATTCAAATCTATTGGGATGCCGGAGTGCTTGTCCAGGAGTCCCATAAAACTGGATCGAGCAGCAGACACACATGCATGTCTGCCACTCCATTCAAAATATGTAAGCATAACCCCCATTCGCATGACCAGTGGTCAGACCCTTGCTGATCAGACACATCCCCTATCATGTGGATAGGGGATAACTTATAGTAATGGGACAATCATCTTCTCACTTACACATTATGAGCTAAATTAATGTCTGCAGCAAGCCACAGGGGAGGCAGAGAGGATAGTAGTAGTTGTACTCATGTTGGCCGTCCTCTCTATGTCTCTCCTTTCGCCGTGCAGTGATAGGAAGTACGTACTCTTTCTTCCCATCAGGGCACACCCTGTTTTTTGCTTGTGTAATGACCCGTAGTGCCATTATCACCCTTTTGCACCTTGCTACCATCTTCTATATGCTAACTTATGTCATCGAAATGTATTTCATGTCATCTCCTAATATTGTACATATTCTTTCCTGTGAAACTGTTATATTTCAGGTAATGTACAGTACCTGGTCTTCATGTCATGTGCCTTGGCAGTGCTACTGCAGGGAATGGACTGGATTGTCGATTCTCTCTCTCCATCTAGAGGGAGAAGGAGAGGAGGAGTTTAGCTAGTGTGCGTCAGTCTAGCTTAGCCCCTGTATGGGGAAGCAGCAGCCTCCTGGACGAGCCTGCAGAAAGAGTATCTAGTCTACACTCCTAAGGGAGAGGTTGTGTGTAGGCCAGCAGAGCACTGCCTGCTCTGCTGGTCCTGCAGGTGCTGCCTGCAAAGGGCTACATGGCTGCTTGTCCTCCCCTGGGCTTGCATTGCCTAATTCCAAGCTAAATCTAAAGCTCGAGGTACTAAATGCCAGGACAAGAAGTTCCTAGGATTGCCTACAGTAAGAGACAGACTACTATTGCTAACATAGCAGAGCTGAGAGAGCTACACTTAGGATACATCAGAGAGGAGTTTGTTGGAGAAGTTATTTGCCTGCTGAAACCTATTGAACATCAAGATAAAGTCTGAAAGCTGTGTGGATTACCGTTTATGCAAAGTAAAGCAACTGTTCAACCGTTTGCCAAGTCTGGACTTCAGATGGCCGTCTGGGATTCACCTGTATTCAGGTAGGAGCACCATGACAAAGTGCTACTGTCACGGTGGGGAGTGGGGGAAACCCCCCACCGTGCGGTGTCAGAGGGTAAAGGGGGATCAGCCTGGCCAAAAGGAGTAATAAGGGAGCAAGTCACCTCCTACGCGTCCCTAATCCTCTCCCTGACTCCTCACCGTATGAGCGGACCCCGATGGTAGGACGACTCATACTCAGGATACCTAAAGACCCTAAGTCGCCCTGGTAATCCCTCACCAAGGAGCAGGGAAGAGACGACCTGTTCATCCCAGTAATGGAGGAACAGGAGTCTCTATATGAGGCCAGGCTGCAAGGAGAGGGGAACACATACAGCTATAGTGATGGCAGGTAAGCGGGACTAGTAACACACTTACCTGCCACAGACACACTGACTGGAATCCGTGCACAAGTGCTGTTGTCCACACCAACATTAAAAGGACACAGCACACACCACAACCACACAGGAACCCAGGACAACCATAGCTGCAATAAAAGTGAGACACCATAAAAACATCTTCTATGACCACAAGGGTGGCCCTCACTAGACAGATGGAATATGCCAGGAAGATAGCTCCAGCATACACCATGGCTGGAGTACCCCCCAGCTTCAGGCATCCAGCAGAGGCTAAATAGCCCAAGCAGCCACACCCACATACACATAAACCCAGTGTTAAAACACTAGGAAGGGAGTTAACCCTTACAACACCAGAAAAGGGAGGAAGCCACTTAAAGGGTTTCTGTCACCCCATTTTTTTTTTTTTTTTTTTTTTCTTTACTAATAATCCCTATAGTGCGATCGCATGATACATAAGCAAATTAATCATTTTGGTTCAGTAGAATTTGCTAAAAATCGATTTTTAAAATATGCTAATTACCTTGCTACCAGCAAGTAGGGCGGCTACTTGCTGGTAGCAGCCGCATCCTCCGATGGTAATGACGCCCCCTCGGCATGCTGATTGACAGGGCCAGGGAAGAGAATCGTTCTCTGCTGGCGCTGTTAGAATTTGAAATCTCGCGCCTGCGCCGTACCTGTCTTCAATCGGCGCAGGCGCACTGAGAGGCGGCCGCTCTCTCGACCGCTCCATCCTCAATGCGCCTGCGTCGATGACGTCATCAAGTACACCCGGAAGAGATTTATTATTAATAATCGTTGGTGGTATAGTGTTAATAACTGTCATTTTTATAAAATTATTTATTCCCATTTCGTTGGTGGTTTTTGTGGCAGCATGCTTATTATGTACATACTTACCTGATTCGAGCATCCAGCGACGTCACCAGACTCTACGCCTCCTTCCAGCGATGCCGGCGTCTTCTCTTCCGGGTGTACTTGATGACGTCATCGACGCAGGCGCATTAAGGATGGAGCGGTCGAGCGAGCGGCCGCCTCTCAGTGCGCCTGCGCCGATTGAAGACAGGTACGGCGCAGGCGCGAGATTTCAAATTCTAACAGCGCCAGCAGAGAACGATTCCCTTCCCTGGCCCTGTCAATCAGCATGCCGAGGGGGCGTCATTACCATCGGAGGATGCGGCTGCTACCAGCAAGTAGCCGCCCTACTTGCTGGTAGCAAGGTAATTAGCATATTTTCAAAATCGATTTTTAGCAAATTCTACTGAACCAAAATGATTAATTTGCTTATGTATCATGAGATCGCACTATAGGGATTATTAGTAAAGAAAAAAAAAAATAAACGGTTTAATGGGGTGACAGAAACCCTTTAAAGGAGAAGTGCACACACAAGCACGGAAAGCTACACATTGCCGCAGGCAACAACATGCGTGGCAACCATGTCACAGCAATCACCCAGAAGGCCGAGACACTGCCACCGCATACACACACAGCAACACGTTGCCGCGGGCAACTGCAAGTGTAGCAACAGTGTCACAGCGCACACCATAGGCCGTGACAGCTACACAATGTCTCAAGGGATATTGTGGCCTATTTAACACCACTCTGGCCTTCCTACACTGGGTACCAACACTACCATCTACACTATATGTCCTCGTTGCTTAACTGCAACTGGCGTCACGTTTACTTGCTCTATAAGAGGGACATATTTTGTAGAAACCTCCTAAGGGGCAAAGGATAACCCAGACACTGAACCCGGCCGTTGCTCTTGATGTTAGGTGAGGTGCCCTTTGCGTAGATGAGTTTTATGGTGCAAGGCAGGGTCCCTGAATAATTTGACAGCAATGCAGGTGTTTGTTCATGCAATGAGGAGTACTTTAGTCAGGCAGTTCAAAACATCACACATGCATTGTACACATTAAGAGGTCACTAACAAAACTTTCTACAAACCTTTTGATATGTCATAAAGACATATCAAAAGTTTAGAGGCATATCATAAGTTTAGATCGTTGGATTTCTGAGTGCTGAGACCCCTATGATACCTAGAAGAAGGGAGAGAAGCATGCACATACTGTAGCACAAGATGGGCTCTATAGAAGTCTATGTAGCTGTCTTGATTCTGTCCTCAACAGCGAGGAGAGAGAGACAGATATATACCTTGTTATTTCCAAGGTTGTGTATAGGAGGCTGGTCTCTTTCTTTTCAAACAGGTTGTAGAATCTCTCTTTTTCCAGCCTAGGGAGTGTAACTGACGATCTAATTTTTGCTATATAGTAGCTCTGCAATATCCTCAGTGGAATACAGTCTCTGAACAGAAGGCCCTTCTGTCATTTTCAATTGATGGGGAACCTGAAGCTTATTGCTCTCATCAGTATGCAGAGAAGTCTTTAGCCACAATGTAGACATATTACCTTTCTCTAAAAAATTTTTTTGCATTTTCCCTTATGTGGCCACTCAACTTTCTGTGGAATCCAGCAGTTGTTTCCCTCCACGGCTGGCATAAATGCTGCTTTCTAATCCACAGGGTGAAGTATTCCCTAGTAAGTTGTGGTCTTTTGCTGCACACACATCCACAGCTCACACGAGACTGAATTACTTCCTCCTAGAGAGGAAGGGGTAGTGCCAGCCCTGTCTAGCAACATATATGTACCATGACCCAAGGGGAGTGGAGGATAGGAGTGGTAGTGGCTCTGTCTACAACAGGTATTCACATAAATCACAGTAGCAGTCCTCACAACGATGCTCCTTAGGGCTGAGCAGTGACAGAAGGATGCATCCTTTCTTCCAGGCTCCTGTCTGATGGCATTCTAAGTGTATTTGGTGTTATGAGTTTGGTATGGGTGAAAGGCAGGAGATGTAGGTGCTGTCACCAGAGAATGGCACTAGAGTTAGTAACCAAGCCAGTTGTAGACAATAGGCAAGTCTCTCTTTACTAAGGTACAGAACAGGAGTACATCTAATGGTACCATAACACAATTTCAAACAATTCACACTGCAAATCTTCCCCAATAGCAATGTATGGATATGAGCAATGATGGGGGAAGTAGTATTTCTCTCTATCTTTTCAAAGTCTCTCTCTGCAGAATCTAAAGCTGTAAATAAGGTTCTTGCAAACTTGTCTGTAATTCCCAGCTGAGGGGTACAGGATTAAGATATAGCTGGCTAGGACATGTCAAAATGTGGAAGAATGTATTAGCAATGTTCATCTCACTGCAGTAAATTCTTTATCAGCCTTAGACAGTGAATACCTTACTGACTCCAATGCTCGACCATGCAAGTTTTGGACCTTTGGCTATTTTTTTTATCTCCCTGCAGTACAGTAAAAATAAAGATGGCTTTTTTGGCATAAATATCTCAGAGATATTGATTCTCTGGGACTTAGGACTAGTCTTCTGAGGAGTGAGCACATGTGCAGTTGCCGGTTTTGGGGTGGCCCCAACACTATGCTGGGTCACCTGAACACCGTCAAGGTGTCATCACGTGTTGCTGCTCTCTGGAAGGGAATGTGTGGTGCACCCCAATGGGAAATAAGTCCAGAGAGTCAGGGTCTGTAGTAAAACAGTGTGCTTATTTACTGGAGGAATTCAGGTCCAAAACATTACAAGCGATTCATAGGGATGGCTTCTCCAGTCTCCTCCATGGCAGAGGAAGTGTTTGATGCTAAGGAAAGGTCTGAGCTAGCTGCTCCTCTCTCTCTCAGAAGGCTGGTGCCCTGGAAAAAGTTTGGTGATCCAGGGTCTTTTGCAGATATCCCCGTCTCAGCATCTTCTTCTGGTCATTCAATAGTATGCCATAGTTTCCTCAACTAAGAACTGTTCGATAACACTAGGAACTCTGACTGCTCTCCTTATATACAGTTTCTGGTTAAACTAGAACGTTCTAGTGGGAGGGGTGGAGAGGAGAAACTAAGCACAAACAGTCATAATGTTACAACTCCTGTCTATCATAAACTTGCATTAGAGCCTCAGTGATAATCAATGGCAATAACACAGCAGTTTTTCTAGACAAAAACAGGTTTTCAGACATAACATACCGTAGCTAAACCAGACATTCAAAAGGTCAGTCTGTCTGGTTTTGGTGGTAAACAAATCTTGCTTTTTCCCTCCAAAACCTTATGGTAGCTGTGGAAGATTATCAGCTTCTCATTATTAGCTAGAAAGTCCCAAAAGTCTCTCAGTGTTCATTAACCCTTTCCACAGTGCTGTGCAAACAGTGCAGATGAACAGGATATATATCGCAGCAAACATATAAAATGCACTTAAACAATATTATGCAGTATGTCAGTGTAAGTTAACCATATAAAGTGAAATAAAGTGAGGAGTTGATGACTTTACATAGAGGAAACAGGGGCAAATGTCTACAAATGTCCAGACTTCAAAGTACCCCTGCTCCAGTGAACTACACATGTACTTCTTCTCCCTTCCTCAGCTAACACTGAATGAACTAGGGGCTGACTTAAGTCCACCTCCAAGCTTCCTGCGAGGGCAGAGTCAGGATTGTTAACCCTGACTGATCCAAATAAAGCTATGCAGGTGCGGTATACCCTATTCTAGGGTACTGTAAATGATACAGTAGAAAACTAGGTAGTGACTTGGTATTTCCTAAATACCAAAAATAAACTGACACACCGAGAAGGGAAAAAGAATATGTGTTTTGCTTTATGGCACTGCTTTATTGTCCTGTTGTTAGTTTCTTGTACCTAAAAAATAAATGCATGTATATTAGACTCTGTTTACATTTCTGTTGAAAGGTCAGTTAAGGGCATCGGAAAATTCAGTTATTTTTAAAAGGAAATATAATGCAGATTGCTGCACTATTCTTGATATTGCAACAACAGACACCATGACACACTCATTATAAGTCAATGTGGTCTACTGGGCATTGTTGTCCATAACTGGCTTGATCCAGCACTCCATTTTTGTTTTTCTGTTCCTATGACAGAACTGAAAAACTGAAATTTTAATGGAAGTGTAGATAGACCAATTCTAGGACCTGGGTTGCATGGACTGGCAAGTTGTGATATGCGGAAGTGTTGCCATGTCCTGTCATGGTAGATGGCAGTGAGAATGCTAGCTATTTAGCTCATAGCATTTAATGTAATATAATCCAGAGTGTTACGGCGCGGTGTGGGTGATAAACTCCACACCGAACACAGGAGGGAAGGGAAGAGGTACTAGGCCTGGAAACTAGGGACAGGTGAAAGGTCACCACCTAGAGAATTCCTAAACTGAGCCCTGACTACTATCAGTATGAACAGACCTCAAAGGTAGGAATGTTCATACATAGGAACCTAAAGCCCAATCTGACCCTGAAGGACCCTGGAAATAGTGTCAAGACAAAAGACGACCTGTTCCTTCCCAGCTGAAGGAACAGGGGACTCCCTCAGGCCTAATACCAAAAAATAGGGGAATACAACAAACTAAAAATAGGGAAAAGACACTTAACTCCGAAGTACGCGGACGAGCAGGAACTCAGAGGAGAACCAAACACCAGCACTTCCACAACCAGAAGGAGCTATCAACCACATAGCATGATGGGTGAGACCAGACTAAATAGAGGAGTTGGAATGACCACTTAAGCTACACCTGAGACAAGAGGTGTGGTCATAACCAGCAACAAAACAGAAACAAGTGAAACCAAAGAAGCTGTCAGATCACATCACGTGCAGCCAGTCTTTTAGATCTTCTGACCCCTGGCTACAGTATCTAGACAAAGACAAATCGGTCATCTCCAGAAGAACTCAGCACTCCCTGTATATAAGGCTACAAAAATATATTACAATATGTATATCTTACAGGGCAGATTTTCTTTTCCTCAGCGTTAATATATTGCCCCATGTTCCATCAGCAGGATCTCCAGTGTACCAATCAATACCCTCTGATCATAGCTAGTGTTGATCACGAATATTCGAATTGAGAATTTTAATCGCGAATATCGGCACTTTGAGAATTCGCGAATATTTAGAATATCGCAAAATATATTCGTAATCGCGAATATTCATTTTTTTTTTTTAAATACCAGTTCATGCGAATATTTTAGGCAAATTTTATGCGAATTTTTGCAATCAAGAAAATAATGCCTGGAGATCATGAATTCGCAAATTCTCGAATATATGGCGAATATTCACCCAAATATTCGCGAAATATCAAGAATTCAAATATTGCCCCTGCCGCTCATCACTAATCATAGCTAGTGCCTTCAAACCTGAAAGGATGTAAAAATAGTATAGAACCTCTGATTATTAGACCATTTATTGATATACTCACAAAAAATCTCCCTATATTAAAACTACTGAAACATAATTTTTAAAGTATTTCAGCTGCTATGTTGGTATTAAAAAATTATGAAATGTGAAAAACATACTATTGTTTCCCTTTTTCTTTTTACATTTTGGCAGGTAAAAAATAAAAAAAAAATGCTAAAATAAAAATGACATACAAAACAAATCCTATGGATCACCCCAAAAAAAGGTGCAAAAATTATTGAAATAACAAGAAAAAAAGTTATTGTTTTCAAAGACACATGTACAAAACAAAAACAAAAAATAGAAAATGCGCCTGGTCAGAAAATGGCCCAATCTTGAGCTAGTTAAGAAAATAAGTAAATGAAAACAAATCAGTACAAATGAGCGGGAAACTTAAAGAGTATCTGTCATTTCATTTATATTTTTTTCATAAAAAGTACAGTTGAATATAAGAAACATTGCAATATACTGTATATTATCAGAGAAAGATGCTTCCTTCTCCTCTTATAAGAATTCTTTCCTCTTCATTAACTCTCAATTCACTGGCCAGATATGTCTTGCGTGAAGATGGCTGCCTACTACTGGAAGGATCTGATTATATAGAAGACTATGGAGAAGGGAGGGGGAGGTTGAGAAAGGAAGGGCAGCTCCATACAGGTAGAGGTAAAGAGACTGACACAGAGACTGTTGTTAATTTGAGTTTAACTGATGGATGTACACAGGTGCACATAGCCTTTCTGATGCCTGAGGGGAAAATTTAAACGGCTCCCCTCCCCCCATCCCTATGCCAAATTCTCAACCTAACCTCTTCCCGCCTAACATTACATATAGCACTACAAAACATACAGGGTAATACCTCTTACATCCAGTGGCATCTCCTCTGATGTAGATATTCTGTTTCCTCATCTTCTCCTTTCAGACCAGACCACCATGATATTTTTTTTCAGCCATCTCGTCTCTGCAGAGTTTGAGAAACAGACATCTTAGTTTCTTACTTTTCCATTATCCTCCCATCTTTTCAACACTCCATTCTGCCATCCCCAATACTGTCCCCACTGTTCTTCCCAATACTATACTGCAGAAACAGTCCATATGAAAATACTAATACCACACAGATAGTGTTCCCTTTAATAATTATTGGCATGCCATGAAAGTAACTGCATGAAGCAGAAAGTGCCTATGAAACTAATAGTGTAGCAAACATAAGGTCCCTCAAAAATAATTGTGCGAAGACACTGTGCCAGTGTGCCCCCCCCCCCACAGAAATAGTGGTCCCAAAAGTCCTACCAATAGTAATAATTGCCAAAGTGCACTTAGCAGTAATAGTGCCCCTAAAGTGCCCCCAACGGTACTAATGTCCCCACTGTGCCACAGAAGTAATAATGTTCCCCATAGTCCTCCAGTAGTAATAAAGCTCACCATAATGCCCTCCATTATTAATAATTTTTCTTGTGTGACAGTAGAAAAATGCCCCCTAATCTGTGCCAGTACAAAACTTCTCCCTTATAATTTGCGCTAGTACAAAAAATACTCTCTTATAGTGTGCACCAGTTCAAAAAAATGCCCCTATAATGTGTGCCAGTGCAAAAGATTCTCCCATGTATGCCAGTACAAAAAATACCCCCTCTTAGTGCCCCCAGTAGAGCCATTGTCCCCATTGTGCCCCCATAATGTGTGCCAGTATAAAATTCCCCTATATAGTGCCCCCATAGTGCTCCTCTCCCCCCTCTTCCTCATAGTGGCCCAACAGCATGGTGACAAATGAAAAAACAACAACACATACTAACCTCCATGCGGCTGTCAGCAATGCGGTGCAGGCCTGTGTCCCGTGCTTTATGCCGCCCAGCTCAGGTTCATCTTGCAGCCTGCGGTGGCCTCTGATAGGCTACAGGCACTACCTGAAATGTCATTTACACTTTAACCCATTCCCCGCGTATCTCATATGTCCTTTCAGGGTGGCAATTCACTAACCAGGTCTTGTTTGAAAGGTGACAATCCCAGCTCTAAAACAAGATCAGGATTGTGGTGCTAGCCATGATAAGTCACAAATTGCAGTCCTTAGAATGGGGTCTCAATACTCTCTTCATATACCTGCAGTTCTGAATCCTGACCCAGTTTCTAAGTGCTCTACCTTGTGATTTATCATGGATAGAGCCACGGTCATCGTCTGGCTTTAGAGATGAGATTGGCAGCTTTAAAACAACACTGGCATGACTCTCTAGCTATTACAGAGCCCAAAATATGTCTGGAGAAAACATCCCTTTAGGTGACTGAAATGTCAACCAGCATGGAGGAGGAGAGGGGAGGCCAGTAGGGGACATACCGGCAAGCTGCACAGAGGAGATACAGCTCTCCCTGTGTAACTGTACACAGAGGGAAGGTAACATGGACTCCTGTGCATGTCATACTTGCTCTCTGATTGTCACGTATGGTGTTATTTGTTTTCCCAGAAAATGACTGTGAAGATGAGTGCTCATCTAATCACCCCCCTGCATCTAAGTAGGCCATTCATGAACCTGTCTTGCTGACGATTGCACAATTTCGAGTTTGGATACTCTTTAAATAGAGACTTTAAGGTGATAATTACACTTCAGTGAAGGTGATAACTTTTACATTTTAATGAAGGTGATAACTACACTGTAATGAAGGTTAATAATATAATTTTATTAAATACAATAGCATATATTTTGTAATTATTATGTGCAAAAGGATAAAAAACTTACATCACCAATTGATTAGGCATCATCTGGTGACACATCAACTCGGGAATCCCTTTTAACAGCGAAAGTCAGAGACTCAATTGGAACAACACAGAGTTAGGCCTCATGCACACGGCCATTGTGCGGCCGTTCCATGCATTGGGGATCACAATTGCGGACCCCAATGTACGGGCAACATCCGTGCAGCGGGCCGGACCCATTGAACTTGAATGGGTCTGTGGTATGTGACCGCATTTTTGCGGTGCAGAACCACGGAAAGAAACACAACGGAAGCACTCCGTAGTGCTTCCGGTGTTCCGTTCCGTGACTCCGTTCCGCATCTCCGGAATTGCGGACCCATTCAAGTGAATGGGTCCGCATCTGTGATTCGGGGTGCACACGGCCGGCGGCCGTGGATTGCCGACCTGCCGGTTGTGGGCCACAATACGGCCACGGCCGCCCAACGGCCGTGTGCATGAGACCTTAATTCTACATGAGGTGTCCCTCCTTGGTGAGCTTCTTCTGGTCAAGCCTTGAAAAATCCCAATTTGTATATCATTTTAAACTTAGAGTTATGCAACATAGTGTTGCAATTAACACAGATACACTGTAAAGGTCATTGCATATGTGTTATTCACTCCATTCACTCCTGCATCTATGAGTGGCTAGCTCCCGTACCCGAGATGTGTTGGAGTCACAAGACTATTACTAGACACGGCTGGCTATATGCTTGCCTAACCTTGTTCAACACAAACATGAATATGGAATGCAATGAGTGAATTAAAAGGGTTGTATCATCTCAGACACTGGGGGCATATTGCAAAGTGAAGGAGGGCATACCCCGCATGCGTGACTGCCATCCATTCATCTCTATAGGAGTGCCGAAAATTACAGAATGTCGCGCTTGGCTATTTTCAGCAGTCCTATTGAAATGAATGGGAAGCACACTGGACAAGCATGGCCACCGGTCCATTCACTCGGCTCGGCTATTTTTGGCAGTCTCATGAAAATGAATTGAGAACGGCTAGACATATGTGGTTCGCTCTCCTTCCTAAAGACAGGTGCGGGTCCCAGAGGTGGGACCTGCACTTATCAGACATTGGGGACATATCCTAGTGATATGCCCCCAATGTCTGAGATGATACAACCTCTTTAGGGTCATTCTACTGTAAAATGAAAACTGAATACAAAATGGAGTCTAAATGATCATATGTAAACATTCACATATTAACACCATGATCGAGATGTTTACCAGTGTGGAGATTGAGCATAGACATGTATGGTTTGTATGAACTCCTCACATCTTACATGTTTTTGCAGATTACATTTAATTTGCAAAAGGTATATTTTATTTACATAAGGAATATGCATTTTATTCACAATTTAGAATTTTTCCTAATAATTACTGCATGTTGCAAAGTTGTATAAAGGTGGTTGTGTGCATTAATTAGTAGGTTATATTTTTATATAGGTTTTGGGGCACACTTACTTTTTTAAAATAATTGTGGGGACTCGCTCTGGTAGTCAGGACAAGCGGACGCAATATAGAGGCAAAGACCAGTTTATAATTCAAACACTTCAGTGTTTATTCACACTTGTTACAAGTACATAGTACAATAGTTCATTTGCAGTATTGGTGTAAGTTCACACCCAGATAGCTCAAAAACAAAACAGTCACCTTTTGTCCTGGCTGTTAATCCACACCCGACCGGCATAGCTCAGAACAAAGCAGTCCTCCCGTATACAGGCCTCCAGCCTGGCACAAGGCTCAGATCCCAGTACAGAGATTGCCAGAGCTCCAATGTCAGAGCTGACACTGCTGGCTGTTTTTTATAGGCTTGACAAAACCAAGCCTCGAACGTGGGGAGTAGTCACCCACCCAGCACTTTGACTACTTCTAGTAAGAGCCATCCCGGATGAGCTATTTACAGCCGTACTAAATAGCAAAATATATCTGTAAAGAATAAGTCAAGGCAACTGGACTTACTGTAGTTTTCTTGAAAACGTTTCACTCGTTCTTCCAAGGAGCTTTCTCAATTCTGAGAAAGCAAAGTGTCAAAAAGCAACTGCTGCTGACACATGAAAACTGGCTCTTACTCCACCGCGGCCAGGAACCTCGGTGACACATACCTATCATCCACGATGATTCCTTGTACCTTCTTACATAATGAAATCCCTTTGTTTTATAGGATTTTTTTTTGCATTTCCAGTTTTAAACTAGACTCTCGCACATTCAGAGAATATATAGGTATGGGGGGATTAGTGTGATTTTTTTATATTTTATTTTGTAATTTAGGTTTTTGTTTGTAATGTCAAAACTGCAAAAATTTCTTTTAAAAGGGTTAAAAGAAAGCTTATTTGGAGCAGGTAGATAATTCTGTAACAGTGCACAAGTTAGAGGTCACGAACACCAGTTTATAGCATACAACTACCATACCACATGAACATCCACCTGCAATGACTTAAGCGGTAGTAACTTCACAAAGGCTGTGACATCAACCCCCATAATGTTATCACATAATCTAGAACCTTAAAAGGAATTTTCCAAGTCTGCAGCCATAGCGGCCTGGCAGCAGAGGGTCTCAGAGCTCAAATTATAGGGCTAACAACCCTAATCCTTTCATCATTCCAACTAGTTATATAATCTCACCTGTGATATCACCAACAGTGCTGAGGTCTTAAAACATGCACTTACAAGGACCATTAAAAGAGTCATCCAAGAAATAATATTGATGACCTATTCACAGGATGGGTCATCAATATCACATCAGAGGGGTTCCAAGTCCCAGCCTTCCATTGATCAGCTGTTTCGGGAAGCTGTGGTGCTAACTGGAGCTCTGATAAGTACTGCAGCCTACCGGATGCTTACCATGCACAGTGCCGTACATTGTATAGCAACTGTGTTGGGTACTGCAACTCAGCCCCATTGACTTGAATGAACCTGAGGTGCAACCAGGCCATGTGAACGATTTACAGTGATGTCACATGGCCTAGGAAAAGACTGCAGTGCTCATGTAGCTCCCAGCCTCTTCTGACAGCTGATCAGTGGGGCTGCCAGGAATCAGACCCTCGCCAATCTGATATTAATGACCTATCCTGAAGATATATCATCAGTATTAATTCCCGGGTAACCCCTTTAACAATGATGTTATGACATCATCACTTCCTGATGTCATCACATTCACCAGTGCCCAACCAGGGACCTACAGTGGATATAAAAAGTCTACACACCCCTGTTAAAATGTCAGGTTTCTGTGATGTAAAATAATGAGACAAAGATAAATCATTTCAGAACTTTTTCCACCTTTAATCTGACCTATAAACTGTACAACTCAATTGAAAAACAAACTGAAATCTTTTAGGTGGAGGGAAGTAAAAATATAAAAATAAAATAATATGGTTGCATAAGTGTGCACAGCCTTATACTAATACTTTGTTGAAGCACCTTTTGATTTTATTACAGCACTCAGTCTTTTTGGGTATGAGTCTATCAGCATGGCACATTTTGACTTGGCAAGATTTGCCCACTCTTCTTTGCAAAAACACTCCAAATCTGTCAGAATGCTAGGTTATCTTCTGTGCACAGCCCTCTTCAGATCACCCCACAGATTTTCAATCGGATTCAGGTCTGGGCTCTGGCTGGGCCATTCCAAAACTTTAATCTTCTTCTGGTGAAGCCATTACTTTGTTGATTTGGATGTATGCTTTGGGTCGTTGTCATGCTGAAAGATGAAGTTCCTCTTCATGTTCAGCTTTCTAGCAGAAGCCTGAAGGTTTTGTGCCAATATTGACTGGTATTTGGAACTGTTCATAATTCCCTCTAGCTTAACTAAGGCCCCAGTTCCAGCTGAAAAAAAACAGCCCCAAAGCATGATGCTGCCACCACCATGCTTCCCTGTGGGTATGGTGTTCTTTTGGTGATGTGCAGTGTTGTTTTTGCACCAAATATATCTTTTGGAATTATGGCCAAAAAGTTGGTTTCATCAGACCATAACACCTTTTCCCACATGCTTTTGAGAGACTTCAGATGTGTTTTTGCAAAATGTAGCCTGGCTTGGATATTTTTCTTCGGAAGAAAAGGCTTTCGTCTTGCCACTCTACCCCATAGCCCAGACATATGAAGAATACGGGAGATTGTTGTCACATGTACCACACAGCCAGTACTTGCCAGATATTCCTACAGCTCCTTTAATGTTGCTGTAGGCCTCTTGGTAGCCTCCCAGACCAGTTTTCTTCTCGTCTTTTCATAAATTTTGGAGGGACGTCCAGTTCTTGGTAATTTTTTCTCTACTTGATGATGACTGTGTTCACTGTGTTCCATGGTATATCCAATGCCTTGGAAATTCTTTTGTACCCTTCTCCTGACTGATACCTTTTAACAATGAGATCCCTCTGATGTTTTGGAAGCTCTCTGTGGACCATGGCTTTTGCTGTGGGATGCGACTAAGAAGTTTCAGGCAAGACCAACTAGAGCAGCTGAACTTTATTTGGGGTTAATCAGAGGCACTTTAAATGATGGCAGGTGTATGCTGACTCCTATTTAACATGATTTTAAATGTGATTGCTTAATTCTGAACACAGCTACATCCCCAGTTATAAGAGGGTGTGCACACTTATGCAACCACATTATTTTAGTTTTTTTTTGTTTTCTTCCCTCCACCTAAAAGATTTCAGTTTGTTTTTCAATTGAGTGGTACAGTTTATAGGTTACATTAAAGGTGGAAAAAGTTCTGAAATGAGGTGTGTGTAGACTTTTTATATATCCACTGTATCTGCTTATATCTGTGATGACCCCTCCAATGACAACATTACAAATGACAATTGTAAGAACATCACCAGTGTCTGTCACCCACTGCAGTCAGAAATGCAACAGGACATCTGCAATGGATCCTAACCAGTCAATTCAGACAATAAAAAGAGCAACTTAGGACACCAGCATCTCTTTCAGGCTATTCTTTATTGATCTACTCTATAGTACACAGATGGAATTTGCAATGTTTCGGCTATATCCTAGCCTTCTTCAAGCAGATTGAAAAAGCAAAGGATATAGCCAAAATGTTGGGTGCAGTGCTGGAGCTGTGGCAGAGGAACGAGAAGTGCATCATGGAGAATCTACATTGGAGGTTATAATGAGCAAAGCAACTAAATAAGCAGAAAACAAAGTAATCCCAGAAAAAAACTTTAAAATAGAGTTGTGCTCGGATCGGCTCATGCTGAGAGGGTACCCTACCTAAGCCTATACTCCACCCCCCCAACCTAGAAGCAGCAGAGTTATGCCGGAACTGCTTATCGAAGGGTAGCCTAAAGGGGGCTACCCCAATAATGAGACCTGAAAGAAGGGAGGGCTCCTGGGTGGGTTGAAATCGTTCAAACCGACAAGTGGGGGGAGGAGGGCCAGGTTTAAATAGTGAACGCCCCGCCTCCCCTCACACAAATACGGCACTCTTAATTGCCTACCACTTGTGCTCGGATCGGCTCATGCTGAGAGGGTACCCTACCTAAGCCTATACTCCACCCCCCCAACCTAGAAGCAGCAGAGTTATGCCGGAACTGCTTATCGAAGGGTAGCCTAAAGGGGCCAAAAGAACCATGCATAGGAGTTAGAAAACTTGATAACAGAAACTACAGACCAAAACTCGAAAGCCAATGATATTTCGTATAAGGATCCGGGATATTACGTATGGAACACACGGAACTGCGACGACCCAACCGTTTGATGACATGTACTGGCACCTTATGCATGGACGCCGCCGCTGCCGCGCCCATGCGGAAGGAATGTCCTGTGATCCAGCGAGGACCGACCCCTGGACCTGTCAACTAACCTGAAAGTACGTAAGAAAGGCCGCGGTGGTTAGCCGGGCATTGCCTAGTTCGAGTACGGGAGAACATGCCGCTTGGACTAAATACTACGCAGCCAAGCCTCCAAGGCCTGCACCGGACACCATCTGCTGTCCGTGGGAAAGTATCTGACCGCCACTGGTTGCCCCGGCCGTGACGTCTTGGACGAGGTCAAGGTGAGGACATAGATGGACCCGCGCCGGATGAGCTGACCTTTCCGCAGGCACCCAGCCAGCGTATTGGTGCCCATGAGCTCGCCTGACCTGAGGAATCCATGGAAAGCCAGGTACAAGGCTGTTTCTACCAGAGCGCTAACCTGCGGCCCGAACGGTTTGCCCCTGCAGTTTGCCTGTCACGGCCTGAACAAGCTACCGGTAAATAGCTGACGCCCATGTCGTTTCACAACAGACATCTTGCGCAAACCCTTCAACGCCGCTTTGATCGGGTGGGCGTAGAAGAGTGACGGTAGGTCCGGATGTAGCCTGCACCAATGGTGCTGAATACCTGCCAGGTATAGTTAACAATGCTATAGGACAGGTTTAATTGAGAGTGGCAAAAACCCCGACAAAGCCCAATAGGTGAGTGATAGGTCCCCGGCCAGCGGCCGGGTAGGTGTTCTCATATCTCTGAAACAGGTGCCAAGCTGTCGTGTAAGCCCTCAGAGTATTACTGGCCAGGGAATTGGCCATCAGTCTCTTAGCTATGGTGAGATGGGAGACTAGTCCCAGCGCAGCTGGGCCTGGTGAGGAAATTCTTTTTTTTTTTTTTTTTTAATCTCCATGCGTGAGAGACTCTAATGGCGGAGTCATATGTGTAAAACTAAAACGGAGAAGCTCTGCGTGAGGGACTCTAATGGCGGAGTCATATGTGTAAAACTAAAACGGAGAAGCCATGCGTGAGAGACTCAGATGGCGGAGTCATATGTGTAACCTAAAACGGAGAAGCCATGCGTGAGAGACTCAGATGGCGGAGTCATATGTGTAACCTAAAACGGAGAAACCATGCGTGAGAGACTCTAATGGCGGAGTCATATGTGTAACCTAAAACGGAGAAGCCATGCGTGAGAGACTCTAATGGCGGAGTCCTATGTGTAAACCTAAAACGGAGAAGCCATGCGTGAGAGACTCTAATGGCGGAGTCATATGTGTAAACCTAAAACGGAGAAGCCATGCGTGAGAGACTCTAATGGCGGAGTCATATGTGTAAAACTAAAACGGAGAAGCTCTGCGTGAGGGACTCTAATGGCGGAGTCATATGTGTAAAACTAAAACGGAGAAGCCATGCGTGAGAGACTCAGATGGCGGAGTCATATGTGTAACCTAAAACGGAGAAACCATGCGTGAGAGACTCTAATGGCGGAGTCATATGTGTAACCTAAAACGGAGAAGCCATGCGTGAGAGCAGGGCTGGGACAAGGCCATTTGGTGCCCAGGGCGAAGATGGCAAACTGCGCCCCCCCCCCCCCCCCGTTTTTAAGAAAGAATCAATGTTGTTTCAAAACAAGAATATACTTAAAGCAATAGAACAAAGGACTGTGGGACTTTGAAAGTCACAGACACTATAAAGTTCCCCCCCATCATCATGTGCCAGTATAAAGTCCCCCCCATCATCATGTGCCAGTTTTGTAATAAGCCCCCCCAATGTGCCAGTAACACTATTGTAAAAAAAAACAAAAAAAAAACACTTATACTTACCTAAGTGTCAGCGATGCGATGCAGCCTCTTCCTGTGTCCCACGCTGTAATGTAAGGCTCAGGCGGCACGATGACGTCATTGCGCCGGCCTCTGATAGGCTGCCGGCCTAGTGCCTGCAGCCAGGGGCGTACATAAAAATCACTGGGCCCCATAGCAGGAATCTAAATTGGGCCCCCATTCCCCTTTTATAGCCCCTCCCTTTGTTCCATGAACTATTCTTGCTGCTGCGTTTTATAATTTATGCCATCAGGGCCGGAATGGGATTACAAAACAGCCCTGGCACACAAAAGAGGTATAATAGATGCAGATGTATATTATATACAGCAGTGTACAGTTATGTGAGGTACGCGGTATAATAGATGCAGTGTGTACAGGTATATAGTATATTCCCTAGTGTTCTGATATGTGAGGTACAGGGTATAATAGATGCAGTGTGTACAGGTATATAGTATATACAGCAGTGTACTGATATGTGAGGTACGGGGTATAATATATGCAGTGTATACAGTATATACAGTAGTGTAATATGTGAGGTACGAGGTATAATAGATGCAGTGTGTACAGGTATATAGTAAATACAGCAGTGTATTGACACCTCGTACCTCACATATCAGTACACTGCTGTATATACTATATATCTGTACACACTGCATCTATTATACCTCGTACCTCACATATATAGTATATACAGAAGTGTACTGATATCTGTACACACAGCATCTATTATACCTCATACCTCACATATCAGTGCACTGCGGTATATACTATATATCTGTACATATTGCATGTATAATACTGTGTAATATATGCAGTGTGTGTGCATGTATGTGTGTGTATATATATATATATATATATATATACAGAGCAGTGTATTGATGTGACACATAGAAGGTATAATACTGTAGATGCAGTGTTTATAGAAATATGTGGTCAGTTATGCATTATAGTCACTGTGAGGTACATGAGGTAGTGGTAACTGTCTGAAGTAGTATACATGAGTGAGCAATGAGTAAAAACAGGGCATGGAGGGGGGGGGGGGTAAATGATGAAAAGTGGAGGACCTCCTCTTACCTCTCCATTCCAGTCTGTATGGATCAATACAGAGCTGCTTGTGAACTTTTAATACTTGCTGTTAGGGGTTGAAGGACCTGTGATGATGTCATCACAGGTCCTGGCAGATGTACCTTTGAAACCTAGGAACTACACCATTTTTGGTGCAGTTCCTTTGCTAGATTCTGCAGGACCTGTGATGTTGAAGATGATGTCATCACAGGTCCTGGCAGATGCACTGTTCTAACCTGGGAACTACACTTTACACTGTGCAGTTCCCTTACAGGACCTGTGATGACATCATCAAAGGTCCTTTAGCTTTAGAAAGGTAAACAGGAGTAATTAGGGGGCGGGGCCTCTCCTCCACTTCGGTGCCTGCCTGCAGCCTATCAGAGGAAAGGGAAGGGACACGCCTCTCCCTCCCCTGCACCTCCGCTGGCACAGACAGTTTACAATGGAGATGAGCGCAATGGAAGCGCTCATCTCCCTGTGCCCGGCGGCGGCTGCTCACTTGGGGGGGGGGGGGGGGTCATTTTAGTTGGGGGGGCACAGCATGATGTAGGGGGGGGCCGTGGCTGGCACTTCACCTGCGCCCCCCTCCTGTCCGCAAATGGTAGCGCCCAGGGCACCCGCTCCTTCGGCCCCTGCCTTGTACCGGCCCTGCGTGAGAGACTCTAATGGCGGAGTCCTATGTGTAAACCTAAAACGGAGAAGCCATGCGTGAGAGACTCTAATGGCGGAGTCATATGTGTAACCTAAAACGGGGAAGCCATGTGTGAGAGACTCTAATGGCGGAGACATATGTGTGAACCTAAACGGAGAAGCCATGCGTGAGAGACTCAGATGGCGGAGTCAAATGTGTAACCTAAAACGGAGAAGCCATGCGTGAGAGACTCTAATGGCGGAGTCATATGTGTAACCTAAAACGGAGCAGCCATGCGTGAGACTCTAATGGCGGAGACATATGTGTGAACCTAAACGGAGAAGTCATGCATGAGAGACTCAGATGGCGGAGTCAAATGTGTAACCTAAAACGGAGAAGCCATGCGTGAGAGACTCTAATGGCGGAGTCATATGTGTAAACCTAAAACGGAGCAGCCATGCGTGAGAGACTAATGGCGGAGTCATATGTGTAAACCTAAAACGGAGCAGCCATGCGTGAGAGACTAATGGTGGAGTCATATGTGTAAACCTAAAACGGAGAAGCCATGCGTGAGAGACTAATGGCGGAGTCATATGTGTAAAACTCACACGGAGAAGCCATGCGTGAGAAACTCTAATGGCAGATCTGTATGTGTAAAACTAACACGGAGAAGCCATGCGTGAGAGACTCAAAAATGTATATATTATTATTATTTTTTTTATATATATATATATATATATATATATACACATACTTTTTTTTTTTTTTTTTCACTATCAACCACTTAAGCAGCTCCCGTATGGGCACAGCTCTGAGTACGAGCATGAAGAGCATGGTATAACGCAGATCACCTGCACGGACTAACTAACATCTTGTGCCTAAATAACCCCCTTGGAACCTAATGTACGGCCGGCAGCAGGAAGCCAGCCACCGCCTATGATCTGCTCCCCCTGACCGAGCCTAGTAGATCCTTCCCCTGATCCCTGCCTACCTAACGGCACGGCGGCCCGTGCCAGACTTTATTGAAGATGAGGAGCCTTACCCCCCAGCCGCGTGGGGAGCTCACGCTGCTCCCTGGCAGAATGCACCAGTGCGGGAGGGCCGACCCACCGCCGGCTGGACACTCGTACCGCGTGGGGAGCAGCGCCACTCCCTGGCAATGTGCACCGGATCAGAGGGAGCCCTTCCTTTACCGTGGGCCCCGGCCCCCGCTGGTTTGAACCGTGTGCCGCGTGAGGAGCCGCACAGCTCCCTGGCATTGTGCGCCGGTGCGGGAGTGCCCCCCCTCACCTAGGGGCTGGTTATTGTGACTGGAACCCGCTGGGAGACTGAAGCCTAACTGGACCTACCTGTGACCGTGAAGGCTGACCTCCCAGGCCGTGGCTGACCCACGTGCGTAGTCGTGACGCAACTACCCGTAGATGCCCACCCAGTGCCTGTAGTTAACGGGAGTGCGACCGAGTCTGTGGATGTGACCGACTAGCCCCTATAGTCGTGAGGGAACCCTACATCGAGAGTAGCGGTAACGGACCATCGCCTGTAGACGTGGTAGTATTACCTCATGAGTCTGTTGACATGAGACTAATGCCTGCAGTCGTGGCCGGTCTTAATAATGAGTCTGCAGTCGTAACGGATTTGTGCCTGCAGTCGTGGCAGGGCTTTAGAGCGGGTCTGTAGTCGTGACAGACTGATGCCTGCAGTCGTGGCAGGACTTTATAACGAGTCTGTAGTCGTGACAGACTGATGCCTGCAGTCGTGGCAGGGCTTTATAACGGGTCTGTAGTCGTGACAGACTGATGCCTGCAGTCGTGGCAGGACTTTATAACGAGTCTGTAGTCGTGACAGACTGATGCCTGCAGTCGTGGCAGGGCTTTATAACGGGTCTGTAGTCGTGACAGACTGTTGCCTGCAGTCGTGGCAGGGCTTTAGAGCGGGTCTGTAGTCGTGACAGACTGATGCCTGCAGTCGTGGCAGGGCTTTATAAGGAGTCTGTAGTCGTGACAGACCTGGCAAAGCAACATTCCTATCTATACCATTATTATAATTTTTATTTTTTTTTTCCCCCCCACCAAAGGCCACGACTGTAGGCGCCACCCTGTAAGAGATGCGCCAGAGGCCTGGACATAATAGACCACCATCCCCTGTCCCCCAAGCCTATGCAGGAGAAAAGAGGGGGTTGGCCCCCGCATGCACCACCCCTGACTCACCTGGCGGCCATGACAGCCACGAACCCCACAGTATCGTAAGTTAGCCCACCACCTGTGAACCTGAATAACCAAGGACAGACGTGTGAGTGAGCGCACGCCAGCTGGGCGACACTTCACTCATGCCACCGCTCCCTAGCTAACCACCGGATTATTGTGACTGCGCCCGAACCAACCCCCTGACTGACCGTATGGGCTTATGGGCGGCCCGGCTGCGTGCGCAAAGTGACGTGGCCAGCCCCCCTCCTTGAAGCCCTCTTTATATTTGATCCTTGAACATATTCCAAATTTTTTTAAATATATATATATATTTTTTTTTTACTCCTGCCTTAGTACCTAGCCACTGTGCCTGAGCAGAGGAGCCCTGCACCAAGACTGCAGTACCAGTATGGGCCTGTAGGTGTCGACCATCCCCCGCCCTCTCTCAAGCCAGGACCTGCTGGAGCGCAGCAAGCCAGTGATTCCCTTCTAGGTTAGAATTAACCATTGAAATCCTAACTTGTTATACAGTGCACATGTCTGAGTATCTGCTTATCTCGTCTTGCCTGAGTTTGGCGCAGTAAAGAAGACGAGTTTATTCTGCAGCGGATTCCTAGACATGAATAAGCATGTCCACCTTCACAGCCTCGCTAATTGTAATTACCAGGAGAACGTGCATCAGGATCGGCTGCGAGGGATTTGCGCTCCGCCATGTGGAACATTGCATCCCGTGCCCACCGCTATCGACTATTTGTACAGGGAAAGCCGCAGCGTATTAATCGCCTATAGGTTTCGGCTTCCGTCCCCTGATCCTGCAGCTGGACCTCCGCTTACTGATTGCAGCTAATGAATAGACCCCTGTGTGAGCGGACGGCGTTTTCCTCTACGGCGGAACGTTCTGATACGGGAGTGAGTGATATATAACGCTGCGTCGTGGAGACGACGGCCGGCGTGACCGATGCTCAGGGTATGCGAGCGGACGTCGTGACCCGTCGCTGCTGAGCCACAGGTGAGGGGTGCCTGCCTGGGGGACGCTGCATGTGGGAGCGGGGGTGCTTAGCGCAGGGCCTGGAGCGGATCGGGGTGCCTGTCTCGGGGTGCCGGAAGCGATCGGGAGTGCGGGCAGTCTCCAGCGCAGCTGGGGACCGGCGGCACGCTCGGCAGCCCCACATGTTATACATAGCGAGACGGGTGTGCAAGCCACCCTGCCTACCTAATCACCGTAGCGACGAGCTCGACGCAGCCGATCCCCCGATCCTCCAGTGACGCATGCCCTTCTCTGGCACCAACCCACAAGCCGATTCGAAATCGTTCGAACCGACAAGTGGGGGGAGGAGGGCCAGGTTTAAATAGTGAACGCCCCGCCTCCCCTCACACAAATACGGCACTCTTAATTGCCTACCACTTTTCAAGACTGTTTCAAATCTGGCAGAGAGCAGGGTTGAAGTGTTTGTGTGAAAGGTGTTGGAGGGGTGGGGACCAAAGCGGCGGTGCTGGAACAGTGGGACATTTAAAATATGAGTAAGGATTTTTTTTATTTTACACAGCCCTCTGTTCTTTGCAAGATTTAAAAAAACTTGCAAAACCCCTTTATAGGGGACATGTTATGCAATGCCACTGATATTGCCCAGCAACACAGTTCTCCTCCCAACAGTAGAGCAGTGGGTTTTGTTGGCATAATATAAAGCCAGTGTCTCACTTTCTCCAATGCACAAATGTGATATGGACAATGGGCAGGGCTTTACGCCTCATTCACAAGTCAGTGTTTGGTCAGTGATTATAGCCACCACAGACATAAAGTATAAGGGAAATATCTGCACCTGTTCTGTGTTTAGAGTGCAGTGGCCGGGTTTGGGGTTGCCCCAACGCTACTCTGGGTCCCCCGGACACCATCGAGGTGTCACCACATGTTTCTGCTCTCCGGAAGGGATGGCAAGGCGTGGTGCACCCCAATGGGAAATAAGTCTAGAGTCAGGGTCTGCAGTAAACCAGGGTTCTTCTTTACTGGAGGACTTCAGGTACAAAACAATACAGGCGAGGCAATGGGCTGGCTTCTCCAGTCTCCTCCCTGGCAGAAGAAGCAATTCCTCTGGCCCCTGCTCCTTTGGTTCCTCTTGCAGGAGCATTATGGAATGCACGCTCTGTCTGTAACAAACTGTCCTAAATTCAAGACCTCTTTACCTCTTGAAAACTTTCCTTTTCTTCTCACAGAAACATGGCTGACACCCTCTGACACCTCCTCCCCTGCTGCACTCTCTTATAGTGGATTTAATTCCCCCCCCAGCTGCAAACATGGTGGAGGAGTTGGTCTTCTCTTATCAGACACCTGCTCCTACAGCCCAACTCCACTGCCACCCTCCATTATGCTCACTTCATTTGAAGTACACTCTGTTCGCATCTACTCTCCCTTCAACCTCCAAGTAGCTGTCATTTACCGCCCCCCAGGCCCAGCCACCATCTTTCTTGACCATTTTACCACCTGGCTCCTATACTTTCTTTCTGCCGACATCCCCACTATCATCATGGGTGACTTCAACATCCCTATTGACACCTGTCACTCAGCCGCCTCTAAACTCCTATCACTATCTTCCTCCTTCGGCCTCTCACAGTGGTCTTCCGCTCCTACCCACAGAGATGGTCACACTCTGGATCTTATCTTTACCCGCCTCTGCTCCCTATCTAACCTTTCTAATTCGCCTCTCCCCCTATCCGACCACGACCTACTCACCTTCTCTTCACTCGTCTCTTCTGCTGCTCCCCCAGTTCCACATACTAACACACCCCTGCAGGAACCTTAAACATCTCGACTTTCACTTGCTTTCTGACTCTCTTCTCCCACTCTCTGCCATTTGTTCCCTCCAAGACCCAGATACTACCACCACCCTGTATAACACCACAATAAGTACAGCTCTGGATATTGTTGCCCCTGTCACACACAATAAAACCCCAAAAAATCAACAGACAACCCTGGCACACCAACCTGACCAAAAAACTCAGACAAGCTTCCAGGGCTGCAGAAGGGTGATGGAAGAAATCCCATTCTAAGGATTACTTCACCGCATACAAGCAATCCCTTCTCATTTTCAAATCCCCCCTCGCTGATGCAAAACAGGCCTACTTCTCATCTCTCATATCTTCCCTGTCCCACAGCCCTTAACAACTTTTTAACACTTTTAACTCCCTTCTCCGTCCCCCACCGCCCCCAACCTCTCCTCTCATCTCAGCTGAGGACTTTGCCACATAATTCAAACAAAAGATTGTCAACATTAGAGAAAGCTTCAGTGCACAGTCCCCACAGACCCTCTACACAACTGCTCAGTCCTCTTCTCCCAAAACTCGCTTCTCCACTATTACAGAAAAAAAACTCTCCACTCTACTCTCCAGATCATATTTCACCACCTGTGCACTTGACCCAATCCCATCCCACCTCATCCCTAACCTCACCACAGTGTTTATCCCAGCCCTAACTCATCTCTTCAACCTATCACTAACCACTGGTGTCTTCCCCTTTGCTTTTAAACATGGTACCATTACACCCATCCTCAAAAAGCCTTCACTTGACTCATTTTCTTTGTCCAGTTATCGCCCCATATCACTTCTTCCATTTGCCTCTTTGCCTCAAAGCTACTTGAGCAACATGTCCATTCTGAACTGTCCTCTCACTTCTCCTCCTGCTCGCTATTTGACCGCCTACAATCTGGCTTCCAACCCCACCACTCAACTGAGACTGCCCTTACCAAAGTCACCAATGACCTACTAACAGCCAAAACCAGAAAACATTACTCTGTCCTCCTTCTCCTTGACCTGTCCTCTGCCTTTGACACTGTCGACGACTCCCTTCTGTTACAAACTCTCTCATCTCTTGGCATCACTGATCTGGCCCTCTCCTGGATCACATCATACCTCACAGAAAGGATATTTAGCATCTCCCACTCTCACACCACCTCCTCGTCTCATTCCCTCTCTGTTGGTGTCCCGCAAGGCTCTGTCCTAGGACCCCTGCTCTTCTCTATCTACACTTTTGGCCTGGGACAGCTCATAGAGTATCACTTTTATGCTGACGACACACAAATCTTCCTCTCTGGCCCAGATATCACCACCCTACTATCCATAATCTTCCATATCCTCCTTCTTCTCCTCTTGCTTTCTAAAACCTAACATGGATAAAACAGAATTCATAATCTTTCCCCCATCCTGCTCAACACCCCCAACAGACCTATCTATCACAATCAATGACTGCACACTATCCCTGGTCAACCAAGTCCGCTGCCTTGGAGTGACCTTGGATTCTGCCCTCTCCCTCTGACCACACATCCAAGCCCTTTCCATCACCTGCCACCTCCAACTCAAAAACATCTCCCGCATCCGTTCTTTCCTCAACTTTGAGTCTGCTAAACTAATTGTACATGCACTCATCATCTCCCGCCTACACTACTGCATCATTCTCCTGTCGCCTTCCATCTAGCACTCTCGCACCCCTCCAATCTATCCTCAACTTTGTTGCACGACTGATCCACCTCTCACCCTGTTACTCCTCTGCCTCTCCCCTTTGCCAATCCCTTCACTGGCTCCCCATTGCCCAACAAATTCAGTTCAAAATACTAACAAATACATGCAAGGCTGTCCACAACCCGTCCCCTCCCTATATCTCTGAGCTACTTTGCCGATATATCCAGACACGCAATCTCCGATCCTCACAAGACCTCCTTCTCTCCAATCCTCTTATCACCTCTTACCACAATCGCCTCCAAGATTTCTCCCGTGCATCCCCCATCCTCTGGAACTCGCTACACCAACATATCAGACTCTTACCTACAGTGGAATCCTTCAAAAGAAACCTAAAAACCCACCTCTTCAGACAAGCCTACAACCAGTAACCCTGCTGCCTCTATACTGCCATGAACAGCTTTACTCTCACCTACTGTGTCCTTCTTCCATACCATGTAGATTGTAAGCCCTCATGGGCAGGGCCCTCTCTCTTTCTGTACCAGTTTGCAACTTGTCTTGTTCATGCTTAGTGCAATTGTCTGTATTATGTATGTATACCCGTTTTCATATGTACAGCGCTATGGAATGAATGGCGTGTTAATAATAAATAATAGACTAGCTGTCCCTCTTTTTCTTCAGAAGGCTGGTACCCTGGTCTAAAGCTGGTGATCCAGGGTCTGTGGCAGCGTATCCCTGTCTCAGCGTCTTCTTCTGGTCACTCAGTAGTCTGGCAGAGTCTCCTCTTCCAAGCACTGTTTCCTAGCTGCAGCACACTAGGGGCTCTGACTGCTCTGCTTTTATACAGTTTTTGCTAAATTACAACCTTCTGGTGGGGGGAGTGGAGTGGAGAAACTCAGCACAAACACATACATTGTTTCAGCTCCCATCTATTATAGACTTACATTAAAGCTTCATTGATACTCAATGGCAATGACACAGCAGATTTTCCAGACAAAAACAAGTTTCCAGACATAACAACATAGCTAAAACCAGACATTTAAAAGGTCAGGCTGTCTGTTTTTGGTGGTAAACAAGTCTGTGTTTTTCCCTTCAAAACATGGTGGTAAACAAGTCTGGGTTTTCCCTTCAAAACATGGTATTCTTTAAACCCTATGGCAGCTGTGGAAAATTACCAGCTTCTCAATCAAAGTTCTAACAGTCTCTCAGTATTTAATAACCCTTTCCACAGAGGCATGTAAAGTGATAATAAACAGGATATATATCACAACATATAAAATGCAGGTACATAGTGTTAAACATTATGAGATAACCCTTTCAAGAGAAATAAAGTAAGAAGTTTTAACTTTGCATAGGGGAAATAGGCAAATGTCCACAAATGTCCAAATGTCAAAGTACTCCCTTCTCTAGGGCACTACAAGAGCTGCACCTGGTTTTGGCTCACAATCACTGATGGAAATCACTGACCAAACACTGACTGTGTGAATGAGGCATTAGCGTTGCATTGAGCATGACGGATTTACCAAGTATTGTTTTGTATGGTGCGCCAGTATTGATAAATTTCCCTGACTCTCATACAAATTGTTAGAATGAAATTCTCCCCTTCCACCCCAGCAGTAACTGGCCATCAGCCAATCAGAATGATGTTTATGTTTATTCTTTCTGGTTCACTGTAAGTGTAGCCTCTTACCATTGGTTACTTTCACTATGAAGTACAGAGAACAGGCTTCATTGTGGTACACAGCCTGCAGAGCAAACTATGGGACAATCTTGGCCATTGAACAGTAGTATTTGCAGTGCAACTGTGCTAGAAAATGGGTGGAAATATACTGATAAATATGCTCCAACATTTCTAACAAATTATTTTAATTCTAACAATTAACTCTCTTTAACAAATTATTGCACAGAATAGAGAACCAAAGGCAGCAACTAGTCAGCTTGCCCACATGGCTTAGGATGTACTATGACATTTGGTGTGACATTTAAAGAATGTGGTGTAAATCTGTCTGTATATCATGTCCTTGGAATTCTAGTATAATATTCTGTTATATTGGTAGTGAGACTATTTTAAGGCAAATGACCTATGTACTGTCCCAGCTAATGGTTTCTAATTTAGAATTTGTATTTATTGCATTCAGTGTTATGTCTGTTATTCACTAGACTTAGTGTACTTTGCTACCATCTAGTGGCCATTGTTATATTTTGTTTATGTAAGTTATATATGGTTGTAATTCATTGTGTCATTCATCTTGCAACTCCTCCTCTTCTGTTTGTCAAACATGGATCATAGAGCTGGAGAGAGTTTTTTTCCCCTTTGACTTCTGTTATCATTTCTCAAGGAACATCCAATACATTTGGATATACAGTACAGACCAAAAGTTTGGACACACCTTCTCATTCAAAGAGTTTTCTTTATTTTCATGACTATGAAGGCATCAAAACTATGAATTAACACATGTGGAATTATATACATAACAAACAAGTGTGAAACAACTGAAAATATGTCATATTCTAGGTTCTTCAAAGTAGCCACCTTTTGCTTTGATTACTGCTTTGCACACTCTTGGCATTCTCTTGATGAGCTTCAAGAGGTAGTCCCCTGAAATGGTCTTCCAACAGTCTTGAAGCCTTCACTCTGCGGTCCAGCTCACCCCAAACCATCTCGATTGGGTTCAGGTCCGGTGACTGTGGAGGCCAGGTCATCTGGCGCAGCACCCCATCCCTCTCCTTCATGGTCAAATAGCCCTTACTTTCAAAGTTTTCCCAATTTTTCGGCTCACTGACTGACTGACCTTCATTTCTTAAAGTAATGATGGCCACTCGTTTTTCTTTACTTAGCTGCTTTTTTCTTGCCATAATACAAATTCTAACAGTCTATTCAGTAGGACTATCCACCTGACTTCTCCTCAACGCAACTGATGGTCCCAACCCCATTTATAAGGCAAGAAATCCCACTTATTAAACCTGACAGGGCACACCTATGAAGTGAAAACCATTTCAGGGGACTACCTCTTGAAGCTAATCAAGAGAATGCCAAGAGTGTGCAAAGCAGTAATCAAAGCAAAAGGTGGCTACTTTGAAGAACCTAGAATATGACATATTTTCAGTTGTTTCACACTTGTTTGTTATGTATATAATTCCAAGTGGTAATTCATAGTTTTGATGCCTTCAGTGTGAATCTACAATTTTCATAGTCATGAAAATAAAGAAAACTCTTTGAATGAGAAGGTGTGTCCAAACTTTTGGTCTGTACTGTCTATATAGTGGCTCTACCCTCTACCTACCTGTATTTCTGGAGCCAGGTGCACTGTCAATGGGCTAACCCTCTGCCCAATAGAAATAGACTTATAGTAATCAATTTGACACGTACACTTGCATCTGAAACATATCAAAGCCTCTCTTATGAACCAGATGTCAATTTATTTTTGTACAATTCTTAAAATACATAAAACATAAAAACAATTCTACCATATAGTAATATTTTCATTCACTCAGCTGTTGATGTACATCAGTTATATATCTCAATAACATCCATCTTGTATCCTTTAGCAGGGTAGTAATAAAGTTAATAGTTTAGTAATTAGTGGTTTAGTAGTTAATTATTGAACTGTCCCAACCTTAATTAATAAAAGTACATACTTGTTGTTAGATGAAAGATATATTAGCTTATAGCAAAAGCCATTTATATTACCGCTCCTGAAGTATACTTCGGCTTCCCATAGATGTTTCTCCTGTGTGCTCGCTCTCCTTGCTGTTCGGTGTCCCACTTGACTCGGCGTCCCAAGTGGTACATGGACTTTCTGCTTGCCGGCCTAGGATCTGGTAAAGCAATGCAGATTCACTTCTTTAGTCCAGTGTTGTTGCCGTATAATCTGTGGATTAAATGAAGGTCATCTTTTTCTTTATAATATTCATTGCCAAACGGGTTTCGGAGCTCCCTGCTCCTTCATCTGTGACCATATGTGATATGACTTCCTTGCTCATTTATAAAGCCTCCAAAACAATATTGATATGCCACAATTCAATTATATATATGTGGCTTGCTTTATAGGTGAATTGCCAATAGGCAGACACAAAAAACGAATTGCGGTTTTTATGCGTTTTTGATGAGTTTTTTCCCTACTTTTTCTGTCTAACAGTGCAAATTCACCTTGACATATATTCTTAGGTCCTAAAATTAAACAATATGCTCAAATAATAACAATAATAACAACAATATTAACAATTCTACTTGCCAGAGAAGGGATATACTCTAAAACAGTTAAATATAGCTTTTAAATAAAGGATATTATATAAAGGATATCATGCCCCCCAAAATCAAAAAGGGGTCAAGAAAATATCCAATAGTGTAATTAAGTTCACAATTTTTCTTTTATTATTCATAATTCACCAATTTTTTATTCACCGTTTTCTCTTCCAAGATTTATTTGATACTTATTTGTTTTTCCAAACGAATAGATGGACCAATGTGGAAAAATGTGAAGATGACATTAAGCTGCATACTGTATGTTACATGCAGTTCATACAAGTATATGCAGATCATATACCCATAATAATATATATGATAATAGTTATATATCAGTTATGACTTCTGTTGTCACAGCCTGATGAACGTCTTAAAAGAAAAATCTAAAATTTTATTGTAGTCTGTTTAGAAAGAGGGCAGAAACCTATATGTCACAATCTGTGACCATCAGGAAACCAGGCTTGAAGAGTGCAGAAAGGGACTTAGGAATATCCCTCTGCACAGTTGCAAGTCTGGACTAAATTCCTTGCAGAAATGGTTTGGACGGCACTCCGTAAATAAATTCCGGTGCTCAGCGGTAACGTCAGTCAGTATATAATATATAAAACCGCGGCACTCGAATTGAAAGTAAATAGTTGTTTATTTATCCATCCGGAAAATTTAATTAAGGCCAACGTTTCGGTCTGATCCCGAGACCTTGTTCACGGCCTAAGGTAAAATAATAAATTGAAATACATATATTATACATAGGGTTGTACATAATCCTGGATTTTAGAGATATACATCAGGGTTATATTGCTGTACAGATCCATGGAGTATCTAGTAATGTAGCAACGTTAGAGATCAGGGGGTAAGGATGCGAGGTACACAAAGAACATATCATGAAATTTGACCATCATATATCAGAGGTAATCATGAGGAACCATTAGAGACAGGGGTCAGTTGCAGAGTAACACAAAGGTCAGGAGATTCCTAGTAAACAATTAGAACCTGTAAGAAAGAATTTATGATTCTATATTAATATGGGTTAGTCTTAGGGGGACACTATATCTATGTGTAAATGCCTGGATGTATCAATATTCACATACTAGTAATGAATCGGTATGGTATATAAAAGTAGAGCATAGACTATTTCAACATTGTCCAATGGAGTGCCAATAATTACCAAAATGACGAAATAGCAATGGGTGGTTCAAGTCTACTGATACAGGATTACAAGAAACCAGAAATGAGGGAAAACACAGTACATGTGTACAAGTGTAGTAACCAACCTGGATGAAAGGAGCATCTGGCGTGGAGGATGGCATCTAGCAAATGAGCCGCAGCCAGTGGAATCAAATAGCCGCGCTCGGCGGGGATCGCCGTACGTCTGACGTCATCGCGCAAATGCGTGTGACGCCACGGGACGTGTTACATCATCGCGCATGCGCGATAGCGCTAGTGAAGCGATTCGGGGCATGGGCATTCGGATTTATTGCTAGAATAGCTACATCAGAAAGAGACTCTCTTTCTGATGTAGCTATTCTAGCAATGTATGTGGAAACATGCATACCCTCATACACGTCAGTGTTTATAGGCCAGCCTCTCAGACAGACACTATCTTACGGTCAGTATCACCTAGCTAAGAGGTAAAGTCTCACAGCTAATGCACACTCTGCCTAGAGAACCGTGTCCTGAACAATGACATTGGCTCTACGCGTTTCCACAAGACATGTGTTCGCCAGGTATCTTCAGGAGCTAATTTAGAGATCCCTGTATCAAGACAAGTGCCCCGCACTGTTGTGTGCTAGGGCTCCGGCGCTATGGTGGCCGTACGTGACCGAAGAGACGCCGAATACATATAGCAAAAGCCCTGCCTCCCAGGGGAGGGTGTGCCAGTATCCGCGCAAATCCGACCTAGGGGCGTGTTCCAACTCACGCCCTCTGACCGGCGAGTACAATGATAAGCCATAACACTCCCGGGAGCTAGCGCATACGCGCATATTTCCAAGTCGCAATCCATATCCATCGCCTAACTCAAAGGGGTATCATCTCGAGGGCAGATCGCGGTGCATCCGTCTCCATCTTGATATAAATCACAGGCAGAGAGGGCCATCACTATTACCACAAACATGTGGATATCAATGCAGATCACAGATAAACAAGGATCGGGATATACTATATATATTTGTGGGAGGAGCTGCGCGAGAAACAGAATAGGCATGCCTATGGACTGTCCCTACCCGACTGGCTGGAGTGTGCCCGATGCCAGTGACGAGGTAAGGCCTGAATAAGTGGGCCACCCAAGAGGAAAGTATAAAGAAGGGGATGGGAGGGAGGGGCAAGAACCGGGCGCCCTTCTGTTTGTAGGAGGGGGTTTAAATAGGGTAAGTGCGCCCCTCCCACAATTACAGGCTGCAAGCAGCCTTCAATACTTGTGGGAGGAGCTGCGCGAGAAACAGAATAGGCATGCCTATGGACTGTCCCTACCCGACTGGCTGGAGTGTGCCCGATGCCAGTGACGAGGTAAGGCCTGAATAAGTGGGCAAAAAGAGAACCGGCACGTTGCAGGGTATGAGATATTTATTGAAGTATTGTGTGACCTACAATGCCAAGGAACAGAAGGCTCGGGATACCTCCGCCCGTGGATTCGGAATGTACCTTGTGAAGCAGGATGACCTCCAACGACCCATCTTGCGAATGATGTGCGCTGGTACCTGGTGGCTGGAAGCTGCAGACGCGGCCCCTATCCGAAATGAGTGCCCGGATATTGCGCTAGGGTTGTAACCCAACCCTGCGGCCAGGGTGCGGATATTGGAGATGAACACGGTAGAAGACAGGGGTTTTCCGTTAACCGGGAGCAACGGGCCGTCTAAAGCGGGAGATTGAAGGGAGGCCAGGAGCTCCTGGAGCACCTTTATAGGACACCAACAGTTAGATGTAGGGTAAAATTCCACCTCCGTGGGAGGACCGGTTTGACTGGTCTTGGAGAACGGAATGGACAAAATAAAGTGGTCGGAGTGCCAGGCGAGATGCCGCCTTAGCAGGGTTGTTCGGGAGATGGTGCTGCAGGTGAATTCCCCGGGTCTGAGGAACCCATAGAACCCGAGGTACATGGCTGCTTTCGTAACGATGCTTGCAAATTGGCCAAAAGGAAGACCGTCCAGGGCTATGGATAACCTGCGGAAAAGCTCACCTGAGACCGGCTGCCTGCGCACCTGGACTGCCGTGCTGACTCTCTGAATGCCCCTGAGGGTGGCTTTGATGGCCTGATTTGAAAAGATGGACCTGGCAGAGGGGTCGCTGAGCATCCGGTGGTGCTGGATGCCTGCCAAGTACAGCTTGATGGTATTGAATGAGAGGTGGCGGTGGGAGTGGCAATGGGCTATGCGACGCAATGAGAATGGACGCCAGGTTGACGTCCCTCCCCGCCAGGATGTCCCTTTTCAGGTTTTCTGGAATGTAATGCGAGGGGGCAATCTGGGGTCTGAAACGGACCGTACCTGGCGCCAAATCCTGGGACGTAGACGGTAAGACCGGAAGGGCTGGAGAAGGCAGGGCCGGAGGAGGCCGGGACTCCCACTCCCCCATCCTAGTCTGGATATCCGCGACCGAACCTGCCAGACTGGCGATGGTGGCCTGCAACTGCAGGAGGGTTAGCTGGATCGATGAGGGAGAAGGCTCCTCACTTGAACCCGATGGTGCCGTCATTAGGAGCCGGTACAGCTCCGCCTTTCTCGCGGTGGCAGGATGGTGAATCCCTCTTCGTCTGAGCTCTGCTACCAGTTTTGGAATGGTCCAGCTCCGCAGGGAGGGGTTGCTGGCGCGGCCTGACACGGAGGTCCCAGGCAAGGACAGATTATCCTCCGACTCAGGGACCTGCGACATCTTCAAGCTGCATGGAGGAGGTATGAAGGTGACAGATGAGATTTCCTTCCCCCTCCCCCGGGTGACCGACCGAGAGCTACAGGGGAAAATGGTTTCCTGACCAAATAGCGTTGTCCGTTACTTACCTTAAACGAAAGGGACCACGCTACCGACTTCTGTATTGAGACAGAGACCTATGAACGGGAGCTCATGACAACAAATAGCTAAAGCAGTGACAGGTCGTAGCACAGCCTTGTGGCTGGATCTTACCTGAACCGGAAGCAAATTAGGCGCAACGACCGTGGCTTGCTTGTAGCTCTGGTGGCCGTGGCACTGCTTACGAAAAAAGATAAGCCGTGTTTTACCGCTGCCCGGCGAGGGCCGCGACCTCCTAGTCCCTTAATCAGTGGATAAAAAAATAAAAATAAAAATAAAAACACACCTGAGCGACTCAGGGAGATATTGCCCTGAGCGATTCAAGGCGACACTGTCCTGGGCGATACAGGGAGACCTTGCACCTGAGCGATTCAGGAAAACGTTGCCCCTGAGCGATTCAGGAAAACGTTGCCCCTGAGCGATTCAGGGAACCATTGCGCCTGAGCGATTCAGGGAACCATATGCACCTGAGCGATTCAGGGAACCATTGCACCTGAGCGATTCAGGGAACCATAGCACCTGAGCGATTCCAGGGAACCATTGCACCTGAGCGATTCAGGGAACCATTGCACCTGAGTGATTCAGGGAACCATTGCCCCTGAGCGAATCAGGGAACCATTTGCACCTGAGCGATTCAGGGAACCATTGCACCTGAGCGACTCATGAAACCAATGTACCAGAGCGAATCACGGAACATTGCACCTGAGCGAATCCGACAATACTGCACATGAGTGAATCAGGGAAAACATTGCACTTGAGTGATTCCGGGAAACATTGCACATGAGTGATTCAGGGAAAACATTGCACATGAGTGATTCAGGGAAAACATTGCACATGAGTGATTCAGGGAAAACATTGCACATGAGTGATTCAGGGACATCCCTGGGCGATACCTGGAAGAATTGTACCTGATCGATTCAGGGAAGACATTGCGCCTGAGCGATTCAGGGAAGACATTGCGCCTGAGCGATTCAGGGAAGATATTGCGCCTGAGCGATTCAGGGAAGACATTGCGCCTGAGCGATTCAGGGAAGACATTGCGCCTGAGCAAATCAGGGAAGACATTGCGCCTGAGCGATTCAGGGAAGACATTGCGCCTGAGTGATTCAGGGAAGACATTGCGCCTGAGCGATTCAGGGAAGACATTGCGCCTGAGTGATTCAGGGAAGACATTGCGCCTGAGCGATTCCGGAAGACATTGTGCCTGAGCAATTCAGGGAAGACATTGTGCCTGAGCGATTCAGGGAAAACATTGCGCCTGAGCGATTTAGGGAAGACATTTGCACCTGGGTAATTTTGAGGAAGACACTGTACCCGAGTGATTACAGAAAGACCCTGGTTCAGGGATGCAGGGAACTCGCAACAGGGTGGCCGGGACCCCCACCCACAGAGTGGGCCGAGGCGTGGCGAGATGCTGTTGCGTCTGGTGCCCAGCCTCGCATAGGATCAAAGGTTCCCCTTTAAACTTTTTTTTTTTTTTCACAGGGTACCAGGGCAGCAGGGCAGCAGTCGGCGGCAGCTGGCCGTTGAGCTGAGGGAAGCCCGCCGCACCGACAGTCCTGCCGCCCGGCACCCCTGGACCGGCCCATGCCAAGACACAGATGCCAAGGTGCCGCTGTTAGCAGTGAAAAATGACTAACCTGGCAGAACCGTCCTAAGACGTGATTTAACAGCCAGCCCCCCCCCTCCCCCTTCCCACACTCAGGTTCCGCCCCCCCCCCCCCCCCCCCAGCCGGCGTTGTATGCCGGAATGGCACATGTTAGAGGCGAATGAACCCAGGGAGATGAGGCCTACTAACTTATCCCCTGATTCCCCTGACACGCTGCCAAACATCCGGGTTCACAACTGTGGGGAGACCGCAGCGCTGTCAGCCCCCCCCCGACCCCACAAACATGATAACCACGGACATTATGGCATTCCTCACATGGTTCCACCGATCCGCGTGCTGCCCATGTGCAATGAATGCCGCGTGTATGATGGCGCCGCCGCGGCTGCAGAGCGGGGAGACCGGGCAGCCGCTGCGCTGTCAGCCCCCCCCCCGAATCCGACGGAGCTGACGGCAGGTTCAACAGTGATACGAGGTGCCGGTGGCAAGGCGCGTCTGGCCGGGCCGCAGAGCGGTGATACTCACGACAGGGAAAGCTGCTGGAGGTACGAACGGGCTGACGAACCGACGGAGAGACGCGACCGGACGTGACGTCAGGCGCTGGATGCTGCAGAAGCAAGAACCGGGCGCCCTTCTGTTTGTAGGAGGGGGTTTAAATAGGGTAAGTGCGCCCCTCCCACAATTACAGGCTGCAAGCAGCCTTCAATACATGTATGAATTCAAGAACGTTCACCAGATTATTTGAATAGTGTGAGACAGTTATCATTTATGACTTCTACTGAAATTTTTTATTCCTGTCTACAACAGGAAGGCATACATGACTCTGATGTAAAATATACATACTGGATTTTTCAGCAACTTAAAAACTTGATGTGCCACGTTGCGTCAGTTGTTGGAATCTATAAGAGTGAGGGTATGATTGATGGTGATGCTTCCAAACTTGGCCTTTTTTTAGACCAAATAACAAAATTCAGCAATGTACGGGCTCATGCACATGACTGTTGGATATTTTGCTGTCCCCAAATTGCGGATCCGCAAAACATGGATACCGCCGTATGCATTCTGGATTTTGAAGAACGGAAAGGCTGGCTCCTAATAGAACAGTCTTATCCTTTTCCATAATGCAGACAATAATAAAAAGCATAGTGCAGCCAGCCAGTAGCGCAGGGGCAACACGTGAGGTGCACGGTGGACCGATGAGGGGCGAAATTATAACACACAGTTCATCAGTTTACACACAGTTAGCAGAAAGCCTCCCTGGGCTGGCAGCACAGTGTTGAGGTGGACAGCACGAAATCCTCCGGGGCACGCTCTGTGTAGGGAAGCATCAGCCAAGATGGTGGTTGAGGTGCCCTTGATGTTAGGGGTGCTTAGGGTGCTTGTTGCGGCTGAGTCCCTGGATGGTTTTTGTCGTGACGCCAGTACCGTTAATGGTGGTACAACCAATAGTGGTAATAATGAGGTAGACAGTGGTAAAATGCAACTCACAACTTTTACTGTTGATGACTTTGGTTGCAGCAGTACAAAAATGCAGTCTCTTGATGGTACAGAGTACATTCTGCAAATCCACTGTTTCTAGGCTTTTTTTAGGTTTTAGTTTTGGGAGCAGTGGGTTAGGTGTACCTGGTTCCTATTGATGTGCTGGATCCTATTACTTGTTCTTTCCCTACAAGCTGAACATTTAGACAGGAAAACTTAACTGTCTCTCTCAGAAGTATGGTGTGGCTGCCAGAAGCTATAAATCCTCCACCATGCAAAGGTGTCTGTGGCCCTCAATAATGGCTCTTATCACCGATGATTCCCTAGGAAGCTTGTTTTTATTCCAGGGAGGCAAACTCTCTCCTACTGGTCAGGGAAGCAAGTATATAGTCCGGCCACAGAAGGAAAACGCTCTTCTGCGCCTCACATCTTAGTATCACCTCCTAGTGAAGTTGGCTCCACTCACTAATCTGTGTCATGAAGTCTTCACTCTACATTCTCTCCCACTAATCTGATCTGACTTACTCAGATCTGCTCTCGTCTGAACTACATTTTCAACAATCTGATCTGAACTGCCTCACTAGGCCTGACCAAGGTATATATAAGACCTAAGCTATATCCCCATCTAGTGGTGGGATGTATAAATTACACCTAATCTGCCTGGTAACAGGGATTTTGCTGATACAATAGTACTAAATCATACAATACCACATAAGGCAATTGTCAAGACAAAAATTGCTATTAAGCAGTGCCCACACACACGTAGTGGGACGCTGCAATAGCTACTGAGTTATTCACTGAAATCTATATTTATAGCGCCACCTTCTGTTTTATTTTTACTTATTTCTTTGTCCGCCTCACTGAGATGGCCGCACATGTGTTGTGATAGGGAATGAGCTACAGCAGAAAAGACACTCCCCCTGAGCTGTGATAGGGAGAGCTGAGACACGCCCCCTGAGCTGCAGCAGAATGGACACTCCCCTTGAGCTGTGATAGGGAGAGCTGAGACACGCCCCCTGAGCTGCAGCAGAATGGACACTCCCCTGAGCTGTCAGCTTGATATAAATCTTGCAGATCAATTAATGAGGAGATCTCTGGATCCATGTGAAGTACAGGGCTGGTTCTAGTTATGTTAGAAAGAGATTGTCATTTACTATATGATATCTCATATTTTATACTAATCATGGGATAATCCCTTTAAATAGATCACTTAGACCTCATAAGGCTGATGTTAGAAAGAGTCCAAATAAAGTCTCTGAGATCTTGTGAGTCCGATGTATTCGTGGGCTAAACTCAACCTTCGCCCACCTAGCCTGACAATCTGCAGCTTGTACTGAGCATTAGGCCCTATTCACACAGTCAGTGTTTGGTCAGTAATTTCCATCAGTGATTTTGAGCCAAAAACAGGAGTAGATCTTCCACCAAGATAAGGTATAATGGAAGTATTTGCACCTGTTTGGAGTTTTTGACCTGCTCCTGGTTTTGGCTCACAATCACTGGTGCCAATTACTGACCAAACACTGACTGTGTGAATAAAGCCTTTTACTTCTAGTCCAGCTAGAGAGTGAGAGAGCTGATTTTTTTCGACTCGATAACCAGGCTGAAAGTATTGAGATTCATTAGACAATGTGACTATTCTTGTCTGTACTGAGCATTGCTACTCACTCCTAAATCTTGTCAGAAAGGTTCCAGATAAATTTATTCCAAGCTGTAATATTTTAGTTATACACAAAACAGTAAGTAAAAAGATATTTTTTTGCTAGGGTTGAACAGAAAATATTTACTTACAAACGTTCAAGTAAGATGGCTGCCTCTATTCATAGGAAGGAGGGAGCAGCTGATTACATCAGTAGCTTTCTACAGGAAGATTGGACGGCTAAAAATAGGAAACAAACAGTGCAATTACAGAATTGAGACAATGTATGTGAACCTTGACAACATGGGATTTGACATGATGAGTCCGTTATATACATCAGCTATACCACCTACTTAGGGCTCATGCACACGGCCGTATGTATTTTGCGGTCCGCAAAAAACGGATCCGCAAAAAATAAGGATGACGTCCGTGTGCATTTTTTCGTATTTTGCGGAACGGAACAGCTGGCCCCTAATAGAACAGTCCTATCCTTGTCCGTAATGCGGACAATAATAGAACATGTTATATTTTTTTGCGTAATGGAAATACGGACATATGGAAATGGAACGCACACGGAGTAACTTCCGTTTTTTTTGCGGACCCATTGAAATGAATGGCTCCGTATACGGTCCACAAAAAAAACGTAACGGACACGGAAAGAAAATACATTCGTGTGCATGAGGCCTTAGACTGATCGATAAGCTCCTTTCAGTGCACCTCTTCCCGTACACTTTCCAGTACAAGCTACAGCTTGTTCAGTTAGGGCGAGTTCACATCACCGTTATGGATTCTGTTTTCCGTTATAACATGGTTATAACGGAAAAAAACGGAATCCATAAGACGGAAGTCAAAATAGAAGCCTTTAACCACTTAAGGACCACAGGTTTATACCCCCCTAAAGACCAGGCCCTTTTTTACAAATCGGCACTACACTACTTTCACCGTTTATTGCTCGGTCATGCAACTTACCACCCAAATGAATTTTACCTCCTTTTCTTCTCACTAATAGAGCTTTCATTTGGTGGTATTTCATTGCTGCTGACATTTTTACTTTTTTTGTTATTAATCGAAATTTAACGATTTTTTAGCAAAAAAATTACATTTTTCACTTTCAGTTGTAAAATTTTGCAAAAAAAACGAGATCCATATAGAAATTTTGCTCTAAATTTATAGTTCTACATGTCTTTGATAAAAAAAAAATGTTTGGGTAAAAAAAAAAAATGGTTTGGGTAAAAGTTATAGCGTTTACAAACTATGGTACAAAAATGTGAATTTCCGCTTTTTGAAGCAGCTCTGACTTTCTGAGCACCTGTCATGTTTCCTGAGGTTCTACAATGACCAGACAGTACAAACACCCCACAAATGACCCCATTTCGGAAAGTACACACCCTAAGGTATTCGCTGATGGGCCTAGTGAGTTCATAGAACTTTTTATTTTTTGTCACAAGTTAGCGGAAAATTATGATTTTTTTTTTTATTTTTTTTTCTTACAAAGTCTCATATTCCACTAACTTGTGACAAAAAATAAAAACTTCTATGAACTCACTATGCCCATCACGAAATACCTTGGCGTCTCTTCCTTCCAAAATGGGGTCACTTGTGGGGTAGTTATACTGCCCTGGCATTCTAGGGGCCCAAATGTGTGGTAAGGAGTTTGAAATCAAATTCTGTAAAAAATGACCTGTGAAATCCGAAAGGTGCTCTTTGGAATATGGGCCCCTTTGCCCACCTAGGCTGCAAAAAAGTGTCACACATCTGGTATCTCTGTATTCAGGAGAAGTTGAGGAATGTGTTTTGGGGTGTCTTTTTACATATACCCATGCTGGGTGAGATAAATATCTTGGTCAAATGCCAACTTTGTATAAAAAAATGGGAAAAGTTGTCTTTTGCCAAGATATTTCTCTCACCCAGCATGGGTATATGTAAAATGACACCCCAAAACACATTCCCCACCTTCTCCTGAGTACTGCAATACCAGATGTGTGACACTTTTTTGCAGCCTAGGTGGGCAAAGGGGCCCATATTCCAAAGAGCACCTTTCGGATTTCACAGGTCATTTTTTACAGAATTTGATTTCAAACTCCTTACCACACATTCGGGCCCCTAGAATGCCAGGGCAGTATAACTACCCCACAAGTGACCCCATTTTGGAAAGAAGACACCCCAAGGTATTCCGTGAGGGGTATGGCAAGTTCCTAGAATTTTTTATTTTTTGTCACAAGTTAGTGGAAAATGATGATTTTTTTTTTTTTTTTTCATACAAAGTCTCATATTCCACTAACTTGTGACAAAAAATAAAAACTTCCATGAACTCACTATGCCCATCAGCGAATACCTTGGGGTCTCTTCTTTCCAAAATGGGGTCACTTGTGGGGTAGTTATACTGCCCTGGCATTCTAGGGGCCCGAATGTGTGGTAAGGAGTTTGAAATCAAATTCTGTAAAAAATGACCTGTGAAATCCGAAAGGTGCTCTTTGGAATATGGGCCCCTTTGCCCACCTAGGCTGCAAAAAAGTGTCACACATCTGGTATCTCTGTATTCAGGAGAAGTTGAGGAATGTGTTTTGGGGTGTCTTTTTACATATACCCATGCTGGGTGAGATAAATATCTTGGTCAAATGCCAACTTTGTATAAAAAAATGGGAAAAGTTGTCTTTTGCCAAGATATTTCTCTCACCCAGCAGGGGTATATGTAAAATGACACCCCAAAACACATTCCCCACCTTCTCCTGAGTACGGGGATACCAGATGTGTGACACTTTTTTGCAGCCTAGGTGGGCAAAGGGGCCCATATTCCAAAGAGCACCTTTCGGATTTCACAGGTCATTTTTTACAGAATTTGATTTCAAACTCCTTACCACACATTTGGGCCCCTAGAATGCCAGGGCAGTATAACTACCCCAGAAGTGACCCCATTTTGGAAAGAAGAGACCCCAAGGTATTCGCTGATGGGCATAGTGAGTTCATGGAAGTTTTTATTTTTTGTCACAAGTTAGTGGAATATGAGACTTTGTATGAAAAAAAAAAAAAAAATCAGCATTTTCCACTAACTTGTGACAAAAAATAAAAAATTCTAGGAACTCGCCATGCCCCTCACGGAATACCTTGGGGTGTCTTCTTTCCAAAATGGGGTCACTTGTGGGGTAGTTATACTGCCCTGGCATTTTCCAGGGGCCCTAATGTGTGGTAAGTAGGTAAATGACCTGTGAAATCCTAAAGGTGCTCTTTGGAATATGGGCCCCTTTGCCCACCTAGGCTGCAAAAAAGTGTCACACATGTGGTATCGCCGTATTCAGGAGAAGTTGGGGAATGTGTTTTGGGGTGTCATTTTACATATACCCTTGCTGGGTGAGAGAAATATCTTGGCAAAAGACAACTTTTCCCATTTTTTTATTCAAAGTTGGCATTTGACCAAGATATTTCTCTCACCCAGCATGGGTATATGTAAAATGACACCCCAAAACACATTCCCCAACTTCTCCTGAGTACGGCGATACCAGATGTGTGACACTTTTTTGCAGCCTAGATGCGCAAAGGTGCCCAAATTCCTTTTAGGAGGGCATTTTTAGACATTTGGATACCAGACTTCTTCTCACGCTTTGGCGCCCCTAGAATGCCAGGGCAGTATAAATACCCCACATGTGACCCCATTTTGGAAAGAAGACACCCCAAGGTATTCAATGAGGGGCATGGCGAGTTCATAGAAATTTTTTTTTTTTTGGCACAAGTTAGCGGAAATTGATATTTTTAATTTTTTTCTCACAAAGTCTCCCGTTCCGCTAACTTGGGACAAAAATTTCAATCTTTCATGGACTCAATATGCCCCTCACGGAATACCTGGGGGTGTCTTCTTTCCGAAATGGGGTCACATGTGGGGTATTTATACTGCCCTGGCATTCTAGGGGCCCTAAAGCGTCAGAAGAAGTCTGGAATATAAATGTCTAAAAAATTTTACGCATTTGGTTTCCGTGAGGGGTATGGTGAGTTCATGTGAGATTTTATTTTTTGACACAAGTTAGTGGAATATGAGACTTTGTAAGAAAAAAAAAATAATGATTCCGCTAACTTGGGCCAAAAAAATGTCTGAATGGAGCCTTACAGAGGGGTGATCAATGACAGGGGGGTGATCAATGACAGGGGGGTTGATCAATGACAGGGGGTTGATCAATGACAGGGGGGTGATCAATGACAGGGGGGTGATCAGGGAGTCTATATGGGGTGATAACCACAGTCATTGATCACGCCCGTGTAAGGCTTCATTCAGACGTCCGTATGCGTTTTGCGGATCCGATCCATCTATCAGTGCATCCGTAAAAATCATGCGGACATCTGAATGGAGCTTTACAGGGGGGTAATCAATGACAGGGGGGTGATCAGGGAGTCTATATGGGGTGATCACCACAGTCATTGATCATGCCCCTGTAAGGCTTCATTCAGACGTCCGGATGCGTTTTGCGGATCCGATCCATCTATCAGTGGATCCGTAAAAATCATGCGGACGTCTGAATGGAGCTTTACAGGGGGGTAATCAATGACAGGGGGGTAATCAATGACAGGGGGGTGATCAGGGAGTCTATATGGGGTGATCACCACAGTCATTGATCACGCCCCTGTAAGGCTTCATTCAGACGTCCGGATGCGTTTTGCGGATCCGATCCATCTATCAGTGGATCCGTAAAAATCATGCGGACGTCTGAATGGAGCTTTACAGGGGGGGTAATCAATGACAGGGGGGTGATCAGGGAGTCTATATGGGGTGATCACCACAGTCATTGATCATGCCCCTGTAAGGCTTCATTCAGACGTCCGGATGCGTTTTGCGGATCCGATCCATCTATCAGTGGATCCGTAAAAATCATGCGGACGTCTGAATGGAGCTTTACAGGGGGGTAATCAATGACAGGGGGGTAATCAATGACAGGGGGGTGATCAGGGAGTCTATATGGGGTGATCACCACAGTCATTGATCACGCCCCTGTAAGGCTTCATTCAGACGTCCGGATGCGTTTTGCGGATCCGATCCATCTATCAGTGCATCCGTAAAAATCATGCGGACATCTGAATGGAGCTTTACAGGGGGGTAATCAATGACAGGGGGGTGATCACCACAGTCATTGATCATGCCCCTGTAAGGCTTCATTCAGACGTCCGGATGCGTTTTGCGGATCCGATCCATCTATCAGTGCATCCGTAAAAATCATGCGGACATCTGAATGAAGCTTTACAGGGGGGTGATCAGGGAGTCTATATGGGGTGATCACCACAGTCATTGATCATGCCCCTGTAAGGCTTCATTCAGACGTCCGGATGCGTTTTGCGGATCCGATCCATCTATCAGTGCATCCGTAAAAATCATGCGGACATCTGAATGGAGCTTTACAGGGGGGTAATCAATGACAGGGGGGTAATCAATGACAGGGGGGTGATCAGGGAGTCTATATGGGGTGATCACCACAGTCATTGATCACGCCCCTGTAAGGCTTCATTCAGACGTCCGGATGCGTTTTGCGGATCCGATCCATCTATCAGTGGATCCGTAAAAATCATGCGGACGTCTGAATGGAGCTTTACAGGGGGGTAATCAATGACAGGGGGGTGATCAGGGAGTCTATATGGGGTGATCAGGGGCTAATAAGGGGTTAATAAGTGACGGGGGGGGGGGGGGGGTGTAGTGTAGTGTAGTGGTGCTTGGTGCTACTTTACTGAGCTACCTGTGTCCTCTGGTGGTCGATCCAAACAAAGGGGACCACCAGAGGACCAGGTAGCAGGTATATTAGACGCTGTTATCAAAACAGCGTCTAATATACCTGTTAGGGGTTAAAAAAAACACATCTCCAGCCTGCCAGCGAACGATCGCCGCTGGCAGGCTGGAGATCAACTCTCTTACCTTCCGTTCCTGTGAGCGCGCGCGCCTGTGTGCGCGCGTTCACAGGAAATCTCGGCTCGCGCGAGATGACACCTATTGGCGTTAGCAAAGCCTGGCGGAGCCGCCGCAATGACGCCTTTCGGCGTTAGCGTGGCGGCAAGCGGTTAAGAGGCATTCCGTTTTGATCCATCATAATAAAAGTCTATGGGAATCATAACAGATCCATTTGGTTCCCGTTATGGAAGACGGAAAACAAAATCCTGTCGAGATGATTTTTTTTCCGTTCTGCATAACGGAAACCAGACGGATCCGTTATTATGCCCATAGACTTCTATTATGACGGAAAGCAAAATGGAATGCCTTTTAAAGGCTTCCGTTTTGCATTCCGTCATAATACAAGTCTGTGGGCAGCATAACAGATCTATCCTGGTTTCCATTATGCAGGACTGGACTCCTGCATAATAGAAACCAGGACGGATCCGTTATGCTGCCCATAGACTTCTATTATGACGGATCAAAACGGAATTCCTCTTGAAGGCTTTCGTTTTGACTTCCGTCTTATGGATTCCATTATTTTCAGTTATAACCATGTTATAACGGAAAACTAAATCGGAATCCATAACGCTGATGTGAACCCGTCCTTAGGCTGTTTGAGAGGAGATTGAGTTTAGCTGAACTTATAAGATCTGATAGTTTTTAGCTGGACTCATTTTAATATCAGGCAGGAAATTTTTCCAAAAGTGTTATATAGCCATACTTACATGGAATTCAACGTACATCAGCCTCATCGGGTCTGAGAGATATAGTTTACAATACAGTATATGTAATGTGCATTGTGAAATCTGGTGACAGAAATATTATCTCATCACTGCAGTGCAACACGTAGACATCACGGTGATATTTGGAGTGCCGGGTGCACAAGCCCCTATAGATAATAGTGTATTTTCTCTATTGTTATCTGGAAGCTCAACAAATCTTTCCTTTTTGCATTGCATCTTGTATATGTTATGCTCCATATACTTTGAATCGTTTTTTTTTTTACTAAGAAACTTCTTGTCTGCACCACTCCCCCTTTTATCATGATTCGAGAAAAGAGGTGTAAGTGGTGTACATGGGAAAAAGGCACAGCTGCCCAAAACCATTGTGACAGAATCTGCACTTTAAAAATGCCAAAAAGTGGCATATACAGTGGATATAAAAAGTCTACACACCCCTGTTAAAATGTCAGGTTTATGTGATGTACCACCTTTAATGTGACCTATAAACCTACTCAATTGAAAAACAAACTGAAATCTTTTAGGTAGAGGGAAGAAAAAATATAAAAATAAAACACTCCAAATCTGTCAGATTGCGAGGGTATCTACTGTGCACAGCCCTCTTCAGATCACCCCACAGATTTTCAATCGGATTCAGGTCTGGGCTCTGGCTGGGCCATTCCAAAACTTTAATCTTCTTCTGCTGAAGCCATTACTTTGTTGATTTGGATGTATGCTTTGGGTCGTTGTCATGCTGAAAGATGACGTTCCTCTTCATGTCCAGCTTTCTAGCAGAAGCCTGAAGGTTTTGTGCCAATATTGACTGGTATTTGGAACTGTTCATAATTCCCTCTAGCTTAACTAAGGCCCCAGTTCCAGCTGAAGAAAAACAGCCCCAAAGCATGATGCTGTCACCACCATGCTTCACTGTGGGTACGGTGTTCTTTTGGTGATGTGCAGTGTTGTTTTTGCGCCAAACATATCTTTTGGAATTATGGCCAAAAAGTTCAACCTTGGAATACGGGAGATTGTTGTCACATGTACCACACAGCCAGTACTTACCAGATATTCTTGCAGCTCCTTTAATGTTGCTGTAGGCCTCTTGGTTTCTTCCCAGACCAGTTTTCTTCTTGTCTTTTCATCAATTTTGGAGGGACGTCCAGTTCTTGGTAATGTCACTGTTGTGCCATATTTTCTCCACTTGATGATGACTGTCTTCACTGTGTTCCATGGTATATATATATCAAATGCCTTGGACATTCTTTTGTACCCTTCTCCTGACTGATACTTTTTAACAATGAGATCCCTCTGATGCTTTGGAAGCTCTCTGTGGACCATGGCTTTTGCTGTGAGATGCGACTAAGAAAATTTCAGGAAAGACCAACTAGAGCAGCTAAACTTTATTTGGGGTTAATCAGAGGCACTTTTAATGATGGCAGGTGTATGCTGACTCCTATTTAACATGATTTTGAATGTGATTGCTTAATTCTGAACACAGCTACATCCCCAGTTATAAGAGGGTGTGCACACTTATGCAACTACATTATTTATTTTTTTATTTTTTCCTCCACCTAAAAATTTCAGTTTGTTTTTAAATTGAGTGGTACAGTTTATAGGTCACATTAAAGGTGGAAAAAGTTCTGAAATGATTTATCTTTCTCTCATTTTTTTTATATCACAGAAACATGACATTTTAAAAAGGACCTTTCATCGGTCCAAACATTGTGAACTAAGTATCATGATATATACAGAGGCTCCCAGGGATCTCACTGCACTTACTATTATCCCTGGGCGCCGCTCCATTCTCCCGCTATTCCCTCCGGTATGTTCGGTCACTTGGTTATAGTAGGAGGAGACTGCCCTTGTCCCAGGCTGTGAGCTCTGCGCTGCGATTGGCCAGCTCTACAGCCTGGGAGAAGAAGACGCCCAGGAGAACAAGGGCAAACTCCGCCTACTACAACCAAGTCCCCTAAGTCTCCGCCTACTATAACCAAGTGACAGAACATACCGGAGGACATAACGGGAAAACGGAGCAGCGCCCAGGGATAATAGTAAGTGCAGTGAGATCCCTGGGCGCCGCTGTACATATCATGATACTTAGTTCACAATGTTTGGACCGATGAAAGGTCCTCTTTAACAGGGGTGTGTAGACTTTTTATATCCACTGTATTTTTTAATAACTGACCCCCATAGTTTGTTATTCAATTTTACCTGATGATTGTATGTTTATGTTTAAAATCATCTGTTTTATCAATTTTAGACTAATGTATATGGCAACCACTAGGCTTTATATTTGCATGTGTTTGTATGCTTGCATCATATTTTTATGTAGTCATGATCTTTGGAAATGACTGATAATGGTGACATTATAAAATTATTAAAGAAAAAAACATATGAAAACTAATGCCACAGAGCCAATTCAGTATTGACTTAAAGTGGACGTGTAAGCTCTCCCGGCATGACTGTTTTGAACAATTACTTGCATTCCCCATATAATAACTATTCTAGAGCATCTATTCTTATAACTCCATGTTGTGCCATTTCTTTATTATTCCTGCTAGAAGTTATGAATCAATTACTAGCAGTTTACAATGAGGGTGCAGCTGGAAATTACCTTTTGGGGGTTTATCTCTGCACAGTCTGACTCTATCCAATCAGTGCTGCCAGTATTAGACTGCGCAGGGACACCCCCCTAACTAGTAACAGCCATCTGGACCTTCATTGCAAGCCACTAGCAATTCATTTATAACTTCTAGTAGGAATAATAAAGAAATGATCCAAAACATAGTGGTAAGAATAGATGCACCAGAATTGTTATCATAAGAGGGATGCAATTAGTTTCTAAAACATACTTAGCATGGAGAAGTGGTGGAATGGTGGAAAGCATTGTGAACTGTAGCTGTGATAGAAAATGCAGACATGTAAATAAGACATACACAGATGTCTGTAAGTATTGAGCTGGTAAGGAGCTATTGTCACGCTGGAGGCTGGGGAATAATAGAAGGAATGGGTGCATTGTGAGCAGTTTGCTGGTGATCCCGGCAGCAGATATGTCATCCTTTTAGAAAATTCACATACACTCAAAGCATTGGACTACTGGAGGATGCTTCGTCCCTGGGGAAAGGGGAAAGACAAAATCTTAAACTGGAATTGTAAGCAAAACAAGGTCTGAAAGGGAAGCTGTACACTGCTGGCGACAGGAAAATTGACTTGAGTGTTAGCGAAGCGTGCAGCCAGTTGTGGAGCGCGGAGGTTTGTTAGCGTTATCAGAGGAGATCTGGCAAGGCTGACAATCTGGTGCAGACAAGATCCAGATTGCCACAGGCACAGATGCCCTAACACATTGCATGGAGCCATGAAAACGTGCTAACAGACTGAGATCGACACTGTCTAGAAAATATACAAACTGGATCGGCCAATGAGGCAGAAATGTGAGCTGAGCTAAATGGGGCAAGTGTTATAATCTAGAGAGACATGAGAACGCAGGGAATAAAGTGATATTACAGAATTACCATTACAGTGACATTATTGTATCTCTTACAAGCTATGCAGATAGATAGGGCTACACAGGTGTATACGATATATATGATCTATATGATAATAAGCAATGAAGGATAAAGCACTTCACCATGAGAATGTCAGTGATAAATTGATGACTTAGTGTCAAAAAGCAGTAGGGGAAAAAAAAAAAAAGCTGAAAAATCAGAAAGAGAAAGGATAGAGAAATTGACCTTTAGACTTGGCACTTTCATCAGGATTGTCTCAGTGGAATCTTGTAGGTGCAGGCAATGAGTGAATGAAGGGATTGTACACTTTCCACTACAGTAGCTTTCTGGCAAAGCAAATTAGAGGGAACTAGATATACAGGGAATTGCAAGGACATATTTTATGTATTTTATTGTAGTCTTTGCATCTTTAGCTTCAGTGGTGCACAATGAAAACCTGTACTATCGCATCCATCTGATAATAATTCATGGAAATAATGACAGTATTATTTATGCAAGTACGCTAAGAAAACTTCAGCAAAAATGACATTTTGACCCATCTATATACACACACTTATAAAAAAAATAAAAATTTAAAGGTGCTCAAAGGCTTTAACCTCTTCTGACTTACAGGTGAAACTCGAAAAATTAGAATGTTGTGCAAAGTTCATTTATTTCAGTAATGCAACTTAAAAGGGGAAACTAACATATGAGACTCATTACATGCAAAGCGAGATATTTCAAGCCTTTATTTGTTATAATTTGGATGATTATGGCTTACAGCTTATGAAACCCCCAAAGTCACAATTTTGAGGTCCCCTTTGCTCAGGGGGTATGGATTAATTAGCTGACCAGAGTGTGACACTGAGCCTAGAATATTGAACCTTTTCACAAAATTCTAATTTTAAGCTGCATTAATGCAATTCTTTTTAATTTGCATTACTGAAATAAATGGACTTTTGCACGATATTCAAATTTTTCGAGTTTCACCTGTATGTGCATTCCTTGTGTAACAGCAATTCTGGAGAATCTATTTTTATGATTCTATGTTGTGTCATTTCTCTATTATTCTTGCTACAAATTGTGAATGAATAGCCAGCAATTCGCAGTGAAGGTCCAGATGGGTATTACCCAGTTGGGGGTCCCTGCACAGTCTGACACTTGCAGCACTAATTGGATAATAACTGGTAACACCCTTTGAGGCAAACTGCTAGCAATTGATTCATAACTTCCAGCAGGAGTAATAAAGGAATTAGCACCACATAGAGTCATAAGAATAGATGCTCCAGAATTGGTATTACATGGGGAATGCAAGTAGTTACTAAAACTGACATTACATGGCTCTAGCATGTGTGGATTGCTTAACTTATCCTTATTGTTTAATTTTAGAATTTCTATGTAATATACCCCTCTAAGGCCTGTTTTACACTTGCCTTCTTAATTTCTGTATTGAGATCCAGCAGAGGATCGCAATATCGGAATTAAACGGATCCTTTTAGATTTTGATCAGGATGCATCCGTTCCGTTAGGTTGCGGTTGTGTGAAATCAAAACAAAGAGAAATGGATCCGTTACTAAATACATTGAAAGTCAATGGGTGACGGATCCGTTTTTTAGGCTCCTAAAAAAACGGATCCGTCACCATTGACTTACATTGTTTTTAGAGACGGATCCATTTTTTCAGTGTTTATAAGTGAACACAAAACCGCATCTAGCAGCAGTTTTATGTCTGTCAAAAATGGAATTCTAACGGAACGGAATTCACAAGGACTAAACGGAAACATTTTTTTCCAGTATTGAGATCCTCTGCCGGATCTCCAGAAAACAACAACACAAGTGTGAAACAGGCCTAAGAGTTGTGTAATATACTATTTTGTTTTCTAACAGGTTAAACTTAAAACATTTTAGCTATTGGAATTAAGTTTCTTACGTTTTTGGAAACTTTAAGTATGAAATCCAAAGCATATTTCTCTCCTATCAGAATACTTATGTTATGCTTTTATTAGGCAATGCATAAACACTGGAATTCCTGCAGTAAGTCCTGCACCATGGACAGTGGATGGGGCAGGAAACACCTGCTGTTATTTTATTCATTTCATAGAATGAAACGTGGCAGCAGTGCTAGAAGAGCCTGGTCCTTTGCCCATGGTCCTAGAGAATGAATGATTCTAAATAATTAATTGGAGGAGGTAGATTTTCTGTAGTGCATACATTCCATTATTTTTGTGAGAACATTTTTTCGGCTTTCTAAAGAACAAGCTGATAAAAGGCTTTTACGACTTAAATCCTTGTTTGCACAAAGCACCACATGCAATATTATTATCAGTGACATTACAGATTAGGTCATAAATGCACAAGTAAAATGGAAATGCCATAGGATTATTTATCCACATTACATAGGACATAACAAGGGAGAGAAGTCAGAAATCTTTGGTAGAAGCAGGGCCGGCTCTATCATAAGGCAGCCCAAGCGGCTGCTTGAGGGCGCAGAGAAGGGGGTCGGGGGGGGGGGGGGGGGGGGCGGCAAACAATTAACTTGCTACCTTACATTTACGGAGGTAAGTATAAAAGTGTTTTTTTATTTTTTTTAAATACTGGACTGTTATTTTACTGCCACGGGGGAGGGGGGGCTATTGGTGCCATGATACTGGCACATGGAGGGGGGAGGAGAGAGGCACTTGATACTGGCACATTAGGGGGCACGGGGAGAGGATAGCACTATGATATTGGCACATGGGGGGGGGGCAAGAAATGGACATGATTCATGAGGGGCAGAAATGGATATGAATCATGAGGGGCAGAAATGTGAAATGATGGGGGGCAAGAAATGGACATGAATCATGAGGGGCAGAAATGTGAAATGATGGGGGGGGCAAGAAATGGACATGAATCATGAGGGGCAGAAATGTGAAATGATGGGGGGGGGGGGGGGGGACAAGAAATGGACATGAATCATGATGAGTAGAAATGTGAAATGATGGGGGGCAAGAAATGGACATGAATCATGAGGGGTGGAAATGTGAAATGATGGGGGGCAAGAAATGGACATGAATCATGAGGGGCAGAAATGTGAAATGATGGGGGGGGGCAAGAAATGGATATGAATCATGAGGGGCAGAAATGTGAAATGATGGGGGGGGGGCAAGAAATGGACATGAATCATGAGGGGCAGAAATGTGAAATGATGGGGGGGGGGCAAGAAATGGACATGAATCATGAGGAGCAGAAATGTGAAATGATGGGGGGGGGCAAGAAATGGACATGAATCATGAGGGGCAGAAATGTGAAATGATGGGGGGGGGGGGGGCAAGAAATGGACATGAATCATGAGGGGCAGAAATGTGAAATGATGGGGGGGGCAAGAAATGGACATGAATCATGAGGGGTAGAAATGTGAAATGATTGGGGGGGGCAAGAAATGGACATGAATCATGAGGGGCAGAAATGTGAAATGATGGGAGGGGGGCAAGAAATGGACATGAATCATGAAGGGCAGAAATGTGAAATGATGGGGGGGGGGGCGCCAAAATGTAGATTCGCTTGTGTTGACAAAAATCCTTGCACCGGCCCTGGGTAGAAGTGTGATGTCCTTGTCATAGATTTACTAAATCTTTTCTGCTTGAGATTGGCTTGGCCTCAGTCGTGTATTGTTAGCAAACAGAAATGTACCAGCTTGTATTTAAAGGGAACCTGTCTCAGTGAACATGCAGCCTGAGCGACAGACAGCATGTTATAAATCAGGATTTGCTGAGATTGATATACTGTATACTTGTAGAAAAAATCTGTATAATGTGCCATTTATTTACTTAAGGAGGACCTTTCATCTGTTTAGCCTTAGTCTAATTAGGGTCTTACCTTATAGGGCGGCCCCCACTGATGTCATTGCCCTCTTTTTTTTAAAAAAAAAAGACCCCCTGTTCGTCTGCTGTTGTCCCCCGTTGATTTCGGCGCCTTATATTCTAATTAGCCGACTTGGTTATACTAGGTGGAGACTGGAGCAGTTCACTTCTCCCTGGCTGTGAGCGCATCCAATCAGAGCGCACCGCTCATAGCCAGGGAGAATGAGCTCCTCCCTGGCTATGAGCGGTGCGCTCTGATTGGCAGATCTGGTTCTTCTCAATGTAGTGTCCCACTAGGTAAATGTGGGCACTACACAAGGGTCAATTGGGCCACGTTTGTTCTCCACCTCCTGTGGAACAGGGCCATTGTATCTTATATGTCATTTTAATGTATAATGTCACTTTATTCATGTTATTTATGTGTATTTCCTGGTTACCAGGCCTATTAGGGTGCAGTTCCACCTCCTAGACAGTAGAGGGAGCTAGGAAACCCCTAGTATATATAGCCAGGTCTAGACCAGGGAGAGGTGTGTAGAGTCAGAAGGGAGTGTGGACTTTAGCTGGGCATCAGCTGAAGTGAGCTTCTGACATGCAGCTAGACAGCCCAGGCTTCTAGTTGCCCCACCAGGAGAAGGGCCTACCTCCTGAGAGAAACAAGTTCCCACCACAGAGCAGAGCAGAGCCAGTATTCCAGCTAGACAAGAGAGCTGAAGGGCAGAAGGATTAAGAGAAAGCAAGGATATATACCTGAGGAAGATTCCCTAACCAAGGATAAAGCCAACAATAGGGCATACGGACCTTGGGGTAAAGACAGACAGGAGTTCTGAGGAATAGTGCACAGGATTTCTGAGGAAAAGTGCAGCCTGTTCTGTAAGTATGTTAACCCTCTGTGTATCTTGCAAGAACATTGTGCCTGCCATTTGTGAAAGACTGCTTGTGATTGACTGCTACTGTGACCTATGGAACTAAATCTAAGACTGTAAATAAGTTAACTGTTTCCAGTAAAAGGAAGTTCTGGTTCACCACAACAACGTGTTCCTCAATTATTCCTATTATAAATCGTGTGCCACCGTTACCGGCACTGGCGTCACGAACTTAAAGGGACCTTGCCACCGGCACATTAAACCTGCAACACCCAGGGCACCTCACCTACCACCAGCCTGGTCCCTATACATTGAGAGTGCCCCAGAGGACTTCTGTGCCAGCCTCTCCATCACTGCTGTACGCCTGCCCAGGGTTCCCTATAAACTGTGAGTAACCGAGAGCAACCCTCGATTGCCTAGTAACCATGACCTCACCATCGCAATACCCTGCAGGGCTGCGTACTGCATGAAGGCCCGGGCTGCAATGATTGTGATGCTGGTTCTCAGCAACCACTTACTTTTAGCTCATGAGTAGAGATGAGCGAACTTCTGTTTTAAGTTCGGCGTCTAAAGTTCGGCTTCCGGTTAGCGGAGAATCCCGATATGGATTCCGAATTCCGTTGTGGTCCGTGGTAGCGGAATCAATAATGGCCATTATTGATTCCGCTACCACGGACCACAACGGAATTCGAAATCCATATCGGGATTCTCCGCTAACCGGAAGCCGAACTTTAGACGCCGAACTTAAAACAGAAGTTCGCTCATCTCTACTCATGAGTGACACATCGCTGAGATCAGCATTTCTGTCACTATTTTATGCTGCCCTCAGTGAGGTCAGCATAAAGTGGATGACAGTTTCCCTTTAAATGGGTTTTCTGGTAGTTTAAGGCCCCTTTTACATGAGCGAGTATTCCGCACGGTTGCAATGTGTGATGCAAACGCATTGCGCCTGCACGGAATCCGGACCCATTCATTTCAATGGGGCTGTGTACGTGTGCGTTGGTTTTAACGCATCACTTGTGCGTTGCGTGAAAAACACAGTATGTTCTATATTCTGCAATTTTCACGCTACGCAGACCCCATAGAAGTGAATGGAGCTGCGTGAAAATCGCATCCGCAAGCAAGTGCGGATGCAATGCGTTTTTTCACGGATGGTTGCTAAGAGATGTTGTTTGTATACCTTCAGTTTTTTATCACGCGCGTGCAAAACGCATTAAATCGCATTGCACCCACACGATAAAAACTGAACAACTGAACGCGATCGCAGACAAAACTAAATGACTGTTTGCAAAATCACACATTTTTCACTGAACGCATTCGCAACGCATCCGGACCTAATCCGCACACGCTCGTCTGCAAGGGGCCTAATACTGATGGCCTATCGTCAGGATAGGCCTCAATATCTGGTCGGTGGCCTCAGACATCCCACACCCCTAATGATCAGGTGTTCTGCAGTAGCTCTGGTGCAGGAAGTCGGCACAGCTCTGTCCATTTCTGTAGTGGATGGAGCTAGCTACTACAAAAATGGAGGGAGCTGTGTGGTCCCAATGCCAACCAGAGCTACTGCAGCTATGGCACAACAGCTGATGAGCGGGAGTTCATGGTGTTGAACCCCTGGCAATCAGATATTGATGGCCTATCCTGAGTATAAGCCATCAATATTAAAGTACAGTACCAGAAAAAAAGCTTTAATATACACTCACCTAAAGAATTATTAGGAACACCTGTTCTATTTCTCATTAATGCAATTATCTAGTCAACCAATCACATGGCAGTTGCTTCAATGCATTTAGGGGTGTGGTCCTGGTCAAGACAATCTCCTGAACTCCAAACTGAATGTCAGAATGGGAAAGAAAGGTGATTTAAGCAATTTTGAGCGTGGCATGGTTGTTGGTGCCAGACGGGCCGGTCTGAGTATTTCACAATCTGCTCAGTTACTGGGATTTTCACGCACAACCATTTCCAGGGTTTACAAAGAATGGTGTGAAAAGGGAAAAACATCCAGTATGCGGCAGTCCTGTGGGAAAAAATGCCTTGGGGATGCTAGAGGTCAGAGGAGAATGGGCCGACTGATTCAAGCTGATAGAAGAGCAACATTGACTGAAATAACCACTCGTTACAACCGAGGTATGCAGCAAAGCATTTGTGAAGCCACAACACGCACAACCTTGAGGCGGATGGGTTACAACAGCAGAAGACCCCACTGGGTACCACTCATCTCCACTACAAATAGGAAAAAGAGGCTACAATTTGCACGAGCTCACCAAAATTGGACTGTTGAAGACTGGAAAAATGTTGCCTGGTCTGATGAGTCTCGATTTCTGTTGAGACATTCAAATGGTAGAGTCCGAATTTGGCGTAAACAGAATGAGAACATGTATTCATCCTCTGATGGCTACTTCCAGCAGGATAATGCACCATGTCACAAAGCTCGAATCATTTCAAATTGGTTTCTTGAACATGACAATGAGTTCACTGTACTAAAATGGCCCCCACAGTCACCAGATCTCAACCCAATAGAGCATCTTTGGGATGTGGTGGAACGGGAGCTTCGTGCCCTGGATGTGCATCCCTCAAATCTCCATCAACTGCAAGATGCTATCCTATCAATATGGGCCAACATTTTTAAAGAATGCTATCAGCACCTTGTTGAATCAATACCACGTAGAATTAAGGCAGTTCTGAAGGCAAAAGGGGGTCCAACACCGTATTAGTATGGTGTTCCTAATAATTCTTTAGGTGAGTGTATTTCCTGACGTACCTATAACCTGATATCATTTAATATCTGAAATCAATTACTTTAACAAAACACTAGTAAACATTTAAAAAAAAAATTATATTTGTATGTGAAATTCACATTTCATTTGTAATAGATGGTATAACAGGCAGTCACCAGTTACCCTTCCATATCTATCAATTCTGTTGTGACCCCATTGATGAACCAATATACAGCAGCTCTAGACTGACATATCTCTGACAATTTACCATCTGTCTGCAGGATATGCTTTACTGTTACTGAATTTCATCTTCTGTATTTGGATTGTCTTAGGTTATATTTTAACATTAAGATTACAGTAGCTGTTCTGTATGTTCTTCACATATTTTCTTAGTCCTGCAATAGATTGTGATGGCATTTCAAATATCAATGATCAATAGGATTTCAGATTTTTTATTTTATAGTGTGTGGTGGATTCATAAAATAAACCATAACTGCACTCTATTATTCTACTTGCGATGATCAAAAACTAAACTAGAGTTTATAGTTACTACAAATAGTATATAAGGGCATTGATGACTGTAGTCAATTATTGTTGCCAGACCAATGGGAATAATGTAGATAGGTCACTACCAGCCAGCATAAAATAAAAACCAAAGATACAATTAAAACAGATTAAATGCAAATGAAAAGCTTTAATGATACATTCCAATCCCAGAGGAGTTGTCTGGGATGTTAATATTGATGACCTATCTTTCAGACAGGACACGCATATCAGATCAGTGGGGGTCTGACTCTCATAACTGGTGCGAATCAGCTGTTTGAAGAGGCTTCAGTGAGAACTGCAGTGTCTTAACAGTTTATAATACTTTGTGTGCTCGACACACCATACATATAGCAGACAATATGTTATATTTTTCTGTTTAATGGCATATAATTGATTGTGAAACAATGGGTTTTGGTTTCCCAGTTCAGCATTTTACTCTTTGTCTGAGTTAAAGGGGTTTTCCCATGACTAATGTAAAAAATGAAAATAGGACATCATATTGTACAAGACCAGCCCTGTACCTCACATGGATCTCCACATTCATTGCTATGCTAGAGCTATATCAAGGTGAAAGCTAAAGGGGCGTGTCTTTTCTGCTGCAGCTAAAGGGGCGTGTCTCAGCATGTGCGGCTTTCTCAGTGAGCAGGTCAAAGAAATAAGAAAGAAAACCAACAGTAGGTGGCGCTACACAGATACATTTCATTGAATAACTCAGTGGCTTCGCAAATTTTTTATTTACATGCAATTAGAAAAGTATTCAAATCCAGGAGCTGGTTTGAAAACTGTAGAATATTTTTCATGGGACAACCCACGAAAAAGCAAAAATTGCACCTGGTGTCTGAGGGGGGCCAAATACCCAACTGTTCCATAAGAATACACTAGTATTATACACTGCGTGCAGAATTATTAGGCAAATGAGTATTTTGACCACATCATCCTCTTTATGCATGTTGTCTTACTCCAAGCTGCATAGGCTCAAAAGCCTACTACCAATTAAGCATATTAGGTGATGTGCATCTCTGTAATGAGAAGGGGTGTGGTCTAATGACATCAACACCCTATATCAGGTGTGCATAATTATTAGGCAACTTCCTTTCCTTTGGCAAAATGGGTCAAAAGAAGGACTTGACAGGCTCAGAAAAGTCAAAAATAGTGAGATATCTTGCAGAGGGATGCAGCACTCTTAAAATTGCAAAGCTTCTGAAGCGTGATCATCGAACAATCAAGCGTTTCATTCAAAATAGTCAACAGGGTCGCAAGAAGCGTGTGGAAAAACCAAGGCGCAAAATAACTGCCCATGAACTGAGAAAAGTCAAGCGTGCAGCTGCCAAGATGCCTTTCGCCACCAGTTTGGCCATATTTCAGAGCTGCAACATCACTGGAGTGCCCAAAAGCACAAGGTGTGCAATACTCAGAGACATGGCCAAGGTAAGAAAGGCTGAAAGACGACCACCACTGAACAAGACACACAAGCTGAAACGTCAAGACTGGGCCAAGAAATATCTCAAGACTGATTTTTCTAAGGTTTTATGGACTGATGAAATGAGAGTGAGTCTTGATGGGTCAGATGGATGGGCCCGTGGCTGGATTGGTAAAGGGCAGAGAGCTCCAGTCCGACTCAGATGCCAGCAAGATGGAGGTGGAGTACTGGTTTGGGCTGGTATCATCAAAGATGAGCTTGTGGGGCCTTTTCGGGTTGAGGATGGAGTAAAGCTCAACTCCCAGTCCTACTGCCAGTTTCTGGAAGACACCTTCTTCAAGCAGTGGTACAGGAAGAAGTCTGCATCCTTCAAGAAAAACATGATTTTCATGCAGGACAATGCTCCATCACACGCGTCCAAGTACTCCACAGCGTGGCTGGCAAGAAAGGGTATAAAAGAAGAAAATCTAATAACATGGCCTCCTTGTTCACCTGATCTGAACCCCATTGAGAACCTGTGGTCCATCATCAAATGTGAGATTTACAAGGAGGGAAAACAGTACACCTCTCTGAACAGTGTCTGGGAGGCTGTGGTTGCTGCTGCACGCAATGTTGATGGTGAACAGATCAAAACACTGACAGAATCCATGGATGGCAGGCTTTTGAGTGTCCTTGCAAAGAAAGGTGGCTATATTGGTCACTAATTTGTTTTTGTTTTGTTTTAGAATGTCAGAAATGTATATTTGTGAATGTTGAGATGTTATATTGGTTTCACTGGTAAAAATAAATAATTGAAATGGGTATATATTTGTTTTTTGTTAAGTTGCCTAATAATTATGCACAGTAATAGTCACCTGCACACACAGATATCCCCCTAAAATAGCTAAAACTAAAAACAAACTAAAAACTACTTCCAAAAATATTCAGCTTTGATATTAATGAGTTTTTTGGGTTCATTGAGAACATGGTTGTTGCTTAATAATAAAATTAATCCTCAAAAATACAACTTGCCTAATAATTCTGCACTCCCTGTATATGGCACATGAGAGTCAGTGAGAAAGTTACAGATTTTACATTGGGACTCAGAAAATACAAATTTTACCTCTGCAGTTGCACTAGACTGTGGTACTCTAGAGACTTCAGGATTATACATGCCACAAGTGGGACCTCTAGTATTGAGAGCTATTTTCTGTCATTAAAACCATACAGAATGTTTTTTGGGGGGTCTAAATCCTGTGAATTCTAGTTATGTACATTTTTTTCTTAATGTGGGACTGAAACCTATCCATATTATTGGTGGCATGCCTGTAGCATCAACCTTATATCCTGACCAGATACTTTATCTTGGTAGAGTATATGCTGTCTTGGCACCAGAGGTCACAGACATAGTATATTAAAGTGACACTGTCACCTGGATTTTACTTACTGAGCTAATAACATCACCACATTAATCTCCACGATTTACATTAAAATATACTAGTATTATTGCCCTGTGTCTTTTATTTGGTCTATAAAATCGGTTTTATTAATATGTAAAGTACCTCAATAAGGAGCCCAAGGGGACGTCCCTCCGGCAGTTGGAGACCAGCCGCTCCCATTACTTCGGAACCCAGCACCGCCCCACTGTTTATATATTCACTGCTCAGCGCTGATGTAATGTTTGTGCAGCACCCGTTTGTAATGAACTAAGTGTACTGACATAGGAGGTCACAATGATAGAAATTGGCACTCCAGATTACCAAGTGAAAAGGGCAATAATCAGAAAGTGGGTAATCTAAAATTTAATATTTATTGGTAATGCAGATAAAAAATAGGTTCCAAAATAAAGTGTGCTGTAGACAAACCTTGGGATAGAAATAATGTATAAACACTAGGACAACCTAAGCGTCTATCCCAAATGAAAATAGACAAAAAATACACAATAATAGTGCACGGCGGCACCAGTAACCGTTTTGTCCTACCGGTACCGCGGAACAGGATGCGGATCGATCACCACCGTCGTCAGACCTTCGATAAAGGTTTCTCCAAAACAGATGTTTGAAGAAAAAATATGAACATCAGGCAGTGATGCACATGTGTGCAGGGTCCCTGTTAAGGCCCTATGGCTAGCTAGGAGATATATCCCTAATACTAAATGTAGGTAGCAGCCTCACCACAGGGCACTCGTCCTGACAAGGACGACCCCGTCCGGAACCTGTCCCTAGAATGAATAAACTATGTGTCCCTAAAAGAAAAAAGAACTCCCTACACGCATGTTTCACTGCCTAAAAAAACAACAAATTAAAGGCAATTCATCAGGGGAGAGATGAGGGAAGACGTACTAGGGATAGGTATAAGATGGACACTAATCCCTAGAGAATGTTTGGAGTGTTGGTGTATGTATGCTCCGGATGCCTCTATTGCTATATGCGCCCCACCTAGCTGATACTGCGCTACTGTGTACGGGGGGATACTAGTCCCTTATTGGTTTGGAGCTTACTCTGTTTTTATACATTTATTGTAACACCGATCTGTTCCCAGTATGTACTGTCTTTTGTATATGTTTTTTAACTGATATACCATCTATCATGTTGGATATCTAATAAAGAATAATTAATTAAAATTACTCTCTGTGTGGTTGCTCTCTGAGCTGTGTAGGTGATAATCCCTAGAGACCAGCCTAACTAAATATGTCAGCCAGTGGTGGGGGTAACCAGATGGTGGATACCTCCTTGGGCGGTCTCTGTAGATAAGGAGACTATGGTGCATGCAGTGACATGATATAGGAGAAGCTGCACATGGGACGCCAACCTGTCTGGCGTTTACACCATGTTTAAATATTCACCTCGCTGCCGCCTCCGCCGCCCACGATGTAGCAGGGCCAATGGGCGCATCCGTGCGCTCACACGTCAGCGCCGCGCATGCGCTCACCGCAGAGTCAGAAGCGAGGTTTGAAACGCAAGGAAATGCCATAGATACCGGCTCTCTCCTGCGCATGCGCGGCATCGTATGTTCTCACGATGCCGCGGCTGTCAGCTGTTTGACAGCAATACTATAGACAGAGACTAATGGCAGTTGTCTATTAGTGATGTGGAGTGGCAGAACGCTCGGAACTCGTCCTGTCAGCACCGCATCAAAGCCCAGAATCGGGCCATCAGTAAGAGGCAGTATTTAGGCAGTCCAGTCAGGTACAGACTAGACATAAAATCTCTGGATTATGGCAAAAACAGACACTATGATGTGAAGGCCAATAGATATATCTTGGCACCAAATATTGTAAATAGAATAGAAAGAGTAACATGAGTAGATATAAACAAGCATGATACAGCCCTAAACAGTGTCTGCACCAATATTAAGGTGGGGGCACAGCTGAATCTTTCACAAAAAACAGCTGTAATTCAGCTGCTCGTTTAGGCCAGTTGGTGCGACTGTTCGCAAAAGGAAGATCCAGCGGGCTTCACGCTGTAAGAGGATCTTATCCCAATCTCCTCCCCGTTTGGGGGGGGCGACTGCTTCAATACCACTGACTCTAATGGCACGTATATCACCTTTGTGAAAGTCACACACATGTCTGGCCACAGCCGTATCTCGTCGTTTGTCAATATCAAGGAGATGTTCTCCTATTCGCCTACGTAATTCACGTTTGGTCTTTCCAATGTACTCTTTTTCACAGATGCATGTGATTTTATATATCACACCTGCCGTTCTACAAGAGATAAAATCCTTGATATCAAATGTGCGCCTGAGATTGCTACTAAAGAAGGTCTTTCCAGTAGCAATACTGTTACAGGCCACACAGCCGCTACACCTAAAGCTGCCTACCGGTCGACGACTAAGCCAGGTGTCCGGGGCAACCGGTGGCGCAAGGTGGCTGTGTACCAACATGTCCTTGAGGCTCTTGCCTCGTCTAAATGTGACCTGGGGGTAATCAAACAAGACATCACTCACGTCAGGGTCCATCAAAAGAATGGGCCAATGGCGTTCAAGGATTTCTCTTGACTTCTTGGCGGAGCCATCAAATGTGGTTATAAACCTGATTTTCTTGTCCGTCTCCTGCTTCTTTTTGGGGACTAACAGTGTGTCTCTATTAATGTGGGCTGCTCTCTGGAACGCCTTCTTCAAGACACAGTCAGGATAACCCCTGGCCAAGAATCTCTGTCTGAGGTCAGCCGCCTGCGTCTTGAATTCATGTTCTTCCGAACAGTTCCTCCGCAGGCGCAGGTACTGCCCATAGGGAATACCTCGCTTTAGGGGCATGGGATGGCTACTCTGCCAATGGAGGACTGAATTAGTCGCTGTGGATTTGCGGTAAATACTTGTAGAAAGCTCCCCCCCACTTTTTTTAGATATACACACATCAAGAAAAGGTAGTGTATGGTTGTCAATCTCATACGTAAAACGCAGGCCGATGGAATTATTGTTAAGGGACTCTACAAAAAGCTTAAAGGCTGCATGGCTAGCATTCCAAATTATGAGGATGTCGTCGATGTACCGGGCCCACAGGGTGATGGGCCCGGTCATCGACTCACTCTCACCAAAGACGGTAGTGGCCTCCCACCAGCCCAGGAGCAGGTTGGCGTACGACGGAGCACAAGAACAACCCATCACCGTGCCCCTGAGCTGGTGGTAGAGGCGACCGTCAAACATGAAAAAATTGTGCGTTAGTAGAAACCTGAGCAGCTGTAGGACCAGCTCATTATGAGCTGCAAACTGCTGTCCCCGCATACTCAGGTAGTAACCAACAGCTCTCAAGCCCGCCTCGTGTGGTATCGAGGAGTATAAAGCCTCGACATCAACACTAGCGAGGCAGGAATGATCATCTATACATACTCCATCGACCCGCTTCAACAAATCCGTAGTGTCACGGGTAAAGGACGGGAGGGCGATCACAAAGGGCATCAGTATCCGATCAATATAGATCCCTATGTTTTGTCCCAGGCTCCCGATGCCGGCCACGATCGGTCTCCCTTTGAGTGGTTAAAGTCCTTTATGGACTTTAGGGAGGCTATAGAACGTGGCCGCCACCGGGTGCCGAGGATACATGAACTCAAATTCTTCATGAGAGATGAGCCGGTTAGTTTTAGCTGCAGACAAGATATCTCTTAACTCCACCAAATATGGAGCCGTGGGATTCGAAGTCAGAGTTTGATAACTACTCCTATCTTTGAGAATTTGTTCGCACATGGACTGATAACTAAGTCTGTTCATAATAACGGTGTTTCCACCTTTGTCTGATGGCTTTATAACTATAGTGTCGTCCTCTCTCAATGATTTGATGGCCCTCTGTTCCTCTACGGCGCAGTTCTTAGATCTATGTGGATTCTGAAGTTGCATGATGTCTGCAGTAACTAGTTGTAAGAAGACATCCAAACAAGATATGTCTCCTGCTGGTGGCATTTTATTGCTCTTGTTACGCAAGGGAGTAAATGGACCTAGTCCCTCAAAAATTTGTACATCAGTTGATATACTATGCAGTAATTCTACATCTGGCAATAGATCTGTAGGAATCCCCAAAAGTTGACTCTTCTTCCTATCTGTCAATTTAAATTGTTTGTGCCAACGGAGCTTCCGTATAAATAGGTGTAGATCTTTCACCCACGTGAACGCATCATGCTGGCGAGTTGGAACAAAGGAGAGTCCCTTAGACAACACCGCCATTTCGCTTTTAGAGAGGGTACGGTTGGACAGATTGATTACCTCTGGGCCGACTGATCTCGGTTGTTTGGACGATTCCTCAGGTGATAATTGACACCCTGATCTAAAAAACCGCCGTGGTTTACTCCACTGGTCCCTCTGCCTCTACCTCTACCCTTCCCCTTTTTATTAAACTTTTGTTTGTTTCTGCCGGGGTTACCACCTGATTCTCTGTCACTATCAGACAGTTCTGTTTCAGTAGTGGAGACTTCAGAGACAATTTCTTTAGTAGGTGGCACCTCCCTCAGAACCAAATAGGCTTTATTTTCTTTAAATTCAGCTAAATCTTTATTGAATTGCCTATGTTTGCGTTCACGCAGGTAGTATTGATACTTCTCAACGGTAGTCTGAAGCTGCTTTTCTTTATTAGGGAAGTCCGGTTCACTAGAGAAAGTCTTAGTGACCTCCACTTGTGCCTTTAATTTCTCAGCCAAGTTAGTGAGGTTAATTCTTTCCTCCTCCAATAATAATGTCATTAGTTGGAGTGAACTTTTAGTAGCCAGTTGCTCCCAACGAGTATTGAACCCCGGGCTTCTCTGTCTGTATACAGGTGTGACTGAAATACGGAGCCCGCGGGGTACAATACCGTGTTTGATGTAGTTATCAAGGCTCTGTACCTCCCACCAACTTGATAGATGTTCTTTATAGAGTCGGTTAAGCTCCTTAAAGGCAACTTTGAAAGAGGGTATACACTTTTTCTGTAGATATGATTTGTCTGAGAAAACCTCTTTAGCCTCCTCTAACCAAGTGTCTGTATTAATACCACTGTCCAGAAATCCTGCCATACCGATTATGAATATAATGAACTAAGTGTACTGACATAGGAGGTCACAATGATAGAAATTGGCACTCCAGATTACCAAGTGAAAAGGGCAATAATCAGAAAGTGGGTAATCTAAAATTTAATATTTATTGGTAATGCAGATAAAAAATAGGTTCCAAAATAAAGTGTGCTGTAGACAAACCTTGGGATAGAAATAATGTATAAACACTAGGACAACCTAAGCGTCTATCCCAAATGAAAATAGACAAAAAATACACAATAATAGTGCACGGCGGCACCAGTAACCGTTTTGTCCTACCGGTACCGCGGAACAGGATGCGGATCGATCACCACCGTCGTCAGACCTTCGATAAAGGTTTCTCCAAAACAGATGTTTGAAGAAAAAATATGAACATCAGGCAGTGATGCACATGTGTGCAGGGTCCCTGTTAAGGCCCTATGGCTAGCTAGGAGATATATCCCTAATACTAAATGTAGGTAGCAGCCTCACCACAGGGCACTCGTCCTGACAAGGACGACCCCGTCCGGAACCTGTCCCTAGAATGAATAAACTATGTGTCCCTAAAAGAAAAAAGAACTCCCTACACGCATGTTTCACTGCCTAAAAAAACAACAAATTAAAGGCAATTCATCAGGGGAGAGATGAGGGAAGACGTACTAGGGATAGGTATAAGATGGACACTAATCCCTAGAGAATGTTTGGAGTGTTGGTGTATGTATGCTCCGGATGCCTCTATTGCTATATGCGCCCCACCTAGCTGATACTGCGCTACTGTGTACGGGGGGATACTAGTCCCTTATTGGTTTGGAGCTTACTCTGTTTTTATACATTTATTGTAACACCGATCTGTTCCCAGTATGTACTGTCTTTTGTATATGTTTTTTAACTGATATACCATCTATCATGTTGGATATCTAATAAAGAATAATTAATTAAAATTACTCTCTGTGTGGTTGCTCTCTGAGCTGTGTAGGTGATAATCCCTAGAGACCAGCCTAACTAAATATGTCAGCCAGTGGTGGGGGTAACCAGATGGTGGATACCTCCTTGGGCGGTCTCTGTAGATAAGGAGACTATGGTGCATGCAGTGACATGATATAGGAGAAGCTGCACATGGGACGCCAACCTGTCTGGCGTTTACACCATGTTTAAATATTCACCTCGCTGCCGCCTCCGCCGCCCACGATGTAGCAGGGCCAATGGGCGCATCCGTGCGCTCACACGTCGGCGCCGCGCATGCGCTCACCGCAGAGTCAGAAGCGAGGTTTGAAACGCAAGGAAATGCCATAGATACCGGCTCTCTCCTGCGCATGCGCGGCATCGTATGTTCTCACGATGCCGCGGCTGTCAGCTGTTTGACAGCAATACTATAGACAGAGACTAATGGCAGTTGTCTATTAGTGATGTGGAGTGGCAGAACGCTCGGAACTCGTCCTGTCAGCACCGCATCAAAGCCCAGAATCGGGCCATCAGTAAGAGGCAGTATTTAGGCAGTCCAGTCAGGTACAGACTAGACATAAAATCTCTGGATTATGGCAAAAACAGACACTATGATGTGAAGGCCAATAGATATATCTTGGCACCAAATATTGTAAATAGAATAGAAAGAGTAACATGAGTAGATATAAACAAGCATGATACAGCCCTAAACAGTGTCTGCACCAATATTAAGGTGGGGGCACAGCTGAACCTTTCACAAAAAACAGCTGTAATTCAGCTGCTCGTTTAGGCCAGTTGGTGCGACTGTTCGCAAAAGGAAGATCCAGCGGGCTTCACGCTGTAAGAGGATCTTATCCCAATCTCCTCCCCGTTTGGGGGGGGCGACTGCTTCAATACCACTGACTCTAATGGCACGTATATCACCTTTGTGAAAGTCACACACATGTCTGGCCACAGCCGTATCTCGTCGTTTGTCAATATCAAGGAGATGTTCTCCTATTCGCCTACGTAATTCACGTTTGGTCTTTCCAATGTACTCTTTTTCACAGATGCATGTGATTTTATATATCACACCTGCCGTTCTACAAGAGATAAAATCCTTGATATCAAATGTGCGCCTGAGATTGCTACTAAAGAAGGTCTTTCCAGTAGCAATACTGTTACAGGCCACACAGCCGCTACACCTAAAGCTGCCTACCGGTCGACGACTAAGCCAGGTGTCCGGGGCAACCGGTGGCGCAAGGTGGCTGTGTACCAACATGTCCTTGAGGCTCTTGCCTCGTCTAAATGTGACCTGGGGGTAATCAAACAAGACATCACTCACGTCAGGGTCCATCAAAAGAATGGGCCAATGGCGTTCAAGGATTTCTCTTGACTTCTTGGCGGAGCCATCAAATGTGGTTATAAACCTGATTTTCTTGTCCGTCTCCTGCTTCTTTTTGGGGACTAACAGTGTGTCTCTATTAATGTGGGCTGCTCTCTGGAACGCCTTCTTCAAGACACAGTCAGGATAACCCCTGGCCAAGAATCTCTGTCTGAGGTCAGCCGCCTGCGTCTTGAATTCATGTTCTTCCGAACAGTTCCTCCGCAGGCGCAGGTACTGCACATAGGGAATACCTCGCTTTAGGGGCATGGGATGGCTACTCTGCCAATGGAGGACTGAATTAGTCGCTGTGGATTTGCGGTAAATACTTGTAGAAAGCTCCCCCCCACTTTTTTTAGATATACACACATCAAGAAAAGGTAGTGTATGGTTGTCAATCTCATACGTAAAACGCAGGCCGATGGAATTATTGTTAAGGGACTCTACAAAAAGCTTAAAGGCTGCATGGCTAGCATTCCAAATTATGAGGATGCCGTCGATGTTAACAGGGACCCTGCACACATGTGCATCACTGCCTGATGTTCATATTTTTTCTTCAAACATCTGTTTTGGAGAAACCTTTATCGAAGGTCTGACGACGGTGGTGATCGATCCGCATCCTGTTCCGCGGTACCGGTAGGACAAAACGGTTACTGGTGCCGCCGTGCACTATTATTGTGTATTTTTTGTCTATTTTCATTTGGGATAGACGCTTAGGTTGTCCTAGTGTTTATACATTATTTCTATCCCAAGGTTTGTCTACAGCACACTTTATTTTGGAACCTATTTTTTATCTGCATTACCAATAAATATTAAATTTTAGATTACCCACTTTCTGATTACAGCACCCGTTTGTGCAGCTGGCGCATGCGCAATGAGTTCTGTGAGACTAATGTGGTAATGTTATTAGCTCAGTAAGTAAAATCCAGGTGACAGTGTCCCTTTAAGGACTCTCAAAAGATTATTCTTTGTCAAGAGACTTTCAAGATTTCTACCTACTTGGGTAGATTATTAGAGATTTAATACATTACATTCAAAAGAAAATATAGATTTCACTTTATTTTTTATATTATTATCTTTTCTAAATTGGGCGTTTAGTACAACTAGGAGGATGAAGTGTTAAAGACAGTATTCAGTTTCCAAGGCAAGCACCGGGCAACAGTGTTTAGAGATAACAGTTTGTCTTTGAAACACTTCAACTATCTTCCAAACCATTGTAAGCAATGTTTGGATCTCTTTGATGTTTGAGTCATGTTTAGCATCACCATGGAACAAATTGTGTCCAACTTAATAGATATCTATGCAAAGACAGGAGATCTGCTGAAATTATCTTAACTGGGAAACTTCATATGGATCTCTAGAAGTTGCTTAGCACCTTCATTTGACTCATTCACCTTGCTTTAAAGCTGTACAGGGCTTCATTGGATTTACTTGTTATCAGGTTATTGACAACTACTCTACCTTCATCTCTTCTTGATCAATCATTGCTCTCACAGACCAACTTCTCCTTTGCTCCACTCCTCAAATATTCAGATCATTCTCTGCCTTTAATACTGAAACCTATGATATACACTGCCTGTCCCCCAACAAAAAAAGTTGCCACCTTGATTTAACTAAGCAAATAGTTATGAGCCTCCTATTGGATATTTACTGCATGGGTGATTATCTTTCAGCTGGCAACAAGTTATTTAACCCCAACTGGTGCAATGAGTTGCTTCTCGTTTCTTAAACAACCATGTCAAAAGACACATTTCCTGGTCGTGGAAAAGATGTTAGTCTGTTTGAGAAGGTTCAGATCATTGGCATCAAGCAGAGAAAACATCTAAGGAGATTGCAGAAACTACTAAAATTGGGTTAAGGACTGTCCAACACATTATTAAAAACTGGAAGGATAGTGGGGACCCATCGTATTCGAGGAAGAAATGTGGCGGGAAAAAAATCCTGAGGTCAGCTGACTTCCTGAACATACTGAATGACCAGGTTATTCCATCAATGGATTTTTTCTTCCCTGATGGCACGGCATATTCCAAGATGACAATGCCAGGATTCATCGGGCTCAAATTGTCAAAGAGTGGTTCAGGGAGCATGAGACATAATTTTCCCACATGGATTGGCAACCACAGTGTCCAGACCTTAACCCCATTGAGAATCTTTGGGATGTGCTGGAAAAGGCTTTGCGCAGCAGTCAGACTCTACCATCATCAATGCAAGATCTTGGTGAAAAATTTATGCAACACTGGATGGAAATAAATCTTGTGACATTTCAGAAGCTTATCAAAAATATTCCACAGCGAATGCATGCCATAATCAAAGCTAAAGGCGGTCCAGTGAAATATTTTTGGTGGCGACTTTTTTTTTGGACGGGCAGTGTATGTGTAGGAGTTGTTCTCCTTTGGTTATAACAAACTGCAGAGTAGGATTTGCTTACTAGATGCTAGACTGTTCACAAATCACATCTAAAGCAGTCTTCAAACTGAAAGGACAAATAAGGCGTTAGATAACCTACTTTCGGTTTTTGTATCCACTGGTGTGAAAAATGCTGGTGTGACATAATATCTTTACATAATTGTCATATAGTAATCATCCTCTATATCATCCCTTTTTCATAGTTTATGGATGAAACCAAAATTCCCTGCACTTTCTCTGTACTCAGGAGAGCATTTAGATGGTCTGGTCTGATTTCCTAGCAATTTGTCAAAAAATCTAAAGAATCACTGCACATTCCAAGCAAAGAATAAAGTGTGAACAGAAGTAAATGTCTTCTTAGTTTCACCTTACAAGGTCCAATTGTCCACTCCATTCATTTATCTCTGATGGCACCTGGTTTTATTCCTCAAAGAATTTTAATCCAGTTTCCAAACTCCACATCCCAACATCTTCTCAAATCCTTCTTGTGTTCTTTCATAACTGTTAAATGTTGCATTCTTCTAAATAATAATCTTTAACACCAAAAATGTCTAAAGAAGTAACAAGTAGAATGCCAAGAAATCAAAACCAATGAACAAACAATCTCATTCAGAAACTGAGAATGAAGTTAAATGATTTAATAAAATCCTACTTAGAATCAAAATATCTCTTTGGTAACCACATTTCACATTGTTTGAAATTCAGATTTAATAACAAATTAACTATCCTCCCGACATGTAACTAAAATACTCAGAACTGACACAAATATGTTTATAACATATTATTTGCTCAGGATATGCTTAATGTTTATCTGCATATATACATCTTCCTATTTATTAACCCTGTCCATTGTTCTATGCTTTACAAGCTCCACAATGTACTACCAACAATTATACTTGTGAATATTATTCATAACTTACATTAAAATATCCCTTCATGTGTGCTGAGGCCTGGACAATGAACACTTGCTGAGCCTAAATGTATCACAATCAGAGAGCCAAGTCTCTTAATAGCAGTGTCAAAGACACAGAAATTTAATGAAACACTAACAACTACCATCAAAAGCCCGAGGGATTTAAACACGCTCTAGGGATCTTATTTGTAGGATGATAATATAGTCAAGGGTATTATCTCAAACACTTAATAGGACAGAATTGTATAAAAGTGTGTTTGTGCCGACTTTTCTGGACATGTACTAAATTCACTAAATACAAAACTAATGGTGGATTTACATTGCCGATGGACCAGAAAATTCTTGGGAAGAGACCGTTCCTTCCAGATAACTGCCTGCTCGTTAGTAAAGAGCTGCATTTACATGCAGCGATCGCCTCCACTGTATGGAGATGAGTGACAGCTACTAGCATTGCTCACCCTCATACAGATTAATTGTTTCTGCACAGCAGAGTTCTGTTCACACAGCAAAATCTGCTGCCTAGAAAGATGATTGAGGTGTCCACACGTAAGATGAGTTCACCCAATAAGCAAGCATTTTGCTCTTTCATCGGATGATCTGCGGCAACTCTACATGGGCATATTATCGGGAAGAATCGTTCATAGTAACATACTTTCCCGATAATCTGCCTAACAATCAGGCAGTGTAAAACCGCCAAAAATTGTTGAAGGTTTGTATGTAGATTTCATGCAAGTAATTAAGTTTGGAGCATGTTCACTAAAAAGACTAAGGGGGTCAATTATTATCTTGAAATACGCCAATATTAGGCGTATTTCAGGCTTAGATTGCATTGCAATGGTGACTTTTCCCCACTCACGCCAAGTCTAAAAAAGCTGGCGTGGCGCTGGCAGGGAAGGGGACGGGCCGCCAGACCTGTCTCACTCATCATTTTCTACGCCTGTTTTAGACATAGAAAATGGTCTAAACCAACAAAGAAGCTGGCTTACATTTAGACTGGCGCAGGAGAGGCCGGCGCCTCTTAATAACTTCAGCAGATCCATCGCCAGACATAGGGCTTATTAAGACCGGCGTCTAAAACGCCAGTCTTAATAAATGACCCCCTAAAAGTTGTAAAAATGTTGTAAAATAACTAGAAATGTGTCTTTCTGTAATTTATTTTATGTATACTGAATACTAAGAAAAAGCAACGTTATATAGTGTATTTCACAGTGCCAGGATATGTGTTCAAGTAAGTCAGTTACCTGTAGACAACACCGTGCCAGTCTGGATGCCCTGATGCAGCGTACCTGACCACTGTTCCACAACATAACTCATGTGATAGATACAGTACAAGGTTATAAATCTATTAGGGTGTCCTACTTCTAGCATTACAAGGAAAGTTCCCTTCAGCGGTCATGAGCTTCTCAGACTGCAGTCAGGTTAACAACATCTTCTCCATCTTCCGCCTACTGACATTAGGTTAATATCTCTTTCATGTAACAGTGCTTGGTTATCAGCAATATCAGAGTAGCTAGCGGCATTCTACATCAGGTGTTCCTTCCTTTTGTCTTCATTCTTCTTTCCCTGCCAAGTATCTTTTCACATTAGTAACAGATGCTAGTCACTGGATGAATTACTCATTGTGAATTACTTGTGCTTTTTTAACAAGATCCTAAAAACCTAATCTAGCATTGGTTCTTGAGGTAAGCCTATCTCTCCCCCATGATAGCTATAATTATAAACTGTCTTGAGTACCCTCATTTCCATGCATCTGACATCAAGGCCAGAGCTACACAAAAGCTCTAATTTGTAGAGTTACATTACAGTTATACTCTGTGTTTTTTTTCAAATGTCATGTAAAAATACTAAATCAATAAGAAAGACGTGGGGCGCAAAAAGTTGTGCATACGTGGTTTCCTGATCCTGCAATCATTTAAAGTGGCACTTGTAAGTCACACAATAGTTTAAATTTGCACATTCTATTGATTTCATTAAGGAGCAGAAGGGAGGACTTGAGTCCCTCTTACTTGTTGAGAGATACTTGATACTTGAATTTTATGCTCACACAGGGAACCGCAGGGTATTTGTCAGTAGTCAGACCTTGCTAGCTAATAAAGTTCTGAGATCACAGCCGAATAATAACTGATTCAAGCAATCAGTGTCTGGCTTGTGAGAGGGGTAAGTGGAGGTGGCAGGATTGGAAAAGGCAATGTGAGCCAGCAGACTTGTAGAGATAGTGACTGTGACCGAGCTGCAGCTCCACTGTTTCTGTAACATGACAATGACAACAACTTCCTGTTAGTGAATTAGGGAGGAGAGGCCTATAATTGTTAACAATTGTAGGGAAAGGCTTTACAAAACTACCATTTATTATCATTGTGAAGTTTTTATTTTTCACTGGAAGTATACTTTTAATAGAAAATGCCTATAGTACTTGCAAAAAAGTTGCATTGTACCATAGGAGGTGCAGTTCTTACTGACCTGTTCTGCAGCGATGAAAGGGAAGCATTACATGATGGATAGAGGAGTGAGGGGACGTCTCTGGTGGTATCTATATATTGTTTACTGTGCACAATGATTTCTAGTGGATCTGTGTAGGTGCAAAACACTGGACCACACAAACCTACATTCCTGATCATAAATCCTGATCATAAACCTAACTCTAGTGGCAAAAAACTTCATGTATTTAACTGATACAACATGCCATGTAACACAATTGCAGTCATTTTCCAGTGTGATTTTGTCTATGACTAGCACAAACTGTATATGTTGTTGCAATCTAAAATGACTGAATGAGAAACCAGCATTATAAATACTCAGTGAATAGATAGATAGATAGATAGATAGATAGATAGATATAGTGTCTGTGACCGAGCTGCAGCGCCACTGTTTCTCTAACATGACAACGATATTAATTTTCTGTTATTGAATTAGGGAGCAGCACAAATGGGAAATGTTTAACAAAACTACTGTACATGAGTAGAGTTGAGCGAATCCGAACTGTAAAGTTCGGGTTCGTACCGAACTTTAGGTTTTTCGGCACCCGAACATTTGCGTAAAAGTTCGGGTTCAGTGTTCGGCGCTTTCTTGGCGCTTTTTGAAAGGCTGCACAGCAGCCAATCAACAAGCGTCATACTACTCGCCCCAAAAGGCCATCACAGCCATGCCTACTATTGGCATGGCTGTGATTGGCCAACTGTAGCATGTGACCCAGCCTCTATTTAAGCTTCAGTCATGTAGCGCCGCCCGTCACTCTGCTCGGATTAGTGTAGGGATAGGCTGCAGCTGCTGTGAGGGAGAGATCAGGGAGAAATCTTATGAAGAACGTCTTCTTTACTCAGCGATCTACAGCAAATGTGTTTTGTGGGTGCAGTGCACAATTGTTTTAAGCCTGCCCTGAGCCAACTACTACTGAAAACGAACTTTTTTTCCTTCAGTTAGTCAATATCAATACATAATCGGCAGCCATTTTATGCAACGATAGTGCACCAGCACAGGCTATCTGCATGTCTGCAAGTCCAGAAATACATCTTTTTGCTTACTGGGGTGAAAAACCCTCTAATATACTGCACATATGGGATAAGTGACTGTCACATTTAGGCCAGAAATACATCTTTTTGGTTACTGGGGTGAAAAAACCCTCTAATATATACTGCACATCTGGGTTAGACGTGCATAAGTGACTGTCACATTTAGGCCAGAAATACGGCTTTTTGGTTACTGGGGTGGAAAAACCCTCTAATATACTGCACATCTGGGATTAGATGTGCATAAGAGTGTCACATTTAGGCCAGAAATACAGCTTTTTGCTTACTGGGGTGAAAAAAATACATCTGTTTCATATAGTGCACATCTAGGATTAGACGTGCATAAGTGAGTGTCACATTTAGGCCAGAAAGATTGGTTTTTTGCTTACTGGGGTTAATAAACCCTCTGATATACTGCACATCTGGGATTAGACGTCCATAAGGGAGTGTCACATTTAGGCCAGAAATACAGCTTGTTGCTTACTCGGGTGAAAAAAACCCCCATCTGTTTCATATAGTGCACATCTGGGATTAGACGTGCATAAGAGTGTCAAATTTAGGCCAGAAATACAGCTTTTTGCTTACTGGGGTGAAAAAAATACATCTGTTTCATATAGTGCACATCTAGGATTAGACGTGCATAAGTGAGTGTCACATTAAGCCAGAAATACGGCTTTTTACTTACTGGGGTTAATAAACCCTCTGATATACTGCACATCTGGGATTAGACGTGCCTAAGTGACTGTGAAATTTAGGCCACAAATACGGCTTTTTGCTTACTGGGGCATACTGGGGTGAAAAAAACCCCATCTGTTTCATATAGTGCACATCTAGGATTATAGGTGCATAAGTGACTGTGAAATTTAGGCCACAAATACGGCTTTTTGCTTACTGGGGTTAATAAACCCTCTGATATACTGCACATCTGGGATTAGACGTGCATAAGTGAGTGTCACATTTAGCCCAGAAATACAGCTTTTTGCTTACTGGGGTGAAACAAAAACATCTGTTTGATATAGTGCACATCTGGGATTAGACGTGCATAAGTGAGTGTCACATTTGGGCCAGAAATACAGCTTTTTGCTTACTGGGGTAAAAAAAAAACCCATCTGTTTCATATAGTTCGCATCTAGGATTAGACGTGCATAAGTGAGTGTCACATTTAGGCCAGAAATACAGCTTTTTGCTTACTGGGGTGAAAAAAACCCATCTGTTTCATATAGTGCACATCTGGGATTAAACTTGCATAAGTGAGTGTCACATTTAGGCCACAAATACGGCTTTTTGCTTACTAGGGTTAAAAAAAACCTCTGATAGAGTGCACATCTGGGATTAGACGTGCATAAGTGAGTGTCACATTTAGGACACAAATACGGCTTTTTGTTTACTGGGGTTAAAAAAAACCTCTGTTATAGTGCACATCTGGGATTAGACGTGCATAAGTGAGTGTCACATTTAGGCCAAAAATCCGGCTTTTTGCTTACTGGGGTTAAAAAACCCTCTGATATACTGCACATGTGGGATTAGACCTGCATAAGTTACTGTTAAGTTAAATTTAGGCCACAAATGTCGCTGTCATATAGAGTAAAAAAAATAATAATTGAGTGCGATACCCTACATCAGGGTTTTTATTGGCGGTTAATTATTTTTAACAGACTTAACCACTTTTTACTTTGCTTGGTGAACGCTAACTATGAGGCAAACATCTAATAAGGGATGCGGTCATGGTCGTGGTGGTGGTGTTGGTGGAGCCTCTGGTGCAGGGAGAGGACGTGGCCGTTCTGCCACAGCTACACGTCCTACTGAACCTACTACCTCAGGTCCCAGTAGCCGCCAGAATCTACAATGATATTTGGTCGGGCCTAATGCCATTCTAAGGATGGTAAGGCCTGAACAAGTACAGGCGCTAGTCAATTGGGTGTCCGACGCCCATCAGTCTGTCACATCACCCCCATGCATATCGGGGAATCTGTCTGATCCTCAAGTCATGCAGCAGTCTCTTATGCTGTTTGAAGACTCTGCTGGCAGGGTTTCCCAAGGTCATCCACCTAGCCCTTCCCCAGGGGTGGAAGACATAGAATGCACTGATGCACAACCACTTATGTTTCCTGATGAGGACATGGGAATACCACCTCAGCACGTCTCTGATGATGACGAAACACAGGTGCCAACTGCTGCGTCTTTCTGCAGTGTGCAGACCGAAAAAGGAGGTCAGGGAGGAAGACTGGGTGGAAGACGATGCAGGGGACGATGAGGTCCTAGACCCCACATGGAATGAAGGTCGTGCCACTGACTTTCAGAGTTCGGAGGAAGAGGCAGTGGTGAGACCAAGCCAACAGCGTAGCAAAAGAGGGAGCAGGGTGCAAAACCAGAGCATTTCGCCTGCTACTGGCCACCGTCACCAGGGACCGAGCACACCAAAGGCAGCTTCAAGGAGTTCCCTGGCATGGCACTTCTTCACACAATGTGCTGACGACAAGACCCGAGTGGTTTGCACGCTGTACCATAAGAGCCTGAAGCGAGGCATTAACGTTCTGAACCTTAGCACAACCTGCATGACCAGGCATCTATATGCGAGACACGGGCTGCAGTGGAATAAGCACCTTCAAAACTAAGAAAGGGCTCAGGCCCCTCCTGCTCCCTCTTCTGCTGCTGCCTCGGCCTCTTCCTCCGCCTCTGGAGGAACGTTGGCATCTGCCTCCCAGCAAACAGAGGATGTGCCACCAACAACACCACCTCCGTCACCAAGCATCTCCACCATGTCACACGGAAGCGTTCAGCTCTCCATCTCACAAACCTTTGAGAGAAAGTGTAAATTCCCACCTAGCCACCCTTGATCCCTGGCCCTGAATGCAAGCATCTCTAAACTACTGGCCTTTGAAATGCTGTCATTCAGGCTGGTGGAGACGGACAGCTTTAAACAGCTCATGTCGCTTTCTGTCCCACAGTACGTCGTTTCCAGCCGCCACTACTTCTCCAGGAGATCCGTGCCCCTCCTGCACAACCAAGTATCGGATAAAATCAAGTGTGCACTGCGCAACGCCATCTGTGGCAAGGTCCACCTAACCACAGATACGTGGACCAGTAAGCACGGCCAGGGACGCTATATCTCCCTAACTGCACACTGGGTAAATGTAGTGGCGGCTGGGCCCCAGTCGGAGAGCTGTTTGGCGCACGTCCTTCCGCCACCAAGGATCGCAGGGCATCATTCTTTGCCTCCTGTTGCCTCCTCTTCCTACTCGGCTTCCTCCTCCTCTTCTACCACCTCCTCATCCGGTCAGCGACAGACCTTCACCACCAACTTTAGCACAGCCAGGGGTAAACGTCAGCAGGCCGTTCTGAAACTGATGTGTTTGGGGGACATGCCCCACACCGCGCAGGAGTTGTGGCGGGGTATAGAACAACAGACCGACGAGTGGTTGCTGCCAGTGGGCCTCAAGCCCGGCCTGGTGGTGTGTAATAATGGGCAAAATCTCGTTGCAGCTCTGGGACTAGCCGGTTTGACGCACATCCCTTGCCTGGCGCATGTGCTGAATTTGGTGGTGCAGAAATTCATTCACAACTACCCCGACATGTCAGAGCTGCTGCATGAAGTGTGGGACGTCTGTGCGCGCTTCCGGCGTTCTCATCCTGCCGCCGCTCGGCTGTCTGCTCTACAGTGTAACTTCGGCCTTCCCGCTCACCGCCTCATTTGCGACGTGCCCACCAGGTGGAACTCCGCCTTGCACATGCTGGAGAGATTGTGCAAGCAGCAGCAGGCCATAGTGGGGTTTCAGCTGCAGCACGCACGGGTGAGTCGCACTGCGGAACAGCACCACTTCACCACCAATGACTGGGCCTCCATGCGAGACCTGTGTGCCCTATTGCGCTGTTTCGAGTACTCCACCAACATGGCCAGTGGTGATGACGTCGTTATCAGCGTTACAATACCACTTCTATGTCTCCTTAAGAAAACACTTAGGGCGATGATGGAAGAGGATGTGGCCCAGGACAACAGCAGAGGCCAGGTACAAATTTGGCCAGTCAGGGCCCACTACTGGAGGACAAGGAGGAGGATGGGGATGAATCATGTTCACAGCGGGGTGGCATCCAACGCAGCTCGGGCCCATCACTGGTGCGTGGCTGGGGGGACACGGAGGACGCAGACGATACGCCTCCCACAGAGGACAGCTTGTCCTTACCTCTGGGCAGCCTGGCACACATGAGTGACTACATGCTGCAGTGCCTGTGCAACGACAGCAGAGTTGCCCACATTTAACGTGTGCTGACTACTGGGTGGCCACCCTGCTGGATCCCCGTTACAAAGACAATGTGCCATCCTTAATTCCCTCACTGGAGCGTGATCGGAAGATGCGCAACTACAGGCGCACGCTGGTAGACACGCTCCTGAGAGCATTCCCGACTGACGCCGGGGGACAAGTGGAAGCACAAGGCGAAGGCAGGGGAGAAGGAAGAGGTCGCCAACGCAGCTGTGTTAGCGCCAGCACCTCAGAAGGCAGGGTTAGCATGGCCGACATGTGGAAAAGCTTTGTCACCTCGCCGCAACAACCGGCCCCAACTGCTGATATGGAGCGTGTTAGCAGGAGGCAGCATTTGAACAACATGGTGGAACAGTACCTGTGCACACGATTACACGTACTGACTGATGGTTCTGCCCCATTCAACTTCTGGGTCTCCAAATTGTCCACATGGCCAGAGCTTGCCCTGTATGCCTTGGAGGTGCTGGCCTGCCCTGCAGCCAGTGTACTCTCTGAACGTGTATTTAGCACGGCAGGAGGCGTCATTACAGACAGACACAGCCGCCTGTCCACAGCCAACGTGGACAAGCTCACGTTCATCAAAATGAACCAGGCTTGGATCCCTCAGGACTTGTCTGTACCTTGTGCAGAATAGACAGTTCTAACAGCCTCAACCATCCATCCTTGTACTTAAGTGCACTTATTCCTTTTTTTTTTTATATGTCCCAATATTTTGGGGGATACCCCTATGTAAAAATGCTAAATAACACACATCTGTGTTGGCTACCTATTCCTCCTTCGCCGCCGCTTCCACCTAGACCGCCACGTGAGCCTACACGGCCACATCCACCCATTCACCGCTGCCTCAACCTCTTCCTCCTACATCATTCCTAATTTTTATTTTTTTAAGGTCTTTTATGTTTTTTTAATTCATTTCCCTATCCACATTTGTCTGCAGAGCATTTGCCATGCTCTTGAGCACATTTTGCTGCCTCTTTCCAGGGCTATTTTAGAGCCATTTTAGTGGCCAAAAGTTCGGGTCCCCATTGACTTCAATGGGGTTCGGGTTCAGGGTCACGTTCGGGTCAAGTTCGGGTCCCGACCCCAAACTTTTTTTTCAAGTTCGGCCGAACCTGCCGAACCCGAACATCCAGGAGTCCGCTCAACTCTATACATGAGCACTTTGAAATTTTTATTTTTCACTGGAAGTATACCTATAGTACTTGCAAAAAAGTTGTATTGTACCATAGGAGGCACAGTTTTGATTGACCTGTTCTGCAGTGATGGAAGGGAAGCATTACATGATGGATAGAGCAGTGAAGGTACACCTCTGGGAGTATATGTTGTTCATTTACTGTACATGGATCTATGTAGGTGTGAACCACTGAACCACATAAAATTACATTCCTGGTCATACATTTGCTCATAAAGCCTAACTCCGGTGGCAAAACGACACTTGATTTATGTATAATGGATACAACATGCCATGTAACACGATTGCAGTAATTTTCCAGTGTGATAACGCCCTTGATAAGCACAAATTGTATATTTTGTTGCAATGTAAGTGATGAGAAAACCAGGATTATAGATACTCAGTGCATCTAGGGACATATTTGCCACTTTGACCATGTTTTATACACGTAATAACCTTTTCAAGGACAGCTGTTCAAGACTGTAACATAGAGCAGAGTTTATTAAAGTACTGCACTATAGATGTATCCCCTGCCTCATACATCCAGATAGCTACATGCATAGTGACATGGACACATATTTATTGCATAAAGGGCCGCTGGGTAGGATACAGCACTCTCCAGGCGGTGTCAGCTTCAGTGCATCCTCTTTGCTCTCAGAATCATGCACTGTATCCTCCAGCCGCAGCATGTGCAAACAATATCAATTAAGGCTCTGATCATAATTGGTGATAATCTCTGTGTAGCCATGCTGGATCCTGATCTAATTATACAAGACGTTTCCGAGCTTCCCTGCCAGCTCACAGACCAAGGGCAGCTCCCCCCTAAAGTAAATGCTGTTATTTTTGGGGAGGTTCCTATTTATTAGAGCTGTCCCTGGGAGCACAGCAGTCTCTGAGCTGTCAGTATGAAGAACTTTACATTCTTATCACGATACTTAAATTGGGCTCAGCAGAAAGCAATTTAAAGAGTGTCAGGGCAGGGGCTGAGTCCCCCCGCTAAGGGCGTCTGAACCGCTGCCTGATAAACGAGCCCCAGTCCGCCACAGCCAGGTCGATAACAAACACAAGAGGCTAGCAGGGCTACTTAACCCTTTCAATACCAAATACAGGGGACAAAATTATGTAATTTGTTCCCATACAAGGGCCGTCACATGCGATCTTAATGGTGTATTAAATATTTAAAGGGAATGTCTGGTTTTGAAAACATCTCTAATATGCTCAGCTAATAGGTTCTACTCAGTGGGGAGTCCTTTTTTAGAGTCATGACACTGGCAGTAACATCTGATCAAAGGCGTTCCCAGCAGTAGGACCCACACACACACCTAATTTCACGGATGCCTAAGGCCTCTCTTACACATCCGTGTCAGTGATGACATCTGTGACAATACAGTCAGTGTTTCACCTGTGAAGAAGACCATGAAGCATCTGTGTTTAGTCAGTTTTTTGCCCTTCGTGTGTCATCGGTATTCCCCGTGTACTGCTAGGCTGAAAAAGATATTTCCAGAGCATCTCCTACCAATGGTCAGTAAAAACCACTGCCAGAACATGGATGTTATGCTTGTTCTGTCACTGGCTTTCAGGAACCCATAGATTACAATTGGCGTGTTTGGTCCACATCAAGAACCAAAGTAAAGCATGTTGTTTTTCCACTCTCTATAGTTCCTGAAAAGATCTGTGAATAAAAACATTGAAATCAATCAATCGATCAATCAATGTGTGCTGTCCATGGAAAACACAGACAGCACATGTCCATTATTAAATAGGCCTTAGGATGGCCACACATTCCACACATTCAGGTTTCTTGAAGCAGTTTTGGAAAACAACACTCGGAGTGGATCATAAAAGAAGATGAAGTATTAAGGACACATACTATACTACATCTCGTCATTTTTAAATTCTCTCCTGGTTTTAATTTCCAAAACTGCATCAAGAACCCTGAATGTTTGGCTGTGCCCTTACTCATGACCCAGATTGACTACTATTTGACCAAAGGTAGCCAATCTGAAAACTTTATAAGTCCACATTGTTTATTTCTTCAATATCCATATACTGTATACAGTACCAGAAAGTGAAAAAGATAGCACAACCATACTGATGCACCCTTTATTTTGGGTTGTGTAGCAGGGTATATGTGAAGGCAGGGTAACTTTTATACTCTGTGGGATCTCCCTTTGCTGTGATACCAGCTGTCACTCTGGCATTGTAATGGTCATACAGACGCTGGCTATCCTCCTGTGATATGTCATTCCAAGCTCTTTCAACTTGGACCTGTAGTTCAGCCGAGACGGTTTAGGCTGCTGTTTATGGGAGATCTGGCGCCCCATCCAGTACCAGACATTCTTGATGCGGGAGAGATATGGCCATCGAGCTGTCCATGGAAACTGCCAGATCTCCTGAAGAGCACATTGTGTAGCGCAGGCAGTACTGTATGTGGGTGGGCGTTATCATTTTGGAATTCTATGAGGACATTTATTAAACCCTTTACTCCACTATTGTCACGTACAAAAGTTGCACATTATGTTGCACGTCATAACTGCAACTTTTTATGAGATGAAAGGAGTGGGACTTAATAGAAGGGGCAGGGCTTCGCGAGAAACTAGCAGAAGTTATAGCTGAAGTCTATGCCAGTCTGTAGTTGGTGTAGACTTCAGGTTCTGGTACATGTCAAGGCAAAGATGCACCTGATTTGCTAAGAGGCACCTGCCCTTTTAATAAATTAGGTGCATCTCATGCCAGATTAGTGTCCCTCCATGTCTCCTAACTGAGTTAAAAAAGTCTGTAGGACTGGTTCCACAGTGTTCTGGAAAGACCAAAGGCTGGTCAATGTTCACTCCACGAATACCAGATGGAAACAGGCATGGTAGCTAGTGGTGACCTTCACTTTGACACTTGGTGTTGGTCCTGTGTGTAGCCGCATTATACATGATGTCGTAGGCACTCTCCAGCCCTCCTGTGATCTCTGATGTGGCAATCAATGGCAAACAATAGGGTTCAGTGATAAAAGCAGGTTCTGCCTTGGTGCTAATGATGGCTGCATGTAGAGCAGCCAGAAACCACCTTGGCTGAACTATGGGTCCAAGTTGAAAGAGTTTGGAATAACATACCACAGGAGGATATCAGGCGTCAGTATGACTAATACCATGCTAGACTAGCAGCTTGTATCACAACACGGTAAGATGCCACTCAGTATTAATATGATCTTGTCTCAAAATATACCTGGCTACAAAACCCGAAAAAAGGGTGCACCACCTTGGTTGTGTGATCATTGACCAAACACCACTAGCAGTTTATATTCAGGTGTTCTTTTTAATTTTCCGGTAGTGTACTTATTACGATATCTATGGTATTTGGAATTACATTGGGGTAATGCTAAAATAGCTCAACTGAAGTATTTGTAATAATCTGGTTTATATACTGTAAAATAAAAACTTCCCTATGAAAACTGAAACCTGATGATCACACTCACATACTAGAAGGTTTCAGAACAGTTGACATCTATTGGTTATCAGTAAGTGGCTGCTGATAATTACAGTACATCTCTAGCATTCCTACAGATTTTTGTCTTGCCCATTTGTCACTGCTAGTGGCTGTAAGGTGGGATCAATATGTTGCAAGCAGCAGTACTGTTAGTGCCTACATCCATTATTTTTAGATATCTGTGAGCTGTTGAACACCACTGCCAACTCACCCAAGACAACCAGTCCACCGTCTAGGACTTCTATTAGTACCATACAATGAAATGGGAAGTCTGAGTCCATGTCATGTGCACCAGGTCCAAGGCTTGGGAGCTATATTGTATATCGGTAGTCAAAAGGGCAGAAGACAGCACTGCCAATTAGCAGTTTCACAATAAGGCCAGATTCAGACTGCCATTCCAATTTCAGGCCACAAAATACAGACGTATCTGCACATCCATATGGTGACTGGTGTGCCTGTTTTTTTTTTTTTACCAGACACCAGGGGCATTGCTAGGGTCTCAAAAGATCCGGGGCCCAAGCCTCAATGAATATGGCCCAATTTTCTAAGTCGCCCCCCTCTCCCCCCACACACCACATTTTGCTGTACTTGCTATACAGCAGCACATACCTTTCATATCCAGGGCCTCCCAGGTGACCTCTGCTCCGATGTAGATATTCTCTGTCATCATTTTCTCCATTTGGTCCGGACAACTTCTCTCAGCCGCACCTCATCTCTGCAAAGTGTGACACACAGACATCTTAGCTTCCTCACATTTCTATCATCATCCCCCAGCCTGGAGTCCCCACAGTGTTATCCTGCTGCTCACTGTGCTCCCCGAAACTACTATCCTGAAGAAAAATTTGTGTCCCCATAGTAATAGTGCTACTCATAGTGTTGGGGCAAAACCCCCTTCTTCTATAATTGTCGGGGTCCTAATTGAAGTTTTCTTTATGAGCGCTCAGAGAGCTGACACAGACACACTGCTGAATCAGATTATCTCCCTTTATTCCACACACGTACAGGGCCATCTTTAATATTGATTGGACCCTGGGACCCTGGACCCTGGATCCAGCCTTCCCACACCCTAGCATGCAATCACGCCCTTCACCACAACACACACACACAAAAAAAATTCACACACCTCAGAGTAGTAAACTTTAATAATGATGAGTGGCCACTAAAGGTGTTCCTTGACAGTAATGGAAAATACTGCCTTTTTTTTCCTGAAAAGGCAGTGTTTACATTAAAAAGCTTGCAGAGACATGCTATAGACGCCAGAACTACTACGTTTAGCTGTTGTGGTTCTGGTGACTATAGTGTCCCTTAATATAGAGAAAAAAGAAGAATCAGCACAAAAGTATCAAATAAAATGGCTGTATCATTATTCTAAAAATGAAAAAAGCACAACTTCTGGCACAAATATATAGTACTTTTTTTTTTTTTTTTTTTTACAATGTGCAGATAGTACTGTACTACTAACCCCTCCATCCACCCCTACATACAGGGTAATACAGCGCCACATACCTCTTACATCCAGTGACGTCTCTTTGATGCAGATGTTCTCTTTCCTCATCTTCTCCTTTCAGACCTTCAGACCAGACCACCATTTTTCAGCCATTTTTAGTCTCTGCAGTTTGACAAACAAAATCTTAGTTTACTACTTTTCCATCATTCTCCCATCTTCTAGAAAAATCATCCTACCACCCCCAATACTATGCCGCTGTGCTCCCCAATACAATACTGCAGAAACAGATAAACCCCCTGATAATAGTAGTACCATGCAGATAGTGCCCTTCAATTATTATTGGCACACAGTGCACTAAAATAACTATGCCCAGCAAATAGTGCCCCTGACACTAATAGTGTAAACATAACGTCCCCCAAAAATAATTGTGGTAAGCTGATACTGTGCCATGGTGCCTCGACAGTAATAGTGCTCCCAAAAGTCCCACCAATAGGAATAATTCTCTGCTAGAGCACACATGGTAGTAACAGTGTTCGTACAGTGCCCCCAACATCTCCCCACTGTGCCCCAGAAGTAATAGTGCTCCCATAGTTCCCCTGCTAGTAATCATGTTCCCCATAGACCCCCCAGTAGTAATAAAGCCCATCATAATGCCCCCCAGTAGTAATAATTCTCCTTATAATGTGCCAGTGCAAAAAATACCCCCTTTTAATGCCCCCAGTTGAGCTAGTGTCCCCATAATGTGCCTGTATAAAATACCCCTATATAGTACCCCAGTATATTCCACATAGTGCTCCTCTCCCCCCTTCTTCCTAGTGCCCCCCATAATGTACCAGTATAAAATGCCCCATATATAGTGCCCCAGTAGATGCCCTCAGTGTCCCCCATAATTTGCAAGTATAAAATACCCCATAGATGAGCCCATAGTACTCATCTCTCCCCTTCCCCATAGTACCCACCATATTGTGCCCCGGTATAAAATACCCCTATATAGAGCCCCCATATAAAATACACCTTCTTTGTGGCCTCAGTAGGAGCCCCCATAGTGTTCCTCTCCCCCCTTTCCCCGTTTAAAATAACCCTTCTTTGTGGCCTCAGTAGATGCCCTCATAGTGCCCCCAATAATGTGCCAGTAAAAAGTGCCCCCATAAATCCACCCATAGTGCCACCCAATAATGTGCCAGTAAAAAGTGCCACCAATAATGTGCCAGTAAGAAGTACCCCCATAGATGCCCCCCAATCATGTGCCAGTTACAGGTGCCCCCATAGATGCCCCCCAATCATGTGCCAGTAACAGGTGCCCCCATAGATGCCCCCCAATCATGTGCCAGTAGTAGTACCATATAAAAAAAATAAACACTTTTACTTACCTCCATCAGGCTGGCAGCGATGCGATGCAGGGCTCTTCTGGCCTGTATCCCACGCTGTACGGCTCACGCGGTGCGATGATGTCATTGCGCCGCCTACACCGGCCTCTGATAGGCTGCAGGCCTAGGGCCTGCAGCCTATCAGAGGAACGAGGAAGGGAGACGCCTCTCCCTCCTCTGCCCCGCTGTAGCACTTCCATCTGTATCACTGTCCTGAGGACGGCAATACAGATGACTATGGAGATGAGCTCTTCCTGTGCCCTGCTGCCCCTTTTGCCCCACGTTAAAGATGGCCCTGAACACGTATGCATCTTTATAACACTGCAGATAATCATATACAAATCTGGCCCACCACCAAGGGGGTGGAAATCAAAACTCATGATTCGATTCGTTATTCATAAAAGGCAATACTTCCGTACTATACAAACGGAATTCTAATAATTAAAAAGTTTCTACAGCATCTTATATCAAAGTTGACATTCTTCAGAAGTACATCCCGAAACTTAGAAAAAAAAACATAACTTTCTTGGACATCAAACTCTGATAAGGGGAGCGAGGGAGCTGCTTTGCTTGGCCTTGTAGCTAGAACACTCCCCCTTCCCTCATCCTTCAGAGCTGGCTCAGTAATTTTCCACATATGCACAAGATGGTGGACATTTTTATTCAAAAAATGGATTCTCATCCCTCACAATTCCCCCATTTTGAGATATCTTGGAACTGACATCTTAACCCAGAGCTACTTCAGTTGGGATAGGTCCAACTGCCAGCCGGAGGCCAGATTCCCTCCCAGGTATCGATGCAGTTCCTAAGACCTCTCAATTATCCTAGTAGTTTCTCATTTTGGTACAAAACCTGTTGGCGTACATAAATATAAGATTAATCACAGTATATACTACTATGATAATCAATACTACTTGGATTATTGTTTGTCTTGCCACCAGGGAGCCTCCAACCACCCTGCTATGGGGAGAGGTACTGCAGTGGGGTTATACTTTTGATCATCAGGCCATGGTTTTCTTTATGAGACAAACTGCCAACAAGACATATGAATAAGTTCTTTGAAAGTCAAAGGGATTGCCAGATAAGGCATAGCTCTTGAACTCTTGGGACTGTGAGTACAGATCCAACAGTTCTTAATTTAACTGTCAGTGTCATTGAGTCCTCTAAACAGCACCTGGTGGTGTCGGATAAGTGCATTGTCGCAGTTATGCTTCAGCTGTTGGTACAGTTCCCAGGATTAGGGCGACCATCAGCAGGAGAATCCTCATCCTCGGGCGTCGTAACTTTCTTGCAGTGAGACACGTGTATCCAATTGGGCTTTCCTTCAACTTTTACTGCTGTATGAGTAGTCAACAGGACTTGGAAAGGACCATGAAATCTGGGATCCAGGCCTTTTCTCACATGTCTTTTTATCATCACCCAGTCTCCTGGTTGCAGACTGTGTGTTCCTTCTATTGAATCTGGATCTGGAAGAAAAGCAAACACTTGTTTATGGGTGTGCTCAAGCCTCTTTGTGAGGGCCCGCATGTAGCTTGTTAGGCTATCATTGTTCATTTGCAACTGTTGTGGAAAATACAATCCTAATCTAGGGGCGCTTCCAAACAGAATCTCAAATAGGGATAATCCTGTCCGATTCAATAACTTCAGGGACACCATACCTGTATACCAGTTCACTGACCAACTTCTTTGCTGTGTTCTTTGCATTTGCTTTTGCTACTGGGAAGGTTTCCGGCCACCCTGAAAAGAGATCAACACACACAGGGTAAAATTCATATACTCCTACCTTAAACTGTTGTATATAGTCTATCTGCAGTCTCTGGAACGGCTATAGTGGCCTGGGGGTGTGCTTGGTTGGAGTCTTCACCACTTGACCGGGATTTTTCAATGCAAAGACCATACATCCTTGTACTAACCGAGCGGCTACTGTAGTAAATCCTGGAGCAATCCACCCTGCATTAACCACACTTACCATGGCACCTTTTGATAGGTGAGTGGGCCCGCGGACCTCCTGAGCCATAGCTGGGTATAGAGGGCGTGGTAGAAAAATGTTGTCCTTGTTTCTCCAAATTCCATGTTCATCAGGTTTAGCCCTTGTTTTGCACAAAGTTCTTTTTCGTCAGGAGGGGCTTGTTCGAGCATTCTTTGAAATGTACGTACTGAAATGTCCTCAGGTCTCAAGGCTCTCACCGGGGTGGCGTCAGCATTTAGTGGCTGGAGTGCAGCTTGTTTGGCTGCCTTGTCTGCTCGATCATTGCCTTTTGCTTCCACCGTGGTACATCTTGTATGAGCTCTTACCTTAATAAATAGCAACCTCCTCCGGTAATAACAGAGAGTTCATAAGTTCAAGTATAGAGTCTTGTCCTTGTTTCTCCAAATTCCATGTTCATCAGGTTTGGCCCCTTGATTTGCCCAAAATTCTTTTTTATCAGGAGGGGCTTGTTCAAATATTCTTTGAAATGTACTTACTGAAATGTCCTCAGGTCTCAAGGCTCTGACCGGCGATGTGCCAGAATTTAGTGGCTGGAGTGCAGCTTGTTTGGCTGCCTTGTCTGCTCGATCATTGCCTTTTGCTTCCACCGTGGTACATCGTATTTGAGCTCTTACCTTAATAATAGCAACCTCCTCTGATAATAAGAGAGAGTTCATAAGTTCAAGTACAGAGTCTTTGTTTTTATTTGGCTGGCCTGCTGATGTTAGAAAGTCTCTAGCCTGCCATATGGGTCCATAGTCATATGCAATACCAAAAGCATACCTTGAGGCCGTGTAGATCTTCACCTTCTTCCCCTTGGCCAATTTACATGCCTCAGTGAGTGTCTTCAGCTCCACCTCTTGTGCTGACATGTGAGGTGGGAGTTGTTCAGCTATCCCTACCTCATGCTGTGTGACCACTGCATATCCAGTGTGGAACCGGCCGTCCTCTCCCATGAACCTGCTTCCATCTACAAAATACTCAAAATCAGGGTTATCAAGGGGGTTTTCATGTACATGATTAAAGCCTGACGTTTCTTGTTGCATTAATTGTACACAGTCATGGGGGTCATGTTCCATCATGTCATTTAGGAGGCTGCCTGTAGCTTCTATGCCCCCTTCCCTCATTTCTGAATCTTTGATTGGGAACAAAGTAGCAGGATTCAGAGTAGCACATCTTTTGAAAATAATGTTAGCGGGCATGAGGAGTGCACAATGGAGTCTAAGTTGCCTATGCCCTGTATGTCATGAGATGTTTGTACAATCACCGGGTAGTCTAACACAATTTCAGAGGCTTTTTCTATCATTGTCTGCACTGCCGCTACCGCTCTGACACAGGAGGGGGCGCCTCTGGCGACAGGATCTAATCTGGCTGAAAAGTACACCACTGGCCACTGGCGGTCACCATGTTTCTGAGTCAGCACAGCCATGCTGTGACCCTGCATTTCTGAACAGAACAGGTGAAACTCCTTGCCATATTTTGGAATACCCAGGACTGGGGTCGAGGTTATGCACAGCTTCAATGTATGAAAATTATTCATTGCCTCTTCTGTCAGGTGAAATGGGTCAGATGACAGACAATCAAATAGAGGCTGCATTAACATGGAGGCATGTCTAATCCAGGGGCGACAGTATGGCACCAGCCCCAAAAACACCTGTAGGCTTTGTGCTCCTTTGGGCACTTGTATCCTTTCAACAGCCTCCTTTCTTTCTGGGGTTAGGTGGCCAGCTCCATGGGAGAGGCAGTGTCCTAGAAATACAACCTTGTTTTTACAAAGCTGCAGCTTCTGTTTTGAGGCTTTACACCCGTTCTGATGTAGAAAAATTAAAAGAGATATAGTTGCTTCACAGCAAATTTCATTGGTTTCAGCACACAGGAGCAAATCATCCACATATTGTAACAGGACTACTGAGCCAGGCGGTGCCCAGTCTGTAAGGACAGATTGCAGAGCCTGTGTATACATGGTCGGGGAGTTCTGAGCTCCCTGAGGCAGGACGGTCCAAGTATACTGGCTACCCTTAAATATAAAGGCAAACACTGATAGTCAGGATGCAGCAGGACACTAAAGAAGGCATTTGCAAGGTCTATCATTGTGAAACACGTAGCAGTGGATGGAACTTGTGACAGTAAGGTATGTGGGTTTGGCACTATTGGAGTTTGTAAGACTGTTACCTTGTTAACTTCTCTAAGATCATGAACCATCCTGTAACTGACAGGCTGTCCCTTAACTGGTTTCTTCTTTATTGGGAATAGCGAGGTATTAGCGAGAGATACTGTTTTTATCAATACACCGGCTCGGAGGAAATACTCGATTTGACTGGCCACTGCTATATCCTGGGCATGACTGAGGGGGTACTGCTTCACTTAAGGGGGCTGACATCCTGGCTTAAGATGCACAGCGACTGGAGACACCGGAAGTTTCCCTACGTTTGTTTTTGATGTTGCCCATAAATGCTTTGGTACAAGGAAAGTCAGATTGCAGTGCTCACCCGGCTGTCCAAAATCCAAGGGAGGCGCGGATAGACATCAGGAACCAAGCGCCAAATGCAAAAAATCAAACAGAAGAAAAATCCAGCTTCCCAAGAAAAGTGATAATCTTTAATACATACGTGCCTTAAAAGCCGACATACAATACATACATGTCTACGCGTTTCGGATCACAAAAGTGTGGACCCTTACTCATGACAAAAAACAGAAGTATTCACCTTACATAAATAGAGAAAGATATCAGCAAAAACAGGTGTAAACAATTAACATAGACTCCACCCGAAAAGGCTGCTTCTAAGTAACATAGCATACAAATACCAAAAAATATACATTTGTGCTTTTTAAAAAATATACAAAGAGACAGAATAAGAATCAATAATGTGATATAAGATCATGTTTGCGATTAAGACCTTTTGGAACACGAGAATCCATACGGAAAATCCAAGGGATTCCCTGTTTAAAAGTAGCCTTCTATGATCTCCCCCACATTTAGGCGGATCGACTAATTTATGAATCCCAGAACCTTATTATGTTAGAGGATACTGATACTTATTTAGAACTAAACCACAACCCAACACCACAGTATCAACAGGAGTTGTTGTCCCTTTTGTCCTTTGGCATTGAACATGATTTTCTAAATCAAAAACAAGTGGACTATATATATGTTCCTCATCCTGTTACTCCTATATTTCATTTATTGCCAAAGGTACATAAGGGAGGTTTTCCTCCGCCTATGCATCCTGTTGTAGCAGGCATTGGATCTTTTACAGAGAGGTTATCGGCATGGATTGATAGTATTTTGCAGTCGTTGATCCAAAACGATTCCGGGCTTCCTTTTTTAATTTTGTATGGCGGCCCGGTTACGTTTGGATCACAGCTGATGTAACCTCTTGGTATACAACTATTCCGCACAACTTGGCTATTGTTTTTCTCAAATGGTTTCTGAATATATATTCTGAGTTTAGTCCTGCTTTTCAAAATTATATTTTGGAAGTGGTTTTGTTTTTGCTTAAACATAATGTTTTTATGTTTAATCAATGCTTCTTTTTACAGCGTATTGGAGTAACCATGGGGCCAAGTTCTCGCCCTCCTTACCAATCATATATATGGCGGGAGCATAACTATTTATTTTCTTTTTATAATCCTTGGGGAGCCTCCTTGCAATGGTATGGTTGTTATATTGATGATTTGCTATTTATATGGTCAGGGGACCAAGCGACAATACCGCTGTTTGGAGAGTTTCTCAACAATAATAAATGCAATCTCAAATTTACACTTTATTCTGATGCCTCCACCATCCCATATTTGGATCTCCTTGTCATAGGCAATATCAGTACTTCCAAGGTGACCACACATAAATATCGTAAGGAAACCGCTGGCAACACCACTCTTCTTGCTACATCATGTCACCCCCCACATGTCATTTACATATACCTAGGGGTGAATATATACACATAGAATAAAAGCACAAAGTCTCTGTATAGGAAATAGGTCCACTCAAGCGCTGCAGATCCCAAGACAATGTGGGTAAAAGTCTGTTAGATAAAGTGATAGGAGAAAGGATTGCACTGCAAGAGAGGATTCTTTTAAATGTTCCTATTATTTTCTCTTTCTTACATTCGGAAAAATCTTCAGTTAGATGGACCACATTCAATCATAGATTTTCAACAGATGCATGGAAACCTAAAATGCAGTGAAAAAAAAACGCACTATGGTGTAGTATGTTTAGACACCTGTCGCATCAGATGTATGCGATATACTCACAAGGATCACTTGTAATGCGCATAGAGAGAGACCGGTGTGCCTTCAGTCAAGGAGCTCAGGTTGTAGGGCAGGTCAGGACCAGAAGCCGTCAATTCAGAAGATCTTTGTCTGAACTAGGATCCTACCAGGAGAGCGTCACTCCAAGATATCACCCGTCTCACACTTCCATAAGGCTCAAAAAAGGAAGGAAGGCGCAAAGATGGTGAAGTACGTACCAGTGGTTGCAATTGAAAAGGGTTTATTGTACTTACAAAAAACACAGGAATAAAATCGTGTTAAAAACAATGTATGCTGCCCGACCCGGGTTTCGCCATAATGCTTCGTCTGGGGCGTCGCTAGATGCAATTGTTCTGGCGATGAGGCTTTTTCAAAAGAGTTGAATGTGGTTGCCGACCATCTAACATTACGACAATATTCAAATCAGTCCTTGAATCAAGCTAAAAGATATGTTTCATCTACATTGCGTGCAGATTAGGTTTTTCCTAAAAAAAAAGCTCTAGTCAAGCAATACAGAAAAATAGAGAAAAACAATCTGCTTTAGTTTTTGCTACTAATTTCAGCCTTGAATACCCCAAAATCTGTCATATTATTAAAAAACATTTACTAGTACTCTGCTCTGATGAACAGTGGACAGATATTGTGTCTTCAGGAATAAAATGTGTAGCTCGACGTGCACCGACCATTGCCCAGAAAATTAGTCCAAGTTTATTCTCTAGTGTGAACAGCACCCAGTCCACTTGGCTTCGTTTTAAGGGCAATTATAGGGGTGGACATCGCATATGCACATGCTGTGGATTTATTCAGACTGGTCAGTCAGTTTTTTCTATTGAAAACCTGCATGGGTTTGAAATAAAACAGTAGATAAATTGCAACACCAGTTTTGTCGTGTATTGTATCACTTCTTCCCTGTGCTGTCTCCAATATGTGGGCTGTACCACTAACTGTTTAAAGGTCAGAATTGGGAGACATATCTCCGATATTCCACATGCTACCACCAAAAATGTATGAGCGATCAGTTCACACTATGCAGCATGTCATGCTGGAGACACCACAGGTTTACAGGTACAGGGCTAGGAAAGGGTTAATCCGCCTAAACGTGGGGGAGATCATAGCAGGCTACTTTTAAACAGGGAATCCTTTTGGATTCTCCATATGGATTCTCGTGTTCCAAAAGGTCTTAATCCCAAACATGATCTTATATTACATTATTGATTCTTATTCTGTCTCTGTATATTTTTTAAAGGGTTTCTGTCATCACAAAATTCGTTATGTAGCTGGCTGACATTAGCGATGTGCTAATGTCAGCAGTACATAACTGTGTAACTTTTATCTGCCTACATGCCGCCGTTCGCCCAGAAAACGAACTCAAATATGCAAATTAGCCTCTAGGTGCTATTGGGGCGTTACTGCAGCATCTAGAGGCTCCGTCTCCTCACCGTTCGGCAAGCCCATTTTGCTTTGATGGACATCTGTGCTCTACGCTTTGAAAGTAAAATCCCGCGCCTGCGCCGTCCTGTTTAGTGTTCGGCGCAGGCGCAGTGAGTGAAGGACGCTCGCCTGCTGCCAGCTGTCTTCACTTCCGGGGAGCTCTGTGAAGTATTCGACGCAGGCACAGTGAGGAAGCCGGTAGCAGGCGAGCATCCTTCACTCACTGCGCCTGCGCCGAATACTAAACGGGATGGTGCAGGTGCGAGATTTTACTTTCAAAGCGCAGAGCAGAGATGTCCATCAAACGAAAATGGGCTTGCCGAACGGTGAGGAGACAGAGCCTTTAGGTGCTGCAGCAACGCCCCAATAGCACCTAGAGAGTCATTAGCATATTTTAAAAGTTAGTTTTCTGGGAGAACGGCGGCATGTAGGCAGATAAAAGTTACACAGTTATGTACTGCTGACATTAGCACATCGCTAATGTCAGCCAGCTACATAACGAATTTTTGTATTTGTATGCTATGTTACTTAGAAGCAGCCTTTGGGGTGGAGTCTATGTTAATTGTTTACACCTGTTTTTGCTGATATCTTTCTCTATTTATGTCAGGTGAATACTTCTGTTTTTTGTCATGAGTAAGGATCCATATTTTTGTGATCCGAAACGCGTAGACATGTATGTATTGTATGTCGGCTTTTAAGGCACGTATGTATTAAAGATTATCACTTTTCTTGGGAAGCTGGATTTTTCTTCTGTTTGATTTTTTCCATAAATGCTTCGGTACCACCTCAAGAACAGCCTGGTCTACAAGGGTTAATTCTGATGGTTCAGTCTCAGGCAGGGCCAGTGTCACTATTTAGGACATAATACTTCCTCTGGGACCCCAAAATCTACACAGGTAGTGCCGTTGGAGTAAAAGTGTATGTGGGCTCCCAGTGCTTGCAAAACATCAGTCCCTAAAAGAGGTTCTGGCAGGTTTTCTTTAACTAACAATTGGGTAACAACCGTACTATCTTTTATCTTTAGTTTAACTGGCTCAGATTCACAGACAAAAACTGTTTCTCCTGTAAATCCCACAGCCGGTACATAACAAGGGGTTAACTGATGTGGCTGCAAGAAACTCTGGTCTACTACTGTTTTGGCTGCCCCCGTATCAACCCGGATTGGTACTGCTTTTCTGTTTCTGAGTATACAACAATCTACCTCTCACAACTTCTCCTCTCCAATCCTTCAGTTTCAACCTCACAAGCTACTTTTATTCATGTATCAACCACTTCTTCACATCCATGATCCTTTATCCAACCACAATGTGTTCTGAATCTTTCCCAGACTTCTAGGTTAAGATTCCCATACTTCTTCCCTGCCTTCTCTAACACTCTGTCCACATTCTTCAGACCCTCCTTACCACCTTTTTCCTTCACCAATGTTTTGGCTGTCTTATAACCTTCGGGAATGCTAAAATTATTTCCCATTGCTCTTCAAACTGTCCCATAACTATAGAAAGTAACAAAATTCAGACGTCTGTTTCCCCTCAGTTTCCTCAGAGCTTCCTCACTATATATCACCTAGTCTACTCTGTTACAAAGGTTTCCCTTTCTATAATGTTCTGCAATTTTCCAAACACAGTAAAGAACAAACAAAACGTATACCGTGACTCCTAAAGCCAGACCAAAAACATCCTAATTAAAGTTACTCATGATCAGAAACTAAACCCAAAATCATAGGTATTTTAAACTTTCAAGGTTCTTTATCAATATGGACTCAACTGTAAAAGGACTTTATACGTACGTTCCTTCAACAATCCCTCGAACCAGACAACTGGTCAGGGAGGCACAGGTATAATGTAAGATGAAGTAAGTGTCTTACCTTGCAGCGCTGTCTTTTATATCTGTTTGTCCCGGTCAGGATTATCCAAGTTGTTGGGCGGCAAGTTTTGTTGGGGCAAAATCCCCTTCTTCTATAATTGTCGGGGTCCCAATTGAAGTTTTCTTTATGAGCGCTCAGAGAGCTGACGTTCTCTCCCTTTATTCCACACACGTATACATCTTAACACTACAGATAATAATCATAGAGAAATCTGGCCCACCATCAAGGGGGTGGAAATCGAAACTAATGATTTGATTCGTTATTCATAAAAGGCAATACTTCCGCACTATACTAAAAAAAAAAAAAAATTAAATGTTTCTGCAGCATCTTATTTCAAAGTTGACATTCTTCAGCAGTACATCCCAAAACTGAGAAAACAAAACATAACTTTCTTGGACATCAAACTCTGACAAGAGGAGCGAGAGAGCTGCTCTCCTTGGCCTTGTAGCTAGAACATTTGGTTTATTCACAGAAACTACCTCCCCCCCTCATCCTTCACAGCTGGCTCAGTAATTTTCTACATATGCACAAGATGGAGGACATGTTTATACAAAAAGGATTCTCATCCCTCACAATAGTCCCACCATAGTAATTCCCTTCTAGAATGCCCTCATTAGTAAGACTACAGTGCCCCCAACAGTGATAATGCTCCCTAAGAATGCCGCCATTAGTAATACTGCCCCCTACAGTGCCCCCAACAGTGATACTGTACCCAAGAATGCCCCATTAGTAATACTGCCCCCTATAGTGTCCCCAACCGTGATAACACTCCCCAAGAGTGCCCCCATTAGTAGAAGAGCCCTCCAGTATTAATAATACCCCTGTAGTTATATTCCTCCTTCTGCCATAGAGTCCCATGTAAATGACATCACACCATCTCTCCAGCTCCCTCCAATATACAGTCCCATGTAAATAACAGCCCTCTCTATCTACAGCCCTCTCCAAAATACAGTCCCGTGTAAATAACATTACCTCCTCCCCAGCTGCCTTTAACATACAGTCCCAAGTAAATAATATCACTCCCTCCCCAGCCACCTCCAATGTAATCATCACCCCCTCAACATTCAGTCCCATGTAAGTAACATCATTCCCCTACCAGCCACTTCAACATACAGTCCCATGTAAATAACATCGCCCCTCAACATTCAGTGCCATGTAAATAACATCACTCCCTCCTTCAGACCCATGTAACATTCAATTCCATGTAAATAACACCACTCCTTCCCACAGCCGCCATCAACATACAGTCCCATGTAAATAACATCACTGCCTCCTCCAGCCCCCTCCGACATACAGTCCCATGTAAATGACATCACTTTTTTTTTGCCATAGACCAATGGTCTGTGCTGAGAAAAGAAAGTGTGAATTATATAATTTACTTTAGGTTTGTGCTAAGTCTGGATATCACATGGATGGAAACTACTGTAGCAGGGCCGGTACAAGGCAGGGGCCGAAGGAGCGGGTGCCCTGGGCGCTACCATTTGCGGACAGGAGGGGGGCGCAGGTGAAGTGCCAGCAGCAGTGGCGTCGCCAGGGGGGGGCCAGAGGGGGCCACGGCGGCGGCCCCCCCTACATCATGCTGTGCCCCCCCATGTGCCCCCCCAACTAAAATGACCCCCCCCCCCCAAGTGAGCAGCCGCCGCCGGGCACAGGGAGATGAGCGCTTCCATTGCGCTCATCTCCATTGTAAACTGTCTGTGCCAGCGGAGGTGCAGGGGAGGGAGAGGCGTGTCCCTTCCCTTTCCTCTGATAGGCTGCAGGCAGGCACCGAAGTGGAGGAGAGGCCCCGCCCCCTAATTACTCCTGTTTACCTTTCTAAAGCTAAAGGACCTTTGATGATGTCATCACAGGTCCTGTAAGGGAACTGCACAGTGTAAAGTGTAGTTCCCAGGTTAGAACAGTGCATCTGCCAGGACCTGTGATGACATCATCTTCAACATCACAGGTCCTGCAGAATCTAGCAAAGGAACTGCACCAAAAATGGTGTAGTTCCTAGGTTTCAAAGGTACATCTGCCAGGACCTGTGATGACATCATCACAGGTCCTTCAACCCCTAACAGCAAGTATTAAAAGTTCACAAGCAGCTCTGTATTGATCCATACAGACTGGAATGGAGAGGTAAGAGGAGGTCCTCCACTTTTCATCATTTACCCCCCCCCCCCCCTCCATGCCCTGTTTTTACTCATTGCTCACTCATGTATACTACTTCAGACAGTTACCACTACCTCATGTACCTCACAGTGACTATAATGCATAACTGACCACAAATTTCTATAAACACTGCATCTACAGTATTATACCTTCTATGTGTCACATCAATACACTGCTCTGTATATATATATATATATATATACACACACATACATGCACACACACTGCATATATTACACAGTATTATACATGCAATATGTACAGATATATAGTATATACCGCAGTGCACTGATATGTGAGGTATGAGGTATAATAGATGCTGTGTGTACAGATATCAGTACACTTCTGTATATACTATATATGTGAGGTACGAGGTATAATAGATGCAGTGTGTACAGATATATAGTATATACAGCAGTGTACTGATATGTGAGGTACGAGGTGTCAATACACTGCTGTATTTACTATATACCTGTACACACTGCATCTATTATACCTCGTACCTCACATATTACACTACTGTATATACTGTATACACTGCATATATTATACCCCGTACCTCACATATCAGTACACTGCTGTATATACTATATACCTGTACACACTGCATCTATTATACCCTGTACCTCACATATCAGAACACTAGGGAATATACTATATACCTGTACACACTGCATCTATTATACCGCGTACCTCACATAACTGTACACTGCTGTATATAATATACATCTGCATCTATTATACCTCTTTTGTGTGCCAGGGCTGTTTTGTAATCCCATTCCGGCCCTGATGGCATAAATTATAAAACGCAGCAGCAAGAATAGTTCATGGAACAAAGGGAGGGGCTATAAAAGGGGAATGGGGGCCTAATTTAGATTCCTGCTATGGGGCCCAGTGATTTTTATGTACGCCCCTGGCTGCAGGCACTAGGCCGGCAGCCTATCAGAGGCCGGCGCAATGACGTCATCGTGCCGCCTGAGCCTTACATTACAGCGTGGGACACAGGAAGAGGCTGCATCGCATCGCTGACACTTAGGTAAGTATAAGTGTTTTTTTTTTGTTTTTTTTTACAATAGTGTTACTGGCACATTGGGGGGGCTTATTACAAAACTGGCACATGATGATGGGGGGGACTTTATACTGGCACATGATGATGGGGGGGAACTTTATAGTGTCTGTGACTTTTAAAGTCCCACAGTCCTTTGTTCTATTGCTTTAAGTATATTCTTGTTTTGAAACAACATTGATTCTTTCTTAAAAACGGGGGGGGGGGGGGCTGCAGTTTGCCATCTTCGCCCTGGGCACCAAATGGCCTTGTCCCAGCCCTGTACTGTAGCATTATTCTTCACCCTTTTTAATTTTTTCCTCTCATCTTTGCAAAATTGTCAAAGCTCCTTCAAGTCGCGGATTGGAAGGGAACAGCTATTTTTAAGTTCAGACACAAATTCTCAACCTGTCTGAAGCTTGACATTAATATAATCTTTAACCTCTATGCACAAATCACAATAACTGTATATCGCTGCTTTAACCTGTTACGGACACAGGGGGTACTCTGAACGGTAGCAGGGGGTACTCTGGACTCCCTTCTGCAGGACTCGTCCAGCAGGGACGAGTGCCTGCTGCCTTCCCCAGGCAGGGGGTAAGCTAGACACAACCTCTCCCCTTGAAGGGGTAGGTGAGACTCTCCTAACTAAACTCCTCCCTCTCTAGAGAGGGATAGAATGGAGAGAAGGGTTCCATTCTATGTAACATAGCTCTGCCAAGCTTGCTGCCACCTGCTCGTGAACCAGGCACATTACTTTTGAACATAATTGCAAAGAAATAAGGATACACATTTTGCAGGCCCTGGAAATTATTACAGGTTAACCATGGAAGATAGTGGAGTGGTTTAGCAGTGGTAATGCACCTCTGGGGCGTTACACATACACATGTGGAAAGCACACAGATGACCCATCTGCTTTCTGCCTCTGTATGCCCGTATATGAAATTAACATGTCCTATGCTTGTCTGCAAAGTGCTGAATGTGGACCCATTGAACTCAATGGGTCTGTAAAAAATGCAGATGCAACACAAACCGCATCTGTATTTTGTAGATCCTCAATTTGCAGACTGCAAAATGGATGCGGTCATGTGCATAGGGCCTTAGTGTGATATATATATTTAACGCTACACAGCTAACCTTAAAAGATAAAAGAAACACACTGTGGGAAGGATGGATTACTTCTACAGATGCATTGTTTACTGACTCAGCATACACTGACAGTGTACAGCTATATGAGTATGTGCCCTTTGGCTGACTACAGAATGTGATACGTAGAGTTCTTAACCCCGATTTTTTATAGTTTCATTAATAAACGTATATATTCCTTTTTGATTTTACCATTCGTTTAGGAAATACCGGTAAATATTTATTTTTTTATTTTTTTATTTTTTTTAAACGCAATGCTGCAAAATTTGTAACTCAAAAAACAATGGTGAAATAGCTTTTTTTTTTCAATTTCCCCCGACAGCATTAATAAAAGTTAATTAGTAAGTTTTATGTCCTCAAAATAATTCCATTGAAAAATACAGCATATCTTACAAAAGCCAGTCCTCAATTACATTGATAAAACATTATGACTGTTGGAATGTGACAATTAACAAATTGCTTATTCCTAATGGCTAAAATATGCCATTAAGGGGTTAAGTTATTTGTATGTTTCTTTGACTCAATGTTTAAAGTCATCTTGCTGGGATCCAAATCTTCACTCTATGGATTTGCTTACAAATGAAAATTTCTGCAACAAAAAATCAGTTCCATGAATCTGAATCAGGTTGTTTCTACAGCTAATCAAAGTGAAGGAAAATTATCAAAACTGCCTCAGTGCCACTTAGTTACAGGTCTTTAATACCCTGCTTTGATTGTGTATCGTTGCATATGCACTTGGATTTGAACTTACTTTTGTGATTCAGCTTTCCAGACCATTGTCTTGGAACCCCTTTAACTCTTTCAAGTCCCTGGGATTTTACGTATTTGCACAGGCCGTTTTTTGCGTTCCGTATATGGTCCGCAAAAAAAAACTGAATATACTCCGTATGCATTCCGTTTCCGTATTTCCGTTTTTCCGTTCCGTTGAAAGATAGAACATGTCCTATTATTGTCCGCAAATCACTGGCTCCATTAAAGTCAATGGGTCCGCAAAAAAACGGAATGCATATGGAACACATCCGTATGTCATCCGTTTTTTGCGGATCCGTCATTCACAAATGCTAGGCCCAGCCCACTGTGGCCATGTGTTTCTTGTTGCCAAACTTTGGCTGAGCACATGTACAGGTGCTGAAACCGGTTTGAAGCTGTCTGGCTTGGCTGCAAACCAAGAGGAAACATGGATGTTGAAAAACTTCTGTCCTTGATCCAAGAGCGCCCCCAGCTCTGGGACACCCGGTGTGATACATACCATGACAAAATTTTGAAGGAGCGTGGCTGGGATGAGGTGACCTAGGAGATGTTGGCCCGAGAGTGGGAGAAGGGCAAGTCCACCAAACGCCGCAAATTAAGTAAGCTAACCCATGCATATGTGTATTCATTTTGAATAGTATGTATTAAGTTTCAAACAATGTTTTAATCACCGTCCTTGTATGCGTTATTAGTAACATTTTTGGGGGACTACAGATATATTTTAATGCATTGTAAAAAGCACATGTAAATGATTGATTCAATAACAGTTTTTTCCATAAAGCAACTTTTTTTTCTGTATGGAATTTAAAGGCTTTATTACTGGTCACTTACTGATTGATGACAGCAGCCGGTCCTGCTGTAGGGATAGTATAATTTCCAGCCTGTCCTGCTGTAAGCAGGTAGCTATATTATGTCTGGACATGCTTTGAGTTGTAGATTCTTAATAAACAGCAGTATATCTGCATATATTTAGTCCCTGTATGTAAACATAAAACGTTGGATAAACATTTAAATCCCTGTCACGTTTCCGTGGTTACACCAACCCTGCGATACATCAGTAGTGCACATGCTTGGTTAGTATTGTGAAAACGTGCCACGCCATCATTTGGCTGGGAACAGTATAGCTTGGATAAATCAGATAATATGCCTGTACTGTGCAAGCATGGTCACTGCCGATGGATTGTAGGGTTTTATTTTAACCATTGAGACAACAACTGTATGACGCTATTTAAAAAAATGTTGGTAACAAGATTATGGCAAAATTTATTGAAACAACATATATTAGACAAACTCTTTTTATGAATGTCCTATACTTAATAAATGATACCTAACGACTTTTGGCCTAAAGACCTTTATTTTCAAATGCATTGCTAATATATGTTTTATTATTTTGTATTTTCTATGTGCCGTTATCATTGTGTATGTATATAATCCTATTGAAAGGTTGTTATGTGATATTTCTAAAGTCCAACGTGTGAAGACCCGCTTGTCGGGAACGCGTGCAGGGACTTGGACATAGTGGCGAGGGTGGGCACCGGAAGAAGCCCTATATCTACACCCGGCAACTGAACTTCTTGAGGCCAGAGCTGGATGTGAGTATATATTTTTTGTAATGTTTGTAATTTATACTCTACAAGAAAAACTTAGCTTCTGGCTTTGATTTTAGTTACATTTAGAACATCCGAGAAAGTAATGTATTAAAGGGGTATTCCCATCTTAGACAATGGGGGCATATCGCAAGGATATGCCCCCATTGTCTGATAGATGCGGGTCCCCCCGCTGGGACCCGCACCTATATCGATAACGGAGCGGGGAGCGCTGGGAATGCAGGAGCCCAGATTTCCTGGCCACCGTCCACCACCAAGCGCTAATCCCCTTCTCTCCCATATAGAAGTTGAAGTTGAATGGGACCGTGCCGCCCATGTGCGCCTTTATATGCTCACATTCATTTCTAGGGGGCAGACGGCAATAGCTGAGCCAGCGCATACACATAGAAATGAATGGAGGGTGGCTGCACATGTGCAGTGTGCTGTCGTTCACTTTCAGGGCTCCGTTCTCTGGATAGGTCCAGGTGCCAGCATTGGGACACACACTAAGTCAGCTCCAATCAGATATCTGCATAGACCCAGAGTCTTGGTATATGTGCAGATATCTGATTGGAGCTGACTTCTTATTTTCTCTTTTGCACATAAACGTTTAAACTATATTCCTTAGTAAAAATGACCAGTCCACACCATGTAGGTCTATATTTATGAGGGCCCCCCTGAGCAAAGATTAGTAAATGTGGCCAGGTGGCCCCAGCCCACAGTTCAACCCAACCCCTTATGTCTCCTGGCCTGGGGCCATCTCTATAATAATCCACAGTAATTTATGAATGGGGTTAGGTTATTCATTTATTATTATTGGGGTATTATTAAAATAATTTGGTCTATAAAGTCAGGGCCGCTCTACCTACCTCCTCCGCCCGGCACCAAAGACTCCTGCAGGGCAGCTGCCGCGGCCCCCCACCACTCACCAGGCTGCAGTGAGTCACACCCCCGTCCCCCTTTACCACGTGACGGCGCGACCAATACAACCATTATGAACTCAGACCTAAGTTGTAATCGCAATGCGATTAATACAGGTTATATTAATCGCATTGCGAATTCAACTTAGAGCTGGGTTCCTAATGGTTGTATTGCTAGAATATAACGAAGATTGAGAATATAGTGCTATATTCGTTATATTCGTCAATTCTAGCAATACAACCATTAGGATCTCAGATCTTACCACACTCTGCGTCAACTACGTAATTTTCCATGGAGTTTTGCCATGGATCCCCCTCCGGCATGCCACAGTCCAGGTGTTAGTCCCCTTGAAACAACTTTTCCATCACTATTGTGGCCAGAAAGAGTCCCTGTGGGTTTTAAAATTCGCCTGTCTATTGAAGTCTGTGGCGGTTCGCCCGGTTCGCGAACATTTGCGGAAATTCCCGTTCGCCATTCGCGAACAGAAAATGTTATGTTCGCGACATTTCTAATGGCTGCAGGTTGTCCTGCAGATATCACTGAGCTGTGAGTATCCCTAATATCACTACTAGGGGTGACCGGCTGTCGTATGAGATGGGTCCCCAAATCATCACATCAGCAGTTGGGGCAGTGTGTCACTCCACAGCAAAGGAAGAAATGAAGTTCTCATCACAAGGCCTCCATACTCCAACTTGACTGTTTTGGGATCTCAAACAGAACCTGGATTTGTTACTAAAGATGTCCAAGTCCAAGTTTATCATTCACAACACCACTGCTAACAAAAGCAGCGATGGCTGACAGTCAATGGCACGACACTTAATGGGATCTGTGACAGCAAATCCACTTCTGTGTGTAACGAAGGTACCACCTGTGTCTGCATGGTGGGTAACGAAACTGTGGGAGCTGATTGTGCTTGTCTGCAGATCAAACAATCCTCTCTATTGGTGGTCTGTTCGTCAAAACAACCATCCTGCTTCTTCAGTCCAGTGATGAGCCCTCTCTCAAAGTCTGTCAACTGGGCAAAGTATCTTGGAGTGCATCGTAGATGATTGTCAAGCAGTCTACAATCTCTCACCAAGAAGTACACCACCCAAAAGTAGCCTCTGAGAGCCATTTTGTAGGGCTGCAGGGGGAAGCAGTTTTACGTCATCTTGTGATAAGACCCAGTGTCTAATGTGACCACACCTGTAATAATTAACATATCTGTCTCAACAACCGCATGCAGAGTTTTGAAGCAATCCAACATTTCTTAATGCGTGAGTTATTTTGTTTTCAACAGTGAGTGTATATCACACTGCATGGATGAGATACAGGTAGGTAAATTCACCTCATCAGAAGCTGTAGACCTCAATCAGTGTAGCAGAGGTTCTCTGGGCTACAGATATTGATGAACTATTCTCAGGATAGGTCATCAATATCAGATTGGTGGTGGTCCAACACATGGCAGCTACACCGATCAGCTATTTTGGGCCGCGGCAGTACCAGAGGCTGACTGTGTAAGGAGTGGATGCAGAAGGCTCCATACACAGTGTACTTTCTGGCACCGGCAGACTGAAACTTAGCTCCTGTTCATGTGAATGGGAGCTAAGCTACAGTCCCCACCATGGCCACTATACAGGGTATGCAGCTGTCTGCCTCCACCTCTATACACCATATAGTATTTGCAGTATGGCAGCCCAGACCAGCTGATCAGTAGGGTTCTGGTTGTTGGACCTCCAGCGATCCGGTATTGATGACCTATCAGGAGGCTAGGTCATCAATATCTGTAGCCCGGAGAAACTCTTAATGTATACTAAGTAGTAGGGGCAGTGAGATATTTTAGCCTTGCTTATATTTTATGAGAGCCATGAGAGAAAATGAGAGACATACATGCAATAAAGAAAATGCATCTCAATCAACGCAAATTGGCATACAGATGCAGCAAAGAAGGGCAAGAATTAGGAATTCATCATTTTAAATGTCACGCTATGGAAAAGGTCAATCGTGCAAAAAACTAGATTTTTTTTAAACTTAATTCTATGATTGTTACACAGTTCCTTTAACACATGTAACATGCAGTTGCTCATTATTTTATTTTGCCTAATGACGTAAAATAAAACACCATCTAATTCCTTATGTGCATTCCTCCACTGCTAAAAGGACTTCCCAAGTCAAACATGTCCCAGGGAAGAGGAGGGGGTGAGGCACTTGAGCTGACAGGTGCCTCTGCCGGTTTTCATTTCCTGTTGCTGTAATTTCACTTGTCACTCAGCACGGGGAATGGCACTTCTTATTGAGACGATACAAAATGAGCTGTTTATTTCCTTCGGTCCAGAGAGATTTGCTGCTCTGCGCTCCTGTCTCTCTTGCCATCTCTCTATCCTGACAATCCATGGATGAAATAGAGGGGCGCTGACAGGCAATGGTGCCTCTCTATCAAGTGATTGCTTGACCATGGTTTAACCATTACAAGTCCAATGACTATGCTTGGCTTGTCTATGATAATGAGACTAGTATGAAAGACCCTCAAACGAATCCAAAACTATAATATACTGCAAATCATCTGATCGCCAACTTCACGGTAATCAATAACTTCCTTGCATTGGCCTTGCTGGGGTGGTTTTGTATGATTTATGATCTTTTGCATAGTAGTGTTTAATCTGAGAAATGTGTAGCAAACAGAATTAAATATTTCGAATCCACGCACAAGGCATTACTATGTACACAACTTTCAAACTGTGGCACATGGAGTCTTTGAAGGTCTGTATTACGCTCCTCTAAGCATTCTGTGTATCTTTGTGAAGCACCATATTTGTTCTTAAAAATAAAAGGACAAGCATCACAAAAACCTCAGACTGTCTTCATACAAAACTGTGGTAGGTTCCCACTACCCAGAACTCCAAAAAATGTAACTTTCACTTTGAATTCTGTGTTAGGGTATGACCACACGGCACGGTCGTGATCCGGTCTGATTGGCGGCCATGCTGGGGTCAAGAATCGCCAATTAGCCGGCAACTGCCTTTCATTTAACTAATGAAGACCGCACTGTTTAGTTGGTCTTCATTGCTGAAGGGATTCTGTCACTAGCATGTCCGCAATATACCTGTCCCATATCTCTGAGTGGTTTTATAGTGTAAAAAATGATTTATATATATATATATGTGGTTAAGGCTGCCGGGCAGCCTGTATTTGTGGGAGGGGCTGAGGCCACGCCCCTCTGCCTTTATAACCTCGGCGGGATTTACAGGCGGGATTTACAGGTACTTCCGGGTGACGTACGCATGCCTGGTTCCCTGCACGTCCCGTACCTTCGTTATTCTGGTGGGGTAAGTAAGTTAGAGGACTGTCCTGGCGTGGACACCGAGGCGGCGCAGGTAAGAGGAGCTTGCCCGGGCCGGATTCTGCGCTGGCGGCGGTAGCAGCGGCTCTGTCAAAGATGATACCTTCCCTGCGTTCGGCGTCCCCTGTGATCGGACTTTGTACTTGATCTCCGATGCAGCGCGCTGTTGTTTGCTGTGCTTCGGGTCTTTGGATTAGGGAATCCCAGATCTGGATGTGTTCCTGTCTCCCTCCGGTATAGACAGTCCACTAATCCACAGTCACTGCGCTAGACAGGAATACATACAACTGATCTCTGCCAAGTCGCGTGCACGATGGTCAGCGGTCGGCCGCATGTTACTGTGCTGGGCACGCACGGCGGCTCCGCCCCCTCAGGTCCGCATCATGTGACGGTACGGCTGTACTATCAGCAGGGGTACTTGGGCACAACAGCTACATGCTGGTGGCATTCCCTACGCCGGGCGGCTCGTGGCAGGTACCCCCATTGCGGACAAGGAGACGCTAGACCCGAGGTGTCTGTAAATTGGAAGCAAAACTTTATTTTAATTTTTTTTTTTTTAAAAGTCATTTATTTCCTGTATACAGGGGTAGTATGTAGAGGGGTATGTTCTGTACATGCCAGCAGTGTATGTATGTTATGCAGAGTGAGGGTTTTTGACATGCTTGCAATGTTGTGGGTTCATGGTGCTGTGTATGGTTTGCGTTTCTGCTGGGTACACATCATGCAGCACGGTATGGGTGTTATTTACGTGCCAGCAGTGTGTGTGTGTATTATAGAGGGTAGGTTCTTTACATACGGGAAATCGGGCCTGTACTGCAGGTACCGGTGGTATGATGGTGGTCCTCGAGTCAGTCCGGTCCCACACTCCTGGTTGGGGTCGTAACGGCGGTGCTATCAGGGCGGTGTTTGTGTATGAGCCGGTGGAAGCTTCTTTATGCATGTTATGTTCAGATCAGTTTTATCCCACTTATCCTTTTGTACTGAATTTTAATGCAACATCATATTTTCAGTGACTACGCTCGGGTCATATAGCTGACGCTTTACGCCATTCAAGGACACCCTTCACCAAACAGTAGGTGGTATGTCTGGACGCTCATACGTTATGTCACATGTTTTTTTTCACAGTGGTGTTAAGGCATTGCCAGGGTTAGGCATCGGGTGCGGCCAGGTTACATGGTCCACAGTGTATGTTATGTAAGAGGTTGCGGCTGTCCAGGTTCACATCCGCGTTGGGGCGGAATCCTTGCATGGCACCAGGGGAAGTTAGGCGGATATCATGATGGCACCACTGAGTTATGTTCATCAGTCCTCGTTGCACGTCCGTCTAAGCGGTCACTCGCTATGTCACGTCCACCGCCGCGGCGGCTTGTGGTCTGGCCCGGTCCCTCAGGCTATGTGCGTCCATGTTTTGTTTATTGTGTGCCGGAAGCAGTCGGGCGCAGTGTCACGTCTCCCGGCCGCGGTGGCTAGTTGTCCTTCCTGTAACGTCCAGGGCAATGTGCTTGTTTATTGCCGGGGGGCGCTTGCTTGAAGCGTTCAGGCTTTGCTACATTTGCCGCCCCGGTAGCATGTTGTCCGGCCTGGAACATCCAGGTTGTCATACTAGTGAGTCTTGTTGCACGTTTGCTTGAATCGTTCGGGCAATGTTACGTCTGCCGCCCCGGTGGCATGTTGTCCGGCCTGGAACGTCCAGGTTGTCATACTCGTAATCTCGTTACACGTCTGCTTGAAGCGTTCAGGCAATGTTACGTCTGCCGCCCCGGTGGCATGTGGTCCTGCCTGGAACGTCCAGGTCGTCATACTCGTCAATTTTGTTGCACGTCTGCTTGAAGCGTTCAGGCAATGTTACGTCTGCCGCCTCGGTGGCATGTTGTTCTGCCTGGAAACGTCCAGGTTGTCATACTCGTCAATCTTGTTGCACGTCTGCTTGAAGCGTTCAGGCAATGTTACGTCTGCCGCCCCGGTGGCATGTTGTCCTCCCTGGAACATCCAGGTTGTCATACTCGTCATACTTATCGCACGTCTGCGGGAGGCGGCTTGGTATGTCACGGCTGCTGCTCACGGGGGCATGTCATCTTTCCAGGTTCGTCCGGGTTGTCCTATTCGTCAGTCTTCGTTGCTTGTCCGCCTGAAACGTTCAGGCTCCGTGTGTTCGTTTGCCCATGGTGGCGGGTTGTCTGGGCTGGTACCTCGGTAATTCCAGTACATTAAGGTGTTCATTCAGTTTTTGTTTATACGGCAGCAACGTTAGGAGGATTCAATTCCTTCGCCCTTTCAAAACAAGGCCTTTACATCCATCGGTGGGTCCGGTCCTCCTTTACGGTACCTATTCCATTCTCGTCCACTTCCATAATCCAGGTGAATATCAGTTCTGGTCCTCAGGGCGCCAGCCACAGTCTGATGGTCGGCCCCCCCAGGGGTCAGGTTGGGCACCGGGGTGTCCACGGTACGCTTGGTCTCCTCACAAGTAACAGAGCTTTTGTTCTCAGGTGGTGGCCCGGGCCGTGGAATCAGTCGGCGTAGTCAACATGTCCCAGGCCTCAGACATCGATGACTCCTCGTCCATCTCTGGGTCCCAGGTATCCGGTCTGGTGTGCCATGGATCCCTGAGGAACTGGACAATTCCAAAGCTGATTGCGGAGTTGAATAGAAGGGGCATCAGCCACCCGGCTTCGGCCAGGAAGGCAGAACTATATAGGCTGCTGGTGTCCAATCCGGGTCCACCCAGCGATCAAGCGGCGGTACCAACTATACAGTGTTCGTTGGCTCAGTTGCACGCCACGATGGGGAGTCTGGCGGCGTCAGTGGCTGACATCCACAGGGTCATGGAACTTGAGTCCAGGGCCTCCTCCGTCTCGCAGTCGGTGGCTCCCGTGGCTGCGGTGCCATGGCCTGTGGTGGGTTCCGCAGGTATGTCCTCTACTCCTCCGGCCATTGTCCCAGCTCATTTTATGGTGGAGAATATCAGGAGGGATATTCTGGCAGGCAAGGAGGTTAACCTGGCATCTATCCTCATAGCATCACACGATGCGAGCGAGCACAAAACGATTGATTGCGGGGAGGTGTCAGGAGTGATGAAGTCCAAAGATGCCCGACTGAATCGCAAACTGTCCATACCCGAGTTTGTCCTCGCCTTCAGTTTGTTCAGGGACGTCATCTGCTCGGCACAGCCTAGTAGGAGGGAGGAGCTGGACGCCTATCTATATCAGGTCACCGATTTGGGCCACAAGTATGGGGGCTCGGCGTTTTATGATTACCATCGGTCCTTCGCGGCTAAAGCCGCAGCCCCCCTAGCGCAGTTTCAATTCATGACCAATTGGGCTGTGCTAGACATGGAGCTTTTCTGCAGGCATTTTGCAGGTCTCCGAGCCCCCACTTGTGGTTCGTGCCAGTCCATTTTCCATGCCACGGAATGGTGTCCCAACGAGGCGGTCTCCCATCCAGATAGAGCCCTTCCAGGTACATCAGGAGTCCCCAGGGGTCCGGCCCTCGTGGACAAGTTTGGCAGGCCGATTGTGTATCTGGGCAAAAGCCAGATATGCAATAATTTTAACTTCGGTCACTGCATGTTCAGTGGGTGCAGGGCCCTCCAGGTGTGCACAGTCTGCTTCCGGGCACATCCCAGGTCCACTTGTCCTAAAAAGTCATCTAAGCAGGCATGACTGACCGACATCAACATTGATCTCCTGGGGGCACTCCTAGAAGGTCATGGTGATCAACAGTTTGTGGTACATCTGCTTACGGGTCTGTCACAAGGGTTCCATACGGGCTTGGTGGCCCTTCCGCATGCCAACTGGGAGTGTGAGAATCTCCTCTCTGCCAGACAGGATCCAGAGGCTGTGCAAGCTGCGATTTCCTTGGAACTGGAAAAAGGGTTCCTCATCGGTCCGTTTGATTCTATTCCCTTTGAAGTATGGAGGGTCAACCCCATTGGAGTGGTGGCTAAGAAGGACTCAAATGAAAGAAGACTTATCTATGATCTCTCGGCTCCTCATTCTTCTCACATACCCAGTATTAACTCCCTCATACTATCGGAAGAGTTTAGTATGAAATACTCCTCTATCGATGAGGCCATTCAATTTATTCTCAAGGCAGGCAGGGGGGCCTGGTTGTCCAAGACGGATATTGCTGACGCCTTCAAACTGCTCCTGATCCATCCGCAACTGTGGCAATACTACGGCATAAGGTGGGCAGGCAGGTACTACTTTGCCAATCGCCTTACGTTTGGCTCAAAAAGCAGCCCATGGCTGTTTGACCGTCTGGCCCAGGCCCTGCACTGGATCCTGGTTGAACATGGGCAGGCTCCCATGTGCATCCATTACCTAGACGACTTCCTGCTGGTAGAACACCCTTCCCGGCAGCCCTCCAGCTTATCCTCCCTGCTGGAATTATTTTCGGCACTCCAGGTTCCTGTCGCCTCAGGGAAGACGGTAGGTCCATCCAAGACAATCACCTTCCTGGGGGTCATTCTGGACTCGGTGAGGTTGGAAGCAAGGCTCCTCGAGGAGAAGTTGCAGCAGATCCGGTTAGCCATCCTGGAGGCGTCCAAGTCCTGCTTCCTGACCAAGACGAACCTCCAATCGTTACTGGGCCGGCTGAACTTCGCCATGAGGGTCATGCCCCAGGGACGTACCTTTGTTTCCCGGCTCTTGCTGCTCCTGCCATCAGCCCCAGAACAAGACAGTGTTATTCGGTTGGACCAACAGGCCATGGCGGACCTGTCCATGTGGAGTACATTCATGTCTTCATGGAATGGGGTAAGGTTGTTCATTCCCCCCGGGACCCGTCCTCTCCCACGATTTATTCAGACGCAGATCACGGTGGACAGGGAGGCTCTTCGGTCATCCCCCCTGTTGGAGTTATATCCTTTGGTGGCGGCGGCCCATGTATGGGGCCACGACTGGTCAGACTCGAGGGTGTTGTTTATCACCGATAGTCAGGACTTGGTTGACATCATCCGTAGTGGCAGAGCTAAATCCCCTAAAATCATGGCCCTCATGCGCAGGTTGGTTTGGCTGTCCATGGTGCATAATTTTTGCTTTGAGTGCTCCCACATTCAGGGTTCCAGGAATACGGCTTCTGATGCGCTGTCCCGGTTTAACGCTAATGTCTTCAGGGCTGCAGGCGGCTGCCCCAGGTAGTCCTCTACTTCCCTTTAAGGGGGGTCCATTGTCCACCTCTCAGTCATGTCCCATGTCCGCTCCTTGGTTGCAGGGTTGGGTCAGGATCCCAAGGCCATCTCGGGCCACTCCTTTCGTATTGGGGCGGCCTCAGCCGCTTCTAGGCACAAAATACCACCGCATGTCATCAGGAGTATGGGGCGTTGGAGATCGTCTCGTTTCTCCAGATATGTACCAAATCCTCAATCCGAGATTCGTGATGCGTTCTGTTCACTTGCCCTGTAATGCTACAATAAAGTGTTTGACAGTATGATTATGTCTCCATTTTTGGCCCCTTTTAGGCCTACCCTCGCTCCCGGCATTAACCAGCCTTCGGTAAGCTCCGATTAGTACGTACAAGGGTCGTCGCCCTGACCACAAGTGGTTAAGGCTGCCGGGCAGCCTGTATTTGTGGGAGGGGCTGAGGCCACGCCCCCTCTGCCGTTATAACCTCGGTGGGATTTACAGGCGGGACGTGCAGCCAGGTACCCCTCCCACCCTCCCCTTTTTTCTTCAGTTCTATTGGGGTAGGCCCTCTTTTAGGCCTACCCTCGCTCCGGGCTCCCGGCATTAACCAGCCTTCGGTAAGCTCCGATTAGTACGTACAAGGGCCGTCGCCCTGACCACAAATATATATATATATATATATATAAATAAATCAGCCTGGTAAGGAGCCCAAGGGGCTGTACTAACCGTTCTGGAGCCCAGCCATGCCCCCCTGTGAAGGAGCCCAGCACCGCCTGTATCCAGGAATCTCCTCCTTGCTCACCAAGTCAGATCGCCGTAATCTCGCGGTGCGCGAGCTCGCACATGCGCAGTTCCTTCCCTGAGGCTGATGCCGGCACAGGGAAGGAACACTATGCCGCCACTGCACATGCGCGAGCTCGCTCATCGCAAGATTATGGCGATCTGACTTTTTGAGCAAGGAGGAGATTCCTGGATACAGGTGGTGCTGGGCTCCTTCACAGGAAGGCGTGGCTGGGCTCCAGAACGGTTAGTACAACTCCTTGGGCTCCTTACCAGGCTGATTTACATAAATATAAAATCATTTTGTACACTCAATAAAACCACTCAGAGATATGGGACAGGTATATTGCGGACATGCTAGCGGCGATCTAGCCGTGCATGTCCGCATCTCTATAGGGTTAAAATAAGTGACAGAATCCCTTTAACCCCTTAGGGACCCATGACATACCGGTACGTCATCTATAGTTCCGATCACCGCCGCACGGCGTGCGGTGATGAGAACACGGTGCCTGCTCAAATCATTGAGCAGGCACCACAGCTAAATGCGCGGGGGGGACCCGTGACCCCCCCCCGTGTCGGCGATCGCCGCAAACCGCAGGTCAATTCAGACCTGCGGTTTGCGGCTTTTACCTGGTGCGGCGGTGCCATTGGGTCCCCATGGGGCTCTGGGGGGGGATCCGATGGCATGGAAGGCAGCGCGATGCAGCGCTGCCTTTCGGTGAGGAGCCTGTGAGATCCAGCCCCCTGGATCTCACAGGCCGGAAGCTGTATGAGTAATACACACTGTATTACTCATACAGCCAATGCATTCCAATACAGAAGTATTGGGATGTATTGTAAATGATTAGACCCCCAAAAGTTCAAGTCCCAAAGTGGGACAAAAAATAAAGTGAAAAAAAAGTTGAAAAAATAAAGTTTTCCCCCCCAAAAATTAAAAGTTTCAAGTAAAAAAAAAAAAGTATACATATATTAGGTATCGCTGCGTCCGTATCGACCGGCTCTATAAACATATCACATGACCTAACCCCTCAGATGAACACCGTAAAAAAAAAAAAATAAAAACTGTGCTAAATAAACAATTTTTTTGGTCACCTTACATCACAAAAAGTACAACAGCAAGCAATCAAAAAGGCGTTTGCCCACCAAAATAGTACCAATCTAACCATCACCTCATCCCGCAAAAATTGAGCCCCTACCTGAGACAATCGCCCAAAAAATAAAAAAAACTATGGCTCAGTATATGGAGACACTAAAACATCATTTTTTTGTTTTAAAAAAGCTGTTATTGTGTAAAACTTACATAAATAAAAAAAAAGTATACATATTTGGTATCGCCGCGTTCGTATCGACCGGCTCTATAAAACGATCACATGACCTAACCCCTCAGATGAACACCGTAAAAAAGAAAAACTGTGCTAAATAAACCATTTTTTGTCACCTTACATCACAAAAAGTGTAATAGCAAGCGATCAAAAAGTCATACACACCCCAAAATAGTGCCAATAAAACCGTCATCTCATCCCGCAAAAATCATACCCTACCCAAGGTAATCGTCCAAAAACGGAAAAAATTATGGCTCTCAGACTATGGAAACACTAAAACATGATTTTTTTGGCTTCAAAAAAGAAATCATTGTGTAAAACTTACATAAATAAAAAAAAAGTATACAACCTGGTCTATAAAAATATCACATGATCTAACCTGTCAGATGAATGTTGTAAATAACAAAAAATAAAAACGGTGCCAAAACAGCTATTTCTTGTTATCTTGCCTCACAAAAAGTGTAATATAGAGCAACCAAAAATCATATGTACCATAAACTAGTACCAACAATACTGCCACCCTATCTCGTAGTTTCTAAAATGGGGCCACTTTTTTGGAGTTTCTACTCTAGGGGTGCATCAGGGGGGCTTCAAATGGGACATGGTGTCAAAAATACCAGTCCAGCAAAATCTGCCTTTTGCGCCCTGCCGTGTGCCGGTACAGCTGTTTACGACCACATATGGGGTGTTTCTGTAAACTGCAGAATCAGGGCCATCAATATTGAGTTTTGTTTGGCTGTTAACCCTTGCTTTTTAACTGGAAAAAAAAAATTATTAAAATGAAAAAAGTGAAATTTTGAAATTGTATCTCTATTTTCCATTAATTCTTGTGGAACACCGACAAGTTAACAAAGTTTGTAAAATCAGTTTTGAATACCTTGAGGGGTGTAGTTTTTAGAATGGGGTCATTTTTGGGTGGTTTCTATTATGTAAGCCTCGCAAAGTGACTTCAGACCTGAACTGGTCCCTAAAAATTTGGTTTTTGAAAATTTCTGAAAAATATCAAGATTTGCTTCTAAACTTCTAAGCCTTGTAACATCCCCAAAAAATAAAATATCATTCCCAAAATGATCCAAACATGAAGTAGACATATAGGGAATGTAAAGTAATAACTATTTTTGGAGGTATTACTATGTATTATAGAAGTAAAGAAATTGAAACTTGGAAATTTGCAATTTTTTAAATTTTTTTGGTAAATTTGGTATTTTTTTATAAATAAAAATGCATTTTTTTTTACTTCATTTTACCAGTGTCATGAAGTACAAAATGTGATGAAAAAACAAATCTCAGAATGGCCTGGTTAAGTCAAAGCGTTTTAAAGTTTTCATCCCTTAAAGTCACACTGGACAGATTTGCAAAAAATGGCCAAGTCCGTAAGGTGAAATAGGGCCGAGTCCTTAAGGGGTTAATGGCTGCACTGCAACTTCAATACCGCACGGCCATTAAGAATGAAGACCGACTATACAGTGCAGTCTTCATTAGTTAAATGAAAGGAAGGTGCAGGCTAATTGGCCACACAGTTCTTGACCACAGCACGGCCCAACCCGACTGGACCATGGCTCGCGGTCGTACCCTTAAATCAGTATTGATAGACCAAGACGGTCACTGAACGATTAGATTGCATCATCCCATAGAAGCAGGAGCTAGCAGCTGTTAGAGAGACAGAGCTACAGACATGCTTCAGCGGCTATTTGTAAGTGTTTTACTGTCTCACAGCTACTGGTTTCACATCAGTACACTGAGAACTTCTCTATAATGTCCTATATGGTGATTGTGAGTGAATAACAGAGAGTTAGGAAACAGAATCTGCTGTTTCCAAGTGTACTCTATGGCCAGACATAATCAGAGTAATATAATGCTTACAACTCAGCAATTACTTGTGAATGCACTTAGGACAGCTTTAGAATTGTGCCTAACTTTTGTGTATGCCAGATGCCTAATTCTGGAGGTTCGGAGGTATAATTTGCTTGTGTTCTTTAGCAGCGCTGTGACATGTATGCTCATAGGCTCCTTTAGAGGAAATTTGTCATCAAAAAATTACCTATTCTTTAAATCATGTTTTTAAATAATTTTTGGTGAATTTATTTTAAATTTTCCATGTCACTATATTCAAACAAAAACCATAACATAATTTACAGATATAAGCCTCGTTCACACGTTCGTGTCCGTGCTCAAATCTGTGAGTAAGTGGTCAGTGATGCATCCGTGAAGCTGTCCGTGTGTCTGTTTTTTTGCTGTCCGTGTTGCATCATTGTTTCACTGACACTGAACAGCTGAAAAATTATTTTCAAAGCATCTCTTCTTAATGATCCGTGAAACACGGATGCAACGCGGATGGCATCCGTGTTGCATCCGTGGTTTTCACGGACCCATAGACTATAATGGACTTGATGGATTCCTGAACACAGACAAAATAGAGCATGCATCCGTGCTAAAAACACTGGCCCACGGACCGTGCTAAATCACTGATGTGTGAATACACATCTTCTGCCATCTGCTTTTCCTCCTTTTCCACATCACCTAATATCGATGAGAATTTGTCATCAGGAACATCTAGCCCCTCCTCTCTCTCAATCTTGCTAACTTTTCTAAGACATTGAGACTTTGAAGGATGATTTGTAAGAGGTAAAGCCAAGAAAGGATGAGGATGGTCATTTGTGTTTAGCGAAGCACAGTATTCGAAGCAGAAATGGGTCCAAAGTTTGGACCAACCAATCCGAATTTTCGTGCTCTTCGTAGGAATGCGAGATCACCCATAATGCTGTGCAGCCAGCCAATCCGCAGATAGCCATAATCTGTCACAGCCCTATAAAACCCTCATCCCACGTGGTCTCCACCATTGTCCTGTGAGCTGAGCGAAGCAAAATGTGGCAAGCACTCATGCGCTAGGGACAGTGTTGCTGAGAAGTGTTTTAAAAAAAGAATATTGGAGAGGGAGAGTGCAGGGACACTGTAGGGAGAATGCAGGGAGACTGCAGGGAGAGTGTATCGCAGTGTGCATCATGTTCTATTGCACCGAAATTCTGAGTTAATCTATTATTTTTGTGATACAGTTAGTGTGCCTCAGTATTAAAGGCAGGTGTAATATATTGCCATGTGCATCACTGTGCAGTGCACCGACATTCATAGTTAATCAGTTCAGTTAGTAATACAGTTGTTATACACTATGGCCAACAGTTGCCTGGGCCCTCCAAAGGAATGGGCAGTGGCAAAAATGATGCTGCAGCTGGCACAAGTAGCAGCAGAAGAAGGAGGGTGGTAGCAGCCGCTGCAACAGGCCAGAGCTGCCACTGTCATTCAACGGTCGTGTTTTGACCAACAATAATCTCAAGTGACAACAGATACACAGCCAGGAATCAGTGGGTTCCACTGACATCACGCTTAGTTGTCATGGCCCAGGAACTGCCTCTCATTTGTCCTGAACCTGCCTCTTGCTTTTGCTGCTCCTTCTACTAGACAAGTATTGATAGCCGTCAGCTCTACTTTGCTTTTCAGCGACGATGTGTTTTGTGAGGACAGTCAGCAGTTACAGGCCAGCCCAGACTTGGATGAGAGGTCAGCTGTGGACTCTTTTAGACATGCAACTACCAATGATGACAGTCAGGTGGGGGCACATGTTGCGAGAGGTCAGGGACGTGTGCAAGAGACAGGTGAGGGTGACACAAGTGACGAGAAAACAGATGTAGATGATGAAGTAGCCAATCGCACTTGGGAGCCAGATGAGGAGGGGGCATCGTCATCATCAGGGGGCGAGAGTGGCAGCATGCCTTTGAGACAGTAGGGTGGAAGCGGGAGGGGTACACTGTCTGTTACTCAGAAGACTACCTTGAACACAGTACTAGTGCATAGGCTCATAAAAGCAGCAACAGGCAGCATCACACAGTGGTGGAAGGAAAAATGTGATATTCAGCAGTGTGGGAATTTTTTCACAAAGTCACTAGGGTACATTAGTGTGGAGGCATGCAGGATGTATGGGCATGATGGCCCTGTGTCAACACATGGAGTGTCACCATAAAGTGGTGTGGGAAAACTGTGCCACTTATTTACTCTTACAGCCGGATGCAGCAACCACTGCATCCCCCAGTGGGCCACAACCCCTCTCCAGCAGTCAGGGCTCGTCACCATCAGCAGAAGGAAGTTGTCATTCCTTCCAATCGACTTCAATGTCATCTATTGCTCCTGATACTCCTCCTCCTTCTCCTCATCACTTGTTTCTATAGCAATCGATCACCGAGGCAAATGCAAAAAGACAGTATGCGTGCACTCATCCAGTGGCGCAGAAGCTGAACGTGCACCTGGCCAAGTTGCTGGTACTACATTTCCTCCCCTTCCATGTAGTTGACTTTGAAAATTTCTGAGAAATGATGGCTTGTGTCCACCCAAGGTGAATAGTCCAAAGCTGACATAACTTTTCCAAAAAAGCTGTACCAGCCCTGCACACGTACATTGAGCAAAAGGTGGGCTAGTCCTTGGGCCTCTCGATTTCTGCTAGAGTTCCCACCAGTGCTGATGTATGGCGTTGAAACTATGGTCAAGGACAATATATGTCGTTCACAGCCGACTGGGTAAATGCTGTTCCAGGCAATGCACATCAGCAACTTGGCCATATGATGACAATGGTGCCTCCGTGTTGTAATTATGATATTTCTGCGCCAATGTGCTCCTCATCCTCCACCTTGTCCTCACCCTCTCTTCTAGGAACAGTACACAGTGGTCCTCCATCATATCACCTATGCAAAGCTAGGCGTTGTCACACTGTTATGCACCTTGTCAGACTTGGCGAATGGAGCCACACCGAAACTGCTCAGAATCATCAATAAAGAAATAGAACACTGGCTGTCTTGCCACTAACTTGAGCTAGGAACCATAGTTACTGATAATGGGAAGAATATTTTATCTACGCTGCATCAGGGAGGACTGACCCATGCATGGTGCATGTCTTCAATCTCGTTGTCACCCAGTTCATCAAGTATTTCACTGAACTGCAAGAGCTGTTAAAAATGTCCAGGAAACTGTGCATGCACTTCAGCCACTCTTACCGTGCAAAACGCTCTTCCCCAACATCGCCTCATATGCGACATTTCCACCGATTTGAATTCCACGCTCCATATGTTAGACCACCTGTACGAGCAGAGGAAGGCAGTCAACAATTTTTTAATGCAGTAGACGGACAGGTTTACTCCCCGGTGTAACTTCCATGTTAGCCAGTGGCAGCTCATGCGTGCTGTTGGCTCAGGCCATTTTAAGGAGCTCAGTTGGCAGAACTACAGAATGAATTATGTCATTCCACTCCTTCACATCTTGATGTATACATGCGCCTACATCTCATGGCTACCTGAGCCCTGAGGAGGATGAACTGGCAGAGGAGGAGGGAGGAGGACATAAACGCCCAGGAATTTTATAAACAATTAGGTGGTTTATCTGCCCAAACTACAGGAGAGGAGCAGGAGGACCAGGAGGAGCTGGATGGCGACGATGAAGACAACTCAGATGACCCTGACAGACCGTGGCAGTATGCAGTGGAGATGGAGGCAGCGAGGGGCCAGATGCATGCTTTTTTTGTTTGCGTACTGACAGCTGCATTGTCAGGATCCAGCAGTGGGATGACTACTGGCTATCTACATTGTTAGACCCTCACTACCGGTCAAAAATGGGTGCATTTTTTAGACCTTCTGAGAGGGATGCAAAAATGGACTACTCTTGAGACATGCTGTGTAGTCCGTTGGTCGCAGCCTATGAGCACCTTCGCCTGTCACGAAGGTCTGACCGGGGGGACCCTCTGCGCTCACGCTCCACTGTCACGACTGGGGGAGAGCAGGAGCAACACAAGCTCCATAAAAAGCAATTTAAGCCTGGAGTCTTTGATGACCAGTTTTCTACAGCCGCCTTCTGAAGAAACCATCTAGTTTCAGCAGTGTGGGATGCAGCAGAACCTCAATAAGCAGGTTGTTGGCATACTTGGACTGCAACCTGCCACCCATGATCCAAGAGTTTTTCATGGGCATAATTTCCTTCCTGGCCAGTAGTGTGGCATCAGAGTGGGTGTTCAGTGCAGCAGGGGACATAGTTACCCTTAAGAGAACACGCCTTTCCTCCCAAAATGTTGAGAAACTAACCTTCATAAAGATGAATCAGGTGTGAATCAACCATTATTTCCAGATATTGTTGACTAATGCAACAGAATAGATCATTCTGCCACTAATGATCATACTGTAGTGTGCTGACAGACTGGAATATTAGGCAAAATGGCCGTTACTTCTGGCCACGTGCTGCTGCCACCATTCTGATGCTGCTATCTGCCTGATGCCACCCGCCTGCTGCATCTTCTGCCATTCCCACAAAGGGGCTTCTTGGCCCCCTGATATGTACATGTTACATTTTTACAAGGATATGCATACCACTGGTCCTTGCTGTCACACTGCTGTTGAGTTCTGCTACTACTATGATCTGCCATTATCTGTATGCCACTGCTGCTGGCCACCCTCCTCACTCTGTCATGGGACCACTACTGTCACTGTTACTGCCACTGCTGCCATCCTCTCCACTTTGTCATGGAGCCACTGTTGTCACTATTACTGCCACTGTTACTGCCACCCTCCCCACTCTGTCATGGGGCCACTACTTGAATATTGGTGCACTGCACAGTTATGCACAGTTACCACGAAGCGTGAGAAAATTAGGATTCATTGCGAATTGAAATTTTCCTAAATTTTGGACCGAATTCTGCTTCAAATGCTTTGCTTCACTCTACACTAATTCCGATTTAAGGTTGACAGTAGTTTGCCACAGCTGATATCAGAAACATTACACTGCATAAATAAGGGTAGGTTTGCACTTGCGTTATGGCATTCCGTTATAGGTTTAGTTTATAACGGAATAAAACGAAATGCCCAGACGGAAGCCTTTAAGAGGCATTTTGTTTTGATCCGTCATAATAGAAGTCTATGGGCAAGCATAACGGATTCGTCTGGTTTCCATTATGCAGAACAGAAAAAACTCCTGCCGACAAAAACGTTATAAACGGAACTTATAACGGAATACCAAAACGTAAGTGCGAACCCACCCTAAGCTGAATCTTTTCTCTGTTCTGTATTTGCTGGAAAGAATTCCATATACTGTAATATCCAGCTCTGTCATATAATACATAAAACTCCCTTTGTGCACATAACACTTGTATTGTGAACAGTCTACATGCAATACCTACTCTGCGGTGGATAAATTCCTGATATGAGGAGCTTAAGGTTTAGTGACACATGGTATGATATAAATTGCCATCTCCCCTCTTCGCTCCTTACCTGTCACTTTATGCCAAAGGCAATACAAAGGTGACGATGATGACAAGTCCTTTATTGTAAACCAACAGCTTCTATTAGAGTTATAGAATGTAGTGAATGGGGGGAGACACAGTGGGATCTGATCTGAGTGATATAATGAAGTGCATATGATGGACAAGCAGCAGATGGAAGATAAAAAAAAAAAGGTCACAGCTGATCAACCATTGTATGATACAATACAGGCTTCATGCTCCACGCTACATAGCTTCATATATATCTTATTCTCATTAGCATTGTTATAATGTAGCACATTCTACCTAAACAGGGGATGATCATCATGTCTTCAAACCATAAAGCTCCATGCACACCACTGTATTTTTGGTCCACATCCGATCCGCATTTTTCGCAGATTGGATGCAAACCCATTCATTTCAATAGGGCTGCAAAAAATCTGTATGTCCTGCAAAAAAGATAGAACATGTCCTGTTCTTGTCCATTTCGCAGACTAGAAAAGGCATGGCTGGTATCTGTGTTTTGCGGGACGCAAAATAGATACCGTTGTGTGCAAGAGCCCTAAGGCAGGAATCGCACATTCTCTACCAAATTAGGGGGAAATAAAGTAAAACTGAGTTAATTACACCTCCAGAGATATTTATTTTGAGTGTCTACCCTCCAGGTTCATTGAAGACCCATTCTCTATCATCAATAAGTCTATCCAATTAATAACTCAAACATGAAATAAACTCCAGCAAAAAGTAACATGTTGTCACAAAATGTGGTTTCCCTCTGCTGGACCACATGGGCTATGCTTTGGTAAAGCCTTGGAACTGGTCAGAGGTTGGGCCCATGAAGATATGTTATAGACCACTAGTGGGACAGCCTGGCAACAATTTACCCCTTTGCATGAAACAGCATGTAGTTACATCGTCCATCTGCGGGGAGTGCATGAAGCAGGCTCATGAGTTGAGTCTTCTCCATATATATTTGGTGCCGGCTGTGTTATTCAGCTTACGCCTGGTGACTGTGGTTGGGATCAGAGATTCTGGCTGTTTAACCCCTCAGATGCCGTGGTCAATAGTGACTATAGCATCTGAGCATTAGACAAAGTTAGCAGGCTCTTCCACTTGCCGACTCCCCCCTGAAATCACAGGGTGACTATTGATTGCTGGCAGCCTGGAGCCTTGTGAAGGCTCTAGAGCCTGCTATTGTTAACTGACCACAACAGAGCTTACTACCGGTAGGCAAACCATAGAATCCTCATAGAATGCTCACATGTTCATGTCTCCTAGGGGCTAAAGGTAAAAAATATTTTTAAAAATATAAAAAACAAATGTGTCAAAAACTCATATCACCTATTTTCCAATTTTACGTATAAAAATAAGCAATAGAACCCCCTGTCCCCAGCCTTGTTCGCTTTGGCCATAGAACCCCTAGCAATCCGCATAAGATCCCATCCCGACATTAATGGCTTGACAATTGGGGGAACAGAATATAAACTTAGTCTCTTTGCTGATGACCTTTTATTATCCATTACCAATCCCATTATTTCCTTCCCCTTGCTATTAAAACTCTTAGAATCCTTCACCAAAGCTTCAGGCCTGTTCATTAACCACACCAAATATGAAATGCTCCTATGTAACACTCCTCCATCCACTAAGTCATTACTAACTCAAAAGTTCCCATTCCAGCTTAGACCTCAACACATCTCTTATTTGGGAGTTATGTTACCTAAGGATCTCGACATGGTATATAGGATTAATGTAACGGTCACGTCCACACACACACAGGGGGAAGGATAGTGACCACTGCGCTCCACCCTCATTCCTGGCCCTGCCTACTTTCCTCACGAGTCCTGATGACAGGGGACAACTGGACGACAGTCCCTAACTTAGGATACGTGCAGGGAAGACAGACAAGACAAAATACGGAACATGAACGGACCGGGTCAGAACCAAGAGAGCTACGCAGTACAAAGGGTTAAGCAAAGAATGGTCAGGAGAAGCCGGAGTCAAATACCAGGAGGGTAGAGAAGTACAAGAGGAGTCCTAAGAGAGTAGTCAGGTGGGAGCCAAGGTCACAATACCAGGACGGATGCGCAGTACAGGAGGAGCAGGCAAAGGATCGTCTGGGAACGGAATCAGGTAAGTATTCAGCAGTCCAACAAATAGTCAGGAACCTAGAAATTAACAGGCAACCTGTGGCTAGCATGTATTTATAGTGGGGAGTGAAAGTCATGTGACGTGGCCAGCGTCACATGACCGACAGACCAACCAGTTGAGCACCGAGTGGTCAGCTCGGCGCTCAAGGCAGACTTAGGAGCAGGGAGCCACCCAGCAGTAAAGCCGCCCTGGGAATGAGGTCAAACACAGATCCTCATTCCCAAAGCTAAGCAACAGTTCTGCGGGCAATGGGGAACCGAGTGCACCTTCGGAACCCCGTTACAGTACCCCCCCCCCCTTTTTACGAGGGGCCACCGGACCCAAGACTTCAGGCGATGGCTTTTCAGGGTGTTCTAAATGAAATTTACAAACCAGTCTAGGAGCATGAACCTCCCTGGCAGGTACCCAAGATCTCTCTTCGGGTCCATACCCCTTCCAGTGAATCAGGTACTGCAAGGAGTTACGCACCTTCCTGACATCCACTATTTTAGACACGACATACTCGACAGCATCATTAACAAGAACCGGCGGAGGCGAGGCTTTTGATGGTACTACCGGTTCAAAATATTTTTTAAGCAGAGATTTATGGAACACATTATGAATGTGGAATGACTCGGGCAGCTCCAACCTAAATGATACCGGGTTAATCACCTCCGTGATCTTATATGGTCCAATAAAACGAGGAGCAAATTTTCTAGAAGCTACCTTGAGAGATAGATTCTTGGAGGACAACCATACTTTATCCCCAACCTGAAAGTTCACCCCCCTTGAACGTCTTCTATCGGCCTTGAGTTTTTGAGAACTTTGAGCCTTTTCTAGGTTCGATTGAACCAGGGTCCAAACTGTGCACAGTTCGGAGGAGAGTTTATCAGCTTCAGGGTTAGAGGAGGAGACGGACGACCCAGAATGAAAACGGGGATGAAAACCATGGTTACAAAAGAAAGGGGAGACCCCAGCAGAAGAATCGACACGGTAATTCAAAGCAAATTCAGCCAACGGAAGGAATTTGACCCATAATTGCTGGTCATCAGCAACATACAACCTCAGGAATTGTTCCACAGACTGATTAAGGCGTTCAGTCTGCCCATTACTCTCAGGATGGTAGGCGGAAGAAAAAGACAACAAAATTTTACATCTTTGACAGAAGGCCCTCCAGAATTTGGACACAAACTGCACACCCCTGTCCGAAACAATATTTTCCGGGATGCCATGTAAACGAACAATCTCTCTCACAAAAATAGACGCCAGGGTTTTAGCATTCGGAAGTTTAGACAAGGGAATGAAATGAACCATCTTGCTAAACCTATCGACCACTACCCAAACCACAGTCTTACCCTCCGCCAGCGGTAGGTCAGTTATAAAGTCCATCGAGATATGGGACCAGGGTCTACAGGGAATGGGTAGGGGTCGTAGGTTACCAGCAGGGCGAGTCCTAGGTGTCTTAGACCTGGCACAAACCTCACAGGCTGACACGTAGGACTTGACATCCCTGGTCAGAGTGGGCCACCAATAGGATCTAGAAACCAGATCCTTAGTGCCCTCAACACCCGGATGTCCACAAAAGGCAGAATCGTGACACTCACCCAACAGCTGGAGACGAAATTGTACGGGAACAAACAACTTATCTGTTGGGGTGGATGCCGGTGCTAGATGTTGTTCAGACCTAATGCGAGCCGAGATATCCTGGGTTAGAGCCGCTAAGAAGATGTTTGCTGGTAGGATGGATTCAAGTGGCGTCTCATTGGGTTGAAAAGCATGGAAGCTCCGAGATAATGCGTCTGCCTTCACATTTTACTTCCCGGCCTGAACGTAATGGAGAAATCAAAGCGGGTAAAAAACAGAGCCCATCGGGCTTGTCGGGGATTCAACCTCTTAGCAGACTCGAGAAACATAAGGTTTTTATGATCAGTGACAACCGTTACTTGATGCCTTGCCCCCTCCAAAAAATGTCTCCACTCCTCAAATGCCCATTTAATAGCCAGCAGCTCCCTATTCCCTATGTCATAGTTTCTCTCCGTGGGAGAGAATTTCCTAGAGAAGAAGGCACACGGTCTCAGGTTAGTGAGGCTAGCAGGACCTTGTGAAAGGACTGCTCCTGCGCCGTCCTCGGACGCATCCACCTCCACAATAAAAGGTTTCTCCTGATCAGGCTGGATCAGAATGGGAGCGCTACTGAATGCCTTTTTTAATGTTTCAAATGAAGAAATGGCCTTGGTAGACCAATTCTCCAAATCCGCCCCTTTCTTAGTAAGGTCGGTCAATGGCTTAGCAATTACAGAAAAATTCATGATAAATTTACGGTAGTAATTAGCGAAACCCAAAAACCGTTGTAAAGCCTTTAAGGATGAAGGCCTTACCCATTCCTTAATTGCTAAAACCTTACCAGGATCCATCTTAAAGGCGTGAGGAGTCAAAACATGCCCTAGAAACAGTATCTCCTGTACACCAAAGACACATTTCTCTTGCTTAGCGGATAGCTGGTTCTCCCTCAACACCTCTAATGCTTGTTTGACATGAGACACATGAGATTCGAAATCAAGAGAGAATATCAAAATGTCGTCAAGATAGACAATAATAAATTTACCTAAGAACTCCCTAAGAATATTGTTCATTAAGTTTTGGAACACAGCTGGGGCATTGCTGAGTCCAAAAGGCATCACCTGATATTCAAAGTGTCCTATCAGAGTATTGAACGCTGTCTTCCATTCGTCTCCCTCCTTGATTCGGATTAGATTGTATGCCCCTTTCAGGTCAATCTTGGAAAACCAGGTTGCCCCCAAAACCTGGTTAAACAAATCCGGAATCAATGGGAGAGAGTATCTATTTTGGACAGTGATTTTTTTCAATCTCCGGTAATCAATACAAGGCCTAAGACAACCATCCTTCTTTTTAACAAAGAAAAACCCTGCTCCCATAGGAGAGACTGAAGGTTTAATATGCCCTTTAGCAAGGCTTTCCTTAATATAATCTTCCATAGCCTTGCGTTCGGGCCCTGAAAGATTCTAAATTCGACCTTTAGGAAATTCGGCACCCTCAATTAGCTCTATGGCGCAATCATAAGGTCTATGGGGGGGGTAGAACCTCTGGAGTAAGGGACGAGAACACATCAGAATATTCCTTAATAACAGAGGGTAATGTATTAGACCTTACTGAAACCCCAGCCTGGACCACGGACAAGCATGAGTCACACTTAGGTCCCCATTTTACCAACTCTCCTTTGGACCAATCAATTGTGGGGTTATGTAAACGGAGCCAAGGCAACCCTAGTACCACCTCAACCGGTAGGTTCTCCAGGACTAGAAGAGAACATCTCTCAGAGTGGCACACACCCACGGACAGAGAAATTTCAGAGGTACATGACCTCACCGTACCACCAATCAGGGGAGTAGCATCAATAGCCATGACATGGATAGGTGTAGGTAAAGCAAACATAGGAATACCCAATTTACTAGCAAACTCAAAGTCAATAAAGCTGGCCGCTGAACCGGAATCAATAAAGGACTTACCCGGACACTTATTAACCCCCAGAGAAATTGTTATGGGTACCAAAAGCTTACCTTTAGAAAAATCAGGGTGTACCTGGTCTTTAGGTTGTCTTGCCTTAGGAGACTTGTCAGAGAGGACCCTCTTAGGACACTTGTTGATCCAATGGCCAGGATCTCCACAGTAGAAGCACTCTCCGCGTCTGCGACGAAGATTACCCCGGGTCATGCCAACCTGCATGGGTCCCTTGCAGGGCCGTTTGAAGGAATTTGGGGGCCCCAAGCAAAATAGACATAGAGGCAGCCTCCCTTCCCCGCCCTCCCCACCTTACGCACGCAAAGCCTACAGGAACCACAGTATAGCAATACAGTTTAAGTTCACCCACACTTTATATAAATAAAAAAGGAGGTTTACAGTGCAAATACTGCTGTTGCATTTAATGTGCATGAAATTTGAACATTTTCAACAAATGAACATTTGCAAAAAACACCACTGTACCATACAATCCAATATACATTAAAAAAGTGCACAATAACTAAATCCAACATACTTAAAACACACACATTAACATTTTTCAGTTCTTACAGTGCTTCTTATTCCCCCCTCCCTTCTTATTCCACTACCCCATGTCCTTCTTAGTCCCCCCTCCCCCTGTCCTTCTTACTCCCCCCTCCCTTCTTATTCCACTACCCCATGTCCTTCTTAGTCCCCCCTCCCCCTGTCCTTCTTACTTCCCCCTCCCCCTCCCTGTGTCCTACTTTCTCTCCCCCTCCCTGTTTTTTTTTTTTTTTACTCCCTACCCTACCTTAGATAAGTTCCTAAGTTAATTCAGTCCTCCGGCTCCTTCCCTGGACCCTGTAGCGTGGCCGAGCTCCTCGCTCTCTACCTCCAGTCCTGGCTGTCAACCGCGTGGTACAGGTCAGGAGATTCAGTTTCCTGTTCCCGGCCGCGGCCGGACTAAAAGGAAGTGAGCACTCAGTGTACACTTCCTGTCAGTCCGGCCGGGAACAGGAAACTGAATCCCCTGTTCCTGTACCGCGCGGTACCCGGCCGGACTGAGTGACAGCCAGGAGGTAGAGGAGGAGAGCTCGGCCACGCTACAGAGCAGCGGGAGGAACTCGGGAGGTAACCAGGAGTGCTGCAGCCGCCTGAGGCTCTCTATAGAGCCCTCAGGCGGCTGCAGCCTTAAAGGAAGCAAAACAAGCACCGGCTCTGCTTGGGGCCCCGGGCCAGCTCGGGGCCCCAAGCAATTGCTTGTTTTGCCTGTCTGTTAGCGACGGGCCTGGTCCCTTGGTGGAGACCTCAGTGTTGTCCCTGGAAAAGGCCTCTGGCTGGACCACCATCTGAAAACAGAACTGTCGTTCTTGTCGTCTCTCTCTAACTCGTCTGTCAAGTCGGACAACTAGGGTCATCATCTCCTCTAAGGTCTCAGGAATTTGGTAATTGACTAATAGATCTTTTAAATTATCATATAGACCAGACCTAAACTGACTCTTCAGGGCTGGTTCATTCCATCCTGAGGGGACACACCACCGTCTGAATTGGGTGCTATACTCCTCCGCAGGGAGATGGCCCTGAACCAGTGCCCTAAGAGCCGTCTCGGCTACCAGGGCCCTGTCTGGTTCTTCATAGAGGGTACCCAGGGCCTGAAAAAACCCTCCACAGAAGTTAGACAACTGGCCCCAGGAGGTAACGAAAATGCCCAGTCCTGGGGATCAGCCTGGGAGTCTCTCTCCTAGCTCCTGCACCATCTGTGTCAAGTTAGAGACATGGTTAGTCAGGGTAGTAAGAGGATTCATGATACAGTGGTTATTGGGCCTGTTAATCTGTAACGGTCACGTCCACACACACACAGCGGAAAGGATAGTGACCACTGTGCTCCACCCTCACCCCTGGCCCTGCCTACTTGCCTCACGAGTCCTGATGACAGGGGACAACTGGACGACAGTCCCTAACTTAGGATACGTGCAGGGAAGACAGACAAGACAAAATACGGAACATGAACGGACCGGGTCAGAACCAAGAGAGCTACGCAGTACAAAGGGTTAAGCAAATAATGGTCAGGAGAAGCCGGAGTCAAATACCAGGAGGGTAGAGAAGTACAAGAGGAGTCCTAAGAGAGTAGTCAGGTGGGAGCCGAGGTCACAATACCAGGACGGATGCGCAGTACAGGAGGAGCAGGCAAAGGATCGTCAGGGAACGGAATCAGGTGAGTATTCAGTAGTCCAACAAATAGCCAGGAACCTAGAAATTAACAGGCAACCCGTGGCTAGCAGGCTGCCTGTATTTATAGTGGGGAGTGAGGGTCATGTGACGTGGTCAGCGTCACATGACCAACAGACCATCCAGTTGAGCACCGAGTGATCAGCTCGGCGCTCAAGGCAGACTTAGGAGCAGGGAGCCACCCAGCAGTAAAGCCGCCCTGGGAATGAGGTCAAACACAGATCCTCATTCCCAAAGCTAAGCAACAGTTCTGCGGGCAATGGGGGACTGAGTGCACCTTCGGAACCCAGTTACAATTAATTATTTACCCATGTATAAAAAGATACGACAGGACTTGGTGACCTGGCAATCCTTGCAGGTCTCATGGGTGGGTAGAATAAATATCATCAGAATGGTAGTGCTCCCGAGACTCCTTTACCTATTCAGGGCTTTACCTATATCAGTTCGAGTGAGGGATCTGAGATTGGTTCAGAGAGATGTAATGAGATTTGTCTGGGCTAATAAGCGTCCTCGTATTTCTAAGTCAGTAATGTGTAGACATAGGTCTCAGGGGGACTATCAGTGCCAGATTTAGTAAAATATTATCAAGCTGCTAGACTGGCCCAGATGTTCTTGACCCATTTAGATTCACAGGCCCATCCTCTATGGATTCCACTTGAACGCTCCAATCTTCTCCCCTACACCTGGAGGGCCCTGATATGGGATACTGCACCTATTCCTCAGGCTGTTCGTAACAACTCCACCTTGTCTTATTATTCGCTGATTCTTTGGAGATCAGTTAGGTTCAAATTCGCACTACAATCCAAGCCTTCACCTTTACTGGGTCTCATAGGTAATTCAGCTTTCCTTCCGGGCCTTCGAGGACACAACCTTAATTGGTGGTCGTCTAACCAACTGAGCACGCTCCACAAGTTCCTTGTTAGAGGTAAACTGATATCCCTCTCTGACTTCAAAGAGAAATACTCCCCCCCCCCCCAGTAGGGAATTTCTCCTCATGAACCAGATATTTTCTTATTTAAGGTCTATTCAGATACCTAATCGAAGTGTGGAATTTACCCCCTTTGAGCGTTCTATTAACTATTCACTATATAGACAGGGTCTCCTGTCAAGAATGTATGAGGTCCTTATCTCTATTCCTGAAGGTCACAAACTAGCTTATATGAGAGCATGGGAGGGAGACTTACATCAAGAATTCTCACATTCTAAATGGTCCGAACGCTCGCTGACCCTTACGAAGGGTTCCTGGCAAGTTACACTGGCGGAAACCTCAATAAAAGTGCTACATAGAGCCTACATGGTCCCAACAAGGCTGCACACTATATACACTCACCTAAAGAATTATTAGGAACACCATACTAATACGGTGTTGGACCCCCTTTTGCCTTCAGAACTGCCTTAATTCTACGTGGCATTGATTCAACAAGGTGCTGATAGCATTCTTTAGAAATGTTGTCCCATATTGATAGGATAGCATCTTGCAGTTGATGGAGATTTGAAGGATGCACATCCAGGGCACGAAGCTCCCGTTCCACCACATCCCAAAGATGCTCTATTGGATTGAGATCTGGTGACTGTGCGGGCCATTTTAGTACAGTGAACTCATTGTCATGTTCAAGAAACCAATTTGAAATGATTCGAGCTTTGTGACATGGTGCATTATCCTGCTGGAAGTAGCCATCAGAGGATGGATACATGTTCTCATTCTGTTTACGCCAAATTCGGACTCTACCATTTGAATGTCTCAACAGAAATCGAGACTCATCAGACCAGGCAACATTTTTCCAGTCTTCAACAGTCCAATTTTGGTGAGCTTGTGCAAATTGTAACCTCTTTTTCCTATTTGTAGTGGAGATGAGTGGTACCCGGTGGGGTCTTCTTCTGTTGTAGCCCATCCGCCTCAGGGTTGTGCGTGTTGTGGCTTCACAAATGCTTTGCTGCATACCTCGGTTGTAACGAGTGGTTATTTCAGTCAACGTTGCTCTTCTATCAGTTTGAATCAGCCCATTCTCCTCTGACCTCTAGCATCCACAAGGCATTTTTGCCCACAGGACTGCCGCATACTGGATGTTTTTCCCTTTTCACACCATTCTTTGTAAACCCTAGAAATGGTTGTGCGTGAAAATCCCTGTAACTGAGAAGATTGTGAAATACTCAGACCGGCCCGTCTGGCACCAACAACCATGCCACGCTCAAAATTGCTTAAATTACCTTTCTTTCCCATTCTGACATTCAGTTTGGAGTTCAGGAGATTGGCTGGACCAGGACCACACCCCTAAATGCATTGAAGCAACTGCCGTGTGATTGGTTGACTAGATAATTGCATTAATGAGAAATAGAACAGGTGTTCCTAATAATTCTTTAGGTGAGTGTACTCCGAGATTTCCCCTATGTGTTTTAGAGGTTGTAATGAAGATGGAACTATGTTACATACCTAGTGGTCCTGTTCTGTGGTTAAACGGTTCTGGGTCCAGATAACAAACTTGATATTGTCTGTTTTAGATTGCAACTTTCCCCTTACATTACCGCTGTGCATTCTAGGAGATAAACCTCACTGGCTAACCTATGCAAGATTCAAGCTTTCTCAATATATATTGTTAGCTGCTAGAATCCATATTGCCTTTAAATGGCGATCTGACTCGCTTTCCTTTCAAGCTGTTGTCGAAAGGATTAATAAGATCATGATATTTGAAAAGCTGTCAGCTATCTGCTCTGACACATTTCACACTTTCGAGAAGATATGGGAACCTTGGCTATCTTCCTCATATGCTCCAGATTTAAGATATAGTATTTCCCTTTGATTCTTGTGCTTCCGTATTCCAGAGCAATGTTGTCGAATTATTGCACTTTTTCTTCATATTTAGGAATTCTGTTATCCTTGTTAACATGCCATGACAATGTATCTTGTGATATGTAGTCCTCCAAGAATTGTTTTTGTTTCTGTATACCATGCTCTTTTATTTGCTACTGTAAATGCATACCTATTTATGCAAAAATCCAATAAACGCTTTTTGAAACATAAAAATAAGCAATAGAAAAATAAATGTAACTAGTATCGCCACATCCAAAAATGTCTAAACTATTAAACTATAAAATTATTTATCCTGGACGTGAAAAATGGAAAAAAAAAAATCTGCATGGCTAAGTTGACAATTTATTGGTCACCTCACCTCCTGAAAAAAAACGAAATAAAGAGTGATCAAAAAGTCCTTTATGTTTTTTATTTTTTTTTATGGTACCAATAAAAACTAAAGCTGAGAATCAAACACTCAGTTCTGTAGACATAAATACCAAAAAATGATGGGTGTTAGAATTGTCACGAACCAGCGGATGTAAACCCACTGTGCTATGTGTCCTACCTCCTTTAAGGGCGTTCTCTAAGTAAACCCCTCGATCTTCACATTACCCCTGATGATGGGGATAGACTTTCCTAAGGGGAACACCAGGTCGCTACCTTTTGAGGAGGATTGGCACACAAGGCAGCTGGTCCTGGCGGACTAAGAGGTACCAGAGCAAGGTACCAGAGGTACAGACGTAGTCAGCAGGCTGAGTCGTAACCAGGAGCAACAGTGCAGGACCGAAGGATGAGGCAGAGGCGAAGTCAAACAAGCAATAGGTCAGGGCAGGTGGCACAGATACAGGTCAGGCAATCCGGATCAGCAACAGGAGAGTCAATGGCAAGCAGGCAGGGATCAAACAGGTAGCAGAGTCCAGGAATACAGGTACGAGTCAGGAACACTAGCAGATATCAGGAACCTTAGCAGGACACAAAGACCTTAACACTGAGGCATCTGGGGAGGGGGCTGAGCCACTTATATATGTGCAGGAGGGCTAGGATTGGTCAGCGAGGTCACATGACCTAACCCATAAAGCACAGGAAGTGACGCGCGCCGGCCCTTAAGGAAGTGCTGCAGGTAACAAGCAGCAAGCCTGCTGTGGCCAGGACTGAAAGGAAACTGTGGAGCGGATCCCAGAACAACAGTACCTACACAGACAGAGCCCAGGACTGCAGTGGTGAATGGGAAACACTGGCAGTAGATCACCGCTGAACATGGCGCCCGGGACCACAGCGGTAAGCAGGATAACAGCGACGCACAGCAGTACACAGCAATACAAAAAATAATTTAGATTAAAAAAAAAAAAATTGTAAAACATAATAAAAACTATATAAATTTGGTATCACCATAATCATACTTACCCGCAGAATAAGACTGTCTGTCATTTTATTTTCAGAGCACATTGAACAATGTAAAAACAAAACTCAAAAACCATGGTGGAATTGCCTTTTTTTGTTACATCCCCTCTGTACCCCTAGATTTTTTCCCCATTTTTATGATATGGTAAATTAAATGGTGCCATTAAAAAACTTAAAGGTGTTTTGTCATTTCAGCCAATGGCATTTATCATGTAGAGAACGTTAATACCAGGCACTTACTAATGTATTTGTATGGTCCATATTGCCTCCTTTGCTGGCTGGATTCATTTTTCCATCACATTATACACTGCTCATGTCCATGGTTACGACCACCCTGCAATCCATCAGCTGTGGACGTGCTTGCATGTTAAAGAGCTTAAAAAAGGTGGGAAATAGTCCAGAAGACCCCAGAGTATCACATACGAATTTTCAGTGCAATTGGGGCCCTATCAATTTGAAATGGAAGAAATCTAACTGCAGATTCGACCTAATCAAACCCATAACGGAAATTTGCTGAACTCTAGTAAAATATATATGGCTCTTAGGAGACAATGATGAAAAAAAAGAAAATGAAAAAATGAAATTTAACCTGGCTTTGAAGGGGTTATGTTTCCCTGTGTAAATAGTACAGTAACATTAGGGACATTAGGCATATGATGGGAAAGGAGCAACAAGGGATAAATAAAATGAAGATCAAGGGTATTTGTGTGTGTGTGTGTGTGTGTGCGTGGGGGGGGGGAATTCTAAAATCACTGCCTTTGGCATCAGCAGAGCTTGTCCCACCCTTGATATTAGGTGTTACATGAACATGGTCACAATGGTTACAATGATCCCTCAAGATACAATGGCCTCAGGGTACAATATTTTCAGCATACAATGGTCTTTTCTGGGCCATCGTATATAGAAACTGGATTCAACATACCATGTCTCAGGCTTAACCAATCAACATGGCCATTTCGCTGGTAAAACACCTTTATTGGTTGTCTGTACTGTCCCCTGTCTGTGCCGGGATGAGCTGTTGCTTTGGACACCAAGTGAGCTGTGGCTTCATTTTATTTTTCTGGTACATTTATGTACTATGTGCAGTGGCCAGGTATGGGTGGATAATATTCTGTACTAGCTGAAGGACCCGGCTTTGCTCGGGTATATTTAATCTACTTAATTTAATGTTTGTGTGTGTCGTTAAAAGATATCAACACTATCCACTATAACAGTGACATCTAAAGCACCCCGCCCCCTTAACAGTGACCTCCACTGACCCACCCCCCTCGTGGGCCTCCACAGCAGCCCACCCCCATAACTTTGACCTTTACAACAGCCTTCCCCTTTAACAGCGAGTTTCACAGCATACCACCCCCTTGACAGTGACCTCCACAGCAATCTGCCCCTTAACACTGACCTCCATAGCGGACCATTCCCTTAACTGTGACCTCCACAGCAGTCTGCCCCTAGGGTGGCCATAGGTCTAGTTTTAGGCCGGACAGTACGACTTTCAGACTCCCTGTCCTCCGTCCGGCGCAGGGCCTGGAAGGACACAGGGATGTCCTTTTGAACAGCTCGCTCTCAGACAGCAGCACTGTGCTGTCTGAGCGTGAGCTGCAGGAAGAAAGTCAAGTTGATTTTTAACCTCATTTTCTCAATCCCTGTCGGCTGAGGAGTGGGAAGGGCGTGGTCTAACCATATTGGGGCTTGGCTTAACGGGACCTAGAAGTTGATTTTTAACTTCATTTTTTCAATCCCTGTTGGCTGAGGAGCGGGAGGGGGCGTGGCCTAACTGGATTGGGGGCATGTCCTTTTGAACAGCTCAGTCTAAGACAGCAGCACTGTGCTGTCTGAATGTGAGCTGCAGGGAGAAAGTCACCCTCCCTCCCACCTCTGCAGCTGACAGAAGTTGATTTTTAACTTCATTTTTTCAATCCCTGTCGGCTAATAAGTGTGGGGGAGGGGCTCCTAGTGGGACCTAGAAGTGGATTTTTAACTTCATTTTTTCAATCCCTGCTGAGGAGTGGGAGGGGCGTTGCCTAACAGGATCAGGGCGTGGCTTAGCAGGACCTGGGGCGGAGTTTTAAGTTCTTACTGGCTCATTTGTATAACAGATAAACTGGATTTTCAGAGGATAAAAACATCTATTGCTGGAACAAAGGCACATTTTGAAATGAGGTACTAAGTGCTATTAGGCCAAGGCTTTACTTCAATAGCGATTATCCTTGTGACAGATTTCCTTTAAAGCTCTCCTACAGCAGTGAAAATAAATGGCTGGGTTGTTATGGAAACCTGGAGTAAAACTGTGTATGTGGAGGCTGGAGGACCTGCGAGCTTCTATTGGCTGATAAGGGTCATGTGACCAAGCTTCTATTGGGTAATGCATTTTTTGGGAATATCTCAGGAACGATACGTCCTAGAGAGCTGTTCTAAAACCTTCACGGACACCTGATGTACCTGTGTGCCAAATTTCGTGATTGTAAATGCGACGGTGCAGATTCCTTTAGCTGACATACACACACACACACACACACATACACTCAGCTTTATATATTAGATTTGTTGTGACGCCAATTGCAGCGTGCGCAGGGTACTATCCCAGGGCCCTTTCAAGGTGTTATAACGCACGTCCCAGGTTAGGAAAGCCAGAGTGGTGTAATGGTCTATAATGTCTCTGTAGTATTGTGGTAGTTCTGTCACTGTGTCTCCTACCTGGGTACGGCCGGACTCCTGGCTCCTGGCTCACTTGCAATAAATTTGAATGTAGTGATAGTAGGAGTAATAGAGGAACTTTGCAGAATAAATGATGTCCAGACCTTTAGATGAAGTTCAAACGTTGCTTTACTTGAAATAACTTGCATCCAAACAGTATACAGCTTTGGTCTCTTGGTCCCAGCAGGTTTTGGCAATGATTGGCAGGAATGAGTACTTCTACTTTAAATGTGGAGATGGCAGGATAAAACGTCTGCTTGGTAGCTCTGTAACTGTGGCAGGATTAGCTTCTGCACTTATCTGTAACTTCTGCTGTGTGGGGACAGACTAGCTGAGGAGGAATGGCTTCTCCTAGGGCTCTAAACTTAACTCATAGATGGATTCTCAGGGGATGCTTTCTTCCTGGAACTCTGGAGTTTGGCTGTAGTTTCTGCTCTCTTCATCCTGCAGAGCTAAGGTGCTCAGACTGGGTATATGGCCACGTCTCTTGCGGAGACGTGTCCCTACTTTCTTCCCTAAGGAGGGAGTACCACTCAAAACCCTCCTTTCCCCAACAGGGGGTAAACTATAACTGGCTCTAACTGGTTTTTTCCTCTCCTTGCAGCAGGAAGACAGACTCGCCTACCTCTCTCCAGAAGGGGGGCAGAATAGAACAGGAATGTTCCACTCTGAAGTGCCATAACATTAAGACTATCTCTGCCAATGATGCTGCCACCTGGTGGTAACCAGGCTAATTACATGAACCATTACATTTAACATAGTTTTTATATACACATTTCTGGAGGACAGAAGCAAAATCACATCTGATGACAGTATAAAGGCTCTTAGAAGATAGTAGTGGGGTAGAGGCGTGTAGTAACACAACTCTGGGGTGTTACATATGCAAGACCCTAAAGTATCTCCTGTCCTTACCACAGAAAGTGATTTACAGCTTCCAACATCTATTTCTGACTGACTTGTCGGGAATAGATAACTGACTTGTTTTATTTGTCTTGGTTTTCTTCTTATTTTTCTTAAAACTTCATTTTTTCCTCTTTTGAGATGATATTTTTGGGCTTTGGAACCAATTACTGGTTTCCCATATTGTTATAGACACAGGTTACAATGGTTTCAACTTAAAATGGTCGTCCCGTATACAATTAATATTGTAACTTGAGGGGCCGTCGTACTCCCTTTTAGCATAGATAACTGTAATGTGGCAAAGCAGATGCAGTCATGGTGATGGTTGCAATCTTCAGTTTCTCGCCATAAACTAAATAAGTAATGAATATAAAATCATGTCTAGGCAAGAAGACGACCTTGGGGCGCTTTATATTAAACAAATAGTGTTCCAGTGTTTGTTTTCTTGATATGCCAGTGTGCATGATGAACCACAGCGCTGTATATCAATAACCTCATCAGGGACACATACATATTTCATCCTTCCCCAATAAGCGATCACATATGACAGGAATGTGCATCAATCAAGCTAACCTGCAGCATCCTGAGGAATACATCTCGGGAGCAGGCATGACACACACACCACTAGCCCACCCCCTCCAATGGAGAAGACAGGCCTAGGTTTAATGTGCTGTATGAGTGAATAGGATACTGTTCCGTCATGTGATAGCATATCATATTAGCGTCAGATATGTCTGTGATTAAACAGTTATACCGGGCCTATTGGAATTACTGATGAAAATAATATTCTATTTAGGGTTGGCAAAGTGTGCAAATAATCTTTTCAGACATTAAATTCTCCTTGTTATTTTTGTAATCACAAACAGAGGAAAACCACAGCACCCACCACTTATCTTGAGACCCTTATTAACTGTTTAGGGTGGGTCAAACACAGGGTGCATATACACAGGGTGCACCAAGAAGATGCACTCGATACAGGAGGAACAGAGCTTGAAGTGCTATTGCTATATATGTTTCATAGTTGTTTGTGTGGCATTATCTATAGGGGGCAACAAGCATATGCCACTATATACAGAGGGCACAGAGTGTATAGCACTCCCATAAGGGGCACTGTGTGAGACACTAATATTTATTATACTCACTTATATAGCGCTGAGATATTCCGCAGCTCTTTACAGACATTACCTTCAACCCAATGGGGCTCACAATCGAATGTTCTTATGAGAAGGTCTTATGGAGTGTGGAAGAAACCCAGAGTACCCGCAAACATGTGGAGAACATACAAACTCCAAGCAGATGTTGTCCTTGGTCAGATATGTGACATTCAGGGGCACAGTGTATGTTGCTATTATATTGAGGGCACAGCGCAGCGTGTGGCACTGAGAGGCGTTTTTCTTAGTATATAGGGTGCCGAAATGTGTTGGTAAAGCAAGAAGCTGAAGAGATCTGGGCTGCAGACTCTGCAAAGATAAGTTGTAGCCAGGAGAAGTCATGATGGTGGTCTGAACCAGATGGAGAATAACTCTGGAGGAGACGTCACCTGTGTGTCACTGAATGAAAAATGTTTATTCTGCCACTGATCGCATCTAATCAGTACTGTAGTCACCCGTATGATCTACAGCTGTTGACAGGTGGTAGCATTCTGTTTTGTGAAACAACAACTCCTAGCAGATCGTTAAAACTGTTTAGAGTCTAGACCATATCAAGAGCTGAAGTTTAAAAGTGTACAAACTTATATGGGAAGGACTAAGCCCAAAATGCAAATGGGGTCTGTACTGGACTTTTGAAGCTGGTGATGGTATATATGTAATGTCCTTGGTTCTGTATTTATGGTATGAGCTTCTGGTGGTGCTTTTGACACGTGGGCTTGGTTCTGGTGCTGTATTGCCTTATGAGCTTGGTTGTGGGTCTGTATTTCTGTAATATGCTTGTCCAGTGTTGTATTTATGTAGTGATTTTGTTTCTGGCACTGTATTAATGTGTTACATTTGGATCTGATACTATACTTTTATCTGATGCTATTTAGTCACATTATCATTGAAGGTTCTGTTTGGGGTCTCTGTGAAAGACTCTGTTAAAAAGACTTTTCTGTCCAGTGAAAAAGCAGCATCCCGAATAGAAACTAAATGGACCTCATTGTAGTCAATGCATTCTGTTCAGCTGAGTTTGTTTTAGTTATGTGCTGAATCCAGCCCTTCCGTTATTTTCAGTTTTTTCGTCTTTCTGTTCCCATAATAGAACGCTTTTGTGAAAAAGTAAAACCTGGATTTAGGGGGTGTAAGAAATACTGCAAAGTTTTCTGTGCACAGTACATCTTATCCCCTTCTCTCAGTGCAAAGTGATTGCGTTGTCCATGCAAATGACCACATATAGGTCTATAATTAAGTTATACATGTACTAGTGACTGTTTGTGAGTAGGTATATATGTAGAAGTTATATCTATATTACAAATTTGCCAACTCTCCTGAAACATCTGGGAGTTTCCCGGAAAAAGGGGAGACGTGCCAAACTTGTTGGTAAACCCCCCAGCACAAGGCACCCACCTCCATACACAGAAGGAGGTGGAGTTTCAGGAAAAGGGGCGTGTCCAAACCAGAAAAAAATTCAGGGCTTCTCCTCCCTTCTGCGGACCAACTTGTTGATGTTGTCAAGTATGCTACAGTATGCGCATACTGCACTGAAAACTCCTTCTGATTTACTCCAAACAAGTGTATGAGTCTTTCTAAATGTCCTCCAGTATGTGGTGGAGGAGGGCCCTACATTAGTTTGCTACCCCCAAGGAAGGGAGTGCTCCATACTCCTGCAAACCTTAATCTAGCCCTGCCCTGCTTAATATGTTAATTAAAAGTCTACATGAAGTGTGACACAGGGGACAGACAAGGGTTTTATTTGCTCCTGGTGTTTTTGTTAATTATGCGTTTGTTTTTTTTCTTTCTTGCTTCTTTTCAAAAACACAGCATGCTGGAGCTCTTGGCATTTTTCTAGTCATTTAGACAAAAATACTGTGAACTAAATGCTACTGGGCAAACACACTGTTTTCAAAAAATACCTGAAAAAATGGCACAAACGTGGCAAAAAAAAACCCATGTGATTATTCTGCATTTTAGTGGTAAAAAGTCCCAGAGAAAATTCATATGTGTAGGGACCCTAAAAGCAAAAGACGTGGACTGAGGAATGAGAGATGCAGGTGAAGGCTGTTTCTCGCACTTTCGTACATGAAAAACAGCATTCACCTGTATCTGACCTTCGATAGTCTGTGAACTCAAGATCACTGGTGAGTACTGTGGCTGTTTTGGATTTGCATTGGGCTGGAATGTGTCTGTTACTTTGCAGAGTGCCATGAGTGGGGGGTCCCAGGTGTTTGTGTCTTCACTTGTGCGGTAGGCAAGTAGCAGTGCTGCCCTCATTTCGCTTTGACTGAAGACAAACCACAGAGCACCAGCAGATGTAATAAGACTGGCCTCAAATGATTTTGCAAGCTGGAGTGGATCAAGACGGCTCCGGCAAATTTATTACCATTTACACCTAAAAACAGACTTATTCAGTTGGTCAATAATGCTTGGTTTACACAGGGCAATTCCGTGCCTATAACCAGGAATGATCTTTAGTAGAACACTCTTTCCTGATAATGGGCTTGTGTAAAGGTGCCGTAGATCACATGATGCCGACAACTAAATCATCATCTCTGGGCAGCAGATTCTACTGTGTAAACAGTGCTCTGCTGCTCAGAAACAATGTCAAATACATATGTTTAAAAGAACTAAAAATATAAAATTAGAATAAAAACATGGCTAACGAAATCACCCCTCTTGAATAAACCCCAAATGATAATAGGTGAAATTCGATAACACGTAGTCGTCACAGGTGTTAAATTCCTTCGAGGCCCCAACAATTAGGTATTCACCGTACAGAAAAGATCAAGTGATTATGTGGCTGGAGGTATATTAGACGGTCATTGGATATCAATTTTACTGCAGGCCAGTGGAGTATAGGCTCCAAACATTAGGCATTCACTGGACAGAAAACATCAAGTAATTATATGGCTGGAGGTATATTAGATGGTCATTGGATATAAATTTTACTGCAGGCCAGTGGAGGACAGGGCCCAAACATTAGGCATTCACCGAATAGAAAAGAACAAGTGATTATGTGGTGGAGGTACATTAGGCGGTCACCGTATAACAATTTTACTGTTGGCCAGTTAGATTACAAGCCCCACAAATTATGCATTCATCGTACAGAAAAGATCAAGTGATTATGTGGCCGGAGGTATATTAGACGGTCAATGGATAACAATTTTACTGCAGGCCAATGGAGTACAGGCCCAAACATTAGGCATTCACCAGACAGAAAAGATCAAGTAATTATGTGGCCGGAGGTATATTAGACGGTCATTGAATAACAATTTTACTGCAGGCCAGTGGAGTACAGGCCCCAAACATAAGGCATTCACTGTATAGAAAAGAACAAGTGATTATGTGGCTGGAGGTACATTAGGCGGTCACCATATAACAATTTTACTGTTGGCCAGTTAGAATACAGGCCCCAAAAATAATGCATTCATCGTACAGAAAAGATCAATTGATTATGTGGCGCGAGGTATTTTAGATGGTCAATGGATATCAATTTTACTGCAAGCCAGTGGAGTACAGGACCCAAACATTAGGCATTCACCAGACAGAAAACATCAAGTGATTATGTGGCTGTAGGTATATTAGACAGTCATTGGATAACAATTTTACTGCAAGCCAGTGGGGTACAGGCCCCAAAAATGATGCATTCACTGTACAGAAAAGCACAAGTGATTATGTGGCTGGAGGTATATTAGACGGTCAATGGATAACAATTTTACTGTTGGCCAGTTAGATTACAGGCCCCAAAAATTATGCATTCATCGTACAGAAAAGATCAAGTGATTATGTGGCCGGAGGTATATTAGATGGTCAATGGATAACAGTTTTACTGCAGGCCAATTGAGTACAAGCCCAAACATTAGGCATTCACCAGACAGAAAAGATCAAGTGATTATGTGGCTGGCGGTATATTAGACGGTCAATGGATTACAATTTTACTGTTGGCCAGTTAGAATACAGGCCCCAAAAATAATGCATTCATCGTACAGAAAAGATCAAGTGATTATGTGGCGCGAGGTATTTTAGATGGTCAATGGATATCAATTTTACTGCAGGCCAGTGGAGTACAGGACCCAAACATTAGGCATTCACCAGACAGAAAACATCAAGTGATTATGTGGCTGTAGGTATATTAGACAGTCATTGGATAACAATTTTACCGCAAGCCAGTGGGGTACAGGCCCCAAAAATGATGCATTCACTGTACAGAAAAGAACAAGTAATTATGTGGCTGGAGATATATTAGGCGGTCACCGTATAACAATTTTACTGTTGGCCAGTTAGATTACAGGCCCAAAAAATTAATGCATTGACCGTACAGTAAAGATCAAGTGATTATGTGGCTGGAAGTATATTAGACGGTCAATGGATATAAATTTTACTGCAGGCCAGTGGAGTACAGGCCCCAAACATTAGGCATTCACCGAACAGAAAACATCAAGTAAGTGTCCGTTTAGTGTCCTCAGAAATTATAATTCCTCAGCCCCTCCACCATACAGTCCCATGTAAATAACACTATTTCCCTCCCTACATCATAGAGTCCCATGTAAATACCATCACACCACCTCTCCAGCCCCCTCCAATATACAGTCCCATGTAAATAACATCCCTCTCTACCTACAGCCCCCTCCAAAATACGGTTCCATGTAAATAACATAACTCCATCCCCGAAAAGTTTAAAGCCTGCTCTTCTTGCTCCTCCTTCTCTACCTCCCCCCAGGCACCCTCCTCCTCTGACTCCTCTTCAGACTCCTTCTGACTTGTCTCAGATGGAGTAGCCCCCCCTGGGAATTCATTCAACATTGTGACTTCCTCATCTTCCAGCTCCCCAACAGCTTGATCAATGACACGACGCAATGCGCACTCCAGAAAGAAGGCGTAAGGTACGATGTCACTGATGGTGCACTGGCACGGTGAAAAGAAACCAAGCTCACCAGAACCTGTCCTGCTGCAGAGTTCGCACAGGTAGTCGTTAACGGCATTTTGCTGCCGGAGCAGCCTATCAAGTATATACAAGGTGGAGTTCCAGCAAGTCGGGCTGTCACAAATCAGACGTCTGACGGGCAAGTGGTGTCGCCGCTGAACGTCAGCAAGGCGAGCCATGGCCGTGTAAGATCTTCTAAAATGGTCAGAAATTTTCCTGGCCTGCCGCAAGACGTCCTGGACCCTGGGGTATTTGGCAACTAATCGCTGCACGACTAAGTTCAGGTGCTATGCACGGCACGTGTGTCATTTTGCCCTTTTTCAGTGTGCTCAGCAGATTGGCACCGTTGTCGCACACCACTTTACCAACTATCAAATTGAGCGGGGTTAGCCACTGATCGCCCTGTGACCGCAGAGCTGAAAGCAGTGCAGGACCAGTGTGGCTCTTGGCTTCCAGGCACAACAGATGCAGCACAGCATGGCAACGTCTCACCTGGCACGTCGAATAGGTTCTGGGGAGCTTGGGGGGTGCAGAGGAAGAGGCGGTAGCAGTGGAAAAGGAGGAATCAGAAGAGGAAGAGAAAAAGAGGCAGGCCTGCATGCAATCCGTGGCGGTAAGACCAAATCCAAACGGGTGCCACGGGCTGCATGCTTGACAGTCGTCAGAAGGTTCACCCAGTGGGCAGTAAAAGTTATGTACCTTCCCTGCACGTGATTGCTAGACCACGTGTCTGTGGTCAGATGTATCTTGGCACCGACACTGTGTGCCAAAGATACATTCACTTGCCGCTGAACGTGGCCATATAGCTCTGGGATTCCTTTCTGGGAGAAATATTTCCTTCTGGGGACCTTCCATTGCGGTGTGCCAATGGGCACAAATTTTCTAAAGGCCTCTGATTCCACCAGTTTATATGGCAGTAGTTGGCGGGCTAGCAGTTCCAACAAGACAGCGGTGAGCCGCTGGGCAAGAGGGTTATCCGGCGTCATAAACCTTTTACGTTTGAACATTCAGGCCACGGAAGTCTGCCTTTTTGCCAGATGAACGCGACGAAGGGTCGGTGGAAGGTGGAGTGGAGGACAAATGGGAGGAGAGAGGAGAAGGAGAAAAGGCAGGACGTGGAGCGTCGGGAGTGGGGCTTTGTGGGTTCTGACGGTGTTGTAAAAAGGAAACGTTCCAGCACACAGGTAAATCCACACGGTTGTTAGTCTTTATTGGTCTTCAAAATAAAATCACTTACAGCATGTATCTACACGCACCACCATGGACGGTTAACATGTTTCGCACCTTACATGGTCCGAAACATGTTAACCGTCCACGGTGGTGGGTGTAGATACATGCTGTACGTGATTTTATTTTGAAGACTAATAAAGACGAACAACCGTGTGTCCCCGACGCTGCCCCCCACACAGTAGTGTCCCCCACATTGCCATCCCTCCCATAATAAATTGCCCCCCCCCACTGTGCCACACAGTATCCCACCATATTCCACCCACATCCTCCTGTGTGCACCCCCCTCATGTCCCCCAAAGTTGCCACATTATAAAATAAAATAAAAGTTTTCCCCCACACATCCTCTGTCCACCCCGGCCCCCTCATGTCCCCCCAAAGTTGGCACATAAAAGAAAAAGAAAAAAAGAAGGAAACCCTAAAAGCTAAATACTTACCTGCGCTTGCTTGCAGAGTCCCGGCACTGTGCTGCTGAGTCCCGACACAGGCGCGCACGATGACATCATCACGCGCGCCTGCGCCGGGATTTCACTACCGCATAGGCTTCAGGCCTTCTAGGCCTGAAGCCTATGGCTGTGATCGGCGGCGGGGCAGGGAACTATGCGCTCCGCTCCCTGCCCTGCCGCAGTATGTGGGACTGGGTCACGGGTGTCAGCGCTTCAGCAATGAGCGCTTCCATCTGTATTGATGGAAGCGCTCATTGCTTCTGGGCCTGCTGGCACCCCTATCAGAGCCGGCACCCGGGGCGCAAAGCCCCCCCCGCCCCCCCCGGGCATGCCACTAGGCTATAGCTACTAGAGAGGGGTCGTTGATCCAGGGAGTTATTCTGATTGACTGATTGGAGATGGGAAGGAATTTTTTATTCCCCTAAAGTGGAGAAAATTGGCTTCTACCTCACAGGTTTTTTTTTGCCTTCCTCTGGATCAACTTGCAGAATGACAGGCCGAACTGGATGGACAAATATCTTTTTTCGGCCTTATATACTATGTTACTATGTTACAATTTTATCCCTGGTGTCCTTAGACAGCTCTTTGGTCTTGGCCATGGTGGAGAGGTTGGAGTGTGATTGATTGAGTGTGTGGACAGGTGTCTTTTATACAGGTAATGAGTTCAAACAGGTGCAATTAATACAGGTAATGAGTGCAGAGTAGGAGGGCTTCTTGAAGAAAAACTAACAGGTCTGTGAGAGCCAGAATTCTTGCTGGTTGGTAGGTGATCAAATACTTTTTTTATGCAATAAAATGCAAATTAATTATTTGAAAATTATACAATGTGATTTTCTGGATTTTTTTTTTTATTCTGTCTCTCACAGTTGAAGTGTACCTACCATAACAATTACAGACCTCTCCATTCTTTGTCGGTGGGAAAACTTTCAAAATCGCCATTGTATCAAATACTTTTTTTCCCCACTGTATTTTAATTCTAACAGTGATGCTATCCAATGTGATGGTAACATTTATTATATCATTCATTACTGTATAATGTCATTAGTTTGCATTTGCAAAATCAAACATTGTGAGTCATTTAGATACCAGCCATTGTGAGATAATCAACATCACACGAGTTATGTAATGTTTAGGGTCATAACAAATTTCATTTTGAAGATATCATCTGAAAAGCATCATTAGCAACATTTAGGTTATGTTCCCACATGGCTTATTTGTTGAGTTTTTTTATTTTATTTGTTGTGGCTTCTGCACCAGCAGTCTGCAACTACATACAGTACAATACATGTGAATGAGAAATTAAAAATCCCATTAACATGCGGAGTAAAATATCCACTCAGATTGCATAGCCTGCTGCAGATTTAAAAATGCAATATTTCACATAAAAAAATCATCAGTGCTGCTTAGAGCCCATGCAAACTACAGCTATAGTAAGGGGCTATAATATGGATCTCAAGTCAATGGTGCCCTACTGTACCTTACTATAGGGAAAAGTATACCAAATCTGTGCATGTGCCAAACAGAAGTCCCCTACCAGTGCCTACAGGAGCAGGCTGCAGAGGAGCAGGGATTTCATATAGCGCTACACTTGTATTATTAAACAAATTGCTCTGCTTGTATCAGTTCTTACATATCACTCCGATTGATATAATAGGAGTTGATTAATGTAACACAGATAAGGCAATTGATATAATAGAATGACTGGATTATGGATTTGTGGTTTACATCTTAGACTCAATTGAGCTAAAAAAAACTAATGAAGCAGAACCATATGTCGTGTTTTCATTGGATGTAAAATAGAATGATTTGTCAGAAGCTTGCCATGAAATGCTGCTTGACCAGTGAACATTAAAAACCACCTAATAAAATTCCTATTAAAATTTACTAGGGAAAAATAATTTACCAATTGACTGCATTGCTCTGGTTCCGCAAAAGTGAGACAAATTGATGCTTAAAAAGTGTGATTTTATTCTGACAAAGCAGACATGGACTGATTACAGTTCTCAATCAGTTATGGATATTTATCAAGAGCGTCGGTCCGATGGAGTCGGGGAAATATTCAGTGGTGTGTGTAGTATGTAAATTCAGCACTTTTTGTCACTTCATGAGCACAGATGTCCGCTTATACAGGGTGGGCCATTTATATGGATACACCTTAATAAAATGGAAATGGTTGGTGATATTAACTTCCTGTTTGTGGCACATTAGTATATGTGAGGGGGGAAACTTTTCAAGATGGGTGGTGACCATGGCGGCCATTTTGAAGTCGGCCATTTTGAATCCAACTTTAGTTTTTTCAATAGGAAGAGGGTCATGTGACACAACGTAACTTTATTCTTTCATGAGTTATTTACAAGTTTCTGACCACTTATAAAATGTGTTCAATGTGCTGCCCATTGTGTTGGATTGTCAATGCAACCCTCTTCTCCCACTCTTCACACACTGATAGCAACACCGCAGGAGAAATGCTAGCACAGGCTTCCAGTATCCGTAGTTTCAGGTGCTGCACATCTAGTATCTTCACAGCATAGACGATTGCCTTTAGATGATACGAGATGTGCAGCACCTGAAACTACGGATACTGGAAGCCTGTGCTAGCATTTCTCCTGCGGTGTTGCTATCATCAAAATGGCCGACTTCAAAATGGCCACCATGGTCACCACCCATCTTGAAAAGTTTCCCCCCTCACATATACTAATGTGCCACAAACAGGAAGTTAATATCACCAACCATTCCCATTTTATTAAGGTGTATCCATATAAATGGCCCACCCTGTAGAATAACCCCATTCACTAAATTACAGATGAAATTTACTTATAAACGGAGAAGGTAAAATATCATGGAGAATGGCAATTTTATTCTTATTCCAAATGCGTCCCTCTGGAGCCAGTAAGAGTACTGCCAGAGGTGAAGTTCTCACTTTAATATACTGGCTAATCCCTACAGCTAATGATAAGAGCTGAGACTTTAGCCAATGCATTCCTGTCAGGAACACATCGGAGCCCTTTTGCACCACCATCAAGGTATCTGAGTTTGGCATGGGTTTCTACCACTAGACTACCCAAGGTGTGTGAACACGGTCTGAGAGGTGCTAAGATACAACTTACAGCCAAGCTCCCACATACCTCCATAGTGAAACCACTCATGTAGTGGGAGAGATGATAAGGCTGTAAGCCCCACCTATAACAGGAGGTATGTGGGAGCTTGGCTGTAAGTTGTATCTTAGCACCTCTCAGACCGTGTTCACACACCATAGGTAGTCTAGTGGTAGGAACCCATGCCAAACTGAGATACCTTGACGGTGGTGCAAAAGCGCTCCGATGTGTTCCTGACAGGAATACATTGGCTAAAGTCTCAGCTCTTAACATCAGCTGTAGGGATTAGCCAGTGTTGTCAGTTGCATATCATTGTGGTGCATCTTTCGAAGTGATTTATCTATTTTTATATTTGCATCCACACATTATTCCATCTTGTGTAGGATGCCATTGTGGTGCATGTGGTCCGCTGCTGACATCCTCTATTGTATGCATTTTTGCTGGGGATTGCCGTTAGCAGCGGATCACATGCGGAGGAATTGCTCCCCCGGTTATAAACACGCCAGTGTTTGGGGTTTTTGAGCGTTTCCTCCCATTTAGGCCACTTTATTTCAGTTCTTTTTTTTTAAGTTCTCACCTTCCTCATGGATTTCACTAGTGTTGAGTGAATTGAAACCAAACGAATTGACTTCCATCCGAATTTCAGGAAAAATTAGTTTTACCGTGAAGCCGAATTTCCTTGCGCTTTATAGTAACGAATCTATTTTTCCTGAAATGGCGGCAAAATAAATCACACACCCCTTATCCATTTGCTCACAGAGAGACTGTCGTGGCCATCTTGATTGAAGAAAATGTGTGAAATCTTGTGACGTGTGACCCCGACCAGCGTGATAACGTCATGTCGCCGTGTGAGATTTTGCACAATTTATTAAATCAAGATGGCCACGATGGCCTCTCTGCAAGCAAATGAATACGTTTTTTTTGTTTTTTTTTACCCTCCTGATTAACTCCTGAAAGGCCATCATTTTAACATCAGATGCCGTTATCAGCGTCATTGCGCCCACTACTTACAAAGGAATGCGATTTGTGACTAAGTAATTCGTAACAATTTCTTTTGAAATTCGGTGAAGCAGCCAAATGAAATTTTTCATAACTTCGCTCATCATTAGAGGCAGAATTCAGGCACATGTACTTCCCTATAAATTTCATCTCCAGATTGGGGTGGTGAGTTCATCGAGTCCTACTAATATTTAACCACTATAATTTGATTTTAGAGAAATTGTTTTCTCTGTTTTAACTTTTGCCCTTTGAAAACCACCACAAAACCATCAGTTCTGTTTTTACCTTAAAGAGGTTTCCACTACTGACATTTTTTAAACACTAACCCTTTCCTCAAACCTGTAAGGGAAGCATACATACCTGCTCCCCACCACTTGGTTCTGGCAGCCTGGGTCCACTGCAGTTTTCACCATGCTTTGGTTCTCACATGTAAACTTCTTGCATGGATAGGTCATGCGGGTCGTTGAAGCCAAAGCCTGGGCTCAAAGGTGAGATATCCCCAGGTGGCACATGAACCAGCACTGATATTCCACTTGTGCACATATCACCACTGAGGCTAGTCATTGGTTACAGGGATGCACGCGAAACCATCCAAGGAAAAAGTTTACATGTGTAGACCGAAGCTCAAGGACCCATGAAGGGGACCCACGGAGCAAGAACTGAGAAGCGGGGAGCAGATTAGTAGACTTTGCTTCACAGGTCTGTACGGGGGAGAGAGTGGACTTTAAACGGCACATCAGTTCTGGACAACCCCTTTAATATTTGAAATTCCACCCACAAAAATCCTTTACTTATAGTTCTAAATGGTCTTGGGAGTTCAATTTAGTGACTAACTGACAAACATAAATCACTGAATAAATAATATGGAGTTTTTGGGAGAGAATATTCACTATTCCTATATTTTATCATAATTGACATATTCTAATAGCATTGGTCCATATAAATATTTTCTGATATTCTAATTGTTCAGACTACTGATACCAATAATGCACACAAATACACTATTAATTCACAGATGAAACATGAATTCCAGAAGCACATCTTGGTGAGACCAATTGCAAGATATACATTAGTAGCTGAAAGATCAGATAACATGAGAACACGTTTCTTATTTGCACATGACATGTATGCAGTTGGTCTGTTCACACCTACAATCCTACAATCTTCTTCACGCCTTTCACAATGCTTGCAGCTTGGCTCATATTATAAAAGTTGTACGTTAATCCTCCCCAGCAGTGATCTGGTTCATTATCATACTGACAAGTATGAATTGAAAGTCCCTTATAGATATATATCTCATTGAACTAACAAGACATCTATCTTGGAGCACCCTTCACCTCCAACCATCCATCCTCTGGACAGGCAGCATTTATTACACATTCTGAGAGGAGGAGGGATCTGGTTTCTCTTCCAAAGGCAATTAGAGAGACAGCTGGGTGTTGGGGGTAGTGATAAGGAAAGATCCGAAAGGCAAACAGCTGCAGTCGATTCCATTTTATTCACCACACATCGACCTGTAGCTACTCAGCACACCTTCTTCATTGCAAATAACTAAGTATTTAGGGTCATTTATGCAAAGTGATTGTCCATCAGATACAAGCAGTTATAAATCTTGATACTGTAATGATCTTTACCCTATATATAAATGAGCTAAATGATCAATGTTGAATGATGTAGACAATTCCATTCATAACTAACAATTCGGATATTCTCCCATTGATCCAAACAAGGTCGGACTGGCCCATCAGAGTACGAGAGGATTCTCAGGTGGGCCCAGGCTCTGATACCATAATGGACCCCAAAGATCCGAGAGAAAAAAAAACATTTGGCTGTCTTTGGAGACAATCACTTGCCACTACGGTCTATTTGTCTGATTCAAAAAATCCAGAAAGAGAAAGGAGGATTAGAAGGACCAGAATCAGCAAGGATGTGCACTGGAGTTGGCCAGCAAGGTACAGTATTATGCTTGTTTATGGCTGATAGAGACTGCTGCTGTGAGAGGGAACATTGCTAAGGCACCCTTCCACATTTTGAGATGGTTTGGCTGACGTTATTTTAATTCTGTGCCCCTCAGCCTGGGAATTACAGAAATATATACTAACCTCAATTGCATTCCTAAGTTTCTGCAGAGAGACTTTAAAAAGACAGAGAGAAGGAGTACCACAACCCCTCATCATTGCTGCAATCTATCCACATTCACCGGTCATTGCATCTCCATCCACTCTTCTGCCTTGTACTGTTGGGGCAAAGACCCCAATGCCGGATGAGCGGTGGACTCTGAATTAGAAGTTATGAGTAGGGATGAGCGAACCCGAACTGTATAGTTCGGGTTCGTACCGAATTTTGGGGTGTCCGTGGCACGGACCCGAACCCGAACATTTTTGTAAAAGTCCGGGTTCGGTGTTCGGCGCTTTCTTGGTGCTTTTTGAAAGGCTGCAAAGCAGCCAATCAACAAGCGTCATACTACTTGCCCCAAGAGGACATCACAGCCATGCCTACTATTGTCATGGCTGTGATTGGCCAGTGCAGCATGTGACCCAGCCTCTATTTAAGCTGGAGTCACGTAGCGCCGCACGTCACTCTGCTCTGATCAGTGTAGGGAGAGGATGCAGCTGCTGCTGTTAGGGCGAGATTAGGCAGGGATTTATTTACTGAAGTGATCGATATACAGCTGTGTATCATACAACCTCTGCTATTCAATTGCTCACTGTTTTAAGGCTGCCCAGAGCATTTTTCAGTCACTTTTTTCTGGGGTGATCGGCGGCCATTTTGTGTCGTGTGGTGCGCCAGCACAAGCTGCCACCAAGTCCATTTTTAACCATCAATAGTGTTTTTTTTTTTTTTTTGCTATATCCTACATCAGGGGCTTAGCTGTGCTTGCTATTTTATTGAGGGGTAAAATACAATTGCCAAAATAGCAGTACCCTAAATCTGGTGTTTCAGCTGTGGCTAGCCAATTGTAATACTGTCTGCTGTCTGCCAAAGCACAGTTTTTGTTCTGGGTTGAATACAATTCCCAACTTAGCAATTCCCTAAATAATTGTTTTCTGCTATATCAGGCCAAGTTTAAATCTATCCATAAAAGGGTATATTAGATTGAAGGTGCGGATAGGGTCATCCTCAATAACTTCACACGCTACCGTGCATTTCCAAGTCTAATTCTGTCCGTAAAAGGGATACCTGTCATCCAGCGCCTAAATACTAGGCCTACAATTTATATTCAGCTAAATCTGTTGTTACTGCTGTGCCTGTATTAGTGTAATACGGTACCTAAATAGATAGCCAGATAGTGTTAGGTGCCTGTGAAAAAAGGCCTGAATTTGAATTCAATACATTGGGCCAAATAATTTTTTTCTTATTGTGGTGAACGGTAACAATGAGGAAAACATCTAGTAAGGGACGCGGACATGGTCGTGGTGGTGTTAATGGACCCTCTGGTGCTGGGAGAGGACGTGGCCATTCTGCCACAGCCACACGTCCTAGTGAACGAACTACCTCAGGTCCCAGTAGCCGCCAGAGTTTACAGCGATATTTGGTGGGGCCCAATGCCGTTCTAAGGATGGTAAGGCCTGAGCAGGTACAGGCATTAGTCAATTGGGTGGCCGACAGTGGATCCACCACGTTCACATTATCTGCCACCCAGTCTTCTGCAGAAAGCGCACAGATGGCGCCTGAAAACCAAGCCCATCAGTCTGTCATATCACCCCCATGCATATCAGGGAAACTGTCTGAGCCTCAAGTTATGCAGCAGTCTCTTATGCTGTTTGAAGACTCTGCTGGCAGGGTTTCCCAAGGACATCCACCTAGCCCTTCCCCAGCGGTGGAAGACATAGAATGCACTGACGGACAAACAATTATGTTTCCTGATGATGAGGACATGGGAATACCACCTCAGCACGTCTCTGATGATGACGAAACACAGGTGCCAACTGCTGCGTCTTTCTGCAGTGTGCAGACTGAACAGGAGGTCAGGGAGGAAGACTGGGTGGAAGATGATGCAGGGGACGATGAGGTCCTAGACCCCACATGGAATGAAGGTCGTGCCACTGACTTTCAGAATTCGGAGGAAGAGGCAGTGGTGAGACCGAGCCAACAGCGTAGCAAAAGAGGGAGCAGTGGGCAAAAGCAGAACACCTGCCGCCAAGAGAGTCCGTCTGCTACTGGCCACCGCCATCTGGGACCGAGCACCCCAAAGGCAGCTTCAAGGAGTTCCCTGGCGTGGCACTTCTTCAAACAATGTGCTGACGACAAGACCCGAGTGGTTTGCACGCTGTGCCATCAGAGCCTGAAGCGAGGCATTAACGTTCTGAACCTTAGCACAACCTGCATGACCAGGCACCTGCATGCAAAGCATGAACTGCAGTGGAGTAAACACCTTAAAAACAAGGAACTCACTCAGGCTCCCCCTGCTACCTCTTCTGCTGCTGCCGCCTCGGCCTCTTCCTCCGCCTCTGGAGGAACGTTGGCACCTGCCGCCCAGCAAACAGAGGATGTACCACCAACACCACCACCTCCGTCACCAAGCATCTCAACCATGTCACATGGCAGCGTTCAGCTCTCCATCTCACAAACATTTGAGAGAAAGCGTAAATTCCCACCTAGCCACCCTCGATCCCTGGCCCTGAATGCCAGCATTTCTAAACTACTGGCCTATGAAATGCTGTCATTCAGGCTGGTGGACACAGACAGCTTCAAACAGCTCATGTCGCTTGCTGTCCCACAATATGTTGTTCCCAGCCGGCACTACTTCTCCAAGAGAGCCGTGCCTTCCCTGCACAACCATGTATCCGATAAAATCAAGTGTGCACTGCGCAACGCCATCTGTGGCAAGGTCCACCTAACCACAGATACATGGACCAGTAAGCACGGCCAGGGACGCTATATCTCCCTAACTGCACACTGGGTAAATGTAGTGGCGGCTGGGCCCCAGGCGGAGAGCTGTTTGGCGCACGTCCTTCCGCCGCCAAGGATCGCAGGGCAACATTCTTTGCCTCCTCTTGCCTCCTCCTCCTACTCGGCTTCCTCCTCCTCTTCTTCCACCTGCTCATCCAGTCAGCCACACACCTTCACCACCAACTTCAGCACAGCCCGGGGTAAACGTCAGCAGGCCATTCTGAAACTCATATGTTTGGAGGACAGGCCCCACACCGCACAGGAGTTGTGGCGGGGTATAGAACAACAGACCGACGAGTGGTTGCTGCCGGTGAGCCTCAAGCCCGGCCTGGTGGTGTGTAATAATGGGCGAAATCTCGTTGCAGCTCTGGGACTAGCCGGTTTGACGCACATCCCTTGCCTGGAGCATGTGCTGAATTTGGTGGTGCAGAAGTTCATTCACAACTACCCCGACATGTCAGAGCTGCTGCATAAAGTGCGGGCCGTCTGTGCGCGCTTCCGGTGTTCACATCCTGCCGCTGCTCGCCTGTCTGCGCTACAGCGTAACTTCGGCCTTCCCACTCACTGCCTCATATGCGACGTGCCCACCAGGTGGAACTCCACCTTGCAGATGCTGGACAGACTGTGCGAGCAGCAGCAGGCCATAGTGGAGTTTCAGCTGCAGCACGCAAGGGTCAGTCGCACTGCGGAACAGCACCACTTCACCACCAATGACTGGGCCTCCATGCGAGACCTGTGTGCCCTGTTGCGCTGTTTTGAGTACTCCACCAACATGGCCAGTGGCGATGACGCCGTTATCAGCGTTACAATACCACTTCTATGTCTCCTTGAGAAAATACTTAGGGCGATGATGGAAGAGGAGGTGGCCCAGGAAGAGCAAGAGGGGTCATTTTTAGCACTTTCAGGCCAGTCTCTTCGAAGTGACTCAGAGGAAGGTTTTTTGCAACAGCAGAGGCCAGGTACAAATGTGGCCAGCCAGGGCCCACTACTGGAGGACGAGGAGGACGAGGATGAGGAGGAGGTGGAGGAGGATGAGGATGAAGCATGTTCACAGCGGGGTGGCACCCAACGCAGCTCGGGCCCATCACTGGTGCGTGGCTGGGGGGAAATGCAGGACAATGACGATTCCCCTCCCACAGAGGACAGCTTGTCCTTACCTCTGGGCAGCCTGGCACACATGAGCGACTACGTGCTGCAGTGCCTGCGCAACGACAGCAGAGTTGCCACATTTTAACGTGTGCGGACTACTGGGTTGCCACCCTGCTGGATCCCCGGTACAAAGACAATGTGCCCACCTAACTTCCTGCACTGAAGCGTGATAGGAAGATGCGCGAGTACAAGCGCACATTGGTAGACGCGCTACTGAGAGCATTCACAAATGTCACAGGGGAACAAGTGGAAGCCCAAGGCAGAGGAGGAGCAAGAGGTCGCCAACGCAGCTGTGTCACGGCCAGCTCCTCTGAGGGCAGGGTTAGCATGGCAGAGATATGGAAAGGTTTTGTCACCATGCCACAGCTAACTGCACCACCACCTCATACGGAACATGTTAGCAGGAGGCAACATTTCACTAACATGGTGGAACAGTACTTGTGCACACCCCTCCACGTACTGACTGATGGTTCGGCCCCATTCAACTTCTGGGTCTCCAAATTGTCCACGTGGCCAGAGCTAGCCTTTTATGCCTTGGAGGTGCTGGCCTGCCCGGCGGCCAGCGTTTTGTCTGAACGTGTATTCAGCACCACAGGGGGCGTCATTACAGACAAACGCAGCCGCCTGTCTACAGCCAATGTGGACAAGCTGACGTTCATAAAAATGAACCAAGCATGGATCCCACAGGACCTGTCCATCCCTTGTGCAGATTAGACATTTATAACTACCTCCCCTTAACCATATATTATTGTACTCCAGGGCACTTCCTCATTCAATCCTTTTTTTATTTTCATTTTACCATTATATTGCAGGGCAACCCAAAGTTGAATGAACCTCTCCTCTGTCTGGGTGCCGGGGCCTAAAAATATCTGACAGTGGCCTGTTCCAGTGTTGGGTGACATGAAGGATGATTCTCTGCTATGCCATGAAGCCTGATTCTCTGCAATGGGACCTCTCTCCTCTGTCTGGGTGCCGGGGCCTAAAAATATCTGACAGTGGCCTGTTCCAGTGGTGGGGGACATGAAGCCTGATTCTCTGCTATGACATGAAGCCTGATTCTCTGCTATGACTTACAGCCTGATTCTCTGCTATGACATGAAGCCTGATTCTCTGCTATGGGACCTCTCTCCTCTGTCTGGGTGCCGGGGCCTAAAAATATCTGACAGTGGCCTGTTCCAGTGGTGGGTGACGTGAAGCCTGATTCTCTGCTATGCCATGAAGCCTTATTCTCTGCTATGGGACCTCTCTCCTCTGTCTGGGTGCCGGGGCCTAAATATCTGACAATGGCCTGTTCCAGTGGTGGGTGACGTGAAGCCTGATTCTCTGCTATGACATGAAGCCTGATTCTCTGCCATGAGACCTCTCTCCAATTGATATTGGTTAATTTTAATTTATTTTATTTTTATTTTAATTCATTTCCCTATCCACATTTGTTTGCAGGGGATTTACCTACATTTTGCTGCCTTTTGCAGCCCTCTAGCCCTTTCCTGGGCTATTTTACAGCCTTTTTAGTGCCGAAAAGTTCGGGTCCCCATTGACTTCAATGGGGTTCGGGGCGAAGTTCGGGTCGAGTTCGGATCCCGAACCCGAACATTTCCGGGAAGTTCGGCCAAACTTCTCGAACCCGAACATCCAGGTGTTCGTTCAACTCTAGTTATGAGTACTCATAGAGAAAAACCAACATAGGCATAGAGCTGTATATCAAGTGTTTCTAACTTTATAGAAAGTAAGCAGAGGTTAATATAGCATTTTTCTGGATCATTTCCAACTGGAGGCATAGTTAACCATTTATATCATATAACTCATTAAAACCACAATCTGAAATGATCATCTCTTGGCTTTATGCCTGGAGCATCTCCTTGATTCTAACTGTAGGTGTTAATCACGTACCAGTCTTTCCAGTAATTATAGAAATTCTTTACTAGACCAAGTTGGTGGGGACTAGGAGTGACCTTGAGGTTATAGTAACTTTAGCAAAGAAGTTCACAGTTTATAACATAGAATGGCAGTAGTATGCACAAGATCATGTCTCAACCCTCACAGTACCCTGAAAAAACCCTTAACACCAAGGGCACCCCGACTACTACCAGGAAGGAGCCCTGCCCCAAGGGAAGAAAGGGTACTCCCTTCTATCACTGCACAGCCCTAGCGAGCATCGGTGTGAAGATTGCCACTGTGTTCTGTGTGCACAACTATCATTGCCAGAGCCACTACCACTCCCATCCTCAGCTTGCTGCATTTGCAGCTGCCCTTTCCTATGTACTCCTGCATTTCATGCACACTCCCACATCTGGCATGATGGTGAAGAACATTTCAGTTCATACCTCTAGTCCCATTTCTTACTTTCTTACCCTTATATTTTATATGTGCGTTTTTTATATGGCTTAGTATAGTATACTAGACCCCAGTGTTATCTACACATCCAAATTGAGTTTTGTCTTATAGGTTGGTCTAACCATACCTCTAGTCCCATCTCTTACTTTCTTACCCTTTGAAGGCCACACTCTACTCATTCTATTTGCACTGTTATTCACTCTCTTATAATCACTTTGCTACCAGGCTGTGAAATACCAATACCTATCATGGGCTTCATTAATATTCTCATTGAGGAACCATTTCTCTAAGCTTCTCTCCCTTTCTCTTCACCCTTGGGCCTCACAAACTCATCAACACAGGAAGATGGCAATTCACTGGATCTGATTTTCATTCAAGCTTTTCCCCCGATTACTTAGTTTGGTTGGGGGCAGCTCTAGCAAGAGTCCTGGTTGTTCCAAACGTCTTCAAGAATTATCTAGGCCACTGTGCTCTTGGGAACATTCAGTGCAGCAGACCCTTCAAAAATCATGTCTCTGGGATATACAGGGAGTTCTGTTCTTTCCTCCTCATGGCTTAGTTTTTGCTCTGATAGGCATTGACAGCTATCAGACCTTATATAGACAGGGCAGTATCTTTCCAAATCATGTCCAATCAACTGAATTTACCACAGGTGGATGCCAATTAAGAGAATTGGAAGGCACCCAGAGATAAATTTCAAGTATCCTAGCAAATGGTCTACTCTGAATACTTATGTCCACGTGAAATTTGAGTTTTTCTTTCTTAATAAATTAAAACACATTTCTAAAATTCAGTTCTCACATTTTCATTATGAGGCATTGAGTGAAGGAGAGTGGGGGAAAACTTTTTTTTTTTTAGCAAAAGGCCGCAACATAACAAAATAAGAAAAAAGTGAAAAGGTCTGAAGACTTTCCAAATGCACTGTAATTGAGCAGTATGTTCAGGAATAGGACGAGGGTTAGTCAAGCTAGCTGCGCTAAGAAGATACCGGGAGAAGAAGGACCTGTGTGATGCCATTGTAACGGATCTCCTGACACCCCGACTGCATACCTCCATTGATGGATGCTCCTAGTGCTTCCTGAGGACTCCAAGCACTCCACTCGACACCGATACCACCACAGGAACCAGGAACCGGAACAGCTCTTACAAGAGCTAGGAGTTATAGCTCGGGGAGTATACACGTATAGCAATCCCCACACACATGAGACGAGGCTCTATGTTGAATGTAAAACAGGAACTCTTTATTGAACACACTTCCATTGACTTATATACACATTTGGTTGGGAACTGAGGACATGACATAGCAGCCAATCCTTTACAGCTTTACAGTTTAAACACAAAAACTAACCCTATTCAACAAACACAATGGCATTGTCTGTGATGCAATTAACAAACACAATGGCATTGACTTTGACGCAATCAACAATGAACAACATGCAAACAGACATCTTCACCTCCTCCATAATAAATGAATAGGGGGCGAGGAGACACATGTGATGGGATTATCTCCTGAGTGTATCATAGGGTGATCTACTCATCTAGGAGTCGGCTGCTCTTATAGCTATCTTAATCCCATCACTAACACAATCAGTGGGAGTCTCAGTGCAGAGTTAACCCTTTTTGTGTTGCTGAATCCACACCATGCACCTTTACTGGGCAATAGGAAATATGTGGCATATAAATTCCACTCATAAATCCGGGTTCATAGTTTCTTGTAACCCCAAAAGGTCTGAGGGGGTCTCCATAGTTCTGGGTCCATAGTCTGTAGGAAGGAGGCTGGCCCTCAGGCTTCTCCAGCAGTCCCAGTGACGGTTCAGTCCGTCACAGTCATCATCATCATGTGACCAGTGCAGGAAGAGAGCTTTGCAATACAGAGGATTAGTGGTGAAAGACTTACAGGATATCACAGGGGGCAGAGCTCCTGCGCTGTGCATGGAGAAGAGTTTAGGGGTTTCTTGTTGTCAAATACTTGGAGTTGTAGTTATTTCCTTATACTCCCTCACTATAATGCTCTAATATCCTAGAAATGCTGGGAATTGTAGTCCTCTCTATTTAAAGTCCATTGATGGCCTATACTAAAAGCCTGGGAATTATGGGAGTTGTAGTTCTCTCCTTTTAACCCTTTTCCCTATAATGTCCACTGATGCCCCTTAGTAACAGTCTGGAGTTGCTGGGAGTTGTAGTTCTGTCCTCACATATTCTCCTCCCTATAATGTCCATTGATGCCCCATAATAATTCTGGACATATTTGGAGTTGTAGCTCTCTCCTCTTTTAATCCTCCCCATGTACCATATTTTTCGCCCTATAAGACACACCGGCCTATAAGACGCACCTAGGTTTTTGAGGAGGAAAAAAAGAAAATATATATTTTTAACCAAAAGGTGTGCTTTTGGTGGGTTTTGAACTAATGGTGGTCTGTGCATGACACTGTTATGGGGGATCTGTAGATGGCACTGCTATGGGGTGGGGGATCTTTGGATGGCACTGTTATGGGGTGGGGGATCTGTGGATGGCACTGTTATGGGGATCTGTAGATGGCACTGCTATGGGGTGGGGGATCTTTGGATGGCACTGTTATGGGGTGGGGGATCTGTGGATGGCATTGTTATGGGGGGGATCTGTGGATGACACTGCTATATATGTGTCATCCACAGATCCCCCTCATAACAGTGTCCCCCAATACACCGGCCCGCCACTCACCACAGTATTTATAAATATTAATCCTTAACCTGCTAATAAGTTTAACTAAAGCTGCGCTCTCCCCTGTATCAGTACTGTACTTACTAACAAGCTTCCATAGCAGGCAGAGCGGACGGCAGCAGTAACGTCACTCACTGACATCGCGCTCCTGCTCCGCCTGCAAAGGCGCGCGCCTACAGGGGAGACCGCAGCTTTAGTTAAACTTATTAACAGGTTAAGGATTAATGTTTAGAAATACTGCGGTGAGCGGCGGGGCCCGGTGTAAGAGTACAGTGACTGCACCGGGCCCTGCCCCAAGTTCCCAAAACTACAAGGGAGGAGCTGGTCAATGACATTAAGAGAGCTGGGACCACAGTTTCAAAAGTCACTGTCGGTAGTACACTACACCGTCATGGTTTCAAATCCTGCATTGCACGGAAGGTTCCCCTGCTCAAGTCTTCACATGTCCAGGCCCATCTGAAGTTTGCCAATGACCATCTGGATGATCCAGAGGAGGCATGGGAGAAAGTCATGTGGTCAGATGAGACCAAAGTGGAACTTTTTGGTCTAAACTTCACTTGTCGTTTTTGGAGCAAAAAGAAGGATGAGTTGCATCCTAAGAACACCATCCCTACTGTGAAGCATGGGGGTGGTAACATCATGCTTTGAGGGTGCTTTTCTGCGAAGGGGAGAGGATGACTGCACTGTATTAAGGAGAGGATGAATGGGGCCATTTATTGTGAGATTTTGAGCAACAACCTCCTTCCCTCAGTCAGAGCATTGAAGATGGGCCGTGGCTGGGTCTTCCAACATGACAACGACCTGAAGCACACAGCCAGGATAACCAAGGAGTGGCTCCGTAAGAATCATATCAAGGTTCTGGAGTGGCCTAGCCAGTCTCCAGACCTAAATCCAATAGAACATCTTTGGAGGGAGCTGAAACTCCTTGTTGCTCAGCGACAGCCCCGAAACCTGAAAGATCTAGAGGAGATCTGTGTAGAAGAGTGGGCCAAAATCCCTGTTGCAGTGTGTGCAAACCTGGTCAAGAACTACAGGAAATGTTTGACCTCTGTAATTACAAACAAAGGCTTCTGCACCAAATATTAACACTGACTTTCTCAGGTGTTCAAATACTTATGTTCAGCTGTGCAAGACAAATAAATTCTTTATAACTCATACAATGTGATTTCTTGATTTTTTTATTTTTATTCTGTCTCTCATTGTGGGAATGCACCTACAATGTGAATTTCAGACCCCTCTATGATTTCTAAGTGGGAGAACTTGCAAAATCACAGGGTGTTCAAATATTTTTGTTCCTAACTGTATATGATGTAACCTGTGGTGAGGAATTAGCAGCTTTTACAGTGCAAATAGAAAAATGGCATAAAATAGCATAACATATACAAAAGTTTGAAGTGTCCCCTTTTCACACATAGTAGGACACTGCATTATGATGTTCTTCAGTAGCTGAGATTTGCTATTATGTAGTGTTGATTGACCATGCTCGGCCGAACACCAGTTCGGCTCGAGCATCTCGATGCTGGGCACATGGCGGTACTCGGCCGAGTACCACATGGGCTCGAGCGCAATGCTCGAGTCTCTTCCCCGCACGTTTCTTGGCTGCTACGCAGCCAATAAACGTGCAGGGAGGTACTGGCACGCACTGTAATGCCGTAGCCATGTTGGCTACTGGCATTACAGTGATTGGCTGGCCGAAACGCGTCATCGGGTGCTATAAAGCACCCGATGACACATGTTCGGCTCAGTCTTAGTGAGTGAGAGCTGAGCGGAGGAAGGGACAGACAGTGTAGGGAGTGTTATTGGAAGATTTTTATTTGAAAAACTTTTCAGAGACCCAAAAGTCCTTTTAAGGACTATTGTGTGTGACAGCAGCAATATATATTTTTAGCGCATCCTGCGCTAAATAGCGTCTAATAGGCTGCTACGGACAGTTAAATTATGCACGCCACATCTCCTGTGTAAAGTGTGCGCATCCCTAAAATATCAGTGACATCCAGTGTACTTTTTCCGTAGACGGTGTCCACTGCGGACAGTTAAATTATCCGCGCCACATCTCCTGTGTAAAGTGTGCGCATCCCTAAAATATCAGTAAGCACCAATAGTAAATGACTCACAGAAGTGAGTACCCGTGCAAAGCCAGCATGTATAGTAGTACGCCAAAAAGAGAAAGACAGGGCTCGCACTCAATAGTATTATATATATACCAATTTTATTAGCGTCTCCATACGAGACAAATCACAATAAAAACACATAGAAAACAATGGATGGTGGTAAAACGAGCACACAAGATGACACGGAGCACGACTAAAACCTGAAATGGCAAATGAATACAAACAATAAATGTGTAAATATGGCACATATGTGCATATAGGCCAAGCAGGATGTCAAAAATACATATAGTCAGGCAGAACTATAAAGGCTAAGTAAAGGTCTCATATATGGTAACCAGGATATACATATAAAGTGCAAATATAACAGAGTACATGGATAACTAAAGCTGAATAGTTCACTATGAAGCCATGGACAAAATACCTGTGTAGTGCTCCAGCAACCCCAACGTACGTTTCACGCAAAGCTTCTTCAGGGGGAAGTGTGTGTGGAGCACTACACAGGTATTTTGTCCATGGCTTCATAGTGAACTATTCAGCTTTAGTTATCCATGTACTCTGTTATATTTGCACTTTGCACTTTATATGTATATCCTGGTTACCATATATGAGACCTTTACTTAGCCTTTATACAGGGAGTGCAGAATTATTAGGCAAGTTGTATTTTTGAGGATTAATTTTATTATTGAACAACAACCATGTTCTCAATGAACCCAAAAAACTCATTAATGTCAAAGCTGAATATTTTTGGAAGTAGTTTTTAGTTTGTTTTTAGTTTTAGCTATTTTAGGGGGATATCTGTGTGTGCAGGTGACTATTACTGTGCATAATTATTAGGCAACTTAACAAAAAACAAATATATACCCATTTCAATTATTTATTTTTACCAGTGAAACCAATATAACATCTCAACATTCACAAATATACATTTCTGACATTCAAAAACAAAACAAAAACAAATCAGTGACCAATATAGCCACCTTTCTTTGCAAGGACACTCAAAAGCCTGCCATCCATGGATTCTGTCAGTTTTTTGATCTGTTCACCATCAACATTGCGTGCAGCAGCAACCACAGCCTCCCAGACACTGTTCAGAGAGGTGTACTGTTTTCCCTCCTTGTAAATCTCACATTTGATGATGGACCACAGGTTCTCAATGGGGTTCAGATCAGGTGAACAAGGAGGCCATGTCATTAGATTTTCTTCTTTTATACCCTTTCTTGCCAGCCACGCTGTGGAGTACTTGGACGCGTGTGATGGAGCATTGTCCTGCATGAAAATCATGTTTTTCTTGAAGAATGCAGACTTCTTCCTGTACCACTGCTTGAAGAAAGTGTCTTCCAGAAACTGGCAGTAGGACTGGGAGTTGAGCTTGACTCCATCCTCAACCCGAAAAGGCCCCACAAGCTCATCTTTGATGATACCAGCCCAAACCAGTACTCCACCTCCACCTTGCTGGCGTCTGAGTCGGACTGGAGCTCTCTGCCCTTTACCAATCCAGCCACGGGCCCATCCATCTGGCCCATCAAGACTCACTCTCATTTCATCAGTCCATAAAACCTTAGAAAAATCAGTCTTGAGATATTTCTTGGCCCAGTCTTGACGTTTCAGCTTGTGTGTCTTGTTCAGTGGTGGTCGTCTTTCAGCCTTTCTTACCTTGGCCATGTCTCTGAGTATTGCACACCTTGTGCTTTTGGGCACTCCAGTGATGTTGCAGCTCTGAAATATGGCCAAACTGGTGGCAAGTGGCATCTTGGCAGCTGCACGCTTGACTTTTCTCAGTTCATGGGCAGTTATTTTGCGCCTTGGTTTTTCCACACGCTTCTTGCGACCCTGTTGACTATTTTGAATGAAACGCTTGATTGTTCGATGATCACGCTTCAGAAGCTTTGCAATTTTAAGAGTGCTGCATCCCTCTGCAAGATATCTCACCATTTTTGACTTTTCTGAGCCTGTCAAGTCCTTCTTTTGACCCATTTTGCCAAAGGAAAGGAAGTTGCCTAATAATTATGCACACCTAATATAGGGTGTTGATGTCATTAGACCACACCCCTTCTCATTACAGAGATGCACATAACCTAATATGCTTAATTGGTAGTAGGCTTTCGAGCCTATACAGCTTGGAGTAAGACAACATGCATAAAGAGGATGATGTGGTCAAAATTCTCATTTGCCTAATAATTCTGCACGCAGTGTAGTTCTGCCTGACTATATGTATTTTTGACATCCTGCTTGGCCTACTGTATATGCACATATGTGCCATATTTACACATTTATTGTTTGTATTCATTTGCCATTTCAGGTTTTAGTCGTGCTCCTTGTCATCTTGTGTGCTCGTTTTACCACCATCCATTGTTTTCTATGTGTTTTTATTGTGATTTGTCTCGTATGGATGCGGTACGCCAGACCTGCAGGGTAATGCGATTGTGAGGTCACGGTCAATGGCAAGCGAGGGTCACTCACAGTTATATATGGAAACCCCTGGGCAGGCATACAGCAGTGAAAGAGAGGCTGGCACAAAAGTCCTCTGGGGCACACTCTGTATTTAGGGACCAAGCCTGATGTTGGTTGAGGTGCCCTGGATGTTGCAGGTGTTTTATGTGCCTGGGGCAAGGTCCCTTTAAGGTTCGTGACGCCAGTGCCGGTAACGGTGGCACACCGGTGGAAGGTCTTAATAAGCAAGGAACACAGATGGCAGGGTGAACCAAACTTTGCTTTACTGTAGTAAATTCCACTTTGTACAGTTAGATGGCAACTCAGTTCCACATGTCAAGTACACTTCACAAGCAGGTCACACAATTATAGCAGGTATATGGTGGTTAGGCAAGATACACAGAGGGGAAACATCCACATGCGCAGAATCAGGCTGTACAGACTCCTCGGAGATTAGTGTACACTGTCCCTTTCGGACTCCTGTCTGGCTTTAATCCCAAGGCCCAGATACCTTATTGTAGGCTTTTATCCTTGGTAAATAATCCTCCTTAGGTGCTCATTCTTGCTCCATACCTCTAGTCTCTCTGCCCTTCGGCTTACTTGTATTAGTCGGACATGTTGGCTCTGCTGGACTTTGTGGGAACTACAGGGTTGCTTCCAGGAGGTACCCTCTTCCCCTGGGATAGATCTTCTGAGCTAACATGGCTCTGTGGATCAGGAGGTAGACTAGGATCCCTCTACTAGTCTCCTGGTGGCAACTAGAAGCCTGGGCTGTCTAGTTGCATGTCAGGAGAGGGCCCTGACTGGTGCCTTCCAGCTTGTCTTTGCAGACTCCTGACCTTCAACTCCCTTCCCTGTCTGGGGCCTGAATACTTATACTCGGGGTACTCTAGCTCCCTCTAGCGTCTGGGATGACTAACTACAGGGCCTAGGCCTGATGCTACATAAAACAGGGAAAAACATTACATATAACAACAATATTTTATAGTTTACATAAAATATGCACAATAGAAAATGACACTCCTGCGCCAAGGAAAAGGAAGTAACGCACACCCCCATTGACACTCGTGTAGTGCCCACGCTTAGTCCGTGAGGCCACTACATGGAGACGCTAATAAAATTTGTATATATATATAATACTATTGAGTGCGAGCCCTGTCTTTCTCTTTTTGGCGTCCTAAAATATCAGTGACATACAGTGCACTTTGTCAATAGACGGTGTCCGCTTCTGACAGTGACATTACCAGGGCCACATCTGCAGTGTAACGTGCGCGCTTCAAAAATTTATCTGTGACATAAAGTGTACTTTTTCTGTAGACTGTGTCCACTTCTGACAGTGACATTACCAGGGCCACATCTGCAGTGTAACGTGTGCGCTTCAAATATTTATCTGTGACATACAGTGTACTTTTTCCGTAGACGGTGTCCGCTTCTGACAGCCAGGGCCACATTTGCAGTGTAACGTGTGCACTTCAAAAATGTATCCGTGACATACAGTGTACTTTTTTGCGTAGACGCTGCAGACAGTGACATTACCGGTGGTACCTCTCCTGTATAACGTTTCCTCATCCCAAACACCTGTGACATTCCCTGTAATTTTTCATTAGCCGCTGGTGAGAGCATTGACATTATCTGCGGGCTATCTCCTGTGTGATGTTTCCACATCCAAAATACCTTTTTAAATTTGTTTGCGCATACACTTCCAAATCCTATGCTACTGTACGTGTAACAGTTAATATGAAGAAGGCGAGCAGTAAAGGACGGGGCAGTGGCCGTGATGCTGATGGTGCACGCAGAGGCCATGGCCCTGGGCACGGTGAAACTGAGCCTGCTGCCAGAGCACAAGAAAAACAATCATCCATGATATCTAGCTTCATGTCCCAATTTGCAGGGCGGCGCAGGACACCACTCTTGAAGTCAGACCAGTGCGACCAGGTGGTTGGTTGGATTGCAGCAGATAATGCTTCCAGTCGCTTAAGCACCACCCTGTCTTCCACCAAGTCCAGTCTCAATCCAATCCTCACCCTGATCCTCCTTCCTCCCTAGATGAAGAGTCTGGGCAAACAAGTGATTCCACACGGATATTCCGAGGAGCTCTTTTCTGCGCCATTCCTTCATTTTCCCCTCTCGCCAAGCACGCTTGAAGAGGGACAGATCTTGAGTCCTGATTCCCAAACTCTTGAGCATTCACAATCACAAGAAGATGACGGTGGAGAACGCAATTACTGTTTATTGAGGTGGATGATGATGAGCCACAGTTGCCAATAAGCCAAGTTGATAAAGAGGATGAGACACAGTTGTCAATCACTGTGGTAGTGGTTAGGTAAACAAGTCAGGAGGATGAGTAGAGTGAGGAAGTGGAAGAGGAGGATGTGGACGATGAAGTCACTGACCAAACCTGGGAAGGTGGAAAGCCGAGAGGACAGAACAACAGAGGGGGAGGGATCTGCTGCACCGCAAAAGGTTGGAAGAGGCAGTGGGGTGGTAAAAGTGAGAAGGCGGGCCACACCAAACAGGCCTGCAACTGTTCACCGGAGCACACCATTGCAGAAATCTCCCTTGCCAAGGGGTAGGTGTTCCGCCGTCTGGCGCTTTTTTGATGAAAGTGCGGACAACAAAATAATTGTAATTTGCAACCTGTGCCATACAAAAATGAGCAGGGGCGTGAACACTAGCAACCTCACCACCACCAGCATGATCAGCAACATGGCATCAAAGCACCGTAATAGGTGGGCCGAACGCCTGGGTCCATAATCTGTGTCTGCGGGTCACACCACTGCCTCCTCTTCCCCTGTGTTACATGCTGGCAAATCCCCTGTCCAAGACGCAGGCCCAGATGCCTCCCGCCCTGCACCTGGACTTTTGCAAGCACCAGCAGTGACCACATCCACTTCCGTGTCCCAGCGCAGCGTCCAAATGTCCTTACCCCAGGCATTTGAACGCAAGTGCAAATACCCAGCCACCCACCCACAGGCCATAGCACTAAATGCGCACCTTTCAAAATTACTGGCCCTGAAAATGTTGTCATTTAGGCTTGTGGACACTGAGGCCTTCCGCAGCCTGATGTCAGCGGCCGTCCCGCGTTTCGCAATCCCCAGCCGCCACTATTTTTCAAGGTGTGCCATGCCCGCCATACACCAACATGTGTCTCGTAACATCACACGTGCCCTGAGCAACACAGTTACTAGGAAGGTCCATATAACCACGGACACATAGACAAGTGCATTTGGCCAGGGACGCTACATTTCCCTGACGGCACACTGGGTGAATGTTGTGGAGGCCAGGAGCGAGTCGTACCCTGGGATGGCACAGGTGCTACCAACGCTAAGGAATGAGAGCCTTAAGTCTATCAGGGTTTCCGCCAGCACCTACGTTAGTGGCTCCAACCCCCACTTCTCCTCCTCTGCCTCCTCCTCCACTTCCACCTCCGAATTATCTGCGTGCAGCACCAGTCAGTCATCAGTCAGTAGCTATAAGCAGTGTAGCACTGCAGTGGGGAAGCGGCAACAGGCCGTGCTGAAGCTGATATGCTTAGGGGACAAATAGCACACTGCCGCAGAGCTGTTGCAGGGGATAAGAGACCAGACTGAGCTGTGGCTCTCCCCACTCAACCTAGAAGCAGGCATGGTTGTTCATCTATGCATAGGACGCTGGTCAGACAGGGCGGTTTTTCTTCCTTATTCTAGTTGTATACAACATTGTTTGATCCAGCGCACCCAAGGTTAATTGGAAGCTATTTTCCTAAGTTATACATACGCAGCCATTGCAACCTGAAAGCAGCAGAAATTTTTTCAATCTGCTTCCAGGATTGCAAGGTGATTACCTATCCGCTAGTACTAACATTTATTATTATTATTACAAACAAATCTTTCTATGCAATCTGCTATAATATAATGGATTCTAGTCTGTCGGAAGGCAAAAGGTCATTTTTGTTTTTGTTTGTACTATATGTTTTTAATTGTTGGAATGACAGTATGTTCACACTGTGCGGTTTTCTTGTGAAGAAATGAATACCTTGGTATTCCCGGGGTTAATATGTTCAGAGAAAAGTCCACACAGTGTGTTACCAATTATATCCGTGATTGATGTAGCAAATGAAGAGGTGTGTCACAGTGTGTGGCAGCCTATGGAGCTGGAGACACCTTCCTCGATGTTGGGGGAGGTGTACTCCAACTCCGTTAAATTGAGGGGTCACACATGGCAAAGTGTTACGACTAAGGGTACTCACCCGAAACGTGTCAACGTTCATGCCGTGTATGAGGTGGCTATGTCTGTTATCTACTTGTGATTAATAAATAAGAGCTGACAGAGGATCTCTGATGTCTCCGGGACCCTTTTCTTCACTTACTTGCAGGCATGGTTGTGTCTGATAATGGCCGTAACTTGGTGGTGGCTTTGGAGCTCGGCAAGCTCAGACACATCCCATGCCTAGCCCAAGTCTTAAACTTAGTGGTTCAGCGGTTTCTCAAAGACTACCCAAATTTGCCTGAGCTACTGGTGAAGGTGCGCCACGTGTGTGCACATTTCCGCAAGTCATCGACAGCTTCAGCTGGTCTGTCAATGCTGCAGCAGCGCTTGAAATTGCCAGCTCACCGGCTGTTGTGCGACGTGAGCACGTGCTGGAACTCAACGTTCCACATGTTGGCCAGTCTTTGTGAGCAGCAGAGGGCAGTAGGGAAATACCAGCTGCAACATGCGTGTCGCCTTTCCAGTCAGCTTCCGCTATTCACAAGCGAGGAGTGGGCATGGATGTCTGACATCTGTGAGGTGTTAAGAAACTTTGAGGAATCAACACAGATGGTGAGCGGCGATAACGCTATTATCAGCGTAACCATCCCACTTCTGTGTCTACTCAAACGCTCGCTGCTCACAATTAAGGACGACGCTTTGCATGTGGAAGATGTGGAAATGGGGGAAAACATTACACAGGGTGATAGCCAGACCACCCTCAGTTCGCCTTCTCAGCGTGAATTGGACGATTAAGAGGAGGAGGAGCAGGAGATGGTTGCCTCCGCTACAGAGGGTAGTACCCATGGAAGTTTAATTCCATCTGTTCTGCGTGGGTGGGCAGCAGAAGAGGAAGAGGAGGATGAGGAGATTGAGAGTGATCCTCCTGATGATGACAGCAAAGTCTTGCCTGTTGGTACTCTGGCACACATGGCTGACTTCATGTTAGGCTGCCTTTCCCGCGACCCACGCATTATACGCATTTTAGACAACACGTACTGGTTGTTCACCCTTCTCAACCCCCGCTACAAAGAGAACTTCTCATCTCTCATTCCTCAGGTGGAGAGGACAAGCAAAAAGGTGCAATACCAGAAGATCCTTGTTGAAAAATTGCTCCAAAAATTTCCATGTGACAACGCTGGCCAACCGAGGAGGAGAGACAAGGGGAACACACAGCAGTTCCAATAGCGGCAGGGCAACACTCTCCAAAGCTTGGGACAGTTTAATGACACCCCGCCTAGTGTCACAAGGAGGGAAAAATTTTGGAAGATGGTGAAGAAGTACATAGCAGACCGTGTCAGCATCCTCAATGATCCCTCAGTGCCTTACAACTACTGGGTGTCCAAACTGGATACGTGGCACGAACTGGCGCTCTACGCCTTGGAGGTGCTGGCCTGTCATGCCGCCAGCGTTTTGTCTGAAAATGCTGACAGGTTGAATGAACAAGGCCTGAATTGACCATGACTTCTCGACTCCACCAGAGAAAAGCTGATGAACATAAAGGCACTTTAAATGTGTTGTTTATAATGTACTGAATACACTGTATTCCCATACACCCCTTCCACCACAAACAAGGGTATATGGTTAAATCTTCCTTTTCTCATCCTCCTTCTCCTCTTCCATCATATCAACATGCTTATTCGTCTCATATAATGCCCCCACATATATGCCCTTCGCATATAATGTTTTACAGGGTCAGCTCACCAGCAGGCCCTTGCATATAATGTTTTACAGGGTCAGCTCACCAGCAGGCCCTCACCTACAATGTTTTACAGGGTCAGCTCTCCTGCAGGCCCTCGCATATAATGTTTTACAGGGTCAGCTCACCAGCAGGCCTTCACCTACAATGTTTTACAGGGTCAGCTCTCCTGCAGGCCCTCGTATATAATGTTTTACAGGGTCAGCTCACCAGCAGGCCCTCGCATATAATTTTTTAGAAGGTTATCTCATCAGCAGGCCCTCACATATAATGTTTTACAGGGTCAGCTCACCAGCAGGCCCTCGCATATAATTTTTTACAGGGTCAGCTCACCAGCAGGCCTTCACCTACAATCTTTTACAGGGTCAGCTCACCTGAAGGCCCTCGCATATAATTTTTTACAGGGTCAGCTCACCAGCAGGCCCTCGCATATATTGTTTTACAGGGTCAGCTCACCAGCAGGCCCTCGCATATAATGTTTTACAGGGTCAGCTCACCAGCAGGCCTTCACCTACAATCTTTTACAGGGTCAGCTCACCTGAAGGCCCTCACATATAATTTTTTAGAGGGTCAGTTTATCAGCAGGCACTCGCATATAATATTTTACAGGGTCAGCTCACCAGCAGGCCCATGCCTACAATGTTTTACAGGGTCAGCTCGCCAACAGGCCCTCGCATATAATTTTTTACAGGGTCAGCTCACCAGCAGGCCTTCGCATATAATGTTTTACAGGGTAAGCTCACCAGCAGGCCCTCACATATAATTTTTTAGAGGGTCAGCTCACCAGCAGGCCTTTGCATATAATGTTTTACAGGGTCAGCTCACCAACAGGCCCTCGCATATAATTTTTACAGGGTCAGCTCACCAGCAGGCCTTCGCATATAATGTTTTACAGGGTCCGCTCACCAACAGGCCCTCGCATATAATGTTTTACAGGGTCAGCTCACCAGCAGGCCCTCACCTACAATGTTTTACAAGGTCAGCTCACCAGCAGGCCCTCACATTTAATTTTTTAGAAGCTTAGCTCAACAGCAGGCCCTTGCATATAATGTTTTACAGGGTCAGCTCACCAGCAGGCCTTCACCTACAATCTTTTACAGGGTCAGCTCACCTGAAGGGCCTCGCATATAATTTTTTAGAGGGTCAGCTCACCAGCAGGCACTCGCATATAATGTTTCACAGGGTCAGCTCACCAGCAGGCCCACACCTACAATGTTTTCAGGGTTAGCTCACCAGCCGGCCCTCGCATATATTGTTTTACAGGGTCAGCTGACCTGCAGACCCCTCCATATAATGTTTTACAGGGTCAGCTCACCAGCAGGCCTTCACCTACAATCTTTTACAGGGTCAGCTCACCTGAAGGCCCTCGCATATAATTTTTTAGAGGGTCAGCTCACCAGCAAGCCCTCGCATATAATGTTTTACAGGGTCAGCTCACCAACAGGCCCTCGCATATAATTTTTTACAGGCTCAGCTCACCAGCAGGCCTTCACCTACAATCTTTTACAGGGTCAGCTCACCTGAAGGCCCTCGCATATAATTTTTTAGAGGGTCAGCTCACCAGCAGGCCCTCACTTACAATGTTTTACAGGGTCAGCTCACCAGCAGGCCCTCGCATATAATGTTTTAGAAGGTTAGCTTAACAGCAGGCCCTCGCATATAATGTTTTACAGGGTCAGCTCACCAGCAGGCCCTCACATATAATTTTTTACAGGGTCAGCTCGCCAGCAGGCCTTCACCTACAATCTTTTACAGGGTCAGCTCATCTGAAGGCCCTTGCATATAATTCTTTAGAGGGTCAGCTCACCAGCAGGCCCTCACTTACAATGTTTTACAGGGTCAGCTTACAATAAGGCCCTCGCATATAATTTTTTAGAGGGTCAGCTCACCAGTAGGCCCGCACCTAAAATCTTTTACAGGGTCAGCAGGCCCTCACCTAATTATGCCTAATAGGTAAGTTGCACGCATGATGCCTTGCTTGGATGTGGTAGCTGTAGCCGTTTCTCAGACTCCCTCACCGGAATAAAACCCTGATTCCCTGTTACCCGTAGTCACCATGGTTTGCGCTTACAATAACATCAAAAGTTGATAGACCAGACATCCGAATGGATCGTCGCTGTCACGGGGACCTGGGGCTATCTAGAGTGACCAAAGCGGCAGCAGGCCCTCATCCATAATGTTTTAGATGGTCAGATCAGCAGGCCCTTGCTCCAAATGTTTTTGAGGGTCACTAGCAGGCCATCAATCATTATTTTTCAAGGCTGTGTAAGATGCCCTCCTTTATGTGTAACAAAGGGTGTATTGGAGTGTCGGTTCCTTTTCATTTTTGGCAGCCCTTTCACTTAGTGCATAGGCTTTTGAGTGTAGGAGTCCCACTACATGAATTATTGTACCACAATGTGAATGAGGCCCTCCTTTATGTGATATACAGGTTGTATCGGAGTGCCTCTTCCTTGTAATTTTTGGCAGCACTTGCACTTTATATACAGGTAAATATACAGAAAAGAATGTTTCCTAACAATTTTTTTCTCTAAAATCGATTTTTTTTCTTCAGTTTTGTGCGTATTATTGTATTATTGTCAGTCTGTAAAAGTGGCATACTATTTGGACAACATCATTCCCAGCAGCGACCTGTGAGTCCAAGATGCATCCAGACATCCTCCCCATGCTGTTCCTTGTCGGGATAATTATAGGCCGGAAATGAATCAAACATGAATTGCTATGTTAAATAGTGTGGCATCTGCCATTTTGTGATATGTCCACCATTTTGTGTGAGCTTATGGAAAAGCCATACATTCCTAAAGTGTATTCTTATATTTTTCTCTATAATTATACCAGTTCGAGGGAGTACTTGCTTCCTTACAGATTTATGTTTAAAGACATTTATCCATATATCCTAGTTATAGTGGATTTGATTATATACATATATGTATCTATAAAAGGTCATATTCTTATTTATTCAAAGATGGCCAAAAGAGGTTCATGAAAAGTTATTATCACAGATGTAGGTTTATCTGAAGGGAGTGATCTTACCTCATTACAGGGCTATGAGGGAGGTAGCACTGTTTCATGAGAGACATCTGGTGTGTATGTTTATTCATATAATCGAAAGTATAACGTTTGTATACATATAGTGGATTTATTTAGTTTTAGCATAAACAAATTGATAAATCATATATATATAATATTCTAGATTGGCACATGTTATAACAAGGTATTGATATATATGTGTATTCCAGTAAAAGAAAATGTATTCTTAGGATATATGGAAAGCATTTACGTTGGTTTTCTGCTAATGGGATTTACTCAGAGGGATTGATATTATTCTAACCTAATGAATCAGTCGTTTGGACAGTTGGAATATACTAACCCACAGTGCGAGTGTAAGGCCCATTGTAATTCTTATCAAACCCATAAATTCAAGAATCTGGGAAACTCATGATGGTCCCACTAAGTCTGGGAAAATAGTTTCAGGGTGTCAAAGAAGTATCCCTCCTCATTGATATAGGTTGCAAAGGTCAAAGGTATAATGTGTAGCATAATTCTGATGTTAATATCTTACACAACAGTGCCATCTGGAGACAGGTGGATATTATGACACCATTCACAACAATATTGCATTCTGGGTAAATATGATCTCATAGGGTCATTACCATATGAGCACATCCATCTGACGTGATTGGAAAACCCTAATCTGGAAGGGTGTGATCATTTGATAAGTTTTGGATAAGAAAGCACACATTAGAGAAAGGAGGGAAAAGGAGAAGAAAAAAAATGGAACGAAAGAAAGAGGGGTCTATCAAGATGAAAGCCATGGCGAGACATGCGATGATGGACCACCCAGCTTTCCTAGGAGCAGAAGTGAGATTCCTACTAGGACTTGGTAAGAGACACAAAGAATGATATTTCATTTTATTAAGACTAATTGGATAGTGTGGTTGAAATTATACCATCTAGATTGGCGAATAAATAAATAAATAAATTAATTGATCATCTCCATATTGATATGAAGTCTTAGGATATTGTGAAACTACCTGCAGAAGAATCAAGACTCATAATCTAGCAAAGTATTAAATGATTGCTTATATATACACTGCTCAAAAAAATAAAGGGAACACTTAAACAACACAATGTAACTCCAAGTCAATCACACTTCTGTGAAATCAAACTGTCCACTTTGGAAGCAACACTGAGTGACAATCAATTTCACATGCTGTTGTGCAAATGGGATAGACAACAGGTGGAAATTATAGGCAATTAGCAAGACACCCCCAATAAAGGAGTGGTTCTGCAGGTGGTAACCACAGACCACTTCTCAGTTCCTATGCTTCCTGGCTGATGTTTTGGTCACTTTTGAATGCTGGCGGTGCTTTCACTCTAGTGGTAGCATGAGACGGAGTCTACAACCCACACAAGTGGCTCAGGTAGTGCAGCTTATCCAGGATGGCACATCAATGCGAGCTGTGGCAAGAAGGTTTGCTGTGTCTGTCAGCGTAGTGTCCAGAGCATGGAGGCGCTACCAGGAGACAGGCCAGTACATCAGGAGACGTGGAGGAGGCCATAGGAGGGCAACAACCCAGCAGCAGGACCGCTACCTCCGCCTTTGTGCAAGGAGGAACAGGAGGAGCACTGCAAGAGCCCTGCAAAATGACCTCCAGCAGGCCACAAATGTGCATGTGTCTGCTCAAACGGTCAGAAACAGACTCCATGAGGGTGATATGAGGGCCCGACGTCCACAGGTGGGGGTTGTGCTTACAGCCCAACACCGTGCAGGACGTTTGGCATTTGCCAGAGAACACCAAGATTGTAAATTCGCCACTGGCGCCCTGTGCTCTTCACAGATGAAAGCAGGTTCACACTGAGCACATGTGACAGACGTGACAGAGTCTGGAGACGCTGTGGAGAACATTCTGCTGCCTGCAACATCCTCCAGCATGACCGGTTTAGCATTGGGTCAGTAATGGTGTGGGGTGGCATTTCTTTGGAGGGCCGCACAGCGCTCCATGTGCTCGCCAGAGGTAGCCTGACTGCCATTAGGTACCGAGATGAGATCCTCAGACCCCTTGTGAGATCATATGCTGGTGCGGTTGGCCCTGGGTTCCTCCTAATGCAAGACAATGCTAGACCTCATGTGGCTAGAGTGTGTCAGCAGTTTCTACAAGACGAAGGCATTGATGCTATGGACTGGCCCGCCCGTTCCCCAGACCTGAATCCAATTGAGCACATCTGGGACATCATGTCTCGCTCTATCCACCAACGTCACGTTGCACCACAGACTGTCCAGGAGTTGGCAGATGCTTTAGTCCAGGTCTGGGAGGAGATCCCTCAGGAGACCGTCCGCCACCTCATCAGGAGCATGCACAGGCGTTGTAGGGAGGTCATACAGGCACGTAGAGGCCACACACACACTACTGAGCCTCATTTTGACTTGTTTTAAGGACATTACATCAAAGTTGGATCAGCCTGTAGTGTGTTTTTCCACTTTAATTTTGAGTGTGACTCCAAATCCAGACCTCCATGGGTTGAAAATTTTGATTTCCATTTTTTTATTTTTGTGTGATTTTGTTGTCAGCACATTCAACTATGTAAAGAACAAAGTATTTCAGAAGAATATTTAATTAACTCAGATCTAGGATGTGTTATTTTTGTGTTCCCTTTATTTTTTTGAGCAGTGTATATATATTGATAGAACATTCTTCACCAGGCTAAATGATAGATTCCCACAGGAAAGACTTGTTTCAAGTCCTTCCCATTTAAGATATGGTCTAGCAAAGATCCTAGATCCCTGTTATTTGTCTTAATAGTCTTACCAAAGTCATATTTGTGAAAATAGTCCAGGATGGGGCGGAAGGATACAGTTATCTCTTCTAAGTTATATCCTTGAATGGATTTGCCCATTCTGGCAGTCATGTGATGTGTAGTTGGTTAGAAGGGGGTGGAATGTATTTAGCATTCCATATTGATGTCTAGGATTAGACATGCCCATCCTGATATCATCATGAGGTTTCCTCTGAACAGAAGTGATGTATATAACTTATGTTCCTATTTTGATATCCTAACCTAATAATAGCTTTGTTATAATGTGACAAGTTATTTCCACTCACATGTATTGTTAAGCTTGTAATGCTTTATATCAATGCTGAATATATTCATTTGCATGTATCATTGTGTTTATTTACTTATTTATGTTTATAACCTTGTAACCAATAAATCTGCATATTTTTATAATACCTGTGTATTATTGTATAATGCAGAACTACATTTTTATCATTAACTTCATCTCACGTACGTCAAAAGAACTTATTATCGGAGGAAATAGTCGGACTGAGATGTGAATTGTATCGATTAGTTTGTCTACAACTCACCAGGTCATGATTTTAAGAATTTATGATAAATTTTATACATTTTATTTTTTTCATGGTTAATTATTTTTATGACCATAATTAATAATTCTTGATTGAATTATTACCAGCCGACATCCTGAACCATTTCGGTGGTGTTTCCATCAATTTCTGACCTTTTACTATGAACCAGGCACCCTCCCCTCTTCAGAGCAGGGGGTGCCTGGTTTAATACTTGGGTTCTCCCATTGACTTCCATTACACTCGGGTGTTCGGTAGAGCACCTGAGCATTCCGATGAGTTCGGCCAGAGCACCCGAGCACTTTGGTGCTCGATCAACACTAGTATTATGATGTTTTTCAGCAGTTGAGGCATATATTATGTTGTTCTGCAGCAGCTAATTTTTCCCCAATGCAAAACCTGTAAGGTGCCCAAGGCACTATTATAAGGCCAGTTTCGCATTAGTGGAATAGCCTGCCGGAGTTCTCCATATCCGGCATTTCCGGATGGTACCAAAATGCTCGCTCGCCCAATAGACTATAAAGGGGTCTGGCAGAGATCCGGCTGCTACATGGCAAATATGCAGGAATGTTTTTTGTCTGACCAATTTCTGGTGTCTTCTATGTGGATGAGGGGTCTTTGATTCCACAGGCTCGATGTGACCTCTTAACGCTTCTATAGCTATATGACTGGCCAAAGAGACTCTGCAGTGTTTGGGAGCACTTTTCATGGTGGTCTGGGGAGAATGGGGAAGAAAAAAAAGTGAACGAATCCAGTCAGAGAAACATCAGTTATGAGTGACTGGATTAAATAATTCAGTATTCTGAACCTGCACCTTTTGAAATGTATTTTTTATTAGAAAAGTAAGGTAGTTTTTAATTTGCCTAATCTGTCTAGGGCACCAAAATAACTTGTCCAGTCCCTGAGTATGTTCTGATATTAACTGTATCTGCGTCTTGATGACACAATTACAGTGGTACTCTGTGGTACTATACTATGTTATAGCAAGGAGCCACCTGCTGCCTGCTTCACCATCCACCGCTCTCCCAGGAGCATGCGAGATGCGGTGACGCCAATTGCATCTGCTGAACTGGGCAGGATACTAGAGTGCACGCAGGCCAAGGATCAATCCCCAGCCAGGCAATCAGCCTGTGTGCTCTCAGCTTAGCAGGCGCCATGACGTCACCATGTCACAGCTACTGCTGGGGAGAACATAATGTTCACCATTTACCATGGTAATGGGGGTAGGTGAGTATTACTTTTTTATTTTATTAGGGTGACCGCAATACTGTGTGGTGGCACCATGGGGATTTTTACTGTGGGGGGGATCATTCTATTATGCTTGGGTATGACTACAGTGTGGGGTACTATGGGGACATTCTGCTATGTGGGGACACTACTGGGGCACAACTATTGTGTAGAGTCATTATAGAAGCATTTTACTATGTATGGGCACTTTGGGACATTTTACTTTGCGAGAACACTAAAGGAGCATTCTACTGCGAAAGAGGCATAATTGTGGGGTCACTAATGGTAAATAAGAGTGGGGCACTAACAAGGCTGTCTTACAGAGCATGAGGCACTATAGGGAGGGACAATAGGGTAGGCATTTTAGGGGGAAATTAAGCATAAGGGACTACAGGTAGCACAGAGAAAGAGGGTGGCAAACTCTGCAGAGACAAGATGTAGCATTGAGAAGTTATCATGGTGGTCTGAACCAGATAGAAAGAAAAGGAAGAGAATAACTCATGAAGAGATGTCACCTATAAGTTACTATGTACCATGCCTGGTTTTGGGGCTGTATTTATGTACCGTGCTTGGCTCTGGTGCTGTATTTAGGGAATAGGCTTGGATATGGTGCTGTATTTATGTAATGTGCTTGACTCTGGTGCTGTATTTATGTAATGTGCTTGGTTCTAGTGCTGTATTTATGTACTGTGCCTGATTCTGGTGATAAATTATGTACTGTGCTTGGTTCTTGTACTCTACTTATGTAATGAGCTTGGTTCTAGTGCTGTATTTATGTACTGTACCTGGTTCTGGTGCTGTATTTATGTACCATGCTTGGTTCTTGTGCTGTATTCATGTAATGAGCTTGGTTCTCATGCTGTATTTGTGTACTGTGCTGGTTCTTGTGCTGTATTATAAAATTAGCTTTGTAAGGCTCTCCATTTATTGCTATGGGACTTATGAAAATAGCCAAGCCAGTACATTTTCAGAAGTCCCTTATCGGCAAATAAATAGGTGGTCATGCATGTGTGGCTTGCTCTCCATTCATTTCAGGGCCACATTCTTGCGATAAGAGCAGCTCCCAGAAGTGTGAATTGCACCATTGGGCATTTATGGTATATCCTATCGATATGCCATAAATGTGCCTGATGGGACAACCCCTTTAAGCATTACCTGCGAATTCTTTACACAAGTTGATGCTACTAATTTAATGTATTTAGTACTCTCTAATAGTTGTGGAGGTGTGTGTTGGGGAAAAGGGGCACCAAACGACTTCTCACACAGGGTAACATGTAACCTAAGGCCAGTCCTAGACATCAGTATATTGACACGGAAATTATAGATAATTCTATTTTATATAGCAAGCATTTAATTTTCAACAAATTAACAATGTTGTTGAACTTTCTGTTGTAAGACTTTCAGTATCACCATCCATTACCCTCTTTCTGCTCCCTTGTGTACAAAGATAAATGTTTCTATGCTCCTCTCCCCTCCCCAACTTCCATGCATGGAGCTAAATTGTTATGTGCTTCTGTCTCCAGTCACCTGGGCAACCCCTGACAAATAGACATTTAAATCAGACAATTAGAGATCTGATTGTCTGACATTTTTAGCGTATTAATGTGCATCAGCTGCTAATACATATAAAATTCCCATAATAATGCTGCTTGGTTCAGCACAGCGTGCGAGTCTGGCACTGATATATGATTCCAGAGAGGCTGCGACTCTGCGTTTGCATTAATTACTGGAAAACTGACAAGCCGACCTGACATTAAATATTACAGAGACGCTTCCTTAGCACAATCTTCACCTCCTTCTGACTGCTGGGTGTGTGAACGCGTGCTTGTGTACAGACGTGCGCATGCATTTCTTGTATTCCCATCTGTTCTATTGGAAGCATGCATGTGAGGAATCGACATTTGTTTTTTTGACAGCTACTCTGTATCAGAAATAGTGTTATATCATACACCCAATATGTTAGATTTCATCAGGGATGTGATTGTTTTTTTCCATTTATATTTCAGTTTCAAGCATATGTGTGCTATGGCATCTATCTGCAAGCTCAATGGTTTTAAACCAGACATAATGCCTGGTAGGGTTGATCATGCTGAGTGTACCTTTGTTATGTAACTCTGTTGGGCCGTTCATGAGGAACTCAACTTTTAATAAATATGCAAATTATTTTTTTGGCATCAAGTGGCAGACTCAAGCCCCCTGGTGAACCTTAGCTCCTCCACTGTGTATCAGTTGCCAGGGCCAGGCATCTCACCATACATGTGCATCTGTGCCATGCATTTATACTGTGGGCGCATATGGAGTATATCTATACGGTGCAGATGACTACTGCGCATGCACCAATTATCATTCTCCACCCAAAAGGATGGGGGCCCATGGTTACTCTAACCACCATTTTGAAATACTACTGCAAGAGACAGAACCTAAGTGGCTGCTGTATTGCAGCTGGCCACATCTACAGACAGTGTTAGTAGGGGCTGCCAAGTGGCGCCCTACATGTTGTCATTAGCATCAAGCGTTTGGCCTGGTGGTCTTGATTTCTGGGGGAGATGCTACTTTCAACAGTATCCGCAACTTCAAACCACAAATAAAGATAAACCAGTTACATCGATGATGTTATCTTCCACCCTGAAGAACAGAGGGTCTGCTTGGCATGGAAAAGACATCCACTGCAGCATGGAGAATTGTAACCTTTTGCCAAGTGTTTCTTCTTTTGGGTGGAGGATGACGTCATGGGAGCATTCCCATTAGATATCTATAATGGTGGGAGAGCAGATGTACTGTACATGCACTGATAGTATAAATGTAGGGCACAGATGAGGGATTACCAGACCAGGCTACATGACTGACCCTGTTAATCAAGGGGAGGCAGAAGATGCAATTGATACACAGTGGAGGGACTAAAGTGCACTGAGGGGCTTAGGCCAGCACTTCGGTGCACCGTACAACTCATTAGTATAGTAATTAAAAGCTGAATTTGTCATGAATGCCCCAACAGATTTACATAACTATAAAAAATATGGTAAATTAAATAGTGTCATTACAAATTCAAATTGTCCCACAAAAAAAAACACCTCATCTGGCTATATGAACAGAAAAATAAAAAATAAAGTTATGGCTCTGGGAAGTCAGGGAGGAAAAACAAATTGGTTGGGTTTTAAAAAAACAAAACATTAAAAACAGCTACAAATGATTTTATTACTTGTGTCTTCTTTCCTCTGGTGATCCAGAGATGGCACCTGTGAGCTGTCTATGGTTATCACGGACCCAGTCTCAAATGAGCATGTTTGATCTGGAAAAAGGAGGTACATACCTCTGTTACTCACATGCGTATGGACAATGGTTGTGGAACTACCGTGCCAAGTAACTGGTTTGAGGTTGGGCCAAACCCTGAGGTTGTTATTCTAGCGCCTTCCCGACATTCACTCTTTAACCCCTGAACATGGTTGTGGACTTCACTGTGGGTTAGCGACCAGACCGTTACCTCCTGGGATGGTCCTGTGCACTTGGCAGTTGACCTACAGAGATCAGAGACACTGGTAAAAACCTCAGAGACAAATGCATGGTTCAAAACATGGAGCACTGGTAGACAAGCAGATTAGGAATCCATGCAATGTAATGACCCAGAGTGCCATTACCACTCTTTGCACCTTGCTACTGTCTCTAATGTGCTAACTTATGTAATCAGAATGTATTTTATGTCTTCTTTAAATGATGTGCATATTTATTTCTATGAAACTGTTCATGTTCATGTAATTGCCTGGTTTACAACAAGGTGGCGGCATTTCTGGCAGAGCTGTGCCATGTAGAATGGAACCCTTCTTCCATTCTATTCCCCTCTCTAGAGAGGGAGGAGATTTAGATTAGCTGTAGGTCAGTCTAACCTACCCCTCAGTCTAACCTACCCAAGTAAAGCTGTTTTGGAATTATATACAAAGTCTGGACTCTATTATTCCTTCATCATCCAAGTTAACTACCCCTTTTGCACTGCAACGGAAAACCACGTCTGGGATCCAAGGATATCCATGTAGGAGCACCGTGACACATGCACACAACACCTTCAGGGAGATTGTAGGTCACTCTACACCACTCTGGCAATCTTACATCTGGGTACCCACCATAACATCACTAAAAGGGGACTCCATGTCCTGGCGTCACGACTACTTGCTCTATAAGAGGGACATATATCGTAAACACCTCCTAAGGGGCAAGGGATACCCCAGATGTCGGGCTTACCGTACGTTGAACAGACAGACTACAAGAGTCAGACATACAGACTTTAGAAGCTTGGACACACAGACTTCAGGAACGGACTTCAGGAACCCAGATGCACATAGTGCATACTGGATGTCAGTTGATGGCATGTTTTTCCACTGAACATTGATTTACAAGAAAAATGCTGAAGCATACACTACTTTGGTCCCTTTTGTGGACAGAATATGCCCATTCTATTGAATGGGTCTGTGAAAACCACAGATTGCATATGGATGCTATCTGTGTGTGGCCTGTTTTTCACTGATTCATAGCAAAGAAAACTGATACAAAGTTTGTTAAAAAATACAAAAAAATGGACCATGGTGAAAAAACACTGACACATGTCCTGAAATTGGATTTTTTGGGATGCAAAATGCAGATATAAAACAATCCACAGTTTTGCGCCCACAAAACAGACATGGATTTGTGAATAAGCCATATATGTGTATGATGACATATCTGCAAATGTCTAAGTAGGACAGGTTCCCTTTAAGATTTGAAGAGGACCTTTTACTGTATATAAAAGGGGTTCTTTGGGATATATGTTATTCTTTTTTTAAATAAAGCCCTCTTTTTCCAAATAAAAAAAAATGTATGTTCTGGAGAGCTCCCATAAAAGTGTAGTGCCCTGGAGTAAGGGTACTTGGGGACTATGGATGCTTGTGGACATTTGCTCCTATTGCTACTATGCAAAGCCATCAACTCCCTACTTTATTGCACTTTGAAGAGTTAACTTGCAATGTGCATTTTATGCTGTTGTGTACCCTTATACTCTTTTACATTGTTGTACTCTACTGTATTTTATACATAAATATTGGAAAATATCCTGTTGATTTGCACTGTTATTGCACAATATCTGAACTGCAATATGGAAAGGGTTAATGCACTTTTAGCTAACACTAAGATACTTTGGGACTTTCAATATATGCACTGAGAAGCTAGTAATTTTCCACAGTTACTATAAGGGACTATGCAAAGTTTTAGAGGGAAAACTAGACACCCTGACCTTTTGACTGTCTGGTTTAGCTATGTTGTTTATATCTGAAGACTTGTTTATGTCTGGGAAAAACTGCTTATTCATTCCCATAGACTTTTATTGAAGCTCTATGCAAATTTATGGCAGACTGAAATTGCAATAATGTTTCTGTTTAGGCTGTGCTTCCCTGCTCCATCCCTCCCACTAGAAGTTTCTAGTTCAGCTAAAATCTGTATATGAGGAGAGCAGTCAGACCCCCTAGTTTTCTGCTGATAGGGACTAGTGCTTAGTAAAATAGACTTTACCAGACTTAATGAGTAACCAGAAGAAGATGCTGAGCTGAGGACACTCTGCCACAGACCCTGGGTCACCAGCCCTTTGATCAGAGAGCCATGAATTTCACCACCAGCATCTTTGGCTAGGGTACCAGCCTTCTGACAGAGAGAGGGACAGCTAGTTCAGGCCTTTCCTCAGCATGAAATCTTCTTTTGTAACGAAGGAGACTGTAGAAGCCAGCTCAGTGCCTTGCCTGTATTGTTTTGCACTTGAGTTTCTCCAGTAAAGACGCACACTGGTTTACTGCAGATCCTGGCTCTCTGGAATTATTTCACAGTGGGGTGCACCATGTCTCGACAGTGTCCTGGGGACCTAGTGTAGCATTGGAACTAGGGCTGAAACGATTACTTGATTGAATCGAGTAATTCGACATAAAAAATTCTCGGTGCAAATTTTTTGCATCGAGGACTCGTTTGTATCATGTGACCATGGAGTGGGAGTGAAGCTCTTGCTATTATTCACTGCTCCGTGGTCACCCGCTGGCCCATACCACTCTGTACTTTCCTTTCACAGGACATGGCTAGGAAGGGAAGATGGTGGCACTGGGGGACAGCTGATGGCACTGGGGACAGCAGATGGCACTGGGGGAAGCTGATGGCACTAGGGGGAGCTTGATGGCACTGGGGGGGAGCTTGATGGCACTAGGGGAGAGCTTGATGGCACTGAGGGGGCAGCTGGTGGCACTGGGGAGGAAGCGGGGGGCACTGGGGGGGCAGCTGGTGGCACTAGGGGGAAGCTGGTGGCACTGGGAGGGAGCAGATGGCACTGGGGGGCAGCTGGTGGCACTGGGGGGGGGGGGGCTGATGGCACTGACTGAAAGCTGTTGGAACTGGGGGAGAAGCTGGTGGCACTGAGGGGGCAGCTGATGGCACTGAGGGGGCAGCTGATGGCATTAGGGGGGAGCATTATGGCACGGGGGTGGCTGATGAGTTTTTTATTTAGAAAAACATTCTTTTAATTAGTTTTCTGTTATTAGAGTACTCGATTAATTAATCATTGGATTAATCGATAGAATACTCGATTACAAAAATAGTCGATAGCTGCAGCTTTAATTGAAACCACCCCCCAAAAGAGAGGATCCATACTAATTTGTTATTTTGGGCTATATGAGATCTATATATACCCCTGCATACAAAGAAAGCTGTCAGTCACTGATTAGAACCACCAACTGGACTCCAAAGGGTGCTGCCACACATTCAGTTTTTTATGCAGTCTTTGAAGCCAAAATCAGGTGTGGATCATAAAGAGATAGAAAGAATTAAGAAAAAATTATACTTTTTTAAACCATTCCTGATTTTGGCTTCAAAAACTGCATAAAAAACCTGATTGTGTGGAAGCAAGGTGAGAATTAGTGTTGAGCGAAGCAATCTTCGGATGCTTCATCCGAAGTCACTTCATTAAAAACTTCGGAATAATACTGTACGGAGATCCGTCTCCGTACAGTATTAAAATGTATGGGCTCCAATGAGCCGAAGTAAGTTATTCGCAAAGTCGCGCGTGACTTCCTTGAATTACTTCAGTAGTTGATTTTTAAAGTGGAAAACCACTTTAAAACTTGAAACCGAATTCGGCTTCGGTTCCTACTAGTACATCGGAACCGGAGCCGAGTTCGGTTTCAAGTTTTAAAGTGGTTTTACACTTTAAAAATCAATTTCCGAAGTTATTTAACGAAGTCACGCGCGACTTCGCGAATAACTTACTTCGGCTCATTGGAGCCCATACATTCGAATACTATACGGAGACGAATCTCCGTACAGTATTATTCCGAAGTTTTGAACAAAGCAACTTTGGATAAAGCATCTGAAGCTCGCTTCGCTCAACACTAGTGAGAATAAATAATTTAAATAACTAACTAATTAAAAGTTACTATGAATATTTTCTAACATTATATCGATCTGCTTCACTCTTCCTGCTCTAAAACATGATTCCTGGAGATCAGTCTGCTTGTTCAAATCATAGGTTCCTTTTACCCTAAGTTCACACCTGAGCGTTTTACAGCGCGTTCCTACGCGCTGTAAAACGCACAACAAGGAGAAACCAATGCTTCCCTATGGGAATGGTTCTCACCTGGGCGTTTTACAGCGCGTACGATCGCGCTGTAAAACGCCCGACGCTCAAACAAGTACTTGAGCTTCTTTGGGGCGTTTTGTCGCGCGTTCCCGTACATAGACTTTCGGGAACGCGCGACAATGGGCGTTCGCTTGTCTCTGTATGCACGCTTGTAAACGCCCGTACAATCGCGCATACAGAGCGCTCAGGTGTGAACCCAGGGTTAGAGTATAGGCACACCAGGCAGATTTGGAAATTTCCCTGCAGATTTTATTGTGGATTTGCCACAGATATTACCTTCTGTATTGCAAAGGGTGAAATCTGCATTGAAGAACCACTGCATAAATTGACATGCTGCACCGCATTTTGTGTAAATCCCTTCCACTTTGCTGCTACCTTAAAACGCTGTTGATTTGCCGTATGCATAGCTACAGTACATCCATTTTGTGTGGACTTATCCAAGAAAGAGATCAATTAGCTTTCTTCTTACCTCATTGGGTGGCAACTTGGTCCAACTTGTAAATCATACCGATATAAAACGTTTGGTCTCTCAAAACACAAGACAGAAAGTCTTGTCATGGGGACAGAGATCCTGGTTTGGGCCTATTACTTCAAGCATAGATATCTCAAAACAGGAATAAAGTAGTAAAAAAAATTCTCAGCTTTAGGGCCCTTGCACATAACCGTATGCCCTCCGAGACATAAGGTCCGTGAGCGGACCATATATTCCGGAGCGGCATTGATCGTACGCACGGGAGCACACAGCATCATAGATTACAATGATTCTGTGCACGTCGGGTCGCCCGCGGGACTATTGTCCCACATTCATATGAACTTATGAGTACAGGACCATAGTCCCGCGGGCGGCCCGACGTGCACAGCATCATTGTAATCTATGATGCTGTGTGCTCCCGTGCGCACAATCAATGCCGCTCCGGGACATATGGCCGCTCACAGACCGTATGTCTCGGAAGGCATACGGTCATGTGCAAGGGCCCTTAGCCACCCTAAGGGCCCTTGCACACGACCGTATGCCTTCTGAGACATACGGTCCGTGAGCGGCCATATGTCCCGGAGCGGCATTGATCGTGCGCACGGGAGCACACAGCATTCACACATAGGCTTTTTATGGCACTTTTGCTTCTTGGTGGCGTTTCAGGCATTTTTCTATATCCTTCTCTATACGGTAAACACATGAAAAAACTTACTCCAACTCTAAAAAAGCTACTACAAAAGTCTATAAAAACACATACAGTATGAGTGAAAAACACAGTTTCAGTTCATATGGATTTTTTTTGTATTCAAAAAATGCCAGACCGATTTCACGTGTGTAAGAGTTCTCTCATTATAGACATTTATGACATACCCAGGCTCCGCTGTAGAGATGGGGCCACATTTTTATAGGAATCAACACTATTTGCTGCTCTTTTCAGTCCTTTCAGTGAGCAGGACTTGAACACTACAAGTATTCAGCATGTACGAGTAAAGGGGTTGTCCCACAAAAAAAATTCTAAATTTTTCAAACCAGCACCTGGATCTGAATATCTTTGCAATTGCATGTAGTTAAAAATTTTGTATAGCCACTGAGTTATTCAGTGAAATCTATCTGTATAGCGCCACCTGCTGTTTGCCCTTCTTCTAAATTCTCTGTCCAGCTCACTGAGGTTGACATACATGCTCAGTCCTTCAACTGCCAGCAGCTGCAGCAGAAAGCACACTCCCCCTGCAATTGCAGCAATGATTGGGCAGATCTCTGGATCCATGTGAGGTACAGAGTTGTTTCTAAGCGCTTGTTCACACGACCGTATGTATTTTGCGGTCTGCAAAAAACGGATCCACAAAAAATACGGATGACATCCGTGTGCATTCCGTATTTTGCGGAACGGAACAGCTGGCCCCTAATAGAACAGTCCTATCCTTGTCCGTAATGCGGACAAATATAGGACATGTTCTATTGTTTTTCAGAACAGAAATACGGACATACGGAAACGGATTGCACATGGAGTACCTTCTGCTTTTTTTGCGAACCAATTGAAATGAATGGTTCTGTATGCGGTCCGCAAAAAAAACGGAACGGACACGGAAAGAAAATACGTTCATGTGCATGAGCCCTAAGTTTGTTAAAAAGAGATTGTCATGTACTATATGATATTGAATTTTATTTTTTACATTACTCATGGCATAACCCCTTTAATTGACTGATCAGTAGCAAACTCTTGTTGTTTTCTTTGTGCTGTTTGGCCACTTTCACAGTCGGTATTTGGTCATTATTTTTCATTGATCAGTATTTGTAAGCCAAAACAGAAGCGCACCCTACAGAGAGAAAGTAGAATAGAAAGATTTGTACCTCTGCTGTGTTTTGGACTCAATCCTGGTTTTGACTTACAAAGGGTCCGTACACATGAATTTTGTCTGGCATTTGTTTTTACCAGCAACTCCAGAATAACTGCATGTGGTTTTTTGTTATCTGTGTTTCCTACTGTGTTTTTGGGGCATTTTTTTTGCAAACAGTATTTGACCACTGGCATTTTCTTCATGGCATTTTCCCCTATGGAGAAGAAGATGGCAAAATGCCTGAAAAATGCCATGCTACATCCACAAAGAACACCACCTAATTAACAAAAATGCCAGTAGCATAAAAAGCACTTGTGTGCCTTGCGTTTCAAATTTCCTATAGATCTTCAGCTAACATCTAGAGCTGGCGTTGTTGCAAAAAACGCTACTAAAACGCAAAAGTGCAAAAAAACACCAGTGGAACCTACGTGTGAACCCACCCATAGGCCTCATGCACACGACCGTTGTTTTATTCCATGTCCGTTGTTCCGTTTTTCGTGATTTTCTGCGGACCCATTGACTTTCAATGGGTCCGTTGAAAACTCGGCTGATGCACCGTTTGTCATCTGCGTCCGTGATCAGTGGTTCCAGTCTGTCAAAAAAATATAACCTGTCCTATTTTTTTCACGGAAAACGGTTCGCGGACCCATTCAAGTCAATGGGACCGTGAAAAAACGCGGAGGCACACAAGATTGTCGTCCGCGTCCGTTTTTTCCCTATCATTTGCATGGCAAACTTGACTTAGACTTTTTTTTACTTTCCTTCATGTCTGGTGATCCTCCAAAAATAAAGGAAGACACACGGAAACAAAAACGGAAACGGATCACGGAACAACGGAACTCCATTTTGCGGAACGGAACACAACAACGGTCGTGTGCATGAGGCCATACGCTGATAAAAAAATACTGACTGTGGGGAAGTGGTCTTTTGATCCCTGTCTAGCAGTGATATCATGTCTTCTCTGCACAACTCTGCTGCATAACTTATAAGGCTACATGCACACGAACGTTGTTTGTTTCCGTGTCCGTTTCGGGGTTTTTTGCGGATAGGATGCAGACCCATTCATTTCAATGGGTCCACAAAAAATCAGTATGTCCATTCCGTATTCCAGCAAAAAAATAGAACATGTCCTATTCTTGTCCGTTTTAGGCATTGTTACAATGGATCCGCAAATAAAAGGGGATGGCATACGGATGTCATCTGTTTTTTTTTTTTGCGGATCCGCAATTTGCGGAACACAAGGCATATACAGTCGTGTGCATGTAGCCTAAGACCGTCGTAAACTGCAATTAAAGGCATTCCTTCAGGTGCTTGGGAAAAGAACAAATGTATTGTCACCTCTTAGTGTCTCAAGTCAATCCTCCTTCTCATTTACATTGTGGTTTTCTCCTTGCCGCTTCCTGGACCTGTCTCCCGTCTGTCACAGCTCATCTCACTTCCCATCCTCTTTCCTATAGTTCATCTCACACACCTCCCAGCAGTCTCGGCTTGAAGCCCCCACCTGTCAGTCTTCTGAAGAAGCCTGGATATGTGCCCATGAGAGAAGGGCTAGAAAGTACTAGAAAATCAGAGTACAACTATCCTCCTATTTAATATAACACTGCAAAAGAGACAAAATCAACTTGTTTCTTTTTACTTCTTGAACAGTTTGTCTATGTTCACATGGTGGATTTTGTCAATGTCAAAACCCATTGCGTATTCCACGGTAGAAACCGCCACAGTTTCTGCCTCCGTTTTCAATTTCAATACCATGGACCTGCTTGCAGTTTAGCCCCACAGAACAAATCCACTGTCCGCGCAAATTCTGTCCGCGATGGGTACGCAACCAAACGGAACAGAATGCATTCTGGTGCATTCCGTTTCGTTCAGTTCAGTTTAGTCTCAATTGACAATGAATGGGGACAAAACGGAAGCGTTTCCCCCCGCTATTAATATCCTATGACAGATCTCAATAGCAGAAAGGGAAAGCTCAGGTGTGAAAGTAGCCTTACTCTGTTTACATGCGTCCCAGTTCCTGTATAGCTCTTATCTCTAATTTCCTGACCCCATAAACATTCATTATAGCTAAGGCTACTTTAACATTAGAGTTTTTTGCTTCAGAAATGGATCCGGTTGTATTATGTCTTCTATAGCCATGACGGATCCGTCTTGAACACCATTGAAAGTCAATGGGGGACGGATCCGTTTTCTATTGTGTCAGAGAAAACGGATCCGTCTTGCTCCGCACCACATTGCAGGAAGTGTTTTGTTTTCTGCCTCCAGAGCGGAATGGTGACTGAACGGAGGCAAACTGATACATTCTGAGCGGATCCTTTTCCATTCAGAATGCATTAGGGCAACTGACCGCTTGTGAGAGCCGATGACAGATCTCAGAAACGGAAAGTCAAGACGCTAGTGTGAAAGTAGACTAAATTATTTACAAACTGATATGAATATTGTTTAAATGAGTGTTTATGAGATCAGGAGATCAGAGATAAGAGCTATACACGAGCCATCATCTGACGGGACTCAGAATAAAAAGAAAGTGACAAAGTGACAGTGTCTGCAAATAGACTGACATTTAAACCCTGTAGCACAAAAACTGCTGAAAATTTTTAATAAGGACCATTTACAAAAATGATTTTTAGCTCAAAATAAGGCTAGATTCACACAACCGCATGTGTTGTGTGGTCCGCAAATTGCAGATCTGCAAAAAAAAGGATAACATCTGTATGACATCCATTTTTTTGCAGATCCATTGTAACAATGTCTATCCTTGTCCGCAAAACAGACAAGAATAGGACACGTTCTATTTTTTTTGCGGGGCTACGGAACGGACATATGGATGCGGATAGCACACGGAGTGCTCTCTGCATTTTTTGCGGACCTATTGAAATAAATGGGTCCTCATCCAAAAAAAACAAAGAACGGACACGGAAACAAAATATGTTCGTGTGAATGTAGCCAGTGAATGATGATCACCTATCCTGAGGATAGGTCATCAATAATAAAAACCACTTTAAGGGCTCATGCACACAACCGTATGTACTTTACGGTCCACAAAAAAAGTATCCGTGAAAAATACGGATGACATCCATGTGCATTCTGTATTTGGTGGAACGGAACAGCTGTCCACTAATAGAACAATACTATCCTTGTCCGTAATGCAGACAATAAGGTCTCTTGCACACGAACGTATTTTATTTCTGTGTCCGTTCCGTATTTTTTGCGGACCGTATACGGAACCATTCATTTCAATGGATCTGCAAAAAAACCGGAAGGTACTTTGTGTGCATTCCGTTTCTGTATTTCCATTCCGCAAAAAAATAGTACATGTCCTATTCTTGTCCGCATTACGGACAAGGATAGTGGTGTTCAATTAGGGGCCAGCTGTTCCGTTCTGCAAAATACGGAATGCACACAGATGTCATCCATATTTTTTGCGGACCGCAAAATACATACGGTCGTGTGCAAGAGGCCTAATAGGACACATTCTATTTTTTTGCAGAACGGAAATACAGACACACGGAAATGGAATGCACACGGAGTAACTGTATCTTTTGCGGACCCATTGAAATGAATAGTTCCGCATATGGTCCGCAAAAAAAAACGTAATGGACACGGAAAGAAAATACATTTGAGTGCATTAGCCCTTAGGCTGAAAAGACAAATAAGGATTCTGTGGCACTCTTGCACGTTTTGGTGCATCTTTTGTAGGAAAAACATTAACTCCAAATGTTACCTGAAAGTCAAAATCAGATGTTACCTGAATATGAAATGCAGGACACACAAGATTTTTTTTTGCCGAGTGGTGTTTTTTTGTAATTGTGGCCTTTTTTTTTTTTTTGTCTTGCTGGCATTTTTTTTCAAAGTGCAATGCAACAGCACTCTGCAAACACAAATAACGTACAATAATGCCATAGTTATAGAAAATATCCTGGTGCCAATGCCACGCCTATTTTGGAAATTTGAGATTCTTTGCAAATACATTTTGTACAAAATTATTTGGGCCCGTCTGCCACACGTCAAGGCAATCTCTGTAAGGTGGGAAACTAATCTCAAATTTACAAAATAAGCGTACCATTAGCACCAGAATGTTTCCTATAACTATGGCATTATTGTACGTTATTTATGTTTGCATTGCTGTGGCATTGCGTTTTTTATTCGTGTTTCTAGCCATGGCAGCGTGCAACTGTGCATTGGGATGTGCTGACTGACCCCCTTTTTTTGCAACATGTTTTTTTTCCTAGTGTTTTTACATCTGCTTCACTATAAAAACTCCATGCGGTTATCAGTGAGCAAAGAACACCAGACCAATTTGTGTTTGTAGGAATCCTGAAAACCAAATGCATAGGAAACAGAGTATAACACAGGGAAGAAATAAAAGTGAATGGACTTGTAGTCATAACACCCTTGAGAACAATGGGAGTCATTTCTGACCAAATATACGCCACTTTTTGCCATATATTTGGCGCAGATTTTGTTGCAAATGTAATTTGCTGCAAAATCTGCGACTTCTTCCCCTTCCATGCCATGTACGCAAGTTCTAAAAAAGGGGGCATGGCATGGGTAGGGGAAGAGAGCGGGCTGGCAGGCTCGTCTCATTTCTAATTTTTTATGACAGTTTTTGGCGTAGAAAATTATCTAAATCTACGCCAGCAAGGAAGCTGCCGTAGATTTAAAGCTCTTGTACACCAGCGGTGGATACGTCTAAGTTATGTAGAGGCCAGCGCCGCTACATAAATTAGGCACCTCAAGCGCCAGCGCATGGTTATTAAGACTGGTCTTAATAAATGACCCCATATGCGCCTATAACGGTCAGAATATATGTGTCAAGGTGGCAGTCAGGCATCATACATGTATTGAGCTGCTACATTTACTCCTGAATGAGCACAGGGTCTTATACGGAAATACAATCTCAAAACTAATTATATCAGATCCCTTCACCCCGTCTATTTGATATGTTAAATCTAACCAAGACATAAGGTTCAACCTTTCTCTAAAGATCAATACAAGGTTGTAAGTGAAGGCTTAGTGTTAAAGGCTATTTTGTTAGCATAGGATTAGTGTTATAAGTAGGACCAGGTTTACAACTGCTGGGGCCTGAAGGTACGCGACTATTCTAGCCACATTATTTTACACAGTTTTTGATTGGTTTTCTAGTTGTCTCATGAAGCAGAATATAGAGGGTCATTTATATTCCCTATAGCTAGCGGTGGATCCACTGGATCCACCGCTGATTCTAAATGTAAGGCCTCATGCACACGGACGTTATTTGGGTCCGCATCCGAGCTGCCGTTTTGGCGGCTCGGATGCGGATCCATTCACTTCAATGGGGCCGCAAAAGATGCGGACAGCACTCCGTGTGCTGTCCACATCCGTTGCTCCGTTCCGCGGCCCCGCAAAAAAAATATAACATGTCCTATTCTTGTCCGCAAAACGGACAAGAATAGGCAGTTATATCAATGGCCGCCCGTTCCGTTCCGCAAATTGCGGAAGGCACACGGGCGGTTTCCATTTTTTGCGGATCCGCGGTTTGTGGATTGCAAAAAACGGCACGGTCGCGTGCATGTAGCCTAAGACAGCTTCCTAGCTGTCCTACATTTAGACCATTTTCTACATCTAAACCAGGCATAGAAAATGGTAAATGAGATGGGTCTGCTGGCCCGTCCCCTCCCCCACCTATGCCACACCTCTACCTTTTTAGACCTGGCGTGAGCAGGCAGTGGCGTAGCATGGGTTGCCAGCACCCGGGGCAAACCATGTATTGTGCCACCCCCAGATAACACAGTGATAACTCTCTGAGTACAGATAATGTAGTAGATGTTACCTGCAGTCCTATGTAACACCACAGATAACACAGTGATAACTGCCTGAGTACAGATAATATAGTAGATGTCACCTGCAGTCCTATGTAACACCACAGATAACACAGTGATAACTCTCTGAGTACAGATCATGTAATAGATGTCACCTGCAGTCCTATGTAACACCACAGATAACAGTGATAACTCTCTGAGTACAGATAATGTAGTAGATCACTTGTAGTCCTATGTAACACCACAGATAACACAGTGATAACTCTCTGAGTACAGATAATGTAGTAGATGTCACCTGCAGTCCTATGTAACACCACAGATAACACAGTGATATCTCTCTGAGTACAGATAATGTGGTAGATCACTTGTAGTCCTATGTAACACCACAGATAACACAGTAATAACTGTCTGAGTACAGATCGTGTAGTAGATGTCACCTGCAGTCCTATGTAACACCACAGATAACAGTGATAACTCTCTGAGTACAGATAATGTAGTAGATCACTTGTAGTCCTATGTAACACCACAGATAACACAGTGAAAACTCTCTGAGTACAGATAATGTAGTAGATGTCACCTGCAGTCCTTTGTAACACCACAGATAACACAGTGATATCTCTCTGAGTACAGATAATGTGGTAGATCACTTGTAGTCCTATGTAACACCACAGATAACACAGTGATAACTGTCTGAGTACAGATCGTGTAGTAGATGTCACCTGCAGTCCTATGTAACACCACAGATAACAGTGATAACTCTCTGAGTACAGATAATGTGGTAGATGGGTGTGAGCCCCCAGAATTCAGAACATGCACAGTGTGACCTGAAGTCTGGGGCCAGGATGCGGCAGGGTGGGCCAAATTTTCAATCTCCTCCCCCAACCGTACCGTGAAACAGATATGTGGATGAACATTACATACATCGCTACAAAATATACAGTAGAATCAGGGCTTTTTTTCTGGCGGAACGCACCGGAACGGCATTCCGCCACCTTTTGACATCGCAGCCTGCCATGCTCCAGCATCGCAAGCTGCGATGTATCAGCGGGGAGGGACTGGGAGGAGGAGCTGGGGGCCGGTGCGTTCACTGTGCTCCGGCCCCACCGCTCCAGTACAGTTATAAAATGTGTAATTCAATTAATAATGATTCATGCTGCCCCCTCTGTAGTATAACATTCAATATATCCTACTCACAGGGCTACTGTTATATCGTAATGCCGGCCGGCCGGGCAGACGAGCGGCAGCGTGACTGACTGATGTCACATGCCTGCCCGGCCTACTTTATGAATGAAGCATGCGGCGCAGGCACGTGACGTCAGTCAGTCACGCTGCCGCTCGTCTGCCCGGCCGGCCTGCATTACGATATAACAGTAGCCCTGTGAGTAGGATATATTGAATGTTATACTACAGAGGGGGCAGCATGAATCATTATTAATTGAATTACACATTTTATAACTGTACTGGAGCGGCAATGGGGGATCTGTGGATGACACTGTTAAGGGGTGGGGGTCTGTGGATGGCACTGTTATGGGGTGGGGGGGTCTGTGGATGGCACTGTTATGGGGTGGGGGGGTCTGTGGATGGCACTGTTAAGGGGGGGTCTGTGGATGGCACTGTTATGGGGTGGGGGGGTCTGTGGATGGCACTTTTATGGGGTGGGGGGTCTGTGGATGGCACTGTTATGGGGTGGGGGGTCTGTGGATGGCACTGTTATGGGGTGGGGGGGTCTGTGGATGGCACTGTTATGGGGTGGGGGGGTCTGTGGATGGCACTGTTATAGGATGGGGGATCTGTGGATGCCATCCACATATCCCCCATAACAGTGCCATCCACAGATCCTCCACCCCATAACAGTGCCATCCCCAGATTCCCCATTAACAGTGCCATCCCCAGATACCCCATTAACAGTGCCATCCCCATCTGGGGGGTTTCTTTGCTGGGCTACTTTATGAATGAAGCATGCGGCGCAGGCACGTGACGTCAGTCAGTCACGCTGCCGCTCGTCTGCCCGGCCGGCCTGCATTACGATATAACAGTAGCCCTGTGAGTAGGATATATTGAATGTTATACTACAGAGGGGGCAGCATGAATCATTATTAATTGAATTACACATTTTATAACTGTACTGGAGCGGCAATGGGGGATCTGTGGATGACACTGTTAAGGGGTGGGGGTCTGTGGATGGCACTGTTATGGGGTGGGGGGGTCTGTGGATGGCACTGTTATGGGGTGGGGGGGTCTGTGGATGGCACTGTTAAGGGGGGGTCTGTGGATGGCACTGTTATGGGGTGGGGGGGTCTGTGGATGGCACTTTTATGGGGTGGGGGGTCTGTGGATGGCACTGTTATGGGGTGGGGGGTCTGTGGATGGCACTGTTATGGGGTGGGGGGGTCTGTGGATGGCACTGTTATGGGGTGGGGGGGTCTGTGGATGGCACTGTTATAGGATGGGGGATCTGTGGATGCCATCCACATATCCCCCATAACAGTGCCATCCACAGATCCTCCACCCCATAACAGTGCCATCCCCAGATTCCCCATTAACAGTGCCATCCCCAGATACCCCATTAACAGTGCCATCCCCATCTGGGGGGTTTCTTTGCTGGGCTGGACTTTTATAGCCCCCCCAAATTTTACTTGCATCCCTGTTCTCTAAAGGGGCGCTTTTAGGGGGCGGTCCTAGGGGTGGGTAGGGGCGTGGCCAGGGGAGGGGGGGTGAGTTCCACCACCTTTTCTCTGAGAAAAAAAGCCCTGAGTAGAATACAGCACCACATACCTCAACGTCTTCATTTAGCGATAAGACTATCATGATACCTTCTTTCAGCCGCTTCTCCTCTCTGCAGAGTTTCACAGAAAACATTTTTTTTATTCTTCACTTCACTATCATCCTCCCTCTCCTGGTGCCTCAACACTGTCATCCTGCTGCTACCCCCAATACTGTGGTAGAGCCAGACAGATAGGAGGACCGGAGTTGAGGCACACTAATATATACTAATAATACAGAGGGCAGAGGGGGCTATTATATATACTAATAATACAGAGGAGGCCATTATATATTATAATAATACAGAGGGGCCATTATATATACTAATAATACAGAAGGGGCCATTATATATTATACTAATACAGAGGGGCAATTATATATACTACTAATACAGAGGGGGCCATTATATATTATAATAATACAGAGGGACCATTATATATTATTATTATTATTTATTATTAAAGCACCATTCATTCCATAGCGCTGTACATATGAAAAGGGGTATACATACATAATGCAGACAATTGCACTAAGCATAAACAAGACGAGTTACAAACTGGTACAGAAGGAGAGAGGGCCCTGCCCGTGAGGGCTTGCAATCTACATGGTATGGTAGAAGGACACAATAGGTGCGGGTGAAGTTGGTCATGGCGGTATAGAGGCAGCAGGGTCACTGGTTGTAGGCTTGTCTGAAGAGGTGGGTTTTCAGGTTTCTTTTGAAGGATTCCACTGTAGATGAGAGTCTGATATGTTGGGGTAGCGAGTTCCAGAGTGTGGGGGATACACAGGAGAAATCTTGGAGGCGATTGTGGGAAGAGGTGATAAGAGGAGAGGAGAGAAGGAGGTCTTGTGAGGATCGGAGAGTGCGTGTGGGGATGTATCGTGAAAGTAGCTCAGAGATGTAGGGAGGGGACAGGTTGTGGACAGCCTTGTATGTATTTGTTAGTATTTTGAAGTGAATTCGCTAGGCAATGGGGAGCCAATGAAGGGATTGGCAGAGGGGAGAGGCAGAGGAGTAACAGGGTGAGAGGTGGATTAGTCGGGCAGTAGAGTTGAGGATAGATTGGAGGGGTGCGAGAGTGCTAGATGGAAGGCCACAGAGGAGAATGTTGCAGTAGTCTAGGCGGGAGATGATAAGGGCATGTACAAGCATTTTTGCAGATTCAAAGTTAAGGAAAGCACGGATGCGGGAGATGTTTTTGAGTTGGAGGCGGCAGGTGGTGGAAAGGGCTTGGATGTGCGGTCGGAAGGAGAGGGTAGAATCCAAGGTCACTCCAAGGCAGCGGACTTGGTTGACCGGGAAGAGTGTGCAGCCATTGATCGTGATAGATAGGTCTGTTGGGGGGGTTGAGCAAGATGGGGGGAAAGATGATGAATTTTGTTTTATCCATGTTAAGTTTTAGAAAGCGAAGGGAGAAGAAGGATGATATAGAAGATAGACCTTGTGGGATTCTGGATAGTAAGGTGGTGATGTCTGGACCAGAGAGGTAGATTTGTGTGTCGTCAGCATAAGAGTGATACTGAAAGCCATGGGACTCTATGAGCTGTCCCAGGCCAAAAGTGTAGATAGAGAGGAGCAGGGGTCCTAGGACAGAGCCTTGTGGGACACCAACAGAGAGGGAATGAGACTAGGAGGTGGTGCGAGAGTGGGAGACGCTAAACATCCGGTCTGTGAGGTATGATGTGATCCAGGAGAGGGCCAGGTCAGTGATGCCAAGAGATGAGAGAGTTTGCAACAGAAGGGAGTGGTCAACAGTGTCGAAGGTAGAGGACAGGTCAAGGAGAAGGAGGACAGAGTAATGTTTTTTGGTTTTGGCTTTTAGTAGGTCATTGGTGACTTTGGTAAGGGCAGTCTCAGTCGAGTGGTGGGGTCAGAGGCCAGATTGTAGCCGGTCAAAGAAGGAGCAGGAGGAGAGGTGAGAGGACAGTTCCGATGGACATGTTGTTCAAGTAGCTTTGAGGCATACGGAAGAAGTGATATGGGGCGATAACTGGACAAAGAAGATGGGTCAAGTGAAGGCTTTTTGAGGATGGGTGTAATGATAGCATGTTTAAAAGCAGAGGGGAAGACACCAGAGGTTAGTGATAGGTTGAAAAGATGAGTTAGGGCTGGGATAAACACTGTGGTGAGGTTAGGGATGAGGTGGGATGGGATTGGGTCAAGTGCACAGATGGTGAGATGTGATCTGGAGAGTAGAGTGGAGAGTTTTTCTTCTGTAATGGTGAAGAAGCGTGTTTTGGGAGAAGAGGACTGAGCAGTTGTGTAGAGGGTCTGTTTGGGACTGTGTACTGAAGCTTTCTCTGATGTTGACTATCTTTTGTTTGAAGTACAGTGGGATGCGAAAGTTTGGGCAACCTTGTTAATCGTCATGATTTTCCTGTATAAATCGTTGGTTGTTACGATAAAAAATGTCAGTTAAATATATCATATAGGAGACACACACAGTGATATTTGAGAAGTGAAAAGAAGTTTATTGGATTTACAGAAAGTGTGCTATAATTGTTTAAACAAAATTAGGCAGGTGCATAAATTTGGGCACTGTTGTCATTTTATTGATTCCAAAACCTTTAGAACTAATTATTGGAACTCAAATTGGCTTGGTAAGCTCAGTGACCCCTGACCTACATACACAGGTGAATCCAATTATGAGAGAGTATTTAAGGGGGTCAATTGTAAGTTTCCCTCCTCTTTTAATTTTCTCTGAAGATTAGCAACATGGGGATCTCAAAACAACTCTCAAGTGACCTGAAGACAAAGATTGTTCACCATCATGGTTTAGGGGAAGGATACAGAAAGCTGTCTCAGAGATTTCAGCTGTCTGTTTCCACAGTTAGGAACATATTGAGGAAATGGAAGACCACAGGCTCAGTTCAAGTTAAGGCTCGAAGTGGCAGACCAAGAAAAATCTCGGATAGACAGAAGCGACGAATGGTGAGAACAGTCAGAGTCAACCCACAGACCAGCACCAAAGACCTACAACATCATCTTGCTGCAGATGGAGTCACTGTGCATCGTTCAACCATTCGGTGCACTTTACACAAGGAGATGCTGTATGCGAGAGTGATGCAGAGGAAGCCTTTTCTCCGCCCACAGCACAAAAAGTGCCGCTTGAGGTGGGCTAAAGCACATTTGGACAAGCCAGCTTCATTTTGGAATAAGGTGCCGTGGACTGATGAAACCAAAATTGAGTTATTTGGCCATAACAAGGGGCGTTCTGCATGGAGGAAAAAGAACACAGCATTCCAAGAAAAACACCTGCTTCCTACAGTAAAACATGGTGGTGGTTCCATCATGCTGTGGGGCTGTGTGGCCAATGCAGGGACTGGGAATCTTGTCAAAGTTGAGGGACGCATGGATTCCACTCAGTATCAGCAGATTCTGGAGACCAATGTCCAGGAATCAGTGACAAAGCTGAAGCTGCGCCGTGGCTGGATCTTTCAACAAGACAACGACCCTAAACACTGCTCAAAATCTACTAAGGCATTTATGCAGAGGAACAAGTACAACATTCTGGAATGGCCATCTCAGTCCCCAGACCTGAATATAATTGAAAATCTGTGGTGTGACTTAAACAGAGCTGTCCATGCTCGGAAGTAGAGTTGAGCGAACACCTGGATGTTCGGGTTCGAGAAGTTCAGCCGAACTTCCCGGAAATGTTCGGGTTCGGGATCCGAACCCGACCCGAACTTCGTCCCGAACCCGAACCCCATTGAAGTCAATGAAGACCCGAACTTTTCGGCACTAAAAAGGCTGTAAAACAGCCCAGGAAAGAGCTAGAGGGCTTCAAAAGGCAGCAACATGTAGGTAAATCCCCTGCAAACAAATGTGGATAGGGAAATGAATTAAAAAAATAATAATAATTAACCAATATCAATTGGACAGAGGTCCCATAGCAGAGAATCGGGCTTAACGTCAGCAGAGAATCAGTCTCTTCATGCCATAGCAGAGAATCTGGCTTCATGTGAGCAGAGAATCAGTCTCTTCATGCCATAGCAGAGAATCTGGCTTCATGTCAGCAGAGAATCAGTCTTCATGTCATAGCAGAGAATCAGGCTTCACGTCACCCACCACTGGAACAGGCCACTGTCACATATTTAGGCCCCGGCACCCAGACAGAGGAGAGAGGTCCCGTAACAGAGAATCTGGCTTCATGTCAGCACAGAATCAGTCTTCATGTCATAGCAGAGAATCAGGCTTCACGTCACCCACCACTGGAAGAGGCCACTGTCACATATTTAGGCCCAGGCACCCAGGCAGAGGAGAGAGGTCCCGTAACAGAGAATCTGGCTTCATGTCAGCACAGAATCAGTCTTCCTGTCATAGCAGAGAATCAGGTTTCACGTCACCCACCACTGGAAGAGGCCACTGTCACACATTTAGGCCCAGGCACCCAGGCAGAGGAGAGAGGTCCCGTAACAGAGATTCAGGCTTCATGTCAGCAGAGAATCAGTCTTCATGTCATATCAGAGAATCAGGCTTCACGTCACCCACCACTGGAACAGGCCACTGTCACATATTTAGGCCCAGGCACCCAGGCAGAGGAGAGAGGTCCCATAACAGAGATTCAGGCTTCATGTCAGCAGAGAATCAGTCTTCATGTCATAGCAGAGAATCAGGCTTCACGTCACCCACCACTGGAACAGGCCACTGTCACATATTTAGGCCCAGGCACCCAGGCAGAGGAAAGAGGTCCCATAACAAAGATTCAGGCTTCATGTCAGCAGAGAATCAGACTTCATGTCATAGCAGAGAATCAGGCTTCACGTCACCCACCACTGGAACAGGCCACTGTCACATATTTAGGCCCAGGCACCCAGGCAGAGGAGAGAGGTCCCGTAACAGAGATTCAGTCTTCATGTCAGCAGAGAATCAGTCTTCATGTCATAGCAGAGAATCAGGCTTCACGTCACCCACCACTGGAACAGGCCACTGTCACATATTTAGGCCCAGGCACCCAGGCAGAGGAGAGAGGTCCCGTAACAGAGATTCAGGCTTCATGTCAGCAGAGAATCAGTCTTCATGTCATAGCAGAGAATCAGGCTTCACGTCACCCACCACTGGAACAGGCCACTGTCACATATTTAGGCCCCGGCACCCAGACAGAGGAGAGAGGTCCCGTAACAGAGAATCTGGCTTCATGTCAGCAGAGAATCAGTCTTCATGTCATAGCAGAGAATCAGGCTTCACGTCACCCACCACTGGAACAGGCCACTGTCACATATTTAGGCCCAGGCACCCAGGCAGAGGAGAGAGGTCCCGTAACAGAGAATCTGGCTTCATGTCAGCACAGAATCAGTCTTCATGTCATAGCAGAGAATCAGGCTTCACGTCACCCACCACTGGAACAGGCCACTGTCACATATTTAGGCCCAGGCACCCAGGCAGAGGAGAGAGGTCCCGTAACAGAGAATCTGGCTTCATGTCAGCACAGAATCAGTCTTCATGTCATAGCAGAGAATCAGGCTTCACGTCACCCACCACTGGAACAGGCCACTGTCACACATTTAGGCTTCACGTCACCCACCACTGGAACAGGCCACTGTCACATATTTAGGCCCAGGCACCCAGGCAGAGGAGAGAGGTCCCATAACAAAGATTCAGGCTTCATGTCAGCAGAGAATCAGACTTCATGTCATAGCAAAGAATCAGGCTTCACGTCACCCACCACTGGAACAGGCCACTGTCACATATTTAGGCCCAGGCACCCAGGCAGAGGAGAGAGGTCCCGTAACAGAGAATCTGGCTTCATGTCAGCACAGAATCAGTCTTCATGTCATAGCAGAGAATCAGGCTTCACGTCACCCACCACTGGAAGAGGCCACTGTCACACATTTAGGCCCAGGCACCAAGGCAGAGGAGAGAGGTCCCGTAACAGAGATTCAGGCTTCATGTCAGCAGAGAATCAGTCTTCATGTCATATCAGAGAATCAGGCTTCAAGTCACCCACCACTGGAACAGGCCACTGTCACATATTTAGGCCCAGGCACCCAGGCAGAGGAGAGAGGTCCCGTAACAGAGATTCAGGCTTCATGTCAGCAGAGAATCAGTCTTCATGTCATAGCAGAGAATCAGGCTTCACGTCACCCACCACTGGAACAGGCCACTGTCACATATTTAGGCCCAGGCACCCAGGCAGAGGAGAGAGGTCCCATAACAGAGATTCAGGCTTCATGTCAGCAGAGAATCAGTCTTCATGTCATAGCAGAGAATCAGGCTTCACGTCACCCACCACTGGAACAGGCCACTGTCACATATTTAGGCCCAGGCACCCAGGCAGAGGAGAGAGGTCCCGTAACAGAGATTCAGGCTTCATGTCAGCAGAGAATCAGTCTTCATGTCATAGCAGAGAATCAGGCTTCACGTCACCCACCACTGGAACAGGCCACTGTCACATATTTAGGCCCAGGCACCCAGGCAGAGGAGAGAGGTCCCGTAACAGAGATTCAGACTTCATGTCAGCAGAGAATCAGTCTTCATGTCATAGCAGAGAATAAGGCTTCACGTCACCCACCACTGGAACAGGCCACTGTCACATATTTAGGCCCCGGCACCCAGACAGAGGAGAGAGGTCCCATAACAGAGAATCTGGCTTCATGTCAGCAGAGAATCAGTCTTCATGTCATAGCAGAGAATCAGGCTTCACGTCACCCACCACTGGAACAGGCCACTGTCACATATTTAGGCCCAGGCACCCAGGCAGAGGAGAGAGGTCCCGTAACAGAGAATCTGGCTTCATGTCAGCACAGAATCAGTCTTCATGTCATAGCAGAGAATCAGGCTTCACGTCACCCACCACTGGAACAGGCCACTGTCACACATTTAGGCCCCGGCACCCAGACAGAGGAGAGGTTCATTCAACTTTGGGTTGCCCCGCAATATAATGGTAAAATGAAAATAAAAATAGGATTGAATGAGGAAGTGCCCTGGAGTACAATAATATATTGTTAAGGGGAGGTAATTAATGTCTAATCTGCACAAGGGATGGACAGGTCCTGTGGGATCCATGCCTGGTTCATTTTTATGAACGTCAGCTTGTCCACATTGGCTGTAGACAGGCGGCTGCGTTTGTCTGTAATGACGCCCACTGCCGTGCTGAATACACGTTCAGACAAAACGCTGGCCGCCGGGCAGGCCAGCACCTCCAAGGCATAAAAGGCTAGCTCTGGCCACGTGGACAATTTGGAGACCCAGAAGTTGAATGGGGCCGAACCATCAGTCAGTACGTGGAGGGGTGTGCACAGGTACTGTTCCACCATGTTAGTGAAATGTTGCCTCCTGCTAACACGTTCCGTATCAGGTGGTGGTGCAGTTAGCTGTGGCGTGGTGACAAAACTTTTCCACATCTCTGCCATGCTAACCCTGCCCTCAGAGGAGCTGGCCGTGACACAGCTGCGTTGGCGACCTCTTGCTCCTCCTCTGCCTTCGCCTTGGGCTTCCAGTGGTTCCCCTGTGACATTTGGGAATGCTCTCAGTAGCGCGTCTACCAACGTGCGCTTGTACTCGCGCATCTTCCTATCACGCTCCAGTGTAGGAAGTAAGGTGGGCACATTGTCTTTGTACCGGGGATCCAGCAGGGTGGCAGCCCAGTAGTCCGCACACGTTAAAATGTGGGCAACTCTGCTGTGCCAGGCTGCCCAGAGGTAAGGACAAGCTGTCCTCTGTGGGAGGCGTATCGTCATCGTCCTGTGTTTCCCCCCAGCCACGCACCAGTGATGGGCCCGAGCTGCTTTGGCTGCCACCCCGCTGTGAACATGCTTCATCCTCATCCTCTTCCACCTCCTCCTCATCCTCGTCCTCCTCATCCTCCAGTAGTGGGCCCTGTCTGGCCACATTTGTACCTGGCCTCTGCTGTTGCAAAAAACCTCCCTCTGAGTCACTTCGAAGAGACTGGCCTGAAAGTGCTAAAAATGACCCCTCTTCCTCCTCTTCCTCCTGGGCCACCTCCTCTTCCATCATCGCCCTAAGTGTTTTCTCAAGGAGACATAGAAGTGGTATTGTAACGCTGATAACGGCATCATCGCCACTGGCCATGTTGGTGGAGTACTCGAAACAGCGCAACAGGGCACACAGGTCTCGCATGGAGGCCCAGTCATTGGTGGTGAAGTGGTGCTGTTCCGCAGTGCGACTGACCTGTGCGTGCTGCAGCTGAAACTCCACTATGGCCTGCTGCTGCTCGCACAGTCTGTCCAGCATGTGCAAGGTGGAGTTCCACCTGGTGGGCACATCGCATATGAGGCGGTGAGCGGGAAGGCCGAAGTTACGCTGTAGCGCAGACAGGCTTGCAGCAGCAGGGTGTGAACGCCGGAAGCGCGAACAGAGGGCCCGCACTTTATGCAGCAGCTCTGACATGTCGGGGTAGTTGCGAATGAACTTCTGCACCACCAAATTCAGCACATGCGCCAGGCAAGGGATGTGCGTCAAACCGGCTAGTCCCAGAGCTGCAACGAGATTTCGCCCATTATCGCACACCACCAGGCCGGGCTTGAGGCTCACCGGCAGCAACCACTCGTCGGTCTGTTGTTCTATACCCCGCCACAACTCCTGTGCGGTGTGGGGCCTGTCCCCCAAACATATGAGTTTCAGAACGGCCTGCTGACGTTTACCCCGGGCTGTGCTGAAGTTGGTGGTGAAGGTGTGTGGCTGACTGGATGAGCAGGTGGAAGAAGAGGAGGAGGAAGCTGAGTAGGAGGAGGAGGAGACAGGAGGCAAAGAATGTTGCCCTGCGATCCTTGGCGGCGGAAGGACGTGCGCCAAACAGCTCTCGGCCTAAGGGCCCAGCCGCCACTACATTTACCCAGTGTGCAGTTAGGGAGATATAGCGTCCCTGGCCGTGCTTACTGGTCCACGTATCTGTGGTTAGGTGGACCTTGCCACAGATGGCGTTGCGCAGTGCACACTTGATTTTATCGGACACTTGGTTGTGCAGGGAAGGCACGGCTCTCTTGGAGAAGTAGTGGCGGCTGGGAACAACATACTGTGGGACAGCAAGCGACATGAGCTGTTTGAAGCTGTCTGTGTCGACCAGCCTAAATGACAGCATTTCATAGGCCAGTAGTTTAGAAATGCTGGCATTCAGGGCCAGGGATCGAGGGTGGCTAGGTGGGAATTTACGCTTTCTCTCAAATGTTTGTGAGATGGAGAGCTGAACGCTGCCGTGTGACATGGTTGAGATGCTTGGTGACGCAGGTGGTGGTGTTGGTGGTACATCCCATGTTTGCTGGGCGGCAGGTGCCAACGTTCCTCCAGAGGCGGAGGAAGAGGCCGAAGCGGCGGCAGCAGCAGAAGAGGCCGAGGCTGCGGCAGCAGCAGAAGAGGTAGCAGGAGGAGCCTGAGTGACTTCTTTGTTTTTAAGGTGTTTACTCCACTGCAGTTCATGCTTTGCATGCAGGTGCCTGGTCATGCAGGTTGTGCTAAGGTTCAGAACGTTAATGCCTCGCTTCAGGCTCTGATGGCACAGCGTGCAAACCACTCGGGTCTTGTCGTCAGCACATTGTTTAAAGAAGTGCCATGCCAGGGAACTCCTTGAAGCTGCCTTTAGGGTGCTCGGTCCCAGATGGCGGCGGTCAGTAGCAGGCGGAGTCTCTTGGCGGCGGGTGTTCTGATTTTGGCCACTGCTCCCTCTTTTGCTACGCTGTTGGCTCGGTCTCACCACTGCCTCTTCCTCCGAACTGTGAAGGTCAGTGGCACGACCTTCATTCCATGTGGGGTCTAGGACCTCATCGTCCCCTGCATCGTCTTCCACCCAGTCTTGATCCCTGACCTCCTGTTCAGTCTGCACACTGCAGAAAGACGCAGCAGTTGGCACCTGTGTTTCGTCATCATCAGAGACGTGCTGAGGTGGTATTCCCATGTCCTCATCATCAGGAAACATAAGTGGTTGTGCGTTAGTGCATTCTATCTCTTCCACCCCTGGGGAAGGGCTAGGTGGATGCCCTTGGGAAACCCTGGCAGCAGAGTCTTCAAACAGCATAAGAGACTGCTGCATAACTTGAGGCTCAGACAGTTTCCCTGATATGCATGGGGGTGATGTGACAGACTGATGGGCTTGGTTTTCATGCGCCATCTGTGCGCTTTCTGCAGAAGACTGGGTGGGAGATAATGTGAACGTGCTGGATGCACTGTCGGCCACCCAATTGACTAATGCCTGTACCTGCTCAGGCCTTACCATCCTTAGAACGGCATTGGGCCCCACCAAATATCCCTGTAAATTCTGGCGGCTACTGGGACCTGAGGTAGTTGGTACACTAGGACGTGTGGCTGTGGCAGAACGGCCACGTCCTCTCCCAGCACCAGAGGGTCCACTAACACCACCACGACCATGTCCACGTCCACGTCCCTTATTAGATGTTTTCCTCATTGTTCCCGTTCACCACAATTTTGAAAATGGCAAATTTGGGAATAGTTTTTCAACCCAGAACAAAAACTGTGCTTTTACGGTCACTACAAATAATTTGACCAGCTAAAACAGTACAGATTTGGTTGAATAGAAATGTGAGGCCTATTTTTTACGCGCTGTGTGACAGATATACCTTTAATCACAGAATTAGACTTGTATCTGCACGGTAGCGTGTGTGTTAAGTTTTTCTGAATGACACTATCAGCACCTTGAATCTAAGATATCCTTTTTGGGATAGATTTAAAGTAGGCCTGATATAGCAGAAACTACTAATTTTGAGAATGGCAAATTTGGGAATAGTTTTTCAACCCAGAAAAAAAACTGTGCTTTTACGGTCACTACAAATAACTTGACCAGCTAAAACAGTACTGATTTGGAGGAATATAAATGTCAGGTCTATTTTTTAGGTTCTGGGTGACAGGCTCAACTTGCCCCTGATGTAGTATATGGCCAAAAAATAACCACACTATTGATGGTTAAATGCACTTGGGTGACACAGGCTCAGCCTGCACCTGATGTAGTATATGGCCAAAAATTAACCACACTGTTGATGGTTAAATGCACTTGGGTGACACAGGCTCAGCCTGCACCAGATGTAGTATATGGCCAAAAAATAACCACACTGTTGATGGTTAAATGCACTTGGGTGACACAGGCTCAGCCTGCACCTGATGTAGTATATGGCCAAAAAATAACCACACTGTTGATGGTTAAATGCACTTCGGTGACACAGGCTCAGCCTGCAGCTGATGTAGGATATAGCAAAAAATAACCACACTATTGATGGTTAAATGCACTTGGTGGTAGCTTGTGCTGGCGCACCACAAGCCACAAAATGGCCGCCGATCACCCCAGAAAAAAGTGATATAAAAACGCTCTGGGCAGCCTAAAAAAAGTGAGCAATTCAATATTAGCACTTCAATGATCCACAGCTGGAGATCGATCACTGAATTAAGTCTTTTGGAGGAATTAATCTGCCTAATCTCGCCCTAACGTCGCAGCAGCAACCTCTCCCTATGCTTTAATCAGCAGAGTGACGTGCAGCGCTACGTGACCCAAGCTTATATAGAGGCTGGGTCACATGCTGCACTGGCCAATCACAGCCATGCCAATAGTAGGCAAGGCTGTGATGGCCTCTTGGGGCAAGTAGTATGACGCTTGTTGATTGGCTGCTTTGCAGCCTTTCAAAAAGCGCCAAGAAAGCGCCGAACACCGAACCCGAACCCGGACTTTTACGAAAATGTTCGGGTTCGGGTCCTTGTCACGGACACCCCAAAATTCGGTACGAGAGTGACGAGGGAGGGGGGAGAAGAGATTGACAAGGGAGGGAGGAGAAGAGAGTGACAAGGGAGGGAGTGGGGAGAAGAGAGTGACAAGGGAGGGAGGGGGGGAGAAGAGAGTGACGAGGGAGGGGGGAGAAGAGAGTGACGAGGGAGGGGGGAGAAGAGAGTGACGAGGGAGGGGGGAGAAGAGAGTGACGAGGGAGGGGGAGAGAAGAGAGGGACGAGGGAGGGGGGAGAAGAGAGTGACGAGGGAGGGAGGGGGGAGAAGAGAGTGACAAGGGAGTCCCCAGAGCCAGACCAAGAGCCAGACTGCAGCCAGAGACCAGATCATCTTATTGTCAAGGGAGGGAGTGGGGAGAAGAGAGTGACAAGGGAGGGAGGGGGAGAAGAGAGTGACAAGGGAGGGAGGGGGGAGAAGAGAGTGACAAGGGAGGGAGGGGGGAGAAGAGAGTGACAAGGGAGGGAGGGGGGAGAAGAGAGTGACAAGGGAGTCCCCAGAGCCAGACCAAGAGCCAGACTGCAGCCAGAGACCAGATCATCTTATTGTCAAGGGAGGGAGTGGGGAGAAGAGAGTGACAAGGGAGGGAGGGGGAGAAGAGAGTGACAAGGGAGGGAGGAGGGAGAAGAGAGTGACAAGGGAGGGAGGGGGGAGAAGAGAGTGACAAGGGAGGGGGGAGAAGAGAGTGAGGAGGAGGGGGGGAGAAGAAGAGAGTGACGAGGGAGGGGGGGGAGAAGAGAGTGACGAGGGAGGGAGGGGGGGAGAAGAGAGTGACAAGGGAGGGAGGGGGGAGAAGAGAGTGACAAGGGAGGGAGGGGGGGAGAAGAGTGTGACAAGGGAGGGGGGGAGAAGAGAGTGACAAGGGAGGGAGGGGGGAGAAGAGAGTGACAAGGGAGTCCCCAGAGCCAGACCAAGAGCCAGACTGCAGCCAGAGACCAGATCATCTTATCGTCCTGGTGGTAAGTAGACAATGCAATATGTTTATTATTTAATTGTTTAGTTATTAATACTACATTGGAAACTAATTTACCTCACATTAAAAGGACACTATAGTCCCAGAACCACTACAGTTAAATGTAGTGGTACTGGTGTCTATAGCCTGTTCCTGCAGAGAAAAGACACTGTGCAGTACTGGTGTTAAAAGAGCACTATAGTGCCAGAAAACAAACTCATTTTCCTGGCACTATATAGTTGTTAGGAGTGGGGCACCCTCGTGTCCCCCTCCCACTGGGCTGAAGGGGTTAAAACCCCTTCAGCCACTTACCTTTCTCCAGTGCCGGCACTGGGAACTCTTCTCCCCGATCCTCCTCTCATCTGCGAATGCGCACGCATTCAAAATTATGTTCCGCTTCTTCCCACTGTAATTTTCACAGTGAGAATCGCGGAAGCACCTCTAGCGGCTGTCAAGGAGACAGCTACAAGAAGCTTGATTAACCCTAAGGGAAACATAGCAGTTCTTTTAATTTAAATGCTGAGAAAGGGATGGAACATATGTGATGTCATGATATGGGCAGATCATCTGATAAGGAAGGGGGTGCAATTTTTATCTTGCCTAGGGCGGCAAAAATCGTTGCACCTCCCCTGGACATACCGTTCCTGAGATAGATAGAATAGGTCCTCTAGTCTCCACATACACAGTTTTACTCCAGGTTTCCATAACAACCCAGCCATTTATCTTCACTGCTGTAGGAGAGCTTTAAAGGAAATCTGTCACCAGAATAATTGCTATTAAAGTAAAGTCATGGCCTAATAGCACTTAGTACCTTATTTCAAGATGTTTCTTTGCTCCAGCAATAGATGTTTGTATCCTCTGAAAATCTAGTTTATTTGGTATGCAAATGAGCCAGTAAGGTGCCCAGAGGGGCGTCACTCTTGCAGGAAGGAGCCCAGACACGCCCCCTGCCACAATGTGTCCACCCTCAAAAGACTTAAAACCCTGCCCCCAGGTCCCACTAACCCACGCCCATGATCTGTTTAGGCCATGCCCCCTCCCATCCTGAGCAAACGGGGATTGAAAAAATGAAGGTAAAAATCAACTTCTATCAGCTGCAGGGGTGGGAGGGAGGGTGACTTTCTCCCTGCAGCCTTCACTCAGACAGCACAGTGCTGCTCTCTTAGAGTGAGCTGTTCAAAAGGACACGCTCCCGATCCAGTTAGGCCATGCCCCCTGTCAGGGAGAAAGTCACCCTCCCTCCCACCTCTGCAGCTGACAGAACGTGGCCTAGCGGCACCTAGAAGTTGATTTTTAACTTCATTTTTTCAATCCCTGTCGGCTAAGGAGTGGGAGGGGGCGTGGCCTATCTGGATCGGGAGCGTGTCCTTTTGGATGACTGAAAAACTCCTTTTACTGTATGGACCGAATTACATCGTGTGAGGTTGTGTGACATCTGAAAAAAACACTTTGAAAGACATGTATTGTCCCTAACCATAGTTACAGCTCCACACGTCGGCGCTGCTGTACAGGCTCAAGGACTGGCCCACCTTCTGTTCTACATATTTGTGCAGGGCTGGTGATGCCTTTTTAGCAAAGAAATGACGGCTTGGGACTCTCCACCTCGGATCGGCACAAGCCATCAGTTCTCTGAAAGGTGCAGAGTCCACCACTTGGAAAGGGAGGGACTGCAGCACAAGCAACTTGGACAGAAGCACGTTCAGCTTCTGCGCCGTTGGATGCGTGCACGCATACTGATGTCTCTTGGCAATCGCTTCGGTGATCGATAGCTAACGGAATTACTGCTGAGGAGTAGGAGGAGCAGGAGCATCTGGACCAGTAGAATATGTGAATGACAGACAGCTGCCTTCGGCTGAGGTGGTGGAGCCTTGACTGCCTAAAACCTGGTGCGTGCCACTGGCTGATGCAGCGGTTGCTGCGGCAGGCAGGACCACCACATCAGAGCCACGATTCTCCCAGGCCACTGTATGGCAACGCTGCATATGTTGATGCAGGGCCGCAGTGCCAACATTGGCACCCTGGCCACGCTTTACCTTTTGCCCACAGATGCGACATATGGCCATGTTCACCTCCTCTGGCGATTTGAAAAAAAACTGCCACACCACCGAGTAGGTGATTTTTTCCCCAACAGTCCACACTGACTGCTTGCTACCGCCGCTGCCTCCGTGAACTCCTGCACCACTACTTCCTGGGCAGGTAGGCTGCTGCGAAGCAGGTGGTCTACCACAGGCACATTTGGCTCCCGACCTCCCACTGCTGCCACCCTGCTGACTCACGGCCACGCTAGCGACTTGCTGGCTCAGCCGCTGCCTGACGGGAAAGCTGCCACACTCTTCTACTGATGATGATGAAGCCCCTTCTTTGCCCGGCTCCCAAGTGCTTTCGGCTTCATCATCATTGAGTAGTGTCATCACTTATGTCCTCCTCAACGGCCTCTGGGTCAGGTGCCTGACCACTCGCAACACAAGCTCCCATGCCACTCTCCTCATCACTACTTGCCCGCCTAGCGGAGGAAGTGGCGGAAGTATCCTCCACATCTTGGCTGGACAGTAGCTGCTGACTGTACTCTAGTGGCTCTAGTGGCTCTAAAAAGTGAAGCTAAGTCCACTGCATGTAGTACTTATTGCTGTGATAGAACAGAAAAGGCCAGAAGCAGGTTGAGGACAGGTGATGTCACAGAGCCTGCTCCCGGGCATGCCAAATAAGGGTTGTGTCTGACGAACCCACCGACTGTTGGGTGGGGGTGTCTGATGTCACTTGCGATGACGTGGATGACCGAGTTAATCAATCAAGAACCGCAGGGTTGCTGGTCAAGACACGACTGCTAGATGACACCGGGAGCTCAGGCCTCTCGCTGCAACTACTGCTTCCACGACCCCTTACTCTGCTGTGTCCTCTGTTTGCTCCAGAAACATTCAGGCCTCTGCCACTCCTCTGTGCATGTCCTGGCACTTCTCTGCCTGACATACTTGTAGCTGAACGAAACAAATGAAATGGAAATTAAAACACCCCTAAAAGCTACAAATATATTTTTCTGAAATTTTGTACTGAAATAGGCCACTAAACGCTTTCATCACAATTAACTGCTGAAATGCACTCAGAATATATTTTTCTTGTTGTACTAAAATACAACCCTATACGCTTTGACCAGAAATTTTTTTAAGAGAGAACTGCGCCTATAAATTTCTTGCAGTACTGAAATACGCCCCTATACGCTTTGAACAGAAATAACTGCAGCAGTGAACTGAGAATATATATTTCTTGTTGGACTGAATTAGGCCACTGTACGCTTTGACCCGAAAAAAATTAAGTTAAGTGCGTATATATATTTCTTGCAGTAATGAAATATGCCCCTATACGCTTTCACCAGAAATAACTGCAGCAGGGAACTGAGAATATATTTTTCTTGTTGTACTGAAATTGGCCACTATACGCTTTGACCAGAAAAAAATTAAAGAGTGAATTCATATAAATATTTCGTGAAGTACTGAAATACGCCCCTATATGCTTTAACCAGAAATAACTACAACAGTGCAGTGCATATATATATTTGTATTTTTTTACTGAAATACGCCCCTTTACGCTTTCAGCAGAAATGACTGCAACAGTGCAGTACATATATATATATTTGTCTTTTTTTACTGAAATACACCCCTATACGCTTTCAACAGAAATAACTGCAACAGTGCAGTGTGTATATATTTTTCTTTTTTTAACAAAATACGCCCCAATACTCTTTCACCAGAAATAACTGCAGAAGTGACCTGAGAATATATATTTCTTGTTGGAATGAAATAGGCCACTATACGCCACTATACCAGAAAACAATTAAATAGTGAAGTGCGTATATATTTTTCTGGTAGTACTGAAATACGCCCCTATACGCTTTCACCAGAAATAACTGCAGCAGTGCAGTGCGTATATATTTTTCTTTGTTACTGAAATACGCCCCTATGCGCTTTCAACAGAAATAACTGCAGAAGTTAAATGCGTATATATTTTTCTTTTTTAACTGAAATACGCCCTTATATGCTTTCACCAGAAATAACTGCAACAGTGCAGTGCGTATATATTTTTCTTTGTTACTGAAATACGCCCCTATTGTTAGCAGTCACATCATCAATAAATACAAGAGAACCAGTTCCATTGGCAGCCATACATGCCTACGCCATGACACTACCACCACCATGCTTCACTGATGAGGTGATATGCTTAGGATCATGAGCAGTTCCTTTACTCCTCCATACTCTTCTCTTCCCATCACTGTGGTACAAGTTGATCTTAGTCTCATCTGTTCATAGAATGTTGTTCCAGAACTGTGAAGGCTTTTTTAGATGTCGTTTGGCAAACTCTAATCTGGCCTTCCTGTTTTTGAGGCTCACCAATGTTTTACATCTTGTGGTGAACCCTATGTATTCACTCTGGTGAAGTCTTCTCTTGATTGTTGACTTTGACACACATACACCTACCTCCTGGAGAGTGTTCTTGATCTGGCCAACTGTTGTGAAGGGTGTTTTCTTCACCAGGGAAAGAATTCTTAGGTCATCCACCACAGTTGTTTTCCATGGTTTTCCGCTTCTTTTGGTATTGCTGAGCTCACTGGTGCATTCCTTCTTTTTAAGAGTGTTCCAAACAGTTGTTTTTCTATCTCTCTGATGTTTTCATTTTTTTTTTTTTTGCCTAATGATGGCTTGCTTCACTGATAGTGACAGCTCTTCGGATCTCATCTTGAGAGTTGACAGCAACAGATTCCAAATGCAAATAGCACACTTGAAATGAACTCTAGACCTTTTATCTGCTCATTGTAATTGGGATAATGATGGAATAACACACACCTGGCCATGGAACAGCTGAGAAGCCAATTGTCCCATTACTTTTGGTCTCTCAACAAGTGGGAGGCACATATGCAAACTGTTGTAATTCCTACACCGTTCACCTGATTTGGATGTAAATACCCTCAAATTAAAGCTGACAGTCTGCAGTTAAAGCACATCTTGTTCGTTTCATTTCAAATCCATTGTGGTGGTGTATAGAGCCAAAAATGATAGAATTGTGTCAGTGTCCCAATATTTATGGACCTGACTGTATATATTTTTCTTGCAGTACTGAATAAGATACTAAGACATAAGCCTCTAAAGACTTTTCTTTAAGACTTACAGCCCAATATCAAAAAGCTTGAATGACAGAGCTGTCTAATGACTATTTGGATCCCCAAATAATCGTTGCCTGCCCTTGTAAATCACTTTCCTATCAATGCCCCTAGCGCCTTCAGACGTCTCTCCCTGCACTAAGGTGCTGTGAAATGATTCCTCCCTATCCTTTTGTTTTTTCTGTCTTTTTTTTTCCAATAGCTGTTAGTGTTGAGTGAGCATGCTCGGCCTAACTGCTGTTCGGCTCGAGCATCGCTATGCTCGGCACATGGCGGTACTCGGCCGAGTACCGCATGTGCTCGAGCGCCACGCTCGAGTCTCCTCCCCGCACGTTTCTTAGCTGCTATGCAGCCAATAAATTTGCAGGTAAGTACTGCCATCACTGTAATGCTGTAGCCTTGTTGGTTACTGGCATTACAGTGATTGGCTGGCCGGAACACGTGATCGGCTGCTATATATCACCCGATGGCGCGCTTTTGGCTCATTATTAGTCAGGGAGAGTTGCGCTTAGGAAGGGACAGATAGTGTAGGGAGTGTGATCGCAATCTATTTAGTTGAAAAACGTTTCAAAGACCCAAAAGTCCTTTTAAGGACTATTGTGTGTGGTGGCAGCAATATAATATAGCCATCAATTTTTTTTCCCATACTTTTTCTATAGAGGGTGTCTGCAGTGACTTGTGACACCTGTGCAATACCTTCTGTGTGTCAGGGCCAGAGATAGAAAAAATATAAGCGAAAACTAGTATATTTATTCCATACTTTTGCGTACTTTTCCTATAGAAGGATATCTGCAGTGACTTCTGACATCTGTGCAATACCTTGTGTCTGTCAGGGCCAGAGATAGAAAAAATATAATTGAAAACTAGTATATTTTTTCCATACTTTTATGTACTTTTCCTATAGAAGGGTACCTGCAGTGACTTCTGACATCTGTGCAATACCTTGTGTGTGTCAGGGCCAGGGATAGAAAAAATATAATTGAAAACTAGTATATTTTTTCCATACTTTTACGTACTTTTCCTATAGAAGGGTGCCTGCAGTTACTTCTGACATCTGTGCAATACCTTGTGTGTGTCAGGGAAAGAAATAGAAAAAATATAAGTGAAATCTATTTTCCTATTTCCATACTTTTATGTACTTTTCCATATACTGTGCTTGCTGTGAACTACATCCATGCCACATCTTGTGTGTCAAGCGTCCATATAACATTTAATATGAAGAAGGCGAGCATTAAGGTACGGGGAAGTGGCCGTGATGCTGATGGCTCACACAGAGACAGAGGCTGTGGCCCTGGGTGCGTTGAAACTGTGCCTGCTGCCAGAGCACAAGAAAAACAATCATCCACGATACTTAGCTTCATGTCCCAGTTTGCAGGGCATCGCAGGACAAAACTCTTGAAGTCAGATAATGCTTCCAGTCGGTTAAGCACCACCCTGTCTTCCACCAAGTCCAGTCTCAGTAGCCAAGAGTCTGGTCAACAGAATCCTCACCCTGATCCTCCTTCCTCCCACCGTGGAGAGTCTGGCCAAACAAGTGATCCCACACTCGGATATTCCGAGGAGCTCTTTTTATCGCCATTACTTGATTTGGCCCTCTCGCCAAGCACGCTTGAAGAGGGACATGAGATCTTGTGCCCTGATTCCCAACCTCTACAGCATCCACAGTCACAAGAAGATGACGGTGGGGAACAGCAATTTGTGTGTAATGAGGTGGATGATGATGAGACACAGTTGCCATTGAGCCTACCGCAATTACTGTCTCAAGAGGTTGATGAAGAGGATGATACAGAGTTGTCAATGACTGAGTTTGTGGTTGTGTCAACAAATCAGGAGGATGATCAGAGTGAGGAAGTGGAAGAGGACTTGGTGGATGATGAGGTCATTGACCCAACCTGGGAAGGTGGAAAGCCGAGTGAGTACAGCAGTACAGAGGGGAAGCGATCTGCAGCACTGCAACAGGCTGGAAGAGGCAGTGGGGTGGCAAAAGGGAGAAGGCAGGTCACACCAAAAAGGCCCGCAAATGTTCCACGGAGCACCCCCTTGCGTAAATCTCTCTTGCCAAGGGGTAGGTGTTCCGCAGTATGGCGCTTTTTTGAGGAAAGTGCGGATGACAAAAGAATAGTAGTTTGCAACCTTTGCCACACCAAAATGAGCCGGAGCGTAAATGCTAGCAACCTCACCACCACCAGCATGATCCGCATTCAAGGCATCCAAGCACCGTAATAAGTGGGACAAACGGCTGGGTCCACAATCTGTGTCTGCGGGTCACACCACGGCCTCCTATTCCACTATGGTACGTGCTGGCCAATCGACTGTCGAAGGCGCAGATGAGGATGCCTCCCTCCCTACACCTGGACCTTTGCAAGCACCATCAGCGACCACATCCACTTCCCTGTCCCAGCGCAGCGTCCAAATGTCCTTACCCCAGGCATTTGAACGCAAGTTCAAATACCCAGCCACCCACCCACAGGCCATAGCACTAAATGCGCACCTTTCAAAATTACTGGCCCTGGAAATGTTGCCATTTAAGCTTGTGGACACTGAGGCCTTCCGCAGCCTGATATCGGCGGCTGTCCCGCGATACTCTGTCCCCAGCTTCCACTATTTTTCAAGGTGTGCCGTGCCCGCCTTACACCAACATGTGTCCCGAAACGTCACACGTGCCCTGACCAACACAGTTACTGGAAAGGTCCACTTAACCACGGACACATGGACAAGTGCATTCGGGCAGGGACGCTACATTTTCCTGACGGCACACTGAGTGAACGTTCTGGAGGACAGGAGCGAGTCGTACTCTGGGATAGCACAGGTGCTACCGACGCCGAGGATTGCGGGCCCTACGTCGATCAGGGTTTCCGCCAGCACCTACGTTAGTGGCTCCAACCCCCACTTCTCCTCCTCCGCCTCCTCCTCTACTTCCACCTCCGAATTATCCGCGTGCAGCACCATTCAGCCATCAGCCGGTGTAGCACTGCAGTGGGGAAGCGTCAACAGGCCGTGCTGAAGCTGATATGCTTAGGGGACAAACAGCACACTGCCGCTGTGCTGTTGCAGGGGATAAGAGACCAGACTGAGGTGTGGCTCTCGCCACTCAACCTACAACCAGGCATAGTTGTGTGTGATAATGGCCGTAACTTGGTGGCGTCTTTGGAGCTCGGCAAGCTCACACACATCCCATGCCTAGCCCACGTCTTAAACTTAGTGGTTCATCGGTTTCTCAAAGACTACCCCAATTTGCCTGAGCTACTGGTGAAGGTGCGCCGCGTGTGTGCACATTTCCGCAAGTCATCGACAGCTTCAGCCATTCTGTCAACGCTGCAGCAGCGCTTGAAATTGCCAGCTCACCGGCTGTGGGGAACACACAGCAGTTCAAACAGAGGCAGGGCAACACTCTCCAAGGCCTGGGACAGTTTCATGACACCCCGCCAGCACCCTCACCCTGATGTGCGGTCTAGTGTCACAAGGAGGGAAAAGTTTTGGAAGATGGTAAAGGAGTACGTAGCAGACCATGTCAGCGTCCTTAGTGATCCCTCAGTGCCTTACAACTACTGAGTGTCCAAGCTGGGCATGTGGCAAGAACTGGCGCTCTATGCCTTGGAGGTGCTGGCCTGCCCTGCTGCTAGCGTTTTGTCTGAGCGGGTATTTTTGTGCTGCTGGTGGCATCATAACAGATAAGCGCTGACAGGTTTACTCTTATAAAAATGAACAAGGCCTGAATTGCCCCTCACTTCTCGACTCCACCAGAGGAAAACTGATGAATATAAAGGCACTTTAAATGTGTTGTTTATAATGTACTGAATATTCTGTATTCCCATGCACCCCTTCCACCACAAAAAGGGTCTATGGTTGAATCTTCCTTTTCTCCTCCTCCTCTTCCATCATATCAACATGCTTATTCGTCGCATATAATGCCCTCGTATATACTGTATTCCCTCGCATATAATTTTTTACAGGGTCAGCTCACCCGCAAGCCCTCTCATATAATTTTTTACAGGGTCAGCTCACCTGCAGGCCCTCTCATTTAATTTTTTACAGGGTCAGCTCACCCGCAGGCTCTCTCATATCATTTTTTACAGGGTCAGCTCACCCGCAGGACTTCTCATTAAATTTTTTACAGGGTCGGCTCACCCGCAGGCCCTCAGCGAAAATCTTTTAGAGGGTCAGCTCACCAACATGCCCTAACCCATAATGTTTTTGAGGGTCATCAGCAGGCCATCAATCATACTTTTTCCGTAGACGGTGTCCGCTGTGGACAGTTAAATTATCCACGCCATATCTGCTGTGTAAAGTGAAAAAATAAAATCTTTTAGAGGGTCAGCTCACCAGCAGGACTTCAGCGGAAATCTTTTTCGAGGGTCAGCTCACCAGCAGGCTCTCAGTGGAAATCTTTTAGAGGGTCAGCTCACCAGCAGGCCCTCGTATATCTGTGAGATACAGTGTACCTTTGCCGTAGACGCTGCGAACAATGTCATTATCTGTGGTACCTCTCCTGTATAACATTTCCTCATCCTAAATACCTATGACGTTCCCTGTAATTTTTGGGTACTCATTCCAGTGACAGGGCCTCTTAAGAGTCCTGTATTGTTATTTATCGTCACTACCTCCCTGATTCGGGAGTGGTTAATTTGCGCGCCCCGTCTGCCTTTCTTGGAAGTGGTAGCCGTAGCCGTTACTCACGCTCCCTCTCCGGAAGCGAACCCTGATTCATGGTTACCCATGGTCACCATGGTAGGAGCATAAAAGAATATCAAAAGTTGATAGGGCAGGCATCCAAATGGATCGTCGACATCACGGGGACGTGCGATCACCCAGACGTAATCTAGAGTCAACAAAGCGGCAGCAGGCCCTTGCAAATAATGTTTGAGAGGGTCATCTCACCATCAGGCCCTCACCTACAATCTTTTACATGGTCAGCTTACCAGCAGGCCCTCACCTACAAGTCCAGTCTCACTATCCAAGAGTCTGGTCAACACAATCCTCACCACCGGGGGTCACGTAACTACTTAGCACGGAGGAGTATCGTTGGTTATCGGAATGAATCACACAAATCGTCTTAATCCACCTGCTCACAACGGCCATGCACCACTACCCACAGAATCGAGAAAGAGGTATCAATCTGTCAATTCTTTCCGTGTCCAGGCCGGGTGAGGGTTCCCGTGCGTAGTCAAATTAAGTTGCAGGCTCCACTCCTGGTGGTGCCCTTCCGTTAATTAAGTTTCAGCTTTTCAACCATACTCCCCCCGGAACCCAAAGAGTTTGTTTTCCCAGAAAATACTCGGCGGGTAATGGGAATAACGTCGCTGGATCGCCTGTGGGATCGTCTTCGAACTTCCGACTTTCATTGTTGATTAATGAAAAGATTCGTGGCAACAAATGCTTTGGCTGTGGTTCGCCTTGCGCCGGTCCAAGAATTTCACCTCTAGCAGTACAATACAGATGCCACCGGCCGGCCCTCTTAATCATGGCCCCAGTTCCGAAAATCTATTTATTTTTTACTGAACTTGCACTTTATATACAAGTAAATATACAGGAAATAATGTTTCCTAATTTCCTTTGGTTTTGTACGTATTATTGTCAGTCTGTAAAAGTGGCATACTACTCGGACAACATCGCTCCCAGCAGCATGTCCAAGATGCATGCAGACATAGAAACATAGAAGCATAGAATGTGTCGGCAGATAATAACCATTTGGCCCATCTAGTCTGCCCAATATACTGAATACTATGAATAGCCCTTGGGCCTATCTTATATGAAGGATGGCCTTATGCCTATCCCATGCATGCTTAAACTCCCTCACTGTATTTGCAGCTACCACTTCTGCAGAAAGGCTATTCCATGCATCCACTACTCTCTCAGTAAAGTAATATTTCCTGATATTACTTTTAAACCTTTGCCCCTCTAATTTAAAACTATGTCCTTTTGTAGCAGTTTTTCTTCTTTTAAATATTCTCTTCTCTTTTACCTTGTTGATTCCCTTTATGTATTTAAAAGTTTCTATCATATCCCCTCTGTCTCGTCTTTCTTCCAAGCTATACATGTTAAGGTCCTTTAATCTTTCCTGGTAAGTTTTTGTCCTGCAATCCATGTACCAGTTTAGTAGCTCTTCTCTGAACTCTCTCCAAAGTATCAATATCCTTCTGGAGATATGGTCTCCAGTACTGCGCACAATACTCCAAATGAGGTCTCACTAGTGCTCTTTAGAGCGGCATGAGCACCTCCCTCTTTCTACTAGTAATGCCTCTCCCTATACACCCAAGCATTCTGCTAGCATTTCCTGCTGCTCTATGAAATTGTCTGCCTACCTTTAGGTTTTCTGAAATAATGACCCCTAAATCCCTTTCCTCAGATACTGAGGTTAGGACTGTATCACAGATTTTATATTCTGCTCTTGGGTTTTTACGCCCCAGGTGCATTATCTTGCACTTATCAACATTAAATTTTAGTTGCCAGATTTTTGACCATTCCTCTAGTTTTCCTAAATCCTTTTCCATTTGGTGTATCCCTCCAGGAACATCAACCCTGTTACAAATCTTTGTGTCATCAGCAAAAAGACACACCTTACCATCGAGGCCTTCTGCAATTTCGCTGATAAAGATATTAAACAATATGGGTCCTAGAACAGATCCCTGAGGTACCCCACTGGTAACAAGACCATGGTCTGTCTATCTGTAAAGAATAAATCAAGGCAACTGGACTTACTGTAGATTTCTTGAAAACATTTCACTCGTTCTTCCAACAAGCTTTTTCAAGATCATGTATATTCAGACCATGGTCTGAATATACTCCATTGACTACAACCCTCTGTTGTCTGTCCCTCAGCCACTGCCTAATCCATTCAACAATATGGGAGTCCACACACAAAGACTGCAATTTATTCATAAGCCTTCTATGTGGGACAGTATCAAAAGCCTTACTACGGTCCAGATAAGCGATGTCTACTGCACCTCCGCCACCTATTATTTTAGTCACCCAATCAAAAAAATCAATAAGATTAGTTTGACATGATCTCCCTGAAGTAAACCCATGCTGTTTTTCATCTTTCAATCCATAGGACTTTAGATGTTCCACAATCCTCTCCTTAAAGAGGACCTTTCACTAGATTAAAAAATCTAAACTAAGTATACAGATATGTAGAGCGGCACCCAGGGATCCCCCTGCACTTACTGTTATACCTGGGCGCCGCTCCATTCGCCCGGTATAGCCTTCGGTATCTTCACATGTTAGGCTCCACCCAGGGGAACCTGCCGGCGTCTCTTTCTCCCATTCTGTAGCGCTGGCCAATCGCAGGGCTCAGCTCTTAGCCTGAGAGAAAAAAATAAACTGTCAGGCTATGAGCTGAGCGCTGTGATTGGCCAGCGCTAAGTGCAGGGAGATCCCTGGGCGCCGCTCTACATGTCTGTATAATTAGTTTAGATTTTTTTATCTAGTGAAAGGTCCTCTTTAAGTATGGTTTCCATTAATTTCCCCACTATTGATGTCAGGCTTACTGGCCTATAGTTGCCCGATTCCTCCCTACTACCTTTCTTGTGAATGGGCACAACATTTGCCAATTTCCAATCTTCTGGGACGACTCCTGTTGCCAGTGATTGGTTAAATAAATCTGTTAATGGTTTTGCTAGTTCGCCGCTGAGCTCTTTTAATAGCTTTGGGTGTATCCCATCAGGCCCCTGTGAATTATTTGTATTAATTTTAGACAGCTGACTTAGAACCTCTTCCTCTGTAAAGACACATGCATCAAAAGATTCATTAGTCTTCTTTCCTAACTGAGGTCCTTTTCCTTCATTTTTCTTTGTAAAAAGTATTCATTGAGGCAGTCAGCTAGTTCTTTATCTTCTTCCACATACCTTCCTTCTTTTGTTTTTAATTTGGTAATTCCTTGTTTTAGTTTCCTTTTTTCATTTATGTATCTGAAGAATGTCTTATCGCCTTTTTTCACTGACTGAGCTAATTTCTCTTCTGCCTGTGCTTTCGAAGCTCTTATAACTTGTTTGGCCTCTCTCTGCCTAATTTTATAAATCTGCCTGTCATCCTCGTTTTTTTTTATTTTTATAATTACAAAATGCTATCTTTTTGTTTTTAAGGATTTTGGCCACTTCTGCTGAGTACCACAGTGGTCTCTTCCTTTTTTTGCTTTTACTGACAAGCCTAATGCGATTTTCTGTTGCCTTCAATAGTGCCAATTTTAAGTAGTCCCATTTCTCCTGGACGCCATTGAAACTGTTCCAATCTGATAGGGACTCGTATACCACTAATCTAATTTTAGAAAAGTCAGTTCTTCTAAAATCTAAAACTTTTGTTTTTGTGTGGTGTGACTCAGTCACTGTACTTATAGTAAACCACACTGACTGGTGATCACTAGATCCCAAGCTTTCCCCTACAGTAATATCATATACCAAATTCCCATTTGTGAATACTAAATCTAAAATGGCCTCCTTCCGGGTTGGCTCCTCAACTACTTGCTGTAGAGATAATGCCAGTAGGTAATTTAGAATATCTGTACTCCTGGCAGAACTATTTTGGTTTTCCAGTTTACATCAGGAGGATTAAAGTCTCCCATAATGATAACTGGTGGTGTTTCCAACAATTTCTGAACTTTTCATATGAACCAGGCACCCTCCCCTCTTCCAAGCAGGGGGTGCCTGCTTTAATGCTCGGGTCCTCCCATTGACTTTCATTATACTCGGGTGCTTCGTAGAGCACCCGAGCATCCCGATGTGTTCGGCCAGAGCACCCGAGCACTAAGGTGCTTGATCATCACTAATAGCTGTCCCTAGCGCCTTCACACATCTGTCCCTGCATTCTGAATGCTGGAAAATGTCTGACTGTAAGATGGCCAACGTATTTATAGGGCTGTAACATCACAGGGTTGGCTGGCTGCTGATTGGCTGCATGCAGGCATGTCAATCTGGGTGATCCCGCCTTCCCAGAGTTCCTTGCCCCATATCCTCAGTCCTCACATGTGTAGCCACCATTTTAGGAAAAATGTCATTTGTTACCATGAAGTGCCAGGAAATTCGCATTTGTTGCGAATCAAATTTTTCCTGATATTCTAACCGCATTCCACTTCATCAGCTTCGATTCGCTCATCTCTAGTTGCCAGTATCACAGATCTCCTGCCACTCACTGTCGCCGTCCGTATGTCTCGGTACGTCTGTGACAGGTAACCGCGATCTCCTGCGCCGTTCTACTGCCTCATAGGCTTCAGGCCTGGCCTGAAGGCTATGAGGCAGAACGGAGGGGACGGGAGCCATAGGCCCTCCTTGAAATTCCTGCTGCCTGGCGCCCCCTGCAATTGGGCGCCCGGTGCAACCGCCCCCTGCCCCAACCCCAACGCTATGCCACTGTGAGCAGGGAAAAGTTGCAGATTGCGGCACAAAGGACCTTTGCACTGCAATCTGCACCAGAAATACACCTAATATAGGTGTATTTCTGGTTAGTAAATGACCCCATAGTCAATAGCTAACACTAATTAGAAACATACAGTACCAGTCAAATGTTTGGACACACCATTTCATTCCATGGATTTATTTTATTTAATTTTTTTATAAATTGTAGAAGAATATGGAAGACATAAAAACGGTGAAGGAACACATAGCGAATTGAGTAGTGAACAAAAAAGCATTAAACAAGCCAGAATATGTTTTATATTTTAGATCCTTCAAAGTAGTCCCTCTTTTGCTTTGATGGCAGCTTTGCATTCTCTCAGTCAGCTTTTTGAGGTAGTCACCTTGAATGGTTTTCAACAGACATGCATTGTCAAGAGTTAAAGGGAACCTGTCATAAACTTTATACTGCCCATACTAACGGGAGCATAAAGTAGAGACAGGTGACTTGATTTCAGCGGTCTGTCATTTAAAAGTTAAAAGTAAATGGTTGCCGAGAACCAACATCACAATCATTGCAGACTGGGGCTGGAAAAGAGTCCCGGCCACCTGAGAAGAGTCCTGGTTATTCATGAAGTCCTGCTCTCCTCGCCCACCTGCTGATGACTGACAGTCTTCTACCTAGTTTTCTCCCTTTCTCTCTAGGAGAGAACTGCCAATCATCAGCAGATGGGCGGCAGAGCAGGAGATTATGAACAACCATGGCTCTTCTCAGGTAGATTTGACTCTTTTCAAGGCATGGGCTGTAATGATTATAAAGCTGGTTCTCAGCAACCACTTACTTTTAGCTCATGAGTGACACACCGCTGAAATCTGCATTTCTGTCACTATTTTATGCTGTCCTCAGTGAGGTCAGCATAAAGTTGATGACAGGTTCCTTTTAATTTGGGCAATTTCTTGCCTTCATAATGCAATACCCCAGACCCAGGGTATCTGCAATTGCTATGTATATGGTTTGTATTATTATGTTTTGTATAGTTATGCATTCCTCCTAACCATCCCGGACCCGGTGGGACAGTCCCGGATTTCGGTGGCTATCCCGCAGTCCCAGAACAGCTAAGGTATGCCCCAGTCCAAGCTGTCTTTGCATCCATCGGACACAGAAACAGTTGCCTGTAATGGTGAAGCAGGGAGCCATCCGTTCCCTGCTTCATCATTTAGCTCAGCTGCCGATGCTCCCCAGCACACACTATGCAGTCAGACATCCCTCTGCTGGGCTGTATAGGAGGAGGGTGCAGGCCTGGGAATCACCCTGGTCTCCTCCTACACAACATACACTAACAAAGGATAAACTGAGACTAAACGGGTAAATATACTTTATTCAATAATTCTCATAAAAAATATACAGTCAGGTCCATAAATATTGGGACATAGACACAATTCTAACATTTTTGGCTCTATACACCACCACAATGGATTTGAAATGAAACGAACAAGATGTGCTTTAACTGCAGACTGTCAGCTTTAATTTGAGGGTATTTACATCCAAATCAGGTGAACGGTGTAGGAATTACAACAGTTTTCATATGCGCCTCCCACTTGTTAAGGACCAAAAGTAATGGGACAGAATAATAATCATAAATCAAACTTTCACTTTTTAATACTTGGTTACAAATCCTTTGCAGTCAATTACAGCCTGAAGTCTGGAACACATAGACATCACCAGACGCTGGGTTTCATCCCTGGTGATGCTCTGCCAGGCCTCTACTGCAACTGTCTTCAGTTCCTGCTTGTTCTTTGTGCATTTTACCTTCAGTTTTGTCTTCAGCAAGTGAAATGCATGCTCAATCGGATTCAGGTCCGGTGATTGACTTGGCCATTGCATAACATTCCACTTCTTTCCCCTAAAAAACTCTTTGGTTGATTTTGCAGTATGCTTTGGGTCATTGTCCATCTGCACTGTGAAGTGCCGTCCAATGAGTTCTAAAGCATTTTGCTGAATATGAGCAGATAATATTGCCCAAAACACTTCAGAATTCATCCTGCTGCTTTTTTCAGCAGTCACATCATTAAAAAAGACAAGAGAACCAGTTCCATTGGCAGCCATATATGCCCACGCCATGACACTACCACCACCATGCTTCACTGATGAGGTGGTATGCTTAGGATCATGAGCAGTTCCTTTCCTTCTCCATACTCTTCTCTTCCCATCAGTCTGGTACAAGTTGATCTTGGTCTCATCTGTCCATAGGATGTTGTTCCAGAACTGTGAAGGCTTTTTTAGATGTCGTTTGGCAAACTCTAATCTGGCCTTCCTGTTTTTGAGGCTCACCAATGGTTTACATCTTGTGGTGAACCCTCTGTATTCACTCTGGTGAAGTCTTCTCTTGATTGTTGACTTTAACACACATACACCTACCTCCTGAAGAGTGTTCTTGATGTGGCCAACTGTTGTGAAGGGTGTTTTCTTCACCAGTGAAAGAATTCTTCGGTCATCCACCACAGTTCTTTTCCGTGGTCTTCCGGGTCTTTTGGTGTTGCTGAGCTCACCGGTGCGTTCCTTCCTTTTAAGAATGTTCCAAATAGTTGTTTTGGCCACGCCTAATGTTTTTGCAATCTCTCTGATGGGTTTGTTTAGTTTTTTCAGCCTAATGATGGCTTGCTTCACTGATAGTGACAGCTCTTTGGATCTCATCTTGAGAGGTGACAACAACAGATTCCAAATGCAAATAGCACATTTGAAATGAACTCTGGACCTTTTATCTGCTCATTGTAATTGGGATAATTAGGGAATAACACACACCTGGCCAGGGAACAGCTGAGAAGCCAATTGTCCCATTACTGTTGGTCCCTTAACAAGTGGGAGGCACATATGCAAACTGTTGTAATTCCTACACCGTTCACCTGATTTGGATGTAAATACCCTCAAATTAAAGCTGACAATCTGCAGTTAAAGCACATCTTCTTTGTTTCATTTCAAATCCATTGTGGTGGTGTATAGAGCCAAAAATGTTAGAATTGTGTAGATGTCCCAATATTTATGGACCTGACTGTATATGATGTAATACATCAGATAAAAAGGTGGACTGCACCTGAGGGGACATAACACAATAAACCAATAGGTAGAGGGCAATAAAGCAACCACAATTGGCTAGAATATACTGTACACCAAATACACTGATATATAAAAGTATCACATAAATATCACAAGTATCTAGATCATATCAAAGTGCAAGTGCATATCTCTATAAATATACAGGGAGTAACTATCGATATCACATAAATATCACAAATATCCAGATCATATCGAGGTACAAGTATATATCTCTATAAGTACACAGAGAATAACTATCAATACCCTAAGAATGACATCCCCCAGAGGAAGGCCTTCTAGCCGAAACGTGTGTTGGGGTATGTGGCTCTCCTGAGGTGGACACTACTGCTTTATGGGTATGTTACTTTATGGTGTGAGTTCGTTTCTTGCATAAGTGGTATATGTTACTTTTGGTACACTTGGCCATTCGCTATATGTTATAGGAAGATTGATCTTTGTAAATTTTGTGTTCACTGACAGTGGGCATGGCCATTTAAGTGACCGATCTTTATACATATACACTGCTCAAAAAAATTAAGGGAACACAAAAATAACACATCCTAGATCTGAATTAATTAAATATTCTTCTGAAATACTTTGTTCTTTACATAGTTGAATGTGTTGACAACAAAATTACACAAAAATAAAAAAAATGGAAATCACATTTTTCAACCCATGGAGGTCTGGATTTGGAGTCACACTCAAAATTAAAGTGGAAAAACACACTACAGGCTGATCCAACTTTGATTTAATGTCCTTAAAACAAGTCAAAATGAGGCTCAGTAGTGTGTGTGGCCTCCACGTGCCTGTAGGACCTCCCTACAACGCCTGTGCATGCTCCTGATGAGGTGGCGGACGGTCTCCTGAGGGATCTCCTCCCAGACCTGGACTAAAGCATCTGCCAACTCCTGGACAGTCTGTGGTGCAACGTGACGTTGGTGGATAGAGCGAGACATGATGTCCCAGATGTGCTCAATTGGATTCAGGTCTGGGGAATGGGCGGGCCAGTCCATAGCATCAATGCCTTCGTCTTGCAGGAACTGCTGACACACTCCAGCCACATGAGGTCTAGCATTGTCTTGCATTAGGAGGAACCCAGGGCCAACCGCACCAGCATATGGTCTCAAAAGGGGTCTGAGGATCTCATCTCGGTACCTAATGGCAGTCAGGCTACCTCTGGCGAGCACATGGAGGGCTGTGCGGCCCTCCAAAGAAATGCCACCCCACACCATTAATGACCAAATGCCAAACCGGTCATGCTGGAGGATTTTGCAGGCAGCAGAACGTTCTCCACGGCGTCTCCAGACTCTGTCACGTCTGTCACATGTGCTCAGTGTGAACCTGCTTTCATCTGTGAAGAGCACAGGGCGCCAGTGGCGAATTTGCCAATCTTGGTGTTCTCTGGCAAATGCCAAACGTCCTGCACGGTGTTGGGCTGTAAGCACAACCCCCACCTGTGGAAGTCGGGCCCTCATATCACCCTCATGGAGTCTGTTTCTGATCGTTTGAGCAGACACATGCACATTTGTGGCCTGCTGGAGGTCATTTTGCAGGGCTCTGGCAGTGCTCCTCCTGTTCCTCCTTGCACAAAGGCGGAGGTAGCGGTCCTGCTGCTGGGTTGTTGCCCTCCTACGGCCTCCTCCACGTCTCCTGATGTACTGGCCTGTCTCTTGGTAGCGCCTCCATGCTCTGGACACTACGCTGACAGACACAGCAAACCTTCTTGCCACAGCTTGCATTGATGCGCGATCCTGGATAAGCTGCACTACCTGAGCCACTTGTGTGGGTTGTAGACTCCGTCTCATACTACCACTAGAGTGAAAGCACCGCCAGCATTCAAAAGTGACCAAAACATCAGCCAGGAAGCATAGGAACTGAGAAGTGGTCTGTGATCACCACCTGCAGAACCACTCCTTTATTGGGGGTGTCTTGCTAATTGCCTATAATTTCCACCTGTTGTCTATTTCATTTGCACAACAGCATGTGAAATTGATTGTCACTCAGTGTTGCTTCCTAAGTGGACAGTTTTATTTCACAGAAGTGTGATTGACTTGGAGTTACATTGTGTTGTTAAAGTGTTCCCTTTATTTTTTTGAGCAGTGTATATACCTTTATTTACGGCTCCATTCTTAGGGTATTGATAGTTATTCTCTGTGTACTTATAGAGATATGTACTTGTACCTTGATATGACCTGGATATTTGTGATATTTATGTGATATCGATAGTTACTCCCTGTATATTTATAGAGATATATACTTGCACTTTGATATGATCTAGATACTTGTGATATTTATGTGATACTTTTATATATCAGTGTATTTGGTGTATATTCTAGCCAATTGTGGTTGCCTTATTGCCCTCTACCTATTGGTTTATTGTGTTATGTCCCCTCAGGTGCAGTCCACCTTTTTATCTGATGTATTACATCATATATTTTTTATGAGAATTATTGAATAAAGTATATTTACATTTTGCTACTAAACCCGTTTAGTCTCAGTTTATCCTTTGTTTGTGTATGTTGATGTACACTGAGTGGGTACGTTACTGTAGGGTGTTCTTCTTCGCATAGGATCATTATATGTGAACGCAAATCTATGTGAATTTTGTGACTGATATTGTTTAATCCTCCTACACAACCCAGCAGCGTGATGTGTAACAGTATCCTACCTGCTTCTGCTGGGGAGCGCAGGGTGAACTAGGTGACTATTTACAGTTTTTTTTCTTCCTGTGAAGAGGGCACATATCTGCGCATAATTACTGTGAAGGGGGTACATATCCGGGCATTGCTACTATGAAGGTTGCACATATCTGGGCATAACTACTGTGAAGGGGGCACAAGTGGGCATAACTACTGTGAAGGGCACACGTGGGCATAACTACTGTGAAGCGCACACATGTGGGCATGACTACTGTGAAGGGCACACATGTGGGTATAACTACTGTGAAGGGCACACATGTGGGCATAACTACTGTAAAGGGCACACATGTGGGCATAACTACTGTGAAGGACACACATGTGGGCATAACTACTGTGAAGGACACACATGTGGGCATAACTACTGTGAAGGGCACACATGTGGCCATTGTTTCTGTTAGGGGCACAATATGGAAATTACTACTGTGAAGGGGAACAATGTGGGCATTACTACTGTGAAAGGGGCATAATGTAGGCATAACTACTGTGAGGGGCACAATTTGGGTATTGCTACTGAAAGGGGTACAGTTTGGGCATTACTACTGTGATAGAGCACAATGTCGGCATAACTACGTGAGGGGGCGCAATGTGAGCATAACCACTGTGTGGTGGCACAAAGGGGAAATAATTAATATCTGGGGTCATTAAAGAGACTGGGTGGGATTGGGTGTGTATAGTTAGGAGTTATGTTATGAGATGGGTAGCCTAGTATGAAAATATTAGCAGTGGTGCACCACACATATTGTCCCTCTTTGTGCTTTTCAAAAGTTGTGTGGCATGGTTATGTATTTTATATTGTATGCTATAACCGTTACTACCAGTAAGGAGTGGATGGCAATGGTTGTCAAGGAACAGGGCTATCCACCCTGTTCCTCCACTCTTGGAGTGTATTTGGAGTGGACTGCTCCTGCTTCCTGCCAGGAGGGGGAGTTCCTGTAAACCACAGAGAGGAGAGGAAGCACACACCTGAGCTCCTGCTCCCATAAAGGGTTCTCCAAAGAAAATAACTAAAGATGTCCTCAAGCAGATACTTGAGAGGAATCAGACAGCCAAGACCGGTAATAGACACTGTTGTGAGGTGAGCGACTATAGCTAAGACACCCATGACCCAGAATAGTACTAGGCCACTACTGCTAAACTGCAGCTATCCAACCTACCTCTACAATCCTTACTGGTGCCAGAATTGCACTTGGAATCCGCTGCTATTGAATGTACCTGAATTTATATTTAGCACTTAGTAAAATAAACTGTTCTACGTTTATTTCTGGCCTCATTCTTCAAAACTACATTTTCAATGCAACGATCCCCAGGGATTAACAGCCTGAGGCAGTACACCATGACACAACACTTTATCAGGGCCACTCCCATCCTCTGCACTGGCTTTTCTGGGACTCACTGCAATAATGTGCTTGAGACCATCAGTTGTGTTGTAGGGAGGTAGGATTGGTACAAAATTACAGAGATTATCCCTATCTAATCCATATTAGGGCAAGAACCATTCAACTAAGTAAAGAGAAACGACAGCCCATCATTACAATAAGACATGAAGGTCAGTGAATCTGAAAAAATTCCAGAACTTTAAAGGTATCCTCAAGTGCAGTTATGAAAACCATCAAATGGTATAATGAAGCTAGCTTTCATGAGGACCACCCCAGGAAAGGAAGATCAAGAGTTATCTTTGCTGCAGAGGATAAGTTCATTAGTAAATCACTAATTGAGATATAATTGGATTACGTTCACCTATAAACACTAATCACTGGACAACTGAACGTTTATGTAGTTGTATACTTAAAATGTTAAACTTTATTAGTATACCCTAAAATATAGAACGGGAGTAATATCCAAGAGAAACTAATGTTCACAATAGGGGTTATCCCTTGTATAGCACTAGCTCCGGCCAGTAATTAATCCCACCCCGTTCACTTATATGGGGTACATGAAGGGAATATGTAACTGCCAGACACAAGCTAGCAAGTAGATAAACCCCTATCAATTGTGGAGCATCCACCAAGGATTTGATGTGATGCTTCCACAAATAAATCAACAGAAACCGAGCACTGGGGGGGGGGGGGGGGTATTTGTAGTAATACAGAGAAGCGTGGGTAACGGTGCTGGCTGCAGTAATATTCAGAGCGTTATTGTGTGCTCATCCTGCATAGCCACCCAAAAGTCCACAGCTACTCCTGTTACTTCCCCTAGTAAGATCACCCTCTCATAAATACTTCAGTGCCCGGGACGGCACATCGCCCTATACCTAGTCGCTAAAGTCTGTCTATGTCTATATGTTGCCCATTAACTGCTCGACGCGTTTCTTAACACCAATCATCAAGAGCTGGGGCTTAGACACACAACACTTAACAGACAAACACAGAGCGCTGCCCCTCTCAGTTGTGGAGGCGGCAGCGTGGGCGCTAGGATGGCCGTGACGCAGGCGCAGGGAACAGCTGTTTAAGTCAATCCCTAGGCCACTCCCATTGAAGGCGGAGATCATCCCTAAGGCGGCCTATCAGAAGGTTAGATGTGCGGTTGCGTAACAAGCCACCGCCCCTGTATTAGCCGTCCCACTCCAGGGACGAAACATCCGAAGTGTTAGACACAATGTGTTGTAGTTAACATTACTAATTTTTCTTCTAGTGTGCTTCGTTGCAGTATGACGTCTTCCTGCCCTTTTAAATAATCGCCGAAGAATTCTTGTTACCTTTGGTGTGTTGACACTTCGGATGTTTTGTCCCTAGAGTGGGGCGGCTAACACAGGGGCGGTGGCTTGTTACGCAACCGCACATCTAGCCTTCTGATAGGCCGCCTTAGGGATGATCTCCGCCTTCGATGGGAGGTGCCTAGGTGACTTAAACAGCTGTTCCCGGCGCCCGCGTCACGGCCATACTAGCGCCCACGCTGCCGCCTCCACAACTGAGAGGGGCAGCGCTCTGTGTTTGTCTGTTAAGTGTTGTGTGTCTAAGCCCCAGCTCCTGATGATTGGTGTTAAGAAACGCGTCGAGCAGTTAATGGGCAACATATAGACATAGACAGACTTTAGCGACTAGGTATAGGGCGATGTGCCGTCCCGGGCACTGAAGTATTTATGAGAGGGTGATCTTACTAGGGGAAGTAACAGGAGTAGCTGTGGACTTTTGGGTGGCTATGCAGGATGAGCACACAATTACGCTCTGAATATTACTGCAGCCAGCACCGTTACCCACGCTTCTCTGTATTACTACAAATAATCCCCCTCTCAGTGCTCGGTTTCTGTTGATTTATTTGTGGAAGCATCACATCAAATCCTTGGTGGATGCTCCACAATTGATAGGGGTTTATCTACTTGCTAGACTTGTGTCCGGCAGTTACATATTCCCTTCATGTACCCCATATAAGTGAACGGGGTGGGATTAATTACTGTCCGGAGCTAGTGCTATACAAGGGATAACCCCTATTGTGAACATTAGTTTCTCTTGGATATTACTCCCGTTCTATATTTTAGGGTATACTAATAAAGTTTAACATTTTAAGTATACAACTACACAAACGTTCAGTTGTCCAGTGATTAAGTTAATTAGTTACCAGCCTCAAAAAACACAAATTAACAGCACCTCAAATTAGAGCTTTACAGTGATCAAGTACCAGACATTTCTCAACATCAACTCTTTGGAGGAGACTTCAGGAAATAGGACTCTATGGTCAAATTATTGCAAAGAAATCACTACTGAGGAAGAAGAAGAACAAGAAGAGAATTTATTGGGTCAAGAAACACAAGGAATGGACATTACACCAGTGGAAATCTGTACTTTGGTCTGATAAGTCAAACTTTTTGATTTTTTTGTTCCAACAGCCAAAAGTAGAGCAGATGGTTTTTCTGCAAATGTGGTTCCCAATCGTAAAAGCATGGAGGAGGAGGTGTGATGGTGTTGGGGTACTTCACAGGTGTCACTGAGATTTATTAAAATTTCAAGGCACACTTAACCAGCAACACTACAACAGCCTTCTCCAACAATATGCCATCCCATCTGATTTGCGCTTAGTGGAACCATCATTTCTTTTTTAACAGGACAATGACCCCAACATACACCTCCAGGCTGTGTAGGGGCTACCAGACTAAGAAGAAAAGTGATGAACTGCCGTGTCAGATAACATGGCTTCCACAATCACCTGACCTTTTGAGATGGATTAAGAAACAACCAAAAAGTGCTCAGCACCTCTAGGAACTCTGTCAAAACTGTTGGAAAATGTTTACCTCTTCAATATGAATCTACAATGTAAAAAAAAAACATGGAATAAACTGTTGCATTCATATTTTTGACTGGTAATGTACCTTCACATTAAACTAGTCATTCTCCTTTTCTATAGGTTGAACAGGTTCATAGTCAAAATTATGTAGGAAAATGCAACAGCCTTGCTTTTATACAGCTAACAGTAGTAAAAAAGCATTGGGGCAGATTTACTAAACCTATAGATTATGTAAAAGTATACATTCTGTCTAGACCTACACCACATTTATCACAGTGGCTCAGGTTGGATGATAAATTTGGTGCAAGGTAGACACTCTACCAAGTCCAGAAACATTACCCATATAGTAAAAGGACCCACAGGTGTCCATCAAGTCCTATCTCACCTGGTAAGGTGGCTGCCGCTAGCGCATCCAGGTGGACAATGAATGGAGAGATGGTCATACATGTCCACAGCTCTGTCCATTCGCTTCTACAGACGAGCAGGATGTGCGGTCTTATCAGTGACTGACAGCCTTCCCTGTAAGTGTTCATGCAAACTTAGCTGTCAGTCACTAAGTAGGACTGCCCACTGGACTCCTAAGCACAGAATGAGCAGAGCAGAGGTATAAATGAACACAATAAATCCCTACATGGTGGGCCCTGCGGGCAGGCATGGGATTCGTCCAGTTCCCTCCAGTTCTCCAGATCCGGTTGTTAAAATCACAACTAGATCAGAGAACTGTGTTACTGGCTGAGTCCCAATCCGGTGCTCTCGTGGAAGTAGGGCAGCTGCAGATGTACACTTCCATTGCTTCGCGCCGCTAATAGTTTAGCTCCTTAATTGGGTGGTATGTGTGTGTAATGTATATATGGTGTATTTATGTACAGTACAGACCAAAAGTTTGGACACACCTTCTCATTCAAAGAGTTTTCTTTATTTTCATGACTATGAAGGCATCAAAACTATGAATTAACACATGTGGAATTATATACATAGCAAACAAGTGTGAAACAACTGAAAATATGTCATATTCTAGGGTCTTCAAAGTAGCCACCTTTTGCTTTGATTACTGCTTTGCACACTCTTGGCATTCTCTTGATGAGCTTCAAGAGGTAGTCCCCTGAAATGTTCTTCCAACAGTCTTGAAGGAGTTCCCAAAGATGCTTAGCACTTGTTGGCCCTTTTGCCTTCACTCTGCGGTCCAGCTCACCCCAAACCATCTCGATTAGGTTCAGGTCCGGTGACTGTGGAGGCCAGGTCATCTGGCGCAGCACCCCATCACTTCATGGTCGAATAGCCCTTACTTTCAAAGTTTTCCCAATTTTTCGGCTGACTGACTGACCTTCATTTCTTAAAGTAATGATGGCCACTCGTTTTTCTTTACTTAGCTGCTTTTTTCTTGCCATAATACAAATTCTAACAGTCTATTCAGTAGGACTATCAGCTGTGTATCCACCTGACTTCTCCTCAACGCAACTGATGGTCCCAACCCAATTTATAAGGCAAGAAATCCCACTTATTAAACCTGACAGGGCATACCTGTGAAGTGAAAACCATTTCAGGGGACTACCTCTTGAAGCTCATCAAGAGAATGCCAAGAGTGTGCGAAGCAGTAATCAAAGCAAAAGGTGGCTACTTTGAAGAACCTAGAATATGACATATTTTCAGTTGTTTCACACTTGTTTGTTATATATATAATTCCACATGTGTTGATTCATAGTTTTGATGCCTTCAGTTTGAATCTACAATTTTCATAGTCATGAAAATAAAGAAAACTCTTTGAATGAGAAGGTGTGTCCAAACTTTTGGTCTGTACTGTATGTGTGTTGCATATATATGGTGTATGTGTATGTAAACGTGTGTCGTGACGCTGACAACGCCTTTCCGCCGCTCAGTAGGGAACCTTTTGTTAAAAGTTTGAATCCCACCCCTGCCTGCGGGTGAATCTGACCATGAACTCCATATGCTTATTATATTTATTATATATTCATTTTATTTTAGACAGTTTGCAGCCAAATAAGTAATAAGAAGCCCACAGTAGGAATAGTAAACATTGGAAAACCTAGTACATTAGTACATATAGATATATAAACATACAATGCTGTACAGAAAATAAATGTCTACTTACCAAAGTTGACAAATGATAACGTCTTCTAATATTTTAACAACTTAACTTATTCATTGCCCTTGTATCTAACTGTTGTAATTCCTTCTATTTCTGGTACAAGATAGAAACCACAATTTCAATATAAGGAATACATTTAAACTATAGGATGTGGATCGTCCATCTAATTAAACACTTATGCAATCATATTTTAATGGATACATATGTTGGTATTTGAACTCTTAGGGCCCTTAATTAGTTTTCTGCTGTCATGGAATCAGTTGTGTAAGTGTTATTTGCTTGAGGGTTACAGGTAATCAATTCCCCTCATTAAGTCAATGAGGTTATTATTCCCAGTTGGAGGCTTCACATTGGAGGACGCTCCTCTTAGCCTAAATGAAAATATTTCACAATTCTCTGGGAAGCAACACTTTGATAAGCGCTACACATATAATTCTCACTGTCAACAGAAGGATATCATTGCACACACAATTAGAACAAAATACGAAACACTGGCCAGAAATCTGTGCCCATAATCCAAATCATTGCATTTTAAACATATTGGACTAATAATCATTAACTTTCAGTGTATTTGCAGACCATCTTGCTTTCTATTTTACAATAAATCTGTCATGACACAGCTCTGATGGCTAAATGTGTAGACTGGAGATGAGCGAATCGAATCCCACAAGTGGAATTCGATCCGAATTTCAGTATAAATTTGATTCGCCTAGAAGCCGAATTTCCAAGTGCTTTGTGTCAGCAAATCGATTTAACCTGAAATAGTATAAAAAAACTAAAAAATTCAAACTTACCTCCTCCATTTGATTAAAAATAAGTTCAAATATTACAATTCAATATACAATTATTAAAAACAATATCATGTATGATTAAATGGTCGACCATATATATGACACTATTAGGAATGTCGCAAATATCATTCAATATAATTCATGGAAAAAATAATAACTAAGCATAAGTAGTTCTCCAATGGTAGCCTGGTGGAAAAATAGTGATGAAACAATTAAGTGACAGAAATATTCCTAGTGATAGAAAAAAATTGCTAGTGATAAAAAAGTAGATTCTTCCTGGTATCAGGATAGTGAACTAATAATGATGTCCATATAGTGAAAGTATAAGTGAATAAAGGCGTGTTAGCCTGCAAAAAAATAGTTCAGAAAAAAGAAGAAAGGGACACCTGTTGGAGCCCTACACAGTCGTGTACACTCATATGCTTGTAATCCTTCCTAATGCAGATAGAAACTTCCGGATCAATGCATCACTTCATATACTAAACCGCATCAAACACTTTAGCCGTTAGCTATATTCAGCTGTTAGATGATTAGTTCGTATAAACAGTCTATGGTATCGGCTCGACTCTTACCTCTAAATAGAGGATGGTCTTTGCTAAGGGATGAGTTGTCTTACCTCCTATAATATTCTGTTTGGAGATCTCTTCCTTGGTACGCTGTAAGACATGTGCTGGAGACGCCACTCCGTCTTCACAGCTTGCAGGCTCTGACAATCTAGCCCGATCTCGCGATGTTACGAGTGGGACTTCCGTCCGGTCTCTGTACTCACTCAGATGTTTGGGGCGATTCAATTGTCACAGAGTTGCCTTCTTTGATTTAATAGTTTCTCTTTGTAGCATGGCCATGCAGAAGTTCCTTCAATGGAGGTTTCAGCAGAGTGTCTGATATCCCAGACGCGTTTCGGGATGATTCCAATCCCTTCCTCAGTGGTCATATCCGGCACCCCTAACCTCCTCCTTTTTAAACGTTGACCAGGTCCTCTATAAGTCCCGGTTGTATAATCCAGAATTGGAATGTTATTGGCAATTTTTCGCCATGATGCGGTTATGTTGCGTTTTTGTTGCGTTTTTTTTTCTTATTGATGCGTTTTTGCTTGTTTTTTATTCTATTAATTGCGATCAATCTCTGTATGTCATTAAAACTCATGAAAAGTAATACAATTTGTAATATTTTAACTTATTTTTAATCATTAAATTGCCATAGAGTGAGTGCTCGCTTCCATTACTCTTTTTACATATTTCCTACATTGAGGTGGGGTGTCCTCAATTTTTAGTTTGTAGCACCGTACCACCCGCTAACGGCAGTGAGCCACTTCATTCAATTAACTACCTCCTCCATTTTCTCATGACGGGCCGCCAGACTCCATCTTGCTTGAAGACCTCAGCCGAAATCCCGTGCGGCGCGAGATTACATCATCACGCAGGCCGGCGTGATGATGTCATACGTCACCACGCAAGCCGGCGTGATGACGTAATCTCGCGCCGCACAGGATTTCAGCAGAAAACTTCAAGCAAGATGGCGGCGGCAGGCCTGTCGTGAGCCAATGGAGGTGGCAAGTTTGATTTAAAAAAAATGTTATTGTTAATTTTACACTCAGATGCCACGATCATGTATGAATGCGGCATCTGAGGGGTACAATGACGGGGGCGGCGCTATCGCAGATCCCTGTCATTGCACCCGCTACTTACAAAAAATGTGCTTCGTGACTAAGTAGCTCACTAAGCAAATTTTTTTTGTGAAGTTCAGAGAATCAGCCGAATCGAACTTTTAAGAAATTCGGTAATTTCTAGTGTAGACCTTATCCCTGAGCTCATAAACACATATAACTAAGGGTTCATACACATGAACGTATTTTCTTTCCGTGTCCGTTTTCATTTCTTTTGCGGACCGTATACGGAACCATTCACTTCAATGGGTCTGCAAAAAAAACGGAAGTTACTCCGTGTGCGTTCCGTTTCCGTATGTCCGCATATCCGTTCTGCAAAAAATAGAACATGTCCTATTCTTGTCCGCATTACGGACAAGGATAATACAGTTCTGCTAGGGGCCAGCTGTTCCGTTCCGCAAAATACGGAATGCACACGGACGTCATCTGTGTTTTTATTGCGGACCGCAAAATACATACAGTCGTGTGCATAAGCCCTAAATTTGTATTAAACTGCTAATAATATGGCATAAATGAGTGTGCATAAGCTGTCAGGAGTTCAGTAATAAGGGCTACACATCCAACCTTCAGTGCAGTTCCTTGAAGGATTCATTGTAAAGTACTGTAGAAAGCAAGATATTCTGAACATACACTGAAAGTGAAGGATGTAGAACAAAAACAATTTTTTTTTTAATAAAGACCAATTGAAAAATAATTTTTAGCGCAATATGAGTAAAATGCAGTGATAAAATTATGTGATGATGAAAAAAGTATATTTTTAGATATGTATTTGTGTTCCTACAGTGGTTCAAGTTGCACTGTGTTCTTCGGGGATTTCTGTTTTGTTTAAGTCAGGCATGCTCAACCTGCGGCCTTCCAGCTGTAGTAAAACTACAACTCCCACAATGCCCTGCTGTAGGCTGATAGCTGTAGGCTGTTTTGGCATGCTGGGAGTTGTAGTTTTGCAAAAGCTGGAAGGCCGCAGGTTGAGCATGCCTGGTTTAAGTCATACACATATGTCTCCCTTGACATGCATGCTTGTGGATTTTAACCCCTTAAGGACGTAGGACGTACCAGTACGCCATGTTTGCCGAGTCCTTATGGACTCAGGATGTACCGGTACGTCCTAACTTTAAAAGTACATTGAGGCGCGGCGGGGGTTAATAGGAACAGGATGCCCGCTGAAATCATTCAGCGGGCATCCTGTCACAATGCCAGGGGGGGTCATGTGACCCCCCCGTATCGGCAATCCAAAGTGGGACAAAAAATAAAGTAAAAAAAAAAAGTAAAAAAAATTAAGTTTTAAGTAAAAATAAACAAAAAAGTCATGTTCTCTAGGGTTGCATCAGGGGGGCTTCAAATGGGACATGGTGTCAAAAAAAACAGTCCAGCAAAATCTGCCTTCCAAAAACCATATGGCATTCCTTTCCTTCTGCGCCCTGCCGTGTGCCCGTACAGCGGTTTACGACCACATATGGGGTGTTTCTGTAAACTACAGAATCAGGGCCATAAATATTGAGTTTGGTTTGGCTGTTAACCCTTGCTTTGTAACTATAAAAAAATTATTAAAATGAAAATTCTGCCAAAAAAGTGAAATTTTTAAATTGTATCTCCATTTTCCATTAATTCTTGTGGAACACCTAAAGGGTTAACAAAGTTTGTAAAATCAGTTTTGAATACCTTGAGGGGTGTAGTTTATAGAATGGGGTCATTTTTCTGTGGTTTCTAAGCCTTGCAAAGTGACTTCAGACCTGAACTGGTCCCTAAAAATTGGGTTTTTGCAAATTTCAGAAAAATTTCAAGATTTGCTTCTAAACTTCTAAGCCTTGTAACATCCCCAAAAAATAAAATATCATTCCCAAAATGATCCAAACATGAAGTAGACATATGGGGAATGTAAAGTAATAACTATTTTTGTAGGTATTACTATGTATTAAAGAAGTAGAGAAATTGAAACTTGGAAATTTGCTATTTTTTTACTTCATTTTTGGTAAATTTGGTATTTTTTTATAAATAAAAATGATTTTTTTTTTTACTTCATTTTACCAGTGTCATGAAGTACAATATGTGACGAAAAAACAATCTCAGAATGGCCTGGATAAGTCAAAGCGTTTTAAAGTTATCACCACTTAAAGTGACACTGGTCAGATTTGCAAAAAATGGTCAAGTCCTTAAGGTGAAATAGGGCTAAGTCCCTAAGTGGTTAAAGTTCAGAGCTCATTGTGGGTCACTTACTAAAGCACATCATATGTGCACCATAATGTGAAACTTTTTAAGGCTTCTCGCCACTTTTCTAAAGTGACAAGAAAAGGGGTGGGGCTTAGCAGGAGGGGCAGGCTCACATACCCGCTAACAAAAGGACTTGGCATTTCAATTCGCCGTTCCTGATCATGGGAGAGCTTTCATGGGAGAGTAGGGAGGCTATCACAAACATTAGCTGCTTGACCAACCCTTTAATTTTTAGTGATTGTTCTTGGATTTTGAGTTAACAAAAAACATCACTCATCCTTCCATTTAAACCTGAACGCTACTCGTATGCATTGTTTTTTTAATCCCTTTAATTTTTAACTAGCAAAAGTTGTACACAGTGACTGCATAATGTAATTTTTATCCAGATAATGTCACCATTAAAATAATATTATTTCCCTAGAACTAAGAGCTATTCCGTCCCGGACCCAACTCATGCCTACACACGTTGCCTCTTTAGTATTGCGCCTGCCATCTTCTGAAAGAGGGGGCTGTCAGTGACGGACAGTTCTAGCCCCCCCTATGGAAAGAAATCAATAATTCTGACCTTTAGCTAGCTGCTGAGGTCTGATTCACAGCACTGAGCTCCCTCCTGCAGCACAGAACCACACGCCTAATTCATTGAATCAGTCTGACAGGCAGCTGAGGGAGAGACCCACAAAATGTTCAGCCTGGCTGTCTTTCTCTAACTTGCTCTCGGATGATCTTTTTTTTTTTATCTCTACTTTATTCCATGTCTCTCTTTCTTTTCTTTCCGTTAAATTCCATCTCTTGTTATCTCCCTAGCCCTATCCATTGTCTTGTGTGTAGTGCTCACACAATGCATCCTGTGCCCTCTGCCTATAGCTTCTCCCTATCTATCCTCGGCGTGTCAGCATGGCCATACCTCATCTCTGCTCACCGACTCTCCGCTAGACCCCTCAGAGACCTGCCAATACAATATTTCCATGACAACTAGAATCCAGGGAGGTAACACACATTGTTTAAAATAATCAGAATCTGTGTAGAAATACTGCGGGTTTAATATCCATGGATGTGATTTCATAGCCATGAACTCTACTAGGCTATATGCTAAATGGGAGTCACTTTAATAAGGCAGGAAACGAAAAATATCATAGAAATTTTGTAATAATATTACATAGTATAGTGTACTAATACTACACTGTATTGTGTACTAATGCTACATGGTATTGTACGCTAATACTACATGGTATTATGTACTAATAGTGCAAGGTATTTTGCAATACTACATGATATTGTGTGCTATTACTACACGGTATTGTGCACTAATACTACATGGTATTGTGCACTAATACTGCATGGTATTCTGTAATAATACTACATGATATTGTGTGCTAATACTACACGGTATTGTGCACTAATACTACATGGTATTGTATGCTAATACTACATGATATTGTGTACTAATACTGTGTACATGGTATTATGTACTAATAGTACAAGGTATTTTGCAATACTACATGATATTGTGTGCTATTACTACACAGTATTGTGCACTAATACTACATGGCATTGTGCACTAATACTACATGATATTTTGTAAGGCTAATTTCACACTGGTGTTTTGGCTTTCCGTTTCTGAGATCCGTCATGGGCTCTCACAAGTGGTCCGAAACGGATCAGTTTTTGCCCTAATGCATTCTGCATGGAAAAGGATCCGCTCAGAATGCATCAGTTTGCCTCCGTTCAGTCACCATTCCGCTCTGGAGGACACTAAAACGCTGCCTGGCACACAATGTAAGTCAATAGGGACGGATCCGTTTTCTCTGACACAATCTGGCACAATAGAAAACGGATCCGTCCCCTATTGACTTTCAATGGTGTTCAAGACGGATCCGTCATGGCTATAGAAGACATAATACAACTGGATCTGTTCATGATGGATGCATGCGGTTGTATTATTGTAATGACGGATCTGCAAAAACTGTTGGTGTGAAAGTAGCCTTATAATACCATATGATATTGTGTACTAATACTACATGGTATTGTTTACTAATAGTACAAGGCATTTTGTAATACTATATGATATTGTGTACTAATACTACACGGTATTGTGTACTAATACTACATGGTATTCTGTAATAATACTACATGATATTTTGAAATAATATTACATAATATTGTGTACTAATACTGCATGTTATTTTGTAAGGATACTACATGGTATTGTGTACTAATAAATACATGACATTTTGTAGTAACATTATATGGTATTGTTTATTAATACTAGATGGTATTGTGTAATAATACTACATGATATTTTGTAATAATACTACATACTATTGTGTACTAATACTACATGTTATTTTGTAATATTACTATATGGTATTGTGTAATAATACTACATGATATCGCGCACTAATAATCCATGATATTTGGTAATAATACTATATGGAATTGTATACTAATACTGCATGATGTTGTACACAGTAGGTCTCGACATTCAACCAGCACACCAAGCCGTAGCCTCTCACTTCCTCTGGACTGTGCATGTCATGGAGAGTTTGTACTCCACAGTGTACAGTATACAAAATCCAACACTGCACCAAATTAAAAATTGATTTTTTATTATATACACTGCGTGCAGAATTATTAGGCAAATTAGTATTTTGACCACATCATCCTCTTTATGCATGTTGTCTTACTCCAAGCTGTATAGGCTCGAAAGCCTACTACCAATTAAGCATATTAGGTCATGTGCATCTCTGTAATGAGAAGGGGTGTGGTCTAATGACATCAACACCCTATATTAGGTCTGCATAATTATTAGGCAACTTCCTTTCCTTTGGCAAAATGGGTCAGAAAAGTCAAAAATAGTGAGATATCTTGCAGAGGGATGCAGCACTCTTAAAATTGCAAAGCTTCTGAAGCGTGATCATCGAACAATCAAGCGTTTCAATCAAAATAGTCAACAGGGTCGCAAGAAGCGTGTGGAAAAACCAAGGTGCAAAATAACTGCCCATGAACTGAGAAAAGTCAAGCGTGCAGCTGCCAAGATGCCACTTGCCACCAGTTTGGCCATATTTCAGAGCTGCAACATCACTGGAGTGCCCAAAAGCACAAGGTGTGCAATACTCAGAGACATGGCCAAGGTAAGAAAGGCTGAAAGACGACCACCACTGAACAAGACACACAAGCTGAAACGTTAAGACTGGGCCAAGAAATATCTCAAGACTGATTTTTCTAAGGTTTTATGGACTGATGAAATAAAAGTGAGTCTTGATGGGCCAGATGGATGGGCCCGTGGCTGGATTGGTAAAGGGCAGAGAGCTCCAGTCCGACTCAGACGCCAGCAAGGTGGAGGTGGAGTACTGGTTTGGGCTGGTATCATCAAAGATGAGCTTGTGGGGCCTTTTTGGGTTGAGGATGGAGTCAAGCTCAACTCCCAGTCCTACTGCCAGTTTCTGGAAGACACCTTCTTCAAGCAGTGGTACAGGAAGAAGTCTGCATCCTTCAAGAAAAACATGATTTTCATGCAGGACAATGCTCCATCACACGCGTCCAAGTACTCCACAGCGTGGCTGGCAAGAAAGGGTATAAAAGAAGAAAATCTAATGACATGGCCTCCTTGTTCACCTGATCTGAACCCCATTGAGAACCTGTGGTCCATCATCAAATGTGAGATTTACAAGGAGGGAAAACAGTACACCTCTCTGAACAGTGTCTGGAGGCTGTGGTTGCTGCTGCACGCAATGTTGATGGTGAACAGATCAAAACACTGACAGAATCCATGGATGGCAGGCTTTTGAGTGTCCTTGCAAAGAAAGGTGACTATATTGGTCACTGATTTGTTTTTGTTTTGTTTTTGAATGTCAGAAATGTATATTTGTGAATGTTGAGATGTTATATTGGTTTCACTGGTAAAAATAAATAATTGAAATGGGTATATATTTGTTTTTTGTTAAGTTGCCTAATAATTATGCACAGTAATAGTCACCTGCACACACAGATATCCCCCTAAAATAGCTAAAACTAAAAACAAACTAAAAACTACTTCCAAAAATATTCAGCTTTGATATTAATGAGTTTTTTGGGTTCATTGAGAACATGGTTGTTGTTCAATAATAAAATTAATCCTCAAAAATACAACTTGCCTAATAATTCTGCACTCCCTGTAGAGTAACAATCACTTGCACGTTTCAGGCTACACTAGTCCTTTTCAAAGAAATCACCTTTGAAAAAGGGCTAGTGTAGCCTGAAATGTGTAGACCATTTTTACTGCTTTGTACACTTCTATAAATAAAAAATATTGATGCAGCATTGGATTTCATATATTGTTTACATGATATTGTGTACAACTACTACATGGTATTCTGAAATAATACTACATGGTATTGTGTAGTAATATTACATGGTATTGTGTAATTATGCTACATGACATTTTGTAATGATACTACATTGTATTGTGTATTAATACTACGTGATATTGTGTAATTCTACATCATAATGTGTACTATTACTACGTGATATTGTGCAATGATACTACATGGTATTGTGTAGTAATACTACATATTACTGTGTAATACTACATAATATTGTGTACTAATAGTATATGGTATTGTGTAATAACACTACATGATATTGTGTAATACTACATGATATTGTGTAATGATACTACATGGTATTGTGTAGTAATACTACATGTTATTGTGTACTAATAGTACATGGCATTGTGTAATAATACTATATGAAATTGTGTACTATTACTACATGGTATTATGTACTAATAGTACAAGGTATTTTGCAATACTACATGATATTGTGTGCTAATACTACATAGTATTGTGTACTAATACTACATGGTATTGTGTACCGTATTTTTCACCCTATAAGAGGCACCGGCCCATAAGACGCCCCTAGTTTTTAGTGGAGGATAATAAGAATTTTTTTTTTTTTATTAGACCTCAGGTCAGACCAGCAATCAGACCCCCAATGTTAATCAGACCTCAGATCACAGCTCCAATCAGATCCCGAATGTTAATAAGACCCCAATAAGACCTCAAATCAGACCCACAATCAGACCTCAGCTCACACCCAAAACTGAATGACCCTCAATTAGACCTCAGATATGAGCCCCAATATAAATAAGACCCCATTCGGACCTCAGATCAGACCCCCAGTCTCAAATCAGCCCCCATGCCTCATTTAATCAGCCCCCCAGTCTCATATTAGCCCCCCAGTCTCATGTTACCTCTCCTGCTCCCGGATGGCGCCGCTCCTCACCTACATCGCAATCCTCTTTATCCTGCTGTCGACTGTGTTGTGAACCTGTGCGCACAGCGTGAGGTAACAGAGTGCCCTCACGCTATGTGCAGCCTTCACAGCTGACGGCCAAGGACTAGGAAGCGGTGAGTAGAGAGCCTTCACCGCTTCCCGGTCCTCCGATACTAATGAACGCTTCCATAATAGAAGAGCTTATTAGTATTCACTCCATAATTCGCAGTGGCATTTTCCCCCCACTTTGGGGGGACAAAACTGCGTCTTATGGGGCGAAAAATGCAGTAATAATACTACATGATATTGTGTAATACTACATCATAATGTGTACTAATACTACATATTATGTAATGATACTACATGGCATTGTGTACCAGTACTACGATACTGTGTAATGAAACTACATGGTATTGTGCAATAATACTACCAAATTGTGTAATGATACTACATGGCATTGTGTAGTAATACTACATGTAATTGTGTAATAATACTACACAATATTATGCAATGATACTACATGGTATTTTGTAGTAATACTACATGGTATTGTGTAATAATAGTACATGTTATTGTGTAATGATACTACATGATACTACATATTGTGTAATAATGCGATATGATATTGTGTACGAATATGATATGATATTGTCATGACCGTAGTCTGGGAAACACACTCACGCAGTGAGCCCTAACTTGAAGAGCAAGTACTAAGCGGCAAGTCCACAACTGTTAACCATCCCTATGCTGGTAAGAGCCAAACAAGCACCCGCTGTAAAAACTGTAGGGACCTGTTCACACAACTGGAACCCAAAACAGAAAAACACACAGAGAAGGGTCATACAAAAATAGGTCAAAGTCGGGAGGTCAATACAGTACCAAATCACAGAGCGGAGGGTGGTCACGAGAAGCCAAGGCAAAGGTCAGAACCAGATGGGAAAACATGGTAAAAAATCACTAAGCAGAGAGAGAGGTCCAAGTCAAGCCGAAGTCAAATCCTAATAACAATAATCCAAGAATGAACAATAGCAACCGGAGCACAGCAAGGGAAAACCTATAACTGCCAAGGGTGTATTGCCTGCAGGTGATTTAAATAGAGCACTGAGTCCCTGGATCAGAGCATAAGTCCTGGGACTCAGTGCCCCACTTGACCAGAAAAGAAGCAGTCCTGAGATAGGCAGGCTGAGCTGTCACTCAGTCTGCATAATAAACATACATGGGTGATACATATAACTACTAATCTCCCCCAGCAAGCATGTGCGCTTTGTCACCAGGGGGTGTGGCTTAAGCAGCACATCACAAACTGTGCATCATGGGGACATGGCCAAACAGCGCGTCTCACTCCTCGCGGCCGCTCCACAGCCCCAGAGCAAGTCGACTGGCAAGCTGGTGACAGATATTGTGCAATAATATACATGATATTGTGTACTAATACTACATGATATTGTGTAATAATACCACATGATACGGTGTCCTAATACTACATGATATTATGTAATAATACTACATGATATTGTGTAATAATACTACATGATACTGTGTACTAATACTGCATGATTGTAATAAACGCTCTGGTGGCGTGATCCTCAGGCCTGACGTTTACGCGTCGGCTGAGATGCGCTGCTGAGGGAGACGGGCAGTGGGCTGACTGACAGCGCTTCTTTCCTATTGTTGTTCTGTTTAGTTATTTGACCTATGGGAGTGCCGGGTCACCAGACCAATCAGGTTCTGGTCCAGGTACCCGGCGTTCTATTTAAACCCCCTAGTGCTGTTAGCTAGTGCCAGTAATAGTCTTGTTGGCTCACTAGCTAGGTTCCTTGTTTTTGTATTGATATCCTGTGTTTCTGACCTCGGCTTGTCTTCTGAGCACTCTGTGTCTCCTGTCATCGACCAGTTGCAGTATAGCCATCTAGGTAAAGACAGTGTAGCCATCTAGGTAAAGACAGTCTAGGGCCTTAATGTCCTTGTCCATGTCTACTCTACTGACGTTGAGAAAAGGGGGGTTCAGCGGCACTCCTTGTTGGAGGTTGGGAGGTGCTCAGTGGTAGGGGTACATGCAAATTTCATCAAAAGACCACGGCACTCTGTAAATATTTTAGTTGCTTATTTTATTTCATATCTTTTTTATATATATATTTTTTCTTTTGTATATCCATCCAAAAGTAATAGCCACTGGCCAACGTTTTGGTCTAGTCTTAGACCTTGTTCACGGCCTTAGTTCTGTAGAGTATGGAGGATAGTGGATGACGCCATCCACTATCCTCCATACTCTACAGAACTAAGGCCGTGAACAAGGTCTAAGACTAGACCGAAACGTTGGCAAGTGGCTATTACTTTTGGATGGATACACAAAAGAAAAAATATATATATAAAAAAGATCTGAAATAAAATAAGCAACTAAAATATTTACAGAGTGCCGTGGTCTTTTGATGAAATTTACTCTACTGACGTGACATTATCACTGGCCTTCTAAAATAAGACTTGGTACCTGCCATATTATTGATGCCATGGCAGCCTTAGCCTCACAGATGGAGGGTATTGCTCAGTTGGTGCAGGATTTAGCGGGGAGAGTCCAGCAGCAAGAATCCCACCAGACAAGTTCCCCTGCTTCCACACCCCCATCACTGGTAGAGCCTAAGATTAAGCTCCCTGACCGTTTCTAAAGTAACTGTAAGGGTTTTGCAATTTTAAGTATTGAGTTGCAAACTCTATTTTTGCTTGTGGCCTCATTCTTTGGGTACCAAGGCACAGAGAGTTGGTATCATCATGTCTCTGTTGCAAGGTGACCCTCAGGAATGGGCATTCTAACTTCCGCTCAATTCCCCGGAGCTATATTCTGTTGACCTTTTTTTCAACTCTAGGTCTTTCATACGATGAGCCTGACAGAGCAGATTACGCGGAGAGTCCTCTCTTTGCATCAAGGCAGGCAACCAGTAGAGTATTGTTCCACAGGTGGTGTAATGTGTCTGGCTGGAATGATCTGGCCCTTAGATCACTGTTCAGACTGGGCCTTTCAGACACTCGAAAGGTCCTTCTAGTTAGTGACCCAACACCAAGGTCATTAGATGAGGCCATGTCTCTGGCTATACGACTGAACGGACGTCTTAGAGAACGCGAAAGTTAGCATTCTGTCTCTGTTTGCCCTTCTTCCTTCCCTTCTGTCTCTCAGTTGTCTGTGGTTAAGAAGTCAATGGAGTCTGAAGAGCCCATACAAGTGGGTACTGTGGCAGTCCTGCACATCAACTGTGATCCTGTCCCACTAGGCCAAAGGCATAAAACTTCAGTGTGTGAAAAAATTGATGGGGCTGCAGCTAGTTTTGTTAATTTTAATTTGTGATTGCTCAAATTACTTAGTTTACCTGAACCAATTGCAGTCTCTGGGGGTGGATACTACTCCCTAGACTGGAGGATTGATTGAGTTTAGGACTCCAGATTTGCTAATGAAGGTTGGTTTTATTAATTCTGAAAAGTGTGCCTTATATGTCATGAGAAATTTGTCTGCTGACGTCATCCTGGGATTACCCTGGTTGAGGGTACATAGTCCTGTCTTTAATTGGAGTGTTTGGAAATTAGTAAAATGGGGTCCTCAGTGCTCTATTCATTGCATTTCTTTCCAGCTTTCTGATCTTGAACTAGAGGAAGGTCCGTTACCTGAATATATTAAAAGGGTTGGCCACTTTCTGGTTATTGTTGACCAATGTGTTTGTAAGATAATTGTATGACACTAACTAATATAGTCTTTGTTGAAACTCTGTGGTATTTTCTATATTTTGTAAGGTATGCTGCTTTGTTTACAAAGTCTTTTGTGCTGTCCACATAGAGATTCTGTGCATAAGATGACTGCTGATGGTGGGTCATGTGACCAGGCAAATCACCTTCTCGTGATGTCTTCTCTGTTCAAATACACTGCACCTGCACTAAACTCCCAACAGAACAAGTACAGATGTCAGGTGCCGTGTATTGGGAGACATCACATGGAGGTGATTTGCCTGGTCACATGACACTCCATCAGCGGCCATCTTATGGACAAGACCTCTGTGTGGACAGCACAAAAGACATTGTAAACAAATGGGCATACCTTATTAAATCTAGAAAATGGTGCAGAATCTCAACAAAAATTATATTAGTTAATTTCATATAATCATCTCACAAAAGCCTTTGTCAACAATTACCAGAAGGTGACCAACCACTTTAAAGATTTTCAGGATATTTTTTCCAAAAAAGCATCCGAGACCTTGCCTCCACATCGTGATTATGACTGTGCTGTAAAGAACTTATAGCTGGTGTCAAATTCCTTAAGGGCAAAATCTATAATCTTTCTGGACCCAAAAGACAGGCCATGAAAGATCATATTTAAGAAAGTCTAAGGAAAGGACATATTCGGCTGTCTGTATCGCCTATGGGAGCTGGGTTCTTTTTTGTTGGGAAAAAAGACGTTGGTTTCTGCCCTTGTATTGGCTATAGGGAATTAAATACGATAATGGTCAGGAACCAGTATCCTTTCCCCCTTATTCCTGATCTTTATAATCAAATTGTTGGGGTTTGGTAGTTTTCTAAGATCGACCTCAGAGGAGCCTATAATTTCATTACAATATGAGAGAGGGACGAATGGAAGATGGCATTCAATACCCGTAAAGGGCATTTTTAATACCTTGTAATGCCCTTTGGGCTGTGTAATGCTCCAGCAGTCTTCTAAAACTTCATTAATGATGTTTTCCTAAATTTCTGATCTCTTTGTTGTTGTCTATCTTGACGATATTTAAATTGTTTTCTTCTCACTGGGCTTCACGTGTTACACATGTGAGAAGATTTCTACAAAAACTAAGAGACAATTCAGTAAATGTGTTTTTGGTGTAAGAGAAGTTTCTTTCTTGGGTTATATACTGTCACCTCAAAAATTTTATATGGATCCTGCTAAAGTGCAAGATGTTGTCAATTGGGCTAGACCGACTTCCTTCAAAGCCCTTCAAAGATCTCTTGGGTTTTCTAATTATTATAGAAAATGTATTAAATTTTTCTATCATTGCCAAGCCGTTTACTGATTTAACCAGGAAAGGGGCGGATCTAATACATTGGTCTCCTGATGCTGTCTGCTTTTGAAACTCTGAAGGAAAGTTTCAGTAGTGCTGAAATTCTTATTCATCCTGACGTTACCAATCAATTAAATGTTGAAGTGGATGTTTTAGAGATTGAAATAGGGGCTGTTTTGTCACAGGGGTCATTTTCTCTAACTAATTTACAACCATGTGCCTTCTTTTCAAGAAATTTTTCCTCTGTGGAGAGGAATTATGACATTGGCAATCATGAATTATTAGCCATCAAATGGACATTCGGGGAATGGCATTGTTTCCTTGAACGGCCTAGTGAACAAATACACTGATCAAAAGAATAAAGGGAACACAAAAATAACACATCCTAGATCTGAGATAATTAAATATTCTTCTGAAATACTTTGTTCTTTACATAGTTGAATGTGCTGACAACAAAATCACACAAAAATTAAAAAATGGAAATCAAATTTTTCAACCCATGGAGGTCTGGATTTGGAGTCACACTCAAAATGAGGCTCAGTAGTGTGTGTGACCTCCGCGTGCCTGTATGACCTCCCTACAATGCCTGTGCATGCTCCTGATGAGGTGGCAGACGGTCTCCTGAGGGATCTCCTCCCAGACCTGGACTAAAGCATCTGCCAACTCCTGGACAGTCTGTGGTGCAACGTGACGTTGGTGGATAGACCGAGACATGATGTCCCGGATGTGCTCAATTGGATTCAGGTCTGGGGAACGGGCGGGCCAGTCCATAGCATCAATGCCTTCGTCTTTCAGCCACATGAGGTCTAGCATTGTCTTGCATTAGGAGGAACCCAGGGCCAACCGCACCAGCATATGGTCTCACAAGGGGTCTGAGGATCTCATCTCGGTACCTAATGGCAGTCAGGCTACCTCTGGCGAGCACATGGAGGGCTGTGCGGCCCTCCAAAGAAATGCCACCCCACACCATTAATGACCCAATGCCAAACCGGTCATGCTGGAGGATGTTGCAGGCAGCAGAACGTTCTCCACGGCATCTCCAGACTCTGACATGTCTGTCACATGTGCTCAGTGTGAACCTGCTTTCATCTGTGAAGAGCACAGGGCGCCAGTGGCGAATTTGCCAATCTTGGTGTTCTCTGGCAAATGCCAAACGTCCTGCACGGTGTTGGGCTGTAAGCACAACCCCCACCTGTGGACGTCGGGCCCTCATATCACCGTCATGGAGTCTGTTTCTGACCGTTTGAGCAGACACATGCACATTTGTGGCCTGCTGGAGGTCATTTTGCAGGGCTCTGGCAGTGCTCCTCCTGTTCCTCCTTGCACAAAGGCGGAGGTAGCGGTCCTGCTGCTGGGTTGTTGCCCTCCTACGGCCTCCTCCACGTCTCCTGATGTACTGGCCTGTCTCTTGGTAGCGCCTCCATGCTCTGGACACTACGCTGACAGACACAGCAAACCTTCTTGCCACAGCTCGCATTGATGTGCCATCCTGGATAAGCTGCACTACCTGAGCCACTTGTGTGGGTTGTAGACTCCGTCTCATGCTACCACTAGAGTGAAAGCACCGCCAGCATTCAAAAGTGACCAAAACATCAGCCAGGAAGCATAGGAACTGAGAAGTGGTCTGTGATCACCACCTGCAGAACCACTCCTTTATTGGGGGTGTCTTGCTAATTGCCTATAATTTCCACCTGTTGTCTATCCCATTTGCACAACAGCATGTGAAATTGATTGTCACTCAGTGTTGCTTCCTAAGTGGACAGTTTGACTTCACAGAAGTGTGATTGACTTGGAGTTACATTATGTTGTTTAAGTGTTCCCTTTATTTTTTTGAGCAGTGTAATTGTACTCACGGAACACAAGAATTTGATGTATCTGTTGGACCTCGTTCTTCACCCTAGTTTAATTTTATCGTTTTATCGTACTTATTGTCCTAGCTTGATTCTGACCCTGTTAACATCCCCCCTCCTGGTATTGTCATTGTAGCCATTGATCCTGATCTTGCCTATGAAATACAATGTTAGGATTTGGCTACCAATAATCTTCCTTCTGGTAAATTGTTGTCCCTTCCAATCTTCGTCTTAAAGTTTTGAAGGAGTCTCATTGTTCTGTACTCACTGGTCATCCGGGGATTGCCGGTACTAGACATTTGGTTTCTAGAGCTTATTGGTGGCCTACTTGGTCATGAGATGTGGTTGTCTTTGCATGTGACATTTGCGCAAGGGCAAAGGTACCCAGGAAATGTCCCGTGGGTCAACTTTGCCCCTTGCCCATTCCGCAGAGACCTTGGGCCCACATCTCTATGGACTTCATAACTGATCTTCCTTCCTCCCAGGGAAAGACTGTTGTCTGGGAGGTCATTGACAGGTTCTCAAAGATGTGTCATCTAATTCCATTGAAAAAACTCATTGACTATAAGAAATTTGCCAATTTGTTTATTGACAATATCCTCAAATTTGTCACAGTCATTACCGCTGGCTGTGACCTTCTGTCTATGCTCTCGCTGCAGCTCCGTTCCTCTGTATTATTTGTGGTTCTGTATGAGTTAACTCCCTTGTATTCCTATTAGGAGTTAATCCTCTGTCTGCTCCATGGGTGTGGTCTCTCTGCTGCACCCATGGAACCTGTATATAAGCCTGAGGTTTCCTCAGTTCTGTGTCAGCTCTCCTTGTGTGTGTTGTCTTGTCCTGCTCCTGGTTTGTACTCTCTCTCCCATGCTGCTGACCCATGGGATCCGTGTCTGTCTGTGCTCTGTGGGTTTCCCTACTTGTTCATTAACGTCGTCTGTCGGTTATCTGTTCTGCCTGTTATGTTTTAGTTACTTTGTGTTTATTCTGATGTCTGTGTTCAGCAAGCCTTTGTAGCAGAGTGGCATGACAAGGCCATGCAGTTTACTACTGGTGGAGCAAGTCCTTCTCTGCTCATTGCCACTCCTGCTCCCTTTGCGTGAACTCCTGCTCGTATTATTAGTTCCCCTGTTTTGAATTCATATGTCTGTGTTCAGCAAGCCTTTGCAGCAGAGTGACATGACAAGGCCATGCAGTTTACTACTGGTGGAGCAAGTCCTTCTCTGCTCATTGCCACTCCTGCTCCCTTGCATGAACTCCTGCTTGTGTTATTATTTGCCCTGTTTTGTATTTACCTGTCTGTTATGTTTGCCTATGTGCCATCGGTACCTTCTGGTACCTGTTGTCCATTCGTCCCTGCTGTCACTGTCTAGTTCACGCTCCAGAGTGGACCCTGGCAACTTCCTGCGGCAAAGTCTAACCTACCATCTAGGGCTCTAGTAAAAACCAGGAGTTGCTTAGTTACGCCCCTCTGGAGTATTACTAGACAGTGGCGCAGTGGGGGGTTTCTCCCACTGTGCTGACGGTACATAGAGCTCATGTTTTCTCTGTGCTGCCTTTCATGTTTTTTGTGCAATAAACTCTTATGTGTCTGTACCTGATTTCCGTTTGTTTATTGCATGACGACGCGGTGGTCTCTCCTGGGACCTCCAACTCGTGACAAAATTACATGAAATACCCGATTCCATTGTCTGATAGGGGAGTGCAGTTTATCTCAAGATTCTGGAGAGAATTTAGTAAAATATTGGGGATAAAACTGCCTTTTTCTTTAGAGTTCCATGATGAGACAAACAAACAAACTGAAAGGGTCAAACAGGTTTTGGAACAGTTGTAATTGTTAAAACAAATGGAAAAGGTTTTTGTCTCTAGCAGAGTTTACTGTCTGTCTCTGTTTGTTTGTCTGTCTCTGCACTTTAATAGCGTAGGGACCGTTGACCAGTTGCAGTCTAGCCATCTAGGACTTGTACTGTAGGTAGGTAGTGGGTTGTTAGGGACAGTGGGGGCTGCAGTCTAGGGTCTCACTGTCCTTGTCCGTATCTACTTTACTGACATGACAGTGATATTGTAGAATAATACTACATGATATTGTGTACTAACAGTACATGATATTGTGTAATTATACTACATGATATTGTGTATTAATACTGCATGGAATTTTGTACTAACTACATAATATTTTGCAATAATACTACATGATATTGTGTACTAATTCTGCATGATATTGTGTATATGATATTGTGTAATTATACTATATGAACTTGATGGACTTATGTCTTTTTTCAACCTTTTCTAAATACCAGTACATAATTATGTAATTGATATTTTGTAACAATACTACATTATATTGTGCAATAATACTATATGATATTGTGTACTAATATACGTCTTTTGCAGATATAATTTGGTGTGGATTCCATGCCAAAATGATTCCAGTGTAACAGCGACTGCTGTGCGAGGCTGTTCCCCTGCTTACTGCACGGTCCTGGGCCCCATGCTCTTCGGTGTTGGTGGCCAGTGCTTCCCAGTTACCGCTGCAGTCCAGGACACTTTGTGTGAGTGATGTTGCTTCTGAGGATTCCGCTCCACAGCTTCCATTCAGCCCTGGACACAGCATGAGTTTGGCTGGTTTCATGTGCCACTGCTCTAAGGGCGCATCACTCGCTGGGCTGGGTTGGGTCAGGTGACCTCGTTGACCAACCCTGGCTCTCCTACACATACTTAAGGGACTCAGCCCTCTTCCCAGATGCCTGAGTGTCAAGGTCCTAGTCTGTTGCTAAAGAGCTTCATAACCACTTGTGTTCCTGACCCATACTTCATCCCTGGACTCTGTTTATCATCTGATCCCTGCCTGCTTGCTTTGTCTCTCCCGTTGCTGACCCGGATTGCCTGACCTGTACCTGTGCCGCCTGCCCTGACCTTCTGCATGTCTGACTACGCCTCTGCCTCATCCTTCGGTTCCTGCTTTGTTGCTCCTGGTAACGACCCTGCCAGTCTACCACGCCTGTACTGCTGGTACCTATCTCGGGTATCTTCTGGTCCGCCTGGACCAGCTGCTACTGACTCTGGGATTTCTCTGGAGTGGCACCTGGCAACTACCCTAACGGCCCAAGTCTATCCTCACCATCAGAGGCTCTAGCAAAGACCAGGTAGTTGCTTAGTCACGCCCCTCCATGGTATAGCCAGTCAGTAGCACAGTGGGTTCACAGCTGCTGATCCGTGACAGTAGACTCAGGCCATGGACCCTGCTGGTCATCCCAAGGCTGTCCTTCAAGATCTGTTACAGGAATGAAAGCCCCAGAGCGAACGTCAGGATTTCTTGATGCAGTTCATGCAAAATGTTGCTGCTCGTCTGTATGCCATCTCTTCTCCAGCCACTGCAGGGTCGCCAGTCGCTGCTACCACTGCTACGACTACACCGGTGAATCCGGATCTGAGTGCCGCTGGTGTGCAACTCCCTCTGCCAACCCACAATGGTGGTGATCCAAAGTCCTGTAGTGGATTCCTAAATCACTGCCTGATCTACTTTGAGTTACATGGGCAGAGGTTTCCCACTGAGCGGTCCAAGGTTTCCTTCATTGTGTCCCTGCTGTCTGATGAGACCCTTGCCTGGGCAAATCCTATTTGGTAACATAGAGGTCCAGAGACCAATAATCTGCAGTCTTTCCTGGCTACCTTCCGGATGGTCTTTGAGGAGCCCGGCCGCTCGTCCTCTGCTGCTTCAGCTCTTCTGCATCTGCAACAAGGTTCCTCGTCTGTGGGTCAGTACGCCATCCAGTTTCGTACCCTGGCTGCCGAACTCTGATCGAGGCGTCAAGTTTACATCCAAGCTCTGGAGAGCTCTCTGCTGACTGCTAGAAATTGACCTGGACTTCTCTTCAGGTTATCACCCTCAAACCAACGGGCAAGTAGAGCAGGTCAATCAGATATTGGAGAACTATCTTTGGCATTTTGTTTCCACTCAACACGACAACTGGGTACAACTGCTACATTGGGCATAGTTCTCCTATAAAAATGCCTCAAAAAGAAAATATCACAAATGTATTAAGCTAAAACATAACTTTTAATATTTACATCAATAAAATAGGCCCTATGATAATAGGATAAATATAAATAGCTGCTAGTAAGCAAAAACACATAAATATTCTCATGGATAGGAAACTTAGTGCACGACTGCACTTGATATGGAAAACCTTGTTCCTACCACTCTGTCGTCAGGATCCAGTGTGCGGCCAGTATCCAAATAAGTATCAATGTGTCCACTTAGAGAAGACTGTATACTGCGATACCTGTAGGGATTTGTGGTCTATTCTATCCTTTTTGTAGACCTGTGGTGGAATGACCCTGATTTCTAGATATTAGAGCAGCCTCAACCACAGGGCACTCGTCCTTAAAAGGACGACCCCATCTGGAACCTTTCACTGTTCGCTGGCCCTGATACAACTCTATCCTAATCCCAATCCCTACATGCACGTTTCGTATTCACTCATCAGGGGAATCATCAGGATATTTTAGGCAAGTAACAAGACAAGGGAAGATTGCAGTGGGGCTATATAAACAATAGCCCCACGCAGTCAACAGTGTGATAAACTGTTCCCTCTGTGGATGGAGAGGTGATAGTAGTTATAACACACCTCGCCACCCAATAGATGTAAGGAGACAAGGGTACAGGGAGAGCTAGATAAAACTCCCTGGCTTCTCAAACACGGGGCATGATGACAGCCGCAGGCAATGGATGGTGCCGTTGCTGTTAGAAGCGACACGCGTGCACGCGAAACGAACGCTGCCGATCTGCGCACGAGTGAGAATGCGGGTTCAAGGGTTCATGGCGTGATGACGCCACTATCATGTGATCGCGTCAACACATCAGACAGAACGGATAGCGGTGCTTTCAATAGTGAGTCGGGTTGCTGGGCAACCAGGGTGCGTCCCCAGCAACCAACTCCTACACGGTCCCAGTTGGGGCCATGTAATGTAAGGAAGGCATTTGTAGCGTAAATGGAAATTGGAATCTGGGTCTGGAGAATCAGAAACATGCCAATTATACATGTATTAGAGGCCATTGATTAGATCGATATTTAGATTGCGACCACAACAGATAAATAAGTAAATAGACAAATAAGTAAATAAACTAGGGAGAGGTACCGAATCAAGAGCGCAGATTAGGATATAGATCAATCACAGAGGGCGCTCTATCAACTTGGGATAAATTACATATGAAAGGTGATGTAACCTGGGAATATTCAAATAAAGCAGCTAAAGTTCAGCTGCTCATTAAGTCCAATGGGCGAGACCGTATGTAGTAGAAAAAGTGTATCTTGCGATGCAGAAGTCGCCCCCTCTGATTGGTCCCAGTCGCCCCCTCTTATTGGTGGTTTAACCAGTTCAATGCCTACGACATTAATACATTGCGGATCACCTTGGTGACATTCATGCACATGTCTTGACACTGTTGTGTCTCTCTTGTTGGCTATATCACAAAGGTGTTCACCAACACGTCTAGGTAGTTCCCTCTTCGTTTTACCTATGTACTCTATTTTGCAATCACAGGTGATCTTATAGATCACACCAGAGCTACGGCAGGTGATGAATAGTGTTGATCGAGCACCAAAGTGCTTGTGTGCTCTGGCCAAACACATCGGTATGCTCGTGTGTTCTACCGAGAACCCGAGCACAATGGAAGTCAATGGGAGAACCACAGGCACCCCCTGCTTGGAAGAGAAGAGGGTGTCTGGTTTACAAAAAAAGGTTAGAAATTGATAGAAACCCCATCAAAATGGTTTGGAAACAGCATTAAGAGGATAGCTGGATACGTCTTGGACTACTATTATCTATGACATTCAATAAACAACCACACAAAGGCTATATGCCCAAAGCCAGGTATATGCAAGCCATCAATCTATCCATGAGACAAATGACAGGCTTAGTCAGCATACCTTACAATGGCAGCCTTGTTTACTATGAGACATTCCAAACCAGCTCTCATCTGACTGAGAGCCAGTAAGCCTCAAAGTTACTTCAGATCTTTTGGATGGCTTGGATAGACCTGCGCACCTAGATCAATATCATTAGGGAGACAAAGTTTTCTGATTGTCCTAACATAATATTCAATAACCTTTCTATACAGTTTTGTCATGTAATAAACATGGGCATATGGCAAAGACATGCAAATTACCAGAATATGCCTTGCTTTTCAGCTGAAAAACCATTTGCATGGAAAATTTGCGAACTACACTACTTATGAACAGCACCATCTATTGGTTTCATAGTCTTATGACAAGAGTAATAGTATTGTCATAAGACTATGAAACCAATAGATGGCGATGTTCATGAGTCATGAACAGCGCCATCTATTGGTTTCATAGTCTTATGACAAGATTATTAGTGTAGCCTTTTGCATGGAAAATTTGCGATAAAAATTTGCGATCTACACTACTCATGAACAGCGCCATCTATTGGATTCATAGTCTTGTCATAAGACTATTAAACCAAAAGATGGTGCTGTTCATGAGTCATTACAAGCAGGGAAATAGTCCTCAGATACACCCTAGCAAGCTTATATTACCGCAGATAAAGTGCTAGAAGATGTGTAAATGATAGCAGCAATCCGATATACACCTCAGTGTTAGCGCAGGCTATTATAGGCTAAGTGCTATAATGTGTGGACTCTGTTGAGCTGTGTGCCCCACTTACTAGCGCCCCAACAAGATGAACAGCACCATCTATTGGTTTCATAGTCTTATGACAAGAGTAATAGTCTTGTCATAAGACTATGAAACCAATAGATGGTGCTGTTCATGACTTATGAACAGCGCCATCTATTGGTTTCATAGTCTTATGACAATACTATTACTCTTGTCATAAGACTATGAAACCAATAGATGGCGCTGTTCATCTTGTTGGTTTAGAAGCAAATCTTGAAATTTTTCAAAAATTTTCCAAAACCCACTTTTTAACCCCTTCACGCAACATCACGTACATGTACGTGGGGGAATGTGGTGCCTCACCGCATCCCCACGTGCATGTACGTGATCGGGTTTCACTGTCAGCGCAGGGAGCGAAGCGCTGAAGCTTCAGTGAAGCCGGCGTGCTGGGGTTGCTAGGCAACCAGAGAAGCCGGCAGGAGCTGTATTGGAGCTCTGACCCGCCCGCGATCACTGTGATTGGTCCATTACTGCAGAGGGACCAATCACAGCGCATCGGGGCAGGTAAGGGGGGGTTAGGGAGGGACTATGTGCTTCTCCTTCTCTGATCGCCCCAATTCCTGTCAGGGAAGCGATCAGAGAAGGAGAAAGTGTGAAAATATTCCCGACCTATGACGAGTATACTCATCATGGAGCACTGCTACTTAGCGCGCCATGATGAGTATACACGTCATGGCATAAACTGTCACCATGTCTGCAGACATGGTGACAGCGCTGAGATCCCGGCTGTCACACACAGCCGGGCACCTTAGGTCAATGCCGAGGGGGGTCCTGTGACCCCCATGTCGGCGATCGCTGCAAACCGCAGGTCAATTCAGACCTGCGGTTTGTAGCGCTTTCTGCGGTTTCTGATCCCCGCGGTCCCTGACCGCGGGGATCAGAAACTTTAGTATGCCCAAAATAAAGATGTTTCACCCCCCCTGCACCCCTGAATGATGTTATGTGGGCGGGTGGTGCAGGGGGGGTGTCGCAGGAGGTGCGGTAAGGTGCGGGAGGCGGGCGGTGCGGCAGGCGGGATCGTGATCCCCCGCCCACCTCCCCTTCAATGATCGTTGGCTTCTAGTGGGGATACCAGGGTGCCAGCACATTGCTGGCACCCTGGTATAAACGGCTGACATCTGCGATGCGATGTCAGCCGTTTAACCCTTTCCATACAGCGGTCCGTACATGCTGTGCCTTTGCAGCCCCCCGATGGGAGAGGAAGAGAGCCCCCAGAGAGCCCCCCTCAGCCCTGTACTTACCCTTCCCCGTCTGCGCAGTTCTGACCAGTACTGAGCAGACGGGGAAGGTTCCCATGGCAACAGGACGCCTCTCAGGCGGCCTGCTGTCCATGGTGCTGAACAGATCTATGCTAAAAGGCATAGATCTGTTCAGACAAGTGTAAAATACAGTACAGAACAATATATATTGTTCTGTACTGTATTATACAGACATCAGACCCACTGGATCTTCAAGAACCAAGTGGGTCTGGGTCGAAAAAAAAGTGAAAAAAGTAAAGTTTCAAAAAAACACATTTATCACTGAATAAAAATAAAAAATGTTACTACGGTGAACGCCATAAAAATAAAAAAATAAAAACTATGAGGAAATTGAAATTTTGCCCACCTTACTTCCCAAAAAAGTTAATAAAAGTGATCAAAAAAGTCGCATGTACGCCAAAAAAGTACCAATCAAACCATCACCTCATCCCGCAAAAAATGAGCCCTTACATGAGACAATGGCCCAAAAAATAAAAAAACTATGGGTCTCAGACTATGGAGATACTAAAACATGATTTTTTTTTTGTTTCAAAAATATTATTGTGTAAAACCCTGATAAATTATAAAAAGGTAGACATATTAGGTATTGCCATGTCCGTAAGAACCTGATCTATAAAAATACCACATGACCTAACCCCTCAGGTGAACACTGTAAAAAAAATTAAATAAAAACAGTGTCAAAAAAGCTATTTTTTTGTTACCTTACATCACAAAAAGTGTAATAGCAAGCGATCAAAAAGTCATGTGCACCCCAAAATAGTACCAATCTAACCGTCATCTCATCCCGCAAAAATGATACCCAACCTGAGACAATCGCCAAAAAACTGAAAAAACTATGGCTCTCAGACTATGGAGACACTAAAACATGTTTTTTTTTTGTGTCAAAAATGATATTATTGTGTAAAACCTAAATAAATAAAAAAGTATACATATTAGGTATCGTCACGTCCGTAAGAACCTGCTCTATAAAAATAGCACATGATCTAACCTGTCAGATGAACGTTGTAAATAATAAAAAATAAAAACAGTGCCAAAACAGCTATTTTTTGGCAAATTTTCCATTTTTATTAATTTTTTCCCATAACAAAGCAAGGGTTAACAGCCAAACAAAACTCAATATTTATTGCCCTGATTCTTTAGTTTATAGAAATGCCCCATATGTGGTCGTAAACTGCTGTATGGCCACACGGCAGGGCGCAGAAGGAAAGGAGCGCCATATGGTTTTTGGAAGGCAGTTTTTGCTGGACTGGTTTTTTGACACCATCTCCCATTTGAAGCCCCCCCCGATGCACCCCTAGAGTATAAACTCCAAAAAATGACCCCATTTTGGAAACTACACCCCTCAAGGTATTTAAAACTGATTTTACAAACTTTGTTAACCCTTTAAGTGTTCCACAAGAGTTAATGGCAAATGGAGATGAAATTTCTGAATTTCTATTTTTTGTTACTTTGCCTCACAAAAAAGTGTAATATAGAGCAACCAAAAATCATATGTACCCTAAAATAGTACCAACAAAACTGCCACCTCATCCCGTAGTTTCCAAAATGGGGCCACTTTTTTGGAGTTTCTAACCTAGGGGTGCATCAGGGGGCTTTAAATGGGACATGGTGTCTAAAAACAATCCAGCAAAATCTGCCTTCCAGAAACCATATGGTGTTCCTTTCCTTCTGCGCCCTGCCGTGTGGCCATACAGCAGTTTACGACCACATATGGGGTGTTTCTGTAAACTACAGAATCAGGGCAATAAATAAAGAGTTTTGTTTGGCTGTTAACCCTTGCTTTGTTACTGGAAAAAAAATATTAAAATGGAAAATCTGCCGAAAAAGTGAAGTTTTGAAATTTAATCTCTATTTTCCATTTATTCTTGTGGAACACCTAAAGGGTTAACAACGTTTTTAAAATCAGTTTTGAATACCTTGAGGGGTGTAGTTTCTTAGATGGCGTCACTTTTATGGAGTTTCTACTCTAGGGGTGCATCAGGGGGGCTTCAAATGGGACATGGTGTCAAAAAAAACAGTCCAGCAAAACCTGCCTTCCAAAAACCGTATGGCATTCCTTTCCTTCTGCGCCCTGCCGTGTGCCCGTACAGCGGTTTACGACCACATATGGGGTGCTTCTGTAAACTACAGAATCAGGGCCATAAATAAAGAGTTTTGTTTGGCTGTTAACCCTTGCTTTGTAACTGGAAAAAAAATATTAAAATGGAAAATCTGCCGAAAAAGTGAAGTTTTGAAATTTAATCTCTATTTTCCATTAAATCTTGTGCAACACCTAAAGGGTTAACAAAGTTTTTAAAATCAGTTTTGAATACCTTGAGGGGTGTAGTTTCTTAGATGGGGTCACTTTTATGGAGTTTCTACTCTAGGGGTGCATCAGGGGGGCTTCAAATGGGACATGGTGTAAAAAAAACAGTCCAGCAAAATTAGCCCTCCAGAAACCAAACGGCGCACCTTTCACTCTACGCCCCGCTGTGTGGCCATACAGTAGTTTACGGCCACATATGGGGTGTTTCTGTGAACATCAGAGTCAGGGCAATAAAGATACAGTCTTGTTTGGCTGTTAACCCTTGCTTTGTTAGTGGAAAAAATGGGTTAAAATTGAAAATTAGGCAAAAAAATGAAATTCTCAAATTTCATCTCCATTTGCCAATAACTCTTGTGCAACACCTAAAGGGTTAATGACGTATGTAAAATCAGTTTTGAATACCTTGAGGGGTGTAGTTTCTTAGATGGGGTCACTTTTAGGGAGTTTCTACTCTAGGGGTGCATCAGGGGGCTTCAAATGGGACATGGTGTAAATAAACCAGTCCATAAAAATCAGCCTTCCAAAAACCAAACGGCGCACCTTTCACTCTACGCCCCGCTGTGTGGCCGTACAGTAGTTTACGGCCACTTTGGGTGTTTCTGTAAACGGCAGAGTCAGGGCAATAAAGATACAGTCTTGTTTGGCTGTTAACCCTTGCTTTGTTAGTGGAAAAAATGGGTTAAAATGAAAAATTAGACAAAAAAATGAAATTCTCAAATTTCCTCCCCATTTGCCAATAACTCTTGTGCAACACCTAAAGGGTTAACAATGTATGCAAAATCAGTTTTGAATACCTTGAGGGGTGTAGTTTCTCAGATGGGGTCATTTTCAGGTGGTTTCTATTATGTAAGCCTCGCAAAGTGACTTCAGACCTGAACTGGTCCCTAAAAATTGAGTTTTTGTAAATTTCGGAAAAATTTCAAGATTTGCTTCTAAACTTCAAAGCCTTATAACATCCCCAAAAAATAAAATATCATTCCCAAAACAATTCAAGCATGAAGTAGACATATGGGGAATGTAAAGTCTTCACAATTTTTTGGGGTATTACTATGTATTACAGAAGTAGAGAAACTGAAACTTTGAAATTTGCAAATTTTTCCAAATTTTTGGAAAATTAGGTATTTTTTTGTGCAAAAAAAATAATTTTTTTGACTTCATTTTACCAAAGTCATGAAGTACAATATGTGACGAAAAAACAATCTCAGAATGGCCTGGATAAGTCAAAGCGTTTTAAAGTTATTAGCACTTAAAGTGACACTGGTCAGATTTCCAAAAAATGTCCTGGTCCTTAAGGTGAAAATGAGCCCGGTCCTGAAGGGGTTAAGGACCAGTTCAAGTCTGAAGTCACTTTGTGAGGCTTACATAATAGAAACCACCTAAAAATGACCCGATTCTAGAAACTACAATGTATTCAAAACTAATTTTACAAACTTTGTTAACCCTTTAGGTGTACCACAAGAGTTAATGGCAAATGGAGATAAAATTTCAGAATTAAAATTTTTGGGCAAATTTTTAATTTCAATCCATTTTTTCCAGTAACAAAGAAAGGGTTAACAGCCAAACAAAACTTAATATTTTTTGCCCTGATTCTGTAGTTTGCAGAAACACCCCATATCTGGTCGTAAACTGCTGTACGGGCACATGGCAGGGCACAGAATGAAGGGAACGCCATATGGTTTTTGGAAGGCAGATTTTGCTGGACTGGTTTATTTACACCATGTCCCATTTGAAGCCCCCCTGCTGCACCCCTACAGTAGAAACTCCCAAAAAGTGACCCCATTTTGGAAACTACGGGATAAGGTGGCAGTTTTGTTGGTACTATTTTAGGGTAAATATGATTTTTTGTTGCTCTATATTACACTTTTTTTGAGGCAAGGTAGCAAAAAAAATGTATTCTGAAATTTCATCTCCATTTGCCAATAACTCTTGTGGAACACCTAAAGGGTTAACATCGTTTGTAAAATCAGTTTTGAATACCTTGAGGGGTGTAGTTTTTTGGAGTTTCTACTCTAGGGGTACATCAGGGGGGCTTCAAGTGGGACATGGTGTCAAAAAACCAGTCCAGCAAAATCTGCCTTCCAAAAACCATATGGCATTCCCTTCCTTCTGTGCCCTGCCGTTTGGCCATACAGCAGTTTACGACCACATATGGGGTGTTTCTGCAAACTACAGAATCGGGGCAATAAATATTGAGTTTTGTTTGGCTGTTAACCTTTGCTTTGTTACTGGAAAAATGGATTAAAATGGAAATTTTGCAAAAAAAATAGCTGTTTTTATTTTTTGTTATTTACATCGTTGATCTGACAGGTTAGATTGTGTGCTATTTCTATAGAGCAGGTTGTTACGGACGTGACAATACTAAATATGACAACTTTTTGGGGGGTTTTGTTTCAGTTTTACATAATAAAGCATTTTTTTTTAAATTATTTTTTAGTGTCTCCACATTCTGAAAAGCCATATTTTTTTTTTTTTTTTTGGGCAACTGTCTAATGTAGTAGCTCATTTTTTGCGGGATGAGATCTCGATTTGAGTGGCACTATCTTGGGGTGCAAATAACATTTTGGTCGCTTGCTATTACCCTTTTTGTGATGTAAGGTGACAAAAATGGCTTTTGACACCGTATTTATATAATTTTTTTGCTGTGTTCACCTGAGGGGTTAGGTCATGTATTATTTTTATAGAGCAGGTTTTTACGGACGCGGCGATACCTAATATGTATACTTTTTTAAATTTATTTAAGTTTTACACAATAATATAATTTTTGAAACAAAAAAAAATCATGTTATAATTAGAGTTGAGCGAACACCTGGATGTTCGGGTTCGACGAGTTCGGCCGAACTTTCGAAAAATGTTCGGGTTCGGGATCCGAACTCGACCCGAACTTCATCCCGAACCCGAACCCCATAGAAGTCAATGGGGACCCGAACTTTTGGGCACTGAAAAGGCTGTAAAACACACCCGGAAAGGGCTAGAGGGCTGCAAAAGGCAGCAAAATGTAGTTAAATCCCCTGCAAACAAATGTAGATAGGGAAATGATGAGTTAACATAAAATAAATAAAAATTAAACAATATTAATTGGAGTGAGGTCCCATAGCACAGAATCAGGCTTCAAGTCACCCACCAATGGAGAAGGTCACTTACTATTATTTTGACCACAGCACCCAGACAAAGGAGAGAGGTCCCACAGCAGAGAACCAGGCATCATATCACCCACCACAGGAGTAGGCCACCATTTAGTTACTTTGACCCCTACACCCAGACGGAGGAGAGAGGTTACACAGCAGAGAATCAGGCATTTAGATCACCCACCACAGGAGTAGGCCACCATTGAATCAGACCCCGGCAACCATGTCAGATGGCACAAGCATAAGCTTTATATCAATCAGCACAGGAGAAGGCGACTTTGACAGACTTTGACCCCTACACCCGGACGGAGGAGAGAGGTTTCAAAGCAGAGAATCAGGCATTTAGATCACCCACCACAGGAGTAGGCCCCAATTTAATGGGACCCCGGCAACCATGTCAGATGGCACAACCATCAGCTTCATATCAATCAGCACAGGAGAAGGCGACTTTGAAAGACTTTGACCCCTACACCCAGACGGAGGAGAGAGGTTTCACAGCAGAGAATCAGGCATTTAGATCACCCACCACAGGAGTAGGCCCCCATTGAATCAGACCCTGGCAACCATGTCAGATGGCACAACCATCAGCTTTATATCAATCAGCACAGGAGAAGGCGACTTTGAAAGACTTTGACCCCTACACCCAGATGGAGGAGAGAGGTTTCACAGCAGAGAATCAGGCATCATATCAACCACCACAGGAGAAGCCACCATTTAGTTACTTTGACCCCTGCACCCAGGAAGAGGAGAGAGGCACCACAGCACATATTCTGGCATCATATCAGCCACCACAGGAGAAGCCACCATTGAGTTACTTTGACCCCCGCACCCAGGAAGAGGAGAGAGGCACCACAGCACATATTCTGGCATCATATCAGCCACCACAGGAGAAGCCACCATTGAGTTACTTTGACCCCCGCACCCAGGAAGAGGAGAGAGGCACCACAGCACATATTCTGGCATCATATCAGCCACCACAGGAGAAGCCACCATTGAGTTACTTTGACCCCTGCACCCAGGAAGAGGAGAGAGGCCCCACAGCACATATTCTGGCATCATATCAGCCCCCACAGGAGAAGCCACCATTTAGTTACTTTGACCCCTTCACCCAAACAGAGGAGAGAGGTTCCACATCAGAGAATCAGGCATCATATCAACCACCACAGGAGTAGGCCACAATTTAATGGGACCCCGGCAACCATGTCAGATGGCACAACCATCAGCTTCATATCAATCAGCACAGGAGAAGGCGACTTTGAAAGACTTTGACCCCTACACCCAGACGGAGGAGAGAGGTTTCACAGCAGAGAATCAGGCATTTAGATCACCCACCACAGGAGTAGGCCCCCATTGAATCAGACCCTGGCAACCATGTCAGATGGCACAACCATCAGCTTTATATCAATCAGCACAGGAGAAGGCGACTTTGAAAGACTTTGACCCCTACACCCAGATGGAGGAGAGAGGTTTCACAGCAGAGAATCAGGCATCATATCAACCACCACAGGAGAAGCCACCATTTAGTTACTTTGACCCCTGCACCCAGGAAGAGGAGAGAGGCACCACAGCACATATTCTGGCATCATATCAGCCACCACAGGAGAAGCCACCATTGAGTTACTTTGACCCCCGCACCCAGGAAGAGGAGAGAGGCACCACAGCACATATTCTGGCATCATATCAGCCACCACAGGAGAAGCCACCATTGAGTTACTTTGACCCCTGCACCCAGGAAGAGGAGAGAGGCCCCACAGCACATATTCTGGCATCATATCAGCCACCACAGGAGAAGCCACCATTGAGTTACTTTGACCCCCGCACCCAGGAAGAGGAGAGAGGCACCACAGCACATATTCTGGCATCATATCAGCCACCACAGGAGAAGCCACCATTGAGTTACTTTGACCCCCGCACCCAGGAAGAGGAGAGAGGCACCACAGCACATATTCAGGCATCATATCACACACCACAGGAGAAGGCCTCTTTCAGTGATTTAGGCCTTTGGACCCAGACAGAGGAGAGAGGCACCACAGCACATATTCTGGCATCATATCAGCCACCACAGGAGAAGCCACCATTGAGTTACTTTGACCCCTGCACCCAGGAAGAGGAGAGAGGCCCCACAGCACATATTCTGGCATCATATCAGCCACCACAGGAGAAGCCACCATTTAGTTACTTTGACCCCTGCACCTAGGAAGAGGAGAGAGGCACCACAGCACATATTCTGGCATCATATCAGCCACCACAGGAGAAGCCACCATTTAGTTACTTTGACCCCTTCACCCAAACAGAGGAGAGAGGTTCCACATCAGAGAATCAGGCATCATATCAACCACCACAGGAGTAGGCCACAATTTAGTTTATTTGACCCCTGCACCCAGGAAGAGGAGAGAGGCCCCACAGCACATATTCTGGCATCATATCACACACCACAGGAGAAGGCCTCTTTCAGTGATTTAGGCCTTTGGACCCAGACAGAGGAGAGAGGTCAGAGATTAGCTTCATATCCCCCAGCACAGCAGAAGACCGCTTTATTTGACTTAGGCCTCAGCACCCAGACAGAAGACAGAGGTAGCATGGCAGAGGTTATGGCTTCATGTCACCCGTTAATTTAACCGGCCACTTTCATTAGGTTAGGCCCCGGCGCCCAGACAGAGAAGAGTTTCATTCAACTGTGGGTTTCATAAAATTTGTATCAAATAAAGAAGTGGCCCGTAGCACAACAAGACATGTTTTAGGCAGTTAATAAGGACTACTCTGCACAAGGGAGGGACAGGTCCTGTGGGATCCATGCCTGGTTCATCTTTATGAAGGTCAGCTTGTCCACGTTGGCTGTGGACAGGCGGCTGCGCTTGTCAGTAATGACGCCCCCTGCCGTGCTGAATACGCGTTCAGATAAAACGCTGGCCGCCGGGCAGGAAAGCACCTCCAAGGCATAACATGCTAACTCTGGCCACGCGGACAATTTCGAAACCCAGTAGTTGAATGGGGCCGAACCATCCGTCAGGATGTGGAGGGGTGTGCAGACATACTGTTCAACCATGTTAGTGAAATGCTGCCTCCTGCTAACACGTTCCGTATCAGGTGTCGGTGCAGATAGCTGTGGCGTGGAGACAAAACTTTTCCACATTTCTGCCATGCTAACCCTGCCCTCAGATGAGCTGGCCGTGACACAGCTGCGTTGGCGACCTCTTGCCACTCCTCTGCCTTCACCTTCCACCTGTTCCCCTGTGACATGTGGGAATGCTCTCAAGAGCGCCTCTATCAGCGTGCGCTTGTACTCGCGCATCTTACGGTCGCGCTCCAGTTCAGGAATTAAAGTGGGCACATTGTCTTTATACCGGGGATCCAGCAGGGTGGCCACCCAGTAGTCTGCACACGTTAAAACGTGGGCAACTCTGCTGTCGTTGCGCAGGCATTGGAGCATATATTCGCTCATGTGGGCCAGGCTACCCATGGGTAAGGACAAGCTGTCCTCTGTGGGAGGCGTATCGTCATCGTCCACCGTATCCCCCCAGCCACGCACCAGTGATGGGCCTGGGCTGCCACCCCGCTGTGAACTTGCGTCATCCTCGTCCCCCTCCACCTCCTCCTCCTCCTCGTCCTCCAGTACAGTGCCTTGGCTGGCGACTTGTGAACCTGTCCTCTGCTGCTTAAACAAACCTCCCTCTGAGCCACTTCGAACAGACTGGCCCGAAAGTGTTAGAAACGAGCCCTCATCCTCCTCCTCCACCTGGGCCACCTCCTCTAACATCATTGCCCTAAGTGTTTTCTCAAGGAGACATAGAAGTGGTATTGTAACGCTGATAACAGTGTCATCGCCACTGGCCATGTTGGTGGAGTACTCGAAACAGCGCAGCAGGGCACACAGGTCTCGCATGGAGGCCCAATCATTGGTGGTGAAGTGGTGCTGTTCGGCAGTACGACTGACGCGAGCGTGCTGCAGCTGAAACTCCACTATGGCCTGCTGCTGCTCGCACAGTCTCTCCAGCATGTGCAAGGTGGAGTTCCACCGGGTGGGCACGTCGCATATGAGGCGGTGAGCGGGAAGGCCGAAGTTCCGCTGTAGCGCAGACAGGCGAGCAGCGGCAGGATGTGAACGGCGGAAGCGCGCACAGACGGCCCGCACTTTATGCAGCAGCTCTGACATGTTGGGGTAGTGGTGAATGAACCTCTGCACCACCAAGTTCAGCACATGCGCCAGGCAAGGGATGTGCGTCAAACCGGCTAGTCCCAGAGCTGCCACGAGATTTCGCCCATTATCGCATACCACCAGGCCTGGCTTGAGGCCCACCGGCAGAAACCACTCGTCGGTCTGTTGTTCAATACCCCGCCACAACTCCTGTGCGGTGTGGGGCCTGTCCCCCAAACATATGAGTTTCAGAATGGCCTGCTGACGTTTACCCCGGGCTGTGCTGAAGTTGGTGGTGAAGGTGTGTGGCTGACCGGATGAGCTGGTGGAAGCAGTGGAGGAGGAAGCCGAGTAGGAGGAGGAGGCTACAGGAGGCAGAGAATGATGCCCTGCGATCCTAGGGGGCGGAAGGACGTGCGCCAAGGAACTGTCCGCCGGGGGCCCAGCCGCCACTACATTCATCCAGTGTGCAGTTAGTGAGATATAGCGTCCCTGGCCGTGCTTACTGGTCCACGTATCTGTGGTTAGGTAGACCTTGCCACAAATGGCGTTGCGCAGTGCACACTTGATTTTATCGGACACTTGCATGTGCAGGGAAGGCACGGCTGTCTTGGAGAAGTAGTGGCGGCTGGGAACCACATACTGCGGGACAGCCATGGCCATCAGCTGTTTGAAGCTGTCTGTGTCCACCAGCCGGAATGACAGCATTTCAAAGGCCAGCAGTTTAGAAATGCTGGCGTTCAGGCCAAGGGCTCGAGGGTGACTCGGGGGGAATTTGCGCTTCCTCTCTAAGGTTTGAGATATTGAGAGCTGAACGCTGCTGTGTGATATAGTGGAGACGCTAGTTGACGGTGGCGGTGGTGGTGGTGTCGGTGGCACATCCTCTGTTTGCTGCTCGGCAGGTGGCAACATTCCTCTCGAGGCGGAAGCCGAGGCAGCAGCGGTAGAGGGAGCAGGGGGAGCCTCAGCGAGTGCCTGGTTTTTAAGGTGTGTACCCCACTGCAGTTCATGCTTTGCATGTAGATGCCTGGTCATGCAGGTTGTGCTGAGGTTCAGAACGTTAATGCCTCGCCTCAGGCTCTGATGGCAGAGCGTGCAAGTCACTCGGGTCTTGTCGGTAGGACATTGTTTAAAGAAGTGCCATGCCAGGGAACTCTTTGAAGCTGCCTTTGTGGGGCTGGGTCCCTGTTGGCGATGTCCAGTAGCAGGCGAACTCTGGGGGCGGCGGCTCGTCTGCTTTGGCCCCCTGCTCCCTCTTTGGCTTCGCTGTTGTCTCGGTCTCACCACTACCTCTTCCTCTGAACTGTGAAAGTCATCGCCACGACCTTCAGTCCATGTGGGGTCTAAGACCTCATCGTCCTCTGCATCGTCTTCCACCCAGTCTCCCTCCCTGACCTCCTCCTGTTCAGTCTGCACACTGCAAAAAGACGCGGCAGTGGGCACCGTGTTTCGTCATCATCAGAGAGTCGGTGACTCTGCTGTGGTGGTATTCCCATGTCCTCTTCATCTGGAGACATAAGTGGTTGTGCGTCAGTGCATGGTATGTCTTCCTCCACTGGGGAAGGGCTAGGTGGACGCCCCTGGGAAACCTGGAAGCAGAGTCTTCAAACAGAAGAAGAGACTGCTGCATAACTTGTGGCTCAGACCGTTTCCCTGATATGCTTGGGGGTGATGTGACAGACTGATGGGCTTGGTTTTCAGGTGCCACCTGTGCGCTTTCCGCAAAACTGGTGGAAGACCATGTGGTGAACGTGCTGGAAGCACTGTCGGCCACCCAATCGATTAATGCCTTAACCTGCTCAGGCCTTACCATCCTAAGAGCGTCATTGGGCCCCACGAGATATTGCGGTACATTCTGCCGGCTAGTTTGAGGGAGTTCGTTCCCTACTGTGTGCGCCTGGGGCCGAACGGCCACGTCCT